>NW_022681466.1:21701666-24101666 GCF_009764315.1 Trachypithecus francoisi | reverse complement strand
GAGAGAGGAGGAAAAAACACTCTGCTTTCTTGGAAGGGTGTAGCCTATAAATAACCCCATATCGGTGCATTTGATGGACGAGGTTCGTGTCTAGATTGGCTTTTGTTGGGATGAGGCGATAGAGAGGGTGGGGTTGGGGAGGTGGAGACTTCCATCTGCTGCCTCGTTCACTGGGCAATAAATTTTAAAGCAAGACTGTGAGTACCGTCCAAGGCCTCCGTGTTGGCTAGAGCTGGGGAGACTGATCGATAGAAGAGGAGGAGGGATGGGGAAGGAGGAAAGAGAGAGAGAAAGAAAAAGAAAGAAAATGCAAGCTCTAGGATAAATGCAGGGAGGAGGAAAAAATGAGAAGGAGTGAGGAGAAAGAACGAGAGACGGAGAAAGCAGGCAGAGAGAAGAAACAGAAGGGCAGGAAGAGAAAAGAGGGATTGGTAGGAGGAGGAGGGAGGAGGATTTCCATCCCCACCTTGCACCATGACCCTGGCCCGTGGACCCAGTGAGCAACTCCCGGGCTGTGCCACCTCAAGTCCAGCTGCCTCATGCCCAGATTCTCCCGTCTCCTCTCCCAGAGCTGTCGGCATCCTTCAAGAGGTCATGTGGCCTGTGTGCCCCACCCCCATGCCTCACAGCCTCCAGCAGGCAGGCCCTGGCTCCTGGCTCCTGGCTCCCAGCCTTGGGGGAAAAGACCCAGGTCACGAGCACAGAATCCCCCCACCCCACCCGCCGCCATGGGATTTGCTCAGCACCTTCCCAGACCAAGTGACCTGCTTGACTGCACTAGAGGGAGGGAGGTAGGGGAACAGAAACAGAGTTAGAGCAGAAGAAAGGAGGGAGAGACAAGCAGAGAGAGAGAGAGAGAGAGAGAGAGGAACTGAGATGGAGAAGAGAGAGGAAGGAGAGAAAGAGACTGAGGCAGACACAGAGAAAGACAGAGGGATAAAGAACAGTCAGTGGAGAGCGATGGCTTGGGCTCGCTGACTCTTGGTCCCTCGATGTCCAGATCACAGGACCTGCTGGAGATCAGGCGATGGGGGCCAGTGCTCAGTGGATTTCCTTAAGGGCTCTGACCTTGGGCAAGTGACTTCCCCTCTCTGACCTTTGTCTTCTCCATCTGCAAAGTGATGGTGACGTCAGCCCTTTCCTCCTCTTGAGGTGGCTGTGAAAATTAAATGAGGCTAAATGGGTGCAAAACTCTTAACCAGGGGTCTGGCACAAAATGAATGCTCAATTTGAGATTACTGTTGTTATTATTACTAGCAGTACTAGTAGTAGAAGTACTAATCCTAGAAGTGTGGTAGTAGTTTTGTCTTCCTTGTCTCGTCGCCTTGTTGTGAGTGCTTCCAGGGGGACAGCACTGTCACCTCTCCCAGCCAGGTAGACTGTTGAACCAGCCACCTCTCTCACCATACAGTGGCTCCTTGAGGTCAGGGACGTCCTGCATCCTAGGCCGGGGCTTTCTGGAGTGTGTCTCCTCCATCAGGTGGGGAGTCTTCTCAGCGGTGCAGCCCAGGTTTTCTTCTTCCTGTGAGTGCCCCACCCCAGCCCTTCACGGCTAGAGGGTCCTGTGCATGAGGAGGGTAGTTGATCAATGACCAAGTGGCCACCTGTGGAGCCCAAGGCCTGGGGGCTGACTAGGCCAGCCGGCTTCTACACTCTCTCCCCGTCTCTGACCACCTCATGTAGGATACAGTCCCTCTGGTCTCTGACCACCTCATGTAGGATACAGTCCCTCTGGTCTCTGACCACCTCATGTAGGATACGGTCCCTCTGGTCTCTGACCACCTCATGTAGGATACGGTCCCTCTGGTCTCTGACCACCTCATGTAGGATACAGTCCCTCTGGTCTCTGACCACCTCATGTAGGATACAGTCCATCTGGTCTCTGACCACCTCATGTAGGATACGGTCCCTCTGGTCTCTGACCACCTCATGTAGGATACGGTCCCTCTGGTCTCTGACCACCTCATGTAGGATACGGTCCCTCTGGTCTCTGACCACCTCATGTAGGATACGGTCCCTCTGGTCTCTGACCACCTCATGTAGGATACGGTCCCTCTGGTCTCTGACCACCTCATGTAGGATACGGTCCCTCTGGTCTCTGACCACCTCATGTAGGATACGGTCCCTCTGGTCTCTGACCACCTCATGTAGGATACGGTCCCTCTGGTCTCTGACCACCTCATGTAGGATACGGTCCCTCTGGTCTCTGACCACCTCATGTAGGATACGGTCCCTCTGGTCTCTGACCACCTCATGTAGGATACGGTCCCTCTGGTCTCTGACCACCTCATGTAGGATACGGTCCCTCTGGTCTCTGACCACCTCATGTAGGATACGGTCCCTCTGGTCTCTGACCACCTCATGTAGGATACGGTCCCTCTGGTCCTCCTCCTCTAGCTTCAACTCCCTCGACTCCAGCTGAAATTAAGAGATGGACCAGGTGGAGAGAGTGGCCCTTTCCCATCTACATCCTGTCCCCAGTGTCCCCAGGCCTCTCCTTTCAGCATGCTGGGGAGGGGCTGCTGGGAGGCAGCCCCTGGGCAATCTGATCTCCATTAGCCCCTTCTCTGGTTCTCATTACTGCAGCCAAGGCAGCTTCGGAAACTGTAATTTCCCTGGCGACTTTTCTCTCCTTCCTCTGCCTTTTGAGGTCCATCTCCCATCCCAGTCCTCCTTGGAGGCCCCTCCTGTAGCAGGCCAGCAATGGGGTCGCCCAGACTTTATTGGGGGAACCTATGGTGTGACCCTCAATCTTAGCCCAACTCTGGATCTTAGGGGGCAGAAGGCTGCCTCCCCCCTCCCGCTTCCCGCATACACCCCCAGAGTCTGAGACAGGGCGGCTGACTGCTCCACTGGGTTCCAACAGAAGATCCCTGTTGGGCTACACAGCACCCAGCCTGTGCCTGGGACTGAGGGAGGCAGGTTAGAATGAATGAGCTGCATGAACAGTCAAGCAAACTAATGAATGAAGACATGGCAGCAGGGGAGGGGAAGGAACTCAGCTGCAGAAAAAGCTCTAAGCCAACAGCTCATCACTCCTCTTTCTCCAGCCTCACCATCTCACCATGTCCCTCTTTGGGACTGTCTTACTCCCTTCTACTCACTCCAACGCAGGCATCACCTCCTCCAGAAAGCCCTCCATTTCACAACAGCCTGCGTGACTGATGTGGACCTCAGGCACCTTGTGCTTCTCTGCCTGTCACCAACACTCTGTGGTGTGGCTGTTGCTTTCCTTCCCTCTCCATCCATCGGGTGCTGAGCTCCTTGGGGAGGGGAGTGATTGCCTCTTTTATCTGAGTATCCTCTTTGCCTAGAGCAAGCAGATACTCAATAACTGTGGGTGAATGAATGCGTGATAAAGGAGTGAAGGAAGGAACAGATAACCAATAACAGCTTAAACAGCCACTGGTAGAGGATCAGGGACATAAAAGAAAGCCCTTCCATGGACTTTAGCCATTAAAAACTGTGATTGGGAGGCAGGGTGCAGCACAGGGAGAGTACCAGGTAGAAAGAAGTGAAATCACAGCTGTAGTTAAACTCCTTGCATAACATGCTCAAAGACTAAAAGAGGGCCTGGTGCGGTGGCTCACACCTGTAATCCCAGCACTTTGGGAGGCCAAGGTGGGTGGATCATGAGGTCAGGAGATCGAGACCAGTCTGGCCAACATGGTGAAACCCTGTATCTACTAAAAATACAAAAATTAGGTGGGTGTGGTGGCAGGTGCCTGTAGTCCCAGCTACTAGGGAGGCTGAGGCAGGAGAATTGCTTGAACCCGGAAGGCAGAGGTTGCGATGAGCCAAGATCGCACCACTGCACTCCAGCCTGGTGACAGAACAAGACTCTGTCTCAAAAAAAAAAAAAAAAAAAAAAAAAAAATCAGAAGGGAGCAATTGTATGTGTTTTTTTCTCTTAAAAAACCCTCTGTTAATGTCACATTGCCATGTTTACAATTCACAAGTGACATTTTAAGGCCTTGCTGATGCCAGTGAGGGCAGGGAGGAATTCCCGGATGAACAGGAGAGACTGCGGGCAGGGGGCTGCCATCATCCCGTTCTCACGTCTCTGGCTCCTTACTGCTTCCAGCCCATCCCCTGGCACTGGACAGTGGCCTGGCCCAGCCCAGATCTGCTGGGGAAGGGAGAGAACTCCCTGCTTGCAGGGAAGGGCAGCTGCAGAGTCCAAACAGCCTTGATTAAGTGTGTAAATGGACAGGCCTGGGCAGTGCCCAGATGGAGTGTGGCAGACATTGTCCCTGCCCTCTGGGGCCTCCAGGATGATCCAGACACACAGATGGGGACAGACACGAATGGACAGCCAGGGTTGAGAATTAAAAGGAATTGAAATCAGACTCTGTGTCTATACACATGCATATAAGGGGACCCTCACTCTTTTCTCTACCTGGTGAACTCCTATTCACCCTTCCAGGCCCAATTCACTTGTCTAATCATTCATGTATTCATTTGTCATGGACATCTGTTTCTCAGCACCACTTTGCCTTTTTGTTTATGGGAAATTTCCTCTTCTCAACTCTTTTATGGAGGGAAGTTTACTTTCACTCCACCTTCACCCCTCTGCCCATTCTGAGTGTGGCCATGTGACCAAAGCAGGGCAAATTTGCATACAATAACCCCAGCCATCTGATTGGTTCAGGGATAGGAACATCATTATCTGCACTGAGAGTCAGCCCTGGACTTTCTTTCGGGCTGCAGGGAAAGAAGTGCTTTCTTTGTGCTGGGGTTGCCACTCCCTGGGAGAGCTTGATTGAGAATAAAGCTGATATACGGAAAAAACAGAGCCAAGAGATGGTCAATGGTGACATTTAACACATGCACCTAGCTTTAACCAGACCTCAACCCTAACCCTACTGCAGTAAACTTAAGTTGTGTTGAGCCATAAAGTTTCTTTTTTTCTTAGGCAGGTTTGAGATGGACTTCTGTTATTGACAACCCAGAGGTTCCTAACTAAAGCATCATTCATTTGTCAAACACTTTGCTCCTGCTTTATGCCAGACTACACAGGGTGGTGGAATTTGAGGATGACTGGGACACCGCTCCTGCCTTCAGGGAGCTTGGAGTCTCCTAAACCTTCTCCAAATGCTGCTCCTCTGTGACTACTTGGCCAGCTCCCACAGACAGTGAGCCCCCTTCTCCCCTCTGCTTCCCAGCACTAGGTTCACACTATTCATTCAACGAGTATTGCCAGGAGTGGTGGCTCATGCCTGTAATTCCAACACTTTGGGAGACTGAGGCAGGTGGATCACTTGTGGCCAGGAGTTTGAGACCAACCTGAGCAACACACAGAGACCCCACATCTACAAAAAAAAATAAAAACATTAGGTGATGTGGTGCTCACACCTGTAATCTCAGCTACTCAGGAGGCTGAGGCAGGAAGATCCCTTGAACCCAGGAGGTTGAAGCTGCAGTGAGCTATGATTGCACCACTGCAACCCAGCCTGGGCGAGAGTGAAGTTCATTGGTTACCTACTTCATGCCAGGATCCGTGTTCCTCCTATTGTAGAATTGTCCAGACTATGTCTGCCTCTGCCTCTTAGACTGTATGTTCTTGCATAATGGGTGCCATGCTGGTGAATCCCCAGTGCCTAGGGCTGTGCCTGACGTGTGCTAATTGCTTGTGTGTTTATTGAATGAATGAAAGAATGTGCATTTCTGTGTGTGTTCATGTGTGTTGGGATGAGGGAGTAGACAGCCAAGGAGAAGGACAATATGACATAGCACCCATAGCAGAGGAGAGGGTCCTGGAAGTTTCTAGATACAGCCAGGGCTCAGCCAGAAAAACCAGCCCACAGCTGTGATCAATTGAGTAAGAGCAGATGTCTCCCTGCAGATAGATGCCTTCCCCCACATTTGCAACACAGGCGTCCCTGTCTCAGCACCAGTCCTGAAAAGCTGTCTCTGGAAGTTTTTCCCTTCTCCAAGCCCCACCCATAGTGTCCCACCTGGCCACTACATGGATTTGTGTGAGGGCTCAATGTAGCCTCTCCCTCTCGGGCTGATGGGACCCATTCTTTACACACAGCACTCTCTCACCAACATGGGCTGGGGCCTCCTCAGAGCCATGGAGGCAGGGAGTCACGGACTGACAGCCAGGCCTCAGGTGAGCCAAAACTCCCCAGCCTTCCCCTGGCTCTCCTGCCGCTTTAGAAATCAGCACCAAAATCCTTCGATGACTTAGTCTTTGCAGACTGAGCTCTTGACTGGGAGTTAAGATGACCCGAGTTCTGACTGCAACCCTGCCACTCTCTGAGGGTAACCTTGGAAACATCACTACCCCGTCCCTGAGCCTTGGGTCCCCATCCAAAAACTGAGCGGCAGCACCGAATCCCACACCATTCCTGGGAGACATGAGGGCAGAGGGACCCTCCCCATCTCACAGATGCAGACTGGAAGGGACGGAGGCAGCTGGCTCTAGCCCCTCTGCACGGATTCTGTAGCATCCAAAGCCTCACCTTCTGACCATCCTGACCTGGGGATGCCACCTCGGAGGAAACTGGTCCATAGTTGATCGCCCAGCTCTCCCACCTATAGAGGACACTCTTTTCTCCCCCCTGGCAGCAATCCCCCAGGCTAATTCTCCCAGTAACCCCCTGTCTTCCACTGTCCCCAGTCCTCTGAGCATGGCTGGGCACCAGTGGTCTGTGTCTCCTCCGCTGATAGAGACCATCCTTTCTGGGCAGCAAGGCCCCACTGCTATCTGCAGGGTTTCTTCCCTCCTCCCTGCCTTCCCCGCCTTCTCCACCTTCTCCTGTCTCCCCGTCTCTGCCTTTCTCTCCTCTCTTTTCTTCCTTGTTGAGCCCTCTTCCTTTGCATTTCCTCTCGACTCTCCCCCTAGTCTGTCTTTAGCTGCTTCTTTCCATCCCATCCTCTTCCTCTCTGATTCCTTCTCCAGATACCCTTCCTCCTTGGTTCTCTTCATTGTGTTCCTCTCCTCCTTTTTCTTTCCCTTTCTGTCTTCCCATCCCTCCTCCATTCCTCTCCCTTCTCCTCATTTGTTTCTCCAGCTCTCCCATCCTCCCACTGGGTTCTTCCTCCCAGTCCTGTCTGCAGCTGGGTAAATTTCTATAAACAATTAAGTTTGTAATAAATTCAATTGTATTACATCCTTATTAGAAGCTTATAACATTTGGGAAGAGGGATTTGGACAGCTAAGAGGCTGATATCCTCTCTGAGGATATCAGAGAGGCTGAGTGCCTGGAAGTGGAGTGCTCCCATTTTCAAATTAACTTGAGCTCCACGTATTTCATTATCTCCCCACATTTCCCCATGTCAAATGATCCCAAACATCTCTCTTTCCTTCCTCTCTGCCTGAGCATATCTCCTCCTCTCCCTTCCTCCAGTCCCAGGAGATAGACGGTTGCAGCAGGAAGGTAGCAAGTTCTATAGCAAGAAGGACTTCCCAGTAGATGGTGCCTTAAAAGAATCCTTGGCTAGAAGGAGGGGAAGTGGGGGAGGTGAGAGAGTCTCCATCAGTGGAGAACTGGGGCCATAGGTGGGAGAAGGGGAGGCCAGCCTCAGTCCCAAACCTGGGGACGTGTGACCCACTGGGCAGCTCACATGAGTCTCCAAGCCCAAGACTCTGGATGGGGAATAGGAGAAAACAGCTGCAGACATCTGGAAGAGGCTTGCCTGGTTCCATTAGCCTAGGCACCAGCCAGGCCGTGCTTTTGATGTTTGATCTTGCCCTCAGCACAGGGAGAAAGTCAATGAGATGTCAAGGACTACTCACAGAGACACCCCCTGCCACAAGCCAGGCTCCCCTCCCAGTTCCCCTGACAGCCCAAGCCAACTTCCAAGGCATAAATGAAAACTAAATACTGACCCCCCACCCCCATCCCCGCAACAGTGGAGCCAAAGCCAATTCCCCTTGAGTGGGGGTGGGGTGATAGAGCCTCCTACCCGCCTCCACCCTCCCAATGCCTTTCTTGTCTGTCCCAGACCCTAGGAGAGAGGCTGAGTGCCAGACCACAGTCACGCCTCGTTTCGGTTCTTTTTGCAGAGGGCAGGTAATGGATCGAGATTGTTTTTAGCGGGGAAGGGAGTGAATCCTGCAGACCTATTTGAATGAGAAATGTTTATGGACAGCAAAGAGAAGTAGCAAACTATGATTAAGTAAGACTGGAATGTATAGCAGGGAAAGTAAAACTAATCTGCATGTATTGAGTGTCTGCTGCATGAAAACAGACGGAGGTGAATAAGATGGTCCACTGGGGGAGGTAGCTGTATAAGCTGACACAAGTAGGATGATGAAAACAGTAAAGGCACCCACGCAGAAGATGGAAGGCATCAATAATTCTGCCAGGAGAAGTGGAGGGCTTCATGGAGGCAGTGACACTTGAGCTGGAGTGAGAAGGATGAATAAGGGCAAGCCAGGCAAAGAAGAAAGGGAAGAGCTTCTGGGCGGTGGAGGCGGCATGAACGAAGACTTGGGGTGCTTTGGGAAGTGCTAATAAAGTAACCCCTGGACTTCAGCAGAGGGTGTGTGTATGTGTGCATGTGTGTGTGTGGTGGAGGAAAGGCAGTGTTGAGAACTCATATATACTAACCCTTCACATTTATACAGCACTTTGCAACCTGTAAGGTGCTTTTCACTTTTCTTTTTTTTTTTGAGATGGAGTTTCACTCTTGTTGCTCAGGCTGGAGTGCAATGGCATGACCAGGGCTCACTGCAACCTCTGCCTCCTGGGTTCAAGCGATTCTTGTGCCTCAGCCTCCTGAATAGCTGGAACTACAGGCACATGCCACCACACCCTGCTAATTTTTGTATTTTTAGTAGAGATGGGGTTTCACCATGTTGGTCAGGCTGATCACGAGCTCCTGACCTCAATTGATCCACCTGCCTCAGCATCCCACAGTGCTGGAATTACAGGCATGAGCCACTGCACCTGGCCTGTAGGTGCTTTTCAAAGTCACAGTCTCGTTGAGCCCTTACCACAAGCCATGGGAGGCAGGTTTTAGGTGCCCCTTGTAGGAATAAGAAAACTGAAGCTCAGAGAATTCAAGTGACTGACCATAAATCAGACAGCTCAGCTGCTGCCAGGCTGCCTTTGAACTTAGCAACCCCCTTTCAGAGTTTCTGACCCTCGTGGAGCCTTGAAACTGAGGCAGGTAGGGTGGGGCAGGGTGGCCAGACTGATGCACTGGGGGCCCCAGCCTAGACCCAGGGACAGAGAATGAGACATGAAAATGAAGCAGGCAGCCCAGGCAGGCTTCCTGGCAAAGGGAGCCGTAGAGTTTGGTTGGGGTGCAGAGGAGGGGTGCAGACAGGGAATAGCTGGCATGAAATTTAGTGAAGGAATTGGTTAGGGGACAGGGAGAGCTAATCTGACACAAGGAAGATGCCAGAACTGTGAGTTGGATTAAACCGGGCCAAAGTAGGATGAGCTGGGGACAAAATGAGAGAAGAATGTGAAGGCAGCCCTCAGGGAGACACCAGCCAGTGGGCAGGGGTGGTGCCTACAGGAGGTGGTGTGGGGCAGTGGTTAAGAGTAGACTGTGGAGGGAAAGGAGCTGGTTTCAAGTCCTGGCTCCACAGCTTTCTAGCACAAACCACCTCAGAGGAGGAATGAGAATTTTTTTTTTTAGACAGGGTCTGATATGATTTTATTCTGTGTCCCCACCCAAATCTCAAGTTGAATTGTAATTTCCAGTGTTGGAGGTGGGGCCTGGGGCCTGGTGGGAGGTGACTGGATCATGGGGGTGGTTTCTAATGATTTAGCACCATACTCCTAGTGCTGTCTCATAATAGAGTTCTCCCGAGATCTGCTTGTTTCAAAGAGTATAGCACCTCTCCACCTCTCTCTCTCTCCTGCTGCTGTGTGAAGATGTGCTTGCTGCCCCTTTGCCTTCCACCATGATTGTAAGTTTCCTGAGGCCTCCCCAGTCATGCTTCCTGTTCAGCCGGTGGAACTGTGAGTCAATTTAACCTCTTTTATTTATAAATTACCTAGTCTCAGGTAGTTCTTTATAGCAATGTGAGAACGGACTAATACAGGGTCTCTGTTACCTAGTGCCATGATCACAGATCACTGCAGCCTTGACCTCCCAGGCTCAAGTGATCCTCTCACCTCAGCCTTCTGATTAGCTGGTACTACAGGCACATGCCACCATGCCTGACTAATTTTTTGTATTTTTTGTAGAGATGGGGTTTTGCCATGTGACCCAGGCTGGTCTTGAACTTTCGAGCTCAAGCAATCCTCCTGCCTTGGCCTCCCAAAGTGCTGAAATTACAGGTGTGCTCCACCACACCTAACCAGTAGTGAGAATTAATAGGTGAATGCTTAGCATCTTCTGGCATGTGGCATGTGCGTTCATTATGCAGCATCCCTTAAGAAGATAAGGGTGGAAATGGAGCTTTTGGGGAAAAAAAATTTATTGAATAACTATTATGTGGTAGGAGCCATGTAAGAAGCTTCTACACAGATTAGAGTTTTCCAGAGTTGCTGGATCATTAAACTTGTTGGGGTGACTCAGATCCTCTAGAGGGATTACGGATTTTTAACAAGGTTTCCCAGTGATTGTTACGCTCAGACAAGTTTGGGAAACACCAGCAGATGAACAAAGGCGAAGAAGGCTGTTCTGGCATGTGGCGGGTAGCACAAATGGGATAGAGAGGGACCCAAGGCCCATAGACAAGGGGGCAGCTGCTGGTGTGGTTCAGGCCAGAAGGGTTAGGGACTGTTGGGATGGACTAGTTATCTATTGCTGCATAACAGATTACCCCCAAAATTTGGAGACCTAGGCCGGGTGTGGGGGCTCACACCTGTAATCCCAGCACTTTGGGAGGCTGAGGTGGGTGGATCACCTGAGGTCAGGAGTTTGAGACTATCCTCAACATGGAGAAACCCCGTCTCTACTAAAAATACAAAATTAGCTGGGCATGGTGGTGCATGCCTGTAATCCCAGCTACTCGGGAGGCTGAGGCAGGAGAATTACTTGAACCTGGGAGGCAGACGTTGTGGTGAGCCAAGATCACGCCATTGCACTCCAGTCTGGGCAACAAGAGCAAAACTCCGTCTCAAAAAAAAAAAAAAAAAAATTAGAGACCTAAACCAATTACAACCATTGATTGCCTCACATAGCTTCTGTGGGTTAGGAATCTGGGAGCAACTTAGCTGGGTAGTTCTAGCTAGAGGTCTCTGGAGAGACTGCAGTCACGTGTCACCTGGGGCTGCAGTCATCTGAAGGCTTGACTGGGGTGGAGGAGCCACTTCTAAGATGGCTAGTTCACCTGGCTGACTGTGACCCTGCCAGCACATGGACCTCCCCATAGGACTGCTCAAGTGTCCTTACAACATAGCAGCTGGCTTCCCATAAAGCAAGTGATCTAGGAGAGAACAAGGAGGAAGGTTTGTCTTTTACGACATCTCACACAATCGTTTCTGCAATATGCAATTGGTTATAGACTTGAGCCCTGTGCAGTGTGAGAAGGGACACAGAGCACAGATTTCAGGAGGCAAAGTTCATTATGCACCATATTGCAGGCTGGTGACCACAGGAGGAGACCTGATCACCTCCATTTCACAGATGGAGAAAACTGAGTTCACTTAGTTTCTCCAGGTCATCCAAAGCAGAGGCTGGAACTCTGATCCTCCTCTCTGAGCCCAGCAACTCTCCACTACCCCTAAGCTCCTAGCAGAAGAAACTGCTGGTGGTAAAGCCCAGATCTGTGTTCCCCCAGTGGGGAGAAGGAGAGGTCTAAGAGTTGGGCCTCCCAGGCCTGCAAAATAAATATAATCACATGTTTGCCTTTGCAAAAGGAAAGCTCCCAGGCGGGTGGGGGAGGGAGGGACCGTCTTCATCTAAACATGCTTCTGCCCTGGTGGCTGGTGTTTTCCATTTAAAACCACACTGGAGATGGCTGAGAAAATATACTTGATCCTGGTGCATTTTTCAGAAATTCAACCTGTTGGGTTTCTTGCCCTTTTTCTGGTGACCCCAAGGATGGGCTCAACCCAACATACAACCTTTGTGGCTCACTCACAGGGTGGTCCCAGACCCAGATTTCACCCTCTCTGAGCCCCCAGGAGCTGGGGTGGCTGCCAAGTCTCTCCCAGTATGAGATAAATAATCTTCATGTCTTGATATCAGTAGATTTGGGGGAAGAATGACCTTAGGCCAGGGAGACCTCTGCTTTAAAAAGGGCCTGAGGGCAGGACCTGTGCCTCCCTGTGGGGTTCCCTAAGAGATGAGGCCTGTGTCTCTCCACAAACGGCAGCCCTTACAGTGGGGCCACGCCGCCCTCCTCGGCAGACAGTGAGTTGCGAACAGATGGTCAGTGGCTGATGGCTGGAACAGGATAGGAGGTGACGGGGGGTCCTCCCATGCCTTCTGCTCCTTTCTTCTATAGCCCCCTCCCCAGTTTTTTTTTTTCTCCCAATTAACCAGAGCCAGGCATGGGCAAGAAGAAGATTAGTAAAGAAATAAAATTAAAAGGACCAGAGAGTGGCCAAGGTGATAGATCTCAGAATGGCACTGCAGTCTCCACCTCCACTCCCCTTTGCGGACACGCCCCATCCCCTTGTATGTACATTGACCCCCCATCTCCCAGCTGGATGGCTTCACAGAACAGATGCTGCAGAAGGCCCTTTGGCTTACTGTGCAAATGGAGAAACTGAGGCTCAGAGACGAAACACCACTTGCCTCAAAGCACCTACTGGGTCCACTACAGAGACAAGCAGCCTCCCCCAGGGAGGAGGCATTGGGCAGAGCCAGCAGTGGCCACCACCAGAGTCAGAGGTCACCACATTCCTTCAGGAAGCCCAACCCTTCTTAGGGGAGAGAGAAGGGAAAGAAGAGGCACAGGGAGTGTTGGACATCTCAGGGGCTCCCCATGGGGGATGGTGTCTGTGGGGCGGTGGCTGAAGGCAGTTGGAGCCCTCCAGGAAAGGGGGAAGGCAGGAGCGGCAGGAGGAACCCGGTCCCCAGGTGGCCTTAGGCAGGTAGAACCAGCCCTCCATGCCTCAGTTTTCCTTCCAGAAAATGGAGATTTGTTCCTCCAGTGTGGCCCTACTTCCAATTATACAGCAGAGCCTCTTCCTGTTGACCCTGGCCTCTAAGCACTGAGGACATGAACTTGGCCTCTTCTCTCCTGACCTCTGACCCCCAGTTTCCTCTGTGGTGGGGTTGGAGGAAAGGAAATAAATCCTATGGGAGGATTAGGGTCACTCAGGTCACCCGAGAGCTCAAATTGCAGCAGAGTGGATGGAGGCGAGGTTAGAGGGACTTCCTGGCCCAGCAGTCCTGCAGGGCGTGGCCACCTCCTCCTGGGTGGGACCCTCTCTCCTGACACAGCTCTTCTTACTCCTCTACCCCAGGGGCAGAGGATGGGCATGGAGATGTGGGGGGTGCCAGACTCCTGGATGCTGGGGGTCCCCCTCTCTGCCAGCTTCAGAGCCCACAAGCCACCTGTCCTCTTACAAAGCCACAGAGACCCTGAGCAGAGAGGGGCCACATTCTGGTGACCACACTACCACCATAGCTCTGCCCCTTGGCTTCCTACCTGCGGGAGGCCATGGGGTGGGATACAGGGTGGGAGAGAAGATGACTGTGGAGGAGATGGGCTGGCCATGGATTAGGGGTAGCTGTCCAACTGTAGGGGAGGGCATGGAGAAGACGAGCTTTCCAAAAACAAAAGCAGAAGCGGCAAAATATCCCATTAGGAAAAGCTGACGGCAAGTCCTGCCCTTTGAGCCCTCGTTCAACCCTCAGAATGCTAGGAGAGATCCAGCCAACCCCCAAAAGCAGTTGTCTAGTACTACTCTGGCTAGTTGTCTACCACTTCTCTGGCTAGTACAGAGAAGGCTCAGGAGACAGGACTGGGCAGGGAGGGCTGCAGATTTTTAATAAATAAATGAGAATTTATCAGATCATTACAAGGATGAGATAATAAAATAGGCTGATATGATAGAGAGTGCCTGGGGGCTGCAACAGATGGTGTAGTCATGGAGGGCCTCTCTGAGGAAGTGATACTTAAGCTGATGCCTGAAGGCCAAGAAGGAGCTAACCAGATTCAGAACTTGGGGGTTGGGGAAGCATTCTGGGCAGAAAGAGCAGCAGGTGTAAAGGTTCTGAAATGGGAATGACCCTGAAATCCCCGAATGTGAATGAGTTTGGTAGATTTAGAGCCAGAAGAGAAAGGCCAGAGTAAGTGGAGTGAGACTGGCCAGAGGTGGGGTCAGAGAGATAGCCAGGGGCCAGATTGCATATGGCTTTGGAAGGTTAAGGCAAGGAGGTTGAATTTTCTCCTAAATGTGATGGAAAGCCATGAGACGGTTTTGAGTAGCAGAGTGACGAGATCTGATTTATGTCTAAAAGATCCTTCCTGCTGCTGTGCAGAGAAAGGATTGCAGGTGCCAGCATGGAGGCCAGGAGGGGAGAGCAGACCCCCGCTGTTGCAGTGTCCGGCTGAGAGCTGCTGGCGGCAGTGGACACAGAGAAAAGAGCCTGATTCTAGGTTTAGTTTAGAATCAGAGCCAGCAGGCTTTGCTGACAACTGGCTGTGGCTGAGGGTCAAAGGGAAGAGTAGAGATGACGCCTGGGCTTTTGGCTGGAGCCACCGAGAGGCTGGTGGTGCCTCGCTGCGGACTGCATTCTCCATTCATCCTCTGCACTGCAAGCCCAGGGCTCCCTCTGCGGAGGCTGCAGGACAGTATTCATTCATGGATTCCAGCAGGAAGTATTTCCTGAGCTTCAGCCAGGCCCCTTCTAACCCCTAGCCCTGCCCTGCCCTGCCCAGCCCCTGCCCAGCCCCTGCCCAGAGTCTGCTCTATTTCTGACAGCCAGGGTGGACAGCTGCCCTCCCCTTCCAGCCTGGTGGGTGTGTGCTTTCATGCCCTGCCTCGGCCCAGATGTGGGGTGGAGACATTAGTGACCTTGGAGAACTTGAAAATCTCTCTATGTGGTGAGATACTCTGGAGGAGTATGGGTGTGTATGTGTGTTGGGGGTTGTTCTGTCCAGGGAGCAGAGCCTCAACCCATCCCTAGACCCAGGAGAACAGGCACTGGTGGACATTTTTTGTCATTGTAAAGTGTAATGAATTCATGACAGTATAGGGAGTCTTGGGTGCCTGGAGCAAGACGCTGCCAAAGAAAGGTTCCCAAAAGTGCCTATGCCTGGGGATGATCCTCTTCCACTAAAGTCCTGAGAAGTGGAGGATAGTGGCTGGATAGCGACTTACCAAAGGTCACACAGCAATTTCTCAAACAAAGCCTTAGGTCTTTTTTGTTCTGGGCAACTTGAGATGAAGCTCAGAGCACCGTGGGACAGATCTCTGTTCTCTTGGAGCTCCGCCCTCTCTTGTTCCCAAAGCCTCTCCTCCTGCCCCCAATGCTCTTCCCATTTTCCAGCTGCACTCCATTTCCCCCTCTTCTAGGAGGCCACCCCTCACCACTCACACTTGCCTGGATGTCCCCTGTGTCACTCCCTAGGACCCCGCCCAGGCCCCAGCCTGCCCTCGGAAGCCGCTCCGTGGCTGGGGTGCCCGGTGGGGTCGGTCGCATCCGCTGGCAGCTCCGTGTCAGCGTCCCCGCCCCCACCCCGAGCCTGTCAGCCGTGATGGATGCCGGGCAGCGGTCCCTTGGAGCAGATCCGGGATCTAAAAGCCTCACGCAGCCTTTCCTGGGCGGGAGGCGCGGGGGAGGGACACGGGGGTCCCCGAGAGCCCGGCTCCCTGCCATGAATCAGTCCCCGGCCCAGCCAATTAGCGCAGACAAGAGCCCAGCGATGAATCATGAGCCATTAGGGCCGACTCGCCCCTCCCTCCCACCAAAGTGGGGCCCTGGCTCTGGCGGGGTGGGGAGTGCTCCTTCTCTCTGGACGGCCTCCCGGTCTCCAGCGCCCTTTCCATTCAGAACCGCTGAGAAGACCCTCGCGCTGGGAAGCTGCGGCGGGCAGGGCCGCATGCGGGTCATTTGCGTGCCATTGGCATGGCGCGAAGACATTGGATGCTCCCTGACACGGGCCCTCCCACCTGCCCCGTCCACCCTCCAGACGGGTTCACCGTGAGAAAAGACCCCGCCAGTGACCCCTTAGCGCAGCCAGGGAGCAGGGCGCCTGCCCCTTTCCTTCATCTTCCTCAGCAGAGGCTAGACCTGCGTTGCCAGGTC
The DNA here is from genome assembly GCF_009764315.1 of Trachypithecus francoisi. Classification (NCBI taxonomy): domain Eukaryota; kingdom Metazoa; phylum Chordata; class Mammalia; order Primates; family Cercopithecidae; genus Trachypithecus; species Trachypithecus francoisi. The sequence goes on along the minus strand of NW_022681466.1, from coordinate 24,085,544 downwards.
CTAAGAAGTAAGAGCACTGGGCCGGGTTCCGGGATCACTCAGGCCAACTCCTGCCATTCAAACTTGCCCCCTCCTCTAGCAGAGAAGGGAGTGGAAGCCCACAGAAGGCAAGGGCATATCAGAGACCTAGCTCGGCCAGGTAGTGAACAACCACACCCTGTCAGCCTAGCCAGAGCCTAGAGCCGCCTGCCTTAGTCCTTGGGAGTCTCTGTATTGATGTTCTTGGCAGCCGGCTGAAGCCCCAAAGCTGGACTCTAATGACTAGTCAATGGTTGGCATCAAGGTAGTGTCAGGGGAGGAAGTCCTCTGTCTGGACCCTCTTAGGTAGTAAATGAATTTGGGGAACTAGAATTGCACTGAGGGAGTCAAAGAAGGTGGAGGGAGAAACAGCCAGTTTGTGGCTATGAGACAAGGCTGACCATGACTTGGTCTCATTTGATCATTGCTATTACTTTCCCATTTTATAGCTGAGATTACTGAAGCTTGGAGAGGATAAGGGACTTGTCCGAGGACCCAAGTAAGAACATAGGAGCTGGATTGGAACCCAGGTCTGTTTGGCCTCAGAGCTTGAGGAGATGATCTCCGAGCCACACAACTCTGATTCTGTCTTGAACGCAGCCTCATTTAGCCACCTGCCTATGTGACATGGCCAACCAGCTGTCCCACAGGGACCTCTAACTCACTGTGTTGAGACCTGAGCTCATTATCCCTCCCTCCCCAGTCCATTCCTCTCTTCTCAGCGAAAGGTACCATTAGCCACTGGCTGCCCAAGCCAGGAACGTAGGGATACTCCTCCCTCTGCATTTTCCCATTCCATATCTGACCAGGCATGTGGGTGTGGAATCTGGCCAGTTTTGTTGTGAAATGGGACCCTCATGGGACCTCTTCTTCCCAGCTGTGTGTCAGTGGTATGGCTCAGACCCTGGGCCTCTCTCACCTGGAAAATTTCAGTACTCTCCCAGTGGGTCTCCAGGGTCCTTCCCTTCAATTCTTTCCTCTCTGCTGCTGCCAGAGTGTACTTCTTCAAGTGCAATTGAATACTTCACTTTCTACCTTTAAAAAATGGACTTCCCAGTACTTTCAAGATAAAACATTATGGTGGCTCACTCCTGTAATTCCAGCACTTTGGGAGGCTGAAGCAGGTGGATCACTTGAGGCCAGGAGTTCGAGACCAGCCTGGGCAACATGGTGAAACCCTTTCTCTACTAAACATACAAAAATTAGCTGGGCGTGGTGGCACACATCTGTAATCCTAGCTACTTGGTTGACTGAGACATGAGAATCACTTGAACCCAGGAGATGGAGTTTGCAGTGAGCCAAGACCACGCTACTGCACTCCAGCCTGGGTGACAGAGCTATGCTCTGTCGCAAAAAAATATATAAGTAAATAAAAAGCCTCAAAAAGAGCATTAAAGGGCCTTTGCAGGTGGGCACAGAATACCTTTCTAAACCCATCTCTGGCCACTTGCCCCTCAGGATCTAGTAAGTTACTGGGCACGTGGGACTGCTTACCTTGCCCAGAATGTACCAAGGATCTTCCTCCTCTCAGCCTTGGCTCCTGCTGTCAGCTCTGCTAGGAATGCCCTTTCCCCATCTCCACCTGGCAACTTGTGCTCTCCTCCTTCTACCATCTCTGAAGCTTCCCCCTCCCTGCCCAGGCAGGATGAATTGCTGTCTCCTCTGTGCTCCTCCAAGCACTTTGCTCGAATTGCTAGCCTAGCACTTCCACACACAGTAGTGCGGTAAGCAGGGTGTCTGCCCCCTCCCTGCCTAAGAGGCCTGGGGCAGGGGCTATGACTTGCTCAGCTCCACTTCTGTGATGGGGTCTGGCACGTTAGACATGTTCAATACTGGTTTGATGGATGGGTGAACTGCCCTCTCTCCTCTTTCTCTACTCTCCACCTCCCTGTTTGGCCTGTCTCCCGAGTTGAAGCCATCCACTTAAAGAAGTCTTGCCAGAAGGCAATCTGGGAGTTGGCCAGAGTCTCTGTGACTCCTGGACCCACAAGTACCTGATCTGGAAAACCACACGGACCAGCCACGCAGAGAACACAGAGTGGGGTCAGGAAATCTGGATTCTGAACCTCCATGGGAGACCATGAACAAGTCACCTCTCTTCTGTGGCCCTTTGTTTCCTTATCTGTTTAATGAGGTAGAGGGTAGATGACACTTCTGAGGTCCCTTCCAGCTCTGATGTTTTATGAATTTGTTGCTTTCTGGTTCCATGGCCTGTGCATAGCCCTCGACAGTTGGCATGGCATGTGAATGAGAAGCAAGAGCTGTGTATTGGAGGTGGGCTGTCCAGGGCAGACAAGCCATTCTCCCAGGAAGTGACTTCTGAGAAAATAAGGGATCAGCTGGAGAAGAGGTCAGGGCAGACATACACTGAGAGGATGGCTGTAGCTCTCCTGAGTCAGTTAATTGTGAAAATCAATGGTGTGGCCAGAGGCAGGAGACAGGGAAAAGCCCGGGGGATGGAGACTCCCAGGGAGTGAATGGGGTGGGTGTGGCATCCTTTCCCAGGGCTGGTCCAGGGGATTCTATAGACAGAGTAAGGCCCAGGTGGGTTGGGGTTCAGGGATGGAGCAATGCAAGGGAAAAAGCCTGGTATTAGAATCTCGGGGAGAAGGACACATAGAATGTAGGTGCAGTGAAAATGTGCATGATATAATGTTCAAGAGAAATCCATTGTTGTAAGTTTAGATGGACACCGGGTGCTGGAGACAAGCCGTTTGCTCCTTGTTCCCAAGTCCAGACTTGGGTCCTAGTCCTGGCCCTGCCACTGACTCGTGTTGATATGGTTTTGAGCAAGTCCCTCTTTGCCTTTGAGCCTGCTTCCCCACCTATAAAATAACAAATTTACCATCTCCAAGGTCCCGATACATTCAAGGTGCTCCCACCAAGGGTTCTGCCAGCCTCAGTCCACCCACCACCTGTTTACCACCTCTGACCCCTCTATCCAGGTTTCTACTGCCAGCCCCTGGGTTCCTCCACACCTTGCTGGCTTTCTCTGGACTTTTTCCCATAGCAGTCCCTGCCTGGCTCTGCTTCTCAACTTCCCACTTCCAGGCAGGCCTTCCAGCCTCTCTCAGATCCTGGTTTGGGCACTCAGGCTGGTGGGAGCACAGGTTGTTGTAGGCCAGCTGGGGCCTCCCTCCCCTTCCCCTCCTTCTCTCCCAGTTGATACTGCTCAGCCCTCACTCACACCATGGAAGGAAATAAACAGCTGCTGGGGTGTCCTGGGAGGGAAGACACGGATTTTTGTTGGGAGGGGCATCCAAGGGGAGCCTGGTTGGGGGAGGTGGTAGGAAGGAGTGGGGACCTGGAATAAGCCACTCTCCTTTCATCAGCAGCCTCCCACTATTTCACTCCATTTGGTGGGGCAGAAAGGAGGTGCCGGCATTGACCCTGAGTGTGGACAGAGCCATTCCCTCAGCAGTGAGCCCCCGGCCACCCCTTTGATCGCCCCTCGCCCGCTCCCTAAGAGGCTGTTAACATCCTTCTTTATGGGGCTGGGGACGAAGCCAAGACTCTCTCCTCATCTGAGGCCCCCAGGTGGCTCCCTTTGTACTTCTTCCCATGCCCAGCGCCTGCCATGGGGGACTAGCCTGTCCCGCCCCAACAAAGACTGTAAGTGAGAAGTCCTGAGCCTTGAACTAGTTAGGTGAGCTGATGGGAGGAACAGTCTGCGCTTACAGGGGGCTCCCGGTCCGCTTTGGGGAGGGGAGCAAGTAGAAGAAGAGACAGACCAGCAGAACAGAGCTGGGAAATGGCCTCAGGTGAGCTTCCTGGAGGAGGAGGAAAGGAGAGCACAGGGGAGCAAGGCAAGGAAACAGAGGGAGGAAGGGTCTATGTGAGACTGAAAGGGAGAAGGGGGATTCTGTGGGGGAGGTATGGGATGGATTCGTCCATCTGAAGCAGAAAGCCCAAGCCAGAGTATGGAAAGAGTGGTAAAAGGGGTGGGGCGGAGAAATGGGCAACCTCAGAAGCTGAGACGGTGGTGCCGAGCCTCAACTGATTCATCTGTAAAATGGGCCTGACACCTGCTTCCCCAGTTGCCGTGAGGGTTCGCTGGGCCCGTGCCTATAAGGGCTCTGGCTGGAGATCACACTCCCTTCTCATGCATTTCCTGCCCTGCTTTTATTCCCCACTGCATCTAAGCCCAGAGCGGCCAGTTCCTCCTTGTTTCTCAGCATCTGGCCTCATCTAGAAACATCTGCCTCTCCTGCAAGAGGTCCCAGTTAAGGCTCTGAAGGAAGAAGTGGTGAAGGCAGGACTGCCGGTGGCGGGGCGGGCGGGAAAGCTGGATGGAAGGAACAGAGGCACATTTTCCTCACCCCCACCTCCCTCAGGCCTCATTCTACACAGATTTGCCATTCATCTCCCCAGATTCGCCTAACTCCTGGCTGCACTCAATACACACACTCGCACGCGCGCGCGCGCACACACACACACACACATGCACACACCTGTTTTCTCTCTCAACAATTCAGCGTAACCCCACTCCAACCCAGGGCCCCCAGTAGAGGACCCCACTCTGCTTCCTCCAGCTTTTCCTTCAGTGGCTACCCAGCAATGGATTCTCCAGTTTTATTTCCAAAATTCTGGCCAATTTTGGATTCTTCTCCATAACATGTCCATGTTATTTCAATATGAAAATATTTTACCTCCCAGTTAAATTACCAAACTTTTCCCTGAAAAAATCTTCCAGTGAGAAGCAGGTCCATATTTTATCCTTTGTTTTTTCCTGCTGAAGGCACCCAAGGAGAACTCAAGGGTCCCTGTGCCCCCATTTGAGTCATGCTGGCAGGGCTCTGTGCATACACAGAACCCGCAAGACAGAGCCTGCTGTCTCGAACCAGGAGAGGAAGGCAAAGGCAATGTGGGAGAGGGGGTGTCCCCGGATCCCTGGCACCAGCCTTGGTCTCAGAAACAACAAGACTTTAACTCCGTGGAGGTTGAGGGGGTTTGGGGGATAGTCAGAGTTAAAGCTGGAGTTGGATAAGCAGGTGTCACCCATGGCAAGAAAAGGAGATGGTACTCCTGTGGTCTGACCTCAATCTCTCCTGCTTTAGGGGTAGAATCCTGGGCTCATAGAATATCCCTCAAGCTGGGCATGGTGGTGTGTGCTGTTGTCCCTGCTACTCTGGAGGCTGAGGTGGGAGGATTGCTTGAGCCCAGGAGGTTGAGGCTGCAGTCTGCAGGGATCAAGCCACTGGTCTCCAGCCTGGGTGATGGAGCAAGACCCTGTCTCCTCCTACAGTCCCCTCCCTGTGATTGCAGGTGAGGCCAGACAGAGGGCTCACTTGAGACTCCGGAAGTCTTCATTCTTCCCAAATTGACTCATTCTCAGTTTCCAGGGTGTGGTGGGCAGAAAAATGGCCCCTCAAAAAGGTCCACATTCTCATCCCCAGAACCTGTAAATATGTTACTTATGTGGTAAAAGGGATTTTGCAGATGTAATTAAGGATCTTGAGATGAGGAGAATATCCTGGATGGTCTGGATGAGCTCAGTGTCATCATAAGTACTCTTACCAGGGAAAGAGGGAGTCAAGAGACTCACAGAGACATGAGGACAGAAGCTGAGGTGGGAGTGATGTGAGGATGGGGCCATGAGCCAAGGGATGCAGGCAGCCTCTAGTCAGTGGAAAAGGCAAGGGATCAATTCTCCCCTTGAGAAGGAACCAGCCCTGCTGACCCATTTCAGACTTCTGACCTCTGAGCTCGATTTGTTTGTAAGCCACTAAATTTGTGGTAATTCGTCACAGCAGCAATAGGTAACTAATGCTAATTAATTACAAACTAGTTACACAAGGCTTTGGGGTGAGAGGCTTTGTGGGCTCCAGTGGGGAGCCCAGTGAGTCTTCCCCTCCACTTTCTTTCATCCTTACCCAGCATTAATTGCACATCTGTGATGTGTCAAGCACATACCAACTTAATCATCACAGCCCTGCCTTTAGGGAGCTTCCAGTCTAGTGGGACTACAGACATGCAAACACACAAGAACCATATAGTAAAAGAGTGATTTTTGATGGCTGGTATATACAAGCTGCAATCTGCTTGGGGACAGGAGCCAGAAGTAAGGGAACACTTGGCTTTTGGGGCCAGAAAGGAGTGAGGTCTTGATCCTGACTGCTCATTTTGTGATGCTGGACAAGTTACTTACGGGGGACCTGGTTGCTCCCTGATTCACCTGGGGAGGTGAAGGGGGTGCTGCATTAGCTCATTGCATTATTCCCATGAACCAGAGCCTCAGAGTGAGTGTGGGACAGGGGTGGAGGCTGGGGACAAGGAAGGATGCAGGTATTACTATGCCCTACCTATGCCTTAGTTTCCACATCTGTAAAGTAGGAAAAATAATCACTCTTATCTCATGGGGTTGTGAGAATTAAATGATGGTGCATGGAGACTGCTTGACACAGTGAGTGACACCTAGCAAGTGCTCAGAAAACAGGGAAGGCTTTACGGAGGAGCTAGAACTTGAGCCAGACTTGAAGGCCAAATAGGAACTTGTGGGACAAACGAAGAGGAGGAAGCACTTCTGAGTAGGAAAAAAAAAAAAAAAAAAAACCAGCGTGGGTGAGGCACAGGGATAGGACGTGAACCTTTTGGGGAATTGCAATGAGATTCAGGAAGCTGAAGCCTAATGTGGCCAAGAAGCAGGAGAGGTGCTTGGAGAGTAGGCAGAGGCTGGACCACCAAGGACCTTTTATGTCTTTCTAAAGATGCTTTTATCCTGAAGCTAATAGGGAGCCACTGAAGGCTGTTGAAGAGGGGAGTGACTCAACTAGATTTTTATGTTGGAAGCAAATCTGTTTTCCAGGTTGGTTCCAAAGAGAGACAGGAACTGAGGGAAAGGATCCCATTCCAATTCAACCTGTTGGGGCAGGGAGGAGAAGGTGTTTCCTTTTTCTTTTTCTTTCTTTTATTTTTATTTTTATTTTTACTTTTTGAGATGGAGTCTCACTCTGTCACTTAGGCTGGAGTGCAGTGGTGCAATCTCGGCTCACTGCAACCTCCACCTCCTGGGTTCAAGTGATTCTCCTGCCTCAGTCTCCCAAGTAGCTGGGACTACAGGTATGCGCCACCACACCCAGCTAATTTTTATCTTTTTGGTAGAGATGGGGTTTCACCGTGTTGTCTGGGCTGGTCTCGAACTCCTGGCCTCAGGTGATCTGCCCACCTCAGCCTCCCAAGGTGTTTCCAATGTCCCCAACTGTGAACCCAGAGATGATCTCTGGAGGAAGGGGTTTCAGGAGAATCACAGCAAGTCAAAGGAAAAGACCCAAATACCTATTATCCATATGAGGAAACTGAGGCTCAGAGAATGTCACGCAGTAGTGGCAGAGGCAGGACCAGATCCCAAATGTCCTGACTCACAGCCCAGTGCTCGCTCTAAAGTACCCTGACAGCCACAATCGCTGGATGAATAGCCAAGCTGCAGATGGAAGACTAAAGCAGAACAGGCAGTCTCCCACATTGACTCTTTGGAGGGACAGTGAAGAGAGACTGTGCTCTTGTCCCGTGTTTCTGGGGACCTGGTTGCTCCCTGATCCTCCTGGGGAGAGGGAGGGGGTGCAGCATTAGCCCATTACCTTATCCCATGAAATGGAGCTGCAGAGTGAGTGCAAGATAGGGGCAGAGGCTAGGGGACAGGAGGGGATGCAGATGTTATTATGCCCTACCTATACCCTATGCCTGGCTGATGCTAAATTGTCCTCAGTGCCACAATAGGCTAAAAATAAACTGGGCATTTACCACTTTAAAGCCTTAGAGCCAAGTCTCCCCATTCAGTTGCAATGCCCCAGTGAGGCAGTAGACTGACCCCACGTGACTTTTGGGAATGAACACTGAGACCATCAACCCTATCAATGAGGGTTAAAAAACAACAACGAAGTACCACCTGACAACTTCAAATTATTTATTGATTCCTGAAAAGGAAAATGAAAGGAAGCTGGCCAAAGCCACGGAGTGCCAGTTGAATAAGTTATCAGGAGTCTTCTTGGATTGACGATGCAGCTCTGTTTGCAGCACTTAGCATCTTCTGCCTCAGAGGAGAGCTCCTGGTGGGCGCTCAGCCTACCTGCTTCAACTGCAAGCTCACTGAAGACAGACACCCCAGTTTGGCACTGTGCCTGACTGGCAAGAGGGCTCTTTTCCTCTTTTGCAGACTGTTGATGCAGCCTCCTAAGTACCCTCTCTGCCTCCCATCTTGGCTCCTCCAGTCCACCCTACAGTCTTCCTAAGACACTGACTGATCATATCCTCTGATTCTGCTGAAACACCTCAGGGACTCTCCACAGCTATAGCAACGACTCCCCAAATGTACCCTGGGGCACATCAGTCCCAAGAGATGTTCCTGAAGAAACAGCTTGGGGCTAAAATAAATTTAGAAAATGCTTTTTCCTGAAGCCCCTCAGCCCTTGGAGATTCACATTCCACATGAGCATAATATAGGATCTGAGAAGTCTTGCAAGGTTAGCATGCAGCCAGGTTAGCGTATTTGATACAGTTTTCCCAGGCTTTTTCCATCACAGGTAATCTTTTTGCAAGCAGTGTCAACAAACAGCCCAAGACATAGTCCCACAGAACATACTTTGGGAAGCAGTGAGCTGCATGGTAGAGCCTGAAGTTCAGTCTGGGAAGGGAAGGGCAGCGGTTGTGTGATGAGTCCCTGCCCAAGGGAACATGGTCTGTGGGAGCACTGAGGTGGCCGCGATGGCTCAGGGTGCAAAAGGGAAGGTGCTGGCTGTGTGCAGACACAACAGAGATTTATGGGTCAGGAAAGTCCATCGGCAGGTCTCCTCTCTGCCTCCAGTCTCTTCATCTGGACACAGATATCCTGGGCATGTGTGTGTTTCTGGACCTGGCACATCCTGAGTGAATCTTGGCCTCTTGAACCCAGTAGCCTCCTGCTGCAGTCACTGAGATGCTGTGCAATTATGACATACCCTCCCACCACAAAACAACATTCCAGCTTGTCCAGGGGATGGTCACGGAGGCCAGTGCTCCACTGGATCCCCAGCAGCAGGAGCCTTCTGTGGTAGTAAAAGCATGGGCATCAGAGGCTGAGTCCGGGGTTCCCATCCTGATCCATCCCTGACTAGGTGCTGTGGGGCCTTGGGTAAGTCACTCAATCTCTCTAAGCCTGTTTCCTCATCCGTAAATTGGGAAATAATAGCTGCTTTCAGGGTTGTTGAGCCTGCATGGTTTGTTGTCCTGTGGTATCAGCCTCACCACCTCCAAAGTTCTCGAAGATTCCTGAAGGTAGGATTAAGTCTCAACATTCATTCATTCATTCCATGCAAATACTTGTCAGTCACCTTCCCCGTGCTAGGAACTGGGGAAATGGTGCTGAGGAGAAACATGCTGGGTCTGTGCCTGTGGGGAACATACATTCTGGTAGGGATTAAGTAATTCATTCATTTATTCAATACTGAGCAGCCACTGTGGGCCCGGCATTGTGCTGGGCTTGGGCCTCCTGTATGTTTTCAAACAGAGTTTACAAAGTACTTACAAAGCACTTTTGCCATCATTGGTTAGTTTGTTCTTCGTGACAGTCTGGTAAGATAGGAAGTAGAGATTATCACCCCATTTGGTAGACAAGGAACTAGAGGATCAGGAAGATTAAGAGGAAAATTGAACTGGGAACCAAAATCTCTCTTCTCTCCATAGGCATTCACTGGAGGCCCACTCTGGGCCAGGCGCTGTGTTCACAGTGAGATGTAAGTGTCTCGTCTGGCTGTGTGGGTGGCGCTGACAGCCATTTGTTTGCCCCTCTATTGCTACAGTCCCTATTCCTCTCTGAGGCAATACCCTCTCCCAGCCAAGCCCTCAGCCACGGACTTTCCATACAACAGGGAGCACATAAGTTGATTCCTCGAATTCCACACCCTCAGCTGTCCCCCTTTGTAGCCCAAGAAATCCTTCCTGCACTTGACTTCAACACCTAAGGCCAAGGTTGGTCCCCCTACTGCCAGGGGCCTCCTTTGGGGTAGAGCAATGCTCAGGGAAGACCAAGATGACTCAGGCCCTCCTCAAATGCCAACATGTGAACCAGAGGCACACTAGACCCTGAGCTCCCAGCCAAGTGGGTGCTCGCTGTGGGGGCTACTCTGGACCTTGGCCAGGGAGGAGCAGGTGGGAGCAAGGAGCAGAGCATTCAGATCTTCCAAAGTGGATAGAGTTAGAAACTGGAGCGGGAGAGGAGGAAAGGGTAATGAGGGGGCTGAGTGATGAGCCCACCATCATTTTACTAAAGGCCTGGAGACTGACAGCAACATGAGATCCTGGAGGGAGGTGCTGAATTGGGGGTGGGGTGGGGCGAGGGGTGTCAATATCACTCAACATCCAACTCACTGTCAGCTTAAATGAGCAAACCCCAGCTGAACCAGAGAAGACTGACATATCCAGCATTCCCCAGATCCATCTGAATATCTCCTCCTTCTCCTCCACCTCTTCCTTCTCCTCTGGGAAGGCCCCTCAAGTCATCTCCATCCCCACAGGCGTGTTCCCTGTGTGCCTGCCCAGCTCTTGTGCCTATACCCTGCATCCTGGCTACTCCATCTCCCTGTGTTCTGGGCATGCTCTATTTCCTCCATCAACCAGGGGCTCCAGGAGGTGAGCTGTAAGAGGTGGAGGTTCTTTTCTTTTTTATTTTAGACGGAGTCTCACTCTGTCACCCAGCCTGGAGTGCAGTGGTGCGATCTCAACTCACTGCAACCTCCGCTCCCGGGTTCAAGCGATTCTCCTGCCTCAGCCTCCAGAGTACCTGGGACTACGGGCGTGCGCCACCATGCCCGGCTAACTTTCTTATTTTTTTTTTTTTTATTAGAGACGAGGCTTCACCATATTGGCCAGGCTGGTCTCGAACTCCTGACCTTGTGATCTGCCTGCCTTGGCCTCCCAAAGTGCTGGGATTACAGGCGTGAGCCGCTGCACCCGGCCCAGGTTGAGGTTTTTGAAGAGCATCACCTTTGCAGGTATAGAGTGTGGAATCTCCTTTGAAGCTCCCTCCACCTGGGCTCTCTTAATTCTCCGGCCACTGCCAGCTTCACCAGATCCTGAACTGTTCTGTTAGGTGTTTACAGCCTTTCTCCTGTGCTCCAGGCATGTGGCCCTCCACCTGGATTCTGTCTGCTCTTTCATCCCCTGGCCCTGGTTCCACCAACAGCTTCCTCCAGCCCTGTTGGCAGCAGTCTAATCTAAATCATGCTCACTGCAGTTTTCAGTACAAGGTTTTATCATCAGGTTATGTATGGGTATGGGTAGCCTGAAGGATGTGGGGTAGAACCAAGAGACAACTACCTGCCTGGGGAGAGCAAGCCGTGCCACTCTCTCAGCTCACACCAATGCCTGCCTGAGAGAATTTTTGTCTCCGTTAATTCATTTATCGCCAGGAGAAAGTCAAGCTGTTTCTTTCCTCTTTACAGGTGAGAAACGCTGCAGGCAGGAATCCAACCGTCATTCTTGACACCACCCTTATCTAATCCTCTGCCAACTGCTAGTTCAAGCCAGCATCAGCTCTCTCCTGGACCACTGCCACCACCTCCTAACAGGATTCCCACCTCCGCTCTCATTACCCCCGATCTGCAGCCAACTTGAGATGATCATGTCACCCTTTCCACACCCAACACAACTCCAAAATGCAAAGAGGCTTCCTCTGTTCTTGGATCAAGGGTTTAAACATGATCTAGAAGGCCTTGAGTTGTCAGTCTGCATCCACCTCTCATTCCTCTCTCTGCACTCCGGCCTTGTCTGCCTTCTCCCAGCACGTTGTATATGCTCCCTCCTGCCACTGGACTTTTGCATATACTGCTTCCTCTGCCTGGGCTGTTCTTCCATCCCTTGGGTTTCAACTCAGACATTACCTTGTTGGAGAAGGCCCCCAGCTCCCCTCGCCGGTCAAATCCCCTGTACATACTCTTAGGGCATCATGTTCTTCGTTTTCTTTGCACTGACCACAGCTGTCATCCTGACTGCATTTGGGTGGCTATTTGATTGATGTCTGCTCCCCACTAAACTGCAGCCTCCCTGAGGGCAAGAGCCAGCCTAGCCCAGTGCCTGGCACATAGTAGGTGCTCAATAAATAGTTGTTTGAGTGGGGCCTGAATAAGTGAGCAAAGCCTTAACCAAGCCAGGACCAGGAGCTCAGAGCCCTTGGCTCCCCGGGAAGAGAAGATGGTTAAGTCCCCGAGGCTAGCTGGGGAAGCCATAGTTTGTGCCCTACTGGAAGAGGACGCCACCAACTGTGTGCTTGGGCTAGCAATTGGTCACTATTTGAAAACAGAGTTTGCTCCATAGCAAGCAGCCCCCCAGAGACTGGGTGTGGAGGGTGAGGAGGAGGGTGCCAGTTACAGCGGTGAATCCCACCACAGTCCCACTGCTGCTGTGCTCTTGCAGGGGTCTGGTCTTTGGGTTTTGGGAGTCCAGTCCTTGCTACCTCTTTACATTTGAGATGGTCCTCCCCAGGCACACCCCAGAGAAGAGAAGTGGCTGGCTTCAGTCCCTTGCTTACACGCTTACAGGGTGGAGGGAAGGTGCCTCTGGTGGGAAGGAGAAGGATGAAGAGGAAGGAAAGGGAAGAGAGAAGTGTCCATGAAAAACTCAGGAGAAAGACTCATGAGAGGCAGGATATTGACTATTTGCGGAGGCACCTCTAGAAAATGACTCACCCTCCCCTGGTTCTTGAGTGGCCCCAGGGAGGCATCACCATCTCCCTTTTTACCATCCTCCCATGGGAAGGAAGAGAGAAAGAAAAGGACATCTACTGTCCAGGCAGAGCCAGTCAGACTCCTCTGAGCAATCCTGGAGGGCTTCCAGGAGAAGATGAGCTTTACAGAAGCCATAGGTTACCTGGGAGGGAGCTAGTCCAGGCAGAGAATCACAGGGAGAGCGGACCACATTCCAGGGTAATAGACGAGAAGCAGTAGACAGCAAGATAAGGAAAGGCAGTGTGACCAGAGTGGAGGGGGCATTGCAAGGGTGGCAGGAATCACCCTGTTACATTAATAGGTCTGGTTGTGTCACTCTCTGCTCAGAACCCTGCAGAGGCTCTCATCCCACTCAGAAAAACCACAGACCTTCCTCCCTGCTCTCCTCTCCTATGCCCCTCACTGCCACTCCCACTGCTGAAGCCGTGTTGGCCTTCTTCCTGGTCCACAGTGCATCGTGTGCTTCTTAGGCTGTTCCTCTGCCTGGAACCTCCTTCCCTACCCAGCTCCACTCTCACTCTCTCCCCTCCTGCAAAGCTCTGCTCAAGTCTTGCCTTCTGACGCTGTTATGTAAAACTGCACCCCTTCCCTAGCCCCATTCTTGGCCCTCCTGACTTCTTTCGCCTTGCTTTTTTCCCCTCCTCATGGAACTTATAACTTTCTAATATCCCCCATGATTTATTTACTCTCTCCCACGAGAAAGCAGGTTCCACAGAGCAAGAATAATTGTCTGTCATTTTGCTGACATGTCAGCACAAAAGACAGGGACTGACACATAGTAGGTGTTCAACAAAAATTGGTTCAATAACTAAGAAGGGTAGAGGTGGAAGTGGGGCTGGGAGCCTGGGAATGGAGTGGAAAATCATGTTTCCAGGCTCCTTGGTGAGTGTGGGAATGGAGACCCAGAGTGGGTGGGCAGCTCCCAAGCAGCCACCCAACAGGCCAGGAACAGAACTGTCTCACCCCCTGTTATGTCTGTCGCTGGTCTCCCTCCTCCCCACCTTCAGAGTCATCCCTGGGTGACGGTACTGCTGGCATCTGGTATCCATCAGTCCCTGTGAAACAAAGCGGGGTGGCTAAAGTGATCCCAGATTGGGGGCAGGGGGTAGTCTGCAGGCAAGCTGCCCCTGTTGCTGACCTACCCCTCCCCACACCCCCCTGCCCAACCCTACCCAGAGCTACCAGCCCGCAGGTTTCACCACCCCCAACACCCAACCACACACAACTCCTGGCTCCGGATTTGAGGGATGAGGACTGGAGCTGGCAGGAGGGAACAAGAGCATGCAAATGGGACCTGACAGGGGCTGGGCACCTCGGGCAAAGAATGTAAATAAAAATCAGTCAATATTTAGGAGAAATGGAGCGGGAAGTGGGAGAGGGAGGGTGGAGGGGACGTGTTGGATTTCCAACAACATCTGGAGGGCAGTCCTCTCCTCCATCCTCCCCATGCCCCATTCCACCCCATATGGGGGCTTGCAGTTGAGAGAGGGTGGTGGCTCTTGAGGGGGAGGTGAAGTGTCTGCGCTGGGCTGTCTGGATGCATGGGGGTGGGCACAACTTTGACAGTCTAGAGTGTTTGCCTGGCCAAGCACACACAAGGCCTCACCCAACCCCAAACTGAGTGCTTCCCTCTGGGCCATTCATGTCTTCCCTTCCACAAGGCCCTGCTGTGAGCCAGGAAGCAGGGATTCTAGGATGAAAAGACAAGGTCCCTCTCCTCAAGGAGCTTCTAAGAGAAACAAGAGCCTTAAGAAGGCCCCACATAAGGAAGGCCTTGACAGAAGTCAGCTTAGGGAGCTAGGGGGAGTGACATAAAGTAGAGGTCAGAGACGACTTCCTGGAGAAGGAGGATTATGAAAGTACAGACAGACATGGTTGAGAAAAGGATGTGTGTGTAGTGGGAGGTGAAGTTCATTTTCAGGGAGAGGTAAGAGTATGGAACCTCTGTGGGCAGGGTGATATAGGAGGATGGAGCAGGGGGGCAAAGACAGTTGAAGCTTAGTTACCCCCAGAAGAAAATCTAAAGTAAGAGCCCAAATGGGGCAAGATGAGGGATGAGGAAAGGGGCTTGAGGAGGTCTCTGCCCCCTACCCCACCATCCCTACCACCTCAGCCAAAGTAGTTCCACCTTCATCTGCTTTACTGATCAGGCTTCTAGGAAGATTTTATTTGAAGGATCTCACTACTTTTGAAAAAAAATTTGAAAACTACTGCTCTCTCAGGAAATAAAAGAAAAGCTTCCTCCTAAACGGAGGCCAAAGCTGGAAAAATGGAAGAGCAGAAAGCAGAGTATCTACCTCTAGCTTCAGAGCAGTGAGCCTTCACATCCCTGGATTGAGGTTAGACCCTAGGAGGGACTTCTTAACAGGTATTTCAAGCCTTTCTCTTGCCATCCAAATTGGGTCAGGCCTGGCTCACTGCGCTGCCTGCCCACCCCATGCTGAGCCGCCCTGGGCAAGGGTGCAGGGGCTCCAAAGAGGGTCCAAGGACTGGAGTGTCATCCTCCGCCTCCTGCTTCCAGTGTGGGGAACAATTGGCCTTTTGTCCAACAGAGGATGCCCAAAGGGTGAGGTCACTCCCGACATGGCTTTCTTTGTCCCAGAGCCAAGGAGACACCAAGGCTGAGTCCAGGCAGCCTCCCCTGATCATCTGTCCCCAAACCCCTGAGCACTGCCCCCCACCCCTCACTGTCTCCATGAAGGGCTTTTCCAGGGCCACAGGAAGGAGCACTTGAAGGGAAGGAGGCTGGTGCAGCAGGCACGGGTGGAGGTGAAGAAGGCATGAAATGGGTACAGAGGAGAAGGAAGGGGAGCTGGCTAAGTCGCCGGTTTAGAGGGGGATCCTTCTTCACAAGGAGTTCCAGCCACTCATGTGGCTTGCCCTACAAAAATGGTTCCAGGCTGGGCACAGTGGCACATGCCTGTAATCCCAGCACTTTGGGAGGTCGAGGTGGGAGGATTGCTTGAGTCTGAGGGACCAAGGCTGCAGTGAGCCTCGGTCACTGGCCAGAGAGGCCAAGAGGATGCTGGGAGCAGGGCCAGCACCACTGCACTCCAGCCTGGGCGACAGAACAAGATCCTGTCTCAAACAACAACAACAAAAAAAAGGTTCTAAACCCGAAAGGGGGAAGAAAAACCAAAAGGGTCTGAGCCCCAAGGCCCCCATTGCTTGCATCAACTTTAGACCGAGAGGCCCTTGGGTGATGCGGATGAACTGGAAGTTCCCCAGGTATTGCCAGAGGAAGGGCTTTAAACGGGATTCCCCTGTCCCAGGGGCCCCCCCCCATGGAGGTGACGGGCTTCCTGAGAGAGGGAGAGTTCAGGGCCCAGAGGACAGCACAGTGGGGGAGGGAGAAGGCAGGGGAAAGGTGTCTGTGGCCTGGAGGAGCCAAAGGACCAGAGTCTGAGCCAGAGCATCGCTGAGGAGTTGCCATGGATGGGCCTCCAGGAGGCTCCATCATCAGGATGGGCCAAAGACAGAGACAACAGAGATGGGCCATTGGCAGGGGTGGTCTAAAAAAGGAGAGGTCACTGTGGTGCCATGAGCACTAGATAGGGAAGCAAGGGCTCCGAGTTCTAGTTCTGGCTCTGCCTCCAACTCATGGAGGAACCCTGGACTGACTTCCTTTCCCTGGACCTCAGTTTCCTCCATCTGTGCAGTGAAAGCCTTCCAGAGGCACAGTTCTAGTAGTCTGGACTAAGATGCTGGGGAGCAGCATGCTGGAGTGCAGAGCAGGGGCTCAGGATGAGGGGATCCTGTGGCTGCCTGCTGGGACAAGGTGGGACCTGGCAGGACAGGAAGGGCTACCCTGAGAGCTGCGGCTCTTGGAGCAGCTGCCTATGAGGAAGAGAGACAGAGCTATGGCGGAAGCCAACCACAACTGGGGGCTGGCCAGGGGGGACAGTAGTGCTATGGGTGGGGAGTACAGCTGTCCCGCGGCCACCAAGGTTGGGAGTGTGGAGGGGCGGGTCCACCCCCAGGGCTGAATGGGCAGCCAGAGAGGCCAAGAGGATGCTGGGAGCAGGGGCCAGTGACAGGGCACGGAGCGGTGTGACCAGGTCATCCTCTAAATGTGGGTTCTCAGACTTTGGGAGTTTCTGTCCCAACACCCTGCCTCCTCCCCTCCCACCCCATTCATTCTGGACCAGCCCCCACACCCCATCTTGGTGGAATGTTTTGTGAGCTGAGAATAGCCATTGCCAGGGTCAAGGAAGGGAGGGTCGCCAGGGACTAATTGCCCTAAATAAATGAGCAATTAAGGCTCTTACAGGAAGAATCCAGACCCCCCTCCACCCACCACCCTGAAAGATCACCATGGCAACTGCTACTGGCTCCACCCCAGGAAAGGGTGAGCCACTTGGTTGGCCCACATTGCTGTCATTGGGCAGTGGAGGGTGGAAAGGGTGTAGCTTCAGTCAGGGGAAGCAGGAAGGGCAGGGGTGACTGGTGTGACTTTATGGCTAAGGTCTCTGGGTGACTTCTCCCAGTTAGACCGTGGGGAAGAGGGGAAGAAGTATGGTGCACACTCCATGGCAGCCTCATCCAGTCCCCACAGCCTGCAGGACTGAGGCCCCTGTGTCAGGGGCTGGGGGTGTGAGGAGTTGCCAGGAGAAGCAGACCGTGCCAGGTGTCCATCTCCTCTCAGCACCCCTCCCCCCGACACACTTCCTGTAATGGCGTCTCCAATGGGGAGGCCATTAGTCCTGCTTAGGGCAGCACCTAAGTACTGTGGCTGATAAATATAACATGAGCCCATCGATTAGAATCCTCCTAGTCCTACAGCAGCTCAGCTCCCTAATGGCTCCCCTCTCCTCAGCACTCTGACTACCCACCTCTCATCCCCCACCCCAGGCTGATTTTCTGGTTTACTTGAGGCTGTGGGGCAAACGTGAGAGAAGCAGAAGAGATGTGACGAGGGCAACACCCAGAGCCCAGTCAAAGGGGCTGCTGCTTGGAGACAGGCTGGACTGGTCTGGGCCCTGAGGGGGCCTGGAAGCCCCTCTGTCAGTTAGGGGCAGCTAGGGGAGGAGCCGCCCATGAGTTCCCAGGGCCCCAGCCCTGCAGTAGGACATGGAGTGAGGAAGGAAGAGGGCCCCTGCTTTCTGTGAGGCACGAGACACAGCTCCTGCCCTTGGGGGCTCTCCTGGTAACTCCTCAGAGAAACCTGCAGTGATGCCAGCTCTGGTCCTGTCACCACACCCTCTTCTCCCTGGTATCTCCCACCCAAGCCCCTGCTGCTCCTGTCCGAGCCCAGCCGACCCTCTCTGTCTTCATTTCACCCATCTCCAGGGCGTCCACACTTCCTCATCAGATCAGGGTTCTGAGGGCAGGGGCTGTGTCTCCTGCATCAGCTTAGGGCCCCTAAGGGGTAGGGACTGTCTTTCCCAGGGTGGGGGCTCTGGAAGTCATGAGCCTTTTCCCCAAAACCACCAAATCTGGACTGAGGACTGCGTAGGGTAGGGTCTGCCACACCCCCTACTCCCACCATAAGGTAATCAAACCAATTAGGCCTTCAGACTTGTTAACCATCAGTGCTGGGTGGGAGCTGAGACAGCAGAGTGAGACAGCTCTGCCACATCTCCCCCTAGCCTGAGACCCCTCGAGGCTCTGGCCTGCTGCTCAAAGACATCTGGAAGGGCCTCAGCAGGAAGTGCAGGAACAGCTCCCGCCTGGGCGCCAGAGGGGGCTTGCTGGGTGGGTGGGGGCCCAAGCCTGGGTGGGGGCCTGTGGTTTTGCAGAGCTGTATCTCTGGATGGAGGCTGCCCACAGAATCCTCTAACAGGAAGGCTGAGCTAGGCTGGCTGCAGCCAGGAAGTGAATCCTTAATGTGCCTCTGGCCTTGCTGCTGTGCAAACTCACCACTTAAACACTCAGCAGGCTGGGTGGGGACGAGCCACAGAGCCTGCCTTCCTGGGGGTGGGTTTGGTGCCACAGCACACTGTGTGCCAGGGATGCCAGGTGTCTGTAGGCGATGCCGTGTGTGCTTTCAGGGTACCTGTCTGCCTGAGTAACATTGTATGAGAGGGGTGGGTGCGCAAGAGGCCAAGGGTGAGGCTGGCCCATTCTCTGCTGTGTCCCCTGTCCCCACCCCATGACTCTTTTAAGAGATGTGCTTTTGTGGGTTGGGGGTTCGGGCACCATTCTTCTCATGCACATGTCTAGTTGCAGCTGTAGGGATGGTGATTAGGTTGCAAGAACTTCCTCATGGGCACTGGGTGGGAGACTAGGATGAGCAACACTTAGGGAAGTGAAGGTGCGTTAGCACGTGTTCTTCAGAGAAACAGAACCAACAGAAGAAAGAAAGAGAGAGAGGAAGGAAGGAAGGATAGAAGGGAGGGAGGGAGGGAGGAAGGAAGGAAGGAAGGAAGGAAGGAAGGAAGGAAGGAAGGAGAATAAATGAAGGAAGAAGAAAGGAAGGAAAGAAGAAAGGAGGAAGGAAGGAAGGAAGGGGAATAAATGAAGGAAGGAGAAGAAAGGAAGGAAGGAGAAAAGAAGGAAGGAGGGAAGGAAGGAAGGAGAATAAATGAAGAAAGAAGAAAGGAAGGAAGGAAGGAAGGAAAACAGAGATAGATATAAACACACACACACTCACACATAATACAGAAATTTATTCTAAGAAATTGGCTCACGTGATTATGAAGGCTGAGAATTCCCATGACCTGCTGTCTACAAACTGGAGGCCAAAGCAGGTTGGTGGTATAGTTCCAGTCTAAGCCCAAAGGCCTGAACCAAGAGCACTGGTGGTGTAGGTTCCAATCAAAGGACAGGGGGACCAATGTCCTAGTTCAAACATTCAGGTAGAAGAGTGACTTCTTCCTTATCCGTGTTTGTTTCATTCGGGTCTCTGATGGACTGCATGGGGCCCACCCACACTGGGGACGGCAATCTGCTTTAATCAGTCTACAGACATGACACAAATGTCAGTGTCACCCAGAAACACCCTCATGGATACACCAAGAATAATGTTTAACTAAATATCTGGGCACCCTGTGACCCAGTCAAGTTGATACATAAAACAAACCATCACAGGATCTCCCCTTTGAAGAAGTTTCTGGAAGGGACGTTGGCTCTGGGAGACATGGATAAAAGGATAAGGGATGGGCAGATTCTGCTTACAAGGTGTGTTGACTCAGGCTGCCACACCAAAACACCACCGACTGGGTGGCTTAAACAACAGAAATTGGGCTCGGCGCGGTGGCTCACGCCTGTAATCCCAGCACTTTGGGAGGCTGAGGTGGGCAGATCACCTGAGGTCAAGAGTTTGAGACCAGCCTGGGCAATATGCCAAAATCCTGTCTCTACTAAAAATATAAAAATTAGCCAGGCATGGTGGTACAGGCCTGTAATCCCAGCTACTCCCAGTTACTCGGGAGGCTGAGACAGGAGAATCTCTTGAACCCAGGAGGTGGAGGTTGCAGTGAGCCAAGATTGCGCCACTGCACTCCAGCCTGGGTGGCAGAGTGTGACTCCGTCTCAAAAAAAACGCAACAAACAACAACAATAACAAAAACCAGAAATAGATTTTCTCACAGTTCTGGAAGTTGGAAGTCTAAGACCAAGGTTCCGGCCCATTCAGTGTCTGGTGAGAGCTCCCTTCCTGGCTGCCTTCTTGCTATGTCCCCACAAGGCCCTTCCTTGGTACATGTGCTAAGAGGTGGAAGCGGGCAGGGAGAAGGGGGATGTGGGGGCAAGAGGAGCTGGGAGGTGCTGGGAGAGAATGCTCTAGTGTCTTTTCCTCTTACAAAGGCACTAATCCTGTGGCATCAGGGTCCCTCCCTAATGACCCCATGTAACTTTAATGACCTCCTTAAAGGCCCTGTCTCCAAATAGAGTCCCACTGTGGGTTAGGACTTTCACATAAATTTTGAGGGGACATATTTCAGCACTAGGTAAGGAATATCTCTCTCTTTTCCCCTGACATTGCACCCTCATTTTAAAAGATAAACTTGTTCAGATTTCCCATTCCAACTGTCCAAGCAAACTACCTCCTGCCTCTTCCCCAACTCCTCACCCCTTCTCCCTTCTCTCCCAGCCTCCTCTTCCCCAGCCTCTCTCTGCATTCTGAGGCTGGGGCTGGGGCAATCAAGAGGCTTCAATAGCCTTAATTTAGCCCCCAGCCCGGGCTATATTTAGCCTAGTGGCTCAGACACTGGACAAAGCCACTTCCAAGAGGCTGGTGGGGACAGAGTTGAGAGGAGACTGCCCTTCCTGCCCCTTTCCCTTCCTGATATGGATACCCCTTGGTTGCCCTCCTGGGGTTACCAGAAATGCTGTTCACAGGGCATGGGCTGGGACTTTGTGTGCACTGCATTCTATTTCTAGATCATCCACTGGGAAGGGAGTTCTGAGCCCCCTGCCCCAGCCTGAACGAGCACATTCTGCAGTGTTCTCCTTTCACATCCTGCCCATGCATCAGAGTCACTTGGGAGCTTTCAAAGCTATGGATGCCCAGGACCCACCCCTAAAGATTCTGATTTAATTGGTCTGGGGTGAGGCCCTGGCGTCCTTCTTTTTCTTTTCAAAACCTCCCCTAGGCGACTTGAAGGCACTGCCAGGATGGCGGATCACGGTTCTAGATCTTTACCACTCAAAGTGTGGTACCTGGATCAGCGGCATCGGCATGGTGAGGAAGGGAGGGCTTGGCTTGTTGGAAATGCACATTCCTAGGCCCCACCCCAGCCTGCTGAATCAGAATCTGCCTTTTAACAAGGTCCCCAGGGGATTCTAGTGCAGGCTGAAGTTTGAGAATCACTGCTGCAGAGCCTTGCACTGTCATGGGCAAGACTCCAGATCTGTGTCTCCAAGGGTTTTGGTCAGGCTAGAGCAGTCAAGGGCCCTGGTGCTCACCCTGCCTGTCCCCGCTTCCTTCTTAGGACGAGATTCTGGCTTCTTGGGATTTATATCCTGTTGGGGGATGGCTGGGTCCGTTTCTCCCAGGCCCAGAGGGAGCCAATCTAAATTCTCAAGTTCTGGTTAGCTGAGAGTGTCTTATATGTAATTCACACTTTGCCTTTACCCAAAACGCTTCCCAACTGTCTATAAGACAAAATGCAGAGTCCTTAGAAGAGCATGGAGGCCCCGCCAAGGTACAGAGCCTTACTCCTGCCACTATCCCCACCCAGCACCCAACGCTAGGACCAGACCTAGCACCTCCTGGCTGCCACAACCCATACTGCTCCCTTAAGGATCCCTCCTCCGCACTAGAGCATTTTGCATTCGTTGTTGCCTTAGCTAGAATGGCTTTATCTTTTTCTCTCTTTTTTTTTTTTTTTGAGACACAGTCTTGCTGTGTCACCCGGGCTGGAGTGCAGTGTCACGATCTTGGCTCACTGCAACCTCCAATTCCCGGGTTCAAACGATTCTCCTGCCTCAGCCTCCCAAGTAACTGGGACTACAGGCGCCCGCCACCACACCCGGTTAAGTTTTGTATTTTTAGTAGAGACAGGGTTTCACTATGTTGGCCAGGCTGGTCTCGAACTTCTGACCTCGTGATCTGCCCGCCTTGGCCTCCCAAAGTGCTGGGATTACAGGCATGAGCCACTGTGCCCAGCCAGCTTTATCTCTTCTTTTCCTATCTGTTTAATAGGTTCCTATTTATCCTTCAAGTCTCAGATAAGGTCACCTCCTCTGGGATGCCCTCCATAGTCCTTCAGGCACAGTAAGTGTTCCCATGGCTATTTGTACAGGCCCCACTCCTGGCACCTATTACATTGTGTATGTCTATCTCTATCTCTTCCACCAATCTCTTCAATCAGAGAGGCAGTCCCATTCATCTGTGTAACTCTAGTACCTTAGCCCAGCACCTGGACAGAAGTGTAAGTAATAATAATAATAGCTAATATTCACTGAGTGTTCATTCTGTACTAGGCACCATACAAACCACTTCCTATGCATTATAACATGTATTCTCACAGCAGCCCTACAAGATAGATAATTTGTTATCTTCATTTTATTGATGAGAAGTCTGAGGCTCAGAGAAGTGAAGCAACGGGCCCAAGGTCACACAGGAAATCATGGCAGAATTGGGATTTGAATTCAGTTTGGCAGGCTCCAGAGCTCATGTTCTTTACACTCTGTGGCAACTCAGCAGAGCTCCTGAGATGGATGATGGATTAATGAATGAACAACTCAATGACTCCTAGGTGGGAATTTCCTAGTCACCTATTCGTCAACACGTTCTTCTTCACTGTTACCAATCTCCTGTTTCTATCTTCCTTGTTACCTTCATCAGCAAGAATCCTTTGTAGGAATCAAGCAATGAATTGGTCCTGGCTCAGCTGACCTGTTGCAGGGATCAGGATTCTATTCTCTGGTTGCTGTTTTTGATGAAATGAATCTCGGGGTTTAGACTGCTTGGGTTCAAATCCTGGCTGTACTGCTAACTACCTGAACAACCTTGAGGTGGGTTACTTCACCTCTTCCAGCCATTGAGCAAGTCACTTAACCACACTAAGCTTCTGTTTCCTGTATTGGCAATAGTAATGGTACTTACCTCTTAGCACAAGGATTAAATGAGATAATGCACATAAAGTTCTGGCCCCTAGCAAAAGCTCAGTTAATGTTAGCTATTATTATTCTCCATGGCCTGAGAGGAGTGCTACTGGGGGAAGCTGAACTGCCTGGTTCAGCCTTTTCTCTTCATTCTGCTGGAAGGTCAGGGATAGCCACATCCCAGGACACCAATCTTGATGAGGAAGATGGTTGTCACATGGTGCCAGAATTCCTTTACTCAGCCATGCTTCTCCCTGATAAATCCACGAAGACCTCCTGAAGGGGAGAAGATAATTTTGAGATTGCTGGAGATATTATTCAAGAGATGGCTCAGTGGGCTGAGGACTGAGGGCGCAGGGAAGGAGGCAAGGGTCCCTGAGCCTGCAGCCACCACAAGCTCCAACAGATGCTCTCTCCTGGCTGGCCGCCTGCCCACCTCTCCACTCACCCAGCAGCACTCGAGGAAACCCCTCCCATCATCCAAGCCTCATGCCTTCCTTCATGGCCCTGGGACAGACCCTTGTTGGCACCATCCCCCGGGTGGGCACCGAAAGGACAGAGAGCAGGAAGAGGGGACCTTTGTCCAAGCCCCAGTGGCAATGGCTCCTCGGGTCAGGGCTGGGCCAAGGGGCCAATGCACAGCCTCCTCCCTTCATCCTTCTCTGCCCCATGAGGAATGCCTTCTCAGACTCACCAGCTTGGCGGTCGACTCTGCTTCACAGAAGTGGCTGTGTCCTGCCATCCAGTCTCCTCTGAAGCCCCCATTGTCGGGCCGGGGGGACTGGGGCAGGCAGGGGCCACATCTCAAAGGCCTGAATGTTCTCAGAGGTGGGAAGGCCGAGACGCCTCCTGGAAGCATTGGGCCAGGGGACACCTGGGTCTTCTCTGTCTCTCTGCACTGAGCCCTGGCTGGCCAAAAAGAAGGGTTCCTAGGAAGTGGGACAGTTATGGGACATCCTCTGCATTTGCCTGCATTGGGTCAGGTTGTTCATGAATCTGGCAGATAGGCTAGAGAAGGGGGAAAAAAACCGAAAACATATAGTTAAAATAATATAGGCTCTTTTTGTAAAGTCCTGCTGAAGACCAAGCATGGTACCATGGATTTCCCAACCATCACGACCCACCTTGAAACAGCATGATAATTATCATCCTCCGGATATTTGCAGATGGGAAAATGAGACACGAGGACATTCGGTAAGCTGCCCACAGTTACACATGCAGTAAGGGACAGAGCTTCTGGGTTGAATCCAGGAAGATTCATTGCAGAGCCCATGTCTCCAATGACTATGCAAACCAGGAATGGCAGAATGCTTCTGGGGAACACAAAGATAAATAATGCCCACCTTGGCTGGGTGTGGTGGTTCATGCCTGTAATCCCAGCATTGTGGGACGCCGAGGTGGGAGGATGGCTTGAGCCCAGGAATTTTTTTTTTTTTTTTTTTGAGAGTCTCGCTCTGTCGCCCAGGCTGGAGTGCAGTGGCACAATCTCGGCTCACTGCAAGCTCCACCTCCCGGGTTCACACCATTCTCCTGCCTCAGCCTCTCGAGTAACTGGGACTACAGGTGCATGCCACCGCGCCTGGCTAATTTTTTGTATTTTTAGTAGAGATAGGGTTTCACCGTGTTAGCCAGGATGGTCTTGATCTCCTGACCTCGTGATCCTCTCGCCTTGACCTCCCAAAGTGCTGGGATTACAGGCGTGAGCCACTGAGCCCAGCCAAGCCCAGGAATTTAAGACCAGCCAGGGCAATGTGGGAAGACCCCATCTCTACAAAATTTTTTAAAAAGAGCCAGGTGTGGTGGTGCGTGCTGTGGTCTCAGCTATTCGGGGAAGCTGAGGTGGGAGGATCACTTAAGGCCAGGAGGTTGAGGTTGCAGTGAGTCATGTTTGCACCACTGCACTCCAGCCTGGGCAACAGAGCAAGACCCTATCTCGAAATAGTAATAGTAATGCCCATCTTTTGCCCTTCAACAACCCCTGAGGCACCTGTAAGGATCCCACAGGTCTCCCAAACACAGTTGAAAATTCTGTGCTAAATCTTCTCCCAGGTTCCTTCCTTAGTGGGGTCTCCAACCTCTGGTTCCTAGATTGCTTTAGTCTGGGGCCTGCTTGGAGGCAAAGGACAATGCCCACCCACCCCTCTCTGCCCACCCACCCCTTTACTGCAGCTCCACCAGCTTCCACTAAAGCCCCCTCCAGGCTGGGTGGAAAGTACTAGTGCATTTTTATTCTGGGGCATGAGGCCAACACTGCTGGAGAAAATAAAGGCTCTGAAAGGAAAACACAAGATGTCACTGATGGTTTTGATAAAAGCACAAAGACTTGCTCATCTAACCACGTGTGGTCCATTTCAAAGTAATCATTCCATGAGGCCCCCAACACTTTGGGAAATTCCTGCTCTGGGCTATTCTTTGAGCTAGCAGCTCAGGCTTCTGGCGATCCTGGACAGAGTCAAGGCTCCCTGCCGTGGTGGGTGAACCTGAGTTTTGGGGACAGCCAGGAGCCACTTGAGTCCAGCATGGCAAGTGAGAGGAGCCTCCTCCAGTTGGACAGGTAAGCATCGCTCAGAACATAAACACAGGGCAGACATTACCCTGTGTGCAGTGCCAGGTGACGTGGCAGTGGGTATGACCCAAAGATGACCAGGGGATTCAGGATACTTGCTGTTCAGTGAGGACAACACCCATCCCGGAGCAGTCCAGGGCAATGTGGACAACACATGTGTGGCCTCCTGCAGGGTGGGTCTTCCCTCTATAGGAGGCTCCAGGAGAGGGCAAAGAGTAGAGAAAGCCTGCTACAAGACTCAAAATCAAGTATGCCCAAGAGGTTACCTCCAGCATGTAGAGAGGGGCTTATAAAATCCAGGATGACTTCCTGAAGGAGGTAGGCTTTGCCCTGGGCTTAAAAGGACAGGTTGGATTTGGACAAAGTTGAAAAGGAAAGGGATTCCAGGTAGAGGGGACAAGCTGGTTGGTGCCATTTTGATTAAAATAAATCAATCAATAAAACAAACCCAAGCCGAGCATAGTTGTCACAGGAGGTTGAGAGGTACTGCAAAGTCACGTTTAAAGTTCTGGCTGAGAAGTGAGACTTGAGCGTATCCAACCTCCGCTATTTACTAGCTGTATGGCCTTGGGCAGATGGCTTAATCTCCCCTAGTCTCAGCTTCCCCATGTGAAAACTGAAGATAATAATAGTGGCTTTCTCCTAGGAAGTTCTGAGGAGCTGGTGCTTGGTTACCAGCCCATGGTAAGGGCCCAGCCAGTGTCAATTCTTGATCAACTCCTTAAGAGGCTCCTAAAGAGACCAGGAGACTTAGTTCTCAAAAAGGGGTCCCAAGCTACTTTATGAGTCATGGAAAACAGGTGAAATGCCACCTGCCCTTCTCCCAACAGGGCTAGTGGGGAGGGGAGGATCTTTGTTGTCCTTGCAAGTCTATCATCACAGCCTTGGCACATTGTCCCTGGGGATGTCTCCTGCTTCCAATCCATCAACAAATCCTGTGGGTTCTTCTAAAACAATTCTCCCCCCACCACCTCGTCCTCCTCTCTGCCTCCACCCCAAAAGCAGCAGCCTCCTGAGGGTTCACCCTGGCCTGGTTTCTCCCCTCACCAATCATCATCCTCACCATGGCCTCCAGAATGATCCCCCCAGGGCAGAGCAGATCATACCTTTCCCCAGCTCAAAAACCTTCCATGGTTCCCAGTGCTTGGAGAATCAAACCCAGCCCTACCCACCTTTCCAGGCTCCTTTCCAGACCCTTCAGTCACACTGGGCCAACCACCTCCAGTTCCATTTGCCTGAAAAGTCCTTTCTGCCTTCTCTGATGGTTAAATCCTAGACATCCTTAAGGTCCGGTGCAGATACCTCCTCCTCCCTGGAGTCCCCCCAGACTCCACTCCTTAGCAGGGACTGTAGCTCACTCATGGCCGTCTTTTTCTATAACTGGGCGTGGACTATGCATGAAAGCAGGGGCCCCAGTCTGCAACCACCCAGAAGGGCTGTCAGGGGCCACCCTCAGGGCTGACATTACTGCTGAAGGAGGCTGTACCCCACAAAATCCCTGGAAGAGAATAGGCTGGGGCTGCAGAAACCTCTACAGAACCTGGCACGGATGCCAGCAGCCCGGATAGAGCCCAGGCGGCTGTGTTGGCACCACTCTGCTGCCGGAGATGAGGGTGAGACAAACAGCAATTAGCCAAACACAGGCTGGGCTCGCAAGGCTAATTACCAATTAGACGGGGCCGAGCGATTAGCAACAAGAAAGAGACAGTCAGCAAATAGTCACTGGCGTGGCAAAGCGGAAGGTGGGAGAGGGGGTCATCTCTGATTCTGCCAACAGCCCTGGCCTCCTGGCAGTTAGTGTAGCTCTGTTCTAGGGGAAAGGGTTTCCAGCAATGCAGGGGACTGGGGAGGGACCTGAGACCCTCTCGGGGGACTTGGGCAGGTTTCACCTTCTTTTTGATTCCCAGAATTATCTTCAGAGTGGGGCTCAGAGTGCTTCTAGGTGGTGCTGGGGTGATGCTGGTGGGAGTTTTGACACACTTGGCCAGGTGAGCTCAGCGGAACCTCAGAACCTCAGAGCAGTTGGAGCCTCCCTGCCAGACGCCCATTGGGATGCATTTGTGTCTGGAGTTTTGCCTGGCATGGCTGCAGGGAGGGAGGGAGGGAGGAGGGCCAATAGCTTCCTTCCTCTCATCTTGGCTCAGCATTTCTTCACTATGTCTCCTCTCTCTCCCTCCCCTCCCCCACCTTCCTCTCTTCCCTCCGCTTTTCTCTTTTTCTCTCTCCCTCCTTCCCTCTCTCCCTCCTTCCCTCTCTCCCTCCTTCCCTCTCTCCCTCCTTCCCTCTCTCTCTCCTTCCTTCTCTCCCTCCTTCCCTCCCTTCTGTCTCTCCATCGCTGACCTCTCTGGCTTTCTGTCTTTATCTCTGGCTCTCTTTGGGTCTTACTCTCCCATCCTCCCTGAATCCCACGTGGACCCCACAGTCCCTGCTTTCACTTAGGGTGGGGTCTCCTCCACTGCAGGCAGAATTGAGACTGGACAGACACAGTGAGTTCCTGATCACCAGAGCCAGATCACTCTGGGGCGAGCTATTCCTGGGCTGGGAGAGGGTGGAAGGGGGAATGGGCCTCCTCCTGCTTTGGGATGCTTATGAGGGAAACAGTGATGTGTGTGAATGATCCTACAGGAAGGCTAGGTCGGCCGGTGCAGTGGCTCACATCTGTAATCCCAGCACTTTGGGAGGCCGAGGTGGGTGGATCACCTGAGGTCAAGAGTTTGAGACCAGCCTGGCTAACATAGTGAAACCCCGTTTCTACTACAAATACAAAAAAAGTAGCCGGGTGTGGTGGTGGGCACCTGTAATCCCAGCTACTTGGGAGGCTGAGGTTGGAGAACTGCTAGAACCCTAGGGGTGGAGGTTGCAGTGAGCCGAGATCACGCCATGTGCCACTGTACTTCAACCTGGGCAACAGAGCGAGACTCTGTCTCAAAAAAAAAAAAGAAGGCTAGATCGTAGGACTCCACCTCAGACAGATTCAGGGCCAAAATCAAGTTCAACTCAGAGTCTGGTTACTCGTCTTCACTTGCCATTCACTTCTTACCAGTCCCTGGCCTACTTGGAGCCTGGAGGCCCTGCTGGACCAGGAACCTCAAACTGCTGAAATGGCAGGACTTCCTGAGTCCAGATGGGCCTTCCCAGGCTGGGCCTGCATGGGGAGGGGGTGGTGGTGGTGTCTTTGCAGGGTTGGGCACAAGCAAACCAGTGCAGCCTGTCTCAGCCACTACCCATGGGGTCTGTGTTGTAGACCAGATCTTCTGGGGCCCATGGGAATTAGAAGGAAAGGACACCACTCTACCAGAGATGGGATGACACATAGAGATAGGGATGGGAGAGGAGAGGGGTTCAAGGAGGGGAGGGATTCAGTGAGGAAAGAGGAGGGCGGTCCATTAGTGAAGAGGTCTCTGAAGGAAGATGAGGGCTCTGATCTGGAAACAAGCTCAGGAACTGCAGACCTGGCCAAAAGACCTGTATGTGCATCTCTGTTCATCTTGGCAGCTTCCACAACAGGCGCACCACACAGGAGATCAAAGCACCCTGGGCTCTCATCCCAGTGTGGGTGGGGCTCCAGGGGCTGCCCTTGCCCCCAGGGACAGGTGGCACATCCCTGCTTCCCCCCACTTTTGCTATGTCCGGAGCTCCCCCACCCCGGAAGGTGGAGATCTCCCTGGCTTGCTTGGGGAAGAAAAGAATGGAGCATCTGCCAGCAGGAATGCGGAAGAAGAAAGGGAGGGGCCATCCTGGGGGGAGCGCAGGGGAGTGTGTGCCTGGATGAGGAGGGCAGTGCCTGGGCTTATGGCCCTGTGTGTGCAATAGTGTGTGCCTGACCCTCGCCCCCACAGACCACACGGTTCCCCGACTCCCTCCTGCTGTGGTCAGAAGGCCGATGACCAGTCCTGTGGTCAACATCTCTGGGCTCTGAACTCACCCTTCAGCTATGCCCCCTGGACAATGGGGTTCTTTCTGCACAAGATGGGCACGAGGGACCCTGTCATGGACTAGTGACCTGAGGGACAGGGCTGCCCCAGGGCATGTCCCAGCTTTGGTCACTCTTGTGGACATTGGCTGGCCTTGAGCCAGGGTGGACCAAAAAGAAAGAGACCTCTCCTTTTTGCCTGTCCCAGGAAGGCTTCCTGGAGGAGGCAGTTCAGTGCTCCCCCCAACTCTATTACGTGCCAACCTATGGGTTTTTAGCTGGCATGCATGAGGCCCCTTCAGCACAATCAGGAGATTGAACAGGCACCTGCTGGGAAGCTTACCTGTCTTCTGTGTCAACACTCAGGTGCCTTGTGGATAAATACCAAGTGGATGGCTGGGAGTTCAGCTAGAGGAAGAACCACATCCAGATCTGATGGGAGAGATGCTGCTGTGCCCGCAGGGAACCAGTCTAGGAACAACCTTTGAGGTTGGGAGGGGGCAGATGAGGAAAGGGCTCCTCCCATCAAGAGAAAACTAGAAGGGCTTCCTGGGTGGAAGATCAGGAGGACTGCTCAGATAGGGATTTTCTGGGCCTGGGGAGATACCTTGTAGGGACTGAATGGAGGATGAAGGTGCAGGGAAGACCCAGAACTGGCATAAAGATGCCAGTCTCAGCCCCGCGGTTGCACAACGCAGGAGGAGGAGAGCACACTATCTTAGCCCAGGTTTCTGACTTGAGCCCAAAGCCCTTTCACATCCTCTTCCCCCTTCCCCTGCAACCCACACCCCTGGGCGGTCAGAGATCAGTGGGGGGCAGGAAGCGCCATTCCAGCCGCTCAGCCCCCTCGGCCGGACAGCTGTTCTGCGCAGCTGCTGGGGGCTCTGGGGGCTGCGGCGGATTTGATTTGATTCAGGCCCCAAAATAGCCATTGTAGCAGGAAGCGGCCCCTTCCCCCAAGCCCTCCAGGACACTCCATCCGGGGGCTGAGTTGACACCTTAGAAGTTCTGCCCCCTCCCCGTCCCCCCGCACTCACCCCCTGGTCTCCAGAGACCCACGTTTTTCTTCCCTTAGCCCGCAGCAATTCTGATCCTTGCGCCTCCCCTCTGTCCAGCGCATGTCTACGCTCCCCTCCTCCAGGAAGCCTGCCCTGGTCACCCCTGCCCCCACCGCGCCTGTCTGGGCTCTGTGCCCACACACGATCCCAGCTCTCCCCCACCCCAGCCCTGCTCTTTGGGGGCTGTCAGGGGGAAGTCTAGGGCTGGGGGCCTGTGGCCAGGCACGGGCGGGCTGCGGAGGGCACACAAAGACGTGGGCTGCCCTGGCCTTTGATGAGTAATCGCTGTTCCCTGGAGCCAGGATTCCACTCCGTCGCTTCAGCCCCCCCGGTCCCCTCCCCCATCTAGCTCCTCAAATAAGACTCGTTTTTGTTCTGAGGACACAATGCGAGAAAATGTCACCCAGGGGGCGTGCCCCCTGGCCCCAGCCCTGACAACCAGAGCTCTTAATCACCCTGCCTCCTTCCCCTGCAGCGTCCCTCCAGCAGCTGGCCGAGCTGCGGGAGGGGGTAGGAAGAGGGGCAGGGGAACCAGTTACCACCTTCTGGGACTGAAACTTCTTCCAGCTTGAGGTCTGAGATGTTCATTTTCTTTCCTCCCTTCACTTGATTGGCAGCTGGGTGTGCAGCCCCTGCACCAGCACCTCATAAAGGCCTGGACCTTGGCGCTGGATTCTTGGTTCTGTGTCCATCAAAACTCACCAAGTTGCTGGAAACAGGAGAGGTGGAGGGGAGCCTCAGAAGTGCACCAAAAGCTCTGGAAGGTGGCTGCACCAGAGAACTGCGTCAAAGCTTTGATAAGTGCTGTAAGAAAGTGAAAGAGAGTGGTAGAGGGTGATGGTGAGGGGCAGGAAGTAGTGTCATCTCTCCAGCCAGGATGTCAGAGACGATCTTTGAGCTTATCTGAGATGATCTTTGAGCTGAGACCTTGATCGAAAGAGGAGCTGGTTTGCACAGATTTGGGGAGAGAGCCTCCTATGCAAAGTCCTGTGGCCTGTGGTGGGGTTAAGGATTGGCTTGGGCCGGGCGCAGTGGCTCACGCC
The DNA here is from genome assembly GCF_009764315.1 of Trachypithecus francoisi. Taxonomy (NCBI): domain Eukaryota; kingdom Metazoa; phylum Chordata; class Mammalia; order Primates; family Cercopithecidae; genus Trachypithecus; species Trachypithecus francoisi. The sequence continues at coordinate 24,053,760 of NW_022681466.1, read as the reverse complement.
TGAAATTCCAGCGCTTTGGGAGGCCAAGGTGGGTGGATCACTTGAGGTCAGGAGTTTGAGACCAGCCTGGCCAACATGGTGAAACCCCATCTCTACTAAAAATCCAAAATTAGCCGGGCATGGTGGTGCCCACCTGTAATCCCAGTTCCTTGGGAGTCTGAGGCAGGAGAATCAAACCTGGGAGGTGGTGGTTTTTTTTGGTCTCAAAAAAAAAGTGGGTGGCAGGGATTGGCTTGGAGGGACAAACTCTCCGCCCTCCATTACCTCCCTAAGCATTCCTTCATTTGCCCCAAATAAATACAGTCTTTACTGCCCCTCCCCAAATACAGTCTAAGTAAGAAAGATATGCTTGCTGTGTAGACCCAGCTTCTAGACAAGTTCCCCGGCTCTCTTTCCAACCAAAGACTGCCTCTAAACTACTATTCAGAACAGCTGAAACCTTCACTGTGGAGGCCTTTTCCCCTCTTGATTCTCACATCTCATACACCAGCCAGTCTGGTCTTCTCTTCTTCCAGTACCTATGCTCACCTTCCCACTTTTCTGTCTCTCCCCCGCCACTCCTCCACCAAACACCATTCCTCATTCGTGCACTTCAGCAGCTTCTATCTGGTCCCTCAGCTCCACTTTTGTCCTCTACAATGCATTTTCCATGGAGCAGACAGAGCAATCTTTATAAAATGAAAATCAGATCACGTCACTCTCTTGCTTAAAAGCCTCCAAAGACTTCTCATTGCTTTGAGAATGAAACGCAAATTTTCCTGTAAGTAAAAATAGGGAGGATGGAAGGATTCACATAAGATAAATGCTTGTGGATTCTCATTGTATGTGAGAGGGACCAAAAAGTAGATGACAATGACAACAATGATGATGATGATAATATATCATTCTGAGGAGTCTGATTGATTGATTAAATCTGTGTACCTGAGATCCAGTAAGAGAGAAATTATCCCAACTCTATTATTTTTGGTTCCCAAAGCCCTGCTTGGTCTTGTCTCCACCCATGTCCTCCATCTCATCTCCTACTATTTTCCCTTGTCCTTGCTCAGTGGGCTCCAGCAGAGAAAAAAGGAAGAGTGCAATTGAGCGTGTCATTTCCCAGGCCATTCATGCATATGCATTCATTCATTCATTCAGCACATGTAGGAAATCCCTACCACATATCAAGCATTGGTTAGATGTGGAGGTACAGAGCTAAATAGGGGCTTACAGTTTAGTGCAGGAGGCAGACAGATTATAAAGAAATTATAAAGAGGGGTGACGGAAACCTTGCCTGGGACACTTGGGAAAGGCTGAACAGCCTTGAGCTCAGTCTTCAAGGAGAAGTCCAAGTTCACCAAGCAAAAATCAGGGTCATAGTTCTTGGCTGAGGGGGCAATGTTTGCAAAGGCAAGAATCCTGAAAGAACACAAGCAGATCAGAGGGTGGGGAGCAGTGTAGTGTGGATGGGTCCAGGAGTGTGCTGGGAAATGAGCTTGGATTGGGAAGCAAGGGTCAGACCGTGAATGGACTTGGAAGCCTGATTAGGACTTTGGATTTATCTTTAGGCCACGAGGCTACAGCCAAGATTTTAAAGCAGAGATGTGCATAATCAGATTTGTGCTTTAGAAAGAGCTCTCTGGCAGCAGCATAGATAGATGATAGATTGGAGAGAGGACAGACTGGAGTCAGAGAGACCAGCCGGTTCCGGAAAGAAACGATGAAGGCCTGAACTGGGGCAGGGGCAGCAGGAGAGAGGAGAGGTGGGCACATTCAAGGTAAGCCTGTCTGGACTTTTTGGCCACATGAATATGGAAAGACAAAGTGCGAGAAGAGAAGGGTTGATGTTTATAACCAGACTTCAGGCTTGGGGGATTGGGAGGGTGCTGGGCCACCTCTGAAATGGACAGCAACCTGGAGTAGGGGTGGAGAGCTAAGCCTTGGGGTGGAGAGCTAAGCCTTGGGCACATTGGGGTGCAGTACCCAAGGGATGTGTGGGTGGAGAGATCTGGTTGAGTTGGAAACACAGTCTGTGCTTGGAAATAAAACATGCCCTGGAGAGAGAGGCCCAGGTGATGCCAAGAGTGTGGATCTTGGCAGAGGTCTCTTAGTTTCCCAGGGACTCTGCCTCTCACCTGCCAGAGGAATGTCCCTGCATTGGGGGTGAACGTAGGGGCAGGAAGCTCTGTAACGGGACCAGCTGGTGGTGTGCACTTGCAGAAATCAGGAAAGGCTGAGGGTAGAGGGGAAGGGGCAGCACTAGGAATCACTGGACTTCAAAATCCCCATCGTGATGCCGTAGAAAACATCTGGCTAAACAAAGCTTGCACTTTACAGATGAGAAACGGAGGCTCAGATGGATAGAATGACTTTATTCAAACTGCCCCCCCACCCCAGGTTGCCCACCCTCTGGGTTGGTGAGGTGAAGTAAAGATTTGCCTTTGATTTACACACAATCTGTATTTCCGTAGAGCTGGAGTCCCACTGCCCACCACCACCATGTACGGCAGAGAAGGAAAGAGCCAAAGCCCAGAGCACAGGTCAAAGGGGAAGTGTTCCGGGGGAGGCTGGGCGACCCGCTGACCATTCTCCCTTCCCACCTGCTGATTCCCACCTGCTGAATGCTCCCTGTCCCTAGGGCCGGGGGTGGGGCGGGAGGGTGGGGGGGGTGGGCGCGTACCCTGCAGTCCACTCAAGGACACTGGCTCCTCCTAGCGGACAAAAGGAGCATTACTTTTTGTCCCAGGTCAGCTTGGAAGGCAAGTCCCTTAGGACCTCAGTACACTCTGACTAGTCACCAGATTGGGCCCAGTTCCAGTTCCTCATCCCCAACAGAAACTCCACCTCCCCATATAGGAGACATTTACTCTGGCCGGAGTTGAGACTTGACCCTAGCAAGACACCTTCCACGGTGTACGGTGAGGGAGCAGGAGGCTCGAGTTCACCCACAGCCTGCCCTGTCCCATCCAAATGCTTCTGGCAAGCCTGAGAGCTCCTTGAGGGCCAGAATGCTAGCTTCTGCTCTGTTTCCTTAGAGTCCGACACAGTGCCTCTCATGTACTGGGTGCTGCACACCTAGCCCCTGCCTCATCCCTTCTGGCTCCAGGTCCCTGCAGACCTGTCTCCTTCCCTGACCCCTCTGCCTGACCTTAAAGGACAGAGGGGACTCAGAGTCCCTCCCAGGGCTTTGCAGCACTTCCCAGAGCCCATCTGTTTTCTTTTTCCACATGGGCTTTTAGGAGCTGAAAATTTTTACCTATTGGAAAATCCTGGGGGAGGGGAAGGGGTGTGATTTTCATGACCTTTCCTCTCTTTGTTTTGAAGCATGAGAGCTGTGCTCATTTTGCAGAGTAGGGAACTAAGGGCAAATGTATTGCCCAAGATCACAGAATTGGCAAGAATGGTTCTCAAGTTCAGTGGCCTTTCCCTACAACAGAAGCCTCCCTTTACATGATCCGTGACCTTTCAGAAGCCTGTTTTGTTATAACCTCAGGCTTAGTGACCTGGGGAGAATGGATTCACAGGATGGACTCAGATACAAGGTCCATCCTCCCTCCATTCCTTTTACATCCCTCCTTCCCTTTCTTTTTCCTTTCCAGTGAATTCTGTGCTCTATGTGTCAGGCTGTGGACTCTGAAGGCCGGGAGATCCTCTTTAGTCACTTCGGTCTGAGCATTGGCAGTTGCGCTGTGCCAGGCAGGGAGTAGCATGAAGGAAGGGAGGAGCCAATGACAAACAGCTGGTCTACCCAGGTCACTGCCCAGGAGGCCCCTGTGGACTTAGCCACAGTTCAGGGCCCTGAGATGACCAGGACGGTGTCTCCCTCTGTGTGTGTTGGATGACAGTGGGGGGAGTAGAATGGTGTTCCCGAAGTCCCTGGAGAGCTGGAGCCATGAAGGAGGGGTGGTCCTAAAGAGGCTGCAGTTGTTACTGCCAAAAACACAGCCCAAAGTAAAGGGAGCAAGGAAGAAACACTCCAACTTCCCTCCCAGGCCATTCCCCGCCAGGGCCTCCCGTTGGCTAAACACACCTGGAAGCAGCTGGCAAGTGAGCCAGGTGGATGTAAGCCCCAGGGACTGTCCTTTCTGCTCACAGTGCAGGACACCAAATGCATCTGGGGATTTGGGGTGCAACCAGGAAGAACCAGCACACTCAGATACACTTAGTATTCCCAGGGTGTAACACAGTGTCTGATACAGAGTAGGCACTCAAGAAATACTTGTGAAATGAATACATAGAGTAGGGGTAATAACACCTACCCAATGAAGTGGAATAATAAAATAATAATTATAGAATTCAATAATAATGATCTGGAACATCCACTGAGCTCCAGCGCTCTGCTCAGGAAATCACACACATGATTTTCAAGGGACAAGCATATGCCTACAGAGAAGATGTTCACTAAGCATGTTTACTTCCCCTTTCCTCTCCTGAATTCATTGTTTTATCCAACAATGCCTGGGGACCATGTACCTTGAGCACAGCATGACCTAAAATATAGGGGGCCCAAAGATAAATTGACATGGTCCTGGCCTCCAGGAGTTTGGAGAGTGGACAAACAAGCTGAGATACAAGTGACCTGGTGCTAAGGCAGTCACCTTGTGTGTAGGGAAGGCACGGCACTTCCAAATTTCATTGCAATAAAGAAAGCAGGTGAGAGGAAGAGAATGAGCAAGATACAGACTCGACATCCGCATTAGCGGGGATCTGAGAGCCACTGTGGAGGAAGGCAGGTTACCAAGGGAAGGCAGTGTCAGGACAGGAAGAGACTTGAGCCCATACTCATCCCAGAGACCAGCCGACCAGCCTGCTCCTGCCTCCCTTCCTTCTTTACTTCCATCACCATGAGAAGTCCAAGCCTGGGTGGTCACCCAGCATCACGCTGCCTCTCATGCCTCACACTGCTCTGCATGTTTCCAACCCCACTCAATCTCCTATTCCTCCCTGCCCCACCACGGTCCTCCCAGCTCGTCCACGGGCTCTCTGGAGCTCCTGGTCTGTGATTGGCAAATTCTCTTCTGTCTTCACCTCTGCCCAGGACACCACCCTGCTTCCTGGCAGCCTCTTCTACAGCCTTCTCAACCGGGGCTTAGAGAGAAGTAAGAGTTGGCTGGGTGAGGTGACTCACCTCTGTAATCCCAGCACTTTGGGTGGGCAGAGGCAGGAGGATCACCTGAGGTCAGGAGTTCGAGACCAGCCTGGCCAACATGGACAACATGGTGAAACCCTGTCTCTCCTACAAATACAAAAATTGGCCAGGCATGGTGACAATCAATCACCTTACCCCTTACCCCAGGCAGCCACCGATCTGCTTTCTGAAACTATAGCTTAGATTGGTCTTTTCTGGTGCTTCATATAAACAGAATCATTACAATTTACACCATTTTGAGTCTGCCTTTTTTCACTCAGCGTAATTTGAAATTCATGCATGTTGCTGCTTGTAGCAGTAATTCCCATTTATTGCTCAATAGTATTTCATTTCTTACCACTGATTTCCATCTATTCATTTTTGATACGTATTTCAGTTGTTTCCAGTTTGGGGTTATTATGAAGAAAGCTGATATAGGCCAGGTATGATGGCTCATGTCCATAACCCCAGCACTTTGGGAGGCCGAGGCAAGGGGATCGCTTGAGCCCAGGAGTTCATGACCAGCCTGGACAATATAATGAGACCCCATCTCTAAAAAGAATTTTTTAAATTAGTCGGACACAGGGGTGCATGCCTGAAGTCCCAACTACTTGGGAGGCTGCAGTGGGAGAATCACTTAGGCCCAGGAGTTCCAGGCTGCAATGAGCAGTCATCACGCCACTGCACTCCAGCCTGGGTCACAGAGAGAGTACAAGTCTTGTATGGACATTAGTTTTTGAATAAATATATAGGAATGAAATTGCTGAGTTGTACAGTAAATGTATGTTTAATTTCATAAGAAACTGGCAATAGTTTTTTTGAAGTGGTTGTGCCATTTTACACTCCTACCAGCAATGTTCCAGTTACTCTACATCTTCACCAATAGTTGGTACTGTTAAAATTTTAGTCATTGTAGTGGATGTGTAGTAGTAAGTAATCTCATTATGGTTTCAATCTGCATTTTCTTTTCTTTTTTTTTTTTTTTGAGACGGAGTCTCACTCTGTCGCCCAGGCTGGAGTGCAGTGCCACGATCTTGGCTCACTGCAAGCTCCGCCTCCCGGGTTCACGTCATTCTCCAGCCTCAGCCTCCTGAGCAGCTGGGACTACAGGCGCCTGCCACCACGCCCGGCTAAATTTTTGTATTTTTAGTAGAGATGGGGTTTCACCGTGTTAGCCAGGATGGTCTCGATCTGCTGACCTTGTGATCCGCCCGCCTCGGCCTCCCAAAGTGCTGGGATTACAGGCATGAGCCACCGCGCCTGGCCTGCATTTTCTTGATGACTAACGATATTGGGCATCTTCTCATGTATTTGTTAGCCATTCCCATATCTTCTTTGATGAACTGTCTGTTCAAATATTTTGCCTATTTTTAAAACATTTTAAAAATTGAGTTTGTATTCTCGTTACTAAGTAGTTCTCAACAGTTCTTTGTGTACTGAATGCAGGTCTTTTGTCATGTAAATATATTGGGCATATTTTCTCCCAGTTTGTGGCTTTTTTCCTTTACAATGTGTTTCAAAGCAGAAGTTTTAATTTTAATGAAGTCTAATTTATCAATGTTAAAAATTTCATGATTCGTGCTTTTAATTTTTTAATTTTTTTGAGACAGAGTCTTGCTCTGTTGCCCAGGCTGGAGTGCAGTGGTGCAATCTCAACTCACTGCAACCTCCACCTCCTGGGTTCAAGCGATTCTCCTGCCTCAGCGTCCTGAGTAGTTGGGATTACAGGCATGTGCCACCATACCCTGCTAATTTTTATTTTTAGTAGAGATGGGGTTTGGCCATGTTGACCAGGCTGGTCTTGAACTCCTGACCTCAGGTGATCCACCCATCTCAGCCTCCGAAAGTGCTGGGATTACAGGGGTGTGCCACCGTGCCCGGCTAATTTTTTTACTGTTTGTAGAGATGGGGTTTCACCATGTTGGCCAGGCTGGGAGAACCATTTTTTTAAAAGACTACACATTAACCATTGAATAACATTGTTATCTTTGTCAAAAATCAGTTGACCATACATGTGTGGGTTTATTTCTGAATTCTCTGTCCTGCTGGATTGAGAACCAATACCATGCTTTCTAGATTACTGTAGCTTTGCAGATGGATGTACACTATATCTTTCAGATACACTAAAGCCTCCAACCCTGCTGTCTTTTTCAAAATTGTTTTGCCAATTCTAGGTCCTTCGCAATTCCATATAAATTTTAGAATTAGCTTGTCGGTTTCTACAAAAAACTTTCTGGAGTTTCATATGGCATTGCTTTAAATCCATAAATCATTTTGGAGAGAATTGGCATTTTAACAATACTGAAATTTTTTATCAGTGAATAAGGTATATATTTCCATTTACTTAGGTCTTTATCAATTTCTCTCAGCAATATTTATAGTTTTTATCATACAGGTATAATCAAATTTGTTCCTAAATATCACATTTTGATGCTATTATAAGTGGTATTTAAAACATTTCAGGTTGGGCTGGGCGCGGTGGCTCACGCCTGTAATTCCAGCACTTTGAAAGGCCCAGGCGGGCGGATCACGGGGTCAGCAGATTGAGATCATCCTGGCTAACGCGTCTCTACTAAAAATACAAAAAATTAGCCAGGCATGCTGGTGGGCGCCTGTAGTCCCAGCTACTCGGGAGGCTGAGCCAGGAGAATGGCGTGAACCCGGGAGGTGGAGCTTGCAGTGAGCCGAGATTGAGCCACTGCACTCCAGCCTCGGTGAAAGAGCGAGACTCTGTCTCTAAATAAATAAATAAAATAAAATAAAACAAAACATTTCAGGCTGGGCACAGTGGCTTACACCTGTAATCCCAACACTTTGTGAGGCCAAGGCGGGTGGATTGCTTGAGGCCAGGAGCTGGAGATCAGCGTGGCCAACATGGAGAAACTCCGTCTCTACTAAAAATACAAAAATCAGCCAGGTGTGGTGGCACACACCTGTAATCCCAGCTACTAGGGAGGCTGAGGCATGAGAATTGCTTGAACCTGGGAGGTGGAGGGAGGTTGCAGTGAGCAGAGATGGTGCCACTGTATTCCAGCCTGGGCGACAGAGTGAGACTCTGACCCCCTACAAAAAAAAAAAAAAAAATTCAATGTCCAGAGGTTTGTTGCTGGTTTTCGTATATTGACCTTATGTTCTGCATCCCTTCTAAACTTACTTACTGGTTCTAATAGCTTTTTCTATATTCTTTAGGATTTTCTACATACACACAATCACATCATCTGCCAATAAGGACAGTTTAACTTCTTTTCCAATCTACATGCCTTCTATATATTTTCGTTGCCTGTTGTAGGCTATTGTACTGGCTAGGACAATGTTGAATAGAAGTGATAACAGGCTTGGCACAGTGGCTCCCTCCTGTAATCCCAGAACTTTGGGAGGCCGAGGCATGCGGATCATCTGAGGACAGGAGTTGGTGACCAGCCTGGCCAACATGGTGAAACCCCATCTCTACTAAGAGTACAAAAAAAAAAAAAAATTAGCCAGGTGTGGTGGCACATGCTTGTAATCCCAGCTACTCAGGGGGCTGAGGCTGGAGAATTGCTTGAACCAAGGAGGCGGAGGTTGCAGTGAGCCGAAATCACGCCATTGCACTTCAGCCTGAGCAACAGAGCGAAACTGTCTCAAAAAAAAAAAAAAAAAAAAGTGATAACGGTACCTTCTTCACTTTGTTCTTGATTTTTAGGAGGAAATGTTCCATCTTACATCTCTTCCTTTTCGTCTTAATAGCATCTTGTTCTACCCTCATGTATGGTAGTATCTTTCCTTTTACCTGAAGATATTAACGATAGGGTGTATCTGTTTAGATTTCCTGTGCTCCTTACCTTGTCTCTGATTCAGCCAAGTTTTTTTTTTTCTTTTTTTTCTTTGTGTGTGTGTGTGTGTGTGTGTGTGTGTGTGTGTGTTTTAAGACGGAGTCTCGCTCTGTCCCCCAGGCTAGAGTACAGTGGTGCGATCTCAGCTCACTGCAACCTCCGCCTCCTAGGTTCAAGCGATTCTCCTGCCTCAGCTGTGATTACAGGTACGTGTCACCACGCCTGGCTAATTTTTGTATTTTTAGTAGAGATGGGGTTTCGCCATGTTGGTCAGGCTGGCCTCAAACTCCTAACCTTGTGATCTGCCCGCCTCAGCCTCCCAAAATGCTGGGATTACAGGTGTGAGCCACCGCGCCCAGCCTTTTGTTTTGTTTTTGTTTTGCTTAGTTTTTGTTTGTTTTGGTTTCCTCTTTCATGTTATGGCTTTTCTCAAATGGACTTAAATCATGTGTGTCTGATTATTTATAAATGAGAGAAGTATTGCAGATGGCTCGTTAGTCCTCAAATCTTTTCTTCTTGTCTACTGGCTGCCTGGCTAGAGACTACAGTTTTCAATCCTCCTTTGTGACTACATCAGGTCATGTAACCAAGTTTTCAACGATGAAATGGAGTGCAAAGTGTATGTGCTGCTTCTGCCTCATTTGCTTAAAATGAAATTGCAGCCGGGCGCGGTGGCTCCAGCCTGTAATCCCAGCACTTTGGGAGGCCGAGACGGGCGGATCACGAGGTCAGGAGATCGAGACCATCCTGGCTAACACGGTGAAACCCTGCCTCTACTCTACTAAAAAATACAAAAAACTAGCCGGGCGAGGTGGCGGGTGCCTGTAGTCCCAGCTACTCGGGAGGCTGAGGCAGGAGAATGGCATAAACCCGGGAGGCGGAGCTTGCAGTGAGCTGAGATCCGGCCACTGCACTCCAGCCCGGGCGACAAAGCGAGACTCCATCTCAGGAAAAAAAAAAAAAACGAAATTGCTGCCCTGAATTTCCTCTACTTTCCCTTTCCTGCAATCTAGAACAGACGTCCCATGCTTAGACAATCTTTTAGGGGATGGTAAACCAACAATAGGAAAGGAACCTGGGTCTGTGAATGGCATGTGGAGCAAAAAGAAATTAACTTGCATCTTATCTAGTCCTCTGTATTCTGGGGTCTCCTTGGAACAGCAACTTAGACTTTAATATCCCAACTAATACAAGCACTGAAAAGCTGATTGGAAGCTTATGTGGATGAGTGCGTGAATGTTATCCAGACGTGGCTTTTACTCTAACGAAGTTCTCCGGGTGTAATCCAGGTAACCCTGCCAGTCCTTGAGACCCTTTCAGGGGGTACTTGAAGGCAAAATTATGTTTGTGATGATACTAAGTCGTTATTCTTCACACTTTCATTCTCTCCTGACTGCCCAGTAGAATTTTTCAGAGGCTTCATCACTTATGATAGCAAAACAAATTGAATGAAGGATCCAAGATTGGCAAAAATGTCAAACGATGTCACTCTTCTCACTAAATAGTTTTGTTTGGGAAACTATCATTATTTTTTGTAATAATGTGTAAACATGTAATGGGTTTCTTACTGTTATTCTTACTTTTTTTTTCTTTTAGACAGTCTTGCTCTGTTACCTGGGCTGGAGTGCAGTGGCACAGTCACAGCTCACTGCAGCCTCAACCCCCTCATGCTCAAGCAATCCTCCCACCTCAGCTTCCCAAATAGCTGGGACAGGTGTGCCACAATACCTGGCTAATTTATTTTTTGTAGAGACAGCGTCATTCTATGTTGCCTAGGCTGGTCACAAACTCCTGGAGTCAAGTGATTCTCCTGCTTTGGCCTCCCAAAGTGCTTACAGGATTACAGGTGTGAGCCACTGTGCCCAACCTGTTATTCTTAAATGGGTAAGTGAGTAACATTTAATTTTTTTTGTTTTAATTTGAAACATGTATAATTCATATTTTAAGGCTCTTTGCAGTACTTAACAGCTTTAAAAAATATGAAGGCATCCTAAGATCAAAAAGTTTAAATATCTGTCATGTTTGCTGCTACTGCCAGCCACTCATGCATACCATCCAGGGGTAGAACAGGCCCACTCTGCCCAGTACCATGCTGTTTTGGTTACTATAGCTCTGTAGTACAATTTGAAGCCAGGTAATGTGATTCCTCCAGTTTGTTCTTTTTGCTCAGGATAGCTTTGAATATTCTGGGTCTTCTGTGGTTCCATATAAACTTTAGGATTTTTTTTTCTATTTCTATGAAGAATGCCCTTGATACTTCGATAGGGATTACATTGAATCTATAGATTGCTTTGGTCAGTATAGGCATTTTAACAACATTGATTCTTCCAATGCATGAACATGGAATAGCTTTTCCATTTTTTTGTGTCCTCTTCACTTTCTTTCACCAGTGTTTTATAGTTTTCATTGTAGAGATCTTTCACTTCTTTGGTTAAGTTAATTCCTAGGTATTTAATTTTTGGCCAGGTGCAGTGGCTCATACCTATAATCCCAGAACTTTGAGAGGCCTGGGGGGGTATTGCTTGGCTCAGGAATTCAAGACCAGCCTGGGCAACATGGTGAAACCTTGTCTCTACAAAAAGTACAAAAATTAGCTGGGCATGATGGTGTGCACCTGTGGTCCCAGCTACTCAGGAGGCTGAAGTGAGAGGATCATTTGAACTCTGGAGGCTGAGGATGCAGTGAGCCAAGATCACGCCACTGTACTCCAGCCCAGGTGACAGAGCAAGACCCTGTCTCAAAAATAAAAATAAAAATACATAAATTCTTTGTGGCTATTGTAAAATTGCTTTCTTGATTTCTTTTTCAGATTGTTTCCTATTGACATATAGAAATGCTGCTGAGTTTTGTAGGTTGATTTCGTATCCTGCAACTTCACTGAATTTGTTTATTAGTTCTAATAGCTTTTGGGTGGTCTTTTGAAATAACCCAGTCAGACCAAAACTGAAAAAAAAAAAAAGAAGAAGAAGAATAAAGGCATGGGACACCGTAAGAAACCAAATATTAAAACTGGGGCATTCCAGAAGGCAAAGAGATAGGCAAAGTCATAGAAAACCTATTTAACAAATTAATAGCTGAAAAATTCCCCCACGTCTTACAAAAGATACAGACATCCAGATACAAGAAGCTCAAAGATCCTCAAATAGATTCAACTCAAAAGGTCTTCTCTAAGGCACATTACAGTCAAAAGTCAAAGACAGAGAATTCTACAAACAGCAAGAGCAGGCCAGGCATGGTAAGCCATACCTATAATCCCAGCACTTTGGGAGGCTGAGGAAGGGGGATCCCTTGAGCTCAGAAGTTTAATACCAGCTTGGGCAACACATTGAGGATTCATCTCTATAAATAATTTAAAAATTAGCCAAGCATGGTGGCATGTACCTGTGGTTCCAGCTATTTGGGAAGTTGAGGTAAAAGAATCTCTTGAGCCCAGGTAGTCGAGGTTGCAGTGAGCCATGATCAAACCACTGCACTCCAGCATGGGCAACAGAGCAAGACCCCATCTCAAATATATATATTTAGCAAGAGAAAAGCATCAAGTCACATAAAAGGAAATCCCCACCAGACTAACAGATTTCTCAGCAGAAACTTAGCAAGCCAGGAGAGAATGGAATGATATATTCAAAGTGCTGAAAATGGGCGAGGAAGGAACTTCCAGTCAAGAATACTACTATACCCAGCAAAACTATCCTTCAAAAATAAAGGAGAGGCCGGGCGCGGTGGCTCAAGCCTGTAATCCCAGCACTTTGGGAGGCCGAGACGGGCGGATCACGAGGTCAGGAGATCGAGACCATCCTGGCTAACACGGTGAAACCCCGTCTCTACTAAAAATACAAAAAAAACTAGCCGGGCGAGGTGGCGGGTGCCTGTAGTCCCAGCTACTCGGGAGGCTGAGGCAGGAGAATGGCGTGAACCTGGGAGGCGGAGCTTGCAGTGAGCTGAGATCCGGCCACTGCACTCCAGCCTGGGTGACAGAGCGAGACTCCGTCTCAAAAAAAAAAAATAAATAAAAAATAAAGGAGAAATAAAGTCTTTCCCAGACAAGCAAAAGCTGGGAGAATTAATTACCTCTAGACAGGTCCTACAATAAATTCTTAATGGAGTCCCACATCTGGAAGCAAAAAGACAATATCTACCATCATCAAAATACACGCAACTATAAAACTTGCTAGTAGAGTAGGTACCTGAATGAGAAAGAGAAAGGATTCATACATTACCACTGCAGAAAACCACCAACCTGCAATGATAAACAATAAGAGAGAAAGAAAAGAACAACAGATATACGAAACAACCAGAAAGCAACTAACAAAAATGACAGGAATAAATCCTCACCTATCAATAATAACCTTGAATGTAAACAGACTAAATTCCCCACTTAAAAGACATAATATGACTAAATGGATTTTGTTTTTTGTTTGTTTGTTTGTTTGTTTGTTTTTGAGATGGAGTCTTGCTCTGTCACCCACGCTGGAGCGCAGTGGCCTGATCTCGGCTCACTGCAAGCTCCGCCTCCTGGGTTCACACCATTCTCCTGCCTCAGCCTCCAGAGTAACTGGGATTACAGGTGCATGCCACCCCACCTAGCTAATTTTGTATTTTTAGTAGAGACGAGGTTTCTCCATGTTGAACAGGCTGGCCTTGAACTCCTGACCTCAGGTGATCTGCCTGCCTTGGTCTCCCAAAGTGCTGGAATTACAGGTGTGAGCCACCATGTCTGGCCTGGATTTTTTTTTTTTTAATGATGCAACTATATGCTGCCTACAAAAATACTCACTTCAGCTGTAAAGACATATTTAGAGTGAAAGTAAAGGGATGAGAAAAGATATTCCATGCAAATGGAAAACAAAAGCAAGCAGAAATAGCTATAACTATATCACATAAAACAGGCTTTAAGTCAGAAACACTGAAAAAAAGAAGACAAAGAAGGTCATTATATAACCATTAAAGGATCAACTCAGGAAAAGGATATAACAATTCTAAATATATATGCAACCAACATTGGAGCATCCAGATATATAAAGCAAATATGATTTGATCCAAAAGAAGAGATAGGCCAGGCACAGTGGCACATGCCTGTAATCCCAGCACTTTGGGAGGCCGAGGTGGGAGGATCACTTGAGCCCAGGAGTTCAAGACCAGCCTGGGTGACATGGCAAGACCCCATCTCTGCAAAAGTACAAAAAATTAGCCAGGCGTGATGGCATGTGCCTATAGTTTCAGCTACTGGGGAGGCTGAGGTGGGAGGATTGCTTGAGTCTGAGAAGTCAAGGCTGCAGTGAGCTGAGATCGTGCCACTGCACTCCAGCCTGGGTGACAGAGTGAGACCCTGTCTCCTAAATAAATAAAGAGATAGACTCCAACATAGTAATAGTTGGGGACTTCAACACCTCACTCTCAGCAATGGGTAGATCATCTAGACAGAAACCAACAAAGAAAGATTGGACTTAAACTATACTCCAGACCAAATGGACCTAACATTTACCCAACATTTCATCTAACAGCTGCAGAATATATAATCTTCTTATCAGCACATGGGACATTCTCTAGGATAGACCATATGTTAGGACACAAAACAAGTCTTAGAAATTTTTTAAAAATCAAAATCATGTCAAGTATCTTCTCAATAAAAGGAGAAACTTTGGAAACTGTAAAAACACATGGAAATTAAACAACATACTTTTTTTTTTTTTTTTGAGACAGAGTTTCCTTCTTGTTGCTCAGGCTGGAGTGCAATGGCGTGATCTCAGCTCACCGCAACCTCTGCCTCCCGGGTTCAAGCCATTCTCCTGCCTCACCCTTCCGAGTAGCTGAAATTACAAGCATGCGCCACCATGCCTGGTTAATTTTGTGTTTTTAGTAAAGACGGGGTTTCTCCCTGTTGGTTAGGCTGGCCTCGAACTCCCAACCTCAGGTGATCCGCCAGCCTTGGCCTCCCAAAGTGCTGGGATTACAGGCATGAACCACCATGCCTGGCCCATTTTTCATTTTATTTATTTATTTATTTATTTATTTTTTTTTATTTATTATTATTATTTTTTTTTTAATTTTATTTTTTGACAGAGTCTCGCTCTGTTGCCCAAGCTGGAATAGTGGTACAATCTCAGCTCACTGCAATCTCCACCTCCTGGATTCAAGTGATTCTCCTGCCTCAGCCTCCCAAGTAGCTGGGATCGATCACACATGTGCACCACCACAACTGGCTAATTTTTGTATTTTTAATAGAGTAGGGTTTCACCACATTGGCCAGGCTGTTCTTGAACTCCTGGCCTCAAGTGATACACCCATGTCAGCCTCCCAAACTGCTGGGATTATAGGCATGAGCCATCGCGCCTGGCCAACAATATACTCTTAAATGACCACTGGGTCAATGAACAAAATTAAGAAGCATATCAAAAAATTTCTTGAAACAAATGAAAATGGAAACACAGTCCGGGCGCTGTGGCTCATGCCTGTAATCTCAGCACTTTGGGAGGCTGAAGTAGGCGGATCACCTGAGATCAGGAGTTTGAGACCAGCCTGACCAACATGGAGAAATCCTGTCTCTACTAAAAATACAAAATTAGCCAGGCGTGGTGGCGCATGCCTGTAATCCCAGCTACTCGGGAGGCTGAGGCAGGAGAATTGCTCGAACCCGGGAGGCAGAGGTTGCGGTGAGCCAAGATCATGCCATTGTACTCCAGCCTGGGCAACAAGAGCGAAACTCCATCTCAAAAAAAAAAAAAAGAAAATGGAAACACAACATACCAAAATATATAGGATACAACAGAAGCAGTGCTAAGAGAGAAGTTAATAGCAATAAGCACCTACATCAAAAAACTAGAACGTTTTCAAATAAACAAGCTGACAGTGCTCCCCAAGGAACTAGAAAAGCAAGAACAAACCAAACCCAAAATTAGGAGAAGGAAAATAATAATAATGATTACAGCACGGCAAAACAAAACAGAGTGAAAAAAATTTAATCAATGAAATTAGACATTGTTTGTTTCAATGGATAAACAACAAACTGCTAGCTAGACTCACCAAGAAGAAAAGAGAGGAGACCCAAATAAATAAAATCAGAAATAAAAAATGAAACATTACAACTGTTTTGAGAGATATACAACAATTCATCAGAGACTACTATGAACAACTATACACAAATAAATTGGAAAACCTAGAGAAAATGGATAACTGGACACATACCAATATTGAACCAGGAAGAAACAGAAAACTTGAAGAGACCCATAACGAGAAATGAAATTGAATTAGTGATAAAAAGTCTCCCAAAACAGAAAAGCCCAGGACCAGATGGCTTCACTGCTGAATTCTACCAAACTTATAAAGAAGAAATAATCAAACTATTCCAAAACAACTGAAGAGGAAGAAATTCTTCCTAACTCATTCTGTAAAGCCAGAATTACCCTGACACCCAAATCAGACAAAAACACAACAAAAAAAGAAAACAGCAGGCCAATATCCTGGATGAACATCAATGCAAAAATCCTCAACTAAATACTAGTAAACAAAATCCAACAGCACATCGAAAGGATAATACACCATGATCAAGTGAGATTTATTCCAGAAATGCAAAGACGGTTCAACATACATAAATCAATAACCGTGGATGCATCACATCAGCAGAATGAAGGACAAAAACCATATGATCATCTCAATAGATACAGAAAAAGCATTTGATAAAATTCAACATCCTTCATGATAAATATTCTCAACAAATTAGGCATAGAAGAAACATAGCTCAACATAATAAACTCCATAAATGACAAACCTACAGCAATCATCATATTGAATGGGGTAATAGAGGAATGCCTTTCCTCTAAGAACTGGAAGAAGGCAAAGATGCCCACTTGCATTACTTTTTTATTTATTTATTTATTTGTTTATTTTTGAGATGGAGTTGTGCTCTGGTTGCCCAGGCTGGAATGCAGTGGCGCAGTCTCGGCCCATCGCAACATCGGCCTCCCAGATTTAAGTGTTTCTCCTATCTCAGTCTCCCAAGTAGATGGGATTACAGGCATGTGCCACCATATCGGGCTAATTTTTTTTGTATTTTTAGTAGAAACGGGGTTTCTCCATGTTGCTCAGGCTGGTCTTGAACTCCTGACCTCAGGAGATCCGCCCACCTTGGCCTCCCAAAGTGCTGGGATTTCAGGCGTGAGCCACTGTGCCCCCCACACTGTCATCACTCTTAATCCACATAGTACTGAAGTCTTAGCCAGAGCAATCAGGCAAGAGAAAGAAATAAAAGGCATCCAAATTGGAAAAAAGGAAGTCAGACCAGTGTGAAGGCAGTGAGTTATCTCAATCTCACAGTAAGTTTCAGATTGAACTCCTTGTTCTACTCTTTCCCCACTTCTCACTACTGCACTTGAGTAGTCTTAAAAAAAAAAAAAGAAAAAAAAGGCAAATTGTCCCCTTTTGAAGATGACATGATACTTCACATATAGAAAAATCTAAAGATTTCACCAAAAATCTCTTAGAACTGATAAATTCAGTAAAGTTGCGGAATATGAAATCAATATACAAAAACGGAGGAAAAAGACCTCTACAATAAAAACTACAAAACACTGATGAAAGAAACTGGAGAGGACATAAACAAATGCAAAGACATCTCGTGTTCATAGATTGGTGGATTGAATAATTAATATTGTTAAAATGACCATACTTTTTTTTTTTTTTTTGAGACAAAGTCTCGGTCTGTCACCCAGGCTGCAGTGCAGTGGCACAGTCACAGCTCACTGCAGCCTTGACCTCCCAGGCTCAAGCAATCCTACCACCTTGGCTCCCGAATAGGTGGAACTACAAGTACATGCCACCACATCCAGCTACTTTTATTTTTATTTTTTTGTAGAGATAGGGTCTCACTTTGTTGCCCAGGCTAGTCTCAAACTCCTAGGCTAAAGCAATCCTCTGGCTTTGGCCTCCCGAAGTGCTGGGATTACAGGCGTGACCACCACGCCCAGCCCTCACGTTCTTATTCCTATGTGGGGGCTAAAAGAGTTGATCTTATGGAGGTAAAAACTAGAATGAGAGCTGAGCGCGGTGGCTCATGCCTGTAATCCCACCACTTTGGGAGGCCGAGGCGGGTGGATCACCTAGGTTGGGAGTTCGAGACCAGCCTGACCAATATGGAGAAACCTCGTCTGTACTAAAAATACAAGAATTAGCCGGGCGTGGTGGCGCATGCCTGTAATCCCAGCTACTCGGGAGGGTGAGGCAGGAGAATTGCTTGAACCCAGGAGGCGGAGGTTGCCTGAGCCGAGGTCGCGCCACTGCACTCCAGCCTGGGCAACAAGAGCGAAACTCCATCTCAAAAACAAACAAAAAAGCAAAACAAAACAAAAACAAGAAAATAAACACGCACACGGAGGTGGGGCGGCGGAGCAGCGGCCGGGAGGAGGAGCGGAGAGGTAAGAAACAAATGATAAAACAAATGAAGCACATTGTTAACAATAGGTGAATCTGAGCCAAAGTTAAACGTGCGTTCTTTCGCACTATTCTTGCAACTTTTCCAAATAAAACGTTTCTTTAAAATCATGTTCAGGGGACCTGGATTCCAAGCCGAGCCCCTTTTCTCACTCGGTGCATGACCCTGAATGAATTCCTTCCTCTCGGTTGGTCTCAGTGTTTCAGCACAGATGGTTCTCTTTGTGTCTGGTAATCAATGTCTCACAACTCTGAGGACGTTTGCAGACAGGGCTTTGGAAGGAAGACGGCCCTTCGTTTCTCCCAAAGGGTCTCGGCCCGCCGGTGATTTCACCACGACTTCCCCCAGAGTTCCACCTGTCCTTTTTCATCAGTGATAAACTTGCCCCTACTCATTTTTTGCCACCAACTGGACGCCCACCTCCTCTTTCCCGGAGCCCTAAGGCTCACCTTCCCTCAGTCTTAGCCGCTGTACAGGATAGGCACGTGCATTTAGCCCCAGGAAACTACAGCTCCCAAAAGGCATTGCGGCAACATAGTCGCGGTGATCACCAAAGAGAAAACGCTTTTCTTCGCGGGCCCGCCGCTGCATAGCCTTTTGGGAGTTGTAGTTCATCTGCTAAGAGCCGTGGAACCAGGGTGAGGTTCTAAGCCACCCTTCCCAGAACTCACAGCTCTCTTCCCCACCAATAGGAAGCGTGGATCTTGGAAAGAGGGCGGGGCAGAGGAGCGCATGCGCAGTATGCGTGGTTGGGGAATTCATGTGGAGGTCAGAGTGGAAGCAGGTGAGAATGGAGGGGGCGGCAAAGGCCAGTCTGTGGGCGTCTCTGCAATCCTCCTGTGCCCCATGATGTGCACTTTGGGCGAGGAGAGTGCGTGCGTGAGTCCGGCTTTGTGAGGGAGGGGAGAAGGGGCTGAGCCCGGGACGAGCCAGGGGGTACTCAGAGTAAGGGAGGTGTCCATGGGGGCAGGGTGAGGAATAATCCAGAAGCCATTAGAAATGGAAAGAGCCAGGTGTCCCAGCCTCGGAGAAGGAAGATTTAAATGCACTGGACGAGATAAAGGTAGTCTCAGGAGTTGAGGTCTGGGAAGTAGGGAGGGAGGATTTGAGGCTGGAGCGGGCAACGACGGTGGGGCGGAGGGTTAGAAAGTTAGATGCTAGAGTGATTTCTAGTTAGGTCAACTGTGCTTATGCCCACCCCGCCTCAGCCCCACCCTCCCAGTTATTCCAGAACTCTTTATCCCTGTGCGACTAGTTAGAGCCTTTCTCCCAAATGGGTTCTTAAGTTATCTTGGCCACAGGATGTCATCCAGCTCCTGCTTCCGTAAGAAGCAGGTCGTTCCTAATACACAATGTTGAGAAGCAGTATGGTGAGGAGGAAAGCTGTGTCTGCTAGCATTAGACTTTTGGGTTCTAATTCTGATTCTACCACTTAATTGCAATCTCGGCTTCTCATGTAACCTCTCTGTGTGCCTCTGTTTCCTTTGGAGTAATATGCTTCATAGGGTAATTGTGAGAAGTAAATAAATTGCTTTTATTAGGCTACCTGATATAAGTGTTAGCTGTAATGGTTACTTTTTTTGTTGACATCAACATGTAGCACATTTTTCGAGTTATTTTTTCAAACCATAATTGCAGCAATCCAACCACACAGCCTCTTTTTGGGGGCCTACTTGTCCAGGAAATGAGAGGGTGGTTTAGTATGGTGCTAAGTTCTCTATGGATTTCAAGCCCATGCATTGTTTTCATTATTGAACCAAGTGTCCCAGACACCTTACTTTAAATGGTTGAGAAAAAAAAGAGAAATCAGCCAGGCGTGGTGGCTCATGCCTGTAATCCCAACACTTGGGAGGCCGAGGCAAGGGGGACACTTGAGCTCAGGAGTTCAAGACCACCTGGGGCAACGTAGCGAGACCCCATCTCTGCAAAAAAAATGAACAAAATTAGCTGGGCGTGGTGGCTAGCTAATTTAACACTTCTGTGGACCCTGCTACTTGGGAGGCTGAGGTGAGAAGATTGAGCCTGGGAGGTCGAGGCTTCAGTGAGCTGAGATTGTGCCACTGCACTCCAGCCTGAGTGACAGAGCAAGACCCTGTCTGAAGAAAAAAGAAAGAAAAGAAACTGGAAAATAAAGCAGAAGAATTGATAGTACACTTTACAAGCTACAAAGCATTATTAGGTATCCTTCAATGGATGATTTAGCACTTTCAGGAATGGGGAAATAAATAGCCCGGTTGAAAAGTGACTGTTGTGTGTCAGAGAGGGCCTTCTCTGAGGATTTGGCATCAAATTTGATTGTATTTTGTTTTTATCCCCTTAGGTGTGAGAGGGTCCAGCAGAAGAAAACATGGCTGCCAAAGTGTTTGAGTCCATTGGCAAGTTTGGCCTGGCCTTAGCTGTTGCAGGAGGCGTGGTGAACTCTGCCTTATATAATGGTGAGGCATGGAGGGACAGTGGGTCACTGCACTTTCCTGGGAGATTTCTGTTGGTCTGCATAGCCCATGTGACACTCTTGATGGTAGCTGCTGTCAGTGAATATGTTTGTGGCCAAGAGGGCTCATCTCTTGCCATTTCATACCCTAGGACTGCATTGTTATCAGAGCCCCTGAACTTTCAGTCATAGGTTCTCTCAGAGCCTTTATTCAAAAAGAGCCTCCCAGCCCACTTCCTAGTTGGGTGTGTCCAGTGGCTCCTGTCAAGGTGAAGTGAAGCTGCACCACCCAAATGCTGCCGCACAGGGTCTGGATTGCCCTGGCTATCTGAAATGGGGATCTCATTTGTTCTCCTCTTCTTGCATGTGGAATAACAGCAAAGGCTGCAGATCTGTTTGGGCGACCTTGTCCCGAACAGGAGCTTTTGCTCTGCTGAATTTGGATAGTTTCAGAAGAAATATCTTTGAGATGCATTGCCCAGCTTTTAACAGTGTAGGAGGGGCTGGGCGCGGTGGCTCAAGCCTGTAATCCCAGCACTTTGGGAGGCCGAGACGGGCGGATCACGAGGTTAGGAGATCGAGACCATCCTGGCTAACACGGTGAAACCCCGTCTCTACTAAAAAAAATACAAAAAACTAGCCGGGCGAGGTGGCGGGCACCTGTAGTCCCAGCTACTCGGGAGGCTGAGGCAGGAGAATGGCGTAAATATGGGAGGCAGAGCTTGCAGTGAGCTGAGATCCGGCGATTGCACTCCAGCCTGGGTGACAGAGCGAGACTCCGTCTCAAAAAAAAAAAAAAAAAAAAAAAAAAAAACTGTAGGAGGGGGGTTAAGCTGGGTTTTCTTTCACTTTACTGTGGAAGCTTCCTCATTGGTCAAGCAATGGATTTGACCTGACTGTATCTGTAGGACCCCCTTTAACTCTGACATTCTAACACTTTCACATGCTGCAAAGCAGCAGTAGATTGACCCATCTGATGTGTGGCTGGCTGACAAGAGGAGCTTTACTTTCAGAGTGAAGATTTGGACCAATGATAAAGTTCAGAGAGGCAGCTGATTAGAAAAGCCTGCTTGGCTTATATGACACATCTTAGCAGTTCTGTGATCCTTTTGGCCACACCTGCCACTAGACAGTAATTGCCGTCATAAATTTCTCTCTGTGCCAAGACAGCTCTATAACCCCTTAAAACTTTAGAGAAACAGAGCTATTAGGAAGAAAGAGTGGGACCTTCTAAATGTAGGATTCCCGTAATGAGGGTGCTGCTTCTGGGAGCACTAGGTTAAATTGGAGCCCCTTGGATAGGTGGTAACTGGGAAGACCTCAGTGAGTTTTAGAAGTTTTGGTAGGTGATTCCTGGAAATATGTTGGTGGGAGTTCAGGGATAGAATGGTCATTGAGAAAATCAACAGCCAGTTCCCTCAAGGAGAAAGGATGCTAAGGAACAGATCCTATTACCAGTCCTTGGGGACATGTGGAACAGGAAGTGATTGCTTAGTTTTGTAGCTATTTAGAAGTCTCTAGAGACCAGGAGTTGGGGAAGGCAGAGAGAAGAGGGGAGACTTACTAAGTGAACAGAAGGCACCAGGGCTCTTTCAAAGACATGATCCTTTTGTTTAAAGGATGGGAAGATTTTTATGACATGTCATTATCCTTTCTTCCTAGTGGATGCTGGGCACAGAGCTGTCATCTTTGACCGGTTCCGTGGAGTACAGGACATTGTGGTAGGGGAAGGGACTCACTTTCTCATCCCATGGGTACAGAAACCAATTATCTTTGACTGCCGTTCTCGACCACGTAATGTGCCGGTCATCACTGGTAGCAAAGGTGAGTCTTGCCTGTGGTTCAGGTAAAGTAGGGAGTGTGGAAGAGGTGCTCTGCTCTTTTGTGTCGCTGGAGCATCTGTGGGATACCAGGATCCAAAAGAGTTTGGACTGTACATCACAGGAATGACTAGACTACTTGCCCTGGAGAGTTCGATATGGAATCTTAGAAATATCCACTTATGGCCGGGTGCAGTGGCTCATGCCTGTAATCCCAGCACTTTGGGAGGCCGAGGCAGGTGGAGCACCTGAGGTCAGGAGTTTGAGACCAGCCTGGCCAATGTGTTGAAATGCTGTCTCGCCTAAAAATACAAAAATTAGCTGGTGGTGGGGGGTGCCTGTAATCCCAGCTGCTCAGGAGGCTGAGGCAGGAGAATCGCTTGAACCTGGGGAACGAAGGTTGCAGTGAACTGAGATCATGCCACCTTACTGCAGCCTGGGCAACAGAGTGAGATTCTGTCTCAAAAAAAAAAGCCTGCTTCTAAACTTCCCACCTCTTTGGGATTTCTTTTTTTTTTTTTTTTTTTTTTGAGACGGAGTCTCGCTCTGTCACCCAGGCTGGAGTGCAGTGGCCGGATCTCAGCTCACTGCAAGCTCCGCCTCCCGGGTTCACGCCATTCTCCTGCCTCAGCCTCCCGAGTAGCTGGGACTACAGGCGCCGCCACCTCGCCCGGCTAGTTTTTTGTATTTTTAGTAGAGACGGGGTTTCACCGTGTTAGCCAGGATGGTCTCGAAATCCTGACCTTGTGATCCGCCCGTCTCGGCCTCCCAAAGTGCTGGGATTACAGGCTTGAGCCACCGCACCCGGCCTGGGATTTCTTTCTGTACTGTTTTGCAGTTGTTTTCAGGATACATTACGTACCTATTTCTAAAACTATTGATAGGAGCTTCCAGAGATCAGGGAGTTGTCGGTATTAATACATTGCCCACCTCTCTTGGTGCGCAGTTCAGGGCTCTGTCTCATGGGCGCTTGGTCCATATTGTTGACGTCTGTAAGCAAGCCATGACAGTGCTTTGGCTCCTTGCAGGCCTGAATTGTCCAGGGGAAGGTATAATTCTCTCCCTGGATCCTTTAATTGGCCCAAGTAATGAGAAGCAGAACATAGATGGGTCTATTAACCCCTTATATGTGTTACACATTTGACAGAGTGCTTTTATGACTGTTTTTTCCTTCAGTTTTCCCCGACATTTCCTCAAGGCCCAGAAAGCAAATGAACTAGTCTAACATGGTTTCCACCAGACCCAAACTAACCTCTCCAGGGCTGACTCCTGACTTGGCCACAATCACCAGAGCTTGGAAAGGCCTCACCCTACAATTCTTAGCATTGGCTTGTCTATTGTCTTAAAATGTTCAGTGTTGCAGACGTTACATGGCACCTGGTAGACATATAATCTGAATTACGTGTATCTGAGGGCATTCAGGGGATACCAAAAAGCTGCTATCACTGAATGTTCTAAGAAATTATAAACTCTTTGTGATGCTCTGTTGGGTTCTCTGCCAAAGAAACCAGGCATACCTATTCCTTGCCCTCTAGGATCTTATAATCAGCAGATTTGCTTATAAATTGTAGCCAATTTGGAGCCAGGCACAGTGGTGCATGTCAGCTACTCAAGAGGCTGAGGCAGGAGAAATGCTTAAGCCCAGGAACTTGAGTCTAGCCTGGGCCACATAGCAAGACCTTGTCTCTAAAAAGAAAAAATAAAAATTACCAGGCGTAATGGCTCACACCTGTAATTCTAGCATTGTGGGAGGCTGAGGCAGGTGGATCACTTGAGCCCAGGAGTTTGAGACCAACCTGGGAAACATGGCGAAACTCCAGCTCTACAAAAAGTACAAAGATTACTGGGTGTGGTGGTATGTGCCTGTGTAGTCCCAACTACTTGGAAGGTATAGGTGGGAGGATCAGTTGATCCCAGGAGGTCAAGGCTGCTACAGTGAGCCTTGATCTTGCCACTGCACTTCAACCTAGGCAACATGTGACCCTGTCTCAAAATACATAAATAAAAATTGTAGCAAATTGGAGTAGGAGAGGTCATATAAAAGACCATTTGTGGCTAGGCGCGGTAGCTCACATCTGTAATCCCAGCACTTTGAGAGGCTGAGGCAGGTGGATCACCGGTGGTCAGGAGTTTGAGACCAGCCTAACGTGGTGACACCCCATCTCTACTAAAAATACAAAATTAGTTGGGCATGGTGGTGTTTGCCTGTAGTCGCAGCTACTGGGGAGGCTGAGGCAGGAGAATCGCTTGAACCTGAGGTGGAGGTTCCTGTGAGCCAAGATCGTCCCATTGTACTCCGGCCTGGGCAGCAAGAGCAAAACTCCGTCTCAAAAAAAAGGAAAAAGGGAAAAAAAAAAAAGCACTTGTTTTCCTACAGTGGTTTTTATTTTTAACTCTAGTGTTTGTCCCCTACCCTAAGATTTACAGAATGTCAACATCACACTACGCATCCTTTTCCGGCCCGTCGCTAGCCAGCTTCCTCGCATCTTCACCAGCATCGGAGAGGACTATGATGAGCGTGTGCTGCCGTCCATCACGACCGAGATCCTCAAGTCGGTGGTGGTGAGTGAACAGGGGCCCTTAGCCTCAAGCCCAGAGCACCTCCCCAGAAGGGTGCCAGGTGGCAGGAAGCACTTGGCAGTGGGTTGGTTGGGATGTGGCTGCAGTTTCCTGGTTCCTTTTCTGCTTCCTCATAAACCTGACCTGCCCTTCTGCTCCTCCCTTTGAAACCAGGCTCGCTTTGATGCTGGAGAACTAATCACCCAGAGAGAGCTGGTCTCCAGGCAGGTGAGCGACGATCTTACAGAGCGAGCAGCCACCTTTGGGCTCATCCTGGATGACGTGTCCTTGGTAAGATCCTTCGGGAGACTGAGGGGAAGGGGCTGCAGTTCTCGTTAGGTGCCTGGCTCCATTTCTGGGCAGACGCTATTAGGTCCCTGCTTCTGCTTTGCTAGATGTGAGACTTGAAAACACAAACATGTTGAGGCGAGGGAGTCTCCGTGAGTTTTTCAGTTGAGGGTTCTTTTACCTTCCCCCTGCCACACACATTTTTCTTATGACCTCTGGTTGTATCCAGATAATCCCTAACCACTAAATGTTTTACGTTCTCCAAACTGTGTTACCCAGAAAGTGATGCCTTGTTAACCCTGTTTGACACAGGCAGAAACTGTCTGGTAGAGACCAGAGAACAGCTCGGGTAGTCTTTATCCCTAGCACAGACCTCCCAGCCTGACCCCTGGGAGTTTTTTAACACTTACGGTCCGAAGCTCAGTGATGTACGTTCTGGGAACCCTAGTGAAAGGTGATAGAGTGTAAACGAATGATTCGATTCCCCCAGGCCTGGTATAGGGGGCAAGGGACATCTCTGAGGCGTAAGCTATCCTCTTGAGACACTATAGCTTGTGTGTTTATATGACATTGGATGTCATAACTCAGACAGAAAGCAATACAGGCAGGATAGCGTTTCAGGTTGAGGAGGGTGAGGGGAAGGGTCGTGTTTCTAGATTCTCTGGGAAAAATCATTTGGAGTGATTTGTTCGGGCAGTGAGGTAAAGTGCTTCCTGTTCAGTTCTCCCGTGCATCGCTAGGGAAAGGCACCGCTTCCCCCAGCATCTGTGCAGCTGTTTAAACAGCCACTGGACAACACCCAGTGCTAACCCCGGGGCACTGCTCCACCTTGCTCTGCCTGCTGGAACCCCCGGGGGCTCGGGGCTCCCTCTGCTGGCAAGAGGCCAGGCTGCAG
This sequence comes from Trachypithecus francoisi, assembly GCF_009764315.1. Lineage (NCBI taxonomy): Eukaryota > Metazoa > Chordata > Mammalia > Primates > Cercopithecidae > Trachypithecus > Trachypithecus francoisi. Next base: position 24,027,427 of record NW_022681466.1, on the reverse strand, counting down.
CCGTTCTGCAGGCCCTCCCCTGGTAATTACCGTGAACCTGAACACCTTGGCTGTGAGAAAACGCTGTGTAAAAACCTAAGGGAAAAGTTGGCATTTTACTAGACTTTAACCACATACTCCATTCTGGGGAGATGTGGGCTGACCACAGGAAACCCTGTCTAAGAGGTGTGAGAAGAAAATTAGGTTTCATGGGGAATTCGCTGCCCTCAGCTGGCCCTTTTAGAAATAAATTTGATTCCATAATTATACATTTCATTTTTCATTTCTCACGATCAGATTTTCTTACCCAAACTTTGACTAAGAGACTAGAAATGGATCAGGCGAAGTACAACAGCTGCAGTTAGAGTTAGGAGCTTAAACATTCTGGGAGAGAATGAGACCAGGATTTACTTGTCAGGAGCAGTTCAGGGCTGCTTTTTTAAAAGCAGAGGCTGGGAGAGCGGAGGAAGTGAAACAACTAGAATCTGATGGCAAAACCAATGCTCTCTTGATTCTTTTTCCTTAAAAAGTAGGATGAATAAGTAAATTGCTCTAGGCTGGGCATTAGGAATTCTGAGGTCCCTTCCCATTGTTTGTGCTATCGTTAGGGATGGTCACGTCAGACCTGACATGATTAGGGAAGGTCTATGGATCATCAGACTTCTAAACCCTCAGGCCGACCAATGACTTTACCTGCTTTCTCTTCCTTTTAAACCCTTTAACAGAACCATTCACATTGGGAATAGCATGATTTGCGTTCTACCACCCCTCGTCCTCTTCCTGTTCAGTAATGGAGCTGCTGTGGGAAGAAGTGGACTGGTTAATCCATAAGCAGAGAGCATCAGGCTCTTGGATCCCTGGGAACCAGCAGCCTCCCTCACTCTCAGGGGCCCCGTTTTGCATCTGGCCTTCCTTGGGCTTTGAACAAGGCATCAAAGGCCCTTGGAAGAGCACTAGTCAGTGGCGAGGGTCTTAGAACCCACAGTTCTCCTCTGGGGAGGTGGTTGATTGAATAGATACCTTCTGGTGCCTGTGGGCCCCATCAAAAGCCCCAGGTGCCATTTGCTACATGAAGTCGCTCACTGCACTGAGAGTGACAGAGTAATGTACAGGAGCAGTTTGGGCAGCCAGAGATTCTGGGTATAAACTCCGTTTGGATACAGATACAGAGGTGGAAGAGTGTTCTGGCCTCACAGATGCCTCCAGCTGCTAGAGCCATTGCTGGCCTCTTCCTTCCAGCGGCCGTGGAGGCGTCCCAGCAGTGCTGTCTAAGCAATCACACTGCCTCATCTTGTGCTCACTCTCTCCCCTTAGACACATCTGACCTTCGGGAAGGAGTTCACAGAAGCAGTGGAAGCCAAACAGGTGGCTCAGCAGGAAGCAGAGAGGGCCAGATTTGTGGTGGAAAAGGTGAGCATTCAACCAGATGGCAGGAGCCTCTCTCTCCCCTTTCTCCTGCACTCAGCTTCCCCATTTGCTGGGTGGCCTGGAAATTCATCATCTGTCATCCCTTCTTCCGGGATAATCGGAAGGGGCTTGAAGGAATTGTACTTCTGCAATTGGTTCCAGAGTCTTCGGGGGCTAGTCAAGGCTATGTGGAGTTATGTTCCTAAATCACTGAAGGGTAATTTTTCTTCCACTTCTCTGAGATCAAAAACACTCTCTTACAAATAAAAATGTTTCTCCTGGAGTATTTTCAGCTTCACCGAGAAGTCATTTTTAACCATAGTTACATAGTGAAAGCTGACAGCAAAAAAGATCAAACGTTGCACCAGATGTGCTTTCGTCACTAGATTTTTTTCTAGTGCTAAATCCATCCAGATGTGTCAAAAGAATGTGATGGGACACGGTGTATTTGCGTAGCAGCCTGGTCTTTCTGGTATTTGCAAAGACATGTTTATTCTTGTCCCCCTCTTCCCACCACCAGTATCCCTAATTGATGGGGAGATGGGGACAGCAAGAAATAAAATGGGAAAAGAGGAATAGATTGAATTTTGGAGAATGAAAACACTGTGTGGGCAGGGACTTGCGTTGCTTTGTATCTTCCATAACTTCAGAGATTATAACAAGTCTAGTATAGTGTCTGGCGATAGTAGGTATACAGTAAATGTTTGTTAAGCAAATAGACGCAGGGCCCAGCCATTTCAAAATTGTATGTAATTTCAGGGAGGCTTAATACTGTCCTCTTCCTCACACTCCTGAAGGTCACACATTCCAGAGAACTGTCTTCCTCTTAATATTGGTAGGGCAGGCCTAGGAGGTCTCACTGTGGGTGCCTGGATTCTGGTCAGGAACCAGCCTAGCCCACAGGCAGCTCTAGGAACAGTCAGAAGTGCGTGCTGCTCTTCCTTAACCATCCTGAGGTTTTTTGTGTGTGACAGCGTCTCCCTCTGGCCCAGGCTGGAATGCAATGGCATGATCATAGCTCACTGCAGCCTTGACCTCCTGGCTCAAGTGATCCTCCTGCCTCCGCCTCCCAAAGTGCTGGGATTACAGACATGAGCCACCACACCTGGCCCTGTCCTGGCTTTGATGAAGTCCTTTAGACTTGGGGCTGGAAGGAAAGATGAGCCTTGAGGGTTGATTCCATTTTTCTTTTGCTTCTGTTTTCCTTGGCCTTGGATCCTCCTGGCTCAGAGTAGAGTTGTTAAGCTAGATTGCAATTAATATTAACGAGGACTTTGAAATAAGACAAATATTCATGCAGCCAACAGAAATGTATCTCTCCCGTGACAAGTGAGCATGAAAGGGAAGGGGAGGACTGGTGGGCTGTGTGCTCTGCTTCCCCCCGCCATCAGGAGGAGGTAAACTCCCCAAGTTCCTCCAGGAGCCTGGGAAGGTGGCTTTCTGGTGGAGGGCCTTTGGTTGTAGCCTGACATGCGGTGCCCTGAGGTTTGATCTTAGTCTGTCTCTACCTCCATTCTTTTAGGCTGAGCAGCAAAAAAAGGCAGCCATCATCTCTGCTGAGGGTGATTCCAAGGCGGCTGAGCTGATTGCCAACTCACTGGCCACTGCAGGGGACGGCCTGATCGAGCTGCGCAAGCTGGAAGCCGCGGAGGACATCGCATACCAGCTCTCACGTTCTCGGAACATCACCTATCTGCCGGCGGGGCAGTCTGTGCTCCTCCAGCTGCCCCAGTGAGGGCCCACCCTGCCTGCACCTCCGCAGGCTGACTGGGCCACAGCCCAGATGATTCTTAACACCGCCTTCCTTCTGCCCCCACCCCAGAAATCACTGTGAAATTTCATGATTGGCTTAAAGTGAAGGAAATAAAGGTAAAATCACTTCAGATCTCTAATTAGTCTATCAAATGAAACTTTCATTCTTCTCACATCCATCTACTTTTTTATCCACCTCCCTACCAAAAATTGCCAAGTGCCTATGCAAACCAGCTTTAGGTCCCAATTCGGGGCCTGCTGGAGCTCCAGCCTGGGCACCAGCATTTGGCAGCACACAGGCGGGGCAGTGTGTGATGGACTGGGGAGCACAGGTGTCTGCCTGGGTCCATGTGTGGCCTCGATCCTGTTGCTGATGGAAGATTTGCGGATGAGGGCACATGTGGCTGAACTGAGAAGGCAGGCCTCCGTCTTCCCAGCGGTTCCTGTGCAGATGCCGCCGAAGAGGTGCCGGGGAGGGGGAGAGAGGAAGTGGTCTGTCTGTTACCATAAGGCTGATTCTCTTTAACTGTGCGACCAGCGGAAACAGGTGTGTGTGAACTGGGCACAGATTGAAGAATCTGCCCCTGTTGAGGTGGGTGGGCCTGATTATTGCCCCCCAGGGTCCTAAAACTTGGATGGACTTGGATAGTGAGAGAGGAGGCCTGGACCGAGATGTGAGTCCTGTCGAAGACTTCCTCTCTACCCCCCACCTTGGTCCCTCTCAAATACCCAATGGAATTCCAGCTTGAAGGATTGCATCCTGCTGGGGCTGAACATGCCTGCCAAAGATGTGTCCGACCTACGTTCCTGGCTCCCTCGTTCAGAGACTGCCCTTCTCCGGGGTTCTATGCCTGTGCTGGGAAGGAAGCAACCATGGGAAGGAAACAAATGTGTATAAACTGCTGTCAATAAATGACACCCAGACCTTCCGGCTCAGCCATGAGTTGGTTTTTTTGTTTGTGGGAGCTGTGGGATCAGAACAGTGTTCTAGCAGTTTTTGTGTGCACATGTTTGCATTGCCAGCTGGGACAGCGTCTCCAGTAAGGCAGAAAATGCTTTGTTTTCAGAAAACACTTTGTGCTGTGTTCCAGATCCATCCCCAACCTGAAGGGAATCTCTGTGGTAGCAGGTGAGGTTTGTCATGGGATGGGCTAGTAGGCGGTGAAGGTGGGTGGAGGGCAGTTAACTTGTTCTGTGTGTTTTGGTGCCGCTGCTCACTGGGAGTTACAGGCCTGCCCACCAAGTGCCAGCAACACCTTCCCCCAATGCTAGGGAAGTGGTTGACGTAAAATAATGTGTCCAGTAGTCCTCAGTTAGATGGCTTGGGGTGCTCTGCGGTAGGTTTTTTTTTTTTTTTTTTCTTGTTTTCTTTTTTTCTTTCTTTTTTTTGTTTTTTTTTGAGGCAAGGTCCCACTTTGTTGCCCAGGCTAGAGTGCAGTGGCATGAACATGTCTCACTGCAGCCTTGACCTCCTGGGCTCAAGCAATCCTCCTGCCCTAGCTCCCTGAGTATCTGAGACTACATGTGTGCACCACCATGCCCAGTTAATTTTGTATGTTTTATGGAGACCAGGTCTCACCATGTTACCCAGGCTGGTTTTGAACTCCTGGGCTCAAGTGATCCTGCCTTGGCCTCCCAAAGTGCTAGGATTACAGGCCTGAGCCACCGTGCCCAGCCAGTGGGTTTGTACTGCTTACTGTGCTTTGCTTTGATGATAGGGATATTGGAAATGCCTTGGCATTTGAGGGGAGCTGAGTGTGCATTTTGGATGGTGGGGAGGGAAAGCCAGCCTCAGGTTGAGAAATGAACTGTGTCAATCACCCACCCCAGATCCTTCTAGGAACAAAGTGGAAACAGCATGCAGTGAGTGGACTGACTGTGCTTTAAATCTGCTCTTCATTTAATCCCCGGACTCACCACCTGGCCACAGAGAGGGGTCTTTAAGAAGACTCCACAGGCTGCTCTCTGACCTGGAGTCCATGTTTCCTCCCCCAGAGTGATCGGTCCACCACCTGTCAGCTGGGGAAGAGGGAGACCTGATGCACAGATTTGGGGTGGAGCCAGGGATTGAGTTCTCCCAATCCCTGCATCCTGCACCCCTCCCAGGGCCTCCCAGCAGCCATCCTGGGAGCAGACAATAGTGTGTGATGGGCTCCTGACCCTCTGCTGAACCTCAAACCTTTCTCCCGTGAGCCTCCCCCCATCCAGCCCATCTCCCTGCCACCTCCCCAGCATCATTTATCTCAGGCCTCAGGATATCTCTTCCCACTTTGGCTTTTGCCATAAGAATAGTGAGGCTTTCGAATGATGAGGTGCCTGAACTCAAAGCGTGTTAAAGATTGGAGCAGAAAGAGCCTAATTCCTAAATAAGTTCCAGACCGGCTTCCACTCTGCGCCCTTCCTCCTCTTCCTGCTGTTTATTGCTTTGGACACCCTTTTGGGGGTGGGAGGGTGGGAGGCTCCTCTGTCTTTCCCAGGCTCTTTTTAAAAGAGCAGTTGTGTTTCCTGCATTTGGCGGGAGATTGGGTTTCAACCTCCAGGTGTCTGTAGGGGAGCCCTGAGCTGCAAAGCTGCCCTGCATTGCTTTGAGGTTGCTGGTGCTTTCAGGTCAGCCCTTTCAGTGGCAGGCAGGCCAGGTTTCCTGCTGGCTTTGCCATTAGCCTCCCTGCCAGGGATGGCAAAGGCACATCTCAGTGGCAGCCCAGGGGCCTCATTTTGCCTTGACTTCCGCCAAGTAATTCTTTTCACAAATGTTCAAGGGCTGTTAACCAGCTTCTTAGCCCCTGATGGCCTCTGGGTTTCTCTAGAAGCTGCCACAATGGGCCTTTATCAGCTCGGGATTCTCTGGGCCTTAGATCAAAAACCATGTCCTGTCCTGGCCAGAGAAAGGAGAGCAGGAAGTGTCTTCCTCCCTCTCCCCTTTGGTGGGGCTGAATAGTTCCCTTGTTCGGGCTGTGAAGGGCAAAGAAGGCAGTGCACCCTGGGCAGGGAGAGGAGAGAAAAACCCTCAAAGGGTTGCCGTTTTCCTGACTTCTGCTAGTTTTACACAACTTCCGCCAGTGTGGACTGATAGGGAGGAGGAGCACTGTGTTTATCTTGATGGGTTTGTTTGAAATACAGGGAAAGACAGTGGAAGATTAGTCAAATCCCACCTTAGCAAATAATCTAGTTACATTCCAGCAGTCAGCCCGGGGATGTGCAGTTAGGACCTCCCCTTGACCTCTGCCATCCACCAATAATTGTGCCAAAGCAGCCCACCCAGATTGAAAATTACCTGGGTGAGAAGCCCGCAGGAAGCTGCAACTGATTGGTCTGCTTTTCGTGGATCTTCCATTCACTCTGTACAGTGCTCCAAAGTTCATTTTTCTTTTCTTTTCTCTTTTTCTTTTTTCTTTTTTTTGTTTTTTTGACAAAGTCTTGCTCTGTCACCCAGGCTGGAATGCAGTAGCGCAATCTCGGCTCACTGCAGCCTCTGCCTCTCTGGTTGAAGCGATTCTCCTGCCTCAGTCTTCTGAGTATTACAGGCATGCACTACTACACCCAGCTAATTTTTGAATTTTTAGTAGAGGTGGGGTTTTACCATGTTGGCCAGACTGGTCTTGAACTCCTGACCTCAAGTAATCTACCCACCTCAGCCTCCCAAAGTGCTGGGATTATAGGCGTGAGCCAACACGCCTGGCCCAAAGTTCATTTTTCTAAAGCAGATCTCGTCCCCTCCACAATGAAGAACCTTCAATCTAGTGCAATGTCTTGTCCTGACATTCAAGGTTCTCCATGTACTGGCTACCCCTTTCTAGCCTAACAATATGTTACCGCTTATGTTACAAACCTACCTAGTGGTTCTCACAGGGTGAGGAGTGCCGTTTCAAAATAGGAGTGGGCTGGACGCAGTGGCTCACGCCTGTAATCCCAGCACTTTGGGAGGCTGAGGCAGGTGGATCACCTGAGGTTAGGAGTTCAAGACCATCGTGGGCAACATGACGAAACCCGTCTCCACTAAAAATACAAAATATTAGCTGGGCGTGGTGGCGGGTGCCTATAATCCCAGCTACTTGGGAGGCTGAGGCAAGAGAATCGCTTGAACCCAGGAGGCGGAGGTTGTAGTGAGCTGAGATCGTACCACTGCACTCCAGACTGGCCACAGAGTAAGACTCCGTCTCAAAAAAAAAAGAAAAAGAAAACATGGAGTTGTTCCTTTGGCCACATACATGCAAGTCTACAAGAAAGGTGATATTGTAGACATCAAGGGAATGGGTGCTGTTCAAAAAGGAATTCCCCACAAACCTTTCCATGGCAAAACTCAAAGTCTACAGTGTTACCCAGCAAGCTGTTGGCATTGTTGGAAACAAGCACAAGATTCTTGTCAAGAGAATTAATGTCCTTATTGAGCACATTAAGCACTCTGAGAGCTGCAATCGCTTCCTGAAGCATATGAAAGTAAATGATCAGAAAAAAGACGCCAAAGAGAAAAGTATCTGGGTTCAGCTGAAGCGCCAGCCTGCTCTGCCCAGAGAAGAACGCTTTGTGAAAACCAAGGGAAAGGCGTCTGAACTGCTGGACCTGTTCCCTATGAATTCATGGCATAATAGGCGCAAAATAAATAAATAAAAGACTTCTGGACCATTTAAAAAAAAAAAACAGAGCTGGAGGTTGAGACTCTGAGTTCTCCTCTCATGCCATGGGTCAAGTGATCTCCAGCTGCTCCAAATCAGGGTTTTCAGGGTCTAACTGGTCAACCCAACCACCAAGCCACCTCCCTCCCCAAGACCAATTCCTCAGAATGATATATATCTTGCTTCCTATGGGCGTCCACGTGCAGACTCTCCCCTCCCTGCCGCCTACTCACAGCCCACTCTCTCCTGCTTCTGTCTGGAACACCATGCTTCTCTCTTCCCTCCTCTAATTCCTGCCCCTGTCCCTGGGAAGCTCAGCTTAAAATCCCCCTGCTCCAGGAATTCACCTCTGGCTGACCTCTTCCAAACCTTCCTTGTATATAAGATCTCCCTTAATAAAAGAGGCATTGGCTCTGGAGTTCTGGTAACACCAGGGTAGAGAATTTAACAAAATAGAGCGATAAGGCCTGCCTGGCCAGTAGGGACTGAGGTGCCTCGGTAAGGCCCAGATGCACATAGTCGACAGAGAGAATGGGTAGAAATGTACTGGGGAAACCAGTTTATAGCTAGGGGCAGGGGAAGGAGGGGCGGCTCTCTAGCACCCTCTAATCAAGCCACTTCAGAAGAGAAAATAAAGGTGAAAGGGTAAGGCTACTTTGAGGGAACTTAAAGTTGTTGCCATCCTTGGAGACTGGGACAACCCACTTGGATTAGCCAGAAAAGCTATAATCAAAGGCTTGGACCATCTAAGTTTGGCTGAAAGAGGTGCAAACACTTTGGTCAGGTATTGGCAAACTATAACCTGTGGGCCAAATACAGCCTTTCACTTGTTTCTGTATAGCTCATGAACTAAGAATGATGTTTACACTTTTTTTCCTTTCTGACGTTTAACTTGAATTTTTACACTTTTAAGTGCTTAGAAAAAAGTCAAAAGAAGAAGAATATTTTGTGACACATGAAGGCCAGGCATGGTCACTCGCGCCTGTAATTCCAACACTTTGGGAGGCTGAGATGGGAGGATTGCTTCAGGCCAAGAGTCTGAGACAAGCCTGGGCAACATAGTGAGACCCCCATCTCTTAAAAAAAAAAAATCAAAAGATAAAAAATCAGGCATAGGGGTGCGTGCCTGTAGTCCTAGCTACTCAGGAGGCTGAGGCAGGAGAATCACTTGAATCTAGGAGTTTAAGGTTTTACTGAGCTATGATCAAGACACTGCACTCCAGTCTGGATGACAGAGGAGACCCTGTCTCTAAAAAAATAATAGGGGCTAGTACAGTGGCTCACGCCTGTAATCCTAACACTTTGGGAGGCAGAGGCAGGTGAATCACCTGAGTCCAGGAGTTCAAGACCAGCCTGGACATAGCGAAGTCTCATCTCATTTTAAAAAATAAATATAAATATTGTATAACATATGACAATGTGAAATTCTTACTTCAGTCCATAAGTAAAATTTTTTTGGAACATCGCTATGCTTCTCAGCACTACAACAGCAGAGCTGAATAGTTGCAACAGAAACCATATGGCTTGTATAGCCTAAAATATTTGCTACCTGTCCCTTTATGGAAGAAGTTTGCTGACCCGTGGCTGGGCATGGTGGCTCATGTGTGTAATCCCAGCACTTTGGGAGGCCGAAGCAGATGGATCACCTGAGGTTAGGAGTTCGAGACCAGCCTAGCCAACATAGTGAGACTCCATCTCTACTAAAAATACAAAAACAAAAAAACAAAAAAAAATTAGCTGGACATGGTGGCAGGTGCCTGTAATCCCAGCTACTTGGGAGGCTGACGCGGGAAGCAGAAGTTTTAGTGAGCCAAGATCACGCCACTGCTCTCCAGCCTGGGCTACAGAGTGAGACTCTGTCTCAAAAAAAAAAAAGAAGAAGTTTGCTGACCCCTAACGTAGGGGATTTGATAGCCTTGGAGAAGAGAGGGAAGAACCCTGGAATTTGTAAGTCTCAGGCACCAGGAGGGGCTGAGGGATTTAAGTCAGATACCAATGTAATTGTCACCAGTTTTTGATTGTGTCCAAAGCTATGGTGATCTGAGAAGCAAAGTCACACTGGGGCCCTGGCACACAGATTTATAACACCTGCTGTTCTCTGTGGCTTACACGTGTTTCTGAAATGGCAGTAGATGAGAACGAGGGTAGCAAACAGGTAGGAATTAGGAAGGAAGGTCTCCTGGCGGTCTGAAGTTGAAAACCACTTCTTTTCCACTCCTCTGCTCTCCAGGGAGTGTTTGCTGCTGGACTGTCTTTCCAAAGCAAGAAGAGGCCACCGCTGAGGGGAGCCCAGTGCAGAGATGAATCCCAGACACTGGGGCCTCTGGAAGCTTTAGCCTCTGGGTGGAGGAGTGTCTTGACCAAGCCCATGTTGGTCCTGGACAACTAGAGACCCCAAAAGAACCTACAGGTACTCTTTATTGTGAACTGTGCCAGAACTAGTCTTTAAGAGGCATTCAAGAATGAGCTTTCTGTCTCTTGCAAGCAATCGCTTCTTTGCTTTGTTGCCTCTGCCAAGCTCTTATGTGCAGTGCCACTTCCCTCTTCCATGTCCTACCTTTCCGCTGCTCAAGGTTCTCTTCAACACTTACTTTCTTTAGGATTCCTCTCCTGTCTAGCTCCACCCCCATTGAAACCAAAACAGCACAGAATTGAAGAGGAGGCTTTCAGATCATCAGGAGCACCCCTGCCTTTGGACAAGAAGGGTGAGGAGGTTTGCACGACGTCCCATGGGGTATAAGTAGCAAAGCCAGGGTTGGAATGTAGGTCCCCAAACTCTCCATTGAGTGCTGTTCCTATCCCATCTCTCAGCTTCAAATGCTCCAATATTTGGGGCACCCTGGCATATAAATCCTTCCTTTGCATCCACAGATGGGAGGCAGCATGTGTCCTGTCCATTCCCTTCATACACACAGTTTCATCCCCATCTAGACTGGAAAAGTGGGGAGACGGAGACAATGTCTTCTCTTTTGAAAGTCCCTTCGTGGGCTGGGCGCAGTGGCTCATGCCTGTAATCCCAGCACTTTGGGAGGTTGAGGCGGGCAAATCACCTGAGGTCAGGTGTTTGAGACCAGCCTAACATGTTGAAACTCCATTTCTACTAAAAATACAAAAAATTAGCCAGGTGTGATGGTGCATGCCTGTAATACCAGCTAGTCGAGAGGCTAAGGCAGGAGAATCGCTTGAGCCAGGGAGGTGGAGGCTACAGTGAGCCCAGAGCGTACCATTGTACTCCAGTTTGGGCAACAAGACTGAAACTCTGTCTCAAAAAAAAAAAAAAAAAAATCCCTTCATCTTCATGCCAGCAAACTACAGCAATGCTTGCTGACACTGTGAAACTGTGCTGGGCTGAACTTCCCAGGGTTCTCACTCCAGAAGGCAGTTTAGTGGAATTAGTGCAGGTTCCAGAACTAGAAAGATGTGCGTTTGGGCCAGGCGCGATGTCTCATGCCTGCAATCTCAACATCTTGGGAGGCCAAAGCAGTAGGATCATTTGAAGTCAAGAGTTTGAGACCAGCCTGGGCAGCACAGCAAGACCTCATCTCTACAAAAAAAATTAAAAAATAAAAAATTAGCCAGGTGTGGTCATGCATACCTGTAGTCCCAGCTACTTGAAAGATTGAGGTGGGAGGATTGCTTGAGCACAGGATTTCGAGTCTACAGTGAGCTATGATTGCAACAGTGCACTCCAGTCTGGGCAATAGTATTAAATCCTGTCAAAAAAAAAAAAAAAAAAGCCGGGCTTGGTGGCTTATTCCTGTAATATCAGCAGTTTGGGAAGGTGAGGCAGGTGTATCACCTGAGCCCACGAGTTCAGGACCAGCCTGGGCAACATAGTGAGACCCTGTCTCTACAAAATAATTTTAAAAATAGCCAGGCATGGTGGCACACACCTGGGTCCCAGCTACTCAGGAGGTTGAGGTGGCAGGATTGCTTGAGCCTGGGAGGTCAAGGCTGCAGTGAGCTGTGATTGCACCACTGCATTCCAGCCTGGGTGACAGAGAGACAGCCTGTGTCAAAAAAAAAAAAAGGCCGGGCGTGGTGGCTCAAGTCTGTAATCCCAGCACTTTGGGAGGCCGAAATGGGCGGATCATGAGGTCAGGAGATCGAGACCATCGTGGCTAACACGGTGAAACCCCGTCTCTACTAAAAAAATACAAAAAACTAGCTGGGCGAGGTGGCGGACACCTGTAGTCCCAGCTACTCAGGAGGCTGAGGCAGGAGAATGGCGTAAACCCGGGAGGCGGAGCTTGCAGTGAGCTGAGATCCGGCCACTGCACTCCAGCCTGGGCGACAGATCGAGACTCTGTCTCAAAAAAAAAAAAAAAAGTCTGGGTTTGTATTCTGACTCTGCCACTGAATGGCTTGGGAAACCTTGGGTAAATTACTTAAATACTTTAAACAGCCTTATTTTTTTCCTCAAGAAACTAAAGATATGAATATTCACATGGTAGTGTTATTGAAGAGTATATGAGGTGATTGATGTGAAGATGCTTTCAGCCAGAGCCATGATGCATTTATCAGTTTTACACGAGGACCTTAGGCACTGCTGTTGTTAGAAGGAAGGGTTCCGCCAGGCGTGGTGGCTCACACCTGTAATCCAAGCACTTCGGGAGGCCGAGGCAGGTGTATCACCTGAGGTCAGGAGTTCAAGACCGGCCTGACCAATATGGTGAAACCCGGTCTCTACCAAAAATACAAAAGTTAGCCAGGCGTGGTGGCATGCACCTATAGTCCCAGCTACTTGGGAGGCTGAGACAGGGAAATTGCTTGAACCTGGGAGGCGGAGGTTGCAGTGAGCCGTGATCTCACTACTGCACTCCAGCCTGGTCAACAGAGCGAGACTCCGTCTAAAAAAAAAAACAAGATGAAGAAGAAGAAGAAGAAAGAAGAAAGAAGAAGAAGAAAGGGTTCCATGGCCAGGCGCTATGGTTCATGCATGTAATCCCAGCACTTTGGGAGGCCGAGGCAGGTAAATCACTTGAGGTCAGGAGTTCAAGACCAGCCTGGCCAACATGGCGAAACCCTGTCCCTAAAAAAATAAATGCATAAAATAAAAAAAATTTTTTTTTGAGACGGAGTCTCGCTCTGTTGCCCAGGCTGGAGTGCAGTGGCCGGATCTCAGCTCACTGCAAGCTCCACCTCCTGGGTTCACGCCATTCTCCTGCCCCAGCCTCCCGAGTAGCTGGGACTACAGGCTCCCACCACCTCGCCCCGCTAGTTTTTTGTATTTTTTTTAGTAGAGGCGGGGTTTCACCGTGTTAGCCAGGATGGTCTCGATCTCCTGACCTCGTGATCCGCCCGTCTCGGCCTCCCAAAGTGCTGGGATTACAGGCTTGAGCCACCGCGCCTGGCCCAATAAATTTTAAAAGAAGGAAGGGTTCCATGGCTGTGGAAGTTTGAAATCCACTCTCCTAGACGCGTTCCTCAAAGATTCTTTTCATCTCTTAAGTCTCAGACTGAGCCAGGCAAGGCTGTGGCCCCTCTTCTCCACCAGATGGCAGCAACCTGCCTGCTACTAGCCGTGCCAGGCTGTGTCAACCAGCACAAGATGTTCAGAAAAATATCCCAGGGAAAGACTAGGAAAATGTTAGCGCCAGTACTGAAGACAAGTAAACAGGTCGAAGTGACCCTCTGCAGATGACTTCCTGATACAGAACCCCCTGGGCATCTGTGGCTGTAAATAGACCAACTGTCCTGCTCCAGCCACCAGCCAAACTGGTGCTACCCATCTCTCTGCCAGGTGGGAGACCTGGCAGACCACCCAGTTTTGCTTTAACTCCTTCTTAAACCAAGAAGGCTCTCAGTGTGCTGGATACACAGCCTTCAGTAGCCTAAGGTGAGTTTGGGCAGCTTACCCAGTTGTTAATGAATTAATATGGCACAGAGTGGGGCCTGGCGCAGTGGCTCAGGCCTGTAATCACTTTGGGAGGCCGAGGTGGGCGGATCACTTGAGGTCTGGAGTTCGAGACCAGCCTGGCCAAAATGGTGAAACCTTGTCTCTTCTAGAGATACAAAAATTAGCCAGGCGTGGTGGTGGGCGCCTGTAATCCCAACTATGCAGGAGGCTGAAGCAGAAGAATCACTTGATTCGCCTAGGAGGCGGAGGTTGCAGTGAGCTGAGATTGTGCCACCGAACTCCAACCTGGGTGACGGAGCGAAACGACATCTCAAAAAAAAAAAGACACAGAGGGGACATCAGATTCTCTTTCAGAGACCCCAGGAGTTGCCTTCCAATTTCCCAAAACACTCATGAGGAAGGGCAACATTAAATCTGATAGGCTAAGTACTTGGGGAGGCTTGACCTTCTATCTTGTGGGTGCTTTTATCAAAGAACAGACCTGAAAAAGGACAAGTGCTGTGTACACAGTTGCTCCATTCACTCATCCAACAGGTATTATTGAGTACCTACTGTGTGCAGTCCTAGGCTACATGCTTCAGGGGATTCAAAGGTGAATTTGATTCAGGTCTTTCTTAAAGAGGTTAATATAATTTAGTCCAAATGACAGGTGATTGGGTCATGGTTATTGAAGTGTTGTATATGGAGTTTTTGTTTCTTCTTTTTCTTCCTCCAGATTTCTGTTCCTTATTGTTTGGCTCAGGCCAAAAATTAAATGATGAGCCCATGAAATGGGGAAGAAAGAGGGAAAGGAAGTGGTTGGAAGGAAGCCAGAGAAGGCTCAAACGTTTGCCACAGGACTCCAAGAAGTTGGCGGAGGACAAGCGAGCCCGGAAGGCTGAGCCCAGGAGCGTTCTTGGCTTTGCCCAGGAAATAACTCAAGGGTGAGCTGGTGGTGTTAGGCAGCAACTTTTATTGAAGTGACAGTGTCCAGCAGCAGCAAAGGTACCACTGTTTGCAGAACAGGACTTTCCCATAGGCAGTGTGTCCAGAGTAGCAGCTCAGAGTCAGGGCTACAGTCATAGTCATACCCACTCTTAATTATATGCAAGTTAAGGGGCAGATTCTGTAGACATTGTTAGAAAAGGGGTAGTTTTCCAGGTTATCGGGTCATTGCCATGGGAAGGGGCGGTAACTTCCAGGTGTTGCCACGGCATCAGTAAATTGACATGGCATGCTAGTGGGCATGTCTTATGGGGAGGTGTTTTCACCCTGTCCCTTTTTTAGCTAGTCCTCAATTAGGCCCGGTGTCTGAGCTCCACCTCTGGAGTCAAGTCCTACCACCTGAGCTGAGTCCTGCCTCCTACCTCAAAGTGAGGTGTAGAATCAGGGACACTGTTATTGGTGTGTACAGATCTTAAAGCAAAGCATTTCTTCCATCATCTCCCATTGATTTTCCTGGAGAATTAGTGATCCTAGCTCTGACCTGTGTGATCTTACAAATACAGACTGCCCGATTCTTTAACTTGTCTTAAAAATAATACTTATTGGTTTAATACATATTGTTTTAAAAGATACAGACCCGGCCGGGTGCTGTGGCTCACACCTGTAATCCCAGCACTTTGGGAGGCCAAGGCAGGTGGATCACCTGAGGTCAGGAGTTCGAGACCAGCCTGACCAACATGGTAAAACCCCGTCTCTACTAAAAGTACAAAAAATTAGCCAGGTGTGGTGATAGGCGCCTGTAATCCCAGCTATTCGAGAGGCTGGGGCAGGAGAATCGCTTGAACCTAGGAGGCAGAGGTTGCAGTGAGCTGAAATTGCGCTCCAGCCTGGGTGACAAGAGTGAGACTCTGTCTCAAAAAAAGAAAAAAAAAAAAGATACAGACCATGGCTGGGCGTGGTGGCTCACACCTTGTAATCCCAGCACTTTGGGAAGCCGAGGCAGGTGGATCACGAGATCAAGAGATGGAGACCATCCTGGCCAACATGGTGAAACCCTGTCTCTATTAAAAATATAAAAATTAGCCGGGCACGGTGGCACGCACCTGCAGTCCCAGCTACTTGGGAGGCTGAGGCAGGAGAATCACTTGAACCTGGGAGATGGAGGTTGCAGTGAGCCAGGATCGTGCCACTGCACTCCAGCCTGGTGACAGAGTGAGACTCCATCTCAAAAAAAAAAAAAAAAAAAAAAAGCCAGGTGCGGTGGTTCACACCTGTAATCCCAGCACTTTGGGAGGCCATCTTAAATAGATAGATAGATAGATAGATAGATAGATAGATAGATAAATAAATAAATAAAAGATACAGACCTTGAGGTCTCCCCTCTCGACTTTGGAGACCCCGTCCCTCTGTCTCTGTACAGGGGAGCTTCTTCCTTCTTTCTTCTCCCTTCTTTCTTGCCTATTAAACTCTCCAATCCTTAAAAATAAATAAATAAATAAATAAAAGAAAAGAAAAAGAGAAAAAGATACAGACCTTGCCAGGTGCAGTGACTCATGCTTATAAATCCCAGCACTTTGGGAGGCTGAGATGGGCAGATCACCTGAGGTCAGGAGATTGAGACCAGCCTGGCCAAGATGGTAAAACTCCATCTCTACTAAAAATACAAAAATTAGCTGGGTGTGGAGGCGGGCCCTTGTAATCCCAGTTATTCTGAAGGCTGAGGCACGAGAATTGCTTGAACCCAGGAGGCAGAAGTTGTGGTGAGCTGAGATCACACCACTGTACTCCAGCCTGGGTGACAGAGTGAAACACCATCTCAAAAAACAAACAAAAAAAAGATACAGACCTAGGCTGGGCACAATGGCTTACATCTGTAATCCCAGCACTTTGGGAGGCCAAGGCAGGCAGATCATCTGAGGTCAGGGGTTTGAGACCAGCCTGGCCAACATGGTGAAACCCCATCTCTACTGAAAATACAAAAATCAGGGCTGGGCGTGGTCACTCACGCCTGTAATTCCAGCACTTTGGGAGGCCGAGGTGGGCAGATCACAAGGTCGAGAGATCAAGACCATCCTGGCTAACACGGTGAAAACCCGTCTCTACTAAAAATACAAAAAATTAGCTGGGCATGGTGGCAGGCACCTGTAGTCCCAGCTACTCAGGAGGCTGAGGCAAGAGAATCGCTTGAACCCAGGAGACAGAGGTTGCAGTGAGCCTAAATTACACCACTGCACTCTAGCCTGGGCAGTAGAGTAAGACTCTGTCTCAGAAAAAAAAAAAAAAAAAAGATACAGACCAGTCTGGGCAACATAGTGAGGCCTTCATCTCTACACAAAAATTAAAAATTAGCTGGTCATGGTGGCACACGCCTGTAGTACCAGCTGCTTGGGAGGCTGAGGTGGGAGGATCGCTTGAACCCAGCAGGTTGAGGCTGCAGTAGACCAGGATCATGCCACTGCACTCTAGCCTGGGGGACAGAGCAAGACCCTGTCGCAAAAAAAAATACGAAGTGTAAAGAATAAAACAGAATGAACCATAATTTCATTGTCCACAGGTAATATTTTCTAAATATATATACCTCACTATGCACTGTGAGAAAGATAAATAATGAAAAGAGAAAGCCCTCCCACCCCTTTTCTCTCAAAATATTTCTAAAATAACCAGTTAGGTTGTTTAAATTTCCTTCCAGAAAAAAAAAAAAAAAAGTCATGCATTCAGCAGCACATATATCTCTAAGCCTGTATATACTTATCCTCTGCTATTGTAATTATTTGCACAAAAGATCACACTGTACGTACTGTTCTGCACCTTGTTTTCATTTATGGAAGTATCTTGGACATCTTGCCCTGTAGCACAGACTAATCCACCTCATTCTTTTAAATGGCTACATTGTTTTCCCTCCTGTGGCTCTGTGATATTGTGTTGTCACCAGTCAGCTTTTGCTGTTTCTAACAAAACTGCAATGCATGCTGCCTGGTTCTTAAAAGGCCCAGCTATTTCTGCACACGATTTTCCCACAGGCCCTACAGTTGTGCCCAGGGTCCTAGGAAATAACGTTTGGGGTGAGGCGGAAGGCAACGCTTGGGCCCCTGGAGCTGCCCAGTGGCTTCATATTACGAACATGTGGCTTTGACCTCTTTGGGGAAGTTGTCACTCCCCTACCTCCTGTTTGTGACAATCTGGCATGGCTGTTAGCAGGCTGGCCCTCAGGACCATGGGCTGCCCTGGGATGGAGTCCTTGCATCTCCCAGCTGGGTGAGGGCTTGCTGGGTCAGCAGATGGGCTCCCTGGGGCTCTTGGCTCAGGCTGGGGTTGCTCTGCTTGGTTGGTATTCACGGCTGCACGGTGCTGCTCTGAGAGTCATAAATAAACAGGAAGCCAGTCCACTTCCTCCTTGCTGGGGTTGGTCCCCAGTCCTTATCAGCCAGTTAGCCCAGAGGGGAAGGAGCAGCCCAGGATTCAGAAGGCTACTTCCTGGTAGAGGTGCTGGGGAATTCTGGCCTCTCTGCCAGGATAGGCTCCCCATCTCCGTGCACCTATCTACCCAGCACAATAGCCTTACTGACAATCACAGTTAGGCTCGAATTCTCCCCTTTGGGAAGATTTTTCTGATAAACCCTGCACTCTTACTTCTTTTGTTCTGAGGTCAAGTTCTTTTGAACTTGTAGGAAGCAGCCCTCTAGGTGTGTGTGTGTGTTTTCTCTCTGAAGGCAGCACTGACACATTTTCTTCTGCTTCTTCCCAGTCCCCGCCCAGCATGACTCTATTCATGGGGGATGCTCCACAGAGGTTTGAAGACTGAATGACCAATTATAAAAGCGGTGCCAGACAGGGCTGCAGCCTCATCTCACCATGGGGCTGGAAAGCATTGCTTCTTGGGACCATGGGGCAGCTGAACAGGAGGGAGTGGTGAGGACAGTTACCAGAGTGTGAAGCTGAGGTGTGGCTGGGTGAGGCTGGCGATGAGAGCTGCAGATATTCTGTCTAGTCAACAAGTCCTGAAAGCCACTAGACCACATGGAAAATCAGTTCCCTAATTAAAGAGTCACTATATACATTATACTGGGGGTGCCCATTTTAAAGGAATTAGAATTTTTAAAAATACAGTCAAATATAAACACAATGCGGAACATATTTAATCTTTTGCAGTGAGACTCAAAGCCTCAAAGCACACATCGGGATACCACTGTGCCTCAGGCAATCATTATGACTATCAATTACTTTACAGAACATTAGACTTAGGCCTGCCAGCCTGGAGCGAGTGAGTCACTGTCAGTTGCTTTTTTTTTTTTTTTTTTTTTTTTTGAGATGGAGTCTTGCTCTATTGCCAGGCTGGAAAACAGTAGCATGATCTTGGCTCACTGCAACCTCTGCCTTCCAAGCTCAAGCGATTCTCCTGCCTCAGCCTCCCAAGTAGCTGGGATTACAGGTATGCGCCACCATGCCCAGCTAATTTTTGTATTTTTAGTAGAGATGGGGTTTCACCATGCTGGCCAGCCTGGTCTCGAACTCCTGACCTCAAGTGAGCCACCCACCTCGGCCTCCCAAAGTTCTGGGATTACAGGCATGAGCCACTGCACCCGGCTTGTCAGTTGCTTTTTAAAAAAATCTCTGCTATCACCCTGTTCAGTGGCCACCGTTTTCTGTTTTTAAGAAAGCTGGTGCAGAAACCAAACTAAAAAACACCACAACCAAACCCTAAATGCCCAATTATCCCCACTTTGCAGCTGTACAGACTTCAAATAAAAGTCTCTGTATTAAGCACCTGGAGTGCAGAGAAGCGTGAGATACATGAGGGTTGGAGACCCGCAGGGGAGGATGGAGTGGAGAGTGATGGGTGGGCCTGGCTGGGGGCTTCGGTAGGAGGACATTGCAGCAGAGACCTTCAGGAATGTGCAAGAGGGGCCAGGGAGTGAGGGCAGAGCCCTCTGAGCTGCATCTCAAGTCTGATGCCGACTGAAAGAGAAGCTCTGGAGGCCCCTAATCCCTCAGAAAGGCATCCATGTTTATAATGTGGATCACGAAAGTGGATTGAGGGATGATCCTGGTGGCTGTTCCAGGGACGTGTGAAATTCAAGGGTTTTTTTGTTGTTTTGTTTTGAGACAAGGTCTTCTCTGTCACCCAGACTGAAATGCAGTGGCTCAAGCATGCCAGCTTTTTTTTTTTTTTTTTTTTTTTTTGTAGAGATGGGTGTCTCACTATGTTGCCCAGGCTGTTCTCCAACTCCTGGGCTCAAGCGATCCTACTACCTCAGCCTCCCAAGTGCTGGAATTACAGGTTGAGCCACTGCACCTGGCCTCAAAGTGCTTCTTCATCTTCACCTAGCGGCAGTATCCTGGGAGTAGGAGTGCGCATAGGGGTGGTGGTAGGGGTGGAGAGGAGGGTGGGAAGTTCAGCTCCTTCCATGCCCTGCACAGTTTCCAAAGTTTCAATCCAGGGCCAGTTTAGGGTTATACTCCAGAAATAGAGGAGGGGGAGCTCCATAGCTCCACAAAGATGGATAGAGTCAGCACAAACACTGGGCCTAGAGTGACGGATGCAGACTGTAGCCTCTGAGGCTGGCAAAACACTCCTGGCCCTTCCAGCACACTGGCACCCCTGCCCAGCCCAGTCCCAATCAGACGAGAAGAGATAAGTGGAAACCTCAGGTTAAAAATACCCAGTCTTGTAAAGAGATATAAGAACAGGAAGGGGCCGGGCGCGGTGGCTCAAGCCTGTAATCCCAGCACTTTGGGAGGCCGAGACGGGCGGATCACGAGGTCAGGAGATCGAGACCATCCTGGCTAACATGGTGAAACCCCGTCTCTACTAAAAATACAAAAAACTAGCCGGGCGAGGTGGCGGGCGCCTGTAGTCCCAGCTACTCGGGAGGCTGAGGCAGGAGAATGGCGTGAACCCGGGAGGCGGAGCTTGCAGTGAGCCGAGATTGCGCCACTGCACTCCAGTCTGGGCGACAGAGCGAGACTCTGCCTCAAAAAAAAAAAAAAAAAAAAAAAAAAAAAAAAAAAAAGAACAGGAAGGAAGTGTGGGGAGGCAAGGCGGAATAGAGAAAAGGCCCCAGAGAAGGAGAAGATGTTCTGAGTGGCCAGAAGCTGATCAGGTGAAGCAGGTGTGGACACCCTCCAGGTGCCTGCCTGGTTGGTAGGCATAGCATGGGGTCGAGATGGGCTTTGCCTTCCTGGGCATAGTTCAGGCAGATCCTCCCAGAGAAATGGTTTTGACTCACTAATACCAGGATTCGGATCCCTTCAAACAGTCTCAGACCAGGAGATGAGTGGATGAGCAGAGGGCCTCCTCCGAGGATGGCGGGCCATTCGTGACAGGAGGGGAGCCTGTCATATCTGTCACTGTCTCTGAGGGGGAAGGGGCCAGCTAAGCCAACAGACCCTCAGCATTGCACAGGGTGGAAAGAGCGTTTAGCTGGCCTTCGGAACAGTAGCCACTCTTTCTTGTCAGAGGAAGTGGGGACAGTGAGAAGGCTGAGTGAGGCGGCACAGCGTTGTCTGTATGCCACAGAGGCTAATACTAGGGCTCTGGATCTAGGATGGCTATGTTCGACTCCTGAGACTGTCACCTACTGGCGGTATGACCTGGGACTAACATGTAATCTTGCTGTGTTTCAGTTTCCTCATCTGTAAAATGGGACTAACAATAGGTGACCTCATGGCACTGTAGTGAGGGTAAGTGAGCTAATACACCCCCAGCTGCTAGAACAGTATCTGGGCCCTAGTAATTGCTTTTTAAGCATTAGCTATTGGGGTTGGGGTAGAGGGCAGTGCAGCAGTGGATAGAAAAGACATACCTAACACCTCATACCAGTGGAACAGTCCTTCACAGAGAGGCTGACTCCACAGCAGGCCAGGAGAAGGCTGGGGACAGGAGGCTGTAGAGCTCAATAGAATACAGGCCCAAGTGCTCAGGAACCAATATCTTATGGAGGATACAAACAACTAAGCAACCACATTTGAGCATAACACAAGAGAGTTTCATACAAGTGCCAGGGTGCCGAGACACAAAGCAACTTTGTCTGCCTTTAGTGTTTGGAAGAGGCCAGGCAAGCTGGTCTTGGAGGTTAAGCAGGCTGAGAAGAAGGGACATGAAAAGATAGTTTAAGAAACAGGGAACACAGTGTACAAGGCGGCAGCTCCTGGGTGGTTGGCTGGGGCTTGGAAGTGAGTGGTGTGGCTAGGGGTGACCAGTTCAGAGTGGCCAGCAGGGACTGGTCTTGCAACGCTCTGCCAAAAGTTTGCACTTTACCCTGTGGCAGGAGGCAAACGGAGAGACTAGGAAGTGGGGAAATCAATCAGATTTGTGTACTTGAAAGATTTCCTGGCCAGGCATGATGGCTTATGCCTGTAATTCCAGCACTTTGGGAGGCCAAGGTGGGTGGATTGCTTGAGGTCAGGAGTTTGAGACCAGCCTGACCAGGATGGCAAAACCCCCGTCTCTACTAAAAATACAAAAATTAGATGGATGTGGTGGCGGGTGCCTGCAATCCCAGCTACTTGGGAGGCTGAGGCAGGAGAATCACTTGAACCCAGGAGGCGGAGGTTGCAGTGAGCTGAGAGCATGCCACTGCACTCCAGCCTTGGTGACAGAGTGAGACTCCATCTCAAAAAAAAAAAAAGAGAGAGAGAGAGGGAAAGATTTATGTAGCAGAAGCGTGGAGGGTAAATAAGAGGGGAAGAGAGCAGTGGCAGGGAGGTCCACTGGTTAAATGGTCCCAGTAGTGGTCAGGACAAGAGACAATGAGGGAGGGGTCTTAGAGAACAGAGGGGAGGACTCTTAGAAAACGGACTTATCTGGAAGTATGACAAAGAGCAAGGGGTGGAGATCGGCAACTGGACATTTAGTGATGTCCTTAATGGAGATCGGGAATACAGAGAGGGGAGTGGGGGTCTCACTCCCATCACTCAGACTGGAATTCTGTGGCACAATCTTGGCTCACTTCAGCCTCAACTTCTTGAGCTCAGGTGATCCTCTCACCTCAGCCTTCTGAGAAGCTGGGACTACAGGCACAGACCACCACACCCACCTAATTTTTGTATGTTTAATAGAGACAGGGTTTTGCCATGTTGCCCAGGCGGGTCTCAAACTCCTGGGCTCAAGCGATCCACCCACCTCAGTCTCCCAAAGTGCTGGGATTACAGGCACAAGCCACCGTTTCTGGCCTACAAAGGAGGTTTTAGAAAGGTAAGCTTGAGGTGGCTGAGACACCAGGAGGGCACAGAAGAGGACAGAAATGGTGGCTGCCACCGTGAGAAGGAGGTCCAGCAGGAGATGCCCTTCACACTGCGTAGGGCAAGCTTTACCATGATGCAAATATATGGATGGACACTGAGTCGTGGGCAGAGTGTAGCATATGGGGTCTCCCGCAGGAGGTGTGGGAAGTGTATTGCAGTGGCTGAGAGGACTCTCTCGCTCCAGTTCATGGCCAGAAAATCGCAAAGGATCACAGCTTACATTGCCTGGTTAAATTACATAATGGAGTATATGATCTAACATGAACTAAATTAACCTTTACAGAATGAACAAGGGGTTTTAAAAGATTCCAGCAAAAACCCTGCAGATTAAAGATCATCCTAATTTAGCAAGCACAGGCACACAAGAAAATGGAAAAGCTGGCCCTGCTCCTCATAGGAACTCTGCCAGCCGTGTTATGAGGCTAAAAACAGTGACTGTCTAATCAGGGCTAACAGGAAGATGGCCAAAAGATTTTTTAATTTTTTAAATTTTTATGGGTATATAATAGTTGTACATATGTATGGGGTATGTGTGATATTGTAACACAAGCATACAATATGTAATGATCAAATCTGGGTAACTGGGATAGCCAGCACCTCAAACATTGATCATTTCTTTGTGTTGGGAACATTCCAAATATTCTCTTCTAGCTATTTTGAAATATACAATAAATGATTGTTAACTATAGTTGCCCTATTGTGTTATCCAACACTAGAACTTATTTCTTCTTTTTTGTAATTTGTAATTATCAAGGTGACTATTTGAAATGTGGACTTTCACATCTACCATTGTTAAAAAACAAACTTCACCCCAAATATATATTGTATCTTGAGGTCCTAATGAGAGTAGGTTGTGTGTACAATGTGTACATAATTTAACATATATTAAGGGTGCATGCTCAAATGTTATGACTATGAGATGTAACACCTCAGTTTGGGGGTTTTCATCTCACACAGAACTTGATTTGGGCAAAAATTCTTAAGTCATGGGTTTTGGGTCCTGAGGAATGAACTGGTTTCCTGCTTATCAGTTCCCCACATCTGAAATCCTATGTATTGCACTTACCTCTAAGAACAAAGGATGCTTGTATTCCAGAGCGTGGCTGCAATGGCTCATTTGTCCTTCATTACCTTGGTCCTCTCTTCCTTCTGGAGATGAGGGAAAGATTAGCTGAGCTCCCTAGAGAAAAGCCTTATGTAAACACAAAGTGTTGCTGAAGTTATTGTTATGATTTTCAACAACACTAAGAGGCAGCAATGGAGTATGGTGCTCCAAGGAGTTCTAATCAGGATCCAGGAGTGCAGCGGTTCTAACCTCTTAACAGCATGTGAATCCAGGGGTCCTTCTGGCATATGAGTCCTATGGGGCCTGGAGGTTGCTGGGGCTTAGAAAAAATGACCCATGTGCAACACTTGCAGGGAATTAAAATAAAATAAAATAAAAAATAGAAAAGATGAAGCCCCCAAACGGTGAGATTATCATTCTCTAAGAAGGGAAGAGCCCACCTCCTACTAGACAGAGTCTGAGATGGAACTGGACCAGTTACTGGTCAAGGAAAGGGTTCTTAGTGTCAGCCCAGGAGCCAAAGCCAGAGAGCTGATGTCTTCATGGAGACTTGGGTACCTGCATTCTACCTACAGAGGAGGCCGGGGTGGGGGTAAGGGGCCTTCCTGGTCTTTGTACTCTATTTCTCTCTCAAGGCAATAATACACACTCATAAAATGTTATATTAAATAAACATTTTGGAGCTAGGGAGATAGGGTCTCGCTCTGTCACCCAGGCTGGAGTGCAGTGGTATGATCTTGGCTCACTACAACCTTTGCCTCCCCAGCTCAGTTGATCCTCCCACCTCAGCCTCCTGAGTAGCTGGGACAACAGGCATGTGCAACCATGCCCAGCTAATTTTATTTTTTGTAGAGATAGAATCCCACTATGTTGCCCAAGCTGGTCTGAAACTCCTGGGCTCAAGCAATCCTCCTGCCTCCGCCTCCCAAAATGCTGAGATTACAGGTGTGAGCCATCACACCTGGCCTAAAATAATTATTTTTATTTTTTGAAGCACAATTGTGGGACGATTTAATAGAGTGGAGATGATGATTCCCCACAATGTAAGTCCAGAACTTATGTATTGATCCCATGCCCTGTGTGCAAGGTGCTGTACTATCCACCATGGAGATACAGAGATGAACGAAACATCAGGATGCTGATGATTAAGATACGCACACGCCCACAGCACAATGTGAGTACTGGGGCTTGAAATGGTCTGAGGAAAAGGAAGCCAGGTTCCAAGGTGGATGAGGGTCAGGCATAATCATGGAGGAGATGACCTTTGGCCTGGGCGCTGAAGGCTAGGAGGGTCTTGCCGGGTAGAGGTAGAGGTGGAAGGAATGACATTCCCAAAGAAGGAGCAAAATCCCCAAATGGAAAAGCATGGGATGTGCATGACCAATGGTGAGTACTTCCTTCCAGCTGGCATCTCAAAGGTAAAGGAGAAGAGTGAATTTGGAAAGGTGTCTTAGAACCAGATTTCAAATGGCCACGTGCTAGACCACTAGATCCAGAGTTTATCTTCACTGAGCCATGGGGATCCTTGAAAAGCTTTTGGGCAGGAGAGGCAGTGAACCCAAAAAAGTTAAAAAATGAAACCAAACCTATCCAGGGACCTATGGTGAATTAGTTTAAGGCCCAGACTGGACTTGAATCCAGATTTGGATTGACACAAGCAAGGCGCCTGGCCCTCACATTGACCAGACACAGATGGGTCTATGGGAAAGTGCTCCAGGCCAGGGGTGGGCAGACTGCTTCTCCCAGAAGCCCTGGATCACGAGTTCCCAAGTAGCTGGGTGTCTTACCCTGCTGCTGGCTTAGGTCTTGGAGCTGAATCTTCCCATGGAACCTGGGTGGTGGACGAGCCGGTGGCTGGACTGCAGTTCTTGGGAACCCAGATGGGTTGGGCTGGGAATGGCAGAGTGTAGGATCACTGCAATAAAATAAAGGGAGAGGAGTCCTTGCGATGTCCTGGGGTGTGAGGCACACAGGGTGTGGGGCCTTGCATTCCTGGATGGTTGAGACGCCGCAGCTGATTATTATCATTATTATTCCTGTTTTGGCTTCTCGGAGCTTTCATCCTGCAGGACCCTGCCTTGTTAGGCCAGCATCACCAACTAGCAAGAGGCGGGGCGGGACAAGCGTCTCCTGGCTGCAAGAGAACACAGCATGACTATGGGTTTCTCTCCCAGGGCTGAGCTCCTTCCTAACCCTGGAATAATTTCTTGAGGGGAAACTGAGGCACAGAGGCAGGGAATGATTTGACCACGTTTCTGTAGCAGAGATTTCTTCTCTGCCCCGTCACCTCCCACTCACTAGGCCATCCCTGTCCTCCCTCCATTGGGGCAGATCTCACTGGCCTGGAGGGGAGCCAAAGAAGGTGTGGATTCTAGAAGAGAGAACTGGGCTGCAGCCAGGACAGCAGAACTGGTACCCTCTGTGCCAGACGCTGCGGGCACCGTGAGGTCAGGCTCCTGGTTTCGCGTCTCTCTGGAAGGTTCTGCCATGTGGGTGGATCTTCCCCAATCCCCTGAGGGAAGGCAACACTGCAGACGTGCAAAATGCCCAGCTCCCTCCCGTCAGGGGCCAGATTCAGCATCCTGGGATAGGAAAAGCCTGGATCTCTGGATCTCATAAAGAGGGGCCAGGCCCAGGGGCAGAGGGCCAGACAATGGCTCAGAGACAGGGAAAGGTGTGTATGTGTGTGCTGTGTGCACATTTGCTAATGCCAGGCTTCCAGTGGTGGCATGTCCTTGCCTGCTGAGATGAGATGAAAGGGAAAGAGACTAGAAGGGAATGTGAGTGACACTCTGAGGAGTAGGTGCAAGTAAGTGGAATATTCTACAAAACCCTGGGTCCTGCCAGACAGTGGGTACCCCGAGGAGGATGGAGTTACAAGCTGCAGGTGGAGACCCAGTTTCCTTCCTCAGTACCTGCTGTCCATGTGGACAGTAGCAACCTTTGGGGACATCTTCTGGCTTCAAGGAGAGGTGGGACAACACAGAAGGGTAGACTGAGGAAGCTGGAGGAGAAAGGACGATAAACACTGCTTCAGTGGCCTCCCCAAGCTCTGGCATCATCCATGCCTCCCAGAGCCAGCCAGGCAGCCAAGCATTCGTGTGTCAATTTATTAAGCAGCTGCTCTGTGCAAGGAGCTCTGCTTGGAGCTGTGGGTGTAGATGAATAAGACATGTCCTCTGCCTTTAGGAGGCTCTCTCTGAAGAAAGACAGACCTTACTTTGACTTCACTTCTACTCTCCACACCATCCAACACCAGACTCCTGGGCTGAGCCCCAAGGCATCTTCTTCCTCCCTGGCCATTTTTGGCCATGACTGCACTGACCCCTGCCTCTGCCATCAGATTGCCTATCAGCTCTCTGAGATCACACGGGAACAGTGCTCACCAGAATTCTTGCTGGGTTTCTTGTTTGTTTGTTTTTTTTGTTTGTTTTTTGAGACAGGGTCTCACTCTCTCACCCAGGCTGGAGTGCAACAGCATGATCACAGCTCACTGAAGCCTCAACCTCCAGACTCAAGTGATCCTCCCCACCTCAGCCTCTGGAGGAGCTAGAAGCACAGGCACATGCCCCCACACTTGGCTAATTTTATTATGTTTTTATTTTTGTAGAGACAGGGTTTCCTTATGCTGCCCAGGCTGGTCTCAAACTCCTGGGCTTAAGGGATCCTCTGTCTCGGCCTCCCTAAGTGTTGGGATTACAGGCGTGAGCCACCACGCCTGGCCTCTTGCTGGTTTCTTGACACCCACCCAGCTGAAACATTCAGCTCTCAGCCATAAAATTGTCTCTTGAGCTTGCCACTGTGATCAGGCTACTCCAAGACTCACTGTTTGTGATCCTACTGTCTTCCAGATCAAATACACCTTTCAGCCTGTAAAGCCACCACCCGCTTGCCTACTGGTGACCTGAAGAACCTGCAGTGGCCGGGCGCGGTGGCTCAAGCCTGTAATCCCAGCACTTTGGGAGGCCGAGATGGGCGGATCACGAGGTCAGGAGATCGAGACCATCCTGGCGAACACGGTGAAGCCTTGTCTCTACTAAAAAAATACAAAAAACTAGCCAGGCGAGGTGGCGGGCGCCTGTAGTCCCAGCTACTCGGGAGGCTGAGGCAGGAGAATGGTGTAAACCCAGGAGGCGGAGCTTGTAGTGAGCTGAGATCCGGCCACTGCACTCCAGCCTGGGTGACAGAGCGAGACTCCGTCTCAAAAAAAAAAAAAAAAAAAAAAAAAAAAAAAGAACCTGCAGTGGCTCCCTCTTGCTTATTAGATACAATTTGAATTTTTTGGGCTATTTTCCAGGGCCCTCCCACATGTTTCAAGCACTTATTATTACCTAACAGTGTCCCTTCCTGTCCCCAGCACACAGTGTTTGTAATGTAACTCTACATCTGAACAAGAATGAAGACCTTTTTAAGGGAATCATTTTGATGTTTATGGTTGATTTATTCAACAAACATTTACTGAATAACTACTATGTGCCAGGCACCGTGACAGGTACTAAGACAGTTTTGATGGTGACCAGGGCAAACATGCCTGCTCTGGGAGAGCCCATGAGCTAGCAGGAAGGACAGGCACTAATGATGAAAATAGAATGTGCTGGCCGGGTGCAGTGGCTCATGCCTGTAATCCCAGCACTTTGGGAGGCCGAGGATGGAGGGTTGGTCACCTGAAGTCAGAAGTTTGAGACCAGCCTGCGCAACATGGCCAAATCCCATCTCTACTAAAAATAACAAAAATTAGCTGGGTGTGGTGGCGCATGCCTGTAGTCCCAGTTACTCAGGAGGCTGAGGCAAGAGAAATGCTTGAATCTGGGAGGTGGAGGGTGTGGCGAGGCTACATCACGCCACTGCACTCCAGCCTGGGCGACACAGTGAGACTCCATCTCAAAATAAATAAATAACAAAGTAACAAAATAGAATGTGATGAGTTGTCAGATGGGACAATTTTGGAGTCCCTGACAGTCCTGCTGAGCTGCATTTCCACTGTGGCCTCATAGATTTTTTTTTCCTGCCTGGGTTCTTCACAGAGCAGAGTGTGCCCTGCTGGGAGAGAATGGAGACTGTTCCAGGAGGATGTTCACATGGCAAGCCTAAAAGGGTGCCAACCCCGATCTGTTCTTCCCACCATTGGTGAAGTCTCCCTCTTCCCAAATTCAGTGTCCTCTGGAAGTGACACGGGAAGCAGGGCCAGAATTAAATGTCTAGAATTCCAAAAGCAAACCCTTTGGATGATGAAATTATGAAGGGCTGCAAAAAGCACTTCACAATTTCACCGTTAGGAAATATTAGCTCCTGCCCTCTCCAGAAAGCAGCTTTTTCTATCTTGTTGGGTGTGATCTATTCTCTTCTGTTCTGACTAAATTGCCCATGACAGGTAGTGCTCCCATGTTTTTGAGACTTGTCCACGAATGAAAGCTCTGACCCCTCATACAGTTGTTTGATGCTGAGTCAGTATTTAACCACTATAATTGGCAGAAAAGTCTTCCAACTGTCTCACCAAGATGAGATGCTGCAAGTTCCACCCTCTTGCTTGTCTGCTACCCTCTGAAGAATGGAGAAAACAAGGAAAAGTTACAAAGTATTCTCCACTCTGAATGCTCCATAAAAACTCCTACAAAACTAATATAAGTAAAAAGCCATTGGATTTGATGACCCTCACTATAACTGTCAACATCCCCTATGGACAATTTTTAGAGGATGCGATAGGGAAAAGAAGAAGACACAGGGTTTGGGCATGCTTGGGTGCTCTCCGAGGGCCCTCTCCTGAGTGGGTGTTCTCCCCACTTGGTGCCTTTGTCACCAACGCACATTGGGCTGAGGGTAACATTCCTGGTCATGGAACTGGAATGGATCCCAAGAAGGCTGGGGCAGAGGGAGGATGTACATACGCAGCACAGCGGTAAAGCATTCCTTTTTAGGTGTGCCTGGGAAAAGTGAAAGTGACTTGATTACTGAAGGGAGAAAGGCATTGGAGAAAGAATTTTTTTTTCTTTTTTTTTTTTTTTTTGAGATGGAGTCTTGCTCTGTCACCCAGGCTGGAGTGCAGCAGTGCAATCTCAGCTCACTGCAACCTCTGCCTCCCGGGTTCGAGCTATTCTCCTGCCTCAGCCTCCCAAGTAGCTGGGACTACAGGCTCATGCCACGATACCCAGCTAATTTTTTTGTACTTAGTAGAGATGGGGTTTCACCATGTTGGTCAGGCTGGTCTTGAACTCCTGACCTCATGTGATCTGCCCCCCTTGGCCTCCCAAAGTGCTGGGATTACAGGCGTGAGCCATGGCGGCCAGCTGAGAAATAAAATTTTCAAAGGCTGCTGCACAAAGTTTGTGGAAGTTTCCTAAATCAAAGGGCAAATCCTTTCCTCTCTCCCTTCCTTCCTTTTTTCTTTCCTCCCTCCCTCTCTTCTTTTCCTCTCACTTTCTTGCTTTCCCTCAGAGTCTAAAACAGTGAGTCCCCGCAGGAGAATGTCTTTGTACTTGCTGGAGTCCATAGCCTGGAACACCCTTCCCCTTTTATCTTCCAGACGCAATCTTACCATCCTTTCAGCTAAAGTCTAAAGTCCTTTATGCCCCCTTCCCCATCCAGATAAGCTCTGGCTGAACTCTCATTTCTCCCAATTCCCATTTAATTTCACTAAACGACGTGGCTTGATATGTTACATAATGTCTCATGTTCTCTGGCTGTGTAACGCAGTACATGAGTCTTGTCTCCCCAACCAGGTTGTAAATGTCTGGAGGGCAGAGCCCAGGTCTTCCATCTGCGAGTCCCTCAGAACACTGAGCACAGGGATGGGTGTGTAACAGGCCTTTATTGAGAACTTCACTTGCCTTTCGCTTCTCATTAAACATCAGAGAATTCATACTGGAGAAAACATTTAAGTGTAATAAGTGTGCATAAGCTTTTATTTGAGTGGAGTAATCATATTCTACAACATCAGAGAATTCCTACTGGAAAGGAACCTTGTGTCTGGCTATGTCGTGGGAGAGCCCTCGGGGAATTCGGAGGCTTAGAAGGCACGCTTTACTCAATACCATGGAACTCAGTTACTTGAATGTAGTGACTGTGAGGAAACCTTCATTCAAGATGATATCCAACATCAGTAAGCATCTTAGAGAGATGAAACTATGAACCTAAAGATTGTGAGATGTCCGGGCACAGTGGCGCATGCCTGTAATCCCAATGCTTTGGGAGGCCAAAGTGGGCGGATTACTTGAGCTCCCAGGAGTTCAAAACCAGCCTGGGCAACATAGTGGGACCCCATCTCTATAAAGAATTAAAAAAAAAAAAAAAGCTGTGCATTGTGGTGTGCGTCTGTGGTCCCAGCTAGTTGGGAGGCTGAGGTGGGAGGATCACTTGAGCCCAGGAGGTCAAGGGTCAAGGTTGCAGTGAGCCATGATCGCACCACTGCACTCCAGCCTGGGCAACACAGCAAGACCCTGTCTCAAAAAGAATGCGAGAAAGCCTCCTCTAAGATCTTTACCAACTAACACCAGAGAATCCACCTGAGAGCAAAGAACAGTGCTAGATGCTGGGGATACAATGGGGTACAAAGCAGGCACAATTCCTGTCTTCATGAAGCTTGTCTCTAGATCCATTTTCCAAAGGGATTGATACTTGGAGAGGAAACATTATAGGGAAGGAGGGAGAGGGAAGGGAAGGGAATATTACAAAACTTTGGCCAGGCATGGTGGCTCACACCTGTAATCCCAGCACTTTGGGAGGCTGAGGTGGGCAGACTACTTGAGGTCAGGAGCTCAAGACCAGCCTCACCAACATGGTGAAACGCTGTCTCTACTAAAAATACAAAACTTAGCCAGGCATGGTATTTCGGGTGGCTGAGGCACAAGAATCGCTTGAACCTGGGAGGGAGGGGTTGCAATGAGCTGAAATTGTGCCACTGCGCTCCAGCCAGGGCAACAGAGGGAGACCCTGTCTCAAAAATTTTCTTTTGAGAAAATAAAAGATTACAAAACTTTGATAAGCACCTTTTTCTTTTTTGAACCCGAAGCAGTTCCATTTCTGATTTCCTTTGTCCCTATCTCTTACTAGAGAAGAGAAGGGATGGCTGACCTCATGCATGTTACTGATGGAGAGGTGGAGATGGAGGGGTTGCATATTCCAGTCCAGGGCATCCTGGTAGGCAGGGTAAGAACTCTTGTCCCTGGGGACCTTTATTTGATGAGCTGAGGACCATGCCAGGCGCTAAGGGAGATCAAAGGTGAAAAGGGAGGTCCTATTCCCTCACGTAGCTTACAATCCAGTGAGCAAATGAATAGCTCCTTAAAGTACAGGAGCTGCTTTAAATGGAGTGGACGTAAAACACAGCGGAGGCACAGGAAAAGGAGGCCTAAGTCCCTTTGGGGGAAATAGGAAAGGCCTCACAGAGGAGGTACTGTTTGAGCCGAGATGTAAAGGATGATAAACAAATAAGGAGAGGGTGTTCCAGGTGGAAGAAACAGCACAGGCAAGGGCATCGATGTAAGAAACAGCATGGCCTATTAAGGATGCTAGAGAAGTTCCATATGCAAACCCCAGGGGAGTGAGTGGAGAGACCAGGCTGGCCAGGCGGGTAGGCAAGGGCCAGATAGCATGAGGCCCTCGAGTGCCTTGCAAAGCAGTTCAGACTTCCCTGTAAACAATGGGGAACCAAATTTATTTCCTACAGCTGCTATAATAAACTACTATAAATGTAGTGGCTTAAAACAACCCAAATCCATTGCCTTACAGTTCTGGACTTAAGTCAACCTGTCAGCAGGGTTGTGTTCCTTCTAGGGCTGCTCGCATTTCTTGACTCCTGTCCTTCTCCCACTTTCAAAGTCAGCAGTCACATCACTCTAATCTCTGCTTCCATAGTCACACACTCTGAAGCTCCTGCCTCCCTCTTCTAAGGACTCTTGTGGTTACACTGGTCCCATCAGATAATCCAGGATAATTTCTGCATCTCAAGATCTTTAATCACATCTGCAAAGTCCCTTTTGTCATGTAAAGTAACATATTCACAGGTTCCAGAGATTAGGATATGGACATCCTTGGGGGGCCTTTGTTCTGCTCACAGTGGTAATCCCAGCACTTTGGGAAGCGGGTGGATCACCTGAGGTCAGGAGTTTGAGACCACCCTGACCAACATGGTGAAAATACAAAAAATTAGCTGGGCGTGGTGGTGGGCACCTGTAATCCCAGCTACTTGGGAGGCTGAGACAGGAGAATTGCTTGAACCTGGGAGGTGGAGGTTGCAGTGAGCTGAGATCGCACCATTGCACTCCAGCCTAGGCAACAAGAGCGAAACTGTCTCAAAAAAAAAAAAAAAAAAAAAAAACTGTCTCAAGAAAAAAAACAAAGAGCCCTCAGAAATAATACACACATCTACAGCCATCTGATCTTTGACAAACCTGACAAAAACAAGAAATTGGGAAAGGATTCCCTATTTAATAAATGGTGCCGGGAAAACTGGCTAGCCATAAGTAGAAAGCTGAAACTGGATCCTTTCCTTACTCCTTATACGAAAATTAATTCAAGATGGATTAGAGACTTAAATGTTAGACCTAATACCATAAAAACCCTAGAAGAAAATCTAGGTAGTACCATTCAGGACATAGGCATGGGCAAGGACTTCGTGTCTCAAACACCAAAAGCAACGACAACAAAAGCCAAAATTGACAAATGGGATCTCATTAAACTAAAGAGCTTCTGCACAGCAAAAGAAACTACCATCAGAGTGAACAGGCAACCTACAGAATGGGAGAACATTTTTGCAATCTACTCATCTGACAAAGGGCTAATATCCAGAACCTACAAAGAACTCAGACAAATTTACAAGAAAAAAACAAACAACCCCATCAAAAAGTGGGCAAAGGATATGAACAGACACTTATCAAAAGAAGACATTTATACAGCCAACAGACACATGAAAAAATGCTTATCATCACTGGCCATCAGAAAAATGCAAATCAAAACCACAATGAGATACCATCTCACACCAGTTAGAATGGCAATCATTAAAAAGTCAGGAAACAACAGGTGCTGGAGAGGATGTGGAGAAATAGGAACACTTTTACACTGTTGGTGGGACTGTAAACTAGTTCAACCATTGTGGTAAACAGTGTGGTAATTCCTCAAGGATCTAGAACTAGAAATACCATTTGACCCAGCCATCCCATTACTGGATATATACCCAAAGGACTATAAATCATGTTGCTATAAAGACACATGCACACGTACTTTTTTTTTTTTTTTTTTTTTTGAGACGGAGTCTCGCTCTGTCACCCAGGCTGGAGTGCTGTGGCCGGATCTCAGCTCACTGCAAGCTCTGCCTCCTGGGTTCACGCCATTCTCCTGCCTCAGCCTCCCGGGTAGCTGGGACTACAGGCGCCGCCACCTCGCCCAGCTAGTTTTTTTTGTATTTTTTAGTAGAGACGGGGTTTCACCGTGTTAGCCAGGATGGTCTCGATCTCCTGACTTCGTGATCTGCCCGTCTCGGCCTCCCAAAGTGCTGGGATTACAGGCTTGAGCCACCGCGCCCGGCCGCACACGTATGTTTATTGTGGTGCTATTCACAATAGCAAAGACTTGGAATCAACCCAAATGTCCATCAGTGACAGACTGGATTAAGAAAATGTGGCACATATACACCATGGAATACTATGCAGCCATAAAAAAGGATGAGTTCGTGTCCTTTGTAGGGACATGGATGCAGCTGGAAACCATCATTCTCAGCAAACTATCGCAAGAATAGAAAACCAAACACTGCATGTTCTCACTCATAGGTGGGAATTGAACAATGAGATCAGTTGGACACAGGAAGGGGATCATCACACATCGGGGCCTATTGTGGGGATGGAGGAGTGGGGAGGGATAGCATTAGGAGATACACCTAATGTAAATGATGAGTTAATGGGTGCAGCACACCAACATGGCACATGTATACATATGTAACAAACCTGCACATTGTGCACATGTACCCTAGAACTTAAAGTATAATTAAAAAAAAAAAAGATGGAGTCTCACTTTGTCACCCATGCTAGAGTGCAGTGGTGTGATCACAGCTCACTATAGCCTCCATCTCCCAGGCTCAGGTGATCTTCCCACCTCACCCTCCTGACTAGCTGGTACTACAGGTGTGTACTACCATGCTGGCCTTTTTTTTTTTTTTTTTTGTAGGGATGGGGTCTTGCTATGTTGCCCAGGCTGTTCTCAAACTCCTGGACTCAAGCAATCTTCCTGCCTCAGCCTTCCAAAGTGGTAGGATTACAGGCATGAGCACTGTGCTCAGACCCTGCTTCCTCTCTGTTGGCATAGAGAAATGAGGTCTAGAAGCTGCCCATCTGTTCTCACTTTATGGTGGGATTCTGTCTAGGTGTTGGATAACATTAAAGAGTAGATGATATTTTGTTTTAGGCTTTCTTTTCTGAGGTCTCTAAAAGAACTGTTTAATTTGACATGGAGGCCAGTCAAAGACTTTGCAACATCTTTTTTCTTTTCTTTCCTTTTTTTTTTTTTTTTTTTTTTTGAGACAGAGTCTTGCTCTGTTGCCCCCAGGCTGGAGTGCAGTGGTGCAATCTCGGCTCACTGCAAGCTCCGCCTCCTGGGTTCATGCCATTCTCCTGCCTTAGCCTCCCAAGTAGCTGGGACTCCAGGCGCCCGCCACCACACCCAGCTAATTTTTGTATTTTTAGTAGAGAAGGGGTTTCACCGTGTTAGCCAGGATGGTTTCCATCTCCTGACCTCGTGATCTGCCCGCCTCGGCCTCCCAAAGTGCTGGGATTACAGGCGTGAGCCACTGCGCCCGGCCAGACTTTGCAACATCTTACCCGTGCACCCAGTGCTTCTCAGAGTCAGTGGGCACCTGGTGCTGGATCCCTTGCTTCCCTAATACATTATACCTCCTGTCTCTCCATTTCCTAGTACTAATGAATCTGAAGCTAGCAGAATATCTTTCTCCTTCCTGTTGATTATTTCCTCTGGAGAACTCCCAAGGAGTAGATCTGGTTCTCCTAGCAATGGACCTGCAAGAAAATGTAGTAGGGTGTTCTTTTTTATTTTTTTCTTCTTATTTTATTATTATTATTTTTTGAGACAGAGTCTCTCTGTTACCCAGGCTGGAGGACACTGCCATGATCTCGGTTCACTGCAATCTCCACCTTCTGGGTTCAAGCGATTCTCGGCCCTCAACCTTCCAAGTAGCTGGGATTACAGGCAGGCGTATGCCACCATACCTGGCTAAATTTTTTGTATATATTTTTGTATTTAGAGACAGGGTTTCACCATGTTGACCAGGCTGGTCTTGAACTCCTGACCTCAGGTGATCCACCCACCTCAGCCTCCCAGAGTGCTGGGATTATAGGCATGAGTCACCGTGCTGGGCCATAGGCTGGGCCATTCTTTCTATTTTTTTTTGGTTTGGTTTGGTTTTGAGACAGAGTCTCATTCTGTCATCCAGGCTGGAGTACAGTGGCACAGTCTTGGCTCACTGCAACCTCCACCTCCCAGGCTCAAGGGATCCTTCCACCTCAGCCTCCCAAGTAGCTTAGACTACAGGTGCATGCCACCAGGTCTGGCTAATTTTTTTTTTTTTTATTTTTTATTTTTTAGAGATGGGGTCTTGTCATGTTGCCCAGACTGGTCTTGAACTTCTGGGCTCAAGCAATCCATTTGCCTCAGCCTCCCAAAGTGCTGGGATTGCAGGCATAAGCCACTGTGCCCAGACATTAGGCTGTTCTTACATTGCTATAAAGAAATACCCGAGACTGGATAACGTATAAAGAAAAGAGTTTAATTGGTTCACAGTTCTGCAGGCTGTACAGGAAGCAAGGCAACAGCATCTTCTCCTCTTCTAGGGAGGCCTCAGGGAGCTTTTACTCATTGTAGAAGGTGAAGTGAGAGCAGGCTTGTCACATGGCAAAAGTAAGAGCAAGACAGCGAGTGATGGGGGTAGGGGTTGGGGGGGGCGGTGCCACATACTTTGAAACAACCGGATCGGGAGAACTCACTATGGTGAAGACAGCACCAAGCCATGAGGGATCTGCTCCCATGACCCCAATACCTCCCATCAGGCTCCACTTCCAATACTGGGGATTATAGCTGAACATGAGATTTGGAGAGGACGTCTAAACTATATCAGTAAGGTTTGCAGACAAAATACAGAACACCTTGTTAAATCTGAATTTCAGATAAACAGCAAATAATTTTAGTACAGGCTGAGTATCCCTTATCCAAATGGTTGGAACCAGAAGTGTTTTGGATTTCAGATTATTTTGTTAGGGATATTCAACCTATATAAGTATATCCCAAATATTACTAAATGTTGAGCGCTACTTTGTTAACCAGATTATTTGATTAACGAGAACACTCCACTCCCTAACTTCACCAAATAATACTTTACTGTATGTTCTCTGATGCAACCTATAAGGCAGATTGTTATTCAAGCCCTGAAAGTTCCAGTACCTTCTTACAGATGACTTTGTAGTAATACAGGTAAGAGAAGAAAGGCTATGATTCTAAAGGAATAGGGGAGGGGCCTAAGGTCAGAAGAGTGGAGACCGGTCCCTCCTATTTCGTAACATAGATTCTTCTGCTGCCCAGCTCTGAGATTCAGATAGGCTTAGCTCCTGCTCTAGATCTCACCTGCCCTTTCATTAATGGACAGCATCATGCCCCTGCCCCATGACCTAAGGACCACCAGGAGACCCATTCTGTTTAAGTACATTAAGGTTTTGTTTTCATTGTTGTTTAAAAAAGGTGTTGCCCAGGTGCAGGGTCTCATGCCTGTAATCCCAACACTTTGGGAAGCCAAGGTGGGAGAACTGCTTGAGCCCAGGAGTTCAAGACCAGCCTGGGGAACATAGTGAGACCGCCATTCCTACAGAAAATTTAAAAATTCACTTGAGGTCAGGAGTTCAAGACTAACCTGGCCAACATGGTGAAACCCCAACTCTACTAAAAAAAAAAAAAAAAAAAAAAAAAACGAAATTTAGCTGGTCGCCATGGTGAATGCCTGTAGTCCCAGCTACTCGGCAGGC
Source organism: Trachypithecus francoisi (assembly GCF_009764315.1). Classification (NCBI taxonomy): domain Eukaryota; kingdom Metazoa; phylum Chordata; class Mammalia; order Primates; family Cercopithecidae; genus Trachypithecus; species Trachypithecus francoisi. Next base: position 23,989,570 of record NW_022681466.1, on the reverse strand, counting down.
TGAGGCAGGAGAACTGCTTGAATCTGGGAGACGGAGGTTGCAGTGAGCCGAGATCACGACACTGTACTCCAGCCTGGGTGACAGAGCAAGTCTCTGTCTCAGAAAGAAAAAAGAAAGAGACAGAAAAACAGAGAGAGAGAGAGAAAAGAAAATTTAAAAATTACCCGGACATGGTGGCACAAGCCTGTAGTCCCAGCTACTCAGGAGGCTACAGCAGGAGGATCACTTGAGCCTGGGAGGTCGAGGCTGCAGTGAACCATGATTGCGCCACTGTACTCCAGCCTGAGTGACAGAGCAAGACTCTGTCTAAAATAAAATAAAAAATAAATAAAGGTACTATACAACGCATAGTGTATATTGCTGCCTTTGATATTTGACTGGAATAATGATGATGACTTTCCCATCTACCAGATGTGAATACAAAGTCTGTCTTTGGATTGGCACATATATAATAATTTGTAGTAATCGCTACTATGTTTAACTCTGCAAGGCCAGCCACTATTGGCACTAAGGTTTGCTCAAGGCTTTTGGAGCAACCTCTATCCCATGTGATTCCCCTAATCTAAGAAAACTCATTTTTTTACTCCCCTCAAGCCTTTGCTCTAAATTTCCCTTCTTGGTCCGCCGGGGCAGATGCCTGAAGTCTTGCTCCACCTCTAGCGGAGGCGCAGCCAATGAGGGCCTCTCCATGCAGTATCCGGGGCATTTCCAGGCCATTCTTCACAGCAGCATATTGTTCAGGCTGGTGCTCTCAGGTGGGGCTTGAGTTGAGTTTCCTTCCTTCCTTCCTTCTTTTTTCTTTTCTTTTCTTTTCTTTCTTTTTTTCTTTTTTTGACAGAGACTCGCTCTGTCACCCAGGCTAGAGTGCAGTGGCGCGATCTCGGCTCACTGCAATCTCCACCTTCCAGATTCAAGCGATTCTCGATTCTCATGCCTCAGCCTCTCGAGTAGCTGGGACTACAGGCATGAACCACCACACCTGGCTAATTTTTGTATTTTTAGTAGAGACAGGGTTTCATCATGTTGACCAGGCTGATCTCGAACTCCTGGCCTCAAGTGATCCATCCGCCTTGGCTTCCCAAAGTGCTGAGATTATAGGGATGAGCTACCACTCCTAGCCGAGTTTTCAACATCAAAGTTGTGTAGGTATCTACACAACTTGTGTAGGTGGTGATTTCTGCACTCATTTCATTTAAGCATCGTTTCAGAGACTTTAGATAATGCAAAAAATTAAAACAGTTTATGATGCCCTAATGGAACTCCAGATGTTACTCCTGTGTAAATGAACTAACCCAGCCAGCCAAGGGCAGCAGGCCTAGTGGACTGGCCACATGACACCAGTTCAGTCCTCAGGTGCGCAAGGATTGTCTGTGTCTGCTTGTATCATTTACTTTTTAGGAAAAGGTGGCCCTCAGGGGCCAGAGGAATTAATGAGTTAATGCCTACAATCTCTAGGAACAACTTTCTCCAGATAAGGTCTCATTATCGTTAATTGTTATTATTATTGTTATTAACCCAACTCCTAGGAAAAGCTGCCACAGCTTTGTTAACGACCTCACATAAGGGGTTTAATTAACACTTCCTCTGAGTGCTGAGGCCTCAGGCACCATGTTACCGCCCCCACACCCAGGCTCCACCTCCTCTGAGCTCCGCCCATAAGTCTCTCCACCCCCGGATCCTGCCATTCCCTACCTGAGCTGCTATATCGTTCTCACACCTGCCAACCCCTTCCCCTCCCATTCCAGCCCCATGGCTTCCCCTCCCCCAAAATCTCACCTGCCCCACACATACTTCCATTTGAATTTCCCATCCCCTTTCCTCAGTTACCTACTCCCCCCAGACAGTTCTCACGAGCTAAGTCTTTGGGGGATCATGAAAGTTAAGAGTGGGTCCCTTGAGCCCCGCCGTTCCCCCTTGCAAGCCCCTCTTACCTGCACTGTTTCCCAGCACTTCCATCCCATCTCATCTCCATGAGAGCTGCAGGGATTGTTCCTCAGGTGGTGAGGCCAGTTGGGTTGGTTGGCTGGTTTAGGGTTACAGAGCTTGGCACTAACTACCAGGCCCGTGCAGCTGCCTTCTTTAATTAATTAATTCCAATTTTTTTAAAAAACCATCTCAATTGAACCTCAGTGCGTGCCTCTGGGGCATATGTCACATCAATTATAGACAACAATTAAGCTTGCTGCATAAAAGGATTTGTGAGTCTCTTTAAAGACTCAAACACCATTCGGGCCTCGCTGCCTTAGATCCTTAGATCACTCTACTGGAGACACAGCCTGAGGCAGAACCCCCAAAGAATGAATTGAGGGCTGCAACAGTCTGCTCTGAGATAGGAGGACAGAGAATTCTCTGGCTGCTGGTCTTTGCCCACAATACCTAACCCCAGGGTTCCCTTCTACCTTTGCTTAGGGATCCAGGAAGCGAAGCTATTGCAGGTGGGTGGTGGCCTCACTTCTCTAGGATAAGACGAATTTCTCTAAAATTCAGAAGTCCACCTCTTCATTGTCCTACCTGACTGTCCTGCATGGATAAGGATGAATCTCAGGCCCTCTAAAAATAGGATGGGTATTGAGTTGACGTGTCCTTTTTTCCAGCAGTAGAGATGGTATATACAGAATATACATTTTCATCCCAGTGGTTTGAATTAGGCAAATGGTTAAAGATGTTGCTCGAGGGCACAGATGATTTTTTTTTTTTTTTTAGATGGAGTTTCGCTTTTGTTTCCAAGGCTGGAGTGCAATAGCGTAATCTCAGCTCACTGCAACCTCTGCCTCCTGGGTTCAAGTGATTCCTCTGCCTCAGCCTCCTGAGGAGCTGGGACTACAGGTGCATGCCACCACACCCAGCTAGTTTTTTGCTTTGTTTTGTTTTGTTTTTTGTATTTTTTGTAGAGACGGGGGTTTCACCATGTTGACCAGGGCCTCGAACTTCCGAGCTCAGGTGATCCACCCATCTTGGCCTCCCAAAGTGCTGGAATTATAGGCATGAGCCACCGCGCACGGCACAGAGATGATTTCTTAATGGTCCTTCATTCCCACTTTGTGTTACACTTGGTAGCTGCTCAGGGAAAGTTTACAGATTGTTGAAGACGAGGAGGGGAAAGAGTTTGCATGCAGTTACAAATATTTTTCCAGGTGCAAAGCAAGTAGGCAGAAATGGGACTGGCCCAAAACCTTAGTCTTATTAACATTGCTCTCTACTCAACTGGAATTTAAAAAATATCAGTTGACCAGGTAAACATGCCTTTCCTTATCTATTTAACTCAGTTATTTATTGCATATGTGAGTTGACACTAAATCACTTTGTCCTTTTATGTTTGCCAGAATCGTGGCTGTCCATTTGAGTCCAAACTTTCAGAGGGCAGAGACCGCATCTGCTCAGTTTGCTTTGTATGGTATCCAGCAAAGGGCTGCAGTAGGGTGTCATAGAGAAGTGTTGGACTTGGACCTTGGAGACCCATGTTTTAGTTCTTGCTGCGTGGCCCTTAAAATCCAGACTGCATTTTTATTTGCTGTTAAAAACAAAACAAAACACAGCAAGGGGCCAGGTACAGTGGCTCACTCCTGCCTGTAATCCTAGCACTTTGGGAGGCTGAGGCAGGCAGATCCCTTGAGCCCAGGAATTTGAGACCAGCTTGGGCAACATGGCAAAACTCTGTCTCTACTAAAATACAAAAAAAAAAATTGAAGTGGGAGGATCACCTGAGCCTGGGGAGGTCGAGGCTGCAGTGAGCTGTGATCGTGTCACAGGACTCCAGTCTGGGCAACAGAATGAGATCCCATCTCATTAAAAAATAAAACAAAACAGGGGCCAGATCTCCCAGCACTTTGGGAGGCTGAGGCAGGAGGATAGCTTCAGCTCAGGAGTTGGAGACCAGCCTGGTCACATAGTGAGACCTCTATTTTAGACCTATACTAAAAATAAAAAGAATTAGCCAGACATGGTGGTATGTGGTCCCGTAGTCCCAGCTACTTGGGAGGCTGAGGTGGGATCACCTGAGCCCAAGAGGTCAAGGCTACAGTGAGCTACGATCATGCCACTGCATTCCAGCTTGAGTGACAGAGCAAGACCCTGTCTCAAAGAAAAAAAAAAGAAAGGAAACAAACCAAAACCAAACAGTGGAAAACAGTGGGAACAACATTTTCTGTCCTTCTTCCTTCTCAGGATTGAGAGAAGGATTAAATGAAGCAATGCAGAAGAAAGATGTGTAGAAATTGCCACATAAATATGTTTTTTTAACACTATAAAATGCATTTTTTGTGGGCTTTTTGTTTGTTTGTTGTTTTGAGATGGAGTCTCACTCTCTCGCCCAGGATGGAGTGCAGTGGCGCAATCTCAGCTCACTGCAACCTCCACCTCCCAGGTTCAATTGATTCTCCTGCCAAAGCCTCCTGAGTAGCTGGGACTACAGGCGCCTGCCACCATGCTGGCTAATTTTTTGTATTTTTTTTTTTTTTTTGAGACGGAGTCTTGCTCTGTCGCCCAGGCTGGAGCGCAGTGGTCAGATCTCAGCTCACTGCAAGCTCCGCCTCCCGTGTTTACGCCATTCTCCTGCCTCAGCCTCCTGAGTAGCTGGGACTACAGGCGCCCGCCACCTCGCCCGGCTAGTTTTTTGTATTTTTTAGTAGAGACGGGGTTTCACCATGTTAGCCAGGATGGTCTCGATCTCCTGACCTCGTGATCCACCCGTCTTGACCTCCCAAAGTGCTGGGATTACAGGCTTGAGCCACTACGCCCAGCCAATTTTTTGTATTTTTAGTAGAGACAGGGTTTTACCGCATGGGCCAGAATGGTCTTGATCTCCTGAACTCGTGATCTGCCTGCCTTGGCCTCCCAAAGCGCTGGATTACAGGTGTGAGCCACCACGCCTGGCCCATAAAATGCATTTTGATGTTAACACCAGAGTAGTCAAAATTCAAATTCTGACGAGACGGGCGGATCACGAGGTCAGGAGATCGAGACCATCCTGGCTAACATGGTGAAACCCTGTCTCTACTAAAAATACAAAAAACTAGCCGGGCGACGTGGCGGGCACCTGTAGTCCCAGCTACTCGGGAGGCTGAGGCAGGAGAATGGCGTGAACCCGGGAGGCGGAGCTTGCAGTGAGCTGAGATCCGGCCACTGCACTCCAGCCTGGGTGGCAGAGCGAAACTCCGTCTCAAAAAAAAAAAAAAAAAAAAAAAAAAAAAAAAATTCAAATTCTGAGATGTTTCAAATGGAGAAGCTGATGTACAGAGACCAGAGCTTCTGGCTGTAGTCCAGGATTGCTGCAATGCTCGCTTTCAGGACATGGGGGCGGTATTAGGGTAGAAGAAAACTCTAGCTAAAACCAAACTTTAGAACTATGTGACACTGGCTATCCCAATGGCCTCCTTATTATCACTACAACTGCACTTACATATCTAGCCTCTTAGTATATACTCTTTTGTTCTTCCAGGCATCCTGACATTTATTTTATTATTTTATTTTATTTTATTTTATTTATTTTTTATTGAGGCGGAGTTTCACTCTTGTTGCCCAGGCTGGAGTACAGTGGCATAATCTCAGCTCACTGCAAAGGCCTCCCAGTTTCAAGCAATTCTCCTGTCTCAGCCTCCTGAAGTAGCTAAGATTACAGGTGCCCGCCACCAGGCCTGGCTAATTTTTTTGTATTTTTAGTAGAGATGGGGTTTCTTTCTTTCTTTCTTTCTTTTTATTTATTTATTTATTTATTTGAGATGGAGTCTTGCTGTGTCGCCCAGGCTGGAGTGCAGTGGTGCAATCTTGGCTCACTGCAACATTGTCTCTCGGGTTCAAGCGATTCTCCTGCCTCAGCCACCCAAGTAGCTGGGATTACAGGTGTGTGCCACCACATCCGGCTAATTTTTGTATTTTTAGTAGAGATGGGGTTTGCCATGTTGGCCAGGCTGGTCTCGAACTCCTGACCTCAGGTGATCCACCCACCTTGGCCTCCCAAAGTGCTGAGATTACAGGCGTGAGCCACTGTGCCTGGTCCTGGCATTTATTTTACTATTTACTAAAATTCAGGTAGGGCTGGTGGGAGGTGGGGGGCCACAGAGTGAAGGTGCCCATGACCCCTATCCGTTTAAGAATGAACATATACATACACTTGTGTATGCATGCGTATATACACACAAGCCCTATGACAAAAAACCAAAACTCCAGCTTTCTGAGCCGTCTCCGGATACTGTCACTTAGAGATATGAGAAAAAGTGAGGAAAAAACAGGAATCTAGGACAACTTTATTCATTCTGTAAAAGGGGTAGTTTCTTGTAGGAAGGGCTTAGGCATGATCTTTGGATAGTAATTCTTAGGAAAGGAATGAAATTGCAATGTATTAATGAACATAATCAAGTCTTTGGGTTACAATCCTGGGTATCAGATCTGGAGGACCCTAATAGCCATCATTCATTCATTTAAGATGGAGTTTCACTGTGTCACCCAGGCTGGAGTGCAGTGGCATGATCTCAGCTCACTGCAACCTCCGCCTCCCAGGTTCAAGTGATTCTCCTGCCTCAGCTACCTCAGAGTAGCTGGGACTACAGGCGCACGCCACCACACCTGGCTAATTTTTGTATTTTTAGTAGAGACAGGGTTTCACCATGTTGGCCAGGCTGGTCTCAAACTCCTGACCTCAGGTCATTCACCCCCCTCGGCCTCCCAAAGTGCTGGGATTACAGGCATGAGCCTCCGCGCCCGAACAGTCTCCCCTTTTTATAAAGCCTAAATGGTGAAATGATTGAGTAAAGGTCAAGTATGAGAACCTAGGAGGCCATGACCAGGGCTCTGGCACTAAGTCTGGTGCTGTAGGATGTGATATTAGTTAATGGGCAAGCAAGGAGCCATGGCCACTGACCCTGTATATGTACAGGTGGTAAAAACTATTATTCACTGGAGGTATATCCCTAGGAATTTAGGAACTGAGGAAATGTAGTGAGCAGGGAGCTTGTATCACAACATCTTGTTCACTTTACCAGGAACCAGATATCTCTGCTGCTGTTTAAATTAAATGCATGAAGGTTTTAAGAATTCTCAAAATGGGCCGGGCGTGGTCGCTCAAGCCTGTAATCCCAGCACTTTGGGAGGCCGAGGGGAGTGGATCACGAGGTCAGGAGATCGAGACCCTCCTGGCTAACACAGTGAAACCCCGTTTCTACTAAAAATACAAAAAACTAGCCGGGCGCGGTGGCGGGCGCCTGTAGTCCCAGCTACTCGGAGGCTGAGGCGGGAGAATAGCGGGAACCCGGGAGGCGGAGCTTGCAGTGAGCCGAGATCGCACCACTGCACTCCAGCCTGGGCGACACAGCGAGACTCCGTCTCAAAAAAAAAAAAAAAAAAAAAAGGATTCTCAAAATGTACAGAACTTTTAAATAAGAATTTTAAATTAAAAAACAGGTTCTGGGCTGGGCGTGGTGGCTCATGTCTGTAATCCCAGCACTTGGGGAGGCCGAAGCGGGCGGATCACCTGAGGTTGGGAGTTCGAGACCAGCCTGACCTACATGGTGAAACCCCGTCTCTACTAAAAATACAAAATTAGCCGGGCATGGTGGCGCATGTCTGTAATCCCAGCTGGTTGGGAGGCTGAGGCAGGAGAATCACTTGAACCCAGGAGGCAGAGGTTGCAGTGAGCTGAGATCATGCCATTGCACTCCAGCCTGGGCAGCAAGAGCAAAACTCCGCCTCAAAACAAAACAAAAACAAAACAAAAAGGCCGGGCGCGGTGGCTCAAGCCTGTAATCCCAGCACTTTGGGAGGCCGAGACGGGCGGATCACAAGGTCAGGAGATCGAGACCATCCTGGCTAATATGGTGAAACCCCGTCTCTACTAAAAATACAAAAACTAGCCGGGCGAGGTGGCGGGCGCCTGTAGTCCCAGATACTTGGGAGGCTGAGGCAGGAGAATGGTGTGAACCCGGGAGGCGGAGCTTGCAGTGAGCTGAGATCCGGCCACCGCACTCCAGCCTGGGCGACAGAGCCAGACTCCGTCTCAAAAAAAAAAAAAAAAAAAAAAACAAAAAAACAGGTTCTGGCCAGGCTCAGTGGCTCACACCTATAATCCCAGCACTTTGGGAGGCTGAGGCCAGTGGATTGGATTGCTTGAGTTCTGGAGTTCAAAACCAGCATGGGCAACATGGCAAAACCCCATCTCTACGAAAAAATACAAAAATTAGTTACGTGCAGTGGCAAGCACCTGTGGTCCCCAGCTACTCAGGAGGCTGAGGTGGGAAGATTGCTTGAGCCCAGGAGGTCGAGGCTGTAGTGAGTTATGACGGTGCCTCTGCACTCCAGCATGGGTGACAGAGGCAGACCCTATCTCAAAAAACAAAACAAAACAAAAAAACCCAAAAAAGAAAAAACAGGGTTCTGCTGCTTTCTGCCCACTGCCTTAAAAGTTAGTGAAGAACTATCCAAGGCCAGGAAACCAGGATGACAGAAGCCTGATCTTCCAATCAGGTCAGATGTGGGAGTTAAATGTTGCCTTCAATGACTGCCAAGCTGCAGTGTCAGCAGCTGAACAAGCGAGGCACTGGAACTAGCCCTCTTGTGGTCTGTCAAGTGGTAACATTGGTTGGCAGCCCTCACCCTCTATCTGGGACAGATGTGTGAGGAGAAAGAGGTAAAGGAGGGCGGGCAGAGGAACTGAAATCTCCAGAAAAGGACCTTGCTAGCCCTGAGGCCCAAGGCCCTCCAAAGCACCAGATCACAGAGGCAAGTCCCAGGTTTCTGGGGAGAGAAAGAAAGAAGAAGAAGGAAAAAACATTGAATAAAGGAGATGGAGAAGGAGAACTGAATGTTAGAATTATTCTCCATCACATGCTAAGGGCACCTGTTTTCACTCCATGGGAATAAATGGCAGATTCTCAGAGTGGGCCTGTCAAAGCCTCTGAAAGACCAGCAGGCTGGGAGTCAGGGAAGCTGGGGCCTGCTTTGGCTCTGCTCCACTGTTTACTGAGCTGGATGACTTTGCTTGAGCCATTAAACATTCCTTGGCCTGAATTTCCTTCATTGGGAATAATACCTGTCCTGTCTGCCTTGCAGGGTTGTTGGAAGGTCTGATAAGATAATGGACATAGGTCCGGACGTGGTGGCTCATGCCTGTAACCCCAGCACTTTGGGAGGCTGATGTGGGTGGATTGCCTGAGGTCAGGAGTTCAAGACCAGCCTGGCCAACATGGTGAAACCCCGTCTGTGCTAAAAATACAAAAATTAGCTCGGCATGGTGGTGCACATCTGTAATCTCAGCTACTCAGGCGCCTGAGGCAGGAGAATCGCTTGAACCCAGGAGGCAGAGGTTTCAGTGAGCTGAGATAGCGCCACTCTAGCCTGGACAACAAGAACAAGACTTCATCAAAAAAAAAAAAAAAGAAAGAAAGAAAAAGAAAAAGAGATAATGGACATAACCTCCCTGCAAAAACCATACCTAGTTACTAGGAACCCTTCAGAGAGTTGAGGAGTCACAAACACTGGGAAAGTCACCTTATTCATTAGCCATCACTCTGCACACCCCTCTTCCAAGCTGGATAGCTCTGACTAGCAGAGGGTGGGGAATGGATCAAATGTCTAAGAAGGCAAAGCGAGACATCGATCTCACTGAGATGTCCCAGGTTCACCAGCCCCTAGGGATACCATATTCTTTCTCACATTGAATCTATCTCTCATTTTATTACTTCTGCTTATTTCCTCCTGTTCGACCTGAAGATTTTCTCTCTACCTGCTGAAATATGGTATTGTTTTTAGTGTTTATTCACTGAAAAAAACTCATTATTGAAAAACATGACCCAAAGTTGCCAAAATTATCCCTGGAGTCCAGAGACCAAATGTAATAAAAGTCAAGCATCTGTTCTGGGAAGGGGTCAAGGACAGAGTCAGCTCTTGGACCCCTTTGCTTAGAAAGTTTCAATCTTTTCCCTAACCTTGTCCCAGACTCAGGTCATCTTACTCCCTGCAGGATTTTGGGTCACGGGAGTGGGGTGCTTGTTGGAGTCTACTTTGTGTTGCTGTAACAGAATACCACAGACTGGGTAATTTAAAAAGAATAGAAATTTATTTCTTACAGTTCTGGAGGCTGGGAAATCCAATATCAAGGTACCCTCATCTGGTGTGGGTCTTCTTGACGCATCATCCCCTAGCAGAAGGCAGGAAGGCAAAAGAGTGCATGAGAAAGCAACAGAGCAAAGGGGTCCAAACTTGATTTTATAACAGGCCCACTTTTGAGATAACTAACCCACTGTTTATTTTTTAAATTAATTAATTAATTATTATTTTTTGAGACAGACCCTCACTCTGTCACCCAGGCTGGAGTGCAATGGTGCGATCTCAGCTCACTGCAACCTCCACCTTCCAGGTTCAAGCGATTCTCATGCCTCAGCCTCCTGAGTAGCTAGAATAACAGGTGCATGCCACCACGCCCAGCTAATTTTTTTTTTGTATTTTTAGTAGAGATGGGTTTCACCATGTTGGCCTGGCTGATCCACCTGCCTTGGCCTCCCAAATGCTGGGATTACAGGCATGAGCCACTGCGCCCGGCCTGGAGATAACTAACCCACTGTTTATGATATTAATCCATTCATGAGGGCAGAGCCCTCATGACCTAATAACCTCTTATTAGGCCCCAGCTTCCAACACTTTTGCATTGGGATTATTAAGTTTCCAACATGTCAACTTTGGGGGACACATTCAAATCACAGCAGTGCTATTTTAGGGAAAAGTAGCTGCATGTGTATTGAAAATGTCAGCTAGGTATGGTGGCTCACACCTGTAATCCCATTACTTTGGGAGGCTGGCGTGGGAGGATTGCTTGAGCCCAAGAGTTTGAGACCAACCTGGGGAACATAGGGAGACCTTGTCTCTACAAAAATTTAAAAATTATCCAGGTGAGGCAGCACACTTCTGTAGTCCCAGCTACTCCAGAGGCTGAGATGGGAGGCTCATGTGAGCGTGGGAGGAGGAGGCTGCAGTGAGCCGTGATCATGCTACTGCGCTCCAGTCTCGGTGACAGAGTGAGACCCTGTCTCAAATAAGAAAGAAAAAAAAAAAGAAAAAGAAAATGTTTATGTGCTATTGGGGTCAGTCTTAGTGCAAGAACATTACTTAAGTGTGCTTTTAATAATGGAAGGAGTTCCAATTAAGATAGGGTTTGGACAAGTTCAGGGAAGTTTGGTTTACGGTGGGAAAGGGAACTCTGACCTCAGAGTTGCTGTCTTGGGTCTTTTCCATCACAGACCTTCACCTTGCCAGGTACATTTCCTCTCCCTGTACCCTAAACACTTTCAATTACGGACACTCTCTCTTGGCGCTGAACTCGGATAAATGCTACCTTGTTAGCTAATAGTACCATTTAGTATATTAATGATTAATAGCTAATTAGTCATAATACTGTAATACAACGGAGGCTTCCTTTACCGCAGCAGCTGTAGGTCTCAAGCACACACATCCCCTTCCCTATTCCCGGCCACAGGACAGGCGAGGCTCTAAATCCGTTTTTCTGAGCACCCTGGCAATCTCGAAAGTGTTCCAGTTTTTAGCAGTACCATTCATATGGCGAATGATCACTACTGCTTGCATGCTGCCGAGCTGATTTCTGTCCCGTCACTCCCACTGCCCTCCAGGAACAAGGCGGTCAGCAGTCGTCAAATTTTTATTCAAAGTCTCTTTTACTTCCAAATCTCACATCGACCCACTTTTCTACTTTGGCCCCTTTCTTCACTTTACCTTCCCCCATCCTAACCCGCGCCTATTTTGTGGAATCCCACAGTAGCCACCGCTACAACCCCCCGAAACTGTTCGCTTTGGCTTCCTTTCAGCAACCACGCCCCCCGACCCACGGAGAGCGCCGCGCATGCGCACCTCTCGCCTTTACCTGCGCGCCGGGAGTGGGCGGAGTGGGAAAGGGCGGGGGTGGCGCGGGGAGCCGGCGGTTATCTGGGCGGCGGAGCGCTCACAATGTGGCAGGAGGCAGAAAAGGTGCGCCCGGGCCGGCCCGAGGGCTGCGCATGCGCGCCGCCGCTCCCAGAGGCCGGGATGCCGAGGGGGCGGGCGGAGGGAGGTGTCGGGATCCCTGTTGGGCGGGGGGGCCGGCGAGGGAAGGGGCCGCGGGCGCGCGCGCGCGCGCGCGCCCTCGCAGCCGCTCGCCTCCCTCCCTGCCCCCTCCGGCACACACATCCACACACGCACACCCCCTCCCCTACCGCCCGCCCCGTGCTGCCCGCCCCGCCGGCCCCGCTCGCCCTCGCGCGCTGGGAAGGGAGTCGCGAGACGTCGGAGCGGCGGCCACGTAGCGCTGCGGCGGCGGCGGCAGCGGCAGCGGCCGAGGCCGGGTCTTGAGGAGCGGCCCTGAGGACAGACGTTGGGCAGGGGGGAGGGGCCGGCCCAGCCGGCGGTTGTGACTCGAGCGCCGCGGCTGCAGGCCCCCGCCGCAAGGATGGACCGCCGAGGCGGCGGCCGGGGCGGCGGAGGCGGAGGCGGCCGGCCCGGGTGAGTAAGGGCCCCTTCCCCCACGCACTCGCCACCCTCGCAGCGGCGCCCCCGGCAGCTCTTCCTCTCCGCCGCCCGCCGGGCCGCCCCGGGCTTCGGGGGCCGGCGTAACCCTTCGCCGAGGCAGCTGCGTGCGCTAGGCCGGAGCAGCCTCCATCCGGCTGGGAGGCCCCGGGCGCTGAGGTCCTCGGGCACCCAGCTTGGGCTGGGGGTGCCCTGCTCCTGCCCTTTCGCCCCCTCCCTCCTGGACCCGGGCTTGGCTGCAGTTTTGCAGCTGGTCCGCTCGCTCCGAGGCCTGAGGGGAGGCTGGGGCGGCACGGGTTAGCGGGCCGAGGGGAGATTTGCACCGGTCCTCCTGCGAGCGTTCTCCTACCCTGCAGCTGGTGGTTTGCACCCACTACCTCCCCCGCCCTGCGGTTGCACCCAAACCTCCAACCCCCAGGAGTATTATGCCGCTAGCAGATAAAATGCGTCTGATGTACACCCGCCACCGGCCGCCCCACGCTCACACCAGTGGGTAATGCAGACCTTTCTCCACCCCCACCTCCTCCTCCCCTCCAATCAGACTCTGCTGAAGATTCTTAGATCGGAGACACCAAAGGTAGTGACACCCCCGTTACATCTCCACGTAACATGTTCATTGTCGAGGGATGTCTCCAGTAGAAATGATAAATGCTCCTCCCTCACCTCGAAGTCTGTCTTCAGGATTCGAGACCTTCTCTGAAAAGGTCCAGCTTTGATCACAACTAGAGCATCCCTCCCCCACAACACACAGACACACTCATACACTCACTTCCTGATTGCTGAGCAGCCCCTGTCACCGGGATCCATTGTCAGAAATGGCTTGTGCCAATCAAAGGAATGTGCTTGTGCCTTTGGAGAAGGGTGCTTTCCACATCCACGTTCTCGGGGTGTTCCTGCGTGAGTCTGCCTTTGCCCCCAGATTGTCCCCGTGTTCAAGCATCATTATCATAATGTTTCCCTTAACGTGCATCTCCCGTGGACCCTCAGGAACACCTGAGTGATGCTTTTTTCCCAGTTAATTAGATATGGTGTGTGCAAGTTTCTCCTATTCTGTTGTAATGTTTGGGATCTATGATGAAGGCATAGTGTATTAGTAGGGTAGTATTCAAGAAAGAATGGGATTTTTTTTTTTTTTTTCCAGAGGATGGCCAGGCCCGTATTATTCTGGGAATGGCAACTAGCACATGCTTTGTTGACAACATGTGTGTGCTTAGGGATTGAGGAGCTGCTGTTGCTGGGATGTGTGGTGTCTAAGCTGAATACAGGTGATGTTGCCGAGTGAGGCTGTTTTGTGGGTGGGGCTTGACATTGATTATCAGTGGTGGCAGGCAGCTTGGTTGTTTATATCAGGACGGTGCACAGTATTCAGATAGATAATATCTTTAGTATAATTTTGTTTAAACTGTTCACTAAGTTTTAGTGATCCTGGAACTGTCTTCAGTGGTTAGTAATCTTTGGGGTCATGGAAGTCTTTAGAACCGTCTTCTCTATTAAATAGACACATTTTGTGTGCCACTACAGTCAAATTGAAGCTGGTCCTGGGACTTCAGGTTAAGATCTATGTTACGCAAAAGTGAAAGGACTTGGGTTGTGTGTTTTGTTTAGTTGGTTAGTTGGTTTTCTTTTTTCTTTTAAGGATTAGAGTTACATTGTCTGGCCCTGAGCAGTGAACAACAAAGTAGCTTATGCATGTAACCTTGTGTTTTGTTCTTTGATTAGGATAAGTTAGGTACTTGTAAATTATCATTTCCTTGTCTTACTGTAAAAAGGAAATGTATGTGAGAGTCTTTCAGAAATAGTTAAAGCTAGAGTCCAAATAATTTGCTTAGACTTGACCAATTGGTGATGTATGTTCCTGGCACCAGATTCTAAATGTAGCACATTTCAACAGCAAAGTCCAAGGTCTGTTTTATAATGCCTATACTGAATCTTTATGTGTTGGCTGAAGTTGATCTGATCTCTTAAAAGAAGGCTGTATCATTCTCATAGCGGTGTACCTGCTCCATAAAGAGGATTTTTTTTTTCAACTTTGTTAACTGTGATTTCATGTCTTAATGGTGATGGTGCCATCAGAATCATTCATCTGGAAATTTTGTTTTAATGGAAGGATTTTAATTGCGGTTACGGAATTCAGCCTCCATATTTAGAATCTGGAACCTAGGATGAACTTTGCACAGCTATCAATAAGCAGGTGATAAATATCAGCTATTTTTGTTTAAATTACTCTGCACCCAGCTTTTGCCTTTTGGTCGTATTGCAATCAAGAGAGATTTATTCCAGCTTGTGATAGTGTTGGAATGGGTAGTAACTTTAAGCACAGTACCGGTTCTCTAGGAGCTTACGATTCTGACATTTTTCACTTAAAGAATCCTTTGAGACCTTCATATTTTTTGCATTTGGCGGGGGGCGGGGTTCTGAGAAGCTAAGAAGTTTATGATATTAACTGGCACTTTGGTAGGCAAGGAAGCCTTGGAATCTTGCCTATAGAACCTGTTCCATACACCTGAAGAATAGCATTTATTCTAATAATTATGCAGCGTATCCAAAAGTTTGAAAGCATGCTGAAGTTGCAAATATTGCCGCTTTTATTATCTCATAAACATGCTGCCAGTGCCTTATATTACAAGTTATATTTTTTGTTCATGTCATGCCTGAAGTTTTACTGTCTGAAATCATTTGGCTATTCTAAACCCAAACCATTTCAGAGTGCAAATAGGTTACTCTTCTTTGTATATGCTTTGTAGTATACTGACCATTAAAATCTCAGGGGAGAGTGTGCTTCCTTGATTTAGTATTGCAGAACCTCTTCTAAACCAGTCACTTACCTAGTTAAACACCCACACATCATAGAGCAGCTGATCATATAACACATACAGTTGTGAGAACAGCATTCTCTCCCTGCCAAATTCGGAACTTGGAAGCTGGAAAACAATTGCATAGCAGTGAAACACTTAAGGAGTAGTGGTGCCAGCAGTTCACTCTCATTAATGCAAACAGCTTGCTTTAGTTTCTCCAACACTCTTCTTCAGACACCCTTCCCTTAGGAGGTTTCAGATCAGCAGCTCCTACTCAAGGGAAAACAGCACCTACTTTCTGCAACTGTGGTCTCAAGATCTGATTTGTGACACCCAGAGCTGTTTCCATTTCTGTTCTAAGTATGGGAAGTAATCTCGTAGTGTGGTAAGAAAATACTTTTCAAGTCTGTAGAAGAAAAAAGTTGATTAGTAATGCTACTGATGTGATTTTGAGTGTCTGAAGCCTAACGAAGAGGTAAACTAGAATGTGAACTTTTGAAGTCACCCTTTTCTCAGGGGTTTTAGATAATTTTACTAAAAAAAATGTGAATATACTCTTGAGTTTCATTTCCCTTGTTATAAAAAGTCAGTTGATAGACAACAGAAAAAAAAAGTGCATTGTCTTGTATTTTGAACCATAGCCTTTAAAACTAGTTATTCTAAAGGACATAACTGCACCTCCTTGTTGTGAAGTCTTGGGTCTTGTGCTACCATTTTAGGTGTGATATTTTTCTCAGGTGTTGTCATCATTTCAGACAATCAGCACTTGAATTTACCTCAATAGAGGTGAACTGGTGTGGTTGGTTAGTGACGTTAGCTGAAGAAGGCTCATGGAGATGATGCTTTGGAGCCAGGCATGACTAGATTTAAAACCCCAGCTCCACCATTTACTGGTCTTATGATATTGAACAAGGCACTTTGACCTCTCTGGCCTCAGTTTCCTCATCAGCAGAATGGGATTTGTTATGAGGATTAGAGATAATGTATGCAAACTCCTAGCAGTTCGTGGCATATGATCATAATAGAGACTCAATACATGGTAGGATATGGAGCATGTTGGAGTAAAACTACAGATCATTTTGTCTTATGAGAAGATTTAGAAGTCTGGCACTGCGATCTGCATTTTTTCATTTGTGCAGATTTGGGATGAAAAAATTGCAAATATTTGACTTGGAGTATACCTAAGTCTTGCAGGTGCAATGTGCTTATGGGAACTTTGATTTGTTGCTCTATGGCTGGCTGAACTTGGTGGGGACGGTAAAATCTAGCTCCAAATTCTACAGTGCTACCCACAGGCTGTGCTTGTTTTAAGCCTATTCAGAGCTTATGTAGTGAAAGGGGTGTTTTAGGACATTAACGTATCTCAATGGGTTCTGTGTCCAGAGTTGAATCACGTGCAAAGCCTTGTATAAATTTTCATGGTTAATGCAAGCCATGAAGTGCTTTGTAGAATCAGTGGCAATATCAGTTGTTTATTTTAATCTGTTTATATAGTAGTTATGTTTGATTTTTAAAAATACTTATGAACATTTTATCTAATACAATTTCCATTGCTCTTCTGAGATTTTGATTATAAACTGCTATTGGGGCTATAGATTTGAGTGCTTTATGAATTTTTACTTTGGCAAGGGAAGCAAAGAAAAGTAAGGTCTCTTTACCTATCAGATTTTATGAACTCTGCTTTAGGCCTGTAGATTATATGTGTAGTTCCTTGTCTTTTTTTTTTTTTTTTTTTTTTTTTTGAGATGGAGTCTCACTCTGTCCCCCAGGCTAGAGTGCAGTGGTGCGAGCTCGGCTGACTGCAAGCTCTGCCTTCCCGGTTCACGCCATTCTCCTGCCTCAGCCTCCCGAGTAGCTGGGACTACAGGTGCCCGCCACCTCGCCCTCCTGATTTTTGTATTTTTAGTAGAGACGGGGTTTCACCATGTTAGCCAGGATGGCTACGATCTCCTGACCTCGTGATCCGCCCGCCTCAGCCTCCCAAAGTGCTGGAATTACAGGCGTGAGCCACCGCGCCCGGCCATCCTTCTCTTGTTTTTTTTTTTTTTTTTTAGCAAAAAGGCAGCTTTATGGTAAAGATGACATTATCTTTTTTTTTTTTTTTTGAGACGGAGTCTTGCTCTGTCGCCCAGGCTGGAGTGCAGTGACATGATCTCGGCTCACTGCAACCTCCTTCTCCCGGGTTCAAGCAATTCTCCTGCCTCAGCCTCCCAAGTAGCTGGGATTACAGGCACGCACCAGCGTGTCTGGCTAATTTTTTTGTATTTTTAGTAGAGACAAGGTTTCACCATATTGATCAGGCTGGCCTCGAACTCCTGACCTTGTGATCTGCCCACCTCAGCCTCCCAAAGTGCTGGGATCGCAGGCGTGAGTCACTGCACCTAGCCTCTTTTTTTTTTTTTTTGAGACGGAGTCTCGCTCTGTCGCCCAGGCTGGAGTACAGTGGCCGGATTTCAGCTCACTGCAAGCTCTGCCTCCTGGGTTCCCGCCATTCTCCTGCCTCAGCCTCCTGAGTAGCTGGGACTACAGGCGCCCACCACCACGCCCGGCTAGTTTTTTGTATTTTTTTTAGTAGAGACAGGGTTTCACCGTATTAGCCAGGATGGTCTCGATCTCCTGACCTCGTGATCCGCCTATCTCAGCCTCCCAAAGTGCTGGGATTACAGGCTTGAGCCACCGCGCCCGGCCTTTTCTTTTTTTTTTTAAACATAGTTCAAGTGATTGATTACCTTGAAAAGTAAATTCAATTAAGGCCGTGTATACAGTTTTATTACCTGCATACAGCTTTAAAAATAGGATTTCTTAGGTTACTATAGAATTAAATTATTCTGTAATTTTTTGCAGGATAGCATTGTGATAAGTCCGTGAGCCCATAAGAGTTACCTAGAGACTTTTCAGATAAGGTAGACACATCAGTAATACAGTAGGATTTACCTCAGGAGAATCTGCTAATCCTTATTTTCTTTTATTATTGAGCCACCTGCAGGCTTGCCCATCAGTGGAGTCAGTCACTAGTATTGAATTGCTGATAAAGAGGCATTGGCATATGGTGGTCTTGGACTCACCTTAGATTTTGCAGTATACTGAAAACAACTTAATTTGACCAGAATGTATAATAACAGCCCTAATGCTGTGTGAGCCCAGAATGACTAAACAAACAAAATTTAGGTGAATGATTTACTATCATACATTTTGCTAAGTAAACTTTTTGTGAGGAGGGGTGGTTTGTTTGTTTGTTTGTTTGTTTTTTGGAGGCAGAGTCTTGCTCTGTCCTCCAGGCTGAAGTGCAGTAGTGTGATCTCGGCTCATTGCAGCCTCTGCCTCCCAGGTTCAAGCGATTCTCATGCCTCAGCCTCCTCCAAGTAGCTGGGATTATAGGCATGTGCCACCACACCTGACTAATTTTTGTATTTTTAGTAGAGACGGGGTTTCGCCACGTTGACCAGGCTGGTCTCAAACTCCTGACCTCAGATGATCTGCCTGCCTTGGCCTCCCAAAGTACTGGGATTACAGGCGTGAGCCACTACCCCCGGGCCTGTGTTTTGTTTTTTACTGTTATTTTTTCCCGGTTCACTGAAGTCAAATGGCCTAGCAGATAGTTGGTTTCTTCTGTTAGTTCCTTGATAAACCAGTGAGTGTGTGGTGAGATGGGATTTTTGGGAGAGAACAAAAACGGGAAAGAATGGCTACACAGCCTGATTTCTTGGTCTTTACTGTGCATATGGCATCAGAGGGTTATGACTCTTAGCTGGGTTAAATAAAGATACACAGTGTTGGGTTATTCATTTTGTCTTTTAATGCTAGTGCAGAATATAGTCTTTAATACATTTATACTTTTCAGCTTTGGAATTTTGATTCTGTTTTTGGGGACTCAAGGAAACCTAACTTCTTCCAGAAAAGTAGAGAAACCATAGGTGTACAGTTTGATGAATTTTCTCTGTAATCAGTACCAAGAATAAGGAATTAAGATTAATGTCCTGGTAGCCTCTCATGCCCTTTCCCAATTACTTCTCTCCCAAAGGTTTTCACCATCCTGAGTTCTGCAATCATAGAGTAATTTTGCCTGTTTTTTTGAACTTTATATAGGTGGAATACATATAAACTTGTTTGTGCCTGGCTTCCTTAGCTTAAAATTGTGTTTATGAGATTTGTCCATATTGTTGTACGTAACAATAATTTGTCCTCATATAAGCCACAATTATAATATATATTTTATATGTATATATTATAATTTATTTGTCCGTTGTATCATTGATGGAAATTTAGGTTGTTTCTGGCTTTTGGCTCTCATGAATAATGTTACTGTAGTCTCTATATATTCTTTTATACTTAAAATTTTGATGTATGTGAATGTATACCTATTAATTTTTTTAATTTAAAATATACCCCCCACTGATCCATAGGAAGATTGTAATATCCTATTTTTTTCTTTTTTTTTTTCCAAGGCAGAGTTTCGCTCTGTTGCCCAGGATGGAGCGTAGTGGCAGGATCTCAGCTCACTGCATCCTCCACCTCCTGGGTTCAGGCAGTTCTCCTGCCTCAGCCTCCCTAGTAGCTGGGACTACAGGCCTCTGCCACTGTGCCTGGCTTATTTTTGTATTTTTTAGTAGAGACGAGATTTTGCCATGTTAGCCAGGCTGGTCTTGAACTCCTGTCCTTATGATCCGCCTGCCTCAGCCTCCCAAAGTGCTGGGATTACAGGTGTGAGCCACTGCGCCCAGCCCTGTAATATCGTATTTTAAACAAAATAATGAAGTATTTAGTGAGGGAAAATAATTTCAAACCACTTTTTAATATATTCTCAAAGACCTAGCTTGGATTTTCACAATATTAAGAGAATTCCCAGTCAACCTAAGAGCAAACCCTGTATTCCTTTATCCTTAAATAAAGAGGGGCTAAAATGATGGAAAATGGCTTTGAAATGATTATTACACTTGAGAGATTCGTTGTGTAGATACTGTTTTTTTGTTTGTTTTTTGAGTTGGAGTCTTGCTCTGTTGCCCAGGCTTCAGTACAATGGCGTGGTCTCAGCTCACTGCAACCTCTGCCTCCCGGGTTCAAGCAATTCTCCTGCCTTAGCCTCCTGAGTAGCTGGGATTACAGGTGCCCACCACCACGACCCGCTAATTTTTGTATTTTTTTTGTTGTTGTTGTTGTTTTTGAGACGGAGTCTTGCTCTGTCGCCCGGGCTGGAGTGCAGTGGCCAGATCTCAGCTCACTGCAAGCTCCGCCTCCTGGGTTTACGCCATTCTCCTGCCTCAGCCTCCCGAGTAGCTGGGACTACAGGCACCCGCCACCTCGCCCGGCTAGTTTTTTTGTATTTTTAGTAGAGACGGGGTTTCACAGTGTTAGCCAGGATGGTCTTGATCTCCTGACCTCGTGATCCGCCCGTCTCGGCCTCCCAAAGTGCTGGGATTACAGGCTTGAGCCACCGCGCCCCGCCTAATTTTTGTATTTTTAATAGAGACGGGGTTTCACCATATTGGCCAGGCTGGTCTCTTGGCCAGGCTGATCTCGAACTCCTGACCTCGTGATCTGCCTGCCTCAGCCTCCCAAAGTGCTGGGATTACAGGCTTGAGCCACCACGCCCAGACACTACTAATTATTTTTATTTTTTATTTTTTATTTTGAGACAGGGTCTCCCTGTCACCCAGGCTGGAGTACAGTGGTGCCATCTTGGCTCACTGCAACTTTCACCTCCCAGACTCAAGAGATCATCTCACCTCAGCCTCCTGAGCAGCTAGGACTACAGGTGTGCACCACCATGCCTGGCTTATTTTTGTATTTTTTGCCTCACTCTGTTGCCTTGGCTGATCTCAAACTCCTGCTGGGCTCAAGTGATTCTCTCGCCTCGGCCTCCCAAGGTGCTGGGAAGATAGGCATGAGCCACCATGCCCAGGCAAATTTTTTCTTTTGCTGTCTCATTTCATAATATTGAAATCACAGTCCCTCATGAATTAATTATTAAAACTTTTTTATTTAATGTAACTTTTACATTTGCACCACTGCATTCCAGCCTGGGTGACAGTTGAAACTCCATCTCAAAAAAATAAATAAATAAATAAAGCAAGCCAGGTAACTTTCGGAATAATAATGGTGTTTTAGATATGAAGATTTTAGAATAAGTTTTAGTGGAGAGGTTTTTTTTTTTTTTTGGAGATGGAGTATTGCTTCCATGCCCAGGTTGAGGTGCAGTGGCGTGATCTCGGCTCACTGCAACCTCCACCTCAGGTTCAAGTGATTCTCCTGCCTTGGCCTCCCGAGTAGCTGGGACTACAGGCGTGAATCTTTTTAAAAATAAATTATTTATAGTCTGCTGGTGGCTAAAGCCAAATTATCTTGGAATACAGCTTTTATCTGAAAGGTTATTCACAAAGGGAAAAAGCCTTTTTATATATTACACAGCAGAGACTTAGCAGTATAATTTTCTTAAAAGCAGATACATTTACCTTTTTTCCCTCTTTTTTATAATTTTTATTTTTGTGATATTAATGTGTGTCTTACCTTGCTCTAATAGAATATAATTTGGTTATTTGAGATATATTTAAAGCTTGTATGATATAATAAGTTAAGAAACCGTTGCTAAGTGAGAAAATGTTTAAACTAAAATTTGGAAATGATATGCATAGTAGAAATTACAGAATTTCATATGACTAATTTCTTCTTGTTGGATTATGGTAAACAAATAAACACTTCTGCGTCTATTCTAATTTGTCAGGTATTATTATAATTAATATCCAAAATGTAGTTTGTTCTGCCTTCCAGTCTCCTCAATCCTTTCATCACCTCGTATGGAAAGTTAGATTTTTTTTTAAGATATTTTTTATTTCTTTAAAGATGATTTATGTCTCTAAGGCCCGGTGGTGCACTGTGTACTAAATACATGTCCACAGAAGCCAACTCTTGCAGGGCTGGACTGTTCTAAATCTAGAACTGTTGTTTATTTAATTCCCTCTAGCAGTATTTCTCAAACTTTTTGACTGTGATCCACAGTAAGAAGCAGTGCATGCGTGCCCACACATATTCACATTCATACCTGCACCCACAACTGAAACAAAAACTTGGAGACAGTACTTACTTTTACTAACTGTGAGGCAATCTGTTAGAATTTTTATTCTGTTTTATTTCATTTAGAAAAATTGGGTTGGTACGGGCACTTTGAAAAAACCACTGCCCTGTATAGTGCTTAACAAAATATATTTTCCCAGGAGGTGGAGGTTGTAGTAAGCCAAAATCACATCACTGCACTCCAGTCCAGGTGACAGAGCAAGACTCTGTCTCAAAAAAAAAAAAAAACCAAAAAATTAATTTAAAGAATTTGGCTGGGTACAGTGTCTCACACCTGTAATCCCATCACTTTGGGAAGCTGAGGCGGAAGGATCACTTGAGGGTAGGAGCTTGAGACTAGCGCGGGCAACATAGTAAGACCTGTCTCTACAAAAAAATTAGAAAATTAGCCAGGTGTGGTGTAGTCCCAGCTACTCAGGAGGCTGAGATGGGAGGATCACCTGAGCCCAGGATGTGAAGGCTGCAGTGAGCCAGAATCATGCCACTGCTTGCCAGCCTGGTGACAGGGTGAGACCGTGCCTGCCCTCTGCAAAAAAAGAATTTGAAATTTATAGGTATTTCTGGCTTTTAGAAACTGGAGACTGAGTAAATAATTTAATTTTTAAATTAATATACAGTAAAATTGACATTTTGATATTCATACAGTTCTGGGAATATCAGTTTGTGTAACCACCACCACCACCACCACCACCACCACAGCCAGGACACAGAACAGTTCCATCACTCCAGATAAATCCCTCCCACTGTCCCATTGCACTCATACCCTCCCCTCACCCTGGGCAGCTATCGATCTGTTGTCACTATAGTTTTGTCTTTTGCAGGATGTGACATGGGCTCATAGAGTATGTAACCTTTAGAGACTGGCTTCTTTTACTCATAGTAATGCCGCTGAGATTTGTCCAAGTGTTTGGGTTTATCAACAGTTTGTTCCTTTTTATTGCCAGGTAATATTCCTTTGTGTGGATATACCACAGATCACTTACATACTTAACCATTTGAGGGACATTTGGCTTCCAAATTCGGGTGATTATGAACAGAGCCACTGTAAATGTTCATGGCAGGTTTTGGGGTGAATATAAGTTTTCATTTCTCGTGGGTAAATACCTAGGAGTGGGACTGCTAGGTCATATGGTGTGTATCTTTAGCTTACAAGAAATTACCAAGCTGTTTCTCCATCCCTACTGGAAAGACATGAAAAATCCTACTTGTTCCACATTTTTGTCAGCAACTGATATTATTAATATTTTTATGTAGGAATACTTCATTTTGAGCCTTATGAGAAAAATCTGGGTATTAGGCTCAGCTCTGCCATCAGCTAGCTGCTGACTTTAGAGGAGCCATTTAACTTTTCTGAACCTCTTGTTTCCTCATCTCTCACATAATAGGTTTATCTTGGATACATTATAAGTTCTCTCAGCTCCCAAATTCATTGATTTGGAAAGGTTAGTCCTTGGCAAGAAGAACAGAGATTTGTCTGCTTGCGCAAAAAAAAAAAAAAAAAAACTATTGGCTGATCTTCTCAACTAAAGTACAAACACTATTAGTAGTATATATATTTACAAATGGAATTTATATGAAATAACTTGATATTTTAGATTAGTTTGTCCATTGGCATTAAACAGTATTGTGGTGGTGTATGTTATATCCGTAAGCTAAAATTATGTAGCTAATGTTGCAGTTAACATTGACAACCTGTGAACTTAGGGTCTTTTGGCTGTTGGCTTTTTGTTCATTTTTTGGTTTTGAGACAGTCTTGCACTGTCACCCAGGCTAGAGTGGTGTGATCGCAGTGGTGTGATCCTAACTTATTGCAGCCTTGAACTCCTGGGCTCAAGTGATCCTCCCGCCTCAGCCTTCTGAATAGCTGGGCTTACAGACCTGTGCCATGGCACCTGGCTATTTTTTGTACTTTTTCCTGTATAGGTGGGGTCTCACTATGTTGCCCAGGCTGGCCTCAAACTCCTGAGCTCGAGCAATCCTCCCACCTCAGCCTCCCAAAGTGCTGGGATGACAGGCGTGAGTCACTACATCAGACTACGTGCTTATGTTAAAACTAAGGATTCTAGAAAAATATGAAGAAAAAAAAGTATGGCCTTCTCTGCCTGTACTTCTATCCTGAGACATCTCTCAATATGAGTGCGCATATATATATGTATGTCCATGGTTTTAAGTAGTGAAATTGCATGACGTCATCCTCACATGTTCTTTAATCTTTTTATATAGATGTATTTCTATGTTATTATAAATCTGCATCATAATTCCAATGACTATGCAGTATGTCTGTGTCTGTATGTGCCATTATTTATGTTATAATAAATAATGCTATAATGAATGCTCTTGTATACACTCTTTTTATACTTACCATCTTCTGGTGGTGAATTCTTCAATGGCTACATCCAAAAATATGCACCTTTCACAGTTAGGAAAATAGTGCTGAATTCCCATAGTGTTATGATCTGTGAGCAGCTATGCCAGTTAATGTCAGAAGTCAGTCAGGTTTTCTTGGCATTAGCCAGTTTGGCATTTGTGCCATAAAGAATACTTACACGTGTTTGTACATGGATTCTGGTGAAAAAACCAAGTCCATTTGCTAATTGGTCTTTACCAAAGAATCCTAATAATGTCTTAAAACATCAAAGTTTTTAAAAAATATATTTTTATATGTAAATATATATGTGTGTGTATATATATATTTTTAGACACAGTCTTGCTCTGTCACCCGGACTGGAATGCAGTGGTGTGATCTTGGCTCACTGCAACCTCTGCCTCCTGGGTTCAAGCAATTCTCCTGCCCCAGCCTCCTGAGTAGCTGGGATTATAGGAGCCTGCCAACATGCCTAGCTAATTTTTGTATTTTTAGTAGAGGCAGGGTTTCACCATGTTGACCATGCTGGTCTTGAAACTCCTGACCTCAGGTGATCCGCCTGCCTTGGCCTCCCAAAGTGCTGTGAGCCACTGCACCCAGCCATTTTTTAAAAGTCTCACTTTTGAGAAAAGTAAGGTGATAAAGCAGCCTGCCTTTTTAAATCAAAGAAAATCTGTTAATTGAAGTGATTATAACTCACTTTATGCTGTTGCAATAAGTTCTCTTTACAATTTTTTTTTTTTTTTTTTTTAGACGGAGTCTTTCATCTCTGTCACCTGGGCTGGAGTGCAGTGGCGGGATCTCAGCTCACTGCCACCTCTGCCTCCCGGGTTCAAGCGATTCTCCTGTCTCAGCCTCCTGAGTAGCTGGGATTACAGGCATGCACCACCACACCTGGGTGATTTTTGTATTTTTAGTAGAGACAGCGTTTCACCATGTTGGCCAGGCTGATCTCGAACTCCTGATCTCAGGTGATCCACCCACCTTGGCCTCCCAGAGTGCTGAGATTACAGGCATGAGCTACCATGTCCAGCTTACAAATAATTTTTTTCTAATTTTTGGAATAATCTTAAATTTACAGAAAAGTTACAAGTAGAGTGCAACTCTGTACCCGTAAACTCCTCATGGTTTCTTTTGTTAAAGTCATAACCATGGTGTGTTTCTCAAAACTAAGAAACTGACATTGGTATATTACTATTAACTACACTTTATATTTAATTCAGATTTTATTTGATTTTCAACTAATATCCTTTTCTATTTGGAAACATCTTAAGCTTTTAAACTCTGTTCTGAAGCCTGAATATCTGTTCATGGATTCGCTTTGGTTATAACATAGATTGTACATATATATGTACTATATATAATGTAGCTGGATCTCTGTATTTGTTAAACAAATGTAAGTTATCTTTGACATTAATATCTTTAGGAGTTATCTTTTGACATTCACAGATAGTTCTGCCCAAGGCCGTTTTAAGGTAGGGCAGTATTTTCCCCACCCTTCTTGTATTCCATGCAGAAACATGATTTATCCCTTCTGTGAGTATAGTTCTTGCACAATAGTGCCCTTTTCAGTATAGTTATAAGCCCCTAAGTCCATTAGCATATGGAAAATAGCCAACTTTTGTTTACTAGGAAATTAACTGAGAGTAGTAGTCAGGAGTCTTCGTGCAGGATGGTTTCACGTCTTGCTCTGAGAAAATTTAAGTATTTAGTGATTTTTGAAGGAGAAAAAGCTACTGATCTTGAGGCGGAATACCATTGTAGATAGGGTAGTACTTAGGTATCTTTCACTCTACACTTACTAATGCAGAGAATCCCTGCCGTGGCAAACCATGGCATCCAAACTCACTGCATTGCATTTTTTTTTTCTTTTTTGAGATGGAGTTTTGCACTATTTCCCTGGCTGGCGTGCAGTGGTGTGATCTCGACTCACTGCAGCGTCTGCCTCCCGGATTCAAGCAATTCTGCTGTCTCAGCCTCCCGAATAGCTGGCCTAGCAAATTTTTGTATTTTTAGCAGAGGCAAAGTTTCACCATATTGGCCAGCGTCGTCTCGAACTCGTGACCTCAGGTGATCCACCTGCCTCGGCCTCCCAAAGTGCTGGGATTACAGGTGTAAGCCACCGCACCTGACCACTGCATTAAATTGAATAATTCCTTGAAACAGTTTAGTTTATGGCAGAGGAGGAAGGAATTGGCAATATAGGTAGATACGGATTTTTAAAAAATCACTTTTTCTCACAGCTTAAGAACTCTTAAGTATTCCTTCCATTAGCAAATCACTTTTTAAATTCTTACTTTGTTTTGTTTTGTTTTTCATTCAGCAGTTTCATTCAGAAGCATACCACTTTTTAGAAAAAAAGAAAAACTCCCTTTAAGCATTCTAGGAAACAAAAATGCATAGAGATAACTTGGCAGTTCCATAAGAAAAAACACACTAGGATGAGTACAGTGTGCATACCTGTAATCTCAGAACTTTGGGAGGCTGTGGCAGGAGGATTGCTACACTCACTACACTTCCCTACCTGCCCCCTCTCATTTTAAAGAAGCTCCAGACAACATATCATATTATTTATAAAAACTTCCTGAGCATCATTAAGTATTCAGTCAGTGTGTATATGTCCCAGTTGACTCATAATTGTTTTTTCAGTTTGCTTGAATTAGTGTCCCAAGAAGTGATTGGGTAGGTTTGTTTTCTTTCTCTCCCCTCCCGCTTTGCCTCTCCATTCCTCTCCTTGCAGGGTTTTTTTGTTTGTTTGTTTGTTTGTTTGTTTGTTTTTGGGCAGGGTCTTGCTCTGAGCCTGAGGCTCAGTCTTGGCTCACTGTAACCTTAATCTCCCGGGCTCAAGTGATCATCTCGCTTCAGCCTCCCAAGTAGCTGGGACCACAGGCACACACACACCACCATGTCCAGCTACATATTTTGTAGAGATGGCGGTGGGGGGTCTCACTATGTTTCCCAGGCTGGTCTGGAACTCTTGATTTCTAGAGATTTTCTCAGCTTGCCCTCCCAAAGTGCTGGGGTTAGACATGAGCCACCATGAGCAGGCTCCTTGCAGTTTTTTGTTGAGGAATCCAAGTCATTTGTTGTATAGTTTTCTATAGTCTGAATTTCGCTAATTATATCCATATGGTGTCATTTGATATGTTCCTCAATCCCTTTTATTTCCAGTAAATTGGTTTTTAGATCTATAGGCTTGATAAGATTAAGGTTTGGTAGGGTGCGGTGGCTCACGCCTGTAATCCTAGCACTTTGGGAGGCCGAGGCAGGTGGATTGTTTGAGCCCAGGAGTTTGAGAACAGCCTGGGTGACATAGTGAGATCCCCATCTCTACAAAAAATACAAAAATTATCTGTGTGTGGTGGCGCACACCTATAGTCCCAGCTATTCGGGAAGCTGAGGTGGGAGGAGTGATTGAGCCTAGGAGGTGAAGGCTCTGGTAAGCTGTGATCATGCCACTGCATTTCCAGCCTCAGTGACAGAGTGTGTCTCAAAACAAAACAAAACAAAAACTGAGGTTCAATTTTTCTTGCAGGCATGGGGCAAGATTACTTAATAGGTAGTGGTGTATAATTCTAGGAGATATAAAAGCTGGTTGCTTCTTTTTGGATATTGTTATGAGTCATTGATGATCTTTTTGCCTATATCCATTCATTAGGGGTTGCAAAATTTTATATGTATTTAAAGACAGAGTCTGGCTTTGTCACCCAGGCTGGAGTGCAGAGGCATGATCACGGCTCACTGCAGCCTCTACCTCCCAGGCTCCAGCGGTCCTCCCACCTCAGCTTCTGGAGTAGCTGGGACCACAGGCACGTGCCACCATGCCCAGCTACTTTTTGTATTTTTGGTAGAGACCAGGTTTCATCATGTTGCCCAGGCTGGTCTCAAATTCCTGAATTCAAGCAATCCATACATCTTGGCCTTCCAAAGTGCCAGGATTACAGGCATGAGCCACCACGCCTGACCGCAAAATAATATTTAATTCTATAATTTGTTTTTCAGTTATTAGCTGGAATACTTATATAAAATTTTCCCTCAACTGTTTAGTTTTCTTAGGGTAGAGATCTGATAGGAATGTTTTTGCCCTTCATTTACCTGTTTTCAAAAGAATTAGTTGGCTGTCTTAGCATCCTCTAAAGGTGACCAGTGGATTTAAGCATATTTGGTGTGTTTCAATCCACAACTCTTATTAATCCTTTGATACTCAATTGTCCTATCTTTGCCAGATAGGCATTTATCAGGCTGGTTCCTCACTCTTTTTGACACAATCCTGATAGTTTTTGATAGCTTCCTTTCTTTCCCTTATGACAAGATATTCCAAACTCGTACATTTCCTGCCCTGTTTCCTTTTAGAGGGAAATATCTAGAAACCATAATATGTTCTCAGTACTAAGATAGGCACAAGCTGGAATGCTAAAGTAGTATTTTAAAAAGAGCTACCTGCCCCCAAGGGACTTGGTCTTTGACATTTTGAATTTTTAAATTCATTTGATTTACTTTGTATACATTTTGATGTGATAAAATCAGAGTTGATTTCCTCTTTTTAAACTGAAGCAAATATTTGCTTTCATTATGTAACACGTACATATCAAAATAAGAATGTCTAAAATAAGTTTGAAGCTAAAGATTAAAATCTTAATATATATTTTATAAACATGTGGCCCTATAGGTATAGTAATTTTTTTTTCTTGTTTGAGACGGAGTTTCCCTCTTGTCACCCAGGCTGGAGTGCAGTGGTGTGATCTCAGCTCAGTGCAACCTCTGCCTCTCAGGTTCAAGCAATTCTTCTGCCTCAGCCTCCCAAGTAGCTGGGATTACACGTGCACACCACCATGCCCAGCTAATTTTTTGTATTTTTAGTAGAGACAGCGTTTCACCATGTTGACCAGGTTGGTCTCGAGCTCCTGACCGCAGGTGATCTGCCCGCCTCAGCCTCCCAAAGTGCTGGAATTACAGGCGTTAGCCACTGAGCCTGACCTGTTTGTTTTTTTATAAATAAAGTAACCATGTCACTTGTCCAGACTGGGAGACCTGTGAGGGGGCATCATTAGCATTATTCTAGGAGAAAACAATGATAAACTAGGACTTTTCCCAGTAAACTAGGACAAATGCTTACAATCTATTTATAAATGAATTGTGAGACTGTAAGCCTCCTGAGACCAGGAATCCTGTCTGTTGTACTACACTTGTAGTTGTGGCTGCGGCACTTGGCACATAGTAGGTGCTCAATAAATATTTTGTGAATTTAATAAGAGAATGATATTTTCACGCTTGATGTTGATTTTAACTGTTTCTTATGCTTACATTATGTTTGTGCTTTTTTCAACATCCTTTTGTTAACACTTGGCATCTAAATGATCTTAGGCATTGCATTTAAATGGGTTTGATTACTTCATTTCTTTTTATAGTTTAGGATTAGTTGTTTTGTTTGTTAAAGAAATAATGTGGCCAGGCGCGGTGGCTCATGCCTGTAATCCAGCACTTTGGGAGGCCGAGGTGGGTGGATCACTTTAGGTCAGGATTTCACAACTAGCCTGGCCAACATGGTGAAACCCCGTTTCTACTAAAAATACAAAAATTAGCTGGGCTGGTGGGACATGCCTATAATCCCAGCTACTCGTGAGGCTGAGGCAGGGGAATTGCTTGAACCCGGGAGGAGGAGGTTACTGTGAGCCGAGATTGCACCACTGGCCCTCCAGCCTGGGTGACAGAGCAACACTCTGTCTCAAAAAAAGAAAAAAAGAAAAATCTAGATAACTTCCTTACTACCCACCCCTCACTGCCCCTTCCAAAAAGTCACAAATCATCTGAATGGATTTTATCTTAAGGGAGAAGAGAGCATAGCAGTCATAAATTTGGCTAATTCTTACTCTCAGGGCCACTCTGACTCATCTTTTAGCCAGTGGGCCTTAGTTTCCTGCATTTATAAAAGAGACTAATAATTATTTGACAAGAACTTTTTTTTTTTTTTTTGAGACGGAGTCTCGCTTGGTTGCCCAGGCTGGAGTGCAGTGGCTGGATCTCAGCTCACTGCAAGCTCCGCCTCCTGGGTTTACGCCATTCTCCTGGCTCAGCCTCCCAAGTAGCTGGGACTACAGGCGCCCGCCACCTCGCCCCGCTGGTTTTTTGTATTTTTTTTAGTAGAGACGGGGTTTCACCATGTTAGCCAGGATGGTCTCGATCTCCTGACCTCATGATTCACCCGTCTCGGCCTCCCAAAGTGCTGGGACTCCAGGCTTGAGCCACTGCGCCCGGCCAACAAGAACTTTTTGATTCTTAGATATATGTGCTTTTTTTGAGGGGGGATTAGGTGGGAGTTGGGGAAGGAGGGAATGCTAACTTGAACAATGTTTCTGTGATCAAAACTGTCTTTGATTGCCCTAGCCACATTCTTTGAAGGTGTTAGCAAAAGTAGTGATAGAAAATTTGCTTTGATGGGCCAGGCACGGTGGCTCAAGCCTGTAATCCTAGCACTTTGGGAAGCGGAAGCTGGCAGATTGCCTGAGCTCAGGAGTTCGCGACCAGCCTGGGCAATACAGTGAAACCCCGTCTCTACTAAAATACAAAACATTATCCAGGCATGGTGGCGTGCGCCTGTAGTCCCAGCTACTTGGGAGGCTGAGGCAGGAGAATCGCTTGAACCCGGGAGGCAGAGGTTGCAGTGAGCCGAGATCACGCCACTGCATTCCAGCCTGGGTGACAGAGGGAGACTCTGTCACAAAAAATAAAATTAAAAAATAAAAATTTGCCTTGATGTGAGCTAATGTGAAAATTTTTTGATTTTGGTAAGGGAAGTATATTTGAAGAATATTACATATATTAAAAAACATTGTTAATTGAAATCTTTTCTTCAGCATAAATCAATGAAGGAGAATACATTTTTTTTCTTGTCTTTTGAGACAGAGTCTCACTCTGTTGCCCAGGCTAGAGTGCAGTGGTGCAATCACAGCTCGTTGCAACTTTGTATTCCTGGGCTCCAGTGATCCTCGTGCCTCAGCTTCTCAAGTAGCTAGGACTGTAGGCGTGCATCACCATACCTAGCTGATTTTTAAGTTTTTTGTAGAGATTGAGTTTCACCGTGTTGCCAGGCTGGTCTTGAACTCTGGGCCTCAAGTAGTCCTCGCACTTTGGCCTCCCAAAATGTTGGGATTGCAGGCATGAGCCAGTGTGCCCAGGTGGGAATTAAACTTAGTTATGTGTACCCACGGCTCTGGGCAACCTGCTTGGTTACATCCATTGGTTTGGTTATCTTGACCACACATTGGATTTGGGTTATTTAAAAAAAAAAAAAGTTATTTTTTTTAAAGGCAAGCAAGCAAAAACAAAACGTTTATTAAGGTTTTCGACTGATGACATCTATTTATAGCACATACATTGTGAAGAGCTGTGGTTTCCTTTAGATTAAGAAAGATACTGTGTAAAAATCATCTCCCCACATAAATGTTTCCACCACCTACTCATTTGTCTGCAAGCCAGGAGTCTGTTCACTTCCTCTTGGGCTCTGTCACTTTGGTGTTCATAGGCTAATTTTTAGACATTCCAGTGCAGTTAGAATGTAAATGTCTATGGTGTGTAATGTTACTAATGGATTTATCTTATATCCTAAAAGTAACTTCTCGAGTGTATAAGGAGATGGTGTCTTGAACAGGTTGTTCATTCAGAAATGTGGATGTTTGGGACTTTTGTCTTTCTGAAATATGTAGTCAGTCATTTGTTGTACATTATAGAGAACAGTATTTTGGGAAAAGATAGTTAAGAATTACATGTGGCCTGGATGCAGTGGCCCATGCCTGTAATCCCAGCACTTTGGGAGGCTGAGGTGGGTGGATCTCGAGGTCAGGAGCTTGAGACCAACGTGGCCAACATAGTGAAATCCCATCTCTACTAAAAATACAAAAATTAGCCGACTGTGGTGGTGTGCACCTGTAATCCCAGCTACTTGGGAGGCTGAGGCAGGAGAATCACTCAAACCTGATAGGCGGAGGTTGCAGTGAGCTGAGATCGTGCCAGTGCACTCCAGCCTGGGTGACAGAATGAGACTCCACCAAAAAAAAAAAAACTATGTGGAAAAAACCTTCGTATATTTGAACATATTCCATCAGCTTTCCCAACTCGTGTTATTACTGACTAGTTGTTGTGCCAGTGAGCAAATAGCTAAGAATTTTATGTGATACTGAGGGGGGTTCTCTCCTCACAAGCAGATCATTAAATTGTCACATGTTTTATAGTTCAGCCTTGAGTTGAAATCTTCCTGTGGTCACCAGTAACTGAGGTTTGTCAATATGATACACTTGTGTGTTCCTAAGGACTATGCTTTGCTTCTTTTAAACTGAAGAGTTAAGATATGTTGTAGCATTAAAATGTATTGATTTCCCCCCCCACTCCTTTATCTGTTATCTGGCATTTAATGAAAAAAAATCTTGCTCGAAAGTTGCAGATCCCTTGAGGGCAACAAACACTAGACTCAAAATGAAACTAGGTTACCGTTTCTACAGCATGCAGTGGTTTGTGTCAAAAGCTGTTCTGGTCTTAACTTCAACACCATCCCGTTTTCTTTGAAGTGGTCATGTTTTAATTTGGAGTGGTTTTACATTTTAGAATTTCCTGAATTTAACATAAAAAATTTTAAGTATTTCTTATGTGGTTCTTGTACACATAAGTTTATAGAAAGCTTATCTCAAGACAACATACATCTTCAATAAGACCAAAGCGAAAAAATACTTTAGATTTGAGAATTTTTTTTTTTTTTTTTTTTTGGAGACCGAGTCTTGCTCTTGTCATCCAGGCTGGAGTGCAGTGGCACAATCTTGGCTCACTGCAACTTCCGCCTCCCGGGTTAAAGCAATTCTCCTGCCTCGGACTCCTGAGTAGCTGGAATTACAGGTGCCTGCCACCATGCCCAGCTACTTTTTGTACTTTTGCCATAATAGAGATGAGGTTTTATTGGTCAGGCTGGTCTTGAGCTCCTGATCTCAGGTGATCTGCCTGCCTCGGCCTCCCAAAGTGCTGGTATTACAGGCGTGAGCCACCGCGCCTGGCCAGATTTGAGAAAGTTTTGAAGACTGAAAGTGTTTTAAGGGGATATTCCAAATGGTTTCATGTAGTTGTATTATAGATTTTCTTAGCTCTTAAAGTACCTGGGCTTTTGTGGTTTAGTACTTTGAGTTTGTGTTTTAATTATGGAATGATCTTTGAAATATAACCAAGAGAAAATTAGACACTTTTCCTTTACTATTTTCTTTTACTACTTTTTAAAAAGGTATGCTTTTTCTTTTTTTCTTTTTTGAGACAGTCTCGGACAGCCTCATTGTTGCCCAGGCTGGAGTGTAGTGGTGTGGTCACAGCTCACTGCAGCCTTGACCGCCGTTGCTCAAGCGATCCTCCCGCCTCAGTCTACTGAGTAGCTGGGAATATTGGCATGCACCACCACACCTGACTAATTTTTTTTTTTTTTTTTTTTTTTTTTTAGAGATGAGATCGTACTATGTTGCCTAGGCTGGTCTCAAACTCCTAGGCTCAAGTGATCTTTCCACCTCCATCTTCCACAGTGCTGGGATTACAGCCATGAGCCTCCTTGCCCAGCCATCCGTCTTTTTTCTTTTCCTTGCCAGGCCATCCATCTTTTTTTCTTTTTAGTCGATGTGCTCTGAAATGAAGCAGAGTTTAAGATTGTGACTTTGTCATAGTTTTTCTTTTCTTTTCTTTTTGAGACAGTCTCGCTCTGTCACCCAGTCTGCAGTGCAGTGGCCTGATATCGGCTCTCAGCTCACTGCAGCCTCCACCTCCTGGGTTCAAACGATTCTGCTTCAGCTTCCCGAGTAGCTGGGATTACAAATGCCTGCCACCATACCCAGCTAATTTTTTATATTTTTAGTAGGGTTTCACCATGTTGGTCAGACTAGCTCGAACTCCTGGCTTCAAGTGATCTGCCCACCTCAGCTTCTCAAAGTGCTGGGATTACAGGTGTGAGCCACTGCACCTGGCATACTTTTTGTTCTATATATAATTTTGTTGTTGTTGAGACAGGGTCTCACTCTGTGGCCCAGGCCCCAAGAGTTCCATTCCACTGCAGCCCCAGCCTCCTGGGCTCAAGCTATCCTCCTGCCTCAGCTTTCCGAGTAGCTGAGACTACAGGTACACTACCCTACCTGGCTAATTTTTTGTATTTCTTGTAGAGATGGGGTTTTGCCATGCTTCTCAGGCTGAACTCCTCAGCTCAACCTATCCGCCCGCTTCAGCTTCCCAAAGTGTTGGGAGTATAGGTGTGAGGCACCGTGCCAACCAATTTTTGAAAGCTTAATGAACTAACCTCCTATAATAAATTCCAAAATGTCTGTCTGTCTGTCTGTCTTTCTTTTCTTTTCTTTCTTTTCTTTCCTTCCTTCCTTCCTTCCTTTTTCTTTTCTTTTCTTTTTTTTTTTTTTGAGACAAAGTCATGCTCTGTCACCCAGGCTAGAGTGCAGTAGCATGATCTCGGTTCACTGCAACCTCTGCCTCCCAATTTCAAGAGATTCTTCTCTCTCAGCCTCTGGAGTAGCTGGGATTACAGGCACGTGCTACCAAGCCCGGCTAATTTTTGTATTTTAGTAGAGACAGGGTTTCGCCATG
This sequence comes from Trachypithecus francoisi, assembly GCF_009764315.1. Lineage (NCBI taxonomy): Eukaryota > Metazoa > Chordata > Mammalia > Primates > Cercopithecidae > Trachypithecus > Trachypithecus francoisi. Next base: position 23,954,236 of record NW_022681466.1, on the reverse strand, counting down.
TTGGCCAGGCTGGTCTCGAACTCCTGACCTCTGGTGATCCACCCACCTGGGCCTCCCAAAGTGCTGGGATTACAGGTGTGAGCCACCGCGCCCAGCTGGGATTAATTTTTCTATCTTTGGTAGAGATAGGGCTTTGCCATGTTGGCTAGGCTGGTCTCAAAATCCTGGCCTCGAGTAATCCGCCCGCCTTGGCCTCCTAAAGTATTGGGATTACAGACATGAGCCACTGCACACAGCCCCAAAATGTTATTTCTGTAATAGAGTTTTGTAATCAGAGGTGATCTTCCCCTTCAGCAGTTAAACATGCTATTTCTCCCATCTTTAAAAGTCCAGACTCAAGGTTGGGCCTTGAGTGAGTGAGACTCCGTCTCAAAAAAAAAAAAAAAAAAATCGCAAATTCAGACCTTTTATTTGTTTTGAGTTCTACTCCAGCTCTGTTCCTCAGCTTCCATTCCCTCCTGATCACACTTTTAACTAGTGTGACCGGTTAAGTATCACCCACAGCTAGTGAGTGATAGCTCCAGAAGTCAGCCCAAGTCTGAGCCCTTAACCATTATGCTAATGAAGTCTGGTGTTTTTTCAGAGAGGAGGAGGCTGGTGGAAGGACAAGGGGACCTTCATGTTAAGGAATTATTGAGTCACTAAATTCGGTGGTGATTTTTCTTTGTCTTTTTTAACCTCTTGGCTTCTGTGCACTGCACTTTAGTGTTTTTGTTTTACCTCACTGTTAATTTCTTCTTTCTTCAGTGTTATCCTTTTCTTTTTTGTCCTTGGGGTGCCCTAAGGCTTGGTGCTTAGCCCCTTCTTTTCTGTTTATCCTGTGTCCTCAGCCCCCAAATGTAAATTCTTTCTGTTTGCTGATACCTCCTAAATATATAGCTACAGTGTTGACTTTTCCTTTGATCAGGTGCTTCTATCCAGTTGGCTATTGGACAACTCTACTTAGTTCTCTAATTTGCATCTCAAACATGACTGTGTACATTATTAGGATGCTGTAGACTTCAAGTAATAGAAAATTCTATTCAAAATAATTCACAAATAAGGAAAATATATCCTTACAAGTAACAAGATGCCTCAGTCTAGGGTTGGTTTAAATCTGTGGTTTAGTGACATCAGTCAAGACCCCTATTCTTTTCACCCTTCTGCTCTGCCAGCTTGAACATGTCTGCCTTGTCTTTTGGCCAGCACACATTATAGATGCAAGATGGGTACCACAGTTCCATGCATCACATCCAGGCAAGGTGACATCTAGCAGAAGGTGTTGATTCTCATTCTTATGCTTTTTAAGAGTTCAGAAACTGGTGGAGTGCAGTGGCTCATGCTGTAATCCCAGGACTTTGGGAGGCTGAGGCAGGAGGATCGCTTGAGGCAAGGAGTTTAAGACCAACCTGGGCAGACCAACACAGTAAGACCCCGTCTCTACTGAAAAAAAAAAAAAAAGCCAGGCATGGTGGCGTGTGCCAGCTACTCAGGAGGATGAGGTGGGAGGATTACTTGAACCTGGGAGATCGAGGCTGAAGTGAGCCATGATCGTGCCACTATGCTCCAGCCTGAATGATGGAGCGAGACCCTGTCTCAAAAATAAAAAATTGTTGTATTTGGCAATCATGACTTATTTTTTGTGCATAGGTCTTGCTTCTCAACCTAACTTTAAGCTTGTGAATGTGAGGGTCAATACAATGATTATTTTAAAGAATAAATATTTTCTCTTTATATTAGCCTCTTGGTACTTTGCATGTAGATAATAGTCAAAGCTTGTGAATGCGTGAATAGAATGTAGGAATTGGACAGACAGTGCTTAGTGTGTAAACCCATGAGACCTATAAACTTCACATTTTAACTAGAAAAGAAAAAGGAATTTCTGCGTTCAGGGAAAAAAGGAGACATGGGCTCCTTGTTTTTTATTTACCTCTAGATAAAAAATAAATCCCTTGTTTGAGTAGCAGCAGTTTTAGTAACACAGAGTCCCATTACTTCTAAGAGTGATATACTGGATGTCTCGGGAAGATTCATAAAGCATAACTCAGTATATTTAGGGTAACAACTCAAACCCCAGTAATCAGTCTCTTCTCTGTGTTCAGCTGTACCTCCCAAAAGGGAGGAAGGATCCATTGGATCAGTTTGCCAACCTCCAGTGTAGAAAACCTCTATTGAGTTAAATTTTGTTCTAAGTAAGCTACCTACAGAGTTGCTGGGCATTTTTGCCTTTAATTTTTTTTTTTTTTTTTTTTTTTTTTTTTAAGAGAGAGGGTATTGGTCTGTTGCCTGTGCTGGAGGCAGCAGCATGATCGTAGCTCACTATAGCCTGGAGCTCTTGGGCTCTAGTGATCCTCCCACCTCAGCCTCTTGAATAACTAAGATTGTAGGCATGCACCACCACACCTGGCTAAGTTTAAAAATTTTTTTGTAGAGATGGGGTCTCGCCATGTTGCCCAGGCTGATCTCAAACTCCCAACCTCAAGTGATCCTCCCACCTCAGCTCCCAGTGCTGGGATTACAGGCATGAGCCACCAAGCCTGGTCACCTTTAATTTTAACAAGTTATGTTAAAATGTAACAGTTGTGGCATTGTTACCAGATTTTATTTCATGCAACCTGTGACTTATGTACTTTAAAAAAAAAAAAAAACCATTAAGTAGACTGGGGCTGGGCGTGGTGGCTCACGCCTATAATCCCAGCATTTTGGGAGCCTGAGGTGGGCTGGTCTCATACTCCTGACCTCGTGATCCATCCAACATGGTGAAACTCCATCTCTACTAAAAAAAATACAAAAACTAGCTGGGTGTGGTAGCGTGCGCCTGTAATCCCAGCAACTCAGGAGGCTGAGGCAGGAGAATCCCTTGAACTTGGGAGGCAGAGGTTGCAGAGAGCCGAGATTGCACCATCGTACTCCAGCCTGGGTGACAGAGTGAGACTCTGTCTCAAAAAAAAAAAAAAAAAAAATGGCCGGGCACCATGGCTCACACCTGTAATCTCAGCACTTTGGGAGGCTGAGGCAGGCAGATCATTTGAGGTCAGAGGTTCAAGACCATCCTGGCCAACGTGGTGAAACCCCGTCTCTACTAAAAATGCAAAAGTTAGCTGGGCATGGTGGTGCATGCCCGTAATCCCAGCTACTTGTGAGGCTGAGGCAGGAGAATCACTTGAACCTGGGAGGTAGAGGTTGTAGTGAGCTGAGATCATGCCATTGCATTCCAACCTGGACCCAGGTGACAGAGTGAGACTCTGTCTCCAAAAAAAAAAAAAAAAAAAGGCTGGGTGCAGTGGCTCATGCCTGTAATCCCAGCACTCTGGGAGGCTGAGGCAGATCATGAGGTCAGGGGTTCAAGACCAGCCTGGACAACGTGGTGAAACCTCGTCTCTACTAAAAATATAAAAATTAACTGGGCATGGTGGCGCGTGCCTGTAATCCCAGCTACTCAGAAGGTTGAGGCAGGAGAATTGCTTGAACCCAGGAGGTGGAGATTGCAGTGAGCCAGGACTGCGCTACTGCACTCTAGCCTGGGCGACAGAGGGAGACTCCGTATCAAAAAAAAAAAAAAAAAGTAAAGGAATCAATAGATATGACAGGTCTTAGGCTTCATGGATTTATTCTACATCCTTTTCTGCATATTGCCTTAAATGCTTTCTGACGAAGGCAGAGGATTGTGAATAGAATCATCCAAGGAATGGTGTTAAGTATGCTCATGTCTCTATCTACCCTAAGAAAGTATGGTGGACTCTGTGTTGTGTTTAGAAAAACCTACCTATTCCATGGTTAAGGTTGTGGGGTCATTTCCATCAAGCATCATGTTTATTTAAAGACTGTGGACTGTTTTCTTAACTCAAGAATCTCCAAACTGAGATTCATAAGCTAATTTTTATGTTCAAAGGGTCAAATTGAAATTGTGGTAACACTTTACATTGTAACCAAAGTATCATAACTGGCTGTTATATATATTTGATTAGTAACAAATAAAGTATGACCTCAATGCAAATTCTTAGACACAGTTTTTTTTTTTTTTTTTAAATAATAAGAGAGAACATGGTGGGGTAGGATGGGGTAAGGGGTGTGTGATAACTCTTAATATTGAAAGTTTGGGAATTACCTGTGTAGCAATAGGTGACCAGATGAATTAGGTAACAGAATAGACACAGATAATCAGCACAAACTTGTAGAACATTAAATGTCAGTTGTGGAAGGGAATCCCTTAAGTTCGTGGCTGAAAAAAACTGAGAGCTAGAAAGGTGGAATAACCTGCCCAGCAGTGTGGAAGAGTTCCAAATAGAACCCATCCAGATCTGTTGACTCTCCGCACTGTGGGTGTTATTTCCCACTCAGCCTCATTACATCACTGCTGTTAGGGCCCAGGTTGCAGTTTATGAGTTATCCAGTAAATCGATAATGTCATTTTATGCAAAATATTATAATTTATTTTCACATGATCTTATTACTTCACATTACCTTTGAACTATTTATATCCGAATAGCTTATTTGATTTTATTGAAATATACATTTACTATAAAATTTATCATTTTAAAGCATCAAAGTCTGCGGTTTTTAGTTTATTCACAAGATTGTGCAACCATCACCTATATCTAATTCCAGAACATTTTCATTACCCCCAAAAGAAACCTAGAGCCCATCAGCAGTCACTCCCCACTCCTCCCTACTCCCAGCTCCTGTTAATGATGATTTACTTTCTGTCTCTATTTGCTTATTCTGGCTGTTTCATATAAATAGAGTCATACAACTATGTAGCCTGTTATGTCTGGCTTCTTTCACTTAGCATAATGCTTTCGGGGTTTTTCCATCTTGTACCACATATCAGTACTACATACCTTTTTTTTTTTTTTTTTTTTTTTTTTTTTTTTTTTTTTTGAGATCAAAGCTTGCTCTGTCGCCCAGGCTGGAGTGCAGTGGCAAGATCTCAGTTCACTGCAACCTCTGCCTCTTGAGTTCAAGCAATTCTCCTGCTTCAGCCTCTCAAGTAGTTGGACCACAGGTGCATGCCAGCACTCCCAGCTAATTTTTTGTATTTTTGGTAGAGATGGGGTTTCACCATGTTGCCCACGCTGGTCTCGAACTCCTGAGCTCTAGCAATTTACCCGCCTTGGCCTCCTGTAGTTCTGGGATTACAGGCGTAAGTCACCATGCCCGGCCATTTCTTCTTTTTGAGACACGGTCTTGCTCTGTCGCCCACACTAGAGTGTGGTGGAACGATCATGACTCACTGCAGTCTCAACCTCCCAGGCTCAAGCAATATTCCCACCTTAGCCTCCTGAGTGGCTAGGACTACAAATGTGCACCGCCACGCCCAGCTAATTTTTGAAAAACTTTTTGTAGAGACAATTTCTTGCTATGTTGACCAAGCTGGATGCAAACTCCTGGGCTCAAGCGATCATCCCACCATAGCCTCCCAAAGTGCTGGGATTACAGGCATGAGCTACCACACCTGACTTCTTCATTCCTTTTTATAGCAGATAATATTCCATTGTATGATTATATATTTTGTTTATCCACTCATCAGTTGATGTATGTTTGGATTGTTTTCACCTTTTGGCTATTATAAATAATACTTCTGTGGACATTTGTTTACAAGTTTTCGTATGAACATATATTTTTGGTTCTCCTGTGTTTATGCCTAGAACTGGAATTGCTGAGTCATATGTTAACTCTAATTTTTTTAAGGAACTGCCAAACTGTTCTCCAGTGTACCATTTTATATTCCTACCAATAACATATGAGGCTTCCAATATCTTCACATCCTCACCAACACTTGCTGTGTTACAATTTTTTATTATAGCCATCCTAGTAGGTGTGGAGTGGTATCTCATTGAGATTTTGATTTGCATTTCACTCATGACTAATAATATTAAGCATCTTTTCCTTTACGCATTGGCCATTTGTATATCTTTTTTTCTTGTTTTTTGTTTTGTTTTGTTTTGTTGTTGTTGTTGTTGAGACAGAGTCTCGCTGTGTTGCCCAGGCTGGAGTGTAGTGGCACGATCTCGGCTCACTGCAGGCTCCACCTCCCGGGCTCATGCCATTCTCCTGCCTCAGCCTCCCGAGTAGCTGGGACTACAGGCGCCTGCCGCCACACCCGGCTAATTTTTAAAAAAATTTTTTTAGTAGAGACAGAGCTTTCACTGTGTTAGCCAGGATGGTCTCGATCTCCTGACCTTGTGATCCACCCGCCTTGCCCTCCCAAAGTGCTGTGATAACAGGTGTGAGCCACCGCACCTGGCCCTTTTGTGTATCTTCTTTAGAGGAATGTCTTCATATCCTTTCTGTTTTAATTTTTTAAATTATTTTATTTTGGCCAGGCACAGTGGCTCACACCTGTAATCCCAGCACTTAGGGAGGCTGAGGCAGGTGGATCATGAGGTCAGGAGATCGAGACCATCCTGGCTAACACGGTGAAACCCCATCTCTACTAAAAATACAAAATATTAGCCGGACTAGCCGGACGTGCTGACAGGTGCCTATAGTCCCAGCTGCTTGGGAGGCTGAGGCAGGAGAATGGCGTGAACCCGGGAGGTGGAGCTTGCAGTGAACCGAGATCGTGCCACTGCACTCCAGTCTGGGTGACAGAGTGAGACTCCGTCTCAAACAAACAAACAAACAAAAATTATTTTATTTTATTTTCAGACAGGGTCTTCTTGCTCTCTTGCCCAGGCCAGAGTGCAGTGGTGCAGTTATAACTCACTATAGCCTCAACCGTCTGGGTTCAAATGATCCTCCTGCCTTAGCCTCCCAAAGTGCTAAGACTATAGGCATGAGTCTTGTTAATTCGTTTCTGACCATAGATATGCTGGAGAAATTGGGAGAAAAGGGGGTAGGGAGAAGAAGGAAAGATGGTAGAGAAAAATTTAATTTACAAACTTTGTCTAAGTAAATATATGCTACAGGCTGGGTGCAGTGGCTCACACCTGTAATCTCAGCACTTTGGGAGTCCAAAGCAGGAGGATCACTTGAGGCCAGGAGTTTGAGACCAGCCTGGGCAACATAGCAAGACCTCTGTCTTCAAAAAAAGTTAAATATATATCACAAGGAAAGGTAAAATCTGCTCTGTGATGAGAGTTCTTAGCCTGGGGTTTTGGGATCCCTAGAGAATCCATGGATGGATTTCTGGAAATAGGCAGATCCCTTGAAATTATTTGTAAAATTGTGTGTGTTCCTTTTGGGAGGGAGAGGATTTGTATATTTCAAAAGAATCAGTGAGGAAATATACAGGCTTATGGGAAGGAAAAGGCAGAAGGTATGTTAGCAATTTGTCTTTTTCTATTGGCTATGTTTTGCATACGTTATGGTTTGGGTTAAAACTTCCTGCCTGGTTTCAAATATTTTTGTTTTAGACTGTTTATTTATATCTATTGATTTAACACTAGTTCAGTTAAGATGTTTTCAAAAATGTTATATTTATTTATTCATTTATTTATTTATTTTGAGGCAGTGTTCCCAGGCTGGAGTGCAATGGTGTAATCTCAGCTCACTGCAACCTCAGTCTCCTGTGTTCAAGCAATTCTCCTGCCTCAGCCTCCCAAGTAGCTAGGATTACAGGTGCCAACCACCACACCCAGCTGTTTTTGTATTTTAAGTAGAGACAGAGTTTTGCCACGTTGGCCACAGTGGTCTTGAACTCCTGACCTCAGGTAATCCACCCACTTTGGCCTCCCAAAATGCTGGGATTACAGGTATGAACCACCATGCCTGCCTTTTATTTTATTTTATTTTATTTTTTTATTTTTATTTTTTTTATTTTTTTTGAGGCGGAGTCTTGCTCTGTCGCCCAGGCTGGAGTGCAGTGGCCGGATCTCAGCTCACTGCAAGCTCCGCCTCCTGGGTTCCCGCCATTCTCCTGCCTCAGCCTCCCAAGTAACTGGGACTACAGGCGCCCGCCACTCGCCCGGCTAGTTTTTTGTATTTTTAGTAGAGACAGGGTTTCACTGTGTTCGCCAGGAGGGTCTCGATCTCCTGACCTTGTGATCCGCCCGTCTCGGCCTCCCAAAGTGCTGGGATTACAGGCTTGAGCCACCGCGCCTGGCCTATTTTATTTTATTTTTTGAGACGAAATCTCACTCTCACCCAGGATGGAGTACAGTGCTGCGATCTCAGCTCACTGCAATCTCCATGTCCCTGGTTAAACCGATTCTCCTGCCTCAGCCTCCCAAATAGCTGGGACTGCAGGCATGTATTACCATGCATGGCTAGTTTTTGTACAAAATGTTAATTTTTGAAGTGTCCAAGAGTTTTTGTTAATGAGAAAACAGTAACACTCCTTTGTCTTTTTGTAGGCCAAATGTATAAAATAAATTCCCAGCATTTTCTGATGTTATCCACAAATCTAAAATGTTTGTGATTTTTATTTTTATAAAATACAAGAATGTAATAAAGGCATTTCTGAGTTATTTTCATTTTCTAAATGAGTTTTGAATTCAGGTTCACAATGATCTAGTCAATTTGACACCTGTCTTAGTGGATTATAGGTAGCCACAATGTGAACATCTGTACCTATAGTTATACCTGATAGATATACCTCAGCTCTAATTTGGGGTGTTACCTTTAGAAGTTTAAGAAAAGGCACATTGGGCCGGGCACGGTGGCTCACACCTGTAATCCCAGCACTTTGGGAGGCTGAGGTGGGTGGATCACCTGAGATCAGGAGTTAATTAGTATTTGATTTCTTCTTTGACCCTGGGCGTGGTGGTTATTGGTGAAAGTTAAGATTGCTTCAGCTGACTTGTGTAATGACTAATGCACATTAGTTTGTATTATCTTATATGGAAATGTGGAAACTGTTGATGCTTGAAGGTAATTAGGTAGTACCTAGGAAGAGTGCGTCTCTCCTTTGTCCTCTTTTACTGGTTGCACTTGCACATTATTGAGGAAACACAATGGCAGTCTCGTTTAAATGTGTGTGTAAAAAACTACAGTTAAATTTTATTTTTATGAAAGCTTTGTCTAAAACTGAAGGTGACAAGCATTTCTCAGTTTCACTTCTTACAGAGAGTGGATTAGATGGACTACTTAAAAATTGTTTGACATAGTACATTTTTATTAGATGAGATTGTAGTTCTGTTTTTTGACCATATAAAATATAGGCATCTGAGAACAGCTTGTAATGCTTATCCAAAATAAGGCCCAATGATATATGATGTTTGAGGTTTTTGTTTGTTGTGAAGATGACTGTTACAAGTTGACGTTGGTAGCTTTTCGAGTGTATTTCAGGTCGATATTGTGAGCACCTTTGGAAATGAAGGACATTTATAAATATGCGTTGATACTGTGATAACAAAACCCTTTTCAATATAAATTTTGTTTCTATAACTTCTACTTTACATACAAAATTCAAAGTTGACAAATTTATTTAGGTTTTACCCATTTGAAAGCTTACCATTTTGTTGCAAGAAGATGAACTAAAAATATACTTTAAATTTTGAGTCTTTAGTTTGTTAAAAGTGGTTACTGTGAAACCCAGACTACAGGTGAATCAATTTGAAAATTAAAATGTATCCATATGAATTAACCTAACTTTCTGGACATTCTGAAGGAAGGTATGAGTTTCACTAGTTAAGGATAAAATTTACACCCTCAAACACGAGTCTGGAATTCTGTTATTTGCTTTGTATTGTAAAGGTATTTTGTTGTTCAAAAACCTAAGTACATCTTTTGAGACCGTTGTTTACCATTAACTCAATAGGAGACAGTATGGTAAACTCAGTAGGAGACAGTATGGTAAACTTCGACTAGGAGTTAGAAAAGCATAATTCAAACACTTGTCCCATCACTTACCAGCAATGACAACGGGAAAGTTGAGCCTCATCTGTAAAATGGGAGCAGCATTTGTGTTAGTCTGTTTGCACTGCTGTAAAGGAATACCTGAAGCTGGGTAATTTGTAAAGAAAAGAGGTTTACTTGGGCTCGTGGTTCTGCAGGCTGTAGAAGCCTGTCACCGACATCTGCTCGGCTTCTGTTAAGGGCCTCAGAAAGTGTACAATCATGGCAGAATGCAAAGAGGGACACAGGGGTATCACATACTGAAAGAGCAAGCAAGAGATTGGGGGGAAGTGCCACAGTCTTAACCAGATCTCATGTAAACTCAGAGCAAGAAATAACTCATTCCCTCGAGGACGGCACCGGGCCATTCATGAGGGATCTGCCCCCATGACCCAAACACCTCCCACCAGGCCTCACCTCCAACATCGGGGATTACATTTCACCATGAAATTTGGAGAGGACAAAACATCCAAACCATATCAGCATTCCAAGTCATTGTAGGGTAATCATGCATAAGTAGGTTAAAAAAAAAACCCACATGGTTTCATTACTGTCATTTTCCTGTGGTGTTGCTTGTGTGCAACATTCTTACCTTCCCCCTTCTCCATCTGACTTCTGCTTGTCCTTCAAGACCAGCCCCAGCTTTATCTCATCTCTGAAACTTCCCATGGCCTGTTCACCACCTCCCTTCACACACTGCCACTGTATGTTATGTGTATAGGTGAGTATATTTATTTAGCAAATACTTATAATAGTGCTTACTATTGCTAAGTATTCTCATAAGCATTTATACCGGTAATCCATGAGGTAGATACTACTACTATCTCCATTGTACATATACAGAAAATTAGACATAAAGAAGTTAAGCAACTTACTCAAGGTCATGACCCACCTATGAGGTTTTAGAGCCAGATTTCTAATGCAGGCAGTCTGGTTTCAGAGTTTGTGCTCTTAACAACTATACTGTGTTTTTACTTTTTCAAAAATTATGGGTGTGATGGCTCAAGCCTGTAATTCCAACTCTTTGGGAGGCTGAGGCAGGCAGATTACTTGAGGCCAGGAGTTCGAGACCAGCCTGGATAACATGGTGAAACCCTATCTCTACTTAAAAAAAAAAAAAAGAAAAAAAAAGTATATATTTAAAAGTAGACACAAAGTCTCGTTATGTTGCTCATGTTAGTCTTGAACTCCCTTGCTTCAAGTGATCCTCCTGCCTCAGCCTCCCAAAGTGCTGAGATTACAGGCGTGAGCCACTGTGCCTGCTCTGCTATGCTATATCTTCATGTCTGTCTCTCCAGGTACACCTTTGAGCACCTTGATGGTTCCAACTCCTACAATACCTAACACATAGTAGGCAATTCATAAACATTTAACAAATATATGATAAATATGCCTTATGTAGACCAGGCGCAATGGCTCATGCTTGTAATCCCAGCACTTTGGGAGTCTGAGGTGGCGGATCACGAGATCAGGAGTTCGAGACCAGCCTGGCCAACACAGTGAAAGCCCGTCTCTACTAAAAGTACAAAAATTAGCTGGGCGTAGTGGCAGGGGCCTGTAATCCCAGCTACTAGGGAGGCTGAGGCAGGAGAATCACTTGAAACCCTGGAGGCGGAGGTTGCAGTGAACTGAGATTGTGCCACTGCACTCCAACCTGGGCAACAGAGCTAGACTCTGTCTCGGGGGGAGGGGGAATATATATATATATTCAGCTCCAGGTGCTCTAACCACATCCACAGTTCTTTTCTTACCATACTTCTTTTTTCTTTTTTTTTTTAGAAAAAAAATGTTGCCCAGGCTAGTCTCCTGGACTCAAGTAATTCTCCCACAGTACTGAAATTACAGGCATGAGCCACTGCACCTGGCCCATACTTCTTATGTTTGCTACATAACTCTGCTTTATTAGTCCCATACTTCTTCCTTGATTTAATTTTGAATACAGATATTTCTGCTATACTGCCATATATGCTTTTCCAAAAAGTCCCCATTCTGCAAAATTGTGCACTAAAGTAAACAGGATTTACGGGAAAAATAGAGTTGAGGCAAGCCACTCTAAATCTGTGGAACACCGTAGTCCTTGCACTAATAAAAACAAAAATAAATGTTACAACTCTTTTAGAATTTGTCTAGCAGGTTTTTTGGTCTTCGTGGAAGAAACCCCAAAAATAAAAAAAATTAAAGAAAATAAAATTAACCATAATAAAAACATATTAAATCTCCACTGGCATATATTTCAGTGTTTACAGACTTAATTCCTTGGATGGTTGTTTCCTTCTCTGAGATTTTGGACTATGAGGACCTTTGCTTCCAATACAGACCAGTTTCATCAAAATAATTTTTTTGTTTGTTTTCTTTTGAGACGAGGTCTCACTCTGTCACCCAGGCTGGAGTGCAGTGGCACAATCTTGGCTCACTACAGCCTCTGCCTCCTGGGTTCAAGCAGTTCTCGTGCCTCAGCCTCCCAAGTAGCTGGGACCGCGGGTGTGCAGCACCATGCCTGGGTAATTTGTTTTTGTGTGTGTTTGTGTGTGTGTGTGTGTGTGTGTGTGTGTAGAGACAAGATTTCACCATGTTGCCCAGGCTGAAGGCCTACCTTGTTTTATTGCACTTTGCTAACAAATTGAAGGTTTGTTATAACCATCCTTCGAGCAAGTCTGTCAGTGTCATTTTTCCAACATGTGCTCACTTTGTGTCTCTGTGTCTCATTTTTGTAATTCTCCCAATATTGAAAACATTTTCTTTGCTATCTGTTAATGGTGATCTGTGATAAGTGATCTTTGATGTTACTGTTTTGGGGTGCTATAAACCATACTCATATAAGATGACACACTTCATTGATAAATATCATATGTGTTCCTTCTGTTCCACAGATCAGCTGTTACCCAATCTCTCTCCCTCTCCTCAAGCCTTCCTATTCCCTGAGACACAACAATATTGAAATTAGGCCAATTAATAACTCTACAGTGGCCTCTCAGTGTTCAAGTGAAAGGAAGAGTCACCCCTCTCTCATTTTAAATCAAAAGCTAGAGATGATAAAGCTTAGTGAGGAAGGCATGTCAAAAGCCAAGACAGGCCAAAACGTAGGCCTCTTGTGCCAGACTATCAAGTTGTGAATGCAAAGGAAAAGTTTTTGAAGGAAATTTAAAAGTGCTACCCCAATGGGCCGGGCACAGTGGCTCACACCTATAATCCCAGCACTTTGGGAGGCCAAGGTGGGCAGACCACCTGAGGTCAGGAGTTCGGGACCACCCTAGCCAACATATTAAAACCTAGTGTCTATTAAAAATACAAAAATTAGCTGGGTGTGGTGGTGCGTGCCTGTAATCCCAGCTACTCGGTAGGCTGAGGCAGGAGAAATGCTTGAACCTGGGAGGTGGAGGTTGCAGTGAGCTGAGGTCATACCACTGTATTCCAGCCTGGGTGACAAAAGTGAAACTCCATCTCAAAAAAAAAAAAAGAAAAGTACTACCCCAGTGAACACACGAATGATAAGAAAGTGAACCAGCTGGCTGGGTGTGGTAGCTTTCTCCTGTAATCCCAGCACTGTGGGAGTCCAAGGTGGGCGGATCACCTGAGGTCAGGAGTTCAAGACCAGCCTGGCCAACATAGTGAAACATCGTCTCTACTAAAAATACACAATTAGCCAGATGTGGTGTACACCTGTAATCCCAGCTACTTGGGAGGCTGAGGCAGGAGAATCGCTTGAACCCAGGAGGCGGAAGTTGCAGTAAGCTAAGATCATGCCACTGCACTCCAGCCTGGGTGACAGGTGAGACTGCGTCTCAAAAAAAAAAAAAAAAAGTGAAATAGCCCTATTGCTGAGATGGAGAAGGTTTTAGTGGTTTGCATAGAAGATCAAGCCAAACACAACATTCCTTTAAGCCAAAGCTAGAACAAGGTCCTAACTGTTCAATTCTTTGAAGGCTGAGAAGTGAGGAAGCTACAGAAGAAAAGTTGGAAGCCAGCAGAGAGGTTGGTTCATGAGGTTTAAGGAAATAAGCTATCTCCATAATGTAAAAGTGCAAGGTGAAGCAGCACGTGCTGATGTAGAAGCTCCAGCAAGTTATCCACATCTAGCTAAGATCATTTTCTGGTGTAGACAAAATAGCCTTATATTGAAAGAAGATGCCATCTAGGACTGTCATAGATAGAAGTGAATGCCTGACTTCAAAAGATAACCTGACTCTCTTGTTAGGGGCTAATGCAGCTGGTGACTTGAAGGTGAAGCCACCTTACTATTCTAAAAATCCAGAGGCCCTTATGAGTGATGCTAAATCTACTCAGCCTGTGTGTTAGAAATGAAACAATAAAGCCTGAATGACAGCACACCTGTTTACAGCATGGTTTACTGAATATTTTAAGCCCACTGTTGAGATCTACTGCTCAGAAAAAAAGATTCCCTTCAAAATATTATGGCTCATTGACAGTGCACCTAGTTACCCAAGAGCTCTGATGGAGATGTACAAGGAGATGAATGTTGAATGTTGTTTTCATGCATGATAATTTAACATTCATTCTGTAGCCCATGGATCAATGAGTAATTTTTACCTCCTAGCTTTATTATTTATAAAATTGATTTTGTACTATAGCTGCCATAGATAGTGATTCCTCTGATGGGTCTGGGCAAAGTAATTTGAAAACCTTCTAGAAAGGATTCACCACTCTAGATACCATTAAGAACATTTGTGATTCATGGAAAGAGGTCAAAATATCAACACAAACAGGAGTTTAGAGGAGTCGATTCCAAGCCTCATGGACAACTTTGAGGGTTTCAACGCTTCAGTGGAGGAAGTCACTGCAGATGTGGTGGAAATAGCAAGAGAACTAGAATTAGAAGTGGAGCCTGAAGTATGACTGAATTGCTGCCATCTTTTGATAAAACTCGAACAGATGGAATCTACTCCTGGTGAAGATGTTGTGAACGTTATTGGAATGATGAAGGATTTAGAATATTCCATAAACTAGTTGTTGAAGCAGTGGCTGGGTTTGAGAGGATTGACTCCAATTTTGAAAGAAGTTCTACTGTGGGCAAAGTGTTATCAAACAGCATCATATCCTACAGAGAAATCTTCTTTGAAAGGAAGAATAAGTCAGTGCAGCAAATTTCATTGTCTTATTTTCAGAAATTGCCACAGCCATCCCAGCCTTCAGCAACCACCACCCTGATCATGCAGCAGCCATCAACATTGAAGCAAGACCCTCCATTGGCAAAATGATTGATTCACTGAAGGATCAGATAATCGTTAACATTTTTTAACAATAAGTTATTATTTTATTCTTTTTTTTTTTTTTTTTGAGACAGAGTGTTGCTCTGTTGCACAGGTTGGAGTACAGTGGCACAATCTCGGCTCACTACAAGGTCCGCCTCCCGGGTTCACGCCATTCTCCTGCCTCAGCCTCCTGAGTAGCTGGGACTACAGGCGTCTGCCACCATGCCCAGCTAATTTTTTGTATTTTTAGTAGAGACGGGGTTTCACCGTGTTAGCCAGGGTGGTCTCGATCTCCTGACCTCGTGATCCGCCTGCCTCAGCCTCCCAAAGTGCTGGGATTACAGACATGAGCCACCGCACCCGGCCACAATAAATTATTTTTAAATTAAAGCATGTACGTTGTTTTTTAAGATACAAAGCTATTGCACATTTAATAGACTACAGTGTAATGTAAACATAACTTATATGCACAAGGAAACCAAAAAATTTGTGTGACTTGCTTTATTGAGGTATTTGCTTTATTGCGGCGGTCTGGAGCCAAACCGGCAATATCTCTGAGGTGTGACTGTTCTTTCAGCTTCATCAGGTATAAAGTGGAAAGAGTTTTATTCATGAAGTCACTGAATGAACCATTGCTTGCATTAAAGGAAGGTACAGAAGTAGAGTGTTTAGCTTTTTTCTTGAGGTCTTCGTGTATTGCTAAGGCTTGCTTTCTTTGTAATTTTGAGAAAGCTTGCTCCTGATCACTTCAGACATTTAACTTGGGAAAATCTTGTATAAACTAACATTGCTTCTGAGTTATTCTGCTATCATTTCCCTATTTACTAATAGCATTTGAATTAATTCACATTAGAGAAATATGCTTTGTAGCAGAACTCATCTTTAGTCTCTTTAAAAAAGCTATTTTATTGAGTACCATCTTAATCAGTGATTGTGAAAGCCAAATATTTGATTTGATCTTTGCCTCAAGACTGAATTCTATACAGGCTTTGTAGCTCAAAGATTTCAGTTTTACATTAAGCACTTGCCTCTTCTTAATCTGCAAATCCCTGACTTTCTGGATTTCTTTTATTCTTGATTATAAATTGATCATTATTTTCTGAATTCATCCTTTTCATGTGATAATTTGTTAAATACAACTAACAGTGTTACAATACAACACACTTGTAATAGTCCATTTTCCCACTAGAGCTGTTAGCTCTTGTGTTATATTATCTACCTTCTGGGATAGCTGATAGTTTCACTGATCATTTCACCACTGTATAATATAAGTTGCTGATCTTTTAGCCTCCAATAACTTTCCTTGCCTCCTTCCACCCAGCTCCTAAGGCTTTGTCATATATTTTAGGCTTTTTGGTAAGGCAGCACCCCACTTCTGGTGTCTACTCAGAGCAGCTTGGATAAGCCAAATTATGCTGTGGTAATAAACAATGCAAGATCTCAGTGGCTTTAAAAACACACTGCGTGGCTGGGCGCAGTGGCTCACGCCTGTAATTCTAGCACTTTGGGAGGCCGAGGTGGGTGAATCACCTGTGGTCAGGGGTTCAAGACCAGCCTGACCAACATGGTGAAACCCTGTCTCTACTAAAAATACAAAAAAACTGGGCGTAGTGGTGGGTGCCTGTAGTCCCAGCTATTCAGGAGTCTGAGACAGGAGAATCACTTGAACCCGGGAGGCAGAGGTTGCAGTGAGCCGAAATCATGCCACAGCACTCCAGCCTGGGTGACAGAGTGAGACTCTGTCTCAAAACAAAGCAAAACAAAAACACCAAGAAAATACACTATGTCTATCCAGTAGGTTGTCTTAGTTGTTACAGGACCAAGCTGAGAGCAACCATCACCTGAAAGATTGCTAGCCACTGTGCCAGAAGGAAAAGAGGTCTGAAGGATTTCATATTGGTTAGTAAATGCCCTGCCTCTCCCTGTCACATCTCATAATATGCTGACCAGAAGTAGTCACAGGACCCCATCCAACTACAGGGAATAGGAGTTGTGGGCGTGGTTTAAAAAGTGTAGCCTAGCCTGGGTGCAGTGGCTCACACATGTAATCCCAGCACTTTGGGAGGCTGAGGCAGGAGAATTGCTTGAACCCGGGAGGTGGAGTTTGCAGTGAGCTGAGATTGCACCACTGCACTCCAGCCTGGGCGACAGAGCGAGACTCCATCTCAAAAAAAAAAAAAAAAAAATGAGCTGGCCATGGTGGTGTGTATAGCCCCAGCTACTCCAGAGGCTGAGACAGGAGAATTGCTTGAACCCAGGAGGTGTGGTTGCAGTGAGCCGAGATTGCACCATGCACTCCAGCTTGGGCGACAGAGCAAGACTCCGTCTCCAAAAAAAAAAAAAAAAGTGTAGCCTACCATGTGCCCAGAAAGCTGAGAGTCGGAAATATTTGGAAAATGAATTGATGATTACTCTTTTTTTCTTTGTCTTTCTGGTTTTTGTTTAACTCCTAGCTTTTGCTAGCTAATTGAATTTTAAATCACTCCTCCCTTACTTAATTTGAGATAATTAATATGAGTTTATTTAAATGATACTCATAGTAGTTCACATTATATCCATGAGTGAGAAGTTTTGGCACATGTAGAATAAGGTTGCTAGGATTTTCCTACTTAAAATATGAGGCATGAAACTGGTACAAAAAGATAAGCAGTTAAAAGAATAGTTGAGTTTAAATTATTTCAAGGTGTCGCCGGGCGCGGTGGCTCAAGCCTGTAATCCCAGCACTTTGGGAGGCCGAGACGGGTGGATCACAAGGTCAGGAGATCGAGACCATCCTGGCTAACACGGTGAAACCCCGTCTCTACTAAAAATACAAAAAACTAGCCGGGCGAGGTGGCGGGCGCCTGTAGTCCCAGCTACTCCGGAGGCTGAGGCAGGAGAATGGCGTAAACCCGGGAGGCGGAGCTTGCAGTGAGCTGAGATCCGGCCACTGCACTCCAGCCCGGGCGACAGAGCAAGACTCCGTCTCAAAAAAAAAAAAAAAAAAAAAAAATTATTTCAAGGTGTCATTTGTCATAGTAGAAATAGACCATGAGCTTTGGAGTCAGGCAGGCCTGTAGTCAAATACTACGTCTGTCATTTGATAGACTTGTGATCTTAGACAAATTAGGTTGCCTCTCTGAGCCACAATTTTACCATTTATAAATACAAGAAAGTATGAATATATCTATTCAGATGTCAGGTAAAACATGGTAGCATTTATTACCACAAATTCCTGAAATTCCATTAAAGCAAAAGTAAAATAAGTTTTTTAAAAAAGAATAAATTCACAAGGAAAAAGAAAATGGAAGAGAAGACAAAGGACTAGTGTAGGAGTGATAGAAATAATTGTGAACTACTCATAGTCATAGTAGTCATAAATACTGATTTTTTTCAAAGTTGTGATATAACTATATTGGGAGCATGAGGGAAGACTTGGGAACAATAAGGTAACAAAACTAGAGAGCCAGGCGTGGTGGCTCACGCCTGTAATTCCAGCACTTTGGGAGACTGAGGTGGGCAGATCACAAGGTCAGGAGATCAAGACCATGCTGGCTAACACGGTGAAACCCCATGTCTACTAAAAATACAAAAAATTAGCTGGGCGTGGTGTCAGGCGCCTGTAGTCCCAGCTACTGGGGAGGCTGAGGCAGGAGAATGGCGTGAACCTGGGAGGCAGAGCTTGCAGTGAGCCGAGATCACGCCACTGCACTCCAGCCTGGGTGACAGAGCAAGACTCTGTCTCAAAAAAAAAACAAAAAAAAATAGAGACAAGGTAATATCTGAAATTGAAATAAAAAGTCCAGAAACAGAAATATAATCAAATTATGTAGAAATATGGAATTAAATGGAGAGGGGGCAGCTAAAACAGCATTATTGCCTCCAGGGAATGGGACTGAGATAAATTGGAGTATGGTCAATACATTTGAATTGTGAAACTATGAATTTTTAAAATGATTACTTTGATAAAAATTGAATTTAAAAACCAGTCCCACCAGCCTGGGTAACATAGGGAGACCCCATCTCTAAAAATTTTTTTAAAAATTAGCTGAGTGTGGTGGCGCATGCCTGTGGTCCTAGCTGTTCAGGAGGCTGAGGTGGGAGGATCACTTGAACCCAGAAGGTTGAGGCTGCAGTGAGCCATGATTGCACCACTGGACTCCAGCCTGGGCAACGGAGTGAGACCCTGTCTTCCCCCTCGCCCCGCGAGATGGAATCTAGCTCTGTTGCCAGGCTGGAGTGCAGTGGCGTGATCTCGGCTCACTAGAATCTCCACCTCCCAGGTTCAAGCGATTCTCCTGCCTCAGCCTCCTGAGTAGCTGGGATTACAGGCACGCGCCGCTATGCTCAGCTAATTTTTGGATTTTCAGTGGAAACGGGGTTTCACCATGTTGACCAGGATGGTCTTGATCTCCTGACCTCGTGATCCAACTACCTCGGCCTCCCAAAGTGCCGAGATTACAGGTGTGAGCCACAGCACCTGGCCCGAGACCCTGTATTAAAAAAGAAATCAACCCCACAGTTTTGTGGTGGGTATTAAATAATGAACAATAAAAACTATTATAGTGCCTGTGTCCATAGCAGGCATTTAATAAATACTAATTTCCTTCCTTTTGTCAATTATTGTTTACAGTAATATTCATACGACTCAGATGATAGGTGGCTTGGCTAAGCAGCAATGTGAGTATGTCACTAAGCAAATTATATGCCCTGCTAAGCTTTCTAAAAATTAATATTGGATGGTTTTATTTTTCTTGGAACCATATCAACCTGATGGGTATGGTTTCTTAGAATTTAGACTCCTGTGCAACTGACACACAAAAAAATCACCCACTTACTGAGTGGGTGTAGTGACCTATGCACAGAACAAATTTTAAAATATTTGGCAACTTTGAAATTACTCCAATAAACCTGAAAACAATTATATTTAAACCTAGATTATAAATTATTTAAGGCCAAGGACATTTTTCTTCTCTTCTATAGTTATGTCAATTAACTATTTTATTTCCAGGGACCACAGTGTTTACCCCCCTACCACCTTTGTTCTGCGAGCTCTCACTGTGGTGGACATGTGATTGATGTTGAAAGAAAGTCAGCCAATATAAAGCTGTTGTGTGTTTCATGCCCAACACTTTGTAAACTAGACTGTAAAGGTCTTGTGGATAGAGACCATATGTTTTGCCATATCAGCATATTCCATAGTATCTAGGAAAATGAATGCTGTGCAGTATTATTTTATTCATCAAATATATACTGTATGCTAGATTCTGTGCTAAGCTCTGAGGATATCTCAGTGAACTGGACAGATGCGGCTTTTGCTGTTGTAAAATTTATAGTCTAACAGAAAATGTTTATGAATTTCTATAATCAAAATAATGGCCCATACTGAAACATTTAAGCAGTTAAAAGCATTGTGTATGTAAAGAGTTTAATAATTTTGGCCGGGTGTGGTGGTTCATGCTTATAATCCCAGCACTTTGGGAGCCCGAGGTGGGTGGATCACGAGGTCAGGAGTTCAAGACCAGCCTGGCCAAGATGGCGAAACCCCGTCTGTACTAAAAATACAAAAATTAGCCCAGCGTGGTGGCAGCTGCCTGTAATCCCAGCTACTGAGGAGGCTAAGGCAGGGAAATCGCTTGAACCCGGGCAGCAGAGGTTGCAGTAAGCCAAGACTGCACTACTGCACTCCAGCCTGGGTGACAGAGTGAGACTCCATCTCTAAATAATAATAATATTTAATAATTATTATTATTTAAGCTATGTTTCTGGTGATTTAAATTCATGCTATAAAAAGGAAATAGTGGTATTATCTGATGTTTTTTCCTCTTTGCTTCTCTTTGTAGATAAGATGCTCCCAAGTCCCTTGCAGCTCTCTTCAGAAGAAAAATCACTAGTGCTCTGCTCTTGCCGTAATACCAAACCTTTTTGACTCATGCTTTGGTGCTGCAACACTGGAAGAATTGCACACAATTTCCAGGAATATCTTTTTTTCTTTTGAGTGATTCTTTGTGGATGAAAAAAGATTTGAGTCTTAATAATTACCTTGTTTTAAAGCTATTTTCTTTATAGTCTGAACTGCTTAATAAATTGGGCCACTTACCAATGAGCCACACAGCCAGTTCTTGTCAGGAACTGGTTGAAAACTGTGCTGTGCATGTAGCAGGAATGGCACAAGAAGATAGCCGTCGTGGTCAAGTGCCATCTTCCTTTTATCATGGTGCCAACCAAGAACTTGACCTGTCCACCAAAGTGTACAAAAGGGAGTCAGGAAGTCCTTATTCTGTGTTAGTGGACACCAAGATGAGCAAGCCACATCTCCATGAAACAGAAGAACAGCCATATTTCAGGGAGACAAGAGCAGTGTCTGACGTGCATGCTGTTAAGGAGGACCGGGAGAATTCTGATGACACAGAAGAGGAAGAGGAAGAAGTCTCTTACAAAAGGGAGCAGATCATAGTGGAGGTAAACCTTAATAATCAAACATTAAATGTATCTAAAGGGGAAAAGGGTGTCTCTTCTCAGTCCAAAGAGACTCCTGTTCTTAAGACAAGCAGTGAGGAGGAAGAGGAAGAGAGTGAGGAAGAGGCCACAGATGACAGCAATGACTATGGAGAGAATGAAAAGCAGAAGAAAAAGGAGAAGATAGTAGAGAAAGTCAGCGTTACACAAAGGAGAACCAGGAGAGCTGCCTCTGTTGCTGCAGCTACCACTTCCCCTACTCCCAGAACTACAAGAGGTCGTAGGAAGAGTGTAGAGCCACCTAAGCGTAAGAAGCGGGCCACAAAGGAGCCCAAAGCACCAGTCCAGAAAGCTAAGTGTGAAGAGAAAGAGACTCTGACCTGTGAGAAGTGCCCCAGGGTATTTAACACTCGCTGGTACCTGGAGAAGCACATGAACGTTACTCATAGGCGCATGCAGATTTGTGATAAATGTGGCAAGAAGTTTGTCCTGGAAAGTGAGCTGTCCCTTCACCAGCAAACAGACTGTGAAAAAAACATTCAGGTAGGTTTCATCACCGAGAGGGCAAACTTTTCAGGATAAAACCTGGCTGTTCAGATTCATCTGGTATCCGCCCAAGAGAATAAATACAATAGAGGCTGAAGGGACAGATTTCACCAATTTATCATTTGAAAAGCTCCTGCTTTGGTCTTTTCTAAACCAAGGCTTTTATTTCGAAAGCATTAAATTTGACGCTGGACTAGTGGGAACACAGGCACACTGGAAGGGGGATCTGTTATAGTTGATTGACCAGGAGGTTAAAATCAACACCAACTTTGCACTGAGATTCACTGTTGTAGGACATGTAATAAAATTCGTTCTGGCATCTTCTCTGTGGAGGTAGGAGTTACTGATTAAAGGTTAGGAGTAGAGAAAGGTCCCTTTCTAGGTTTATAATGATGCCAGATTCTAGTACAGCTGATGGGGACAAAAACCATCATGACTCAGACCGGTGGAAATGGAAGATCTTCAGCAGTGAGTTTGCTTTTACCATTGGAGAGATGACAACACTAAATTTGCCAAGAGGCTGAGCCCATGGGAATATGCAAACTTTAACCAGAGGCTGAGCTGGTTGAAAATGTTGCCCACCTGGCACTAGGTTTACACAATGCCACTGTACAGTATTGTTAAGGTAACAAAATAATGGTATTCAAACCAGGTTGGTGTCGTGAAAGGACTATACTGTGATAGGTTAAAGAGGTATACTAGTTATATTATGTCAAATGGATTGCAGTTATATTGGTTTGCACATGTGAATGCATATTAATGAATATAAGAGGTAAGTCTATTCATGTCTCCATAAGATATGTAACAGAAATATTTTGTACCATATTTAAGCTAAACTTATAAAGGATAAATTGTGTTGGTTTGTTTTGTTTTTTTGGTGTGCTTCTAATATTGGTAGTTATTTTTTAAATTTTACTTTTCTTCCGTTGCTTTTAATCAACAACTGAGATCATTGCTCTACTTTAAAGAGTTTTAAAAAATGGAAATTGCATTTGCTAAAAATTCACCGCTTTTGATTCATCAATTGTGACTTGATCTCCGACACGCTGGGTAAATAAAAGAAGACCGAGTCATGGAGCCCATATCCTCCGGTAACTGCCAGTGCCCTGGCTTGGGTAGGAGTTGTCTGCAACACTTCAGGCCAAAGGCAGTGTGGTGCCCTGCTGCACTCTAGGGAGTGTGGTGCACTGCTGCACTCTAGGGGTCAAACTTGGATTCTGTAATGATCCGTTAATGAAAGTGTTCTTGATCTTTATATATAGGTTTTGTGGGGTGTTTTTTTTTTTTTTTTTTTGACTTAAATCTGTTTAAGTTACAGAAGAGAAAACATTTAATAAATACTTTTTGTGTGTGACTTTCCTCACAATTCTTCATCATACTACTTTTAAATTTGTGTTTTAAGTTTTGTGGATTCTGCTAAATGAACTTCATTCAAATTCCCAAACAACACTGTACTTTGTTCTTATGTATAGATCCTAATAATCCTGATGACCTGGTAACAAGTGAAAACTAAAACCCCAGGCTGGGCGTGGTGGCTCACACCTGTAATCCTAGCACTTTGGGAGGCCAAGACGGGTAGATCACCTGAGGTCAGGAGTTCGAGACCAGCCTTACCAACATGGAGAAACCCCGTCTCTATTAAAAATACAAAATTAGCCAGGCGTGGGTGACGCATGCCTGTAATCCCAGCTACTCGGGAGGCTGAGGCAGGAGAATCGCTTGAACCTGGGAGGCAGAGGTTGCAGTGAGCCGAGATTGCACCACTGCATTCCAGCCTGGGTGACAGAGCGAGACTCTGTCTCAAAAAAAAAAAAAAAACTAAAACCCTGCCCTAAGGCCGGGTGCAGTGGCTCATGCCTGTAATCTCAGCACTTTGGGAGGGTTGCCTGAGCCCAGGAGATTGATCCTGCAGTAAGCCATGATAGCACCACTACATTCCAGCCTGAGCAGCAGAGTGAGACTGTCTAAACAACAACAACAAAAAACCTGCCCTACAAAAATGTCTGATAGTGGTAGTCTCCTTTTCTAGAGCATTTTCCAACCAGAGGTTTATATTTTAACTCTTAGAGTTGTTTCCTGAAGTGACAATGATGTTTAGAGAGATCTTTATTTACAGTGAATTATTTACATGTTCCCATAAGTATCCAAGGGTCTAATGATTACCAAGAGCTGGTATTGTTTTGCTTTAACCAGAAATACTCTGATACACATTATGCCTAATATTACAGGCTATTAATGATTCATGATACAAGGAGCTAGGCAGTGTAGCATGTGTTTTCTACAGATTCTTGCAAGAGAGCTCTGGAACTGGTCTGTAAGGGAAAAGGGATAGACTTTAGTTAATTAAAGTTTAGACCAAAAAAAAACTTTTTAAAAATTTTTTAAGAAATACCGGCCGGGCGGCGCGGTGGCTCAAGCCTGTAATCCCAGCACTTTGGGAGGCCGAGACCATCCTGGCTAACACGGTGAAACCCCCGTCTCTACTAAAAAATACAAAAAAATTAGCCGGGCGAGGTGGCGGGCGCCTGTAGTCCCAGCTACTCGGGAGGCTGAGGCAGGAGAATGGCGTGAACCTGGGAGGCGGAGCTTGCAGTGAGCTGAGATTCGGCCACAGCACTCCAGCCTGGGCGGCAGAGCGAGACTCCGTCTCAAAAAAAAAAAATACCATCCTGGCTAACACCGTGAAACCCCGTCTCTACTAAAAAATACAAAAAACTAGCCAGGCGAGGTGGCGGGCGCCTGTAGTCCCAGCTAGTCGGGAGGCTGAGGCAGGAGAATGGTGTAAACCCAGGAGGCGGAGCTTGCAGTGAGCTGAGATCCGGCTACTGCACTCCAGCCTGGGCGATAGAGCGAGACTCGATCTCAAAAAAAAAAAAAAAAAGAGAGAGGCTGGGTGCAATAGCTCACACCTGTAATCTCAGCACTTTAGGAGGCTGAGACAGGCAGATCACAAGGTCAGGAGTTTGAGACCAGCCTGGCCAACATAGTGAAACCTCGTCTCTACTAAAAATACAAAAATTAGCCAGGCATGGTGGCATTGTACCTGTAGTCCCAGCTACTCGGGAGGCTGAGGCAAGAGACTGCTTGAACCCGGGAGATGGAGGTTGTGGTGAGCCGAGATCGCGCCACTGCACTCCAACCTGGGTGACAGAGTGAGACTCCATCTCAAAATAATAATAATAATAATAGTAATAATTAGAGAGAGAGAGTGATACTAAGAGTTTAGAGGGTATATTCTGCCAGAGGGAAGTGTTTGAAAGTGTAAATTAGATTTGGGGAAATATAATAACATTTCAATTATTCATGTTAATAAATGCTCCAAATGCATTTTTTTTTTTTTTTTCTGAGACAGTCTCGCTCTGTTGCTCCGGCTGGAATACAGTGGCGCGATCTTGGCTCACCACAATCTCCGCCTCCCAGGTTCAAGCAATTCTCCTGCCTCAGCCTCACGAGTAGCTGGGATTACAGGCATGCGCCACCATGCCTGGCTAATTTTGTATTTTTAGTAGAGGTGGGGTTTCTCCATGTTGGCCAGGCTGGTCTCAAACTCCTGACCTCAGGTGATCTACCCGCCTTGACCTCCCAAAGTGCTGGGATTACAGGCATGAGCCACTGCACCTGGCTCCAAATGCATTTTCTAAGGCGTAAGAACGTTTTTATATTTCTACATACCTATAATACCTATACCACTAATACATATTTTGTTTCATCTTGTCTTTATTATACTAATTTAAAATTAGTATATATTCTCTGGTAAACCCTTACTAACTGATGTGGAGGAGGCAGCCACACTTGCTTAATACCTATATTTTTAAAACTTGAATCTCTTGCAACTTCTGTTTAAAAATAAAAAAGCTTAGCTGGGCGTGGTGACTCATGCCTATAATCCCAGTACTTTGGGAGGCTGAGGCAGATGGATCACGAGGTCAGAAGATCGATATCACCCTAGCAACATGGTGAAACCCCGTCTCTACTAAAAATACAAAAAAATTAGCCGGGCGTGGTGGCGCTCGCCTGTAATCCTGGCTACTTGGGAGGCTGAGGCAGGAGAATCACTTGAACATTGCTTGATGTTAGTGGAACTTTCCACTTTTTGTCTTAGTTTTTGCCATTGTTTTCATACTCCCAAAGAGTATCTAAAAGATGCATCTTAGAAAAAGAGAACATACAGATGTTGGTGTTGGAATCTGGGCTCTGTGGAAGAATAGCATTTATCTGGATTCTGGCCTTGTGCCGTGAACCTGAAGCACATCCGTTTCATCTGCCAGTAGGCTGGTATGGCATTCTGTAAGCCCCTATAAATATTATTTCTATTTATCCTGCTCAGTGTGTTTCCTGTAACAAATCGTTCAAGAAACTCTGGTCCCTTCATGAGCATATCAAGATCGTCCATGGATATGCAGAAAAGAAATTTTCCTGTGAAATTTGTGAGAAGAAATTCTATACTATGGCTCATGTGCGGAAACACATGGTTGGTAAGTTTTTCTGCTTTTCTCTCTTACCTATAATTTTCCCTTGCTCTTCTGTGTGCTTTATGCCCTGGGTTGGGCAGAATATGAGGAATTGCCCTAATCAGTTTTGACCTGTTGAAACTGAATACAATATGTCTTCAGTAAGTATCACCAAATTGGATGGTATAGTCTTCCACACCCAGATTTCTTTTCAACATTATTTTTCTCTTCAGATATTACTATTATAGCCTCACAAAGGCCAGGTGTGGTGGCTCGCGCCTGTAATCCCAGCAGTTTGGGAGGCTGAGGCAGGTGAATCACATGAAGTCAGGAGTTCGAAACCAGTCTAGCCAACATGGTGAAACCCTGTCTCTACTAAAAATACAAAAATTAGCTGGGTGTGGTGGCGCATGCCTGTAATCCCAGCTACTCGGGAGGCTGAGGCAGGATAATCACTTGAATCCCGGGGGCGGAGGTTGCAGCGAGCCAAGATCAAACCACTGCACTCCGGCCTGTGCGACAGAGCAAGACTCCATCTCAGAAAAAAAAAAAAAAAAAAAGAGGCTCACAAATCAGTGTAGAAAATTAGGAGGGCATAATTGCTTTACAGTAGGATACATTTTTAGTTTGAGCTTTTTGGTGGATTTGTTTTGACACTAAGTACATTCTGTGTTGCAGCACACACAAAAGACATGCCATTTACATGTGAAACCTGTGGAAAATCATTCAAACGCAGTATGTCACTCAAGGTGCACTCCTTGCAGCATTCTGGAGAGAAGCCCTTCAGATGCGAGGTAAGGAATGTGCTACCTACAGGCCCAGGCCTAGGGGTTAGTGTTTGCATAGATGATGGACCAGTGAGAGACTGGTATGCTGGAGCAGGAGGCACAAAGCTGCCTTCCACAGAACCTTCAGACATGTGTTCTGAGCTCGGTGTGTGCTGTCACTGCAAGGTAGAAAAATGTCACTTTTAACACACTGTTAACTCTTAGATTAGGTTAACTTGGAAATAACACACAATGACTTATTTTTCTTTTCTCAGTGATTCTGAGAAGTCGAGTATACTTCAATGATAATTTTGTGAGAAAATTTCCCTTTTATTAGTAACTCACCTGCAGAAATATGGCAAAGCCAAATAGCTGACACAAGCAGGTTCTATTTTGAGTATGAAAAATAAGCCTAATATCAGAGACTATGTTAGGGTGGGCTCAGGTAAAGCTACTATGCTTGGCATTCAAAAATCTCCACTGTGTCCAATGCAGAACTGTGACGAAAGGTTTCAGTACAAGTACCAGCTACGCTCCCACATGAGCATTCATATTGGGCACAAACAGTTCATGTGCCAGTGGTGTGGCAAGGATTTCAACATGAAGCAGTACTTCGACGAACACATGAAAACACACACTGGTAAGAATTTCTTGGGAAAGATACAGATAATGTCTCAAGCACTTGTTGATCATCTGTGGGTCTGTTTTTTAAAAAATCAAAACCACAAATTTGCATTTGAAGAAAAAATCTCACTTTAAATAAACCTAATATGTAAAAATGTAGATTAGTAATACTGAAAAATTTAGCTTTAATAACTCTGATTGTTTAAAAAAGAATTGTTTGTGAGTGCCTTTTAACTTTGAGCTCTTTTAAGACAATGAGGTCTTTGCGTGGGGTTCAGGAACTCCTGAAATTGTATGAAACTTGTTTTGTGTATGTGCATATGTTATTTTCCTAAGGAAAGGGTTCTGGAACTTACAAGGATGGAGGACACTGATTGCTTTAATAGAATACCCTTCTCTCTGTTTTTTTTTTAATTTTTTTTTTTTTTAAGACAGGGTCTCGCTTCCATTACTCAGGCTGGAGGGCAGTGGCGCAGTCTCAGCTCACTGCAGCCTCTACCTCCCAGGCTCAAGCCATCCTCCCACCTTAGCCAACCAAGTAGCTGGGACCACAGGTGCGCACCACCATGCCTGGCTAATTTTTGTATTTTTTGTAGAGAGAGGGTTTTACCATGCTGCCCAGGCTGGTCTCCATCTCCTGGGCTCAAGTGATCTGCCTGCCTCAGTCTCCCAAAGTGCTGGAATTGTAGGTGTGAGCCACCAAGACAGCCCCTCTCGGTGTTCTTAAAGTTTGATTTTATATGATTTATCAAAATTCACTACTTTTCAGGAACGCATCCATTCCATGAGGTTAATTAATATTTTAACCACTTTGTGGTTTTAGGAGCATATGTTCCATAGCATGGATTTGAGTCTTACAAGCATTTGATTATCCTGCTTCCAGGGAACTGGCTAAAATAATAGCTCCCCTATAAACACTATCATTGTATCTCAGTCTAAACTTGATGTTCTGGGATTAGTCATCTTTGCATAAATTGAACAGGATGAAACATTTTTCAGGTTTCTAAATAAAATATAATGACAGGATTTCAGGTTCCATTAGTCTACAGAATAGTGAAGCTGGAAAGAACAACAGAGATTATCTTGCTTAGCCTGCTATTCTTTTTGCTTAACTAGTGGTGAGGAAATTCTGCCCATGGCTGGATCTCTTTAGTTCGCAGTTCTCTGTTGAAGCCCAAAGAAAAACGCCTACCTAGTGGGCTTCTTTCTCATTCAGAACAGAGCACCCGCAGATTTTAAGGATTTTTAGTCTAGATGAAGAGTCATGAAAGCAGTTTAATTAGTTAAATTAGACCTGAAAAGAAAATGATAACTTTGCAGATATAGCCAAGTGGATGACAGGATACATCAGAATAGTTAACAGATTCTCCTTATAATTTGGTGGCTCTTGGATAGGCTCTTAGTTCTAATGTCATTTTTAGGGTTCAGGTTTTTTTGTGTGTGATACAGCAAGAAAACATGGAACTAAACAGAGCATAAGTTTTGGGGGGTTTTTTGGTTTTCTTTCTTTTTTTTCTAGATGGAGTCTCGCTCTGTCACCCAGACTGAGTGCAGTGGCACGATCTTGGCTCACTGCAACCTCCGCCTCCCAGGATTCAAGTGATTCTCCTGCCCCAGCCTCCCGAGTAGCTGAGATTACACACGTTCACCACCATGCCTGATTAATTTTTTTTTTTTTTTAGTAGAGACAGGGTTTCACCATATTGGTGAGGCCACTCTAGAACTCCTGACCTCAAATGATCCACCTGCCTCGGCTTCCCAAAGTGCTGGGATTACAGGCGTGAGCCACCACCCCTGGCCAGAACATAACTTTTTTGTGAAGGCGGAAGTTTTGTCATATTCACACACACTGCTTGGCACATAGATGCTTGGTAAATGTCACAGAATTGAAAGGAACCTCTAGCACTTAAGTCTCTGTCTCTGCATCCCCCTTATCTTCCCTGCCTGTTTCCCTGTGTGCTTTTCTCCCCATTCCTTCCTCACTCTTTCTCCTGTATATCTTTGTTTCTTCTCCTTTGTCATTTTTTTCTTTGGACCCTTAAATGTTCATAATGTGAAACTGAAGTGTTTCTTTCATGATTATTTTAGTTATTGAATAAATTTATGTTGAGTATTCGTCTTTGATCAGATAGGCAAACTGAATACTTCTTGTTTCTTCTAAAGCAATACAACTACCTAAATTCCCACCCCCTAAAAAATTATTATTATTATTATTATTATTATTATTATTCAGACAGAGTCTTGCTCTGTCACCCAGGCTGGAGTGCAGTGGTGTGACCTCCACTCACTGCAACCTCCACCTCCCAGGTTCAAGCAATTTTCCTGCCTCAGCCCCCTGAGTAGGTGGGACTACAGGTGCACACCACCATGCCTGGCTAATTTGTGTATTTTTAATAGAGATGGAGTTTCACCATGTTAGCCAGGCTAGTCTTGAACTCCTGACCTCAGGTGATCCACCTGCCTTGGCTTCCCAAAGTGCTAGGATTACAGGCATGAGCCACCATGCCCAGCCCCCCAAATTTTTATCTTTCTCATTAAAGGTGTAATTCATATACACCTGGACGTGGTGGCTCACGCCTGTAATGCCAGCACTTTGGGAGGCCAAGGCAGGTGAATCTCTTGAGCCCAGAGGTTCAAGACCAGTCTGGGCAACATGGCAAAACCCCAGCTCTGCAAAAATACAAAAGTTAGCCATGGGTGGTGACACACACTTGTAGTCCCAGCTACTTGGGAGGCTGAGGCGGGGAGGATGGTTTGAGCCCAGGAGATCGAGGCTGCAGTGAGCTGTGATTGTGTCACTTCACTCCAGCCTGGGCAACAGAGCCAGACCTGGTCTCAAAAATCAAAACAAACAAACCAGAAAAAGAGTAACACATACTTATTAAAATATATGAGAAACTATGAAAATTGCAAACAAAATAAAATCATGCCACCAAGAGATCACCATTCTTAACATTTTGGCATATACCCATGAAAAAAAATTCTTCAGTTTCTTAACACACATATAGACAGATACTTTGCATAAGTGTTTATGTGTTCATGTATATAGTAAAAACAAATGTTGGATATTTATACTCTTGTAACCTGCTTTTTCTTTTGCTGTATTATGTCAGCAATATAATTTTAATGGTTATATAATATTTATTCTTGTAAATTTGCTATAATAGTAGCTATAATTTATTATACACATGTATGTCTGGCATTATCTTAAGTGCTTTATCTCATTTAATTAATGTACCCTTTGCAACAGTCCTATAAAGTGAAGGATTTGTTTTGTTGTTGTTTGTTTTGAGATGGAGTTTTGCTCTGTCGCCCAGGCTGGAGTGCAGTGGCGCGATCTCGGCTCACTGCAACTTCCGCCTCCCATGTTCAAGCAATTCTCCTGCCTCAGCCTCCTGAGTAGCTGGGATTACAGGCTCATGCCGCCATGCACAGCTAATTTTTTTGTATTTTTAGTAGAGACGGGGGTTTCACTGTGTTGGCCAGGCTGGTCTCGAACTCCCAACCTCATGATCCGCTCGCCTTGGCCTCCCAAAGTACTGGGATTATAAGCACGAGCCACTGCGCCTGGCCTTTTTTTTTTTTTTTTTTTTTTTTGAGACGGAGTCTCACTCTGTCGCCCGGGCTGGAGTGCAGTGGCCGGATCTCAGCTCACTGCAAGCTCCGCCTCCCGGGTTCACGCCATTCTCCTGCCTCAGCCTCCCGAGTAGCTGGGACTACAGGCGCCCGCCACCTTGCCCAGCTAGTTTTTTTTTGTATTTTTTTAGTAGAGACGGGGTTTCATCGTGTTAGCCAGGATGGTCTCGATCTCCTGACCTCGTGATCCGCCCATCTCGGCCTCCCAAAGTGCTGGGATTACAGGCTTGAGCCACCGCGCCCGGCCTTTTTTTTTTTTTAAAGACAGAGTCTCAGGCCGGGCGCGGTGGCTCAAGCCTGTAATCCCAGCACTTTGGGAGGCCGAGATGGGCGGATCACGAGGTCAGGAGATCGAGACCATCCTGGCTAACACGATGAAACCCCGTCTCTACTAAAAAAACACAAAAAACTAGCCGGGCGAGGTGGCGGGCGCCTATAGTCCCAGCTACTTGGGAGGCTGAGGCAGGAGAATGGCGTAAACCCGGGAAGCGCAGCTTGCAGTGAGCTGAGATCCGGCCACTGCACTCCAGCCTGGGCGGCAGAGTGAGACTCCGTCTCAAAAAAAAATAAAATAAAATAAAGACAGAGTCTCACTCTGTTGCCCAGGCCTGGCCCGATCTCAGTTCACCGCAACCTATACCTCCCAGGTTCAAGTGATTCTCCTGCCTCAGCCCCCAAGTAGCTGGGATTACAGGCACATGCCACCACGCCTAGCTATTTTTTTTTATTTTTAGTAGAAATGGGGTTTCACCATGTTGGCCAGGCTGGTCTTGAACTCCTGACCTCAGGTGATCCACCCGCCTCAGCCTCCCAAACTGCTGGGATTACAGACATGAGCCCCACCCCTGAGCCTGGCCAGTGAAGGATATTTTCTCCACTTATTTAGCCAGGTCCCTGCTAGACATTTATGTTATTTCTGTTTCCAATTTTTCTACTGTTATACATAGCCACAGGCCAGGCACAGTGGCTTACACCTGTAATGTCAGCACTTTGGGAGGCCAAGGTGGGTGGATCACTTGAAGTCAGGAGTTCGAGACCAGCCTGGCCAACACAGCAAAGCCCTGTCTCTACTGAAAATACAAAAAATTAGCCGAGTGTGGTGGCACACACCTGTAATCCCAGCTACTCAAGAGGCTGAGGCAGGAGAATCACTTGGGCCCGGGACAGGGAGGTTGCAGTGAACTGAGATCACGCCACTTTATTCCAGCCTGGGGACAGAGCAAAACTCCATCTCAAAAAAATAAATAGCTACAATATTGTTTATCACAGTGTTATCACAGTCGTAATTATTTACTTAGGATAAATTTTTGGAAGTAGGATTATTATAGCAAAGAGATACACACATTTTTAAGACTTAGTGTCATGTATTACAAAATGCCCTCCACATATACTCCTGCCCGCTGTATGAAAATGAAAATACTCATTTGCGGCCAGGTGCACTGACTCACGCCTGTAATCCCAGCACTTTGGGAGGCTGAGGTGGGAGGATCACTTGAGCTCAGGAGTTCAAGACCAGCCTAGGCAATATAGTGAGTCCCCATCTCTATTAAAAAGAAAATTTTAAAAACCCAGAGGGAAAATACTTGTTTGCCCAGCCCTTTATAATTGTAAATAAAATCCTTGCTGATTTGATAGGTGAGAAATGATTTCTTATATTAATTTGCATTTATTTAATTACTAGGTAAGAGTGAACATTTTTATCTGCTTAATAGTTATCAATGTATTTTCTTTTCTGAATTGCTTGTGCCTTTTCTGTGTTCGTCGTTCCATTAGTGTTTGACTTTTTAAATTTCATTAATGTTGAAATACTTACCTCTGGTTTGTCATCTGCCTTTTAATATTATTCAGAGTGTCCAAACTGGAAAAGCAGCTAGATGGTAAAGTTGGACAAACCTGGCTCTGCCAATCACTAGCAGAATTGTGTAACCTCTCTAGGCCTCTGGTTTCTTGATATTAAATAAGAATGACAGTAGTACCTGAAGGGTACAGGAGAAATGTTGGTTTTAGAGAAGGATTAGCTTTAGAGAAGGAAGGGGATACAGATAGATCTCTAAGGCTTAATGAAACTACATTTAGAGACAGCAGTGTGTTTTGGTTGGGATTAAGGACATTGTATGAACTGACAGTATTGGACTGTTTCTTGCAGTTAAAGAGAAATGAGGCAGACCTTGTTTAGGAAGGCTGACCGGCCATCAGTCAGGGTTTACTAGGATGGTGTGGACATAGGGTGAGTTCAAAATAGAATACCTACTGATTCTCCTTATACCAGGCACAGTGCTGTGTGCCTAGAGACACAAGGATGAATTAAGACCTGGTTTCTGCTCTTAAGGAGCTTATAGTCTGCTGAATGGTAATGATGGTGTTGATGGTGATGATAATAGCAGGTAAAATGCGTTGAGTACTATGTGCCAGATACTGTTGTAAGCACTTTACCAGATACTGTTGTAAGCACTTTACTTGTGTTTTGTATCGTAATAATCTATTAAGGAGATTATTATCTTTATTTTATTTATTTATTTATTTTTGAAACAGAGTCTTGCTCTGTCACCCAGGCTGGAGTGCAGTGGCGTGATCTCAGCTCACTGCAACCTCCACCTCCTGGGTTCAAGCGATTCTCCATCTCAAAAAATAATAAGGTAAAATAAAATAAAATTTATGGTAATGGCAACTGATGAGATTAAAGTTATCACTTTAAAAGTGATACAAAGTAGAACTTGGTGAATTGACTGGATATCAGTACTATCAAAATAGTATTCAATCACCAAGTTTGAATGAACTTTTATTTATTTATTTGTTTGAATGAACTTGGGGGATTGATTGGATATCAGTAGTATCAAAGGGTAGCATAGAAGGGAAGAATCAAGGGTTAGTCTCAGATGTGGGGCATAAAACTATTTGTCAAGATAGAGAATAGTAGAGGGAAGAGCAGGTTTGATAGATAGGATAACGAATTTAATTTTGTACTTGTTTTGAGATATCTCTGGGGCATTCAAGTAAGCAGTCTGAAAAATGGGTTTAGACCGGGCGCAGTGACTCACACCTGTAATCCCAGTACTTTGGGAGGCTGAGGAGGGCAGATCACGAGGTCAGGAGATCGAGACCATTCTGGCTAACATGGTGAAACCCTGTCTCTACTAAAAATACAAAAACTTAGCTGGGCATGGTGGCGGGGCCTGTAGTCCCGGCTACTCGAGAGGCTAGGGCAGGAGAATGGCATGAACCCAGGATGGGGAGCTTGCAGTGAGCCAAGATTGCGCCATTACACCCCAGCCTGGGCAATAGAGCGAGACTCTGTCTCAAAAAAATAAAATTAAATTAAAAGAAAAATGGGTTTAAAATTCAAGAAAGAGGCCGGGCGCGGTGGCTCAAGCCTGTAATCCCAGCACTTTGGGAGGCCGAGACGGGCGGATCACGAGGTCAGGAGATCGAGACCATCCTGGCTAACACGGTGAAACCCCGTCTCTACTAAAAAATACAAAAAACTAGCCGGGCGACGTGGCGGGCTCCTGTAGTCCCAGCTACTTGGGAGGCTGAGGCAGGAGAATGGCGTAAACCCAGGAGGCGGGGCTTGCAGTGAGCTGAGATCCGGCCACTGCACTCCAGCCTGGGCAGCAGAGCGAGACTCCGTCTCAAAAAAAAATAAAATAAAATAAAATAAAATAAAATAAAATAAAATTCAAGAAAGATTTCGGTTAGATGTATATATGTATGTATGTGTGTGTATATATATGTATGTGTGTGTGTGTGTGTGTGTGAGGAGGGGGTGTGTGTATGTATATACATATTTATTCTGCCCAAAGATATTCACCCTAAGCAGACTGGAATGCTTGTGTTTATTGGACAGACCACATACAAAAGACAACTAGCCTAATTTTTGCTCTTTTCTATCTTCTCTGTAGGTTCTCTGTCTTCATTTATACTGTTTTTTCTTCAGACTCATTACATTGCTGTACAATTAGGTTAGCTTTATCTACATGTAAAAGTTCGGATATATCTTTAGATATATTAATATACATACTTTTCCAGTTACCTTGATGAATTTAGCTGTAATTATATCCTCTTGCCACCCATTTACCAGCTTTTCCTTAAAGTGGAACAGTGTACAGGTAGTTGATTTTAAATATTAGATTTGTATTTATCCTTGTTTCAACCTCATTGTAATCTTAACCTTGAAGTTTCAGAGAAACCTTAATATCAACCATTAAACACATTTAGGAGATGGGGCGTAATGAATAATGAGATTTAGAGGCAGATGGGATTGTGGGTTAATGTCAAGTGAAGGTCTGGAACAACAAATGTGGACATTAAGAAGTGAATAAAAGATTACTAAGCAGTAAAAAAGACCAATTTTAATTTGAATCTAGGCATTTGTAGTAGGCTAGTTCTAGTAGTTTTTGGTCTTTCTGCAGCAAATCACTTATAGTATAGAAGACTACAAATGAGGGCCAGGCATGGTGGCTCACACCTGTAATCCCAGCACTTTGAGAGGCTAAGGTGGGTGGATCAATTGAAGTCAGGAGTTTGAGACCAGCCTGGCCAATGTGGTGAAACCTGCCTCTACTGAAAATACAAAAACTAGCCAGGTGTGGTGGTGCATGCCTGTAGTCCCAGCTGCTTGGGAGGCTGAGGCAGGAGAATTGCTTGAACCCAGAGGCGGAGGTTGCAGTGAGTCAAGATCATACCACTGCACTCCAGCCTGGGTGACAGAGTGAGACCCTGTCTCAAAAAAAAAACCAAAAAAAGAGATAAGCATAAAGAATAAAACATCACCCATGATCCTATTACCTAGAGATAATCACTGGTAACATTTGTTGTATTTTTTTCTTTTAATAGAGTTGGGGGTCTCACTATGTTGGCCAGGCTGGTCTTGAACTCCTGGCTCAAGCAATCTGCCCTGCCTCAGCCTCCCAAAGTGCTGGGATTACAGGTGTGAGCCACTGTGGCTGGCCTGTTGTATTTCTTTCCGTGTATATATATTTTTAAAAGGTAGATAATACCATGCATGCTTTTCTTTTTTTTGAGATGGAGCCTTGCTCTGTCACCCAGGCTGGAGTGCAATGGCACAGTCTCACTCACTGCAACCTCTGCCTCCCGGGTTCAAGCAATTCTCCTGCCTCAGCCTCCCCAGCAGCTGGGACTACAGGTGTGTGCCACCACACCCGGCTAATTTTTGTATTTTTAGTAGAGATGGGGTTTTTCCATGTTGGCCGAGCCTGTCTCGAACTCCTGACCTCAAATGATCCGCCTGCCTCAGCCTCTTAAAGTGCTGGGATTACAGGCATGAGCCACCACACCCGTCCTCATGCATGCATTTTCATAACTTGCTTTTATTTAATAGACCATAGATAAACTTAATAGATTATACATTTTCATGTTAATAATTACATTTCTGGGCTGGGCGCAGTGGCTCACGCCTGTAATGCCAACACTTTGGGAGGCCGAGGCGGGTGGATCACAAGGTCAGGAGATCAAAGCCATCCTGGCTAACACGGTGAAACCCTGTCTCTGCTAAAAATACAAAAAATTAGCCGGGCACGGTGACAGGCGCCTGTAGTCCCAGCTACTCGGGAGGCTGTGGCGGCAGAATCACTTGAACCCAGGAGGCGGAGGTTGCAGTGAGCCGAGATTGCGCCACTGCACTCCAGCCTGGGTGACAGAGTGAGTCTCCACCACAAAAAGAAAAAAAGGAAAAAAGAAATACATTTCTGTACTTTATAACGTTGTTGTTCTAAGATAGCATCTCTCTGTGGCTCAGGCTTGAGTGCAGTGGTGCAATCTCAGCTTACTGCAACCTCTGCCTCCCAGGCTCAAGTCATTCTCCCACCTCAGCCTCTTCAGTAGCTGGGACTGCAGGTGCACACCACCACACTTGGCTAATTGTTTGTATTTTTTTGTAAAAACAGAGTCTTACCATGTTGAGGCTGGTCTCAAACTCCTGGGTTGAAGCAGTCCTCCTGCTTTAGCCTCCCAAAGTGCTGGGATTCCAGGTGTGAGCCACTTTACCTAGCCTGTAACATTGTTTTCAATGGTATTTTCCATCAAACAAATATACTATGATTCATTTGCTTAATTCCATTTAACACAGAAGTAGAAGGGCTTTTGTTTGTTTTTTAATATATAGACAGGGTGTCACTGTGTTGCCCAGGCTGGTCTCGAACTCCTAGCCTCAAGTGATCCTCCTGCCTTGGCCTCCCAAAGTGCTGGGATTACAGGCTTGAGACACCACACCCTGCCAGAAGTTGAAGTTTTTTAGACAGTTGGAGGAAATTGATTAAAAAGAAGGAAAACAAACTGGGCTCAGAATTCATCCAGAAAGGTGAAGATGAGTCACAGTAAGGAGCCTAGCTGTGGCAGTGATTGAAGAATGAAAAGTGTAAAGAGGGCCAGGCGTGGAGGCTCACACCTGTAATCCCAGCACTTTGGGAGGCTGAGGTGGGCAGATCACCTGAGGTCAGGAGTTTGAGACCAGCGTGGCCAATACGGTGAAACCTCATCTCTACTAAAAATACAAAAATTAGCTGGGTGTGATGGCATGTGCCTGTAATCCCAGCTACTCTGGGGGCTGAGGCAGGAGAATCACTTGAGCCCAGGAGACAGAGGCTGCAGTGAGCTGAGATCGTGCCACTCACTACACTTCAGCCTGGGCGACAGAGCAGGACTCCGTCTCAAAAAAAAAGTGTAAAGACAAGAGAAATGGCCGGGCGCGGTGGCTCAAGCCTGTAATCCCAGCACTTTGGGAGGCCGAGACGGGCGGATCACGAGGTCAGGAGATCGAGACCATCCTGGCTAACATGGTGAAACCCCGTCTCTACTAAAAATACAAAAAACTAGCCGGGCGAGGTGGCGGGCGCCTGTAGTCCCAGCTACTCGGGAGGCTGAGGCAGGAGAATGGCGTAAACCCAGGAGGCGGAGCTTGCAGTGAGCTGAGATCCGGCCACTGCACTCCAGCCTGGGCGGCAGAGCGAGACTCCGTCTCAAAAAAAAAAAAAAAAAAAAAAAAACAAGAGAAATATGATAGGTTTCAAATAATACTGATAGTTATGGAGAAAACTGACTCTTCAATCTCTCAGGAAAGTGAGGAAAATTCTGGCTTCCATGGAAGAGGCCATAGAGGATGTCAGTTTTCTATTACAATGAAAAGTTGGAGACAAGAAATTTGTACTATGAGTAAAGAGGTGTTTTCTCCTAGTAATATAAGAAGGGGCCCGGGGAGGGGTGGGAAAAAAAGGAGTCCCAAAGTAGATGAGAAAGTAAGAAAATACATCCCTTCATGTGTGCAGAAATGCAAATTGAGTGGTTTGTGAAATACTGTGGTTTATATGTCAAAAACATAAACTCTGGAACCAGGCTGCAGATTTTAAATCCTAACTCTCCATTAGCATATAAACTTGAGCAAGTTTATTAATTCCCTTATGAGTGAAATAAGGAGTAATAGTGTACCTGCCTCATACAGTCACTGTGAGGATCACCAAGGTTAATAAATGTAAAGCAGTTAGCAGTGCCTGGTATACAGTAAGACCCAATACACATGAGTAGAATAAACACACCTGTTGGGAGAAGAGGGAGCAGCAATGGAAGTGACAGCAACACTCTTATAGGAGTTAATGTAAAGAGACGAGCTATAGATATGGAGGACTGATGCAGGAATTGATCAATACAAGCGTATGGTTCACCAAAGTGCATGTACAGAAGTACTCCCCACCTCACCTCAGCATCCCATATAAAATGACTGATGGACATACAGAATCAAAAAGCATTTTATTTTCTACAGCCTGGGTAGAGAAGCAGGCAGACACAGAATGGAACTAAGCAGTAAGTTCAAAAGCAAGTTAGGGAAGCTTAAAAATTAAGCCCTCAGAACCCAAACCTAATTTCCTTTCTAAACGCCCTAAGAACTATGGGATTCTGTCTCCTTTTTTGACTCATTGGCCCAGTGGTCCTCAACTAGGAGCGGTAACCCCCAACACCCTCCCTACACCCACAGACATTTGGAAATGGCGTAGGGGCATTTTTTTATTGTTGAAATCTCTTGTGTGTATTCAGTAGGCTGGCATCAGGAATGCTGAATGCCAGATAGTCCCACATAATGAGGAATTGTCTGCAGAAATGCTGGTAGCATTCTCATTGAGAAACACTGTGGTGTGAAATTCATACTGTAGGTTTGTCAAGCCAGTATTTTCTAAGTTCAGTGCCAAAAAGCAAGCTGTTTGCTAAGGATTCTGTAAGAATAGACAGGAAGAGACTTCTTTGTCCCACAGGACATTTTCAGAAAATTCTTACTTTTGTTTGGAATATCAGAAATTGCTTACAGGACAGGGCCTTAGCTCATGCCTGTAATCTCAGCACTTTGGGAGTCTGAGGCGGGAGGATCACTTGAGCCCATGGGTTCGAGACCAGCCTGGGCAAAATTTGGAGACCCTGCCTCTACAGAAAAAAAAAGATAGCCAGATGTGGTAGCTGGCACCTGTAGAAGGCCCAGTTACTTGGGAGGCTGAGCTGGGAGGATTGCTTGAGCCCAGGAGGTTGAAACTGCAGTGAGCTGTGATCATACCACTGTACCCCAGCCTGGGTGACAGAGCAAGATCCTCTTTAAAAAAGAAATTGCAAGGCCGGGCACAGTGGCTCACGCCTATAATCCCTGCACTTTGGGAGGCCGAGGCGGGCAGATCACGAGGTCAGGAGATCAAGACCATCCTGGCTAACACGGTGAAACCCTGTGTCTACTAAAAATACAAAAAATTAGCCGGGCATGGT
Organism: Trachypithecus francoisi; assembly: GCF_009764315.1. Taxonomy (NCBI): domain Eukaryota; kingdom Metazoa; phylum Chordata; class Mammalia; order Primates; family Cercopithecidae; genus Trachypithecus; species Trachypithecus francoisi. The sequence continues at coordinate 23,914,051 of NW_022681466.1, read as the reverse complement.
GGCGGGTGCCTGTAGTCCCAGCTATTTGGGAGGCTGAGGCAGGAGAATGGCATGAACCCAGGAGGCGCAGCTTGCAGTAAGCCAAGATCGCGCCACTGCAATCCAGCGTGGGTGACAGAGTGAGACTCCATCTCAAAAAAAAAAAAAAAAGAAAAAGGAAAAAGGAATTGCAGCCGGGCACAGTGGCTCACGCCTGTAATCCCAGCACTTTGAGAGGCCGAGGTGGGTGGATCACCTGAAGTCAGGAGTTTGAGACCAGCCTGGCCAACATGGTGAAACCCCGTTTCTACTAAAAATACAAAAATTAGCCAGCATGGTGGTGCACGCCTGTAGTCCCAGCTACTCGGGAGGCTGAGACAAGAGAATCATTTGAACCCAGGAGGTGGAGGTTGCAGTGAGCCGAGATCGCACCATCGCACTATAGCCTGTGTGACAAGAGCAAAACTCTGTCTCAAAAAACCAAAAAATAAATAAATAAATAGCTTACAGATTAACTTGCCTAAATTTAAAGGCAAAGAGTCATCTAGGATGTTTCCTTGAGCACAGAAAGCCATTTGAACTGTTCTTTATGTAGGATGTAGAGGATCACTAATGTAGATGCCTTCTCCCCCATCTTTATCTTCTTTTAGCTAAGCCCAGATGGTAGGGTGTATGTAAGTTTTAGTTGTCTCTACTCTGATCTGTTAAGTCCAAATTTGAGAGGATTTTTAAATGACTCTATAATACAGTCTCATAGGCCAGGTGCAGTGGCTCACACCTGTAATCCCAGCACTTTAGGAGGCCCAGATAGGAGGATCACTTGAGGCCAGGAGTTCGAGACCAGCCTGATCAACATAGTGAGACCCCATTTCTATTAAAAAAAAAAAGAAAAGAAGAAGCGTGAGCACACAATCACCACCTAATATGTTAATCATTTTTATGTCTGTGTTCATCTCAGGAGAGAAACCCTTTATCTGTGAAATCTGTGGCAAAAGCTTCACCAGCCGCCCCAACATGAAGAGACACCGCAGAACTCACACAGGCGAGAAGCCCTATCCGTGTGATGTGTGTGGCCAGCGGTTCCGCTTCTCGAATATGCTTAAGGCCCACAAGGAGAAGTGCTTTCGGGTGACCAGCCCCGTGAATGTGCCACCTGCTGTCCAGATCCCACTTACAACTTCCCCAGCCACCCCAGTTCCTTCTGTGGTGAACACACCCACAACCCCAACCCCTCCAATCAATATGAATCCTGTAAGCACTCTTCCCCCTCGGCCCATCCCCCACCCCTTCTCACACCTGCACATCCACCCACACCCTCACCACCCGCATCACCTTCCCATCCCTCCAGTCCCTCACCTCCCCCCACCTCCAGCTCTCTTTAAGAGTGAGCCTTTAAATCATAGAGGCCAGAGTGATGACAACTTTCTGCGGCACCTGGCAGAGAAGAACAGTTCAGCACAGCATCATTAACATCCGTCTCCTTAGTGTGTTCTCCAGGAGACACGTCCCCATGTGTGAGCGTGCACAGAGGGAGTCGGTGAGCATTTCCTTAGTTCTTAGACTCTCCTCCGCCTCTACCAAGAGCTTCGCCAGTGTCACTGAATCAACAGATCCAAGGGAATGAACAAGAAGACTACCTTGAGCTCACAGAGGGACTGTCATCTAAACCAAGGGAACCACTGAACTAAAGCCCAATTTGCTTGCATTTTCTGATGACTTTTATAAGTTTCAAATACTCAGACTTGTGGAATTTTATAATTTCATATCAGCTGATGAGGTATGCTTGCTTTTATATCCCGGACTTCTCCTCAAAGAGGGGATAGGCCTGGTTTCCTTTGTACTAATCGGGAAGGCTGTGAGATTAATCCAGAGCATTAATTGTATCACTGTGTATGGTAAGGAATTCTTTTCAGCTTTTGGTGCCAGCTACAGAGTTGAGCTGGCCATGATTCACAGTATATCAAGCATTATAGAGAAAGACAAATTTTCTTCGTGTAGCTCTCCTAACGCACTCTTTATTTTACTACAGAAATTATTTTAGAGTTTTTGTATAGACTTCTTTAGTAGTCTGTTTCTAAAATGAAATGTATTTCAATAAGCGGTGTAATTTTTTCAGTGTAGCTGAACCTATGTTGTAAAATAGAAAAAAAATTTTATAGTCATCAAAATGTGATTCTTAAAGATGCATATAACTTCTATAATTCAAAGTTATTCTTACATCCGTACAACTCAAAAGGTGCTTCAGAGACTAGATGTATCTGAGAGGGTCTCCACACCAGGTTACTGCAAAAACGAGGTTTTGCTTTCAGGATTTGGCATAAATACTTGGTAGTTTTGACATCTCTGTGTAACACTCAGAGAGGCTCCCTAATGTGCTCCTGTCCTCCATGTTCTACCTGACTTCGTTAGTGCATTACATGAAATGATTTGCAGGGGATGGGGCCTTTTCCAGGGAAGTCACCTAAAGCTTCCATGTTTTGAACATTTGAATAAGGCTGTTTGCTGACAGGAGGAGGAAGTAGTGGAGATCATTTAATCTCAGTCACGTCTGTTTCTCACTTCCCTTAGGAACTGTGTTCATGTTTAGCTTTTATGGGATGACAAGTTGAAATCTCTCATTTTGAGGTTGCTTTATTTTTCTAGAATTGTTATAAGAAGCTAAAATAGTAAACTTAAAATCATAAACATGATGTTGCTGATAGTGGCTGAGAAATTCAGATGAGAAGGTAAATTGGTTATGAATTTTGAAATATCGATTATATGTGAAATATGGATATGTTCACAACCTTGAGCTATTTTAACACGGTAAATAGTAAATAGGAAAACTCCTAAGTTTTACTGCCCTATCCTCTGCAAATTATGTAATACCAGCATTCTTAGGTGATAAAGAGAGCAGCACCCCTAATACCTTTAGGCAGATTACTTTTTCAAGTTTGGGGAACTTCAGAAGAACATAATCAACCGGGAGCTTATTATAGGAAAGGCTGAACAGAAGCGCTAGTGTATTGATTACACTTAACTGATCAAATTTATCCAGACTCATTATAGCTTAAAATTTTATATTTCTTTATCTCAGAGAACTGAGTTCCCAGGCTAAATCACTTACCTCCCACCCCCTCTCCAATTTTTTTTTTTTTTTTTTAAAGACAAGGTCTTGCTATGTTGCCCAGGCTAGAGTGCAGTGGCTATTCACAGGTGCAACTATAGCACACTACAGCCTCCAACTCTTGGGCTCAAGCAATCCTGCCTCAGCTAACCAAGTAGCTGGGACTACTGGCACACACTACCATGCCCAGTCCATTTTTGAATCTTGAAATTTCTTCATTTTTCTTTCTTCAGGTTCTTCAAATAATTGCCTGAATCAGAACGCTGGCTTTTGTTTTTTTTTTTTTTTTTTTTTTTTAATGTTAAATGTGCAGATATGCTTTGAGCACTTTTCTAGCTAATGAGTTCTGTGGTAGGAAAAAATGGAACTCTTTCAACTGAGATTAAGTCCGTATTTTTTAAACATCACACTCTCTATTAGCTTTTTGGTTTAATGTTTCTAAATTTTCTCCTTCTGATTTTGCCTGTCTTGTATAATGAGCATAGGAAACTTTTGGAATGAGGCAGAAAAATATCTCAAGATATACTTTTCTTCCTGGTTTTGGATGTAAGTTTTAAAAATGGTATTTTTAATATTTGTACACATTCTTTGAGCACCCAGGTATCCAAGCCAATGAGGAAAGTTAATTCCTTGCATTTGACGGTTATATCTTTAGTGGTTGTCTCCCCTCCCTCCACAGTCTCCTTGGCATTCCATGACAAGTTTGTCAACCTACACTTTTATATGGACATATCATTATTTCATGGTCAAGCCTGTAGTATTAAAATGATTTTTTTTAAAGATGTAAATTGTGCTTAGTTAATTGGTTATATTTTGTTCTTTTTTTTTTTTTTTTTGAGGCAGAGTCTTGCTCTCTTGCCCGGGCTGGAGTGGAGTGGTGCGATCTTGGCTCACTGCAACCCCCGCCTCCCGGGTTCAAGTGATTCTCCTGCCTCAGCCTCCCGAGTAGCTGGGATTACAGGCACGCGCCACCATGCCCGGCTAAGTTTTGTATTTTTAGTAGAGACGGGGTTTCACCATATTGGCCAGGCTGGTCTTGAATGCCTGACCTTGTGATCCGCCCACCTCAGCCTCCCAAAGTGCTGGGATTACAGGCGTGAGCCACCATGCCCGACCGCCTTATTTTGTTCTAAATAAATTTACAGTATTGGGCAGCAATTCTGAATTCTAGACTTGAGACCACAGAATCAACCATTTCATGAGGTTGTACTATAATTATACACTGGAATATTCAGGTAGTCATCTTTGATTTTTCATTCAAGTAAATATAGCCATAAGAAAATATCTGCTATACAGGAAAACCAGTATTAAGCAAATAATCACCACCATCCTTAACAGAAGCAAAAAAAAAAAAAAGATTATTTTTAAAAATTAGCATTGTCATACAGTACAGTTCTTAGTGAAATGTATTGTGGAACAATTTAGAAACTTCCTTTTTTTCCCCTAGATTAAGGATACTTTCCTTGACTTGAGATTTGTGGTCTTCAGGAAAACTGCTCCGAATATAATGACTCCTCATCAGTATCATATTGCATATGAATAATGAAATGCATTAAGAATATTCACAACATTAATGCTTCTGAATATAAGAACTGCAGGATTAAGCCTTAAACATGTATGTGCAACACGTTTAACATACTTAAGACTCAAACTCAGGGTTGAAAATTTGGTTGGGGTCGTCTTTGTAAGATAAAAGTTGCATTATGTGGTATGTTCTCTTCCATATATGCTACAGCACCCCATGAATTCTTCAAAACTTTTTACCTACTTGTTATCTGTTTATGAAAAAAATAATTATGGAGAAGTTTGAGTTCTCAGCCTTTATCTGTATATGTCTGTTAAAGACAACAAAGGCCACATTTAAGCATTATGTAGATAACAAATTGAGGCTGTCTCTCATTACTTAGTTTTACTGTCTTCAAAGGCTTGTATCATTGCTAGGGTTAAGACTTATTTGAGGATGAGTTGGCATTGTATTTTTTATGTGTGTGGGTTGGTTTGTTTGTGTGTGTTTCATTTTCATTTTTCTGCTTTCTCATAAGATTGATCAGTAAAATATAAACTCTTCCTTAGCCTTAATAAAGGCTGCTGCTTTCTCAAATTGAGTCAGGTAGGCTCATTCTGAGTTAGATTTTTAAATCTGAATGAAGAAAAGACAACAATTTAAAGACATGTGGCTTCATTTCCACATGTATTTGTGACTGGTTTCTTATTTTTAGCAAGCAGGGGAGATCTCCACAAAAAACTTTACTGTAGTTCAAAGAAGCCTGTGCAAATCAGTTACCTGTACTTTCATAGTCTACCATTTACATTAACTGTTCTAGATTAATGACTGAGCGTGGACATTACCATAATTATACCATTTTTTTAAAACCACATTGGTTCAAAGTATCCTTTTCTAGTGGTTAGAACTTTCCCTGTAATTTGATTGTCACTCATACGCTAACCGAAAGCAAAATGCTCTGATGAGATTCTTATAAACTATGGATTTTTTAATTCTTGAAATTTTTTTCAGTTTTTATGTTTGTTGAATAGATATGTATGTTTAGTTTCTTTATTACTTCACTGGAAGTTTTAAATTTTGAGAAGATGAAGCAGAGATAGAAATCCATTGCAGATATATGTGTATTTACACCATCTTGCAGATTTTGGCTAGTAAAACACACACTGATAGGTCAGTTTTAATGTTTAAAAAAAAAAAAGAAAACAAAAGTTAAAGAAACCTTTCTGTTTGAGCTACTGTATAGAAAAGACAACTTTTATTGCATTGCTGGTCCACATGATAAGTATTTCAATGCTGTTCTAGACTGTATGAGAAGTACTTAATGAAAAAAGGGATACATTACATTTAAGAATTGTATCAGCTAATTACTGTTTTTAAAAAATCAACTCATTTGGAATTCTTCAGACTATAAAATTGAGCAAGTAAAGTTTGGGTTTTAATTTTCCTTTGCCTGAACCAAGATAGGAAATTTCTCAAAAGATTTTTTTTTTTTTTTAGGAATGAAAGGTCATAAGCCATTAGAAATAGTGGCATTATTATGCAATAACAACACCCTAGCTAACCTGCTTTTGTCATCTGTAGCACTTACAATAAAGAATGATGACCTTCCAACCCTGGACACTACCTCGATAAAGCAAACCAGAGATCCTCTCTACACTTTCTATGGAAGCCATAAAAGTTGCCATCAATATATCCACTTTCATAGTTCTATACTTTTATACTTTCTAGACTTTTTTATAGACTTTATGATAAAATCTTTTTGTCTTAGAGGATAGGTTTTGCAAGATTCAAAGGAAAATCAAACTCTTGGTCGTTCCAGCTTTGAAGCTTTTGCTTCAGTAAATTTGTTTAAAGAACCAGATCACATACCATTTATGAAATTCTTTAAGTCAAAACTACTTTGCAGACATGCATATTTGGAAAACAAACTCTTTCTTGTTCTCTAGAGAGAATCTGTATTGTTGTAAGAAACTACTTATAAGGTGGCTTTCTTTCTGCTTTGTTACTCTATGTATTAATAATATATGTATGGTCACATGTTCCTGGAGTTGTTTTATTTCTTTATGACAGATACATGAGTATGCACCTCTCTCTAATCCTCTGATGTCACTGCAGCTTCAGTCTCTCTCACTCTGTTTTTGAGTGCCTTCAAAATGCCAGCATCCTGGAACATTCTTTTCCTGATCTAAATCCTACCTCTGACTATTTCATTATCCATGAATATTGGAATTCACCCATATTCCAGTGGGCTTAACTCTACAAACTAGCTAAAACCTCGGACAAGGATTTTGACTGAATTTCTGTTTTGTTCCTCCATGTCATTTTTAGGTTACATTTTTAACTTTTATTTATATGTTATTTCTTCACATATTACATCTCCCTGTTGAAAGATTTTATCCTCATTTGACTCTTCACCTTCTTTACTTTCACCGGAAATTCGACGTTCCTTTAAAATTAAAGGTCATTGAATATGTCTTTTGAACACCTTTTTCTCAACTGAAGTCTTCTTGAATGCCTCCCCATTCTGATGAAGGTATCCTGAGTGCTGCTCTTGCTCTGCCCTGTTCCCATGTGCCCACTCTCTTCCATACACATTTTGCGAGACTTTACTCTTTTAGTCAAATTTATTTAAAATTGCTCTCTGGGTTTCTGCTTTCTCATGGCCTTGTCCCTCAAAAACTTCTGTTTATTTTTTCTAGCTGTTTTCATCTAAATGGTTTAAAACATATGATGGATCCATAATATATGAAGGATGTAATGAAAAGGAGGTTGCGGTGTTTTCCATGTAATATGATCGAGCACCTCCGTGATCAAACATTTAGCAATTGGCTAGTCCTTCACAGCCAGAGCGGAAGTTTGTGCTGTGTACAGTTCTTTTTACTCCCTTCCAGTTCTCCTCCAAAACTGGAGAAAAAGAAAAAAAAAATGAACTCTTTCAAATGAGATTTGATTGCATTTTTTAGGTGAATGAAAGCTTGGAGTTGAGTGTTTGGGCCTTAGTCAGCATTTTTCCTTTCTAACTTAAAATCTCATGTCCTTTTCCTTAAAGTTATAGTACTCAGGTTTTTAAGACTAACTGATAACCACACAAGGTGGGTGTCTAAGAAGGCAGCTGTTAATACATTCTCCATCTTTCCTGTCTGGCAACAGACACTATATTATTGGTGAGATAGTGCAAAATTGTGAGAATTGGTTATGTTTGATGATGAATAAATTCAAGATTTTTGAAGGCTTCACTGCTATTTGGGATGGGAAGATGAGTTTACAAAATGAAAAAGGTTTTATGTTACAGAAATCAGTAACAAGGGTTTCTTACTGTGTTAAATACCTTTCACTTCATTCACCGTGATGTTTCTTCCTCATTATTGATCTAGAAGTTTGCCTCTTGGATAATAACTAGCTACTTACAGTATCTACTTTAAAATTTGTGGCTTTTCTCTTCAGAGTCCCAGGCCATAAAACAATGGAGAGCTGTACTTGCTTGTCATTTGGCGGAACCATGTCCTTGAGACAGCCTGCTGTCTTGTATGTTTCAGTAGGAAGCTTCTGACACACGCATCCAAGGGGGTTCCTGCCCCTGAGAGTGTTCCCATAGCTTTCCAGTCGCAGGTTACTTTCACACTACGTCAGCTTCTCTGGTGAGATCAGGGATGTTACATATTACTTGAAAATGATTTCATAGGAAGTGAGGATGGGGCAAGAAAGGGGGTGGAAGCTGAATTTTGCTTAACTTCAGAAGGAAATCTGATACTTGCCTTGGCTAGTTCTGATCAACTAAAGAGTCTGTGTCTGTACTGGATGTGCCAGAGAATCAAGTTTCTGGAATATCCAGCTCCTCTAAATGAACACAGCTTCCTCCCTACCTGTCTTTTACAGGTGAAAAGGGACCGTCTGATAAGCATGATAGACTTTAACTCACATCCTGTACAGGACTCAAGACTGTTTCATTGCATTTGAAAGTTGGTGGGAAGTATTTTATTCTGCTAGAACTTCTAACCCTCCTAGAAATATCTTTTCATACTCTATTAATTCATTAGGTTAAAAAGAAACTGTGTGACATAATTTTTGTGTTTACTTCTTAAGTTGTCTCCCCAAGGGCATATATGTAGCCTCTGAAAATAGGATGATTTCTTCTCAATCTTCCATAAATTTGAATATGTGTTTTATTCGTTTCTTGACATGGGCTGTGTGACTGTTTTCCATCAGCAGTTCTGGCTTTGTCCACAAGGGAGCAATAAAGTACTTTAGCTTTATTCTCAACCTTCTAAAGAAAGATCTCACTTTTAAATCTCTTCTGGAATAGCCTCTTGGCTCGAAGCTTATTCATATATTTTGATTATTTAAGAAGTGTTCCCTTATTACAAAGTCCAGTCGTCGTTCATCCCTCATGATGCAAGCAATGATTGACTTGTGGGTCTGGAGTCCTTGTGGGTCAGGCATCTTAGTTAATTTGACTTTTTACATATTGATGACCTCCAGATTGAAAGCCAGGACCTTCCCATGGGGGCGCCTTTGTGTGCTGAAGGCAGAGCAGGCAGACTTCCCCGCTCCTATCTCCTTCACAGGCCACCACCACCACATCTACAGAAGGAGGAACAAGAGCACTGGGGGAACTCTGGAGTATGAGTAAGGTCCAAAGGGGTATCTGTTACATCAGGGAACAAGTCCTCTAGGTCAGACCCTTCCTCCCGACCAGTGCAACAGGCACTCTAGGTTAGAAACTGTGCGCTCCCCCTCTGTCAGTTACTTTGTCTAAGGGCTTCTAACCATGATCATCAGCTCTCTGGCCATGGGTGCTTATTGCAGCAGCATCTTCACAACAAACAGGTCAGTAATCAACCTGGGAAGGGAAAAGACCAGACAGTAAATATTACCCCAGTAGAGCCGGTAGGCATTTACACCTGGAATGGCCTTCTTAACTGATTCTGCCTGGTTCCCTCACCCCCAGCCAAGTCTGAACCTGAGCAATATCAGGCACAGAGGGTGGTGTCTACTTGTAACTCCAACACTTGACAAAAAACAAAACTGAAGCTGTGATTGGTTTAGGCAGCAAGTGGCCAGGTGCAACTTGTTTGTTTTTATTTTTGTTTTCCCCAACAGTACTGAGATCACTTGCACTTTTCCTCATTTGTTAAGAAAAGAAAATCCAGTTTGCTTGCCATGACTTGTTTAGCGTTAGGTTTACAAAGCTTGTTGTTGAATGTTGAATATTTGTCCAAAGGAGTTTGACAAAATAGAAGCTGCTTGGTCCCTGTTCTGCCTGCTAGGTCATAAGGATGAAGGCCATGTGGCTGGGGTACTTATGTCAAGTCCAGAATGGGGCAGTGTCCCTCTCCTACCTCTCTGCGGAGATGCAATTGAAGGTCAAGTAGACTCAGTGTAGGGCAGGCAGCTGTCATGCTGCAAAGAAGTTTAGAGGAGTCTTTGGGTTGGGGAGGTGACAGGTAGGTAGGACAGGATCTCTTAAGATGGGAAAGATACTGGGGAGAGGAGGGCTGCTTGGCCCCATGGAACTGCAGTGAGATGGAACTGAGCTCCGCTCCTGAATCTCCAAACGAGCCCATGCTGCCCAGCTTCCCTGAGTCGTTTTTTCCAGCATCCTGTCAGATCCCTCAGTGTACTGATTTCCCCCTTGTGTTAGCTATATCAATATTATTTTTTTAGCAATTGAAATGCACTTTTTTATTTCAACTCAATCATGATTTTAAGTATAAAAAATTTATAGATTGTTAAAAACTACTTTTTTGTGTATTTTTAACCACTCAATGTAGCATTGTATATTTTTTTCTTGTGAGACTCTGGTACAGGTGTGCCGCCTAATGAATTTTCTGAGATGCTGGGCCTTTGGATGTGTACGGTAACCAACTTAATGCTAATGTTCAAAGTAAAAAAAAAAAAAAAAAAGCAGCCATATCCCCTTTGTGTCTTTCTTCATTTCTTCCATACCCTCAGGTGACAACATTTTGAGGTCCCCATTGCTAACAAATTGCCCTTTTTGAGAAAAATGAACAATCCTGCAGTCTTCTTCTGCTGTTACTTGTTTACTTGTTGTTTCTAGTGATGGTGGTAATAGGCTGACCTACCCCAAACCTGCCTGATCTCTTCATGAATAACATGTTTTCAAGGCTGTTAACCAAAGGCAGAGTGATTAGTTCTCTCTTTGCAGCGCTGTTTGTTTTCAGTAACACTAGTGTGTTCAGCCGAGCAATAATCTGAAAGTATCCTTGAGAACAGTGTTTGGACAAAGGATCAGGATTGGGTTCTGAACCAATTTGAAGAAAAATCAACACAGATTGAAACAGCTTACAAAGTATAGTCAGTGAAAAGCAATAATTATAAAATATGGTACTTGGGATGAGGCAGTTTTCCCTACCTCTACGCCCTTCATTCAGTCACTCATTCATTTATTCCACAAATGTTTATTAGATGCCTAATACGTGCTGGGCATTGATCTGGCCACGGGGGATTCAGCAATGAGCAAGACGGGCTCTACTCTCACAGACCCTGCTTTCCAGTGGAGAAACCCTGACAAGAAACAAATGATGATCTTATATAATGTCAGGTGGTGTGGGCCCTTGTACTGTGAAGCTTGGCCTCAGAGCTGTGACTGTAGCCAGCTGGAAGATCAACTAGCTTCTGTCATCATGAGCCTTCCCGGTCCATGAGCCACCGATTTTGTTCCTTCTAAGGATTCCATTGAGGGAGTTGAGTGTATAGGAAGGAAATCTTATTGTTCAAGTTTCCCTTTGAAACCTCTTAGAATGGAATAAAACTGCCCAAATCATAGAATTACTATTCTTTATCATCTTGTATCTCTAACTAGATGTAGATGTTAACACAGTTTCTTCACAGATATAGGGTAGGTAATCACTCCCACCTGAGTATATAAAAATAAGTGCTTTCAAACTTTCACCATGACACCATAGCAAGAAATATTTTTACCACTACTTTGCTACTCAATACACATATATAGATGAGCTTATTTATATAAGTGAATAAAAGGTTCAAGAAAAATATATGTGCTGTGCTTTGATTTTTTTTTTCTTTTCTTTTTTTTTTTTTTTTTTGAGATGGAGTCTCTCTCTCTGTTGCCCAAGCTGCAGGGTAGTGGTGTGATCTCAGCTCACTGCAACCTCCGTCTCCCAGGTTCAAGCGATTCTCCTGCCTCAGCCTCCCAAGTAGCTGGGACTACAGGCACGTACCATCACACCCAGCTAATTTTTGTATTTTTAGTAGAGATGGGGTTTCACCATGTTTGCCAGGATGGTCTCCATCTCAACCTCATGATCCACCCACCTTGGCCTCCCAAAGTGCTGGGATTACAGGCGTGAGCCACTGCGCCTGGCCTCTGCCTTTATTTTCCTTTCTTGAAACATGCCTGCCAAGTAAAAATCTCAGGCTAGACCACAGCAATGAGAGCTGTATCGAGACAGAGTTCTAGCTGTCCCTGCCCGGCTCCAGATGTGGGTGAGGACATCTTGGACCCACCAGCTCAGCTGACCTACAGGTAAATGCATGCTTAAAAGTCCAGGCGAGGCCAGGTGCGGTGGCTCACACCTGTAATTCCAACACTTTGGTAGGTTGAAGTGGGTGGATCACTTGAGGTCAGGAGTTCAAGACCAGCCTGGGCAACAGGGCGAAACCCCATCTCTACTAAAAATACAAAACTTAGCCAGGCCTGGTGGTGGGCGCCTGTAATCCCAGCTACTGAGGAGACTGGGGTAGGAGAATCACTTGAACCCAGGAGCCAAGGTTGCACCACTGCATTCCAGCCTGGGCAACAGAACGAGACTCCATTTCAAAACAAAAAGTTCAGGTGAGACCAGCAGAATAACCTCCCAGCCAAACCATAGGATCATGAGATATAAAATATTATTATAGTATTATTATAAATCACTAAGATTTGGGGTGGTTTGTTATACAGCAATAGATAACTTGAAATAGCCCCCAGATTTAGGTCTAAGAGTTACTGAAAGCTTGTATCTTTGTACAAGTTCCTTGTGCAAGAAGCTTGACTTTTTTGGCCATAACTGAGTACAGGTTGAGGATCCCTAATCCAAAATTTAAAATGCTTCAAAATCCAAAACTTTTTTTTTTTCTTTGAAATGGAGTTTCGCTCTTGTTGCCCAGGCTGGAGTGCAATGGTGTGATCTCGGCTCACTGCAACCTCCGCCTCCCAGGTTCAAGTGATTCTCCTGCCTCAGCCCCCTGAGTAGCTGGGATTACAATCATGTGCCACCACGCCTGGCTAATTTTGTATTTCTAGTAGAGATGAGGTTTCTCCATGTTGATCAGGCTGGTCTCGAACTCCCGACCTCAGGTGACCCACACACCTCGCCCTCTGAAAGTGCTGGGATTACAGGTGTGAGCCACTGCGCCTGACCAAAAATCCAAAACTTTTTGAGCACTGACATGACACTCCAAGGTCATGCTCAAAGAGAATATTCATTGGAGCACTTTAGATTTTGGATTAGGAATACTCACCCGGTAAGTATATCAGGCAAATACTCCAAAATGCAAAAAATTCCAAAATGCTCCTGGTTATAAGCATTTCGGACAAGGGATACGCAACCTGTAAGAGTTTTAGGTCATTTGTTTCTAGGTCCCTGCTACCTCTATTTCCAATTCATATTTAGCAACTGTGGAACTAGAAAGGAAGGTGTTCACATGTCCACAGCAGATTTCACCAGCAACACAACTGTTTTGGAATTCCTCTTCACTTTGTCTCCTGGCCTGCTTTTCCATGTTCCCAACCTTATTCCTGAACTTTGGGGCTAGTAAATGCCTGGCTAAATTTAGAGCCCTTTGACTGGTACATCTCCCCCTCAGTTCCCGCACCTACTGCAAAGTAGCACCCTATTTAGCTTCAGTATTCTGCAACACTTTGATCCCTCTCAGCTGTTATTGAGGGAGACAATATAGCAAAAGAGTTAAAAAACACACAGCCTTGTCCTCAAACCTAGGCTAAATCTTTTCTCTCCTACATAGTAATTTGTGTGGCTTATGAGCAAGGAGTTTAACCACGCTGAGCTTCTTTCCACATCTGCAGAGGGAGGTATTAATAACTACCTTAAGGTGGCTAGGTGCGGTGGCTCACGCCTGTAATCCCAGCACTCTGGGAGGCCGAGGCGGGCAGATCACAAGGTCAGGAGATCAAGACCATCCTGGCTAACACGGTGAAACCCTGTCTGTACTTAAAAAAAAAAAAAATTAGCTGGGCGTGGTGGCAGGCGCCTGTAGTCCCAGCTACTTGGGAGGCTGAGGCACGAGAATGGCATGAATTCAGGAGGCGGAGCTTGCAGTGAGCCAAGATCGCGCCACTGCACTCTAGCCTGGGGGACAGAGCGAGACTCCGTCTCAAAAAATAATAATAAAATTAAAAATAACTACCTTAAGGTTATTGTAAGTATTAAAGTAGAGCAGGTAAAATGCTCAGCTCAGTGTTCGGCGGGTAGTACTTGAGATGTGCAACTCTAAAATGTCCCCAGTGATCCCACTTCCTAGTATTCACGCCTTTGTGTAATTTCCGCCTCCCCTCCCCCCACCGCCCACTGGATTTGCACTGGACTCAGTGACTTTTTTTTCTTTTTTTCTTTTTTTTTTTTTTTTTTTGAGTTGGTGTCTTGTTCTGTCGCCCAGACTTGTGTGCAGTGGCACAATCTTGGCTCACTGCAACCTCTACCTCCCGGGGTTCAAGGGATTCTCCTGCCTCAGCCTCCCAAGTAGCTGGGACTACAGTTGCCTGCCACCATGCCCAGCTACTTTTTGTATTTTTAGTGATGGGGTTTCACCATCTTGGCCAGGCTGGTCTCGAACTCCTGACCTCGTGATTCACCTCGGCTTCCCAAAGTGCTGGGATTACAGGCGTGAGCCACTGCACCCAGCTAACTTTTTTTTTTTTTGAGACCAAATCCCCCTCTGTTGCCCAGGCTAGAGTGCAGTGGCACGATCTTGGCTCACTGCAACCTCTGCCTCCTGCATTGAAGCAATTCTCCTGCCTCAGCCTCCCAGGTAGCTGGGATTACAGGTGTGCACCACCATGCCTGGCTAATTTTTTTTTTTTTTTTTTTAGTAGAGATGGAGTTTCGCCATGTTGGCCAGGCTGGTCTTGAACTCCTGACCTCACGTGATCCACCCGCTTCAGCCTCCCAAAGTGCTGGGATTATAGATGTGAGCCACCCCACCTGGCCAACTCAGTGACTTCTAACAAATACAATATGGCAGAAATGATGTGATGGCACTTCCAAGATTAAGTTATTATACAAAGAGATTTGGTGTGGTCTCTTGCTCTCCATTCACCAGCTGCCATGTCACGAGGATGCTTAGGCAGCCTACGGAAGTCGTGTGGTGGATCGCAAGCCTGCCAGCACCCAGTGAGTGGGCTTGCAGTGGGTCTTCTGAGGCCTGCCGACAGTCACATGAGTGAACTTGGAAGTGGTTCCCTCCAGCCACAGCAGAGTCTTGAGGTGCTTCTAAGCCAGTAGCTTGATGACTGTCTCCTGAGAGCCCCTGAGCCAGACACCCAGACTCAGATTCATGACCAGCGGAAACTATGAGGTTACAAATATTTGTTGTTTTAAGCCACTAAGTTCAGGGGGTAATTTGCTATGCAATAGACAATTAATACAAAGTACAAATATTAACTATTGGGAGATGCAGAAAATAATCATGGCAGTGGATGCTGGGGGCTGTCACCCAGGTCCCCTCCCTTCAGGGACTGAGGCACTCATCCTCCTGGCTGTTTGTGCCAATAGCTTTCAGCTGTGTCCTCTCCTGGACTTGCGCTCAGCTGAGGAGAGCCACCTTCCCTCCCCGAGGCAGTTCACATACAATGGCTGGTTGATGAAGAGGCATAAAGACCCTTATCTGTGCCTTGGGTGGGACAATTCTCAAGAGCCACCCTCTCCCAAACTCCAGTGAGATCACCTGAGGCCCTTGTTGTGACTGCATGACAGTTCACTTCTGCGCCCTACATGGCCTCTGTCCAAAATCCTGCTTCCTTTAGTCCTCAGGTTTTGGTTCTCCGTCGTCGTGTCGGTTCCTGGGGAACCTGACCTAATAGTTGGCACCAGGAGTGGTGTGGGGAAGCCAACTCTAAAAAGGAGTTTGGGGACCAGGTGCGGTGGCTCACGCCTGTAATCCCAGCACTTTGGGAGGCTGAGGCAGGCGGATCACCTGAGGTCAGGAGTTCAAGACTACAAAAGGGTAAAACCCTGTCTCTACTAAAAATACAAAAATTAGAGGTGGTGGCACACACCAGTAATCCCAGCTACTTGGGAGGCTGAGGCAGGAGAATCGCTTGAACCCAGGAGGTGAATGTTGCAGTGAGCTGAAATCACGCCACGGCACTCCAGCCTGGGTGACAGAGCTAGACTCCATCTCAAAAATAAAATAAAACAAAATAATAGGGTTTTGGACCTGGATCACTTGCCAGCCATCACTAGTGGCAGGACGAACTGATATCCTGAGCGTGCTGAAGTGGTGGAATTGTTCAAACTTTCACTAGTGGTGAACCTGTGGAAGGGAATGCATGGTGGTTCATGCAGTATCATAGACTTTTCTTTTAGAGACCGAGTCTCACTTTGTTGCCCATGCTGGTCTTGAACTCCTGGCCTCAAATGATCCTCCCACTTCAGTCTCCCAAAGTGCTAGGATTGCAGGCAGGAGCCACCATGCCCTGCTATTATAGGCTTCTGAGAGGTTGGAGAGAGTACTGATTCTAAAGATGGTCAAGGCTTCAGACTCCAAAGAATCTGAAGGCTTTTGGTGAACACCACTGATGCATTCAAGAAAGCTAATGAAATGTTGCAGGCATTTAGCCACCAATTGAGGTCATGTGTGAAAATCAGAAGGCCTTGTGCTGTTTAAAGCTACTACATTTGTGGTATCTGTTATGCAGTGCTAGAGAAACTAAGAGAGATGTGCTACCCAGAAGTGGAGTGCTGTTAACAAATATCTAAAAATGTGGGAATGACTTTGAAATTGGGCAATGAGTGAAGGCTGGAAGAATTTTGAGGAGCTTGATAGAAAAAGCCTAGATTTCCTTAAACAGACCTTTCTTAGATATATGGATACTGGCTGGGCACTGCAGCTCATGCCTGTAATCCCAGCACTTTGGAAGGCTGAGGCAGGCGGATCATCTGAGATCAGGAATTCAAGACTAGCCTGGGCAAAATGGTGAAACCCCATCTCTACTAAAAATGCAAAAACTAGCTGGGCGTGGCGCACACCAGTAATCCCAGCTACTTGGGAGGCTGAGGCAGGAGAATCGATTCAACCCAGGAGACAGAGGTTGCAGTGAGCCGTGATCATGCTACTGCATCCAGCCTGGGCGACAGAGCGTCTCAAAAAAAAAAAAAAAAAAAAGAAATATGGATGCTAAAGACGTTGCTGGTCAGAAGAAAGTCAGGAGAATCCTAAATTCTAAAGAATGTGTAGAAATTCTAAATTGTCTTAGATAAAGTTTCAATCTCAACGAACAGACCGTTAGTAGAAATCTGACTTGACACTGACAGTGCGAGCTCAGGAGGAAGTGAGGAACACGTTATTGGAGGCTAGGGACGGGAGATTCTTACCATGTAGGACAGAAAGCTTAGTGGAATTATGTCTACCTGTCCTATGGAAAAACAGAACTTGTAAGCAATGAATGTACATATTTAGCCAACGACATTTTTCTAGGCAAAGCCTATTTTCTTTTTGCTGCTCATGGTAAAATACAAGAAGATAGAAATAAATTGAAGAGGCTGGTCACAGTGGCTCACACCTGTAATCCCAGCACTTTGGGAGGCCTGGGCGGGCAGATCACCTGAGGTCAGGATATTGAGACCAGCCTGGCCAACATATAGTGAAACTCCATCTCCACTAAAAAATGCCAAAATTAGCCGGGCGCGGTGGCTCACGCCTGTAATCCCAGCACTTTGGGAGGCCGAGGCGGGCGGATCACAAGGTCAGGAGATCGAGACCATGGTGAAACCCCGTCTCTACTAAAAATACAAAAAATTAGCCGGGCGCGGTTGCGGGCGCCTGTAGTCCCAGCTACTCAGGAGGCTGAGGCAGGAGAATGGCGTGAACCCGGAGGCGGAGCTTGCAGTGAGCCGAGATCGGCCACAGCACTCCAGCTGGGCGGCAGAGCGAGACTCCGCCTCAAAAAAAAAAAAAAAAAAAAAAAATGCCAAAATTAGCTGGGTGTGGTGACGCACACCTGTAGTCCAGCTACTTGGGAAGCTGAAGCAGGAGAATTGCTTGAACCCAGAAGGCAGAGGTTGCAATGAGCCAAGATCACGCCATTCTACTCCAGCCTGGGCAACAGAGTGAAACTCCATCTCTCAATCAATCAATCAATCAAGGAATAAATGAAGGAAGAACTGTTAAAGGAACCAGGGATGGATGCTGTGGCTCACACCTGTAATCCCAGCACTTTGGGAGGCTCAGGAGGAAGGACTGCTTGAGTTGAGGAGTTTGAGACCAGCCTGGACAACATAGTGAAACCCTATTCCTACAAAAAATGAAAAATAAAATTAGCCAGATGTGGTAGCCATGCACCTGTAGTCCCAGCTACTTGGGAGGCTAAGGTGGGAGGATCACTTGAGCCCAGGAGGTCAACGCTATGATGAGCTGTGATTGCACCACTCATCATTGCACCTTGTTGTTGTTGGGCAACAAGTTGAGACCCTGTCTCAAAAAAAAAAAAAAAAAAGAAAGAAAGAAAAAGGAATCAGGACTTGACGATTTGGAAAATTCTCAGTCCATCCAGGTTGCAAAAGAGGCTAAAATTCAGAAGTGCCTGCCCAAAACTAACATAGAAAAAAGTCTAAGTATGGGACTACACAAACTTTTGCTGACATCTCAGAAAGATCAAAATGTCAATCATGACTGATTAAAGATTGTGTTAGTTTCCTAAGCCTGCTATAATTCGGTACCTCAAACTGGGTGGCTTAAACAACAAAAATGTATTGTCTCTGGCTGGGCACGGTAGCTCATGCCCGTAATCCCAGCACTTTGGGAGGCCGAGGTGGGCGGATCACTTGAGGTCAGGAGTTTGAGACCAGCCTGGCCAACATGGTGAAACCCCGTCTCTACTAAAAATACAAAAAAATTAGCTGGGTGTGGTGGGGGATACCTGTAATCCCAGCTACTTGGGAGGCTGAGGCCCGAGAATCAGTTGAACCCGGAAGGCAGATGTTGTAGTGAGCCAAGATTGTGCCACTCCACTCCAGCCTGGGTGACAGAATGATAAGACTCTGTCTCAAAAAAAAAAAAAAAAAAGTACTGTCTCACAATTCTAGAGGCTACAAATACAAGATCAAGTTGTCTGCAGGGTTTGTTCTTGTTGGAGTTGGACAATCTGTTCCATGCCTCTTCCCTAGATTCTGGGATTTGGTTTGCTGGTGATCTTTGGTGTTCCTAGGCTTGTAGAAGCATCACCCTTGATCTTCACTTCCACATGGCATTCTCCCTGTGTGTATGTCTGTGTTCAGATCTCCCCTTTTTATAAGAACACCAGTCACATTGCATTAGGGGCCCACCTGACTCCAGGTTGACCCCATCTTAACTAATTACCTCTGCAACTATCCCATTTCCAAATAAGGTTACATTCCAAGGTAAGAGGTTAGGACTTAAACATATGAATTGGAGGAGGGGGTGGAAAGGACACAATTCCACCTGTACTAATGCTATCTTCATAGATCTCACTTAAACCAGGGTGTCTCTAGGAAGCTTATGAGGTATTATCCCTTAGCCTTCTCAGCAGGAGCTGAATATCAAGAAGGGACTATTTTGGCCCAGCATGGTGGCTCATGCCTGTAATCCCAGCACTCTGGGAGGCCGAGGCAGGCGGATCACGAGGTCGGATCACGAGGTCAGGAGATCGAGACCATCCTAGCTAACACAGTGAAACCCAGTCTCTACTAAAAATACAAAAAATTATCCAGGCTCGGTGGCAGGCGACTGTAGTCCCAGCTACTCAGGAAGCTGAGGCAGGAGAATCACTTGAATTGGGAGGTGGAGGTTGCAGTGAGCTGAGATCGCACCACTGCACTCCAGCCTGGGCAACAGAGCAAGACGCCATCTCAAAAAAAAAAAAAAAAAAGGACTGTTTTAGAAAGATCCGTGGAAGAGCATTTGTCCAATGCAATGAATCCCTACAAAATCTATGCAAAGCCCACAAGGTTCTAGAGAAGTTTATACTAGCAAAAACACTGTGAGCTTGGACTGAGAGGGACAGAACAAAATAAAAGAAAATCTAGGCCAGGGGCAGTGGCTCACGCCTGTAATCCCAGCACTTTGGAAGGCCAAGGTGGGTGGATCACCTGAGGTCGAGAGTTCAAGACCAGCCTGACCAACATAGAGAAACCCTGTCTCTATTAAAAATACAAAATTAGGCCGAGCGTGGTGGCTCACACCTGTAATCCCAGCACTTTGGGAGGCCAAGGTGGGCGAATCACAAGGTCAGGAGTTTGAGACCAGCCTGGCCAACATGGTGAAACCCCATCTCTACTAAAAATACAAAAATTAGCTGAGTGTGTTGGCATGCACCTGTAGTCCCAGCTACTCCAGAGGCTGAAGCAGGAGAATCCCTTGAACCCGGGAGGCAGAGGCTACAGTGAGCCGAGATCATGCCACTGCCCTCCAGCCTGGGTGACAGAGTGATACTCTGTCAAAAAAACAGAAAAAAGATTGGCCGGGCATGGTGGCATACGCCTGTAATCCCAGCTACTTGGGAGGCTGAGGCAGGAGAATCGCTTGAACCCAGGAGGCAGAGGTTGTGGTAAGCCACTGCACTCCAGCCTGGGCGACAAGAGTGAAACTCTGTCTCAAAAAAAAAAGAAAGAAAGTCTTTGAGTCCCCAAAATTTTAGTGGCAGAAAGCAGGTTGATAAAACTTAGCTGCAGGCCGGGCACGGTGGCTCACGCCTGTAATCCCAACACTTTGGGAGACCGAGGCAGGCGGATTACAAAGTCAGGAGTTCGAGACCAGCAGCCTGGCCAACATAGTGAAACCTCGTCTCTACTAAAAATACAAAAAATTAGCCAGGCATAGTGGCAGATGCCTGTAGTCCCAGCTACTTGGTAGGCTGAGGCAGGAGAATCGTCTGAACCGGGAGGCAGAGGCTGCAGTGAGCTGAGATCGTGCCACTGCACTCTAGCTTGGGGAACAAGAGTGAAACTCTGTCTCAAAAAAAAAAAAAAAAATTTAGCAGCAAACATGTGCTATGTTTCATGAGAAAGTAAAGATGACTCAGGAGTTGGACCCAAGAGTACAGAGGATAGAGTCAAGGGCCATGAAGGGTTATTTCCAGGCCTTGAAACCTAATGGAGTTTGCTCAACTGGATTTAAAAATTGCTTTGGATCAGTGACCTTTCCCCCTTGTTGGACCAGAATATAACTATTATCCTTTGCCTGTCCCACTGTTGTATGTTGGGAGTGTCAGGGGCATACAATTTGGGCTTTTGTGTTTGTTTTTGAGACAGGGTCTCACTCTGTCACCCAAGCTGCAGTGCTGTGACGAGATCACAGCTCACTGCAGCCTCGACCTCCTGGGCTCAAGTGATCCTCCTGCCTCATTTTTTTATTTTTTGTAAAGAGATGAGGTCTCACTATGTTGCCCAGACTGGTCTCGAACTCCTGGCCTCAAGTGATCCTCCCACTTTGGCCTCCCAAAGTGCTGGGATTACAAGCATGAGCCACCGTGCCCAGCCACAACTTCTCTTTTTTTTTTTTTCCTTTCCTTCCTTCTTTCTTCTTCTTCTTGTTCTTCATCTTTCTCCTCCTCCTCCTCTTCTTCTTCTTGTTCCTCCTCTTCTTCTTCTCCCTTTCCCCTTCCCCTTCCCCTTCTCCTTCCTCTCCTTCTCCTTCTCATTCCCCTCCTTCCCCTCCTTCCCCTCCCTCCCCTCCCTCCCCTCCCTCCCCTCCCTCCTCTTCCTCCTCTTCCTCTTCCTCTTCTTCCTCTTCTTTTCTTCTCCTTCTCTTCTCCTTCTCCTCCTTCTCCTCCTCCTCCTTCTTCCTCTTCTTCTTCTTCTTCTTTCTTCTTCTTTCTTCTTTCTTCTTCTTTCTTCTTTCTTCTTCTTCTTCTTGTCTTGCTGTGTTGCCCAGGCTGCTGGTCTTGAACCTCCTAGACTCAAATGGTCCTCCCACCTCGACCTCTCATCATACCCAGCTTCAATTTGTTTAATTTCCTAGGTCCATAGATGGTGAGGAACTGTGTCCAGGAGCTATACTTACTAGATCATACACAGGGAATTCATCTGTACCTGATTTAGGTGATATAATTTTGGGCTTTTGAGCTGATGATATTTAGATAACATTTGAGACTTTGAATTTATGCTGTAGTAGGATGAGACCTTTGCGATCCTTCAGAGGAGGTAAATGTATTTTGCAATGGGAGTGAGGAGGATGTGAATCTTTGGCAGCCAGAAGGCAGACTGTAGTAGGCAAAGTTCTAAAAACAAGCCCCCCTTAGGCATGGCATTCTGGCTCATCCTTGTAATCCCAGCTCTTTGGGAGGCCAGGGCAGGAGGATGGCTTGATCCCAGGAGTTTGAGACCAGCCTTGGGCAACAGAGTGAGACCTTGTCTCTATGAAAAAAACAAAACAAAAACACTAGCCAGCCATGATGGCCCTTGTCTGTGGTCCCAATTACTTAGGAAGCTGAAGTGGGAGGTTCACTTGAGCCTGGGAGGTGTTGACTACAGTGAGCTGTGATCACACCACTGCACTCAAGCCTGGGGGACAAAGTAAAACCCCCATCTCAAAAAAAAAAAAAAAGAAAAGAAAAACAAAAACAGCACCCCCAACCCCACCAAGATTCCATACCCTAAACCCTGGAATCTGTTCATGTGATGAGATACTACTCCTGTGATTATCCCATGTTATACGACGTCGTATGGCACAGCTGACCTGATACTCTGAGCAGAAACCAGTCAAGCGTGGGCTGGGTGAGGTGGCTCACACCTGTAATCTGGGTGACAGAGCAAGACTCTGTCTCAAAAAAAAAAAAAAAGGAGAGAGAGACTTACCACAAGGAACTGATCTGCACAGCTATGGGGGCTGGACAGGCAAATTCAAAATGCCTAAGTCAAGCCAGCAGGCTGGAACTCTCAGGCAGGAGCTGATTGATGCTGCAGTGCCCAAGGAGAATTTCTTCTCCTCAAGGGAACCTTAGGAGTTGAGAGTTGATTTTTTTTTTTTTTTGAGACAGAGTCTTTCTCTGTCACCCAGGCTGGAATGCAGTGGCGTGATCTTGGCTCACTGCAACCTTTGCCTCCTGGGTTCAAGCGATTCTCCTGCCTCAGCCTCCTGAGTAGCTGGGATTACAGGCATACAACGCCATGCCACTAATTTTGTATTTTTGGTAGAGACGGGGTTTCACCATGTTAGACAGGATGGTGTCGATCCCCTGACCTCATGATCTACCTGCCTCTGCCTCCCAAAGTGCTGAGATTATAGGCTTGAGCCACGGAGCCCGGCCAAATCTTTCTCTTTACACACACACACACACACACACACACACACACACACACCCCTACTGGTTCTGTTTCTCTGGGAAAGCTCTGACTGACACAGGGCCTATACCAGCAGCACTGTGGTTTGAATGTATGTGTCCCTCCAAAATTCATGTTGTAATTTAAACCCCAAGGTGATGGTATTAAGAGGTGGGGACTTTGGGGACGTGATTAAGTCAAGACAGTTCCACCACCCCCACAAATGGATTAGTGCTATTTATTTATTTATTTATTTATTTTGAGACGGAGTCTCGCTGTGTCACCCAGGCTGGAGTGCAGTGGCGCGATCTTGGCTCACTGCAAGCTCCGCCTCCCGGGTTCCCGCCATTCTCCCGCCTCAGCCTCCGAGTAGCTGAGACTACAGGCGCCCGCCACCGCGCCCGGCTAGTTTTTGGTATTTTTAGTAGAGACGGGGTTTCACTGTGTTAGCCAGGATGGTCTCGATCTCCTGACCTTGTGATCCACCCGCCTCGGCCTGCCAAAGTGCTGGGATTACAGGCTTGAGCCACCATGCCCGGCCTATTTATTTATTTTTATTTATTTATTTATTTACTGAGATATAGTTTCTCTCTTGTTGCCCAGGCTGGAGTGCAATGGCATGATCTGGGTTCACCGCAACCTCCGCTTCCCAAGTTCAAGTTCAAGCGATTCTCCTGCCTCAGCCTCCCAAGTAACTGGGATTACAGGCATGCGCCACCATCCCAGCTAATTTTGTATTTTTTGTAGAGACAGGGTTTCTCCATGTTGGTGAGGCGGGTCTTGAACTCCCAACCTCAGGTGATCCACCCATCTCGGCCTCCCAAAGTACTGGGATTACAGGCATGAGTCACCGCGCCCAGCTATTACTTTATTTATTTATTTTGAGATGGAATATCACTCTGTTGCCCAGACTGGAGTCCAGAGGTGCGATCTCAGCTCACTGCAACCTCTGCCTCTCAGGTTCAAGTGATTCTCCTGCCTCAGCCTCTCAAGTAGCTGAGACTACATGTGCCCACCACCATACCAGGCTAATTTTTGTATTTTTAGTAGAGACAGGGTTTCGCCATGTTGGCCAGGCTGGTCTCAAATACCTGACCTCAGGTGATCTGCCCACCTCGGACTCCTAAATTACTGGGATTACAGACATGAGCACCACACCCAGCCAGGATTAGTGCTCTTTTTTTTTTTTTTGAGACAGAGTCTTGCTCTGTTGCCCAGGCTGGAGTGCAGTGGTGTTATCTTGGCTCACTGCAAGCTCCGCCTCCCAGGTTCATGCCATTCTCCTGCCTCAGCCTCCCAAGTAGCTGGTACTACAGGCTCCCACCACCATGCCTGGCTAATTTTTTATATTTTTTTAGTAGACACGGGGTTTCACCATGTTAGCCAGGATGATCTCGATCTCCTGACGTTGTGATCTGCCCACCTCAGCCTCCCAAAGTGCTGGGATTACAGGCATGAGCCACCACGCCCAGTCAATTAGTGGTCTTTTAAAAGAGGCTGAAGGGGCCGGGCGCGGTGGCTCAAGCCTGTAATCCCAGCACTTTGGGAGGCCGAGACGGGCGGATCACGAGGTCAGGAGATCAAGACCATCCTGGCTAACACGGTGAAACCCCGTCCCTACTAAAAATACAAAAAATTAGCCGGGCGAGGTGGCGGGCGCCTGTAGTCCCAGCTACTCCGGAGGCTGAGGCAGGAGAATGGCGCGAACCCGGGAGGCGGAGCTTGCAGTGAGCTGAGATCCGGCCACTGTACTCCAGCCTGGGCGATAGAGCGAGACTCCGTCTCAGAAAAAAAAAAAAAAAAAAAGAGGCTGAAGGAAGCTCCCTCATGCCTCTTCCCTCCCACATCTTACCCACTGTGAGGACACATTCATCCACTCCAAAGGATGCAGCAACCCGAGCCATCTTAGAAGCAGAGACAGCCCTTGCCAGCCACCACATCTGCCAATACCTTGCTCTTGGACTTCCCAGCCTCCAGAACTGTGAGAAATCAGTTTCTGCTGGGTGTGGTGGCTCACACCAGTAATCCCAGCACTTTGGAAAGTCAAGGCAGGCGGATCACAAGGTCAGGAGTTTGAGACCAGCCTACCAACATGGTGAAACCCCGTTGCTACTAAAAATACAAAAAATTAGCCCGACATGGTGGCAGTCACCTGTAGTCCCAGCTACTCAGGAGGCAGAGGCAGGGGAATCGCTTGAACTCAGGAGTCAGAGGTTGCAATGAGCCGAGATCGTGTCACAGCACTCCAGCCTGGTGACAGAGCGAGACTCTGTCTCAAAAAACAAAAAAAAAAAAGAAATAAAGAAAGGAAGAAAAAAAAGAAAGAAATCTCTGAGGGTTTTTTTGTTTTCTGTTTTTTGTTTTTTTGTTTTTTTGAGACAGAGTCTCATTCTTTTTTTTTTTTTTTTTTTTTTTTTTTTTTTTTTGAGACGGAGTCTTGCTCTGTCACCCAGCTGGAGTGCACTGGCCAGATCTCAGCTCACTGCAAGCTCCGCCTCCTGGTTCACACCATTCTCCTGCCTCAGCCTCCCGAGTAGCTGGGACTACAGGCGCCCGCCACCTCGCCGGCTAGTTTTTTGTATTTTTTAGTAGAGATGGGGTTTCACCGTATTGCCAGGATGGTCTCGATCTCCTGACCTTGTGATCCGCCCACCTCGGCCTCCCAAAGTGCTGGGATTACAGGCTTGAGCCACCGCGCCCGGCCTCAGAGTCTCATTCTTTTGCAAGGCCGGAGTGCTGTGGCGTGATCTCGGCTCACTGCAACCTCTGTCTCCTGGGTTCAAGAGATTCCTCTGCCTCAGCCTCCCAGGTAGCTGGGACTATAGGTGCGCACCACCACGTCTGGCTAATTTTTTTTTTTTTTTTGTATTTTAGTAAAGAGGGGGTTTCACCATGTTGGCCAGAATGGTCTCAATCTCCTGACCTCATGATCTGTCCTCCTTGGCCTCCCGAAAGTGCTGGGATTACAGGCATGAGCCACTGCACTCGGCCTTAAATTTCTGTTTTTTATAAATTACTCATTCTTAGGCATTTTGTTGTAACATCTTGAACCGACTGAGACACTATCTGAGGGCTAAGCAAAGGAGGACAGGCCGCGGGCAGTGAACCTCCCATGCCTGAATCACCTGTTTCCAGGAACTGACTTCAGCACTGAGTGCCTATCATGGGGTATTTGTTAGTCTAGACTTGACTGGAGAAGAAGAAAACTGCATTTGGGGCCAGAACTCCCTGGGCTGGTAATCCATTCTGCCCACTGACACCCAGTAAGTGTTAACAAGCACAAATGGTGGTAAATCACATTTTGTAATGCTGTCCATTGATGGCAAGATGGTAACCACAGAGTGTGGCCGGTCTGGGTGGGTGGGCACAGATTAATCCAAAGAAGACTTTTGCTGAAAAGTGACACCTTGAGTAAATGGACAGATGTTGATGTTTGGAGTGGGGGCCAGGGGGTCCCTGTAAGATGAATAGAGACACCCAGCCTCCCACATGTGGGAAGTGACCAGGTCACGTTCTGAAAGGGGTCAGAAGCTGAGGAATGATTGCTGGACCAGAGTAATGAGGGATGCTTCCCCTGGAGTCAGGAACATGGAGCTGAAAAATGAGGACAGTTGGTATTCAGCATATGTGGAAATTACTTTTCTTGCTTTCTGGTTGTGACTTTGTGGAAATCAGTTTAGGAAGCCACTGAGTTGCTTGGACTGATGCACTGATTTCACAGCTGAGGTTTTTCTTTGCCTCACGCTGGGCCCAGGTGAAAGGATATTCATTAGTGTAGGCCAGCACCATGGTGGATCAAGTCCTCGGGAGAATGCCAGGCCAATGCAGACCTGGGCAGGTGGAACTTTTTTTTTCAGATGGAGTTTTGCTCTTGTTGCCCAGATTGGAGTGCAATGGTGCGATCTCGTCTCACCACAAACTCTGCTTTCTGGGTTCAAGCAATTCTCCTGCCTCAGCCTCCCAAGTAGCTGCGATTACAGGCATGTGCCACCATGCTCGGCTAATTTTGTATTTTTAGTAGAGACAGGGTTTCTCCATGTTGGTCAGGCTGGTCTCGAACTCCCGACCTCAGGTGATCTGCTTGCCTCGGACTCCCAAAGTGCTGGGATTACAGGCGTGAGCCACCGTGCCCTGCCAAGTGGAACTTTTAAAGAGCAGGAATGTCGGCAGGCCATGGTGAGCGCTGGTGGCTTGGGTTAGCAAATAACGTCCCAGACAATCCTAGACCACAAAACAGTGTTCACCCTGGAAAGCTACAAAATTAGAGCTTCCAACTTCAGCTGGTGACAAATTAAGACTCCCTTATTTACCTTCTTCACCCTCAAGAGGCCACATCTTTCTGCCTAGGTGGCTCCTGCAAGGAGAATGAATAGAATTATGTATTGGGAGATGATGTGACATGTTTGGGTTGGGTCTATTAAGAACCACACCCAGCGTCTTGAGTGAAAGAACAAGGGCCTTTTCAAAGGAATTGGTTTTTTCCACCTTTTTGTGATCCAAGTTTCCAGACCCTAGGGAAGGGTGAAGGGGAGAATTGGGGACTTCGGCTCAGGAGACCATTGCAGAGTCTGAAAGCTCCACAAAACTCAGGTATGCACTCTAGTGACAGGAGCTACCCCACCAGTTGAAGCACCAGTGGTGGGATGGCAGGAGAGCAGCAGACAGCAGGGGAGAGCAGGGGACAGCAGGGGAGCAGGGGAGAGCAGGCTTCCTCAAACCCAGGACCTGGCAGAACTGTCTGCAGCGCGTTCTGCCTTCTGCACATTCCCCCAGACCAGCCCTTTCATCACCAGATGGTCCCTCTACCTGCCCTAAGCCCATGGCTCCCTGACCTCCCTCTCCATGTGCTCAGCAGGACCTGGGCCTTGGGTGCAGGCTTCTCCTTCCCTGTCCTGGCCTTGCTCCTCACTTCTGTGCTCTAGACTAATGTGTAGGACAATTACCTGGGGAAAATGTTTCCCATTGTTTTTAAAATTAGGCAGCAGGCTTTAGGAAAGAACCCTGAGCCGGGCGCGGTGGCTCAAGCCTGTAATCCCAGCACTTTGGGAGGCCGAGACGGGCGGATCACGAAGTCAGGAGATCGAGACCATCCTGGCTAACACGGTGAAACCCCGTCTCTACTAAAAAATACAAAAAAACTAGCCGGGCGAGGTGGCGGGCGCTTGTAGTCCCAGCTACTCGGGAGGCTGAGGCAAGAGAATGGCGTAAACCCGGGAGGCGGAGCTTGCAGTGAGCTGAGATCCGGCCACTGCACTCCAGCCTGGGCGACAGAGTGAGACTCTGTCTCAAAAAAAAAAAAAAAAAAAAAAAAAAGGAAAGAACCCTGAGTCAAAATTTTGTGTTACACATACACTGGAGTCTTCCCCCTCCTCATTTGTAGCTGAAGAAACCGACTCCAGGACAGCAATGGCCACCCAAGCCCACACTGAAAATTCTTGGTAGAGCCGAGGTGACATATCTGAGCAAGTCAGCCCAGGCCCTCACCAGAGCACCCCTTCCCCGCTTCCTCATTCTTCCTCTTACATACTGGTATTTCTCTTACTCCACTCTTTCAAAAGAAATTTTTTTTTTTTTTTTTTTTTTTGAGACGGAGTCTCGCTGTGTTGCCCAGGCTGGAGTGCAGTGGCATGATCTCGGCTCACTGCAACCTCCACCTCCTGGGTTCAAATGATTCTCCTGCCTCAGCCTCCCGAGTAACTGGGATTACAGGCATGCACCACCACTCCCAGCTAATTTTGTATTTTTAGTAGAGATGGGGTTTCTCCATGTTGGTCAGGCTAGTCTCGAACTCCCGACCTCAGGTGATCCACCCGCCTCGGCCTCCCAAAGTGCTGGGATTACAGGTGGGAGCCACCACGCTCAGCCCAGAAATTCTTATTTGTTCACATGTTAAAGGAGAGATGCCATCAATATAGAGACTGATCCAGAAGACAGCAACAGATTACAAATTTTTTTTTTTTTTTTTTTTGAGCTGAAGCCTTCCGCTGTAGCCCCAGCTGGAGTGCAGTGGCGCAATCTCAGCTCACTTCAACCTCTGCCTCCCGGGTTCAAGCGATTCTCCTGCCTCAGCCTCCTGAGTAGCTGGGATTACAGGCATGTGCACAGTCAATTTTTTTTTTTTTTTTAGTAGAGACGGGGTTTCACCATGTTAGCCAGGCTGCTCTCCAACTCCTGACCTCAGGTGATCTGCCCGCCTCGGCCTCCCGAAGTGCTGGGATTACAGGTGTGAGCCACTGCACCCGGCCCCAAATTCATTTTTATGGAATATTTGTTCTTTAATTACATGTTGAATGTAGCAAGTTTCCATCCTAAGTTGGGTTTGTCTTGTGCTGAGACACTGGCTTCCTCTGAGCACCCCATGCCAGATGGCAGGGACCAGGAAGTCTGGGAAGCAGTTTCTTCACTAGTGGATAGGCCACACACAGAGAATCAAGAAGCAAATGTTCAGGCTCATCAGGCTAAATACTTCTGGTGCCTACAAACAGAGTGAGAAATGCAAAGTACCACTCCTCTCCTTGCCCAGATAAATGGAACAACTAGACCAACTAGACCCTGGTTTCCCTCCAGGCTATGCCAAGATTTGAAGGATTTTCACATCTTCACTGCTGCTGTCTAGCATGGTGTATCTGCCTGAGAGATTGTCTCTCATTTCCTCCCTCTACTGCCCAGGCGGGTCTGGTCCTGCTGATGGATGCTTCGTCAAGTCTAAACATAATAATGGCCCTTCCTAGGCTGCTGTGTAGGACCCAACTCCCAGCCCACTACCTTCATGCAGCTGGAAAATCAGGTCTTCAGCTTCCCCAGCAAGTCATCTCAAGGTGATAGAAATAGGGGCCCTGTATTGGCTGGGCATGGTGGCTTATGCCTGTAATCTCAGCACTTTGGGAGGCTGAGGCGGGTGGATCATCTGAGGACTGAGGTCAGGAATTCGAGACCAGCCTGGCCAACATGATGAAACCCTGTCTCTACTAAAAATACAAAAATTAGCCAAGCATGGTGACATGTGCCCGTAGTCCCAGCTACTTAGGAGGCTGAGGCAGGAGGATCGCTTGAAACTGGGAGGTGATTGGAGTGAGCCGAGATCACGCCACTGCACTCCAGCTTGGGCAACAGAGCAAGATTCCATCTCCAAAAACAAAAAGGAAATAGGGGGCTGGGCATAGTGACTCATGCCTGCAATCCCAGCACTTTGGGAGGCTGAGGCGGGCAGATCACCTGAGGTCAGGAGTTCAAAACCAGCCTGGCCAGTAAAACACCATCTCTACTACAAGTACAAAAATTAGTCAGGTGTGGTGGCAGATGCCTTTAATCCCAGCTACTTGGGAGGCTGAGACAGGAGAATTGCTTGAACCCAGGTGGCGGAGGTTGCAGGGAGCCAAGATCATGCCATTGCACTCCAGCCTGGGTGACAAGAGTGAAACTCCGTCTCAAAAAAAAAATAAAGAGCCAGGCACAGTGGCTCGCACCTGTAATCCCAGCACTTTGGGAGGCAGAGGTGGGCGGATTACGAGGTCAGGAGATCGAGACCATCCTGGCTAACACGGTGAAACCCCGTCTCCACTAAAAATACAAAAAATTATCCGGGCGTGGTGGCTGGCGGGTGCCTGTAGTCCCAGCTACTCGGGAGGCTGAGGCAGGAGAATGGCAATGAACCTGGGAGGCAGAGCTTGCAGTGAGCTGAGATTGCGCCACTGCACTCCAGCCTGGGCGACAAAGAGAGAGTCTGTCAAAAAAAAAGGAAGGAAGGGAGGGAGGGAGGGAGGGAGGAAGGAAGGAAGGAAGGAAGGAAGGAAGGAAGAAAGGAAGGAAGGAAGGAAGGAAGGAAGAGCGGCCACGTATGGGGAGAGCACTGCCTAGAAAATGGGGTTCTTGTCCTAACTCAACCTTTATCCCAACCCACCTTTCTAGGCCAACCATGCAGCATCCCTTCAAAACCCAGCTCACATATCACCTTTGTGTATTCAATTCTTCCCCAGGCAGAGATGGCCCCTCCTCTTCTCCCTGTCACTCTTGAACTCTGCACAGAACTGTCGTTACAGTGCTTACTTATCCCATTGTTTATAACTAGTGGTAGACTTGTTTGTCTCCTAGTCCTGTGAGCTCCTCAAGGGAAGAAAATTGTCTTGGTCATCTCATTTTTCTAGTTATAGCACATGGCAGGTATTCAATATATAAACAAATAATTATGGAATCTTTCCAAAACAAGAGGGTGCGGCAGGGTGATTCTTTCTTTTCTCTTTCTTTCTTCTTTCCTTCTTTCCTTCTTTCTTCTTTCTCTCTCTCTTTCTTTCTTTTCTTTCTTTTCTCTTTCTTTTTTCGACAGAGTATTGCTCTGGTTGCCCAGGCTGGAGTGCAATGGCACAGTCTCAGCTCACTGCCACCTCCGCCTCCTGGGTTCAAGCGATTCTCTTGCCTCAGCCTCCTGATTAGCTGGGATTACAGGCGCCTGTGACCATGCCCAGCTAATTTTTGTATTTTAGTAGAGACAGGGTTCCAACATGTTGGCCAGGCTGGTTGCAAACTCCTGAACTGAGGTAATCCACCCATCTCGGCCTCTCAGAGTGCTGGGATTACAGGCATGAGGCACGTCACCTGACCTTTTTTGTTTTTTGAGACAGTTTCTCTCTTGTTGCCCAGGCTGGAGTGCAATGGCACGATCTCAGCTCACTGCAACCTCTGCCTCCTGGGTTCAAGCGATTCTCCTGCCTCAGCCTCCCAAGTATCTGGGATTACAGGCATGTGCAACCATGCCTCGCTAATTTTGTATTTTTAGTAGAGACAGGGTTTCTCCACGTTGGTCAGGCTGGTCTCGAACTCCTGACCTCACGCGATCCGCCCACCTAGGCCTCCCAAAGTGCTGCGATTACAGGCGTGAGCCACCGCGCCTGGTGGGGCTGGGTGATCTTAAAGATCGCCTTCCTTACCTAAGAGTTTGTGATGACCCCAATCTCATTTCCAGTACTGATGCTCCAAATCTCACTTTCAGGCACAGAGAAATGAAAAACCCAAGATTCCCAAACCCTCAAATCAAGCACGTTTGATCCACATGTCCCAACCTAGTTGGGCTCTGGGACATAAAGAAATGATGTCTATACATTTTGGACACGGGTATATGAGTGCCCAGTAGAAAGGATGTTGGGGTTAGAGATGCCTCTCTTCCTCCTGTGAGCAAGTATCAGTCATCTAAAAGCATTTTGGGGTCTGTCGTGACACTGTCCCTATAAGTTGGTGTTTCTCTGATAGGTGAGATGATGGAGGGATTCTCCAAGGGAATGGGCATGGAGGCAAAGCGTATCTAGAGGGGGTGAGTGATTTGCTGAACCACACACATGTTGAGGAGTGATGGAGATTCTCAGCTAGTATTCTCAATTCCCCCTTAGTCATTCTGACGCAAGAAGGTCTTGACTAGGCTAAGGTTTACAGTCTGCCACAAGGGGGGCAACTGGTCATTTCTTCTCTCTTTGGTTTGAGGGCAGAGCAGGAATCTAGGAAGAGCTAGTTTTGAGAGACTTTCAAGTAAAGGATCCTCCTTGATGTGGTTTGAAACATTGCCGCTGTGTGTTTGGATAATGGCTAAATTAGCCCTCCATAAAGACAGGGAATTAAGAGATGTCTGAATATAACTTGTGGGACACAGACTGAGAAAAGCCTGTGGGTACAGTGGAAGAATCCAGCCCAAGGTATAAGACAGCAGGAAAATCAAATCCAACTCTCTTCGCCACTTTCCAGCTTAGGGTATTTTTTTTTTTTCTTGAGACAGTCTTGCTCTGTCACCCAAGCCGGAGTGCAATGTCGCGACCTCAGCTCACTGCAACCTCCACTGCCCAGGTTCAAGCAATTCTCCTGCCTCAGCCTCCCGAGTAGCTAGGATTACAGGTGCCCGCCACCACACCTGGCTGATTTTTGTGTTTTCAGTAGAGACGGGGTTTCACTATGTTGGCCAGGCTTGTCTTGAATTCCTAACCCCAAGTGATCCACCCTCCTTGGCTTCCCAAAGTGCTGGGATTACAGGCGTGAGCCAAGGTGCCTGGCCCCAGCTTGGGGTATTTTTTAAAGATAGAGAAAAAACACAGCAGTAGGTTAGGGGTTATTATTCTCATTGGCTGTGGTAGATGAGGTATTTTTAGGCCTCACCCAACTCATCTGTAAAAAATAAGTTAATGTTTTTTGAATGCCTGCTACTGGGACCGAGGGTTAGACTTAGCTCATCTCAGTGTCCTCTATCACCCTACAAGGAGAGAATACCATTTACAGATGAGGGCCCAAAAAGATCACTGTGCTGGCCCAAAGTCACACAGCTGATAAGTGGCAGGGCAGAGGCCTCATTGTGTCTCCCAATACAAAGATAGCAGTCTCTTCCTGCATTACAGAATTGTGAGAATGAGAAGATAATGAACTGGAAAGCACATCTTAAGACACAAAGTGCTCCACGAATATAAAGAATGATCCCGTCTGTTGTGAGACAGCCCTGGCAGTTATGAAAGCACGTGTGGTTTTGCCAGAGGCATTTGAACCACAGCGACTCCATCTTGAATATGGACTGGGTAGAATGAGGCAAGAGCTACTGGGCTGCATTCCCAGATGGCTAAGGCATTTTAAGATTCTAAGTCACAGGATGAGATAGGAGGTTGGCACAAGATATGGGTCATAAAGACCTTGCTGGCTGGGTGCGTTGGCTCATGCCTGTAATCCCAGCACTTTGGGAGGCCAAGGCAGGCGGATCGCCTGAGGTCAGGAGTTTGAAACCAGCCTGGTCAACATGGCGAAACCCATCTCTACTGAAAATACAAAAATTAGCCAGGCGTGGTGGCAGATGCCTGTAACCCCAGCTACTTGGGAGGCTGAGGCAGGAGAATTGCTTGAACCTAGTAGGCAGAGGTTGCAGTGAGCCGAGATGGGGCCACTGCACTCCAGCCTGGGTGACAGAGTGGGACTCCATCTCAGCAGGAAAAAAAAAAAAAAAAGACCTTGCTGATAAAACAGGTTGCGGTAAAGAAGCCGGCCAAAACCCACCAAAACCAAGATGGCCATGAGAGTGACCTCTGGTTGTCCCCAGTGCTACACGCCCACCGGCGCCATGACAGTTTATAAATACCATGGCAACGTCAGGAAGTTACCCTATATGGTCTAAAAAGGGGAGGCACGAATAATCTACTCCTTGTTTAGCATATCATCAAGAAATAACCATAAAAATGGGCAGCCAGCAGTGCTCGGGGCTGCACTGTCTGTAGAGCAGCCATTCTTTTATTCCTTTATTTTCCTAATAAACTGGTTTTCACTTTACAGACTCGCCCCAATTTCCTTCTTGCACGAGATCCAAGAATACTCTCTTGAGGTTTGGATCAAGACCCCTTTCCAGTAACAGTCTGACCCAGAAGCATGGAGCCACCTGAAGGACCCTTGGAAATGTAGCCTTGATGGGTGACCCACAGGACTGAGTCTCACTGGAGAAAACAAAACTCTGTAGAGACCACAAGAGCCACCCAAGCGCCTGCAGTGAAGCAATTTTAGAAACAGACATAGAGAAGGGCCCAAGAGAAGTGAGATCAAACCAGGTCTCTGGGCATTTCTGCCCCTTCCAGATGCCATAGAAGAAAATGCCATTGTGTGTATGTGTGTGGGGAGTGTGGGTGGAGTGAAGTCTGGAGCTGCCAGGCGGCCAGTGTCTGGCAAGGTTGTTCAGGTGATTTGTGGAGCCAATGGGTGGGAGCCCCAAACTCTGGGCCCGTAGAGAGCATCTTTTATTAGAAACCTTCCATTTTTCTGGCATTTCCCTAATGTAGCCAAGCCACTCTTGGCACGCACACACACACACACACACACTTCTAGATGTTCTTAGCCCCAGAGTGGATTTGATTTGAGGTAGGATAGTGGGGTGT
This sequence comes from Trachypithecus francoisi, assembly GCF_009764315.1. Lineage (NCBI taxonomy): Eukaryota > Metazoa > Chordata > Mammalia > Primates > Cercopithecidae > Trachypithecus > Trachypithecus francoisi. The sequence goes on along the minus strand of NW_022681466.1, from coordinate 23,879,104 downwards.
TGGAGAAAGGGCATGGGGCTGGGAGACACAAACGTGGGCTCGAATAAGTCAGCCCCCGTCTCTGGGCCTCGGTTTCCTCATCAGCAAAGCACACAGGGTGGACCCATGAGCTCTTAGGCCCCGCTGAGCCACAGGATGTCAGATCCTGTGATTCTCCGATTGGCTCTTAAGGAGCAAGGGAACTGTCAGCCCTGGACGGAGGCGTGGCTCTCAGACCCCAGCTGAGGCAGCGGAAGGGACGTCCAGCTGAAGTCGTCGGAGCCCCATCCCCCGCTGGGGCCCCCAGGTTGCCGACTCTCAAGTGCCCGCACTCCAGTGAGCGAGTGTCAGGAGCCGACGCAGAAGGCGCCCTCCTACGGCGAGCAGCGGGCAGGGGCCTGCGGAGCACAGTGCTCGGGGCGCCCGGGGACGGGACGTGGCGCCTGCCGAGGCGTGGCCGGGGTTGGGTGGGGGCTGCCGCCGGGCGCCGGGTCCCCGCCATGGGGCTACTCGTCCTTCCTGAACGTGCCACGCTCCGCGGTCGCTCGGCCACAAACAAGGAAGCTTGGGGGACGCCCGGCAGGCGCCGAGGCCAGTGCGAGGCCGGGGCTCCGCGGGGAGGGCGGCCGGGGCAGCCTCGTGGGCCGGGACGGGACGCGAGGGCGGCATTGCTCTGCTCACTCAGCGGCCCGGCCCCCACCCCCGACGTCTGAATAGCTGCCGTGTCTCGGCGGATCCGATTGTTTCACTCCGAGACTGGCTGGCTCTGTGGAATTTCCAGACACCCCTGTGGGACAGGTCCCGGGGGCGGGGGAGGAATCTGTTTTCCGGAAAAGCCAGGCACCAATCCTCGTTGCCTCTCCTGGTTTGATCCTCTTAGGCCGTACTGCCCTACGGGTTTGGCAGGGACAATGCCCCATCTTACAGATAGCGAAACTGAGGGGAGATAAGTCTAGCAGAAAGGAGAGGAGAATTCCCACCCGCCCACAGTCCGGGCCTGGAACGCCCTCGGTTGCTGGGCTCAGAATGTGACAGGCCCGTCGCCCTCTTTCTCTGGCTGCAGCTTCTGCTAAGGGGTTGGCAGGTGTCAAGGATCTCCAGCCTACGGGGGAGGGAGACCCTGGATCCTGTTCTGGGCTCCCCCGGCTTCCTTTTGTGAGGTGACTCCACCCTCCCCTTCCTGCCTTTTTCCCCTACCCCTCAGGGCACAGGCCTGGGTGACAAAAACTAAAATAAAAATTAAAAAAAAAAAAAAAACCCAGGGCTCTAGTCCTGGCAGGGCCACAGTTTCCACTGAAATCTCCATTTCCTCACTGCACCCTGTCGGTACTGGAGGCTAAGGACCAGCACTCCTGTTTTCTCATTAATAAAGCTAACTAAGGCCCGACGCAGTGGCTCACGCCTATAATCCCAGCACTTTGGGAAATTGAGGTGGGTGAATCACCTGAAGTCAGGAGTTCAAGACCAGCCTGGCCAACATGGTAAACCCCATCTTTACTGAAAATACAAAAATTAGCTGGATATGTTGATGCATGTCTGTAGTTACCACTACTTGGGAGGCTGAGGCAGGAGGATCGCTTGAACCTGGGAGGCAGAGGTTGCAGTGAGCCAGGAAGGCCACTGCACTCCAGCCTGGGTGATAGAGCGAGACTCTGTCTCAAAAAAATAAAAAAATAATAAATCTAACTAAAGGCCACTGAGTGTTCCAATTTGTGTACCTTGGGCAAGCCCATTCCCCATCCTGGGCCTCAGTTTCCCCATTTATATCATGAATATTCTGGGATTTGCATTCAAATACATCCTCTGCAGGCAACAGCCTGCCAGAGGGAGTTAACTTTTTTCTTTTGCTGTATTACTCACCTCCCCAGCACCTGTGTACACAGTAGATACACAGTAAAAGGTTAACAAAGTATAATAGGGCCCGGTGCGGTAACTCACATTTGTAATCCCAGCACTTTGGGAGGCTGAGGTGGGTGGATCACTTGAGATCAGGAGTTCGAGACCAGCTTGGCCAACATGGTGAAACCCCATTGCTACTAAAAATACAAAAAAAAAAAATTAGCCGGGCATGGTGTCAGGTGCCTCTACAGTTCCAGCTACTCAGGAGGCTGAGGCAGGAGAATTGCTTGAGCCTGCGAGATCAAGGCTGCAGTGAGTTGTGATCATACCGTTGCACTCAGCCTGGGTGACAAGAGTGAGACCCTGACTCAAAAAAAAAAAAAAAAAAAAAAAAGCCCAGGCGTGGTGACTCATGCCTCTAATCCCAGCACTTTGGGAGGTCGAGGTAGATCACCTGAGGTCAGGAGTTCGAGACCAGCCTGGCCAACATGGTGAAGCCCTGTCTCTACTAAAAATACAAAAATCAGCTGGGTGTGGTGGCACATGCCTGTAATCCCAGCTACTCAAGAGGCTGAGGCAGCAAAAACGCTTGAACCCAGGAAGCAGAGGTTGCAGTGAGCCAAGATCGTGCCACTGCACTCCAGCCTGGGCAACAGAGCAAGACTCCATCTCAAAAAAAAAAAAAAAAGAAGAAGAAGAAGAAGGAAAGATGCTACGTTTGAATTTGATCTCTGCTCCTTTACAGCTTCTGGCCTCATAGCCACTTTAACCCCTTGATTCTGACATGTCCTCTGGCTCATGGGTATGTCAGAAATAATGGCACCCATTTTACAGGCGCAAAATCAAAGGAATAAAGTGAAGTGGCCAATGGCACACCACAAAATACAAAATGGTAAGATGGTAGACATAAGACTGCTTTCTTCATTGGTTCAATGAAGATGGTGATAGTAGCAATAGAGCCTGTTTTACAGGATTGCAAGAGGCTCGGCTGCAACAGAGGGAACGCTGTTTAGAAGCTGCGAACTGGCCGGGCGCGGTGGCTCATGCCTGTAATCCCAGCACTTGGGGAGGCCGAGGCGGGCGGATCACAAGGTCAGGAGATCAAGACCATCCTGGCTAACACGGTGAAACCCGGTGTCTACTAAAAATACAAAAAATTAGCCGGGCGTGGAGGCGGGGGCCTGTAGTCCCAGCTACTCGGGAGGCTGACGCAGGAGAATGGCATGAACCCAGGAGGCGGAGCTTGCGGTGAGCTGAGATCGCACCACTGCACTCCAGCCTGGGCCACAGAGTGAGACTCTGTCTCAAGGAAAAAAAAAAAGAAGCTGCGAACTGCTCGTTGGTGGAGCAGAAGCCGCAGTGACACAGATGCCTGGCGAGGGGCTGGGAGTAGCCTTCCTTCCAAAGGTGTTTGCCTCCAGTTCATAAACAGGGCTGGGCTTAGGCACTGGATGCACAAGGATGAATAAGACATGGTCCCTGCCTTGGAGGAATTGACACTGTGGGGGTAGGGCACAGATGAATACACAGGTAGCACAACACATCCAGGCGGTTTTTATAAGGTATTACAGCCAGTGTTGTGGGAGCTCAGGCGGCCTCCTGGGTGTATTGGGTTTGTTTGTGCTTTGTTTTAACATCTCTGCCATCTTCAGCAGCTCCCGTAAGAGGAACATGGACAGTTTGGGACCTGCCACCCTTTAGCCAGCTTGGGTGCCACACCTGAGGGAGAGACTGATTGGATGACACCTCCCCTTTTTCCTTGAGTCTCTGGGTGACCCTGTGTGACTAGGGTTGGGCAGCAGTGCATGCAATTCCCAAAGGCCTCAGGAACAAGCCTGCTGGCTTTCCTGTGGGGCAATCAGTCTAGGGAGGTCACAGCAGGTGGTCATATTTGTGGTGTTTGGTTTTTTGTTGTTGTTGGTTTTTTGTTTTTTTTTGTTTTTTTTTTTTGAGATGGAGTTCCACCCTTGTTGCCTAGGCTGGAGGGCAATGGCACGATCTCGGCTCACTGCAACCTCCACCTCCCGGGTTCAAGTGATTCTCCTGCCTCAGCCTCCTGAGTAGCTGGGATTACAGGTGCCCGCCACCATGCCCGGCTAATTTTTTGTATTTTTCCTAGAGATGGGGTTTCACCATGTTGGCCAGGCTGGTCTCAAACTCCAGACCTCAGGTGATCCACCCGCCTCGGCCTCCCAAAGTGCTGGGATTATAGGCGTGAGCCGCGCCCTGTGGTGTTTGTTTTTTTCACCTTGGATTCGAATAATGTGCTAAATGTTTTTTTCTTTTTTTTTTTTTTCAAATAAATGTACCTCTTTTTTTTTGAGACAGATTCTCACTCTGTTGCCCAGGCTGGAGTATAGTGGCACCATCTCAGCTCACTGCAACCTCTGCCTCCTGGGTTCAAGCGATTCTCCTGCCTCAACCTCCCAGGTAGCTGGGATTACAGGTACCTGCCACCACATCCGGCTAAGTTGTGTGTTTTAGTAGAGCGAGGTTTCACCATGTTGGCCAGGCTGGTCACTAACTCCTGACCTCAGGTGATCCACCCGCCTAGTCCTCCCAAAATGCTGGGATTACAGGCATGAGCCACCACGCTCAGCCAAATAAATGTGCCTTTATTTATACTTGCAAACAGGTCAAAGATTCAGCATGTGGTACAAAATTCAAAAGGTACAAAAAAGAACACAGTGAAAAGTAAGTCTTCCACCTTCCTCTGCTCTCAGCTTCCCAATTCTCCTCCTCAGAGGTAAACACTCTTGTTAGTTTCTTCTCTGTCCTTCCAGAAATCAAATATTCTCTTTTAGGAATTTTTTAAAAAGCATTATTTATCAAGATGTGGTCTACATACCTCCTGAGTCAGAATCACCCACATCACAAACATTCAAGTTGAAGAACACTGCTTTGAAGAATTTACCAGCTATCATCCTGTGATGGGAAGGATATTTCCAGACGGCCTTATTTCCTCGCATGATCTCGGCTCACTGCAACCTCTGCCTCCCAGGTTCCAGCAATTCTCCTGCCTCACCCTCCAGAGTAGCTGGGATACAGGCACACACCACCATGCCCAGCTAGTTTTTGTATTTTTAGTAGAGACGGGGTTTCACCATGTTGGCCAGGCTGGTCTTGAACTCCTGATCTCGTGATCCGGCCACCTCGCACTCTCAAAGTGCTGGGATTACAGGCTTGAGCCACCGCGGCTGGCCCAGATGACCTTATTTCTAAGAGAGGAGACTAAGACTGAACCTGGTCGAATTCATGCCAGGTCTAGAATGAGTTTCCAACACTTTCTGCCACGCTAGTGTTTTGCAGACCCTGCGTGTACGTGTGCTTGTGTGTGTGTGTGTGTCCTTAGGAGCAAATCCTTTCTCCAAATAAAATAATACCTGGAAACACACACACACACGCAAAATAAAAGCAGAACTCTTCCTATTGAAGTGGGGGTGGGGTGAGCAGGGGACCTCACTGAGCCTTCCTTGCCTTATTGTAGGCCCTGTGGCACCTCCTTGGGACCCAAGAGTGGAAAGACCACAGTCGCATCTTAGGTGACATCCTACAGGTGACAGGAATTTGGGGTATTCAGATGGTCAAATCCAAGGTGGGAGAAGAGGAATTGGAAGTCTCACCTCAACTTCATTGCTGGGAACCGTGGATGTCCCCACTGTCCCCAGTGCCTGTTCCTCTCAGTCAGCCCCCCTCTGCATTCCTTAAGCTCATCTTAAGCTGATGAATGCAGAAAACTGTTTGGAGCCCAAGCATCCCCAAGAAAAGAGGTGGCCTCAGCCAGGTGCGGTGGCTCACACCTATAATCCCAGTGCTTTGAGAGGCCGAGGTGGGCAGATCACTTAAGGTCAGGAGTTCAAGACCGGCCCAGCTAACATGGTGAAATCCTGTCTCTACTAAAAACACACACAAAAAAAATTAGCATGGTGGCACAGGCCTGTAATCCCAGCTACTCGGGAGGCTGAGGCAGGAGAATCACTTGAACCTGGTAGATGGAGGTTGCAGTGAGCCAAAATCGCGTCAGTGAACTCCAACCTGGGTGACAGAACAAGACTCTGTCTCAAACAAAACAAAACAAAACAAAACAAAACAAAAAAGGCCAGGCATGGTGACTCACGCCTGTAATCCCAGCACTTTGGGAGGCCGAGGCGGGTGAATTACAAGGTCAGGAGTTCGAGGCCAGCCTGACCAACATAGTGAAACCCCCGCCTCTACTAAAAATACAAAAAAAAAAAAAAAAAAAATAGCTGGGTGTGGTGGCAGATGCCTGTAATCCCAGTTACTAGGGAGGCTGAGCCAGGAGAATTGCTTGAACCTGGGAGGCAGAGGTTTCAGTGAGCTGAGATTGTGCCACAGAACTCTAGCCCAGACAACAGTGAGAGACTCCGTCTCAAAAAAAAAAAAAAAAAAAAGAGGTGGCCTCGTTTGAGCATTCACATTCACATTCCTGACCACCTTAAGTGTATTTATCAAGACTTCTAATGTGCCCAGCACTATAAACTCCAAGAAATCTAAAACTAGTCCTCACTCGCCAGTTACTCTCAATTTAGCTGGAGAGAGAAGATATAAAAAGAAGTGATAATGGCCAGGCGCGGTGGCTCACACCTATAATCCCAGCACTTTGAGAGGCCACGGCAGGAGGATCTCTTGAGCCCAGAAGTTTGAGACCAGCCCTGGCAACCTAGTGAGACACCATCTCTGAAAAAAGTAAAAGAATTAGCCTGGCATGGTAGTGCATGCCCGTGGTCCCAGCTACTTGGAAGGCTGAGATGGGAGCCCAGGCAATCGTGGCTGCAGTGAGTTGAGATGGCGCCACTGCACTCCAGCCTGGGCAACAAGAGCAAAACTCCATCTCAAAAATAAATAAATAAATAAAAAGGAAGTGAAGTGATAGCGACATTAAGCACGTGTGTGCTGACTGCCAAGTGAGGGGTACAGGCAAGTGGGCAGATGGGCAGGCAGGTGTCTCCAGGGATGTGGGGAAGTGCGAGATCAGTTTAGGGGGAAAGGCCAGAGCTGGGCAGAAAGAAATTGCAGGCAACACTGCCTTCCAGGGGAAGCCTGGCCACTTTGAGATGCGATCAGAGCTGAAGAAGCAGCCAATTGGGCCCTAAAGCCCCGAACTCTTTTTTTTTTTTTTTTTTTTAGACAAGGTCTTACTGTGTTGTGTAGTGACAGGATCACAGCTCACTGCAACCTCAAATGGCTGGACTCAAGTGATCTTTCTACCTTAGCCTCCCGAGTAGCTGGGCTTACAGGTGCATGCCACCACGCCTGACTAATTTTTGTATTTTTTTGTAGAGATGGGGTATTGCTGTATTGCCCAGGCTGGTCTTGAACTCTTGGGCTCAAGTAATTCACCTGCCTTGGCCTCCCAAAGTGCTAGGATTACAGGCATGAGCCACCACGCCCGGTTGGGCCCTGAACTCTAATCCTAGCTTAACTGGCTTGAGGGACTTGGGTTGGAGTTGAGAAAGGTTTTTCTTTTTCTTTTTTTTTTTTTTTGAGACTGAGTTTCACTCTCGTTGCCCAGGCTGGAGTGCAATGGCACAATCTCGGCTCACTGCAACCTCTATCTCCTGGGCTCAAGCAATTCTCCTGCCTCAGCCTCCCGAGTAGCTGGCTAATTTTTGTTTGGCCACACCTGGCTAATTTTTGTATTTTTAGTACAGACGGGCTTTCACCACGCTGACCAGGCTAGTTACCAACTCCTGACCTCAGGTGATCCACCCACCTTGGCCTCCCAAAGTGCTGGGATTACAGGCGTGAGCCACCGCGCCCGGCCAGAGTTGAGGAAGATTTTTACAGCCGACTTCCATCCTTCAAACTCGCTTCACCATAAATCACAACTCTATCCTTTGAGTGGCTCCACATGGCTCACACCACTGCAGCTGCACGCTGGCCTCCTAACTGCTGTTTGAACGCACCGAGACTACTCCCACCTGAGTACTTGCTGGTCTCTCTGCTGGAAGGCTGTTCCCCAAGGTAGCTGCATGGCTGGATCCCTCATTCCTTTTTTTTTTTTTTGAGACGGAGTCTCGCTCTGTCACCCAGGCTGGAGTGCAGTGGCTGGATCTTGGCTCACTGCAAGCTCCGCCTCCCGGGTTTACGCCATTCTCCTGCCTCAGCCTCCCCAGTAGCTAGGACTACAGGCACCCGCCACCTCGCCCGGCTAGTTTTTTTGTACTTTTTAGTAGAGACGGGGTTTCACCGGGTTAGCCAGGATGGTCTCGATCTCCTGACCTCGTGATCCGCCCGTCTCGGCCTCCCAAAGAGCTGGGATTACAGGCTTGAGCCACCGCGCCCGGCCTCATTTCTTTCCTTCACTGGGCTCAACGCCTGATCAGAGAGGCATCCTCTAACTGCCTTGTGTTAAACAGCATCCTTCCCGCTCTCAACATGCCTTCCCTGCTTTATGTTCTTCATAGCATCTATCATCATATGGCATTCTATATATTTACCTGTTGGCTGCTGCTCCCATTAAATGTGAGTTCCATGTGGGCAACACTGTTTGTGCCCCTGGTGCCTAGAACAGCACCAGACACATAGTAGGTATTACAACATAAACATTCATTGAATAAGTCAGTACATGAGTAACTCCCTCTCTCTTCTTTTTTCTTTCTCACCCCCGTGATTGCCTGGAGAGAGTGACTCCCTCTCGATGATTCTCACAGAATCCTCTCTAGGATGGAGGGGGGTGCTCACGTTGGCCTGGAGCTTTGATCTCATGGACAGCAGAGGTCCTGGTGCAACTTTACCATGCCACAAGCAGATGTAGCAGTGCAATTGTAAATCTCACCAGAAGGTGACAGTTGCCAAGGTGACAGCTTCTCAGGGTACCTGATAAGGAACCGGGTGAAGAGGAGACGTAGGCTTAGAAAGGGAGCACCATAGGAGTTGGAGGGAGCAGGTGAAAGGCTTGGTTTCTTGCTCCCTGCCTGGTGCCTGGTCACTGCAGACACTGAGTCAGGGACCAAGGGGAGGAGGGAGGCAGTCATCGTCATGACGGGAGCATCAGTGAAACTGCTGGCCTGGTGTCCCCTCCTGGTCCTGGACTCCATGTCCTTTACCTGTCCTTGGCACCCCAGATGAGTCAGCAAGATCCAGCCTCTGAGGTTCATTGCAGCACTTCCCCTGGGGGCAGATGAGAGGATGTTGCATGATATTAAGTAATACATCTGGAGTAGGCGCGGTGGCTCATGCCTATAATCCTAGCACTTTGGGAGGTTGAGGCGGGTGGATCACCTGAGGTCAGGAGTTTGAGATCAGCCTGGCCAACATGTTGAAACTCTGTTTCTACTAAAAATACAAAAATTGACCAGCTTGGCCAGCATGGTGAAACCCCGTCTCTACTAAAAATACAAAAATTAGCCATGTGTGGTGGCGCATGCCTGTAATCCCAGCTACTCGGGAAACTGAGGCAGGAGAATCGCTTGAACCCGGGAGGTGGAGGTTGCGGTGAGCAGAGATCGCACCATTGCACTCCAGCCTGGGCAACAGACCGAGACTCTGTCTGAAAAAAAAAAAAAAAAGAAAATTAACCAGATGTGGTGGTGCATGCCTGTAATCCCAGCTACTCAGGAGGCTGAAGCAAGAGAATCTCTTGAACCTGGAAGGCGAAGGTTGCAGTGAGCTGAGATTGTGCTGCAACACTCCAGCCTGGGCAACAGAGACAGGCTCTGTCTCAAGAAAAAAGAAAAGAAAAGAAAAAAAAGGTAATACATCTGGGAGGGAAGGAGGCTGGGAAAGTGAGCAGCAGCCTGGGGATAAGGGTCATCTGGACTGAACCTGTCTCTGTATGGAACCCTACAGTCCAGGAAACAGGTAGGGCTGGGAACTCAGGGAGAGGCGGGGCTTCCCTAGCCTCATCTGAAAATCAGCATTTTAGCTACAAGCAGATGAAAAAAGACAGTTTCAAAGCAGCAAATCCTCATAGAAAATGAATGTAGGCGTGCCTTGCTTTAAGCCACTCCTTATAGAAAAACTGAATCTCTCCCAAGAATAAACAATAAAGGGGGTAATTCTTCATTGGAAAAAGGGATGCTCCTTGGAGACATAGGTGAGTTTCCCTTGTGAACTGGAACTGCCTTTATAAATATTCAGCTTCCTCATAACTTGAAATGTTACACTTTCTGATTTATAAAACTACATTCAAATACAGGAATACTTTCACACATATATAATCTCATCAGATTCTCTCTGTTTTTTGTTTGTTTGTTTGTTTTTTTTTGAGTCTCACTCTGTCGCCCAGGCTGGAATGTAGTTGCGCAATCTTGGCTCACTGCAACCTCCACCTCCCCAGATTCAAGCAATTCTCCTGCCTCTGCCTCCCAAGTCCCTGGGATTATAGGCATGCACGCCATCACACCCTGCTAATTTTTGTATTTTTACTAGAGATGAGATTTTTACCACGTTGGCCAGGCTGGTCTGGAACTCCTGACCTCAAGTGATCCACCCACCTCAGCCTCCCAAAGTGCTGGGATTACAAGTGTGAGTCACCGAACCCAGCTGATAATCTCATCAGATTATCAAAGGAACGTGTGAGGGATCTATCATCATATCCCCTCCCCCGCTTTTTTTTTTCTTTTTTTTAGAGACAGGGTCTTGCTCTGTTGCCCAGGCTGGAGCTTTTTGTTTATTTTAGAGACAGGGTCTTGCTCTGTTGCCCAGGCTGGAGTGCAGTGGTGCAACCTCAGCTCACTGCAGCCTAGACCTCAAGAGATCCTCCTGCCTCAGCCTTCTGGGACTACAGGCGCGCACCACCACACCTGGCTAATTTTTTAAATTTTTGGTAGAGATAGGGTCTCGCCATATTGCCCAGGCTGGTCTCAAACTCCTAGGCTCAAGCAATCCTCCCACCTCAGCCTCCCAAAGTGCTGGGATGACAGGCGTGAGCCACCGCACCTGGCCAATTATCTCCATTTTGTGAGCAAGGAAACAGGCTTAGAGCGGATAAGTCACACAGTTCAGGCAGGCCTTCAGGCTTGAAGCACTTCCCAGCACATCACACCTGTCCCCATGTGATTCCAACACAGCTCTTGGGAGGCTGGTACAGAGCAACAGACTATGATCCCATGTGAGAGATGAGAAAACTGAGCCCCAGGGAGGAGAAGGGCTCCAAATAGATTGCCTGACTGAGTCTAGGTTCTAGAGTCAGACACACCCAGGTTCAAGTCCTAGGATTACCACTCACCAATTCTCCTGGGCAGGTACTTGAACTCTTGGTGCCTCTGTTTCTACATCTATAAAATGGGGATGATAATAACTAGGTCATGGGATCTGGGAGGGTGAACTGAAGTGATGTATGTTATTGTTTAGAGTGCTGCCTGACACACGGCTATTTGTATGCTGTCATTCTTGTTATTTTCAGAGTATTTCACACTTGTATGAAATATCCACAGAGGCGTGTAATGGAGAGTCTCCTCTGGGGGTAGGCAAGATGTCAGTCATCCCTCATCCTAGCCCTCCCCTCACCACCCTCAACCCTTCTCAAAAGTCACACTAGGCTGGTTCTGTCCCAGCCCCCAAGAACTTCCCTGCCACTGCCTAACCCCACCTTGAAGCTGCCCGGTGGCCCTGGCAGATGAATGGCATCTCCTGGGGCCGCACCCGGCATGTGGTCATCCTGCCTCTGCCTGCGGCAGGGCCTGGAGCCCGGACGTGGCTGGCAGGCTGCCAGGGCTTCTTTGGTAGGGCGCCCCGCCACACCCTCTGGGCCCCTCTATTCTGGGAGCTGTAATTTAGACAGCCTTCCCCGCCCCAATTGCTATCTGTGGCAGCAGTCCCTGTTCCCCAGGGCCCTGCCCACCCCTCCGCGGCTGCCTTTTCATAAACAGCTCCCGGGCTGCCCTGTTATCTTGGGCGCTGTGGCTCTGGGGAGGAGGCCCTGCCACCCTGGAGATACAAAGAATCCCTCCATCCCAGGGAGAAGCTCACCCAGTGCGGACAGAGGTGGGATAAAGCCCTCACCCACCAAAGCCCAATATAGCAGCCCTCAGAACCTGACCCTGAAGCCTGCTGGATGGGGTGGGGTGCAGAGAAGAGGATAGGCTGTCATTTTCCCCCCAACACCCTGGGGACTGGGTCAGCCAGGGCTGTGGTCTCCTAAAGGCCCTTGCCTCAGCCATGCATGTTCAGCCACAGGCTACAAAATGTATGTGTGTGTCTCTGTGTTGAGGGTATCAATAATAGCAACAAAAGTGATGTTTCTAAAATGCAAATGTGCCTGAGGAGGCTGAGGGGAGAGCATCTCTTGAGACCAGGAGCTCAAGACCAGCCTGTGCAACATAGCAAGACTCCATCTCTACAAAAAAAAAATTAAAAATTAGCTGGGTATGGTGACCAATTAGACCTAGCTACTTGGGAGGCTGAGAGGAAAGGACTGCTTGAGCCAGGGAGGTCAAGGCTGCAGTGGGCTGAGATCGTGCCACTGCACTCCAGCTTGGGCAACAGAGCTAGACCGTGTCTCAAAAATAAAATAAAACATAGGCCAGGTGCGGTGGCTCACACCTGTAACCTAGCACTTTAGGAGGCCGAGGTGCGTGGATCACTTGAGGTCAGGAGTTCAAGAGCAGCCTGGGCAATATGGTGAAACCCCATCTCTACTAAAAATACAAACAAATTAGCCCGGCGTGGTGGCAGGCACCTGTAATCTCGGCTACTTGGGAGGCTGAGGCAGGAGGATCACTTGAACCCAGGAGGCGGAGGCTTCAGTGAGCTGAGATCCTGCTACTACCGCACTCCAGCTTGGGCGACAGAGGAAGACTCCGACTCAAAAAATGAAAATCAAAGTAAAATAAAATGCAAATGACATTGTGTCACTCCCTGACTCCAGACCTTCAGTGTTTCCCCACAGTCCTTATGGATGAAGCTCAAAAGACCCTCCATGCTCTGCCTTTTCTACCACTTCTCTCACCTCAGTGCCTTGGCACAAGCTTCCCCAGCCCCTGCCTGGACTTTGTTCTCCTCTTCACATAACTTCTGTTCATCCTGCAGGTCTCAGCTTATAAGTCATTGCTCACGGAACCCTCCTGTGACATCACAGACACTCCCTCCCTGTTCCTCCCTTTGGACTGGGATGGGTGTCCCTCCTGAGTTCAGCAGAAGCACTACACCCTTGCCTGTGCACTGGTCTACCTGCTGCCAGCTGTACGTGCTCCCAGGGCTGAAACTTCCTCTTACTGTTATTTTTCAGTCCCTAGCCCAGTCCTGGCACACAGTAGGTTTTCCAAATATATTTGTTGAAAGAATGTGCAAATGAATACATGAATGACTCCTCTGGCCCTCCAGGATGTGTGGGTATCTTGGAGGGTATTTGACTACTTTGTGCCTTCCATTTTCTTTTATTCTCATTTTTTTTTTTTGAGACGGAGTCTCACTCTGTTGCCCAGGCTGGAGTGCAGTAGTGTGATCTTGGCTCACTGCACGCTCTGCTTTCTGGGTTCATGCCATTCTCCTGCCTCAGCCTCCCAAGTAGCTGGGACTACAGGCGCCCGCCACCATGCCTGGCTAATTTTTTGTATTTTTTAGTATAGACGGGATTTCACAGTGTTAGCCAGGAAGGTCTTGATCTCCTGACCTTGTGATCCGCCCGCCTTGGCCTCCCAAAGTGCTGGGATTACAGGCATGAGCCACCGCGCCCGGCCTATTTTCTTTCTTTCTTTCTTTTTTTTTTTGAGGCAGAGTCTCCCTCTGTCACTCAGGCTAGAGTGCAGTGATACAATCTCGGCTCACTGCAACCTCTGCCTCCTGGGTTCAAGTGATTCTCCTGACTCAGCCTCCCAAGTAGCTAGGACTACAGTCACGTGCCACCACGCCCAGCTAATTTTTGTATTTTTAGTAGAGACAGGGTCTCGCCATTTGGTCAGGCTGGTCTTGAACTCCTGACCTCAAGTGATCCGCCCGCCTTGGCCTCCCAAAGTGCTGGGATTACAGGCGTAAGCCACAGCACTCGGCCATGCCTTCCATTTTCTAGGAAAGTCCAGATGTTCCTTCGTCCTCTAAGTATAACTTCAGGCTTGCTGCACTGTCTGTCCATCTTGATCTGGTCAATATGGTTGCTATGGCCATGAGTCTGCTGGCGGGGAGCCCCAGCAGGCTCTGAGGATGTGCTCTAGGACAAAGCAGGCATCCTTAGGTTAAGGGGGAGAAGGGCATAGGAAGAGGGCATCCTCAGGCCGTGGGTCACATACAAGCAACAAGTCTGTTACCAGGAGGGAAGACAAGCCAAATGGACAGGTCAGGTCCTTATTTTGGCATTTTCTGCTGTGGAGACACACTTTGTATTTTGTTTGCTCCAAAGAGGGAAAACAGAAATAACAACCTACAACTACAGCCACTCAGCTGGAGTTAAATTGTTTACCGGTTATCCCAATAACTGTTGGAAGACCTCCGAAATGTCAGTACTCCTGCATGCAAACTACAATTTCTGTGGTGCCAGCTACTCAGGAGGCTGAGGCAGGAGAATCACTTGAACCTAGGAGGCAGAGGTTGCAGTGAGCCAGGATGGCACCACTGCACTCTAGCCTGGGCAACTGAGTAAGATTCCATCTCAAAAAATAAAAATAAAAATAAATAAAAAAATTAACTCAGCGTGGTGGCGTGTGCCTGTAGTCCCAGATACTTGGGGGGCTGAGGCAGGAGAGGATGGCTTAAGCCTGGGAGGTGGAGGGTGCAGTGAGCCAAGATTGAGCCACTGCACTCCAGCCTGGGTGACAAAGTAAGACCCTGTCTGAAAAATAAATAAATAAATAAATAAATAAAGCCTCCCTCATGTCTACCCCATTTCCCTGCTTTAATTTTCTCCAAAACACTTACTGCTCTCTAAAACACTGGGGTTTTTGTAGGGTTTTTTTTTCTTTTTCTTTTTTTTTTTTTTGCGAGATGGAGTCTTGCTCTGTTGCCCAGGCTGGAGTGAAGTGGCACGATCTCAGCTCACTGCAACCTCCACCTCCCGGGTTGAAGCAATTCTTCTGCCTCAGTCTCCCGAGTAGCTGGGATTACAGATGCCTGCCATAACGCCCGGCTAATTTTTGTATGCTAATTTTTGTATTTTTAGTAGAGATGGGGTTTTACCATGTTGGCCAGGCTGATCTTGAACTCCTGACCTTCCCGCCTCAGCCTCCCAAAGGGCTGGGATTACAGGCATGAGCCACGATGCCCGGCCAAGGGTTTTGTTGTGTTTTGTTTTCTTGAGATGGAGTTTTGCTTTCATTGCCCAGGCTGGAGTGCAATGGCGCGATCTTGGCTCACCGCAACCTCGGCCTCCTTTTCAAGCGATTCTTCTGCCTCAGTTTCCCGGTGTACAGGCATGCACCATCACACCTGGCTAATTTTGTATTTTTAGTAGAGACGGGGTTTCTCCATGTTGGTCAGGCTGGTCTCAAACTCCTGACCTCAGGTGATCTGTCCACCTCAGCCTCCCAAAGTGCTGGGATTACAGGCGCAAGCCACCGTGCCCTGCTGGGTTTTTTTTTTTTTTTTAACTTACTTCTTGTGTTCACTGTCTGCCTCCTCCATAAGCCCTGTCAATTTTGTTTACTGATATATCCCTGATTTAGTTTTTTTTTCTTTTCTTTCCTTTTTTTGAGACAGAGTTTTGCTCTTGTCGCCCAGGCTAGAGTGCAGTGGCGCGATCTCTATCTCCTGGGTTCAAGTGATTCTCCTGCCTCAGCCTCCCAGGTAGCTGGGATTACAGGCGCCTGTCACCACACCCAGCTAAATTTTGTATTTTCAGTAGAGATGAGGTTTCACCATGTTGGCCAGGCTGGTCTCAACCTCCTGACCTCAGGTGATCCGCCCGCCTCGGCTTCCCAAAGGCTGGGGTTACAGGTGTGAGCCACTGCGCCCGGCCTGCCCTCCTAATTTTTAAAAAACTTTTTTTTTTTTTTTTTTTTTTTTGAGACGGAGTCTCGCTCTGTCGCCCAGGCTGGAGTGCAGTGGCGCAATCTCGGCTCACTGCAAGCTCCGCCTCCCGGGCTCACGCAATTCTCCTGCCTCAGCCTCCCAAGTAGCTGGGACTACAGGCACCCGCCACCTCGCCCGGCTAGTTTTTTGTATTTTTAGTAGAGACGGGGTTTCACCATGTTAGCCAGGATGGTCTCGATCTCCTGACCTCGTGATCCGCCCGTCTCGGCCTCCCAAAGTGCTGGGATTACAGGCTTGAGCCACCGCGCCCGGCCTAAAAAACTTTTTTACAGAGATGGAGGGTCTCACTGTGTTGCCCAAGCTGGTCTCGAGCTCCTGGGCTTAAGTGATCCTCTAGCCTCAGTCTCTCAAAGTGCTGGGGTTTGGGGACTCACAGGCATGAGCCACCATACCTGGCTAGTTTTCTATTTCTATGTAACAAATTACCCTCAAAACTTAGCAGCCTACAACACTAAGCATTTCTTATCTCCCAGAGTTTCTGCAGGCGGGGTCCTCATGAGGTTGCAGTCATCTCAAGGCCTGATCAGGGCTGGAGGGTTGACCTGGCTGTGTCCAGGCTCACATGTTGACCTGACCAGGGCTGGAGCCTGATTAGGCTGTGTCCAGGCTCACTCATGTGGTGGTTGGCAGGCTCAAGTTCCTCACCGGCTATTGGCAGGGGCTTTGGCTCCTTCCCATGTGGGCCTCTCTATAGGGCTGCAAACACACCGTGGCAGCTTGTTTCCCCCAGAGCAGGCAACCAAAGAAGAGGGAGGGCAAGAGAGTGAGACAGCATCCAAGACAGAAGCCGCAGTCTCTCATAACCTAACGTTGGAAGTAATGGTCCTTTGCTTCCCCGTCCTGCCAGCAGGGGACTACGCAAGGATGCAGACATCAGGAGGTGGGCAGCATCAGGCCATCTTGGAAGCTGGTCACCACAGTCCCCTACACACACCTGGCACATAGAAGATTCTCAAGAAACATTGCAGGGCACAGTGGCTCACGCCTGTAATCCCAGCACTTTGGGAGGCCGAGGTGGGCGGATCACTTGGGGTCAGAAGTTTAAGACCAGCCTGGCCAACATGGTGAAACCCCATCTCTACTAAAAATACAAAAAATTAGCCAGGCGTGGTGGCGCACACCTGTAATCCCAGCTACTCGGAAGCTGAGGCAGGAGAATCACTTGAACCCAGGAGGTAGAGGCTGCAGTGAGCTGAGATCGCGTCATTGCACTCCAGCCTGGGCGACAGAGCAAGACTCTGTCTCAAAAACAAAACACAACAAAACAAAAACAAGAAATAGCAGTAGAATGAAAGAATGAAGACAGGAATGATTTTGGCACAGTGAATAGTTGGGTCTGTCCCTGAAGGATCTTAAACACATTCAGGTTTCTTCACACCCCCACTGAACCCCACAATGCTCTCTTACCATTCACCTCCATCTCTTCCCAGCCATGTGACTGGGGCAAGTTCCAAAACTCACAGGCCTGTTGTGGGGATTAAAACACACGAAGGGGCTGGGCGTGGTGGCTCACGCCTGTAATCCCAGCCCTTTGGGAGGCTGAGGTGGGCAGATCACCTGAGGTCAGGAGTTCAAGACCAGCCTGACCAACATGGTGAAACCCCGTCTCCACTAAAAATACAAAAATAGCCAGGCGTGGTGGCACACACCTGTAATTGCCAGCTACTTGGGAGGCTAAGGCGGGAGAATAGCTTGAACCTGGGAGGTGGAGGGTACAGTGAGCTGAGATTGTGCCATTGCACTCCAGCCTGGGCAACAAGAGCAAAACTCCATCTAATATATATATTATATATAATAATTATATTATATATTTAATATATATATTATATTATATATAATATATGTAATAAATATAATTAATTATCTATATATATAAAACATGAGAGCCCAACCTTGGTGGTTCATGCGGGTAATCCCAGCACTTTGGGAAGCCAAGACAGGTGAATTACTTGAGGCCAGGAGTTACAGACCAGCCTGGCTAACATGAGGAAACCCATCTCTACTAAAAATTCAAAAACAAATCAGCTGGGCATGATGGTGCTCACCTATAGTCCCAGCTACTCAGAGGCTGAAATGGGAGAATTGCTTCAACCCAGGAGGCAGAGGTTGCAGTGAGCCAACATTGCACCACTGCACTCCAACCTGGGTGACAGAGCGAGACTCTGTCTCAAAAGAAAAACAAATTTAAAAAGCATACAAAACATTTAGAAACTTGAGAGTGAGTTAGTACTACTATGAACACTTTTAATTTAAAAAAAATAGAAAAAATAAGACATGAAGGTGTAAGGATCATTGGATCTGACACACACAAGCCTTCAATATGTAGCCATCACGGGCCAGGTACAGTGGCTCATGTCTGTAATCCCAGCACTTTGGGAGGCCAAGGCAGGCAGATCACTTGAGGTCAGGAGTTCAAAACCAGCCTGTGAAATCTCATCTCTACTAAAAATACAAAAATTAGCCAGGTGTGGTGGGACACACCTGTAGGCCCAGCTACTCAGAAGGCTGAGGCAAGAGAACCCCTTGACCCAGAAGGTGGAGATTGCAGTGAGCCAAGATCATGCTACTGCACTCCAGCCTGGGTAACACAGCAAGACTCTGGCTAAAAAAAAAAAAAAAAAAAAAAAATATATATATATATATATATATATGTGTGTGTGTGTGGTGTGTGTGTGTGTATAGCCATCATGGGTAATGCTTTGTGTGTCACTAACACTGCAGAGAAAGAGAAAGATCAAGGGATTGAAAGCGCCTTTGAAAATTATGACTGAAACAGTAAAGGAGATCTAACTTAATCGACTTAATCGATTCCATCTTGCTTCTTTTTTTTTTTTTTTTTTTTTTTCTTGAGACAGAGTTTTCTCTTGTTGTCCAGACTGGAGTGCAATGGTGCAATCCTGGCTAATTTTGTATTTTTAGTAGAGACGGGGTTTCTCCATGTTGGTCAGGCTGGTCTTGAACTCCCCACCTGAAGTGATCCACCCGCCTCAGCCTCTGGAAGTGCTGGGATTACAGGCATGAGCCACTGCAACCGGCCAACTCCATCTTGCTTCTAACCTCCAAGCTGTCCTTGTTCATTCCTGGGCATAGGCTGAATTAACTTTGGGAGAAACTCAGTTTATAGTTTATAATTGAAATCAAAGATGATAACAGCCCTTTCCCAAAGCAGACCTCCTTCTTGCTTGGGGACTAGATTACCTTTGTAGGACTAACATTAGCCACAAGATTAGAAATGATGGCTTAGGAGTCATGCAGCTGGAGGTTACAAAGTTCTAACCCTCCCTAAACTGTTCCTAAGATCAGTGCTTGAGATACTTTGCAGACCCTGCACTTGATGGATCAGCTGGCACCACCCAGGTCAATAAACGGGCTCATCTGATCTTGTGGCCCTCATGGGGGAACTGACTAAGAGTGAGAAGACAGCTTTGACTGCCTATGATTCCATCGCTGACCCATCAGCACTCCTGGCTCACTGGCTTCCCCCCTCCCCGACCCCCCAAAAGTTGTTGTTAAAAACTCTGCTCCCCAAATGCTCAGGGAGACTGATCTGAGTAATAAAGAAACTCCGGCCTCCCTCATAACTGTCTCTGTGTAAATTACTCTTTCTTTATTGCAATTTCCCTGTCTTGAGGAATTGGCTCTGTCTAGGCAACGGGCGAGGTGAACCATTAGACGGTTACAGGGTCTCCCTGGATTCAGGAGCAGTTGTGGATCTGGGGGTGTTGGAGTCAGTGTGTGTGTGTGTGTGCATTTCTATGTGTTTGATCTTCTGAGAGCAATTGTCACAGGTCAGCAGTGCTGTGGATGGGTCCCGTGGTGCAGACACCCAGGTTATCTCACTTGGGCCAGAGATGGTCACATGACGGGGCCTCAGTCACCCAAACAGGCAGGAGATACTGATAAGCACATGGGCTGCCATCTGTTTACACTGCATAGCATGTGTTATACCAGCAGTTCTTAACCTTTTTGCAATGAAGGGAGGTCAGGGGACTGGGTGTCATGGAAACCTCTGAAAGTTTGCAAGTTCAATGTTCTGCCAAGCAATTAAAAAAGAAAAAAGAAAGTTTGCAAGAAAAATGCACATATGTACATAAACACTAAAATATATATATAATCAGCTGGGCGTGGTGGCTCATGCCTGTAATCCCAGCACTTTGGGAGGCCTAGGTGGGTGGATCAAGAGGTCAGGAGTTCAAGACCAGCCTGGCCAAGATGGTAAAACCCGTCTCTACTAAAAATACAAAAATTAGCTGGGTGCGGTGGCAGAAGCCTGTAATCCCAGCTACTCGGGAGGCTGAGGCAGAAGAATTGCTTGAACCCGGGAGGCAGAGGTTGCAGTGAGCCAAGATTGTGCCACTGCACTCCAGCCGGGGCGATAGAGTGAGGTTCCTTATCAAAAAATAATAATAATAAAACAAACAAATAAATATATATACCCATATAAAATCATTTCAGGCCATTACCAGACCTTGGATTCAAAATGCCAGCCTGAGACTGAGACTTTGGCCTCCCTGAAGGCAATGACTGGAGCGTATATGTCCTAAACAAATTAGTGAATGAATGAATGAATGAATGGAAAAAAAGAATCAAACAACTACCAAAAAGCCCAGAATCTGAGAATCTTTGCTGGTTGGCACATCCCCTTCAGAAAACCGCTGGCTTCACAAGACTTCAAGTGTTGCCTTAGCCACCTTCCTAACTGTACGACCTTGGACTTGTCACCTCATCTCCCTCAGTCCCATTTTCCTCATCAGAAAAATGGTGTGAATGGCAAAGAGTGTTTTGTGGGCTACACAACCCATTAAAAACATAAAGGTCTCTGCCTGGAGCAGAGTTGAGGTGAGGATTTCAAGACCAGCCATGGCCAACATGGTGAAACCCTGTCTCTATTAAACATACAAATAATAATAATAATATAATAATAATAATAATAATAAATAGTCGGGTGTGGTGTCATGCATCTGTAGTCCCAGCTACTTAGGAGGCTGAGGCAGGAGAATAGCTTGAGCCCAGGAGGCAGAGGTTGCAGTGAGCAGATCGTGCCACTGCACTCCAGCCTGGGCGACAGCGCAAGACTCTATCTTAAAAAAAAAAAAAAAAATCCCTCCCCAAAAAAGGTCTCGAGTATTTTGGAAGAAGCTTTTGAAGTTAGGCAGAAGGAATTGAGTGATCAGATCAACCAGTCAGTCATCTGGCCTCTAGCCCCCATCAACACAGACCTGCCTTAGGGCTGGGAGGATTGCTGGTAGAGGAGCTTGCTCTGGGGAAGGAATGGAAATGCTGGATGCTAAGCCTGTCATTTGTTAGCATATTCATAGTCAGATGGCCAAATTAGGACACAACCAAGGTTGGGCCAGCTTGCTTTGGTCTCATTCCAGGTCTAAGACAACAGCCTATACAAGTTGACTAGATTGAGAATCCTACAGACATTCAAGCAACAAATATTTATTTGTGCAGCGACTATGGGCCAAGGCCTATGCTAGGCACTATGGGAACAAAGCTACTGTGATCCCTGTCCTCTCGAAGCTGACAGGAGAAAGACATTAATTAATCACCCAGGATAAATGCAAGGTTCTGTGGAGCTGTGTAATGTGGGAGCTCCTGATCTTGGGGTTGGGAGGGATGGGGAGAGCAGGACAAGCTTCCTTGTAGCTCAGCCCTGAGCTCAGTGAGGAGCCATGGATGGGCTGGGAAGTACCCTGGGCAGAGGCTATAGCACGTGCAAAGGGCCCATGGTTTTCTTTTGAAACTAGGAAAGAGGTTGGGCATGGTGGCTCACGCTTGTAATACCAGCACTTTGGGAGGCCGAGGTGGGTGGATCACTTGAGGTCAGGAGTTTGAGACCTGCCTGGCCAACAGGATAAAACCCTGTCTCTACTAAAAATACAGAAATTAGCCAGACATGGTCATGGGTGCCTGTAATCCCAGCTACTCGAGAGGCTGAGGCAGGAGAATCGCTTGAACCTGGGAGGCGGAGTTTGCAGTGAGCCGAGATCACGCCACTGCACTCCAGCCTGGGCAATAGAGCAACAGTCAGTCTCAAAAAAAAAATAAAATAAAATTGGAAAGAAGGCGTGTGTGGTTAAAGGGGAGAGTGAGGGAGACTGGGACACAGACATGGTTAGAGAATTAACATGAAGCAGGCAGAGACCAAATTACCTTGTTCTCTTTAATGTGACATTTGCAAAGACAGAAGAAACCAGAGAGGCAGATTTCAAGTCTCTGAATAGTTGTTACACAGAAGGAGGCTGTCTCAGAAACGAAATGAGGGGAACTCCTCCAGCAAGTGGGACTGGAGTCCGATAGAAAGGACTTTCCGGCAGAGAGGGGTGTCTGTGGGACTGCTTTCTCTCCTTCACCTGTCGTGGGTATCTGCTGGGTGGCAGAAAGTGGGTTCATTTGTTTATTCACTTCTCTGTCCTGTTCCCCTTGCCATGTTCCCCCCATTATTGCTGCTAAGTGAGGAGGACAGTGGACAGCTCTGTCAGGGTGAGTCTGTTGTAGGGAGAGGGGCTTGGGACTGGGGAAGGCAGGGAAGGAGGGATGTAGATGGGGTATCATCTCTAAGCTGCCAAGGGCATGTGGAGGGGTGAGAGGAGGGGACCGCCCACAGCAACCAATAACAAGAAGTGGATGGGACAAGCCAGGCGCAGTGGCTTACGCCTATAATCCCAGCACTTTGGGAGGCCAAGGCGGGCGGATCACTTAAGGTCAGGAGTTAGAGACCAGCCTGGCCAACATGGTGAAACCCTGTCTCTACTAAAAATACAAAAATTAGCTGGGCATGATGGTGGACGCCTGTAATCCCAACTACTCGGGAAGGTGAGGCATGAGAATTGCTTGAACCCGGGAGGCGGAGATTGCAGTGAGCCAAGATTGTGCCATTGCACTCCAGCTTGGGAGACAGAGTGAGATTCTGTCTCAAAAAGAAAAGGATGAGACAGGACAGAATTCCCTTGGTGGGCACAGCAGATCTGCCAGTTGTTCTTCCCTGACACTTGTTTGGGAAGGACTGTTTGCTTGCCAGGTCTCTTCTCTAGACTATAAGCTTCTGAGGCCAGGCAAGGTGGCTCACACCTGTAATCTCAGCACTTTGGGAGGCCAAGGTAGAGGATCACTTGAGCTCGGGAGTTCAAGATCATCCTAGGCAACATGGTGAAACCCCATCTCTACAAAAAATACAAACAAATTTTTGTCATAGTGACGTACACCCGTAGTCCCAGCTACTCGGGAGGCTGAGGTGTGAGAATAGCTTGAGTCTTTCAAGGCTGCAGTGAGCCATGACTGCACACACCTCTGAACTCCAGCCTGGGCAACAGAGTGAGATCCTGTCAAAAAAAAAAAAAAACAGGCTTCTAGAGGGCAGGATCTATGTCTTGTTCAATATCATTATCTCCCAGGGCTGGATGCAGTTAACTTCATTATATTCATTGAATGAATGAGAGCACAAACAAATGAATGCCATGTTGTAGGGATGCCTGGGACAGCAGGAGAATATAGACTGTCCACCGCTACCTGCAGGATCTGGCTCCAAAGATCTGAGCCTTGGCTGGGTGCAGTGGCTCACACCTGTAATCCCAGCACTTTGGGAGGCCGAGGTGGGCGGATCACTTGAGGTCAGGAGTTTGAGACCAGCCTGGCCAACATGGTGAAATCCCGTCTCTACTAAAAATAAAAAAACTAGCTAGGCGTGCTGGCAGGCGCCTGTAATCCTAGCTACTCGGGAGGCTGAGGCAGGAGAATCGCTTGAGTCCAGGAGGCAGAGGTTGCAGTGAGCCAAGATCATGCCACTGCTCTCCAGCCTGGGGGACAAGAGCGAGACTCCATCTCAAAAAAAAAAAAAAAAAAGAAAAAAGAAAAAAGATCTAAGCCTTGATCTATATCACTGCCAGAATCTTCCCAGGATGGGGTGGGGTGGGGTAGCCCATTTAGAACAATTAAAGGTCAATTCAAAACTCAGGTTTAGCAGGCTAGCCGGAGCCACAGGGTGATATGGGAGCCAGTTACTAGACTTTGGAGGACCGATTCACAGCCCGAGTTTGGAAAATAAAACTAAGCCTTTCTCTAGAGGGAAGCGGGTGGGAGGCAGATGTGGGGAATGCCCGAGTGCCACAGGGAAAGCAGACAGGTTTCTGTGCCTTTGAGTGAACTCAAGGACTCAGGCCGGAATATTTCAAAAGTGTTTATTACCAAGCCGTCCTTGGGCTGGGGACCCAGGCGACCAGGCAGGCTGCTGCCTGTGCAGAGAGGGGAGCAGAGATGTTTCTGCCCCCAGCTCCTCCTGTACTGCCTGAGATCCCTCTAGCCCCTGTCCTTGCTCTGGCCCTGCCCTTTGGACCTCTTCCAGGGCTGTGAGGAGAGAGAAGGCTGGGGTTAGCTCTGGTTTGGAAATGAGGGTTCTTGGAGGCAGTTTCACTTCTACTATGCTGTGGAGCAGGGGAAGCCAACCAGGACTCCCTCTCTAGTCTCTTTAAATCACAGAGGATCCTCAAAACCAGTCAGATCTTGACAAGCTTCTGCCCAAGTAGGGAGATGAGGTCCAAAGGGAAGCAACTTGTCTATGGCTGGGCGCGGTGGCTCATGCCTGTAATCCCAGCACTTTGGAAGGCCGAGTCAGGCAGATCACCTTAGTTCAGGGGTTCAAGACCAGCCTGGCCAACATGGTGATACCTCGTCTCTACAAAAAATATATATATACAAAAATGAGCTGGGTGTGGTGGTGCACCCCTGTAATCCCAGCTACTCAGGAGGCTGAGACATAAGAATGGCTTGAACCTGGGAGGCGGAGGTTGCAGTGAGCCAGGATCACGCCACTCCACTCCAGCCTGGGTGACAGAATGAGAACTCTGTCTAAATAAATAAATAAAACAAAAGAGAGCTTGTTTCAAGTCACACAAGTTCAAACTCAGCTATCCTGATTGCAAGTCAGACTGTTCTCTAAGCCACAACTCAAGGAATTCTCAACCTTAGTCGGTGAAAAGGTGCGATCCCTAAAGAAAATACTTCATTTAAGAACACAAGCCTTTCTCCTCCTTCCTTTCCCCCAGGGCATCACCTTGCCTCGTAGGAGGCAGGAACACTTTCTTTAGGGCAGGTCTTGTGATGTTTTGCTTAAGAATGCAGTTTCTCAGCTGAATGCCTGGGTTCAAATCTGGCTTCAGCCACCTCTTGGTTCTGTGACCTTGGGCAAATTACATACATCCTGTTCCTCCTGTTTCTCATCTGTAAAATGGGAGAATGAGTAGATTACAGGGCTGATGTGAGAATGAAGTAAGTGGAGCCTCTTAGTGCTGAGCATGCAGTACTTTTTGTTGTCTTGGAAAGGAACCATGAAGCCAAGAAAAGGGTCTAGTCAGCCCTGGTCACTAACCCCCAGCACAAGGCTTTAGTCGCAGAATGCCCTGCAGCACATCTTACAGAATTGCCAGCACGAGGACACCCTCGGTGGCCTCTTCCTCCTAAGCCCACCCTCATCAGTCCTCAGATCACTGAGGGCCCTGTCCTTTTGCTTTCTGGGGGCAGATAGAACAGTGCAGACCTGCACCATCCAGCCTGACCACCACTTGCTACACGGAGCCATTGGGCAAGACGCTTTCTTTGTTTTTTTCTTGTTTGTTTGTTTTGTGTTTGTCTTTCAGCTTTTATTTTAGATTCCAGGGATACACATGCAGATTATAAAGGTACACAGGGAGCCGAGATCACCCCACTGTACTCCAGCCTGGCAACAGAGCAAGACTCCGTCTCAAAAACAACAACAAACAACAACACAAAGCTATATTGTGTTATGCTGAGGTTTGGTGTATGACTAAACCTGTCACTCAGGAAGTGAGCACACAGTACCCAATACATGGGTTTTCAACCTTGGCCCCTCCTCTCCGCTCCCCACAAGGCGCTTTCTTAATGCCCCAGAGCTTCTGCTTTTTTCATGTGTGAAGATGGGAATGCTGCACCGAAACCCCATTTCCAGGGTGGTGGGGGGATCATGTGCCTGGCACCTAGTCGATTCCCAAAACTCGTTCATCCTTTCCAGGTGGAGTGTGCGGGTTGAACTCATGCCCATCTGCCCCTCCCTCTCACCTTTGCATCTCCCACCACCAGGAAGGAGGCCTATTGGAGAGCACGAGGCCACATTCTTGGACTCTTGGCCTCTTTGGCTCTAGCACTGAAACCTTGGGCAAGCGACACACCCTCTTTGTGAAGACCAGGTGGATTGAGCTGTCCCTGGCAGCCTGAGTCAGGGTTCACCAGGAACTCAAGTGAGCCCTATTGAAACCACCTTTGCAAAAATCGTAACTGAGAAAATCATGATAGTAAAAGATATCAGACCTAATTGACCCCATCTTGTTTCTAACCTCTAAACTGTCCTTGTTCATTCCTAAGCATAGGCCGAACTAGCTTTGGAAAGAAATTTAGTGTATAGTTTATATAATAGCCCTTCCCAAAAGGCTAAACTGTTCTGGTAAAACTAATGAAAGGCCACCAGTCACCAAGTCAAGATGAAAGGGGCTGGAATTCTAAATATTACCAGCCATTATTCTGGAGGTTATGAGATTTGCAACTTCCCTAAATTACTCTTGAAGGTAACATCACTATTGTGAATCTAAGATCAGCCTTTTGAGATGTCTTTTCAGGTTTTTGCATTTCTTTTTTTTTTGAGACGGAGTCTCGCGCCCAGGCTGGAGCGCAGTGGCCGGATCTCAGCTCACTGCAAGCTCCGCCTCTTGGGTTTACGCCATTCTCCTGCCTCAGCCTCCCGAGTAGCTGGGACTACAGGCGCCCGCCAAATCGCCCGGCTAGTTTTTTGTATTTTTTAGTAGAGACGAGGTTTCACCGGGTTAGCCAGGATGGTCTCGATCTCCTGACCTCATGATCCGCCCGTCTCGGCCTCCCAAAGTGCTGGGATTACAGGCTTGAGCCACCGCGCCCGGCAGGTTTTTGCTTTTCTAACAACCAGAGGGCCCCATCTGGACCTGCCAACCAGTTCTGTGGCCCCCACCCAGGAACTGACTCAGCAGAAGAGAACAACTTCCACTCCCCATGAGTTCATCCCTGCGCCAACCAATCAGAACTCCCGATTCACTGGCCCCTACCCACCAAATTATCCTGAAAAATTCTGATCCCTGAGTGTTCGGGGAGACGGATTTGAGCAATAATAAAAGAGTTTTGAGGAAGACTGATTTGAGTAATAATAAAACTCCAGTCTCCGGCACAGCTGGCTCTGCATGAATTAATCTTTCTCTATAATAATTACCCTGTCTTGATAAATCGGCTATCCTAGGCAGTGGACAAGGCAAACCCCTTGGGCGGTTACACTGTCACCTAAGATGACTCCTGTTCACTAGCTCTGCCAGATTGGCTGACTTGAGTCCTAAGGTGAAACTCACACGAGGAGAAGAGGATCTGCAGCCCATGTGCTGGGCAGAGGTCTTAACTGAATGGGGGATGGGTTTCCCATTCCCTTTCTATCCCCATATTTAGGTACATACATGACTGATCATCCAACTCACTGGTACAAGGAAAAGGGAAAGTAAAGAAAGCTGAAAAGGGCCGGGCGCGGTGGCTCAGTGCTGGGCGGTAATCCCAGCACTTTGGGAGGCCGAGGCGGGTGGATCACAAGGTCAGGAGATCGAGACCATCCTGGCTAACATGGTGAAACCCCTACTAAAAAAAACAAAAAAATTAGCCAGGTGTGGTGGCGGGCGCCTGTAGTCCCAGCTACTCGGGAGGCTGAGGCAGGAGAATGGCATGAACCCAGGAGGTGGAGCTTGCAGTGAGCCAAGATCACGCCACTGCACTTCAGCCTGGGCGACAGAGCGAGATTCCGTCTCCAAAAAAAAAAAGAAAGAAAGCTGAAAGAGAGATAGGATTGTGTCCTGACGCTTTTGGCATTTAGGAGGTTTTTTTTCCCCCCTCGGGACAGAGTGTTGCTCTGTTGCCCAGACTGGAGAGCAGTGGCATGTGTCTCACGCATCCATGTGAAGAGAACCCCAAACAGGCTTTGTGTGAGCAACAAAGCTGTTTATTTCACCAAGGTCCAGGTGGGCTGAGTCCGAAAAAGGAGTCAGCAAGGGTGGTGGGATTATCATGAGTTCTTACAGGTTTTGGGATAGGCAGTGGAGTTAAGAGCAATGTTTTGGGGGCAGGGGGTGGATCTCACAAAGTACATTCTCAAGGGTGGGGAGAATTACAAAGAAACTTCTTACGGGTGGGGGAGATTATAAAGAACATTGATCAGTTAGGGTGGGGTAGAAACAAATCACAATGGAATGGAATGTCATCAGGTAATCTATTTTCACTTCTGTGGATCTTCAGTTGCTTCAGGCCATCTGAATGTCTACGTGCAGGTCACTGGGGATATGATGGCTTAGCTTGGGCTCAGAGGCCTGACAGTCCTGTCTTCTTATATTAATAAGAAAAATAAAACAAAATGGTGGTGAAGTGTTGAGGTGGCGAAAAAGTTTGGGGGTGGTATGGAGAGATAATGGGCGATGTTTCTCAGGGCTGCTTCCAGCAGGATTAGGGGCGGTGTGGGAACCTACAGTGGGAGAGATTCAACTGAAGAAAGAATTTGGGGTAAGGGGTGATATTGTGGGGTTGCTAGAAGGAGCATTTGTCGTATAGAATTACTGGTTATGGACTGGATGCGGTTTTCTATGAATTGAGAAACTAAATGAAAGACACAAGGTCAGAATAAAAGGAGAAAAACAGGTATTAAAGGACCAAGAACTGGGAGTACCCAGGACCTCCAATTACAGAGTGTTGAAAGGGGTTCAGCGTAATTACTTGCTTGGTTGGCACAAGTTTAAGCTCTATCCTTGAGTTTTTTTATGTTGTCATATACCATGCCAGATTAATTTAGGTAAAAACAGCACTCTTCATTTAAAAATATACAGAGTCCTCTTTTTTTCAGCAGTGAGTAAGTCGAGGCCTTGGCGGTTTTGGAGGAAAGAGAAATGCAAAGCCAGCAATTGTTTGTTAAAGAAGAATTAGAAACGGCTGGGAGAGAGTGACTGGGATTGATAGTGTGGTGGAGATAGCTGGGGAGAGGTAGAGGGTGGCATAAGAACAGGAACGAGAATAAGAGTAAGTATAAAAGTAAAGTATAGGACTTCATCAGGGTGAAAGTATTGGAGTGTACTTTGTCACTGAAGATCTTCTATTCACTTAAAGAGAGACTTAAGCGTGGCAGTTTGAGGTAAAACCAGGCGCCACTGAATACCAAGAACCTAAGAAACTGAGGTGGGAAGGCCAAACCGAGGAATTATGTCTGACAAAAGGGAAGAAATGACCTCGGTGGCCTTCTCAGACCCTGTGGGAAAGGCCTCTACCCATCCAGTGAAAGTGTCTACCTAGACCAAGAGGTATTTTAGTTTCCTGACTCGAGACACGTGAGTAAAGTCAATTTGCCAGACCTGGGCAGGGGCAAATCCCCGACCTTGATGTGTAGGGAAGGGAGGGGGCATGAACAATCCCTGAGGAGTAGTAGAACAGCAGATGGAACACTGAGAAGTGAGTTCCTTAAGGATAGATTTCCACAATGGAAAGGAAATGAGAGGTTCTAAGAGGTGGGCTAGTGGCTTGTAACCTGCATGCAAGAGGTTATGAGATGACAATAGAATAGAATGGGCCTGTGAGGCTGGAAGGAGATATTTTCCTTGGTCTAAGAACCATTCACCTTGTGTGGGAAGAGATTGATAAGTGGAAGTTTCAGTGGGGAAGTAGGTGGGAGTGACCAGATGAGAAGGAGAAAAACTGCCGTTGAGGGACAGAAGTTGGAAGGCTAGCTGCTTTTTTAGCTACCTTATCAGCATAAGCATTGCCCTGAGCGATGGGATCTGATGCGTTTTGATGGCCCTTGCAGTGTATGACTCCAACTTCCTTTGGAAGCAAAGCGGCCTGGAGAAGAGTTTTTATTAAAGAGGCATTAATGACGGAGGACCCTTGCGTAGTGAGGAAACCTTTCAGCCCATAAAACAGCACGGTGGTGCAGGATATGGGGTCAGTATAAATATTGACACGTAGTCCCTTTGCAAGAGTGAGGGCCCGAATTAAGGCAATGAGTTTGGCTTCCTGAGAGGTAGTGGAGGTGGGCAGAGCAGTAGCCTCAACGATAGATGTGGAAGATACCATAGCATAGCCTGCCTTTGCTGGTGTGTGGCGATTAAGCCTGGTGGAACTGCCATCAGTAAACCAAATGTGATCAGGGTGAGGAACAGGAAAGAAGGAAATATGGGGAAACGGGGTGAATGTCAGGTGGATTGGAGAGATACAGTCATGGGGGTCAGGTGTGGTAGCCGGAATAATGTGGGAGGCCAGATTGAAGTCTGGGCCAGGAACAACGGTAACTGTGGGAGACTCAACAAAGAGTGAGTATAGCTGAAGGAGCCAGGGAGCAGAAAGTATATGCGTCAGGTGTGAGGAAGAAAATCGATTTTGGAAGTGATGAGAACTGTAGAGAGTGAGTTGAGCCTAGTTTGTGATTTTGAGGGCCTCTGAAAGTATTAGGGCGGCAGCAGCCACTACACACAAACATGAGGGCTAGGCTAAAACAGTAAGGTCAAGTTGTTGGACAGAAAGGCTACAGGGCGCGGTACTGGCTTTTGTGTAAGAACTCAAACTGCACAGCCCTGCACTTTGACTGTGTGTAATGAAAAGGGTTGGGATGAGTTAGGGAGAGCTAGTGTAGGGGCAGCTTCTAGGGCTGTTTTTAAGGAACGGAAAGAGGAGTGGCGAAAGGATTTAGGATCTATGGGGTCGGCTAGGTATGGTTTTGTGAGTTTACATAATGGTTTAGTCAGGATGGTAAAACTAGGTATCTAAAGGTGGACGTACCTAACCATGCCTAGGAAGGAAGGGGTTTGGGAGATTAGCCAGACACGATCAGCAGGGAAAGCATGTCTGTTTTCATAAAGAATTATGCCGAAATAGGTAATGGATGAGGAAGAAATTTGGGCTTGACTGAAGTATTGGGGGCTGTCTGTGAAGCCTTGTGGCAGTACAGCCCAGGTAATTTGCTGAGCCTGATGGGTGTCAGGGTTAGTCCAAGTGAAAGCAAAGCGAGGTTGGGATGAAGGGTGCAAGGAACAGTAAAGAAAGCATGTTTGAGATCCAGAACAGAATAATGGGTTACAGAGGGGTTGTGGAGGGAGGTATTGAGGATAGCAGAGGATAGGATGGCTTTGGCACCACGGGGTGGATAGGCAAGACAATTTGGTTGATAAGGCACAGATCCTGAACTAACCTGTAAGGCTTGTCCGGTTTTTGGACAGGTAAAACGGGGGAATTATAAGGAGAGTTTACAGGCTTTAAAAGGCCATGCTTTAACAGGCAAGTGATAACAGGCTTTAATCCTTTTAAAGCGTGCTGTGGGATGGGATACTGGCGTTGAGTAGGGTAAGTGTGATTAGGTTTTAAGGGGATGGTAAGGGGTGCATCATTTGTCACCAAGGAGGGACTAGAGGTATCCTATACTTGTGGATTAAAGTGGGGACATACAAGGAGAGGATGTGAAGGAGGCTTTGAACTGAGGGAAAAGGTGGCAATGAGGTGTGGCTGTAGCCCAGGAATAGTCAGGGAAGCAGATAATTTAGTTAAAATGTCTCGACCTAATAAGGGACCTGGGCAGGTGGGGATAACTAAAAAGGAGTGCTTAGAAGAGTATTGTCTAAGTTGGCACCAGAGTCGGGGAGTTTTAAGAGGTTTAGAAGCCTGGCCGTCAATACCCACAACAGTTATGGAGGCAAAGGAAAAAGGACTTTGAAAAGAAGGTAATGGAGTGGGTACCTCTGTATTAATTAAGAAGGGGATGGACTTACCCTCTACTGTAAGAGTTACCCAAAGCATCTGTGATGGTCCAGGAGGCTTCCGAGGCGATCAGGCAGTGTCAGTCTTCAGCCGCTAAGCCGAGAAGATCTGGGAAGGAATCAGTCAGAGCCTTGGGCCAGTTGGACAGTCCAATTTCCAGTGAGGTCCCGCACAGATGGGACATGGCTTAGAAGGAATCCCGGGCTGTGGGCATTCCTTGGCCCAGTGGTCAGATTTCTGGCACTTGAAGCAAGATCCTGGGGAAGGAGGTCCTGAAGGAACACCTGGCCGCTGCGGTTCAGGCGTTTTGAAGTTCTTGTGTGCTGGAGATGTGGCTGGGGTTTCTCTCACAGTGGAGGCAAGTAATTGCAACTCAGAAATACGTTGCCTCTACTCTATTATTGTACACCTTGAAGGCAAGGTTAATTGAGCCCTGTTGTGGGGTTTGAGGACTGGAAATTAATTTTTGGAGTTTTTTTCTAATGTCAGGAGTTGACTGGGTGATAAAATGCATATTAAGAATAAGGCAGCCGGGCGCGGTGGCTCAAGCCTGTAATCCCAGCACTTTGGGAGGCCGAGACGGGTGGATCACGAGGTCAGGAGATCGAGATCATCCTGGCTAACACGGTGAACCCCGTCTCTACTAAAAATACAAAAACTAGCTGGGCGAGGTGGCGGGCGCTGTAGTCCCAGCTACTCGGGAGGCTGAGGCAGGAGAATGGCGTAAACCCGGGAGGCGGAGCTTGCAGTGAGCTGAGATCTGGCCACTGCACTCCAGTCCGGGAGACAGAGCGAGACTCCGCCTCAAAAAAAAAAAAAAAAAAAAGAATAAGGCAGCCTTCGGGCCCCTCTGGGTCTAGGGTGGTAAAGTGTCTAAGGGTTGTTGCCAAACGGGCCATGAACTGGGCTGGGTTCTTTACCTTGGGTAGTTTTGTCATAATTAACAGCTTTTTTTTTTTTTTTTGAGACGGAGTCTCACTCTGTCGCCCAGGCTGGAGTGCAGTGGCCGGATCTCAGCTCACTGCAAGCTCCGCCTCCCGGGTTTACGCCATTCTCCTGCCTCAGCCTCCCGAGTAGCTGGGACTACAGGCGTCCGCCACCTCGCCCGGCTAGTTTTTTTTTTTGTATTTTTTAGTAGAGACGGGGTTTCACCGGGTTAGCTAGGATGGTCTCGATCTCCTGACCTCGTGATCCGCCCATCTCGGCCTCCCAAAGTGCTGGGATTACAGGCTTGAGCCACCGCGCCTGGCCTAACAGCTTTGTAAGATGCCTTTTTAAGCCCTTCAACTAGGCAGGAAAGCATGTAATCTCACCTAGGAATACCTGGGGAATCGGCTTGATAGTTCTTTTTCGGGACCAAATGTCTCATGCATCCATGTGAAGAGACCCCCAAACAGGCTTTGTGTGATCAACAAGGCTGTTTATTTTACCAGGGTGCAGGTGGGCTGAGTCCGAAAAAGCAGTCAGCAAGGGTGGTGGGATTATCATGAGTTTTTTTTTTTTTGAGACGGAGTCTCGCTCTGTCGCCCAGGCTGGAGTGCAGTGGCCGGATCTCAGCTCACTGCAAGCTCCGCCTCCCGGGTTCACGCCATTCTCCTGCCTCAGCCTCCCGAGTAGCTGGGACTACAGGCGTCCGCCACCTCGCCCGGCTAGTTTTTTGTATTTTTTAGTAGAGACGGGGTTTCACCATGTTAGCCAGGATGGTCTTGATCTCCTGACCTCGTGATCCGCCCGTCTCGGCCTCCCAAAGTGCTGAGATTACAGGCATAAGCCACTGCACCTGGCCTCACTCAACAAACATCCAAGGCCCACTGTGTACCAGCCAGGCTGTCTATGCTAGGGGATCGGGGTATATCAATAAGACAAACATGGTCCTCACGTTGCTTACAGGAGAGGAGGGATGACAGACAATGAGAGGGACAGTGTGGGGTGATGAATAAGGCAACCAGGTTCATACCCCAGCCCTACCACCTGGGTGACCCCAGACAAGCTCACTTTTGTTGTTGTTGTTGTTTTGTTTTGTTTTGAGACAGGGTCTCACTCTTTCACCTAGGCTAGAGTGTGGTGGTGTGATCACAGTTTACTGCAGCCTTGACCTTCCAGGCTCAAGCAATCCTCCCACCTCAGCCTCCCAAGTAGAGCTGAGACTACAGGTGCATGCCACAATGGCCAGCTAATTTCTTAATTTTTTGTAGAGATGGGGTCTCCCTATGTTGTCCAGGCTGGGTCTCGAACTCCGAGGCTCAAGCGACCCTCCCACCTTGGCCTTCCAAAGTGCATTCTCCCCACCTACATACCCCTTTGTGACCCATTGGAGTCAGGTGTGTCCGGGTTTGAACGGCTAGGCAAATAATTTATCGAGTGTTGTGAACATTCAGCCATAAACGCAGCGACCTAACCCGAATGCCCAATTCATCGTATGTTCTCAGTAAATACCAGTTTCACGTCTTTCCTCTCTAAACACAATCTTCTCCTTCTCCTCACTAGCAGGCTGGGAGGGCCAAAAGGAGGAGATTAGGGTTGGGGAGAAACAGACTCTTAGGAAGAAGGGGAGAAAGTGCGTTTTTCATTTATAGTGCCATTTGCAAAAGGGGCAAACTGTCTGTCACCACCCCCTCCACCAACTTTACGGGCGGAGGAGGGGGAGTCACTCCCCCGCTACCCCCCGCAACCCTCAGTAACCTATAACCTGGGGAAAGGGTCCCGAGAGCCGGGCCGGGACGCTGCGCCGCTGGGTTTAGGACCCGAGAGCGGAATGGGCAGGAGGTGGAGGTGCACTTCTGCAAATCTCAGGAACCGGAGCCCTGGAGGCGGCGGATGAGAAAGTCCACAGCCCTGGCAATTTGGAGTGTGTGGGCAGGGATTTAGCGTGTATCCACAGCCGCTCTAGTGAGGGTGCCCCCACCCACGCACCTCGGAAGGGCAGCGCTCCATCGCCACCCTGCTACCCTTTCCCCGAGCGCCCAATCCCACCTTGGCTGGCGCTCCTGGAGTCTCCGGGGGAGGAGGGAGGCGTGGCCTCGGGCGGCCCGCCCCTTTGATGTGCGCCGGCGCCTCTGTGATTGGACAGTCGCTGTGACGTGTGGGGACTGCGGTGGGCTCCGCTGCTGCAGCAGCCGCAGCGCCGGCCGCGGCTCCGGCTCCGGCTCCGGCTCCCGGGCATTTAAAGGGGACGCGGCGGCTGCCCGGGGGGATGGGGGGCAAGTGGAGGGGACGGCTCAGACGCACATCGTCCTCAGTCCCTCGGGACTGGAGGGACTTGTGAGCCGGAGCCCAGAAATCCGGGGGTGGATAAGACACCGCGTCCCCTCCAATTCCCGTAAGCACCCCTTGCTCCATCCGGCGCCCCAATACCTCAGCTAGCCCCCTTCCCCACTTCTTACACACCAAACTCAGCCGGGACAGACCTCTGCCGCCGCCGTCCCCACGTGAGTCCTGGGTTCCGGGAGATAGGGGAGGGCTGGGGTCCCGGCGCGGGGTGGGGGCTGTGGAGTTTGAAGGCGCTCCTTCACGCGCGTGGCAGTGGGGGAGTTCTGGAGCTCAGGAGTGAGTGCCCTTCTCTCTCCTACCCAGGAACATAGTGCTGGGGTATCCCTCCGTCCCTGACTCTGGCAAAGCCAAGGAACTGGTGTCCCCTTGCTCCCTGCCACCCACAATACCCCTCCCCAGCCGCGCACCCCCCGCCCGCATTGGAGCCCAGCGCCCGCCAGCTGGGGGTGCGCCAGAGTGCTGGCTTCCTAGTCACCTCTAAAAATATCTCTCCCCCAACCCTACCGGCAGCTGCCACCTCCCTGCCCCTGCCCCTAAGATCCCCTCCCAGAATGTCCTCCCAGCCAGGCAGTGCCCAGAGGTGACTGCTAGACCCAGACGCCTCACTGGCACCAGGGCGCAGGGCCACCACCGCCAGCTGGTCAGGACCGCAAGCTCTCAGCCCACGGGAGTCTCCAGGGCCAAGGGGGAGCTCCAGCTGCAATTTTCCCAAGAGGCGCCAGAGACTCCTGAGTTCTAATCTCGGTTCCGATGCTGTGTGACTCCCAGGATGTTAGCTTGACCTCTCTGGGCCTCTGTTTTTCCTATCTGCTGTTCAGGCGTGGTGAGCAAGGAAGATGGTCATGTTTGGGAGCACTGTCCGGGAGAGGGAGGGAATTCTAGCTTAGTTTTTGGATCTGATTTCTAGTGACTGATACAAGGAGACTTGTTTTTGGACAGAGAGGGCTTGTTACTGTGGTCTTTCTGGAGTCCTCGCCTCCCCATCCTCATTCTGCACATTTCCTGTGGAAAACTATCCCAAAACTTTTCTAGGAACTCCATCCACCCAGTAAGAAGGGAATTTCAAACTTAGGGCCTGTATCAGAGAGGGGCCTGTTTCCCTCCCACCCCCTTCCCACATATTTAATCTAAGAGCATTTGTGTGAAAGGCAGGAGAAGCAGGCAGGAATCTGACTCGGTGCAGAATTAAGGAGGTAGGCACTACTTTTAGGTGAGACTAGAATATGGACTCCCTGCAACCCCCTAGAAACCCTTCTCTCTTCTCTAGCCTGTTAGAGAAGCTCAGATCCTGCCC
Organism: Trachypithecus francoisi; assembly: GCF_009764315.1. NCBI lineage: Eukaryota > Metazoa > Chordata > Mammalia > Primates > Cercopithecidae > Trachypithecus > Trachypithecus francoisi. The sequence goes on along the minus strand of NW_022681466.1, from coordinate 23,842,992 downwards.
CCTACTCTGAGGGACTCTGTTTGGTGACCACAAAAGGATTTGATGACTCAGAACAAAGGTGTCAGAGGTGAGAGACCTTTTGGAACATCACAGGAGCCAAATTCCAACAGGGGAAGGGGTCCCTCTGACTCCTGTGGGGTGGGGACGAGGTGTCACGGCATGGTCTTCTCAGTTTTCAGGGGAAGAAACCCAAGATGCCTGACTTTCTGCCTTGGAGACTAAAAGAAACAAAGGCAACTCACCAAACAATAAGTGTTTAACTGAATCCCCTAGATACTATTATTAGCAGAAAAATGTAACTGTCTTTTATGATGACATATGAGGAATTGTGTGTGTGTGTTTTGGGGATGGGGTTATTCCCTCTGTCACCCAGGCTGGAGTGCAGTGGTACCATCACAGCTCACTACAACCTCTGTCTCCTGGGTTCAAGTGATCCTCGTGCCTCAGCCTCCCAAGTATCTGGGACTATGGGCACAAGCCACCATTCCCAGCTCATTTTTGTTTTTAAAGAGACAGGATTTTGCCATGTCACCCAGTCTGGTCTCAAACTCCTGGACTTAAGTGATCTGCCTGCCTCGGCCTCCCAAAGTGTTGGGATTACAGGCTTAAGCCACCCTGCCTGGCTGAAAAAATGAGAAGTTTTGACCATAATTAATGGTCAATAGAATAGAACAAAGGAAGGAAGGAAGGAAGGAAGGAAGGAGGGAGGGAGGGAGGAGGGAGGGAGGGAAGGAAGGAAGGAAGGAAGGAAGGAAGGAGAGAAGGAAGGAAAAGAAAGAAAAAGAAAAAATGAAAGAAAGAAAGAAAAGAAAGAAACTAAGAAAGAAAGAAAAGAAAGAAAGAAAGAGGGCAAAGTAATGAGACCCTTCTCTATGAGATGAAAGCTGGTCCCTGGGTAGCTGCTGGTGACCATTTGGAATCTTTGTATCTGCCCCTTGCTTCTCCACGTGCTGCATGTGCCTGTCCTGTTTGCTTTTACAAGGGGAGTGGCATCCCTGACCTTTCTCTTATAAATCGCCTGGCTGAGGTTGGACATGTGATATCAGCTGGGAATCTGGAAGGTTAGAAGTCCCTCCAGATAGGACTGGGGACAGCTCCAACCCATGCCATTTCCTTGTCCCTCATGCAACCCTCCCCTTTTCTCCCACCTCTTCCTTAACCTCTCTTCTCTCCCATCCCTCACCCTCTCTTTGCCCACTGCTTCATTCAGCTTTGACCACCTCTCCCAATTCCTAGATTAGAAGTTCTTGGAAAAAACTGAGAGCTGCATTCCATCCCTGCAGAAGGATTTAACACATGTGTGGTCCAGGTGTTGTGAGGGAGGGGGTACTACAAGATGGATAGTGCTAGAGCCTGTGCCCTGCTCCTGGGATGTCCCTGTCTCTGTCCTGGGGCAATTGCTTCTCCCTCCTGGATAGTCAGGGAAGAGTGTCACCTTGACAGAGGGGTTTACAGTCACCATTGTCACCACTAGAGGGCAGCAGCCAGCCAGACCTTTGCTCCTCTCCAGGTCTTGTCTCCTGGCTCTCTGTATCTTTCCAAATCTTGTCCCAGCTGCCTCTGGTCTCACTCAACCCCAGGAGCACAGGTGGGAGAGTAGAGAGGCACTGGAAGTTGTAGGTGGTACCCTTTGCTGCTCTCTTAGTGAAGTCCCCAAGAGGTTAAACCCAGTCCCCAAAGCCACACCAAAGTCTAGCCGAGATTTCAACCTGACTCTCCTGTCTGACCACCTGAGACCCCTGAGAGCACCAGGGAGGCCATTCCCAGATCACCTGTGAGACCTGACTGGGGGTCCCAGACCCCAGCTATGGTATAGTAAGCTTTGGTCATCTTCCTTTTTGAGGGCACGAGGAAGGCAAAGCTGTGGTCAAGCGTTCACGAAGCAGTCTATGCCCCATGTAAACAGCGTGGCTGGTTAGTTAACCTCTCTGAGCCCTTCACATTGGCTGAATTTATGACTGATGAGTAGTGAGAGAATATGAGTAAAGGTGGTTTGTAAACTATGATGTGTCAAACACATTTAAGGGACAATGATGATACCAGAGAAAAAGCACTGGACTCAGGCTCAGATGTGGGTTTGAGATTGGTCTGCCATTTAGAGTGGGTGACTTTTTGGAAAGTCAGTTAACTTCTCTGGGTCTCCGATACCATCTGAAACCTCTCTAGAGTTGTAGGTGCTGGGCCTATTTGAGAGGTTGTTTTTGCTAAGACCCTGGGAGTGCCTCCTGTGGCTCAGCAGAAGGATCGGGGCCAGGTGGGTATTCCTGGTGGAAGCAAAGGCAGCTGACTGGGCACCCTCAAATGAACTTTTGTGGTTGTCAGGAACGTCTGACGACGGCTGGAGGCCAACAGAGTCCCTCCAGGTGGTGCCCACGGTAATGCACCAACAATGAGTGGCTGTTTTCCAGTTTCTGGCCTCCGCTGCCTATCTAGGGTAAGTGGGTCCCTCTGGGGGTCTCCTAGGATGAGGCCTCAGCCCCCAGTTTTCCATCACCCTTCCATAGGGCTATCCAGCCCATTTTAGGTTTACCCTCACCTCTACTGGAGCTTCATGATTTCCTAGAAGCTTCCATCCCAGGTGTGGGGTCCTGATGCTTTATATCTGTAATTTGAAGGATCCTAGGCCACTGAAATGCCCACTGCATGTTGATGAGACCATAGGGTGACTCTAGGGATGAGGTGGAAGGGACAGCTTGGTTAGGACGGCAGATAGCCAATCGAAATCCCAGCTCTGAAATGAGGAGCTTGGGCTTCTGTTTCACAAGCTGTGCCAGGCCATAAGCACCCCAGGAATATGAGAGAGGGGTTTAGGAAGAAACCAGAAAGAGGAACAATCCCATCTCAATTAACTGGGGTGGGAGCTGGGCGGGAGAAAAGCAGTGTGTGGGTATCTGGAAGCTGCACATCACCTGCTCACTGCCCCTCTGCGCCTCTCACACACTGGCAGGCAAAGGTGATGGAGACTTGCTGCTGAGGGCTCTTGCTGCCTCCATTGCTTGCCTTTCCTTGTGCCCTGACATGTCCCCTGTTGTCCTCTGTCCTCTCCCTTGCTGCCTACCACCCTCCCCTCCAACATGACTCTGGCCCAAGGTCTCCACTTCCTGGAACTCCCCTATCCCTACCCCTACTCTGTCTTCCTGTCCAGCAGTCTGTCTCCAAGATCCCCTAGCATGATTTCCTCTCAGCCCTCTCTTCCACACCCCTCAAGTCCCCACTACCTGGGCCTTCCCACTCCTCTGCCTTTTCAGCCACTGCTGCTCTCTCTCTTCTCCCTTACCTGTCTCCCAGGTATGTCGTGGCCTGGTGCGGGAGGCTCTTACCTCCCCAAGCCCCACTGCTTCTCCTGCTGCCCGCTTGCTTCGGACTCTGGCAGAAACCCCACCCGCTGACACGTTCCTCCTGGGGAATTGGCAAGTGATTAGTGATGAGCTGTCAGCACAGGGCCCTCAAACTCCCTGGAGAAGCTGTGCCCCATCCCTAGACCCCTGTCCAGTGCCATTGGGCTGGAAGCAGCTCCCAGAGAGCCATAGATTCCCCACAGCCCAAAAGTTGAATGGGGAAGCTGGTCCAGTTGGGTGGATGGGTGGTTTCCCTTGACTCTGCCTCAGGGAATGAGGAAGGGGAGAGTTCCCACCACCCTCTCTTGATCCACACCAACAACAGGAGCCACTGGAAGTCTCCAAAACAGTCCAGTCCAGAAACTTCCCTAAAGTGGTGATCCTTGGAAGCTGCTCTTCCCTTCTTTTGACGCTTGTTAAGCCCCATTGGCCCCTGATGCGAGTACCGAAAACAGGTGCCAGGAAGCCCTCTGGGCATAAACCCCGGTGCAGTTAACTAAGAGGTGCCACTGGGGTAGTCAGGGAAGGCTGGGGATAGAGGTGGTGGCATTGGGTACTCCTCCCAGCTTAACCAGACTTGGGTCCTCCTCAGGTCTTGGATGTGCCAGCGCCTCTGGCCGTGGCCCGCTAACCAGCCTCTCCCGGGCGGGCTCCTGCCGCGCCCCCTCTCGCTTGCTCCCTCCTCCTCCTCCTCCTGCTGCTCTCCCCCCTGCTCCCAGGACGGCGGGATGGCTGCGCAGGGTGCGCCGCGCTTCCTCCTGACCTTCGACTTCGACGAGACTATCGTGGACGAAAACAGCGATGATTCCATTGTGCGCGCCGCGCCGGGCCAGCGGCTCCCGGAGAGCCTGCGAGCCACCTACCGCGAGGGCTTCTACAACGAGTACATGCAGCGCGTCTTCAAGTACCTGGGCGAGCAGGGTGTGCGACCGCGGGACCTGCGTGCCATCTACGAAGCCATCCCTTTGTCGCCAGGCATGGGCGACCTGCTGCAGTTTGTGGCTAAACAGGGCGCCTGCTTCGAGGTGATTCTCATCTCCGATGCCAACACCTTTGGCGTGGAGAGCGCGCTGCGCGCCACCGGCCACCACAGCCTGTTCCGCCGTATCCTCAGCAACCCATCCGGGCCGGATGCGCGGGGACTGCTGGCTCTGCGGCCGTTCCACACACACAGCTGCACGCGATGCCCCGCCAACATGTGCAAGCACAAGGTGCTCAGCGACTACCTGCGCGAGCGGGCCCACGACGGCGTGCACTTCGAGCGCCTCTTCTACGTGGGCGACGGCGCCAACGACTTCTGCCCCATGGGGCTGCTGGCGGGCGGCGACGTGGCCTTCCCACGCCGCGGCTACCCCATGCACCGCCTCATTCAGGAGGCCCAGAAGGCCGAGCCCAGCTCGTTCCGTGCCAGCGTGGTGCCCTGGGAAACGGCCGCCGACGTGCGCCTCCACCTGCAACAGGTGCTGAAGTCGTGCTGAGTCTGGCCGCCTGCAGGGGGGCACCCCGGCCAACGGCGGAGGGGGCGGGGAAGGGGGATTCGGGAAAGACAAAGTTAGTTTTACTACTCCCTTGTCCCTTTGGCTTTGCTATGTCCCTCTGGGAATTTCTGGAATCTCGTCTTTAGGGGCTTGGGGAAGGGGGTTCAGAGCCGTCCCTATCTATGCAGTTAACCCACCTCGGCTGCCTCCCCCGCTCCACTGCGCACGGTTGAGTTCTGGAGTCTGACCCATCGCGGGGGTGGCGCGCAAACCTTGGAAGGCAGCAGTGTTTCCTGGTCCTACCAACTGGGAGGAAGGGGCTCCCTGGCAGGTGAGAGAAGGAACATCTCCCGCCGCTGTAACTGTTGCCTCGGGCTGCGTGACCCCCCCCCCCCCCACCCCTCCAGTCTGCTGTGGAGGGAACCCAGGATCCTGAAATTCTCCTGGCCACAAGGACTCCCCACGGACAGAAGAGGGTCTCCACCTATGGCCCTAGGCCTTTGCGATCTTGCTTCACCCTACTTGACCCCATACTATTTCTGTGCTGTCTACACCCTCTTGCCTCCCGATCCCCGCACTCCTTTCTAGCACCCCCCAACGGAAAAGCCAGAGGGAACAATCGCCTCCTGGTGGTGGTACGAGGTAGCGCACCGTCCGGGCCAGGTCCTGCCAGCCAATAACCTCGCAGCGTGTGACGGTGTCTCCTTGCACCCCAGCCTCATTATGCAGCAAGAGACCAGGGACTTCACCAAAGTCACCCTTGCAGACTGGGCCCTCCACGCATCCCCCTCCCCACCCCCATGGAACAGAAAGCCATGATGTTTTTAAGCAGAACCAGCGAAACCCAAGCCCCTCCTTCCTCTGGTGTTTTACAACTATAAAGGAGGTAAAGGGGGAAGAAATGACTGAGATCTCTGGCGCGTCAGTCTGAGTTGAGAGTGAGGTGCTCTCGGAGAGCCCCGCTTAAGTCAGGGAGATGGTTCCCACTCTTGGGCAAGTGCCCAGCCACATATGAACACATCACACACACAGCAAGCAATGGGCAAAAGAACAAGTTGCAGTCAATGGCTGCAGAGGGATGTCTGGGGTCCAATGTGGGCTGCACTTTGTGGGTACTGAGGGAATGGGAAGATGCTGCTTCTGGGGCAGCTGGTGGGTTGAAGGGTTGGGGGTTGTAATGAGCAGCAGCCTTAGAACTGGGATGCCTTTCAATCCCTCCTGGTCCCTGATCTCCGTGGGGCAGTCACAGGACGTCATCCATTTTATTCAAAGTTGGGACTTGCAGCAGGAGACTCTGCCCTGCATGGAGTAGGGGTCCTCTGTTGACAAACTTCTTGGTTTCCAGCTCTTCCCCATCTGCAACAGGCCTCTGGGTAAGTTCTCTCTCCCCAGGACCCCTTGCCTCCACGATGGGAGGAGGGAGCCCAAGAGCTGGGCAGACCCAGTCCAGCCGTGACTGGAGCTGGTTTTGGCCTGGGGCTCATGAAACCCACTCAGTGCAGACATCAGCTGCCCAGAGAGCCCTGGGCTGTCAGCAGCTGGGCTCCACATAGTTCCCGGGGAAGAATCCAGTCCCCTCTGAGCTGATGCCCTCGCACCAGCCATCGGAGTAGCGGCGAGTGACACAGATGACAGTGCCCTCAGAGAAGGAGAGCTCATTGTCCTTCTGGCCGGTGTATGGGTACAGTGTCACCACTGCAGGGCAAGAGAAAAGGGTGCTGTGAGATATGCCTCTTGCTCTCTCCCCCCCCACCCCCACCGCCATGGGGATGCAGGGTCTCAAGTACTAGACTCTAGGGACCATCTTGAGGGGCTTCCAAGCCTTCAGGACCCCTCCCCAGCTTAGTTAATATTTAATACCAAGCCAGCTGCCCTCTCCCCAGTTCTGTTCTGAACTCAGTTCGTCAGAAAAATTGTGTGGGGAGCCCGGGAGATAGATTCACACCTTTGCAGAGGGAGGAGAATGGGGGTCAGGGCAACAGAGGCAGAAGCTGGGAAGTGGGATCCGGTGCCCCTCAGTCCCAGAAGTCAGGTACCTTTCTCCAAGTATGAGGCAGGCACCCAGCTGGGCTCATCAGGCCCAAAGCCTGGTGGGGGTGGAGGTAGCCCCAATTCATCTCCATCCAGGGGTGGAGGAGGAGGCAGGTCCAGTGGCAGGGGCAGCTCTTCATCTTGGGGGAAAAGCAGAAAGGCTGTAAGTGTGGCACAGGAAGCTCCTTCAGTGTGTTAGGGATCTGCTCGAGAGCTGGGCCCCAGAGAGAGCTGCTCGAGGCGCGTTGGGAGGCCAAGGTGGGCAGATCACCTGCGGTCAGGAGTTCGAGACAAGCCTGGCCAACATGTGAAACCCCGTCTCTACTAAAAATACAAAAATTAGCTGGACGTAGTGGCACACGCCTGTAATTCCAACTACTCAGGAGACTGAGGCAGGAGGATGGCTTAACCCAGGAGGTGGAGGTTGCAGTGAGCTGAGATCTTGCCAATGCACTCCATCCAACCTGGATGACAGAGTGAGACTCCATCTCAAAAGAAAAGAAAATAAAAAGAATACACCCATCTCATGCAATCTTCCTCCAGCCCTCTGCTGTCCTGGTCCTCCCACAGTGCTGCTAGCACATAGTAAGTGCTCAGTAAACCCTGAAAGATCCAGCAGTAGAGGACAGTCAGACTCTACCTCTTATTAGCTGGGTGGCTCTTGGGCAAGTCACTGAACCTCAGCTTCAGTGGCTTCATCTATTAAGGAAGAGTGCTAAAGACCCTCTCATGATGAAGTTTATTTTGTTTTATTTTATTTTTTTGAGGGAATCTCGCTCTGTCACCCAGATTGGAGTGCAGTGGGGTGATCTCAGCTCACTGCAGCCTCTGCCTCCTGGGTTCAAGTGATCCTCCTGCCTCAGCCTCCTGAGTAGCTGGAATTACAGGCATGCGCCACCAGCCAGCTAATTTTTGTATTTTTAGCCGTGTTGGCCAGGTTGGTCTCAAACTCTTGACCTCAAGTGATCTGCCCTCCACAGCCCCCCAAAGTGCTGGGATTACGGCCGTTAGCCACCCCGCCTGGCCCTTAGGATTAAGTTTATTATTATTATTTTTGAGATGGAGTTTCACTCTTGTTGCCCAGGCTGGAGTGCAATGGCCGGATCTCCACTCACCGCAACCTCTGCCTACTGGGTTCAAGCGATTCTCTTGCCTCTGCCTCCCAAGTAGCTGGAATTACACGCATGTGCCATCACGCCCGGCTAATTTTTAGTAGAGCCCAGGTTTCTCCATTTTGGTCAGGGTGGTCTCGAACTCCCGACCTCAGGTAATCTGCCCGCCTCGGCCTCCCAAAGTGCTGGGTTTACAGGCATGAGCCATCGCGCCCGGCCAGGATTAAGTTTAAATAAGAAAATGGATGAGAAGCTTCGAACACAGGGTCTGGTATACAGCAGGCGCTAAGTTATGTTAGTTAACTTCCTCCGCCTCCTTTCGCTCCCGTGCTGCGCTCCATGGAGGAGGCATTCACTGAGGCTGGCCGGGGCAGATCCAAGAGAGGTGGGCTGGAGAGTGGCAGGAGGCGGAAAAGCGACCCCACCGTTGGGAAGGAGAAGGGGGCGGAGCTCCTTACCCAGTGGGGGTGGGGACAACTCCTCTAGCGGGGGAGGCCGCTGGAACACCTCGACGGTTGCTGGTGGAGGAGGTGGGTCCAAGGAGTTGGGGAGAGGTGGGGCTGGAGGTGCTGCCTGCCCCTTGGGCATGGAGGCCCCACCGACACCTTCGGCGCTGCTGAACACCAGAGAAAGCAGGGCTCGGCCCGGTTGGCGACACGCCTTTCCTAATGCAGCATCCCCAGCTGGCCCCACCCCTCCAATCCTGAACCCAGCTCTGCACGTGTGACCCAGGACTAACTGGGTCCTTTCAACCCAGGAGTCACTATGACCACTGGCAGGAGGCCCCTCTCGAAAGCCACCTCCCACCCCTCACCCTCCCACGCGGGCTTGTAGGTCTCACCCTGCCGAGGCCAGGGAAGAGGCGGAGGAGGCAGCGGAGAGTCTGCCGTCGGGCACAACCGGGAGGTGCACTGGCTCGGGAATCCGGGGTGGTCTCCTGGCGGGGGGCGGGGAGTAGGTATTAGGAGGAAGGCTTCTGGCCAGCAGGGGTCGGGTGTGAGCAGGAAAGGCAGGTGGCCGAGGGGGAGGTTTGGCGCCAGGCATCCACCATGACGGCCTGAGCACCCGGGCGCCAGGGGTGGGTGGCGAGGCTGGGGGAGGAGAGTTTCAGGGTCGCACGGGGTAGGGCTAGGCTAGTTGGCGTCGCGGCGAGGTCTCACCCCAACGTGGCGGAGGCGGGTGTGGCAGGGGCCTTGATGCTCTTTCGAGACAGGGTGCCTGTCCTTGACAGCTGCGTGCTGAGGTCCTGCGAGGGAGCGGGAGGTAGGGCTGACATTTGGGGTGAGAGGCCGCTCCCCACCCTCATCCCCAAGAGGAAATGGAGGAGGGGCGGACGAGAACCGGGAGGGAGAGCCCAGCATAGCCAGTTCCCACTTCCACTTCTCAGGCCCCTCTCCTACACTTCCCCCACCCTACCCCCTTGTCATTGCTTGGGTTCTGGGACTCAATTCTACCAAAGCCGACAGCCACTTCCTCTAAACAGCCACAGCGGGTTGAGTGGGCCCAGCACCCCCGTCCCTCCCCCAGACCATCTCAGAGCCCAGGAAGCTGAGGCCCTGGCTTAGTGGTCCCTAACTTTGATTGGGCTGAGGAGGCGGTGGGGAAAGGAGAGGACACATCACACTTAGAAGTGTCCCACCTGTCATTTTCAAAGATTTGTGGAATTGGCTTTGGGGAGTTAGGGCAGAGAGGAGCAGGACCCAGGCCACTTAGAGGGGATGCGCAAATGACAGGGCGCACACCCACATGAAAGAGGGAACTTCTGTTACCAATGGGACTTCCCCAAGGGGTGGGGACAGTGTTACCTCATAGGCTTCACTAGGGGCAAGACGAAAGGGATTTGAGCTGAAGCACAAAGAATGTAAGTTGGGCTGGGAACGGTGGTTCACACCTGTAATCCCAGCACTTTGGGTGGCTGAGGCAAGCAGATCACCTGAGTTCAGGAGTTCAAAACCAGCCTGGCCAACATGGAGAAACTCCATCTCTACTAAAAATACAAAAAAAAAAAAAAAAATAGCTGGACATGGTGGTGGGCACCTGTAATCCCAGCTACTCGGGAGGCTGAGGCAGGAGAATCACTTGAACCCAGGAGGTGGAGGTTGCATTGAGCCAAGATCACACCATTGCAATCCAACCTGGACAACAGAGTGAAACTCCATCTCAAAAAAAAAAAAAAAAAGAATATAAGTTGGACAACAGAGACCTTACTGGTGGGGAGGAGGCCTGGTGGTTGAAGGGGAGAGTGTGGTTTCCCCTTTAAGGGGGGCTGATAAGTTCAGGATATCAAGGGGTTCATTTCAATACAGAAATGTCAAGGTGTGGAGACAGGAATTGAAGACGGGACGGGTGTGAGTGCATGCCCTCTCCGACCTCGCAGAGGGACATGGGCTGAGAAGACGCCATCGCCATGCTCCCCTCTCTTCACCAAGTCCCCTTTGTGTGGCTGCATCCCCGCTTCTTCTCACCAAAGCAGCTGTGGGGTGACTGCTCAGTGCAGTGACCTCAAACCCCCAGACAGAGGAAGTTGCTGTTCTCATGTGGCTGGGAGCCATTCTCATGCACACCCTGACATCCTCCCTTCCCCCTCTTCCCCTTCCCACATGCCCGGTGCCCACAGGGCGGGGCGGGGGGGGCGAAGGGTGCTCAGGATCTCACACTCAGCAGATCCTCTGAGGACGGTACAGACCAGTTTTGGAGGGAGGGATTACAAAATCTAGGGAGAGGGAGAAGAGCTCAGAGTGGTGGCTTCAGGGAGCGGGGAAAGAAAGGAGTGGCAAGTTGGGACACAATGTGCAGGAGAACTGGGGGTCTGGAGGGAAAGGGGCCACAAGGCACGAGAGGGTGGGTTGGAGGGAAAGAAGAGGGTCCCTCTGTCTACCTTGATCCCATGGCCAATGTCGTCCAGGCAGCCAAAGTTGAGGGGTCTCCTGCAGTAGGGCGTGAGAGGGGGTAGGCTCTCTGGGGCAATGACCTTCTGGCCCGGGGGCAGCCGCTGGACAGTGGCTAAGGTGCCGATCTCCCTTCGGGCCACCTTCTCCATGTGCATGTTCACCATCTGCATGACAGGGTTCAAGGTGACAGAGAGGGGTGGTCCATGTCCACTGCCCTTCCCCTAAGAAGGAAGAAGATAGAGACTCTGGGCTGGGGGTAGGGACCATGGGAGGCAACGAGGTCTAGAAAAAGAGGGCCCTTCCCCTCCCCCCGCTCCCCCACCAGGCTACATAGCAATTGGGAAAAGTGGCAGGAAAGGATGAAGCCACTTTGGAGCAACTTCCTGGTGGAAAGAGAGTAAGGGTTATTATTAGCTGAGCAGGAACAGGAGGAAAAGAGAAAACACAACATCCCTGGGGATGCCGGGAAGAGACAAGCACTGGGCTGGCTTGGGAGCAGAGGGGGAGAATATGGAGGTGGCAGAGAATGGTGGCTTGATCAGCTTTGGGGGACAAATCAGTGAACTGACTTCCTCTCAGAATGTTCCGTGGAGAAAGCCTACAGTTCGAAAGGGTGGGAACTCTGGTCTGTAGGGGGAGAGGAAAAGACACACCCCACCCACTGAACATGTGGGTGATGCACAGGCCAGGCTGAATGTGTGGCTGGGTCTGTGCATGTGCTTTACAGGGCAATTCCTCGGTCAAGGATCCAGGAAGGAAGGAGGGTGTGTGCGCTAGAACGCGGTGGCGGGGTGGAGGGTGTATACTGTATGGTGTTGGCAGTGCTTCCAGGGCTGAAGATGACCTTGTCAAGCTAGCACCCTGGGTCTAGGATATTTATTAAGGCACTGCTTGTATTTGGATGCAAATAGGGTTCATTTGCTTCTTTCCTGTATGTGCTGCTGCTCTGATTGGTAGATACCACTTTCTAATGTCCAGGATAGAATTCCAAGAAAGAAAAAGCTCTGCCTTCGGGGAATTTGTAGCATAGCCACAGAGATAAGGAGGTCCAAAAAGCTTGGAAAGTGCCAACCTTCTGCTGTAGAGTTGGGCATTTGGACATGGGGGAAAGCAGGAAGGAACTTTTGACGTAGAAAATGTCTGAGTCGGGCTGAAGAGTTGAGGCCTGACGCAAGATGCCTTCCCACGCCCCACGCCCCTTACCTGGCCCAGCATGCTTACACGGGCTTCCACCTGCCGCAGGGCGGCCCCCTGCAGGTCCAACATGCGCAGTGTGTGCCCGGCCAGGTTGCCCACCTGGTAGGCCACACTGGCCAGTGCCTGGGTAGTGAAGGCCATGGTCTCCTCCAGCGCCTTCCGCTTGTCTGTGGCCTGAAATACACACAGCCCTGGCCTAAGGGCCAGCATCTTCCACTGGGTCCTTGGCTGGCTGGGGTGGGATGGGAGAGGATTTAGGGAAAATAGGCGCTGGATTGGGACAGAGCCGCAACCCTTAGATGTTTGAGGTGGCTCTCAGCAGAATTATGTTGTAGCAAGAGGGACTAGCTAAAACATCACTTTAAATTCACTTTATTTTTTTTTATTTTTTATTTTTTATTTTTTTTTGAGGCGGAGTCTCGCTCTGTCGCCCGGACTGGAGTGCAGTGCCAGATCTCAGCTCACTGCAAGCTCCGCCTCCCGGGTTTACGCCATTCTCCTGCCTCAGCCTCCCGAGTAGCTGGGACTACAGGCGCCCGCCACCTCGCCCGGCTAGTTTTTGTATTTTTAGTAGAGACGGGGTTTCACCGTGTTAGCCAGGATGGTCTCGATCTCCTGACCTCGTGATCCGCCCGTCTCGGCCTCCCAAAGTGCTGGGATTACAGGCTTGAGCCACCGCGCCCGGCCTAAATTCACTTTAAAAAAGTGAATCTGCAGCCTTGGGTAACAGATGCAAAGGGAGGGAAAGATACCCATTCTCAAATAGTCAAGCTGAGGACTGAGTAGAGATGATGGTACGACCCTCCTGAAGACTTCAGTAACAGGCTGTCCTTTTAGGGGTTGGAGTGGGGGTGAATAGTAGAAAGGAAAGAGGAAGGCAACACTGGCTAGAGCAGACATTCTATTTTTTTTTTTTCTGAGACGGAGTTTCGCTCTTGTTGCCCAGGCTGGAGTGCAGTGGTGCGATCTCGGCTCACTGCAACCTCCGCCTTCCGGGTTCAAATGATTCTCCTGCCTCAGCCACCCAAGTAGTTGGGATTGTAGGCATGCACCACCACGCTCGGCTTATTTTGTATTTTTTTTAAGTAGAGACAGGGTTTCTCCATGTTGATCAGGCTGGTGGTCTCAAATTCTCGACCTCAGGTAATTTGCCCGCCTCGGCCTCCTGAAGTGCTGGGATTACAGTCGTGAGCCACTGCGCCCAGCCGACATTCTTAAACACAACAAACCATGTCAGGCACGGTGGCTCACGCCTATAATCCCACTACTTTGGGAGGCCCAGGCAGGCAAATCACTTGAGGTCGGGAGTTCGAGACCAGCCTGGCTACAATGGCAAAACCTCGTCTCTACTAAAAATACAAAAATTAGCCAGGCATGGTGGTGCGTGCCTGTAATCCCAGCTACTCAGGAGGCTGAGGCATAAGAATCACTTGAACCCAGGAGGCGGAGGTTGCAGTGAGCCAAAATCACATCACTTCTCTCCAGCCTGGGTGACAGAGTGAGACCCTGTCTCAAAAACAAACCAAAAAAAAGCTTTCCATGTGACTCTTTGTTTAGCTCCAGTCTGCAGATTGGTGTTTGGGAACTCAAATAAGGAAACTGAGGCCCAGAACAGAGGGACTTTATTCATTCATTCCCTCTAATAGCTTTCTAATGCCCTGACGATAAAATTCAAGCTTCCAACCGTGGCCTACGTATAGCCCCTCCAGGTCTGGCTCTCGCCTTTCTCTTCATCACTCCCCCTCTCCCACTCTCCCCTCCAGCCACATTGGCCATTGGGTTTCTGTTCCTGAACAAGCTGAACTGTTTCTGCCTCTGGCCCTTGACACATGCTGTACTTATTTTCAGAATCCTTATTAGCAGGCCTCAGTTTCCCAGAGACACCTTCCTTCACCACACTAAGATTTCCCTCAGCCCATGCCTTCACTGCCTCTTTATCATATTTACCTTATTCTCTTTTCTTCATGGCATTTAGCACTATCAAACATTATCTATGTATTTTTTTTTTCATTATCTACCCACCCTCCCTTAAATGGAAGTGTCATGAGAACAGGGAGCTTGTCTGTTTCATCCTATATCCCGTCATGGAATCACACCCAACAGGCAGAAGATTCTTCATAAATACGCACTTGTGAGTTAATTAGCAGATCGAATGGGATCCCAAACATTCTCTGGGCACATTGTCATTGTATTCTAGGCACTGTGCCAGGCACTGGCCAGGGTCACACTGCCAGTCAGTGCAGGAGGGGTAAGCAGGCAGTGGCTGAAGGCAAGAAGTTTTTTTGTTTGTTCGTTTGTTTTTTGAGATGGAGTTTCGCTCTTGTTGCCCAGGCTGGAGTGTAATGACACGATCTCAGCTCACTGCAACCTCCGCCTCCCAGGCTCAAGCGATTCTCCTGCCTCAGCCTCGCGAGTAGCTGGGATTACAGGCATGCACCACCACACCCAGCTAATTTTTTGTATTTTTAGTAGAGATGGGGTTCCTCCATGTTGTTCAGGCTAATCTCAAACTCCCGACCTCAGGTGATCTGCCCACCTTGGCCTCCCAAAGTGCTGGGATTATAGGCGTGAGCCACCGTGCCCGGCCAAGAAATTTTTTTTTTGGTCCCAGATCAGGCAGTGGGGGCTAGGGCAAAACCTCTGGTCTTTTGGTTCCCCAGGCAGCTTCCTCATCTCTTGTTGGGTCATGGAGTTGCCATACTCTAGCCTGTACCTTTCTAACACAGGTAGGGGGCAAGTCCAGGGTGAATCTGGGGTAGAGCCAGTGGGCCAACAGGCAAGGGTACACACTGAGGTCCCCTTGCTTGAGCCCTCAGGTGCCCCTCAGGGCCTGTCAACGGAGAGCAGACCTACAAACTCTCAGAGCAAGGTCTGAGAGACACCTGGGAGCCTCTAATGGAGCCTGAGCCAGAACCTCCCCGGAAGCCCATGCGGTGGCTGTCTCCTCCCTGTCTTTCTTTTCCAACAGCAGGAAAGAGATGCTCATTTGCATGTTTATTTACATCTCATCAGCATATGCAACAAAACTTACATCTTCTCAGCATATGTCACCAAGAATCTTGAAAAGGCAGAGAAATCAACCCAGGATATTAAAACCAGACAGGATAGCAGGTCTTGATTTAGTTCAGGACCTTCCTTTACCAAATGAGGAAACAGGCCCAGAACTGAGCAGTGACTACTCCTCCATCTCCACCCAGATTTCTTAGCTTGCCTGCCTTCTCCTGTACAGTTTCCTCCCCAAACTGACATGTGGAATTGTTGGCCCAAACAGGAAAAGTGTCTGCTTGGGCCCAGCTCTGGGCACCTGGAGCCTGAACACCTACTGGCCCCTGGCTTTGCTCCTGGCCCAAAGTTAGGTCTGCGGGGACAAGCATCTGAGATCCATCTCTGCGGCTGAGTGCTTGTTCGTCATGCAAATTACCCTGTCTGTAAAGTCAGTCAACCCTGGCGGAGAACTCTGCAGGTGACCCTCGTCTGCCTTCCCTAATTCCCCATGGGTTTCCTAGCATCTGGGTGGTGTGGGGAGAGAGGGGCTGCAGATGGAGATGGAGGGTAGGGGAATCAGGCCTTAGGTAACAGCAATTCTGAGATCCAGAACCTTCCTAGGCATTTGCCTAGACAAAGATCCTCAGAAAGGCCAGGAAAGGTAACAGGTTGTGTGTTCTAGTAGTTATTGTTCTGCATGAAAGAAGCAGGAATCCAAGGATTCCAAGTTGGGTCAAGGCTTCTCACACCCCACGTATTTTTGCAAGGACAGCTTCTCCTCCCTAGAACTGATTCTTATTATCCATCCTTCCAATGAATGATGATGATGATGACAGTCATGGTAAGAGCTACCATTTATCCTGCTCTTCTGAAGGAGTTGGCACTAGGCTAAATGCTTTGATACATTTTTATATCGAACCCATGGAGCCACCCCTGAAGGCAGGCACGAGAATCAGAGGAGGAACTTGCCACAGTTCCTGTAGTTGGTAGGTGGCAGAGCTGGAAACTGGACTTAGGTCTTTGTGACCCCAAATTGTGTGTGAACACTGTGTGTGCAAATGAGAGCCCTGCGGAAGCTCTTTGAGGTGTGCAGAAGTTATGGAAGGAATGGAAAGGACTGCTTGGATCCTTGTCCATAGAGGGAACATGCCTTTCTGTGCTAGGAGAATGCACTGGTTTGCAAGCCTCATTCTGTCTCATCTGCAGGTGGTCATTCAACATCTATACAGACCGAAATGATACCCAGAGTAGCATTTTCAGTTAGTGGCATAGGGAGTGGGCTCTGGAATCAGATTTCTGGGTTTGAATTCGGGCTCTGACACTAGCTAGGAGACCTCTGGGAAAGTGACTTAACCTTTCCAAACCTCAGCTTCCTCATTGTGAAGTGAGAATGGGACTCGCCTCACTGGACTTCAGATGAGGATGAAGGGAGGCCATGCTGGTAACATGCCTGGCCCAAAGGAAGGGTCCAGAGAGTTTTAACTGCTGTCATCACTGACTCTCTTTAATCTGCCATTTCCCATGAGCACTTGTTCCTCATTTATTTCTTTTTTCAACATTCTTACTATGCTACGAGGTCTCTATGCCTGTTCTCATAGTTCGGTTAGTACAGGTTAGAAAAATAAAGTTTTGCCCAAGGGGTAACAAGGTTAGCCTGCAGCTCTTCAGGGAGCAGAGGAAACCGGGTACAGAGAGTGCAAATAAACTGTCGTAAAGTCACATAGTGTGTAGGAAGGCAGAAAGATGGAGAGGAAAGGGCTTGGCGTCAGAAGTCAAGTAAGCCCAAATGTGGTGGCTTATGCCTGTAATCCCAGAACTTTGGGAGGCCAAGGTGGGCAGATCACTTGAGGCCAGGAGTTCAAGACCAGCCTGGGCTACATATCGAGACCCTGTCTTTACAAAACAAAATAAAAAAACTTAGCCAGGCATGGTGGCATGCACCTGTAGTCCTAGCTACTCAGAAGGCTGAGGTGGGAGGATTGCTTGAGCCTAGGAGTTCAAGGCTGCAGTGAAGCTATGTGAGCTATGATCATGCCATAGCACTCCAGCCTGAGCGACAGATGAGACCCTGTCTCAAAAAAAAAAAAAAAAAAAAAAAAAGACTAGCCGGGCATGGTAGCTCACTCCTGTAATCCCAGAACTTTGGGAGGCCGAGGCGGGTGGATCACCTGAGGTGTCAGGAGTTCAAGACCAGCCTGACCAACATGGCAAAACCCTGTCTCTACTAAAAATATAAAATTAGTCAGGCATGGTGGTGCATGCCTGTAATTCCAGCTACTCAGGAGGCTGAGGCAGGAGAATCTCTTGAACCCAGCAGGCGGAGGTTGTAGTGAGTTGAGATCGAGCCATTGCACTCCAGCCTGGGCAACAAGAGCAAAAATAAAGGAATGCCTGGCTCTGCTGTTTGGAGCTGTGCGGCCTTGGACAAGTCACCTCACCTCCCTGAGCTATTGTTTCCACATGTATAAAATAGGAATTATAATACGTGTCTCACAAGGTAGTTGTACAGATTAATGAAATAACAGAAGTGATTTCCATCATGGCTAAGTTGCCTTGCCTCTCCTCCCTGAATCCAGGAATCTATGCTCTCAGCCCCAGGACAACCATACAATTTAAAAACTGTTCTACAATGCCACCTCCCTATCTTTTGCTAGTAGCCTGCTCCCAGCAGTCATGTGGGCCATCCCCCTCCCTCTGCATGAGATCCCCTCTCTTTAGCCCAGCCTACTCTGCCTTATCCCCACTCTCCTTTCCCAAACTCAGGATCCATCTCAGGTTCACTGTGCTGTTTGGGAAGTTCTTCTGAAGCCTCACCCAGAGCCGGCCTGGAAATAGAATGATCGCTAGCATCTGTGTGAGGACGGAGGCTTTGGGTCTCTGGATCGACCTGGGGGGACTCAGAAGGATGAACCTGCAGTGATGCCTGAGAATAGGATGGAATCGCACTGTCTGTCCCAGACATCTCTGAGGTGAGACAGAAAGGGCACAGTGGGGGCTTGGGTAGTATGGGGTCAGGGTTAAGTACTGGGGTCTGGGATGAAGCTGAAGTCTGGAGTGAGAGGATTTCTCAGCCAAGGCCCAAGACAAGCACTGTCAGGATGGCTCCCAGGGCCCCACTTGGGGCTGGGCTCAGGGTCCCCCCTCCGGGGGCTGGGGTGTCAGTCCTCCACCCGCTCTACCTACCTGCACATAGTTGTCCTCGCAGTAGTCAGCAACCCGCAGCAGGGCACTGTGGTTGCCCCTCAGAGCCTCCCGGCCCGTGGGGATCTCAAACTCCTGCAGCTGCTGTAGCTCCGCCATCACCCCCAGCCTCTGTCTGGCTCCCCAGGGAGCCCGCTCGTTTTGAGTCTCACCCTGCCCTTGATTGGTTGCTCTGCCTTCCCTCCCTCTTACTGCTTTTGGTTTCCTCTGCGTGAGACCCAAACCTGCTTGCAAAGGGCAGGCATGCTCATTCCGGGACAAGAGGAAGTCAGTCCTGCTCCCCGAGCCTGTGCCTCTCTGTCCCCTGCCCAGAGGAAGGGGGAAGCCAGGGGCCCATTTGGGGGCCCAGCCCCCAATCCCACCCAGCAGAGGAAGCCAAGGTCGGGGCAGCTGTGATTGCTCCCTGGTCCTGGAGAGGAAACTGGTCGGTGGGGGGATGGGGTGGGAGACTGGGGAGGAAGGGGGCTGGCCTGCTATAGGGGGTGGAGGTGGATTTTCCACTCATGGAAGGCGGGAGGAAAGGGCAGAGGGTGGGGGCTTCCTTGGGAAGCTCGGGGATGAGTCACCAAGGGACAGGGGAGTGGAGGGTGGATAGGATATGGAGACTGGTCATACCGGAGAGGACTGTGGGACGGCAGCACAGCAAAAATAGAAAACAGCCGATGTGGCAGCAAGAGGGGTCAGGGTTGGACACCAGGAAGACACGACCAGAGAGGTCCCAAAGGGGTGTTAGCAAGCCTGCGAAGGGTTGCGTGGGATGAAGATCTGCCCTACATGCTCTGTGCTGATGAAGGCAGGACAAGATGAAATTGACCAAGTGTAATGTGAGGAACTCAGATTAGACAACAGGAAGGACTTGGATTTGAGAAGCACCAGGTTCAAATTCCAGATCAACTTATTGATTTTAGGAAGCAGCGGTGGAC
The DNA here is from genome assembly GCF_009764315.1 of Trachypithecus francoisi. Taxonomy (NCBI): domain Eukaryota; kingdom Metazoa; phylum Chordata; class Mammalia; order Primates; family Cercopithecidae; genus Trachypithecus; species Trachypithecus francoisi. The sequence continues at coordinate 23,823,836 of NW_022681466.1, read as the reverse complement.
AGAGCACTGAGCCTGCCTAGGAGGTATGGGCTGTAGTTCATGCATTAACAGGACAGTTGGACCAGACGACCTCCAGGATCCTGTCCTGATTTCAAACTCTTAGAGCTCCCAGCTGAGAGTTGGACTGGGTCCTGGAGCAGGGAAGTTAGGATGGACCGCGGGGCCTCCTCTCTGCCCCTCCTACCACCAAGCCTGTCATCCTAGAGACAGGAGAATAAGAGGACCTCCCACCGACCATATTGGTCCCTTAACTTTTGCTCCTTAGCAGGTCTCTTGTCATTGGATGGGTGTCAGCCAGAGCAGGAGCTCAATGTCTGTTAAATGGCATAGCCCTTGGGTGGTCCTGGAGGGAGAGCAAGGAAAAAAACAGGATGTGGGTCCTGTGCTCAGGAACCCACATTCAGGACTCAGAGGGAGGTGTGGCAGCAAAGAAGCTTGAACAGGGGCATTAGAGGTTGCCATGCCCCAAGTACTAAGTGGCACAGCACGGTGAGCAAGTACATATTTATTGAATGAGTGGATGAAGAGTGAGCTAGCAGAACTTTGTAAGGTGAAACAGTGGGGATCCAATGGGCGCACAAGGTACCTTGCTTAGGGAGGTTAGGGGCTGGTCTAGGACTTGCCGCAGGAGGAAGGACAGCCTCAGAGCATGCTCAGAGGTGGGAAGGGAAGGAGGAGAAAGCAAGCAAAGGGGGGCAGGTGGGGCTGCGATGTGGAGGTGGGGAAATAGAAGCGCTGCAGGCTCTAAGCTAGTGAGGTCACCAAAAGAGTGAGGCTAACACAGGGCAAGGTGGTGAAAAGGTGGCTTCTGTTTTCGAGTTTGTTTTTGTGGGGAGAATGTCTGTCTCTCTGCTCTGCAGCAGTGAGGGCTTGAAGGCTCAGGCGGGTGATGGGCTTAGAACTTTGAGCCTATGATCAGCTTAGGCATCAGAGATTTTGGTTTCCAGGCCATCTGCTTTATCTGAAGATTTTCAGCTGATGAAGAACTAGGAGGCTCAAACACTATCTTACCTGAGTCCAGGACAAGTGACTTGGAAAGCGTGCTCTTCTGTGGCAGGTGAGAGATGCTGAGGTTGCACTGGGCTGGGATCTACTCTTAGTATCACTGGGGCTAGGCACCAGGCAGGCCTTCCTGATAACCCTGCAGTGATAATAACAATAGCATTATTAGTGATAATAAGTGTACTAAGTGTTCATTATGTGCCTGGTAGTATATTATAATATTTTGTAGACATTATTTTCTTAGTACCCACAATAACCGCATGTGGTAGGTTTTTTTTTTTTTTGAGACGGAGTCTCGCTCTGTCGCCCAGGCTGGAGTGCAGTGGCCAGATCTCAGCTCACTGCAAGCTCCGCCTCCCGGGTTTACGCCATTCTCCTGCCTCAGCCTCCCAAGTAGCTGGGACTACAGGCGCCTGCCACCTCGCCCGGCTAGTTTTTTGTATTTTTTAGTAGAGACGGGGTTTCACCATGTTAGCCAGGATGGTCTCGATCTCCTGACCTCGCGATCCGTGCGTCTCAGCCTCCCAAAATGCTGAGATTACAGGCTTCAGCCACCGCGCCCGGCCGCATGTGGTAGGTTTTTTTAATACCCATCTGCAGCTGGGGAAACTAATACTCAAAGAGGTTGAGTGACTTCCCTAAGGCCACACTAAGGAAGCAGTAAGGAAGCAGCAGAGCTGGGATCAGAGTTGGAGTCTGGCAAGCTCCAGACCCCCTTGTCTCTCTCTTTTTTTTTTGAGACAGAGTCTCACTCTTGTTGCCTAAGCTGGAGTGCAGCGGTGTCATCTTGGCTCACTGCAACCTCCGTCTTCTGGGTTCAAGCAATTCTCCTGCCTCAGCCTCCTGAGTAGCTGGGATTGCAGGTGCCTGCCACCACGCCTGCCTATTTGTTGTGTTTTTAGTAGAGATGGGGTTTCACCATGTTGGCGAGGCTGGTCTCAAACCTTCAACCTCAGGTGATCTGCCTGTCTTGGCCTCCCAAAGTGCTGGGATTACAGGCACGAGCCACTGCACCTGGGATCTTTCTTTATTTTTTGAGACAGGTGCACTCTGTCACCCAGGCTGGAGTACAGTGATCTCAGCTCACTGCAATTTTCGCCTCCTGGGTTCAAGAGATTCTCGTACCTCAGCCTTCTGAGTACCTGGGATTACAGGCACTCACCACCAACCCTGGCTAATTTTTCTATCTTTTATAGAGATGAGGTTTCGCCATGTTGGCCAGGCTGATCTTGAACTCCTGGGCTCAAGCGATCCTCCCACCTCGGCCTCTCAAAGTGCTGGGATTATAGGGGTGAGCCACCATGCCTGGCCAAGACCCTCTTCTCTTGAACATTATTGTATACTCTCCCTTGCTGGACTTGGAGAGAAAGAGGAAAACTCTGAGTCACTATATGAAACAATAATATTGCTTCCCAGATCTTCCTCTCTGAAAGAAACTCCTTCTTCTTTCTTCTCTGTTTCCTCTGTAGATAGACAGACAGATGGCTCTGTAGACAGACAATCCAGATTTCCTCCGTAGACAGTCAATCCAAAGGCAAAAATTGTCCCTTTCCCATCAGACTGGGAGCTTCCTCCCCTCCTGAGCCCAGACTCTTGAAGAGGCAGGGCGTGCAAGGATGGAGTGAATATCTGTTGAATGATAAGGGGCCTGAACTGAGGGATGTGGCAGGGGAGATGCTAGAAGTTGAGGTGTGGAGGGAGCTGGAAGAGCTGATGAGATTTATGATCCTGGCTGCTGAATCCTTTCCAGGATTGGGTCTGTCTAGGGCAGGATGGCCCAGGATCTCAGCGAGAAGGATCTGTTGAAGATGGAGGTGGAGCAGCTAAAGAAGGAAGTGAAAAACACAAGAATTCCGGTGAGCCTCCTCGCCCCATCCCTGCTCTTCCCTTCCTGTTCCTGATGAGCCCCCGGAAGGAGGAAGTGACCGGAAAGGGTGGTGGGACTGTTCCAGGGCCGCAGAGGCAGCAGGAGATACCTCTGGGATGGGGTAGGATGCAGAGAAAGGCTGGGGTTGACTCTGTGAAGGTGCCAGCCTCCCTCAGCACAAGAGAGAGCCTCAGGGCCTTGGAGAGCTCAGCGTGTCCAGCCCTGCGTCTGGGCTGGCTCTGGCCAAGCAGCCCATGAAGGTCAAGGTCAGTGTTGTGGGTCAGATCGAGGAACTCACACCCCCGAACACCTGTCTGTCCCCTGTGTCTTTCTCCTCTTTGGCCTCTGTCTCTGCCCTGCCCAGAAGCCTGTTTTTCCAGCACCAACCAAATCATGGATCCAGAGAAAGTAACAAGGACCTAAAACATTTTTTGTGTTCTCACAGATTTCCAAAGCGGGAAAGGAAATCAAGGAGTATGTGGAGGCCCAAGCAGGAAACGACCCTTTTCTCAAAGGGATCCCTGAGGACAAGAACCCCTTCAAAGAGAAAGGCGGCTGTCTGATAAGCTGATGGCACGGAGCCCCGCCCTGAGTGTCTGTCCCTCTTCAGCTGAGCCCAAGTCTCCTAGACCCCCAGTGAGCCAATGAAGTGTCACCTTCTCTTCATCACAGAATGTGTAAAGATCCCTGAACAAATGCATTGTGAACCCATTCCCCACTCCCACTTTCCACTCTTTTCTCCCATTATTTCCTCCATCTGCTGGGTCTCTGCTGACTTTGCTGGGAACACTCTGAGGACAGTGTGGCTGGCCAAGCGGTTGGCCCCAGGGGTGGTGGGGTGTGAGGAGCCTGAGATACCACGAGACCCCAGAGGGCAGTCCTTAGGAAGCATTTACACCACCTTAGAACCCCTCCGTCTTTTCCCTCCACTCTCTTCCTAGGAAAAAAGCATTTCCACGCCAGATTAGTTTAGACTGGGGGCCAGGGTTGGGGCGGTCCTGTCCCCCCATATCATGTCCTACCCTGTGATCCTGTTCCTAGTCATTTAGATCACCCCAGATGGCCTGATGACAACAGGAGTTTGTGAAGTTATGATTTCATGATTTATTTAATATTGTCAAGTAGTCTATTAGTGCTGGGCACTATGGATGAAAGAGTGAGCAAGACGAACATGGCTCCTATTTTCATGGAATTTAGTGGAGAAGACATGAAACAATTTACAATAAGTCCATAAACGCTACAATGGGGAGAGTCAAGGGCCGTGTAGGAACACACAGCAGAAAGACATTCAGGGCAATGTCAATGTAAATGCTGTCGAGGGGTGCAGAATGGGGGCTGGAAAAGCGTGAGGCTAGAGAAGGAGATTGAGGTCAAGTCTTGAAGGACCTTTCGGTGAACTCAGTTAGGAACTTTGTTCTTCATCCTAAGGGCAATAGGAAGCCTAGGAAGGTATTTAGGCAGATTCTAGTTAGCAGAAGGGAGGCTGGATCCTGCTAAGGACTGGGAATGTAGTGATGGATCAGACCAATTCCTGGGCCTTGCCGGCACGGAAAGGACTGAAGGAGCTGCAGACAAACCAGCACTCATGATACAATGAGCTCAGTGCAACATCAGAGAGGTCTGCGAGGGATATGATGGAATCCCATAGGAGGGCTACCTAATCTTGCTGAAGGGGTGCGTTGAGTCCTTGGAAGAAAGACAGGAAAGGTCTTTAGAAGGAGGTGATATCTCGAGCTGAGTTCTAAAGGGTTAAGTTGTCAATGGGTGGATGGATGGCACTTCTGGTGGGCCAGTATAAACAGAGGCATGATATGAGAAAGGACCATGGTTTGAATGGGAGCACCAATCATGTTGGAGTGGGAATGTCAAGAGGTCTAGATCCTTAGGATCTGTGCTAGAGAGGGCTTGGAGGTGACTCGTGGGGTCTGGCTTGCTGAACTAAACAAACTTATTTGCTGGGAGTGACTTGGTAATGTTAGAAGGAAATTTGCTTTTCTGGTAGGGAGGGTGACAAAGTCTCGCTCTGTCACCCAGGTTGGAGTGCAGGGGCACAATCATGGCTCACTGCAGCCTCTGCCTCCTGGGCTCAAGCAATCCTCCCACACCAGCCTCCCAAGTAGCTGGGACTACAGGTGTGTGCCACCACGCTTGGCTAATTTTTAAATTTTTTTGTAGTGACAGGGTCTCACTATATTGCACAGGCTGATCTTGAACTCCTGGCCTCAAGCAATCCTCCTGCCTTGGTCTCCCAAAGTGCTGAGATTATAGGCGTGAGCTACCAAGCCTGGCTGGAAATTTGCTTTTGACAAGATTGAACAGGGAAAGAGTGAAGGCAGAGAGGCAGTTAAGGAGGTGATTGTTCCATCAGGGGTGAGGTGAGGAAGACCTGAATTAGGGCAGTGGCTGTAAGTCTTGGGGGCAGTAGGTAAGTTGATGAGTTCTTTGGGAAATAAAGTTTTCAGATCTTGACATTTATTTGAGTTATGAGTGAAGGAGAATGAGTTGTCAAGGATGGCATCCAAGTTTCTGGCTTGTAGGGTTTACTAGATAGAAATGAAAGCAAGTCTCTGAAAATAAACCTAATCTAATAGTCATCCTACGTACTACAGCTGCAGCCTCCCTTCCCCAGCTGGTCACAGCCCAAATGCCAAGGGTGAGGTCACAGGACCTCTGTGGTCAAAATCCAGCATCTCCAATTCCCAATTCCATCCTGACTCCATCTCACCATTCTGCAAGCTGGTGTCAATTCAACCACTCTCCATATAGTCTGCTCAAGAGAAGGAAAAGATTAGGAATGAGAAAGAGAAAACATTAAAGACAGTAATTCTTCCTTCAAAAAAAACAGGGAAAGGTAAATATTCCATAGGACTCCAACAGTAAGGAAGGGAAAAAAGATAGGAGCGCCAGTCCTGCGGCCATTGGCCATGTGGCTACAGCTTCCTTCTTCCACCTGCCCAGTCCTTATTCTCCTGTCTTCAGGCAGGCTCTCACTGGTTGGGGTTCTGGATCCAGAGCGACAACTCTAATCTCTGTTCCTGAGGCTCTTGAACCCTTGGTGGGACTCTGATTAGAGTAGCAGTTTCTTCAGCCCACCATTCCACAGGGCACAATGTGCCCCAGGTGTTCTCTGGTTCCTCCTGTACCTTTCCTGGCCACCACAGGGTGTGGTAACAATCATAGGACTCCCTGAATCTTAGGGTCAATCATCAGCCTGACACTCTGACCCCCTTTTCTGTCTCTTCCTAATGCCATAGGGAGCCTCAAATGGCAGGGTAGAAATCTCAGCTTATAAAGGGATTATGACATTGTGCCCTGTGGCTTCCTTCCTTCCCTCCCTCCCTCCTTCTCTCTCTCTTTCTGTCTTTCATTCTCTTTCTTTCTCTTTCTCTCTTTCTTTTTCTTTCCTTCCTTCCTTGCTTCCTTCTTTCCTTCTTTCTTTCTTTTTCTTTTTTTCTTCTTTTTTTCTGAGACAGAGTTTTGCTCTTGTTGCCCAGGCTGGTGTACAATGGCCTGATCTTGGCTCACTGCAACCTCCACCTCCTGGGTTCAAGTGATTCTCCTGCCTCAGTTTTCCCAAGTAGTTGGGATAACAGGCATGCACCACCATGCCCGGCTAATTTTGTATTTTTAGTAGAGATGGGGTTTCTCCATGTTGGTCAGGCTGGTCTCAAACTCCCGACTTCAGGTGATCTGACTGCCTTGGCTTCCCAAAGTGCTGGGATTACAGGTGTGTGCCACTGCACCCAGTGCATAGCATTCCTTTCTCGCATGCCCAGACCTTCACACTGTTGATTAGAAGGACAAGAATGATCATTCTGAGAGTGGGTCATTGATGCCATCTGAGCCACCCTTTCCCTCCTCTAGCCTAGAGATCCTTGAGTTTTTTAGCCACGAAGGGAAAACATTGTAAGTTGTTTCTGGTTTCATTCACAGCGCAGCCAGCAACCTTTCTGACATCACTTAGTCTTTGCGAAGTGGTGTCCACCTACCTGACACCACCCTAGGTCTTTACTAGAACAGCCTATCACTCTGTAAAGCCACTTGCTTCTAGATAACAGACACATGGTGAGATCAGCAAATCCTGTTGACATTAGCCCCAACCTTATTTCTTTTTGTTTCTTTGGTAGTTTTATTTTGAAGAATTTTAGATTTACAGAGGAGTTGCCAAGTTAGTACTGAGAGTTCCCTTAACCCAGGTTCCCCTAATGTTAACATCTTCATAACCATGGTACTTTTAAAATTAAAAATTAGCATTTGTGTAACACTGTTAACTGAACTCCAGACTTTATTTGGATTTTCCTAGCTTTTTCATTAATGCCATTTTTCTGTTACAGGACCCACATTGCATTTAATGCCTTACTTCTTTTGCTGGGAAGAGCTTCTTGGTTGGAGCTAGCCTGGTCTAGGACACCATAGCTGCCTAGAAGACATCCCACGAGTCCATAGATGGTGGTGTTGGCAGGGAATGCAAACTCAATTCCTGAATAAGTGCCTATTCCAGTGAGGACAATTCTGTGTCCCTTCCATTGACCTGCCACCAGAGAACTGGATGGTTGCCTTGAGGTCTGGTACTGTATGAGGGGCTCAGGGTTTCACCGTTGCCAGCTCATTGGGCAGTAGTGGAGCTACATTGGCCTTGATGAAGAGAAGTCCATGCTGTTCCACCCAGGCATAGCCTCTATTCCTGCTTCTCTGTCTGCTTTGTTTCATGAGCTCTAGACAGCCCCTTGGTCCCTGTCTATGGCTTGTGAAAAGTCTCTTTTGCAGGGAGCCTTCTGGTAAATCTGTTTGTGACATGGATTTTCAGTTTCCAGGTTCACCCAAAGAGGTCCAGCCACAAAGCTCTCCCCAGATCCCCTTGTCTTCAATTCACTTATACTCCAAGATCTTGATCATCTGAATCAGACCTTAATTGCTTCCCAAGAATCAGAGAGGAAGAAATTCTTTTCTCTGCTGACTTTCAGGGCCACCCTCAGAACGTCAGTTTCCAGAGAAAGGAGAATCACTATGATCCAGCCACCCAAAGTGATTAGGAACTGAATTGGGGAGGAAGGGTAAGAATGGAGAGGAGATGAACTGGAGAGGTAGTGAAGAAGTAGAATTTTCAGGACCTAGAGATTGATTGAATGTTGGAAGGATGGAGAAGAAATTATCAAGGATGACTTCTGGTTTCCTCTGTGGATGACTAGGTGAATGGTGGTGTCACCAGTTGGAAAGCCCTCCCCACCAGGTGATCCCACGTGACTCCATAGGCTTCTCCTCCTCCCTTTGCACACCTGTTGAGGATCACTGAGAGGTAGTAGCTGATACAACAAAAGTGGGCGAGATTGACCAAGAGGACTGTGTGGATTGAGAGAAGGAGGGTCAAGAATAGAGTTTGGAGGAACTCCAGAAACTCAGGCTGGGGTGGGTAAAGAGGAGTGTGAAGAAGACCAAGCACAGAGGGTCAGACATGTGAGGCTGTTGGCAGAAACCACATAATTGAGATTCCAATGGTCCTGAGCAGTAAAAAGATGCCAAGCCAGGAAAAGGGAGTAAGCGAAAGGGAATGCTCTTGAACGCCTGATTTCCTGGTTAAGTAACATGGAACTGAATCATTCTCAAGTTTCCGATTCTATATCACCCTCCTTCCACACTGCACCAGAGACTCCCAGGATGGGATTGGCCTTACAAGGCGGGGAGGGGGAACAGCGGACTGGCTAATGTGGCCTCAGCTCCTGGAGCTGGCAGCAGCTGGAAATCCTTCCTAGTAGGTTACACAGCCCCACCCCACCCACCCTTGGGCCTTCCGGATCTTACCCATGAAGCCAGCAAGGAGTGAGGTGGGGACAGGGATTACCCCACCATGACCTTAGTACCTCTGGAAAAGTAAGTTACAGCCTCTTGCCTCCCAACACCACACCCCCCCACCCCCCCACCCCCGCCCACACACAATTCCCTACTTGACCTTGAGGCCTGGGGACAGAACCAGCTTTATAGGCATTCGACCTCTACTGTCACACAGGGTCTCCTGCTTAGAAGGGCGCACGCTAGATTTAACACTCTGCTGTCCTCATCTTGAAATTCTTAATAATTTTTTAACAAGACCTACACATTTTCATTTTACACTGGGCTCCACACATTCTATGGCTGGTCCTGTGTAGGGAGACAGAGGCCCTGGTCTGTGGAAGAGGTAGGATATTCATGCAGGGGCAGAGTTGCAGGCAGGGTTTGAATTAAGCACCAAAAATATCTTGTTCCCTGCCCTCCTCTCCCTCCTCCCTCATTTCTGACAGAAGCTGGGGTAGGAGAGGGGCAGGGAGGTGACTTTGGAGCAGTTACTCATCGTCCCCTCAGCCCCTCTGATTTTCTTATTCTCTACCAGACCACGGAAATGGGAGAGGTGGGGGACTCATCGCCTGCAGCATCAGAACTGAGGAAACAGGGACCAGGGAAGCCGGGAGAGGAGAGAGAAGGAAGAAGAACCATGTACGAACGGCCTTGCCGCGCCCCTGCTCCCCTGCACCGGCAGCCCATTTAATCACACTAATTCCTAAGCAAGCTAATTCCTGATGGAGCCACCCTCTAAAGCTCTCACATGTTCATCTGTTTATCGCTTTACTGCCTCTGCCTGGTCCTCAGTTAAAGCTTGGTCACCTTTTACCCTGATGATTCCACAGTCTCCTGCGAAACTCCCCACCTTCCTAGCCCGGCTGCAGCCCACTCTGCCCTCGGCTGCTAGTGGGTTCTCTGCAGCTCCCTTGCTTAAGGCCCTTCTTCACTCTCCACCTCCTGTGAGACCAAATCTAGACTCCTGGGCACCAAAGCCACCAAGGCCCTTCCACATGAGGGGCCCTTATACCTCTGGGGCCTCAGCTCTGCCTCCTACTCACCCCCAACCCCTACCCTGGCCCCCTAGGCTCCACACATCAATATGGAGCTTCTTTTATTCCTTGACCAGTTTATGCAGGGCTTGAAACATCCCCCCAGCCTGCTGCCGCTTCTTCATCTAGCTAATCTGGATAGTAAGTCACAACTAGGTTTAAACATCACTTTAAGCTTTCTCTGGCTTCTTGAGTCCCTAGAGACTTTGTGACTGAATGAAGAAGTAATGAAAAATTAGGGAGTTCAAAATTCAAGAGGTGTAAAAGGGTAGTGAACAGTCTCTCCCTCCTTTTCTCTCTCTGGTTTCATTCCTGGAGAAATCAATGTTCCAGTTTCTCATGCAGCCTTGCAGAGATATTTTATGCACACACAAGCCATATAAATGTTCTCCCCTTTTTACACAAATGGTAGCACTCCCATGCTATTCCGAGCTTTCATCTGGATTTCTTTTTATACCTTACCTACACCTGTATTTCACTTACATTTCATCCACATATACTCCTGAGCCTTGCTTTTCATTTTACACTGTACTTTAGTTTTTGATTTGTTGGTCAAGATTTCAAACTCCTTGAGGGCATGGAGCAAGTCTTTTTGTTTGTTTGTTTGTTTGTTTGTTGAGATAGTCTCACTCTGTCGCCCAGGCTGGAGTGCCGTGGCACGACCTCAGCTCACTGCAACGTCCGCCTCCCAGGTTCAAGCAATTCTCCTGCTCAGCCTCCTGAGTAGCTGGGATTATAGGCATGCACCACCACACCCAGCTAATTTTTGTCTTTTTAATAGTGATGGGGTTTCACCATGTTGGCCAGACTGTTCTCAAACTCCTGACCTCAAGTGATCCATCAACCTTGGCCTCCCAAAGAGCTGGGATAACAGGCGTGAGCCACTGCGCCCAGCTAAGCCTTTTTAAAATTTTGTATTTCTAGCACCAAGAGCATGATAGGTTTAAAAGACTATGTGTGGGCCAGGCGCAGTGGCTCACACCTGCAATCCCAGCACTTTCGGAGGCCAGGACTGGCAGATCGCTTAAGCCCAGGAGCTCAAGACCAGCCTGGGCAACATGGCAAAATCCCATCTTTACAAAAAATACAAAAATTAGCTAGATGTGGTGGCACATGCCTGTGGTCCCAGCTACTTGGGAGGCTGAGGTGGGAGGGTCGCTTGAACCCAGGTGGTCAAGGCTGCAGTGAGCTGTGATCACATCACTACACTCCAGCCTGGGCACTGGAGTGAGATCCTGTCTCAAAAAAAAAAAAAAAGACTATGTATTTTATAACTTATAGGCTTACACAGGACACAGTGGTCTGCACCTGTAGTCCTAGCTGCTCAGAAGGCTGAGGCAGGCTACAGTGTGCTATGCCCTGGGCCCCTTCACCAGAATAAAACCATTGGAAGAGGCTTTCAGACTGCTGTGAGGAGAAAGAGAGGTTCTTCCTACGCTACTAGATATAGAAAGAGATGGAAATGTAAAGGAGGTCTCAAGAGAAGCTGGAGCTAGGAGAAGGCCAGCTGGGATAGTAGTGAGTGTCTAAGTGTTTTACCAACTATGGGTTCTAGAATCAAGTCAGTAGATTGTGACCAGTTTAAAAAAATATAAACTACATAGAAAATATCAGAGGCTGGGTGTGGTGGCTCATGCCTGTAATCCCAGCACTTTGGGAGACCGAGACAGACGGATCACCTGAGGTCAGGAGTTCGAGACCAGCCTGGCCAACATGGTGAAACCGTCTCTACTAAAAATACAAAAATTAGCCAGGTGTGGTGACTCACACCTGTAGCCCCAGCTCCTGGAGAGGCTGAGGTAGGAGGATCATTTGATTGCGACACTGAACTCCAGCCTGGGCAACAGAGTGAGACCTTGTCTCAAAAGAAAAAAAAAAAAAAAAGGAAAGAAAAGAAAAAATAGAGGGTACTTTTACGTGTGTAAGGGTAAATATTATTTCTTTTCATTTGTTTGAGACAGGGTCTTGCTGTGTCACCCGGGTTGGAGTGCAGTGGCCTGATGACAGCTAACTGCAGCTTCAACCTATGGGGCTCAAGTGATCCTCTTCCCTCAGCCTCCTCAGTCACCGTGACTAGAGGAGCACATGCCACCAAATTGGCTAATTTTTAAATTTTTTGTAAAGGTGAGGTCTCACTACATTGCCCAGGTGGTCTCAAATTCCTGGGCTCAAGTGATCCTCCCACCTCAGCTCCCACAAAGTGGTGTGAGCCATCACACCAAGTCAAATATTATTTTTGTTTAATTTACTATTTTTTGTTTGTTTGTTTTTACAAGGTTAGTCAAGTGAAGCAGTGGGATGGAGTACATATTATTTCTTAAACCTTTCTTTCAGTTTTGTGCATGTGTGTATGTGTATACTGGTTTCTGATGAAAAACAGATATCTTACTGAGAGTCTTAGTACAAACAAACAAAAAATGGTGAAAGTCATGGAGAAATAATGAAAAAGCTCATGGTGAGTAAAGTCCTAAATTGGGAATGAGGATTCACAGACGAACCAAGCCTCAGAGAGGAAGGCAGGCTACCTTTTGTGGAGCCCAATCTCCATCTGAGTGCAGAAATCTTCCTACACTCACAACTGACAAACAGCTTTGAGCCTCTCCGGAAGACTTCAGGCACCAGCAGCTCAGTATTTCTCAAGCCTGTTGAAACCACCTTTGCAAAGATTCTGACAGTAAAAGAAATCTGACATGGTCAACTCCATCTTGCCTCTAGCCTCACAGACGGCTGTCTTCGGCTCATTCCTGCACAAAGGCCAAACTAAACATGGGAGGAATTTGGTTTATAGTTTAACTTGAAAGCAAGGACGATAATGGTCCCTCCCTAAAACTAACCTCCTCCTTGCTCAGGGACCAAAAATGTAGGCGTAGTTTCTATAATCCTTTACTGCTCAGAGGTCATGTGGCCAGAGGTCACAAGATTTGTGATTTGCCCGCCCTGTAGATAACATCACTACTGTAAAACCTAGGCTTGGTCTTTTGAGATGCATTCTGGCAACTGACAGACCCCACCTAGATCAGTGATTCATGACTCAACTGGGCCTGTGGCCCCACCAAGAGGCAGATGCAGCACAGAAGGACCATTTTCCACACCCCTGTGATTTAATCCCTAACCAGTCAGCAGTGCCCATTCCTAGCCCCCTGCTCATCAAATTGTTCGTAAAAACCCCAATTTATGAGCCTTCAGAGAGACTGATTTGAGTAATAACTCCATCTCCAAGCTGGGCACAGTGGCTCACGCCTGTAATCCCAGCACTTTGGAAGGTCGAGGCGGACGGATTACCTGAGGTCAGGAGTTCAAGACCAGCCTAGCCAACATGGCAAAACTCCATCTCTACTAAAAATACAAAAATTAGCCGGGTGTGGTGATGCATGCCTGTAGTCCCAGCTACTTGGGAGGCTGAGGCAAGAGAATCGCTTGAACCCAGGAGGCAGAGATTGCAGTGAGCCAAGATCACACCACTGCACTCCAGCCTAGATGACAGAATGAGACTCTGTCTAAAAAAATAAAAATAACTCCATCTCCCACGTGGCAGACCTCATGTCAATTGAACTCTTTCTTTAATGCAATGCTGAGGTCTTGGTGAATTGGTTTGGTCTGTGCAGTGGGCAGGAAGAACCCCTGGGTGATTACAGCGTTCTGCCAATAGACAGCTCAAGTCGTTAGAACGTTCATCCTCTTTGCCCCTCTAGCTTCCACCCATGAGTTCTAATTCTCCACCTCTGTTGTGATCCAGACTAGGAACAAACAGGCAAATAAACTAAGAAAGCTATCTTGTGACCTCTAAGTTTCGTTTTCCTCCTGGTATAAGTATTTGTGTTTCTCAAGTATCTGAGCTTCCATAGACTTCACTATTCTAGTTGTTTCTCTAGCAGTTACCATTCTTGACTATATTATGGATCAGATATAGATATAAGGACTTTTCATTTCTATTTTACTAATTCTCACAACACTATGCAAAAGGTACTATTATTATCCTTTTGCATATGAGGCTCAGGACACTTAAATTGCTTACCCAAATTACACAGCCAGTTAGTGGCAGGATGAAATTTACCAATGTCTTTGTGTGATACCTAGAATTTATCTCAATCCTCCAGATGTGGTTTGACTGGCCCAAAGTAGAGAATCTTTATCTTTACTTCCCCTTGGTGGGCAAACTTTTCTTTTATTTAAAACAGAGATGGGGTCTCACTATGTTGCCCAAGCTGGTCTCAAACTCCTGGCCTCAAGTGATCCTCCTGCCTCGGCCTCCCAAAGTGCTAGAATTGCAGGCATGTACCACCTTGCCCAGCCTAACATTCTTATGTATGTCTCTAGGTGCACATATGCACACATTTCTGTGAATATATGGGCAAGAGTGAAATTGCTAAAGCATAGGGTCTAGCATCTCCAAGTTTAGTAATGTCAAACTGTCTTCCACCAATTTACACTCCTACGAAGGTTCATATTATTCCATATTCTTAACATCGGCATTGGCGCCAGGCGCGGTGGCTCAAGCCTGTAATCCCAGCACTTTGGGAGGCCGAGACGGGTGGATCACGAGGTCAGGAGATCGAGACCAGCCTGGCTAACACCGTGAAACCCCGTCTCTACTAAAAAATACAAAAAAAACTAGACGGGCGAGGTGGCGGGCGCCTGTAGTCCCAGCTACTTGGGAGCCTGAGGCAGGAGAATGGCGTAAACCCGGAGGCGGAGCTTGCAGTGAGCTGAGATCTGGCCACTGCACTCCAGCCCGGCGACAGAGCGAGACTCCGTCTCAAAAAAAAAAAAAAAAAAAAAAATCAGCATTGGCATTCTGGTGAGTGTGTAGTGGTATCTGATTGAGTTTTTAATTTGCATTTGCATGATGACTAATGATCTCTTGCATCTTTTCATATGTATATCAGTTATTTTCAGTTTCCTTTCTCAGTGAAGTGCCCGTTCAAGCCTTTTATTTTTCTATTAGATTGTCTTTTCTTATTGATTTTTAGGATTTTTCTTCTTCTTCTTCTTCTTCTTCTTTTTTAAACCCAAACTGTGTATTTCCCCTACTTTATTTTATTTTTGACACAGGATCTTGCTCTGTCACCACAGTTGGAGTGCAGTGGCGCAATCACGGCTCACTGAAGCTTTGACCCCAAGGGCTCAAGCCATCCTCCTGTCTCAGCCTCCTGAGTAGCTGGGACCACAGGTGTGCACCACCACACTCAGCCAATTTGTGTATTTTTAGTAGAGATATGTTTTTGCCATATTGCTCAGTCTGGTCTCCAACTCCTGGGCTCAAGTAATGCCTGCCTCAGCCTCCCAAAGTGTTGGGATTACAGGTGTGAGCCACCACTCCTGGCTGGATTTTTCTATTGTAATCTATATTTAAGTTATTTGTCAATTATGCATTAAAAATGTCTTTTCCTGGCTGGGCAAGGTAGCTCATGCCTGTAATCCCAGCACTTTGGGAGGCCGAGGTGGGCAGATCGCTTGAGCTCAGGAGTTCGAGACCAGTCTGGGCAACATGGTGTAACCCTGTCTCTACTAAAGATACAAAAATTAGGCCGGGCGCAGTGGCTCACAACTGTAATCCCAACACTTTGGGAGGCCGAGGCGGGTGGATCACCTGAGGTCAGGAGTTCGAGACCAGCCTGGCCAACATGCCAAAGCCCCGTCTCTACTAAAAGTACAAAAATTAGCTGGAGGCCTGTAATTCCAGCTACTCGGGAGGCTGAGGCAGGAGAATCGCTTGAACCTGGGAGGTTGAGGCTGCAGTGAGCCGAGATCACACCACTGCACTCAAGCCTGGGGGCAAAGTGAGATTCTATCTCAAAAAACAAAACAAACAAAAAAAAAAAAACCCAAATATCTTTTCCTATTCTGTGGCTGACCTTGTCACTTTATTAGGGTCTTTTGACCAGGAGAACATACAGTATCACATAGATATGGTGAAGTATATCAACATTTTAGAACCTTTTGTGTCTTTTTTGGGAAGACGTTCCTTACCTTGAGGTCAAGAAGATAGTCTCCTATGTTGTCTTCCAGAAGCGTTGTTGTTTTTTCTTCACACTGAAGTCTACAATTCACATGGAATTTATTGCTCTGTTTATTTTTTATTTTATTTTTATTTTTTTTGAGACGGAGTCTCACTCTGTTGCCAGGCTGGAGTGCAGTGGCACAGTCTCGGCTCCCTGCAACCTCCACCTCCTGGGTTCAAGTGATTCTCCTGCCTCAGCCTCCCAAGTAGCTGGGATTACAGGCACACGCCACCATGCCCTGCTAATTTTTGTATTTTTAGTAGAGATGGGGGTTTCACTATGTTGGCCAGGCTGGTCTTGAGCTCCTGACCTCGTGATCCACCCGCCTCGGCCTCCCAAAGTGCTGGGATTACAGGCGTGAGCCACCGCACCTGGCCTTATTGCTCTGTTTAATATAAGTTAGGGAGGAATTCGATTTTATATTTTTCCATATGGACACTCAACTGTCCCAGAACAATTTATCAAAAAGTAGGTCCTAACTGGGCATGGTGGCACGTGCCTGTCGTTCCAGCTACTTAGGAGGCTGAGGGGGGAGGATCACAGGAGTTCGAGGTTGCAGTAAGTTGTGATCGTGCCACTGCACTCCAGCCTGGACGACAGAGCAAGACCCTGTCAAAAAGAAGAAAAAAAGAGAAGGAGGAGGAGGAGAGGGGGAATGGGGAGTAGGAGGAGGGGGGAGGAAGAGGAAGAGAAGAAAGAGAGAAAGAATGAAAGGAAAAGTAAGTTCTTTTCCCCACTCCTCTGTTGTGCCACCTTTGTCATAAATCAATTGTCCAGATACCTATGAGGCTGAACCTGGGTTCCCTATTCTGTTCCGTTGGCATGTTTTCCCATCCTTGCACCAGTACTGAACTACCTCAATTTCTATAGCTTGCAGTTGATTATAAGCTTTACGGTCTGGTGGAGCAAATCCTCCCATCTCTCATGGCTAGGTATTTTTGAGGCTGGGATTGCTCATACACACAGATCCATTCAACAGTTTAGGGAGCGTGTGGGGTGGGGAGGACGGGTGCTCAGGGGAGAAGTGGGAGAGCAGCGCGAGGATCCTCTCTGTTTCTGTGGCATCCTCCCAAGGGGCGGGAAGATATAACCACAGTGCCAATCACCATGTAGGGAGATCATAAATGTGTCAGCGGGCTACCTTGTCACTTAACCTAGAGGGGCAGGCACCTCTCAAAACTCAGATGCTGATCCAAAGAAGCTGCTTCACGCACGTCTCTCTCATACAATCCTAAAGTTATGCCCTTCCTCGCAAAGCACGTGTGCCTGCTCAGCACCCTAAACACGGATCCTGGACAGATTCGCCCAGAGAGACGCGCTCAGTCCGGCTGAGGACTCACTTAAGACGCCCTGGCGGGCTGAAGAACCGGTCCCTTAGTCAAGGGGCTGTTTTTCTTTTCTTTTCTTTCTTTCTTTCTCTCTCTCTCTCTCTCCCCCCGCCCCACCTTCTCTCTCTCTCTCTCTGTCTCTCCCTCCTTTCCTCTTTCACCAGCTGCAGCATCTAAGGGACTTTTCTTTCTTTCGTTTTTGTTTTTTTTTTCTTTTTTTCTGAGATGAAGTCTCGCTCTGTCTCCCAGGCTGGAATTCACTGGCGCGATCTCGGCTCACTGCAACCTCCACTTCCCGGGTTCAAGCCATTCTCCTGCCTCAACCTCCCCAGTAGCTGAGATTACAGGCGCGCGTCACCACGCCCGGCTAATTTTTGTATTTTTAGTTGAGACGAGGGTTCACCATCTTGGCCAGGCTGGTCTCGAACTCCGGCCTCCCAAAGTGCTGGGATTACAGGCGTGAGCCACCGCATACAGCCTAAGGGACTGTTTTATGACGGACAGACACAGACGACGTCACTGAGCACCGGACAACCAACACAAACACACTAGGGTGCGTGCCAGACCCCAAGAAAACCCCAGTCCCCTCTGGGGACCGCAGCCTCGTTATTGTTCGTGACCAATTGGAGTCCCGCAGGCGCCATTTCCCCGCCCCTTGGTTCTGTCGAGCCACTTCGTTGGCGGCTCAGGCAGCAGTAACGTATCGCGCTTGCTCAGTAGCCAATAAGAAACATGCCGGCACCCTCGGCCACCTGGGACCTCCTAGACCGGCGGAAGCAGCATCTATGCCCCGCCTGAAGCAGCATCCTCCAGATCCTTCGGGTTCTTTCGGAAGTTTCCCTCCAGGGTAAAGTCGCGTTTGCTCTCCCATCAACACATTTTTCTGCCCGACTCTCGCGCGTGCGCACTGACACCCTCAGGACGGCCCTGAAATGAAAAAATCTTGAGCGAAGAGGAGGGGCCCTAAGCCGCTGTCTGGCAGGTCACTGGGGCTACCCACACAACCTGAGGTGGCCGCTGCCGGAAGCCGTCCCCAAAACAGGAATTGTAGGATCAAAAAGTTATGATGAGGTCCCACCGAGATTTGAACTCGGATCGCTGGATTCAAAGTCCAGAGTGCTAACCATTACACCATGGGACCTGCTGGCTGCTTTAGGCGGCCGCGAGTCTCCTCAAGCCAGGAGAGCTCCGGGCGGTCTTCCCAGAGAGGCAGCCGTGTCCGCGTTTGCCAGACTGGGCCCTGGGCCGAGGCCCCACGGGCTGCGCGGCGAGGGCTTCGGCGTCCTTCGCGTTCCAGGCGTTTCTGGTCCTGGGGTTATCCTGTCTTCCTGCGCTCCTCCGGGGGCTGGGAGGTCGGAAAGGCAGCAGGCTGGCAGGATTGGCTATGTGGGGCCGGACTGGGTCCAGGGAAAGCCTGCTCCAACCCCAGTTCCAGGGCAGGAGGCACGGCGCACGGAGCCTGGGTTGTTTGTTTATTTACGTTAGGGGTGCCTTAGAAGAGGTGTTTTGGCCAAGCGGGAAGGGAAACGGACTGGCATGTGGGGGATCAACGGTTCAAACCCCATAAACCCCAGGCGCCTCAGGGACGCGCGAACGGAGACTTTGAAATTGCGCCGGCAGTCTGACTGCGTCGGTGCGAGTCCTACTGTTTCACGTGGCTAGAGCTCTCAAGCAAAAGCCTTCCAAAGTTTCGCCTCTGCTTGCTTGTGTGCCTAATTAAAAACCACCAGGTGGGACTGCTGGGATAACACCCAGATACCCTTCCTTGCTGGGCGATTATCCTTAACTTTAGGATTAAATCAGATCGGTGGAAAAGACACTCCCCTCTGGACTCCCATATTTTAGTGAGCGTCTGTGTAAACGGATGTTTCTTCAGGTCGATCTGGCTACATCTAATTTTTACACGCCGTTTGACTCAGCAGTTTCACCTTTGACACTAACCTACTCAAACACCAAGGCAAGTGCCAAGACATATGTTCCAGGATGTTCTCAGCTGTGTTGTTTAATAATAGTAAAAAACAGAAAATAAACGTCCAGTGAAAATTGGTTAATAATATCTACACAATAAATATTGTGCAAGAATTTAGGGAATAACTTATTGTAATGATATAAAAAGATATACAGGCCCAAACAAAACTACTTGCCAATTATTATGTATAATAATGATAAAATCGACTTACCAATTAGTATGTATACATACCAATTTGTATAACAATATAATAATAGTAGGTAAAATCTACTTACCAATTTGTATGTATAATAGTGTTGTACCAATTAGTGTGCATTTTAATATAGTATATATTATTAATTTTATATAACAATTATATAAAAATAAAATACATCATTAATATATACTAATATCTAATTCATATATAATATACACTAACAAAATATAGTAATATGTATAATATCCCATGACTTATAAACAAACAGAAAAGTTATACATGTGTGTAATGAACATTTACCATTTATTTGACTTGTGACATCTGACTTCCTTTCTTGAGGGCGCCAACACTGTGTGGATCTGGGTGACAGCAGCTGTGCCCCGAGGTAGATATACTCACTCTCCAGCAGTCAGAATGAGACGTAGCTTGGCCAATTAGACTTAAAATCCAGAGACTGATGCCCACAAGCAAGGGCATTTTAGAACTCGTTCTGCTGCTAGTGGTGGCTGTGACACCCAGTGTCCCAGGGGCAGTGGGGGCAGCCAGGCCATGCCCATTGGCAGCAGAACTGGCATCCTAACCACACGGCCCAGGATCCTTACCTTGCCTGAGGTCCTGGCTGCCCAGTTCCCCTTGGGCTTTGCCCATCTTCCTGAGTTTGCTTTTCTAGCCTCTCTCTGGTGCTCTGAGCTATCTCACATCCCTCCAATAAATCTCTTTTCTTGCTTAATGTACCCAGTCATTTTCTGTTGCATGCAGTCAAGACCATGGTAGCCTAAATCTGAAATGCCCTGTTGATAATTTATCTCTGGGGAGTAAATTTATAAGGACTTTTCTGTTTTTCCATATTGCTTGAAAAAAAATAACTCTTGTGTATTGTCAGAAGAAACAGTAAAGATTTTCCATTTTGAGAAACAAACCAATCTCCCCTTAAGCTCCTATGGCTTCAGGGTGAGCTATTAAGGCTGAAGTTGAATGACTTCAAGTAGCATCTTTGGACTCAGCTTTCCTGTTTATTTCTTCCTTACGAGGGTTCTGTGAGCACCAGTGAGAGTGCATTGAAATTAAAATCTCAAAAGCTACTGTAGACACCCTAAAGGGTCATGATGATATTCTTTGACAATGCATAGGAGATAGTTCCTTCTGTCCAATGTGAGAGTAAAGGTGACTCCACCTTCCTACTTCCACTTCTCCCTACTTCCATTCCCTAGCTCTCTTTTCTATTTTCTTTTCTTCCCCTTCCCCTTCCCCTTTCCTTTCCCCTTCCCTTCCTTTCTTTCTTTCTTTTTTTTTGAGATGGAGTCTGGCTCTGTTGCCCAGGCTGGAGTGTAGTGGCATGATCTCGGCTCACTACAACCTCTGCCTCCTAGGTTCAAGTGATTCTCCTGCCTCAGCTTCCCGAGTAGCTGGAACTACAGATGTGCATCACCACCTTGATGATGAAATAACTAGTTTCTATTAACATAAAGCCACAGTTCATGACATTGTAAAGATGGCAACCCATGGCATCTTTGATTTTTGTGTTTTTAGTAGAGACGGAGTTTCGCCATTTGGCCAGGTTGGTCTCCTCAAACTCCTGGCCTCAAGTAATCCACCCACCTCTGCCTCCCAAAGTGCTGAGATTATAGGCCTGAGCCGCTGCGCCCGGCCACATTGACTAATTTTTTAATGAAAAGAGAGAAAAGGGAGACAGGATGTAATCTTCCTTCCCCAGAATAACTAGTTTCTATTAACATAAAGCCACAGTTCATGACATTGTAAAGATGGCAATCCATGGCATCTTTGAGAACAGACCCAGCCTCCCCAAGTGGCTCCTGAAGCATGGGAGAGTCCTAGGTTCTGCTAGAGGTGGAGTCAGTGTGGCTTCAGCCCTGGCACTGAGACTGAGGGCTGAATCAGGCAGAGCGGGAGAACAGTGAGGCCACAGGTTAGGAAGGACCTGAAGGAAGGCTGGGCACGGTGGCTCATGCCTGTAATCCCAGCACTTTGGGAGGCCAAGGTGGGTGGATCACCTGAGGTCTGGAGTTCCAGACCAGCCTGACCAACATGGAGAAACCCCGTCCCTAGTAAAAATACAAAATTAACCAGGTGTATTGGTTTGCGTGCCTGTAATACCAGCTACTCGGGAGGCTGAGGCAGGAGAATCGCTTGAACCTGGGAGGCGGAGGTTGCCGTGAGCCAAGATTGCGCCATTGCACTCCAGCCTGGGCAGCAAGGGCAGAACTCTGTCTAAAAAAAAAGAAAAGAAAAGAAAAACCCAACAAATATACATGTATATGAATATGAATATTCCTTTTCTTTTTTCTTGTGTAGAGATAGAGTCTTGCTATGTTGCCCAGGCTAGTCTCCAACTCTTGGGCTCAAGTGATCCTCCTGCCTTGGCCTTCCAAAGTGACAAGATTACAGATGTGAGCAGCTGAGCCCAGCACATATTCTTTTTCTTAAAAAAGAAAAAATCAAGGCCGGGCGCGGTGGCTCAAGCCTGTAATCCCAGCACTTTGGGAGGCCGAGGTGGGCGGATCACAAGGTCAGGAGATCGAGACCATCCTGGCTAACACGGTGAAACCCCGTCTCTACTAAAAAATACAAAAAACTGGCCGGGCGTGGTGGCAGGCGCCTGTAGTCCCAGCTGCTCGGGAGGCTGAGGCAGGAGAATGGCGTAAACCCTGGAGGCGGAGCTTGCAGTGAGCTGAGATCTGGCCACGGCGCTCCAGCCTGGGTGACAGAGCGAGACTCCGTCTCAAAAAAAAAAAAAAGAAAAAATAAAAAATCAAAACACTGTTCTGCACCTTGTTTTATTAGCACCATATGTTGCATATGTTGAAGATTGTTCAATAACAGAATGTATAACATCTATCTCATTTTTTAAAATAGAGACAGGAATCTTGCTATGTTGCCCAAGCTGGTCTTGCACCCCTGGCCTTAAGTGATCCTCCTGTCTTGGCTTCCCAGAGTGCTGGATTACAGGAATGAGCCACTGCCCCCAGCTTTATCCCTTTAAATGATATGTAAATGAATTATTATTTATATAATGGAAAATGCACAAATTTTAACTGGAGGAACCAATACTTTTTTTTTTTTTAACAAATGTATACACCTGTTTGATCATCACCTAGATCAAGATATAAAGCATTTCCATCACCCCAGAAAGTTCTCTGGTACTCTTTTCAAGCCATTACCACCTACCTCCCTGGAATCACTATACTGGTTTCTATCACCATAAATTACTTTTGCCTGCTCTTAAATTTTATATATATGAAATTCACTTATCTGTAGTGTATTTTGTGTCTGGTTTATTTTGCCAGACACAAAATCAATAATCAATCAACAAAATTAAATCAATACTTTTGAAGGCTGGGTGCGGTGGCTCACGCCTGTAATCCCAGCACTTTGGGAGGCTGAGGCAGGCGGATCACAAGGTCAGGAGTTTGAGACCAGCCTGGCCAATATGGTGAAACCCAGTCTCTACTAAAAATACAAAAAAATTAGCCAGGCGTGGTGGGGCATGCCTGTAATCCCAGCTACTTGGGAGGCTGAGAAAGGAGAATTGCTTGAACCCGGGAGGCAGAGGTTGCAGTGAGCCAAGATCACGCCACTGCACTCTAGCCTGGGAGACAGAGTAAGACTCCGTCTCAAATAAATAAATAACAATTTTGAGACTCATCCCTGTCATTTTATGTATCGGTAGTACATTCTTTCATTGCTGAGTAGTATTGCATTGTATGACTATACCACAATTTGTTGGTCCATTCTCCAGTTGATGGACATTTGGGTTGTTTATGGTTTGGGGCTAGTATAAATAAGTCTGCTATGACCACTCTTGTACAACCCTTTTTTCGTCTTGGGTATGAACCTAAGAATAGAATTGCTGGGCTATAGGCTATGTGTGTACTTAAGTTTATTAGGAACTACCAAACAGTTTTCCAAGATGCTTTGTACTATTTTATACTCCCACCAGCAGTGTATGGGAGAGTTCCAGTTCTACATCTTTGTTGGTAGGTGGTATTGTTAGTCTCTTAAATTTCAGCCATTCTGGTGGTTGTATAGTGATCTCTTTTTATGGTTTTAATTTGTAGTTCCCTGATGGTTATGATGTTGAACATCTGTTTTACATGCTTACTAATTGTATAGATATGTTCTTTTCTAAGTGCTGTTTAAAGTATTATTCATTAACAAACTGTTTTTCCCAGTCTGGGCGACTTGGCAAGACCCTGTCTCACAAAAAAAGTTTTTCTTATTAATTTACAGGAATTTCTTATATATCCTAATATGAATCCTTTATCAAAGGATGTTGATATGTATGTTGAATCCTTATCAAAGGATTATATGGATATTATCAAAGGATAATATGAATCCTTTATCAAAGGATGTTGATATGTATGTTGAACATTATCTCCCAGTCTGTGGCTTGCCTTTTCACTTTCTTTTTTTCTTTTTCTTTTTTTTTTTTAAGACAGTGTCACTCTGTCACCCAGGCTGGAGTGCAGTGGCATGATCTCTGCAACCTCTGCCTCCTGGGTTCAAGTGAGTCTCGTGCCTCAGCCTACTGAGTAGGTGGGATTACAGGTGCTTACCAGCATGCCCGGCCAATGTTTGTATTTTTAGTAGAGACGGGGTTTCACCATGTTGGCCAGGCTGGTCTCGAACTCCTAAGCTCAAGTGATCTGCCCACTTCAGCCTCACAAAGTGCTGGGATTACAGGCACGAACCACTGCGACCAGCTGCCTTTTCACTTTCTTAATAGTGTCTGTATTAGTCTGTTTGCACACTGCTGATAAAGACATACCTGAGACTGGGAAGAAAAAGAGGTTTAATGGACTCATAGTTCCATGCCCCTTTCTAAAAACCATCAGATCTCATGAGACTTATTCACTATCATGAGAACAGCACGGGAAAGACCTGCCTCCATGATTCAGTTACCTCCCATTGGGTCTGTCCCACAACACATGGAAATTCAAGATGAGATTTGGGTGGGGACACAGCCAAACCATATCATTCTGCCCCAGTACCTCCCAAATCTCATGTCCTCACATTTCAAAACCATTCATGCCTTCCCAACAGTCCCCTAAAGTCTTAACCCATTTCAGCATTAACTCAAAAGTCGACAGTCCAATGTCTCATCCGAGACAAGGCAAGTCCCTTCTGCCTATGAGCCTGTAAAATCAAAAGCAGATACAATGGGGGTGCAGGCATTGGGTAAATACAGCTGTTTCAAATGGGAAAAAATGGCCAAAACAGAGGGGCTACAGGCCCCATGCAAGTCCGAAGTTCAGTGAGTCAGTCAAATCTTAAAGCTCCAAAATGATCTCCTTTGACTCCGTGTCTCACATCCAGGTCACACTGATGTAAAAGGTGGGTTCCTATCATCTTGGGCAGCACCCCCCCCCCCGTGGCTTTGCAGGGTACAGCCTCCCTCCTGGCTGCTTTCATCACAGGCTGGTGTTGTCTATAGCTTTTCCAGGTGCACAGTGCAAGGTGTTGATGGACCTACCTTTCTGGGCTCTGTAGAATGGTGGCCTTCTTCTCCCAGCTCCACTAGGTGGTGCCCCAGTAGTGACTCTGTGTGGGGGCTCTGACCCCACATTTCCCTTCCTCACTGCCCTAGCAGAGTTTCTCTATGAGGGCCCCACCCCTGGAGCAAACTTCTGCCTGGGCATCCAGACATTTCCATACATTCTCTGAAATCTAGGTGGAGGTTTCCACATCTCAATTCTTGACTTTGGTGCACCCACAGGCTCAACACCATGTGGAAGTTGCCAAGGCTTGGGGCTTGCACCCTCTGAAACTACAGCCCAAGCTCTATGTTGGCTCCTTTCAGCCACAGCTGAAGCAGCTGGGATGCAGGGCACCAAATCCCTAGGGTGCACTCAGCACAAGGACCCTGGGCTAGGCCAACTAAACCATATTTTCTTCCTAGGCCTCCAGGCCTGTGATGGGAGAGGCTGCCGTGAAGACCTCTAACATGCCCTGGAGACATTTTCCCCATTGTCATGGCGATTAACATTCGGCTCCTCATTACTTATGCAAATTTCTGCAGCTGGCTTGAATTTCTCCTCAGAAAATGGGATTTTTTTTTTCTTTTTTTTTTTTTTTTTTTTTTTTTTTTGAGATGGTGTTTTGCTCAGTCACCCAGGCTGGAGTGCAGTGGCGCAATCTTGGCTCACTGCAACCTCTGCCTTCTGGGTTCATGTGATTCTCCTGCCTCAGCCTCCCAAGTAGCTGGGATTACAGGCACGCAACACTATGCCTGGCTAATTTTGTATTTTTAGTAGAGACAGGGTTTCATCATGTTGGCCAGGCTGGTCTCAAACTCCTGACCTCAAGTGATCTGCCTGCCTCAGCCTCCAAAAGTGTTGGGATTACAGGTGTGAGACCAGACAGATTTGAGAAAGTTTGGAAGACTGAAAGCCACCATGCCCAACTGGGATTTTCTTTTCTATTGCATTGTCAGGCTGTGAATTTTCCAAACTTTTGTGCTGTTTCCTTTTTAAAACTGAATGCCTTTAACAGCACCCAAGTCACCTCTTGAATGCTTTTAGGCTTAGAAATTTCTTTCACCAGATACCCTAAATCATCTCTCTCAAGTTCAAAGTTCCAGAAATCTCTAGGGCAGGAGCAAAATGCTGCCAGTCTCTTTACTAAAACATAACAAGAGTCACCCCTGCTCCAGTTCACAACAAGTTCTTCATCTCCATCTGAGACCACCTCAGGCTGGATTTCATTGTCCATATTATTATCAGCATTTTGGTCAAATCCATTCAATAAGTCTCTAGGGAGTTCCAAACTTTACCACATTTTCTTGTCTTCTTCTGAGCCCTCCAAACTGTTCCACCCTCTGCCTGTTACCCAGTTCCAAAGTCACTTCCACATTTTTTAGTATCTTTTCAGCAGCACCTCACTCTCAGTACCAATGGTGGCAGTGGCTGCTGCCATCCTGCCAGCTGCATCAGGGAGGCATGGCTGGGGCTGCACACTCCATGGAGCCAGTGGGAGCCCTGCCCCTTCTGAGTTGGGAGTGGGGTGCCCCATGCCACTGTAGCTGCCCAAACTGTAACTGCAGACCCAGCCCTCCTGCTCTACAGAGCAGGCAGAAGCCTCACCCTCCTGGGGCTATGCAAACTGCAGCTGTGGATCTGAGCCTCCCTGTGCTCTTGGGGGAGCTGGGTGCAGGCAGGATTGCCCTCCTGGGTGCAGTAGCAGCCACCAGACCCGCAACTACAGACCTGGGCCTCCTACTCCATGAAGCAGGCAGGAGCCAGGGACAAGCGGGAGGCCTGCCTCTTCCAAGTTAGCAGGGTAGGAGCTCCCAGGTGCAGCTGCGACTGTCCTCCCAGGCTCAGGACCCAGGCGTCTCTGCACCCTGCACCCTCAGATGCCCTAGAAAGGACAGCCCTCCCAATTCCTGCAGGCTCAGAGGTGTCTGCTCCCACTGCCTGGCCTCTCTCCACTCCTGGCACCCACTCCCATCTCACAGCAAGGTTAAGGCCAAGTCCCAGACTATGAATGGTAGCAGGAGGCAGAAAGTCCTGGGCAGAAGTAGGTGAGGTCCCTAGTAAGGCCCCACCCTCAGGCCAGGGAGGGCCTGAAGGCTGGGGGCTGGGCTGCCAGTCCCACAGACTGGAGTGGGGACTTGTGGTGCCTCTTCCAGCCTGCCCACAGTTGCCCATGGACCAGCTGACATGCACTTCCTCCTCTGTGAGGTCCATAAAATCCCTAGGCTCAGCCAGAGCAGGCAGAAGATGGCCAGAGGACAAAGAGGGCAGAGAGACATGACTGGCCAGGACGAGCAGCTGCAGAGAGGAGGAGTACCATCTATTCCAGCTCCAGAGAGGAGTATCATCTATGAGACAGGACGACCAGCTGCAGAGAGGAATACCCTCTCTGCTGGGAACTGCAGACATGATGGACCAGCAGAGAGGAGGACCCTCTCTGCTGAGAGCTTCAGAGACCTACTGAGACATCTGAATGACTTGGCTGAGGAGAGGAGCCACCCTCTCCAGGGCCTCCTCTCTGCTAAGAGCTCAACACTCAACCGGACAACCTGCCTACAGAGAGGAGGTACCCACTCCTCTGAGCTGCTCTAACACTAAATAAAACTCTTCGTCACCCTTTACTTGTCTGCATACCTCATTCTTCCGGAGGCAGGACAAGAATTCAGGCAAAGGCACTGTGATTACAGAGATTTCCAGCCAGAAAAATGGACCCCCAGTAACACCAACTTTCTGTATTAGTCTGTTTTCATGCTGCTGATAAAGATGTACCTGAGACTGGGAAGAAAAAGATGTTTCATGGACTTACAATTCCATGTGACTGGAGAGGCCTCACAATCGTGGCAGAAGGCAAAAGGCATGTCTCACATGGTGGCAGACAAGAAGAGAGCTTGTGCACGGAAACTCCCCTTTTATTAATTAATTTACTTATTTATTTATTTGAGACAGAGTCTCACTTTGTCACCTAGGCTGGAGTGAAATGGCATGATCTCAGCTCACTGCAGCCTCCACCTCCTGGGTTCAAGTGATTCTCCTGCCTCAGCCTCCCAAGTAGCTGGGATTACAGGCATGCACCACCACACCTGGCTCATTTTTGTATTTTTAGTAGAGACAGGGTTTCACCATGTTGGCCAGGCTGATCTTGAACTCCTGACCTCAGGTTATCAGCCTGCCTCAGCCTCCAAATTGCTGGGATTACAGGCGTGAGCCACCGCACTCGGCCGAAACTCCCCCTTTTAAAACCATCAGATCTTGTTCAGTGTCACAGAACAGCATGGGGAAGACCTGCCTCTATGATTCAATTACCTCCCACCAGGTCCCTCCCACAACATGTAGAAATCAAAATGAGATTTGGGTGGGGACACAGCCAAATCACATCAATGTCTTTTGATAAGCAGAAGGTTTTAATTTTGATAGATAAAGTCAAATGTATTTTTTTTTTCTTTTATGATTAATGCCTTTTGTGTTCTTTGCATGTGGAGAGCTGGGATCTTTACAAGCACAGTGGGACAGGAGAGAGGCATCTGCAGTTATATAGATTACTCAGTTACATGAGGAGCATCTTGATAATCCCTTGGTAAAATTTAAAGATGAGGGAATTAGAATTTATATGGGAGACTTGTTTGAAACTGAAGGGCATAAAGGAAGCAGGAGCATCCAAACAAAGGAATAAGAAAAAGAAGAGCTGTATGTTAACTTGAATCCTGTGTCAAGACAGATGCAGGGTTGAGTGGAAGAGGTAGGGGGGAAAGTAGGCACCTCTTCAAAATTTAATGATCCTGAAATTGATGCTGGTATCTGAAACACAGACTATGTGCCTATCAGGACTATAGACCTATGGGAAATGGTAGGAGGAAATTGGAATGCTGGCAGGAGTTAGTGACTTCATGCAGTCTTCAGGTCCTGTAAGAGACATGTTTTAGACTGAAGGTGCCCTGTTTTAAGTTTTAGTTTTGCTCAGAGTGGCTTGCAATCCAAGTTTACTGGAAATCCTACAACTTGGAGTGTTACAGGGCAGGAAAAGCTGAATTCTGTATCCCAAGTGAAAGTCAGCATCCACAGAGACAGGAGACTTAGCAGGACACTGATTTGGGCAGGAGACCAGCTTGCTGCATCACATGCTTTAAACCTTTTCTGCCCACAAAGAGGAAAAACTGGGACAAAGAGCAGATTATAGATGGTCCCTCTGTACTAGAGACAACTATTGTGAATAGCCTCAAGGCAGAAGCCATTTAACTGAGTGCCAGAGGCCTGGGTGGCGGCCTGTGGTTACAAGAATAGATTCTCCAGTCTCAAAGATATGTCTAGACAAGATGTCTGGAAGTGACTGGAAGTGACAGGAAACCTGTACGTTTTAAGGAACTGCCAATCAGATTTCATTGGCAATTCGGTTTCCTTTAAAACCTGACTGTTAACAGCTAACGAGTTTCTGCTCCTACCGCCATGCCCACGCCTGTGAACACCACTAACAGGAAGTGGGCAGTTAAAGCTGTGTGTAGGTTTCAGAAAGGTCAGCCTGCTCACTGCCCACCAGATGTGGATCTGGAAGGTAAAGGACGGGGGTGCTTCTCCTAGAGCAGGCTGGTCCAATCTGTGGCCCAGGACGGCTTTGAATGCAGGCCAACACAAATTTGTAAACCTTCTTAAAACATTATGAGATGTTTGGCCAGGCGTGGTGGTGCACGCCTGTAATCCCAGCACTTTGGGAGACCAAGGCGGGCAGATCACAAGGTCAAGAGATCAAGACCATCTGGCCAACATGGTGAAACCCCGTCTCTACTAGAAATACAAACAAAAACAAAAACAAAAAAAATTAGCCAGGCGTGGTGGCACGCACCTGTAGTCCCAGCTACTCGGGAGGCTGAGGCAGGAGAATTGCTGGAACCCAGGAGGCAGAGGTTGCAGTGAGCCAAGATCGCACCACTGCACTCCAGCCTGAGCGATAGAGCAAGACTCCATCTCAAAAAAAAAAAAAAAAAAAAAAGTCAAAAACCTTCCTAAGAGTGTAGAAGAAGCCAGCTGACCTCAGACCCAATTTCTACTTCAGTCACAGGAAATGGACACACCTGTGCAGGCAAGAAAACGACCTGTAGCCCGGTAGCCAATAAGATCCGTCCCCTCCAAAAGCACAGCGGCGATTTTCCTTTCCTGGGTTAAGCGGGTGGGGAAGAAGTAAAGGAAACAGAGAGGGTAGGCTTGAGCGCCCCCTGGAGGCCCATGCAATTATTTGACTATTTGTGCCGAGCTTTCCTGAAATGGGGAGTTTAGCAGAAAGTATCAGGGAGATACTCTCTCCTGGAAGGATAGCTTTGTCATTGGTTTGGTCCAGGCTCTTTGGTTGTGTCTGAAACTCAAGGCTGGAGGAAAGCCTATGTGTCTGGTATTGTCTGTGACCTTATTTTTGCTTCCAAACTGCCCAAAGGAGAAAACCTTTTATTTATGTATGCCTTTTTGTTTTGGAAACAGGCAGTTGTACAGCATGGTTGTATTATTTAGGACACTTTGTTTATAAGTAACAGGAACCAACTCAAATTAGGTTAATCAAGCCAGGCATGGTGGCTCAAGCCTGTAATCCCAGGATTTTGGGAGGCTGAGGTGGGAGGGTCGCTTGAGCCCAGGTATTTGAGACCAGCCTGCCAACATGGTGAAACCCCATCTCTACAAAAAAATACAAAAATTAGCTGGGTGTGGTGATGCATGCCTGTAGTCCCAGCTACTCAGGTGGCTGAAGCACAAGAATCGCTTGAATCCAAGATGGCGCCATTGCACTCCAGCCTGGGCAACAGAATGAGACTCTGTCTCTAAAGATTAAAAAAAGAATACACGTGAAAACCAACATCCTTATGTCTAAATATTTAAAGCTGTAAAAAATGAAGCTAGCAAACTGTTTAATGTTCTATCCTCTTACCTTGACAAAGATGTCATTATAGTAGCAAAATTAAAAAGAATTGAAAAGTGGTGCTGGTTTTTTTTGTTTTGTTTTGTTTTGTTGTTGTTGTTGTCGTTTGATGATGTTTTGCTCTGTCGCCCAGGCTGGAGTGCAGTGGCATGATCTCACCTCACTGCAACCTCTGCCTCCCATGTTCAAGCGATTCTTGTGCCTCAGCCTCCTGAGTAGCTGGGATTACAGGCATGCGCCACATGCTCAGCTAATTTTTTATATTTTTAGTAGAGATAGAGTTTCACCATGTTGGCCAGGCTGGTCTCCAACTCCTGACCTCAGGTGATCTGCCCGCCTCAGCCTCCCAAACTGCTGGGAATACAGGCGTGAGCCACCGCACTGGGCCATTTGTTCTTACTTATCCCAACATCAACAATCCATCAAGCCAACACCAAGGTATGTATAATAATAATAATTAAATTGGCTGGGCGCAGTGGCTCATTCCTGTAATCCCAGCACTTTGGGAGGCCGAGGTGGGAGGATCACCTGAGGTCGGGAGTTCAAGACCAGCCTGACCAACATGGAGAAACCCCATCTCCACTAAAAATACAAAATTAGCCAGGTGTGGTGGTGTGTCACTATGTTGCCCATGCTGGTCTTGAACTTCTGGGCTTAAGTGATCCTCCTGCCTCTGCCTCCCAAAGTGCTGGGATTACAGACATGACCCATTGTACCTGACCAACACTTTCTTTTCTTTCTTTTTTTCTGAGACAGGGTCTCACTCTGTTGCCCAGGCTGCTGGAGAGCCATGGCATGATCACAGCTCACTGCAACCTCTGCCTCCTGGGTTCAAGCACTTCTGTCTCAGCCTCCCAAGTAGCTGGGGATTACAAGCGTGTGCTACCACACCTGACTAATTTTTATATTTTTAGTAGAGACAGGGTTTTAACCATGTTGGCCAGGCTGGTCTCGAACTCCTGACTTCAAATGATCCACCTGCCTCGGCCTCCCAAAGTGCTGGGATTACAGGTGTGAGCCACTGAGCCCAAAAGAATCTAGCAAATTTTAAAATTTGTCATTTCCTTTTACCTAAGCACATTGCAGCCAAAATCCTACCAGTACTCCAAAGCACCATCCACAAACTTTCATTGCATTTGGATGCAATTGTCTTTTGAAGACACAAGGCAAGAGATGTGGAGAAGCATTTCCCTGGGGCCTGAATAGCATGAGTCCCAAGAGTGGATGTTTAGGGTTACCAGTCATGCTGTATTGGTGCCAAGCACTGGATCCTAAGTGACAGAGATGCCCTGGGCTTCATCAGTAAATGCACATGTCTGTGACATGCAAGGTACTCTAGAGCACAAGGTCAAGGTAGGGGCTCTTCTTGCTTGGATCTAAGAGGATTCATATGGGACTGTGTTGGGATGGGACAATGCAATGTTGTTTTCCTATGTAGCTATGCTTATGTTTATCTTATTTTTTCCTTCCAATCAAAGGCTGCCTATATTTATCCTTTTTTTTTTTTTACTAGAGATGGGGTCTTGCTATGTTGCCCAGGCTGGCCTCAAACTCCTGAGGCTCAAGCAATTTTCCTGCCATGGCTTCCCAAAGTGCTGGGATTACAGGTGTGAACCACCATGCCCAGCCTATAGCTATGTTAGTATACAAAAAAACTATAGCAATATAATCTTTATGACATACAATGAATGAGGTATGTGCTCAGTTCTGTTTTGGGAGAATAAAAAATGACTGCTAGTCTCTATCCATGCTTCAGAAATGCCAAATTAAACAAAGTTAAAGAGATTTCCTTACCTCAGGTCTTCTCAGAGCCTTTACTACACTAATGTGAACTGCAGCCTGCCAAGAAGGAGACACAGCGGTATTTTTCAAAATTATTTGAGCACCAAAATCAATTTTGCTGTAAGTCCATTTTCAGGAATTCTTTTTTTTTTTTTTTTTTTTTTGAGGCGGAGTCTCGCTCTGTCGCCCAGACTGGAGTGCAGTGGCGCAATCTCGGCTCACTGCAAGCTCCGCCTCCCGGGTTCACGCCATTCTCCTGCCTCAGCCTCCCGAGTAGCTGGGACTACAGGCGCCCGCCACCTCGCCCGGCTAGTTTTTTGTATTTTTAGTAGAGACGGGGTTTCACCATGTTAGCCAGGATGGTCTCGATCTCCTGACCTCGTGATCCGCCCGTCTCGGCCTCCCAAAGTGCTGGGATTACAGGCTTGAGCCACCGCGCCCGGCCAGGAATTCTTAATAATATCTCACAGAACACATTTTTAATGATCCTGAACTACCCTAGGCCACATTCAGGAAGAAAAAGTCTACAGGTAAACAGAAACTGTGAAGGCAGGGCTGGAGGGGTCATAGAATCTGCTGTTGGCAACAGGCCCCCAAAATTGGCCATAAACTGGCCCCCAAACTGGCCATAAACAAAATCTCTGCAGCACTGTGTGACATGTTTGTGATGGTCATGATGCCCACGCTGAAGGTTGTGGGTTTACTGGAATGAGGGCAAGTAACACCTGGCCCACCCAGGGTGGAAAACCTATTAAGGTGTTCCTAAGCCACAAACAATAGCATGAGTGATCTGTGCCTTAAGGACATGTTCCTGCTGCAGATAACTAGCCAGAGACCATCCCTTTGTTTCAGCCCATCCCTTTGTTTCCCATAAGGAATACTTTTAGTTAATCTATAGAAACAATGCTTATCACTGACTTGCTGTCAATAAATATGTAGGTCAAACTCTGTTTGGGGCTGTCAGCTCTGAAGGCTGAGTCCCCTGATTTCCCACTCCACACTCTATATTTCTGTGTGTGTCTTTAATTCCTCTAGCGCCACTGGGTTGGGGTCTCCACGACCGAGCTGGTGTCAGCAAGTGGCGCCCAACGTGGGGCTTGAACCCTGGTTGAAGGGTCTCCGGAGTGACGGTTGGAGAACATGGAACTAAGCTGGAGGACACCCAAGTACTCTTAAGCAATCCCTGTAGTGAGTAAGAAGGGGAACTCAGAAGCATCAGGGTAACAATGGGACAAGTTTGGGCTCTGGTTTGTTCCACCTTGGAACCTTTTCACACTAATGATGAGAAGGAAGGAAAGTATAACAAAGTAACAGAAGAGATGACAGAGCAGGTTTGTTTGCCAGCTAAAGCTAAAGCAGCAAAAGAGGAAGAGGGTTGCCCTACCCTTCTGCACCCCCTCATTATTTTGAAGAACTAGTGACCTGACCCTCCAGATCTTTCTTTTCCAGAGGACACTGTGCAAAAAGTAGTTGCCCCAGTGACTGTTATAGCAGCACCTTGAGCAGCCACTCTCAATTCTATTCAGGCAGGAATTCAGCAAGCTAGACAAGAGGGTGATATAGAAGTGTGGCAGTTCCCTGTTAGGATACACCCTCAAGATCAACAGGGAAATATTATAGCTCACTCCCTCACCCCTGTACAATGTCTGTCCCACAACACAGCCAGTAGTGCTGCAGTAGATTTATGCTGCACAAAAGCTGTGAGCCTTATGCCTGGGGAACCCCCACAAAAAGTTACAACAGAGGTCTGTGGATGCTTGCCAGCGGGGATGATAGGATTACTTCTAGGTAAATCTAGTTTAAATTTAAAAGGAGTGCAAGTACATACAGGAGTTATTGATTCAGATTACAATGTGGAAATTCAAATTGTTATATTTACTTCTCTTCCATGGAAAGCAGAGCCAGGAAAGTGTACAGCACAACTTCTGATTGTGCCGTATGTGGAAATGGGGAAAAGTGAAATTAAACAAACAGGAGGATTTGGAAGCACAAATAAACAAGGCAAAGCAGCTTATTGGGTGAATCAAATTATTGATAAATGTCCTACCTGTGAAATAACTATTCAGGGAAAGAAATTTAAAGGTTTGGTAGATACAGGAGCAAACATTTCAGTCATTTCTCTACAACAGTGGCCATCCATGTGGCCAATTCAACCTGCTCAATTTAACATAGTTAGAGTTGGTAAAGCCCCTGAAGTATATCAAAGTAGTTATATTTTGCATTGTGAAGGCCCGATGGACAACCTGGGACTATTCAACCAATTATAACTTCTGTACCTATACATTTATGGGAAAGAGACTTGTTAAAACAATGGGGAGCACAAGTTCTAATTCCAGAGCAATTGTATAGCCCTCAAAGTCAACATATGATGCATGAAATGGGGTATGTCCCTGGTATGGGACTAGGAAAAATTTGCAAGGTTTGAAAGAACTGCTTCAAGTGGAAAGACAAAGTTCCTGCCAAAGATTAGGATATCATTTTTGATGGCAGCCATTGCTAAGCCTCCAGAACCTATACCTTTAAAATGATTAACAGATAAGCCAATTTGGACAGAACAATGGCTGCTAAGTAAAGAGAAACTGGAGGCTTCAGAGGACTTAGTTACTGAACAATTAGAAAAAGGACACATAGCTCCAACATTTTCCCCTTGGAATTCTCCAGTTTTTATAATTAAGAAAAAATCAGGTAAATGGAGACTGTTAACTAACTTAAGAGCCATTAATTCAGTTATATAATCTATGAGGACATTGCAGCCAGGACTGCCTTCTCCTGCTATGATTCCAAAAAATTGGCCTTTAAGTCATAGATTTAAAATACTGCTTCTTTACAATCCCCTTAGCTGAACAGGACTGTGAACAGTTTGCATTTATAATTCCTGCAGTAAACAACCTGCAGCCTGCTAAGCATTTTCATTGGAAAGTGTTGCCACAAGGCATGTTAAACAGTCCAACAATTTGCCAGACTTACGTAGGGCAAGCAATTGAACCTACTCATAAAAAAAATGTTCACAGTGTTACATTATTCATTATATGGGTGATATACTTTGTGCTGCCCCCACTCGAGAAATATTACTCCAATGTTATGCTCACTTGAAAAATTTGATTTCTCATGCTGGTTTAATTATAGCTCCTGACAAAATTCAGACTGCTATTCCTTACTCCTACTTGGGGACCTCAGTAAATGACACTACCATTGTGCCACAGAAAGTAACCATACATAGGGATCAACTGAAAACATTAAATGACTTTTGAAAATTACTAGGGGACATTAATTGGATACGACGCTCTAGGCATTCCTACCTGTGCCATGAGTAATCTATTTTCTAATCTTAGAGGAGATGCTAGTCTCACTAGCCCTTGGCTATTAACAAAAGAAGCTGAAGCAGAGCTGCAGCTAATAAAAAAGCAAGTCCGTAAAGCTTAAATAAATAGAATAGATCCAGAAAAGACTCTAGATTTGCTCATTTTTTCAAGTCAGCATTCACCTACTGGTGTTATTGTTCAAGAGCAAGATCTTGTAGAGTGGCCTTTTCTTCCACATACTAATTCATGGACTCTAACTCCTTATTTGGATCAAATCGCTACTATGATGTGAAATGGGAGAACTTGGATTGTTAAATCACATGGATATGATCCTGGAAAAATTATTGTTCCTCTCATGAAGGCACAAATACAGCAAGCTTTTATAAATAGTCTCACTTGGCAAACCCATTTAGCTGACTTTGTATTCTTGATAATCATTTTCCCAAAACAAAATTGTTTCAATTTTTGAAATTAACTAATTGGATTCTCCCTAAAATAACTAAATTCAAACCACTTGAAGGTGCTGAAAATGTCTTCACAGATGGGTCTAGTAATAGTAAAGCTTCTTATTCTGGCTTGAAAAGTAAGGGCTTCAGACTCCCTATACTTCAGCTCAAAAAGTGGAGCTTGTAGCTGTAATTGAGGTGTTGACTGCTTTTAATATGCCTATTAATGTGATTTCTGATTCCTCATACATGGTTCATTCCACACAATTGAAAATGCTCAACTATGATTCCACACAGATGAGCAACTGATGACTTTATTTACCCAATTGCAAACAGCAGTCAGGAGTAGAATGTATCCTTTTTACATCACTCACATAAGGGCTCATGCATCTCTTCCAGGATCTTTAACTGAAGGGAATCAAATGGCTGATAGCCTAGTTGCTAATGCAATATCTAATGCTAAACAATTTCACAATTTAACCCATGTTAATGCCTCTAGTCTCAAATGCAGATACAGCACTACCTGGAAAGAAGCTAAAGCTATTATCCAGTGATGCCCAACTTGCCAAATGGTGGATTCCTCATCTTTTACAGGAGGAGTTAATCCTTGAGGATTGGAACCTAATTCTCTTTGGCAAATGGATGTCACACATGTTCCCTCGTTTGGGAGACTAGCTTATGTACATGTATGTGTTGACACCTTTTCTCACATTGTGTGGGCTACATGCCAATCAGGAGAGTCTTCTGCCTGTGTTAAACGTCACCTTTTGCAGTGTTTTGTGGTGATGGACATTCCAGCTTCTATTAAAACAGATAATGTCCCAGGCTATACTAGCCAAGCTCTAACTACATTTTTCTCTATATGGAATATTAAACACATTACTGGTGTCCCATATAATTCTCAAGGACAAGCCATAGTAGAAAGAATGAATCTCTCCCTGAAACAGCAGTTGCAAAAGCAAAAGGGGAGAAACAGGGACTATGGGACACCCCATATGCAATTCATTCTAGCATTATTGACTTTAAATTTTTTGAGCCTGCCTAAAGGCTAGCAGCTGAACAGCATATACAGAAACCAGCTGCAAAGACAGAAGCAGAACAACTGGGCCAGGTGCGGTGGCTCAAGCCTGTAATCCCAGCACTTTGGGAGGCCGAGACGGGCGGATCACGAGGTCAGGAGATCGAGACCATCCTGGCTAACATGGTGAAACCCCGTCTCTACTAAAAATACAAAAACTAGCCGGGCGAGGTGGCGGGCGCCTGTAGTCCCAGCTACTCAGGAGGCTGAGGCAGAATGGCGTAAACCCAGGAGGCGGAGCTTGCAGTGAGCTGAGATCTGGCCACTGCACTCCAGTCCAGGTGACAGAGCGAGACTCCGCCTCAAAAAAAAAAAAAAAAAAGCAGAACAACTGGTTTGGTGGAGAGATCCAATAACAAAAATTTGCAAAATACGTAAAATAATAACTTGAGGTAGAGGTTGTGCTTGTGTTTCTTCAGGACTGAATCAACAGCCAATTTGGGTGCCATCAAGACACCTGAAACCTTATCATCAGCCAGATGCTGAGGAAGAGATTCTAGGAGGATCCCAAGGATCCCCTGGTTGCAGCCATGTCAAGACTGACGCTGAGGAGGACCCCAACTATCACAAGCAACAGCTGTCGAACACAGCCACCTACCTGGGGACACATCAAGAAGCTGTCACAGATGGCAGAAGAAAACCTGAGGAAAGTGGGACAACCAGTCACAATGAGTAATTTAATGATAGCTATGATAGCGGTGATCACCATTGCTATGAGTATTCCTGCAACAAGGAACAACACAGAGAACAATTATACTTATTGGGCATATTTATCAATCTTGGCTGACAATAATGCCTGGATGTAATCACTGTATGACACAGTTACACATGTTTTCTGATCTCAGTATTTACCAATAATAAATCTGCTCCTACAATTGAAGCATACCACCCTCAAAAATCTATTTGTAAATAGAATTGGACCTGGTCAGAAATAATGAACTTACTTGTTTGGGAAGATTGCATAGCAGAACAGGCAGAGGTGTTGCGCAACAATTCCTATGGAGTCATTATTGATTAGTCCCCTAAGGGGATGTTTAGCTGAATTGCACCTCTCAGTCTGCGTGCCAAGGCCACACTATATTCAGCTGGTCTAAACAAAACATCAGATGCTAGAAATGGTAAGAAATACGTCAAGAGTTCCTATTACCTGAAACATGGCCGTATAGTGGCACCTCAATCTCAAATGATAAGGTCCACTGTAGGAGCTAAACATAGGATTTGTGGAAACTATTAATGACTCTTAATAAGATCAAAATTTAGGAAAGAATAAAAAAGCATCTAGAAAGACACTCTACAAACTTGTCTTTGGATATTGCAAAATTAAAAGAACAAATATTTAAAGCATCCTGGGCACACCTCACCTTAATGCCAGGAACTGGAGTGCATGAAGGAGCTGCAGACAGATCAGCAGCTATTAACCCATTAAAATAGATAAAGACACTTGGTAGCTCTGTGATTTCAGTGATGACTGTGCTTTTAATCTGTGTTGTTTGTCTTTGCATAGTCTGCAGATACGGATCCCAACTCCTGAGAGAAGTAGCTCACCGTGACAAAGCTGCCTTTGCTTTTATTGCTTTGAAAAACAAAAAAGTGGGACATGTTGGGAACAGGCCCCCAAACCGGGCCATAAACTGGCCCCAAAACTGGCCATAAACAAAATCTCTGCAGAACTGTGACATGTTCGCGATGGCCATGATGCCCACGCTGAAGGTTGTGGGTTTACCGGAATAAGGGCAAGGAACACCTGGCTCACCCAGGGCAGAAAACGACTTAAATCATTCCTAAGCCACAAACAATAGCATGAGCTATCTGTGCCTTAAGGACATGTTCCTGCTGCAGATAACTAGCCAGAGCCCATCCCTTTGTTTCAACCCATCCCTTTGTTTCCCATAAGGAATAGTTTTAGTTAATCTATAGAAACAATGTTTATCACTGGCTTGCTGTCAATAAATATGTGGGTCAAACTCTGTTTGGGGCTCTCAACTCTGAAGGCTGTGAGTCCCCTGATTTCCCACTCCACACTCTATATTTCTGTATGTGTGTCTTTAATTCCTCCAGCACCGCTGGGTTAGGGTCTCCACGATTGAGCTGGTCTCAGCAATCTGCCAACCCCCAGGCAACAGAAAGAGGCTTATCCAACAACAGAGTGATGGAACCACTCTGTAAATGTCATGAGTTTTGAGTGATCAGCAACTGGCCTCAGGTCCCTGAAGCTTGGTGGCCTGTCACCACACTCACACTGTCTGTTTGCTGTCACACCGTGGCATGGACTCTGAGTTCAATCCCTGGCATTCTGGAACAGGTCTAGAGCAAGTCTGATGCCAGGGCAGCCTTTGTTCTGGTAGACAGTGGGATGGCCCCAGGACCCTCCTGCCCTCTCTGATGCCTGAATGTCTGCTTTCAGGCTCCTAACAAGTTCACTCCATGGAGACTTCCTCTGCTGCCTGGGACCTGGTGATGCCTTCCCTTCTCTGATCCTCTGACCCTGGCTGCCTGATTCTGTGATTAGACTGAACTGAACCAAGCTGCAAACCTCCTCAAGGCAAGGACCCTAGATTGTTCACATTTTTTGAGTCTACAAGATAGAACCCAATACAAATGTAGGGATGACAGTGATGCTGGAGCCAATGCTTCTGACTGTGACAGAATCTCCACCAAACAACTATCAAGGACCAGGCAGCTGTTCTTTTGACTGAGGACACCAACAAATGTAGTCTTCTGTGTGAGATCAGATGAGATGATGTGAGATACTATCCATGTAAATGATTCATAAAAGGCAGAGCATTGTACAAATCATTGCTATTAATACAGTCTCCACTGCCCTGGTCAGTGACTGGTTCATTTCTAATGACCGTTCACCTTTGATTGGTACTTCCAGTAACTGAGCCATTTCCCTTTGCCCTACCCACCAGCTAGTTTGCTACAATGTTCACCTTTCAGGAGTCCAGTTTTTGGTGGCCTGCTATAGATACCATAACCAGCCAGTCTAGTGTTTCTCCTATGCCCTCACACCTTTATGTGGCACATTGGAGATGGTTCTTGAAGTAGTGGAGAGCCAGCTTGAACTGGACCTGGGCGAGGGTGTTGGACCGGTATGTATCATAGGTCTTCTTTAGGGCAGCCAGCTCTGAGTCCACCACTGGAGACCGAGACTGGTGACCTATAATCACTTCTGGGCATGACCCCACGAGTAGGGTCCCTAGCCCATCAATGAAGAATTCTGCAAAGAGAGGGAGAGCAGAAGGAAGTGGGAGCTGTGGTCAGAAAAATGGGTACTATTCCAGGTCTGAGGGGGGAGAATCCCAGGGAGAGGACACAGTTCATACACTGGAGAGTGTGAACTGTGAAGCCCCACGTGAAGCCACACCCTTAACTCTAGGAGCCTGTCCCTGCTGATGAGCTGGAAGGAAATAAATAAGCTCATTTCTCAGGCAGAGATATGGGCACAGAGGCAGAGAGGCACAGATTGGCTTTCAAACTGGACAGAACTGTGGACTCCAGGGCTGATGGAGTAAGAGGGAAAGAGAGAGCAGTTAACAGGACAGGATTTCTGGAAAAATAGAATATGAAGCAGCATGGGAAAGGAGGAAGAAGACAGAGCTGTAGGGAAAGGAAGGGAAAGGAAAAGAAGGGCAGCCTACAGGATACACAGAAGTCAAAGAGACGTGGGGAGGGAGGTCAGAGAGATCAAGAGCTTCCTAGTCTGGGGAGGAAGGGGAAAAGGACGTACTGCTGCTGGGCAGGCGACCACTATCAGCAAGCTGGGTACAGCCCTTGGAAAGAACAAACTTTTGTAGCTAATTCCCAGCCCAGCTCCCTTCCTCACTCTTTCAGCCTTCCTACCTGAGTGAGCCACTCGTTGCAGGCGGGGATCAAAGCCAACTCTTTGGAGTCGCTCCGTGTGGGCCAGGAAGAAGTTGACCACGCCACTGGTCACCACACAGTTGGGGAAGCCATCCAGGGGTTGGAAAAATCCCGTCCTCTTGTGAAGGCAGGCCCCGTTCTCACTCTGTTCCAGCAACAACTTAAACTGGAACACATTTCCCAGCACACTGCCGCCTACCTAACCAGCAGGCAGAGAAACCCATGTTAGAGAGTGCAGATCAATATTCATCCTACGTCTTCCTGGAAGCCTTGCTGGACTGCACCTCGGTTATAACAAGAATTGTTATTTCTCTCTCTGTCCTTCAAATTATCCCTCAGGGACTGCCTTTTTGCTGTTGTGGCCACGGCTTTCACTATACTACTGTTGGGTCCCTGGGCTCTTTTATTTCCTGCGTACCCCAGAAAATCTCCTTGGCATGAGTAGCCCTGACCCAAGACCAGAGAAAGTTATCTTTCCAGAAGAAGGTAACTCACTCCCTTCCACTGGGAGAGGAGTACTGCAGTACGGGTAAGAGGCAGCCTGTGTGCACTGGTCCATTTGCAGAATTTCCTTCCACTTGTTAGATTTCTTGCAGGGAGCTGTTTGTCTCGAGCTGTCTTCCTACTATTTTCTGCTCCTGGCTTACCTCTCTGAACTGCCTATCCACGCACTCATGGAAGAGACACGCATTTTCATGTTTGAGCCTGAGCACAACAGATGAGCAAGTACATCTATCTCTGAAAGAATCAGAATCCTCTAAGGGGGATGTGGTAAAGTCTGCTCATTGTCCCGCATCACCTGTTCTTTCCTTCTTCCTTTTAGTAAATGACCCTTCTGAGTTTTACGACATAGTCAACTAGTCAGCTAAAGACTGCACTTCCGGGAGCTAAACAATGGGTACACATGGGCATAGAGAGTGGAATAATAGACACCGGGGAATACAAAAGGTAGGAGGTTAAGAGTGGTCGAGGGTTAGGCCGGGCATCGTGGTTCATGCCAGTAATCCCAGCACTTTGGGAGGCTGAGGTGGGTGGATCTCCTGAGGTCAGCAGTTCGAGAGCAGCCTGGCCAATATGGTGAGACCCTGTCTCTACTAAAAATACAAAAATCAGCCGGGCATGGTGGCATGTGCCTATGGTCCCAGCTACTCGGGAGGCTGAGGTGGGAGAATCACTTGAACCCAGGAGATAGAGGCTGCAGTGAGCCAAGATCGTGCCACTGCACTCCAGCCTGGGTGACAGAGCAAGACTCTGTCTCAAAAAAAAAAAAGAAGAAGAAGAAAAAAAGAAGACTGGGTGAGGGTTGAAAAATTACCTGTTGGGTACAGTGTTCGCTATGCAGGTAATGGGTACACTAAAAGCCCAGACTTCAGCACTATGAAAGACATGTGTATAAGCTATCTGCACCTGGGCCCCCCAATCTATAAAAATAAAAAACAAAAGCCCATTTATTATTGAAGGAAAAAAAGACTGCATTTCCCGACCTCCCTTGCAGCAAGGTTTCACTGTGTGACCAAGTTCTGGCTGAAGGGATATGATTTAGAACCGATGCGAGAAACGTTTACATCACATCCTTAAAAGAAACCTGGTCTCCCTTCTCTTCCTCTTCCCGTCTTCCTCCTGGCCATGCAGCCGGGGACCAAAGGATCGAGGAGCAACAAGAAAAGGAAGCTGATCCAGGATGATCCGGGAGCCAGCTCAGCTGCCAGTGTGGTTGTTACATGAGCTGGAACATCTTCTCTCTTAAGTTATTGTGATCTGGTCTCTAAGAGTTGCCAAGAGATGTCTTTGCTGATCTAGGTGTTTTGCGGATTGTCCACTTGCAGTAGAGTTAACTGCGGTCACGACACCACCTACCTTCTCATCCATGCCCCTTTTTCTTTTCTATGGTGAATTTGCTTTTGATGTTTTTATTCTTTTCTTTTCTTTTTTTGAAACAAGTATCACTCTGTCGTCCAGGCTGGAGCGCAGTGACACAATCTCAGCTCACTGCATCCT
Organism: Trachypithecus francoisi; assembly: GCF_009764315.1. Classification (NCBI taxonomy): domain Eukaryota; kingdom Metazoa; phylum Chordata; class Mammalia; order Primates; family Cercopithecidae; genus Trachypithecus; species Trachypithecus francoisi. The sequence goes on along the minus strand of NW_022681466.1, from coordinate 23,780,751 downwards.
CGACCTCCTGGGCTCAGGTGATCCTCCCACCTCAGCTCCTGAGTAGCTTGGACTACAGATGCACACCACCACCCCTGGCTAATTTTTTTTATTTCTTTGTACAGATGAGGTTTTGCCATGTTGCCCAAGCTGGTCTTGAACTCCTGGGCTCAAGTGATCACCCTGCTTCAGCCTCCCAAAGGGCTGGGGCTACAGGTGTGAGACATCATGCCTAGGCTGTTTTTATTATTTTCTTCTTATTCTTTATAAAAATGCCATTAGCGCCATGTGTGCTTTTAAAGCTTTGTACCATTTATACGGTTTTTAATGTTGTGTGACAGAACCAGAGGGCTGCTGTCTTTAATCTCATACTAGTCAATGGAGGAAGTTAGAAATTCTGCATAAACACACCAATAAAGGAAAACAATTGCAAATTAGGGAGGGGGTGTAATTTACTCAAAGAAAAGTCAGTGTGGAGGCCTGAGCTGGTGCAGCACTCTCCACCTGGGTTGCACTGGCCTATTCACCTCCTGTGCCAGCCCCTCTCCCTCCCCTCCCTCCCCTTCCTCTTCTCATATATTTCTTCCCACTCTCGTCTCCCTCCTTCTCCATCTCTACAGATTGTGGCTGGGTGAAACTGGCAACTGTCCCTTACCACATCCAGTTCCGTTTTCTCCAGGACATCCACCAGCACCTCAATCTTGGTCTCCTTGTTGAAGAGAAAATCATCGTCCACCCAGAGAACGTATTTGGTGGTGACCTGAGATATGGCCAGGTTCCTACCAGCAAACCAACCCTATAGATGAAATGAGGTTAAAGGAGTGGTTGCCCATATTACATATTAGAATCACCTGGGGGCGCTTTCTAACTTCTCAACGGCCAGGCTGCATGCACTGCAGACAAATTCCGTTAGAATTGGTGCGAGCGAATCCAATGTAAAGCCAAGGCTGAGAACCACAGGGTTGAAGGAAGTCCATGTCTCAGAGAAAGTCTGGAAGGGACAGTGACTATGTGGATCAAAGACTGAGACAAAGAAAGGCTAGAACGTCTCTCTTTGGCTCTATGGCCTATATGTATTGGCTGAAGTCCCTTTTCGCATGACAGTTTCTATGGCTCTCCTTTTGTCTCCTGTAAGATGTCAAGTTTGAGGGACGTCTGGTATGTATAATATTCATTTCCTCCTTTGTCCTTGGAGGAAGGAAGGGGGAGAGAGAGGGAGGAAGAAAATGAGAGAGGGAGAGAGTAGCAAGGACAGAGAGAGGTGGGGATAGAGAGAGGCAGGGTGTGAAGAAGAGAGGGAGAGAGAAAGAGAGAGTGGGGAGGAAGAGAGAGAGGTGGGGGGAGAGAGGGAGGGCGGGAAGAAGAAAGGGAAAGAGAAAGAGAGAGCAGGGAGGCAGAGAGAGAGGCAGGGGAAGAGAGGGAGGGTGGGAATAAGAGAGGGAGAGAGAAAGAGCGGGGAGGCAGAGAGAGAGGCGGATGGAGAGAGGGAGGGTGGGAAGAAGAGAGGGAGAAGGAGAGAGAAAGAGAGAGTGGGGAGGAAGAGTCAAGGAGAAAGAGGGAGAGAGAGAAAGAGGAGAGAGAGGCCAAGACCCTAGCTTTGGTAGAATCATGGAGATGAGAGATTTCTCTACATGTCAGGAATCTTTGGGATGTCAGAGACCTCAAGTCACTTATAAAGACCCCAATCAATTTCCACATCAGAAATGAGGAAAGATGGGAGCAGAGTACAATGGCTCATGCCTGTAATCCCAGCACTTTGGGAAGCCTAGGTGGAAGGATCACTTGAGCCCAGGAGTTTGAGACCAACCTGGCCAATACAGTGAGATCCCATCTCTACAAAAAAATTTAAAAATTAGCCTGGCATCATGGTGCATGCCTGTAGTCCCAGCTACTAGGGAGGCAGAGGTGAGAAAATCACTTGAAACTTTAAGGTTGAGGCTGCCATGATCACCATGATTGCACCACTGCACTCCAGCCTAGGTGGCAGAGCAAGACTCCATCTCAAAAAAATGAAAAATAAAAAAATAGAAATGAGAGACTGGGTGCGGTGGCTCACATCTGTAATCCCAGCACTTTGGGAAACCAAGACAGGCGGATCACCTAAGGTCAGGAGTTTGAGACCAGCCTGCCCAACATGGTGAAACCCCGTCTCTACTAAAAATACAAAAAAAAAAAAAAGCCGAGTGTGGTGGTGCACGCTCGTAGTCCCACCTACTAGGGAGGCTGAGGCAGGAGAATCACTTGAATTCAGGAGGTGGAGGTTGCAGTGAGCTGAAATCATGCTATTGCACTCCAGCCTGAGCAACAGAGCAAGACTCCATCTCAAAAAAAAATAAAAAAATAAAAAAGGAAAGAAAAAAAAATGAGGAAAAGTGGAATAACTACCTCATGAATGCGGAAAAGTGAAGTTGACCAATTTCTCTTTGAATCAGCAAGGGGACTCAGAGGACAGCCCTCACCCACTCCTACTCCTGGACCCTCCTTTCTTGGGAAGACCCTTGAGGAAGCGGCCCCATCCAGGGTAGAAACTGACCCTGGGGCCCTCTTGTCCTGGAATGCAGGTGCCCCCAATCTGAGAGGGACATACCTTCCCAAAGGGCATAGTGTAATACTCCACATGGTTGTCTTTAATTTCCAGGGGCTTCTTGCTGTCATCAGCCACTATCACGGTCAAGTCTGGGTAATACTCTCGAATACTCCGGAGCATGATCATGAGCTTGTGGGGGCGGAGGAAAGTCTTGGTGGCAATGGTAACCAGGTTTCTGAGCTTCCTCTCTGGGCAGAAAACAGTGGGTGTCAGAGCTCTGTCCTGTAGGAAGCTTCACTGTCTTTTCCTGCTTTGATCCGATGGCTTATTTCTGCCATAACCTGTCAGTGTCTGTGGGTCTCATGCCTCTGGTACCCAGGAGGTGCTTAATAAGAGTTTGTTAGTTGCATTAGAAAATAAAGACATTTACGGCCGGGCGCGGTGGCTCAAGCCTGTAATCCCAGCACTTTGGGAGGCTGAGACGGGCGGATCACGAGGTCAGGAGATCGAGACCATCCTGGCTAACACTGTGAAGCCCCGTCTCTACTAAAAAATACAAAAAACTAGCCGGGCGAGGTGGCGGGCGCCTGTAGTCCCAGCTACTCGGGAGGCTGAGGCAGGAGAATGGCGTGAACCCGGGAGGCGGAGCTTGCAGTGAGCTGAGATCCGGCCACTGCACTCCAGCCCCGGTGACAGAGTGAGACTCCGTCTCAAAAAAAAAAAAAAAAAAAGAAAAGAAAAGAAAGACATTTACAATATACCCAATTTGTTGCACTTCCTGGTTCTGTTGGCTCCACTATGTCATTTACCAACTGTCTGTCTGAATGCTTCATTTTACACCTCCTGCCTGTTAGCACTTCGCTTGTGTTCTGCTATTTATTTATTTATTTTATTTATTTTTTTTTGAGATGGAGTTTTGCTTCTGTTGCCCAGGCTGGAATGCAATGGTGCAATCTCGGCTCACTGCAACCCCCGCCTCCCAGGTTCAAGTGATTCTTCTGCCTCAGCCTCCCAAGTAGCCAGGATTATAGGCATGTGCCAGCACACCTGGCTAATTTTGTATTTTTAGTAGAGATGGGGTTTCACTATGTTGGCCAGGATGGTCTCAACTCCTGGTCTCCTGGTCTCAAACTCCTGACCTCAGGTGATCTGCCTGCCTCGGCCTCCTAAAGTGCTGGGATTACAGGCATGAACCACTGCTCCTGGTCTTTGTCTTAATATTAGGAGTTGAAATGCACAGAGCTTTGCCCATCTAAGGGTTCAATATGGAGGGTCATGGAGCCCAGGAAGAGGAGAAAACATCTACAAATAAGGAGACTTGCTTCTACCATCATCTGCAACTCCTAGAGAAAAGCTTACCTGATCTCTAGCCTCAGGAAGACATGGTTAGAAATAGGTTTACTTGGAGACTGCAAGGTCTGGACCGAATTGTCTATCTTAGGGCATGTGACGTATAACAGACAGGAGAGCGGACAGCTTTCCTACGGAAAAGACCCCATGATGTCACAACTGGAGCTGCAGGTGTGTTTGGGATTCAGCCACTAAACGGAGAACTGGCATCTGACCGTGCAGTTCCCATGTCTGCAAGGCATGGGGCCAGCTGGAGTTAACGCATGCTGGAAGCCACAACCCTACCTGTTTGTGGGTGAGTACACAGAGCCACTTTCCCAGAATGACAAAAATCAGAAGTCGTTTGGACAGCAGTTGTTCCAGAACCCTCCCCCTGTGCCACCCTCTTGCCGCTTTTTTAAAGACAGGTTCTGGCTCTGTCACCCAGACTGGAGTGCAGTGGCGTGATCTCAGCTCACTGCAAACTCCGCCTCCCAGGTTCAAGCGATTCTCCTGCTTCAGCCTCCCAAGTAGCAGGGAATACAGACATGTACCACCATGCCCGATTTTTGGATTTTTTGGATTTTTAGTAGAGACGGCTTTTCACCATGTTGGCCAGGCTCATCCTGAACTCCTGACCTTAAGTGATCTGCTCACCTTGGCCTCCCAAAATGCTGGGATTACTGGTGTGAACCACCGCGCCCCGCCCATTCTGGTTTTTGTCATTGCAAACAGTGCTGCAATAAATAACCTCAAACAAATGTCGTTTCACACAGATATTAATATCTGTAGGATAATGTATAGAAATGGAATTGCCGGCCTAAAGGATATTTAAACATTTAAACACATTTAAAATGTTGATAGGTATTGCCAAATTGCCTCCAGAGAGCTGCCAATTTGCATTCCTAACAGCAACCGATATGCTGTTTTTCCAGCCCTGTCCAAAACCTTTTTGATGTGAAAGTAGTTTTCATATGCACTTTTCTCAGTGTGAGAGTGGGCATATATTTTAATGGCTAAAAGTGTTGCTGAATTTAATTTTTTCTGAACTGCGCATTTTCCCATTATTGGGTGTTCTTTTCTTATTGATTCATAGATACTTTTTTTTTTTTTTGAGACAGGGTCTCACTCTGTCCCCCAGGCTGGGGTGCAGTGGCGCGATCTCAGCTCACTACAAGCTCCGCCTCCCGGGTTCACGCTATTCTCCTGCTTCGGTCTCCCGAGTAGCTGGGACTACAGGCACCTGCCAACACGCCTGGCTAATTTTTTGTGTTTTTAGTAGACACGGGGTTTCACCGTGTTAGCCAGGTGGTCTCAATCTCCTGACCTCGTGATCTGCCAGTCTCGGCCTCCAAAAGTGTTGGGATTACAGGCGTGAGCCACCGCGCCCGGCCCATAGATGCCCTTAAGTAAAATTAGACCTTTGTCTTTAGCGTGAATTAAAGATTTTTTCCCAATTTATCCTTCGTTATTTGACTTTACTTATTAAAATTTGCTAATTTTAATATATAAAATTTTATATATTTTATATTTTTAATTTTTTCTTTATGGTCTCTGAATTTTGTGTCATGCCTTAAACCCTAAGATTGCTTTTTAAACTACATTTTTTTTTTTTTTTTTTTTGAGATGGAGTCTTGCCCTGTCGCCCAGGCTAGAATGCAATGGCAGGATCTCGGCTCCCTACAACCTCTGCCTCCAGGGTTCAAATGATTCTCCTGCCTTAGCGCCCCCAATAGCTGGGATTACAGGCACACGCCACCACACCTGGCTAACTTTTAAACTACAAGTTTTTTTTCTAGTACTTTAAAATGTATTTAGATATCTGATCAATTGGAATTTATCTTGGTATGAACTGTGGCATAGATTCAAGTTTTGCTTCTAATTTAAAAGTTATGTTTCAATTGTTAATTTTTTTGAGACAGGGTCTTGTGCTGTTGCACAGGCTGGAGTATAGTGGTGATCGTGGCTCACTGCAGCTTCGACTTCCCAGGCTCAAGCCACCCTCCCATCTCTGCCTCCTGAGTAGCTGAGATTAGAGGTGTGAGCTGGATTACAGGTGCCATAACATTTGGATTCAACTTTTTATATTTCATATAGCTACACCATTATCTCACATAATTTTTTGAAAAGCCCATTTTTAATTTGTTCATTTGCCCTCCTTTAATTTGACAAGCTGTCTCTCTCTCTTTTTTTCGAGACAGAGTCTTTGCCTAGGTCTATTGCCTAGGCTGGAGTGAAGTGGCGTAATCTCAGCTCACTGAAACCTCCACCTCCTGGGTTCAAGAGATTCTCCTGCCTCAGCCTCCTGAGTAGCTGGGATTACAGGCGCCCGCTGCCACGCGCGGCTAATTTGTGTATTTTTAGTAGAGGTGGGGCTTCACCATATGCTAGGCTGGTCTTGAACTCCTGACCTCAGGTGATCCGCCCACCTAGGCCTTCCAAAGTGTTGAGATTACAAACGTGAGCCACCGCGCCCGGCCAGACAAGTTGTCTTTATCACACAGTGAAATTCCAACATGTACTGAGTTTATATCTGGATTTCCAATTTGATTCAGTACCACTCCTTTTATTATTATTACTTACTAAAATGTTATAATTCATTGGCTTTTCTTTCCCAAAACTAGCACACAACCACAAAATAAGTTAAATATCATTGAGCAATTTTAGGGGATTGTGTCCTAGAAGTTTTTTCCTCCAAACGAAGCTTGTCAGGGAGCATATCAGAGCTGTCATTTTGATCAATTATCCTCCGTCTCAGAGGTGATCCCCTCTGAATTTCACCAATAGCTTCACAGGGTGCCACCATGGAGCCCCACGGACAAGGGCCTTACCTGGTCCAGGGTCGTATAGCTTGGGTATGACAGGATGGCGGATGGTCACTGGAAACTTGGCCACTGAGGACCGGGACTCCAGACTCACTGGAGGGAGAAATAAGGTCATGGCACAGGCAGTATCATGTCTGGATCAAACTCCATGCCACCCTGGGAAGCCACCATGACAGGCAAGTGCAGGTTTGGTGGGGAGAGTCCTGGCTGGGATGAGATTAAGGACCCCATAGAGTATCTGGCATTCAGGCTTCCGCCTTGCTGTGTCCCTGGGGCAACGTGCTCAATGACTCCTAAGTTCACATTTCTCCCCCTGTGAGGATGTGGTAGGGTGGAGTGGGCTTGAAACCAGAGGGTCTGGGCTAAGTTTGACTTTACCATTTCCTATCTGACTTTTTTCTCTGTCTGCAAAACCAAGATAACAATACCCACCCTATTTTGCCTCACAGGGTAATCTTGTGAAGAGGAATGTTTGAAAATCTGAAGGTGGGGAGAATTAACTCTTTAGCTAGTGGCCATGAATATCATCTGTAACCGTGTTACATTTTTTTCTGTTGGTGTCCTGGGAATGCATCCTGTGTATCTGGTCAAAAGAGAAAAGGGTGCTTTTAACTCATACAGAAGGAAACTCAGGCTGCCCTGAGAGTGGCAGGGATTGTTCTCCCTAGAACTTCTTGGTGGGAGGGAAGGAGGGGAGAGACAAAGCCACTGCCCTTGGAATGGGAAGTTCTCCCAGTTCTTTCCTATTAGTGCCCAAGACAAGATGCTGAGGCACAGGCTGGCTCCCTCTTCTACTGCAGTGGAAATCTTCAGCTCTGAGAGCAGCAGAGGACCGGGAGCAGAACTGGATGGTTCTCACCATGTGCAACGCGCACAGCATGATTTGTTCTCTCCTCGAGTGGCTCTATGGAGTCAATGGCAATGTGAGAATAGTACTGGGTACTGTAATTATGAAGTTATGTGTCTGGAGTTAGAAAGAGGAAAGAAGGCAGGAATCTTAAAAGCAGGCAGGCAGGCAGGCTGGGTGCAGTAGTTCACGCCTGTAATGCCAGCACGTTGGGAGGCCGAGGCAGGTAGATCATGAGGTCAGGAATTCAAGACCAGCCTGGCCAAGATGGTGAAACCCTGTCTCTATTCAAAATACAAAAAATTAGCCAGGTGTGGTGGCAGGCGCCTGTAATCCCAGCTACTTGGGAGGTTGAGGCAGGAGAATCGCTTGAACCTGGGAGGTGGAGGTTGCAGTGAGCAGAGATCACAACACTGTACTCCAGCCTGGGTGGCAGAGTGAGACTCTGTCTCAAACAAACAAACAAAAAACACACAAAAACAGGCAGGCTTCCTGAAGGAAGACAACTTTGAGAGGGCCCAGAGGGATCTTCTGGATCCCTAAGCATTTTGCACCCCAAGGACAGGCTCTCACCTATGTCCACCCTCTGGTGCTGGTACCCCGTGCTGCTGTATGTCACGTGCTGAAGGATGAACTTCAACAGCTTCCGGTCACTGGTAGAAATGGTAAGCTGCTTCTGGCCTCTGCCCTGTACCACACTGTCTGGGACGTCAGCAAGGGTGTTCAGTGTCCCCAGAGAAGCTGTCAGGGTGACCTAGGGTGGGTGAGGTAGAATGATGCTCAATGCAGAGATTGGAAAATATCTCTCTGGAAAGGTACACACATACCCAGGCCGGGAGCCAGGGCAGAGCACATAAGGGTGAGGGGAGAAGCACCAGGGTGCCCTTGACAGTGTAGGGCTGGCTCTGCAGGGAGTCACTATGCTAGCGCCCCCGCCCCCAAACCTCCAAGTCCTAGGGCCCCAGGGATGAAAGGACCCATTTCTGGAAACATTCCCATCTCTCAGCTTGCAGGGTTCCATTCTTCGTGACAAAAAAGACCCACGGCCTTTTTTGACCTCTCTTTGACAAATCCTCCTCCTCTCTCTCTCTCCAAATGGAGTTTTTCAGAACATGATCTGGATTCTTTTTTTTTTTTTTTGAGATGGAGTCTTTCTCTGTCACCCAGGCTGGAGTGCAGTGGCACAATCTCAGCTCACTGCAACCTCCGCCTCCCAGGTTCAAGCAATTCTTCTGCCCCAGCCTCCTGAGTAGCTGGTGTTACAGGCATGAGCCACCACACCTGGCTAATTTGTTTTTGTATTTTTAGTAGAGACGGGCTTTGGCCATGTTTGCCAGGCTGGTCTCAAACTCCAATCCCAGACTTTTTTCCCTTCTCACTCCACACCTTCCTGCTAGATTACATCTGTTCCCATGGCTTTAAAACCCATTCTTTTGTAGATGGGGTCACATTGTAGTAGGTCTCAGCTCACCTTTCTGAGATCGAACTGCTGGAACATTTCACAAGCAACTCAAACCTTCAAAATGGAACTACTGATTTTCCTCTGTAAACCCATTTCCTCCCACCCTCACCTCCGTTCCCTCTGCCTTGCGGATGGCACCTCCATCCACTCAGCTATTCCAGGCCCCAAGGGAAGTCCTCCTTGCTTTGCCCTTTTCTCCACACAGACAGCCCGTCCGGCGGCAAGTCTTCTCAGCTCTGCCTCCAAAATGCAACTAGAACTGGCTTACTCCTCTCCACCTCATTGCTACCCCCATAGCCACTCTCTTCTCTTGTCTTCTGTGAGTCATCACAGTTATCTATTAAAAGAAATTGGACAGTGTCACTCCCAACACTGTTGACACTAGTCAGTCGACAGACACTTTCTAAAAACCGAGTTACAGGCCGGGTGCGGGGGCTCACACCTGTAATCCCAGCACTTCGGGAGGCTGAGGCGGATGGATCACCTGAGATCAGGAGTTCAAGACCTGCCTGGCCAACATGGTGAAACCCCGTCTCTACTAAAAATACAAAAATAAGCCAGGCATGCTGGCAGGCGCCTCTAATCCCAGCTACTTGGGAGGCTGAGGCAGGAGAATCGCTTAAACCTGTGAGGCAGAGGTTGCAGTGAGCCGAGATTGTGCCGTTGCCTCCAACCTGGGAGACAAGAGTGAGACTTCGTCTCAAAAACAAACAAACAAACAAATAAATAAATAAATACCAAGTTATAGGCACTGGGAAAACAGCAGTAAATGCCTTCATGAAGCTTATATTCCAGTGTGGAAGAGAGATAGTAAGCATGGAACTACGCGCAGCAGGGAATTCAGGTCCAGAGCAGGACTACGAAGAAGACAATATAGCCAGGCATGATGGCTCACGCCTGTAATCCCAGTGCTTTGGGAGACGGAGGTGGGAGGATCATTTGAGCGTAGGAGTTCAAAACCAGCCTGGGCAACATGGCGAGACCACATCTCTACTAAAAATAAAAAATAAGTAACCAGGGGCCAGGCACGGTGGCTCATGCCTGTAATCCCAGCACTTTGGGAGGTCAAGATGGATCACTTGAGGTCAGGAGTTCGAGACCAGCCTGGCCAACATGGTGAAACCCTGTCTCTACTAAAAATACAAAAAATTAGCTGGGTGTGGTGGTGCACACCTGTAGTCCCAGCTACTTGGGAGGCTGAGGCAGGAGAATCAATTGAACTCAGGAGGTGGAGGTTGCAGTGAGCAGAGATCACACCACTGTACTCTAGGCTGGGTGACAGAGGGAGACTCTGTCTTATTAACCAGCTTTGTTGGTGCATGCCTGTAGTCCCAGCTACTCACAGGCTGATGTGGGAGGATTGCCTGAGCCCAGGAGGTCAAGTCTGCAGTGAGTCATGATTGTGCCACTGCACTCCAGCCTGGGTGACAGAGTGCGACCCTGTCTCAAAAAAAGAAGACAACATAGAGAAACAAGAACCCAACGGTGACGGGTGGCAGAGGCCTTGCCTATCTGCTCCCTCATCACCCACTCCAACCTCTGACTAACATGTAAAGGTGGGAAAACCAAAACCACACTTCCCAGACTCCTCTTGGTTAGGGTTCTGGACGCGATTTGCATCCACTGACCAGATATAGCACCATAAGACCTTAATGTGGAGCTGCGTAAAGTGGGGAAAGGAAGGCAGGGCACAACCACCGTCTGTCCTGCCAGCCTTAACCCTGACAGAGGCCACGCAGTGCCGGAGCCCATGGCTGTCGTGGCCACTTCCTCTCACACCAGAAGCAGGAGCAGCCAATGGATCCCATTCTTCAGTGTGGTCTGAGAAATCCTCCCTGGAACTCCAGCCACTCCCAAGGCTAGAAGTCACGTTTTCTACACACCCTTCCTTCCCCTCCCTCCTTGGGCTCATGTCTGACCTTAAATCTGGACAGGGGCTCCATCAAAGGCTGAGAGCAGCCACAGTTGAGGGAATGAGGACAGGACACCAAGTGCAAAGAGGGGCTGGGAGGAGGACTCACCTCATAGATGGGAGCGTCGGGTCCTTCAAACTGGAGACCTGGAGGACACAGGGAAAAGGAAAGAAAACGGCTCGTGAGAGACACCGCAGCTCCCCGCTGCTCTTGCCAACCTCGTGGACTCCTGCACATCCTTGAGGGCTCCTTCAAGTGTCACTTCCCACCCAGAGTGTTTGCTGACATGTGCTCCTCTCCCAGGCCTCTGTTAGGTGTTGTTTCATGGTCTTTCTCAAACCCCAACAGTTCTAAAACCTCTGGTGCCCATCCTCAGCTTTGGAGGCTGTGAATTAATTCCATTCCTTCTGGGAATCCGTGTTACTGAAAGGGAGGAACTGGTGGATGAATAATGAATCATCTTGTATAAGGCACCTGGAGGAGCCAAACCCATAGAGACAGAAAGCAGAATGGCGGTTGCCAGGGGTGGGGGACAGGGACAGTGGGGAATTCAGTTAGAGAAGAGAGTTTCAGTTGGGGATGATGGAAAAGTTCTGGTGGTGACTGATGGTTGCACAACAACATGAATATACTTCGTGTCACTGAAGTATACACTTTAAAATGGTTAAAATTGCTAATTTTATGTTTATATATTATGTATTGTAAATAATGTTAATATATTATATGTGTTTATATATAGTACTAATGTAATATATGTTTCTATATAAAATATATATACTTCTATATAACATATACATTTTTATATATGCTATATATGTTTCTATATAAAATAGATATACTTCTATATAACATATATACATATATATATATATTTTTTAAGACAGAGTCTCACTCTGTCACCCAGGCTGAAGTGCAGTGGTGTGATCTTAACTCACTGTAATCTCTGCCTCCCGAGTTCAAGTGATTCTCCTGCCTCAGCCTCCCAAGTAGCTGGGACTACAGGTGTGAGCCACCACACTCGACTAATTTTTGTATTTTTAGTAGAGATGGGGTTTCACCGTGTTGGCCAGGCTGGTCTCAAACTCCTGACCTCAAGTGATCCACCAGCCTCAGCCTCCCAAAGTGCTGGGATTACAGGCATGAGCCACTGTGCCCAGCTCGTTATATATATTTTACCACAGTAAGAAATGAATCATCCAAAATGAAAAACAATTTTTAAGATGGCTATTCAAGAACACTAGTGCTTGACTCCAAATGCATTTACTTTAGAATCTATCTCTGTTCTCACAGTAGGACTAATTCAAATTTGAATTCAAATACATCCTCTCTATGTGGCCTTGATAACTTACTAAACTCTCACCTCTGCTTCCCTGTCCCCTTTGTCCCCTGTCTGGGACCCTGCCCTTCCTTCTGTGTGGGGCGTGCCATCTGTTGATGTCCCGCATCGGCCTCTGTCTCGGGCACTCATTCTCATCTCACCTGTTTGAGGTGTGGTTTGTGAATTTCAGATATCTGTCATGCTCCTCAGTGCTGGACCTGGAGAGAGCTAGGCTGGGTCCATGAAGTATGTCAGATCCCCAGGTGTCACCACACCCAGACCTTACTTGGAGGTCTTTTCTGGAGCTTGCGGGTTTCGGGGAGCTATTTGCCTCAAGATGCCAAGAGCCCACAAGCAGAAGAAGACTTCACTGGACAGACCCACAGAATCCAACATCTCTGCACTGGGAGGGGACATCTGTGCCTGCAGGCTCATTCTTCTGGTCCCTCTGATAATATTCCACTTTACTCTGATGAGGGATGTGATGCTGAACTAGAGGGGTGTGTAAAAATCCATCATGGAGGGCAGTTTTAACCAACAGACATATTCTTTTCACAATGCACTCCTGGCCAGGCTCGGTGGCTCATGCCTGTAATCCCAGCACTTTGGGAGGCCGAGGTGAGCAGATCACCTGAGGTCAGGAATTCGAGACCAGCCTGGTCAACATGGTGAAAACCCATCTCTACTAAAAATACAAAAAATTAGCCAGGCATGGTGGCGGACGCCTGTGATCTCAGCTACTTGGGAGGCTGAGGCAGGAGGATCATTTGAACCCGGGTGGTGGAGGTTGCAGTGACCCGAGATCATGCTACTGCACTGTAGCCTGAGAGATGGAGCAAGACTCCATCAAAAAAAAAAAAAAAAAAAAAAATCACATCAAGCTTCTTGCCTTGTGCTGAGTACACAGCAGGTACCAATGAATGCCTGCTCCATACTTTTGTTTTTATTTATTTATTTATTTATTTTTGAGACAGTGTCTCACTTTGTCACCCAGGCTGAAGTGCAGCAGCACAATCTCTGCTCACTGCAGCCTCAACCTCCCAAGTTCAAGCAAGCCTTCTGCTTCAACCCCACAAGTAGCTGGGACTACAGGTACCCACCGCCACACCCAGCTAATTTTTCTATTTTTTATAGTGATGGGGTTTTGCCATATTGCCCAGGCTGGTCTCGAACTCCTGAGCTCAAGCAGCCCACCCACCTCAGCCTCCCAAAATGCTAGGATTATAGGCAGGCACGAGCCACAGCACCTGGCCCCTTTTTTGTTGTTGTTTTAAGAGACAGCGGGATCTTGCTCTGTCACCCAGGCTGGAGTGTACTGGCAAGATGATAGCTCACTGCAGCCTTGAACTCCTGCCTTGGCCTCCCAAAGTGCTGGGATTACAGGCATGAGCCACTGCACCCCACCTCTCCCTCCTTTTGCCTAAGAAGAGTGAGAATGTTGTCTAGGGCCTCTCGGGATGTGGATGTACTTACCCGGGATGGGAACTGTGTGCAGGGGCATCACCTCCACTCCGTGGACCGGGTACCCGAAGGGGAGGTTGGGCTGGGCCAGCAGGGGCAGTGGGCGGGGCAGCCCTTCTCTGCAGGAAGGAGAACAGAAACGTCAGCAACTGCCCTGATGCTGGTCCCTGGTTTGTTCTCAAAGTGGTGCCTGTGCACAGAGCCTTGCCCTGACAATGTGGAGAAATCAAAATTGGGTTATCCCTGTCTCCCTCCATTCTCACCCCACCGTCCTTATTTCCTCCCCTCTTCTGGCCTCCACAAAGGTACTGAGGTAGTTTGTAACAAAGCATTTTTTTTTTTTTTTTTTTTGAGATGGAGTCTCACTCTGTCACCGAGGCTGAAGTGCAATGGCACTATCTCGGCTCATGCAACCTCCGCCTCCCATGTTCAAGCGGTTCTCCTGCCTCAGCCTCCTGAGTAGCTGGGATTATAGGAACGCACCACCACACCTGGCTAATTTTTTTTGTATTTTTAGTAGAGACAGGGTTTCACCATGTTGGCCAGGCTGGTCTTGAACTCCTGACCTCAAGTGATCCACCTGCCTTGGCCTCCCAAAGTGCTGGGATTATAGGCGTGAGCCACTGCGCCCGGCCTCATTTTTGTTTTTGAGACAGGGTTTCACTCTGTTGCCTGGGCTGGAGTACAGTGGCACAATCACGGCTTGCAGCAGTCGACCTCCCTGGCTCAGACAGTCCTCCCATCTCAGCCTTTTCATAGCCAGGACTACAGGTACATGCCACCAAGCCCGGCTAATTTTTAAAAATTTTTTGTAGAGATAGGGTCTCACTATGTTGCCCAGGCTGGTCTCCAACCCCTGGGCTCAAGCGATCCTCCTGCCTCAGCCTTCAGGGAAGCCAGGACTACAGGAAAAAGCCACCATGCCTGGCTAACAAAGCACATTTTTTTAAAAAAAAAACCATGACCAGCATAAAAGAAGAAATAAAATTATCAGATGATAGAGACCCACCCAGCTGCAGCAGCTAAACACCAAAATCACCTCTGAACTTTGTGGGAACCAGGATAAAAAGCGATTGACAACGATTACATGGTCCTTACTGTCCAAAGGAAGAAGTAGACCAATTCCTGAAGGGAAGTGGAACTTCTCCCACCACTGAAATAAAAAATAAACTAAATCACAAGAAAGTGTATATGGGAGTAATTGTTGTCACAATATTTTTAGAGCAAACAGAGTAATTATTTTTAAGGATTACAAATGTGAGCCACCACGCCTGGTGGATAACGATCTTTAATCAAAAGCAAGCACATAGCACAATCCAGCAAGATTAGTTTTTTGAGGGACTAAGGTATAATGGTGGAAATGTTAGCCTTTGGGACCCAGTTTAACCAGGAGATCATTTAATTACCTTGAAAAAAAAGATTAGACCATCATAGTGAATACTTACAGGAATATGAAAAAGACAAAATTTTTAAACGGTAAAGAACATAAACAGGCAATTAACAGAAGAGGAAATACAAATGGCAATGAACATATGAAACATGCTCAGCTTCAATCAGGGAAATGTGAATTTAAAAAAAGAATATGGAATACCTTTTTCATTAAAGTTTGAAAATTTGATGATAGCAAGTGTTAGGTGTACGTAAGGTGTGACACCCACTCTTCATGAAAGTATGAGTTCACACAAGCCCTCTTGAGGGAAATTTGGCAATATCTGTCAAAAATAAAAAAGGCATAACCTGGGATCTAGCAAGTAAGATGCTAGGTGAAAGGAGAAATGCTTGCATGTGTGAACAATAGGACAAGCATAAAAATGTTCATTTCAGCATTGTTTGAAACGAACATCCTTATACATGTATTTTTCTTTTCTCTGAGACAAAGTCTCACTCTGTCACCCAGGCTGGAGTGCAGTGGCGCGATCTCGGCACACTGCAAACTCCACCTCCCGGGTTCAAGCAACTTTCCTGCCTCATTCTCCTGAGTAGCTCAGATTACAGGCACATGCCACCATGCCTGGCTAATTTTTGTATTTATTGTAGAGATGGGGTTTCACCATGTTGGCCAGGCTGGTCTCGAACTCCTGGCCTCAAGTGATCCGCCCACCTTGGCCTCCCAAAGTATTGGGATTACAGGCGTGAGCCACAGCGCCTGGCCCTTATACATGTCTTAATGAAAAATGAAATAATGTAAATATAATATAATTTTATTGTAAATAATGTAAATGTAAAAAAGAAGGTTTTTCAACAATCTACCTTTCAATAGGGAAATGGCTTAGTAAAATGCAGCATATTCATATTCATAGCTATACTGCAATTAAGAGGGATGAACTAGATATATACATAGCTCTTAAAAACATTTCTTTTCTTTTTTTTTTTTTTTGAGACGGAGTCTCGCTCTGTCGCCCAGGCTGGAGTGCAGTGGTCGGATCTCGGCTCACTGCAAGCTCTGCCTCTCGGGTTCTCGCCATTCTCCTGCCTCAGCCTCCTGAGTAGCTGGGACTACAGGTGCCCGCCACCTCGCCCAGCTAGTTTTTTGTATTTTTTAGTAGAGACGGGGTTTCACCGTGTTAGCCAGGATGGTCTCGATCTCCTGACCTCGTGATCCACCCGTCTCGGCCTCCCAGAGTGCTGGGATTACAGGCTTGAGACACCGCACCCGGCCAAAAACATTTCATACTCCTTTACAGTTCTGGCCCCGGACCCTGCAGCCGCCGAGATGTTGATGCCTAAGAAGAACAGGAATGCCATTTATGAACTCCTTTTTGGTTTTTTGGGTTTTTTTTTTTTGAGACAGGGTCTCGCTTTGTCGCCAGGCTGGAATGCAGTGGCGCCATTTCAGCTCATTGCAACCTCCACCGCCTGGGTTCAAGCAATTCTCCTGCCTCAGCCTCCTGAGTAGCTGGGACTATAGGTAAGTGCCACCACGCCCAGCTAATTTTTGTATTTTTAGTAGACTCCGGGTTTCACCATGTTGGCCAGGATGGTCTTGATCTCTTGACCTCGTGATCTGCCGGCCTCGGCCTCCCAAAGTGCTGGGATTACAGGCATGAGACACCATGCCCGGCTCTATGAACTCCTTTTTTTTTTTTTTTTTTTTTTTGAGGCGGAGTCTCGCTCTGTCGCCCGGACTGGAGTGCAGTGGCCGGATCTCAGCTCACTGCAAGCTCCGCCTCCGGGTTTACGCCATTCTCCTGCCTCAGCCTCCCGAGTAGCTGGGACTACAGGCGCCCGCCGCCTCGCCCGGCTAGTTTTTGTATTTTCAGTAGAGACGGGGTTTCACCGTGTTCGCCAGGATGGTCTCGATCTCCTGACCTCGTGATCCGCCCGTCTCGGCCTCCCAAAGTGCTGGGATTACAGGCTTGAGCCACCGCGCCCGGCCCTTTTTTTTATTTTTTATTTTTATTTTTATTTTTTTTTATGAACTCCTTTTAAAGGAGGGAGTCACAGTGGCCAAGCTTCATGTCATGAAGGTCATGCAGTCTCTCAAGTCCTGAGGCTTTGTGCAGGAACAATTTTCCTGGAGACATTTCTACAGGTACCTTACCAACGAGGGTATCCAGTATCTCCACGATGACCTCCATCTGCCCCCCAAGATTGTGCCTGCCACCCTACACCACAGCTGGCCAAAGACTGGCAGGTCTCTGCCTAAAGGTCTGGAGGGTGAGCCACCTGCGAGACCCACAAGTGGGGAAGCCAACAGCCTGCTGCCAACAAGAGAGCTGAGGTTGAGGCTGCGTCAACAACCAAATTCCAGTAAGAGGCAGATTTGGTCTTGGATGTGGTCAGCCACCTCAGTAAAATTGGAGAGGATTTTTGTTTTGTTTTTAGCTTTTTTTGAAACAGGGTCTCACTCTGTCACCCAGGCTGGAGTGCAGTGGCACGATCTTGGCTCACTGCCACCTCCACCTCCCAGGTTCAAGCGATTCTCCTGCCTCAACCTCCTGAGTAGCTGGGATTATAGGCGCCCACCATCACGCTCGGCTAATTTTTGTATTTTTAGTAGAGACAGGGTTTCACCATGTTGGCCAGGCTGGGTTTCTGACCTCCAGTGATCCGCCTGCCTCAGCCTCCCAAAGTGCTAGAATCACAGGCATGAGCCACCGCACCCAGCCAGAGGATTATTTTGCATTAAATAAACTTATAATCTGAAATATATAATATATGTATATAACTGAGTGAAAAAAACAAATTTCAGAGTGATTTGTTTTTATGGTACCAAGTACACTAAAACACACAAAAAACCAACAGTATATGTTTATATGGATATATACACACACACACACACACACACATATATATACACACACCAAATTCATAATGGCAGACTCCTTAGCTGGGTTTACAAGGGAACCTATCATTTAAGAGAGGGATGAGAATGGCAGTGGTAGTGGTCAGGGGAGTGGGTTAAAATGGACTTTTTCTGGCCAGACACTGTGGCTCAGGCCTGTATTCCCAGCACTTTGGGAGGCTGAGGTGGGTGGATTGCTTGAGCTCAGGAGTTTAAGACAAGCCTGGGCAACATGGCAAAACCCCATATCTACAAAAAATACAAAAATTAGTCAGGCATGGTAGCATGCACCTGTAGTCCCAGCTATTTGGGAGGCTGAGGTGGGAGGATTGCTTGAACCCAGAAGGTGGAGGTTGCAGTGAGCCGAGATTGCACTGCTGCACTCCAGCCTGGGCAGCAGAGCCAGACCTTGTGAAGGAAGGAAGGAAGGAAGGAAGGAAGGAAGGAAGGAAGGAAGGAAGGAGAGAGAGAGAGAAAAAAAGAAGGAAGGAAGGAAGGAAGGAGAGAGAAAGAAAGAAAGAAAGAGAAAGAAAGAGAGAGAGAGAGAGAGAAAGAGAGAAAGAAAGAAAGAGAGAGAGAAAGAAAGAAAGAAAGAAAAAAGGAAAGAAAGAAAAGAAAAGAAGGAAGGAAGGAGAAAGAAAGAGAGAGAGAGAGAGAGAAAGAGGGAGGGAGGGAGGAAGGGAAAGAGAACAAGAAAAGAAGAAAAAAATGAAGTTCTTAGAGAAGCATTACACATGCTGCTTTTTATTGGAAGTATAATATAGCACTAACACACAGGATCAGATTGACCAATCAGCCTCAACTGAGTCAGAGATCTCATCCAGTATCAAGCACTACTCATAATTTCAAGGATACAGACAAGAGGCACAGACATCCTCTTAATTAGTCATCCTATATGGACCCCTGCATCATTCCTTCCACATCAGTCATGCATTCTCTGGAGGATAAGATGTGGTCTCCAAATGCAATTTTGCCAGATTACCTCACCCAACATGTAAAGAAGCATGTAAATTGTGAAACATCTCCTGTATATACTCCAGAGATTTATATCGCTTATGTGACATTGACCAGGGAGCAAATGATTTTGGGTTATTTATCATATGTAATTTCATTAGCTGAAGACATCCTGCAAGAGCAGTGCCAACCTTCAGAGAATCCCTAATCTAAAGAAAGAGAGAGAGTCCAGGCTTGGAAGTACTAGTCTAAGCGAGGAGACATAGCCCTTGTAAGCATGAACCTTCCAGTCTGATGGAGGACTGTTTAGCTCTCATAGAGCCCTTGGACTGATTGGAAAACTACAGTCTTACCTTAAGGAGCCCTCAATCAGATAGGAATGTTTAGACACATGGCTTAGCTAGAATTTGGGAATCCCTACAGAGCAGTCAGCAGTGGAAATTAAGAAAAGACAGTGTTGGGCCAGGCATGGTGGCTCACACCTGTAATCCCAGCACTTTGGGAGGCCAAGATAGGGGGATCACTTGAGGCTAGGAGTTCAAAACCAGCCTGGGCAACATGGGGAAACTCCATATCTATAAAAAATACAAAAATTAGCTGGGCGTGGTGGTGTGCACCTGTAATCCCAACTACTCGGGTAGCTGAGGTAGGAGAATTGCTTGAGTCTGGGAGGTGGAGGTTGCAGTGAGCTGAGATCATGCCATTGCACTCCAGCCTGAGCAACAAGAACAAAGCTCCATCTTAAAAAAAGAAAAAAAGGAAAGAAGAAGTGAGGCAACGGGTTGATGCTCATGGAATTCACTTGTCTTACCATGTTCCCCATCATCCTGAAGCAGCTGGATTGACAGAACGGTGGAATGGCCTTTTGAAGTCACAATTATAGTGCCAATTAAGTGACAATACTTTGCAGGGCTGAGGCAAAGTTCTCCAGAAGGCCATGTATGCTCTGAATCAGCGTCCAATATATGGTACTGCTTCTCCCATGGCCAGGATTCACGGGTCCAGGAAGTGGCACTACTCACTATCACCCCTAGTGATCCACTAGCAAAATTTTTGCTTCCAGTTCCTGCGACATTATGTTCTGCTGGCTTAGAGGTCTTAGTTCCAGAAGGAGGACTGCTGCCACCAGGATACACAGTGATTCCATTAAAGTGGAAGTTAAGATTGCCACCTGGACACTTTGGGCTCCTCCTACCTTTAAGTCAACAGGCTAAGAAGGAAGTTACTGTGTTAGCTGGGGTGACTGACCCAGGCTATCAAGATGAAATCAGCCTACTGCTCCACAGTGGATGTAAGGAAGAGTGCACAGGGAATACAGGAGATCCATTAGGGTGTCTCTTAGTATTACCATGCCCTGTGATTAAGGTCAATGGGAAACTACAATAGCCCAATCCAGGCAGGACTACAAATGACCCAGACCCTTCAGGAATGAAGGTTTGGGTCACTCCACCAGGAAAAAAAAAAAAAAACCATTACCTGCTGAGGTGCTTGCTGAAGGCAAAGGGAATACAGAATGGATAGTAAAAGAAGATAATCATCAATACCAGCTATGACCATGTGACCAGCTGCAGAAATGAGGACTGTAATTGTCATGAGTATTTCCTCCTTCTTTTGTTAAAAACATGTTTATGCATATACACACTTGTACTAAGAAAATATCTTCATTTTATTTCCTTTTCCTTTGTCATGTGACATAAGATTTATTGACTTCATATCAGCATCTAAGTATTGTTAACTTTATGTAATAGTATTTGGGTTGGGAATTGGTGCATTTCTGGTTGTATGAAAGATAGTTGTATTACATTAGGCATAATTATGACCTTATGATTGTCTTTATTTGAAAATTATGTATGATCTCAGGAGATATGTATGGGTTCAGGTTGACAAGGGGTGGACTTGCGATGGTTAACACTAAATGTCAACTCGATTGGATTGAAGGATGCAATATTGATTCAGGGTGTGTCTGTGAGGGTGTTGCCAAAGGAGACTGATATTTGAGTCAGTGGGCTGGGGAAGGCACACCCACCCTTAATTGGGTGGGCATCATCTAATCAGCTTCCATCAAATATAAAGCAGACAGAAAAACGTGAAGTGACGAGACAAGCCTAGCCTCCCAGCCTGTATCTTTCTCCTGTGCTGGATGCTTCCTGCCCTTGAACATTGGACTCCAAGTTCTTTAGTTTTGGAACTTGGACTGGCTCTCTTGGCTCCTCAGCTTGCAGACAGCCTGTTGTGGGACCTTGTGATCATGTAAGTTAACATTTAATAATCTCTCTCTCTCTCTCTCTCTCTCTCTCTCTCTCTCTCTCTCTCTCCCCTATTGATTCTGGCCCTCTAAGAGAACCCTAATACATGGGGTTTCACCATGTTGGCCAGGCTGGTCTCGAACTCCTGACCTCAGTTGATCTGCCTGGCTCGGCCTCCCAAAGTGCTGGAATTACAGGCATGAGCCACCGCACCCAGCCAAGTTCTGCCCTTTTCAACCAACAATCCTGGTTGATACACCTGAGTGTTGACACTCCTTGTAATCTAAAACAAAATTATACACTCCTTGCATATAGCACAGGGATAGTATGCTCTCAACATATAAGTGAATAAAATAGGACAACTTGGTGATGACTACAAAATCACCTGCTATGATGGCCTGGGTCCATGGAGGCTGTACCACCAGATACTTCAAACTATCTCCATTCCTTTTGTTTTTTGTTTTTGTTTTTGCTTTTGTTGGAGACAGAGTTTCAATATGTTGCCCAAGCTGGAGTGCAGTGGTGTGATCAAGGCTCATTGCAGCTTCCTGGGCTCAAGTGATCCTCTCACTTCAGCCTCCTGAGTAGCTGGGACTACAGGCATGTACCATCATGCCTGGCTAATTTTACATTTTTTTTTGTAGAGGTGGGGTCTCACTATATTGCCCAAACTCCTGGGCTCAAGCTATCCTCCCATCTTGGCCTCCCAAAGTGCTAGAATTACAGACATGTGTCACCAACCCCAGCTTTTTGTTGTTGTTGTTGTTATGAAATGTTTTATACATACAAAGTTTTGTAAATCTTCATTTAAGGATGATTTCCTCAATTCCTTCTTTTTGTTTCATTCCTAATAGTTCCTCCCAGGGACCCTTGCAAGAGAGAGAATTCCTTCCTGCTTTTTCTCTTAAGACTCACACCCTCAGGACATAGGGAGAGCTTTTGTTCCATCTCAGAACCCAAGAGCCTTCACGGCCTGCATTACCTCCTCTGAAAGTGTTCAAATTCAGCCTGTCTCCTCACTTTCACTGCTGGGAGGTCGCTCTGGCCATAGGCATCCTGAAAGTTGTAACTTCCCTGCTCTTTGTTGGCTTCACATTTGCACTGATTTTTCGGGAACAGCCTGAAACAAGCAAGAGGATTGTAAATACGGATTGGGTGGGGAGGCTGGTGGGTGAGAGGAAACCGGAGTCCTAATCCAATGTGTAGTTTACTCTGAAAATCTTCTTTCCTACACCCAACTGTTCTGAGATGATGAGACCCTGGAATCCCCTGCACTGGTCCCTCACAGAGACAAAGGGACAAAGGGAGGGAAGTAGGGACAGAGAAAGGCTGAAGACTTTTCCTCTTGAATTATCCCCTGCACCTAACTTCTTTAAATCTGAGAGCCACATGACTGTCCGTTGTATCTCACCCCACCATGAAAGGAGGGCAGAGGGACAGAGAAGCAGCATCTTTTCTGCGGTTTTGATCAAAAACTACATGCTCTCCAAAGTTTTCAGGGATTTTACTGGGTGCTCTAGAGGACATAGACTGGATCCTACAGACCAAGCCCTATCCTGGCTTGCAGTAACTTGTGCATTCAGCACAGGTTTAGAAAAGCAAGAGAACCATCTGTACAATGGGGCCAGTACTCCAGAGGAGGAGCAAGGAAGATGTGTGCACTAAGGTGAAAGAAAGAACACTCAGTCTCACCAGATTCCATCGTAGGAAAAGAGGTTCCTGAGATGTTCCTCAGGCAGAAGCTTTGGCTTCTGGCCATCCAGGGCAGGACTTGGGAGCTCCGGCTTGAGGCTGCTGAACGCTGCTGGAAGGAACATGCTTCCGAACGTAAAACCAGCAACGCCAAGTCCCAAGATGATGACTAATATCTTGAGGAGCCACAGAAATCTCGAGCTGTTGGACACAAAAGAACAGATTAGGTTAAAATGTTTTTTATTAATTATGTAATGTATATGAGACTGATAACTTCAGGAAAAATGTAAGCTAAGTATATAGCTTATATTGATCACTAAAATCGATTTCTGATAAACAGAGGAGGAAAGAATCAAGTTGCAACAAAGGGACTTAGAAATTAATTACAAATAAAAGGATGGCAAAAAAAAAAATCCAGGAAAAAAATAAAAAAGGTTAGAGGCTGAGCGCGGTGCTCACACCTGTAATCCCAGCACTTTGGGAGGCCAAGGCAGGAAGATCATGAGGTCAAGAAATCGAGACCATCCTGGCCAACATGGTGAAACCTGGTCTCTACTAAAAGCACAAAAATTAGCTGGGCATGGTGGCGCATGCCTGTAGTGCCAGTTACTTGGGAGGCTGAGACAGGAGAATGGCTTGAACCCAAGAGGCAGAGGTTGCAGTGAGCCAAGATCGCGCCACTGCACTCCAGCCTGGCGACAGAGCGAGACTCCTTCTTAAAAAAAAAAAAAAAAAAAGGTCAATAATGTTAATGTCAGCATAGCTAAATTCAAGGCAATAAAAAAGAGTATTAAATAGGACAAAAAGACCACTTATAGTGATCAAATGCATGATACCAAAACAGATAGCCATGAACTTTATCCACTAATAATAGCATTAAAGTATACAAAGAAAAAACGGTAGGGTAGGAAAGACGGATTAGAAATACAAAGATAGTTAGAGATGCTGACATGTCTAACTTGATCAAGTCTCAAAAATATTTTAAAGCAGCAGAACAACAAAATGATATAATTTGTATTCTCTTAAAGAGCTCTTGAACATTTATAAAAATTGGCCACATATTAGGACACAAAGAAAACTGTAATAAAGTAGAAATAGTTCAGATCATACATTCTGACAGTGCAATTCAAATGTAACCTGGCCAGGCTTAGTGGCTCATGCCTGTAATCTGAGCACTTTGGGAGACCAAGGCAGGAGGATCACTTGAAACCAGGAGTTCAGGACTGGCCTGGGCAACAAAGCGAGACCCTGTCTGTACAAAAAATTGAAAAATAGCCAAGCACAGTGGCATGTGCCTATAGTTCTAGCTACTCAGGAGACTAAGGCAGGAGAATCCCTTGAGCCCACGAGTTCAAGGCTGTAGTGAGCTATGATCGCACTACTGCATTACTGCCTGGGCAACTGAGACCCCATCTCTAAAAAAATAATAGGCTGGGCATGGTGGCTCATGCTTGTAATCCCAGCACTTTGGGAGGCCAAGGCAGGCAGATCACTTGAGCTCAGGAGTTTGAGACCAGAAACATGGTGAATGTCTCTACTGAAAAAAAAAAAAAAATAGCCGGGCATGGTGGCCCAGGCCTGTGGTCCCAGCTACTTGGGAGGCTGAGGTGGGAAGATCACTTGAGCCCAGAGGGCGGAGGTTATAGTGAGTCAAAATTGCACCACTGCACTCCAGCCTGGGTGTCAGAGGGAGATTCTGTCTCAAAAAAAAAAAAAGCCCACTGCTATTATCTAACATCGTCATGGAAGTGCTAATCAATGCAGTAAGATTAGCTTATGGAATAAAAAGATAAATAATGAAAAGGGAAATAGAAAGTATTATTTACAGATGAAATAACTACATATTCAGAAAACTAAAATGTATTAGATGAGAAACTATTAGTAAGATTTTAGTAGGGTATCTGGTGACAAAATATAGTAAAAAATTAATAATAATAATTATCTAATGACCACTTAGTATGTTCTAGACCACCTGCCAAGAGCTTTGTGTGCATTATCTCATTTAACCCTCACAAGAGCATAACAAGAGAAGTTTTATTTTTTGTTTTTGTTTTGTTGTTGTTATTCGTTTTGTTTTGTTTGAGACAGAGTCCCGCTTTGTCACCCAGGCTGGAGTGCAGTGGCACAATCTCAGCTCACTGCAACCTCCACCTCCTGGGTTCAAGTGATTCTCCTGCCTCAGCCTCCTGAATAGCTGGGATTACAGGTGCCCACCACTACGCCCAGATATTTTTTGTATTTTTAGTGGAGACGGGGTTTCACCATGTTGGCCAGGCTGGTCTCAAACTCCTGACCTGAGGTGATCTGCCTGCCTCAGCCTCCCAAACTGATGGGATTACAGGCATGAGCCACCACGCCTGGCCAAGAGAAGTTTGATTACTCCACCCAATTAACAGATGAGATAGCGGAAGCTAAATGGGAAAAGTAACCTGCTCTCTTGGTTATGACGGATGAAGAATTCAAAATCAGACCACACTTTTAACCACTACCCTATACAGGTTTCTATAAGCCAACAACTCAGAAAACATAATGAAAGCAGAAATCTGCTTCAAATTAACAACACAACACAAAATGACCCAGGCAGGCAGATACTTAAGAAGAAACATGTGGGACTTATGTGGCAGACTCTTAGGTGGCCCATGCGATCTTGATCTCTTGGGCACTTAGCAAAAGATTCTTGGTTTTCAGCATTCAAGATGTGCCTATGGGTGGTACCAACCGACACTTCCTGAAATCATGCAGTCTTGAGTTATAAATCTTCTTTAAATCTATTGCCATGCTAGAATCTTGTTAATAGATAGGAAATTTAGAGAGATTAAGTGCCAAAATGGCCTGCCCAATACTTGTATATTTTTAGTGTTATACAGAACTAAAATCCCTGAAACTAGGAGCACTCTAGACCTTACATGGTTTATTCCTCCCATCATTTCAAACATTGAAAGTGGGGCCTATCCGATTATTTGCCTGCTCACTGTATGTTTATGTCTACTGCATTTGTACCAATATACATCAGATTTGTGCAACCGCTGATTTTTGTTGGATTGTAATCAGGTCTCACAGTGATCATTTAACGTCTTCCTATAAGTCTCATCTTGTGCTGTTATGGATTTTCATTTTGAAAATCTACACTGTATGGAAGCAAATGTCTTTAATGTCTCCAGACATTATATTTCATCAAATGCTTAAATTTTAGTGGGCCCTCCCTGTTAAGTTCTGAAAAAGAATGGGAGGGAACAATTAAATATTTTTGGTAAAATGTGGTTTTTGTCTTGTGCAGAATATGTAGAATATACCTTTTAATTTAGTAAATACGTTTGAAAAGGAAACAATGCTCTGTTACCACACTGCCTTGGTCTGTTTTGTGCTGCTATAACAGAATACCTGAGACTGGGTAATTTACAGGGAACAGAAGTTTATGTTCTGGAGGTTGGGAAGTCTAAGATCCAGGGAACACATCTGGGGACCTTCTTGCTGCATCATCCCATGGTGGAAGGTGGAAAAATGAGTGCATGTGAGAGACAGAGCAAGAGGGGGCTGAATTTGTCCTTTTATAAGGAATCCACTCCTACTATAACGAACCCACTCCCATGATAATGGCATTAATCCATTCATGAGCGCAGAGCCCTTCTGGCCTAATCACCTCTTATAAGGCTCCATTTCTTAACATTGTGTAATTGGGGATCAAGTTTCCAGCACATAAACTTTGAGGGACACATGCAAACCATATTATATAGCTAAAGCAATTTTTATTCATAAGATTTCTGAACAACTTGTAATTTTTGAAATACCTATTGGAAGTCATTTACAGCTATTTTGCTTAAGTGTGATTTTTCCTTTTCTTGTCAATCTCTCTTTGGCAAAAAAAAGAAAAAAGAAAAAAGTGGGTTTCTGGTAATGAATTGAGCAGACATCTGATATATTGCATGCCTTTTAAGCTGTGTAACTTAATATTTGTATACTTAGGCCGGGCGCGGTGGCTCACGCCTGTAATCCCAGCTCTCAGGGAGGCAGAGGCAGGAGGATAGCTTGAGCCCAGGAGTTCGAGATCTGCCTGGGTAATACAGCGAGACCCCGTTCTCCACAAAAAGGAGAAAAAAAAAAAAAAAAAGACAATATTTGTATACTTGATAATTTGTTTTACTATGTAATTGATAAAATTGTGATGTGTATTGATAATAGTTTAATGTGTAAGAATGTATGCTTGTAGTTCTCTGGGAGAAACAATTTGCCAAGTGTTCACCAGCTTATGAAACTCTAATGTGAGGCTGGGCACGGTGGCTCACGCCTGTAATCTCAGCACTTTGGGAGGCCAAAGTGGGCAGAGCACTTGAGGTCAGGAGTTCGAGACCAACCTGGCCAACGTGGTGAAACCCTGTCTCTACTACAAATACAAAAATTAGGTGTGGTGGCAGGCACCTGTAATCCCAGCTACTTGGGAGGCTGAGGCATAAGAATCGCTTGAACCCAGGAGGTGGAGGTTGCAGTGGACTGAGATCACGCCACTGCACTCCAGCCTGGGCAACAAGAGCGAAACCCTAGCTCAAAAATAAATAAATAAATAAATAAACAAACAAACCAATAAATAAATAAACTCTAATGTGAGAGCTTAAACATCTAAGTAAATAAAGACACCTTTTAAAAAATCAAATTACTGAATATACATAAAATATAAAATATGAGCCCTTAAAAACTTAAAACTTTATTGGATTGTATGCCTGAAATGACACACATCAAGCTCTTAATTGTGGTCTGCACTATTCAATGAACACGTTTCTATAGTCTCTCTTTTTTCTTTCTTTTTTTGTAACGATCAAGAATTAATTCTGTCACTGAACAAATAAAGAATTAAGCAAATTACCACTGTATTAGGGAAATACATATATGAATAGATTGAGATGCCTTCTTTTTATTCTTGACTAGAATAGCTCAATTTTGTAGAGATGTAACTTTGCCCTATATTAATTTATAAATTCAATATAATAACCACATGAATAAAAGCAAAACAAGATTATCTTTCTTTTTTTTTTTTTTTTTTTTCTTGAGATGGAGTCTCACTCTGTCGCCTAGGCTGGAGTGCAGTGGCGCAATCTCAGCTCACTGCAAGCTCCACCTCCCAGGTTCATGCCATTCTTCTGCCTCAGCCTCCCGAGTAGCTGGGACTACAGGCGCACACTGCCATCCCCGACTAATTTTTTTTTTTTTTTAAATAGAGACGGAGTTTCACCATGTTAGCCAGGATGGTCTCGATTTCCTGACCTCGTGATCCACCCACCTCGGCCTCCCAGAGTGCTGGGATTACAGGCGTGAGCCACCGCACCTGGCCAGGATTTTCTTTTTTTAGAGCCAGGATCTCACTGTGTTGCCCTGGCTGGTCCCAAACTCCTGGGCTCAAGTACTCCTCCTGCCTCAGCTTTCTGAGTAGCTGGGACTATAGGCACACACCACAGAAGCCAGCAGAACAGATTTTTTACTGGTCAAAATGACTCTAAAATTTATTAGAAGTAACATATGAGAATAGCAAGGAAGATATTAAAAATAAGAAGGATGGGCCAGGTGCGGCGGCTCACGCCTGTAATCCCAGCACTTTGGGAGGCCAAGGTAGGCAGATCACAAGATCAGGAGATCAAGACCGTCCTAGCTAACATGGTGAAACCCCATCTCTGCTAAAAATACAAAAAATCAGGAGGGCGTGGTGGCACGTGCCTGTAGTCCCAGCTACTCGGGAGGCTGAGGCAGGAGAATCACTTGAACCTGGGAGGCGGAGGTTGCAGTGAGCAGAAATCACTCCACTGCACTCCAGCCTGGGTGACAGAGTGAAATTCCATCTCAAAAAAAAAAAAAAAAAAAAAAAACAAGGATAGCTATATTACTACTAAAGAGTAAAGTTATTGTAAGGCCACAGTTATTAAAAGCATGGTATCAATTCAGGAATAAGCAAATAAGTGAATGGAACAAATCGAAGTCCAGAAATACTCTGTGTGTGTGTGTGAGCGCGCGTGTGTATGTGTGTAATTTGAGTTTGCACTATCTTTGTCACATATTTCTGTAACATCTTAACTTTCAAATTTTCTAAAATGGTACCCAGAAAAATAAATACATTTAAACTAATCAAGTTATAGAAACTGTCTTAACCCATTTTGTGCTGCCATGACAAAATATCACAGGTATACCACAGGGTAATTTATACAGAAACATTGATTTGGCTCATGGTCCTGAACACTAGGAAGTCCAAGGGCATGGTTACACAGTTATTCGTGGTTATTCATGGTTATTCAGCTAGATAGCAGAAATGCCTTTCAGTATTTTGTAACATTGTAGGATGAATATAGTTACAATAATATATAGTTTCAGGCTGGGCACTGTGGCTCATCTCTGTAATCCCAGCACTTTGGGAGGCCGAGGCAGGTGGATCATTTGAAGTCAGGAGTTCAGGACTAGCTTGGCCAACATGATGAGACGCTGTCTCTACTAAAAATACAAAAAAATTAGCTGGGTGTGGTGGCGTGCGCCTGTAATTTCGGCTACTCTGGAGGCTGAGGCAGGGGAATTGCTTGAACCAGGGAGGTGGAGGTTGCAGTGAGCTGAGATTGCACCACTGCACTCCAGCCTGGGCGACAGAGCTAGACTCTGTCTCAAAAAATTAAAATAAAATAAAATTAACTTACAAAAATTAGTTGGGCATGGTGGTGCGCATGTGCATGCCTGTAATCCCAGCTACTTGGGAGGCTGAGGTGGCAGAATCGCTTGAGCTGGGGAGGCAAAGGTTGCAGTGAGCCAAGATCGCATCACTGCACTCCAGCCTGGGCGATGGAGCGAGACTCCATCTCAAAATAATAATAATAATATAGTTTCAAATAGCTAAGAGGAAGATATTGAATGTTCCCAACACAAAGAAATGATAAACGTTTAGGAAGATGTATATGCTAATTATCCTGATCTGATCACTATGCTATGTGTTTATCACTATATGTATCAAAATATCACTATGTACCTCGTGAATATGTACGATTATTATTTGTCAGTTAAAAAGAAACTGCAGGCCGGGCATGGTGGCTCATGCCTGTAATCCCAGCACTTTGGGAGGCCGAGGCAGGTGCATCACGAGGTCAGGAGATCGACATCATACTGGCTAACACGGTGAAACCCCGTCTCTACTAAAAATACAAAAAATTAGCCGGGCATGGTGGCGGGCGCCTGTAGTCCCAGCTACTCAGGAGGCTGAGGCAGGAGAATGGTGTGAACCCGGGAGGTGGAGCTTGCAGTGAGCCGAGATGGCGTGACTGCACTCCAGTCTGGGAGACATAGGGAGACTCCCTCTCAAAAAAAAAAAGAAAAGAAAAGAAACTGCAGACCTTTTGTGCATGTTTCCACAAGTGGAGGAAAAGTCATATTTGCCAAGGGTTTGCCAGCTTTAAATGTATTGGCATCATTATCAGGTCTTACAGCTTCCTCCTTCTCAGTCACCCATTAAGGAATGTGGAGTGGGGGAAGTTGGGGAAGGGGAACGCAGGAATGAAAGCCTTAGCCAGGGACATGAATGGATGCAATCTGCCTTCCTTTCCCCCATTCCACCAATCCTCTGTTCAATCTATGCTGCTACTTTTTTTTTTTTTTTTTTTTTTTTTTTTGAGACAGAGTCTCGCTCTGTCGCCCAGGCTGGAGTGCAATGGAGCAATCTGGGCTCACTGCAACCTCTGCCTCCAGGGTTCAAGCCATTCTACTGCTTCCGCCTCCCAAGTAGCTGGAATTACAGCCACTTGCCACCACACCCGGCTAATTTTTATGTTTTTAGTAGAGACGGGTTTCACCATGTTGGCCAGGTTGGTCTTGAACTACTGACCCCAAGTGATCCGCCCACCTCGGCCTCCCAAGTGCTGGGATTACAGGTGTGAGCCACTGCACCCGGCCAAACGTGTTCTTTTTCATGCTTACAAGATGTCATGTCACAAACATGTTTTTGTATTTTTGTAAGATGACTTCTTTGTCAATGTTTAACAATTGTTTTAGAGTTTTGGAAAATACAAACAAAATAAACTTCGGGAATAAAAGAACACAAAATGTGTGCCTGATCCTTCTTCGTAGCTTATAAAAATTAATTTAGACTTTACCCCGTTAATTATTACATCACTCCGTAGAGGCTCTTTAGCACCTGGGGCCACACAACCGCTGCTCACTCTGCCCTGCGGTGGGCGCCTGGATCTGAAAACCGACTTTTCCCTGACTCAGCGCAGAGTGTGAAGGAGACCAAGTCGCCGGGCTCCCCGACTGTCCAGAGCCCCACGCAATCCCCGCGCCCCACGCAATCCCCGGCGGTTCCTCTCGTGGGCAGCAAAGGGGCCCCAGGCCGGGTCAGCGCCTCTGAGTTCCAAGCAAACAGCCCCGAACCCCGCAGTTCCGAGCCCATTCTCACACTCGGGCGTCCCCGAGACACATTCCCGACAGCAAGAGGCCACCTCCACGTGGAATTTTCCCACGGAAAACCAGCGTTCCCCGTTCCTGGGGGTGCAGAGTTCGTTTCGCAGGCGCCCTCACCTTGCGTCTGCAGCCACCTATGCGGGGAACCCGTTGGACTTAAGACTCCAACCGCCAGCTCCCTGGGCTCCGGCGTCTGTGGCCCCCGCATCTGCCGGCTCTGCAGACGCCAGAAAGGACCCGCAGCGATCCAGGCTCCCGAAGTTTCACCTCTTGCCCCGCTCTGCCCCGGGGACACTCACCTGCCCGAAGTCATCCCGAATCCCGCCGCCCTCGGACGGCCGGATGTCGCGGAGCCTAGCAGCCAGGCCTCCGACTGCCCTGCCCTGGCACCGACCCGGGCAAATTCTCGGCGAGCAGGGCAGGTGCAGGACGCTTGGGGCGGTCCCCGCCCTCGTCACCCACTCCCCGCCCACGCCCTAGGTCTTTCTGTGCGCCCAGCATGGCGCCGACACGTCCAGACGTCGTTGTCGTGGTTTGGGGACCACCAGACCCCGCGGCGCACAGACCCGCCAGTGGCCCGCGCCCAGGAGAACTCCAGAAGGCGACAAGGATGACCACCGCCCCTGCGTGGGACACTCGCTAGGTAAACAGTGTGCTCCGCGCTAAGCGCTTTTCATCTACGCGGGGTCATTTATTCATCACAACGGCCCTACGAGATAAGGACAGTTATCAGCTCACCTTTCAGAAGAGCAAGCCGAGGAAAAGTGGGGTAATCCGCTGGAAAGTGCAGACGCTAGGATTCGAACCGAGTCTGGGTGACCTGAAGCTTCCAGTCGTGCATTTTCTGTCCCTCGAACTCGGAGCTAAGTTATAAGACGCCACCGCTCGCCTTCAGACCCTCTGGACTCTACCGGTGGGTGGTCCGAGCTGAGAGTCCCTGAACTTCTGTGTGGAAAGGGGTGGGCGAGACGGGGCAGGGAGGCTCACGTGACCCGGGGTTGGTCGCGTCTCCACTCGCCCACCAGGAGCAGCGAGCTGCGTCCCCTGCGCTTCCCGCCCCGCGCCTGCGTCCTCTCCCGGCGCTACCGGAGCCGGTCCTCTCACTGCACGGTTAACCCCGAGCTCGCCCAGCGCCAGCGCGGCGATCCGGCTCCCCCCTTCTCTCCTAACCGCCCCCATCCCAGCGCCCCCATCTCTACCCTGGACGTTTCTCCTCCGCCACTGGTGATCGCGCTTCTCTCTCCCGCTTACAGAAAAACACAATCCCCGTGTCCACCCCTAGTCTATCACCGCGGTCCCTACCTTTCCTTCCTCGCTATGCTGTGTTCCCGTGCACTCCAACCTCGTGGCCTTGACCCGTCCGCAGCTCATGCTGGGGGTCGCTAAATTCGGCCTTGGTCCCACCTCCATCCTCCACGTCACCCCACACTCCACAAGTACTGTCCTGGCAAAAGACCCCAGGGACTGGAAAGCTGGGGTGTGGGTGAATCCCTCTAACGAGCAAGGACCCGTGGGGCCACATAACGCCTGTGTGCATGGAAGAGTCTGTTGAACTTCAGATGAAATTAGATTTGCAGGACCTTTTTCTTTTTTTTTTTTGAGACAGAGTCTCGCTCTGTCCACCAGGCTGGAGTGCAGTGGTGCAAGCTCCGCCTCCTGGGTTCACGCCATTCTCCTGTCTCAGCCTCCCCAGTAGCTGGGACTACAGGTGCCCACCACCGCACCCGGCTAATTTTTTTTTTTGTATTTTTATTAGAGACGGGGTTTCACCGTGGTCTCGATCTCCTGACCTTGTGATCCGCCCGCCTCGGCCTCCCAAAGTGCTGGGATTACAGGCGTGAGCCACCGTGCCCGGCTGCAGGACCTTTTTCATAAGCCAGGCTCAGGGTTTCCCATGGCTCCTCTCACGCATGATTATATTGTATTCTAATGGCCCAGCTGTCACAAATACAAGAATTTATTTTTTAAACTGTCACCTAGGCTGGAGTGCAATGGTGTAATCGTAGCTCATAGCCTTGACCTCCAGCGCTCAAGTGATTCTCCCACCTCAGTCACCCAAGTAGCTAGGACTACAGGCACCCACTACCACACCTGGCTAATTAAAAAATAATAATAATTTGTAGACAGGAAGTCTTACTCTGTTGCCCAGGCTGGCCTTGAACTCCTGAGCTCAAGCAATCATCCTGCCTCGGCCTCCCAAAGTGCTAGGATTACAGGTGTGAGCCACCACGACCGGCAAGAATCTTTAAATATGGCATGAAAGTGCATGCAAAATAGGGCTGGGTGCGGTGTCTCATATGTGTAATCCCAGCACTTTGGGAAACTGAGGCAAGTGACTCACTTAAGGCCAGGAGTTTGAGACTAGCCTGGTCAACAGAGTGAAACCCCATCTCTACTAAAAATACAAAAATTAGCCTGGGGTGATGGCACACACCTGTAATCTCAGCTACTTGGGAGGCTGAGGCACAAGAATCACTTGAACCCAGGTGGCAGAGGTTGCAGTGAGCTGGGGTCGCGGCACTGCACTCCAGTCTGGGTAACAGAAAGTGACTCCATCTGGAAAAAAAAAAAAAAAAAATGACCAGTGCTTTTCTTTTTGACAGAGTCTGGGAAAGTGAGTCTTGGAAAAGAGTAGAAGGAAATGCCAATGTGATCTACAACTTTGATGCAGGTGAGTTCCAAGTTCAGGTCTGAGCTCCTTGGCAGCCAGCAGAGAAAGGGAGGCTCTCAGAAAGGAGTTTTAATGTAGCAAATGCAGGTAACTATTTTCTAGCTCCAGGCTGGAAAAGAGATCCTCTTTGACAAGACCAATCAGAAAAGTGTTGTACTGACCACGTGCATTTGGGGGAGGGGGCGGGGGAAGACATTTGTATAACACCTCCTTGCTTACGAAAAGCTTCCACATGCATTCCCCTCCTTCATTCAGGTCTTGTAATAACACTGTCAGGCACTTCTCAGATGTGAAGACTGAGCCTATGAGATCTTTCATGACTCATTCAAGCTTATGTGGCCAGCAATGGGGCTAGGATTTTCACCCAGGAGTTCTGTCTCTAAAGCCAGTGCTGGCTCCCTTGAACCCTCTGTATCACCAACTGTTCTGTGAAAGGGTTGTATACGCAAAGAGACCCCCAAATGCTGAAGGAGCTGAGAAACCAAAGGAGGAGGCACACAAATCCAGTTTGTTGGTATTGGGTGATTTATTAAGGGAACTTGGAAGTGTGGTCCTGGGCACCACAAGGCAGATAGATCTCTACACTACAACCCCTCAAACCACAGCTTATATCTTGGGCAAAAAGCATATGTACCCTAGAAGGAATATATAGGTGACTACAGGCATCACAGCCTATGGTTTCTGCAACAATAAGAAGGAAACTTACAATGAATAAGTGTTTATACATAAAGAGTAATACATCAACTAGACTTTTTTTTTTTTTTGAAGATGGAGTCTCACTCTGTTGCCCAAGCTGGAGTGCAGTGGCATGATCTTGGCTCACTGGTGCCGGGCGCGGTGGCTCAAGCCTGTAATCCCAGCACTTTGGGAGGCCGAGACGGGCGGATCATGAGGTCAGGAGATCGAGACTATCCTGGCTAATACGGTGAAACCCCGTCTCTACTAAAAAATACAAAAAACTAGCCGGGCGACAGGGCGGGCACCTGTAGTCCCAGCTACTTGGGAGGCTGAGACAGGAGAATGGCATGAACCCGGGAGGCGGAGCTTGCAGTGAGCTGAGATCCGGCCACTGCACTCCAGCCTGGGCGGCAGAGCAAGACTCCGTCTGAAAAAAAAAGAAAAAAAGAAAAAAAAAAAAAAAAGATCTTGGCTCACTGCAACCTCTGCCTCCCAGGTTCAAGCAATTCTCCTGCCGCTGCCTCCCAAGTGGCTGGGACTACAGGCACGCACCATCAAAACTGGCTAATTTTGTATTTTTAGTAGAGACAAGGGTTTCACCATGTTGGTCAGGCTGGTCTTGAACTCCTGACCTCAGGTGATCCACCCACCTCAGCCTCCCAAAGTGCTGGGATTACAGGCATGAGCCACTGTGCCTGGCCCAACTAGACATTTTAGAGGCACTCCTGGGACTGGGGGTTAACCAGGCAGATTTGCATTTAAAATAAAGTGGCTCTTGTTCCCACACCAGCTCTATTTAAGTAGGAAAACTCTTTTCCATCAGTTCTGTAGTTTGGAAGCAGGGAAGAGGATAGTTCAGGCATAACTCTTCCTTCACAATCGTGTTGTGATTGGTGACTGTGGTTCCAAGGTGAACCCTCTATGGTTGCTGATCCTCTCTCCCTGCTCTAGGGATGACTGCAGGGAGGGAGAGTGGATTAAAGAAGAATGTATTTACTCTTTTCAGCTTGATCAGGGTTTCTCCATAGCAGAGCTAGCTGTGGTCCCTGACTACCTAGACCACAGCCAAGCAGCTGCCCTGCTGCTTCCCTGAGTGACAGAGCAGGAGCATCACCATCTTGGACAAGCACTGCCAATTTAAAGTTCACCTTGACCAAAAAAAAACGCCTGAATCCAAAGGACATCAGCCTAATGGCTAAAGTTAGCATGACCATAAACCACAAATGACATCTCCAACCAGAAACATTCCAACCATAAGATAAATCCCTCCCCAACCAGAGACATGCCAGCCCTGAGACAACCTCTCCTCCGACCAGAGACATTCCAACCCCACAGTAAACTTCCCACACACACAGAAACATTCCAAGCTTGTGATAAGCTCTCTCATCCTAAAACCAATAAATACTCCTACTTGGTAAGACAGGATGCTCCTGACCAAAATCTGCCAGAAGCCCCTCTCAGGTTTATTATCCAAAAGAAACCTGACTTTGACTGTTGAACCACTTTTTGTGTTTCTTCCCTCTTTAACTCTTACATTTGGTGCTGAAAGCCAGGACAGGTGTTGGGGATAGAAGCTCTCTTGCAACCTAGAAGGCAGTGGACAGCAGCTGCTCATCCCTCTGGATCCTGAGAGTCTCTGTCCACCCACCCCATCTTGTCTCTCACTTTATTTTTTGAGCAATTTGCGTGATGAGGACAACTAACCTGAAGGAGACTGTGCAGCTAGGGCTGGGGCTACTTTCCAGTGAGCCCTGAAAACCCTCAGGTCTCAGGAATCCACCTCTGACTGCCCACAATGGGTATCAGGTATTTCGCTTTCTCCCCTTTCTCCCCTCTTCCTCCCTCCTCCTCCTCCTCTTTCTCTTTCTCTCTCTCTCTCTCTCTCTCTCTCTCTCTCTCTCTCTCTCTCTCTCTCTCTCTGTCTTTCTCTCCTCCCCACCCCACCTCTTGTGGCTCCAGTCCAAGAGGCCCTTTGCCAGTTCCACCTGGAACATCCAACATCAGACACTAATCCAGCTAACTGGTAAGATCTGCCTTCCCCTTTCTTTCTCGTGGTACTCGGGAAAGTCAGGTCTGCCATCCTGGTCCTCAGAGGACCAGTGGGACTAAGCTAGAAGAAATCTTGGGGATGCCCAGTTTCTTCTCATTTTGACCATCCTCTTTATAAAGAGGATTCCAGGTCTCTGTCTTTTGACTGGGAATGCCTAGAACTAAACCAGACACCCTCGGCTTCCTCTTACCAGTCCACATGGGTGCCAAACATTCCCACATTCCCACATCCTCTCCACTGGGCTGTCTCCTTCACAAACTCACCAAACTTGGCTAACAGGAAATATAAAGCCAAAGTGTTTGGATTTTTACTGTAACACAGCCTGGCCCCAGTAAAAATCAAATAATGGCAAATTAAATTTTCAAGCCGAAGGCCCAAAAATGGCACCTTTGACTTTCAAATTCTCAGGGACCTTGACAACTTTATAACCAGGAATGGCAAATGCCAAGAGGTTCTCTATATTCAGGCTTTCTTCTACCTTAGATCCCGACCCTCCCTGTGTCAAGCTTACACCCTTCATGAAATCCTTCTTCTTAATGAAAACCTTCCCCAGGTCTCTCCTTCCTCTGAAACTCCTTCCTTCAAAACCCCTTCCTCTGAAACCCCTTTTGACCCTGCAGATGAACCCCCTCTGCCTTCTCATCCCCCTGCATCTGCTCGTCACCCGTCTGAACCCTCTGACCCGGCAGCCCCTCTGCCCCCAAGCCTTCAGCCCCAAACCCCACTTCCCCTCCTTCTCCACCTGTTACCCGTTCAAAAACTGCTCCATCCAATCAAACCATCTCTGCCATTCTCCCTCTCTGGCCAGTGGCTGGGGTTGAAGGCATTGCTTGCATTCATGCCCTTTCTCCATGTCTGATTTGTTGCAAATCAAAGAGTACCTAGGATCTTTCTATGAAAAATCTCTCTCATTACCACAGGGAATTCCTGCACATAACCCAATCCTTTAACTTGGCCTAATATTTACATAATTCTAACCTTCACCCTCACCCCTGATTTAAAAAAAAGAGTGCTCAGCTTAATTAAAATGGATATCCAAGCTATGAGTATATTCAAAAGGCCTTTATGTTTTGTCTCTTCATAAATCTTATTTTCCTAGGAAAGGTTTTCTCCCAGTCAACTGAATTACTTTTCTCCACTCTGTCTTGCCATTCTTGGTGCATGTATGAAAGACCCTAAAATGACTTCTGGTGGCCTGGGACTCCTTGGCAAAACAAAAAGGCGCCACAAATCCCGTTTTGGGAAAAATCTCTGTTTTCCTTATGCAACCCCTAGAATTAGAGGTGATTAAGTACTTCCCAAAATCTGTCTTTGTCTTCCAGCTATGCTTGTTTATTAGGTCCTGGAAATTGTTTTCCTAGCCCTATTTTTAAAGGGCCTCACCCGAAGGCCATTAATCCAACAGGGAAATTTTTCTTTAAATCTTATAATTACTGGATCTTTTTCTGGTTGTCTGTGTGGCTATATATGTGTTATGTGTGCAGTGTCTATTTTAAAAGTTCTACTTAATTGGCCTAAGAAAGATAAGCACTTAAATCAAACATTTTTAAGGACAAAGTAAAAGTTGTAGGACCGGCCGGGCGCGGTGGCTCAAGCCTGTAATCCCAGCACTTTGGGAGGCCGAGACGGGTGGATCACGAGGTCCAGAGATCGAGACCATCCTGGCTAACACGGTGAAACCCCGTCTCTACTAAAAAAAAATACAAAAAACTAGCCGGGCGACGTGGCGGGCGCCTGTAGTCCCAGCTACTCGGGAGGCTGAGGCAGGAGAACGGCGTAAACCCGGGAGTCGGGGCTTATAGTGAGCTGAGATCCGGCCACTGCACTCCAGCCTGGGCAACAGAGCAAGACTCCATCTCAAAAAAAAAAAAAAAAAGTCGTAGGACCTTCAGTTTGCATGACTTTAATCTTTAAAACCTACTGGTACAGTAAGATTAGAAATGTCTTGGCTGGGCGCGGTGGCTCACGCCTGTAATTCTAGTACTTTGGGAGGCCGAGGCGGGTGGATCAAGAGGTCAGGAGATGGAGACCATCCTGGCTAACATGATGAAACCCCATCTCCACCAAACATATATAAAAAAAAAATTAGCCAGGCGTGGTGGCGGGCACCTGTAGTTCCAGCTACTCGGGAGGCTGAGGCAGGAGAATGGCGTGAACCCGGGAGGCGGAGGTTACAGTGAGCCGAGATTGCGCCACTGCACTCCAGCCTGGGCGACAGAGTGAGACTCCGCCTCAAAATAAATAAATAAATAAATAAATAGAAATGTCTTAAGAGTTGCCAGCATACATTTTTGTTTGCATTTATTTATCAAGCAATTTCATACCTATCTCTGCCAAATACTATAAGGTGTTAAATTTTGGCATAGAGGCTATAAAACTGTAACTCAGCCCAAACAGAATAATCTTTGCTTGTGTAATTTTTTAATAAAGGAAACATTAATATTGGTTTAATAAAGATAGCTCCATCTTCAACTGTTTAGTGAAATACCCTAACTTCTAATCTTGAAATTAAAGAAAAGATAATTTACATAAAAAAGAATCTTATATGGTAAATTCTTGTCCTAAAGTAAATTAACTGATTGTTTAAAGAAAGGAATGTTTACAAGTCAGAAAGTTGAGGCAAGTCAGAAATTGTCTGTGTATGTCGTAAAAAGTTTTATAAAAGGAAATTTATGTAAGAAAGGTACAATTTAGGGTGGGCGCAGTGGTTCATGCCTGTAATCCCAGCACTTTGGGAGGCCGAGGCATTTCAGGAGTTCAAGACCCACCTTACCAATATGGTGAAACCCTGCCTGTACTAAAAATACAAAAATTAATTTAGCTGGGCGTAGTGGCATGTGCCTGTAGTCCCAGCTACTCAGGAGGTTGAGACAGGAGAATTGCTTGAACCCAGGAGGTGGAGACTGCAGTGAGCCAAGATTGTGCCAATGTACTCCAGCCTGGGGAGACAGAGCAAGACTGCGTCTCAAAAAAAAAAAAAAAAAAGGAAAAGGAAAAGAAATGTACAATTTAAAAGTGATTAGGCCTCCTGAATGCTTTATAAAATGCCACTATAACTCTTAGCTGTACAACTGGCCTTCATTGATTCACTGAAGCTAGGTAAGACCTAGGACACATGGAGTTAAATGCTTAGTTAAGTCAGACTTTATCTGCACTTCTGTCTAGTCCTAGGCTCTACACCTAGTACATAATTAAAATCCCAAGCTTGGCCGGGAACACTGGCTCATGCCTGTAATCCCAGCACTTTGGGAGGCCAAGTCGGGAGGATCACCTGAGGTCAGGAGCTCGAGATCAGCCTGGCCAAGATGGTGAAACCCTGTCTCTACTAAAAATACAAAAATTAGCCGGGTATGGTGGCACTCGCCTGTAATCCCAGCTACTCGGGAGGCTGAGGCAGGAGAATCGCTTGAATCCAGGAGGTGGAGGTTGCAGTGAGTCGAGATTGCATCATTGCACTCCAGCCTGGGTGACAAGAGTGAAACTCCATCTCAAAAATAAATAAATAAAAATAAAATGAAATCCCAAACTCACCAACAAAAGTAAAGGTTGCTAAAAGTTAACAGTGTGACACGTATTTAAGACTACTGAAAAAAGTTTACATATACTTTTGGTAACCAGATTATAAGGAGGCATGAAAATGTAATGCGGATTTTTACCTAGATTTAAAGGTTAAAGAACTGTTTTAAGTTGAATAAAATAAAAAAGAAGGTTTAAGCAATTTTTGAAAGGTAATTGTAAAGGAAATTCTGTGTAAACATATTAGCTAAAGTTGAAGGGGTATGATCCAGTTTTTCTGTAAATTGAGCGTTAAAATAAAAGCACAACAGGTTTCTCTTAAAGCACTAACTTGATTTTTAGCAAAAATTATAAAGGGTTAAAAAGGGTCTATAAAAATCTTTACCTTATGGTCAAACATTAAAATTGAGTAAATTTGTCTACAAGGTTTTGTTAAAAATTGAGCTTAACATTAATAGCACACTAATATAATGGTAAAATTTGGTATAAAATCATACAGAAAGCATTGTCAAATATAAAATGGTGTTTGGCTTTCTTTGGGCTATATTTGTGTAAATATGTTATTGGTATGTGTTCCAAAGTTATGGGAGACTCCTCTAATTCTGATATATCTTAGTGTATGTTATCAGTAATAATTATAATTGTTATGTTAAAATTATTGTGTGCCACAAAGGTAACAGATATCCTTGTCAATTGTGACTTTATCTATAGCTACTCTAAAACTTTTTGTCATCCATAAGCAATTGTTGCATTGTTTTGGTCCTCTTTAGAAGATAGTCTTATAATCAGCTATAAAGCTCTAACAGGTGCTCTTGAATGGAGGTTTTGGATAACTTTGGAGACTATGACATCAGAATAGAAGAAAAACATTCAGGACTCTTGAAGAGCTAATATGTCCATTAATATCAAGCAGGACAGAAATTAACTGCATTAACTGAACTAATAGGAGACTGAAGTGATCTCTTTGACGTTTTGCTTAAAATAGTGATAATCCTTTGTTTTGCTTTTCAAAGTCAAAGAAACTCTTCTTTTGAGCTATTGACAGCTTTTAACAATTTAGTATACTCCCATGAACAAAATTTGGAGCATACTTGTTTCTCTCTACCTGACTTTCTCCAGAATTTGGAAACCAAGTATTCTTAAGTTGTGCCAATATAGTTATTTGCATAAGTGCAACAAGAATCTGTTTTCTGGCCGGGCGCGGTGGCTCAAGCCTGTAATC
The DNA here is from genome assembly GCF_009764315.1 of Trachypithecus francoisi. Classification (NCBI taxonomy): domain Eukaryota; kingdom Metazoa; phylum Chordata; class Mammalia; order Primates; family Cercopithecidae; genus Trachypithecus; species Trachypithecus francoisi. The sequence continues at coordinate 23,739,361 of NW_022681466.1, read as the reverse complement.
CCAGCACTTTGGGAGGCCGAGACGGGCGGATCACGAGGTCAGGAGATCGAGACCATCCTGGCTAACACGGTGAAACCCCGTCTCTACTAAAAATACAAAAACTAGCCGGGCGACGTGGAGGGCGCCTGTAGTCCCAGCTACTGGGGAGGCTGAGGCAGGAGAATGGCGTAAACCCGGGAGGCGGAGCTTGCAGTGAGCTGAGATCCGGCCACTGCACTCCAGCCTGGGCAACAGAGCGAGACTCCGCATCAAAAAAAAAAAAAAAAAAAAAAGAATCTGTTTTCTTTTGTAACAGGACACAATTGGAAAAACTGGTTATTTTACCAAGGCTTTGACTGGAATGGTGTGCTTTACTTTAAGGAATCAAACCTGACTTATGAAGCCAAGGAAGCCATTGGGAAACTGGCCTCATGTTTTGTGTACACAGTCCCTGTACAGGGTTTCTGATCTGCGGTAAGTAAAGAATGTCACTTTCTGATAGGCCAGGAACCCCAAGTTATTTTGGAATCTCAAGGGGAAACTCATAGGTATTTAATAGTACAATTCCATGGCTGGGCTCAGCTTTAAAAAGTCTTATCTGAGATTCCTTCTGTGGAAAAAAGTTCCATCAATGCCAATTTAAAAGGCCTATGTAACAAATAATTATTCTTGCTGCACTGTATGTAAATAATTAAGCCAATATAATAAAACAAGCCATGCCTACCATGATTTGTCTTTTAATAAAAACGGGAAATTGAAGAAAGGAAATTATGTTTCAAAAACTATAGCACATCTATTATTAAATTCTAGTGTTGCAAAATGTTTTTCAATTTTTATTATTTTCTACAGTTTAAATTAAATTTGAACTTTCCTGGCTACAAGTTTCCAAAATAAGCTGTGCTTTCTTAACGTCCTATGAACTGAAAACTAGCTGTTTCAGCAGGCGCTGCCTCTAAGCCTCTGATCATCACACGAGGAAATCTCTTCACTGCTGGCGCTGACAACTGATAACTGAGGGTGCCCAGAATCTTCGTCCTCACGTCTAGTAAGTACGTCTAGTAAGACAGTATCTGTTACAGGAATCAACTCCTGGGTACATCACACTCAAGTCAAAGCCTGGAAAGCTGAGGAAGCAACCCCTGACAGCCCAAAGGAACATCCTACATATCAATGTAAAGAAATAGGAAATCTTAAGCTGAAAATCATAAAAAATAAGTAACTAAGTGAGAACTACTCATCTTACTCAGTCTCACTCCTACTTCACCAAATACTTTTTGTCGTTCCTACCTCTCCTTCTCAGCCAAATATTAAAACCTTTTAATGGAAATTATTGACTATGCCACCCTGTGGGAACTGCTTTACTCACTCTACTATTTGCAGTAGGGTTATATACTGTAGCAGCCTCAGGGTGGAATATCAGACAGAGAATTTCAGTTACTGTAGCATTTTGCTTAATTATTATCCTCATAGCAGGAAAAATGTTTACTAACAGAAAATAACACACAGGCCTTTCCAAACATGTGCCTCTGCCTCTCATTAGGTAAGGAATGTTGTTTCTATCTCAGCCAATTGGGCCTAGTAAGAGACGCTGCTGAAAAATTTAAAGAAAGGGCTGAAAAGGTAAGAGAATACCAAAACACCCAAACAGATTATTGGTTTGGAAACAAAATCATAGCATGAGTCATCCCATTTCTGGGCCTTCTCTTCTAATAACATGCCTAGGACTAATGTTCTTACCCTGCCTAATTAACATTTTTTCAAATATTTTTAAATGAAAGGATCATTGCCATTTCACAGACAACTACCCAGAAACAAATACAGAGTGTTACTCCTACAGTCAATCTGAGACCAGAAAACTCTCTGCCCCCAATCAGAAGGAAGTAGCCAGAAAGAACATGCCACCCCTCGTCCTTTTTATAACTATAGGGTCAGGATTGACAGAGCAGGAGTATCACCATCTTGGACAAGCACTGCCATTTTAAAGTTCACCTTGATCAAAAACCACCTAAATCCAAAGGGCATCAGCCTAATGTCTAAGGTCAGCACGACCATAAACCACAAATGACATCTCTGACCAGAAACACTCCAACCATAAGATAAATCCCTCCCCAACCAGAGACATGCCAGCCCAAGACTGCCTCCTCTCCGACCAGAGACATTCCAACCTGCAATGAATTTCTTCCACACATAGAAACATTCCAAGCCTGTGATAAGCTCTCTCACCCTAAAGTCAATACTCTTAGTCTGTAAGAGAGAGCACTCATGACCGAAATTGGCCAGAAGCCCCTCTCAGGTTTATTCTCCAAAATAAACCTGTCTTTGACTGTTGAGCTGATTTTCATGTTTCTTTCCTCTTTCTTTAACTCTTACACTGAGGACTAAAGAAGAGATGGCTGTCCAAGTTCACCTGGAGCCCTGATGGCTGTCCAGCCTGTGCACATCACACTACAGGCCCTGTCTGGGATCAGTCTGAGGGTAGCTTCCCCCAGTGGTGACCCCAGGCTTTTTCACTGTGGTGGATCCATTTTACTACCATTACAGGACTTCCACTTCTCCCTGGCTGTGGACCCATTTCCAGCGATCAGCTTTGACAAATTGGCAAATTCTTAAGTCACCTGAATCTCCCTTATATTTGGTCTTTCCAGCTACTCACAGTGCCCAGTATACCCACCTCTGGCACTGGTCTTGCTGGGCCAAAGGACAAACTCTTTTTACCTTTCACCATCAAGCCCCTGTCTACTCATCCGTTATGGGAGAAGCTTCAAGTGGTCCACATGGGACCAGATTGAGCCAACAGATTCTAGTGCCATAACTGAGTTTTCTGAAAGTTGTTCCTGGAAGGCTGATTAAGCTAGCTTTGCATCTTGGCCCAGTTAAAACAGCAATTCCTACCAAGAGAAGTGCTCAGGGAAGAAGAAAGTAGAACAATTTGGGCCACCCCAACAAGGTGGTGATTGCCAGTTAGCAATTGCTTGACTCCAGAGGAATGGGACCATGTCTTATTCCTTGTTCTGCTCCCAGAGCCTTGCATAGGCCTGGCTCAGAGTAGGCACCATTCACTGACTGAATGAACTATTCCCATGAGTGCTGGGAGTGTTTTCCCACCCAAATCATCAGTAACCCTTCCTCTTCTTCAAATTCAGCCTTTGCTGATGCTCAATAAATGTATGTTGAAAGGAAAAAGATGAGGGGTCAGCTCTTCAGAGGACTGAAGAAGTGGGAACAAAACATCCAGGCTTGTCATAATCTCAAGGAAAAAGCAAGTGGTGTCACTTGCTCAAGGATGAGGATTAAGCAATAGGTGTGTGGGGTTGGGTCCTCAATTGTGGGGAAGGTTCTAAACAGATTGCGCTAGGGTATCAGTGAGGCGTGAAGCTTATTCAAGTTCTCACCTGCTATTCCCTCTCTTCAAAACACTCCTCCAGGCTGGGCACAGTGGCTCACACCTGTAATCCCAGCACTTTGGGAGGCTGAGGCAGATGAATCACTTGAGGCCAGGAGTTTGAGACCAGCTTGGCCGACATGGAGAAACCCTGTCTCTACTAAAAATACAAAAAAATTAGCCAAGCATGGTGGTGCATGCCTATAGTCCCAGCTACTCGGGAGACTGAGGCAGGAGAGTCTCTTGAACTCAGGAGGCAGAGATTGCAGTGAGCTGAGATCACACCTCTGCACTCCAGCCTGGGCAATAGGGCAAGACTCTGTTTCACACACACAAGAAAGAAAAAGACTCCTGCACTCACCTGTGCTTCTTTTCTCTGACTTTTACCCTTCTGTCTCTGGTTCAATGTTAGTTCCTCAAGGAGACCTTTCCTAGCCACAGACTAGGTCCAAGTCCTCTTTCGTGCCCTGACAGCCAGCATCCAGTACCTTCCAGTCACAACACTGATCAGAGTTTGTAATTGCATATTACTCTGTGTGTGTTTGTTTGCTGTCTATTTCCCCTGTTCCCTGAAAGGCAATGCCATTCCTGTTTTGCTCTCCATTGTATCCCCAGCATAGGGGCTGGCTCAGAGTTGATATTCAAAAACCATCTGATGGAGAAAGGAATGAATGAATTTTATTCTATCATTTGATGCTCAGAACAACTTCGGGTCTTCAGTGTTGTATTTGTTTCCCTTTCACATGAGGAAAGTGAAAATCAGAACTGTAGAGGGACACAGAGGGGACTGGAATCAGTTCTACTGGATATAGAGCCCACATCTGTCCTGCTGCCTGGTTGAAGCGGAGGGTCCAGGTTAGTGAGAATGGGAGAGATGCAGGGGAGATAGGAAGACAGTCAGGAAGGGCCAGGGCCAAGTCCGGCACAGTGAGGAAGGTACAGAAGTCCAGGATGCTGCCCAGCTGACTTCAGCCTGACCCTGGGAGTCAAGAAGGATGGATGAATGGTTGTATATCATTGACATGGAGCAGGGCAAAGGGGGTGCAGACTCGAGGGGCTGTGGATTTCTTCTCAATTATCTTCTGAATTATCTTGATGTCTTCAAGAGGCCGTGCAATCCTAGTTAAAAGATGAATTCCAGAGGCTGGCTTTGCTCCTGCTCCCAACCCACTGTGTGACCTTAAACAAGTGATTAAACATCTCTGTGCCTCAGCATCTTCAGTTGCAAAATATGGATGATAACAGCACCTACCTCATGAGGTTGTTTTAAGAATTAAATGAGTTAATAAATGTAAAGTCCTTAAAACAGTGCTTGGGAAGTAACATTTGCCATAGTGTTAGCAATTATTATTTAAAGGGCATCTTTTGTGAATTGAACAGTCTCCTATGGTTACTATGGTTTAAATTAATATTAAGTGTAGGCAGGCCATGGTGGCTCATGCCTGTAATCTCAGCACTTTTGGAGGCCAAGGTAGGTGGATCATTTGAGGTCAGGAGGTTGAGATCAGCTTGGCCAACATTATGAGACCCTGTCTCTACTAAAAATACAAAAATTAGCCAGGCATAGTGGCACATACCTGTAATCGCAGCTACTCGGGAGGCTGAGGTAGTAGAATCACTTGAACCCAGGAGGCGGAGGTTGCAGTGAGCTGAGATCACACCACTACACTCCAGCCCGGGTGACAGAGCAAGACTCCATTTCAAATAAATAAATAAATAAATAAATGTAGTGAAGTCACAAGTACAAGCTCCATATTCAACAAGCAGACCTTTTAATTTGTGATGGGATGAATTATTAGTTTGAATTCCTCGCTTCCTTATAAAAGAGTTGAACATCACACCTTGCCATAGCCAATAGACAATGCCCCTCAACCTTGGGTTTGACCAAAATATTTCCTGTAGCCAAAGGGATGTTAGCAGATGAGGACTCAAGCAGAGGCTGAAATATGTTTGTATGGATCAGCTTTCTCTCCTGAGTTCCAGTGATCCACCGTTAGAAGAACATGCCCCAGGGACCTATTACCTGTTCAGCCCTTGGCCCCAGGAGAAAACCCAGTTATCGGATCCAAACTGAACCCAGGGCCAGGCGGAGCCAAGCCCAGCTGGCCAGCAGCTGGCCAGCAGAGTAACCCAGCTGAGCCAGCCTAGATCAACTGAACTATAGTTGATATTCATACCCACAAGCATGAGAATAAAACTTATTGTAAGCATGGTTGGGGTGGTTTGTTACACAGCATTATTATTGCAAAAGTCAACTAAGACATATTTCTATCAATAAGTCTAATAAATTTTAAAAATAAATCAGCCTTGGCAACATGGTAAATCCTATCTCTACAAAAAATACAAAAATTAGCTGGGCATGGTGGCACACATCTCTGGTCCCAGCTACTTGAGAGGCTGAAGTGGGAGGATCAGTTGAGCCCAGGAGGTCAAGACTGCAGTGAGCCATGATCATACCACTGCACTTCATTCTGGGCAACAGTGCAAAACCCTGTTTCAAAATAATAATAAGAATAAGAAGTTTCAAGGGACCTTTGATGAATATTTAAACTTCCTTAAACAATCATATGCATCAGTCAATGCCAGTTTCATGAGAGAAAACATGGCGCACTCAAAAGGGGGTAACTGCGGAGTTTTAACAAGGGCCTATTTACAGAGATGTGCGTAGGGTTAAGGAAACCAACAAGGGATGGGGAAGCACTCAGGGACTAGCAAGAGCAGGAAGCTGTTACTGCCTTAGGCTTGAGGGAACAAGGGATGGCAACAGTGATAGCTGAACCCAGAAATAGCTGCAGCCTTAGGTGAAGGAACCAGAGCTATTGTTCAACCTCAGCCTGGCCAGGTGGGAGCTGAAGGAGAATAAATACTCTGCTCTCTTTCTTCTCCTACTTTCTCATCTCTTGCTGGTTCCTGCCATTGACTGAACCCAGCTGGAAACAAGAGGAGAAGGGCGCATGAGTCACACAGACAATGGAAGTCCTCCTGGATCACAGAGCAGGGTGGAGTAAGGAGGAGGACAGAGCTGGGGGAACAGAGACTAAATAGCACACAGTCACCTCTCACAGCTGAAACAGTCAGCACAGGATAATAGCTACTAAGAAATCTTAGTGGCCTAACATACAATAAAAGTTTATTTCTTGCTTATGTAAAGACCATTGTTCGTGGTTCCTGAATGCTCCTGGTTGGGTCGCTCTGTTGGGTGGCTTTCCATCAAAGAGTGATTCAGGGGCCGGGCGTGGTGGCTCATGCCTGTAATCCAGCACTTTGGGAGGCCAAGGCAGGCAGATCACTTGGGGTCAGGAGTTCAAAACCAGCCTGGCCAACATGGTGAAACCCTGTCTCTACTAAAAATACAAAAGTTAGCCAGGAGTGGTGGCAGGCACCTGTAACCCCAGCTACTCTGGAGGCTGAGGCAAGAGAATGGCTTGAACCCAGGAGGTGGAGGTTGCAGTGAGCCGAGATTATGCTATTGCACTGCAGCCTGGGAAACAGAGAGAGACTGTCTCAGGAAAAAAAAAAAAAAAAAAAAAGATTCAGGCTCTTTCCATCTGGTAAAGTCTTCATCCTTGATGTGTGGCCTCTAAAGTCAACACATAATGGAAAGAAGCTCATGGGAAAAGCAAGCCAGATACCAAACCTGATGGCCCAGAGGGGACACACTTAACTTCTACTCTCTCCCACTGACTATACCTGGTCACTTGGTCCACTTAACCACAAGAGGTTGAGAATGGAGTTCCATGTCAAGCAGCCAGTTCCTATCAACAACAAGCTACAGTGGACTTCCTCTGTGGAAAGGGAGCCCAGTTTATCTGGTGGTCAGATAGCCTTCTTTTCCATGACAATCTTAGTTAGCTAAATTCCCTAAACATTTTAACTTGCATTGTTAAAGATAACATAGCTATTTTCTTTTTTAAGCATTTCACTTGTTTAATCAGATAAGCAAAACTTCTCTAAGCATCTAATCAGAAAAACCTAATAAACTGATAACATGTAGTAAATCTCAATTATCTTAAAACAGTCCATCACTGTTTATAAACTTCATATATTCTCATACATTTCTCTTAAAAATCATGTGTTTAGAAACAATCACTTAACTGCTTATTAATACATGTCATTCCTGTAGATAACAGGAAAGTACTAATACAATGGATTTATTTTGTCATCTCTATTTTTAAACTCTGAACTGTCCATAAACTTATTTACTAAGAGGACAATTTCACTCTACCCAGCAATAACTAAGATTACCATCTCAGTAGGCTGAGTTGTTGTTTATTACATGGACAGTTTTGACTGGGATGCAAAACTTGATTCTCCCTGACAGATGTGCTGAGCGTTTTTTACACAAACGCTCAGACAGCTGGAATTGCAAATCTATATCCAGTAATAGGGGAGTTTTCATGGGACCTATCCATTTGAATCCATGCTACACCATCATCTAACTCTTTCATTAAATTTGAGTATACTGAAGCTGATAACTTCACATCATGTTAAGCAGGCTTCCAAACTAATTAATGACTAACTAATCTGCATGATGTAATCTGTAGCAAATGATTGTAACTTCTGTATTGTACCCTCCAATGAAAAGAGGACAACTCAGGTATAAGGAGGAGTTACCCCCTCCCTTCTTTTAAACTTTTCTTTAAAAATCTACCTTGTGACAAATTCCAGAGCACCTCCAACTTTGTTGATATGTTTTCCACGCCACTAGACTCTACCCTTTCTGAACTTCCTTGCTCTGAACTCTCAATTCTCTTTCTCCTCTCTTGCTTTTGGATCCTCCTGAGAAGCCCCCTGTCCATTCCAGACAAAACCTACTAACTGAGGCACACCTGCTCTTGTTTATACTCCCTGAGATAAAACAGAACATAAAAATTGGATCATAGCCAGGCACAGTGGTTCATGCCTGTAATTCCAATATTTTGGGAGGCCAAGGCAGGTGGATTGCTTGAGCCCAGGAGTTCAAGACCAGCCTGGACAACATGGCAAAACCCCATCTCTTCAAAAAATACAAAAATTAGACAGGCATATTGGCACGTGCCTGTGGTCCCAGCTACTAGGGGGACTTCTGATTTCAGAAGAGAGGGATACCGAATGGATTAAAAAGGCTAATTGGCAAAATCCTCTGGAAAACTTTAATAGAGCAAATGAGGGTACACAATAGAATAGAAGCTTGCACTTTAGCCAGAGAACTTTTAGATGCCATCCCAAAAGTCTTTCCAAAACACATAGATTGGGTAAAATTTGGCAATGCTGTCAAAGTCCTAACATAACTGATTTAGATCATTTTTAAGGATTCAAAAAGACATTTAGGCCAGGCACGGTGGCTCAAGCCTGTAATCCCAGCACTTTGGGAGGCCGAGACGGGCGGATCACGAGGTCAGGAGATCGAGACCATCCTGGAGAACACGGTGAAACCCTGTCTCTACTAAAAAAATACAAAAAACTAGCCAGGCAAGGTGGCGGGCGCCTGTAGTCCCAGCTACTTGGGAGGCTGAGGCAGGAGAATGGCATAAACCCGGGAGGCGGAGCTTGCAGTGAGCCGAGATCACACCACTGCACTCCAGCCTGAGCAACAGAGCGAGACTCTGTCTCAAAAAAAAAAAAAAAAAAAAAGACATTTAAACAATACTCTGGTGTGTCTGATAACAGTGTTAATAATAGAAAAAAATGAATCTATGTTAAGCTCAGCTTTTTTTTACTGGCCTTGACTAAGAGTTTGTTACCCTCGTTTAGTGACATCAGATAAATTGGATAACCACTCAGACATGTGATCTAGTTAATATTGTGGGCTTCTCCACAAAAAAGAAAAGTCTACATCTGCTAGGATTACAAGCTTTCAAGTAGCAACAGTTGGCCAATCCACAACAGGGATTTCAAAAACAGCAATTTCAGCTCTCACCAGATCAGAGAAACATACGTTTTTATTGTAAGAATCCTGATCACAGGCCGGGCGCGGTGGCTCAAGCCTGTAATCTCAGCACTTTGGGAGGCCGAGATGGGTGGATCAGGAGGTCAGGAGATTGAGACCATCCTGGCTAACATGATGAAACCCCGTCTCTACTAAAAAATACAAAAAAAAAAAAAAAAACTAGCTGGAAAAAAAAAGAAAAAAAAGAAAAAAAAAAAAAAAACTAGCCGGGCGAGGTGGCGGGTGCCTGTAGTCCCAGCTACTCGGGAGGCTGAGGCAAGAGAATGGCATAAACCCGGGAGGCAGAGCTTGCAGTGAGCTGAGATCCGGCCACTGTACTCCAGCCTGGGCGACAGACCGAGACTCCGTCATGACAGAACCATCAGAGTAGGACTGCTCCGAGGAAATTCCAGGGTCCTTTCCTTTCCTTCTAATGCCCCTGGTGAAATGAATTTAACTATTAATGGTGAAAAGACCAAGGTTTTAACTGATACTGGAGCAACTTTATCTGTTTTAAATTCCACCTCCATAAAGGGCCTCTTCCTTGGAGTGCAGAAACCTTAAACATGGTGGAAATTTCTAATTGACCCATGACTGGGCACAAAACCTTACTGTTGCCTTTCCAATTAGATACCTTAGTCCATTATCATGAATTTTTTTTTTTTTTTTTTTTTTGAGACGGAGTCTCGCTCTGTCGCCCAGTCTGGAGTGCAGTGGCGCAATCTCGGCTCACTGCAAGCTCCGCCTCCCGGGTTTACGCCATTCTCCTGCCTCAGCCTCCCGAGTAGCTGGGACTACAGGCGCCCGCCATCTCGCCCGGCTAGTTTTTTGTATTTTTTAGTAGAGACTGGGTTTCACCGTGTTAGCCAGGATGGTCTCGATCTCCTGACCTCGTGATCCACCCGTCTCGGCCTCCCAAAGTGCTGGGATTACAGGCTTGAGCCACCACGCCCGGCCTCATTATCATGAATTTTTGCTTGTATCTTCAGCCCCAACTCACCTTCTTGGGAGAGATTTCCTAGAATTACACAATGCACATATTTCTTTTTTTCCAAAGGCGATAATGTATTTGAACCTGTCAGTAGAACCAACTGAAGCAGAACCAACTAACGTGTCACTTAAATTTTTCTTCCCCTGCTTGTTCTATTTAAATTTCTTCAGCAACCTCTGGCGCCTCAGAAAAGTCTTCTGAGTCCATGAAACAATTGCTTGATAACTTGCTAGCCCATTGTGGTCTCAGTCTTTCACTGATATTGGGGAAATTCTTTCAGCTACTACCATTAAAATGGAAGTAAACCCTTAAAAATCAAATATCAAGTAGTATCCTTTGTGACCAGAGGCATTCTAAATAATTAAAGCCATAATTGAAGAGTATATCAAGAAGGGATTTATCCTTCTGTGTACCAGTCTGTGCAGCACCCTTATTCTACCTGTTCAAAAGCCTAATGGTGAAGGATGAGGATTTGTACAGGACTTAATGGCTATCAGTAACACTGTAGTGCCACAGCACCCTGTGGCTCCCAATCCGCACACTTTGTTAGCTAACATTCCCGAGAATAGCACTATTTTTATAGTGGTACACTTACGTAGTGTTGTTATTAGAATTATTGTGGATCCTAATAGCCAGTATCTGTTTGCCTTACTCAGAATAATTGACAGCATACTTGGACTGTTATACATCAAGGGTATACTGAAAGCCCTATTTATTTTTCACTGATCCTGAAAGTTTATCTAAATGATGTCTCACTTGAAATGTTTCTACTTTACTTTAGTACATAGATGATTTACTTCTTTGTTCACCTAACTTGTTTGCCTTTCAGCAGGATAGCCTGCATCTTTCTAAAGATGTTTTATTTTTAATTATTATGGATACATAATAGTTGTACATATTTATGGGGTACATGTGAGGTTTTGATATAAGCATACAATGTGCAATGATCAAATCAGGGTAATTAGAGTTATCCACTACCTCAAACATTTAAAATATACAATAAATTATTGTTAACAATAGTCTCCCAACTGGGCACGGTGGCTCACGCCTGTAATCCCAGCACTTTGAGAGGCCAAGGCGGGTGGATCACAAGGTCAGGAGTTCAAGACCAGCTGGGCCAACATAGTGAAACCCCGTATTTACTAAAAAATACAAAAATTAGCCAGGCATGGTGGCACATGCTCGTAGTCCCAGCTACTCAGGAGGCTGAGGCAGAAGAATCGCTTGAACCCAGGAGGTGGAGGTTGCTGTGAGCCAAGATCATGCCAGTGTACTCCAGCTTGGGCAACAGAGTGAGACTCTGTCTCAAAAAAAAAAAAAAAAAAATAGTATCCCTAATGTGCTACCAAATACTAGATCTTATTTCTTCTATCTAACTGTATTTTTTTTTTACTCATTAACCATCCCCTTTTAATCCCCCTCCCCACTACCCTCCCCAGCTTCTGGTAACCAGTTTATCAAAAGAACATCCACACTCCCATGTTTACTGCAGCACCATTTACAATAGCCAAGATATGGAATCAACCTAGGTGTCCATCAGTAGATGAATGGATAAAGAAAATGTGGCACATACATGCAATGGAATATTATTCAGCCATAAAATAGATTGAAATCCTATCATTTGCAACAATGCAGATGGAATTGGAGGACATTACATTAAGTAGCTTATTTAAGCCAGGCACAGAAAGACAAATGCCACATATGCTCACTCATATGGGGGTGCCTGCATCTTCTAAGGCAACTCACAGGCAAATGTCACAAATTCTCTAAAGAAAAATTCCAGTTGGCCGGGCACGGTGGCTCAAGCCTGTAATCCCAGCACTTTGGGAGGCCGAGGCGGGCAGATCACGAGGTCAGGAGATCGAGACCATCCTGGCTAATATGGTGAAACCCCGTCTCTACTAAAAAATACAAAAAAAAAAAAAACTAGCCGGGCGAGGTGGCGGGCACCTGTAGTCCCAGCTACTCGGAGGCTGAGGCAGGAGAATGGCGTGAACCCGGGAGGCGGAGCTTGCAGTGAGCTGAGATCCGGCCACTGCACTCCAGCCTGGGCGACAGAGCGAGACTCCGTCTCAAAAAAAAAAAAAAAAAAAAAGAAAAATTCCAGTTATGCCAAGAACAAGTTAAATGTTTTGGTCATTTAATATCTAAGGAGGGGTTTTCCATCAACTCTGATAGAGTTAAAGGCATAATTGTCTTTCTAAAACCAAACACCAAGAAATAGTTATGAAGCTTCCTCTGATTGGCAGGATATTGTCAAAACTGTAATCCTAATTTTTCTCTAATGACCCGACCTCTTTGTGAATTACTAACAATTGACCAGCCAGAGCTATTAATATTTGTGCACTAGACACATAGGAGTGCCTTGAGAGTTCTTTTTTTTTTTTTTTTTTTGAGACGGGGTCTTGCTCTGTTGCCCAGGCTGGAGTGCAGTGGCACGATATTGTGCACTAGACACATAGGAGTGCCTTGAGAGTTCTTTTTTTTTTTTTTTTTTTGAGACGGGGTCTTGCTCTGTTGCCCAGGCTGGAGTGCAGTGGCACGATATTGGCTCACTGCAACCTCTTCCTCCCAGGTTCACGCCATTCTCCTGCCTCAGCCTCCAGAGTAGCTGGGACTACAGGCACCCGCCACCATGCCCGGCTAATTTTTTTTTGTAGTTTTAGTAGAGACGGGGTCTCACCATGTTAGCCAGGATGGTCTCAATCTCCTGACCTTGTGATCCGCCCGCCTCGGCCTCCCAAAGTGCTGGGATTACAGGCATGAGCCACTGCGCCCAGCGAGAGTTCTTATACAAAAACATGGGAATCATAACAGACTCACAGGGTATTACAGCCAGAGGTTGGACTCAGTGGCTCAAGGCCTGCCCTCATGTCTGAGTGCTATTTCAGCTACTGCCCTGCTATTTAGGTCTATAGAAGAAACAATAATGGGTCCCCCATAACTATACACACTCCATTTACTCCACTGAAGCACTCTTAAATGCATATCATATCCAATGTTAATCAATGAGTCCATTGACTTCTTATGAGATCCTTTTACTTTCATCTCCTAATGTAACTATTACCCAATGCAATAGTTGAACTCTGCTACTCTTTTGCCCTTTCCATTCAACGTATCTCACCATAACTGTCTGACACTTAACTGCTCAACTCCCTCTCCCCAGAGCTGATTTACAGGAAAGACCCTTGGACAATCCAGATTTTATTTGGTTCACAGATGGATCCTACTTGAGAAATAAAGATAGAAAATTTTCTGCAGGTTATGCAGTAGTTTCAAGTATATGATCGAGGACTTTTATCGAGGATGGATGGTTCCCTAATGTTTCATCAGCCCAGCAGGCAGAATTAGCTGCTTCAACTCATGTTTGTTTCTTAGTTGAAGGAAAAACCACAAGTGTTTATACTGACAGCAGGTATGCCATTGGTGTGGCTCAGGATTTTGGTACGCTATGAAAACAAAGAGTATTCCTCACCTCTGCTGGGCAGAGCATTAAAAATGAAAAACAAGTTTCAGAGCTCTTAGGTGCTGTTCAAAAAACCTAAAGCTTTGGCCATTATCAAAGCCCTGGAGCCAAGTGCAGTGGCTCACACCTCTAATACCAACACTTTAGGAGATTGAGGCAGGCAGATTGCTTGAGCCCAGGAGTTTGAGACCAGCTTGGGCAACATGGTGAAACCCCATCTCTACAAAAAATACAAAAATTAACCAGGTGTGGTGGCACACCCTTGTAGTCCCAGCTATTCAGGAGGCTGGGGTAGAAGGATTGCTTGGGCCTGGAAGGTCGAGGCTGCAGTGAGCCATGATTGCACCACTGTACTTGCTCTACTCTGGGCAACAGAGTGAGACCCTGTCTCAAAAAAAAAAAAAAAAAATCATCCTGAGACACTCTAAAGCAAGCTTGTCCAACCCGCAACCCACAGGCCACATGAGGCCCCAGATGGCTTTGAACGCAGCCCAACACAAATTCATAAACTTTCTTAAAACATTATGAGTTTTTTTGTGATTTCTTTTTTTAGCTCATCAGCTATTGTTAGTGTTAGCATATTTTATGTGTGGCCCAAGACAACTCTTCTCCTTCCAATGTGGGCCAGGGAAGTCAAAAGACTGGATACCCCGCTCTAAAAGAAATGAGCCTGAAGCTAGAGGCAACTATTTTGCAAATCAGGTAGCTAAAGAAACTGCCTTAACTAAGAAATTTCGTTCCCCTAACTCTTATTTCATACAAATATTCAAATTAACCCCCTCAATATTGAGGGAGGCTCAACAGGCTGCCCCAGATACAGAAAATAAGGTTTGGGAAGGAAAATGGAGACAATATGCTTCCCAGACTCGTATATGGTACGGCCCAGATCCAGGTAACAAACCCATAATGCCCACTGGATTGCAGTTTCCATGGTTGGAGTGTGTATACAAGTTGGGGACCCATTGGGGTTCCAAAAAGATGAGTGAACGGGGATTGAAAACCATCATTTACTGTAGCAGAGAAGGTGGCATCTAGATGTATCAACCAGTGCCCCTGGTTGCAAAGGATTATCACATGGGCAAGTCTTTCCATGGCACTCCCGGGCACTTTCCCTTATCCTTTGGACCTTCTGAGGGGTGGCAACTGGATTTTATCCAGATGCTGCCCTCCCATGGCTAAAAATATGTCCTGGTTATGATTTGAATGTTTTCTTACTGAGTGGAAGCCTTTCTATGCAGAAGGGCCACCACCTTAACAGTAGGAGGAATGCTATGAGAATGCATTAGCCCATGTTGGGGAATCCCCTTGGGACTCCACAGTGATGAGGAATCCATTTTATAGGACGGTCATGAAATCAATTTGTAAAATCTTGCCTCTTATACAACACTTCCATTGTGCCTCTCACACCCAGTCTCCTGGGTTGGTCAAGCACATTAATGGGACTATAAAAACCCAACTGGCTAAGTTAACAGAAGCTTTTAACCTTATATGGCCTAAGACTCTTCCACTGGTCTTGCTTAACATGAGATCCACTCCTTTTGGAAAACACAAATTGTCTCCTTATGCAATCATTACTGATTAGCCTTCATCATCACAGGACCCTAGTTTTAATTCAACAGGACTAAAAGGTGAAATTCTACACTATTGTAAAAACTTTGTTAAGTTTCTTAATAACAGCTGGCTGGTAATGGACTTTCCATAGAGCACTTCCAAGAGGTGAAGATAAAAAATTTCATAACTTACAACCAGGTGATTTTGTATCCTGGAAAAGATTAAGGATTCTCTCCAGCCTCGTTGGAGAGGTCCTTATCAGGTACTCCTCACACTCCTGCACTGCAAAATTAAAAGAAGTCCATTTTTCTCATTTTAAAAAATACTAAATATCCTGAGTGGGTTGTTTCATCAAAGAGTGACCTCCGGGTCAGGAACAGGGACTCATGTCTGCAATCCCAGCACTCTGGAAGACCCAGGCAGGAGGATCACTTGAGCGCAGGAGTTCAAGACCAGCCTGGGCAACACAGCGAGACTCTGTTTCAATTTTTTAAAAAAATTTAATTAGCCAGGCAATCTTCCTGCCTTAGCCTGGGCACCACAGGTGTGTGCCACCATGCCTGGATAATTTTTTATTTCTATTATTTTTTAGTAGAGATGAAATATTGCTATGTTGCCCAGGCTGGTCCCAAACTCCTGAGCTCAAGTGATCCACCCGCCTAGGCCTCCCAAAGTCCTGGGATTACAGGCGTGAGCCACCATGCCCGGCCAGCACTTCGATTAAACTATCCCAAAGTATTGCCACTGGAGGAAACATAGCCGATGGCTGGATCTGCCATATGATTCCTAGATCTATTCATTACCAATATATGCAATTAGTGACACCTGTCGCTGATTTTTCAGATGTCCCTGGTGTCACCACTTATTTAGAACAACCCTTTGGGGATTAACTTTCCAGGTCTAACTTCATAACCCCAATACTATCACCCCCTGTTTTAATTTGTCTCTGGTTGTTAATGTTGGCCTGAGTTTTAACCCAGGCTATACCTTGATCCACATGTTATTGGATAAACAAACGTGCTAAAGAAGATAAAAATGAGCCTCTACTATGCCAACAATATAAATCAATAGGCTACCACATACATGGATTCCAGAAGGCTTGCAAAGGAGGAAATTCCTGATTTAATTTGTTATTGTTACTCCCCATGAATTAGAATTAGTCTATTAACAAAAATACCTTGAGGGGAATCACCTGCCTCCCACGGGTTCTGTGTTTGTATGTGGCATTGGGACTGATTTGCCTACATAAGGATGGGCACGTTGCTTTAATAGCTGGCAGATAGAAGGCGTATGCTTGTTAGGACATTTTCTAAATCCCTTGTCACTGCATAAAAATAAATGAAAAGATCCCCTTTTTCCCTCTCTTACAGAGCTAAGAGGACTACATCAAGCTAAGAGGATCTACATATGATTAGAAACCTGTCAGCTACCATTGATCAGATAGCTGGAAACGCTGGAAAAAGCATTGTAGCTCAACAAAAGTCTTTAAATTCTTTAGTCCAGGTAGTACTAAATAACAGAATTGCCTTGGACTATTTATTGGCTAAATAAGGAGGTGGCTGCACAGTAGCTCATACTACCTGTTGTACCTATATTAACACCTCTACAGAAGTGGAAACTTGAGAAATAGTAACTTAAAAGGCTAACTGGTTACAGGCATAATTACAAACTGATCCTCTAAATAACTTTTTTCGTTGGTTACCCTCGGACTAAGTTTTTATTCCATTCTGGTCTTCAAGTTGTTATTACTAAAATCATAAGCATAATTGTTATTTTCCTGAATATTAAGTTACTTATGAATTACATTTTCGTTTGCTTTAGGTCAAAGACTAAGGCCAGAATAATGCTCTCCTAGTGCTGGGGATGATTCATTATTCAAGAGAATAACATGAGAATAGCCTCAAATCACGACCTACCCCACTTTGCTAGCAACCTGGCCCACCTGCAATAACAAGGCTCTTTCTCCCCTGCTGAGAAACATGACTTCCTGCCAATGAGACTTCCCAGGGCCAAGGAATGAAGAACTTTCACCCCAACCTAGCTGGTACCACAGGTATGTGCCACTCCAACCTAAGCAGAGATTGATCACCAATGTTTCCATGGGAAGAGTTTTGGTGCTTTTTTTTTGGTTTTTGTTTTTTGTTTTTTTCGAGACAGAATCTCACTCTGTGGTCCAGGCTGGAGTGCAGTGGCGCAATCTCGGCTCACTGCAACTTCCACTTTTCATGGGAAAAGTCTGAACAAAAGGCGGGAATTGATAACCTACAAGTCACATTTATTAAGCAGGCTTCCAAATCAATCCACCTTGGAGAGGTCTTGTGACTTGGAGATATTCTGCCACTGAGTAAGGAATCTTATTGTAAGTTCCTCAGATTGTTGATGTACTAATCATTGCATGGCCTGTTGACATTGACCAGGACGCTAATTTAGGGTTAGCTGAAGTATGAAGTTCTACTGAGTGTCTTTCATGTAGACCTTTTTTTTAGCCTGTATGATGGAATTTGTATCTAATGATCATAACTTCTATATTGTACCCTCCAATGAAGAGGGGACAACTCTGGTGTGAGGAGTCTCCCTCCCTTCTTTTAAACTTTTCTATAAAAATCTTTCACTATGTGACAGACTCCAGAATACCTCTGACTTTGTTGGTGTGTCTTCTAGGTCAATTCTCACATTTTGCTTTCAATAAACATTTATAAAATTATTTATTGGCACAGAGGCACATACCCATAGTCCCAGCTACTCAGGAGACTGAAGGGAGAGAGTCGCTTGAGCCTAGGAGTTAAGTCCAGGCTGGGCAACGTAGCGAGACCTTGTCTCTGAAAAAAAATGTGTGTGTGTGTGTGTGCGTGTGTGTGTATATATATATATGTATTTCTGCCTCAACATCCTCAATTCAGTTGACAAGGTCAACCCTCACAAAGATTGCATCAATTTCCTCATTGCTTGGATGAATTCTGCATTTCTTTCATTTTCTTAAGGAGCAATAAGTTAGGGTAATAAGGTGGGTAAGAGTATAGACTCTGGAGGCAGACTGTCTGGGTAAATTTCTGTTCTACTTTGTAGCTGTGTGACAATGGGCAAGTCCTTACCCTATCTGTGCTTTAGTTGCTTTATCTGTAAATTGATGATGATAATAGTACTTAACTTAAAGGGCTATCAGTATATTGGGAGTTAATACAAGTAAAGCATTTAGAACAGTGTTTGGCAAAGGAGTGAACTAAATAGTATATACTTATTTGCTAACATTTTTAAGACTCTAAAGGTTTCTTATGGCTCAAGCCTGTATCCTAGCTTTAGGCCGAGATGGCGGATCAAAGTCGGAGATCACATCCTGACTAGTAATCGTCTCTACTAAAACTACAAACTAGCCGTCGATGGCTGTATCCTACTCGGAGGCTGAAGGAGATTGAACCCGGTTAGCTTGCAGTGACCTGAGATCCACAGCATCCAGCCTGGTACAGCGCGAGACTCCGTCTCAAAGACTCTAAAGGTTTCTTTAATGTTATTTCAATCACTCCTTCACATCCTTATGTAATTCCACCATAATGTCTTCAAATTCTGTATCCTGAGCACATTATCCCTTTCTCTGTAGGCCTGAATGAACCTGCCCCCCTCCAAGGCTTTGCTTGGCATTACACAGCACATGGAAAGAGCAAGATGAGACAAGTGGCTTGAGTCACAGAGTACAAGAGCTGAGTGGCCTTGATCTCCCTAACATTGTTCCAGACTTTCCCACTAACGTTCATTTCTAGAGTAAACAAGGAATGAGATCTTCCTCAGAGACAAGGAATGACCCAGGGATAGGAAGGTGGCTTCTGGGATTCCAGCAACATTTTCTCCTTCTGAAGCAAACACCACCAGTTCTGAAATTATTGGAATTCCTAGCCTGGAACTTCCACGCATAGGAAAGGAGTTTGAAACATCAGGATTCCAGCAGTGCTCCTCTTGTGCCAGACTTTTCTACGTGGCTCAGCCAGGGGCTAGGGCTGGGGCTGGGAAGAAGCGTCAGGGAAGTGTACCAGGAACCTCAGGGAAGGATTCCCCCAAGAAAAAGAGTTCCTGACCCACTCACTCCATCTGGGGAGATGCCGTCTTAGTCTCCACCATGAAGAGAAACACTGGCTAGAACAGCAGAGCAGGAAAAGAGGATGAGCTCAGGTCCTCAGTGAGTCACTGAAACCTCCCTGGAGCAGGCTCTCCTGGCTCCAGGCAAAGTGGTGATCAATGGCCTGGCTGCTGTAGCTGTTTTAGCCAGGTGTTAATTATAGCTGAAAAAAAATTCATTAATATGACATTGGAGTTTGCCCAGCTCTTAAATTCATATCTACAGATAACAAACTAAACGTGGAATAAAGGACAAAGTGGGATTTATGAGGATCCACAGATCTCATTGGGCTATCTAATTGTGGCAGAGCCCTTAAGTCAAGATGCAAGAGACCCAACCCTGATCCCAGCTCCAACCGTGCCCAGCTCTGTGTGCCCTTGAGCAGGCCACTTCACCTTCCTGGGCCTCAACTTCTACTCTCTCCTCTTGGCCCATCCTTTCCCTATAATATGTATAGATTATTTAAATCTCCACCTTCTCACACCAACACTCTTAGAATAAAGATAAGAAGAATAAATATTAATTTGCATATTGATGGCACTTGGTACGTGATTCAAAGACGAGAGGTGTAACTAATATACTAGATGACAGAAACAAAACCAATGTTGGCTCTATCTAGTAATGAAACGTTCAGGGGAACATTCAGATTTGTGCTGATGGTCTGTTACTGGAAAATGGACTCAGGGAATAACCACACCACTTGTGAAAAGGATGAGGGAATTGATGTCACCTCTAAGTTCATTATGAATGAAGTAAGACTTGGTGAGGTTTCTCTCCTAGTCACAGTGGAAGTCCTACTTGTTCCCTTCATCCCCCCCTCCCCCCTCTCAGAGCTTCACTCTTTCAATAGTCTCTCAATCTCCTGTATTTCAGCTTTCCCTCTCTACTGGACCTCTCTGGGTAATATTTAAACATGTTTATATCTCTCTTATTAAAAACAAGAAAGTCTGCTCTGTTTTTCTCTTCAGCTGTTGTTCTCCTTCCTTTATTCCTCCCTTCCTCCAGATTTTCTTAAAGAGTTGTGTATCTTTGATGCTACCCTTCCCCCACCTGCCATGGTTCTTAATCCAGGACTCCACGCTGCTGTGTCACCAGCATTGCTTTTGCTAAGGTCACCAATGATCATCATGTTGCTAAGTCTAATGTATGCTTTTACACATCAGACATGTTTTCATCTTTCTCAACCTCTCGGCTAAACTGCTGATGAACATTCCACCTAGAGTAGATGGTGATTTTTTTGTTTTTGTTTTTTGTTTTTGTCAGAGTCTCATTCTGTCACCCAAGCTGGAGTGCAGTGGCGCCATCTCAGCTCACAGCAACCTCCACCTCCCGGGTTCTAGTGATTCTCCTGCCTCAGCCTCCTGAGTACCTGGGATTACAGGCACAAGCCACCATGCCAGGCTAATTCTTGGATTTTTAGTAGAGATGGGGTTTAATACAGATGGGGTTGGCCAGGCTGGTCTCAAACTCCTGATCTCAGGTGATCCACCTGCCTCGGCCTCCCAAAGTTCTGGAATTACAGGTGTGAGCCACAGCACCCAGCCGAGGTAGATGATAGTATAGTTCCTAGTTGTATCTGTGCTCTCTGTGATGTGACTTTGTATTAGTAGTTCTCTTGTCAGAGGTTAAGTATACTTTCCCAGTCCACTAGTGTTGGGATTGGCTGTGTGACTTGCTTTAGCCAATGGGGTATGGGAGGAAGTGACAGTGTGCCAGAATGAGCCCAGAACTTCAGGGGTATTGCATGTTTCTATTAACTTTGCTTATGCCACTGCAATGTCATGGGAAGAAAATGTTGCGGCTCCTGAAGAATGAGAGACGCGTGAAGCAGAGCTGCTCTGGCTGACCCACTGACTGCCTGTAAGCATGAGTGTGATAGTTACTGCTTACTGTTGATCCCACTAACTTTGGAGTGGTTTGTTACACAACACTGTTATGGTAAACAGTAGCCTTATAATAGCCTCCTTAAAATAGCCATCGGCTTCAAAAACTTCTAGAAATCAAAGTTGTTCACCAATGGCTTGCTTTTTTCATTTTATTTACTTATTTTGAGACAGGGTCTTGCTCTGTCACCCAGGCTGAAGTGCAGTGGCACCATCACAGCTCACTGCAAACTCCACCTCCCAGGCTTAGGCAATCCTCCCACCTCCACCTCCCGAGAAGCTGGGACTATAGGCACATGCTACCACGCTCAGCTAAGTTTTGTATTTTTTGTAGAGACAGGGTTTCATCAGGTTGGCCAGGCTGGTCTCTGAACTCCTGGGATCAAGTGATCCTCCCACCTTGGCCTCCCACAGTGCTGGGATTACAGTGTAAGCCATTGCACCCAGCCAATAGCTTTCTTAAGACTCCATTTTTTCTCTTTCTATATCTGAGTACTGGAAGAAAATGGAAGGTTCCAAGGAGAAGACATGTTGGTTTTTGAAATGTTATGAGAATCCCAAATTTCAATATAAGAATTTGAGATCTAGGATCTGTGGGTTTAGACCACATGGGAGGTGATTTTAAGCATTAACATCACAGCTTTCTTACCTGGAAAGCACCAACCAGGACATAAGGTAGCTGAACTTTCACTTTTCTACAAACAGGTATTCTTTTTTTTCTTGGTTGGCATTTATGACCATAAATTCCCAGTGTCTGATATTTATAAACATTAACACTGTTTCCTATACTTCTGAAAATAGTAAAATGTTCATTATTAAATTCTGAAACCATGTCCCACAATTTCTGTTTCTAAGTTATGTACCTTTCTGGCACCAGTCACAGAGTTTCATCAGCCGCAGTGATTTCAGCTATATTTTGTAGCTAAGGCATAAAGCTTTTATTTTAAAATTATTCCATCCTTGCACTACCAAGCTACTACATTTCTTAGTGATCTTTTTCTAATATTTGTGGCCTGTCCATGAAAATGATGAGGGAGAATTGAGCTGGCTTTGTGGGGCCGGGCACGGCAGCTCATACCTGCAATCCCAGCACTTTGGGGGGCCAAGGCGGGCGGATCACGAGGTCAGTAGACCAACATGGTGAAACCCCATCTCTACTTAAAAATACAAAAATTAGCCAGGTGTGGTGGCACGTGCCTGTAGTCCCAGATACTTGGGAGGCTGAGGCAGAAGAATTGCTTGAACCCGGGAGGCAGAGGTTGCAGTGAGCTGAGATGGTGCCACTGCACTCCAGCCTGGCAGAGCAAGACTAAGCCTCAAAAAAGAAAAAAAAAGTACCCTTTGTATATATGTGTATATATTATATATATATTTATACACACATGAGTATATTATATATATTATCTATAATATATAAGTATGTATCTTATATATGATATATACTATATATCTTATCTATAATATGCAAGTGTATATCTTATATATAATAAATATGTATATATCTCATATATAAGATGAGATATATATCATATATCATATATAATTATATATAATGTACAAGTATATACATCCTATATATAATATATAAGTATATACATCTTATATATAATATATAAGTATATATCTTATATAATATATAAATATATATCCTTATATACACATATATGTGTATATACACTCATATACACATATGTATATATTATATGTGTGTGTGTATATACACATTTTTTTTTCCATATATTCAGTACCTGGCTCTAAAGGGGATTTCCATGGCTGGATGAGGATGTTAAATACCACATCAGGTTATAAGCTAGAATCCTCGTGTCAAAGACCGAGTGTTAACTGATATCAGTGTTTTCCTCTTCAACACACAGCTCAATATCCTCCAGCCTATGCTGCAGGAAGCCATGCGATTTTTTTTTCAGATGAGGTCTCACTCCGTCACCCAGGCTGGAATGCAGTGGCATGATCATGGCTCATTGCAGGCTTCACTTGCTTCTTGGACTCAAGTAATCCTCCTACCTCAGCCTCCCAAGTAGCTGGGACTACAGGCATGTACCATCACACTCAGCTAGTTGTTTTTTTGGTTTTGTGTGTGTGTGTGTGTGTGTGTGTGTGTGTGTATGGAGATGAGGTTTCACCATGTTACCCAGGCTGGTTTTGAACTCCTGGGCTCAAGCAATTCTCCCGCCTCGGCCTCCCAAAGTGCTGGGATTATAGGCATGAGCCACCATGCCCAGCCCACACAAATTTTAAGAGAGAATTATCCTTGTGCCCTCTTCTGTTTAGCTCCAGTTGTTACTCATTCTGGCTAATTTATAATGTCCCAAGCAGTGGCCGCAGCTCTCTTACGTCTCTTGTCCTGTGTTATGGAGCCACACAGTCTTTATGCTATCATGTCCATGAATTTCAGGCCCCGGCTAGATTTGGAATATTTAATAAATATCCATTCCTTCCATAAATCCTCAGCTGTCCAGGTACCACTGACTCCCTGTTCTACTCAAGCATGTTAAGAAAGTCTCTTGGTTTGTCAGAGCTGTGACTCTCTTAAGGGGATCTCTTCTGCCCATGCACAGGCCCAGACAGGAAAGCAGGGACAGAGATGATCTAGGGGCACTGCTTTTCATCACCTGGACCTGGCAAACTTCTTCTAAAGTAAATAAAGAGCACATAGTACTAGTAGGAGAGCCAGTCACAATTACCACCAAAGCTACACAGGCGGCTTTTGTCCATGCTTGGAGTCATTCATCCATTACTCAGTGACACCCTCATCAGCTCCCAACTTCTCTAGGGCCATTTTGCTGAGGAACAAAATGACCTTCCACTCTAAAGCATTGTCTCCCTGTAATCTGACTTCCCTGGGAATACCACACAGTTGCATTTATTCCATGGTTAGTTCAGAGGCTCCACTGAGAAGCCAGGTAGTCAAGTGACGAGTGTGTAGATTTTGTTTGTGGTTATTTGTAAACATATTTTCTACCTGCATAGTTTACAAAGGTGACTCTTCCAACCAGGTGGCACTGCGTAAGCCTCAGGGTACCTGACATCACAAGGTTTGGTGGGTGCCTGATGGCCGTGCTGTAAGGTCCCAGACCTAGGAACTGCAGGAGGACTACAGAGAGGTGGTGAGCTGGAGTGGAATTCTGCGTTGCTTTGGATTTAACCATAGGAAAAGTTCCAGGAGCTCCTAACCACATCGCTTTATCTGTGATAGATTAGCAAGCCAGGGCTTATCTGTCCCATTATTCAGTCTTGTTTATACCCTGTCTCTGTTTATGCACATACCCTCAGGATTCTAAGCTCCTTTTATCTTTGAGTGCTTAAAGACTGCTGGGGG
Organism: Trachypithecus francoisi; assembly: GCF_009764315.1. Classification (NCBI taxonomy): domain Eukaryota; kingdom Metazoa; phylum Chordata; class Mammalia; order Primates; family Cercopithecidae; genus Trachypithecus; species Trachypithecus francoisi. The sequence continues at coordinate 23,714,756 of NW_022681466.1, read as the reverse complement.
GCAGGCATGGTGGCTCATACCTGTAATCCCCCACTCCTTTAGGAAACCAAGGTAGGAGGATTACTTGAGCCCAGGAGTTTGAAACCAGCCTGGGCAATCGAGTGAGACCCTGCCTCTTTAAAAAAAAAAAAAAAAAAGGCCTGACGCAGTGGCTCATGCCTGTAATCCCAGCACTTTGGGAGGCCAAGGCAGGCGGATCACAAGGTCAGGAGATCGAGAGCATCCTGGCTAACACAGTGAAACCCCATCTCTACTAAAAATACAAAAAATCAGCTGGGGTTGTGGCCGGTGCCTGTAGTCCCAGCTACTGGGGAGGCTGAGGCAGGAGAATGGCGTGAACCCGGGAGGCAGAGTTTGCAGTGAGCCGAGATCACACCACTGCACTCCAGCCTGGGCAACAGAGCGAGACTCTGTCTCAAAAAAAAAAATTCACACACAAAAAAGAGACTCTCAAAAATGTGACTTGAATGTGGCTGTTTTATTTATCTCATATAACTCTGAAAAATGTGGCAGCTTTATCTCATATAACAAGTCATTCAGAGGAAGGTAATTCAGAGCTGATAAGGCAGTTTTACATCACCAGGGACCTAGGGTCCTCAAGCTCCCCACTCTTTTTATTTTTTTGAGACAGTGTCTCACTCTGTCGCCTAGGCTGGAGTGCAGTGGTGCGATCATGGCTCACTGCAACTTCTACCTCCCCAGGCGCAGGTGATCCTCCCACCCCAGCTTCCCAACTATCTGGGAATACAGGCTCAAGCCATCACACCTGGCTAATTTTTGTATTTTTTAGTAGAGACAAGGTTTCGCCATGGTACCCAAGCTGGTCTCAAACTCCTGGGCTCAAATGATCCACCCTCCTTGGCCTCCCAAAGTACTGGGGTTACAGGCGTGAGCCACTGCGCCTGGCCTGAGCTCCCCACTCTTATTCCTAGGGTGAGCTTTCAACCTCATGTCTACATAATGGCTGCTAAGATGGAAGCAATTCCAGCAGGGGCGAGGGAAGAAACAGCTAAGTACAAAAGGCTGGGATTGCCTGTTGAGTCGACCTCTTTTTAGCAAGCTAGTGATTTCCTCTGCCATCTTATTGGCCAGAATTGTATCATGACCACCTCCAGCTTCAAGATAAGCTGGGAAATGTATTTTTTTTTAGTTGGACTTTTTGACACCCTGAATAAAATTGAGATTCTGTTACTAAGAAAGAAGGGGAAAATGGATATTGGCAGGTACAGCAGTCCCTGCCACACTAGGCAAAGGCTTTGCCACTGGACTTGGGGACACATACAATACCTATGGGGAAGAAGCTACTCTAATACCCCTAATGGGAGGTGTCTACTTTTGCCCAAGGCAGGAATTAATTTGAGCCCTTTATTGATCTTTACCCTTTTAAAACTAAAGCAACTATGTAAACATCTTTGATAAAACTGAGTTTGCACTGCTTACCTGTGGAAACTCTCAGCTGTCAAACTAAATCAAAAAACTGAATCAGGCACAGGCACAGTGGCTTACACCGATAATCCTAGCACTTTGGGAAGCTGAGGCAGATGGCTCATTTGAGGTCAGGAGTTTGAAACCAGCCTGGCCAAGATGGTGAAACCCATCTTTACTAAAAATACAAAAATTAGCCAGGCGTAGTGGTGCATGCCTCTAATCCCAGCTACTCGGGAGGCGGAGGCAGGAGAATCACTTGAACCTGGGAGGCGGAGGTTGCAGTGAGCCCAGATGGCTCCACTGCACTCCAGCCTGGGCAACACAGCAAGACTTCGTCTCAAAAAAAAAAACTGACTCCAAACAGAATCCTGTATGACCCCAAAAGAGGAGACCACAGAAAGATACCGCAAGAACATATTTATAACCAGGGATATTAATGAGACTCCTACAAGAGAGAATACTCTGAGAGACACCCCCCAAAGAAAAACTCAGGAATAAAAATTACAAAATATAGAGGAAGTCCAATACCATGAGAAACAGTTAGCAAATGCAACAAATTGTGAACTAGAAATAATAAGACAATTTGGAATCCACTTTAAAATAATTGTGTTTGCATTTTTCAAAGAGAATAAAGAAGAAATTAAATCCATAAAACAAGGCCAGGGCATTATGCAAAAACCAGCAGGCAGATATGAGAAAGATTCAAATAGAAAATCTATAAAGTTTTTTTAAATAATTAAAATTGTCTGGGCGCAGTGACTCATGCCTGTAATCCCAGCACTATGGGAGGCCAAGGCAGACAGATCACATGAGGTCAGGCATTCGAGACCAGCCTGGCCAACATGGCGAAACCCTGATTCTACTAAAAATACAAAAATTAGCAAGGCATGGTGGCGCATGCCTGTAATCTCAGCTACTCAGGAGGCTGAGGCAGGAGAATGGCTTGAACTCAGGAGGCACAGTTTGCAGTAAACTGAGATCACGCCACTGCACTCCAGCCTGGGCAACAGAGCGAGACTCCGTCTCAAAAAAATTAATTAATTACATAAAATAACTAAAATGAAAACTAGTGAATGGATAAAAGCAATTTGAACTTAGCTGAAAAGATATTACATAAACCAGAAGACAGATCTGAAGAAATTCCCCAGAATAATACATAGAGAGTTAAACAACAGGGCTAGGCCCGTTGGCTCACACATCTAATGCCAGCACTTTCAGAGGCTGGGGCGGGAGAATTGCCTGGGCCCAGGAGTTCCAGACCAAACTAGGCAACATGGTGAAACCCTGTCTCTACCAAAAAAACAAAAATTAGCTGGGCGTGGTGGCATGTACCCGTGATCCCAGTTACTCTGGAGGCTGAGGCAGGAGGATTGCTGGAGCCCGGGAAGTCAAGGCGGCAGTGAGCTGAGACTGTGCCACTGCATGCCAGCCTGGGTGACAGAGTGAGACCCAGTCTCAAGTAAATAAATAATTTTAAAATTAAAAATTAAAAAGAGAATTAAACATCTGGAAAAAATGGAAAATAGGGTAAGAGGCATGAAAGTTAAATGAAGAGATCCAGAAAACATCTGACAGAAGTTCCAGTAGAAAAAAATAGCAATAATTGGCCAGGCATGGTGGCTCATACCTGTAATTCCAACACTTTGGGAGGCCAAGGCAGGAGGATCACTTGAGGCCAGGAGTTCAAGACCAACCTGGCCAACATGGCAAAACCCTGTCTTTACTAAAAATACAAAAATTAGCCAGGTGTGGTGGTGCACACCTGTAATCCCAGCTACTCAGGAAGCTGAGGCACAATAATTGCTTGAACCCAGGAGGTGGAGGTTGCAGTGAGCCAAGATTGTACCATTGCACTCCAACCTGGGCAATAGAGCAAGACTCTGTCTCAAAAAAAAAAAATTAAAAATAAGAAAAGAATAGGCCAGGTGCGGTGGCTCACGCCTGTAATCCCAGCACTTTGGGAAGCTGAGATTGGTGGATCAGGAGGTCAGGAGTTCAAGACCAGCCTGCCCAATTTGGTGAAACTCCATCTCTACTACAAATACAAAAATTAGGCATGGTGGCGCATGCCTGTAATCCCAGCTACTCGGGAGACTGAGGCAGGAGAATCTTGAACCCGGAAGGCGGAGGTTGTAGTGAGCTGAGATCACGCCATTGTACTCCAGCCTGGGTGACAGAGCAAGACTCCATCTCAAAAAAAAAAAAAAAAAAGAAGAAAGAAAAGAATAGGAATAATGGAAAGGCACAACATTAAAAAAAGTGAATAGCTAGGAATTGTCCAGAACTGAAGAAAGGAGTATGCATCCTGTTTGAAAAATACATGCCAAGTTCTGAGCAGGATAAATAAAAATAAATCCATAGATTGTGGTAAACTGCAGAAGACCAATGATTAAAAGGAAAAACTTAAAACTGCCAGAAAAAGAGGCAATTGCTAATAGGTTTCCTTTTTATTATTTTTATTTTTTATTTTTAAATTTTTTTTGGAGACAGAGTCTTGCTCTGTTACCCGGGCTGGAGTGCAGTGGCGCAGGCTCACGTGATTCTGCCACCTCAGCCTCTACAAGTGTGCACCACTACACCCAGCTAATTTTGGGTTTTTTTTTTTTTTTTTTTTTTTTTTTTTGTACACTCAGGGCTTTGCCATGTTGCCCAGGCTGGGCTCAAGTGATCCTCCCGCCCCAGCCTCCCAAAGTGCTGGGACTACAGGTGTGAGCCATCACAGCCGCCCCAAATAGGTTTCTAACAAGAAAATGATACCCAGAGTGGCAGCAGCCTTTTCATTAGTAACAACAGATGTCAGAAGACAATTGAATTACACCCTCAAAGTGCTGGGGAGAAATAACTGTCAGTTTAGAATCTTATACTCAACTTCAAGGGTGAGGTGAATTAGACATATTCAGACTTAACAAAGACTAAGAGTGTTTTTTTGACGCCAATATTCCTTCTGAAATATCTACTAAAGGAAGTACATGAGTGAAAGAAAATAAACCCAGAAAGACGTTAGTGGGATGCAACAAGAAATATAAGCGTAGAAGCTAATAAAACAAATTGGCTTGTCTAAATATTAATAATTACATGATTAAGGCCAGGCGTGTAGGCCGGGCGCGGTGGCTCAAGCCTGTAATCCCAGCACTTTGGGAGGCCGAGACGGGCGGATCACGAGGTCAGGAGATCGAGACCATCCTGGCTAACATGGTGAAACCCCGTCTCTACTAAAAAATACAAAAAAACTAGCCGGGCGAGGTGGCGGGCGCCTGTAGTCCCAGCTACTCAGGAGGCTGAGGCAGGAGAATGGCGTAAACCCAGGAGGCGGAGCTTGCAGTGAGCTGAGATCCGGCCACTGCACTCCAGCCTGGGCGACATAGCGAGACTCCGTCTCAAAAAAAAAAAAAAAAAAAAAAAAAGGCCAGGCGTGGTGGCACACACCTATAATCCCAGAACTCCGGGAGGCTAAAGTGGGAGGATTGCTTGAGTCCAGGAGTTTGAGACCAGCATACACAACATAGTGAGACCCTGTCTCTACAAAAAAAATTTTTTTTAAATAGCTGGGCATGGTGGTGCACGCCTGTAGTCTCAGTTATTTGGGAGGCTGAGGTGGGAGAATTGCTTGAGTCCAGGAGGCTGAGGCTGCAGTAAGCCATGACTACACCACTGCACTCCAGCCTGGGCCACACAGCAAGACCCTGTGTCAATAAATAATAATAATAACAATAATAACATGATTATAAATGATGACTATTTTGTGTATGCCTGTATCCATCAAAGTTCTCCAGAGAGACAAATAGGAGATATATATATATATATATATATGGAGAGAGAGAGACAGAGAGAGAGAGAGAGAGAAGAGAAGGGATTCATTAGGAGAATTGACTTACATGAATTTAGAGGCTGAGAAGTCACACAACAGGCCATCTGCAAGTTGGAGGGCCTGGGATACTGGCGGCATGGCTCAGTTCAAGTCTGAAGGACTGAGAACCTGGGGTGTCACTGGTCTATGTCCTAGAGTCCATAGGCCAGGGAAGCTAGAGTTCTGATTTCCAAGGGCAGGAGAAGGGTATACCCCAGCTCCAGGAGAGAGAGAGAGACCCATTCACCTATCCTCTGTTTTTGTTCTCTCAGGGCCCCCAACCAATTGGATGGTGCCTGCCCACATCAAGGGTGGGTCTTCTCCACTTAGTCCACTTAGACTCACACACCAGTCTCCTCCGGAAACACTTCCCAGATACACCCAAAAATAATGCTTTACCAGTTTTCCAAGTATTCATTAATCCAGTCAAGCTGACACCTAAAATTAAACAGCACAGTGCCTAAAACTCTAAACCTAAAATATTAAATATTTGTAAATGTAAGTATTAGAAAACAAGAGCATAAAATATGGAAAAGGAACGTTTGGAGTGAAGCAACAAAGGGAGTAAAATTCTTGTTTAGAAAGACAAAAGGTGTTTTAATCAGCATGAGATTTTGATGGAAGACTATAAGGACGAGCACATTATGTTAAAATGTAAGAGTAATAGTTAAAAGTGTAGAAATAAATGCATACCTTCCAAACTAATAGAGAAGGGGAAAAATGAAAAAGAAAAAAATCTTAATCCAACAGAAAGCGGAATAATAATAGGGAGTAGGAAAGTAAAAAAGCATGGATATCCAAAAACTCCAAATAAGATGTTAGAAATATGTCCAACTGTATGAGAAATTATGATCAATATGAATGGACTTAACTCATGTAAAAGACAGTCTTGTAATAGGCTATAGAATCTTCGTAAGGGACACCTAAACACAAAAGAAAAACCATGCAGCAAGATTAAACAGGAAAGAATGGGAAGATATTTACTAGGCAAGTAACTAAAAGGAAGCTGGTAAAACAATACTAAAATCAGAAAAATAAAATTTTAGACAGTGTCTATTGACAGAAATAAAGAATAGCATTTTGTAAAGATAAAAGGAACAGTCTTACAAGAATATATAGCAATCAGGCTGGGCGTGGTGGCTCATGCCTGTAATCCCAGCACTTTGGGAGGCCAATGCAGGCAGATGACAAGGTCAGGAGTTCAAGACCCACCTGGCCAATATGGTGAAACCTCATCTCTACTAAAAATACAATAAAATTAGCCAGGAGTGGTGGCAGGCGCCTGTAGTCCCAGCTACTTGGGAGGCTGAGGCAGGAGAATGGCACGAACCTGGGAGGCGGAAGTTGCCGTGAGCCAAAATCATACCACTGCACCCCAGCCTGGGTGACAGAGCGAGACTCCATCTCAAAAAAAAAAAAAAAAAAAAAAAAGGGCTGGCTCACCCTGTAATCCCAGCACTTTGGGAGGCCAAGGTGAGCAGATCACGAGGTCAGGAGATCAAGACCATCCTGGCTAATATGGTGAAACCCCGTCTCTACTAAAAATACAAATATTAGCCAGGCATGGTGGTGCACAACTATAGTCCCCTACTCAGGAGGCTGAGGAAGGAGAACCACTTGAACCCGGGAGGCAGAGGTTGCAGTGAGCCGAGATCGTGTCACTGCACTCTAGCCTGGGTGACAGAGTGAGACTCTATCTTAAAATATATATATATATATATATAGTGAAAATGTAGTAGATTTCAACAACACAGTTAAGTTTGGTCAAAATTTGTATATGTAGCCAGGCATAGTAGCTCACACCTGTAATCCCAGCACTTTGGGAGGCCGAGGCAGGCAGATCACCTGCGGTCAGGAGTTTGAGACCAGCCTGGCCAACATAGTGAAACCCCATCTCTACTAAAAACAAAAAATTAGCCAAGTGTGGTGGCATACACCTGTAGTCCCAGCTACTCTGGAGGCTGAGGCAAGAGAATCGCTTGAACTCAGGAGTCAGAGGTTGCAGTGAGCCGAGATTGCGTCACTGCACTCTAGACTGGGCGACAGAGTGAGACTCGGTCTCAAAAAAACAAAACAAAACAAAAATATATATATACATACACACACACACAAAAACATACATGCACATACACACACATCAATGCACTCCCAAAATAGGGAATACACTTTTTTTTTTTTTTTGAGACAGTGTTGCTCTGTTGTCCAGGCTGGGGTGCAGTGGTGAGATCTCAGCTCACTGAAAACTCCGCCTCCCAGATTCAAGCGATTCTCCCACCTCAGCCTCCCAAGTAGCTGGGATTACAAGTGCACACCACCATGCAAGGCTAATGTTGTAATTATTTTTAGTAGAGATGGGGGTTTCACCATGTTAGTCAAACTGGTCTTGAACTCCTGACCTCAGGTGATCTGCCAGCCTCGGCCTCCCAAAGTGCTGGGATTACAGGCGAGAGCCACCGTGCCCAGCCGGGAATATACATTCTTTTTAAGTGCACACATGAATATTTACAAAATGGACCATAGTAAATGGACCATTTACTATGAGCAAAAGTTTCCCCAAAAATGGATAAATTACAGATCATATTTATAACCACAATGCAGTGCAGTTAGAATCCGCACGCACACAGGCCAGGAAATTAAGACGCACAATCCTAAAAAATGAACAAATTAAAGAGAAAAATCTCAACTGAGGTTGCTATTTAGAAATGGACTATGATGTGCTTCTGGTTTTTACCAATATGCTGAACTAACCATACAGGAAAGGCACCATGCAATGGGAAGTTTGTGAAAAGCCCGAGAGACGGAGGGGTCTGTGCCAAGCGTGGGGCAGGAGCTTTGGCGGGCGGCCAGACGCCTGTGGGTGTTTAAAGTAGGAGAGTAGCCGTCGGAGTTGTGCTTTTGCTTCTCCCCCACCATTACCTTGGGGAAAATATTGTCTGCCTCACATCTGTGGCCACTCCGGAGAACCTGGAGTTCCGATTTCCAAGGGCAGGAGAAGCAGCGTATATCCCGGCTCCAAGAGAGAGAGACCAATTCACCTTTCCTCTGTTTGGTCCGGGTGTCCTCAGCAGTAAAATCAGGGCAGTGCAGGTGCAAGGGGGAGACAAAGAAAAACAATGAGGCCAACTAACCTGGATATTACCTTTCTACCACCCTCCGCATCTCTCTTTCCAAACTTCCAGAAGGCAGTTTCAGCTCCTAATTCAGTGAAACCATGACCGTGCGTTCCAGCAAGAACACTTCTGTGTGCACTAGAACCTTCATATCCCCCAAACTCAAGGTCATGGGGATGGGAAGCAGAAATTATTCAAGCAGGCTATGAGGTATAACAGTGAGGGAGATACTTCAGCCTTCGCTCTTTGTTCCCCAATCCACGCACCCGGGCTAAGGCAAAGAAGACAACATGTTCCAGCCACTGGTTTACGGTGTATGCCTGTTAGACCCTGGAAAAAGGGCCCTCACTTAGGCCCGTGTTTCAGAGGACCTGCTGTTTCTCCTGTGACACTGACCTCACAGGATGAGGAGTCTATGTCAAGGGGTTGTACTTGCTTAGAGCCCACGTGCCCCCCACCCCCGCCCCAGCCCAGGCACCTCCAGTGCCCAGGACCCTACAACTCCCTGCCCACTTCCAGAGTCTGTGCCATGCTCTTCCTGAGATGTGTGCCACTGCCAGCAGTGTGCACACCCCTGGGCCCAAGGGGTGGCCCCGAGTCAGCTGTTTGCAGGACATGTGGACAGAGCTGGGGATGTTCACATGCAGGACATGTGGACAGAGGCTTGGGGGTTCATACCATATTATGGAAGGACAAAGCCAATGATTGGAGAGGGAAGGGAGTGGCCCACAGGCTGCTGTAGGGAACTGACTTGCCTTGCACTGCAAAGACAAAAACTCTCAGTTCAAATCTGGGTTTCCAGTTCCTTATGAAGATGTGATTGTTAAGACAGGAAGGCAGAAGGTGAGCCTCATTTATAACTTTAAAATATTTAGACATACGGTGTGTCTGCCTCTACTCCTATTCTTGCCTTAGCCCTGCAATGTTAGGGGAGGGTCCGTGTGCTGCAGGGCAACCCCAAAGGCACAGGGTGTGGGCTCCCTGCTTGCAGGCCACTGAGCCTTCAGCAGACCCTTCCTCTGTTCTGTCACGCTGCTGCTTCCTGCAGAGGGGCCACTTGCCAAGACAGGGAATTCTGTGGGCATTGGCCCATTATCACACTTCCTTTGCCATAAAATGTGTCCCTTGGTTGGCATTTTACATGCTGTGAGGGACACCAGGGTAATAGATGAAGCGTTCTATAAGACCATGAAAGAGGATGCTGGTGAAGTGCTGAAGATAGGGCATGCAAATCCGTAGCCGGAATACGTGTCTATCCCCAAGTGGACAAAGTGCTTCTCCCCACCCCCATGATGAGAAAGGGCCCAGTGAAATCCACTTGTCCCTGGTTAGCCAGCTGGTCCCCCAAGGAATTTCAGGAGCTTAGTGTTGATCTCTGCTGTTGGCGGGTTGGGCACTCAGAGGTAGCCAAATCCACCTTGGGAAGAAAATAATGTGTCTCCGCTATGACCACTTTGTACCTGGACCCATTGAGCAAACACTGGTATGGCTGAGCAGGAAAATAAAAGCCATGCCTGGAATACATGCCGATATGGTTTGGCTTTGTGTCCCCACCCAAATCTCATCTTGGATTGTAATCCCCATGTGTCAAGGGAAGGACCTAGTGGGAGGTGATTGGATCATGGGAGTGGTTTTCCCGATGCTGTTCTCATTATAGAGAGTGAGTTGTCATGAGATCTGATGGTTTTATAAGGGACTCTTCCTCTTTTGCACACTCTCTCTCACCTGCCGCCATGGAAGACATGCCTGTTTCACCTTCCGACATGATTGTAAGTTTCCTGAAGCCTCCCCAGCCATGCGTAACTGTGAGTCAATTAAACCTCTTTTCCTTATAAATTACCTAGTCTCAGGTAGTATCTTTAAAGCACTGTAAGAATGGACTAATGTGCATGGCAGTTCCGGTTAGGGCAGATCACTACCCACTCCAGAGCAGAAAGGCTCTGATGTAATCAACCTGCCTCTGAGTGGTAGATTAATCTCCTCAAGAGACAGTACCATATCAGTGGCTTAGCCATGGTTTCTGCTACTGACAGGTCAGACATTCAGGGGCAGCAGCAGAAGATAGATCAGGCTTGTTCAAGGGAGCCCAAGCGTAAGCCCATGCATAGCCTGCACCCCTGCCACCAGGGATACTCTGCTGACAGAGCCATTTGTTAGCCAGCACTGGGGTATGGAGGAGCAAAAGAGAACAGCTCATATCCACTAAGTGAGTTAGTGTATCCACCTGGCTATTGAGATTTCTGAGGTTGATGCCTGATATTATTTGGCTCTGTGTCCCCACCCAAATCTTATGTCCAATTATAATCCCCAGTGTTGGAGGTTGGGCCTGGTGGGAGGTGATTGGATCATGGGGGTAGATCCTTCATGAATGGTTTAGCACCATCCCCTCAGTGCTATTCTTGTGATGATGAGTGAGTTCTCACAAGATCTGCTTGTTTAAAAGTGTGTGGACCCTCCCCACTGTATCTTTTGCTCCTGCCCCTGCTCCTGCCATGTAAGATGCCTGCTCCCGTTTTGCCTTCCACCATGAGTAACAGCTCCCTGAGGCCTCCCTAGGAGCAGATGCTGCCATGTTTCCTGTACAGCCTGCAGAACTATGAGCCAATTAAACCTCTTTTCTTTGTAAATTACCTAGTCTCCGGTATTTATTTATAGCAGTGTGAGAACAGACTAGTGCAATGCCCTCTGATAATTATTGACAGAAAACATACATATCTTCAATGCTGGTTCTTAAAAATAGACTACAAAACAATTATATATATATATATATATATATCACATATATATATCACATTATATATATATATATAATTTTAAAAAATAGATCAGGCATGGTGGCTCATGCCTATAATTCCAGCACTTTGGGAGGCCGAGGTGGGCAGATCACTTGAGGTCAGAAGTTCAAGACCAGCCTGGCCAACATGGTGAAACCCCATCTCTACTAAAAACTACTCAGGAGGCTGAGGCAGGAGAATCACTTGAACCTGGGAGGCAGAGGCTGTAGTGAACCAAGATCCTGCCACTGCACTCCAGCCTGGGTGACAGAGCAAGACCCCGTTTCAAAAAAAAAAAAAAAAGACAAATAAACCAAAAAAACCCTACTTGTAACTGTTGCTAAATGGAGCATATATTTGGGACAACTTGAACATATGCTCCCAGGTTGCAATCCTCAGTCTTGGCCCAAATACAGTCTCTACTTATATTAATTTTACCTGAGCTTCTTCCTTTTAGGTCAACAAATGAAAACCTAAAATACACAATAATGGCCTTGAGAACAAGCAACCAATAAGTAGCAAAGATACATAGAGTGTTGGGAAAATGGTGAACTACTATATAGCAAGACACTTGGTCTAACTGCTGCCTGGCAAAACCTTTGGTAAAATTACAGACTCACATCCCAAGAAAGAGATGAGCTTACAAAATAACTGGCCAGTTTGCAAACAGTCAAGAAGAAATATGGACAGTGCAGAAATTAAAATTGTTTAATTTGAAATTAAAATTGAAATTAAATTAAAATTAAAACTGTTTCCTAGCATATGAAAGGCATGGCCATCAAACTGTAGCCTCGAAAAACACCCAGATGCAGCTGGGTTCGGTGGCTCAAGCCTGTAATCCCAGCACTTTGGGAGGCCAAGGCAGGTGGATCACGAGGTCAAGAGATCGAGACCATCCTGGCCAACATGATGAAACCCCATCTCTATTAAAAATACAAAAATTATCTGGGAGTAGTGGTGAATGTCTGTAGTCCCAGCTACTTAGGAGGCTGAAGCAGGAGAATCCCTTGAACCCAGGAGGTGGAGGTTGCGGTGAGCTGAGATGGCACCACTAGACTCCAGCCTAGCAGCAGAGCAAGACTCTGTCTCAAAAAAAAAGAAAAGAAAAGAAAAACACCCAGATGCTGCCATTAAGACACAGCCTGTATTCGTTAGATTTTGCTGCATAACAAACTACCCCAAAACCTAATGGCATGAAATATGCATTTTTCTCACAATTCTGTACAGGTTGACTGGGCAACTCTTCACATCTAGACCGGCTTGGCTTGGGCTGAGGCTGGATAATCAAAGAGTCTCACCCACATGTCTGACTGTTGTCAGACTGAGTAGCCTAAAGAAACCTCAGCTGGAACTGCTGATCTCTGCTTTATCTGGTCTGTCATCTTCCAGAAGCCTTCTTCACAAGTGGCAGAAGGTTCTAAAATGAACAAGCGAGGGCAAAGCTTTTTCAAGTCTCTCCTTTCATTGTTTTGCTTATGTAGAGCAAGCCACCAGGCTAAACCCAGATTAGAAGCGTGAGAAATCAAATCCACCTTTTATTGTGAGAATTGGCAGAATCACAATGCAAAGGGGTGTGCATACAGCAACCAGAGGAATTTGTGGCCATTTTTGTAATCTACCACATGGCTTTAGGGCAAAGACTAAATCAAGGGTGTGATTATCGCACCGTATTTTGAAGATCTATGTAAGGATTAAGGTGGTGCCATTCAGCTAGACAAAAGCGTTCCTAGAATGAACTGTGTGGTCCCACAGAAGCCTGATATGCCTATTATTTAGTATCTGATATTAAGTCTAGAGAGGAAAGGATGAAAGAATTGTGGACATGGCTTTTGGCCCATGAAGTTATCTGAAATCAAATACATAGAAAATACTCAGTTCAGCCAGGCGTGGTGGCTCACGCCTGTAATTCCAGCACTTTGGGAGGCCGAGGTGGGTGGATCACCTGAGGTCGGGAGTTTGAGACCAGCCTGACCAACATGAAGAAACCCCGTCTCTACTAAAAAGACAAAAATTAGCCAGCCATAGTGGCACACATACCTGTAGTCCCAGCCACTTGGGAGGCTGAGGCAGAAGAATCGCTTGAACCCGGGAGGCGGAGTTGTGTTGAGCCAAGATCTTGCCATTGCACTCTAGCCTGGGCAACAAGAGCAAAATTCCAAAAAAAAAAAAAAAAGGAAGGAAGGAAGGAAGGCGGCAAAGTGCCCCCAACTTGGACTGAAGGAGACAAGATGTAAAATAATATCTATGTCCCCAACTTTCTACAGACAGAAAGAGGCTAAAAAAGCTTCCAGCTAACACAGAGGGCAAATGTTCCAGTGCCCTCTTCCACAGTGCCCAAGGAGGAGGATGAAAAAGGAAGGACTTTGTGAATATCAAGGAAGGTGACAAGAAGGACACCCAGGGGTAAATACTCCACTGAGTTTCGTGTTGCCAAAGGCAAATGTTCATGTAATAGGTTTGTTTCCCGATGCACACAGCAAATCAATAGGCCAAGACACTAGGCTACAGCAGAGAAACAGGTTTTTTTTTTTTTTTTTTTGAGACGGAGTCTTGCTCTGTGGCCCAGGCTGGAGTGCAGTGGCGCGATCTCGGCTCACTGCAAGCTCCGCCTCCCGGGTTCACGCCATTCTCCTGCCTCAGCCTCCCGAGTAGCTGGGACTACAGGCGCCCGCCACGTCGCCTGGCTAATTTTTTGTATTTTTAGTAGAGACAGGGTTTCACCGTGTTAGCCAGGATGGTCTCGACCTCCTGACCTCGTGATCTGCCCGCCTTGGCCTCCCAAAGTGCTGGGATTACAAGCGTGAGCCACCACGCCCAGCCCTGATTTGGTTTAAATGTTTTGTTCCCTCCAAATCTCACGTTGAAATGTAATCCCCAGTGGTGGAGGTGGGGCCTTGTGGGAGGGAGGTGTTTGGGTCATTGGGTGGATACCTCATGAATAGCTTGACGACCTCCTCTCGATAATGAATGAGTTCTCACTCTGAGTCCATGTGACATCTGGTTATTTGAAAGGGTAGACCATCCTGCTCTTGCTTTCTCTCTCGCCATGTGACAGGCTTGCTCCTGCTTTGCCTTTCTCCATGAGTAAAAGCTCCCTGAGACCTCACCAGAGACTGAGCAGATGCCAACACCATGCTTCCTCTATGGCCTGCAGAACCGTGAGCCAATTAAACCTCTTTTCTTTATAAATTACCCAGCCTCAGGTACTCCTCTATAGTGACACAAAACAGACTAACGCATCCTCCTTCTAGGAACCTGTATTTCTTTTGGCTTCCACTCTACCACATCCTTTTGTAACCACCTGACAGGTTCCTCCTGCACACTGCACAAACAAAATCAATTCATGAGGACCATGGCATTGAGTAAAGACAGTGTTTAATTGACCCAAGGCCAGCCATGCCACACTGGAGATAGTTATTACGCAAATCAATCTCCCTGAAGGCTTAGAGCTTAGGAGTTTTACAAAGATAGTTTAATGGGCAGGGGGTTACAGTAGAGCAAATGCTGATTGATTGGGTCAGAGATGAAATCATAAGGAATTGAAGCCGTCTTCTCGTGCTGAGTCAGTTCCTGGGTGGGGGCCACCGGATTGGTTGGCAGGTCCAAGTGGGGCCACCCAGTTGTCAGAAATGCAAAAACCTGAAAAGACATCTAAAAAGAGGCCAATCTTAGGTTCTACAATAGCCAGGTTATCTGCAAGAGTAATTGGGAAAGTTGCAAATCTTATGACCTCTGGAACCATGGCTGGTAATTATTTAGAATTCAAGCCCCTCTCATCCTCCTAACTTGATGGCTTTTCATTAGTTTTACAAGAAGAGTTTAGTTTTGGGGGAGGGTTATTATCATTTAGACTATAAACTAAATTTCTCCCAAAGTTAGCACAGCCCGTGCCCAGGAATGAGCAAAGACAGCCAACCTGGGAGGCTAGAGGCAAGATGGAGTCAGCCATGTCAGATTTCTCACACTGTCATAATTTTGCAAAGGTGGTTTCACTTCAGGTCATTGAGGCTCAGAAGCTGATACCCCAAAATATGGTACTTTGACATACTGAACTGAAGAAAGCTTGTTGTCTCTCTGACCATCTCCCCCCACCACACTATCTCCTTTATCTGCCTAAGATCCAGACCCACCAAAAAGAACAATTGTTTTTATTTCCCCTCCCTGTAAGACCAAGAATGTAACCATACCTGAACAGACCCTTTCACTGACAAAGAGAACTATTTACAAGTGAATCTCTGTTCCCGAACCCATTCATTCTCCCTAGTAATCCTTTACTGTCCCTCAACAGAATTCCTCTACTCTGACCCCCTAATCTGTTTTGCCAGCATGATGTATAAGCTTCTGAATCCCATTGCAGGGTAGATAATCACTCTGTGGTTCTCCCCATGTACATGTTAATAAAATTGGTATGCCTTTGTCTTCCATTAATCTGCCTTTTGTGAGTTTCTTTTTCAGCAAACCTTCAAAAGGCAAAGGGGAAGTTTCCCTTCACCCCTACAGTTGCCTCACTGATGCAGGATTTTTCTCAATCACTTTGCCAACCGGGGTCTTCCACCGCTAGTGACACCGCCATGCCCAGGCCTCACTCGGTCCCAGGCCTGTCACTGGAGGTGCCTCAACAACTCAGCCCACCTGTGGTTCCTGAGCTCTTGTCCTGCATCCAAGAAGAATGAGGATATGCTGACAATTGAAGGGTGAGGATAGGCAGAGAACAATTTTATTGAGCAATGGAGCAGCTCTCAGGGAAGAGGGGATGTGGAGAGTGGTCTCCACATCCCCTCAGTGGGGTGGTTTCTTTCTGTCAGTGTGGCTGAGTCTGGGGCTTTTATGGCTCAGAATAGGGGAGTGTGTGCTGATTGGTTTGTGAGTATGTAAAGAAAAGCTAAAGGGCCAGGCGCGGTGGCTCAAGCCTGTAATCCCAGCACTTTGGGAGGCCGAGACGGGCAGATCACGAGGTCAGGAGATCGAGACCATCCTGGCTAACACGGTGAAACCCCGTCTCTACTAAAAACCACAAAAAACTAGCTGGGCGACGTGGCGGCGCCTGTAGTCCCAGCTACCCGGGAGGCTGAGACAGGAGAATGGCGTGAACCCGGGAGGCGGAGCTTGCAGTGAGCTGAGATCCGGCAACAGCACTCCAGCCTGGGTGACAGAGCGAGACTCCGTCTCAAAAAAAAAGAAAAGAAAAGCTAAAGCAAAGGCACCACTCAGAGGTGGGCACGGCAGTGTAGAAAACCAATTAGGAAAGGGTTGGCATATGTAAAATAGGTGAAAGGTAGGGATCAATCAGTGGAAAGTGCACCAAATGGGAAGACAGGTTCTCAATTCAGTTGGAGACTTATAGCTAGATTTTAAACTGTCTTCAGCTTGAAGGTGGGGTTTCACTGGGGACCCTCCCCTATCTGCCTAGGCATTTGCCTGCCTCCTGCCACTATCATCACCACCTCTTACTCCCTGAAGAATGTAAGCATCACGAGAGTAGAGACCTCACTTATTTTGTTCATTCTATTTCCCCCATACCAACACCAGGCCTGGAACATAGTAGGCATTCAGTGAATGAAGAAATTAAGTGAACTATTCTTGCCCAGCCTAAGGCTGAGGTCTCTGTTTGTCATCATTGCCCTGCATTCCCTGGCCTTTTTGTCTTGGAACAGCACAACTGGAGTTTACTGTCATCATGTTTGTCTGCAAAACCAAGATATCTTGCACATATCTTAGTGGTTTCTGATCCCAAAAGAAAGCACATCTGGTGACTCAGAAAGGGTGTGGAAGCTGTGCCTGGATGTCACGGACGCCCTTGATGTTTGCCTTCGCTCTTTCTGCTGCTGTATTGCATCCTTTGTCATTATTACTGCTAACATAAGTGTACTGCATGGAGTCTCATGAATCCTTTCCTCCATCTAACTATCAGAAGTGTTTGAACCAGAACGACTCCATCTTGAATAAGGACTTGATAACATAAGGCTGAGACCAACTGGGTTGCATTCCCAGGAGGTTAGGGCATTCTTAGTCACAGGATGAGATAGGAGGTCAGCACAAGACACAGGTCACGAAGACGTTGCTGATAAAACAGGATGCAGTAAAAAAGCCAGCCAAAACCAAGATGGCAGCAAAAGTGACTTTTGGTTGTCTTCATTGCTCATTATACACTAATTATAATGTATTAACATGCTAAAAGACACTCCCACCAGTGCCATGACAGTTTACAGATGCCATGGCAACATCAGGAAGTTACCTTATATGGTTTAAAAGAGGGAGGGGCCGGGCGCGGTGGCTCAAGCCTGTAATCCCAACACTTTGGGAGGCCGAGACGAGCGGATCACAAGGTCAGGAGATCGAGACCATCCTGGCTAACACGGTGAAACCCCCTCTCTACTAAAAAACACAAAAAACTAGCCTGGCGAGGTGGCGGGCGCCTGTAGTCCCAGCTACTCGGGAGGCTGAGGCAGGAGAATGGCGTGAACCCGGAAGGCGGAGCTTGCAGTGAGCTGAGATCTGGCCACTGCACTCCAGCCCAGGCAACAGAGCGAGACTCCACCTCAAAAAAATAAATAAATAAAAAATAAAAAAAATAAAAGAGGGAGGAACCCTCAGTTCCAGGAACTGTCCACCTCTTTCCTGAAAAACTCATGAATATGTCCTTTGTTTAGCAGATAATCAAAAAGTAACTATAAGTATTATCAGTCAAGCAACGCAAGCTGCTGCTCTGCCTGTGGAGTGGCTATTCTTTATTCCTTTACTTATTTTTTTTTTTTAAGTGAAAGCAAGTTTATTAAGAAAGAAAAGAAATAAAGACTGGCTACTCCATAGGCAGACCAGCCTATTCCTTTACTTTCTTAATAAACTTTCTTTCATTTTACTCTATGAACTTGCCCCAAATTCTTTCTTGCACAAGGTCCAAGAACGCTCTCTTGGGGTCTAGATCAGGATCACTTTCCGATAACATTTTCCTGTGGAATCACAAAGGCACTATAATGAGGAGACCCCCGACCCAAAGGAAGTAGACTGCAGCACCAATTGACCGACCTTGGGTAAGTGGTGGGATACATTTTACCCAGTTAAAGGATGGGATTGGGTTAGAGTCCTTCCTAAAACAGAGAGGGTAAAGGTCCCTCTTAATAACAAGGCAAAGATGCTTGACCAAACTTGTATTTGAAGCCCAACTTAGGAAGGTTAGAGTCCTTCCTAAGATTTAGGGGGTTAGAGACCCCTTTCAGTAAAGTCCCTCTTGGTTAAAAATGGATTTGGTGGCCAGGCGCAGTGGCTCATGCCTGTAATCCCAGCAGTTTGGGGGGCTGAGGTGGGTGAATCACAAGGTCAAGAGATCGAGACCATCCTGGCTAACATGGTGAAACCCTGTATCTACTAAAAATACAAAAAATTAGCTGGGTGTGGTAGTGCGCGCCTGTAGTCCCAGCTACTCAGGAGGCTGAGGCAGAAGAATCGCTTGAACCCCGAAGGTGGAGGTTGCAGTGAGCCAAGATTGCGCCACTGCACCCCAGCCTGGCGACAGAGCGAGACTCTGTCTCAAAAAAATAAAAAAAATAAAAAATGGATTTGGCATTATGGGATGTTCACCCTTAGTCTCTTTGCATTAATCTGTCTTGCACTCTTTACTGATGGCTGTGAGTGACAGGATTAGGCATGTACAGGATCACTGGACATGGGGAGCTTTTTTCTCCCTAAAGAGGGAAACTTGAGAGCTGATGGGACTGCTGGGAAAGATCCCTTCACTACCAACAAGGAACTGCCTGGACTTTTGATTCAGTGTGGCTGCAATGGATGGTTTTTTCTCTGGCCTCCCTGAGCTCCTTGCCTTCCCCACCCTGCCAACCACCCTGTCACAGGAAATGTCTTCCTCCCTTTCTCTCCTTTCTCTTTCCTACCTTTTCTGTTACTCAGGGCAGCTGTCTGCTCTTTCATCTTGCCCAGAGACCACATGTTAAATCTCCTGGTCAGAAGATCATTCCACCCCACCCTGAGTCTATCAGAGTTCACAGGGCGCAACCAAGGGTAAGTTTGAGCCTTGCCAGGTCAATATTGCAAGCTAAGTGGAGTGGCTAATGTCTATGTTTTATCGCATGTGTTCTGCTCTGGCCAGAATGGAAAATGTTAATTTGGTTACCTCAAGTAAACCTCTTGGGCAGCATCTTAAAGAACTGAGAGGATTGGCCGGGCGCGGTGGCTCAAGCCTGTAATCCCAGCACTTTGGGAGGCCGAGACGGGCGGATCACGAGGTCAGGAGATCGAGACCATCCTGGCTAACACGGTGAAACCCCGTCTCTACTAAAAAAAATACAAAAAATTAGCCGGGCGAGATGGCGGGCGCCTGTAGTCCCAGCTACTCGGGAGGCTGAGGCGAGAGAATGGCGTAAACCCGGGAGGCGGAGCTTGCAGTGAGCTGAGATCCGGCCACTGCACTCCAGCCTGGGCGACAGAGCGAGACTCCGTCTCAAAAAAAAAAAAAAGAACTGAGAGGATTTTGCCTATGGTTCCATGAAACAGAAAAAGATGATTTTCTTTTGTGTTGTGGCTTGGCCTCCAGGGCTATGGTGTGGCGAGCAGGGAACTGCTCAGGGAAAGGGAACCCAGAAGCCTGGCATGTGCCCAAAGGGTAAGAATTTCTTACCAGTCAGGCTTTTTGTCTCTCTCTTGCTATGCAAACTGGTTGAATGCACGGTAAAAATCATGTTTATCTCCTCTGTAAGGTTTTAATTAATGGGAAAAGGGATTTTTGAGGCTGGTCTTAAGCCACAGCAAATCTGGTATACTTTGTGCTATAAATGTATCTTTCTGTATCATTCAGTCATAAAGAGGAGTACTTTAGGATAGAATATGGGCTTAGGACCCCATAAGCCCACTGTTCAAGCCAGCCCAGCAAACTGGCCAGTAACAAACTTTGCTACAGGTCCCTGAAATTAAAAAACAAAACAAAAGACTGGATGAGGGCTCCATCTTGTTTTATGTCCTTGGGAGCTTGACCTTGTAACCATGTGGCAGTACTTTCTCTTGGTCTTCACCATTCAGAAGACAGGAATTTTGGATTTCATGTCACAGTTACCCCTAAAACTTGTCTTGAGCATTTAAAAGCCATTGCAAGCTCAAAATTGGCTGCTTCTAGGATCCTTGTGGGAAGAGCAGTGGTGACTGCCTATTGCTGTAGCTCATTAGCTACAGCTTTCTCTTTTCACAATGGCATCCAGGGTTCAATTCCTGGCTTAAGGAATGAGTCTGATTTAATATCTGCACGACCTTTACCATTTGTTGATTCTCTTCTACTCCATAAACTGTCTTGAATTTTCCTTTCTCTGAGCACCTGGGAGGTTACCTTTGGTAAAGTCCAAAAAGCCAGAAATATTGGCTGTTCAGCATGGCTAAAGTTGGGTAATATAAGAGATTTTAAAGGATTTTTTTAGTGTTATGGCTAAAAGTCAGCTTAATTCAGGCCAGGAATGGCAGTTTATGCCTGTAGTCCCAGCACTTTGGGAGGCCAAGGTGGGTGGATCACCTGAGGTCAGGAGTTCGAGACCAGCCTGGTTGACATGGCAAAACCCCATCTCTACTAAAAATACAAAAATTAGCTGGACGTGGTGGCACACATCTGTAATGCCAGCTACTCAGGAGCACCAACGGGATGGCGCTAAACCATTCATGAGAGATATGCCCCCATAATCCAAACACCTTCCAGTAGCCCCACCTCCAACAGTAAGGATTTCATTTCAACATGAGATTGGAAGGGCACATCCAAACTATTTATCAATGAGGAAAAGGGGTGCGTGTGTGTGTGTGTGTCTATGTGTGTCTGTGTGTGTTTTGGAGACAGGGTCTTGCTCTGTCACCCAGTCTGGAGTACAGCGGTGCAGTCATAGCTCACTGCACCCCCCAACTCCTGGGCTCAAGGGATCCTCCCCTCTCCACCTCCCAAGTAGCTAGGACTATAGGTGTGTGCCACCACACATGGATAATTTTTTTTTTTTTTTTTTTTTTTTTTTGAAGCGGAGTCTCGCTCTGTCGCCCAGACTGGAGTGCAGTGGCCGATCTCAGCTCACTGCAAGCTCCGCCTCCTGGGTTTACGCCATTCTCCTGCCTCAGCCTCCCGAGTAGCTGGGACTACAGGCGCCCGCCACCTCGCCCGGCTAGTTTTTGTATTTTTAGTAGAGACGGGGTTTCACTGTGTTAGCCAGGATGGTCTCGATCTCCTGACCTCGTGATCCGCCCGTCTCGGCCTCCCAAAGTGCTGGGATTACAGGCTTGAGCCACCGCGCCCGGCCAATTTTTTTTTTTTTCCATTAAACTTTTTTAATGGGTCTCAAATTCTGTGACAAATTTTTGGTCAAGTTGTTTCCATTAAAAAGTACTGATTTTAAAAACTAATAACTTAAAACTGCCACACGCAAAAAAGAAAACCAAAGTGGTCCACAAAACATTCTCCTTTCCTTCTGAAGGTTTTACGATACATTGTTATCATTAACCCATCTTTTACTACTAAACTTAAATGGCCAATTGAAACAAACAGTTCTGAGACCGTTCTTCCACCACTGATTAAGAGTGGGGTGGCAGGTATTGGGGATAATATTCATTTAGCCTTCTGAGCTTTCTGGGCAGACTTGGTGACCTTGCCAGCTCCAGCAGCCTTCTTGTCCACTGCTTTGATGACACCCACCGCAACTGTCTGCCTCACATCACGAACAGCAAAGCGACCCAAAGGTGGATAGTCTGAGAAGCTCTCAACACACATAGGCTTGCCAGGAACCATATCAACAATGGCAGCATCACCAGACTTCAAGAATTTAGGGCCATCTTCCAGTTTTTTACCAGAACGGCGATCAATCTTTTCCTTCAGCTCAGCAAACTTGCCTGCAATGTGAGCCGTGTGGCAATCCAACACAGGGGCATAGCCAGCACTTATTTGGCCTGGATGGTTCAGGATAATCACCTGAGCAGTGAAGCCAGCTGCTTCCATTGGTGGGTCGTTTTTGCTGTCACCAGCAACGTTGCCACGACGAACATCCTTGACAGACACATTCTTGACATTAAAGCCCACATTGTTCCCAGGAAGAGCTTCACTCAAAGCTTCATGGTGCATTTCGACAGATTTTACTTCAGTTGTTACGTTGACTGGAGCAAAGGTGACCACCATACCGGGTTTGAGAACACCAGTCTCCACTCGGCCAACAGGAACAGTACCAATACCACCAATTTTGTAGACATCCTGGAGAGGCAGGCGCAAGGGCTTGTCAGTTGGACGAGTTGGTGGTAGGATGCAGTCCAGAGCCTCAAGCAGCGTGGTTCCACTGGCATTGCCATCCTTACGGGTGACCTTCCATCCCTTGAACCAAGGCATGTTAGCACTTGGCTCCAGCATGTTGTCACCATTCCAACCAGAAATTGGCACAAATGCTACTGTGTCGGGGTTGTAGCCAATTTTCTTAATGTAAGTGCTGACTTCCTTAACAATTTCCTCATATCTCTTCTGGCTGTAGGGTAGCTCAGTGGAATCCATTTTGTTAACACCAACAATGAGTTGTTTCACACCCAGTGTGTAAGCCAGAAGAGCATGCTCTCAGGTCTGCCCATTCTTGGAGATACCAGCTTCAAATTCACCAACACCAGCAGCAACAATCAGGACAGCACAGTCAGCCTGAGATGTCCCTGTAATCATGTTTTTGATGAAGTCTCTGTGTCCTGGGGCATCAATGATAGTCACATAATACTTGCTGGTCTCAAATTTCCACAAGGAGATATCAATGGTGATACCACGTTCCCGCTCAGCTTTCAGTTTATCCAAGACCCAGGCATACTTGAAGGAGCCCCCTTTTCCATCTCAGCAGCCTCCTTCTCAAATTTTTCAATGGTTCTTTTGTCGATGCCACCGCATTTGTAGATCAGATGGCCAGTAGTGGTGGACTTGCCCGAATCTACGTGTCCAATGACGACAATGTTGATATGAGTCTTTTCCTTTCCCATTTTGGCTTTTAGGGGTAGTTTTCACGACACCTCTGTTCTGGTGGCAAACCCGTTGCGAAAAAGGACACATGGATAATTTTTAAAAGCTTTCTGTAGGGACAAGGTCTTACTGTGTTGCCCAGGCTGCTCTCAAACTCCGGGACCCAAGTGATCCTCCTGCCTTGGCCTCCCAAAGCACTGGGATTACAGGCATAAGCCACTGTGCCCGGCCAGGAAAAGTTTTTATTATAGAAATATTTCTGCCGGGCGCGGTGGCTCAAGCCTGTAATCCCAGCACTTTGGGAGGCCGAGACGGGCGGATCACAAGGTCAGGAGATCGAGACCATCCTGGCTAATACAGTGAAACCCCGTCTCTACTAAAGAATACAAAAAACTAGCCGGGCAACGAGGCGGGCGCCTGTAGTCCCAGCTACTTGGGAGGCGGAGGCAGGAGAATGGCGTGAACCTGGGAGGCGGAGCTTGCAGTGAGCTGAGATCCGGCCACCGCACTCCAGCCTGGGCGACAGAGCCAGACTCCATCTCAAAAAAAAAAAAAAAAGAAAAGAAATATTTCTGCTAATACAAAAAAAAGAATAAAAAAAAAAAGAAATATTCCCACTAATAAATAAAGAAGAAACCAAACATGCTGGTGCACACTTGTAGTCCTAACTACTCAGGAGGCTGAGGTGGAAGAATCCCCTGTACCCAGGAGTTTGAGTCCAGCCTGGACAACATAGTAAGACTTCATCTCTAAAAATAAATAAATACATCCAAAAATAAAGAAAGAATGGTGGCATTAGAATATCAAAATAAAGAAGGAATGGTGGAATTGGAATATCACAATATTGCATTCTCTAATGAAATAATGAATCTAGGCAGTGATTAAAAGCAGCTGCTAGCTGGGCGCGGTGGCTTACATCATACCAGTAATCCCAGCACTTTGGGAGGCTGAAGTGGGCGGATCACCTGAGATCAGGAGTTTGAGACTAGCCTGGCCAACATGGTGAAACCCCATCTCTACTAAAAATACAAAAATTAGCTGAGCGTGGTGGCAGGCGCCTGTAATCCCAGCTACTCGGGAGGCTGAGGCAGGAGAATCACTTGAACCTGGGAGGTGGAGGTTGCAGTGAGCAGAGATTGTGCCATTGCACTGCAGACTGGGCGACAAGAGTGAGACTACATCTCAAAAACAAAGCAGCTACTGATGAGTGGATAGGGTGGCTAATGCCTGTAATCCCAGGACTTTGGAAGGCTGAGGCCGGAGGATTGCTTGAGGCCAGGAATTCAAGACCAGCTAGGCCAACATAATGAGACCCCTGCCTCTACAAAATAATTTTTTAATGTTTTAATTAAAATAAAGAAATAGGCCAGGCATGGTGGTTCAAGCCTATAATCCCAGCACTTTGGGAGGCTGAGGTGGGCGGATCACTTGAGGTCAGGAGTTTGAGACTAGCCTGGTCAACATAGTGAAACCCTGTCTCTACTAAAAACACAAAAATTAGCCAAGCATGGTGGCAGGTGCATATAATCCCAGCTACTCGGGAGGCTGAGGCAGGAGAATCACTTGAACCAGGGAGGCAGAGGTTGCAGTGAGCCGAGATGGTGCCAGTGCACTCCAGCCTGGGTGACAGAGTAAGACTGTCTCAATCAATCAATCAATCAATAAAAGCATTAGGTGAAAAGTTGCATGTATTTTCATTGTTACTTATGCATAAGAGTAACATACAATGGATAAAACAATGTCTAAATAAATCTAAAAAGGCTCTTTCAATAAAATAAAATGTCTAAGTGACTGGAAGCAATGGTAATTCTCCCCATGATGAGCCATCAGAGAAATGCAAATCAAAGCAAAATGAGGCACCACTCCACACTCACTAGGATGGCTGCAATCAAAAAGACAGGCATAAAGAAGTGTTGATGAGAATGTGCAGAAATTGAAACCCTCATGCCTTGCTGGTAGGAAAGTAAAATGGTACTGCTACTTGCAAAACATTTTGTCGGTGCTTCAGAAAGTTAAACGTAGAGCTACCATATAACCCAGCAATTCCATGCATAGGTATATACCCACAGAAACAAAAATATATGCCCATGCAAAAACTGATACAGGAATGTTTACAGCAGCATCATTTATAGTAGCCAACAAGTAGAAACAACCCTAAAATATCCATCAACTGATAAATGAATACACAAAATGTGGTATATCCATACAATGAAATATTATTTCGTAATGAAAAGAAATGAGAAGCTGATATATCTATGACAAGAATGAACCTTGAAAACATTACGCTAAATGAAAGAAGCTAGTCATAAAAAGCTACTTATATCATTTATATGAAATGTCCAAGATAGGTAAATCTATACAGACAGACAGAAAGTAGATTAGTTACCAAGGGTATCAGAAGAGAAAGAAAAAAGAAAAGGAAAGGAAAGAAAAAGAAAGTAGGTTAGTTGTTGCTAGGGATCAAGGGAAGGGAGGAATGGAAAGTGACCACTAACAGGATTTCTTTGAGGAGGGGAGAGTGAAACTGTTCTAAAATTAGACCTTGGTGATAGCTGCTCAACTCAGAATACATTAAAAACTATGAGCTGAGCATGGTGGCTCACTCCTATAATCTCAGCTCTTTGAGAGGCTGAAGCGGGAGGATCACTTGATCCCAGGGGTTCAAGACCAGCCTGGGCAACATAGCGGGACCCCGTCTCCACAAAAATGTGTTTTAGGTCAGGTGCTATGTCTCATGCCTGTAATCTCAGCACTTTGGAGGCCAAGGCGGGTCAGGAGTTGGAGACCAACCTGGCCAATATGGCGAAAACTGTCTCTGCTAAAAATACAAAAAAAAAAAAAAATTAACTGGATGTGGTGGCATGCACCTGTAATCCCAGCTACTGGGGAGGCTGAGGCAGGAGAATCACTTGAACCTGGGATGCACAGATTGTGATGAGCCAAGATCGAGCCACTGCACTCCAGCCTGGGCAACAGAGTGAGACTCCATCTCAAAAAAAAAAAAATTATTTTAAAAATGAGCTGGGCATGGTGGTGCATGCCTGTAGTCCCACCTATTCAGGAGGCTGAGGTGGAAGGATTGCTTGAGCCCAGAAGGTCAAGGCTGCAGTGAGCCAAGATCATGCCACTGCACTCCAGCCTGGACGACAAAGCAAGACTTGCTGTCTAAAAAAAAAAAAAGAGAGAGAAGCAGTGATGACATTTTCCTTTCATGATGATATATAAAATAAAGCTGCATGCTGCATCTTACAATTGATGACATCTTAGCATTAAGTATGGTTGTTGGTTTTCTTTTTTTTTTGAGACGGAGTCTTGCTCCGTTGCCCAGGTTGGAGTGCAATGGCGTGATCTCGGCTCACTGCAACCTCTGCCTCCTGGGTTCAAGCGATTCTCCTGCCTCAGCCTCCTGAGTAGCTGGAATTACAGGCATCCACCACCATGCCCAGCTAATTTTTTTGTATTTTTGTAGAGACGGGGTTTCACCATGTTGGCCAGACTGGTCTCCAACTCTTGACCTCAGGTGATCCACCCACTTTGGCCTCCCAAAGTGCTGGGAATACAGGTGTGAGTGGTGTTTGTTTTCCTAACTGTCAAAACAATTCTGGGACTTAGTATTAATATGTGTCTCTTGTAAAGTGAACAGCCATTTTCCTATATGACTCCTACATTCTGCCCAGGGAAAGTCTAAGTAATTGCAAACCCAGGTTAGTGCAGAGTTAGGCAGGAAGCCAGTTGTAATATGAAGGAGCAAGATCAAGCCCAAGCCTAGGGGTCTCACAGAACTGCTTTGGACTCCAGGAATCCAAGTGGAGGAGAATTAGACAGATGTCAATTTCATCCAGAAGAAGACATAGGCAAAAATGGAGCTGGAAACAAAGTATCATTATCCTAAGCTCAGTAGTTCCCCAGGAACCTGCCTGGTGCTGGCTATGGGACCCACTCTCAACCCTCAAGCCCCAGTGTCAAGGATGGAGTCATCATAGGCCTTCTCTGTTTTCCCCCATCCTGAGGGCAACACCACCAGTTGTGACTCTCCCTCAGAACGTTTTACCCTGTTCTGTTGGAACATTACAACTAGAAAACTTTTCTCTCTTCCGCATGAGAGGCCCAGGAGTTTAAGACCAGCCTGGTCAACATAGTGAGACCCCAACTCTACGAATTTTTTTTTTTTTTTTTGAGACAGAGTCTTGCACTGTCGCCCAGGCTGGAGTGCAGTGGCGTGATCTCAGCTCATTGCAATCTCTGCCTCCCGATTTCAAGCTATTCTCCTGCCTCAGCATCCCGAGTAGCTGGGATTACAGATGGCTGCTACAGATGCCCGCCACAGATGCCGCTAATTTTTTGTATTTTTAGTAGAGATGAGGTTTCACTATGTTGGCCAGGCTGGTCTCGAACTCCTGACCTCATGATCCACCCACCTCAGCCTCCCAAGGTGCTCGGATTACAGGTGTGAGCCACCATGCCCGGCAAATTTTTTTTAATTGGATGGGCATGGTGGCACAAACCTCCAGTACCAGCTACTAGGGAGGCAGAAGCAAGAGGATAGCTTGAGCCCAGGAGTTCAAGGCCACAGTGAGCTAGGATTGCACCACTGTACTCCAGCCTGGGTGACAGAACAAAACCTTTCACTAAATAAATAAGTCATTCTGAGTCATCATAGACCTCTGTTCTCCCCCTTCCTGGGGGTAACACCACCAGCCCTGATTCTTCCTCAGAGCGTTTCACTCTGTTCTGTTGAAACATTACAACCAGAAAACGTCTCTCTTCCCCATGAGGAGCCTGTCCCCTTGGGCATGGCGTGGGCTCTGGCTTAGGAGAAGCCTGCAGATGCTCTCACAGGCTAGGGGGCTTAGTCTTTAACTAAATGCTTTTATCAGAGGCTTCCTCCCCCAGGCCATCCTTAGTGCACAGCAGACAGCTGTTTGGAGAGTTTCTGGAGCCTCATTTCAAGTGATGGCTTGGTACTGGGTTAGAATTTTGGCTTCATACAAGTAGCAAACCAGCCACAACAGCCATCTGAGCAAGGGGGAGGGAAGAAAAGGCAGATGAGTAGGTGTTTGCTTAAGGAGGTATAGTTTCATCCCCAGATAATATCCAGAAAACAAGGATTCTCTGAGCAAGGCCAGGATTCCTGGAGGGTAAAAATAGTATTTAAAGCCATTCCAACAGCCAGGCACAGTGGCTCATGCCTGTAATCCCAGCACTGGGAGGCTGAAGCGGGAAGATCACTTGAGCCCAGAAATTCAACACCAGCCTGGTCAACATAGTGAGACCCATCTCTACAAACATTTTTTTTTTTTTTGAGACAGAGTCTCGCTCTGTCGCCCAGACTGGAGTGCAGTGGCCAGATCTCAGCTCACTGCAAGCTCCGCCTCCCGGGTTTACGCCATTCTCCTGCCTCAGCCTCCCGAGTAGCTGGGACTACAGGTGCCCGCCACCTCGCCCGGCTAGATTTTTTGTATTTTTTAGTAGAGATGGGATTTCACCGTGTTAGCCAGGATGGTCTCGAACTCTTGACCTTGTGATCCGCCCATCTCGGCCTCCCAAGGTGCTGGGATTACAGGTTTGAGCCACTGCGCCTGGCCTACAAACATATTTTTTTAAGTAGGTGGACACGGTGGCACAAGCCTGTAGTCCCAGCTACTCAGGAGGCTGAGGTGGTAGGATAGCTTGAGCCCAGGAGTTCAAGGCTGCAAGGACCTAGGATAGCAACACTGTACTCCAGCCCGGGTGAGAGAACAAAACCCTGTCTCAAAATAAATAAATAAGCCATTCTGAGTCCCATCTCTTTCCTGACTTCTCTGGGTTAGGAAAAAGAGCTCGGCCAAGCGCAGTGGCTTAAGCCTCTAATCCCAGCACTTTAGGAGGCCGAGACTGGTAGATCACTTGAGGTCAGGTGTTTGAGACCAGCCTGGCCAACGTGGTGAAACCCCATCTCTACTAAAAATATAAACTTAGCTGGGCTTGGTGGTGCGCTCCTGTAATCCCAGCTACTCGGGAGGCTGAGGCAGGAGAATCACTTGAACCCAGGAGGCAGAGGTTGCAGTGAGCCGAGATCGCACCATTGCACTCCAGCCTGGGCAGAAAGAGCAAAACGCGAAACTCCATCTAAAAAAAAAAAAAAACTCTGGGTTCCAGCTTTTTAGACCAGTTTTCTTGTTTGTCTCCCAACCCCAACTCCCCTGAAATCTGCTGTATTGCATTCTTTTTCCTTTCTGAGGCTCAGCTTTGCCCTTGATGGCATGGGTAGATTTACCCTGCTCTGGTAACTATCACGGCTGGGAATTTGCCACCTCATGGTTCTTCCCAGCCTCCTGCAAGAGCATCTGTTCAAACCTCCCTGCCCTGTCTGCCCCTGCCACTGCTGAGCTGCCAGGACTCTGCTGTGGGGCTCCTCTTATTCTGTATTCTCCCTTTGGGGTGGGACAGACGTAGTCTGTGCCTTGGTCAGGAAAAGACCGACACACAGTTCAGACAATTGGAATGAATAGTGCAGCACCTAGAATCAGTTTGCACTGCAGCATGGGTCAGGCTTCCAGGTGGAAATGTTGGTGGTAGAATCTGTACATCTGAGGCCATCCCTCTCATTACCAAGAGAATAATGACTCAGCCCTGGGCTAGGTTTACGGAGGGGAACCCCCAAGGGAGCCTTCTCTACAACTTCTTCAGGGGCTGGCCTTATACCTTGTTGCAACAGAAGAAGACCCACTTGGTGGGGTTTAGAAATAATAGGAAGGCCTATCTAGCCCCACAAATCTCTGCCCACAGCACTTGAATCCCTCTGCTTTGTCAAGTTGCCTGGCTTAGCCTCATTAGGGATGCATTCCTTTGAGTTAATTGAATCCAGAGTACCACCCAGGTGGCCAAGATTGTTAGGTTTAACCTAATCTAATATAAATCAGTTAGCTTTGCATAAAGGAAAATACCATTGCTAGACCACCGCATCCCATTAGGTTTGCTCCAGCCCAGGACAGGATGCAACATCAAAATATGAATGGAGACAGAGGAAGATGGGAGTGGCTTAGTCTACCATGGGAGTGCTTGGGGCATAGAGAAAGAACGCTGGTCACACAGGACTATACTAGGACCACCTTAGGAGTTGTCACCTTGTATTCATTGATTATTATCATCAGTGTTCATAGTTGCCCAAATCCAGCAAGCATAGCTGGGAAGGAGAGTACGACAAAAGGACCACGAGGTTAGAGTAGCCAACCTCCCTCTCCAGATCTTCTTTGTTACTTGCAAGTTCCAGGAGCCCAGTCTCCCACGGGTAGATGTGGATGGGAAAAGGTAGAGTGAAAATGGTTAATTGTGTGCTTCAAGTCTCTTACAACCATTCTGGGCCTTGTCCCCTCCTTCTCAACATTTTATTTAGATAGGAGGTATCTTTTTGGGAATTGCCACATTCAGAAACAAACTGTGGGTCTTTTGTTTTGGGAGGTGTGGAGTTTCGCTCTTGTCGCCCAGGCTGGAGTGCAATGGCACAATCTCGGCTCACTGCAACCTCCGCCTTGCAGGTTCCAGTGATTTTCCTGTCTCAGCCTCCTGAGTAGCTGGGATTACAGGTGTGCACCACCACACCCGGCTAATTTTTGTATTTTTAGTAGAAATGGGGTGGCACCATGTTGGCCAGGCTGGTCTCGAACTCCTGATTTCAGGTGATCCATCCACCTCTGCCTCCCAAAGTGCTGCGATTACAGGTGTGAGCCACCACACCCGGCCTAAACTGTTGGTCTTAAGTGTATGTGCTGCTGGGAGCTGAAGTTTGGTTTTCCAATCATCCATTCCAGCTTTTCCTTTTTCAAGAATCGATACCATCCTTTAATGGCACCTGCTACCTGGGGACGATATGGGGCCTGAAAGGTCCAGTGAATGTCCCAGGTGCTGCTCACTGCTGGGTAATTTTTGCTCTGATGTCACCGTGGTTTGACTGGATATGTTCAAGGAATCAAAAATGTAACATAGTCCATCTAAGAATCCTTGCATAGTATGGCACTCATCTACTGTGCAGATGGAGATGGTAGTGTCAGATCCTGAAGAGATATCTATAGTAGACAAAATAATGAACCCCCAAAGGTGTCCAGGTACTAAACCCTGGAACCTGTGAATACATTGTGTTACATAGCAAAGGACATTAGAGATACAGATGTAGTTAAGGTTGCTAATCAGCTGAATCTGAGATAAGGAGATTATCTTGGATTTCCTGGCTGGGCCCAATGTGATCATAAGGGTTCTTATAAGTGAAAGAAGGAGACAGGAGAGTCAGCATCAGAGAGAGTGAAGAAGGGCTGGATCAGATGGGTGCAGTGGCTCATGCCTGTAATCCCAGCACTTTGGGAGGTTGAGGAGGGCAGATCACTTGAGGCCAAGAGTTTGAGACCAGCCTGGCCAAATGGTGAAACCCCGTCTCTACTAAAAATATAAAAATTAGCTGGGCGTGATGGTGGGCACCTGTAATCCCAGCTACTTGGGAGGCTGAGGCAGGAGAATTGCTTAAGCCTGGGGGGCAGAGGTTACAGTGAGCTGAGATTATGCTACTGCACTCTATCCTGGGCGCCAGAGCAAGACTCCATCTCAAAAAAAAAAAAAAAGAAAACAAAAAAACAGAAGGACTGGATTGACCATGGCTGGCTTTGGAGATAGAAGGGGACCAGGCACCAAGGAATGTGAGCCGCCTCTAGAAAAGGTAAGAAAATTATTTCTTCCTAGGACCTCCAGAAAGGAATGCAATCCTACCAACATCTTGATTTTAGCCCAGCAGAGACTCATTTTGTGCTTCTGAACTACAGAACTGTAAAATAATACTTTTATGTTGTTCTAAGCCTCTAAGTTTGTGGCAGGTTGCCACAGCACCAGTAGGGTATGAACACGGTGTCTGCTGCAGTCAGCGCCCAGCAGTGCTCTTACAAAGAAGGGTCAATGTAGTCAATCGCCAGGACTAACAGGATCCAGTACCCCTAGCTATATGCTCTGAAGTTCACTTTGCCACTCAACTATGTGGCTGACATTTCAGGCATGTTTGCCAGGCTTCCTTGGCCTCAGGTGCTGGAACTACTAGGCCTGGTTTTGGGGACCAGTCCTGAATTGTATATGAATTACATGTGTGACGGTATATCCAGGGAGCTATGGTCCTCATCTGGGCAGTGCAGATCTGATTACTTCACTGATTTCGTTGATGTTCATCCTTGAAGGGTCCTTTCTCAGGGGCATCCACATGGGTCATGAAGTGGGGGTAGGGGTAACAGGCTACACTGGCCGGGTGGGGTTGTGTTAACAAGGACAAGTGCCACAGCCTGCCACCCTGCGCATAGAGCCGAATTCTCTTGCCCACGCACAGTTGGAAACTGTTTTCTTTGAGGCTGCCCACCAGTAGTGGTCCAGGACACTCCAACAGCCATTAACAAAGTGGATCCATCCATGAACCAGGCCCAGGCATCTTCAGGAACCTTGTGTACCAAAGCCCCCAGGAAGCCCAAGACGCCAACATAGACTGGCATCTGGGGTAGCCACATCTGGAGTGTGACTGGTCACTTTTTCATGTTGCTGTGGGGCACCACTAATGCTCATTTTACTTATTTCCCAGATATACTGCTTGCACTTAATCATGAATGACTGCTGGGCAACACCCACATGTTGGCGTTCTCATTTCTGATGCATCCAATGATAGGGCTGTCAGCGCCTGACACCACCTGTGTTGATTTGTTAGTCTCTCAGTGTCTGCCCATCAGTGATATCCAGTAACAAGCCAGTAATTGCCTCTCAAATGAAATATACTGGGTGGCAGCGTCAGCCACATGCTGTACCAAAACCCCAGGGTGCTTTTTGCCACAGTCTCCAGTCTGCATAATTGTCAGTCACTGACACGTGTAGTTCAAATAGCTCATTAGGGCTGATGGCCCCAGCAGAAGTCTATACAACTTGTTAAATAGTTTCTAGGGCCTGTCATTGGTCAGGGTGCCATTCAAAGGTGGCTGCCTTGTGAGAGATCTTATGAAATGGGTTGAGCAGGGTCCCCATGGGAGGTAGGAGCTGCCTCCCATACCCAAATAGTCCCATTAGATGCTGTGCCTCCTTTTTGTTTGCTGGAGGTCTTGAGGCTGACAGTTTTCCTTCAACAGTTTCCAGCATTGTTCTCGGAGGATCGGCCCACGTGGTTCCTACATTAGTCTGTGAGGCCCGCCACAGGCAGGTTTGTGTAAACCACACTGCGTGGTTTAAACAGCAGAAGTTCATTCTCTCACACTCCTATTTTCAGTTTTTTTTTTTTTTTGAAACAAGGTCTTGCTCTGTCGCCCAGGCTGGAGTACAATGGCATGATCATGGCTCACTGCAGCCTGAACCTCCCAGGCTCAAGCAATCCTCCTACCTCAGCCTCCCGAGTAGCTGGGACTACAGGCACATGCCACCACGCCCATATAATTTTTGTATTTTTGTAGAGACAGTGTTTTACCGTTTTACCCAGGCTGGTCTTGAACTCCCAGGCTCAAGTGATCGGCCTGCCTTGGCCTCTCAAAGTGTTGGGACTACAGGCATGAGCCACTATGTCCAGCCTCAAATTGTCTTTTTTTTTTTTTTTTTTTTGAGACAGAGTCTCACTCTGTTGGCCAGGCTAGAGCGGAGTGGCGTGATCTCAGCTCACTGCAACCTCTGCTTCCCAGGTTCAAGCAGTTCTCCTGCCTCAGCCTCCTGAGTAGCTGGGATTACAGGTGCACACCACCACACTCTGTTAATTTTTGTACTTTTAGTAGAGACGGGGTTTCACCACATTGGTGGGGCTGGTCTTGAACTCCTGACCTCGTGATCCGCCTGCCTTGGCCTCCCAAAGTGCTGGGATTACAGGCGTGAGCCACCGCGCCCAGCAAATTGTCTCTTCTTAAAAGGGTGCCAGTCAGATTGGATTAGGGCCCACCCTAATAACATCGTTTTAATCACCCCACTACAGGCTCTATTTCCAAGTGCATTCTGTTGGTAATGGGGATTAGAGCTTCAACATATGAATTTAGCGGGGACACAATTCAGCCCCTAATAGTTCCCCAGAACTTGCCTTGGTTGGCTGGCCCCTGCTTTATGTTGGAGTTAATCTTCTAGCCCTATTTACTCAGGTATTGAACCATCTTATCTAAGCTGTTAGTTTGCTTGCCCTTAGCCATTAGTCTCCTCTTTGGAGACCCCCTGGCATAACTGCCAGGTCTACATTGCCCTGTGGTCTGAACCTTCAGTTTGTCTCGTTCTCTTCCCTTTAGCCTGAAGCACCTTTACCTTGGCCTGTATCCAAGGCTTCTATTCGAGACAGTTTGTTGCCCAGTAGCTGAATGGCTTTCTGGACTTAATTGTCCATGACAATGCCTTTTGAACAAACTGGTCAATCTGACCCTGAGTGACTATGTCATCATCTGGACACTTGTGTTTTCATTGTAAACCTAGCCCATGGTTACAAAGACCCTAAAAGCTATGGGGTCTGTTTCCCATGAGTGCTCCTCAGACAACGGAAGCTTCTCTTGGGTAGGCCACTGTTTTCATTGTAGATATACTCACCGACTGTGCAAACCTAAAACACACTAAGGGAAAAAAGGCCAGGCATAGTGGCTCACTCCTGTAATCCCAGCACTTTGGGAGGCTGAGGCGAGTGGATCATCTGAGGTCAGGAGTTCGAGACCAGCCTGACCAACATGGAGAAACCCCATCTCTACTAAAAATACAAAATTAGTTGGGCATGGTGGCACATGCCTGTAATCCCAGCTACTTGGGAGGCTGAGGCAGGAGAATTGCTTGAACCCAGGAGGTGGAGGTTGGGGTGAGCTGAGGTTGCACCATTGCACTCCAACCTGGGCAATAAGAGCGAAACTCTGTCTCAAAAAAAAAAAAAAAAAAAAAAAGAGAACTCCAGCTTGGCCAGGTACAGTGGCTCACACCTGTAATCCCAGCACTTTGGGAGGCCGAGGTGGGCAGATCACCTGAAGTCAGGAGTTTGAGACCAGCTTGGCCAACATGGCAAAACCCCATCTCTACTAAAAATACAAAAATTAGCCGAGCTGGTGGCAAGTGCCTGTAATTCCAGCTACTTGGGAGGCTGAGGCAGGAGAATCACTTGAACCCAGGAGGCAGAGGTTGCGGTGAGCCAAGATCATGCCATTGCACTCCAGCCTGAGTGACAGAGCGAGACTCCATTTCCAAAAAAAAGACTCACTGACTGCAACAAACTTGATTAGTCTTTTTTTTTTTTTTTTTGACAAAGTCTCATTCTGTCAGCCAGGCTGGAGTGCAGTGGCGTGATCTCAGCTCACTGCAACTTCTGCCTCCAGGGTTCAAGCCATTCTCGTGCCTCAACCTCCAAACTAGCTGGGATTACAGTTGTGTGCCACCACGGCCCAGCTAATTTTTTGTATTGTTAGTAGAGATGGGGTTTCCTGATTGATCTTTACATGTTCTTCCTCCACGTTCGTGTCATCAGCAAGGTGGAGGTGGCCAGGCTGGCCTGGAGCTTGGGGTCAGTCATTAGGCAACCAAGTGATTTCTACTCCTCAAATAGCACAACCTGTGTGGTTTCCTAATCTATAGCCCAGGGAGCAACCTTTCTAGTCTCAACCCTCCTTTCACACTCACTGCCAAAGTGGGCCTCAGTGCATCTCTACATAACTGACTGCTCTTGATGACCAGGGAGCATCTCATCTGTAGTCGTGGTTACTGGTCAGAGGGAAGCAGTTTTGCTTTCCCAGTAGCCCTAAAGGGCCTTGAACAACAATCACCATGTGCTTTTCATAGCTTTATGGGGCCCTTTTCCCATTATCTCTAAGTCCAACCACCAATGCAAACCATTAAGTTTTTCAGGGCAACAGGCGAGTGCCACTTGTCCCCCTTGTCACTAAATGCTTCAGCATGCAGGTCACTACCATCCAAGTGTCCTGATCCGTACCTGGCTGGTTGGCCTGCTGATCTCACCTGTCTTTCTACAAAAGGGCATTGTGATCTTACTTCCTCCAGGAGGAAAGGGTTAAAAATCCAATGTTGCCAACCTGTCAGGAGCAGGTGGCCCAAAGCTTCTTGTAGTATGATCTCTGTCATGGGATAAATGTTGTCCCCAAAAGATAGGCCTACTAGGGACCTTAGAATGTGACTTGGAATAAGTCCAACACTTTATTTGGAAAAAGTGTTCTTGCAGATATAATCAAGGTAAAGATTTGGAGTTGAGATCAGCCTGGATTAGAGTGGGCCCTAAATCCAACAATGAGTGTCTTTATAAGAGAAAGACAGACACCGGGAAGAAAGCCATGTGAAGATGCAAGCGGGGTAGAGTGATGTGTCTACAAGTCAATGAATGCCAAGGATCGCGAGGAGAGAGGCCTGGGGTGGATTATCCTTTAGGGCATTCTACTGACACCTTGATTTTGGACCTCTGGCCTCCACAACTATTGTTTTCAGCCACACATTTTGTGGTAACCTGTTACAACCACCTTAAGAAACTAATAAAGCC
This sequence comes from Trachypithecus francoisi, assembly GCF_009764315.1. Classification (NCBI taxonomy): domain Eukaryota; kingdom Metazoa; phylum Chordata; class Mammalia; order Primates; family Cercopithecidae; genus Trachypithecus; species Trachypithecus francoisi. The sequence goes on along the minus strand of NW_022681466.1, from coordinate 23,678,179 downwards.
TGTATTACAGCAAGACAAACAGGCCTTCTTTGGCCAACTTTTGCTGAGTTACAAGTTCTGTATCAGGAACATAGAGTTTCTTACTTTGTAAAAGACAGAAGTTTCTCCTTGACTGCCAGAGAAATTCAATGTTGTAAATCCACCTACATTGTTTTAAAATACGTTACTTGGCAAGCAGGCCCTGAGTGTTACTGGGGCTTATGGGTCGGGGCTGCTCCCACTGGCAGGCAGCCAAGGCCACTAAGAATGAGGCCTTTAACTTGCCAGTCAGCAAGACATCATTATAGACTGGAAATTCTGGACACCAGAAGAATTTTCCAGTACTTTATGCACATTCGAAATCAAAACATGTAGCTACTCTGGGCACACTGCCTACAGCCCTGCTCTGCAAGGGGCAGGAAAAAGAAAAAAAAACAAAACAAAACAATTCAAACTTGTAACACATTTCAGCACCAATGACACATTTTTACAATAGTTCATTACAGTGAATGGGCTGCAGTCTCATTTGCAAAGTCACTTTATCCTTTTTCCCCCCTCTTCGCTGCAAGTTTTTTGCCTAATATGTTAGGTAGTTTTTTTACAGAAACACAGACCAAGGACTTCTAACACAGGTACTGCAGGAGTTATGCAGTAGCTAGAAGCACACGGATTAATGTACACCAGGGAGCACAGCTTTGCACTACTTTTGGTTTTAAGTGACCATTAACTCAGCCTCCAACTCACCTTCAACACCTGGACGCCAATCCTACCTCTAGCTGCTGGACCTCCCAATGTGTATCCAATACATTTTTTGAGTTTTGTTTAAATTTTATTTTTATTTTATTTTATTTTATTTTATTTTTTGAGACAGAGTCTCCCTCTGTCACCCAGGCTGGAGTACAGTGACACGACGGTAGCTGTAGCTTCGACCCTCGGGATCAAGGAATTTTCCCCACCTCAGCCTCCTGAGTAGCTGGGACTATAGCCATGCACCACTATGCCCAGCTAATCTTTTTAATTTTTGTAGAGACAGGGTCTCACTATGGTGACCAGACTGGCCTTGAACTCCTGGTCTCAAGCACTCTTCCCACCTCAGTCTCTCAAAGTGCAGGGATGACAGGTGTAAGCCACCACCCTGGCCTGCCTCCCAGTGTTTATCAACAAGGTGGCATGAGCTGCTTGCTCCCTGGAAGTCCCATCCCCCAACTGGATCCATGCAGCCCCTGAACAAGTAGGAGAGTGGGAAGATCCTACTTCTTCCCTCTCACCTGCCACTCAGGTGAAGGCCATGCTAGCAGATACTGGGGCACAAAAATCATCCCCTTATATTATCTCACAAAGCCTCAAGTCATTTTTTTTTTTAATTTTATGAAGTAGAGACAAGGTCTCGATTTGTTGCCCAGGCTGGTCTCGAACTCCTAAGCTCAAGCCATCCTCCTGCTCTAGCTGGGATTACAGGTGTGACCCACCATACTCAGCTTTGGGTTGTCTTTTAAGGGCACTGTAACTTTACAGTCCCCACCATTGGGTGGCAAATTTGTCAAACTCCTGAGTACAAGATAAGGCAAGGCCAAGATCTGACTGATTCAACCAGTAAAGATACAATGAGGCTGGGTGCGGTGGCTGATGCCTGTAATCCGAACACTTTGGGAGGCTGAGGCAGGCGGATCATGAGGTGAGAAGTACAAGACCAGCCTGGCCAACATGGTGAAACCCCATCTCTACAAAAATACAAAAATTAGCCAGGCACGGTGGCGGGCGCCTGTAATCCCACCTACTTGGGAGGCTGAGGCAAGAGAATTGCTTGAGTCTAGGAGGTGGAGGTTGCAGTGAGCCGAGATTGCACCATCGCACTCCAGCCTGGGCGACAGAACAAGAATCTGTCTCGGGAAAAAAAAAAAAAAAAAGATACGAGTCACTCTTAGATTTGACACGTTAGTACTTACATCAGTGGTGAAAAGAAGGATAAGCCAAAGGCGCCTGCTCCCATGATCCTTGTCCTACAAAGTATGGAACACCCTACTGAGGAGGTGCCAAGCTGAGGCTGCAGCTCTGTGGTTTGGTATCCTGCACTCTACTCTGAGGGAGGGAGGGGGCAGACTGAGTAATTAGAATCCAAGAGTCATGCTGGGCGCGGTGGCTCAAGCCTGTAATCCCAGCACTTTGGGAGGCCGAGACGGGCGGATCACGAGGTCAGGAGTTCGAGACCATCCTGGCTAACACAGTGAAACCCCGTCTCTACTAAAAAATACAAAAAAACTAGCCGGGCGAGGTGGCTGGCGCCTGTTATCCCAGCTACTTGGGAGGCTGAGGCAGGAGAATGGCGTAAATCCGGGAGGCGGAGCTTGCAGTGAGCTGAGATCTGGCCACTGCACTCCAGCTCGGGCGACAGAGCAAGACTCCGTCTCAAAAAAAAAAAAAAAGAATCCAAGAGTCATGAAAAACAGTTTCATGACAGTCTTCTGGGAGAGAGAGGCAGGTGGGAGTTGACCTCATAGTAGCCCTTTACAGGCCTGCAGTCCCCTTGTGTTCTGGGAGGATCACAAGGCATTCTGCCAAAACTCAGGGAGGCTGTGTCTCAAGCCTTTGCCTGCGTAAATATATGCAAGGTCACCATGGTGCCACAGCAGAGTTATTCTCCTACTAGAAAACAGAACAGACAGAACAAAGATCCCTGCCTGCATGGAGGTTAGATTCTAGAGGTATGGCAGAGAGCAAATAAGTTAGAAGCCACAATTGTGGCTACCTTTGCTGGGGATGGGAAAGAGATGAGCATGAGTGGCTTTCAGGGGTGCTGGTGATGTCCTCTTTCTTGATCTGGGTGTTGGTGATAGCGGTACATTTTCAGTTTGTGAATTCGTTAATTCACTTATGATTTGTGCACTTTTCTGTATGTGTGCTATACTTAAATTCAAAATGTAAAATAAATATACAATGAAGTACAGATTAAATAAGGAAAGTATACAGTATGGCAGACAATGGTAAATTAGAGAATTTTCTCTTCTTTTTTTTTTTTTTTTGAGATGGAGTCTCACTCTGTCACCCAAGCTGGAGTGCAGTAGTGCGATCTCAGCTCACTGCAATCTCCACCTCCCGGGTTCAAGTGATTCTGCTGCCCTCCCGAGTAGCTGGAACTACAGTTGCGTGCCACCACACCCGGCTAATTTTTTTGTATTTTTAGTAGAGACAGGGTTTCACCGTGTTATCCAGGATGGTCTCCATCTCCTGACCTCGTGATCTGCCCCGCTCAGCCTCCCCAAGTGCTGCGATTACAGGAGTGAGCCACCACGCCCCAGTCAATTAGAGAATTTTCTGTAGAGAAAAATTGAAGTTGACAAAGGGAAGAGAGCATGTTGGGTTTGGGAAAGAGGTTGCAAGACCCCTTGATGGTCATAGAAGGTGTCTCTGAGCTCTCAGGTGACATTTCAACCAAAACCTGAGGCTGGTCACCGTGTCCCTCCTATCTCCCCCAGGTTCCATCTCAGGCCTCTTGTTACCCTCTGCCTTGCTTTTCCATTCCAAATAGCTGACCTCTTTTCATTTTCTTTCTAAATCCCTTATTTAAAAAATAAAAAATCAGACATGCACCTGTAGTCCCAGCTACTCAGGAGGCTGAAGTGGGAGGATCACCTGAGTCCAGGAGACAGAGGTTGCAGTGAGCCCAGATGGTGCCACTGCACTCCAGCCCAAGCAATAGAGAGAGACACAATCTAAAAAAAAAAAAAAAAAAAGCTATCTGTCTATCTCCATCATCAGCACACTCACACACCGCTTGGTTGCTTCCTCCAGCTTCATGGCGCTAATATTTCTAGACTTATCTCTTTATTTCTGGATTATAATGGATAAAACTTTTCTTTTTTCTTTGGCCTCAGTTAATTCTGTTAAGACAACAAACTCTCATACATCTCTTACAGTATCTCCTTGTCTTGTCTTGTCTCACCTCTTTTTAAGATATTTCATCCAAAACTGCTTATTTGCTTGTAAGACCTTGCAGGACAAAACTTCTGAAGCCTTGCGTTCCTGGGGATCTTATTACCAGGCACCTATATTTGAGCACTTTGGCTGGATGTAAAAAACCTGTATTTTAAGTTATTGTGCTTCCATATTTTAAAACTTCTTTATTTCTCCAATATCTTCTTGTACCTAGTATTACTGTTAAAAAATATAATATCGGTCTGGTTTTTTTTTTTTTTTTTTTTTGAGACAGAGCGAGACTCTGTCTCCCAGGCTGGAGTGCAGTGGTGCAATCTCAGCTCACTGCAACCTCCGCCTCTCAGGTTCAAGCAACTCTCCTGTTTTAGCCTCCCGAGTAGCTGGGACTACAGGCGCGCATGACCACACCTGGCTTATTTTTGTATTTTTAGTAGAGACGGGGTTTCACCATATTGTCCAGGCTGGTCTCAAACTCCTGACCTCATGGTCCACCTGCCTCATCCTCCCAAAGTGCTGGGATTACAGATGTGTCACCGCACGCTTTCTTTCTTTCTTTTTTGAGACGGAGTCTCTCTCTGTTGCCCAGGCTGGAGTGCAATAGCACGATCTCAGCTCACTGAAACCACCTCTTGGGTTCAAGCAGTTCTCCTGCCTAAACCTCCCGAGTAGCTTGGACTACAGGTACCCACTACCACACCTGGCTTATTTTTGTATTTCTAGTAGAGACGGGGTTTCACCATATTGGCCAGGCTGGTCTCAAACTCTTAACCTTGTGATCTACCCGCCTCAGACTCCCGCTGGGATTACAGGCGTGAGCCACCCGCCCAACCTCTTATTTCTTTATATGCAATTTGCTCTTAGAATTTTCTCTTTGGCTTTGATCTACTTAAATATCACTAGAATGTCTGTAGATGTGATATTTTCCAACTCTATTAGCTTTGGCAAGCTATGGGCCCTTTCAATCTGAGGTTTGACAAGTTTGTGAACTCTCAGAAATTAATCTCTATTGTTTTTCTTTAATATTTCTCCTGCTATTTCTCTCTCTTAACACAAGTGTCGCCGGGCGCGGTGGCTCAAGCCTGTAATCCCAGCACTTTGGGAGGCCGAGACGGGCGGATCACAAGGTCAGGAGATCGAGACCATCCTGGCCAACACGGTGAAACCCTGTCTCTACTAAAAAAAAAAAAAATACAAAAAAACTAGCCGGGCGAGGTGGCCGGTCCTGTAGTCCCAGCTACTCGGGAGGCTGAGGCAGGAGAATGGCGTAAACCCGGGAGGCGGAGCTTGTCGTGAGCTGAGATCCGGCCACTGCACTCCAGCCTGGGCGACAGAGCAAGACTCCGTCTCAAAAAAAAAAAAGAAAGAAAAAAAAAAACACAAGTGTCTGGATCTTAGCACTTCTACAACTATCCTTTGTATTTCTTAGCTCTTCTTTTCTATTTTGTATTGCTTTGCTCTTTTGCTCTTTTTTTATTCTAGATTTCACTGCTGTGGTCTTCTAATTCTTCTTATTTATTTATTTATTTATTTATTTTAGATGGAGTCTTGCTCTGTCGCCTAGGCTAGAGTGCACTGGCTTGATCTTGGCTCACCGCAGCTTCTGCCTCCTTGGTTCAAGTGATTCTCCTGCCTCAGCCTCCAGAGAAGCTGGGACTACAGGCGCACACCAGCACACCCGGCTAATTTTTGCATTTTTAGTAGAGGTGAGGTTTCACCATGTTTGCCAGGCTGGTCTCAAACTCCTGACCTCAGATGACCCACTACCTCTGCCTCCCAAAGTGCTGGGATTACGGGCGTGAGCCACTGTACCTGACCCACTTATCACATTTTTTTTTTTTTTTTTTTTTTGATACGGAGTCTCGCTCTGTCGCCCAGGCTGGAGTGCAGTGGCCGGATCTCAGCTCACTGCAAGCTCCGCCTCCCGGGTTTACACCATTCTCCTGCCTCAGCCTCCCGAGTAACTGGGACTACAGGCGCCGCCACCCCACCCGGCTAGTTTTTTCTATATTTAGTAGAGACGGGGTTTCACCGCGTTAGCCAGGATGGTCTCGATCTTCTGACCTCGTGATCCGCCTGTCTCGGCCTCCCAAAGTGCTGGGATTACAGGCTTGAGCCACCGCACCCGGCCCACATTTTTTTTTTTTTAAGACGGAGTCTTGCTGTCGCCCAGGCTGGAGTGCAGTGGCGCAATCTCAGCTCACTGCAAGCTCCGCTTCCCAGGTTCACACCATTCTCCTGCCTCAGCCTCCCGAGTAGCTGGGACTACAGGTGCCTGCCACCACACCTGGCTAACTTTTTTGTATTTTTAGTAGAGACCTGGTTTCACCGTGTTAGCTAGGATGGTCTCAATCTCCTGACCTCGTGATCCTCCCGCCTCGGCCTCCCAAAGTGCTGGGACTACAGGCGTGAGTCACCGCACCCAGCAGCCCACTTATAACTTTTAAAACTGTTTTTGTTTTTGAGACAGATTTTCGCTCTTGTGCCCAAGTTGGAGTGCAATGGCGCTATCTCTGCTCACCACAACCTCCGCCTCCCGGTTCAAGCGATTCTCCTGCCTCAGCCTGTCAAGTAGCTGGGATTACAAGCATGCACCACCACGCCTGGCTAATTTTGTAATTTTAGTAGAGACAGGGTTTCTCCATGTTTGTCAGGCTGCTCTCGAACTCCTGACCTCAGGTGATCCGTCCGCCTAGGCCTCCCAAAGTGCTGGGATTACAGGCGTGAGCCACTGTGCCCAGCCTGGTTGTTTTTCTTTAGGATATTTATATTTAAGTGACCCCTTTACTAAATTATAAGTTTATTAAGGGCCGGTACAGTGGCTCACACCTGTAATCCCAGCACTTTGAGAGGCCGAGGCGGGTGAATCACCTGAGGTCAGGGGTTCGAGACCAGCCTGACCAACATGGTGACACCCTGTCTCTACTAAAAATACAATTAGCTAGGCGTGGTGGTGGGTGCCTGTAATCTCAGCTACTTCGGAGGCTGAGGCAGCAGAATCGCTTGAACCCAGGAGGCAGAGGTTGCGGTGAGCCGAGATAGCGCCATTGCACTCCCACCTGCACAACAGTGAAACTCCATCTCAAAAACAAAAATTTTTTTTATTAACTTTTTCGACTTCCTGAAAATGCAGTATTAATTGCAAATAATGACTATGCTTTTTATAGTAATTTTTTTCCATTTAGTATCTCACTGTATTGTCCTGCCCATAAACTTTAAAATGTAGTTATGCAGTATCTTTGGGGTTTTGTTCTTGATCTTAATGGATCAGTTCAGTAGTCAGCATGAAGTATATTTGGACTGATTATTTGAATTAGAGTATCTTAATCATGTTATTAAAATATTTAAACCAGGCGTGGTGGCTCACACCTGTAATCCCAGTACTTTGGGAGGCCAAGGCAGGTGGATCACTTGAGGCTTGGAGTTTTGAGACCAGCCTGGCCAACATGGGAAGACCTCATTCCGAAAAAAAAAAAAAAAAAATTAGCCAGGTGGCTGGGTGCAGTGGCTCATGCCTATAATCCCAGCACTTTGGGAGGCCAAGGCAGGCAGATCACAAGGTCAGGAGTTCAAGACCAGCCTGGCCAATATGGCAAAACCCCATCTCTACTAAAAATACAAAACTTAGCCAGGTGATGGCAGGTGCCTGTAGTCCCAGATACTCGGGAGACTGAGGCAGGAGAATCTCGTGAACCCGGGAGGAGAAGGCTGCAGTGAGCCAAGATCACACCACTGCACTTCACAGCCTGGGTTACAGAGCGAGACTCCGTCTCAAAAAAAAAAAAAAAAAAATTAGCCCAGCATGGTGATACATGCCTGTAATCTCAGCTACTTGGGAGGCTGAGGCAGGAGAATCACTTGAACCCGGGAGGTGGAGGTTGCAGTGAGCCAAAATCGCACCACTGCACTCCAGCCTGGGCGACACAGTGATATCCTCAAAAACAAAGAAAAACCCAAATTGGGGAAAAGAAAAAAAAAAAAGGAGGGCAAGGTCAGAATAGACCTTTCCTTTAACAGGAAACCCAGAAACATAGGTCACTTACATGTTTTTTTTTTCTTTTTTTGAGACGGAGTCTCGCTCTGTTGCCGGGGCTGGAGTGCAGTGGCCGGATATCAGCTCACTACAAGCTCCGCCTCCCGGGTTTAAGCCATTCTCCTGCCTCAGCCTCCCGAGTAGCTAGGGCTACAGGCGCCCGCCACCTCGCCCGGCTAGTTTTTTGTATTTTTTAGTAGACGGGGTTTCACCGTGTTAGCCAGGATGGTCTCGATCTCCTGACCTCGTGATCCGCCCGTCTCAGCCTCCCAAAGTGCTGGGATTACAGGCTTGAGCCACCGCGCCCGGCCATGTTTTTTTTTCTTAGGGTGTTAGGAAGAGTGACACACCCTCATCACTTCTTGGACAGCTACTTCTCTGCAGTGATGTCCCAACATCTTTAATGCTGGAACCCTCATTCCAAACACCTGACCTGCCCCCCTCCCAACATGCAAAGCTAATTAAGAGCAGGGCGCCATTTAAAAACCACTCTTCTGTATGTTGAAGAAAAATGCCTACTTTTGCATTTGGATGACTCAGGTCCCTGGGAACCAGGGCTCCCATGCTGAGGTTGAGCATCTCAGCTCCCAGACCCAAAAACCCTGAGACACAGACATACTTGTCTTTCAATATAAGTTTCCTTTTATTTTGAAATTGAAACAGCAAAATGAAGTGGTTTGTGGCTGAAACAACCTTCACGGGAAAGAAAACTGGAGTGTTCGTTCATCCATCAAAGAACAAACTCCAACGTGTGAGCCAGCTGCCCCACCTCCCCCAAAGCAATGAACAGATTAAAGGATGGGAGGAAGGGTACAATCAAAATCGGGTGGTGATGGCCGGCAGATTTCCAGTAAAATACAATTTTCAAAGTTGCTGCAATTACAGAATAAGGTAGCACTCATATTTTTTAAAAACCAGTCCCAAGCAGTAGGCCTCCAGCCCTTCCCGATTTGCACTCATCAAAATACATCTTTCCCTCTTCTGAGTAAGTGATGTTTCAGAACTGCTTACAAATCCACTTTGCCTCAGGGGAGGAAGCTCTTTTGATTCATTCTGGTTTTGGGGACCAGGATCAAGATTCTGGAGAAAAGGGAGACTCCAAATGTGGTAGAGGACGTTTATTCATTATGGTAACACATAATCTGCTGAAATTCATTTTGAACGTGCTTTTACATAGCAGTGGCTAACATAAAATCTGCACAGAAATGTTACAAGTGGCTCCCCAGCCCCCACAGCGGGGAAGTGCAGTCAAGATTTAAGCATCCCCAAAACAAAGCCTTTATTCCTGGGGGGGGGGGGGGGGCTTGTTGGCAGGGGGAGGGGCGGGGGTGACTGAAGTCAGCTGGCTAGGAGGGGAGAAGGGAGAGAAGCACAGGAAGGACTCACTGGCAGAAATAGGGTGGGGGATGGGGTGAGACAAGCCAGGGGCAGACAGTGAAAGCTGTTACCTGTTAGATTAGCTAGCACGTTATCTTAAACAAGTGAAGAAAATCGCCAGAGTGAAACTTATTTATGGGGGAAAAAAAGGCTTGGGAAATTAAAACAATCCAGTGGTCACTGGAAAATGTCTCCCTCTTAAAAAAAAAAAAAAAAAAAAAATTTTTTTTTTGGTTATTTTTTTTTTAATTTTATTTTTTGGAAAGTATTCTCAAGGTAATAGTTTTTTCCTTTGGAAAAAGAAATCTTTTTCCCCCCCTAACCTAAGCAAGTGGAGTTGCCACTACCTAATTTATCTATTGTTTTGCTAAGAGGTAGATAAAACAAAAGTGAAATGGGGCTTCTATGAGGAGGTCCATTAGAGGGTGGGGAGAGGCTGGGATCGCCCAGTGCAACTCCCCCAACTACAAAGATGGCCTGAATGAGTCCAAGGACCGGGCCCTCAGACTCAACCAGGGCAAAGGATCCTGCTCCACCTCTTCTCCTTCTAGAGCCAACTGGGCCCCCCTTGACAACTGAGAAATGGCCCAATGGAGGTGTAGGATCTCAAAGAAACCCTGTTGAAGAGGTCTCAGCTCTGGCTTCCCCAGGCTTCCTGACTTTGGGGCTGTGTGGTGGGTTCCAGGCCAAGCCCCAGGTCTCACTCCAGCCAGTCCCCTCTAGAAGGGAGGAGGCCATTCCCTTCCTCACCATCTGGTCCAACAAAGCTATAGTAAGTGAGAGAGAGACAAGCTGGAGGCCAAAGGGGTGACACATGGGCAAGGAAGGCAGAAAGTGGGGACCTCATGGCCAGCCCTCCCAGCCCAATCGATATGGGGGGGATCCTGGCAGGCCTGCCTGTTCCCCAAGGACAAACCTTTTGTGGCACAAGCCTCAACTCACTTGTCCTGGCTGGGATTCATACCCTTATGCACGAGTCCCTGCCCTTAGTTCCAATCTTACTGTAAGGATTGAGGTAGTTAATCCATTTATACTCGTAGCATCCATCACCTGCGGTTAGTCAAAACACATGCTCCCGAGGAGCTTCCTGCTATTTCATTCAAGAAAAAAATTTTTTCCTTTTGTCCGTCCGGAGTCAACCATACTAAGGCGCCAGCAAAGGCGCCATCAGGCTGTGCCCCAAAGCGGTGCACAGGGCCAAGGGTCAGGGTTGGGGCTCTAGCCCCTAAATCCCCCTTCAGACATGAGGCCTTCTCCCTGTCCCGTACCCCGATAGAGAAGCCTTATGTATCCAAAGGTAAGAAACTGAAGTTTTCAGCTGGTGTTACTCTAAGAGAAATGTTCTGCATCTAAGTTATCGAGTATTTGGAAGGGAAATGGCTTTTATGTCCCCTGGCATTGATGAGGATTTTTCTTCAATCTTCCTGCAATTACTGTGACAGGCTGTGCTGTTTTCCTTCTACTGGTTTTCAAGAAACAGGCAAACAGTCCAGTGGTTTGAATGGCAAAGCCACTAGGATCTCCCCATAAACACTTCAGGGGAAAGAAAAGAAAACCCCCCCACCCCTGATGAGAGGTGGGAGGAAGGGGTTGCCTAGAGGCACCAGCTTCTCCTGTGGAGCAAGAAGGCTCAAGCAGGCCCTCTGGGGCTCTGTGAGGTAGTTACTAGCACTGCTGGTTCCCAGTTTGGCAGAGGGTGTGTCTGGGGTGGGAGGAGGGGAAGGCACCCTTGAGAGCTAACTGAGGTCCCTCCTCACTGCCCGTCTGCCAGGCCTGAAGGGAACTTGGCGGTGCTATCTCTGCAGTAGGGGCAGGGGACCGAGAGCAGTCCCACAACAGGGAGCTACCTGGAGCCCCAAACTTCCTCTCCTTCCCCAAAGTGCAACCAGAAGCTGACAGACCAATTTCTCGGCTCCCTACCCCTTGGCTTGACAAACACCACACCCTAGTCCCCCAGGAGCCTCTGAAGGGAAGGGCCTTACCCTTAGCTCCCAGTTTCCAGGAAGCCTTCCTCCTCAGACAGCCAGGTATGTGTCCAAAGCTGGCTATTGCTTTGATTCAGGAACAGCCTCTCTCAGCCTCTGTCTGTCTGTCTTTGGCACAGAGGAAAATGGACACAGAACCAACTAGAGGATCCCCCTCCAGTGTTCTCTGAGTTTTAAATGGGGTCTTTTCTGTCAATAGTGAGGCATAAACAAGAATAGTTCCCAACCGCCTCCAGAAGGAGGGGGTCAGGAAAAAGGAAAAAAGATTGATAAGGACTGGGAGGAGGGGAGGAAAGAGTAGAAAAGGGCTATAAAACTCCCTGTCCTTAAAAATGGCTCTCTCCTAACCAGACCCCTCACAGGAGCTGAGTCCACAACCCAAACTGCAAAAGGCAACCAGACCCGAGAGGGGATTAAAGCCATTTGGGGTGTAACTGGCAGATGCAGCTTCAAAGTCAGTCAGTGAATCAAACCATTTTGGTTATGTGTTTCAAAGAATTTAAAAATATATCCTAAAGAGATGGTCCTTTCTTAAAAATATATATGTAGCACACACACACACATATATATCTTAGAGCACAGAAGCTTTTTTTTTTTTTAAGTCACTCTTCTCAAATCATCCAAATCTCCCAAGTGCTTTTCACGATAGCTTGTTATCTCACCAAGGATGGGGAAATGGAGGTGCTGAGCAGGAGGGCAAGGAGTTGCCCTAAGACCTAGCCTATGGGACACAGGAGGGCCCGGCCCACCAACACAGGTCCTTCATCCCACTAAACCTTAACCACCAAACCATGCTCCTTTTGCTTTCTGGTGGTATAACTTCCACGATTTTCCTGCTGGGCAAATATCAACAATGAGTGGAGCCTTGCCTAATCCAAGCAAGTGAAGTTTTCCAGTCCCTTGCCACACACTTCCTGGTCTCTTCTGGGAGCTGAATCAGCCAACGGAAAAGGACTTCGGCTCAAGGTGTGAAGGGAGCAGGCCCCCAAGGAAACTGAACACTGCAACAATCAAATTTCAGGTACTGTGGGATTTTTTTTTTCCTTCTTCCTGATGATAGTCTGAACCAGATATCAAAGCATGCTTGCTGCTGGAAATTCGCTTTAAATTATTAAATGGCCGACGTCTGAACGTTATCTGCTTTGTTTTGGGACAAAGCATACAGAGCCAGAGATGGAGAGCTGGGAGATCCTTTTTATGGTTGGGACAGGTGGAGAGGCTTAATTCTACTGGCCTGATGTGATCCCTAAATGCTTTTCTGCTTCTCTTCAATTTGGGCCAGTTCCGGGGGCTACAAGGGAATGTCCTAGGGAGAAAGTGATAAGGCAGGAACCTGTCCCAGTCACGTCCCCATATTCCCTGCCCCTCCTTGCCATGAGCCACCCTAAATCAAGAATTCCCTAAGTTTGGGTCCACTTTTAAAATCAATCAGACCGATCTAAAGAAGACAGGGAGACAGAGGCGGGGGCAGTTAACTAGTATCTGTTTGCCCCTTGGATCTATGGATATAGATTAAGAAGAACAGCAAGACGGAATTGAAATGAAACAGTAACAACAACAACAAAAAAAAATGAAAAACACTGCAATGACAAACCAGGTGGACCTCTCTGAGGGCGAGAGGGTGGCCTTGTCTTTCTTCCATGAACGGAATCTCGGCTCCCATATTTTTAGACGGAGAAATATAGATTTTTTTTTTAAGGGTATTTTTTTAGTTATTATTTCTCTCCTCGATAAAACGGAGGCAATATTTTAAAATATCTCAACAGCACCACTGCTGGGAAAAGCTTGCTGAGATGCTGTTTAACCAAAGGAGGAAAGAGAAGAGAGCAAGGGCCAGGTGGTTGGTCATTGGGCACTGTTTAACCACTGAGAGCCCCCAGCTCTGCTAGGCCTTTTAATCCTATCAGGTAGGATATTCCAGCAGTGGCCAGCAGCTGGGGCTCTAGAAGTCAGGGATCAGGGCCAAACAAGGCTCTGGGCTCTGTCCCTCTGGGCTCTTTCAAACCCAGGCCTTTCCTCTTAGCACTAGCCTCCTCCTAAGGGGGCAGCCCCCAAAGCCTTTCCCATCAGGCCTGTTCTCCATAGAGAGTTCCTAAAGGATTACTGGCTCATGTAAGAAATTATGAAACATAACTTTGTTTTTTCTTTTCATTAAAAAAATAAAATATTCAAGACTATCAGCTTCTCTTTTGTTTTTTCTTTTTTATATAAAATATCAGCAAGCCGCAAAAAAACAAAAATCAAAAAAAAAATTTTTTTTAATGGGGTTGGGGGGAACAAAAAGGAAAATAATTGCTGAGGTAACTTCATACCTTGAGGTAGTTTACTTCGCACACAGCATTGCCTGACTACGCCCACATGTTGCGGTTGTCTTGTTGTTACTGTTGTTGCAATGTTGAAAGGAGGGGAACTCCACGCATGGGCTTTTCCATATGTAGAGAGGCCTCCCTTCCCAGCACACTTGATAGCATTGTCCAGGGTAGCTAAAGTGCATTACCTGGCTAATATGCATTGTCAATCAGTATATTAGGAGGGGAGGCCTAGCCTCATTTAACTGATGGCTTCTGTCCCCCACAAGGGCTAAACACTCCATAGGATCTTATTAAGCCTGGTAAATCAATAAATTATATTTACCCCTTGCTGTACAATGCTGCTGGTATTCTGAATTGTTTTTTAGACACACCTTTCATCATGCTGATGATGATTCATAGAGACAGAAGCCGTCAGTTAAAAATTCCTCTCAGATACAAACAGAAGCAAGTACTCTCCAATTTACTCAATTTGCCAGATGATGGACTTTAGCTTTATCGGGAGCTCAGGGTTGGGTTCCAAGTCCCACCACCAAGGAAACAGTGCCGTGGCTGGGAGTGCCCCACAACCCCTGCCTCTAGGAACCAGCCCTTATGGGAGCACATGGGCTGGGGTGAGGGCACCGTGGCAGCCTTTGGGGCCACTCAAGTCCTCCATGGAACTGAGACTTTATCAAGGGGAGTTAGCGTCCCCTTCCCAGTGCTCATATCCAATCATTAAAATAGACTTTAAAAAAATATAAAATCCGCCTGAGAACGATGGGAATCAGGGACAGTGGTCAGCCCCTACCCTGCTGAGCATTCAATACCACCTATGTGCACCTGGACATAATGTGAAGCCTACACGGGAGAGGGACGTGAATGTGGTGGGGAAGCCCCAACACAGTGGGGAAATTTCAGTTGTGTCAATTTGAAGATGGTGATCTGGAACAGATCAGCCACAAGGGCACTTCTTTTAAACGTGGATTATTATGTATTTTAACCATCTTTCTCCCCATTTTCCCCTCTTCTTCATTCCCTATTGTACCTATTGGTTAGGGAGTGATTGGAATTAATCTACAGATACTGACAGTTCTTTTCCCTTGAGTCAATATTGTAAGCAAAGCAATGCATTCGTTTGCATTTTTTTCTGGTAGCAATAAAGATAAAACAATTAGTGTAAATATAGAAAGAGGCAGCAAATGGAGGTATTTTAATCAATTACCCAAGTAGGGGGAAGAAAATTGGAAAAATGTTAAGGTCAAGAAATGAACCATCCTTTAAGGCTGATTAAAACACCCCTCTGCATGTTTTTAAAACCTGAAGGAAATTTTATTTTTCTTCCCACTGAGGTGTGATCCACCCTCTTGGTGGGGCCTGGAGAGCTTCTATAAACAATCCACGTTTAAAAGTGCCTTGCGCTAGAATTTCTGACACCCCGAGGGGCAGAGAATGTTGGGCCAATTGGGTGGGTGTTTGGGGCTAAGAGATCAGGGTTCCTCACTGGAACATCTTTCTCAATCAAGTGGGCAAACCTGATCTACAGCCCGGCCCAGGTGTCCCAGATTCCCACTCATTCTCAGGCCTGCCAGGGAGAGCACACTCTCGATTTCTGCCCGTTGCTGTCCTGGACTCGAAGGGACAGGGAGGGGCTGGTCACTTCCTCCGTGCCTGGGCCTGGTTACTCTGTCCCTTCTGATGCTGCTGCTTAACCTGGGCCAGGATGTCTCGGATCTTCCGCTGAGCCATCTGCAGCAAGAACAGGCAAGAAGGTGGGTGTGAGGACCTCCAAGGAGACAGCCTTCCACGGAAGAGAGGTCATCAGGTCCAGACACAGGCAATAAACAGAACAGGTCACACGGGACTCAGAGGAAAGATAAAGAGGAAGAATGAGGGGTGGGGTGACCTTACATTTCTTTGCTTCCAGTGGAGCCTGAGCATCCCCTGGAAAATACAGCAAACGTGGTGGGTTTAAGTGGGAGATGGGGTTGGGGGACATGAAGGAAGGAGAAACAGTAGTATCAATCCATTCATCAGAATTTAAAATTTGACAAAGTTGATACACATTACCAAACCCAAAACAGAATGCCTAGAGTTTCTAGGTAGAAATATATTACGCATTGTACAGCAGTGGTCCCCAACTCCCAACTGTTCTGGCACCAGGAACTGGTTTCATGGAAGACAATTTTTCTTCCACGGATGGAGGTGGGGGTGTGGAAGTGGTTTCAGGATGAAGCCTCAAATCAGCATGCATTAGATTCTCATAAGGAGTGTGCAACCTAGATCCTTCGCATATACTACACATCCCTGGAGCACTTCACGACAGGGTTCACCCTCCTATGAGAATCTAATGCCGCCCTGATCTGACAGGAAGCAGGGCTCAGGAGGTAATGCCCGCTAGTCTGCCGCTCACCTCCTGCTGTGCAGCCCAGTACCAGTCCGTGGCCCGGAGTTTGCGGACCCTGTTATAGAGGGTTATAACTTAGGAGACATCATCAGAAATCCATGCTTCATTTTAATACCCCAGGAAAAGGAATAAAATGTCCAGACATGGCCAGGAGCGGTGGCTCACGCCTGTAATCCTAGCACTTTGGGAGGCTGAGGTGGGTGAACCACCTGAGGTCAGGAGTCTGAGAGCAGCCTGGCCAACATGGTGAAACCCAATCTTTACTAAAAATACAAAAATTAGCCAAGCATGGTGACGCGCACGTGTAATCCCAGCTCTTTGGGAGGCCGAGGCAGTGAGATCACTTGAGCCCAAGTGTTTGAGACTAGCCTGGGCCACACGGTAAAACCTCATTACTACAAAAAAAATACAAAAATTAGCTGAGTGTTGTGGTATCTGCCTGTAGTCCCAGCTACTTGGGGGGCCTGAGGTGGGAGGATCACTTGAGCTGCCCTCCAGCCTGGGTGGCAGAGCGAGACCCTGTCGCAAAAAAAAAAAGAAAAAGAAGAAGTTGATCTAGGTTGGGAAAATAATGTGGAATCAATAAGAGGTCCAACTCCATCAACCATGGCTTGATGTTTTACATAGCTTTTCATTTAATTCTCCTTCTGATCAGCTAAAATTGCTTCCGTGTTTAATATTAATATATCCTGGCTTTGTGCATCTTTGGATATTTACTCTCTTAAAAAAAAAAAGCTGAATAAAAGATTCACATTTACCCTCTTAACCTTCATTTATAAAATGAAATTGTTGTGGGAATTAAATGAGTTAATATACATAAACCACAAAAAACACTGCTGGGTATATCCAAAGGCACTCATAAATCTTAGATATTATTATAATTTTATGGCTCTTATTAATACTTCCTTTTTTATTTGTTATTTTATATACATATTGTTGAGATGTAACTAAAGCCTCTTATAAATACTTCTGTCAAAGGGTTACCAGAGAAAGTTACTTATCCAAGGTCACATAGCAGAAAGGCTATGTATGTGAAGTTTGAGGTCAAAGCTCCCTGGCTCCAAAACCTCCATACTTGATGCTATACTATATGGCACTGGAAGCCAAAAAACCAAGAGCCAGTTTGCCCCAATTGCTCTAGCAGCCCCAGCAGACCACAAGCCTGCTAAGATCTGGATATCCTCTATGAACTGTAGGAACTGTGATCAACAGTCTCCAAAGTTCCTTTCCAGTTCTAACACTGATGGATTTAAGACTTTAGGAAAACACCATTAGCTGTCAACCACCTGTTTGCTTGCCTTGCTGAGGTTCAGCAAAATTTGAACCTGATATTGGCCTTCCCTTTCAGGCTCTGGAGCCTGTCCGAGTGCTGATCAGCGATGATGAGTTCTGGGAAAGGAATGGGAGGGTGAAGAGCAGAAACCAGGGAGAGAACAGCCATTCTGAGAAAGGCAGAGGGACTACATTTCAAAAATGTAATCAATCCAGGGTATTAGTACTGTTATCATTATTCCATGAGCAAAACCAATCTTCTTTCATAACCAGTGCAGAAAGGGGTTAAGGAGGGACTAATGTAGAACATATATATCTATGCAATATATATACATTAAACTTGTCAAATCACTTTCCCTAGAGAATAATGAGGGAATATGTCATCTACACATCCCACTTCCGCACCTGAAGGAGGGCAATAACCTAGCCCAGAGGCAGGCAGATGTGGCTGAGGCCCCAGGACTTGTCAAGGTCATGCAGGTCAACCTCTGGAGTCTCTGCTTCTCTGCTCCCTGGGCTCCTGCAGCCCTCCCGCAATGGGGGAGCACCATATGTACCTGACTGGCATAGAAATGTCCGATGATTTTCACGATGACCTGGTCGTTCTCATCAGGGGTCTGGTCTCTTGGTACTACCACCTCAGCTGCCGTCAAATTCTGCAACTCGTTCACCTGGGGGTGGCCAGAGAGGAGCTCAGGGTGCCATCAAGAAAGCATGGGTGGGGTTGGAGGAAGGAACCAGGGTTAACTAGTGGGGTGAAACTGGAAGAGTCAGGACCTGAGCTTGGGGAGTAGAATCAAGTAAATGAGCAAATCAGGAGTCCTGAGGTTGAGCAGCACAGGAGGCCAGAGAGAGCTGTTGAGATTGGAGACCATGGTCCAGGGCTTTCAACCTGGCCCTCACAGCTCACCGTTTTGCCACCTTTGCCAATGACCCGGCCAGCTGCTGATGCTGGCACACGTATGTGGGTCTCCAGCTTTACTTCCTCCTTGGGACCAAAGAAGTTCTCCTCCTTGAGTTTGCCGTAGATTCTTCCCTGAGCCTGAGAAGAGGAGGTAATTGTTAATCCGTGGCTCATATATCTGTGACAAAAGGGAAAAGTGGGAAAAAGGAAGCTCCAGCCCATATTTTCTGGCCCACAGGCCCTCCCCATCCTGGGTGGGCTAACCATCTAAGGCAGGTGAAGGGCAAGGCTCAGGTGGGCAGCTTGTAAGCACTCCTTCTGCTTAGCTATCATACTGGAGACCCTGGGTGGAGATTATGAGTTGTGAGTAACTGAATAAACACTTCCCAAGGGAAAAAACAGTTCCCAGAGGAATGTAATTCACAAGCTACAAACCAGACCTATGGAGTCTGGACGCGGCACTGACCAGCATTTCAAGGCCCTGAATGGCAACTAATCAAGTCACACAGAGGGCAGGCCTGTCTGACTCTCCAGTGGCCCAGAGAGCTGCCCCACTCCTCTATCATCACATATGTTAGGTTAAGCTAATTGATGGTTCATTTTTTGGCTGTCTGATCAGAAGTTCAAGAACCTTAGGATTTAGTGGGGACATAAGAGAATTTGGCATTAAAGGCCTTCCTTAGAAATGAAGGCAGAGTGCAAATAGATGCCCTCGGACTTCTTTCCTTCCCATCTTCTTCTATGGACCTTAAAAAGGGAAGACGAAGTCAACAGAAATCCAGTTTGATGTCAATTTGAAAATAGCTCTGCAGCCCTTTATCCTGCATGGAAGGCTTAAAGATGTGATGAGGACTTGACAGCTAATGGGAAACTGCCCCAGCCTTTTTCCTACCTCAGGGGAAATACTCAGCCTCAATTCCTCCATGTTCAGCTTGCAAAACAATAAAGACTAAAACCTTGAATTGGGCCTCTGGCGGTCCAGTGATGATAACCATACGGACTTTGGAGTCAGGTGTTTCAGGTGGTGCAATCTAAAAAGCAAAAAGCTTGTCAATGAAGGACCCTCTATGGGGAGACCCTCACCATGTCCACAGTTGCCCTTCTACCACCCTTACTCCCAAATACCCATTCTGAAGACTTAGGGAAGGAAGAACAAAGACTCTGAAGCCCACATCATTACGCCTGCACACCAGAATTATTAGGAGGGCAGAGGTGGTCAGTTAGAAGGACTGGCTTCAGTGACACTTTCTAAGTAGGGCCTCCTGCTCTCGCCACTTACCAATCTCCCAATCTCCCAGAGAGGTTTCAGTGGAGTCCTGCCAATAGGCAAGGACACAAATGAAATGACCAATGGATAGAGAGCAATGATTGTACCTCCGGTGGAGAACAATCAAAGTTTTTGCTCAAAGCTTTTAAGACAACTAAAGCAACTGGATTTAAGTTCGTGAAAATTTAACAGCACCCTTGTTTTACTATGACAGATTCTCCCTTCTGTCTCCCCTGGACCTTGGCCAGGGAAGGTGACAGACAACTAACACTTAACTTGGTGTTAGTATATGAGTGAAGGGCTTTCTTTGGCTACACAGCTTCATAATATTGCACTGATGAGGAAAGTGAGGCTCAGATCATATAGTGTATTGGAAGAAGGGGGTGATGAGGTGGATCTGGGATTTGAACCCAAGTCAACTGGTGTTAGAACCTAAGTTCTCTTTCTATGTTATAACCCTGCCCCTGCCCAGCCTAAAAACCCAGAAGCACTGAAGCCATCCCATGGGAACCAAGCAAGGTCAAAAACAAAGAGAACTTTGATTCCATGGGGGAAAGGTCCCTCACATGACACACAGAATTCTCAAATGAGTAGGGGGAATGTGGGAGAAAGTGCAGAGTGATAAAAGCAGAGCCCCTTCCCTTTCCAGAAACAGGAAGACCCACAGAGCAGATCACCTTGATGGAGGCGCTGGCAAACCGGGAGAGCTGTTTGATGTGCTGCCCCTTCTTGCCGATGATGGCGCCCACTGCCTGGGCGGGAATAAACACCTGCACCATCTCCTGCTCGGGAGCCTGCTGCCAGGACAGGGGGCGTTACTACCAGGGGGCCCAAGTAGCATGGCCCAGAAACCCTCCACTCCCCTGCCTTGCATCCTCAAGAAGGAAGGAGTACAGGCACCAAACTGCCACCCTGGGCTGCCAAGGGATGCTGTGAGCTCTTTAGCTCTTCCGATGCCCAGCAGGGCTAAAGGGAAGAGGCCAGGAAAGAGTGAGGTTACAGGCCGGGCGCGGTGGCTCAAGCCTGTAATCCCAGCACTTTGGGAGGCCGAGACGGGCGGATCACGAGGTCAGGAGATCGAGACCATCCTGGCGAACACTGTGAAACCCCGTCTCTACTAAAAAATACAAAAAACTAGCCGGGCGAGGTGGCGGGCGTCTGTAGTCCCAGCTACTCGGGAGGCTGAGGCAGGAGAATGGCGTGAACCCGGGAGGCGGAGCTTGCAGTGAGCTGAGATCCGGCCACTGCACTCCAGCCCCGGCGACAGAGCAAGACTCCGTCTCAAAAAAAAAAAAAAAAAAAAGAGTGAGGTTACAGTGCTGCCTATGCCCTGGGAGCTTTCTAGGCAGACACTTGGGAGCCTCAGAGCCAGTGGCTAGGAGAACTGGAGAGGAGGGATGCCCATGAGACCTTCCTTCCCTCTCCCTGCAAACTTGCCAAGCATCCAACTCCCATAGGGTGCTGGATCCCCCTTAAGGCAGGCCACATATGGGCCCGGGGTCCCGTGTAATGAGACCTTCCACCTACCATAAAGGAGCTATAGGGAGCAGCCCCAGTAACGCTGCTGGGAGGTGGCGGGACTGCGCTGGATGAGGCTGGGAAAAGACCTACAGCAGCCAGGTTCAGGCCGGGGATCAGGTGAGACTGCAGCTGGGGAAGAAAGGTGAGGAGGAGGAGTCAGCACACCCTGACAGGCCCTGGTTGTACAAAAGGCAAGTAGCCCAGGGGGAAGTGGGCCAAAAACATGAATTACATGCTTTTGCACAAAAGCCTATTCTGTGCTTTTCATACACTCTCACCTACACACTTCGGGTGTGGAATTTTAAGTGATATGATGTTCTCACTGGACTAACGGCTAACAACTGCAACCAGAAATGCCAAACAGTTATACACCCTCAGGAGTTCTTCCTCTCTGGCTGTTCAGACTGCTGGAGACAGACGATACGACTCATGACACTGTACTATAATCCCCTACATGATAAAAAGGCATGGAGATAGCTCCATCTGACTTCTAGGACTGTGGTTCTAAACATTTTTGGTCCTGTACACCAACCCCAAGTCTCCTTTAAAAATCAGATGAGTTGCGTGCAGTGGCTCATGCTTATAATCCTAGTACTTTAGGAGGCCAAGGCAGGAGAATCGCTTGAGCCCAGGAGTTCAAGACCAACCTGGGTGACGCAGCAAGACCCTGTTCCAAAAAATAAAAAATTTTTAAATTAGCTGGGCATGGTGGTGCACACCTGTAGTCTCCTAGGTACTTGGGAGGCTGAAGCAGGAGTATCCCTTCAGCCCAGGGGGTCAAGGCTGCAGTAAGCTATGATTGTGCCATTGCGCTCCAACCTAGGCAACAGACCAAGACCCTATCTCAAAAAAATTAAAAAA
Organism: Trachypithecus francoisi; assembly: GCF_009764315.1. Lineage (NCBI taxonomy): Eukaryota > Metazoa > Chordata > Mammalia > Primates > Cercopithecidae > Trachypithecus > Trachypithecus francoisi. Next base: position 23,656,355 of record NW_022681466.1, on the reverse strand, counting down.
AAAAAATCAGATGACAATGATGGATCCCCGCATTTCACTAAAGTGCACACAAACACAAATTGTACACATACTTGGAATCACAGGACTCAAAGCCCAAGATTGGACCCCTACTCTAGGAACCAGGTGAAGAATCCTTGCTAATTAAATACTATTTAAATACTATTTCTGACAGTCGAGATCCAAAAGCATCAACTAAAGCTCCAAAGCCGCACGGCACAGGGCACATGTCCATCACCCCCCACCCCACAAGTTGCTGTTGCTAAGACTCAGGAAAGGATAAGCAGCGGGTACTACCCAGCACTCACGCTCATGGCGGCCACATCGTTCTCGTAGGCCTCCCGAACTTTCTTCATTATTTCCTGCTCAGCCCTGCAACAATTCTCAATGGCCCCCTTCACAGTGATGGTCCTCTCGGGGTTGTAAAGAGTAAGGTCTTGCAACCTGGCAGGAAGAGCAGAGTCGTGTCCTTTCACTGGCAGGCCAGGACCAGTCCCCAGCAGGAGCAAAGACGAGAGGCCAGCTGAGTCACACGCCCGCCACTTCCGCAGCCTATTCAACTTCTAGCAAATAACTCTGCATCTCCAGTCTTTGGTGTCCCCAGTTTGTAATCAGGGCAGGGAGTAAGACGGAGAGAGATGACAACACCCAACTCAAACCCCTCTGTTAGCAATGGATCCAATGTCAGACAGATTATGGTTGTGTGTCTAAGTTTCTCCCTTGATTCTACATAATCCATGTCCTGTACCTTTTTGGACAAGAGCAATTACTTTGCCCTCAGGCTAGTCTCTGATGAAATGAAGAGGCACACTGCTTGCAGGAGCAGCCCACCACAGACAGAAAAGGGCCAAGGTCACTTCTCACAGTGACAGACAGGACTACAGCCCTGAGTCCCTGGCTCCTAGCTGCAGGCTGTCAGCAAGCCACAGGGAAAGAGGGCTGTCATGTGGTTGGACGTGGACTGTAGAGGCAGCACCCTACAACACCCCACCCCATATGGCAGTGGGAATGGGCAGATCCAGTCCTTACAGAGATTTTTTGAATGCTCTTTATCACTTCTACTATTTTTCCTTCAAGAGGCAGAAAGAGCATCCATTTTAAAAGAGCACATGTCAAGGTTGCATGATGAAATACTGACCCTGGCCTCCATGCATCCCCCACTCATAAATAGGGAAATAGAAGAGAGCCTTACGAGGAGATGGTGATTTTTGTCTCGGTATCTTGCTCTACCTTCTTCAGGTTCCGTCCTTCCTTGCCAATGAGACGCCCTACAAAGTTATTATGGGCCAGGATCTTCAGGGGAACCTCGTCAGCCCTTGGGAAGACAAAGGAAGAAGTGGAAGACAACAGCTCCTTCAATTGTGGGCATCATGAAGACTCAATCACCATGACATCCTAGACTTGGCATTTCCAAGTAAAACATCTCAAAACTTATCAAACTGCATACTTTAAAAATATGTATGATTGGCCGGGCGCAGTGGCTCAAGCCTGTAATCCCAGCACTTTGAGAGGCCGAGACGGGCAGATCACGAGTTCAGGAGATCGAGACCACCCTGGCTAACACGGTGAAACCCCATCTGTACTAAAAAATAGAAAAAACTAGCCGGGCGAGGTGGCGGGCGCCTGTAGTCCCAACTACTCGGGAGGCTGAGGCAGGAGAATGGCGTAAACCCAGGAGGCGGAGCTTGCAGAAGCTGAGATCCCGCCACTGCAGTCCAGCCTGGGAGACAGAGCAAGACTCAGTCTCAAAAAAAAAAAAACCTATGATTTATTATACATCTATAAAGTCAATTTGCTTTATTTTATTTTTTGAAACAGGGTCTCACTCTATCACCCAGGTTGGAATGCAAGGCTCACCACAGCTCATGCGAGCCTCCTTTCTCAGCCTTCCGAGTAGCTGGGACTACGTACACAGGCCACCACGCCCAGCTAATTTTTCTATTTGCTGTAGAGGTGAGGTTTCACTACGTTGCCCAGGCTGGTCTAGAACTCCTAGCCTCCAAAAGTGCTGGGATCAGAAGCATAAGCCACTATGCCCAGGCAATAAAGCTATTTTAAATAGCACTAGTGTGTAAGGGAACATGTCTAAGGAGATTCCTTGCATCACTGTTTTATGATAAGGAAAAGTTTAAAACAATTTAAACACCAATCAAGAAATAGGAGATTGATCACATGAATTATGGATAGCTATACTGTGGAATTCTATGCAGTTATAAAAAGAATGAGGTCTGTCCATTTGTACTAATATACGTGCTGATACAGAACATGAAAAAAATATAGAACAGCCTGTTCAGTGTGATTCTCTTTGGGCTAAAACACATGTGCACACACGCACACATGAATACACACAGGCACACATATCCATACACGTAGGCACGCATACACAATATACACACACCTGTGAGCGCACAGAATTTCTAGGAGGTCATACAACAGGAGTAAGAAGGGGTGGGGTATGGTGGCACACGCCTATAATCCCAGCACTTTAGGAGGCTGAGCTGGGTGGGTCACTTGAGTCCAGGAGTTCAAGACCAGCCTGGGTAACATGGCGAAACCCTATCTCTACAAAAATCACAAAAAACTAGGCAGGCGTGGTGGTGCATGCCTGTTGTCCTAGCTACTCGGAAGGCTGAGGCAGGAGAATCCCTTGAGACCCGGAGGCAGAGGTTGCAGTGAGCTGAGATCATGCCACTGTACTCCAGCCTAGGTGACAGAGTCCCTGTAAGAAGATTTCTCAGTTTACATCTTTTTGTGCAATTGCTGACTGTATTTCTTCTATGTCTGTATTATAGCTTGGAGGTTGAGTTGGGGAGGCTAACTGGACTAGCCGTCCCTGAAGAGCCAAGAAAAGCTGGAGACTTACGTTTTGGTGTCCTTGGCCTCTTTATGCATAATCTCCAAGATCATCTTACAAGCGGAGGAGCAGCCCTCAGGGGTGGAGTGCACACTGATGGCTTTTTCAGCTGCACCTGCATTCTCCTTCCTATGCACGTCTATCCTGGGGGCCACAAGGACAAGGCTGGTGAGTCGTCTCCAGTGATACCAGTACTTCAGGCTCCCCACCCCCACCACCACTCCTCAGTCAAAGGCATAGAACCTGCTCTTCTTGGAACAAGGCCAATCAAGTACAAATTTGGGAAGGGCAATGAAAGGACTGGAGAAATATGACCCATCTGCTACTATGGATTCTGTCTCAGACCAGCAATGCCTCAATCCACAGGTGGTTGATGGCCAGGCACGGTAGCTCATGCCTGTAATTCCAGCACTTTTGGAGGCCAAGGCGAGTGGGTTACTTGAGGCCAGGAGTTCGAGAGCAGCCTGGCCAGCATGGTGAAACCCCATCTCTACTAAAAATACAAAAAAATGGCCGGGCGCTGTGGCTCAAGCCTATAATCCCAGCACTTTGGGAGGCCGAGAAGGGCGGATCACGAGGTCAGGAGTTCGAGACCATCCTGGCTAACACGGTGAAACCCCGTCTCTACTAAAAAATACAAAAAGCTAGCCGGGCGAGGTGGCGGGCGCCTGTAGTCCCAGCTACTCGGGAGGCTGAGGCAGGAGAATGGCGTAAACCCGGGAGGCGGAGCTTGCAGTGAGCTGAGATCTGGCCACTGCACTCCAGCCTGGGCGACAGAGCGAGACTCCGTCTCAAAAAATAAAAAATAAAAAAATAATAAAAATAATAATAATAATAAAATAAAAAATAAATAAATAAATAAGCGGTGGCTGGGGACAAGAACACAGCCTATGACACAAATGCAGGGGTGGGAACTACCAGCCCACAGTTCCAAAGCTGCATTTCCACTTGAATTTCGTATGTCCCCCTTGAAACAAATATAAAGAGAGGACACTCTATATTTGTGCCCCAAACTCAAAGTAAATAACAAGAGTTACTACGATAGGGACATAATGTGACATGTTCTTTGCCACTGAGTACACTGATAAGATAGAACAATTAGAGAAAAGGCCTGGTGTGGTGGCTCATGCCTTTAATCCCAGGACTATGGGAGGCTGAGGCGGCCGGATCACGAGGTCAGGAGCTCCAGACCAGCCTGACCAACATGGTGAAACCCTGCCTCTATTAAAAATACAAAAATTAGCCAGACATGGTGGCACGCGCCTGTAATCCCAGCTACTCGGAAGGCTGAGGCAGGAGAATGGCACGAACCCGGGAGGCAGAGGTTGCCATGAGCCAAGATCACACCACGCACTCCAGCCTGGGCGACAGAGCGAGACTCTGTCTCTAAAAAAAAAAAAAAGAAAAAAGAAAAAAAAAAGAGTAGAGAAAGAAGGTGGCAGTGGCAGAATGGGAGATGGGGCACAATTATGAGGGTCCTAATTTTGGACAGGTTGGCCCGCCTTGTTACCACATTAAGTGGTCATGAAATCACAGAGGACTGAGGAGTGGCTGACTCATCAAAATGAGGTTTGCTTGGAGACTTTTTTATGAAACTGCACGAGAAATTATAGAACCTCTCTTGCTAATACAAGTGTGTGGCCCAGCACCCCAAGACCCATTCTCCCTCCCTATCTGCCCTCCCTTTCCCAGGAGGCTGGTGTTGGAAGCAGTGACCCCTGAACGCTGCAGGCAACATTTCCTAAAAGGTAAATGTTGATGTCCCCGGCATGCTTCCAGGCTTCTAGTGGGCCTCTTTAGGTACCAACCACTGTTCCCTAGCAACCAGCCTCCATTTCCCAAGAGCCAGGACTCACTTGGACTGGGTCTGTTTTGTGATGTTGCGGATGGTGGCCCCCTCCTTGCCAATGATGGCACCCACATACTGGGTGGGCACCAGGAGCCGAAGGGGAATGTCCACTTGCTGCTGCTTGGCTGGGGCCCCCGCTGCCACAGGTGAGCCCTGGCGGGGCTGACCCCGAGAGCCAAAGCCCCCTCGGCGCCCATTCTCAGGTCCTTGTACTATCTGCTCATCAGGGATGTAGGAGACCTTCAGAGCATGGTTCTCCAACTGGTGGCCATTCAGCTTCATGATGGCTCTGGGGACAGAGTGAGAGTCTACAGTCATTCCAATCCATGCCAACCATACCAAATGCTCTCTTGGCCAAAGCACTCTAGTAAGTTACAGCTTGGAACACACTAAAGAAAAGGAGATAGTCGCCTGCCCACTACTCCCACCTCCATTTTTCAGAACTTTCCAGTCTAAATGGCATCAGACTCCAAAGAAAAAGTAAATAAATACAGTGTTCCCTAACTTAGTTGGGATTTAATGTTCACAAAGGCCTTCCACTGGAACCATCAGAGAAATGGGCTTCTAGTCCAATAGAGTATAGGGCTCTGTCAGCCTAAAAAGGAAGAGCAAGCCATAGATCTCAAAGTCCTCCCATGCCAACTGGAGAGCATACCACAGACCTGAAGAGGCTCCGCAAAGCTAAGACGTACACTTTCTGGATTGAAAAATCCCTACCACAGGGTGAGGAAACCAACTGCTAACTACTACTACTACATTATCCTAACTTTAGAGACAATGAAACCAAGGTCAAAGGAGATTGAGATGTATGTATGTAGAATTCAAATGTTAATCCTGCCCTAATGAAGTATGGGGTTTATTTTTGTTTTTGATATAAAATCTTTCAGATAAAAGTTAATATTTCCATAATTAAGATAGAGCAAACACACATTCTTGAGTCCATTATTTAAGCAAATTTATAATATAAATGACTTCCATGAATACTAGAGTTCCTGAATATCGTTTGAATATTTGCCTACAGGCTTATAGGAAGTTTCTGTAGCCTTTTCTTTGTAGAAATTCCAGTTTTTCTCAATTTTTCCTTCCTTCAGTTATTCCATTTTGCATTCTTCATAAAAGGCTGGATCATTATAGTGAGCAGTTAGATATTCTTTTAATAAAGGATTTTCTTTACGGCATTTTTCTACCATAAGGATTCCAGAGTTCTTGCAACATTTGGTAAAATCTTGAAGTTGTTCAGAACACCTGTCTCTGGCCTTTTCTCTCATTATTTTAGGAATCCAAACATCTTTTTCAACATGTCTGAGATGCTGCTTTAAAACTTGCAGCGTCTTCCCATTGTTTCTGATATAAAATTCAAACTCTTTGAAATGCTTGAAATGGTTTACATGACATTTCATGATTCACAACTGAAACCCCTCCATGGCCATGGCACACACTCCTCTTTGATCTCAATTATTTCTTGTGGCCTTTGCTTAAACCACTGTTTTTTTGGTTTTTGAGACAGAGTTTCGCTCTTTCTGCCCAGGGCTGGAATGCAATGGTGTGATCTTGGCTCACTGCAACCTCCGCCTCCCAGGTTCAAGCGATTCTCCTGCCTCAGCCTCCTGAGTAGCTGGGATTACAGGCATGCGCCACCAAGCCTGGCTAATTTTTGCATTTTTAGTAGAGACGGGGTTTCTCCATGTTGGTCAGGCTGGTTTCGAACTCCCGACCTCAGGTGATTCACCTGCCTCGGCCTCCCACAGTGCTGGGATTACAGGCATGAGCCATCGCGCCCGGCCCAAACCACTGTTTTTGAAATTTCAGGGCAACCCATCAGAAAGTTGTTAATCTGCCAGGTCCAGTGCCATCGCAGCGGGTGAAGCAGCAGCAATTGGGGAACTTTTCTGAGATGCTGGTACACACACACACACAAAAAAGTGCAGTCTCGAGATTTTAGCTCCTTCGCAGTCTCCCACTGTCTTTTTTAAATATATATATATATATATATAGATTGATTGATGGATGGAACGCTTCACAAATTTGCGTGTCATCTTTGCGCAGGGATCATGTTAATCTTCTCTGTACCGTTCCAATTTTAGTATATGTGCTGTCAAAGGGAACACGTCCACTGTCTTTAGTGCTACCCCTCCTTCCACAGTCCCCAGAGACCCCTAACTGCCCACTTGGCTCTGGGGCCACAGTCTCACAACCCTCCCCAACCCAATGGGGTAAGCCAGCGCGGTGCTGTAATACCACACGCCACCAGCAGATGCCACAGCTCCAACACTTCACAAAGCCAACTTTCAAAATTACCGCTGGCAGCCATTTACTATGCTATATACTTGCCAAGCTTTATGCCAGTCGCTTCCAGTCAACCCTGCACCAGTTGGCCCAGCTAGGAAATGCGGCCACCATGAGGATTAAGTTAGTAAAATGGTACACAGTGCCTTAAACAGTGACCGGCTGGCAGTGTGAAATTATTACCAGGCCGAGACCAGCCTGGGGCCGCGGCCTCCACTCCCGCCTAGTGCAGTCCTGTCCTGGGCCCTCCTGCAAGGAGGTCCCGCCCTCGGGGTTGCCTTACAGCCAGTTGGGGCTTTTGTCCATTTTCCTGTCACCTGCTACCAAGCTGCTGCTACATATCCCGGCTGGAATCTGACTCCCACTCCAGCAAAGTGGTGGGGGGGCAGGCCTGGGTCAGCAAGGACACATCACCAGCTTCCTGCAGGAACTTCTAGAAGGCGAGCAGCCCAGAAAATGGCATGGGCGGCGGCCTGGGGGAGACCTCGGAGGGCAGGGAATCCCTGCTCCCAGGTGCACCAGCCACCCCCACCGTTGCAGGTGCACGCCACAGGGAGGCGCCACGTGGGTGGGGAGGCTGTGCGGTCCCAGTCTACCCACCACAGGCCGCTGCCCCAGACCGCTGCCACCTGCCAGCGCACCACGCATCCGCGTCCACGTCCGCCCAGGCTCCCAGGGCAAAGATAACTGAGTTAAGACACCAGTATTCCAATCTTAGTTCTATTGCTCATTACGTGAAGCAGAAAACTTACAACCTAGTCTAGACCTAAGTCTCATCAACTGTAAAGGGAAACTGCTACTTGTGCCCTGCCTATCTTACAGCTAATACATTTAGGTCTGTAATCCATTTTGAATTAATTTGTATGCTCAGTGTAAGGTAGAAGTCCGAATTCATCTTTTGTCATGTGGATATCATCGAACTGCCCCAGCATCATTTGCTGAATCACCTTATCTTTCCTAATAAATTGTCTTTTTAGCACTTTGTCTGAAAATAAAAACAAAAACCAGCCGATCATAAACATAAAGGCTTATTTCTAGGCTCTGAATTCTATTCCATTGATCAGTATGTTTATCCTAATGCCAGTACCACACTAATTTGATTACCGTAGTTTGATGTAAGTTTTAAAATTTGGGAGTTTAATTCTTCTTTGTTCTTCTTATTCAAGACTGTTAAGGTTTTCCTGCATTTCCTCAAGATCAGCTTATCAATGTCAGCCAAAACTGCGTATCTTACAGAATTTATGTGACAATCACAAGTGAAAACATTATGTTTTTATATATTTATTATTTAAATTAAGGGATTTATCGTTTTTACACCTAATAAGTCTGGCACCTTCTTTGGTTGAATCCACCTCTGTGAATTCCATCTTGAAAAGTTTTGTTTTTGGTTTTTCGGTTTTTGTTTTGGTTTTTTTTTTTAAGACAGGGTCTTACTTTTTTACCCAGGCTGGAAATTCAGAGGCATGATCTCAACTCACTGCAACCTCCACCTCCGCCTCAAGCAATCCTCCCATCTCAACCTGCTGGGTATGTGCCACCATGCCCAGCTAATGTTTTGTAATTTTTGTAGAGATGGGGTTTTGCCATGTTGCCCAGGCTGGTCTTGAACTACTGAGCTCAAGCAACCCGCCCTGCATCGGCCCCCCAAAGGGCTGGAATTACAAGCACAAGCCACTAAGCCTGACCGCACTTTGAAAGATTCTGAGGTTTTTAAAAAAATAACAAATAAAAAAGGCAAGGTGCAGTGACTCATGCCTGTAATCCCAACACTTTGGGAGGCCAAGGTGGGCGGATCACCTGCTGTCACGAGTTCAAGACTAGCCCGGCCAACATGGGGAAACCTCATCTTTACCAAAAAATACAAAAATTGCCGGGCATGGTGGCGGATACCTGTAGTCCAGTAGGCTCGGGAGGCTGAGGCAGGAGAATCACTTGAACCCAGGAGGTGGAGGCTGCAGTGAAGAGATCGCACCACTGCACTCCAGCCTAGGCAAGACTCCATCTCAAAAAAAAAAAAAAAGGCAAACCATTATATACCTCTAGCACTTTGCGAGGCTGAGGTAGGAAGATCGCTAACGCCAGGAGTTTGAGACTAGCCTGGGCAACATAGTGATACTCCCATCTCTAAATATTAAAAATTTTAAAACTGGCCCAGCATCGTGGTGCATGCCTGTTATCCCAGCTGCTTTAGAGGCTGAGGCAGGAGTATCCCCTCAGCCCAGGAAGTTGAAGCTGCAATGAGCTGTGTTTGCAACACTGCACTCCAGCCTGGGCAACAGGGAGAGAGTGTCTCAAAAAATAAAATAATTATTATTTTTTTAAACTGTGGCAAAGACGTCGGAATTGGAGACAGAATGGCTTGCTTACCACTTGGAGACCAGAGTCTCAGTCTATTTGGTATGTCTGTAAAATGGGGCTGAATAAGACTAAAGGGAGGGCACAAGCATCATCCATTCCCAAGGCTGACACTGGTTAGAAATGTTAACAAGGCAGCTGGGTGTGATGGCTCACGCCTGTAATTCCACCACTTTGGGAAGCTGAGGTGGGTGGATCACTTGAGGTCAGGAGTTCAAGACCTTCCTGGCCAACATGGCAAGACCCCAACTCTACTAAATACACAAAAATGAGCCAGGTGTGGTGGTACACGCCTGTAATCCCAGCTACTCAGGAGACTGAGGCAGGAGAATCACTTGAACCTGGGAAGTGGAGGTTGCAGTGAGCCGAGATCATGCCATTGCACTCCAGCCTGGGCGACAGAGTGAGACTCCATCTCAAAAAGAAAAAAATTAAAATTAAAAGATTAAAAAAAAGTTAGCCAGCCGGGCATGGTGGTGTACCACCTGTAGTCCCAGCTATTCAGGAGGCTGTTACAGACAAATTACACATTTTGCACATTACTCATTTTTGTTAATATCCAAGCCTGTTATAGGCTTTTGTCACATTTTCCTTTGGGCTTTCTTACACAAGAATTGCTTGAACCCAGGAGGTGCAGGTTGCAGTGAGCCAAGATTGCGCCACTGCACTCCAGCCTGGACGACAGAGCAAGACAGAACAAGACTCAGTCTCAAAAAAAAAAAAAAAACCCAGAAATGTTCATGAGGTAACAAAGGGCAGGCGAGGTGGCTCAAGCTTATAATCCCAGCACTACTCTGGGAGGCCACGGCAGGCAGATCACTTGAGTCCAGGAGTTCGAGACCAGCTTGGGCAATATGGTGAAACCTCGTCTCTACAAAAAATACAAAAATGAACCAGGCATAATGGTGCGTGTCTGTAGTCCCACCTACTTGGCAGGCTGAGGTGGGAGGACTGCTTGGGCCCAAGAGGTTGAGGCTGCAGTGAGCTGATATCATGCCACTAAATTCCAGCCTGGGTGGCAGAGTGAGACTTGTCTCCAAAAAACAAGAACAAGGCAATAGTAGGCAGGAGAGAATGAGCAACTGTTGACATGAGCTTTAAAGCCAAACCCTGGTGGCCACAAGGGGCAGTAGGAACCTCTAGAAAATTCTGAGCCCAGGAGGTATCTAAAAGAAAACGGTAGGTATTTTAATAACAGGTAGGATTTTACATAGTATTATTAGATTGGAGAAAGCGGCATGTTGAAGAAGCAAGAAAGCCCAAAGCAAAATATGGAAAAAGCCTATAACAGGCTCAGATATCATATTAATATTACTCATATTAAGTAATGTGTAAAACGTGTAGTCTGTCTGTAACAGCGAGTGAGAAGCATAATTGCTCAACCAAAGGGCTAGGAGCTAAAATTGTGGGTACGATGGGACTAAAAGGACCCCAAAACTATCACCAGCTAGGTTCACGACCATCACTGCAATAAAATGTCTGTCCCAGCATCCCAAGGTTGAGGAATCTTTTTGGAACCCCGAAGTTCCCCTTCATTATCACTAGATGGCGCCAAGAACATAGCAAAGGACTCTTAAGGTCCCAGACAAACCAGAAACCTATCAGCGGGGAGGGGACATTTTCTCCGCAAGGAATTTCCCACTTCTCTGGGAGGGCTTTGGGTCCCTTCCTTCTATGTATTTTTGCTATTGATCTTGATGTTACTGAGCCTTTGAGATCCCTGAAACAATGGACATGAAGGAGACCCCCTGAAGAAACCTTTCATGCAAGGCTCTCGGTTTGGCTTGGGCTAATAAAAGAACCCTGGATGGGGACCCCAGCCTGCCTAGACCCCCTGAGGAAAAAAGTGGGACCAGGCTCACACCACCCTCCTCAGAGCCCCCCCACCGCCCCCAGCCCCATTTTCCAACCCACTCACTGCCTGGTCTGCTCCCGGTTGGAATAGGTGACATTCACCACTGCCGTCTCACTCTCAGTGTTCACTGCAGAGAAAAGAGAGGACAGCGTCAGAGCAGGGAAATCTGGGAGGCCCAACCAATGAATCTCCAACTCCAGCTTTCCACATTTTGAGATCAAGAAGACATCTGGCAGGCCAGGCACGGTGGTGGATCACGCCTGCAAATCCTAGCACCTTGGGAGGGCGAGGCTGGCGGATCACTTGAGCCCAGGAGATCAGCCTGGCCAACACAGTGAAACTCTGTCTCTACTAAAAAATACAAAAATTAGCTGGGCGTGGTGGCACGCGCCTGTAGTCCCAGCTACTGGGGAGGCTGAGGCAGGAGAACTGCTTGAATCACTTGAACCTGGGAAGCAGAGGTTGAAGTGAGCTGAGATCGTGCCACTGCACTCCAAACCTGGGCAACAGAGGGAGATTCCACCTCAAAAAGAAAAAAAAAAAAAAAGAAGACATCTGGCAGATACTCCAACTTGAATAAAAAGGCAAAAAAAAAAATTTCCCCTTTCAAGGGAGCTACTTGAAAATTCAAATTTACCAGGGAGGGCATGGTAGCTCGTGCCTGTAATCCCAGGACTTTGAGAGGCAGAGGCAGGTGGATCACTTGAGCTTGAGAGACGAGCCCGGTCAACATGGCAAAACCCTATCGCTAACAAAAAACACAAAAATTAACCGGGCATGGTGCTGCACCCTTGTAGTCCCAGCTACTCAGGAGGCTGAGGTGGGAAGATCACTTGAACCCAGGAGACAGAGGTTGCAATGAGCCAAGATTGTGCCACTGCACTCCAGCCTGGGTGACGGAGTAAGACCCAGTCTCAAAAAAACAAAGAAAGAAAGAAAATTCAAATTTACCTTCTTGCTTTTTGTAATTTGCTCAGTCAGTTCCCAAGAGAGTAGATATACAAATGGGTGTAGCCGCCCTATCAGCAGTTGCAAAACAAGGCTATATGGCAAGGCAAACACTACTACCCACCTCCACACACTCTAAAGGGAATAAATTCCCTTTAGAATGTTAAACTAGTTGGCCGGGAGCGGTAGCTCACACCTGTAATCCCCAGCACTTTAGGAGGCCGAGGCAGGTAGATCACCTGAGGTCAGGAGTTTGAGACCAGTCTGATCAATATGGTAAAACCCATTTCTACTAAAATTACAAAAAATTAGCTGGGCGTGGTGGCGTGCGCCTGTAGTCCCAGCTACTTGGGAGGCTGAGGCAGGAGAATCGCTTGAACCCTGGATGTGGAGGTTGCAGTGAGCCAAGATCGTGCCACTGCACTCCAGCCTGGGCAACAGAGCAAGATTCTGTCTCAAAAAAAAAAAAAAAAAAAAAAGTTGAACTAGTTAAAAATCAACACATGTGGCTTGGTGCGGTGGCTCACGCTTGTAATCCCAGCACTTTGGGAGGCCAAGGCGGGCGGATCACGAGGTCAGGAGATCAAGACCATCCTGGCTAACACAGTGAAACCCCGTCTCTACTAAAAATACAAAAAACTAGCCGGGCATGGTGGCGGGCGCCTGTAGTCCCAGCTACTCGGGAGGCTGAGGCAGGAGAATGGCGTGAACCTGGGAGGTGAAGCTTGCAGTAAGCCGAGATGATGCCACTGCACTCCAGCCTGGGCAACAGAGCAACACTTGTCTCAAAAAAAAAAATCAACACATGCTGAATGTGATTAGCAATTTATAGAAGTAAATATCCCAAGAAATGGCCTGCAAAGATATGGCTGACAAAACTTGTAAACACCTAAATCCATTTTAGCGGTCTATGTATTCTCAAGGACACAAGATCAACATGTATTAAAATTCAGCTAAATAGAGGCCGGGCACAGCGGCTCACGCCTGTAATCCCAGCATTTCAGGAGGCCGAGGCAGGTGCATCACTTGAGGTCAGGAGTTCAAGACGAGCCTGGCCAACATGGCAAAACCTAGTCTCCACTGAAAGTACAAAAATTAGCCCAGTGTGGTGGTGCATGCCTGTAATCCCAGCTACTTGGGAGGCTAAGACAGGAGAATTGCTTCAACTCAGGAGGCAGAGGTTGCAGTGAGCAGACATTGTGCCACTGAACTTGACTGGGTGACAAAGCGAGCCTCTATCTCAAAAAAAAAAAAAAAAAAATCTTGCTAAATGGACTGACAGGAATGGCTGTAGAAGTCTAGAAAGAAAAAAAAGAATTTGCATGTTTTCCAAGGGAAAGGATTTCCTGTCTTGGATGTGGCCATTGTAGCCTCAGGATGCTAGCCATTGATCCCATCAAAATTCTTGGCTCTAGGAGAATGGTTTGGCAAGCTGACATTAGAATCCCAAGCAGTCTAGAAACATATTTCTCACTTACAATTATTAAAATTAACCGTCTGAGGTGGGAGAATCACTTCAGAAGGTCGTGCCAAGAATATGAGACCTGCCTGGCAACACAGGGAGACCCCGTCTCTACAAAAAATTAAAAAAAAAAAAAAAAAAAAAATCAGCCGGGTGCAGTAGTAAACACCGACAGTCCCAGCTACTTGGGAGGCTGGGGCAGCAGGAGAATCACTTGATCCCAGAGGTTTGAGGCTGCAGTGAGCTGTGATAACACTGCATTCTAGCCTAGGAGGCAGAACTAGACTCTGTTTCAAATAAATAAATAAATAAATAAAGTTAACCTCCTTTCTCCTATACCAATGTCTTGTGAATTTGGGTCCCCTGGGCTTGCTCAACCATGGGGTGGGGGACCATGGCTTAAATTAAGCCTCTGCCCCCACAACACTAAGGACAGAGAAGGCACTTGGTCACAAACTTCAAAGAATCTGTCATCCAGGCTGGAGTACAGTGGTGTAATCAGAGTTCACAGAAGCCTTTAAACTCCCGTGCTAAAGCTATTCCTCCCATCTCAGCCTCCCAAAGTCCTGGGATTACAGGCATGAGCCACCACACTAGGCCCCAGACCACTCTTAACTGCTCTGGCCTGCATCAGCAGGTCTCTCCCTCCTCAGTGGTAAGGAAGCTTCTGCAAGAACAATCTTCCAGTGAGTGGAAATACAGTAAACCAAAAAAACCTCTGCCTTTGTGGAGTTTATGGAGAGAGAGACAACAATAAGTATAATAAATAAGCAAGTTCTACAGAATATTTGACAGTGATGACTGCTATGGAGAAATATAAATCAGATGAGGCCAGGTGTGGTGGCTCACTCCTGTAATCCCAGCATTTTGGGAAGCTAAGGCGGGCGGATCACAAGCTCAGGAGTTTGAGACCAGCCTGGTCAATATGGCGAAACCCCATCTCTACTAAAGTACAAAAATTAGCTGGGTGTGGTGGTGGGTCCCTGTAATCCCAGCTACTTGGGAGCTGAAGCAGAAGAATCGCTTGAACCCAGGAGGCAGAGGTTGAAGTGAGCCAAGATCACACCACTGCACTCCAGCCTAGGTGACAGAGAGACTGTATCTCAAAAACTAATAATAATAACAAATCACATGAAAGAGGATGAGACAGGTAGAAAGAATGGACCTCACTCACAAAGTGACTTTTGAGCAGACTTAAGGACTTTCTCTATTGTCCAACAAAGTCAAACATTTCCCATACGGTTCTCTCCAGGTAGCAGATACCTTTCCAGATAGAGTGTGTTACAGCTCCCTAGTGAGCCTTGGATAAATTTAGTGTTGACTCCTTATACACCACTCTGTGAAATTCAGCATGCACTTGCTCCCAAGCCACTGCTCAATCTTACTGTTTGTCCAGGAGTAACGTATTCATTAGTCTAAACTGTGAACAGTACTGAGCAGTAGTTATCAGTTAGTCCTGCTGCATCCTGGCATTTAAGATAAAAGGCAAGCTACAAGATTAGAGCAGGTTAAAACGTGTTTGATAGATTCATCAGTTTACTCTTGGGTGGGTGAAGGTTTTCATCATTTATAATCATTTATAGCTTACCCCTTTCCACAAATAATTTGGAGAGGAATATTTAAATCTCAAACCAAGTGATTATCCACTTGCTTCTTTAAGATCTCCAAACCTAACCCAGTATCTTGTCTGCCTAAAGACCACCTTATATCCAACCAAAGTCACTTTCCATTACTAAATGGACAAAACTTGTTTTATTTTGTTTTTGAGACAATACAGAGTCTTGCTGTCAACCAGGCTGGAGTGCAGTGGCACAATCACAGCTTACTGCAGCCTTGGCCTCCTGGGCTCCAGCAATCCTCTTGCCTCAGCCTCCCTAGTGACTGGGACTACAGGTATCCACCACCACTCCCAGCTAATTTCTTGTAGACATGGAGTCTCATTATTCTTTCCCAGGCTGGTCTCAAAATTATTGTGGCTCAAGAGATCCTCCCACCTTGGCCTCACATAGTGCTGGCATTACAGTTGTGAGTCACTGCACCCAGCTGGCAAACTTTTTATGACCTAGAATTATTTTATCATTTTTCCTTCTGTGGGCCTACTCTTCAAACAATTTTGCTTACCTATCGAACTACATTAACTAAGTATTAAATCCTCTGCTTTATATTTTAATTGACCAAAGACATACGTTGCTACCAATCAGAGCTTCTAAAAAGAGACAACTGGTTGATTATTCCAGCCAAAAACAAGAAACATGAAGCTTTTAAAGTAAAATGGCTGCAGGGTAACTCAGGTTGAATGCAAGATTTCTGTTCTTAGACTATTTCTAAAATCCTGGGATAGCCATTTCTACCTTGGTTGATCCCTAAAAACCTGGAGACTCCATGCTGGGAAGGAGTGGCTTTGTTCAAGCCTCCTGCTAAACAGAAGAGAAACCCAGTTCCACAGATAACTAAGACCCGAAGCCGAGGCCAGGAGTCCAGGCCCCCAATCCAATGTACTTCCCTGTGTAACACATTATATCTGCCTTTCTTCTTTTGGTTTTCTTTTTTTTTTTTTTTTGAGACGGAGTCTCGCGCTGTCACCCAGGCTGGAGTGCTGTGGCCGGATCTCAGCTCACTGCAAGCTCCGCCTCCCGGGTTCACGCCATTCTCCTGCCTCAGCCTCCCCAGTAGCTGGGACTACAGGCGCCGCCACCTCGCCCGGCTAGTTTTTTGTAGTTTTTAGTAGAGACGGGGTTTCACCGTGTTAGTCAGGATGGTCTCGATCTCCTGACCTCGTGATCCGCCCATCTCGGCCTCCCAAAGTGCTAGGATTACAGGCTTGAGCCACCGCGCCCGGCCATTCTTTTGGTTTTCAATGTTAATTTGATCATGGAAAGTGAAGCAGAGGCCGGGCGTGGTGGCTCACGACTGTAATCCCAGCACTTTAAGAGGCTGAGGCGGACAGGTCTTAAGATCAGGAGATGAGACCATCCTGGCCAACATGGTAAAACACGTCTCTACTAAAAATACAAAAATCAGCTGGGTATGGTGGCACGTGTCTGTAATTCCAGCTACTCAGGAGGCTGAGGCAGGAGAATTGCTTGAACCCAGGAGGTGGAGGTTGCAGTGAGCCAAGATCATGCCATCTTCACTCCAGCCTGGTGACAGAGCAACACTCCATCTCAAAAAAAAAGAGAAAAGAAAAGAAAAAAGAAAAAGAAAGAAACAAAGTGAAGCAGAGCAAATGCACCAAACTCCTCCAACCCCCACCACAAGCACCACCCCATGCCCAGGCCACTCTTACCTTGCTCACAGTTCTCTACTGTCCCATACTGAGCCAGCAGGCTGTCCAGTACCTAGGAGCATGGAGAAGGGAAGTACACTTAACTCTGAGTCCCAGGACCCTTGCAAAGCTGCCACTGGACACCCTGCATCCTAAAGCAATGGGGCACAGACAAAGTCATAGGAGTGTTTGAGCATTATTACCTGTCCAGTGTGACTTTTCTGGGGTGCTAATGCGGATGGGGTGTCTTTGCAGGACTGTACTTAAGTTCTGCCTTAAGGGCTTTTTGGGAAGCAGACCTGGGCTGCCTGGGTCCCTAAATTATCTTCTGCCACATTACCAAGTTTCGGGCTTAGGAAACATTCATCCACCATCTCCCTAATGCCTCTCACCATAGGCACAACCTAAAAGATGGGGCTGTGGGTTAAGAAAAGATAACGCTGGGCGCAGTGGCTCACTTGAGGTAAGGCATTTGAGACCAGCCTGATCAACACAGTAAAACTCTGTCTCTAATAAAAATACAAAATTAGCCGGGCATGGGGGTACACGCCCTTACTAATCCGAGCTACTTGGGAGGCTGAGGCAGGAGAATCGCTTGAACCTGGAGGAAGAGGTTGCAGTGAGTCAAGACCATGCCACTGCACTCCAGCCTGGGCAGAGAGCAAAACTCCATCTCAAAAAAAAAAAAAAGAAGAGAGAGAGAAAGGACGAGAAGGGACGGATGGGAGGAAGGACGGACGGAAGGACGGATGGATGGACAGACAGGACCCAGGCCTCCCTGGCCTGGCCCCAGACCTCCCCAATCATTTCTGGCAACTCCAGCTGGTCCAGATGTACTTTCCAGGCTCCAGTATCCCACTCCATTTAGAGTTTCCCCCAAACACTTACTTCCCATCGGAGCTGAGGTGGAATATTTCGGATTTGAATTTTCCGGCTCCTGAAAGTAAAGAGGGAGCAGAATTAAAGAAAGCTCTGAATACATGAGGGGTCTGTAAACTCGCAGTTTCTAATCCTTGCCCCAGTTTCTATTTCCCTACCTTCAGTTCACCAACCCCATAGTCTTAAAATCTAAGAATAAACTTTTAGGAATGGAAACTTGCAGTAGGGATACCTCGCTTTAGAGACCAAAATTATCATGAACGCTACCACACCTAGGAATGCAGAATCAGGTGTTCTAAGCACTCAGTTAACATTTCAAACAAAACACACACACACACATAACTGTTTTGTTTGTCCCACTACTTTCTCACTCATTCCTTTATTCAGTAAGCAGGTTACCATAACTATGTTCCAGGCACTAGGAATACAAAGCTAAATAAGACATTATTTTTTATTTTTTATTTGTTTTTGAGACAGAGTCTCGCTCTGCCACCCAGGCTGGAGTGCAATGGCACGATCTCAGCTCACTACAACCTCTGCCCCCTGGGTTCAAGAGATTCTCCTGCCTCAGCCTCCCTAGTAGCTGGGATTACAGGTGTGTGCCACCACATCGGGCTAATTTCTGTATTTGTAGTAGAGACGGGGTTTCACTATATTGGCCAGGCTGGTCTTGAACTGCAGACCTCAGGTGATCCGCCCATCTCGGCCTCCCAAAATGCTGAGGTTACAGGCTTAAGCCACAACACCTGGCCCAAGGCATTATTATTAATTAATCTAACAACCATTTAATTAATACCTACTTCACACACTACTTTGTTCCAGATGCTGGAAACACAGAAATAAACAAAAGAGACAAAATGCCTGGTTGAAGGTGTTCACAATTTATTAGGTGAGATAATATACGCAAACAAATCACAGCAGGATATAGTGCAGTGGTTAAGTCCTTGGCACAGATACGGATTTAAACCTATGCTCCACTTACTAGTACTGACCTTTACAAGATTGTTTAACCTCTTCCAGGCCATTTCTTTCACAGGGTGGTAGGTGATGCTAGAAAATGTAAGTACTTAAAGTGTAACAATAGATGTATCTGTGAATACTAAGGTGGGAGTGATTAACACAGGTACAAGTCAGCATAATGCCACTACTTTCCTCTCTCCCAGTAACTATACAGTACTTTTTTCTTCCCAGTTTTATTATGATTATTATTTACTAACAATCTTGTAAAGTGTTCTGTCACCCAAACTGGAGTGCAGTGGCGTAAACACAGTTCACTGCAGCCTAGACCTCCTGAGATCAAGCGATCCTCCCAACCTCCCACCCTCCTGTATAGCTGGGACCACATGTGCATGCCACTATGCCCAGGTAATTTCTTCTTCCCATCTTTAAAATGTAATTTTTAGGCAGGCGTGATGGCTCATGCCTGTAATCCCAACGCTTTGGGAGGCCGAGGCAGGCCAATCACTTGAGGTCAGGAGTTGGAGACCAGCCTGGCCAACATGGTGAAATTCCCTCTCTACCAAAAAAAAATTAGCAGGGTATGGTGGCACGTGCCTGTAATTCCAGCTACTCAGGAGGCTGAGGCAGGAGGATCGCTTGAACCAGGGAAGCAGAGGTCGCAGTGAGCCGAGATCAAACCAGTGCACTGCAGCCTGGGCAACAGAGTAAGATTCGTTTAAAAAAAAAAAAAAAAAAAAGGTAATTTTCCCTAAGGAAGGCTTTCAAGTTCAGGGCTGACTCCCAGATCACTTGCTCACCACTCAAATCAATGCGCTAATCCCTGGTTAAGACTTTTAAATTGACTTAATGCGTTGGTCAATTGCATTTGTATCTTTGTTTATCCTTGATCATAAACTCTTAGTCCAAGGACAATATCCAAAAAAACTCCAGTGGCTTGAAGGATAACTGAACTAGAAAGTAAGAAAGTCTAGTTCTAGCCCTTAACCTGCCCCTGACTGGCTGTTCCTCTAATTAAGCCTCTCTTAAGCTTCGGGCCTCAGTATTCCTATCTGACATGCCAGCCGTTGCCAAGCCTGGGGGAAAGGGTGCTGAAAACATAAGGGACCACCAGGGAAAAGGGATGCTAAGCTCTAGCTGTAAAAGCATTGACCTTGGCTATCCTGAGCCAGTTCACTCACTTCACCCATGTGACCTCAATATCTCCAGCTTTACAGTGGGTACAAGCAAGGTCTTTATGATATTTTCTAGCCTGCAATTCTAAATATGTTAAGGAAAACTCTCCAAGGGATGAAATAATGGGGAAAGAAGGAAATAAGTATTGAAGAGAATCTCTGCGGCTTTCTTCTTTGATTTGTTCATGAACTTGACCTAAGTAGGTCAGATTATAGCAGGACAAAATAATAAGATACAAATGCAGTTCCAGGTCCCCAAATGCCATCAGACTACCTTTTTGTGATTCAATTCATTGGCCAAGAGGGAACCCCTGCCTCTACTCTTGTGAGGAATTTCCCACAACTCATCTGATGACCAACTAGACAGACTGAAAATGTAGAAGCCCTCACAATGCAAGCAAAGCTGCTGGAAAAAATGAGGAAAAGAAATGGCCACGCCATTGGAAGATTGAGAACACAGACCTAGTTTAACACCTATAACAGGTATTGCCCAGGCCCAGGCCCAGGACCTCCCTCAAGAGAACACTTCTGGATGAAGGGCAGAGAGGTTGGGGGGGCTTACCTGGGAGTTCAAACCAGTAAGGGCCTAAGGGAACCCCAGTTTGGGAGCCCAGTTTGAAGTGTGCTCTTTCAAGATGGTCCCTTGGTACAATCTAAGGTCAAAGGTCAAAATTCCCTCACACTTCAAACTCCCAGTTTTAGAGGCTTTCTTTCGTGGAGGGGATGGGGGGAGGAGAAGGGTGGCAGTGGTGAAATCAAATCTCTGCTGGGATGTTAATCCATATCCTGAAAGCAATGGCAGGCAGATCGTCTGGAATGTCTGGAATGTTCCAGGAGAGGGAGGGGGAGGAGGGCAGGGCCACCCAACCAATGAAAGAAAAGACATCCTGGCAGCCCTCCCCCGCCCCCAACCAGCAGAGACTCACCCAGCCCTCCAGGCACAAAACCCACCCTGGGAACCCACTCCAGGCCCCTCCAGGCCTCCTTTCTGCAAAGCCCCCAGCCCTGATTAAAACACAAAGAGGGGGCAGGGAGGCACAGAGGCCATGAAGAACCTTTGTCTTTTAAGCCCTTGGCCCAGTTTCTATTAAGTAAGGTGCTACCTAATTTCTTTCAGGCCCAAAGCACATGGGGTATTGCTGAGAACTGTAACCTGTATTTTCCTTCCCTTGGTCCCAGTCTCATTCATTCCACAAACACTTAGAGAAGGCCTGGTGTGGGCTGAACTCCGGCAGTGTATTGTGAACTTGGGGGATCCAGATGGAAGCTAAGAGCACCCTAACTGGTTACTTCTTCACTCTGAACCTTAGTTACCTCCTATGAAACTTGAATAAGGCTTTTACGAAGACTTCAAAGAGAAGTTGTATAAAACAAGCTGCTCGCCATATAGTAAGCACTGAGTCCATGTCCAAGTCCCCAGTCCCAGGGAACTGGAGTATCCAGACTAGCATGGAAAGAGGCAGGCGGGTAGGGTTGACGACAGTAACAGTTATTAAGATTTTACTTATGCACTGGTGGGGAAAATAGTGAAAAATACCACTGCCTAGAGCCCCACCCCACTCCCCCATCTCCCCAGTTAAAGGGTCCAGGGACCAGGGACCAGGGACCCACTCCAGTACTTCAGTAGACCAGCTTCTACCAGAGCTGCGAAGTGCCTTGCCCTGTGGGCAGTATCTCCTGGGCACCTTCTATATGCCTGGATTGCCGAAACCAATGAACATCCATTGTTTAGAAAAGGAAGGTGAACTCTGAGTTCATTAATTCCCCCCACCCTCTTCCACCCTCCTATAGCTGATAAACCTGTGGATTCAAAGAATGAAGCAACCAGTCCCTGGCAATAAAGGCAACAGTTGCACCAGCCTATTTTCCTGGGTGCCAACATGCTGTGGCTTCTGGTGCCCTCTGCCTGCCTTGATCTACAGAGCAGTTACCAGGTCCTGGGCCAGGGGTGGGGCATGTGGGGGCAGGGGCAGCAGCTTGCCAGATACATAGTAGCTATTGAGGACTCACCTCTCAAAGGCTGCTGGGCCAAGGAGGGGGCATAAGAGCGACAAAGACGGAGTGACCATTCTCCAGAAGCCCAGGGGAGATTCAGGAGAAAACAGAGGGAAAGAGCATCCTTGCAACAGCTTAAGAAGCTATGCCGGGCGCGGTGGCTCAAGCCTGTAATCCCAGCACTTTGGGAGGCCGAGACGGGCGGATCACGAGGTCAGGAGATCGTAGAACATCCTGGCTAACATGGTGAAACCCCGTCTCTACTAAAAAATACAAAAAACTAGCCGGGCGAGGTGGCGGGCGCCTGTAGTCCCAGCTACCTGGAAGGCTGAGGCAGGAGAATGGCGTAAAACCGGGAGGTGGAGCTTGCAGTGAGCTGAGATCCGGCCACTGCACTCCAGCCTGGGCGACAGAGACAGACTCCGTCTCAAAAAAAAAAAAAAAAAAAAAAAGCAGCTATGTAGGAAGTAAAGGATTCAGGGAGCACAAGGAGCACAAGGAGAGGGCCCCTGGGAGGGAGATGAGATTGGGAACTCTCCCTGGGCTGAGAGTTCTCATCCTTTCATACCTCAAGAGTTCAGAGAAGTGTCACTGACTTACACCAAAGAGAAAAGAAAACAGTTCTCAATTAGGGAAGAGCCTACTTTTTTTTTTTTCTTTGAGACAGAGTATTGCTCTGTCATCCAGGCTGGAGTGCAGTAGTGGAATCTTGGCTCACTGCAGCCTTGACTTCCGAGGCTCAAGCAATCCTCCCACCTCAGCCTCCTGAGCAGCTGGGACCACCGGCACATGCACCATCACGCCTGGCTCCAATTTTTTTTTTTTTTTTAATTTGTAGAGATGGGGCCTCTGGCCTCACTACGTTTTCCAGGCTGGTCTTACACTCCTGTCTGCCCTCAAGCGATCCTCCCACCTCAGCTCCCAAAGTGCTGAAATTAAAGATGTGAGCCACCACACCAGGATGACAATAATTTGATGTCATCAAATACCTAGTCAATGTTCAATATGCCAAATAATCACTTTTCAACTAACTATGGAAATAGGAACCTGGAAAAAGAAGTTAATAGTTTAAAGAATTATAGGTGGGATGTTTTGATTTATCGGAGTGCAATTCCATGGCACAGACCCACTGTACACTGGGTCGTGTAAACTCTTAAGTGTTTTTTATTTTGTCCTCCAGCCTAAAGTGAGTTTACTTTGGCAAAGGCTTTCTGTCCCCTTTATGTCTTCAAAAAGGCAGCACAGGGACAGTGCAAAGAGTCTGGATTCAAACAGGCTTTGGGTTCCAATTCTGGCTGTGGTTCTGTGTGGCTGTGTGACTCAGACAAGATACTCAACCTCCCCATCTCAGTATCCTGGTCTGTAAAACATCCATTGATACCACCTTAGCGGATACAGAGGATTATATGAGATAATGAATCTCAGAGCCTGGCATGTTAATTCCCTTCGGTTAAAGTAGAAGTTAGGGCCGGGTACCGTAGCTCACGCCTGTAATCCCAGCACCCTGGGAGACCGAGGTGGGTGAGTCATGGGGTCAGGAATTCGAGACCAGCCTGGCCAACATGGTGAAACCTAGTCTCTACTAAAAATATATAAATTAACTGGGCATAGTGGCGCATGCCTGTAATCCCAGCTACTTTGAAGCGGAAGAATCGCTTGAACCGGAGAGGCGGGGAGGTTGCAGTGAGATCACACCATTGTACTCCAGCCTAGGTGACATAGCATGACTCTGTCCCCCATCCCACCCTACCCCCCCAAACATATATACACACACACACACACACACACACACACATACACACACACACACACACACAAATTTGCCAGGCATGCACCTGTGGTCCCAGCTACTCAGGAGGCTGAGATGGGAGGATCACCTGGGCCCGGGAGGCAGAGGTTGCAGTTAGCCAAGATGGCACCATTGCACTCCAGCCTGGGTGACAGAGTGAGATCCTGTCTCAAACTAAATAAATAAAGTGTAAGTTAGGAGCCAGGCACGATGGCTCACTCCTGTTGTCAATCTTTTAAAGTCATATTGTAATTCTTACATTTTAGAAATACATACTGAAAGTTACAAATAAAATAACATGCCTAAGATTAGCTTCAAAATAATCAGAGCACAGGGGAAAATGAAAACAGACTGCATATGCATGGTAATTGTTAAAGTTAAGTGATGGGTACATGGAGGGGTTATTACGTTATCCTTTCTACTTTTATGTTTGTATTTCTTTCCATAATAAAAAGGTAAAAACAAAAAAGACTGGTAATTCCAGCTCACCCAGTTCTGAAGTCATAAGCAGTTCAAAATTAATAGAAACTAGTATGAAGTAATGAAATTTTCCTTTTGGTGTTCTATTCGAAAGAATACAGAACCTTGAGGAGCTTACAGAGGCTGGAAGGAGACTAGGGCTTGGGGTCCAAGGGAGGAAGGAGCAAATGCACCAGATGAGACGGTCTCAGAAACAGGCCTCCCAGGAAAGCAGTGTGCACAGTGTGAATGGGAATCCTAGGTCTCAGAGAGGGAGGCTGAAAACTGCCCCTGGGACTGGGATTTCTCTAATCCTCTGCAAACCTGCTCGTCTTTCAGCCTCCATACCCAGAAGTGAGGATGCCATTTTCAATCATGTTTATGGCCTCCCTAGAGGGAGAAGTGCCTTTAAACTGGGGTGGGGCAAGCCAGTTGAAGGAAGGGAGGAGGGCAAGGTGGGAGCAGGTTTTGGAATCTTGTCAAGTTTGAGGCCCCAATTCCCCTAGGGCCCCTGTCATGAGTCAAGCCTGGACTTTCATCTCCAGCAAAGAAGTAGGATTAAACCAGGATCTTCAGATTAGAACCTTCACCTCCACCCCTCCCCCAGGCCAAGCTTCCGGCTCCATGTGTGGTCTTGGACAAGTCAAGCCTTCAACTCTGGACCTCAGTTTCTCACATCTGGGAAACTAGGAGTAGGATTAATCCATCTCAGAGAATCCTGTGTCCCCAGACAGGGATCAACCCTGTCTACCTATAAGGAAACACCTTCTTAATTAGATGGATTTTCTGTGCCCTAATAGTCTGAATAACTGGTTCTTAACTTTTTTTTTTTTTTTTTTGAGACAGTTCTTATTAGGATAAAAGGCAAGAACACTCCACCAGAAAAATGTACTTTGCACATCATTTCAAGATTTCAGGGGTTAATGAAGACTTTCGAATCCATCCATAATCCCAAAGTAAAGACACACTGCCTAACCCCATCCCCACCTAACACTTTTAACTTCATCCCAATGATATCTAAGTCTTCAGTCAACGCTGCAGGCATCTCAACAAGTAGAGAAGGCATCAGCCTGAGGCAATTAGAAAACAAGGCTAGACTGGGAGCCAGTTTGGGGTTCCCCGATGCTGGAAAATAAGCAACAAACATGTTTCAAACCTGCAAAAACACACACACCATGCTCACATCATCTAACAGGTACCAGATTTCTAATCAGAAGTCAAGAAGCTGGTGGTTTCTGGTAAGAGTCCAGCTGCTTGGAGCCATTTCTTCGTTGTTGTTGTTGTTATCTTGACAGCCACTACACACTGGGCCTTCTCTGTCCACTACAAGAACCACTAATTACATTTGGCTGCTCTGCTGAGGCTCTTGCAGTGTGGCCAGTCCAACTGAGCAACTAAATTTTTCATTCTGTAACTTCAAGTGTTAGGCCGAGCGTGGTGGCTCACACCTGTTATCCCAGCACTTTGGGAGGCCGAGGCAGGTGGATCACCTGAGGTCAGGAATTTGAGACTAACTTGGCCAACATGGCAAAACCCTGTCTCTACTAAAAATACAAAAATTAGCTGGGCATGGTGGGCATGCCTGTAAATCCCAGCTACTGGGAAGGTTGAGGCACAAGAATCGCTTGAACTTGGGAGGCAGAGGTTGCAATGAGCAGAGATCATGCCACTGCACTGCAGCCTGGGCAACAGAGCAGAACTCCGTCTCAAAAAAAAACAAAAACATTAACTATTTAACTTTTTCAACTGTAAACTTTATGAAATCTAAAAACAGAGCAAGTGTTTCCAGTCAAAATGTAGCATCTGAATTTGCAATGTGCTGTTAAGTATAAAATAAAATATGGCCGGGTGCAGTGACTCACCCCTGTATAACTGCAACACTTTGGGAGGCCGAGGTGGGTGGATCACCCGAGGTCAGGAGCTCAAGACCAGCCTGATCAACATGGCGAAACCCCGTCTCTACTAAAAATATAAAACATTAGCCGGGTGTGGTGGCAGGTGCCTATAATCCCAGCTGCTTGGGAGGCTGAGGCTCAAGATCCACTTGAACCCAGGAGGTTGAGGTTGCAGTGAGTTGATTTCATGCCACTGCACTCCAGCCTCAGCAACAGAGTGAGACTCTGACTCAAAAAATAATAAATAAATAAATAAATAAATAAATAATTTTAATCATTTAGAATACTAGATTTCTAAAACTTGAGTACCCTCCAAAAAAAGATTAAATATCTCTTTAATAATTACTTATACTGATTGCATATTGAAATCATTTTTTATATATTGAGTTAACTCTCTTTAAAATTAATTTCACCTGTTTCTTTAATATGGCTCGTAGAAAATAAAAACTTACATGTATGGCTCACATTGCATTTCTGTTGGACAGTGCTGGGCACTGTGCTACAGTACCCAGTACACAGTGATTGGCATGGTCCCTGCTTTCACCGGGTTTATAGTCAAGTAGGGGACTTGGTTTGATTTGGTTTGGTCTGGGATAAGAGAACAGACAAAGCTAACTGGGGAGTGAGGGAGGGATGCTCACTGGACCCCTTCAGAAGTAGATGATTCTGCTAACTCTTCAACAAGACGGTTCCATGTGGCTGACACCAGAGTAGAAGCCCCCTCCCAAAGCTGGCCCCTCTCCCAGTTGTCCCTCCCATCTGGAAGTTGCCCTAAGGTGCCAACCTCTGCCTTTTCCAGAAAATCACCACTGACTCAGTCCTTCCTCCCCACCCCACCTCCTTATCCCTACAGGGTAGAGAGGCGGTGAAAAAAAAAATTGTCCAAGAAAACTTCTGAAGGGGGTGGACCTGGCACGCTTCAGGCATGGCAGTAGCTGAGAAAAGGGGCGGGGGCGGGGAGGGGAGGAGGACCTGGCCAAAAGCCCAGGGCTCTGTGCCAGGCTGATCCAGAGGCAGGGCAGCCAGACAGGCAGGAGGACAGGCGGGCAGGCGGGCGAGCTGTCGGGTGGCAGGCTGGCAGGGGTAGAGGCCAGAAAACATTGACCTACTGGGAGATGTGGGACTGAGCAGAGCAGATGCCACCACCACAAAGAAAGCCAGAGTGTGAGGGGACTGGAAAGCAAGGACACCACTGGAATGCAACTATCACCCTGTGAACAAGGTCTTTTAATGTATGTGGCATACACACACTGCCTCCTTCCTATACTACTTGTTGGGGAAAAGTAGGAAAGAAAAGCAGGTCACCAAGAGCTACTCTGGGCTGAACCCTTCCTCCCACTCCTCTAGAAGGCTCTTCTACCCATATTTAGGGGAGAGAAGGGAATCACTTAGCTTATATGACCAGACATACACACACACACACCCCTTAATCTGTCACCAGTCAGCTCCAGTTGAAAAACATCAGATTGATACACTGAGGTAGAAATGAAAGGGGGTAAGCCTCTGAAGCCTGAGAGGATACTAAACAGTCACCCTCATTTCACAGATGGAGAAACTGAGGCTCAGAGAAGGAAACAGACTTGCCAACTTGGAGGCAGGACTAGTAGGCTGCTTGTGCTCACTGCATCAAACTCCTCTGCTTTCTCTCTGAAGACAAGTGTTAATACAGCAGAAGCCTGAACAGCCCCAACGTCAGGAGCAGGAAAAGTGCCCATATTCTGTATGGTTAACCGCGTGCCAACTGGCTTTTACTGCATGCGGCTCTAATTTGGGCACGGGATTTCACTTGCAGAAGACCTAAGTGCCCTATGATACGGCTGGATGGCTGTCAGGGAGATTTGTTAGCGGGGTGAAAGGGTACTCACCAAAAATTCCTACCATGCGAAATGTCATCTTGCTCTGGGGGAGGAAGAAAGCAACTTGTGGAAGGTACTAAGTGGCGGTGGGGTCAAGCCAACCTCAGCAATAACACTTTGTTCAATTTGCCTATCTGGGAAATAGTTTGACAAGAAAGCCCATCTGAGCAGCCCCCAAGGAGGCCAAAATGAAGCTCTGGGACAGCCCAGCTCTTTCCAGACAAATTCCACATCAGCCTGGGCTAACTGCCACCCTCTCCTCCACCTTAAGTGGCTCCCAAAGGGGAGAGGTGGTCATGTTGAAGCACAGAGAATACAGGGGGTCCCTGGAGTGGAGTGAGGGATGTGGAGAAGAAACCATCAGGACAAACCTAAAGTATGAGGACAAATGGAAAAGAGATGACCCAACAGGAGCTGTGCAACTGAGCCTTTCTGCTGGAAGCAGGATGGGGAGGCCCCCCTCAGGCACACTGCTCACCACCCTTCTCAGACTGGCATGGGGAAGGGAAGAGTTTCAGAATCTTCCCCTGGGGTCGGGAAGGTTACTAAGCTCCGACAGAGGGATAGGTGGGGGGGCAGAAGACCATCTCCGGCCTGGCCCCGCCTCCCTGGAGAGGCTGGTTTAGCTCTCGCCCCCGGTGGAGATGCCAGCCTCTCTCCAGAAAGCTTAAAAGCCATACTAGCTCACGCCTATGATCCCAGTACTTTGGGAAGCCGAAGCGGGCAAATCGCTTCAAGTCAGGAGTTTGAGACCAGCCTGGCCAACATGGCGAAACCCCATCTCTACTAAAAATACAAAAATTAGCCGGGCGTTGTGGCGCGTGCCTGTAATCCCAGCTACTTGGGAGGCTGAAGTTGTAATGAGCCAAGATTCACGCCACTGTACTCCAGCCTGGGCGACAGAGCACACGCTTGGGCACTCGGGGGCTCAGAGGCCCGGCCGAGGATGGAGCTGGTGCCCAGTGGAAGGCATCATGCGAGGTGCCTTGGAAAGGGACAGAGTCGGGCTCTGTCCTTGAGAGGGAACAGCCGAGGTGGCCCTCTCAGGAGCAAGGAGAGGAAACCAGACCAGCCTCCAAAGCAATCAGTCTTCGGCAGCTTCCCACTGCACCATGAGAAGGACCCGAGGGACATCCGCGTGCTCCTCGGGGTCCTTAGTGCCCCCTGGTGAGGATGGGCAAACATCTGGGCACCAGCCCAGCAAGCGTCTGCGTATCCGTGAGTGGCGGGCACCGCGCAGGAGCCCTCAAGGATCCGCATCTCCCCCTAGCTGCCAACCATGACCTGCTGGTGGGAAACAGGCACTGCTGCTGGCTTCTTCCTGGCGGGCGCTTCAGCCAGTCTCTCCCCTGACACCGGCCCCTGCGTGGCCCTCCTCCCCCTCAAGTGCCCTCTCAGGGTAGGTCTTCCTCCCCAGGGCTCCGCACGGTCTAGAATGTTCTACCAGCAAGGATCCTGTCTGGGAGGACTGAGTGCCTTCCAAGATGGTTCTCGCCTATCCTTGGCCAGGAGGAGGGGACAGCCAAGAGGACCTAGGCGGTGAACACGGCCCCTCGCGGTGGAGCAGGGGAAAGCGCAGCAGAGCGGGACACTGAGGGGGACGGCGATATGGGGGGCTGAGACTGAGAGGAGACTGAGGGGGACAGGGACTGAGGGGGAGAATAAGAGAGAGAGACTGAGAGGGAGACTGAGGGGGACGGGGACTGTGGGGAGAACCACTAAAGGGGATAGTGCGGTGCCTGGGAAGGGCGGCGGCAGCTGAGGCGGGGGAGGGGCGCCCTCGTGAACGGGCAATTGAGAACTGAGATGGCGCAGCTGAGGGGCGGGCTATCCCCGCCTGTGCCCACGGCCGCCCCCTCCTCAGCCCCTCTCACCTAACCCGGGAAGCTGAGCACTCGCCCTCCCACCCCGGCCTCTGGGTGGGCTGAGGCCGCAGCACACAAGGAGGGGGACAGAGCAGCCACCCAGCCCCTCCGCTACAAGGCTCCGCACGGTCTCGAATGTTCTACCGCCAAAGCCCCCTTGGGCGCCCCGACTCGCTCCAAACCTGTCCAGCAGGGACCAGCGGCCCTCGGCTACCCGCCCTGGGCCCCGAGGGGGAGGGGACCAGCGCCAGGGGCTGCGGGGTGGGGGTGGGGACCAGGACTTTGCCCTTTGTCTCTCTCCAGAGCCACCGGCCGGTCGAAACCCGACCCCATAGCGAAGCCAGGCAGCCGGCGAGGGGCAGTCTCCCCCTCCGGGGTCCTTTAGTAAATCCAGACCCGACCTCCCTGTGGTCAGGGCTGTGACTGAGGTGGTCCTGTGGGGGAAGGGGGCTTCCCGCCTGCACCAGGCCTGCAAGCATTTAAGTGGCAACCGGTTGGGGGTAGGGAGCCCCGGAGAGGCTGGAAGTGGGGCCGCGGAGGCTGGAGGGGAGAAAATGGCCCGGGAGGCGGGATTCCTTAGAGACCTTGGCTGGGCCTCCGGAGGCGGCGGCACGGGGCGGGAGGCCTCCCACTGTGAGGCCAGGAACTAAGGCCTGGGAGCAGGGTGGGGGCACGGAACTAGGAGCCTTCGGCGCCCGCAGAGAAAGAACGCTCTCCTCCCGTGCAAGTCCCCAAGGCCTTCTGGGAAGCTCCATAGCAAAGTCACAATAGAAGTCATACTTGCCCCCATGCAGAGTAGGGCATTTGTTTGGGGGTGAGAATGACCTTTCAGCCCTTTTGGGGTATCATCAATTAATGATCTTGTTAATAACTCACCTTTGCATGGTGCTTTAGAGTTCACAAAGTACTTCTCTTTGCCCACACTATGAATCTGGAACCACTACAAGAGGCTGAGTTGAGCCTCTCAACAACAGGGGAGACTGAGAATATTGCTACTTCCGTTCTGCAGATCAGAAAACGGGCTGAGAGGTCAAGGTGACACTGGCCAGCAAATGTCACTACATTGTGCAGCCTGTTCCTACTTGCCAGAAAAAAAAAGTAAATGGGTTCCTGATTTTTTAGAAACTAATACGTATGGAAGCCAGGCGTGGTGGCTGGTGCCTGTAAACCCAACACTTTGGGAGACTCGGGCTCTTGCTTGAGCTGGTAAAGTCAAAGCTGCCGTGAGCTGTCATCATGCCACTGCACTCCACCCTGGGTGACAGAGGGAGACCCTGTCTAAAGAAAGAAAGAAAAACTAACACGTTGGAACTATGAATTATGATTCTGTAGACTTGGAACAAAGGTCAACTCTTTGTCCTTTCCTGCTGGGAGGAGGGAGGAGGAGAAGGAGGGAAAAGGAAGCATCTCAATCTCCGCCCTTCCCCCCAAGCTCCCATTTTCCCGTGGGTTGAACCCAAACAAAAGGGGGGGTGGGAGGATCAGCCTAAAGCTCCAGCCCTGGTACCTTCCAGAAGCGTCAAAGGATGGAGGCTCCTAGAACTCAAAACACTCATCCAGCTTATTTTATGAGGTTTCTGGAGATGGGGA
Organism: Trachypithecus francoisi; assembly: GCF_009764315.1. Taxonomy (NCBI): domain Eukaryota; kingdom Metazoa; phylum Chordata; class Mammalia; order Primates; family Cercopithecidae; genus Trachypithecus; species Trachypithecus francoisi. Next base: position 23,625,024 of record NW_022681466.1, on the reverse strand, counting down.
GGATTCAGGTGAGGAAACAGAGTCCCAGGAAAATAGACAGTGACCCCAGATCCCACACCTTACACATCTGCAAAAGGACAGGCTGAGACTGACACCTAAGTTCTTTTTTTTTTTTTTTTTTTTTTTTGAGACAGAGTCTTGCTCTGTCGCCCAGGCTGGAGTGCAGTGGCCAGATCTCAGCTCACTGCAAGCTCCGCCTCCCGGGTTTACACCATTCTCCTGCCTCAGCCTCCCGAATAGCTGGGACTACAGGCGCCCGCCACCTCGCCCAGCTAGTTTTTGTATTTTTTAGTAGAGACGGGGTTTCACCGTGTTAGCCAGGATGGTCTCGATCTCCTGACCTCGTGATCCGCCCATCTCGGCCTCCCAAAGTGCTGGGATTACAGGCTTGAGCCACTGCGCCTGGCGACACCTAAGTTCTAACACCACTCAGATCCTTCTTCCACTTTGTTCAGCTTCCTCTCAGTGTATTATTTCATTCCAACAGAATTCCCATTTCTCATCTTAGCTGCCCAGACAAAGGGAGAAAATTTGGATCCATCCAATCTCAATTTTCTTCAACTGCCCAGGCGTGGTGGCTCATGCCTGTAATTCCAGCACTTTGGGAGGCAAAGGAGGGAGGATCGCCTGAGGTCAGGAGCTCGAGACCAGCCTGGCCAACATGGCAAACCCCTTCTCTACTAAAAGTACAAACATTTGCCAGGTGTGGTGGCACATGCCTGTAGCTACTCGGGAGGCTAAGGCAGGAGAATCACTTGAGTCCAGGAGGCGGAGGTTGTATGTAGTAAGCCGAGATTGTACCACTGCACTCTAGCCTGGGTGACAAAGCGAGACTCCATCTCCCAATAAATAAATAAATAATTTTTTTTTTTAAAGTCAATTTTCTTCAACCACTCAAGATAATCTGAAAATCTCAATGGCAAGTAGGTATGAAATGCCTGGGAAGGCTCAGAGCAAGGAGAAATCTTATCTGCTAAGCTTACGCCCCACTTCCCAGCCCCTGCAAAAATAGCTCAAGAAAACCTCAACCTCTCTGGGTACTGGAGGATCACCTGTTCCCAATCTTTTCTTTTCTTTTTTTTTTTTTTTTTTTAGGGACAGGGTCTCATTCTGTCACCCAGGATGGAGTGCAATGCCACCATCATAGCTTATTGTAACTTGAAACATGTAGGCTCAGGCAACGTTCCTGCCTCAACCTCCAGAGTTTGCACCTTCTAAGGGAGCTCAACTTTGGAAATAGAAATGCCTGGGTTTGAAATCCCAGTACTCCTACTTATTGAAGGTGTGACCTTAGTTCAGATTCTTCTGTAGAATGAAGATGATAATACCTTCAGAGTTCTTTGGGAGATTCGATGAAGTTACAGTATGACCTGAGTAGATACTCAATAAATGCTCCTGCAATTGTAGAAATAACTCATCTTTTGAGCCTTACCACCTCACAGTGCTCAGAAGCAAAGATGCTCAATAAGAGAAATAAACAGGAGTGGCTGCCCTATTAACTGAGAGCCTCATTTCTGTGAATCCTCACTTAATGCCTCCCTCTTCTAGGTGAATGATCTGCCCAAAAACAGCTCCCTGTCCATCCACAAGGCTGTGTTTGTTTTTGTTTTTGTTTTTTTGTTTATTTTTTTGAGACAGTCTCACTCTGTTGCCCAGGCTAGAGTGCAGTGGCATGATCTCGGCTCACTGCAACCTCTACCTCCCGGGTTCAAGCGATTCTCCTACCTCAGCCTCCCAAGTAGCTGGGATTACAGGCGCACGCCACCATGCCTAGCTAATTTTTGTATTTTTAGGAGAGACGGGGTTTCACCATGTTGGTCAGCCTGGTCTCGAACTCCTGTTCTCAGGTGATCTACCCGCTTCAACCTCCCAAAGTGCTGGGATTACAGCATTTTGTATTTTTAGTAGAGACGGGGTTTCAATGTTAGCCAGGCTGGTCCACGAGGCTCCTCTTAACCCATTCCTATATTTTTTCTGCCTTGCCTCCAAAACCTAGATTAGCTCTAAAGCCTCCCTCCTCTATTTTTGTTCCTGAGTTTGTGTGCCTCCCATTTTAGTGCGTGGACTCTTGGACTCTGTACTCTCAGCTTTTCCTGGATTTAAAGTGAAAATGCTGGAGGGCAGAGACTTGGCCTTGTACCTCTCTCTTTTGGGAGCCCTCTCAACCTCTATGTCTCACTTCCCCACCTGAAAAGACCCAATAATGCTAAATAAAAACTCAATAAATAATCAGTTTTTTTTTTTTTTTTTTTTGAGACGGAGTCTCACTCTGTCGCCCCGGGCTGGAGTGCAGTGGCCGGATCTCAGCTCACTGCAAGCTCTGCCTCCCGGGTTTACGCCATTCTCCTGCCTCAGCTTCCCAAGTAGCTGGGACTACAGACGCCCACCACCTCGCCCGGCTAGATTTTTGTATTTTTTAGTAGAGACGGGGTTTCACCGTGTTAGCCAGGATGGTCTCGATCTCCTGACCTTGTGATCCGCCTGTCTCGGCCTCCCAAAGTGCTGGGATTACAGGCTTGAGCCACCGCACCCGGCCAATAATCAGTATTTAATGCAGGAAAGGGACACACAAAGGCTTCCATTTTCTTTAGGATGAAGAGGTGACTGAAAAAGTAAAACTGGCAATAATTTTTAAATGGCCATTTTTTTTTTTTTTTTGAATCCCAGCACTATTTACTGGAAATGACCAGAGGGAAGGAGGAATGGGTAATTTATTATTTAATGGGTACAGAGTTTCAATTTTGCAAGATGAAGAGTTCTAGAGATAGATAAAGGTGACAGTTACACAACAATGTGAATGGTTTTTTGTTGCCTTTTTTTTTTTTTTTTTTTTTGAGATGGAGTTTTGCTCCTTTTTGCCCAGGCTGGAGTGCAGTGTCGCAATCTCAGCTCACTGCAACCTCCACCTCCCGAGTTCAAGCAATTCTCCTGCCTCAGACTTCCGAGTAGCTACAATTACAGGCGTACGCCACCACGCCCAACTAATTTTTGTATTTTTTTAGTAGAGACAGGGTTTCACCATGTTGGCCAGGCTGGTCTCAAACTCCTGACCTCAGGTGATCCACCCACTCGGCCTCCCCAAGTGCTGGGATTACAGGCGTGAGCAACCGCGCATAGACATGAACGTTTATGTCACTAAACTATATACTTAAAATGATAAAGGTGTTAAATTTTACCTTTTTGTGTATTTTACAATTTTTTTTTTTTTTTTAGATGGAGTTTTGCTCTTGTTGCCCAGGCTGGAGTGCAATGGGACGATCTCAGCTCACTGCAACCGCTGCCTCCCAGGTTCAAAAGATTCTCCTGCCTCAGCCTCCAGAGTTGCTGGGATTACAGGCATGCATTACCATGCTCAGCTAATTTTTGTATTAGTACGGACAGGGTTTCACATGTTGGCCAGGCTGGTCTTGAACTCCTGACTTCAAGTGATCTGCCCGCCTTGGCCTCCCAAAGTGCTGGGATTACAGGTGTGAGCCACCACGCCCAGCCTAAAAATAATTTTAAAATATACATATATATATTTATATATAGATATAGATATACACACACACCAAGGATAAAGAGAAAAACCTACAAGTTTCCAAAGAAAAAATATCTGAAATATCTGTTAAATTATATTTCTAGGCTGGGCGCGGTGGCTCAAGCCTGTAATCCCAGCACTTTGGGAGGCCGAGACGGGTGGATCACGAGGTCAGGAGATCGAGACCATCTTGGCTAACACGGTGAAACCCCGTCTCTACTAAAAATACAAAAACTAGCTGGGCGAGGTGGCGGGCGCCTGTAGTCCCAGCTACTCGGAAGGCTGAGGCAGGAGAATGGCGTAAACCCGGGAGGCGGAGCTTGCAGTGAGCTGAGATCCGGCCACTGCACTCCAGTCCGGGAGACAGAGCGAGACTCCGCCTCAAAAAAAAAAAAAAAAATTATATTTCTAGCAGGGCACGGTGGCTCACGCCTGTAATCCCAGCATCTTGTGGGGCTGAGGTGGGTGGATAACCTGAAGTCAGGTGTTCAAGACCAGCCTGGCCAACATGGTGAAATCCGTCTCTACTAAAAATACAAAAATTAGCCGGGCATGCTGGCGCACACCTATAGTCTTAGCTACTTGGGGAGACTGAGGCAGGAGAATCGCTTGAACCCAGGAGGCAGAGGCTGCAGTGAGCCAAGATGGCACCACAGCACTCCGGCCTGGGCAACAGAGCAAGAGTCCACCTCAAAAAAACAAACAAAAAAAGTTATATTTCCTTCCATCTGCACTGTAAGATCAGGGTCTTTCACATGTTCCTCATTGTATTTCTAATACCTAAGCAAAAGGCATCTCATGCAATAGTAGACTCTTAATAGATAAAAGTAACTGGATGAATGTATGCATGTATGAATCAATGAATACATTAGAGGTACCAATTTTTGCAGCAATGTGCAAGCTATCACAGAAGTCTGCAGCATCTTATTAAATGTTTTCTCCCATGGCTTTTCATTGTAAATATATATTTTTAAGTTATTTTTCAAACAGCCAGTGACTGAGTGGCAAGGACCCCACACACACTCCCAGGCTACAGTTGCTAACCATGGGGCTTTTAAGAGAAGAGAGCAGGCCGGGCGTGGTGGCTCAAGCCTGTAATCCCAGCACTTTGGGAGGCCGAGACGGGCGGATCACGAGGTCAGGAGATCGAGACCATCCTGGCTAACACAGTGAAACCCCGTCTCTACTAAAAAAGTGCCAAAAAAACTAGCCGGGCGTGGTAGCGGGCGCCTGTAGTCCCAGCTACTCGGGAGGCTGAGGCAGGAGAATGGCGTAAACCCGGGAGGTGGAGCTTGCAGTGAGCTGAGATGCGGCCACTGCACTCCAGCCTGGGCGACAGAGCGAGACTCCGCCTCAAAAAAAAAAAAAAAAAAAGAGAAGAGAGCAAAGGAGTTTGGGCCTACACCGACAGCATTCCTCTTTTAGTTAGAAGTTTAAAGGAAACTACTCATTCAAGATGGCCAGCAAGAGGGGCAAGCGTAGAAGAGTGGAACAAAGATTATCTCACAGAAATATTAGAGGTTTGTAAAGATCATTCTGTTCTACCTCCTGCCTACACCCAGAGCTCATTCTGGGCAGGAATCACTCCACTCTATTCTAAAAAGCCAAAAGCAGCAGCATATCTTAACCAAATGGTAATAAATATAGAGAGGAAGAAAACCCTGTAGATAACCTCAGTCAGCTAGATTTTAAATAAATTTAAATAAGTTTCAGGAAGACCCTTAACAAAAGTACATTCTTCTGAATCTAGCTGCTTCCTCAGCCAACATCCTAGTACATCTAGTCCTTGTTTGGAATACACTGGCTGCAGCCACCAACAGCCATGTCTCTCTGTGAAGAATTATCTTTGCCCTTCAATTTATTTACTTTTTTTTACTTTTTTCACTTTTTTTTTGAAATGGAATTTCACTCTTGTCACCCAGGCTGAAGTATAATGGCACAATCTCTGCTCACTGCAACCTCTGCCTCCTGGGTTCAAGCAATTCTCCTGCCTCAGCCTCCCCAGTAGCTGGGATTACAGGTGCTAGCCACCACGCCCAGCTAATTTTTGTATGTTTAGGAGAGACAGGGTTTCACCATGTTGGTCAGGCTGGTCTCAAACCCCTGATAGGTGATCCACCTGCTTCAACCTCCCAAAGTGCTGGGATTACAGGCATGAGCCACTGCGCCTGGCCTGCCCTTTAATTTAGAACTTCATCTCCAAATCCTGCCAAAGCAACTGGTCTCTATTACAGTTGGAGGTTCTCCTCCCAAGCAACTTAGAGACCTTAAGGAGGAAGCAGAATAAATATTTCTAACTTTGAATAGACATCCTCAGCAAGTTTACTCCACCCAACAGCTCCCATTTCAGTTCCTGTCTCCCCTCATTTTCTCCTCCTCAGAGTCCCTAATGGAAAGTTGACGAGCCCCAAGCAATCCCAAATGCCACTCTAGAAAGAGGCAACACACATCATTCTGCATAAACTAATTGTAAAACCCTTTATAGTAAATGATTAAAGTCACAAGCCTGTTAAAAGACTGAAAACCACATCCGGATGAGAAGCCCTTTTCCTCCCCATCCCAGTAAGAAGGTTCAACCCTTATTCCCAGGGCTGGGGCTGTGGACCTGTGTGTATGTATGTGTATGCATCCACCCATGTGCCTGCATTATGGCATGCAGCCTTTGAGCAGAGGGCTGAAATGAAAAAGTGGGCATAAAAGTGGGTTCTGAGTGCATCTTTGGGAACTGGTTCCAGACCAGGGAACCAGGGAGAGAACGTGAGGACACTACAGAGGCAGAAGAAGTAGGGAACAATGTGTGTGGTCACCCCTGGGTATCTAGGGATCCCCAGTTCCTGAATGCCGATTTTGTTAGCTTACCAAAGAGCAGGACATGAAAATAAACATACCCATCCCAGCAGAAGGGGGACATTGCTCTCATTTCTTCCTTCCTCAGACCCCCAGGAGGATTCACGTACAGTCCCCTTCATCCTGAATTATTACAACACCTACCTTATATGCAGAGTTAGTTCCCCTCTTACCAATGTCCCTACTCTACGTGTACCTTTGACAGTAGCCCTAAAGTGTGAAATTTTAGCTAGGAACCTGGACCAAGTTCAGGGCATAAATGGTAACAGAATAAATGGCCTGTTTCCCCTAATGAACAATTAGTAGCATTATCTGCCATGCTTGCCTCATCTCTCCAAGCCTTCTGTCTCAGAGAATGTACTGGGGGAATCTATAATCTAGGGGTTCTGTGGGGTTGCCCTGGTGAGCTTCATCTCTCTCCACTAAAAGATGGCTTTTCCTTTCAACATACAGGTAGAGTTACCAAAGCACCCTACACACAGACCCCCTTCAACATGCCTAGCCATCACTGTTCCTAGTGCCTTAGATATATAGCCCAAGCTGACACACACACAGTTCAAACACAAACTCTCATGGACACATTTTCAGGCATCTGTACACTTGATCAGTTCTAATACTCATGGAGCTTACCACAGCTATATGGGGCAGAGTAGGATACAACTGCAAAGCTTCAAAGGAGGACAAACAATGGCTAGGGCAGAAATGACAGAAGTCAATATCTACAACAAAATAGTAACAATAAGAGCTATTAGGCCGGGCGCGGTGGCTCAAGCCTGTAATCCCAGCACTTTGGGAGGCCGAGACGGGCGGATCACGAGGTCAGGAGATCCAGACCATCCTGGCTAACATGGTGAAACCCCGTCTCTACTAAAAAATACCAAAAAATGTCGGGCCCGGTGGCTCAAGCCTGTAATCCCAGCACTTTGGGAGGCTGAGACGGGCGGATCACAAGGTGAGGAGATTGAGACCATCCTGGCTAACACGGTGAAACCCCGTCTCTACTAAAAATACAAAAAAAAAACTAGCCGGGCAAACTGGCGGGTGCCTGTAGTCCCAGCTACTCGGGAGGCTGAGGCAGGAGAATGACGTGAACCCAGGAGGCGGAGCTCGCAGTGAGCCGAGATCCGGCCACTGCACTCCAGCCTGGGCCACAGAGCAAGACTCCGTCTCACAAAAAAAAAAAAAAAAAAAAAAAAAAATACCAAAAAAAACTAGCCGGGCGAGGCGGGCGCCTGTAGTCCCAGCTACTCCGGAGGCTGAGGCAGGAGAATCGCGTGAACCCGGGAGGCGGAGCTTGCAGTGAGCTGAGATCCGGCCACTGCACTCCAGCCTGGGCGACAGAGCAAGACTCCGTCTCAAAAAAAAAAAAAAAAAGAGCTATTGTGTACTACTATTAGGATCACCTCTTTACAGTTACAGAAATTGAGCTCAAGCTTTTAAACACTGAATGCTCCTGGGAGGAAGACCTTTCCTCCAGACCCCAGTAAAAGATGAGTGAGAGACCTAGGATAGGTCATTAAGACTCTGACCTAACAGCACTTCTACCCTCCTGGAGTCTTAAGAATTTTGAATGATTCCTTTCCTCCTCATTCCTCTTTGCCAAAGAGCTCAGACCACACAAACAACCATTACACACATATTTCTGAATTCTCTGATTTCTCCGCTTAAAGATCCTAACTATATCCAATCAACTAAACTAAACTATCCAATCAAATTTCACTCAGACTTAACATTTTCCATTTCAAGTGGCCAAAACATCCAAATGAGTGACTGAGTTGGTTTCTGTTTTTATTTGAGACACAGTCTCGCTCTGTTGCCCAGGCTGGAGTGCAGTGGTACGATCTCAGCTCACTGCAACCTCCACCTCCCGGGTTCAAGCAATTCTCTGGCCTCAGCCTCCCGAGTAGCTAAGACTACAGGCATGCACCACCACACCTGACTAATTTTTGTATTTTCAGTAGAGACAGGGTTTCACCATGTTGGCCAGACCGGTCTTGAACTCTTGGCCTCATGTGATCTGCCCTATTCGGCCTCCAGAAGTGCTAGGATTGCAGGTGTGAACCACCAGGCCTGGCTTGAATGAGTGATTGAGTTTTTAACTAAAATTAATTCAAAATGAAAAAAAAAAAAATTGAAGTTCTCCTTAACCCTCTTTACATAAGGAAATGTGGAGCGGATTGACTAGAATCCACTAACCAGACATGGTAGAAAGGGAAAGAGAAAATGCAGAGCTTCCCCTCTTCTCCTGCCTCCTCTATTACGGGATTTTTCTCCACAACCCTCCTCTAAACTATACGCAAAATTTCCCAGCCATCCCATATCAGACACATCCCTTACATGCCTTCCAGCCACCAAAATGCCACTTGTCTAACAACCAGACTTGTCCTAAGGGGTCTTGAAAATATCTGCACAATCCACTCAAAACTTCTCTTAATCATCCAGCTGTTTGCTCTCTATTTCAGTCAAAAGCAGTTTGCTTATGATCAGCCATGCTCCTGGGAACGTGGATTTCTGCAAAAGGACTGCATTTCTGATGGTGTTTGTCCTGCACACAGTTACATTTCAGTGTGTTGCAATCAGGTTTTTTCCAACTGTATGTATTAAAAGTATGAGGTCCAAACCTACTTTTCTGTGATTTACCTGTAATCAATTCATATTTTGTCAGTCGACTATGGTTAGGGCAAAAGTTTGTTCCAGCCTGTTGTATTATTGCAAACCTACTGTGCTGCAAGGTAGTAAGCAGGTGTTACAAAGTTGGCTCTGCAATAAATTTTTTTTTTTTTTTTTTTTTTTTTTTTTTTTTGAGGCAGAGTCTCGCTCTGTCGCCCGGACTGGAGTGCAGTGGCCGGATCTCAGCTCACTGCAAGCTCCGCCTCCCGGGTTTACACCATTCTCCTGCCTCAGCCTCCCGAGTAGCTGGGACTACAGGCGCCCGCCACCTCGCCCGGCTAGTTTTTGTATTTTTAGTAGAGACGGGGTTTCACTGTGTTCGCCAGGATGGTCTCGATCTCCTGACCTCGTGATCCGCCCGTCTCGGCCTCCCAAAGTGCTGGGATTACAGGCTTGAGCCACCGCGCCCGGCCTGCAATAAATTTTAATAGTAGGATGACACCCCCCTTCTATCCACCAATAAGTAAATAGTCCCCTCTGATCAAAATCTGAAGGGCCATCCCAAGTTCTCCTAGTAGAATGAAGTCACTACCTGGGGACTAAATAGCTTCCTGCTGGCATTGTCTCCTTGTGATGGTGTGTATCAGGTGTTATCTTACGGGATCATTTTTAACCAAGCCATCGGTAACCAAATGGGCATACATTTTCTTGAGTACAGGTTTGAGAGACCTTTCCTTCTGCTTTTTGTTTTGACACGCACTTAAAAAGGTATAGGGGAGGAGAGGAAAGGTGGAAATGGATGGGGTGCAGTTTTATACTAACATGGAGTCAAAGACTGGCTGAGACCCTGAGAAAGATCCTCAGAGCCTTGCCAGTGGCCAACTGGAAGGCCTGTTGTCTCTCTTTTACAAGATAAACAAAATCCACGGATAGAACCTCTCTGACTACTATTACTGCCTCTGTTATTGTTTCGGTCAGCCTTCAGGACCTGTGGACAGACACAAACAGCTCATTTTGTAAAGATTGCAGGTTACTTAAACTGACACTTAACTCTTTAAGGTTCTGTTTCTCAGGCCAAGACCCCAGCTACTGGGAGAGAGCAACAGCTACTTGCACTTCCATTTTCTATCTAACTCTCTCATCCTATTTTCCCTTTACCCACTCTTCCTCTCTTTTTGCCTCTTTTCACTTCACATTTACCCACTGGCTTTTTGCCTTAGAATGGAGAGCTCTTGAGGCAGTCCAGGTGCTGGAAAGGGTCTGCAGCCCGCAGCCGGTGGGGGGGAACCCTTTCGTGGGGTATCTGCTGCAAGCTTTGCGATCTGGGGGTTCCCAGGACTAAGGCGCGCCACAAGCAGCCTGGGATCTCCAGGGGTCTCAGGGATCTGAGAGGGGAAGTCCTGTTCGGAGACCCAGGCCAGCGGATGTTCTCTGTCAGGGGCTTGTTAAGAGAAGGCAGGCGGGCGGCCCCACCTCAGAGCGAGCCGAGATTGCCGGGCTGGGACTGGCGCGGGGGCGGGCGGGGAAGGTTAGGGCCGCCGGGCCCGGGCGAGCGCTCCAGGAAGAGCCTCCAGCGCCGCCGCCACTTTCTCTCTTCTCTCTTTTTCAAAGGGGAAGGGAAGGCAGGCAACTCCAAAAGCAAATATAGCCTTGCCCTGCGCTGAGTCTACCACCCGTCTCCGACCCCTCTCCAGTGGGTAACACTGTGAGCCTTCAGCCGCTCCCCTTTAAAAGGGAAGCGGGAAATCCACCCAACCCCGCATCTCCCCTCCCTCCCTCTCTCCCTCCCCCCTCCCCGACTGGAATTTCCAAGCCGGGACTAACTCGTCTGATTTCTCCAGTCTCCCCCGCTGCTTTTTTCCTCCCCTTTTCTTTCCCTAACACTCCCATCCCAAATTCTAAGCTGCACTTTCTGGAAGACATTAGCCACATTTCAAGAATCTTTTAAGAGAATGGGGAATGAACAAGACTTAATTTAAATTCTAACAGCTGGGAAAATGTCCGTTCTTCAAATGCCTTTGGTTTATACATTTATTCTAACAACCCCATCACCACCACCACTACCACCCCACACACAAAAATCAACAGATCTAACCACTAAATAACTCTTCACAAAACCTTTAAACTTCAACAAATAGCACTTGCTGTTCCCCACTTCTCACTCAACTAAACCAGACCTGAATTTTAAAATGTTTTAAAATTGTATACTCACTAGACTATCTCAATAGTATCTTTGTCAACTGGCTGCTACACATTAAAGTATAGTATAAATACACTCTTAAAAAGTAAGCCTTAAAAGTACCCACACACATAGATTAAAATGATACATATTAAGGTAATTTTAAAAGATTAGAAGCTCAGAACCTTTGAATCAAGGTTCCTCCAACTGCTAATGTCATGTATTTCATCTCTGAAACATAATTATAAGAATTTTTTTCCACCAAAAGCTGCGCCATTAAAACTTTTAAAAACTTTACCTTTTCAACAATTAACAATACTTTGAATAAATTAGTGATGGGAATTGCAGTTCTTCCCCTTTTTTACTAAAAAGTTCTCCATCTGAGGAGCCATTATGGTAAAATTTCATCTTTTTAATTTGGGTCAGAAAAATAAGGGGTTCTAGAAATCTACAATTCTTCTAAGGGACTTAGTTGCCACTGCCTTAGTTGCCACTGCCTTCTAAGGCACTTAGTTGCCACTGCCCTTAGTAAACTCTCATCTTGAAATACTGACCACCGAAATCAGAACAGTTAAGGACTTCTACCAGCAGTGAAGGCAACTAATTTATGAATTTGCAAAGTTTTTTAGGTGGAAATTAAAATAGGGAAAGAATGTACCCCAGTTTCCACCTTTCCTCCAAACAGTGCACAAAAACTTAACATTCAACCATTTTTTTCACTTATGTAAAGCAAAAAAAAAAAAAAAAATTCTAACCTAATATTAATAAGAAAACCTTTTTAAATGAGTAATCAATTGTTTCTACTTCAAACTTTCTTGTTGAATAGCAGTCACATGTATCTTTTACCTCGTATGAGTTAAAAACTTTTTCATTTGGATACTAATCCATAATTACAACCATTAAAGTAAAAGTGCCTGAAAACCCTGCTGCTCTAATAGTTTTCATTCCCTTGTTTTTTAACCCCTCTTCATTCATTTTCAGCCCCAAAGTACAAGGTGCGTTTGTTTTTGGTTTTTTTTTTCTTAAGTGCAAATCCATTTCTGAAGGCAATTTTTAGGTTGTTTTGAAAATGTTTAGTGATCCAGTGATTTCTTCAGAACCTCGAGAAACCACTGTTAAAATATATTTAAAATATTTTTTGCCATTTATAAGACATCCCCTCACAGATTTTTAAAGCTGTTAACTTCAGAAAATTAAACTGTAAAAATAGGAATCAAGTTTGGACACTTTCTTTTGAGAGTTCTCAATTTTATGAATGGTTTATAAAACTAATTTTGTTTAATAGGTGGAAATTTAAGGGAGTTAGCCCACCTCATTTTAAGTCAACACAGAGGAAAAGGAAAGGAGGACCATTAATCTGCCTAAAGAAATAACCAAACTTAGAATTCCTTATTGTGAACACATTTCACCTTTAAAAAAATGATTCAGTGCATCTCTTGCTTTTTTTTCTTAACAGTAACACCTTTTATTTTGATGACACCAGTTGACAGTGAATATGCTATCTTTAGGTCACATTCCTCTAGAAAAAGGCACACCACAGTGGCAAGCGTAACAAAGGTTTAATTCCCTTAAAAAGCAAATCATGTCTCAAAGTAATCAAGTCACATTAAAATGGTACCCCCTTTACCTCAACTACTCCTCAGTCTCCCAGAATAAAACATATACAAGCCCTTTCCACAACTGTTTTTAAATGCATTTGGTTTTTCTCTTTTGTCTCAATATCTGGCAGTGAACATAAACAAATTCTCAACAAAAAAGCACAAATTGTTAACCAAATTCCAACACTAAAAGGGGGTTTGAGATGGTGATCGCTGAGAAATTTAATATCACCTCATTTAAAAAATTCAAGTTAATTGCTGTTTTCAGTTGAAATGCATAGTGTTCGGTCTCTTGAGTTCTTAAAAAGGTACAAATTATATGTATCAAATAAATTCAAACTGAGAACAAAATACATTAAGAGATATTGTTACAGCGTATCTTTTGTTTGATTTCCCCCTCTTAAAAAAAAAACCACCAGGAACATTTTGTTGTTGGGTTTTTATGAATTATCTTAGAAATTGAAATCATAGTTCATTTGGAACTGAATGCCTCAAGAAGAGTTCCTAAGGAAAATACAAGAGTATACATATATACAAAATATTATTTGTGTAGTTCATTTTGCTTAGAATGTGTTAGTCATAATTAACTAGTTCCTGTTCTATACATCCATGAGATGATGGAAAAAGTCAGTAACAAACCTAACTGACGAAATACTTTTCAGACACAGACTAAAGACACATACCACAACATACTTCCTCAAAGACACAAAATGATAGAGCAAACTGACTTAATGAAAACAAACTCTTTCTTTTTTAAATCTTGAGACTTCAAAAATTGATTCATTCTAGAAAAATGAAGTGCCTTCTCACCACCAACCAAAATAAAAAGCAAAGAAAACACAATTGACTCAATGTTTGGGCCAAAAAAATTATTTCAGGAAGGGGGAGAACACACAAAAGATCTAATTTAATATGGGTGTGGACAGAGATTTTTTTTAACCCAGTCTTCTCACAAACCCCCTCTCCATTCCAACTCAAAAAAGAGCCCTGAGTAATGCATTTTGGAGGCAACAAGAAGGAGCCTAGAAATGGCTTACAAGCAAGCAAATGGCTTGGGGGAAAAGATCCATAAATACAGGGCACCATGAAAATTAAAATATAAATGTTTTGAGTTCCATTTCATCACATTTTGCTATTTCTCTTGCTTTTCACTTTATTCTCTAAAATTTAAACCATCCTCAAGAGCAAAAGAAAAAATTCATATATCTTAGAATTCCATTTGTTCTGGACATTTTTCATCAACACTCAGCTTTCAGTTAAAATATCCATATCCTTTTCAATAAACCTGCTGGTGTCAGTGTATGTTCCTTGGTCACGTCTCCAGAAAATGTTTCAAAATAGCAAATAAGACTTCTTTTCTTCCTTCCCATTTTATTACCTCTTTACACCTAACTCTAATTGCCTTTCCAATAACACTGTATTTCAAGCATTTGAAGTTAAATCGCAAGCTCTATAAATGTAATAACAAGCCATATTGATCTATAGACACAACAGTTCCAAGTTACTTAAATATCAAGATAAACCACTAAATAGATTTTTATCCCACATTATACTTTCTAGGCCCTCTTAATGGTCCCCCAAAAAAAGCAGTCACCACCCCCCATCTACCCACCCCGAAAAGGCCAGAGACTATTCTGAATTTTACCAAGTTTTCAGTTGAAATGGGGGTGAGGAGGATCAAAGATTTACTGGGGGCTGCTTTCCAACTTGGGACATGAGAGCAAACTCTACACTGTCAACATGTTTAAAGTCTGATTTGAGAAAAGTGGAAAGACTCTGCCCTTACACTTCCCAGCCAGAGTTCAAGGAAAGATTTCAGAGTTCAATGCAATATTTGAAATCCACCATGAATTCTCGGTAAGCATGATGGAGGTACCCCATTTTGCTGAAGAGAGAGAATAGAGGGTACTGGAACACACACACACACACACACACACACACACACACACACACCATTCATCCACGGAGTTCTAGACCCTCCAAAGAGCCCCAGCTCACAGCCTCAACACAAAGCTCTCACCCCAGATGGTCCCCTTGTAACAATGGGCTGAAGGAGTGGGGGTAGGGGGGCTCGAAAAGGATAGTACAGCCAAGGCATATTCTTTGGAAAATCCAGTTGGGGAGAGGGATGATGTGAGATATGAGGGATTGGGGGTGGGGGGTCCATGGAAAATAAGAAGTCTTTGCCTGTTGCAGAAATATAAATAAAATACAAGCTATAAGGGGATTCTTTGGGGCACGGGAAACTGATTCCACATCACTTAGGAGTAGAAGGGCAATCTACTTAAGAATTATGGTGTGGAAAGAGTGGGAAAAACAGAAAATGAGGCCTGTACGAAGTTGCAGAAATCGCTCTGAGTCTGAACTCTTCGAAGATTTTAAGGTTCCCCACAAAAAACGGCCCCACAAGTTGAACAAACTCCAAAAGGTTTCTCTCCTATTGATTTTCTTTCCCCTTTAATTCTGCAAGCAACATCTTTTAGCCCACCCCAGCCCCAACTTCTTTTTTTTTACAAGCTGTAAACCACCCATTACAAGATCTTGGCCAATCTTCCCTCCCTGCCCCCAACATCCGGAGTTGGGGGTGGGAAAGACCAGTAATGGGTTTCTTCCACTGGAGACGCTATGGACCCCTGAACACAGCTTCTCAGCACACCCCAGCAGCCCCCCCACCCCCCCCCAGAAAAGAGCTCTTTCCTACCTTTGTTTTTTGGGCACCGAATGTTCGATCTCTAGGCGTTTTCCTTGTAATTCTACTTTCCCTAAAGATTAAAAAAGAAAAAAAATTACCATGAGAGCGTGAACAGGGGTTGGGGTGGGAAGAGGAAGGGGAAAGACACTAGGCTAATTCAGGAGTTACTGGGATTCGAGATCTTCCTAGGAATCCAGGCAGTGGCTTCCGCAGCCAGATGGGAAAAAGGTTGCTCTAGGAATGGTGGAGTCTATAAATTCGTTATTATTCATTTTTTAATTTTTGCTTTATTTAATCATTAAGGCTTGTTGAGTGGATCGCTCTGGAATCCTGATTTGGGAAAGGTGCGAGGCCATTTGTGTGGCTGCGCTGCCTACATTGCTCCCAGATGTGGGGAGAAGGAGCCAGGAGAGAAAGGGCTCCCCGTTCCTCAGAAAGTGGGGCGCGGGCCGGGAGGCAGTGTGCAGAACGAAACTTTGTTTTTCTCTGTTGGCCAGGAAGAAGGGCTTCGAGCCGCGGAGCGGTCACCTGTCGGGACTGGTTTGGGAAGGGGTGGCCGTGGACCTGGGGGAGCAGAGCGGGGCCCGGCGGGGAGGGTGCCTCGCTGCCGCCGCGCGCGCCTCTCGGCCCAACCTCGGCGTCTCGGGAAGCAGCATGGCGACCCGGCGCCGCCGCCGCCGCGCCACCCCGCTCACGCCCCACTTTCAAATCAAAACGGCTCAAGCCCCAGGCCCTAGGCAGGAGGCAGGACCCCCTTCCTTGCAAGTCCTGCTAGAGGGCTGCATTCCCCACGCGAAACGGAGAGATCGCAAGCGGTCCGGGGGACCCCTTCCACGCCTGGAAAGGCCTAAGACTGAGGAAGGGGAGCCAGGGTTTTCTAGCTGGGGGGCCGTCCACCGGCGGACAGGGAGGGGCTGGAAGTGGAAATAACGCCCAGCCGGGGGTCATCTCCGTGTCCCTAAATCCACCCCCCCACTACTGCCAGTGGGGGCTCCCGCCCCGTCGGTGGGGAGGAGGAATGGGGGAAGCCAGAGCTGCTTATCTCCGGCTGGGAGGAAGGGATGAGGAAATCCCGAATGTTTCTGCGCGGGGGTGGGGGGCGCAGAGCGAGGGAGGGGGCATCGAAGAGGGTAGGTCGAGGGTGGGTACAGCGGCCAAGCCCCGCAGGCCCGGGAAGAGAGGAGTTGGCGGGAGAGGAACCGGAAGGTGCGGGTCTCCGTTGTTCGGGGCTTTCGTTGTGGCTTTTCCGGGAGGTGGCTGTGCTCTTACCGGAGAAAGTTTCGATGGCCTTCATCGCCCAGTGCTCGTCTGGGCAGTCCACGAAGGCGTAGCCGGATTTGACCAAGAACTGGCCGCTGTAGGAGATCTTGTGCTCCGCAAACACTTTCTCCAAGTCCGCGGGGGTCACGCTCTCGTTGAGGTTGCCGATGTAAAGCTTGTTCATGGTGGCGGTCTCGGAGCAGGACGCGGTCCCGGGCAAGGCCAAACGAGCGGACGCGGGCGGCAAGCCTCTTAGGCCGAGAGGCGGGGAGGCCGGCGGCAGGAGCCGCAAACTTTCTTTGCACCCCACCCCAGAAGTTGTCCCGAGCCCAAGGGGGGGAAGGCGGCCTGAGGGCGCGCAGAGGTCGCGGGAGAGTTCGGGGAGAGCCCGGGAGAAGTGCCCGCGGCGCGCAGGGAGACGGACGACGCGGCGCAGCTCCTTCCCTTCGGTCCGAAACCCCTCCGAGAGGGCTGGTGTGTCACGTTTCTCCGCGGCCGCCCTGGCGCCGCCTCTAAATAAAATCGACTTGAAAAAAAATGGAGCGGAAAAAAAAAAAAAAAAAAAGGAGAAGCCACGTGGTGACAGCCCCCACCCACCCTGCAGGGGAAGACCCCCGACGCCACAGGGCCCCTCGGCCCTCCGGCCAAACCCAGTAATCTCCCGCCTGAGGGTGGGGAACTCAACTCACCCCCGCGGTAAACTGGGGCGGTGGGGCAGCGTCCCTGAAGCTCTATGGCCCCTTCCCCCTTTGCAAGAACCTGGCCCCTAGGGAAGCGCCCCGCCCCCACCCATCCCCCTACCCCAGCCCGAACTGGGGGAGGATGGTCCAGCCCACATCTCCCAGGTCTTAAAGGGTAAAATGTACGGTTATTTTTTATTCGTTTTGGGGGGCGGGGTTGCTCACCCCACCCCGGTTAACTGCTAGCGACTGACAGGCGGGGGACGGCCGAGATAGACAAAGAGAAGCCGAAGACTCTGGGGTCTTCAGGAGAGGGTCGCACGAGCTGGTGATTTAAAAAGAAAGCCACCTTTTCCCTAGATGTTTAAATGGGGGGGGTCTCCGCCTTCACCACCCCAGCCCCACGAAACTCCCCCGCCTCCGGGGATGCAGGACCGGGGGACCCTGCGAGCGCGGGACTGGGAAGCTGGGAACACGGGGGATCCCAGTGGAGAACGAGGAAGCCGCAGGAAATCATGTTTTGAGATCCCCACGGGAGAAAGGGTGGTTCGCACCCGGGGTCCGGCTGTTAAATGATAACGTTTCGGGGTCCTGGGGGAACTCGCGGAACTGGCCGGAGATGACCCTAGGAGAGAGGAACGGTGGGAGAGAAGGAAGAGGGGTGATAGCTAGGGCTAACCCGAGCGAACCGAATGGGGAGGTCTCAGGGAGGGAGTGACCGGGTGGAGATTTGAATGGTCCCCTTTTCCCTCCGAGTCGGGGACAGACAGGTGGAGTTTCCGGCGCCCGCACCACCCGGGACACCGCTGGCAGCTCTCTAGGCCCTAGGTTCGGGTCTCGGAACTTTGTTTGGGGTGCAGGATTCCGATCCCGGCGGGAAGGCGGGAGAGGGACGGAGGGCGGGGGGCTAAGCGCGAAGCCCCGCCCACGTCCCCAGGTCAGACCCGCGGGGGGAGGGGGTAATTTCCGCTCCGCGCACTGGGAAGCGAGGGGCGGGAGCTTAGGGGAGGGGGCGGTGGCCCCTCCCCTCCCCCTCCCGCTGTTCCTGGGGAGGGGGAAGCGGATCCGCCCGGGTCCCTTCCCTCGGCTTTGACCAACTCATTCCGGATCCTCCGGCTCCGGGAGCCCGAGGGAAGGGACCCGACTGGGCAAGGGGCGACACGTGGGCGGTCGCACCCCCGTCTGGGCGGTGGGGGAGGGGGCTGCTCGCCGCGCGTTTCGGAGTCCCGGATACGCGGCGGAGAGCGGGACGCGCGGTCCACTCGCAAGCCCTGGCTCCACGGCGGAGCGGCAAGCGAGACCAACGAGTTTCTAGCGGCGGGGGCTGGGATGGCGCCAGGGGTGGCGGAGAGCGCGGCCCGGAGACCCTGGAACCCCCTCGCCCAGGGAACGGGGAAAAAGGAGGGGTCGACCCCCAGAAATTGTGGAGTCCCCTTAACAAGGCGGAAACTGGGGTGTTACTCCGGACTCTGCAGGAGGGAGAATAATTCTGTCGGGGGCACGCGTGCTGGAAGGGCAGGTGAGGAAGGGGGTCACTCCCCTTCCCCAGTCCCCGACCCCATTGTCTCAGTCGCCGGCGGCCCGGGCAGACTCCGCAACACGTGTTGACTACACCGATATGAATGCCTTGAATTTTTTTTATTGTTATTATTTTTCGTTTGCAGAGTCTGAGCTGACTCCGACTTCGGCTCACCGCTCTGCTGCCGGACGATTGTATGCCATTCAAAAAGTCGGGAGTTGAAAGACAGCGCGCAGCACCTTTGTCCCCCTCCCCGTTTTCCCGGCGCACTGAAAAGAAATGGGGCTGGGACTTGGGGGCGGGGGAGGGCTTCCAACTCGGTTTCTCTATGTCCTCCACCACCTTAGAGCCCACCCTCCCCAGTGAGCGTTTTGTTCTACCCAGCCACGTGTTTGTCGGATTTTTGTTTTTGTGGGGTTTTTTTCCCCATGGAACAACAAGAATTAAAGTACTAGAAGCTATTTGTTGTTGAGTAGAAAGAGAATATTTTCTGTCCAACAAGGTGGGAAGATATCTGTGTCCCACCCCCACACACACACCTCCGACCCTCCCCCCTTATCTGACTCTTAATACTTAGCTCTTGATCACAAGCATTATTTTTAAACAAACCAATGAGCTGACAACAGTGCCTGCCACATAGTAGGCACTCAATAAACATTTTTTAAATGAAAAGCAAGCTAGTACAAACAGCACTGCAAAGAGAATTCATGAAAATTAGAGTCCAGGGAGGGAAAAAATTATCTTGGCCAGAACGTGTGGCTCTGTTGCCCGGGAACTTTTCTTGGTGATGTGTGTAGACTTTTGAAAGGGCTAAAAGATGGTCTCAAAAAGGCTGTTGTATTTCTTGGCCTTTTCCTAAAGAGGAGCCCCAATCTTCTTAACTCTTTTATGTTATATAGGAGGAGGGCAACTAGGCAGAGCATCCCAGTTCTCAGAAACTTTAAGTGCTGTTGCCTTCATTTTATTTGAATCTTTAGGTGCTAATAAAAGCACTGCTCAGATTGTCTCCCTGGGGGACATATCCACTACTCTGCCTCTGTATGCCTAAAACAAAAGCAAGTTACACCCCACAAAAATCTCCATCCAGACCTCTAAACTCCTATAAAATGCAGTCCACTTTTTACTATCCCAGAGTCAATGGGAAACAAAATTTTTAAAAATAACCATTGAATTCAGTTCACTTTTAGGTTGATTTTTTTCCATTTAAAAATACACTAGCTAAATGTTAGCTGAAATCAGTTTTAATGTATTTAAGATAACGTTAGAAGAGAGCAGATAAATTCACTTGAACAATCTTTTAAAATCCTTTTAAATATTTAATTAAAAATTACCAATTATTGCTAAATTGAAACTGATTAGTTCTTTTTAAAAATCAGCTGTTTTACTGAATTCTAACCCTCTCCACCCCCCCCCAAAAAGGCTTATGTGAGTATAGTCAGAAGCTGCAAAGTCTGCAGGAATACAAGAGAGGAGACAACAGGAGTGAGATACAGATCTTTTTAACCCCCAAATCAGTTTTGCCTTAGTGACCTGGGTATCTTAGGCTGGGGTTGGGGGAACTAAATCACGTTGATTGGTGTTTTAGCTCTCCCTTCTGAAGGAGCCCAGCACTCACGTTAAGGGTTATTTCTTGTCTAGACTGACATTCCTAGGTTAGGGATAAAAGTGGGCAGACTTGAGGTACCATAACTTTTCATCTTTCTTTGTTTTTGTTAACATTAAAGACTACTATCAAACACTGTATTTATTTTCAAATTTTTTTCTACCTTGCTTCTTTGGGACAGATAAATCTTTAGTGCAGAGTTACACTTAACTTGGGTAAGAGTTAAAAATATAGCTACAGGATTAAATGTTCTTTTTTTCTTTAATAATTATTATCCTTTATAATACATATCCTATATAATATATAGTATGTTCTACACAGTAATGTTAATACTGTTACATTTCTTCCTCTTGTTCTCCTCTTCCTCCTCTTCCTTCTTTATTTTTCCTGGAGAACAGTTTGGTCTAGTTATGAAATTTAATTATCTGAATTCAGAAACACTGACATTTGACTCAATTTTAAAGATAGGATTCTAATCCATTTTCCTCCAATGTGAACACAGAAATACATGCAGAGAGAAAAAAAAAGTTTGAGAGAATAAAACAACTTTTTTAAAGATGAAAATAAAATAATATTTTTTTCTTGGAGAAATAAGCCAAGTTAAAAAAGGAAAAACAAAAAGGAAAGAAAAAAAAGTTTTAAAAAATGAAAAAAATAGAAAATCAATAATTTCACTGTCATAGAAAATTAATTTTACTTGTAAATATTTATTTTTCAGCATTTGTCCATTTATAATGATTTCAAATTTTTTCATTTTTATGTCTTCATTGTTCACTTGCATTTGTACATAAGTATTCCCCCAGGCTGCCTCCAAGTTTTCATAACTATCATTTTAATTCAGTCCAGTTATATATGTAAATTATTAATCATGATATTTAGATATACATTTCATCAAATTTTTTACTTTTGTAAACAATGCTGAACAGATATTTTGGTGAATATAAATTTTTCCTTTTTTGGGTTAGCTCCTTTGCATAAATCCCCAGAATATATATTGCATTTTAAATCTAACACTTATTGACTCTTCTATTTTTAAAGTTTAGCATGTTTTACAAAAATGAAGAACAAAACAAATGGAAAGCAGCTAGGAGGGAAACACATTAAAATACACTTTATTTTCTAATGAATACATCGATTTTGGAATAAAATTATGGTTGCTACAAAATACAGAAAAAGAAAAGCTCACGTTTCCTGATACATTGCTGCTTTAACCTCAAAGTTTTTAGAGGAATTTGTTTTTTGTTTGGTTGGTTTTTGTTTATTTACTTTTGTTGTTGCTTGCTTGTTTTTTTACTGTTACTACTTTGGGATGTTTTGTTTCTTCCTGCAACTTAAAGTCTTAGTGTGGTTCTTTTAAATGCCTATAAACTTTGAGAAAGTGTAAATTAGTTCCAGTTTAAAAGCACATGCAGCTTTTTCTCCTGTCAAATAAATAAGGATAAGTATGTGTTTAGGATATCTCATAAAATGTAAGCAAACTGTAAGCAGAAAAGGAAATTTTTCTCCTTCAAATTGTTGTTCATTCAAAAGTGTTCAGTGTTTAAGACCTGAGAAAGAAATGTATTTATTCCAGAGATAGAAGAGGCTCAAGGGGAAAAAAGAACTTTAAGTACAATCGTTTGTTTTTCTGTGGGTCACACAGTGTGTTTGACAAAACCTCTCAATTTTTTGTTTTGGTTCAGGTTTACAATGTAGAAACTTTTAGGTAAGGGGGGGATCATTTATTTTATTAACTTTAAAAATAGATGTTTTCAAATTCATTTTGTTAGTAAATTAAGCTACTCCACCCAACCCCTATTAATACATGTAGAAGAAATGGTCAGTAACATCCTTCACATTACATTCTTATTAACTTTTGCAATTTTTTGTACTCCAAAGTCATTGGATTAAAAGATAATGTACAATTTTGTTTGGTTCCTGCAGCACAAAATACAAAATAAGACTGATTCATTTGGGGGGAATTGTGTAATTCAAGAAAAGACAAGAAAGAAATGTTATTTTTCAAAATGAAACAACTTGTAAAAAGCAACAAAAGAGAAGGAATCCATATATAAATATTAAGGTGGAAACAGTAATGAGACAATTTTGTACTTGAAATCAACATGTCTTCTAAATATTTAAATTACTTTAATTTAAAATGAATCAGTTACATGTCAAACTGCATGAAGTTTCCATTTTAGCTACACAACATCTATACATTTTAAGACTAAAAGAAATTTTTAACTCAACACAAATTATTTTCGTTTGCTTTTTTAAAAATTTTACCCCTAATGATGAGATTAATTGACTTTACTCCTGTTCAGAATTTTTTTTTTTTTCAGGAGCTGCCACAAGTATTTCAGAGTTACCAGGGATAATGTTGCTATGTTGGGGTTTTTTGTTGTTGTTTTAAAATTTAAAAATTAAGACATATTATTTCACTAGTAATTTTATCACCAAAAAATTAATTTAAAACAGTTCAATCTGTCTTCATATACAAACCAGATTTACAAAGAAAAGAGACTCAGCCTAATAGTATGGCATTTTTGTTTAAAATGGTTGTTTGACTAAACTGAGATACAATTCTAAAAGTGACTCCTAATTTTCATGAGTTAACAATCTACAGAGAATTTTGGTTCACCCAGTTGTCCTATAAACACCCCCACCTTTTTTTTTTTAAAGAATTATTATCGACACAACTTAATTTCCGCTCTTAAACACAATCTAAAAATATTTCGTGAGCATTTATATAATAAATTGTTGAGTACATTGTTATAATTTTCTTTTCATTTCTAAAATGTGTTTATAAAGTGTCTAGGTAAAAAATTTAGAGTTATTTCTAAATTGCTTTAAAATGAGGTTCCTGATCCATCTTTTTTCCTACCTTCCTCTTCCTCCCTGCCCCTCCCCCTGCCCCTCCCCTCTCTCTTCCTCCCCCTCTCCTTTTGTTCCTCCATTTTTCTTCCCGCTCCGGACACTGTCAGTTCCTTTCCTCCTCCCCCTTTACCTTTACCCTCTTTTCAATTTTTCTTTTTCTTTGTTGATCTTTACTCTTTTATTCTTCTCCTGCTCCTCTGCCCCTCAACTCATTTCTTCCTTCTTTTAAATCAATATACCTATCCAAACTTTCTGTCCTTTTTCTTCTCCCTTTCCCACTATCACTAACTTGTTCTCATTCAAAGTTATTTCTAGTGAAAGGGAAGGATGCAGAGATGCTTGAATTATTTTATACACCAAAAGGGGAAACTTGTTACATTTTTTAGGAGAACCTCAGGGTGATTCAGGTCCCAGAACAACTCCGCCCCAATACTGCCAGTTTTTATTGGCTGAACATTCATCAGACACTTTTACTTCTTTGTGTCATTTTTCCATGTCCTGCTTTGCTTATAACTAAATTTGTAATTAGCATTTTATGTACCAAATCCTTGAGGGCAAAGACTCTGTATCACCCAGGGTGTCTAACAGTGCTGACAGATGTCCAATAAAAATCTATGGAATAAGTATATTTGATACTATCTGAGAAGATGTGATCGTTGTGATCAGGTAAGATGCTGTTTTCAGCCTGTGAGCACCTTTTTCTTTTAAATAAATACAACACAAACAGATGAAATACAGTTAAATGCAGTCATTTAAAAGAATAATTGGTCTGCATCAAAACTAGCAACCAAGAGTCATCTCTGAGCTTGAGCTTGTTGCTCCCTGGTTCTGTTCCCATGACAGTTTTGTACCCATGGCAGTTCTGTGCCCAATGTCAGCAACCGCTTTCCTCTGTGTCTGATCATATTGGCTCAGAATTTTCAACTGAGGGCTTCAGGCTGTCACAGCCACTATCAGAATTAGTTGCAGAGCCCTTTGCCATTCTGATATCCTCTAGTGCCACACAGCCAGGATGACAATCTCAAGAAGGTAACCCACATACACCTACTGGTGAGAGAGAGCACTCTCTTAGGTTCTTCCTTCTGGGAATGTAACTGGCACCCCACTAACTACATAAAGATTTCTTACTCCACTAACTACATACATAAAGATTTCTTACTTTGTATATCATCCAAAGCAAAAACGTCACCCCAAGACAGCCCTTCTCATTGGTCCCCAGGTCATCTGTTATAGCCCCTCAGCCAGAGCTTATGTCCTTAGTTCACCTTATGTCCTACCTGTCAGTACAGCTATGAACACCCAAGGAGAAAGCAAACCAATTTTTATAGCAGGCTAAATTAAAACAAAAACTAAGCAGTTCATGAAAATAGTAAAGTTGCATGTTTTTAAATATATTTATAATACTCATTACTAGCAAGAATACAGTGAAACATTCCATATGGCTGTGTGGGAGGACAATTTTAAAGCGACAAGAACCTTTAAAAATTAATTTCTCTTTCACTTAGAAATTGCACTATTGAGTAACCTCTCTACAAAAATATCCAGTATGTAAAAAAAAAAGAAAAAAGTATTCAGCCTTAAAGAGGAATGAAATTCGGCCGGGCGCGGTGGCTCAAGCCTGTAATCCCAGCACTTTGGGAGGCCGAGACGGGCGGATCCCGAGGTCAGGAGATCGAGACCATCCTGGCTAATACGGTGAAACCCCGTCTCTACTAAAAACTACAAAAAACTAGCCGGGCGACGAGGTGGGCGCCTGTAGTCCCAGCTACTCGGGAGGCTGAGGCAGGAGAATAGCGTAAACCCAGGAGGGGGAGCTTGCAGTGAGCTGAGGTCCGGCCACTGCACTCCAGCCTGGGCGACAGAGCCAGACTCCGTCTCAAAAAAAAAAAAAAACGAGGAATGAAATTCTGATACTTGCTACAATATAGAAGAACTTTGGAAACAATATGCTAAGTAAATAAGCCAAAGCAAAAGGATAAATGTATTCTTAGTTGGCACAGAATTTCAATTTTGGATGAAAAAATTCATGAGATGAGTAGTGTAATGGCTGCACAACAGTGTGAATGTACTTAAAGCCACTGAATTTTATGCTTCAAATGGTTAAAATTGTAAGTTTTATTATGTATATTTTGTCTTTTTTTTTTCTTTTTTTTTTTTTTTTTTGAGACGGAGTCTCGCTCTGCCGCCCAGGCTGGAGTGCAGTGGCCGGATCTCAGCTCACTGCAAGCCCCGCCTCCGGGTTTACGCCATTCTCCTGCCTCAGCCTCCCAAGTAGCTGGGACTACAGGAGCCCGCCACGTCGCCCGGCTAGTTTTTGTATTTTTTTTTTTTTTTTTTTTTTTTTTTTGAGACGGAGTCTCGCTCTGTCGCCCAGGCTGGAGTGCAGTGGCCGGATCTCAGCTCACTGCAAGCTCCGCCCCCCGGGTTCCCGCCATTCTCCTGCCTCAGCCTCCAGAGTAGCTGGGATTACAGGCGCCGCCACCTCGCCCGGCTAGTTTTTGTATTTTTAATAGAGACGGGGTTTCACCGTGTTAGCCAGGATGGTCTCGATCTCCTGACCTCGTGATCCGCCCGTCTCGGCCTCCCAAAGTGCTGGGATTACAGGCTTGAGCCACCGCGCCCGGCCGTTTTTTGTATTTTTTAGTAGAGACGGGGTTTCACCGGGTTAGCCAGGATGGTCTCGATCTCCTGACCTCGTGATCCGCCCGTCTCAGCCTCCCAAAGTGCTGGGATTACAGGCTTGAGCCACCGCGCCCGGCCTGTCTTTTTTTTTTCTTAAGAGACAGAATCTCACTGTCGCCCTGGCTAGAGTTCAGTGACACAATTAGAGCTGACTATAGCGTTGACCTCCTGAGCTCAAGTGATCCTCCCACCTCAGCCTCCTGAGTAGCTGGGACTACAGGCAAGTTCCACTATGCCCAGCTAATTTGTATTTATTTATTTATTTTTAATTTTTTTTGTAGAGACAGGATCTCACTATATTGCCCAGGCTGGTCATGAACTGCTGGCACCAACAGATTCTCCCACCTTGGCCTCCCAAATGGGATTGCAGGCATGATATCCTGATTTTTTTTTTAAAGGCAAAAAAAAAAAGGGGGTTTGTTTAAACAAACAGGGTCGGGTGCGGTGGCTCACACCTGTAATCCCAGCACTTTGGGAGGCCGAGGTCGGTGGATCACCTGAGGTCACGAGTTCGAGACCAGCCTAACCAACATGGCGAAACTCTGTCTACTAAAAATACAAAAATTAGCCGGGCATGGTGGTGCATGCCTGTAATCCCAGCTACTCGGGAGGCTGAGAGAGAAGAATCATTTGAACCGGGAGGCAGAGGTTACAGTGAGCCGAGATTGTGCCACTGCACTCCAGCCTGGGCAACAAGAGTGAAACTCTGACTCAAAAAAAAAAAAAAAGAATTAAGATGTGTTATTAATAACTGTCAAAAAAAAAAAAACCTTTCAGCTGGGCAAGGTGGCTCATGCCTGTAATCCCCCCACTTTGGGAGGCTGAGACCAGAGGAGCACTTGAGCTCATGAGTTCGAGACCAGCATGGGAAACACAATGAGACCTCATCTCTACGAAAAATTTTAAAAATTAGCCGTGCTTGAGGGCCAGGCGCGGTGGCTCACGTCTGTATTCCCAGCACTTTGGGAGGCTGAGGCGGGCGGATCACAAGGTCAGGAGATCGAGACCATCCTGGCTAACACGGTGAAACCCCGTCTCTACTAAATATACAAAAAATTAGCCGGGCGTGGTGGCGGGCGTCTGTAGTCCCAGCTACTCGGGAGGCTGAAGCAGGAGAATGGCGTGAACCCAGGAGGCAGAGCTTGCAGTGAGCCCAGATCACGCCACTGCATTCCAGCCGGGCGACAGAGCAAGACTCCGTCTCAATAAATAAATAAATAAATAAATAAATAAATAACAACAAAAAATTTGCTGGGCTTGGTGGCACATGCCTGTTGTCTCAGCTACTCGGGAGACTGAGGTGGAAGGATCACTTGAGCCCAGGAGATCAAGGCTACCGTGAGCCTAGATGGTGTCACTGCACTCCAGCTTGGGCAACAGAATGAGTTCCTGTCTAGAAAAAGAAAAAGAAAAAAGAAAAGAAAAAACTTTAACAATGTAAATATTGAAAGAGGAATATTCAAATAACTTCTAGCATAACCACTTGAAATATTATATTCCGGCCGGGCGCGGTGGCTCAAGCCTGTAATTCCAGCACTTTGGGAGGCCAAGACGGGCAGATCACGAGGTCAGGAGATAGAGACTATCCTGGCTAACATGGGGAAACCCCGTCTCTACTAAAAAATACAAAAAACTAGCCGGGCGTGGTGGTGGGCGCCTGTAGTCCCAGCTACTTGGGAGGCTGAGGCAGGAGAATGGCGTAAACCTGGGAGGTGGAGCCTGCAGTGAGCCGAGATCCGGCCACTGCACTCCAGCCTGGGCTACAGAGTGAGACTCCGTCTCAAAAAAAAAAAAAAGAAAGAAAGAAATATTATATTCCAAAGGGTTTAAAGAAATTTGAGGAAAAGGTTACAGAAAATGAACATAAAATTGAGTATTTATGTTCATACAGTTCATATGATTGGAGCCTTTTTTTTTTTTTTTTGAGACGGAGTCTCGCTCTGTCACCCAGGTTGGAGTGCAGTGGTGTGATCTCGGCTCACTACAAGCTCCGCCTCCTGGGTTCTCGCCATTCTCCTGCCTCAGCCTCCCAAGTAGCTGGGACTACAGGCGCCTGCCACCACATCCGGCTTTTTTTTTTTTTTTTTTTTTTTGGTATTTTTGGTAGAGACAGGATTTCACTGTGTTAGCCAGGATGGTCTCGATTTCCTGACCTCGTGATCCGCCCGCCTCGGCCTCCTAAAGTACTCGGATTACAGGCCTGAGCCACCGGGCCTGGCCTGATTGAGGCCTTTTTTAAAAAACTTTGCCGGGCGCGGTGGCTCAAGCCTGTAATCCCAGCACTTGGGGAGGCCGAGACGGGTGGATCACGAGGTCAGGAGATCGAGACCATCCTGGCTAACACGGTGAAACCCCGTCTCTACTAAAAAATACAAAAAACTAGCCGGGCGAGATGGCGGGCGCCTGTAGTCCCAGCTACTCGGGAGGCTGAGGCAGGAGAATGGCGTAAACCCGGGAGGCGGAGCTTGCAGTGAACCGAGATCACGCCACTGCACTCCAGCCTGGGCGACAGAGCTAGACTCCGTCTCAAAAAAAATAAATAAATAATAAATAAATAATACATAAAAATAAATAAATAAAAAACTTTAACTACATGTGCATAAAAGACTAGAAATCACCTGCAGAAATTCGTGCCCAGAGACATGTTGTACAAGAATATCCACAGCAGCATTGCTTATAATAACAAAACTAGAAACCATACAAATGTTCAATAGGAGAACAGATAATAAAGCCTGGTATAGTCATGCAGTAAAGTACTAATAAACGCTGTCAATGAATGAACTTCAGCAACACAAGCCAAGATGGATGAATCTCACAGTGTTGATCTAAAACCCTAGGAAGCAAAGGTGCGCACCAGTAGTTCCAATTGCTCAAAAGGCTGAGGAGGGAGGGTCTCTTGAGCCCAGGAATTTGAGTCCAGCCTGGGCAACATGAATCTCTCTCTCTTAAAAAAATTATTTAAGGAAAAAAGCAAAACAAACAAAACAAAACCTAGAACTGAAGAATAGACACATTATGGTTTTGTTTACATAAGTTCAAAAATATGGAAAACTAAACAATGTATTGTTTAGGTATACATTCACAAAAGGTAACACTTTAACAAAAGTAAAAAGAATGATGAACAGAATTCCAGAGTGTGGTTAATTCTGGGGAAGTAGCACAGTGCTGATTGCAGAGGGGCACAGAAGGCACTTTAAAGATACTGAGGATGTTCTAGTTCTTAATCCACGTAGCAACTACACAGCGCTTGTTTTATCATTCTTAAAACAGCACAGGCCAGACGCAGTGGCTCACGCCTATAATCCCAGCAGTTTGGGAGGCTGAGGCGACAGATCACTTAAGGTCAGGAGTTTGAGACCAGCCTGGCCAACAAAGTGAAACCCTGTCTCTACTAAAAATACAAAAATTAGCTGGGCATGGTGGCAGACGCCTGTAATCCCAGCTCTTCGGGAGGATGAGGCACAAGAATCACTTGAACCCAGGAGGCAGAGGCTGCAGTGAGCCAAGATCATGCCATTCCACTCCAGCCTGGGCTACAGAGCAAGACTCAGTCTCGAAAAGCAAAGTAAAACAAAAAAACTGCACATGTACATTTTATATTATGAATATTACATTTGTTAGGTGTAAATATGTCATAATAAATCTAATTGAAATAGCCGGGCGCGGTGTCTCATGCCTGTAATCCTAGCACTTTGGGAGGCAGAGGCAGGTGGATTGCCTGAGCTCAGGAGTTCAAGACCAGCTTGAGCAACATGGTGAAACCCTGTCTCTACTAAAATACAAAAACAAAAACAAAAAATTAGCCGGGCTTGGCAGCGTGCACCTATAATCCCAGCTACTTAGGGGGCTGAGGCAGGAGAATCGCTTGAGCCCAGGAGGAGGAGGTTGCAGTGAGCTGAGCTGAAGCCATTGCACTCCAGCCTAGGCAACAGAGCCAGACTCCATCTCAAAAAAAAAAAAAAAAAAAACTAATTGAAATAGCAAAAAGTCTAGGAAGGAATTGTTAACAGTCATTCTCTTTGGCTTTCGGACCATGAATGTTCTCTTTCTTTCCCCGCTGTGTGTTTCTCTTCCTCTTAACTCATATTTTTCAACATTTCTAGATCCTATTTTTATATAGCAAATTATTAAAAAGTCAAATGAATATTTGAATGAATCATCCCAGAATACCTGTGTAAACCAAATAGCAAATAGTTTTGGATGATCTCCTGCCCCAAGATTTGATGCCACGAGGAATTCTTCCATTAGCAACCAGTAAGCAATGAGGGTTAGCTGCAACACACCCTGATCAATCATGGATGTGGACTGACTTTAGCTAAAGGTCTGATTAATTATACATGTATTCATAATAAATTGAGAGGGCATGTGCTGAAACTTAGGACCACCATGGTAAACAGCAGTGAGCACGCACTCAGATTCACACCTGGCCCGTCTGTCCTGGATCTGGCAGACGCGTTGCTCCTTTCCACTGCCAAGCTAGAGCATTTCATTTGCATTCACTGGAAACCTCTAAGGATGAAGCCCACTTCTCCCTCATCAGTCTGAGAGTTTCTTGCTGTGGGATCATGTCTTAGAACACACTGGAAACCACAGAGCAAGATCCATATTGCTGCTTTTTGTTTTGTTTTGGTTTGTTTTTTAGACAGAGTCTTGCTCTGTCGCCCAGGCTGAAGTGCAGTGGCTCAATCTCGGCTCACTGCAACCTCCGCCTCCCAGGTTCAAGTGATTCTGGTGCTTCAGCCTCCCCAGTAGTTGCTGTTACAGGCGCATGCTACCATGCCTGGTTAATTTTTTGTATTTTTAGTAGAGACAGGGTTTTGCCAGGTTGCCCAGGCTGGTCTCAAGCTCCTGAGATCAGGCAATCTGCCCTCCTCAGCCTCCTAAAGTGCTAGGATTACAGGCATGAGCCACTGTGTCTGGCCATATTGCTTCATTTATCTAAGTGAGTCATTTCCATTATTTTCATCACTTCACATTTATTTTATTATTTCTCCATGAGCCCAATGTTTTGAAAAATGTTGCCTATCAAAAAATTCCATTGATCAAGTAATAACAAATTATGCCTGTTATAATTGTGTAGAGCAGTGCTTTTGCCCTGCATAAATGGCAAGAGTTTGTACAGCTGGGCATTATGGCTAATGTCTGTAATCCCAGTATTTCGAGAGGCCAAGGCAGGAGGATCGTTTGAGCCTAGGAGTTCGATTCGAGTCTGGGCAACATAGCAGAGATCTCATCACTACTAAAAGTCAAAAAAGCTGGGTGTGGTGGCCCGTGTCTATAGACCCAGCTACTAGGAAGGCTGAGGCAGGAAGATCTCTGGAGCCCGGGAAGTTGAGGCTGCAGCAAGCTATGATCACTCCACTGCACTCCAGCCTGGGCAACAAAGGGAGACCTCATCCCTAAAAAGAAAAAAAGGCCGGACGCTGTAGCTCACACCTGTAATCCCAGCACTTTGGGAGGCTGAGGTGGGCGGATCATGAGGTCAGGAGTTCAAGACCAGCCTGGCCAATATGGTGAAATGCCGTCTCTGCTAAAAATACAAAAATTAATTGGGCATGGTGGTGCGTGCCTGTAGTCCCAGCTATTTGGGAGGCTGAGGCAGAAGAATTGCTTGAACCCGGGAGGCAGAGGTTGCAGTGAGCCGAGATCGTGCCATTACACTCCAGCCTGGGCGACAGATGAGACTCTGTCTCACAAATAAATAAATAAATAAATAGCCAGGTGCAGTGGCTCACGCCTATAATCCCAGCACTTTGGGAGGCCGAGGCTCATGGATCACGAGGTCAGGAGTTCAAGACCAGACTGGCCAACATGGTGAAACCTCGTCTCTACTAAAGATACAAAAAAATTAGCTGGGCGTGGTGGCACGTGCCTGTAATCCCAGCTACTTGGGAGGCTGAGGCAGGAGAATCACTTGAACCTAGGAGGCGGAGGTAGCAGTGAGCTGAGATCACGCCATTGCACTCCAGCCTGGGCAATAGGGCGAGACTCTGTCTTAAATAAATAAATAAATAAATACATAAGAAAAAAAAGATTGTGCACAAATTCACTGAAAGCAAAGACACTTTGCATCGGGATCTGCCTGTATAGTCTTGCCCAGAGCAAATGGCTGATTTGTGTTGGATGTCCTATAGATACCACTGTACCCATTATCTGTACCTTCTTTCCTTCCTTTTTTTTTTTTTTTTTTTTGAGACGGAGTTTCACTCTTGTTGCCCAGGCTGCTGGAGTGCAATGGCACCATCTTGGCTCACTGCAACCTCCACCTCCCAGGTTCAAGTGATTCTGGTGCTTCGGCCTCCCCAGTAGTTGCTATTACAGGCACAAGCCACCATGCCCAGCTAATTTTTTGTATTTTTAGTAGAAACGGGGTTTTGCCAGGTTGCCCAGGCTGGTCTCAAGCTCCTGAGCTCAGGCAATCTGCCCTCCTCAGCCTCCTAAAGTGCTGGGATTACAGGCGTGAGCCACTACACCTGTTTCTTTTTTGTTTTGTTTTGTTTTTTGCTTTTTTTTCTTCTTTGCTTCCTAGAGCTCTGAATCTGGGGACCCTAGGGATTAAGAGATGTTATTCAGGACCAGGACCAGCTTTCCCAGTCCCCTACTTTACCTGGGAGGACAGCAGAAAAGGAAAGAAGAAATCCAGGAGAACATTGTAAAACATGGCAAACATCCGGAGGCGCCAGTACTATTGTTTCTACTTCATAGGTCAACTGTGCCTCATGTAGGTGGCAAGACCAGGAGTCTAACCCAGCTGTTGCCTACAGCCCAAGTCCTTGCTTTTGCCTTGATACCAGTGCTTCATGACCTTTGAAGCATTTAAAAATCCAATGCAGGTCAGGTACAGTGGCTCACGCCTGTAATCCCAGCACTCTGGGAGCCCGAGGCGGGTGGATCGCCTAAGGTCAGGAGTTCGAGACCAGCCTGACCAACATAGAGAAACCCCTGTCTCTACTAAAAATACAGAATTAGCCCTGCATGGTGGCACATGCCTGTAATCCCAGCTACTAGGGAGGCTGAGGCAGGAGAATCGCTAGAACCTAGGAGGTGGAGGTTGAGGTGAGCTGAGGTCGCACCATTGCCCTCCATCCTGGGCAGCAAGAGTGAAACTCCGTCTCAAAAAAAAAAAAAATCCAATACAACACACATGTATCACAACTTATTTTATACAAAGCCATAAAGACAACTCAATGGACAAAGCATCTGTTCAACAAATAGTGCTACAACAATTAAGCATCCATATGCAAAAAAAAAAAAAAAATCTTCTGTTCATACCTCACCTTGTGTATAAAAATTAACTCAATCACTGGGTGTGGTGGTTCACGCCTGTAATCCCAGCACTTTGGGAGGCCGAGGCAGGTGGATCACCTGAGGTCAGATCATCTGAGGCTGGGAGTTTGAGACCAGCCTGACAAACATGCAGAAACTTTGTCTCTACTAAAAATACAAAATTAGCCGGGCATGGTGGCTCATTCCTGTAATCCCAGCTACTTGGGAGGCTGAGGCAGGAGAATCGCTTGAACCCAGAGGCGGAGGTTGCAGTGAGCCAAGATGGTGCCATTGCACTCCAGCCTGGGCAACAAATGAAACTCTGTCTCAAAAAAAATAAAATTAACTCAATCATATGCTTAAATGCAATTATTTAAGTCACATACATAAATGTGAGACCAAAAACTATAAATCTTCTAGGAGAAAAATTGGTGATCTTGGGCTGGGTGCAGTGACTCATGCCTATAATCCCAGCACTTTGGGAGGCCAAGATGGGTGAATCATCTGATGTCAGTAGTTTGAGACCAGCCTGGCCAACATGGCAAAACCCCCTCTCTACTAAAAATACAAAAATTAGCCAGGTATGGTGGCACACACATGTATCCCCAGCTACTCAGGAGCTGAGGCAGGAGAATTGCTTGAACCTGGAAGGCAGAGGCTGCAGTGAGCTGAGATTTTGCCACTGCACTCCAGCTTGGGCGACAGAGTGAGACTCAGTCTTAAAAAAAAAAAAAAAAGATGGTGATTTTAAGTTAGCAAAGACATTCCAGATAGATATGATGCCAAAAGCACAATCCCTAAAAGGCTGAACTGAGCCAGGTGTGGTGGCTCATGCCTGTATACCAAGAACTTTGGGAGGCTGAGGCAGATGGGGAGGATTACTTGAGGTGAGGAGCTCCACACCAGCCTGGGCAGCATAGTGGATCCCATCTCTAAAAAAAATACAAAAAAAAAATAATAATAATTTAAAAAGATACTGTTAAGAGAATGGGGAGATGAGACACAGTGAGACTCTGACTCTATAGAAAAAAATGAAAGAAAGAAAGAAAGAGAGAGAGAGAGAGAGAGGGAGGGAGGGAGGGAGGAGGAAGGAAGGAAGGAAGGAAGGAAGGAAGGAAGGAGGAAGGAAGGAAGAAGGAAGGAAGGAAGGAAGGAAGGAAGGAAGGAAGGAAGGAAGAAGGAAGGGGAAAAAAAGCCAAATTGATAAATTGAACTTCATCAAAATTTAAAACTTCTGCTCTTGAAAAGATATTGTTGGCCAGGCGTGGTGGCTCATGCCAATAATCCCATCACAACACTTTGAGAGGCCAAGGCAGTAGGATCGCTTTAACCCAGGAGTTCAAGACCAGCCTGTGCAACATGATAAAACCCCATCTCTACCAAAAATACAAAAAATTAAGCCGGGCGCGGTGGCTCAAGCCTGTAATCCCAGCACTTTGGGAGGCTGAGACGGGCGGATCACGAGGTCAGGAGATCGAGACCATCCTGGCTAACATGGTGAAACCCCGTCTCTACTAAAAATACAAAAAACTAGCCGGGCGAGGTGGTGGGCGCCTGTAGTCCCAGCTACTCCGGAGGCTGAGGCAGGAGAATGGCGTAAACCCGGGAGGCGGAGCTTGCAGTGAGCTGAGATCCGGCCACTGCACTCCAGCCCGGGCGACAGAGCCAGACTCCGTCTCAAAAAAAAAAAAAAAAAAAAAAAAAAATTAGCCAGTGGAGTGCACCTGTAGTCTCAGCTACTTGGGAGGCTGAGGTGGGAGGATAGTTTGAGCACAGGAGGTGGAGGTTGCAGTGAGCCAAGATTGCACCACAGCTCTCCAGCCTGGGCGACAGAGCCAGACCCTGTCTCAGAGAACAAACAAAAAACTGAGTAACAAGGAAACAAACAACCCCGCTCCAACCAAAATGAGCACAAGATTTAAACAGATGCTTCACCAGAAAAGGTATACAGATGGCAAATAAGCCCATGAAAAGATACTCAACATCATTAGTCATTAGAAAAACACAAATTAAAATAACAAGGAGATAGCACTACATAACTATTAGAATGGCTTAAAGTTACAAA
This sequence comes from Trachypithecus francoisi, assembly GCF_009764315.1. Lineage (NCBI taxonomy): Eukaryota > Metazoa > Chordata > Mammalia > Primates > Cercopithecidae > Trachypithecus > Trachypithecus francoisi. Next base: position 23,589,647 of record NW_022681466.1, on the reverse strand, counting down.
GACTGATCCTACTCAGTGTTAGCAAAACTTTGGAGGAACTAGAACTGTCACACAAGAGGTGGGAATAGAAAATGTTACAATGGGCCGGGCGTGGTGGCTCAAGCCTGTAATCCCAGCACTTTGGGAGGCCGAGACGGGCGGATCACGAGGTCAGGAGATCGAGACCATCCTGGCTAACACGGTGAAACCCCGTCTCTACTAAAAAATACAAAAAACTAGCCAGACGAGGTGGCGGGCGCCTGTAGTCCCAGCTGCTCGGGAAGCTGAGCCAGGAGAATGGCCTAAACCCGGGAGGCGGAGCTTGCAGTGAGCTGAGATCCGGCCACTGCATTCCAGCCTGGACGACAGAGCAAGACTCTGTCTCAAAAAAAAAAAAAAGAAAAAGAAAAAAAGAAAATGTTACAATGACTTCAAAAAACATTTTGGCAGTCTTAAAAAGTTAAACATACCTCATTCGTAAGTATTTTATTCAACAAAAATAAAAGGAGGAAGCCAAGGTGGACAGATCACCCAAGGTCAGGAGTTCGAGACCAGTCTGGCCAACATGACAAAAACCCCTCTCTACTAAAAATACAAAAATTAGCTTGGTGTGGTGGCAATCGCCTATAATCCCAGCTACTCAGGAGTCTGAGGCAGGAGACTCACTTGAGCCCAGGAGGTGGAGGTTTCAATGAGCTGAGATGGTGCCACTGCACTCCAGCCTAGGCAACAAAGGGAGACTGCTCAAAAAAAAAAAAAGAAAATGCAAACAAATCTACAGTGACAGACAGCAGATCAGTGGTAAGGAGGGGAGAGAATATTAGAACACAGCAAATGTAACAGGGCTTAAGGATACTTTTGGAGGTGGTAGATATGTTCACCATCTTTTTTTTTTTTTTTGAGACAAAATCTGTGTCACCCAAGCTGGAGTGCAGTGGCGCGATCTCGGCTCACTGCAAGCTCCGCCTCCCGGGTTCCCGCCATTCTCCTGCCTCAGCCTCCTGAGTAGGTGGGACTACAGGCGCCTGCCACTGCGCCCGGCTAATTTTTTGTATTTTTAGTAGAGACGGGGTTTCACTGTGGTCTCTATCTCCTGACCTCGTGATCTGCCCGCCTCGGCCTCCCAAAGTGCTAGGATTACAGGCCTGAGCCACCGCGCCCAGCTTATGTTCACCATCTTTTTAAAAACCTTTTTTGTTTATTTTGGGACAGGGTCTGGCTTCATCGCTCAGGCTGGAGTGGAGTGGCACTAAGCAGCTCACTACAGCCTCAACCTTCTGGGCTCAAGCAATCCTCCCACCTCAGTCTCCCAACTAGCTGAGACCACAGGTACTCAACAACATGTCCAGCTAATTATTCAAAAAATTGTTATTAGGCCGGGTGCGGTGGCTCATGCCTCTAATCCCAGCACTTTGGGAGGCCAAGGCAGGCAGATCACCTGAGGTCAGGAGTTCGAGACCAGCCTGGCCAACATGGTGAAACCCCATCTCTACAAAAAATACAAAAATTAGCCAGACATGGTGTCAGGCGCCCGTAGTCCAAGCTACTCAGGAGGCTAAGGAATGAGAATTGCTTGAACCCAGTAGGAGGAGGATACAGTGAGCTGAGATCATGCCACTGTTCCCCACCGTGGGTGGCAGGGCAAAACTGAGTCTAAAAAAAAAGTTTTAAAATAATATTAATTAATTAATATATTACTATATAAAGTACATATTTTATATGCAATATAATTAATATAATATTGCATTTTGTATAACATCATTATATTGCATATTGCACACATACAAATATATGCAATATAATGCATATATGGATTTAAGCAATATAATGATGTTACATAAAATATAATGTAAATAAATTAATTAAATATTTTGGGAGGCAGAGGCAGGAGAACCATTTGAAGTCAGGAATTGGAAAGCAGCCTGGGCAACATAGGGAGATTCAGTCTCTACAAAAAATAAAAAAGTTAACCAGGAGTGACGGCGAGTACCTGTGGACTCAGCTCCTTGGGAGGCTGAGGTGGGAGGATCGCTTGAGCCCGGGAGTTTGAGGCTGCAGTGAGCTACGATCATGGCACTGCACTCCAGCCTGGGTGAGAGAGGGAGAGACCCTGTCTCAATAAATAAATAAATAAATAAATATCCAAATACCATGGAGGGAATGGTGAGTTGGAAAATGACCATTTTCTTTCTTTCTTTTTTTTTTTTTTTGAGATGGAGTTTCGCTCTTGTTGTCCAGGCTGGAGTGCAATGACGTCATCTCAGCTCACCGCAAACTTCGCTTCCCAGGTTCAAGCGATTCTCCTGCCTTGACCCCTGAGTAGCTGAGATTACAGGCATGCGCCACCAAGCCTGGCTAATTTTGTGTTTTTAGTAGAGACGGGGTTTCTCCGTATTGGTCAGGCTGGTCTCGAACTCCCGACCTCAGGTGATCCGCCTGCCTCGGCCTTCCAAAGCGCCGGGATTACAGGCGTGAGACACCACACCTGACCCAAAAATGACCATTTTCAAGCATCGTAGTAAAAATTGATTCAAGGAACAGTCATCAATGGCTGCTAAATCTCGTGAGGAGGTCTAATGAGGGACAGGTAAATGTCTCCTTGTAAATTGCTTATTCTTTATAAGGTGAAAAATAGTAACTATACAGTGGGGTAATCAAGCAAAGCCTTGACTGGGTGAGCAAGATTATCATTGCTCAGGGGCAGATAGACATCTTATTCCTCCAGGTATGATATTCTGAAAAAAATACACTTTCATTTTTCTGGTATTCTGGCCCAAATGCCTAACTTGAATCTAATTGGAAGGAAACATTAGAAAGACCCAATTGAGAAACATTCCATAAAATAATGGGTATGCACTCTTAAAAATTACAGTATCATGAAAGACATTTCTCATTGCAGAAATGAGGAAATAGGAAGAAAGAAGAAGGAAGGGAGGGAGGGAGGGAGGGAGCCAGGCATGGTGGCTCACGCCTGTAATCCCAGCACTTTGGGAGGCCAAGGCAGGTGGATCATCTGAAGTCAGGAGTTCGCGACCAGCCTGGCCAACATGGTGAAACCCCGTCTTTACTAAAAACACAAAAATTAGCTGGGCGTGATGGCAGGCACCTGTAATCCCAGCTACTTGGGAAGCTGAGGCAGGAGAATTGCTTGAACCCAGGAGGCATAGGTTGCAGCCAAGCCAAGACTGCACCACTGCACTCCAGCCTGGGCGACAAGAGCAAGACTTCATCTCAATCAATCAATAAAACAAAATAAAGTGAAAGCAATTAAGAAAGTAAAAAAATAAAATAAAAGGCCAGTCGCAGTCACTCACGTCTGTAATCCCAGCACTTTGGGAGGCCAAGGCGGGTGGATAACTGGAGATCAGGAGTTCCAGACCAGCCTGGCCAACACAGTGAAATCCTTCTCTACTAAAAGTACAAAAACTAGCCGGGCATTGTGGCAGATGCCTGTAATCCCAGCTACTCAGGAGGGTGAGGCAGGAGAATCACTTCAGCCCAGGAGGTGGAGGTTGTAGTGAGCCAAGATCGTGCCACTGCTCTCCAGTTGGGCAACAGAGCGATACTCCGTCTTTTCTTTTTCTTTTCTTTTTTTTTTTTTTTTTTTTGAGATGGAGTCTTGCTCTGTCACCCAGGCTAGAGTTCAGTGGCATGATCTCAGCTCACTGCAACCTCTACCTGTGGGGTTCAAGTGATTCTCCTCCCTCAGGCTCCTCAGTAGCTGGGATTATAGGCGCCCACCATGGCGCCCAGCTAATTTTTTTTTTTTTTTGTAGTTTTAGTGGAGACGGGGTTTCACCATCTTGGCCAGGCTGATCTTGAACTCCTGACCTCGTGATCCACCCACCTCGGCCTCCCAAAGTGCTGGGATTGCAGGCATGAGCCACCACACCTGGCCAATTTTTGTTTTTTTCTTTTTTCTTTTTTTTTGAGGCGGAGTCTCGCTCTGTCGCCCAGGCTGGAGTGCAGTGGCCGGATCTCAGCTCACTGCAAGCTCCGCCTCCTGGGTTTACGCCATTCTCCTGCCTCAGCCTCCCCAGTAGCTGGGACTACAGGCGCCCACCATCTCGCCCGCTAGTTTTTGTATTTTTAGTAGAGACGGGGTTTCACCGTGTTAGCCAGGATGGTCTCGATCTCCTGACCTCGTGATCCGCCCTTCTCGGCCTCCCAAAGTGCTGGATTACAGGCTTGAGCCACCGCGCCCGGCCTTTTTTTTTTTTTTTTTTGAGACAGAGTCTCGCTCTGTCGCCCAGGCTGGAGTGCAGTGGCCGGATCTCAGCTCACTGCAAGCTCTGCCTCCTGGGTTTATGCCATTCTCCTGCCTCAGCCTCCCGAGTAGCTGGGACTACAGGCGCCCGCCACCTCGCCTGGCTAGTTTTTTTTTGTATTTTTTAGTAGAGATGGAGTTTCACTGTGTTAGCCAGGATGGTCTCTATCTCCTGACCTCGTGATCCGCCCGTCTCGGCCTCCCAAAGTGCTGGGATTACAGGCTTGAGCCACCGCGCCCGGCCCCTTTCTTTCTTTTCTTTCTTTCTTTCCTTTATTCTTTCTTTTTTATAGACAGAGTCTCTCTCTGTCACCCAGGCTGGAGTACAAAGGCGCAATCTCAGCACACTGCAACCTGCGCCTCCCAGGTTCAAGCAATTATCCTGCCTCAGCCTCCCGAGTAGCTGGGACTACAGGTGCACACCACCACACCCAGCTAATTTTTTGTATTTTTAGTAGAGACGGAGTTTCACCATGTTGGCCAGGATGGTCTCGATCTCCTGACCATGTGATCTGCCCACATTGGCCTCCCAAAGTGTTGGGATTACACGCGTGAGCCATCGCGCCAGGCCCAGCCTGGCTTTCTTAATTCATTGTATTTAATTTTCTCCATAGCCCAAGCACAGTGGCTCACACCTCTAATCTCAGCACTTTGGAAAGCCAAGGCATGGGGATTACTTGAGCCCAGGAGTTCAACCAGCCTGGGGCAACATAGCAAGACCTGTACTTAAATAAAATGGCTGGGCATGGTGGCTCACACCTGTAATTTCAGCACTTTAGGAGGCTGAGGCGGGTGGATCACGAGGTCAAGAGATTGAGACCATCCTGAACAACATGCTGAAACTCTGTCTCTACTAAAAATACAAAAATTACCTGGGCATGGTGGCACACACCTGTAGTCCAGCTGCTCAGGAGGCTGAGGCAGGAGAATCTCTTGAACCCAGGAGGCGGAGGTTGCAGTGAGCTGAGATTGCGCCACTGCACTCGAGCCTGGTGACAGAGGGAGACTCTGTCTCAAAAAAATAATAATAACAAAATAAAAAAAAACTAGCCAGGCATGGTGGTGTGCGCCTGTAATCCCAACTACTCAGGAGTTGGAGGAGGTCAGGCTAGAGTGAGCTGTGATTTTTTATTTTTTATTTTATTTTTTGAGATGGAGTTTTGCTCTTGTCCCCCAGGCTGGAGGGCAATGGCGCTATCTAGGCTCACTGCAACCTCCACCTCCGAGGTTCAAGTGATTCTCCTGTCTCAGCCTCCTGAGTAGCTGGGATTACAGGTGTGTGCCACACACCTGGTTAATTTTTGTAATTTTAGTAGAAATGGGGTTTCTCCATGTTGGACAGGCTGGTCTCGAACTCCTGACCTCAAGTGTTCCTCCCACCTCAGCCTCCCAAACTGCTAGAATTACAGGAGTGAGCCACCATGTCCGGCCAGTGAGCTGTGATTGTACCACTGCATTCCAGTCTGGGCGACAAAGTGAGACCCTATCTCAAAAATAAAAATCAATAATTTAAAAAATAATGATGATTTTCAGCACAGAGTGATGCAAGGGAGATCATTGCAGAGAATACTGCCAGCCAACACTAGCAGGATGCCTTCAAGTTAACAGTAAGGTAGGATGAGAAGGTTTTGTTGTCTTATGTCCAGTTTAGAAATGGGCAAGTGAGTTAAGCCTCAGAGTGGTTAAGAGCTTTGCCCAAAGCCAAACATAGCCTTGGTAGTGGGGACAGGTGGAGCTGGGGCTTGAACTCCAGTCTAATCCTCTCTCTCTGCCCCACCAAGCTGCTCCTTAATCTAATTAAGGAAGTATATGTTTTCCGAAGTTGCAGAAGCCCCACCCACCCACTCACCCATTGCAGGACTCAGATACCAGGGACAGGAGGGAGCGCAAGGGTCAGGGAGTATACACTGGGGACTCTGGAAACTGCTCCATCCTTCATGCCCCCACACAAGGAAAAGGAAGAGAAAACCCTCCCTTCTCACCACTGTCTTCCTTTCTCCAGGATGTGCCCCTACCAGGAAAACAGAGGAGCTCAGGAATTCTGCTCTTTCAGGGAGGCCCGGCTCTCTCTCTCTCTCTCTCTCTCTCTCTCTCTCTCTCTCTCTCTCTCTCTCTCTCTCTATTTCTCTCTTTTCTTTCTTGTCTCGTTCTGTTGCCCAGGCTGGAGTGAAGTGGCGTGATCTCAGCTCATCACAACCTCCACCTCCTGGGTTCAAGCAATTCTCCTGCCTCAGCCTCCCAAGTAGCTGGGACTACAGGCACGCACCACCATGCCCAACTAATTTTTTGAATTTTTACTAGAGACAAGGTTTCACTATGTTGGCCAGGCTGGTCTCAAACTCCTGACCTCATGATCTGGCCACCTCAGCCTCCCAAAGTGCTGGGATTACAGGCGTGAGCCACCATGCCTGGCCCCCTTTGGCCTTTATCATAAATGCACAACCAGTTTTTTCCCTCCAGGAGGACTCCCTGGAAGTGAGGACCTTGTGGCATCTTCTCCCATTCCAACTCTTCACTGCAGCCCTCCTCCCATGGATTAGGCAGCAACTACTAAGAGCTTGAGCTCTTTTCCCGACAAGCAAAAGCCTTTGAAAACAGCAAGAGGGATTGGGGTTAGAATTCAGAGAGGACTTCCAAACTGCTTCAAACTGCTTGTAGCAGATGGCCAGAAAAGGCTTTAGATAGTATATTCTTCCTTTTTCTTTTCTTTTCTTTTTTTTTTTTTTTTGAGACAGACTTCCACTCTGTCGTCCTGGCTGGAGGGCAGTGGCACGATCTCAGTTCACTGCAGCCTCCTCTGCCTCCTGGGTTCCAGTGATTCTCCTGTCTCAGCCTCCCAAGCAGCTGGGATTACAGGTACCTGCCACCACACCACACCTAGCTAATTTTTGTGTTTTTAGTGGGGATGGGATTTCACCATGTTGGCTGGGCTGGTCTCAAATTCATGACCTCAAGTGATCCGTTCACCCAGGCCTCCCAAACTGCTGGGATTACAGGTAGGAACCACTGTGCCTGGTCGTGTATTCTTCTTAAAGACCCCTCTGGAAAGTATCTATCATGACCTAAGAGAAATGCAGTCCACAAAAATGGGAGCATGACTGTGTGTGTGATTTGACTGTGGGGAAAAGCTGGAGATAGTCCCGCTAGGCATCAGGACAGACCAGAGGACTTGACAATGTTGCTGGGTATCAAGTCAACTCTTGTTTCCTCCTCTGCCTAAGAAGAAATCTGTTGACTGGTATGAGAGGAGTCAGGGAAGTTGGCTTTCTCAGTCAGATAGTGAGTTTGAAGACTTAGTGAACTTCAAAAGCAGGGTCCATGGCGGGGAGGCAGCAACCAGCCCTCTGAGTCACCCTGACCTGGCTTCAGAGCTGGGCCGGAATGTCTGCACCAGCGAGGGGAATGGGGATGGTGGTGGGGGTGGCGGTGAGTCACCAGTGGGGACTGGAAGAGCAAGCAAACCCCAGATGCTCTTCTGCTGTTACAGTTCTCATTCCTGACAGCCCAATCAGAACCCAGGAAGGGCTGGGAAATGGGACCTGGGGTTCTCTTGCGATGGTGCTGCCCATCACCCCTTCTCTGAATCTCACTCCGTTGATTACCTAACTCTTGTAACTCCTCAGAAACCCCCCAACCCAACCCAACACACTCTTTCTTTTTGTTGGCGGGGAATGGAGTCTCGCTCTGTCGCCCAGGTTGGAGTGCAGTGGAGCAATCTCGGCTCACTGAAACTTCTGCCTCCTGTGTTCAAGTGATTCTTCTGCCTCAGCCTCCCAAGTAGTTGGGACTATCAGCATGTGCTACCACACCCGGCTAATTTTCATATTATTAGTAGAGACGGGGTTTTACTATATTGGCCAGGCTGGTCTCGAACTCCTGACCTTGTGATCTGCCCTCCGTGGCCTACCAAAGTGCTGGGATTACAGGCGTGAGCCACTGTGCCCGGCCCCCACACACTCTTTCTACCTGTGTGGGTGTTGGACTAGTTGGGGTGTACTCCTGATCCCCATCCCCTGTGTCCTCTCTGACCCCTCACATGCTAGCAATTCTCCACAGTGAAATTGGAAGAGGGAGGCTCTGAAATTAGCCTCCCCATCCCCAACCGCAAACCTGCACAGAACTCTGCACACCAGGGCGCTTCTCCTTATGGTGTGGACAGGCTGGCTGAACTGCCAGCTGGATTTATTGAACGATTTTGATCAAGTCCAGCAGGCCCTTCCAATCCTCAGAAACTTTCTGGGGTCATCTTCGATTTCCTGCCTCCCAATATGCCTTTTGGGGGAGCTGTGGAACCCCCTAGGAGTTTGGCTTCATCTCTGATCTCCCCTGGCCCTCCCCACATGTTCTGTTGCTTCTGGGGAGTGTGGAACTTACAGACTTGAGCAGGAGCTCTGGGCTTGGGGGCCCTCCCCTTATTCCCTGTTCCTGTCTATCCTGCTCTTCCCTGCCTACAGGGTCCAGGCCATATTCTCTCTTGTCTGTCCACTGCAGAGCAGGAGGGCCAAAGATCAAAGAGAAATTGGGATGGGCTGCAGAGAAGGGGATGGGGTGGGGACTTAAAGTACACTGGCTTGTCCAGGCACGGTGGCTCATGCCTGTAATCTCAGCACTTTGGGAGGCCGAAGCGGGCAGATTACTTGAGGTCAGGAGCTCAAGACCAGCCTGGCCAACATGCTGAAACCCCATCTCTACTAAAAATACAAAAATTAGCCAGGCATGGTGGTTCTCGCTTGCAATCCCAGCTACTTGGGAGGCTGAGGCAGGAGAATTGCTTGAACCGGGAGGTGGAGGTTGCAGTGAGCCAAGATCGTGTCATTGCACTTCAGCCTGGGAGACAGAGTGAGACTCCGTCTCTAAATAAATAAATAAAATAAAGTACATTGGCCTTCAGAGCAGCCCACCCCAAAACAAATCCACAGAGTACAAGGCAGGGGCTCATGGCTGCTGGAGCCCATCAGAGTCTTCCTTGACTCCAATCTGGCCCCAGACTCAGGGTTCCCAGGGAATGCTGTCCACTTTTCTTGGATACCGCTGCCTCCAGGCAGGAGGTAGGTTTGGACACAAGCCCTTCTGAGCTCATTAACTTTGTTGCTCAGCAGAAAACAAGATCACAAGCAGCCCCCACATCTCCCTTGGAGGTCAAATCTGAATCGATGTCTAATCTCTGCCCATTGGTAGCTGGGAGATGGAATCTGGAGAGCTTGCTAAGGGAGGAGTTTTTCTAGATGGTGAAGAATGGGTGGGTATGCGGAGGAGGTTTCCAGGAGGCAGAGGTAAGTGACCCTCCTAGTCCAGGTACCTCTCATCCCACACACACACTTAATTTCATGCTGAATCTCCTCCTAGGCTAGGGTGTTCACCTGGAAAGGAAGGTGGCCTTCATTAGGACCTGGAGCTAATAGGCAGAGCACGAGCTTGGCTGTTTATGGTCCCAAGTACCCGTGGCGGCGGCAAAGGAGGAGCCTGGAAAGAAGGTCTTGGAGTTCTGCCAAAAATGCAATCTGTGCCCTAGCCCTTCTGGACTGAGAGCCCCTATGGACAGAGTCATGTGCTTAAATACTTGGAGAAAGGCAACGGGAGTATCCCAAGGAGTCTCCAGTCTGTGGGGGAGACATAGCCCTTAGCCTCAGAAAGCCTCAGTGTGCTGGGGGGCATCACCTCCAGCTCTCATCCTCTTCTCAGAGAGCCCCCAGGCAGATCAGGGACAGGAAGCCCCTGCCTTGTAGGGGTTCCTGTATAATAGAGAGGCACAGCATAACTCCAGGGTCCTCACTCTGATAGAAGAGACAGGATGACATACTTCTCTTGTACAGGACAGGAGGACATATGAGGAGAGGGGCTCCAAAATCTCTATGGATAGAGTTGTAGCTACCCCACCCTCCTCTGAGCCCGCGAGGTACAAACATGTCTCTTTCTCCCCCTATATCCTGCCCCTGAGCAGGAAGACAGCTTGAATGTACGTTCTCACTTTATCCAGCTGTCACTAGGAAACCCCCATCCTTCATGTTCCCTCAACGTTCTTGAGCCCTTGGGACACCTCTCTAGATAATGTGATGGGGGCATTGCCACATCACCAAAGCCATGTCCAGAGTTGGGGTTCAGATGACTGTGGACCTACTCTCTCCCACCCAGAAGTAGCCTATTGCCTTGTGGGAGTGTCCCCTGCCAGTTAGTGCCACCCTATCCCAAGTCTGTCCTCACTACAAGTACCCTTTTTTTCTTTTCTATTCTTTTTTTTTTTTTTTTTTTTTTGAGACGGAGTCTTGCTCTGTCACCCAGGCTGGAGTGCAGTGGTATGATCTTGGCTCACTGCAACCCCTGCTTCCCAGGTTCAAGTGATTCTCCTGCCTCAGCCTCCTGAGTAGCTGGACTACAGGCATGTGCCACCATGCCCGGCTAATTTTTTTTTTTTTTTTTTGAGATGGAGTCTCGCTTTGTTGCCCCAGCTGGAGTGCAGTGGCGCCATCTCGGCTCACTGCAACGTGCGCTTCCCGGGTTCACACCATTCTCCTGTCTCAGTCTCCTGAGTAGCTGGGACTACAGGCGCCCACCACCACACCTGGCTAATTTTTTGTATTTTTAGTAGAGACATGGTTTCACTGTGTTAGCAAGGATGGTCTTGATCTCCTGACCTCATGATCCACCCACCTCGGACTCCCAAAGTGCTGGGATTACAGGTGTGAGCCACTGCGCCCAGCCCCCTTTCTTTTTTCTTTTCTTTTTTTTTTTTTTGAGACAGAATCTCGCTTTGTTGCCCATGCTGGAGTGTAGTGAACTCGACTCACTGCAACTTCTGCCTCCCAGGTTCAAGTGATTCTCTTGCCTCAGCCTCCCGAGTAGCTGTGATTACAGCTGTGCACCACCATGCCCGACTAATTTTTGTATTTTTAGTAGAGACAGGGTTTCAGCATGTTGGCCAGGCTGGTCTCGAACACCCTGACCTCAGGTGATCCACCTGTCTCAGCCTCCCAAGTGCTGGGATTACAGGCGTGATTCATTGTGCCTGGCCTATAAGTACCCTTTCTAACTGAGGGCAACTGTAAAGGAAGTAGGGCATAGAAGAAGAGTAGTGGGCCCTTTGCCCAGAAGAGAGGAGGAGGAAGAAAAAAGGGGATACTTAGGGTACCCTACCCACAGGCAAGCCCCAGACAACAGCTGGAGATAGCCAAATGTTAATCACCAATTAGCACAGTTCAGGTGGAAAGGGCAACTCTATTATGTGTAAAATGGACTTAATGTGGCAGGAGCTGTGGGCTTAATTTCTTGAGATAAGATGCTTTTAGGCTAATCAGCAGGTCTATGCCTAATATAAAGGAGCTGGGGCCTGATTTCTTCAGCAGGCTCAGAAGGTCCAGAAGGCAGGGAAAGGAGACCCCTATCTGTCCTTCTTCTGGAAGAGCTGGAAAGGAAGTCTGGTAAGAGAAGTGGAGACAGGGATGGATGAGATGACCTGAGAGTGGGTGGATCTTGGCAACCCTGAGATGCTCAGCAGCCCTGGCATCTTACTTTTCTCTTCCTCTATATGAGACGTGAGAAGATAGCCAGGTGTGGTGCCTCATGCCTGTAATCCCAAAACTTTGGGAGCCGAGGTAGGAGGATCATTTGAGCACAGGAGTTCAAGACCAGCCTGGGCAATAGAGGGAAACTCGATCTCTATACAAAATTTAAAAAATTAGCTGGCCATGGTTGTACATGCCTGTGGTGCTAGGTACTTGGGAGGGTGAAGTGAGAGTTTTGCCTGAGCCAAGGAGGTTGAGGCTGCAGTGAGCCATGATTGTGTCACTGCACTCCAACCTGGGTGACAGAGCGAAACCCTTTCTCAAAAAAAGAGAAAGAGAAATGAGAAGCTAGCCCTGATGGTTTGTTTGTTTGTTTGTTTAGAGATGGAGTCTCGCTCTGTCACCCAGGCTGGAGTGCACTGGCCCGATCTTGGCTCACTGCAACCTCTTCCTCCCAGGTTCAAGCGATTCTTGTGCCTCAGCCTGCTGAATAGCTGGGATTACAGGCGCACACCACCACACCTGACTAATTTTTGTCTTATGTAGAGACAGGATTTCACCATGTCGGCCAGGCTGGTCTCAAACTCCTGATCTCAAGTGATCCACCCACCTGGGCTTCCCAAAGTGCTGGGATTACAGGCATGAACCACTACACTCAGCCTGGTCCATCTCTTGGTCAGGTTCCATGTCCCTTCTAGTCACTAACTCCAGCACACAGCACCCCTCACCTTCCCCCAAGGTGTTGCCCCAGGCTCTTAGAAAAAGTTCAAAGTGGCCCAATGCGATGGCGCACGCCTGTAATCCCAGCACTTTGGGAGGCCCAGGTGGGCGAATCACGAGGTCAGGAGTTCGAGACCAGCTTGGCCAATATGGTGAAACCCTGTCTCTACTAAAAATACAAAAATTAGCCAGGCGTGGCAGCACATACCTGTAGTCCAGGCTACTCGGGAGCCTGAGGCAGAAGAATGGCTTGAACCCAGGAGGTGGAGATTGCAGTGAGCCAAGATTGTACCACTGCACTCCTGTCTGGACAACAGAGCAAGACTCCGTCTCAAAAAAAAAGAAAAGGAAAAGAAAAGGTCCAAACCTCAAGGCTTTGCCCCTCCCCAGCTTTCAGAGCCCCTACTGGTTGCTCTCTCAGCATGTCCTGGCTTTTTTCTGTCTTAGCTCAGGAAATAACCTTGGAAGATGGTGGCCATGAAGACCTTCGCTCTGCTGCTGCTGTCCCTGTTCCTGGCAGTGGGACGAGGAGAGAAGAAGGAGGGTCACTCCAGGTAGGAGTGGTGAGAGGGAAGGGATGGGGAAGAGGAGGAGCTAGGATGACAGGTTCTGGATTTGTTTCAAGTGGGAGGTGAGAAAGGGACGGAATCCAGGCTAAGAAGTAGGAAGCTCCAGGGAAATACCTGCCGGCAATGTGAGTGCAAAGTGAGCACTGAGCCAGAGAGGATTTATTGTGTGCCACTGTTACAGTGGGAGAGACTATGGTTAGATCTCTGGAGGGACTTCCTGGTGGTTAATTGTCCGAAGACGAGTCTCCCTTCCCAATGAATGCTTTATTCATTTATGCCTGTTTGCTTCTTTCTTTTCTTCTTTTTTATTTTTTTGAGACAGAATCTTGCTCTGTCGCCCAGACTGGAGTGCAGTGGTGTTATCACAGCTCACTGCAGCCTCTGCCTGCCAGGCTCAAGTATCCTCCCACCTCAGCCTCCCGAGCAGCTAGGGCCACAGGCGTGAACCAACATGCTCGGCTACTTTTTGAATTTTTTGTAGAGATGAGGTTTCGCCATGTTACCCAGGCTTATGAACATTCTTTCTTTTTTTTTTTTTTTGAGATGGAATCTCGCTCTGTCACCCAGGCCGGAGTGTGGTGGCATAATCTCAGCTCACTGCAACCTCTCCCTCCTGAGTTCAAGCAATATTCTCTGCCTCAGCCTTCCCGAGTAGCTGGGATTACAGGTGCCTGGCAACACACTTGGCTAATTTTTGTATTTTTAGTAGAGATGGGGTTTCACTATGTGGGCCAGGCTGATCTTGAACTCCTGACCTCAGATGATCTCTCTGCCTGAGCCTCCCAAAGTGCTGGGATTGAAGGCATGTAATCCTGTGCCCGGGCTTTTTTTTTTTTTTTTTTTTTTTTGAGTCGGAGTCTCACTCTGTCGCCTAGGCTGGAGTGCAGTGGTGCAGTCTTGGCTCACTGTATCCTCTGCCTCTCCGGATCAAGCAATTCTCCTGCCTCAGCCTGGGATTACGGGCACCTACCACCATACCCAGCTAATTTTTTGTGTATTTTTAGTAGAGACGGGGTTTTGCCATGTTGGCCAGGCTGGTCTTGAACTCCTGTCCTCAAATCATCCACCCGCCTCAGCCTCCCAAAGTGCTGGGATTACAGGCGTGAGCCACAATGCCCGGCCACTATGCATGCTTTCAATCAAATTTTAGAGAGGGCCTCCTCTGTACCAGGCACAAGGGATGTATGTGAACATTGGTCCACAAATGCCTCCTGCCTTCATGAAGCACACAGACCCAAGGGGGAAATAAACCAAGAACCATATAGGCATGTTGCAAATCATCATGAGTACTGTGTGGAAAAGCGGAGAATATGACCAGCGAATATAGCAGGGGGCTCAGACTGTGTTTCCAGGACCAAGAAATAACTAGTTTGAGTAGAGTTGGGCTTTCTCAGGTGCAAGGACAAACCATATGCCCACATAAATTTGGCATATGTAATTTGTAAATTTGAGGCACAGATGTCAGAACACGTACAAGAAGAGAACAGTATCATGTAGATGTTTCTTTCTTTTTTTTTTTTTGAGATAGAGTCTCGCTCTGTTGCCCAGGCTGGGGTGCAGTGGCTCAATCTCGGCTCACTGCAACCTCCGCCTCTCGTGTTCAATCTATTCTCTGCCTTAGCCTCTCAAGCAGCTGGGATTACAGGCACCCACCACCACGCCCTGCTAATTTTTGTATTTTTAGTAGAGATGGGGGTTTCACCATCTTGGCCATGCTGGTCTTGAACTCCTGACCTTGTGATCCACCTGCCTGGGCCTCCGAAAGTGCTGGGATTACAGGCGTGAGCTACTGCGCCTGGCCCGTATCACATACATGTTAAGAACATAGATCTGAGCCCAGATGGCCTGGGGTAAATCCTGGATCTGTTACCTATACGGAGTGGCAGATAATAAGATAATAATAAGGTAATCTCTGCACCTTGGTTTCTCCACTCACAAAATGGGGATATAACTAGAACCCACCTCATAGGATGTTGTGAGGATGAAATTATTTTATGGATTCAAGGGCTTATAAAGTGCCAGAGTCACAGTCAGTGCTTTTGTATGAGTTGACTATTATTACGGAATGTGAACCAAGAAATTGAATCAGGAAGGGCCAGGGCAGGAGGAATAAAGGAGGGAATTGTGTGACTCAGTCCTTTCAGATCGAGGGGGGACCTCGATCCCTTTTTTTTTTTTGAGATGGAGTCTTGCTTTGTCACCTAGGCTGGAGTGTAGTGGTGTGATCTCAGCTCACTGCAAGCTGTGCCTCCTGGGTTCATGCCATTCTCCTGCCTCAGCCTCCCAAGTAGCTGGAACTACAGGCGCCCACCACCACGCCCGGCTAATTTTTTTGTCTTTTTAGTAGAGACGGGGTTTCACTGTGTTAGCCAGGATGGTCTTGATCTCCTTACTTCATGATCCGCCCGCCTTGGCCTCCCAAAGTGCTAGAATTACAGGTTGTGAGCCACTGCGCCCAGCTTTCTTTCTTTTTTTTTTTTTTTTTTGAGACAAAGTTTCACTCTTGCTCCCTAGGCTGGAGTGCAATGGCACAATTTCGGCTCACTGCAACCTCCACCTCCCGGTTTCAAGTGATTCTCCTGCCTCAGCCTCCTGAATAGCTGGGATTACAGGCATGTGCCACCACACCTGGCTAAATTTTGTATTTTTAGTAGAGACGGGATTTCTCCATGTTGGTCAGGCTGGTCTCGATCCCGACCTCAGGTGATCAGCCTGCCTTGGCCTCCCAAAGTGTAGGGATTACAGGCATGAGCCACCGCGCCTGGCCCCTGATCCCTTTTTGGCCAGAATCTAGAGCCACACACACTGAGGCTACAGGAAGTAGGCCCTGGAGCTGAGGATAAAGCCTGGGGTGGGGTGGGGTGGGGTGGGGGAGTGGATCTGCAGGGAGTCTCCATAAAAACGGACTCGTTTGTTTTCAAGCGTCTGCCTGCTGTTAGTGATAGTCATTTATCCTAGCATTGTGATTCTCCCCCCATCTCTGCCCCTTCTCTGCACCCTTATTTCCAGCCTTCTCCCCTCCCTGCCTGTCGGATCTCATGCTAAGGTGAGCAGCCCTCAACCTCGAGGCCCCAGGTACGCTGAAGGGACTTTCATCAGTGACTATAGTATTGCCATGGACAAGATTCACCAACAAGACTTCATAAACTGGCTGCTGGCCCAAAAGGGGAAGAAGAATGAGTGAGTTGTTGCTTATGCTCCTCCTGTTCCCTGTGCTGGGCTCTGGGCTCTGCCTTCCTACCTTCAGAGGAGGCCATCGGCTGTGGCCACACAGGCCACGTGATGCACAACCCCAGGCGGCATCTTTCTTTTTCTTCTTTCTTTTCTTTTCTTTTTTTTTTTGAGACAGAGTTTTGCTCTTGTTGCCCAGGCTGGAGTGCAATAGCACAATCTTGGCTCACCACAACCTCCACCTCCTGGATTCAAGCGATTCTCCTGCCTCAGCCTCCCGAGTAGCTAGGATTACAGGCATGCATCACCATGCCCAGCTAATTTTTATTTTTTTTTCTTTTGAGATGAAGTGTAGCTCTGTTGCCGAGGCTAGAGTGCAGTGGCTCGATTTTGGCTCACTGCAACCTCCGCCTCCTGGGTTCAAGCGATTCTTCTGCCTCAGCCTCCTGAGTAGCTGGGACTACAGGCGTGTGCCACCATGCCTGGCTAATTTTTTTTTTTTTTTTTTTTTTTTAGTAGAGACAGGGTTTCACCATGCTGACCAGTCTGGTTCTCGAACTCCTGACCTCATGATCCACCTGCCTCAGCCTCCCAAAGTGCTGGGATTATAGGCATGAGCCACCGTGCCTGGCCTAATTTTGTATTTTTAGTAGAGATGGGGTTTCTCCATGTTGGTCAGGCTGGTCTCGAACTCCTGACCTCAGGTGATCTACCTGCCTTGGCCTCCCAAAGTGCTGGGATTACACTCGTGAGCCACTGCACCCACCCTGGGTGGCACCTTTCACTAGGCAAGGATGGGGAGTTAGACATGGTAGCTCTGGCCAGGACCCTGACTTGGGCACTAGTCTAGGCTAGGGGTAGGGACCAGGGCTATTCCCTAATCCTTTACTTCTTTTATTTTTCCCTCTTTTTTTTTTTTTTTTTTTTTTTTGAGATGGAGTCTCGCTCTGTCGCCCAGGCTGGAGTGCGGTGGCACGATCTCGGCTCACTGCAAGCTCGGCCTCCCGGGTTCATGCCATTCTCCTGCCTCAGCCTCCCGAGTAGCTGGGACTACAGGCGCCCACCATGCACGGCTAATTTTTTTGTATTTTTTTAGTAGAGACGGGGTTTCACCATGTTAGCCAGGATGGTCTCGATCTCCTGACCCTGTGATCTGCCCGCCTTGGCCTCCCAAAGTGCTAGGATTACAGGCGTGAGCCACCGCGCCCAGCCTCCCTTCTTTTTTTGAGACAGGATCTCTCTCTGTCACCCAGACTGGAGTGCAGCGGCACCATCATGGCTCACTGTAGCCTTGACCTCCTGGGCTCAAGCAATCCTCCCACCTCAGCCTCCCAAGTAGTTGTGACTACAGCCTCACAACACCATGCCTGGCTAATTTTTAAAATTATTTGTAGAGACAGAGTCTTACTATGTTGCCCAGGCTATTCTCAAACTCCTGGGCTTAAGTGATCCCCACTCACATTGGCCTCCCAAAGTGCTGAGATTACAATTGTGAGCCACTGTGCTGGCCCTAATCCTTTACTTCTAAGGGAAGGAGTCAGAAGATGTATGGGAGCTCAGAGAGGAGCCCCAGGGGTCTGAGGATGAAGGGAGGGAGAGATGAGCTCCTAATGACTGCTTGCTTGGCGATGGCCACTTCAGACTTTGAAAACAGGATTGGCTAGGGCCGGGCCCAGTAGCTCACACCTGTAATCCCAGCACTTTGGGAGGCTGAGGCGGGCAGATCATGAGGTCAGGAGATTGAGGCCCTCCTGGCCAACATGGTGAAACCCCGTCTCTACTAAAAATACAAAGATTTAGCTGGGTGTGGTGGCACATGCCTGTAATTCCAGCTACTCAGGAGGCTGAGGCATGATAATTGCTTGAACCCTGGAGGCGGACGTTGCAGTGAGCTGAGATCGCACCACTGTACCCCAGCCTGGCAACAGAGTGAGACTCTGTCTCAAAAAAAAAAAAAAAGGAAAGAAAATAGGATTGGCTGTGCACCGTGGCTCACGCCTGTAATCCCAACACTTTGGGAGGCCCAGGTGGGTGGATTGTTTGAGCCCATGAGTTCATTCGAGACCAGCCTGGGCAACATGGCAAACAAAAAGTACAAAAATTAGCTGGGTGTGGTGTGGTAATGCCTGCCTGTAGTTTCAGCTACTCGGGAGGCTGAGATGGGAAGATGGCTTCAGCCTGGGAGGCAAAGGTTGCAGTGAGCCGAGATGGTGCCCCTGCACTCCAGTCTGGGCAATACAGCCAGACCCTATCTCTCTCTCTCTCACACACACACACACACACACACACACACACACACACACAAAAGTGAAGAGAAGATGAACTGTCCTTATCCTTCTCCCTGCTCTATGCCAAGTCTCTTTCCCCGCTTGGTAGATTTTGAAAAGCTGTTCACTGGTGGAGGCAGCTGAAGACCACCATTGGGTGGGCTTGAGTGGAGAAAGGTACCCTCTGCTTTTGGGGTTGAGGTACTAAAAGATTCAAGAGTCTCTAGACTGGAGTCTCCACAGCTTGCCCGCTCTCTAATCTTTATCTTCCCAGCTGGAAACACAACATCACCCAGAGGGAGGCTCGGGCACTCCAGCTGGCCAGTCAAGCTAATAGGAAGGAGGAGGAGGCAGTGGAGCCACAGAGGTGAGTCAAGGCGCAGAGGGAAGGGAGGCAGCCGAGCCTCCTGCCCCGCTCCCACCTCATTGTTCCCTCTCCCTGACCCCAGAGCAGAGCAAGGACCCGTGATAAGCATCCTCTTCCTCTCAAGAGTTCAAAGAGGGGTCTTCATTGAGCAAACTCCTGGAGGTCAGCCCAAGCTTAAGGAAGAAGCCTTGGAGGAACAGGGGAGGGGTGCCAGGAGGGGTTTCAGGGACAGGGTTTCTAAGATTGATGACTTCATACACAGCAGAGTCACTGAGTCAGGAGAAGGGCAGGAAAGAAGAGACCTCAGGTTCTGGCCTCACCACCTCTCCCTGCCAAACTTCGGGAAGGCTGTTTGTGAAAGAGTGGGGGATCTTCCCAGGCCCACTCCCCTGAAATCAATTATCCCCTCTCTGAATGGCACAGGTCATTTCAAAAAGTGAATGTGCCCAAAGTACTCTCTGCATTCTGGAACACTTGCAGAGGTGGATGGGCGGAATATCTCACACCAGAATTCTGTTTGACTCTCCCTGTAGGAAGAGTCCCTATTCCTCAGGCAGGCAGCGCTGGGTGGGGCTGGCAGAAAGGAGGCTCCAGATCTCAGAGCTGAGCCAACAGAGAGGCAGCTGTGTTGGCTCCCTCCCCCCATCCGTGGCTGCCCCTCAGTGGTGTCCCCAGTCCTGTGTTTACTCTCTTTGGGCGCGGCTCAGGCTAAAACAGTCAGCCAGAGGCTGTTACCTTGCAGCTCCCCACCCAAGAACCCCAGCGATGAAGATTTGCTGCGGGACTTGCTGATTCAAGAGCTGTTGGCCTGCTTGGTGGATCAGAAAAACCTCTGCAGGTGCAGGTAGGGGAACGTGGTGTTGCACAGCAGTTCTAACTTGAGCTTGGGCATCAGACATGGATTCAGATCTTTGCCCCTCCACATGCTGGCTGTTTACGTAGCCTTTCTGAACCTCAATGTTTTCATTAAAATCAGAGGTATAGAATCATTTAACGGGATGTTGTGAGCTTTAAGTAAGAGAATGCAAGTGGAAAAATACAAAGAAAAAAACTAAAGAAAAATAAAGACAATTCAAATGGAGACCTGAGGGCCACCTTTGAGGAATAATAAGAGCTCTGCAAGGTTAGCAGCTCTGATTACTATTTGTTCTTTCTCACTCCTCCAGGTGAGGTGCTGCTCTCCCCTGCCTATCCCTACCCACTGAGCTGAGCCCATCCTTTGCCCTGCCTGTCCCCAGTCCTACCCACCGAGCTGAGCCCCATCCTGTTCTCAGCTTTCCCTCTTGTACCCTTGGGCCATGGCACCTTCCTGGTGATGGGAAACTGCATAGTTGGAGGCATGTTTCCTTTCTCTGTGGCCATTGGTGGCTTCAATGGTCTCTTGAATCCACCTCATCAGCTAGAAAATTCTTCAGTCCATTCCTTATGTCTCAGAATTGAGGGACTAAATATTATGAAGAGACCTGTCCTCCTAAAGGGTGAGACAGGATCCTCATGATGCAGACAGGGGGGCACGGAAACCAAAACACTTCAGACACTGATACTGAGCAGCTAGGGAGGGATTGAGGGAGCAAATCTGGAACAGGAACCTCAGGAGGGGAAGAAGGGACAGGAGCGTGAGTAGATCCATGAAGAGGGTGTGAGAAAATCTCCGTAGGAAGGTGGGTAACGGTCTCTGTACTTTTGTGAATTATTCAGATTACTTATCATTAAAATGGTGATTTGATGGGGCAAAGGTGGGAGCACTGCTTGAGGCCAGGAGTTCAAGACTGCAGTGATCTATGATTACATCCGTAAATAGTCACCGCACTCCAGTTTGGGCACCACAGTGAGACTATCTCTTAAAAAATAAGTAAAATTGGCCGGGCGCGGTGGCTCAAGCCTGTAATCCCAGCACTTTGGGAGGCCGAGAAGGGCGGATCACGAGGTCAGGAGATCGAGACCATCCTGGCTAACCCGGTGAAACCCCGTCTCTACTAAAAAATACAAAAAACTAGCTGGGCAAGGTGGCGGGCGCCTGTAATCCCAGCTACTTGGGAGGCTGAGGCAGGAGAATGGCGTAAACCCGGGACGCGGAGCTTGCAGTGAGCTGAGATCCGGCCACTGCACTCCAGCCTGGGCGACAGAGCAAGACTCCGTCTCAAAAAAAAAAAAAAAAAAAAAGTAAAATGAGGCCGGGCACAGTGGCTCAAGCCTGTAATCCCAGCACTTTGGGAGGCCAAGGCGGGCAGATCACGAGGTCAGGACATCAAGACCATCCTGGCTAACACGGTGAAACCCCGTCTCTACTAAAAATACAAAAAATTAGCCGAGCATGGAGGCGGGAGCCTGTAGTCCCAGCTACTCGGGAGGCTGAGGCAGGAGAATGACATGAACCCGGGAGGTGAAGCTTGCAGTGAGCTGAGATTGCGCCACTGCACTCCAGCCTGGGTGACAGAGAGAGACTCCATCTCAAAAAAAATAAAAAAAAGTAAATTGATAAAAATTAAAATATTTAAAAAGGTGATTTGAAGGTAGGAGGGGTTCAACAATGGCTGGGTCCCAGGATAAACGTGCTTGGCCAACTCCAAGTCCATAACTTTCCTCTCCTTTCCCCACTCTCCCCAGGTCTCGGTGACTGACCACACCCAGCTCAGGACTGGATTCTGCCCTTCACTTAGCTCCTGCCTCAGCCCCACTCCAGAATAGCCAAGAGAAGCCAAACCAATAAAGTTTATGCTGAGATAAGTCGAGTGCATTGTGAAAATTTATTCAAATGACTACTGAGCACTAACAGGGCATGTTTGTCTTTGTGTATCTCTGTGTGTGTGGGCACCACCCAGTGGAAAGGAAATATGGTCTGGGCATGGTGGTATATGCCTGTAATCCCAATACTCTGGGAGGCTGAGTCTGGAGGATTGCTTAACCCCAGAAGTTCCAGTCCAGCCTGAGTAACAGAGTGAGACCCCATCTTTGTTTTGTTTTGTTTTTTTTCTTTTTTTTGAGATGGAGTCTCACTCTGTCGTCCAGGCTGGAGTGCAATGGTGCAATCTCAGCTCACTGCAACCTCCGTCTCCTGGGTTCAAGCGATTCTTCTGCCCCAGCCTCCTGAGTAGCTGGGATTACAGGCGCCCTCCACCATGCGTGGCTAATTTTTTTTTTTTTTTGAGATGGAGTCTCGCTCTTGTTACCCAGGCTGGATGGAGTGCAATGATGAGCTCTCTGCTCATTGCAACCTCTGCCTCCCAGGTTCAATTGATTCTCTTGCCTCAGCCTCCCGAATAGCTGGGATTACAGGCATGTGCCACCACACCGGGCTAATTTTGTATTTTCAGTAGGGTTTCTCCATGTTGGTCAGGCTGGTCTTGAACTCCTGACCTCAAGTGATCCACCCACCTCCACCTCCCAAAGTGCTGGGATTACAGGTGTAAGCCACCGTGCCCACCCTAATTTTTGTAGTTTTAGTAGAGATGAGGTTTCGCCATGTTGCCAGGCTGGTCTTGAACTCCTGACCTCAGGTGATCCGCCTGCCTCGGCCTCCCAAACTGCTGGGATTACAGACATGAGACATCGTACCTGCTGGAGACCCCATCTTTAAAATAAAAAAAGAAAAGAGGGCCTGGTGTGGCGCAAGCCCGTCATCCCACCACTTTTGGAGCTTGAAGTGGGCAGATCACCTGAGGTCAGGAGTTTGAGACCAGCCTGGGCAACATGGAGAAACCTCGTCTCTACTAAATATACAAAAATTAGCTGGGCATGATGACAGGCACCTGTAGTCCCAGCTATTCGTGAGGCTGAGGCACGAGAATCGCTTTGACCCAGGAGATGGAGGTTGCAGTGAGCTGAGATTGCACCACTGCACTCCAACCTGGGTAACAGAGCAAGACTCTGTCATGCACAAAAAAAAAAGAAAAGAAAAGAAAAGAAAAGGATCATTTGAGGTCAGGAATTCAAGACCAGCCTGGCCAACATGGTGAAACCCTGTTTCTACTAAAAATACAAAAAAAAAAAAAAAAAAAAAGAGCCAAGCATGGTGGTACATGCTTGTAATCCCAGCTAATTGAGAGGTTGAAGCACGAGAATCGCTTGAACCCAGAAAGTGGAGGTTGCATTGAGCCGAGATCACACCACTGCACTACATCCAGCCTGGGTAACAGAGTGAGACCCTGTGTCCAAAAAAAAAAAAAAAAAAGAAAGAAAGCAAGAAAAGGAAATAACAGTTTTTACTTGCATCTGTTAATTCATCTATTTATTCTACAAACACTTATTGGAAAGTTAATATTGGCAGGGCTGTGCTAAACACTGTATATACAGCAATGAAGCAAATGGACACAATCCTTGCCCCCGAAGAGCTTAAAGTCTGGTGACAAAGAAAGACCTCTAGTTTTTCTGTGGTTTTGTGTGTTTTTCTGGGAGAGTCTTGCTGTGTTACCCACGCTGGGGTACAGTGCTGTAATCATAGCTCACTGCAACCCCAAGCTCCTGGGCTCAAGCGATCTTGCCACTTCAGCCTCCCGAGTAGCTGGAAAAAGTTGGGACTACAGGCACACGTCCAGGTAACTAAAAAAAAAAAAAAAAAAAAAATGTATAGAGAAAAGTTCTGATCCTCTGATACTTTTGTAACGCATGAGTGTGATGATTGGGTGTTCACGGGCATGTGTGAGATGTGCCACCCTTGAACCTTGTTACAATGTTGGCACATTACCCTTCTGACATGAAGAAAAGAAAAAAAGAGAAAAAAGGAGTCTCAGCCAGGCATGGTGGCTCATGCCTGTAATCCCAGCACTTCGGGAGGCCAAGGCAGGTGGATCACCTGAGGTCAGGAGTTTGAGACCAGCCTGGACAACATGGCGAAACCCCATCTCTACAAAAATACAAAAAAAATTAGCCAGGCATGACAGTGGGTGCCTGAAATCCCAGCTACTCAGGAGGCTGAGGCGGGAGAATGGCGTGAACCTAGGAGGAGGAGCCTGCAGTGAGCCGAGATTGTACCACTGCACCCCAGCCTGGGTGACAGAGTGAGACTCCGTCTCAAAAAAAAAAAAAGAAAAAGAAAAAAGGAGTCTCCCCATCTGGTTCAGAATGGTCTTGAACATCTGGCCTCAAGTGATCCTCTCGCCCCGGTCTCCCAAAGTGTTAGGATTACGGGATGTGGGCTGCTGTGCCAGGCCCAGACTTTCATTTTTATATTTATATACTTATTTAAAAGATCCTTGAGTCATAAAGACCTTCCTCTTTTTTTTTTTTTTGAAACAGAGTCTCGCTCTTGTCGCCCAGGCTGGAGTGCAATGGCGTGATCTCGGCTCACTGCAACCTCCGCCTCCTGGGTTCAAGTAATTCTCCTGTCTCAGCCTCACAAGTAGCTAGGATTACAAGTGTGCACCACCACACCCAGCTAATTTTTGTATTTTTAGTAGAGACAGATTTCACCATTTGGCCAGGCTGGTCTTGAACTCCTGACCTCAAGAAATCTGCTTGCTTCAGCCTCCCAAAGTAGTGGGATTACAGGTGTGAGCCACTGTATTACAGCCTGGGTGAGAGAGCAAGACTCTGTCAAAAATAAATAAATACATAAATACATACATACATACATAAAATAAAATAAAATAAAATCAGGGAGTGAGTGGCCAGGCGTGGTGTCTCATGCCTGTAATCCCAGCACTTTGGGAAGCCAAGGCAGGTGGATCACTTGAGGCCAGGAGTTCGAGAGCAGCCTAGCCAACATGGCAAAACCCTATCCCTACTAAAAATACAGAAAATTAGCTGAGTGTGGTGGCATACACCAGTATTCCCAGCTACTTAGGAGGCTGAGGCAGGAGAATCACTTGAATCTGGGAGGCGGAGGTTGCAGTGAGCTGAGATTGCAGCACTGCACTACAGCCTGGATGACAGTGAGACTTGATCTCCAAAAAAAAAATATATATATATATATACACACACACACACACACACACATACACACATACATATACATATACACACACACACACACACACACACATATATATTTATCATGGAGTGGGTTTCTTGCTCCAATCAGAGCTCCATCCTGTCTTCACTGCTCCTTATCCTCTGCTCTGGGAGGTCCAGGTAACTGTGCTGCAGCTTCTGTCACCCTGTGACCTGTAGATGTTGGGAGATCCATAGCTAAGACACCAGGACACCCCAGAAGCCTGGAAAGCAACTGCCTAGTGTACTCTTTTCCAATCCAGAGGATGGGCCATCAACCCACAAAAGACACAAAGCCCAGGACCAGCTGTAAAGCTCCTAAAGTCACTTGGCCAGGTTTCATTGTTTGTATTGTTGGTGTGGCCTCTG
The DNA here is from genome assembly GCF_009764315.1 of Trachypithecus francoisi. Classification (NCBI taxonomy): domain Eukaryota; kingdom Metazoa; phylum Chordata; class Mammalia; order Primates; family Cercopithecidae; genus Trachypithecus; species Trachypithecus francoisi. The sequence goes on along the minus strand of NW_022681466.1, from coordinate 23,564,511 downwards.
CTAACAAGCATAAAACAAATTAATGCAACCTGTCCACCCATGCCATGGAAATGACTACATCACCCCCTTCTCTACAGGCTGAGGAACCATCTTGGAAGAGGTGGGTGCATGAGATTGTATGAGCCGGATTAGATGAGTGGAGTGGTCACGAGAGGGACTTTATTTTAAATCCTAATCTGACATGTAATTTCTGATTTACCCAGAAGTGCCTCCAAAATGTCTATTTGATGTATTACGCTTTCTGTAGGAACACTTATTCACTGTAAGTTTCCTCCAAAACAACCCTTGATGCTGTTGCAGAAATCATAGGCTGTGAAGTTTGTAAACATCTATACATTCCTACCAAAGCACTTATACTTTTCCCCAGGATATAAGCCCTGGGTCTGGGGGTTGTTGTGTGGAGCTGTACCCGTCTTGTGGCCACCCAAGACCACCCTTCTGTCTGTAAGTTAACCTAATAAATTACCTAAAACCAAAATTAATAAATAAAATCAAATCAGGGAGAGAGTGGCAACCAGATTGGCCCAAGGGCTGGCAGTGAGCAAAATGGGGAGAACACAAGACAATGGGAGGGGTAGGATTGTGCCTCAAGGTATTCTGCTAATCAAACAAAACTCCTTTTTTTTGAGACAGAGTCTTGCTGTGTCACCCAGCCTACTTTAAATTTTATTTTATTTTATTTTATTTATTTTTATTTTTATTTTTTTGAGACGGAGTCTCGCTCTGTCGCCCAGGCTGGAGTGCAGTGGCCAGATCTCAGCTCACTGCAAGCTCCGCCTCCCGGGTTTACGCCATTCTCCTGCCTCAGCCTCCCGAGTAGCTGGGACTACAGGCGCCCGCCACCTCGCCCAGCTAGTTTTTTGTATTTTTTTAGTAGAGACGGGATTTCACAGTGTTAGCCAGGATGGTCTTGATCTCCTGACCTCGTGATCCGCCCTTCTCGGCCTCCCAAAGTGCTGGGATTACAGGCTTGAGGCACTGCGCCCGGCCGATTTTCTTTTATTTTTATTTTTATTTTTTATTTTTTATATTTTTTGAGACAGTCTCGCTTTGTCTCCCAGGCTGGAGTGCAGTGGCAAGATCTCAGCTCACTGCAACCTTCACCTCCCGGGCTCAAGCAATTCTCCTGCCTCAGCCTCCCAAGTAGCTGGGATTACAGGCATGTGCCACCACACCCAGCTAATTGTACTTTTAGTAGACCATGTTAGCCAGGCTAGTCTCGAACTCTTGACCTCAGGTAATCTGCCCGCCTTGGCCTCCCAAAGTGCTGGGATTACAGGTGTGAGCCACCACGCCCAGCCCAATTTTCTTTTTGAAAAAAATTTTCAACTTTTATTTTAGATACAGATATTTATGTGCAGATTTGTTACATTGGAACATTGCATGATGTTGGGGTTTGTAGTACGGGTCCTGTCACCCTGGTAGTGAGCATAGAACCCGATAGGTAGTTTTGTAGGCTTTTTAAGGCTTTTAATTTTCTACCTCATGGAGGCAGTGCAGTGCATGGTTAATAACAATTATTATATTATATTTTTTAAAAGGGTTATGATAAGGCTTTAAATGAGACCACCATGATATATAAAGAAAAAGAAGACAATGTTTACAAAATGCTTAGCACAATGCTGAGCCCATAGTAAGAACGTTGTACAAATGGAAAAAAACTAACTTCTTTTTTAAGAGTTGGGGGTTTCCCTCCGTTGCCTAGGCTACAGTGCAGTGGTGTGATCATGGCTTACAGCAGCCTCAAACTCCTGGGCTGGAGATCTTCCCGCCTCAGTACTCCACCCACTTCTGCTTGTGGCTGGAATTGTATTAATAGGTGTGAGCCATCATGTCCAGCTCAAAACTAACTCTTTTTGATTCACCAACCTCCCCCGAAGACATCCAAGACCTCAGAAATGTAGATTCAAATTTCTCCCCTAGACAATCAGTTCTTTTTTTTTTTTTTTTTTTGAGGTGGAGTCTCGCTCTGTCGCCCGGACTGGAGTGCAGTGGCCGGATCTCAGCTCACTGCAAGCTCCGCCTCCCGGTTTACGCCATTCTCCTGCCTCAGCCTCCTGAGTAGCTGGGACTACAGGCGCCCGCCACCTCGCCCGGCTCGTTTTTGTATTTTTAGTAGAGATGGGGTTTCACCGTGTTAGCCAGGATGGTCTTGATCTCCTGACCTCGTGATCCGCCCATCTCGGCCTCCCAAAGTGCTGGGATTACAGGCTTGAGCCACCGCGCCCGGCGACAATCAGTTCTATCATGGAGAATCACTAAAATAAACCCTCTAAACAAAGACTTGCTCTAAATTGTGTGTATAGATTCCAGGAGCTCCAGGAATTTAAAGGAATAGAAACCAAGAATGTCAGAGCTGAAAGAAATCTTAGAGGTCAACTGGAGGCTGAGTGCACTGGCTCACACCTGTAATCCCAGTATTTAGGGAGGCCAAGGTGAGAGAATCGCTTGAGCCCAGGAGATCAAGACTAGCCTGGGAAACAAGGCCAGACCCTATCTCTATGACAATTTAAAAAAATTAAAAAGGCATGGTGGCATGCATCTGTAGTCCCAGCTGCCTGAAAGGCTGAGGTCACAGGATCCCTTAAGCCCAGGAGTTCAAGGTTACAATGAGCTATGATGGCACCACTGCATTCAAGCCTGTGTGACATAATGAGGCCCTGTCTCAAAAAAAAAAAAAAAAAAAAAATTAAAAGACCATGTTCTGGCTGGGCGCGGTGGCTCGCGCCTGTAATCCTAGCACTTTGGGAGGCCGAGGCAGGTGGATCACATGAGGTCAGGAGTTCAAGACCAGCCTGACCAACATGGAGAGACCCTATCCCTAGTAAAAATGCAAAGTTAGACGGGTGTGGGGGCACATGCTTGTGGTTCCAGTTACTCAGGAGGCTGAGGCAGGAGAATCGCTTGAACCCGGGAGGCAGAGGTTGTGGTGAGCCAAGGTTGCGCCAGTGCACTCCAGCCTGGGCAATAAGAGCGAAACTCTATCCCCCAACAAAAAGGACCATGTTCTTAGCCACCCTGCCACGAAGCCAATGAGTCAGTTAAAGCAAATGAGGGATTCCGTAATGGTCAGCATTCAGTGATGTGCTGGAAGCAGGCACAGTGGCAAGTGCCTTTGTCTCATCTACTTGAGAGACTGAGGCAGGAGGATCACTTAAGCCCAGTTGTTCAAAGCTGTAGTGCCCTGTGATGGCACCTGTGAATAGCCACCATACACCATCCTGGCAACATATCAAGCCCATGAACAGAGTATTTACACCATGGACATAGGCAAATGCTACAAATCAGGGTTCCCCTCTCCCAACGTGGCAAGGTAGTTGTTAAACCCTTACCAGGATATCACTGGTCAGCATATTTTCCCTAAAATTATAAAAGGGTACAAATGTATCTGCATAGTAGGATGAGCATGTCTGCTGGAGTGTGGCCACAAGTGTAGCTATTGAGGTCCACTTTGTGCATCTAAGGGACTAGGCACAACTGGGTGCAGTGGCAAGCCAGGCGTGGTGGCTCACGCCTATAATCCTGCACTTTGGGAAGCCGAGGCAGGCGGATCACCTGAGGTTAGGAGTTCAAGACCAGCCTGGCCAACGTGGTGAAACCTCGTCTCTACTAAAAAGCCAAAATTAGTCGGCCACAGTTGTGGGCACCTGTAATCCCAGCTACTTTGGGAGGTTGAGGCAGGAGAATCGCTTGAACCTGGGAGGCAGAGGTTGCAGTGAGCTGAGATCACACCACTGCACTCTAGCCTGGTCAAAAAGAATGAAATTCGGTCTCAAAAAAAAAAAAAAAAAAGTCAGGCGCACAGTGGCTCAAGCCTGTAATCCCAGCACTCTGGGAAGCCGAGGCGGGCCAATCACCTGAGGTTGGGAGTTCAAGACCAGCCTGACCACCACGGAGAAACCCCGTCTCTACTAAAAATACAAAAACTTGGTCAGGCTTGGTGGTGCATGCCTGTAATCCCAGCTACTCCGGAGGCTGAGGTAGGAGAATCGCTTGAACCTGGGAGGCAGAGGTTGCAGTGAGCCGAGATCGCGCTATTGCACTCTAGCCCAGGCAACAACAGTGAAACTCCATCTCAAAAAAAAGAAAAAAAAAAAAAAAGGAACTAGGCATGTGTGCATGCATTTGAAGGCATGAATTATTAAATCTAAGGTCTTCATTGTCAGTGAGCAGATCAGTGTGCATACCTTAGGGCATTGTATAACGAGTCAAAGAGTAAGGGAGGAAGCAGGTGTATCTAGATGGTGTCAGTGAGTACCTAAGGGACCAAGTTTTGTGTTTGGAGGTTATGTAGTTAAGACCTCTTATGATGGCTGGGGGTGGTGGCTCCTACATAGAATCTCAGCACTTTGGGAGGCCAAGGTGGGTGGATCACTTGAGGTTAGGAATTTGGAACCAGCCTGGCCAACATGGCGAAACCCTGTCTCTACTAAAAATACAAACATTAGCCAGGTGTGGTGATATGCGCCTGTAGTCCCAGCTACCGGGGAGGCTGAGGCAGGAGAATCGCTTGAACCCAGGAGGTGGAGATTGCAGTGAGCTGAGATCACGCCATTGCACTCCAGCATAGGCAACAAGAGTGAAACAACATCTCAAAAAAAAAAAAAAAAAAAAAAAAGAAAAAAGAAATAGATTTGGCTTCAAATAACAGGAAAATACAAAATAATAGTGGCTTTAGTAAGACAGAACATTATTTCTCTTTCTCATAAACACTCAATACTTTCCTGGCAGGGGAGATACCATTATCCTGAAGGTGGTTTTCTCAGGGCGAGGCTCATCCATTGCACTCCGAATGTGCCGACTCCTGCGATTTCCCCAAATGTGGGAAACTTGACTGTGTAATTTGTGGTAGTGGGGGACTGTGTTTGTGCTCTAGTAAAATAAAAAATAAAAATAAAAAATAGGCTGGGCATAGTAGCTCACGCCTGTAATCCTAGTACTTTGGGAGGCCAAGGTGGGCGGATTGCCTGAGCTCAGGAGTTCGAGACCAGCCTGGGAAACATGGTGAAACCCTGTCTCTACTATAAAAAAAAAAAAAGAAAAGAAAAAAGCTAGGTATGGTGGCGTGCGCCTGTAGTCCTAGCTACTCAGGAGGCTGAGGCAGAATTGCTTGAACCTAAGAGGCAGAGGTTGCAGTGAGCCAAGATCATGCCACTGCACTCCAGCCTGGCGACAGAGCGAGACTCTGTCTCAAAATAAATAAATAAATAAACACTCAGAGATTGGTGGCGTAGGGCTGGTATGACAGTCTGCTCCGTAAAATCCTTGGGGATTGAAGCTCATTGGACTCATGGTTCCACCATTCCTTTAGGTCCAAAATGGCAGCTACATTTTGAAGCTCATCGGAACCTCCATCTCCCGAGTTCAAGCAATTATCCTGCCTCAGCCTCCCGAGTAGCTAGGATTACAGGCATGCGCCATCATGCCTGGCTAATTTTTTGTATTTTTAGTAGAGACAGGGTTTTACCATGTCGGTCAGGCTGGTCTCAAATTCCTGACCTCAAGTGATCTGCCTGGCCTTATGCTTGGGCCCACTCCCACACTGTAGAGTTTTCTTTCTTTTTTCTTTTTCTTTCTTTCTTTTTTTTTGAGATGGAGTTTCCCTCTGTTGCCCAGGCTGGAGTGTAATGGTGCGGTCTTGGCTCACTGCAACCTCCGCCTTCCGGGTTCAAGTGATTCTCTTGCCTCAGCCTCCCAAGTAGCTGGGATTACAGGTGTGTGTCAACACACCTGGCTACTTTTGTATTTTTTTTAGTAGATCGAGGGTTTCATCATGTTGACCAGGCTGGTCTCGAACTCCTGACCTCAAGTGATTCACCCGGGTCAGCCTCCCAAAGTGCTGGGATTACAAGCCTGAGCCACCGTGCCCATGCTACTTTCATTTTCAATAAATCCCTTAATTCCTTCCTTGCTTTGTTTGTGTGTTTTGTCCAGTTGTTTTTTCAAGACCCCAAGAACCTGGACACCCTCCACCGTTAACATATTTTGGCGAGACAGCCAGGAGGAAAACGTAAGCCCAAAGTTTGGGATTTATTTTCCCCCTTTTTCCTTTTCCTTTCTGCTCCATAAAGGGGAATCTCTCTCTCTCGCTCGCTCTCTCTCCGTTTCTCTCTTTTTCTCTCTTCCTTTCCAACCCGGGACCCTTGGTGGTCAGCGCCTAAACATGGAAACAACTGCAGGTTTTTGGCCATGCCAGTGAAACTAAGGGGTTTCCATGTGGAGAAGCCTAACTACCACCTCCTGGTTCGCTTAAGGAACCTAGGTCTTTTTCATTGTTTTTCCGTTTTTTTTTTTTTTTGAGACGGAGTCCCGCTCTGTCGCCGAGGTTCGAGTGCATCGGCAGGATCTCTGCTCACTGCAACCTCTGCCTCCTGGGTTCAAGGAATTCTCTGCCTCAGCCTCCGGAGCAGCTAGGATTACAGGCACCAGCCACCACACCCGGCTAATTTTTTGTATTTTTAGTAGAGACAGGGTTTCAACATCTTGGCTGGGCTGGTCTTGAACTCCTGACCTCGTGATCTACCCACCTCGGCCTCCCAAAGTGCTGGGATTACAGGCGTGAGCTACCGCGCCCAGCCACAGATGACTGATTTTATCTCAAACAATGAATAACAATCATAACTGACATTTATTTGTGTGCCAGGCATTGCACTATATGATTTACTACATTTTTTTTCTTTTTTTTTGAGACAGAGTCACGCTCTTGTCGCCCAGGCTGGAGTGCAATGGCACAATCCTGGTTCATCACAACCTCTGCCTCCTGGGTTCAAGCGATTCTTCTGCTTCAGCCTCCCGAGTACCAGGGATTACAGATGCGCACCACCACGCCCTGCTAATTTTTTTTTTTTTTTTGAGACGGAGTCTCACTCTGTCGCCCAAGCTGGAGTGCCGTGGCCAGATCTCAGCTCACTGCAAGCTCCGCCTCGCGGGTTCACGCCATGCTCCTGCCTCAGCCTCCCGAGTAGCTGGGACTACAGGCACCCGCCACCTCGCCCGGCTAGTTTTTTGTATTTTTTAGTAGAGACGGGGTTTCACCGTGTTAGCCAGGATGGTCTCGATCTCCTGACCTCGTGATCCGCCCGTCTCGGCCTCCCAAAGTGCTGGGATTACAGGCTTGAGCCACCGCGCCCGGCCTATTTTTTTGCATTTTTAGTAGAGATGGGGTTTCGCCTTGTTGGCCAGGCTGGTCTCGAACTCCTAACCTCAGGTGATCCACCCGCCTCAGCCTCCCGAAATGCTGGGATTACAGGCTTGAGCCACCGCGCCCGGCCATGAGTAGATATTATTCTATTTCACTACTGTGGATAGTGAACCATAAAGACATTAAAATAATTTGCCTTAAGTTCCTGTACCGTATGTAGTGGAACTGAGCTTCGCAGCCAGGCAATCTGACTTCAGAGTTCAACTTAACTTAAAGGCCCTTCGTAGTCAGAATCCTTTGTATGTGATTCCAACAGGTTAACTCCGTTAGGGCAGAGGGCTATTTTATGCTCAATATGGAACCCTTGATGGCCAACACAGCGTTTGGCACATAAGAGGTGGTCCAAGGGCATTTGAAGACCTCCAGGCAGTGGAGGGGCAGTCGAGGAAGACCAGGGCCCCAGGCGCCTACGTGGGCGGAATGCACAAGCTTGGGCCTTGGCGGCCGGGGCTCCACGTCCCAGCACTAGCCAACAAAGGCCTCGGCCGCGCGCGAATATTCGTGCCTTCCTCGCCGCGAGGCTTTGAGAATCTTGGCCACTAGCTAAAGGCGGGGTCGCCTAACCGGTAGCAACCGGAGACACTCAGCCCCGCGGCAGGAAATGCGCCTCGTGGCTTCCGGCGCGTGCAGATGACGCGCGGCTCGGGCTTCCGCCTTGGGGAGCGGGCGGCGGAGCCCGGGACGCGGAGACCTGGGGTCGCTGCAGCTGGGCGGCCCGCGGGCCCAGGGTGGGAATGCACCGCCGTGGGGTGGGAGCTGGCGCCATCGCCAAGAAGAAACTTGCAGAGGTGAGCAGGAAGAAGGCCGACCCACAACCTGCCCCTGACCCGTGCGAGACTGAAATCTCCCGGAGCCGAGTCCTACCCGTTAATCACCTCCCAGCAGAATCTGATGGCTGCTTGGCCCCGGGATACAGAATGTCTCCAGCTTCCGGTGGATTGGCAGCGTTCCCAGATGCCCAGCCCTTTCTCCCACTTACCCAAGTTTTAACTACAAATGGGACTCTACTCACAAATCTACAGTCGTCGATTCTACTCCTTCACCCTATCCTTCTCCCTAAGAAAACCATTTAAGAAAAACCCTCCTCTTTTCATCCCAAAGCTGTGGCAGCACAAGTGGGGGACCCCAGCGCCTACTCTCTTGTTTTTCTTTTTCTTTTTTTGAAACGGAGTCTTGCTCTGTCTCCCAGACTGGAGTGCAGTGGCGCGATCTCGGCTCACTGCAAGCTCCGCCTCCCGGGTTCACGCCATCCTCCTGCCTCAGCCTCCCGAGTAGCTGGAACTACAGGCGCCCACTACCACGCTCGGCTAATTTTTTGTATTTTTAGTAGAGACGGTTTCACCGTGTTAGCCACAATGGTCTCAGTCTCCTGACCTCGTGATCCGCCCGCCTCGGCCTCCCAAAGTGCTGGGATTATAGGCATGAGCCACCGCGCCCGGCCCCCAGCGCCCACTCTCTTAACTCATGCTGGTCTCTTTGTCTGACAGGCCAAGTATAAGGAGCGAGGGACGGTCTTGGCTGAGGACCAACTAGCCCAGGTGAGTCGGCTGGGGGGCCCCAGGCGGGGAGGGAGACCTAACAGGGTTGGCCAAAACACCTTGGATACGAATTTGATTGTGTAGATTGAACTAGAAATAGGGTGTTTGGCAAATTTTGATTTCTGAGCCGCTGAGATCTTTTAGGTGACTTGCTAATAACAATAATGGCCAACATATTTGAGTGATTACATGCTTGTAATGTCCCAGGCATTTGTCTATTTTTTTTTTTTTTTTTTTTTTGAGACGGAGTCTTGCTCTGTCGCCCAGGCTGAGTGCAGTGGCCAGATCTCAGCTCACTGCAAGCTCCGCCTCCCGGGTTCACGCCATTCTCCTGCCTCAGCCTCCGGAGTAGCTGGGACTACAGGCGCCCGCCACCGCGCCCGGCTAGTTTTTTTTGTATTTTTAGCAGAGACGGGGTTTCACCGTATTAGCCAGGATGGTCTCGATCTCCTGACCTCGTGATCCGCCCGTCTCGGCCTCCCAAAGTGCTGGGATTACAGGCTTGAGCCACCGCGCCCGGCCAATATTTTCTTTACATATACTGTCTTGTTCAGTCCTCATTACAGCTCATTACAGTCCCATAAGGAGGGAACCCCTATTATTCTGAGGGTTTTTTTTTTTTTTTTTTTTTACGGAGTCTTGCTCTGTTGCCCAGACTGGAGTACAGTGGCATGATCGCAGCTCACTGCAGCCTCCGTTTCCCGGGTTCAAGTGATTCTCCAACCTCAGCCTCCCGAGTAGCTACAACTACAGGCATGCGCCACCATGCCCAGCTAATTTTTTTTTTGAGACGAAGTGTTGCTCTGTCTCCCTGGCTAGAGCGCAGTGGCGCGATCTCCGCTCACTGCAACCTGCGCCTCCCAGGTTCAAGCGATTCTCCTGCCTCAGCCTCCCGAGTAGCTGGAATTACAGGCACCTGCCACTGCACCCTGCTAATTTTTGTATTTTTAGTAGAGACGGGGTTTCACCATCTTGCCCAGGCTGGTCTCGAACTCCTGACCTCATGATCCACCTGCCTCGGCCTGTCAAAGTGCTGGGATTACAAGCGTGAGCCACCACGCCCAGCCAATTTTTGTGTTTTTAGTAGATACAAGGTTTCTCCACATTGGTCAGGCTGGTCTCAAATTCTTGACCTTGTGATCGACCCACCTTGGCTTCCCAAAGTGCTGGAATTACAGGTGTGAGCCACCGTGCTCGGCCCTAATTTTTGTATTTTTTGAGTCCGGGTTTCGCCATGTTGGCTGGGCTGGTCTTGAACTCCTGGCCTCAGGTGATCCGCCCGCCTCAGCCTCCCAAAGTGCTGGGACTACAGTCGTGAACCACCGTGCCTGGCCGTATTCTGAGTTTAAAATTGAGAGCTGGGCGCTGTGGCGTATGCCTGTAATCCCAGCACTTTGGGAAGCTGAGGAAGGCTGATCACCGGAGGTCAGGAGTTCGAGACCAGCCTGGCCAACATGGTGAAATCCTGTCTCTACTAAAAATACAAAAATTAGCCGGGTGTGGTGGCGGGCTCCTGTAGTCCCAGCTACTGGGGAGGCTGAGGTAGGAAGATTGCATGAACCCAGGAGGCAGAGGTTGTAGTGAGCCAGTATCTTGCCACTGCGTTCCACCTTGGGGGACAGAGCAAGACTCCGTCTCAAAAAAAAAAAAAAAAAAAAAGCCCGGCGTGGTGGCTCACGCCTGTAGTCTCAGCACTTTGGGAGGCCGAGGTGGGCGGATCACCTGAGGTCAGGAGTTCAAGACCAGCCTGACCAACATGGAGAAACCCCACCTCTACTAAAAATACAAAATTAGCCGGGCATAGTGGCGCATGCCTGTAATCCCAGCTACTCAGGAGGCTGAGGCAGGAGAATGTCTTGAACCCGGGAGGCAGAGGTTACAGTGAGCCGAGATTGTGCCACTGCTCTCCAGCCTGGGCGACGAGCAAAACTCTGTCTCAAAAAAAAAAAAAGAAAAGAAAAAGAAATTGGGACACTGGAGTGTTAAGTCATATATCCAAGGTTGTATGGGTAGTAAGTGGTAGAGCTGTTATTGATTTACGTCCTCTGGGGCTTTTCATTTTAAATACCTCAGAATAAAATGAAAATATTGCCTAACCTGTGGCACCCACACCACCATCATGACATCTAGGCACACACCAGGACAGTGTGTGAGTGATGGGGGTGCAGCTCCTGTGCAGTTTTCTTTTCCAGCCCTTCCCTGCTCTTTACATGCTCCAAGTTTACGCAGTGATTGTGATTGGGGAAGAAGAGGAGGAAGCTGTTAAGCAGGAAAACGGGGCTGTGAGCTGAAGAAAAATAGTAGGCCCAGGCTGTGCTCTTCAAAAGCTCCCACTCACAGGGGAGATGGCTGCAGGAATCAACTGAAAATTGTGATTAAAAGAATGTGGAGGTTTCTGACAGTTTTGTGTGAGAAATATTGGGCTAGGAGTGCTTATTCTTGGTGGGATAGAAGATGGTAGGAAAAGAGAAGGGGTAATACAGAGTCAGAAAATCCCCAAGTCTTTTGTATTTAACATGAAATGCAATTTGGCAAATTAAAGTCCCAGAGCAGTTCTTTAGCTGGAATTGATCCCCAGGGAGGTTCATGACTCAAAAGTTTTTTTTTTTTTGAGACGGAGTCTTGCTCTGTGGCCTGGACTGGAGTGCAGTGGCCGGATCTCAGCTCACTGCAAGCTCCGCCTCCTGGGTTTACGCCATTCTCCTGCCTCAGCCTCCCGAGTAGCTGGGACTACAAGTGCCCGCCACCTCACCCGGCTAGTTTTCTATTTTTTAGTAGAGACGGGGTTTCACCGGGTTAGCCAGGATGGTCTCGATCTCCTGACCTCGTGATCCGCCCGTCTCAGCCTCCCAAAGTGCTGGGATTACAGGCTTGAGCCACCGCGCCCGGCCAAAAGTTTTGTTTTAAATTTATATTGGTTGATTGATTGATTGGCCCTGCGCGGTGGCTCACATCTGTAATCCCAGCAGTTTGGGAGGCTGAGGCAGATGGATTGCTTGAGGTCAGGAATTCGAGATCAGCCTGGCCCACATAATGAAATCCTGTCTTCACTAAAAATACAAAAATCAGCCAGGTGTGGTGGTGTGTGCCTGTCATCCCAACTACTCAGGAGAGGCAAGAGAATCGCTTGAACTGGGAGGCTAAGGTTACAGTGAGCTGAGATTGTGCCAGTGCACTCCAGCCTGGGCGACAAAGCAAGACTCTGTCTCAAAAAAAAATTAGAAAAAATATATACATATGTTGACTGAGACAGAGTCTTGCTATGTTGCCCCAGCTAATCTCGAACTCCTGGGCTCAAGTGATCCATTGTGGGATTACAGGTGTGAGCCACCATTCCTGGCCAGACTCAAAGGTTAAACAGATTCATGCCACACTTCATTTTTTTTCCCGTCCACCCTTTCCAATCGGGGGGTAAAGATTTTCTAATGGGTGAACACTGCATTCCCTCATTTCTAAGATACAATGAATTATTAGGTACATCATCAAATTAATAAGTTTTTCTGGGTAAAAGAAAAGGAATACCACATTATATATAACACTTTGTTCTTTTTTTGTGCATGTATTTGGTTGTATATATGTGCACCTTGATTATTAGATGCATCCTGATTTTAGAATAGGAACGCACAAAAAATGGTCTATTTTGGAAGTGAGAAAACAGTACAGCATCCCATTTCTACTGACAATAGAACTGTGAAGGAGAGGCAGGGATAAAAAGAGAGATAGATGGTAAACAGCATAATGGTAGGCTGAGAGAGACTGGTTATTTCAGCCTTTGCCATGCCACAGGACTGGGCACCTATTTTTGGCATCTGATTATCATCTGGCTGGGCTGCCCTTCACCACTCCCTGTCCATCCAACAGATGTCAAAGCAGTTGGACATGTTCAAGACCAACCTGGAGGAATTTGCCAGCAAGCACAAGCAGGAGATCCGGAAGAATCCTGAGTTTCGTGTGCAGTTCCAGGACATGTGTGCAACCATTGGCGTGGATCCGCTGGCCTGTAAGAAGTTGTCTGTAGGGGTCCAGTGTTCTTATAGAGAACCTTAGGGACAGAAGCTCACATAGTTGTTGTTACCACTGTTGGGGCATCCACTAGAAAGGCCTACAAGAAGACCCAGAGGGTGTCGTCTTTAGGGTGTACCTAGCAGGATGGCCAGTTACTGTCTGATATGGAAGATAGACCAACTATAGGCTGAGTAGCCAGTGTCCATGATCATTCCTTGAATGATCTACAGTAGATTTTTTTTTTTTTTTTTTTTGAGACGGAGTCTTGCTCTGTCACCCAGGCTGGAGTGCAGTGGTGCGATCTCAGCTCACTGCAAGCTGTGCCACCTCCCGGGTTCACGCCATTCTCCTGCCTCAGCTTCCCTAGAAGCTGGGACTACAGGCGCCCGCCACCACGCCTGGCTAATTTTTTTGTATTTTTAGTAGAGACGGGGTTTCACTGTGTTCGCCAGGATGGTCTTGTTCCCCTGACCTCGTGATCCGCCCGCCTCGGCCTCCCAAAGTGCTGGGATTACAGGCGTGAGCCACCGCGCCCGGCTACAGTAGAATTTTTTATGACATTTTCCCTCTTTATTAAAAAATACTTAATTTTGGCCGGGTGCAGTGGCTCATGCCTGTAATCCCAGCACTTTGTAAGGCCAAGACAGGCGATCACTTGAATCCAGGAGTTCAAGATCAGCCTGGGCAACATGGCGAGACCCCATCTCTACAAAAACTATAAAAATTTGCCATGTGTGGTGGCATGTGTCTATAGTCCAGCTACTTGGGAGGCTGAGGTAGGAGGATTGCTTGAGCCTGGGAAGTTGAGGCTGCAGCAAGACCTTGTTTAAAAAAAAAAAGTTGTTTTTTTTTTTTGAGACAGAGTCTTGCTCTGTCACCCATACTGGAGTGCAGTGGTGCCATCTTGGCTCACTGCAACCTCTGCCTTCCAGGTTCAAGTAATTCTTGTGCTTCAACCTCCCAAGTAGCTGGGATTACAGGCCTGTACCACCAAACCTGGCTAATATTTGTATTTTTTGTAGAAAGGAGGTTTCACCATGTTGTCCAGTTTGGTTTTGAACTCTTGGGATCAAGTGATCAGCCTTTCTTGGACTCCCAAAGTGCTGGGATTACAGGCATAAGCCTCTGTACTGAGCCCTTCCTCATACTTATAAACTTTAAAAAAAATTATTGGCTGGGCATGGTGGCTTACGCCTGTAATCCTGGCACTTTGGGAGGCTGAGGCAGGCAGATCATGGGGTCAGGAGATCGAGACCATCCTGGCTAACACGGTGAAACCCTGTCTCTACTAAAAATACAAAAAATTAGCCAGGCGTGGTGGCACGTGACTGTAATCCCAGCTACTCAGGAGGCTGAGGCAGGAGAATTACTTGAACCCGGGAGGCGAAGGTTGCAGTGAGCCAAGATTGCGCCCCTGCACTCCAGCCTGGGCAACAGCGAGGCTCCATCTCAAAAAAAAAAAAAATTACTAATTTATTATTTTTTAGTGTTGAGGTTTCTGTCACCTAGGCTGGAGTGCATTGGTGCCATCAGCCCACTGCAGCCTTCAACTCCAGGGTTCAAGTTACTTTCCTGCCTCAACCTCCCGAGTGGCGCTGGGACTAGAGGCGTGAGCCACCGTGTCTGGCCCCACTGTTTTTTTTTTTTGAGACAAGAGTCTCGCTCTGTTGCCCATGCTGGAGTACAGTTGTGCTGCAGTCTTGGCTCACTGCAACCTTCTCCTGGGTTCAAGTGATTTCTCCCGCCTCAGCCTCCTGAGTAGCTGGGACCACAGGTGTGTGCCACCATGCCTGGCTAATTTTTTGTATGTTTAGTAGAGACAGGGTTTCAGCGTGTTAGCCAGGATGGTCTTGATCTCCTGACCTCGTGATCTACCTGTCTCAGCCTCCCAAAGTACTGGGATTACAGGCGTGAACCACCGCTCCTGGCCTGGCCCTGACTTTTTAAACATACATGGGATTATAATTCCTACTGCTCTACAACTTGCATTTTTCTTTTCTTTTCTTTTCTTTTTTTTTTTTTTGAGGTGGAGTTTTGCTCTTGATGCCCAGACTGGAGTGCAATGGCATGATCTTGGGTCACTGCAACCACCCAGGTTCAAGCGATTCTCCTGCCTCAGCCTCCCGAGTAGCTGGGATTACAGGTGCCTACCACCACGCCTGGCTAATTTTGTATTTTTAGTAGAGACAGGGTTTCTCCATGTTGGTTAGGCTGGTCTCAAACTCCTGACCTCAGGTGATCCGCCTGCCTCTGCCTCCCAGAGTGCTGGGATTACAGGCGTGAGCCACTGCGCCCAGCCCGCATTTTATTTTTTATTTCTACACTCCTGGTAACTCGCAGAACATTCAGTGGATTTTTGAATGCTGAGTCTGCATATTCTTTCTCTTAGTCTTGTCTAGACGATATTTCCCATTATATTTTACTGTATGTTGTGTGAATAGAAACTCGTTTTTTCAGTATCCTGAGCCAGAATTAGCCATAGAAATGACTTTTGTTTTATTTTTTTAATTTTAATTTTTTTTTTTGAGACAGTTGCGCTCTTGTTGCCCAGGCTGGTGTATGTTGGTGTGATCTTGGCTCACTGCAACCTCTGCCTCCTGGGTTCCAGCAATTCTCCTGCTTCAGCCTCCCAAGTAGCAGGGATTACAGGCGCACGCCACCACTCCTGGCTAATTTTTTTTTTATTTTTAGTAGAGATGGGGTTTTGCTGTGTTGGCCAGGCTGGTCTCGAACTCTTGGTCTCAAGCGATCCGCCCACCTCGGTGTCCCAAAGTACTAGAATTACAGGCATGAGCCACTGCGCCCAGCCAGAAATGACTTTTAGATTGCCTACCCTCTGGAACTGTCTGACCCTGTTCTTCAGCAGGAATTACTGTAATAAGTCTGATTGTTTCCTGAGTAGCAAATGGAGCAGAAGAACTTCATGCCATGCAGGGAAAACTTCCCATATGATAGATATTTTAATGCAGCTTTGAAAGAAAAGAAGGGATGTAAATTAATCAATAACCAAGACTTTGTTTTTCTGTCTTGTAGCTGGAAAAGGATTTTGGTCTGAGATGCTGGGCGTGGGGGACTTCTATTACGAACTAGGTGTCCAAATTATCGAAGTGTGCCTGGCGCTGAAGCATCGGAATGGAGGTGAGGGTGGCTAGGTCCTGTGAACTGGACTCTGGACTTCTCTGAGAGGGAGAAAACCGTAAAAGATTATCGTTTCCGTCCTGCAGTCTACAGGCCTCTAAGGACTTGAGAGACATCTTAGCTGTTTCATGCAGTTGAATCCATGGCAAGTCTCCATGGCCAAGGGTAAATAGAATTACCTGAACGATTGTCTCTGTTCTCCAAAGATCTTTGGCCAGGAAGGTCTAGTTCCTACTCAGTACAGAAAATAGTAGGGAGGTAGGAAATAGGCCTTTTCCCCTGATGTCTGACGTGTCTGGAGTGATTTTCTCATTAGTGACTATAGTCCTGCACTGTCTCTCTGACGTATGGGAATGCCAACTGAGTCTCTGTGTTCCCTCAAATTTGACCTTAAAATTTGTCATTTGGTGATGCTATCCTTCTTAGTAAGCACATTAAATGGTTTGGATTGAAGTTGCAGAAAGAAAACTTAAAACCATTTACAAATCATCATCGACTATAAATAGACACGGCCTTGATGTCAAGAGGACATTTATAGTTTTTCAAAGATGACATTGCTTTTGTTTTTAGATTTTCATGGCTCTCACTCTGTTGACAGGCCTAGCAAGGTCTCAGAATTCATTTCTCATATTATGGCCAGTTATTTCATAAGAAGAGTTTTTTTTTTTTTTTTGAGACGGAGTTTCCCTTTTGTTGCCCAGGCTGGAGTGCACTGGTGCGATCTTGGCTTACGGCAACCTCTGCCTCCCAGGTTCACGTGATTCTCCTGCCTCAGCCTCCCTAGTAGCTGGGATTACAGGCATGTGCTACCACGCCTGGCTAATTTTGTATTTTTAGTAGAGATGGGGTTTCTCCATGTTGGTCAGGTTGGTCTCAAACTCCCAACCTCAGGTGATGCGCCCACCTCGGCCTCCCAAAGTGCTGGGATTACAGGCGCGAGCCACTGTGCCCGGCCAAGGAGAGAGTTAAAAAAAATTAGGAACTAGAATGTTACTTGCTATTCATAGGCCACTGGAATGTAATGGCTGTGGACTTATTTTAAAGCGGGTAATCTCTTTTTCTGATTTCTGTTCCCTGTCTCCAATAGGTCTGATAACTTTGGAGGAACTACATCAACAGGTGTTGAAGGGAAGGGGCAAGTTCGCCCAGGATGTCAGTCAGTAGGTCTTGTCTTTCAATCCCTTGGAGTACAGAAAGAGGTCTTTAAAATTCAGATGGGGGCCGGGCGTGGTGGCTCACACCTGTAATCCCAGCACTTTGGGAGGCTGAGGTAGGTGGATCATGAGGTCAGGAGATCGAGACCATCCTGGCTAACACAGTAAAACCCCATCTCTACTAAAAATACAAAAAATTAGCCAGGCGTGCTGGTGGGCGCCTGTAGTCCCAGCTACTCAGGAGGCTGAGGCAGGAGAATGGCGTGAACCCAGGAGGCGGAGCTTGCAGTGAGCCGAGACCACGCCACTGCACTCCAGCCTGGGCAACAGAGCAAGACTCCATCTCAAAAGAAAAAAAAATAAAAAAATTCAGATAGAACTCTTTTCTCCCTATTCCTCATGTCTAGGCTAGCTTAGAAATCTGTATGATCTCCATATTGTACAGAAAAAAAAAAAAATGAAACAAAAAATAAGAGACAAGGTCTGACTGTTGCCCAGGCTGGAGTACAGTGGCACGATCGTAGCTTACTGCTACCAAGATCGTTGCTTGCCTGCAGCCTCAAGGAATCCTCCCACCTCAGCCTCCCAAGTAGTTGGGATTATAGGCGTGGGCCAGTACGCCTGGCTATTTTTAGAAAACAGAAAATAGGGAGATATAAAAAGGGAAACAAAAACCATTATTTCTCAACTAAGAGATTACAACTGCTATATATTTTAATGTAGTTCCTTCCAAGCATTTTTTCATGTATTATTTTTTGACAAACTTGGGGCTATATATAGTTTTTGTTTTTCTTTGAGAAAGAGTCTTGCTGTCACCCAGACTGGAGTGCAGTGGCCTGATCTTAGCTCACTGCAACCTCTGCCTTCTGGATTCAAGCAATTCTTGTGCCACAGCCTCCCCAGTAACTGGGATTACAAGGTGTGCACCACCATGCCTGGCTAATTTTTGTATTTTTAGTAGAGATGGGGTTTCACCATGTTGGCCAGGCTGGTTTTGAACTCCTGGCCTCAAGTGATCTGCCCGCCTCAGCTTCCCAAAGTGCTGGGATTGCAGGTGTTAGACTGTATCCAAGGGCTGTGTATAGTCTTGAGATTATTTGAGGCCAAGGAGACCAGAGTAGGTGCCTAGAAAGGCTGGGGAAGGAGGTGGTAGTGAGATGATGGAATATAAATTGATCTAGTTCACCAGCTTCTATGTGTGAGTCCAGTTTGAGAAAAGATAAAAGGCTGTTTTTGATGTAACTTCCAAGGAGTCAGCCTACTATGAGATCTTGAAGACCTAGAATATTCAAAGAAAAGTAGCGAGGCTGGGTGCAGTAGCTTACACCTGTAATCCTAGCCCTTTGGGAGGCTGAGGTGGGAGGATTGCTTGAGGACAGGAGTTTGAGACCAGCCTGGGCAGTGTAGTGACACCTTGTCTCTACAAAAAATAGTTGGGTGTTGAGGCATGCACCCATAGTTCTAGGCTGCAGTGAGCTATGATTGCAGCTGGGACACAGCAAGATGTCATCTCTACTTTTCTTTTTTTTTTTTGAAATGGAGTCTCACTCTGTTGCCCAGGCTGGAGCGCAGTGGCGCAATATCAGCTCACTGCAACCTCTGCCTCCCCGGTTCAAGTGATTCTCCTGCCTCAGCCTCCCGAGTAGCTGGGATTACAGGCACCTGCCACCACGCCCTGCTAGTTCTTGTATTTTTAGTGGAGATGGGGTTTTTACCATGTTGGCTAGGCTGGTCTCAAACTCTCAGCCTCCCAAAGTGCAGGAATTACAGGTGTAAGCCACCGCACCCGGCCAAGACCTCATCTCTTTTTTTTTAAAAAACGAAAATGATAACAAAAGATTACTAGCCATACTCATTGCAAATTCTCATGAAGAGAGGGTGAGCATTTGAAGCATTTCAGTTTGCTATTCTTGAGGGTTGGAGAATGCATTCCAATCTACCTAAAAGTGCCCTTTCCCTTGCTGTTTGGGTGATATATTTTTGAGCTTTGGCAGAGGTTTTAAACTCTGTGTGTGGGCTGGATATGTGATCTACACACTGTTTTGTAGGTTTTCTTCTTCTCTGATTTCAGTTAGAATCAGAAAACTTGGCAGTATTGGGCTTGAATTTCCACTTGGCAATAATCAGCTGGGTTGCCCCCTTTAAAATAGATAAGCATTCTCTAGTTTGCCACAGGTGACACTACCCCCTATTGCCTCTTCAGCTCATTCACGTTTCCTGATGGGCATCTGCAGGTGTATCTTTGACCTCTGTCTGGGTGTTGGAATGAGTGGTTTGCTGAGCAGAGAGCCTGACTCCTATGATTGTCAAAGCATCACTTACTGCTCCTTGACCCTGTCTTTTTACTGACATAGTTGAGTGTTGTGCAGCCTTTTATTATTTTAGAGGCAGGGTCTTGCTCTGTCACCCAGGTTGGAGTACAGTGGTGCACAATCACAGCTCACTGCAGCCTTGAACTCCTGGGCTCAAGTGATCCTCCCACCTCAGCCTCCCAAGGACTATAGGCAATTGCCACCATGCCCTGCTATTTATTTTTTTATTTTTTAGTAAAGACAAGGTCTTGCTGTGTTGCCCAGGCTGGTCTCTAACCGCTGGGCTCAAGCAGTCCTCTCATGTGGGCATCCCAAAAGTGTTGGGATTATGGGTATGAGCCACTGCGCCTGGGAGTTGTGCAGTCTTTTAAATTTTCTGTCAGTGTCCTGCCCAGGGCAGAGCTGAAACTGTGTTGTTAGGTCTGATCTGCCAAGGGTCGTTAAGCAACTCTTCCTCACCTCAGAGACGACCTGATCAGAGCCATCAAGAAACTAAAGGCACTTGGCACTGGCTTCGGCATCATCCCTGTGGGCGGCACTTACCTCATTCAGTCTGTTCCAGCTGAGCTCAATATGGATCACACCGTGGTGCTACAGCTGGCAGAGGTACTGGTGCACCTTCGAGTGTGTGTGTGTGTGCAAGGGACAGTCTGGGATGCAAGGCTGTCAGCAGTTCTGAGCTCCTGCTCCCCATTATGCAGGTCTTTTGCTGAGACTACCCAATGGATGAACTAGTCAGGCCTGTTCTTGTTCAGCAGACATTTATTGAGCAGCTACAGTGCAAAGCACTGGGCCAGGCTGTGGGGCATATAAAGATAGGAATAAAATTCCTGCTCTCAAGGAGCTTACAGTCTAGTTAGGTAGACAGACATGCAGACAACTAACTAGATTTCTTTGGGTAGCCAGACTCTTCTATGTCTTTTGAAACTACTTTATGGATTCTTCAAAAACAGATTTTGAAAAGTCTTGTTTGCCATGCCTCTGTCCCTCATCATGCCTTAAGCATATGCCATCTTCCCCCAAATCCCCATCAAGTATTTAGGGTAGATATGTTCAGTTTTCTTTATTATTTTTGAGATGGAGTTTCACTCGTTGCCCAGGTCGAAGTGCAATCGCGCAATATTGGCTCACTACGATCTCAGCCTCCTGGGCTCAAGTGATTCTCCTGCCTCAGCCTCCCAAGTAGCTGGGATTACAGGCGTGTGCCACCATGCCCAGCTAATTTTGTATTTTTAGTAGAGATGAGGTTTCTCCATGTTGGCCAGGCTGGTCTCGAACTCCCGACCTCAGGTGATGTGCCCGCCTTGGCCTCCCAAAGTTCTGGGATTATAGGCGTGAGCCACCTCGCCTGGCCCAGTTTTCTTTATAATGTAAAACAGAACTAAATAAGGGAGGGGCTTTTCTGTATTGGAGGATGAGTAGAATGAGGCAGGGCAAGGGCTGAATATTTAAATAATGGAGATTATTAGCAGTTTATGATTCTTCTTCCTATCAGTTAATTGTTCAGAATCTTCCCTTGTCATGCTCTAGAGTGCTTTGCAGAAGTCTAACTTAACATGTTAGTACAAGGGACTCACTTTTTTTTTTGGGGGTGGAGTCTCACTCTGTCACCCAGACTGGCATGCAGTGGCGCAATCTCTGGCTCACTGCAGCCTCCACCTCTCAGGTTCCAACTATTCTCCTGCTTCAGCCTCCCGAGTAGCTGGGACGACAGGCATGTGCCACCATGCCGGCTAATTTTTGTATTTTTAGTAGAGATGGAGTTTCACCATGTTGGCAAAGCTGGTCTCGAACTCCTGACTTCAGGTGATCCCCCCACCTCAGCCTCCCAAAGTGCTAGGATCACAAGCATGAGCCACCGTGCCCGGCCTGGACTCCACTTTTAAGATTGAACCCACCAACCTACCTCTGTCATGCTGAAAGTCACTTGTCTCTCTCCCCGCTGGAACCTTTAAACATTTTCTGTGTTCTCTCATGCTTGACAGCTTTTCCTCCTGTCTGGATAAGTCTGTTGTTCCTGGGCAGGTCCTGGGTTCTAAGGGAAGGTGCACTCTTTAACTGATTAAATCCCCATTCCTCCTTCCTTCAGAAGAATGGCTACGTGACTGTCAGTGAGATCAAAGCCAGTCTTAAATGGGAGACCGAGAGAGCGCGGCAAGTGCTGGTATGCAACTTTCGAACAGTCCAGAAAAGACAGGCCCCAGTTGGGAGGATGTGGGTTTCACAAAGGCAGGAGCTTCAGGATTGCTTTGCTGGCCTTCTGCCTTGAAGGCTATTGCTGCCATGCTAGAAGGAAGCCCAGCACTTCTCTTCATGCTACCAAGAAGGTAGAACTCAGGAAGGCAGGTTCCTAACTCTGGTGTGCACACAATACCAGGCTGCCCCTGCTACTTGGGGAACTGACACTCTCTCTCCTGAACATGCTGAGCCTGGACTGGTCAGGAGATGAATGTAGTTTCTACTGAAATTAACACTGTTAGCACAGTGATGGGAATTATTAACTATGTTAATTACATATCTGTAATTATCCACTAAGCATTATATTGCATAGTATATACTCTAGCTTTATACATACACATTTCGTGGTACTGATGAATGAATGATGATAAGAGGGAGCAATGTAAGAACTCTGGCTTCAGTACCTTTTTTCCTTATCCAAGCAATTCAACTGTCTAAACCTTCCATTTCATCTGTAAAATGGGGATAATGTATTTATCTACCTAATGATACCGTACAGAACCAATCCATTTTGAGCATATTTCCAGCTCTAGGAACTGAGTCTATTCTTGCGTAAGTATGGTCAATTATGTTTGTTACCTGGTGTAAGTTAACTCAAAGGTAGCTAAACAGTGATCTCTGTGTTGTTTCTGGGAAAATGGAGGCAGTGATTTGCTGAAGGCCATACTGCAAATATTTCTGTAGCCATGTATTCTTTCCACTATATCCCACTATGCTAGGCTTACCCCTCTTCCTCAGCAGCACAAGTTAAATGACTTCGTAGCATTTTTCACATTCAGGCAAAGGCCAAGGCCAAACAGCTCATTTAGTTGGTTGTGTCAATGTTTGAAGGCACTTAGTAGATTTAGTTTGAAAACCTCACTGAAGGCAAAATAGGTTTGGGGGTTGCTTACCTACCCTTTGTCTACGGAACCTCCCTGTTCTCAAACTGCTCTTCTTCCCTTTTCCCTCCAGGAACACCTGCTGAAGGAAGGGTTGGCGTGGCTGGACTTACAGGCCCCAGGGGAGGCCCACTACTGGCTGCCAGCTCTCTTCACTGACCTCTATTCCCAGGAGATTACAGCTGAAGAGGCCAGAGAAGCCCTCCCCTGACTGCGTGTGGAACGGCACACAGCAGCAGGCAGGGAGGAGGAGGAGGGCAAATAAACCTGGGTAGTTTTGTTTATAAAAAAAAAAATAGAAAAACGTTCCAAGTTTTTCTTTCTTCCCCCATTCTTTTATTTTTGAAAAGTGCCTTCACATTGCATCTTTATTGGAGAAAACCTTGCTCATTCAGTAAGGATAATCTGATTAACACAGAAAACGGCAAGCACATATAAAATGATTTGTGCAAGTCATCTGCAAGTTCATGGAAGAGCTGGGCCTGGAATGCAGGTTGTTTCCTGGCCTGTCTAGTCTTTGTAGCTATGAGACATAGGTTACAGCCTATGCTAATTCAAACGTTTTTAATAAAATGTTCCTTATCTCAAACTAGCTGGTCCTAATGGACCAGTAAATACTATTCACTCTTTCAGCTTCTTCTGGCTTCCTCTGTAGAGGCTCTAGGTTATGACAAAGTTAGCTGTGAATGTGAAGGAAATAGAAGTCAATGTCCAATCGTGGCTAAATTGAAGGAAAGAAAACAATGGACTCTGAGGGGACTCAAACAATAGTTAGGGAATGTTCTAGTTTCTCAAATTCCCTACTAGCTTTCTCACCCTCCTGTACTAGATTGCCAGGTCCCTCTAGCCTCAGTAGTGGGAAAGGGAGTCATTTACTGAACACCTACCCTGTCCCATTTTATATACAGCTCACTTAAATTTCACCAAGTAGGCAGCCTTCAGCGTCACAGGTGATTGAATCAAAGTAATTTGCCAGGGGCCGCCAGCTTCAGCTGAGCCAAAGCTGGAGCCTAGGCCCATTAACCCGAGCCCATGCCTTCATGTATCACTGCACAGTACAGAATGGCAGCACATACTGTGCGTAGACATTTTTCTACACACATGGTCAGCCAAGAGTAAAAGCTTCTGCAACAGAAAGCAAGAATCTCCTACAGCAAGTAGAAGTGATGAGGGAAGAGGCCAGAGTTGTTTAAGGCTCCCAAAGTCGTTACGATCTAAAGGCTAAGATCCTTAAAAAGTGCTACCGTACTGGAAATCTGAACTCAATGGTTTTTCCATACTGAGACCCTTTAGCAGGATATAGCCTGGGCCCATCTCTACCTCTGCCTGTCTTTGTAGGACATGCTCACTCCAAGTTCTGGAATAGGTCTTTGGAAGCCGCTGAAACTAAGATGTCACTGACTGCCAAAGCCTTAAAAAATGAACCCCATTTCCAATGAGAAAACTTGTCCTGCTCTCCTCACCCGGTCCCGCCCTTCCACCATGTTATGCAAGTCTTTGGCTTCCAGACAATTCACAGCACTTTCCTTCTCCCTAACAGTTCCAGGCCTCGGTGAGGTGTAGTTACCAAGATGATCCCATTCCTCCTTTACACAAGCCCTCCCATGCCCACAGGCACTTCTTCCTTCTGCCAAAACAAACTTTTATTGCACCAAAAAGGAAAAAAAAAAAAAAGAAAACTTCATTTATGTACAGTCAGATATAAAGACATCTCTTTGACTCCTGTGCATATATTTCCTCAAGATTAGGGCATAAAAGTCAGGCTGCTATGCCAGACATGCTCTGCCCTATGGCAGGGCCAAGGAGAGGATTGTCACTTGAAAGTGGGAACACTTAAATGGATGACAGACAACACTGGACCCACAGTCCAAGGGCATTTTTCTAAGCCCTGGAGTAGCTCGAGGAATGGAAGAGGGAAATTGGAAGCAGGGTCCCTTTTCAATCTTCATGTGAAGAGACCCAGCCTCTTCATGGGTATCCAAGATAAACTTCCGTTCCCCAAGCCCACCAATCCCTGTCCAGTTCCTTTGCTTCCTGCCCTCCCAGGTAGGACATTCTCCTTTGTGCCCAGCCCCCCTTTGCACAGATCCTCCAAGGGGAGTCCCATGATCCACAAGCCAGAGACCTTCATAGCAGCGGGCAGGGCAGGTACACACTATCCTCTCCCTTATGCATGGTTAGACACTGACTGAGGCCCTGCATCACAAGAATTGCCAATACCCACTGGGAGCCATAACAATAAATCTGGAAGTATTGGGAGAACATATCAAAAAGGGGAAGGATGGATTCCCTTGATGCCCAGGATTACAGGGCACCTAAAGCACATTTTTTTCTGAGCCAACCAGCTAAAGGATCACTGCAGCTAAATACAGAGAAGCAACACAGCCAGGCAAACACCCATCAGAGTCATGAGCATCTGGGGGCAGAGGGGAGGCGGAAGGAGAAAGAAGGGGAGGAGCCTCCAGAGCCCCAGCCCCAATTCCCTCTGCCATTGGCTACCCTTGCTCCCCACAAACCCCTGGGGCTGAAGTGAGGACTACAGGCTGGGGTGAAAATACACAAGGACAGCCCAACAAAATACAAGGACTAGCATCAGTCTCCCACTTACTCCACCCTCAAAAGAAATACCCTCATTGTGACTAGTATTTATGAAAATCTGTAAGACTATTCTATGTAGTGGCTCTAATCCCATATACACAGCAGCTGCCTGTGCCGGGAACTTTTCAAATCAGTGATTGTGGGAACGAACAGTATTTTCAGCTTCTTATGGTGCCTCTGCAGGCTTTACCAAGACCTTGGTTAAGTCCCAGTCACATTTACCTTCTGTCTTACATCTAGAAAAGGGTGAGGAAAGGGGGGAGGGGAGAAAGGTGCTCAGGTGCTAGGTAAAGCTTACTGATCAGCAGCCTAGACTCCACCACTGTTCCTTTTCTTTGGTCTGTCTAGAACAGTGACTATAAATTAGGAAAAACAAAATTATGCTGGCCTGTGGGAAATAATGGGGGAAGGCAGGCAGGGAGGAAAAGGGCATTGGGAAGCCCTGCTTCAAGACTGAAGACAGACAAATAGACAACCACCCAGACTGCTTAAGTGTCACAGACAGCCCCCACCCCAAGCTCCCTTCCAGGTATCCCCATAAATCATTTGGGCACACTCCCTCTTGGAATTGCAATTTCCATCTTCTACTTATCCCTAAGGAGCTGGCCCTGTGGAGAGGTGTGTTGGTTGTTTTGTTTTTGCCAGAGGCCCTCGCTCTAGGTGCTCCTGTAAAAGTACCTTGGCCCCTGATATGGGATGAACAGATGAACGTCGCCCCAGATGCTCCAGTGCCAAGAAGGTCAGACCGGGAACAGGCCCCCCACTCCCACACCCTGGGATCCGAGCTTGCTTGGTTCTCGCCATCTTGCAGGATGACTTCGAGTCTGGAGGGAGATACACAGTGCCTCTCCATCCCTGGGGTGGGGGGAAGGAATTCTGCTGGGACTCTTGAGTTGGGGGAAAGGGGAGATGGGAGCAGGGTCTAAACCCTCAGGCTCCCGTGAAGGTCTGTCTCTGTCCCAGATGAGCTGCTATCAGAGTCCATTTCTGCATTCTCATTATGGAGCCTCTCCAGCACTTTCTGACGAATCAGTCCCAGGCGCATCAAGAGGGACTGGTAGTCAAAGTGGCCCCGCTTCTCTCCAAAAGGGTCCTATGGGGGAAAGGAGACAAGGGGATAGAAGATTCAAGTCTGGGTGGCTGATCCTAGAGAAAGCAGCTTCGG
The DNA here is from genome assembly GCF_009764315.1 of Trachypithecus francoisi. NCBI lineage: Eukaryota > Metazoa > Chordata > Mammalia > Primates > Cercopithecidae > Trachypithecus > Trachypithecus francoisi. The sequence goes on along the minus strand of NW_022681466.1, from coordinate 23,538,281 downwards.
GTTCATGTGAAATGCAAGCTCAACTTCTGAGCCACGGGAGCAGGAAGGCCTAACAGCATAGGCAGTCCCAAACAGCAGACAAAATAACCTTTGCTTAAAAATATTTTTGACACCTAGGCCAGGCGCGGTGGCTCATGCCTGTAATGCCAGCACTTTGGGAGGCCGAGGAGGGCAGATTCCCTGAGGTTGGCAGTTTCAGACCAGCCTGAACAACAAGGTGAAACTCCGTCTCTACTAAAAATACAAAATTAGCCGGGCATGGTGAAGCATGCCTGTAATCCCAGCTACTTGGGAGGCTGAGGCAGGAGGATCACTTGAACCTGGGAGGTGGAGGTTGCAGTGAGCTGAGATCGAGACCCCACCATTACACTCCAGCCTGGGCAACAAGAGTGAAACTGTCTCCAAAAAAAAAAAAAAAAAAAAGACACCCTTACTGCTCCAAATAGGTGTAGCTTGGGCTAGAGTGAATATGTATTGGTATTCCTCAAAAGCAAACCAATATCCGGAAGAAGGGACAGTAAGGGTGAGATAGATAGGGAAGAGAAATTCAAGACCAGAATTATAATTACTAAGTATACCTATGTTTTTAATTAACCTCATAAAAACCACAGAAAGTAAAAGTTGCCCTTTATTCTCTGTACTCAAAAAAGGCAATTTGCTTTTCTAAGGTCACAGGCAGGTCTAGAACTCAAGAGTTCTGACTTTCAGATAAGCACCTGTACTCCTCCCCAGGGACTCGTCACTCCATTCCTGTCCAGGTTTCTGGGCATTGCTCCAGGGCCACCTAGCCTTGATGTTAGTCCTTCTCATTCTAGATTAAAGATCCCTAAACATTTTACAGAAAGGTTTAATTGTCCCCAAAGTCTCAAAAACAACTAGTTGAGTGGATGGTATAAAAAAGAGTTTAAAATACTATATAGGGACTTAAGCAGCAAAGTAGTGCAACAGCCCCCAAAAGGTACACAACTTTCCCTCTCACATTGTTTGCCTCTCTCACAAAAACTCCTTCCACACTTCTGCCCACACATTACCCTCATCCTGAGTGCGATGACAGTGGGTGCTAGTCACAGTCACTGGGACTACAGCCTGCACTTCTCATTCATGAAAGTTAACTCCCTCATGACTGAGCTCCACATTTATCTATGCAGCTGTCAATTCTACAAATCTTCTTTCATCCGTGGCTCCAACTCCTCTAATTCTCCTTCTGCCCAGATGCTGTCCTCCTTCCCATCCCTCATCACCAGTTGTTTTTCCTTTACACACTGATATCGCTAATGCTGTTGGACACCAGCAATTAGAATTCCTGATGGGGAACAAACTAGGACATATGTCATTGAGATACTCTCAAAAAGGCTTTAGGAGACAACTTAGCCCTAAGCCAACCCTGCCCTTTGTGCTTAAATGAGACAGGTGGGTGGAAAGTCCTTGAAGGAAGGAAGGGAAAACTACCATTTATAAGTAGCACTGGAGAGAATAAGTCATCTCCTCCCACTGCTGTTGGTGCTGGGTGGGTGAATAGACGTAGTATGAAAGCTGGAGAGAGCCTTAAGAAATCTTAAGTCGGCCGGGCGCGGTGGCTCAAGCCTGTAATCCCAGCACTTTGGGAGGCCGAGACGGGCGGATCACGAGGTCAGGAGATCGAGACCATCCTGGCTAATACGGTGAAACCCTGTCTCTACTTAAAAAAATACAAAAAACTAGCCGGGCGAGGTGGCGGGTGCCTGTAGTCCCAGCTACTCAGGAGGCTGAGGCAGGAGAATGGCGTAAACCCGGGAGGCGGAGCTTGCAGTGAGCTGAGATCCGGCCACTGCACTCCAGCCTGGGTGGCAAAGCAAGACTCCGTCTCAAAAAAAAAAAAAAAAAAAGAAATCTTAAGTCAATTATCCAAGTCACCCATTTTTTTTTTTTTTTGAGGTGGAGTCTGGCTCTGTTGCCAAGGCTGGAGTGCAACGTGATCTTGGCTCACTGCAACCTCCGCCTCCTGCGTTCAAGCAATTCTTGTGCCTCAGCTTCCCAAGTAGCTGGGATTACAGGCATGAACCACCACATCTGGCTTATTCTATTTTTAGTAGAGGCAGGATTTCACCATGTTGGCCAGGCTGGTCTCAAACTCTTGACCTCAGGTGATCTGTCTGCCTCGGCCTACCAAAGTACTGGGATTACAGGTGTGAGCCACTGTGCCGGGCCCCACAAGTCTCCCGTTTCTAAGCAAGACCACCAGTAAGATGATCCAAACACACAGAACTGATTCTCCAGGACAGGAGAATTCTCATCTTCTTATCAACCAGGTGGTAAAGTTTACATTAGTCTATCAATAATGTTTTTTTGTTGTTGTTATTGTTTTTTCTGGAGACAGAAATCTTGTCCTGCTGCCCAGGCTAGAGTGCAGTAGTGCTATCTCAGTTTACTGCAACCTCTGCCTCCCAGGTTTAAGCATTTCTCATCCCTCAGCTTCCCAAGTAGCTGGCATTACAGGCATGAGCCATCAAGACTGGGTAATTTTTGTCTTTTTAGTAGAGATGGGGTTTCACCATGTTGGCCAGGCTGGTCTTGGATTACTGGCCTCGAGAGATCTGCCCACCTTTGCCTCCCAAAGTGCTGAGAGTACAGGCATGAGCCACTGCACCTGTCTATCTACAATTTGGTCAATGATAGCCTCCTTCCTTAAAACAAGCCCAAATTCTGAGTTCTTTTTTTTTTTTTTTTTTCGTTGTTGTTGTTGAGACGGAGTCTCGCTCTGTCGCCCAGGCTGGAGTGCAGTGGCCGGATCTCAGCTCACTGCAAGCTCCGCCTCCTGGGTTTACGCCATTCTCCTGCCTCAGCCTCCCGAGTAGCTGGGACTACAGGCGCCCGCCACCTCGCCCGGCTAGTTTTTTGTATTTTTTTAGTAGAGATGGGGTTTCACCGTGTTAGCCAGGATGGTCTCGATCTCCTGACCTCGTGATCCGCCCGTCTCGGCCTCCCAAAGTGCTGGGATTACAGGCTTGAGCCACCGCGCCCAGCCCTGAGTTCTTATTGGAAGCAAAAGCACACTTTTGCCAGTAGAGGCAAATGAACAATGGCCAGCTGTAGGGCTTCTACAATTAGCAGCAGGGGTTGTATTACCTGCATAGTTTGGCCTTGAAGGTGCAGGCGATCTTTGCAGGCCACCTCATAGAAGTCATAATACTCCAGAAAGGACTTTTCCATCACCCCTCTGGAAAACAAGCAGAAAAGTTAAGTCAGAAACCTAGGGGTACAGGTCACCCCTTCCTCACCTAACCTTTTTTTTTTTTTCCCCAGATGGAGTCTTGCTCTGTCACCCAGGCTGGAGTGCAGTGGCGCAATCTCAGCTCCCTATGACCTCTGCCTCTTGCGTTCATGCAATTCTCCTGCCTCAGCCTCCTGAGTAGCAGGGATTACAGACATGTGCCACCACGCCTGGCTAATTTTTGTTTTTAGTAGATATGGGGTTTCACCATGTTGGTCAGGCTGGTCAGGAACTCCTAACCTCAAGTGATCCGCCTGCGTTGCCTCCCAAAGTGCTGGGATTACAGGTGTGAACCACCACGCCTGGCCTCCTTACCTAACCTTAATGCCAAATTAAACACCTACCATTCCCAAGTCCAAATCTGTTTTCTACAAAGATCTTTTTATTTTATTTTTTATTTTTTAAGTTTTTTGAGACTGAGTCTCGCTCTTTTGCCCAGGCTGGAGTGCAGTGGCACAATCTTGGCTCACTGCAACCTCCACCTCCCGGGTTCAAGTGATTCTCACGCCTCAGCCTCCTGAGTAGCTGGGATTACAGGTGCGTGCCAACACACCCAGGTAATTTTTGTATTTTTAGTAAAGATGGGGTTTCAGCATGTTGGTCAGGCTGGTGTTGAACTTCTGACCTCGTGATCTGCCCTCCTTGGCCAGTCAAAGTGCTAGGATTACAGGCGTGAGTCACCATGCCCTGCCTCTACAAGGATCTTTAAATGGAAAATGGAAAAAGGAACATCTAATTGCCTGTGGTTGACTTCCCCGACACGTTGGGAATTATGAGAGTGACTGTAAATATTCACCATTTGTTTTCTTTTTGAGACAGGGTCTTGCTGTTACCCAGGCTGGGGTACAGTGGTGTGATCACAGCTCACTGCAGTCTCAACCTCCTAGGCTCAAGCAATCCTCCCACCTCAGCCTCCTGAGTGGCTGTGACTGCAGGAGCATGCCATCACACCTGGCTAATTTTTAAATTTTTGTAGAGATGGGGTCTCCCTATGTTGCCCAGGATGGTCTCAAACTCCTGGGCTCAAGTGATCCTGCCTCCTCAGCCTCCCAAAGCACTAGGATTATAGGTATGAGCCACCACCAGGCCAGTACTCACCATTTGAATCCCAACTTCAACTCATGACTTGCTTCAGCTCAATTGTTTTTCATCGGCCATCCCTAATCGCAAACCCTACTCAAAATTCTCCTAGAAGTTTATTTATCTAACCCTGACATTGCTCATCCAGTTTTGGCACTTAAAAATAAACTTCAGGCCAGGCACAGTGGCTCAAGCCTGTAATCCCAGCACTTTGGGAGGCCGAGACGGGCGGATCACGAGGTCAGAAGATCGAGACCATCCTGGCTAACACGGTGAAACCCCATCTCTACTAAAAAAACACAAAAAACCAGCAAGGTGAGGTGGCGGGCACCTGTAGTCCCAGGTACTCAGGAGACTAAGGCAGGAGAATGGCGTAAACCCGGGAGGCAGGGCTTGCAGTGAGCTGAGATCCGGCCACTGCACTCCAGCCTGGGCGACAGAGCGAGACTCCATCTCAAAAAAATAAAAAATAAAAAAATAGGCCGGGCGCGGTGGCTCAAGCCTGTAATCCCAGCACTTTGGGAGGCCGAGACGGGCGGATCACGAGGTCAGCAGATCGAGACCATCCTGGCTAACACGGTGAAACCCCGTCTCTACTAAAATATACAAAAAATTAGCCGGGCGAGATGGCGGGCGCCTGTAGTCCCAGCTACTCGGGAGGCTGAGGCGAGAGAATGGCGTAAACCCGGGAGGCGGAGCTTGCAGTGAGCTGAGATCCGGCCACTGCACTCCAGCCTGGGCGACAGAGTGAGACTCCGTCTCAAAAAAAAAAAAAAAAAAAAAAAAAAAAAAAAAAAAATAATAATAATAATAAAAATAAACTTTAGCACTAAGAAATGAGTTTATTATGAAGTGCTCTACACATTTGGCTGGAAGAAAAGTACATCCAAGCCTTCATCAAACTGGAAACTCCCTGAGGGTGTGGACTGCCTCTCCCAAAGGCTTGGCGTTCTCCAACAGAGTAGCTCTCTGAACTTCCTCTTGGGTAACCCTCAGCCACTTGTTCTTTAAAAGCAGGAACCACATCTTTCCTTCTTCTCTATCTCCCTCTGGTGCCCAACACTGTCTCTGCCCCAAAGTTCCTCAAAGGTGCCAACTACGCAAGTGCCCCAAAAGAATAATACCAAGCAAGCCCTCTTGACACATACCGTAGGGGTTCAGGACAGGGACACTTTCCTTCCATCATGTCACAGACTGCAACTCTGATGGTCTCGTGCCGGATACATTCATTATAGTTTTTGCTGTCTCCTGGATGTCTCTCCTGTAATGTAACAGATGCCAGAGTATCCCAAAATTTAAGCAGAAAGAAAGCCAATGGGAAGAGACTTCAAGATTAGTATGGGGTATGTAAGCCAGTCATACAAACTAAAAAGATACCTTTCCCACTGTATGGCAGATCCATGAAGAGCAACCACACCTTTATTTTTGACACCATTCACCCCCACCACCCTCCAAATATACCATCAGGTTGCAGGTCATTTGGCCTATAACCAGCAAACTAGATCCACATTATTTTCCTGAATGTGAAATGAAAGGCCTATCAAGTAAAGATTACAAGGGAAATAACCAAACATAAGAATGATGGTAGGGTTGCTAAGCCTTGTGGCATGCACCAGTAGTCCCAGCTACTCAGGAAGCCGAGGTGTGAGGATCACTTGAGCCCAGGAGTTTGGGTCCAGCCTAGACAACAAAGTAAGATCCTGTTTTTTCAGTTTTTCTTTTTGGAGACAGGGTCTTTGCAGTTGCCCAGGCTGCAATGCAGTGGCACAATCATAGCTAACTGCAGCCTTGACCGCCTGGGCTCTAGGGATCCTCGAACTCCTGGGCTCTAGCAATCCTCCCACTTCGGCCTCCTGAGTAGCTGGGACTAAAGACATTAGTCACCACAGCAGGTCCCAAGTTTTTATTTTTTATTATTTATTTGTTTTTTGAGTTTTGCTCGTCGCCCAGGTTAGAGTGCAATGGCACGATCTCAGCTCACTGCAATCTCCGCCTCCTGGGTTCCAGCAATTTTCCTGTCTCAGCCTTCCAAGTAGCTGGGATTGTAGGTGCCCGCTACCATGCCCAGCTAATTTTTGTATTTTTTAGTAGAGACAGGGTTTCACCATGTTGGCCAGGCTGGTCCTGAACGCCTGACCTCAGGTAATCCACCCGCCTCAGCCTCCCAAAGCGCTGGGATTACAGATATGAGCCACTGCACCCGGCTTATTTGTCTTCTATTTTAAAAATTTTTAAGAGGCGGGCTCTTGCTTTGTCGTCCAGGCTGGAAAGTGGTGGCATGATCAGAGGTTACTGCTGCCTTGAATTCCTGGGCTCAAGCGATGCTCCTCTCCTCAGCTTCCCAAGTAGCTGGGACTCAAGATGCATGTCATAATGCCCAGCTATTTTTTTTTTTTTCGGTAGAGACAAGGTCTCACTAGGTTGCCCAGGCTGGGAAACACTTGTCTTTTTAGGGGCAGAAAAAAAAAGAAAGAATGATGGTGGGACAAAAAGGTATAAATGAAGTAAAGAGTCTCAGTGTGGAAAACCTTTAGGCATCAACAAGTAAAGGATGCTTCCTGGTTAACCCCTTTACCTGTTATATGTCTCTAGGGTCCCACCATCATTGAACCAATTATTATAAATCAGAAGTAGGGCTGGGCCCGATGGCTCATGCCTGTACTTCCGACACTTTGGGAAGCCAATGCAGGCGGATTGCTTGAGTTCAGAAGTTCAGGATCAGCATCGGCAACATGGTGAGATCCCGTCTCTATAAAAAATACAAAAATTAGCTGGGCATTGGTGGTGTGCACCTGTCGTCCCAGCTACTCAGGAGGCTGAGGCAAGAGGATGGCTAGAGCCCAGGAGTTCCAGGCTTCAGTGAGCTATGACTGTGCCACTGTACTCCAGCCTGGGTGACAGAACAAGACTTTGTCTCAAAGAAATAGTAAAATTAGAAATAACTCTATCAGAAGCAGAACTTAAAACTTTTTTTTTTTTTGAGACGGAGTCTCGCTGTGTCGCCCAGGCTGGAGTGCAGTGGCGCGATCTCGGCTCACTGCAAGCTCCGCCTCCCGGGTTCCCGCCATTCTCCCGCCTCAGCCTCCTGCTGGGACTACAGGCGCCCGCCACCGCGCCCGGCTAGTGTTTTTGTATTTTTAGTAGAGACGGGGTTTCACCGTGTTAGCCAGGAGGGTCTTGATCTCCTGACCTCGTGATCCGCCCGCCTCGGCCTCCCAAAATGCTGGGATTACAGGCTTGAGCCACCGTGCCCAGCCAAGAACTTAAAACTTTCAAAAGATAAACTTCAACTTTGGTCTAGAAAGCCAATATAAACAGGGTCTCACTATGGTGTGAATGGAAGGGGAGTACAGTCTCCTCTTCTTTACTTTTTCCTGTGCTCTTCTCCTCTTACCACCAACCCCAGTCAATTAGAGCCGTGGCCTCTGATAAAAGCAGCTGATGGGCCAGGCGCGGTAGCTCACACCTATAATCCCAGCACTTTGGGAGGCCGAGACAGGTGGATCACGAGGTCAGGAGTTGGAGACCAGCCTGGCCAAAATAGTGAAACTCCGTCTCTACTAAAAATATAAAAATTAGCTGGGTGTGGTGGTGCGTGCTTGTAAATAAATAAATAAAATACAAAATAAAAACAACTGCAAGTCATTGTAGAAGTAAAAAATAAAAAACACAAGGCTGGGCAGGGTGGCTCACACCTGTAATCCCAGCACTTTGGGAGGCTGACGTGGGCAGACTGCTTGAGGCCAGGAGTTCAACACAAGCTTGGCCAACATGGCGAAACCCCATCTCTACTACAAATACAAAAATCAGCCAGGCGTTGTGGTGTGTGCCTGTAATCCCAGCTACTTTAGGAAGGCTGAGGCACTACAATCGCTTGAACCTGGGAGGCAGAGGTTGCACTGAGCTGAGATCACACCACTGCACTCCAGCCTGGGTGACAGAACGAGAGCCTGCCTCCAAAAAAAAAAAAAGACAAGACCTACAAATCAGCTCCTGCTAATGAGGTCTATTTCTTTTTTTTTTTTTTTTTTTGAGACAGAGTCTTGCTCTGTAGCCCAGGCTGGAGTGCGGTGGCCAGATCTCAGCTCACTGCAAGCTCCGCCTCCTGGGTTCACGCCATTCTCCTGCCTCAGCCACCCGAGTAGCTGAGACTACAGGCGCCCGCCACCTCGCCCGGCTAGTTTTTTTGTATTTTTAGTAGAGACGGGGTTTCACCGTGTTAGCCAGGATGGTCTCGATCTCCTGACCTCGTGATCCGCCCGTCTCGGCCTCCCAAAGTGCTGGGATTACAGGCTTGAGCCACCGCGCCCGGCATGAGGTCTATTTCAATTAGAATCTCCTCCTGAAATGACTGTTTGGAGAAAGGATGGATTAGGAAATAATTTTAGTTAACTTTTGAAGACAGACTCGGTGGTTCACGCCTGTGATCCCACCACTTTGTGACGCTGAGGCAGGCTGATCACCTAAGGTCAGGAGTTCGAGACTAGCCCGGCCAACATGGTGAAACGCCATTTCTACTAAAAATACAAAAATTAGCCAGGCGTGGTGGTGTGTGCTTGTAGTCCTAGCTACTCGGGAGGCTGTGGCAGAACTGCTTGACCCCGGGAAGTGGAGCCAAGATCAAGCCACTGCACTCCAGTCTGAGCGAGTGAGACTCTGTCTCAAAAAAAATTTTTTTTTTCATTTTTGAAAGGTATTTTGTTATCCTTTGTTCAGGTCTACAGAGAAATAATCAAAGTTGGTGTCATCTGTAGTAGTTTAAAAATAAATTAAGCTGGCCAGGCATGGTAGCTCACACCTGTAATCCCAGCACTTTTGGAGGCCGAGGCGAGTGGATCACCTGAGGTCAGGAATTCGAGACCAGCCTGGCCAACATGGTGAAACCCCTTCTCTACTACAAATACAAAAAATTAGTCAGGCATGGTGGTATGTGCCTGTAATCCCAGCTACTCGGGCGGCTGAGGCAGAAGAATCACTTGAACCTGGGAGGCAGAGGTTGCTATGAGCCAAGATTGCACCATTACACTCCAGCCTGGGTAACAAGAATAAAACTCTGTCTTAATAAATAAATTAATTAATTAATTAAGCTGTTCTAATCACCTATCTGGAATCATTTTCTTTTGGGACTATCACTGTAACTTTTTCCCGTGCTCATGAGTAATTCAGGAAGGCACATCGGAATAGTGGGAGAACTTGGGCTCCAATGTAAGTCTGGGGTCCTATCTTGAACTGTGTCCTTGTGAAAGTTAATTAACCTCTCTGAGGCAACATTATTTCACTTGAAAACGGGAATAACAATATTTAACCTCACATAGTATGAAGGTTAAACAAGAAATTACATAAAAAAACTCAGTAGTGTCCAGCACAGAGCATGCTCTTGGAAAAATGTGAGTTTTCTCCACCTTCTCATTGGCACCGTTAACTCAAAAAGTCTTGCCCAGGACTCCTAATGACTCCTTTGGCTCTGCAGGCAACAGTCCTTCATAACTCCAGAAGAACAGCTGGCTGAACAGTAGTCCCTATAGAGTAACTTCAGCGGATGCTGAGGATACAGGCACACAGAACCCACTAGATGCCACAACCCCCAAAGCAGGCTCAGAATTAATTTCCAATTGAGTCCACTGACTTCCCTGTTGTAAAGGAATCCAAGTCACATACTTATTGTAACTGTCACAAATAAAAAATTTCATTATTATTATTTTTTGGGGAGCAGGGAGGACGGAGTTTCGCTTGTCGCCCAGGCTGGAGTGCAATGGCGTGATCTCAGCTCACTGCAACCTCTGCCTCCAGGGTTCAAGCGACCACGCCCAGCTAATTTATTATTTTTAGTAGAGACAGGTTTTCACCATGTTCGCCAGGCTGGTCTCAAACTTCCGACCAGTTAATTTTTAGTAGAGTCGGGGTTTTACCAGGTTGGCCAGGCTGGTCTCAAACTGCTGACCTCAGGTGATCCACCTGCCTGCCTCAGCCTCCCAAAGTGCTGGGATTACAGGCATGAGCCACCATAGCCGGCAAAAAATTTCATTACTAAAAAACACGTCAATTGCCTTTTTTTCCTATAGCAACAACTGTAGTACATGGGGCTGTGCTAGGTCCAAAACAAAACAAAACAAAAAACCTCCCAAGCAGATCTCTTTTTTTTTTTTTTTTTTTTTGAGACGGAGTCTCGCTCTGTTGCCCAGGCTGGAGCGCGGTGGCCGGATCTCAGTTCACTGCAAGCTCCGCCTCCCGGGTTCACGCCATTCTCCTGCCTCAGCCTCCTGAGTAGCTGGGACTACAGGCGCCCGCCACCTCGCTCGGCTAGTTTTTTTGTATTTATTTTTAGTAGAGACGGGGTTTCACCATGTTAGCCAGGATGGTCTTGATCTCCTGACCTCGTGATCCGCCCGTCTCGGCCTCCCAAAGTGCTGGGATTACAGGCTTGAGCCACCGCGCCCGGCCGCAGATCTCTTAAAACACTATTCTGGCCGGACATGGTGGCTCACGTCTATAATCCCAGCACTTTGGGAGGCCGAGGCAGGCGGATCACCAGGATGGGAGTTTGAGACCAACCTGGCCAATATGGTGAAACCCCGTCTCTACTAAAAATACAAAAATTAGCCAGGTGTGGTGGTGCACACCTGTACTCCCAGCGATTTGGGAGGCTGAGACAGAATGGCTTGAACCTGGGAGGTGGAAGTTGCAGTGAGCCGAGATTGCACCACTGCACTCCAGCCTAGGTGACAGAGCAAGACTCTGTCTCAGAAAAAACAAACAAACAAACAAAAAACAAAACAAAACAAAATAACCAACCAACCAACCAACCAAAAACACTAGTCTACTCCCCAGAGCCAGGCTCATCTGGACTTACCTGTTCAAAGCCAGGCTCATTGTGATAGGGGTTCTCAGTCATCAGGGACTGGATAGAGATGAGCACGGAGGAGATGCTCTGGGCTGGGCTCCAGGCAGGTCCAGTCCATGTACTGTAAACACATCAGAAGGAAGGGAGGGTGAGGCAGAGAAAGAACAGGGAACAAGTACCCTGGGGCCCGGCAACACCACCATAAGTGACTCACCATAAATTTCTCTTTCACTATTAATATTCTGGAATTTCCCAGCCTCTGTCTCATGCTCATGTTCTGATTTCAGCAGAAATCAGTCAATTGCCTAATCCTCATATCAAGGGGGGCAAAAGAATAGGTAAAAGCAAGCTATGTAACTTTGAAGGGATTTTCTTTGTACTAGAAACAGTTATGACAATCAAAACAAAAGAAATTAGGTAAGCAATTAGCTCCAAAAGTTGTCTAAATGTTAATCTCTGTGGATCTCAAAGAGCTCATTTATGGGTGGTGATGGAGTTAGTGAGGGGGGAGAGAAGTTGAACACAGAGGCAAACAGGTGACTGAAGTCATCTGGTTAGAGGCCATGTGGTGGGGCTATTGGGGATCCAGTTTTGTATCAAACCCCCAAGGACTGTCAAATTCTCTTAAGACTACATAACTCTACCAAAGGACAGGAAGAGTGTGCTTCCAGACAGTGGAAGGTGTGAAAATAATATATGGAAAACATCAAATACCAAAATTGCTCCTCTCTTTCTTAAACCTATCCAAGTATTAGGGGGAGTGGGCAGCTTGGATGTTAATGACATTTATTTTTAGCTCAATTAATTGAAGAGATGGCACTGGAGCTGGAAGCCAAACACAACCTAAGCCAGGACTGGCTTGTTCAAGTTGATTGCCCACTTCCCTTTCCCTGCGGTACCTGAGGAAAGCCCAAGTGAGTAATGCCTAATGGTAACTTCACTGGGGGCTGCTCTTAAGTCCTCTCTCTTTTCAGCTTTGCTTCCCCAGAAACTCTAGACCTACCCCTCTCTGAAGCTTTACAACAGTGTCAACTCTCATTAAATTTATTTAGTCAGTGAGTCAGCCCAACATTGTTTTCTAGGTAGAGAGGGGAAAAAAGAAACAAGGCTGATGAAGCTACTACAATCAACTAGGAACACCTAAGAATTTTCTTTTCTTTCTTTTTTTGAGACAAAGTCTCCCTCTGTCACCCAGGCTGGAGTGCAGTGGCGTGATCTTGGCTCACTGCAACCTCTGCCTCCCAGGTTCAAGCAATTCTCATGCCTCAGTCTCCAGAGTAGCTGGGACTAGAGGCACGCGCCACCATGCCTGGCTAATTTTTGTATTTTTAGTAGAGACAGGGTTTCGCCAGGCCAGGCTGGTCTCAAACTCCTGACCTCAGGTGATCCACCCGCCTCAGCCTCCCAAAGTGCTAGGATTACAGGTGTGAGCCACCACACCTGGCTGAATTTTCTGCTCTGTGATTCTTTACAGCAAATTTTCAATTTCAGGACAGCTTTTCCTTGTCTACCTAACACACTTCTACTACTTTTACCCCACTGTCCTGTCGTTGGTATCTCAAAAGAGTTTTATATTGACCCAATGAGGGAGAGCCTACTCTGAGACATGCTTTCATGAACAAACTTCATACAGAAGCAATGACTAAATTTCTTTACCATCATGGGTTTTAGCCTACTAGCAAAGACAGTTAATTAGGTACCCTTTAAAGTACTTCTTTAAGGACAGCCTCCTTTAAAGGACTTCTTCACTGCCAAAATCACAGCAGAACATATCCCTGGATCTGAGCAAGTTCTACAAAAATGAATCATGTCTAAGTTTATTTCAAATGCTGCCCTTCCCTCACACAAACCTGGAAACATGTTGGATAGCAGGAAAACAGAATCATCAGTTTGGGGGTACTTTCTCAACTTCAACCTGCACGTGTTCTCTGCCCCAGAGAAGTTCAGACCACTATAAAAAGACCAATCCAAAATATGCTAGAAGACATGTCCACACTGAGTTTTCAGACCCCAAAGGCAACTAAAATGGGAACTCTATGAAGCAAAACCTCAGAAGCATCCAGAAAGAAGATGCACTAGAAACTCATTTCATATATAATATGATTTCCACTGGGAGGCCGAGGTAGGTGGATCACGAGGTCAGGAGATCGAGACCATCCTGGCTAACACAGTGAAACCCCATCTCTACTAAAAATACAAAAAATTAGCCGGGCACGGTGGCAGGCACCTGTAGTCCCAGCTACTGGGGAGGCTGAGGCAGGAGAATAGCAGGAACCCGGGAGGCGGAGCTTGCAGTGAGCCAAGATTGTGCCACTGCACTCCAGCCTGGGGGACAGAGCGAGACTCCGTCTCAAAAAAAAAAAAAAAACAGAAAGATTTCCAATCTCAGACATTTGTCATTGTTAAAATACTATAATCAGGTCAAGCATGGAGGCTCATGCCTATAACCCCAGTGCTTTGGGAGCTACAACAGGAGGACTGCTTGAGGACAAGAATTCAAGACCAGCCTGGGCAACATAGTGAGACACCCGCCTCTACCAAAAACAAAAAAAAAAAAACAAAGAAACAAAAGAAAACGAAATCGTAATGATCACCACCACCACCACCACCGCCGCCGCCGCCACTGTCTTCAAAGCAACTTATCGTGAGACTCAAATTAAGACACCCCAAATCTTGAATGGCACAGACCTGCAGCCTTTCTCAACCTGTTCAGGAGAGAAAATAAGGCCTTAATACCCCAGGAGAGTGGTTCTGAAACTGGAGTATGCAGCACAATCATCTGGAGAGCTTGTAAAAAACAGATTACTGGGCCGGGCGTGGTGGCTCACACCTGTAACCCCAGCACTTTGGGAGGCCAAAGTGAGTGGATGATGAGGTCAGGAGATCGAGACCATCCTGGCCAACATGGTGAAACCCCGTCTCTACTAAAAATACAAAAATTAGCTGGGTGTGGTGGCGCACACCTGCAGTCCCAGCTACTCGGGAGACCAAGGCAGGAGAATCGCTTGAATCTGGGAGGCAGAGGTTGCAGTGAGCCGAGATCGCACCACTTGCACCCCAGTCTGGCAACAGAGCAAGACTCTGCCTCAAAACAAACAAACAAAAAACAACCACCAAAAAAACCAGATTTTTGGCCCCAACCCCAGAATTTCTTTTGCAGGTCTAATGTAGGGTCCCAGAAAGTGCTCGGCTACAAGTTCCCAGATGCTCGGGGCCACTCTCTTGGAGAACCACTTCTCAAAGGTTTCCACTGTAATAAATTAACTTCTTCCCTCTGCATCTAGAATGATACTAGTCACATACCATCCTGAGGAGATTTGAGAAGAGTCACTCAATCATTTTCTGTATTCTGTAGTTCAGATGAGGGACTCTGGTTGGTAAAGGCTGACCTAGAGTAATTATCTGCTAACAACCAACTTGGCTACTTAAAAGTCTCCTCTTACCCTAGAATACTCAAGCAGACTTTCCCATTGCGGTAGAAGTTGGGGTTAAACCTCACTGTGTTATTGCCCGTTGTCATCAGTTTGACCCGAGGTGGGTGGATGGGATAGTCGGGCGGACACCGAAACACGAACAGGAAGAAACCCCCTTCATAAGGAGTGTCAAATGGGCCTGTGATCAATGCATGAATCTGCAAAATAAAACCCCATCTCAAAATTGTGAGGTGACGACCCACCCCAACCCCTCCTAGCTACCCTCCACCTACTACCCATACCAGAAGCAGAGCCCATAATCTGGTACACATGTTCTACATCCTCACCATGCAGAAGGAACATCTTGTATTCACTCATACTAATATGTAGGTTTGAAATTTTAAGAAATCTCATTACAGTGGAATGACATCTTACTCAGGGTTACTTCTAAAGTTAGAGCCCAAGGCAAAAACTGAACCTAGTCAAAATCACTCAAGTATCCCTTAAAACTCTCTTAAAGCATGTTTTTTGTGTGTGTGTGTGCAGACCTCCCTGATCAGTGTTACATATAATGGATAAAACACCACTGTGCAAAAATATAATATGCTTATCTATAAAATATAATCCTAGCATTTTTAATTTTAAGAAATCAACACAGATTTTGACTGAATATATGTTTGGATTTGCCCAGGGCAAACATACATATGATGCAACCCCAACCTACATTTATGTGGCACGAAGGGAAAGTACGATGAAAGGAGACGAGGAAAGGGATTGGAGGCCACAGCCCTATGCCACCAACAGAGCAGAGTTAGGGGGTGTGATGGATGCCTAGGATATCTGCTTGCTTCCTCTGCAGAGGATCAAATCTATTGTGGAGGATGTGGCTCAGGCAGCACAAGACTCAGGGTCCACTCAGAGCCATTAGACCGTCCCCAGAACTTTCCCCAATACTGTTGGTTTTAAAAAAACAACAAATCAGCTGCCCTGAAAATGACACAATTCTCTTCCCCCTCAAACCATAATTCTATAACAGGATTTCCCTCCCTGAAGGGAGGAAAACCTGAACTGATTCAGTCATATTTCTTCTTCTACAAAGGCTCCTAAGCATTCAGGTCTGCTAAGAATTTGAATAGCAAAAGGAAAAGGATGTGGCAATCCAATGCCTAAGTCTATAGTTCCCACCTTGCCCTCCTGGCAAGACCCTAGGTCATATTCTGGTTCTCAGTCACTTGGAATAGTAAACTCAACTGGTCTCAACATGGCATCAACTCTGGGACCCCAGGTACTAGGCTGTTAACACTGGTACTTGACTGAGGACAAGATGTCCCAGGAAAAACATTTCCAATCACATAAAAAGAAAAAAATAAGTATCAAGGGAAATCTACTTAAAACAACAAAAAAAGATACACCAACAATACAAAATCTGAATTTTTACTGTAAGAAATTTACCGTAAGAAAATTATGTGTTTTAGTTAAACGGCATTAGGTTTAGGAAATCTGGTTTCTTTCAACATCAGTTTAAGTGCAACTGCACTTCTGTGGGTAGAGCACTCAGTGACAGAAAAGCCTAGGTATCTATGCTAGAGAAATGTGACATTATGTACTAAGCTTTCTCTCTGTGTGGAGGACAAGAGAGGTATACTCTTTGGGGTGGAAGGGATATTCAAACGCAACCAGTAAGGACAGGATCCTGAACAAAGTCCTTTAACCACAAACACTTCAGTCAAGCTTGCCCTATCTCAACCTTCCTTACATCTGATTTATAGTACCATAGTTAATGTCAAGAGTAATGGGATGGGGGAAGAGCTGGGTAGTACAATGGATAGGGTGACCATGTAATTTATTATCCAAACAGGAGCACTTTTGAGAGTGAAAGAGAGCCCGATAGTCAAGCTGCGACAACAGACATGAACTGGGATTTTCCAAGCCAATCAGTACCTATGGGTACACTAATAACAGACACCTCTTCAAAGCGCTGCTCCACCTCACTATGTGACCTTGGACAAGCCATTTACTCTCCTGGGGTCTTGATTTCTTCATCTGTGTAATCAGAGAGGTGAGCTGAACAATCTCTTTTAGGCTTTTCCAACCTTATGGCCCCCGATTTCCCAAAAACCCCCAAACTCCCATCAAGTTACATACCTTAGTCATGTCAACAGTATCAGGTACAACGAACATTCCTGGAGGAGGCTCCTTATAAATGGACATGATATCCCTGTATAACACCAAGAGGAGGTGGGGGAAGGAGTGAGGAAGGTGGGGAAAGGGGGAATCCCTTGAGCGGGACAGTTGTTATCACCTCAATGAGGCCAGGGTTTGAGAAAGTGGTGCTTGGTACCGCAAGTGTTTGTACTGTCTTGTTGGCTGAGAAATCCCAGCTGAGTACTTCTCAGGCAGGCAGAGAGCAATTATCAAAAGGACATTGTTTCCTCAGGGGGAGGGGAGGGAGAGGGGAAAAAAAAAATCAGAGATCCCAATGGCATCAAATGTCAGCCTGGAAAAGCCACTTTCCACTTACTCTCACTTCCTCCCACATGGCAATTCATTCACTCCCCACCTCCATGATTCTCAGGTACTACAGCTGAATGCTAAATGAAGATTTTTTAGTAACTGGAAAGGCATCATCAACTCCACTAAAAAACTAATTCTATTAACTATACAGTGGACTCTTGTTGGTAAGGGGATTGTATGAAGCAAGCCAGCCAGCAGGGAGTAAGACTCTCATATATCATGGTGGTCTTCCTGCCCAGGGGACTAAGGGTAGAGATCTCTTCAGGCTGGGGAGGCACCCTCAGAAAGCACTGGGAATCTCCCATCTGGAAGGTGACATGTGGACTTCTATAGGAGATGAGAAGATTTCTGAGTCATATCTCACCAACTGGAATGACCCGTTGAGAGTAAGGGGCTAAAGAAAACATTCTAGGTGGGGAAAAGTCTAGGGACTTGCTAGGGTGGGTAGGGACATAAAAAGGGCAAACAGCCGACAGAGCAGAGCAAAGAAGTATTGGCCAAACTCAAAGGTATGTCAGCTAATTGGATGACTGAAATAGCTGAAGGAGGAAAAGAGTTGAGTGCTGAGTTTCAGTAAGAGGTGGCAACCCCTCCAGAGTTCACCTCCTGTGTCAGGCACTGTGCCAGGTACTTTATACACATTGTATTAATTTTTATTACAACCTTGAAAAAGTAGACACAGTGACATGTGAAAGGACGTGGAACATGGGGAATAACACCTAAATGAAGATGCCTACGATGGGGGCATGGGGAGAAGTCAAACATGTTTCAGGATTAATAGCAGCTAAAGAGTACTGCCCTTTTCTTATGCGATAAGTACTATTCTACGTGCTTTTGGAAAACATTATCCACTAAATGATAGGATCTAAAATCAGTCACCCAAGAAATAAGCACAGAAAGGACTTAGGCCTTTGTTCCTATATTTGAATTGAGTATATTTGCTTCATAAAAGTAAAACAGATGATCCAGAAAGGGTGGGGAGTGGGGGGAGGGAAAATACAAGGAAGAAGCTCCTGAGTGGGATATTACAATCCAGAGTGGCACTGGGGAAGTGGGGGGAGGTAGCCTGTGTTTCTGGAAGAGGCGTAAGAGGGGACAGCTTTGGGACAGTGGAAAAGGGGTTCAAGGAAAGATTCGGGTGAGGGAGGCGATCTAGACCTGGGGAAAGGACTGTGTGGAGGGAATCTGAGGAAAACAGAGGATAAAAACAAAGGCTGGCTCGAGTCAGAGGCAGGGCAAAGGAAGATAAGTTCGTCTGTGTTAGGAACGGGGCTCCAGAGAAGACAGGGGACCGATGGGTGGGGCCTGCGGGCAGCATCTAGCAAGGTTGGGGTGGGGAAGGGGAAATAGGGGCGGCGCCGAAGGCGGGAGGGGGTGTTACTGAAGCGCGAAAGGGTCGGGTTTCCACCCGGAGGTGGGAGGGGTGGGGGAAGGTGGCCGGAATGAAGACGGAGGGCTCACGGGAGGTTGTCGAGGGGCGGGGTCGGATCTGGGCACACGAGGCGGGGGTTGGTGCTTGTGGGGCTGGGGGGGGGGGGAGAAGGGACTTGGATCCCGACGCCCGGAGCTGGCAAGATTTGGGTCGTGGAGGTGTGCCGCCGCCAGGGCAGCGCAGCGGGTGGGGGGTGAGTTGTAGTGGGAAAGGGTGGGGGGCGGGGAAGGTCGAGCCCCGGAGCTCGGGGCTGGGGGAGGAAAAACCCCGGCTCACCGCTTGATCCGGAGTAGACACTGCGGCGCGGTGCGCTCGCCGTCCCAGTCGGAGCTGAGCGTGGGGTCCCAGTGGCTAAGCAGCGCGGCCCCGTGGGCAGCGGCCGAGGGCGGGAGCCCGGGCAGCGGAGCCAGGCCGCTCCCCGGGCTCCCGGCCCCGCCCGCTGCCGCTGCCGCCGCCCACACATCCGGCAGGAAAGGCGGCCCAAACCCGCCGCCGCTGCCGCTAACGCCAACAACACCAGCAACGCCGCTCGCCCCGGGGCCCGCCGCCCCGGCGCCCGCCGTCGCCGCCTCCTCAGTCGGACTCTCCGCCATCGCTGCTTCGCTTCCGGGACTACTCGGCAGCACGTCCGCCGACCAGAGCGGCCGCTGCTACCGCCAGCTCCCGCACCACCGAGAACCGGGCCAGAGTGTCCCCACCCTCCGCTTCCACAGCCCAGACGGTGCTGGCTCCGCCCACCCCCGCCCCAACCAGCGAGAGGCGCTCTGCAAGAGCGTCCACCTACGGTCCTCCAGGACGGGAGGGGTGGGAACTAGCAGGCCGCGAGGGTTTTGGGCTGGTGAGGGTCCTGCGCTGTGCGGAAGGAGCGGGAGAGCCCAATTCAAGTGTTGAAAGGGGAGAAGAGAGGGGGGAGTTGGGGAGGAAGGGCCATATCATTCCCGTTAACGGCGGCGACCGTCAGACGTGTCCATGGTTAGGATTGGGGATCCAGCATCCTCGTGGGAAGCTCAGTAGAGAGGTTGACTCGCTTTGGGCCCCTTCTCTGGGAAAGGCTCTGCGATTGATACCCCCTGCACCTTTGTGCACCCAGGGCAGGATACCATTGCCCTTACCTGCAACAGGACCAAGAAAGGACTCAACTTGGATTGAAAAGCTACCTCTTTTAGAATTTATTCAACATATATTTATGAAGGGCCTACTAAATGCCAGTCACTGTTGCTAGTCGTTGTCATAGGGATAATGAAACAGAACTAGAGAAGCTTGGTGAGAGGAAGAAAAATCAGGCCTCCTGACTCCAAGCTTGGTACTTTTTCTTCCCACAAATATTGGAATATACAGGAATCAAGGGACTGTGAGTGTAAACCCTGAGGATTCTTTGGGTCTTTCCTGAGATGTTGAAAGTGAAAAATAATCGGCCAGGCTCAGTGGCTCACGCCCGTAATCCCAGCATTTTGGGAGGCCAAGGTGGGCGAATCACGAGGTCAGGAGTTCGAGACCACCCTGACCAACATGGTGAAGTCCCGTCTCTATTAAAAATACAAAAATTAACCGGGCGTGGTGGTGCGCACCTGTAATCCCAGCTACTCAGGAGGCTTAGGCAGGAGAATCGCTTGAACCTGGGATGCGGAGGTTGCAGTGAGCCGAGATCGTGCCACTGCACTCCAGCCTGGGTGAAAGAGACTCGAAAAAAAAAAAAAAGTCTGGCTTTAGAGCCTTTTTTTTTTTTTTTTTTTTAGAGGGAATCTCGTTCATGTCACCCAGGCTGGAGTGCAATGGTGCAATCTTGGCTCACTGCAATCACCACCTCCTAGGTTCAAGCGATTCTCCTGCCTCAGCCTCCCCAGTAGCTGAGATTACAGGCATGCCTCTATGCCTGGCTGATTTTTTGTATTTTTTTTAGTAGAGGCGAGGCATGCCTCTACACCTGGCTAATTTTTTGTATTTTTTTTAGTAGAGGCAAGGTCTCACCGTGTTGGCCAGGAAGGTCTCCAACTCCTGTTGGAGTTGGATCATATGATCCACCCTCCTCGGCCTCCCAAAGTGCTGAGATTACAGAAGTCATCCACCCACCGGACCTTTCCTGGCTTTTAGAGTTTTATGAATTTACAATAATGGAATGCAGACCTGAAGGATAATGACTAACATTTATGGAGAGCTAGAAATTGATTTGTTTTGTTTTGAGACAGCGTCCCACTCTGTCACCCAGGATGGAGTGCAGTGGTGGGATCACAACTCACTGCAACCCCCGCCTCAGCCCTCCGAGTAGCTGGGATTACAGGCATGTGCCACCGTGCCCGGCTAATTTTTGTATTTTTCTGTAGAGGCAAGGTTTCACCATGTTGCCCAGGTTGGTCTCGATCGAACTTCTGGGGTCAAGCAATTCTCCTGCCTTGTCCTCCCAAAGTGCTGGGGATTACAGGCATGAGCCACCGTGCTTGGCCTAAAAATTATTTTTTTAGCAGGCATGTATTTATTTATTTTATTTTATTTTTTCGAGACAGAGCCTCACTCTGTCGCCCAGGCTGGAGTGCAGTGGCCTGATCTCAGCTCACTGCAACCTCTAGCAGACATTTATTGAGTGTTTAATATGTGGCAGGCACTTTGTATACTTTGGCTTTATTCCTCTCAACACTCAGTGAAGTAGTAGGTACTATTATTATTACTATTTTTTTTATTGAGTGGGAGTCTCTCTCCATCCCCCAGGCTGGAGTGCAGTGGCGCGATCTCGGCTGACTGCAAACTCCGCCTCCTGGGTTTATGCCATTCTCCTGCCCTTGCCTCCCAAGTAGCTGGGACGACAGGCTGCCCACCACCACACCCAGCTAGTTTTTTATATTTTTAGTAGAGGTGGGGTTTCACTGTGTTAGGATGGTCTCGATCTCCTGACCTTGTGATCCCCCCGCCTTGACCTCCCAAAGTGCTGGGATTACAGGCATGAGCCTCCACGCCTGGCTGTAGGTACTATTATTAATCTGGTCTGATAGATGGAAAAATAGGCTTACACAAGTTCAGTGAATTACATGGGGTCACACTGAGAGCAAGTTGCATAATTGGAACCGTAAACCAAATCTGACTTCTGAGAACAAGTACTAACCACTACGTGACACTCCCACACTTGTATTTTACCTTGTACTAATTACGGTCCCTTGGTACCTGCTGCCCCACCCTCTCTTCTCCCCCCCCCCCGCCCCGCTCCGTGAGAGGGAGGCTTGCTCTGTCACCCAGACTGGAGTGCAGTGGCCTGATCTCAGCTCACTGCAACCCTGCCTCCCAGGTTCAAAGAATTCTTGTGCCTCAGACTCCTGATACTACACCACGTCTGGCTAATTTTGTATTTTCAGTAATTCCTACCTCTCAAGGTTTCCCTAAGGATTAAGTGTGGTATTTCCAGAAGCTTTTGTAAAGTGTGGGCCACCATGCTGATTTTTGTATTTAATTTAATTTTATTTATTTATTTACTTTGAGATGAAGTTTCGCTCTTTTTTTACCCAGGCTGGAGTGCAATGGCACAATCTCGGGTCACCGCAACCTCTGCCTCCCGGGTTCAAGCGATTCTCCTGCCTCAGCCTCCCGAGTAGCTGGGATTACAGGCATGTGCCACCACCCCAGCTAATTTTTAGTAGAGGTGGGGTTTTTCCATGTTGGTCAGGCTGGTCTTGAATTCCCAACCTCAGGTGATCCACCTGCCTTGGCTTCCCAAAGTGCTGAGATTACAGGCGTGAGCCGCCGCACCCGGCCTGTTTTTTTTGTATTTTAAATAGAGACCGGGTTTCACCGTTAGTCATGCTGGTCTCGAAATCCTGATCTCAAGTGATCCACCCCCCTTAGCCTCCCAAAGTGCTGGGATTACAGGCATAAGCTACCCACACTCCCTCTTAACACATATACACACACAACGTGTACACCCTTGGGGCTCTAGACAATGTATTTTATGTAAATCCAGCACAGGGCATGGCACAACTTAGGCACAACATGAAGTGAAATAAATCAATATAGTATATTATGCAGATTTTGCGTTTTGTTGGTATAGTGTTTTATCAGCATAACAAAGATGGCAGAATATCTATAAAAGGATACACAAGGCCGGGAGCAGTGGCTCATGCCTGTACTCCCCGTACTTTGGGAGGCTGAGATGGGCGGATCACCTGAGGTCAGGAGTCCGAGACCAGCCTAGCCAACATGGTGAAACCTCGTCTAAACTAAAAATACAAAAATTAGCTGGTCATGGCGGCAAGCACCTGTAAGCCCAGCTACTCCTGCTGAGGCAGGAGAATTGCTTGAACCCAGAAGACAGAGGTTGCAGTGAGCCAAGATCGTGCCATTTCACTCCAGCCTGGGCGACAGAGTGAGACTCTGTCTCAAAAAAAAAAAAAAAAGGGATACACAAGAAAACATTAACAGTGGTTGCCAGCTGGGTGTGGTGGCTCATGCCTGTAATCCCAGCACTTTGGGAGGTCGAGGCGGGTGGATCATGAGGTCAAGAGATCGAGACCATCCTGGCCAACATAGTGAAACCCCGTCTCTACTAAAAATACAAACATTAGCTAGGTGTGGTGGCGTGCACCTGTAGTCCCAGCTACTTAGGAAGCTGAGGCAGGAGAATTGCTTGAACCTGGGAGGAGGAGGTTGCAGCGAGCCAAGATTGCACAGTGCATGCCTGTAATCCCAGCACTTTGGGAAGCTGAGGCACGCAGATCACTTGAGGTCAGGAGTTTGATACCAGCCTGGCCAACATGGTGAAACTCCATCTCTACTAAAAATACAAAAATTAGCTGGGTGTGGTGGCAGGTACCTGTAATCCCAGCTACTTGGGAGGCTGAGGCAGGAGAATCACTTGAGCCCGGGAGGCAACACGCCACTGCATTCCAGCCTGGGCAACAGAGGGAGACTGTCTCAAAAAAAGAAAAAAAAAAAAAGACTCCAGAATTTTGCTTGATTATTATTTATTCAGTAAGGTGGTCAAAGGTGAGTTTGCTTGGTAACCTCGTACAAAGAAAAACACTATTCCATAGCTCCTCCGTAGCTACAGAATGCAGAGGCCCAGAGGTGGCTCATGGGGTGAGGGGATTCCTCAGTGTGTCTCACCACTGGACCATTATTTTCCAGTACAAGGTCTGGTAGTGATGGGGCAATGAACAGAAAGCCCTTACTTTAGATTCAGATGGAGGTTCAGGTTTTTAATCTGCATCTCTTACCTTCTTTGAAGCCTATTTTTGCAGCCTATAATTTGCAATATAGAATAGTGAAAACTCCTACCTCTCAAAGTTTCCCTGAGGATTATGTATGACATTTCCAGAAGCTTTTGTAAAGTGGCAAGGACTGTACAAATAATTGGCACCTCACTTGCCAGTGTACCTTCTCCCCACTCCAAGCCTTTGCTCATTTTTCCTACTTGGAATACTCTTTTTTTTTTTTTTGAGACGGGACGGAGTTTCACTCTTGTTGCCTAGGATGGAGTGCAATGGTGTGATATCAGCTCACTGCAACCTCTGCCTCCCGGGTTCAAGTGATTCTCCTGCCTCAGCCTCCCAAGTAGCTGGGATTACAGATATACACCACCACACCTGGCTAATTTTGTATTTTCAGTAGAGATGGGGTGTCTCTGTGGTGGTCAGCCTGATCTCGAACTCCTGACCTCAGGTGATCCGCCCGCCTTGGCCTCCCAAAGTGCTGGCATTACAGGCATGAGCCACAACTCCCCGCCGGAATACTCTTTACCTCTACCATATCCTAGGTAGGGAAATCCTAGTTGTTTAACCTCTATGAACCTCTGCTCTTCATCAGCAAAATTGAGAAAATAATAGTAGCTACTAAGATCATGTGATAATGAATGTATAAAATGTCACTGGAAACGTTCAATAATTATTAACTTTTCTTTTCTTTTTTTTTTTTTTTTGAGACGGAGTCTCGCTCTGTCCCCTAGGCTGGAGTGCAGTGGCCGGATCTCAGCTCGCTGCAAGCTCCGCCTTCCAGGTTTAGGCCATTCTCCTGCCTCAGCCTCCCGAGTAGCTGGGACTACAGGCGCCCGCCACCTCGCCCGGCTAGTTTTTTGTATTTTTTAGTAGAGACGGGGTTTCACCGTGTTAGCCAGGATGGTCTCGATCTCCTGACCTCGTGATCCGCCCGTCTCGGCCTCCCGAAGTGCTGGGATTACAGGCCTGAGCCACCGCGCCCGGCAATAATTATTAACTCTTATTATTTATACTCATTCTTCAAGGCTAGCTGCAATATTACTTTTGCTGCTAAACACTGACACTTCCAGGCGTATTATTATTATTTTTTATTTTTATTTTTTTTGAGACGGAGTCTTGCTCTGTCACCCAGGCTGGAGTGCAGTGGCGGATCTCAGCTCACTGCAAGCTCCGCCTCCCGGGTTTATGCCATTCTCCTGCCTCAGCCTCCCGAGTAGCTGGGACTACAGGCGCCCGCCACCTCGCCTGGCTAGTTTTTTGTATTTTTTTTTAGTAGAGACGGGGTTTCACCATGTTAGCCAGGATGGTCTCGATCTCCTGACCTCGTGATCCGCCCGTCTTGGCCTCCCAAAGTGCTGGGATTACAGGCTTGAGCCACCGCGCCCGGCCATTATTATTATTTTTAATTACTCCCTCCTCTGGTTCTCATGGCTGATTGCTCATACCTTTATTATAGCATGCACTATTTTTTATTTTAATGGTTTTTTACTCATCCCTGTGGCCACTAGATATGACCTCCTTCTGAGCAAGAAGCATGGGGGGACCTATCTTTCTGTCACTTGGACCTGATATTCAGTGAGTGTTGCTTAACTGGTGATCAGAATGCAAATAAGAACATGGTAGCCAGCTGCCCTTCCCCTGGCCATAGATCTTATAGTTTTTATATAAAAATATGTTTAGAGGCCAGGTGCAATGGCTCATGTCTGTAATCCCGCACTTTGGGAGGCTGAGGTGGGTGGATCACTTGAGGTCAGGAGTTTGAGATCGGCCTGGCCAACATGGTGAAACCCCGTCTCTACCAAAAATACAAAAATTAGTCGGGCGTGGTGGTGTGTGCCTGTAATCCCAGCTACTTGGGAGGCTTAGGCAGGAGAAGAGCTTGAACCTGGGAGGCAGAGGTTGCAGTGAGCAGAGATCGTGCCATTGCACTCCAGCCTGGGTGACAGAGTGAAACTCAGTCTCTTTCTCTCTATATATACACGTATGTACATATGTGGAGACAAGGTTTCACTTTGTTGCCATATATATATGTGGAAACAAGGTCTTACTTTGTTGCCATATATATATATGGAGACAAGGTCTCACTTTGTTGCCCAGGCTGGTCTTGAACTCTGGCCTCAAATGACTGTCCTGCCTCAGCCTCCCAAAGTGTTGGTATTACAGGCATGAGCTACTATGCTTGGCAGCCATATATCTTAGCATTTACTTCCTCCTCCTCTGCTGTGCTTATTTTTCCTTCTTTTTTTTTCCCCAGTGCTCTCATTTTAACAGTACTATACCTATTACATTTCCAAAAAGGCTGAGCCAAGTTCGCACAGAGAACCTGCAAGTCAGGGCCTGAAGGGCTGCAGGGGATGGCAGCTGCTTAAAGGACCAGTTTACCTCTGGGAGGCCTCTAAGCTGGGGGAGAGGGGAAGGGCCAAACAGAGGCAGCAGAACATAAGCTTCTGCTTTTTAGTTCAGTGCTCACTTTTTCAAGGCCAACACTTCGCTGCTTTCCCCTGGCAGCTTGGGCAGAGGGCAAACATATGCGTCCTTGGAGCCACTCCTATGCCCTCAGAGGTAATTGACACAACTGAGTGGGCCTCCTTCAGGAACCTGGATCAAACCTCTATCTCCTTAGCACTGACTACCCTGCATTGGGCTGTCTCTTGGTGCAACAAGGTTTGGTAGCACCTTGCTCATGGCACCTAGGCAAGTGCCCTCCACCTGACAGGCGTTAGCAAGTGTCCTGGGGTTCAGGGTCACTGCTGTGCCTCAGTCGTCTGAGAAGATACACCATGAAGATCCTTCTCCTTCCCTTCCCTAAAATCCTGGGTCCCATGGCCCTCTGGGGTAGACCTCCAGGGCCCAGCCTTTTGTCTTGGTTAAATGCCAGGGATAAATGAAAAATAATTCCCACCAGGTCATAAACTTTACACTAAATAGAATAATCAGAACTTGGACTAGATGTTTTGAAGCTTCTGATTGTAACATCTTTTTTTTTGTTTGTTTGTTTTTTTGTTTTCTTTTTTGAGATGGCGTCTCACATTGTCACCCGGGCTGGAGTGCAGTGGTGTGATCTCGGCTCACTGCAACCTCTGCCTCCTGGGTTCCAGCCATTCTCCTGCCTCAGCCTCCTGAGTAGTTGGGATTACAGGCGGCGGCCACTACGCCCAGCTAATTTTTTGTATTTGTAGTAGAGACTCAGTTTCACCATGTTGACCAGGCTGGTATTGAACTCCTGACCTCATGAATCACCTACCTTGGCCTCCCAAAGTGCTGGGATTACAGACGTGAACCACCGCGCCAGCCATGACATCTGTTTTTAATAATTTAATAATATCTGTATTATGTTATCCCATTAATTCCCTCTTTGCCACCATTGCTGAACTCTTAAGGTAATGGTTGCTAATTGTTTTCTGCTCACTATTCCTCTGAGAATATAATGAATACAATGGGTCCTCTCCCAAGAACAATGCATTGCTGTATCCACTCAAAATAGTTTACACTAAACAAAATGTGTAAAATAAAAATGGTCTCATCTATGGACCAGTCCATAGACCTTAGATAAAGAACCTTAATGATAAAGTTCTTGGACTAACTAGCCTGGTAGGGGGTAAGGAAGCATTCTTCCCTGACTCTCCAGGACTCCATGGGCCCACCAAGCACATTTACAATCCTGCTGACTTGAGTTTATAAATGCAGCCATTCCAAGGCTGTTTGGAGCCCTTCATGAAGGGACATTCTTTTTAAATAATAATAATAATAATAATAATAATAATTATTATTATTATTTGAGATGGAATCTTGCTCTGTCACCCAGGCTGGAGTGCAGTGGTGCGAGCCTGGCTCACTGAAAGCTCCGCCTCCCAGGTTCATGCCATTCTCCTGCCTTAGCCTCCCGAGTAGCTGGGACTACAGGTGCCTGCCACCACGCCCGGCTAATCTTTTTGTATTTTTAGTAGAGACGGGGTTTCTCCGTGTTAGCCAAGCTGGTCTCAAACTCCTGACCTTGTGATCCGCCTGCCTCGGCCTTCCAAAGTGCTGGGATTATAGGCGTGGGCCACTGTGCCTGGCCAGTTTTTATTATTATTTTTAAAAACCAGAATATTTATTGCATGACTAATGGTAGAAATTTTTTTTTTTTTTTTGAGACGGAGTGTCGCTCTGTTGCCCAGACTGGAGTGCAGTGGCGTGATCTCGGCTCACTGCAGTCTCTGCCTCCCAGTTCAAGCAATTCTCCTGCCTCAGCCTCCCAAGTAGCTGAGACTACAGGCATGTGCCACCATGCCTGGCTAATTTTTTTTTTTTTTTTTTTTTTTTTTTTTTTGCATTTTTAATAGAGATGGGGTTTCACCATGTCAGCCAGGATGGTCTCGATCTCCTGACCTTGTGATCCAGCTGCCTCGGTTCCCAAAGTGCTGGGATTACAGGTGTGAGCCACTGTACCCGGCCTAACGGTTGAAATTGTTAAGATGACTCAGATGCTTCAACAGCTGCCCTTTTGGGTTTAGGTGTTGTTTCTTCACGAAATCCATGCCTGAATCTGGTATACAGCTTTAGGTGCCTCATTTGACCAGTCCCAGTGAGCATTTCATCTTTGAGCCTTGGCACTCCAGTTATACTTCCTCTTGTGCTTGGCAGGGTAACCACATTTGCCACAGGTCGACTTCTTTTTCTTTTCTTTTTTTTTTTTTTTGAGGCGGAGTCTCGCTCTGTCGCCCGGACTGGAGTGCAGTGGCCGGATCTCAGCTCACTGCAAGCTCCGCCTCCCGGGTTTACGCCATTCTCCTGCCTCAGCCTCCCAAGGAGCTGGGACTACGGGCGCCCGCCACCTCGCCCGGCTAGTTTTTGTATTTTTTTTAGTAGAGACGGGGTTTCACTGTGTTAGCCAGGATGGTCTCGATCTCCTGACCTCGTGATGCGCCCGTCTCGGCCTCCCAAAGTGCTGGGATTACAGGCTTGAGCCACCGCGCCCGGCCTTCTTTTTTTTTTTTTTTGAGACGGAGGCTTGCTCTGTTGTCCAGGCTGGAATGCAGTGGCACAATCTTGGCTCACTGCAACCTCCACCTCCCAGATTCAAGAAATTCTCTGCCTCAACCTCCCAAGTAGCTGAGATTACAGGCGTCTACCACCGCTCCCGGCTAATTTTTTGTGTTTTTAGTAGAGATGGGATTTCACCATGTTGGCCAGGTTGGTCTTGAACTCCTGACCTCATGATCCATCCGTCTCAGCCTCCCAAAGTGCTGGGATTATAGGCGTGAACCACCGTGCCTGGCCTGCCACAGGTCAACTTCTGAAGGTGGTAGGCCTTAGAGCCATAGGGGTGGCACGACTTGTGTGTCTTATTGCAATGCTTGCCAAGCGATGATATTCCCTTCATCTTGCTTCTGCAGCTGAGACCAAAGAGCACTAAATTCTTACCATCCTCTTGGCAAAAACTGGATTCCCAGAATTTCGCAGGAAAGATAGGGCAACCACCTTCCCTGGGGGCTGCTTCTTGATTGCCACTGGAGGTGGTAGGAAATGAGCTGGTAGGAAGCCAGCTGTGCCGTTCTGTTTGTGTAACAGCATTACCAGTTAATCCATTGCTCCCTTGGTGAAACATCGATCACCAGTTCAACCTCAGTTCCATTTCCTCTTTGGCCATGAGATTCCTGGGCTCTGCTTCAGATTGTCACTGGCTTGCTGTGGGCAACCTTGAGGGAGTTTCTTAAGGTGAAAAGGCTGAGGAGATGCAGCAGATTGTGGTAGACCAGTAGCTCTCAACTGGGCATGGTTTTGCCCTCCAGCCAGGGGGCATTTGTCAATATTCTGACATTTGGCAATTTGTCACAACTTGGGTGGGGATGTCAGTTGCTGCTGGCATTGAACAGGTAGAGGTTAGGGATGCTGCTAAACATACACTACACAAGGGAGTCCCCTCCACGACAATGAATTATCTGGCCCCAAATATGCCGAGGTTAAGAAGTCCTGGGGTGGAAAGGTCTTGATTGTATAAGTGTCAGACAGATTGGGATTCGAATCATTGGCATGCTGTATGACCTTGGGCAAGTCACCACACTTGCGCAAACCTCAGATGAGTCAGCATAAAGCTAAGAACACAGGTTCTGGAATTTGAATCCCAGCTTTAGTAACCAGCTCTGGTTTAGTAGAATTTAGGCAGAATGCCTTACCTCTCTGAGCCTCTTCATTTGCTTGCTTATCTGTAAACTGACTTATTCTGTAGGGATGCTGGAAGTTAATCATGGAAAGTGCTTAGCATTGTGCACGACACACAGGTGCTCAAATGTTAGCCCATGTTATTACAACTCACCAGCCTCCTTTTTCCTCTGGGAACTTCTATAGCACAGAGTTCATGTACCCACATATACAATGATGTAGGGCATGGTGTACTTATTTCTACTCTGTTGATGCCCCAAACTCCTTGAGGGCAAAGACGTTAGGATTAGATTTCTTTGCTTCCCCTAAGGTCCCTAGGAAGATGTTTAAATACCTACATGACTGTCTTTAAATTGCATGTAAATGGAATCCAAATTTTCTGTTTTTTTTTTTTTTTTGAGATGGAGTCTCGCTCTGTCACCCAGGCTGGAGTGCAGTGGCGCGATCTCGGCTCACTGCAAGCTCTGCCTCCAGGGTCCACGGCATTCTCCTGCCTCAGCCTCCCAAGTAGCTGGGACTACAGGCGCCCGCCACCACGCCCGGCTACTTTTTGCATTTTTAGTAGAGACGAGGTTTCACCATGTTAGCCAGGATGGTCTCGATCTCCTGACCTCATGATCCACCCGCCTCGGCCTCCCAAAGTGCTGGGAATACAGGCGTGAGCCACTGCGCCTGGCCTGTATGTTTTAACTCTTTGCTAGTTGCCTTTCAGTTAGAAAGTGTTCTTAACACCAATTAGATATTTTCTTGGTTTCACTATTTCACATTTTGCAGTTGAGGTATAAGGTTTTCATAGAATGGATCCCACTTTTAAGTTACTACTCCCTTTGAAGCCATCCAATTTGAGACAGACCACGTTCCCAGCTTCTTTGCATGAGTTCTCTGTCCATGGCTTTCTCCTGCAAGGACTTAGAGAAGCAGCAACTGTTGATATGTCAACTTAGCTAATTTTACATGGGTTATCAGTCCCACTTTAGCCAAGAGGGGCAAGACTGGTGGGCATAGACTTTAAGAACTCAAGGAAGATGCTGGACGAAGCTCTCAATGGAATTCATTCATTGGCATACACCCCCAAATCATCTTTTTTTTGAGACAGAGTTTTGCTCTTGTTGACCAGGCTGGAGCGCAATGGCGTGATCTCAGCCCACCACAACCTCCACCTCCTGGGTTCAAGTGATTCTCCTGCCTCAGCCTCCCAAGTAGCTGGGATTATAGGCATGCACCACCATGCCCGGCCAATTTTGTATTTTTAGTAGAGACGGGGTTTCTCCATGTTGTTCAGGCTGGTCTCGAACTCCTGACCTCAGGTGATCCGCCTGCCTCGGCCTCCCAAAGTGCTGGGATTACAGGCGTGAGCCACCGTGCCTGGCTCCAAATAGTCTTTTATCCCTAGCAAAACTAAGATGATAAATTCTCCAAAAACTAGGATTGTGTACTTTATCTGCTTTAAGAACATTTAGGGCCGGGCGCGGTGGCTCAAGCCTGTAATCCCAGCACTTTGGGAGGCTGAGACGGGCGGATCACAAGGTCAGGAGATCGAGACCATCCTGGCTAATATGGTGAAACCCCGTCTCTACTAAAGAATACAAAAAACTAGCCGGGTGAGGAGGCGGGCGCCTGTAGTCCCAGCTACTTGGGAGGCGGAGGCAGGAGAATGGCGTGAACCTGGGAGGCGGAGCTTGCAGTGAGCTGAGATCCGGCCACCGCACTCCAGCCTGGGCGACAGAGCCAGACTCCGTGTCAAAAAAAAAAAAAAAGAACATTTATAGTGAAAATGAAACCTACAAATGGGGCTAAACACAGGCAGATAGAAGCCTACCTCTACCTTTCACCTGCTATACAACTTCGTTGGGACCAAGTTTCCCTTTCTGCGCCACCTTAATTGTTGTGTGACTGGAATGAAAATAGATGGGACCAAAGGCCGGGCGCGGTGGCTCAAGCCTGTAATCCCAGCACTTTGGGAGGCCGAGACGGGCGGATCACGAGGTCAGGAGATCGAGACCATCCTGGCTAACAGGGTGAAACCCCGTCTCTACTAAAAACTACAAAAAACTAGCCGGGCGAGGTGGCGGCGCCTGTAGTCCCAGCTACCCGGGAGGCTGAGACAGGAGAATGGCGTGAACCCGGGAGGCGGAGCTTGCAGTGAGCTGAGATCTGGCCACAGCACTCCAGCCTGGGTGACAGAGCAAGACTCCGTCTCAAAAAAAAAAAAAAAAAAAAAGAAAATAGATGGGACCAAAAAAAAAAAAAAAGGAAATAGATAGAACAACACTGCAGTTAAGGTTTAAGCTGGCCTGAGGGGAGAAATCCCCAATCTGCCATTTACCACCTCTGTGATAATAGATAAGTTATTTTGCTTCCCCAAACCCTGGGTCTGTCATTTGCAAAACAGTTTTAAAGTTGTGCTTATAACTCTTAGGGTTGTGGAGATAATGAATGTAAAATGCTTGGTGCAAATTAAGCCCTTCAAATTATTAATTTTTAATATTTAACCTATTAATATAATTGCCTATTAATATACAGTTGTGTGTTAATATACAGTTGTGAATATATCTATTAACATACAGTTGTTACAGTTATCCTTTGGTATCTGTGGGAGATTGGCTCCAGGACCCCAGTGGATACCAAAATCCCCAGATGCTCAAGTGCCTTATATAAAATGGTGTAGTATTTGCATATAACCAATGCACATCCTCCCATCTACTTTAAATCATCTCTAGATTACTTATAATACCTAACACAAGGTAAATGCTATATAAATAATTGCTATACTGTATTGTTTAGGGAATAATGACAAGAAAAAAGTCTGTACATGTGCAGTACAGACACAACCATTCACTTTTTTTCCTGAAGATTTTCTGCCTACTGTTAGTTGAATCCACAAATATGGAACCCATGGATACAGAGGGCCAACTATACTAAATCTGAAGGGAAAAGGCAAGAATCTCATTACTCAGACAAACCCACATTCCTCATGAACACATGAGAACCCTCTGTGTTCTTACACTCAAGGCGGTGCTCCTTCTCAGCCCAGAGGAGTTCCCAGTCACCAATGGTTGACCAAATTCCCTCTCCTCACCCTCTACCAAGGCCCTCCTGAAGGTCAAAGGACAGAAGCACAGACAGGGGTTTAGAGAAACATTGTATTTAATGGTAAAGCTTAGTACACCCCAGCACCAGGAATGGCGTGGAGTCGCAGCGGCAACAGGCAGGTGACCCCCACGGAGCCTCACATGGCGAAGAGGATGAGGAAGGCGACCATCAAACAGAAGAGCCCCATGGCCTCAGACAGGGCAAAGCCCAGAATGGCATAGGAGAAGAGCTGCTGCTTGAGAGATGGGTTCCTGCCAGGGACACAGATAATTGCCAGTTGAGGGAGAAGAAGGGGGGAGGGGAGGACATAGGAGGGTGAGGTGAATGGGGAGTGGAGTGTTACTCCTGGGAGAGGGCCTAGCCTGCACAGATCCTGGGGATTTGGATGGACAAGCAGAGTAGACCAACCTGGTAAGTTTAAGTGAGCCAGGCTGGACACATGTTTTCTCTGGAGAAACTATGATGTAGATGAAATCAACCTGAAGGCTCCTTAAGGGAGCTTCTTCAGCTGAGGCTTCCCCAAACAGTGGAATTTACAGTGGGAGATGCTCCAGGCCACCCAAACTTACCTGGCATAGCCAATGATCAAGCTGCCAAACACTGTTCCAATGCCAGCCCCTGAACCAGCCACACCAACTGTGGCTGCCCCAGCACCAATAAATTTGGCTGCTGTGTCAATGTCCCGGGAGACAACACTGGTCTGGAACTCCCGTCTGGCCACCTGGAGTGGGAAGCTGCTGCAGGAAGGCTAGAAAGAGAAGCAAGGCAGGCAAGATAGCAGAGAGATAGTATGGCATAAGGACAGGTGGCTGACTCTACCTCCCTCACCCCATCCACCTGAGCTCTGAAACTGTTGGCAAGCTGCCTGGTAAATGCAGAATACTCTGATTGCAGAGTATGCTGGGAATTAGTCTTCGGGTCTGTTGTCAGACAGGACTAGGGAAATTTCATGGGTTAGGCAGACCTCACAGGGCTCACCCTGGGGGACTTAGAACTATTAAAGCACACAGATTCTCCAACTCTCCTCCCACTTTGGTCTAAAGACAACTTAACCTGAAGGACCCCTGTCTGGGGACATTCCTTGATTTTTAAAAAGTTAATGAATGAATGGGTTTTTTTGAGTCAGGGTCTTGCTCTGTCACCCAGTCTGGAGTGCAGTGGCACACTCACAGCAGTCTCAACCTCTGGGATTAAGCAGTCCTTTCATCTCAGCCCTGGAGTAGCTGGGACTACAGCCACATGCCACCACACGTGGCTAATTTTTATATTTTTTTGTAGAGATGGGGTCTCACTGTGTTGCCCAGGCTGGTCTCGAACTACTGGGCTCAAGTGATCCTCTCACCTCAGCCTCTCAAAGAGCTGGGATTACAGGTGGGAACATTCCTAAGAGGGCTATTCCTCCCTTACCTGTTTAGATGAATTCACTGGGCTATTCAGGAAGGAGGCAGACACAGGCCTGATTAGACCCCTGGTACAGCGGATCTGTAAAATCAGAAAGCCACATCCTACCAAATCAGTCAAGGAAAAAAAACCCTAATTGCTGAGCTGTCAAAAATGACTACAGATTTCATGAAAGGAATAAGTTCAATGTATTTCAAGGTCAATTTATTCCAGTTTCTATCAGGCCTGCCCCAGAGACAGCTGTCTTGATAGCTTGATGTAGTCAGCAGTGGCAACCTTCACCATTCAAAACCATCCCAAAGTTCACTCCTTTGGGCACAGCCTTAATCGGTTTTCCAGAATGGAACAAGAACCCACACTAATACCAAAGCAGGTACAGGAAAGGTTTATACCCAGATCACCAAGTAATCAGATGGGGGAAATTTTATTCTGCTAAAATACACTCACAGCTACATGCCCTAAATGGAGTGGGCCAGTCAGCCCTGGAAACCGACTGGAATAGCCATCCAGGAGAGCCATCTGTAACATGGCGTTTTTGAAATACTTTTTAGTGAAGTAGTTCTCAAACTTGGCTGCACATTGGAATCATCTGGAGAAGTCTAAAAGATACAGATGCCTGGGTTCCACCCCCATTCCCAAACTCTGATGCAAATGGTGTCCAAGGTGCAGCCTAGGCACCAGGATTTTTAAAAGCTCCCTGGATGATTCTAACATGCAGCCACTGTTGAAAACCACTGTTTTAGTGGGCTGTCTCTATGGCCAAGCCAGACTCGGGATAAAAATCAAATCCAGACTCTCTGACCACATTCCAAAGCCAAGACAGCTTGGTTCGCAGGCCCAGAAGTTACCTTCATCACATCCTACAGCCACCTCAAAGAGCCTACATCATCAGGACGCCAAGTTCCCCTGGGTTCATTCATTAAACACTGATGGCGCCCACACCATACACCTGGTACTACAGAACACCGCGGCGCGGCAGCTTACCAGAGCTGGAGAAATGAGTAATGCCCCGGTAGTCTGCATTTTTTCAGTCTGCAGAGGGGAAAAAAAAGTAATAATTATCCCATTGAGAGCCTGGTTGTTTGCTTATAGTGACGACCTTTGGTCGTCCCCTTCACCCCCGCCCGTCCTCCCTAGACCACTCTCTTCCTTGCACCGTGCCCCAGCTGAAGAGGGCATTAGAGGTCAGAGGGACAGAGCAGCGGGTCTTCAAGGGAAAGTCATGGAGATCGGAAGTCAAGGAAAGGGGCCCAAGCCCCAGGAGGGAAATGTTACGAAAGGGAATGGTCTCCCAGGAAGACTGGAGGCGGACACTGGGCAGGTGTTGCGCACGGTCCTGCCCATCTTACACAGCAGTCGTCGACCCGCCCCAGCCGAGGCAGTCAATCGTTCATTACCGTTGGTAACTAACATTCATTGATAAGGCCATATCTAGATTGCCATCGCCTCTCCCAGCTCTGGGGGGAAATACCCCTCCCCACTGCCCAGCCTACAACCCTGCCTATGCTGGCCCCCGGTCCCAAGTCACCTGCACTCCCACTGCCCTGCAACCCCTGCTCGGCCACTGCGCTCGCCCGGCTCAAGGTGACAGACTCACCTCCCAGCTTTAGCCCTTGGTCTCAGCTCTCAGCTTCCCCCACCCACGTGTCCTGGACCTCCTCCATTCTCATTGGCCGTAATATCCCCGCGTCCCCATTGGTTTGCATCATCGATTCCTCCACTCTTATTGGTTTTCCGCAGCTGCTTCCTCTCCCTCCACAGGAGCTTCGTGGCAATTCCCGCCTCCATGCGGATAGAGGCGGGGCTTTACTGCGAGATCTAGATTACGATTGGCTGATCCCTGAAACGCTCGACCATAGAGTTGGCGGGACTCAGAGGTTCCATAACCTCACGCACAAGATGGCGACCAAGGTGGACGCTGAAGAAAAAGGCGTGGAAGAGAGGACCGGACGGGTGACGCAGTCAGACACATGACTTTGGCCCCTAGCCTTCATTCGGGCGCTTGGGCCACGGGGCGCGTTGCATTTTGGGATTTGTAGTTGTGCTGGCGGGGGGCCGCCCCAAGGACAGCTGAGATCCCGCGAGACTTTTGAGGCCGGGAGAGTCGGAGCCTTTGCGGTAATTCCCACCGTAGAGGTTTGTGGAAAGTCCGCTTTCGCCATTCAGCGCAAAGGCCAGCTGGAAAGTCCCCAAGCGGTGAACGCAGTTTTGTGAGCTTCAGCCGGTGTTCAGCAGTCATGGACTAGCATCCAGATGGCTTTCTAAAAAATTTGTTGGGCCGGGCGCGGTGGTTCACGCCTGTAATCCCAGCACTTTGGGAGGCCGAGGCAGGCGGATCACCTGAGGTCAGGAGTTCGAGACCAGCCTGACCAACATGGTGAAACCCCTTCTCTACTAAGAATACAAAAGTTAGCCGGGCATGGTGGCGCGTGCCTGTAATCCCAGCTACTCGGGAGGCTGAGGCAGGAGGATCTCTTGAACCCCGGAGGCCGAGGTTTCAGTGAGCCGAGATCGCGTCACCGCACTCCAGCCTGGACGACAGAGCAAGATTCCGTCTCGGGGGGAAAAACAAACAAACAAAAAATTGTTTATTTTGTAAAAACAACACTGAAAGGATGAAATAATATCCCTATAGAAAAACGAGCAAAAGATAGGAACAGGCAATTCACTAAGGAAGAAATATGAATTTCAGGAACGAATGTCAGCCTTCCTAATCAAAGAAATATAAGTTTAAATGCACCACTTAGTACTGCTCGAAACAGCAGAGTTCTTTTTATTAATGTAAGCCACACTCTCTCCTATATTGCTGGTGAAAGGGTGAATTAGAAAACCTTCCTTGAAAGCAGTTTGGCAATATTTATTTTTATTCGAAGGCTATGAATGGGCCATCCTCTTTGACCCAGTAATTCTTGAGTAATTGAGAGCCTTGAAGCTCTCCATCCACTTTCATGTAGTAATATCACTTCTAGAAATTTATTTTGAAGAATCAGAAATGCAGATTCTTTTAAAAAGATGTGCATTTGCAGTTTGTCGAAATTGGAAACAAGTAAATGTTCCACTGACAGTAAAAGGTGAAATAAGTTATGATATTTTCACTTAATGAAATAAGCAGAAATAAAACAGGAAATAAAATCATATATATATATTTTGAGACGGAATCTCGCTCTGTCGTCAGGCTGGAGTGCAGCGGCACGATCTCGGCTCACTGCAAGCTCCGCCTCCCGGGTTCACGCCATTCTCCTGCTTCAGCCTCCCCAGTAGCTGGGACTACAGGCGCCCACCACCACGCCCAGCTAATTTTTTTTGTATTTTTAGTAGAGACGGGGGTTCACCGTGTTAGCCAGGATGGTCTCGATCTCCTGACTTCGTGATCCGCCCGCCTCGGCCTCCCAAAGTGTTGGGATTACAGGCGTGAGCCACCGTGCCTGGCCATGTTTTTGAAGAATATTTTATTATTATTTTTTGAGACGGAGTCTCACTCTTGCACAGACTGTAGCACAGTGGTGAGGTCTCTGCTCACTGCAACCTTTGCCTCCCGGGTTCAAGCAATTCTCCAAGTAGCTGGGATTACAGGCGCACACCACCATGCCCAGCTAATTTTTGTATTTTTAGTAGAGAAGGGGTTTCACCATGTTGGTCAGGCTGGTCTTGAATTCCTGACCTCAAGTGATCCGCTCGCCTTGGCCTCCCAAAGTGCTGGGATTACAGGCATGAGCCACTGCGCCTGACCTTGAAGAAGATTTTATATTGAGAAATATTTTATAATGCAAAACTATGCATAGAATTGTGAAAAAAATACACATGGAAAAAGAATGAAAAAATATTAAAAATTAATAGTTAATTCTGGAGGATGTAATACATTGATTTATGTTTTTGTGAGTCTGGATACTTTATAATAGAAAAATATTTTAAAATTACACTAATCTGGCAAGTTACAAATCTGGACTCTTAGGAAAACTTTTTTTTTTTTTAAATAATTTTTCTTTCTTCTTTTTTTTTAAGAGACAGGGTCTCACTCTGTTGCCCAGGCTGGAGTGCAGTGGTGCAGTCGTGCAGTCATCCCTCACTATTATAGCCTTCATCTCCTGGGCTCAAACAACCCTCCCTCCACACTCTCCCAAGTATCTAGGACTACAGGGGGGATCTTGCTATGTTGTCCAGGCTGGTCTCAAACTCCTGGCCTCAAGGATCCTCCCACTTCAGCCTCCCAAAGTGTTGGGATTACAGATGTGAGCTACGTGCACCTGGCCAGAAAAACATTTTCTTTTTCTTTTTTTTGAAACAGAGTCTTGCTCTGTTGCCCAGGCTGGAGTGCAGTGACATGATCTCAGCTCACTGCAACCTCAGCCTCCCGGGTTCAAGCGATTCTCCTGCCTCAGCCTCTGGAGTAGCTGGGATTACAGGTGCACGCCACTATGCCTGGCTAATTGTTTTGTATCTTTAGTAGAGACGGGGTTTCATCATGTTAGCCGGGCTGGTCTTGAACGCCTGACCTCGTGATCTGCCCACCTCAGCCTCCCAAAGTGCTGGGATTACAGGCATGAACCACCGTGCCCAGCACATTTTCTTTCTTTCTTTCTTTTTTTTTCTGTGAGACTTTTTCCCTCAGACTCCCTTTTTCCCCTCCCCCGTCCCCTCCCTTCCCCTCACCCCCTCCCCTTCCCCTCAGGCCCTCCCCTCCCCTCACCCCCTCCCCTCCCCTCCCCTCCCCTCCCCTCCCCCCTCCTCCCCCCTCCCCCCTCCCCTTCCCCTCCCTTCCCCTCCCCTCCCCCTTCCCCTCCCCCCTCCTCCCCTCCCCCCCCCCTCCCCTCCCCCCTCCCCCCTCCCCTTCCCCTCCCCTCCCCCCTCCCCCTTCCCCTCCCCTCCCCCCTCCCCCTTCCCCTCCCTTCCCCTCCCTTCCCCTCCCCCCTCCCCTCCCCTCCCCTCCCCTCTCCCCTCCCTTCCCTTCCCCTCCCTTCCCCTCCCTTCCCCTCCCCCCTCCCCTCCCCTCCCTTCCCCTCCCCCCCCTCCCCTCCCTTCCCCTCCCCTCCTCTCCCTTCCCCTCCCCCCTCCCCCTTCCCTTCCTCTTTCTTTATATTTATTTATTTATTTGAGATGGAATCTTACTCTGTTGCCCAGGATAGAGTGCAGTGGCACGATCTTGGCTCACTGCAACCTTCGCCTCCTGGGTTCACGCCATTCTCCTGCCTCGGCCTCCTGAATAGCTGGGACTACAGGCACCCGCCACCATGCCCAGCTAATTTTTTATATTTTAATAGAGACGGGGTTTCACTGTGTTAGCCAGGATGGTCTCGATCTCCTGACCTCGTGATCCACCCGCCTCGGCCTCTCAAAGTGCTGGGATTACAGGCGTGAGCCAACGTGCCCGGCCATTTCTTTGTTTTCTTAAGACGGCATCTCGCTCTGTTGCTCAGGCTGGAATGCAGTGGCGTGATCTTGGCTCACTGCAACCTCTACCTCCTGGATTCAAGTGACTCTCATGCCTCAGCCTCCCGAGTGGCTGGGATTACAGGCATACACCACACCCGGCTAATTTTTGCATTTTTAGTAGAGACAGGGTTTCAGCACGTTGGCCAGGCTGGTCCCGAATTCCTGACCTCAGACGATCTGCCTGCCTCAGCCTCCTAAAGTGCTAGGATTACAAGTGTGAGCCACCGTGCCCGGCCATAAAAAATAAACTTTCAAACTTGGAGTCCAAGCCAAGAGTTGTAGGGAAGTATCTTCAGAAGAAGGAGTGAAGTGAAGACTCATAGCCAGGGAGATACCCCAAAAAGTCTTTACCACATTCTAGGCCGTGTTGTCCAGTGCATGCCCACGTGCACACACACACACACATACACA
Organism: Trachypithecus francoisi; assembly: GCF_009764315.1. NCBI lineage: Eukaryota > Metazoa > Chordata > Mammalia > Primates > Cercopithecidae > Trachypithecus > Trachypithecus francoisi. The sequence goes on along the minus strand of NW_022681466.1, from coordinate 23,498,080 downwards.
CATACACCCTTGTCCCAGTACAGCCTAAGATGACGTCACCAAGCATGACCCAAAAACTTCAAGGACAACCACAATTCATATTATTCCTAAAGGAAAAATTATTCAAAGTCATGTCCAGCTAGTATCCAAAGGCAACATTAAGTACATAATGTCTTAGGAATGTCTACTCTTCTAGTTCAGGTTCACTCCTACCTTGGCATGGATCTACATCATTCCACCATCTAATTTTTAAAAATTTTTTGAGATGGAATCTTACTCTCTCACCCAGGCTAGCGTACAGTGGCACAATCTTGGCTCACTGCAATCTCTGCCTCCTGGGTTCAAGTGATTCTCCAGTGTCAGCCTCCTGAGTAGCTGCGACTAGAGGTGTGCACCACCACACCCGGCTAATTTTTGTATTTTTAGTAGAGACAGGTTTCACGGTGTTGGCCAGACTGGTCTTGAACTCCTGACCTCAAGTGATCTGCCTACCTTGGCCTCCCACAGTACTGGGATTACAGGCATGAGCCACTGTATCTGGCCTCATTCCACTATCTAAGGAGTAAAAAATATAACTGCCAACTGCCTCCACCCCGTGCCCACTTGGGTTTCCTGCCATGCGTGAAAGCGCTCAGATTGTGCAAGGATCAGGACAAATCGATTGAAATGATGGACACTTAGTTCATTTATGCAGGTGCAGTGCCAATATTTTAAGCATTTATGTTCATTGCATTCCATTTTTTCTTTCTTTTTTTTTTTTTTTTGAGATAGAGTCTCGCTTTGTCGCCAGGCTGGAGTGTAGTAGCACGATCTCAGCTCACTGCAGCCTCTGCCTCCCGGGTTCAAGCAATTCTCCTGCCTCAGCCTCCTGAGTAGCTTGGACTACAGGCGTGCACTGCAACACCTGGCTAATTTTTGCATTTTTAGTAGAGGCAGGGTTTCACCATGTTGGTCAGGATGGTCTTGATCTCCTGACCTTGTGATTCACCCGCCTTGGTCTCCCAAAGTGCTGGGATTACAGGCATGAGCCACCACGCCCAGCCTGCATTCCATTTTTTCAACAACTTAGACATTCAGTCTGTGGTTCTCAGTCATTATCTTTGCATTAATTTCCAAGTTCCTTCTCCCTCTCCTGATTAAAAAATTAAAAAATGTGAGGCCGGCACAGTGGCTCACACCTGTAATCCCAGCACTTTGGGAGGCCTAGGTGGGAGAATTGCTTGAAATTAGGAGTTTGAGACCAGCCTGGATAACATAGTGAGACCCCATCTCTACAAAAATTTAGTGGGGCATGGTGGTACATGCCTGCAGTCCCAGCTACTTGGTAGGCTGAGGTGGGAGGATTGCTTGAGCCAGGGATTTGAGGGTGCAGTGAACTATGATCTTGCTATTGCACTGAAGCCTGGACAACATAGTGAGACCCTGTCTTTAAAAAAAAGTCAAATGGACTGGGCGTGGTGGCTCACGCCTGTAATCCCAGCAGTTTGGGAGGCCAGGGTGGGCGGATCATGAGGTTAGGAGTTTGAGACCAACCTTGCCAACATAGTGAAACCCCGTCTCTACTAAAAATACTAAAAAATTAGCCAGGCGTGGTGGCAGCCGCTTGTAATACTAGCTACTTGGGAGACTGAGGCAGGAGAATCGCTTGAACCCAGGAGGCAGAGGTTGCAGTGAGCCAAGACTGTGCCACTGCACACCAGCCCTGGCGACAGTGCAAGACTCTGTCTCAAAAAAAAAAAAAAAAAAAGTCAAATGGTATAGTATTTTTTTTTGAGACAGGATCTGCTCCTTCAACTAGGCAGGAGTGCGGTGGCACAATCATGGGTCACTGCAGCCTTGACCTCCCAGGCTCAGGCAATCCTCCCACCTCAGCCTCCTGAGTAACTGGGACCACAGGCACACACCATCATGCCCAGTTTTTAAATTTTTTGTTAGAGACTGAGTCTCGCTATCTTGCCCAGGCTAGTCTCACACTCCTGGGATCAAGCAGTTCTCCTGCCTCAGCCTCCCAAAGTGCTGAAATTATAGGTGTGAGCTACTGCACCCAACCCAATCTATTTATTTTCTTTTTTTCTTTTCTTTTCTTTTTTTTTTGAGATGGAGTCTCACTCTGTTGCCAGGCTGGAGTGCAGGGGCACGATCTCTGCTGACTGCAACCTCTGCCTCCTGGGTTCAAGCGATTCTCCTGCCTCAGCCTCCCGAATAGCTGGAACTACAGGCACATGCCACCATGCCCAGCTAATTTTTGGATTTTTAGTAGAGACAGAGTTTCACCATGTTGGCCAGGATGGTCTCGATCTCTTGACCTCGTCATCTGCCCGCCTCAGCCTACCAAAGTGCTGGGATTACAGGTGTGAGTCACTGCTCCTGGCCAGCCCAATCTCTCTCCTTCCTTCCTTCCTTCCTTCCTTCCTTCCTTCCTTCCTTCCTTCTTTCTTTTCTTTTTTTCTTTTCTTTTCTTTTTTTCTTTCTTTCTCTCTCTCTCTCTCCTCTCTCCTCTCTCTCTCTCTCTCTCTCTCCTTTCTTTTTTTTTTGAGATGGAGTCTCACTCTGTTGCCAGGCTGGAGTGCAGGGGCACGATCTCTGCTGACTGCAACCTCTGCCTCCTGGGTTCAAGCGATTCTCCTGCCTCAGCCTCCCGAATAGCTGGAACTACAGGCACATGCCACCATGCCCAGCTAATTTTTGGATTTTTAGTAGAGACAGAGTTTCACCATGTTGGCCAGGATGGTCTCGATCTCTTGACCTCGTCATCTGCCCGCCTCAGCCTACCAAGTGCTGGGATTACAGGTGTGAGTCACTGCTCCTGGCCAGCCCAATCTCTCTCCTTCCTTCCTTCCTTCCTTCCTTCCTTCCTTCCTTCCTTCCTTCTTTCTTTCTTTCTTCTTTCTTTCTTTTCTTTTTTTTCTTTCTTTCTTTCTTTCTCTCTCTCTCTCTCCTCTCTCTCTCTCTCTCTCTCTCTCCTTTCTTTTTTTTTTGAGATGGAGTCTTGCTCTGTCGCCCAGGCTGGAGTGCAATGGTGTGACCTCGGCTCACTGCAGCCTCTGCCTCACAGGTTCAAGCAATTCCAATTCTCCTGCCTCAGCCTCCTGAGTAGCTGGGATTACAGGCACCCACCACCATGCCTGGCTAATTTTTGTATTTTTAGTAGCGACGGGGTTTCACCATCTTGGCTAGACTGGTCTTGAACTCCTGACCTCGTGATCCACCTGCCTCAGCCTCCCAAAGTGCTGGGATTACAGGCATGAGCCACTGTGCCCAGCCTCCCAATCTATTTCTATAATCAGTTTTGCATCTGCCAGCATTTTAGTGACCAAGACATGTTAATCTAATTTTATTGGTTCATTGAATTTTTCCTAACACAAAATATTCCTAAATATACACACATATGTAGTATCAATTTTAAGGTATATTTCCTTATATATTACTGACCATTACAATTTCCCAATTTTAATTGATTGGCAATACCTACTGTTAATCACTACTCACGTGCAATAGTGGGAGAAAAAAAAAAGGGACATTCACAATAGCTACCATAAAGAAAAGGGACACCTCCAGGGAAGCACCATACTTGGTCATTGGTCCAGGAGCTGTGTTGTGTCTTGCTGGATAAGGCTGTACAGGTAAATGATAGAAGCAGCCAATGACAGAACCAACAAAGTTCACAAGCCTTGTTTTTGTGTAACTCACTTCCTGGACAGTGAGTTCCTTAGTCCCTGTGGTCTACCTGTTTGGAAGACTTCCCTTGTATAACAAGCGTCCTTCAGGAATGCTCCAAAGACGAGCAATGAGTAGGGTTTCCTGTTGGGAACTGTGTAATTTGAACCATCCACTTCCTATGATTGTGGAAATCTTTTGTATGTCTGTCTGGGGTTGAGTCTTCCTGCAACATTGGCTTAAAAAAATCTCAGGCCTCGGTTGGCCAGCACTATGTATTGTTTTTTCCTGGTGCTACAATTCCTAAAAAAACCTGGTAGCTTGAGCATTTCATTTAGGGGGAGTCACTGCTAAAAAACTCAACCCAGGAAGCTTGTCTTCTTTGAGAATTTCCAGGCCTGGTAAGGATTCAGAGCAAGGCTTGCTTAGGGGGGTTCCCTTCCCCTTCCCCTTCCCCTTCCCCTTCCCCTTCCCCTTCCCCTTCCCTCCCTCCCTTCCTGTGGGGCTTTGCCATGTTTGTCTCGAACTCCTGGCCTCAAGTGGCGATCCATGGGCCTTGGCCTCCCAAGGTGCTGGATTACAGGTGTTTGCCACTGCGCCTGGCCCATGGGGGTCCTTTCGTCCATTCCAACTCCTCTCCAGTTAAGGGCCTTAGCCCCAGGGTATGGATGGTGAATAATGGGGTTGGAGGTGTCTCATGGGAGCCTTTCTCCCCTAATCCACTTTTTTGTTTGTTTGTTTTGAGATGGGAGTGTCTCACTCTGTCACCCAGGCTGGAGTGCAATGACTCAATCTTGACTCACTGCAACCTCTGCCTCCTGGGTTCAAGTGATTCCCTTGCCTCAGCCTCTCGAGTAGCTGGGATTACAGGCGTGCACCACAATGCCTGGCTGATTTTAATATTTTTAGTAGAGATGGGGTTTCACCATGTTGGATAGGCTGGTCTCGAACTCCTCACCTCAAGTGATCCACCCGCCTCGGCTTCCCAAAGTACCGCAACCGGCTTCTAATCCATTTTGGAAGATTAGCCTTACATGATTGTTGCATTCCACAACTATCAGTAGATTATCTTTAGAGGGGGAAGCAATTTCACATTTGTCCAGCAGAGGGAGCTCAGTGGGAGATACTTTGGAGAGACCCGAGGTTTGGGTTTTTCTTTTCTTTTTTTTTTTTTTTGAGATGGAGTTTTGCTCTTGTTGCCCAGGCTGGAGGGCAGTGGGGCAGCCTTGACTCACCGCAACCGCTGCCTCCCGGGTTCAAGCGATTCTCCTGTCTCAGCCTCTGGAGTAGCTGGGATTACAGGTATGCACCACCACGCCCAGCTAATTTTGTATTTTTAGTTGAGATGGGGTTTCTCCATGTTGGTCAGGCTGGTCTCGAACTACCAACCTCAGGTGATCCACCTGCCTCGGTCTCCCAAAATGCTGGGATTACAGGCGTAAGCCACCGCACCTGGCGCCTAGTTTCTTTCATGTCCTGCTCAAATCTTGCCTTTTCAGTGAGACCTGCCTGACCTCCCTATTTAAGATTGCAATTGCCTCTTCCCTAGTCTCCATGAACTTCTTACCCTGCTCCATTATTTCCTCCAGAGTACTTAGCATTTCCTAACATACTATTCTATTGTAATGGTAACCAACAAATATCATTATTTGTTATGTTTACTATTTTTCATCTTTATTCTTTCTATAATTTAAGCTCCTTGAGGGCAGGGTCTTTGCCTGTTTTGTTCACTGTGCTTAGGATAGTACCTGGCATGGAGTAGGTGCTCGATTAGTAAATTATTGAATTAATGAATCAATACTCTTATTCCAACAGCTAAGATCTGGCCAGATGCGGTAGTTCATGCCTGTAATCCCACCACTTTGGTAGGCCAAAGCGTGAGGATCACTTGATCTCAGGATTTTGAGACCATACTGGGCAACATAGCAAGATGTCATCTCTACTTAAAAAAAAAGAAAAGAAAATAGCCAGGCCTCGGGAGGCTGAGATGGGAGGATCGCTTGAGCCCAGGAGATCAAGGCTGCAATGAGCTATTATCATGCCACTGCACTCCAGCCTGGGCAGCTGAGTGAGATCCTGTCTGAAAACAAAGAAAATATCTTACAGTTTTCTTTTTTTTTTTTTTTTGAGACAGTCTCACTGTCACCCAGGCTGGAATGCAGTGGCACGATCTCAGCTCACTGCAACCACCACCTACCTTCCCTGATGCAAGTGATTCTTCTGTCTCAGCCTCCCGAGTAGCTGGGATTGCAGGCACTCACCACCACGCCTAGCTAATTTTTGTATTTTTAGTACAGATAGGGTTTCACCATGTTGACTAGGCTGGTCTTGAACTTCTGACCTCAGGTGATCCACCCGCCTCGGCCTCCCAAAGTGCTGGGATTACAGGGGTGAGCCACCGCGCCTGGTCAAGAGTTACTTCTTTACTTCCCCCAGGAGTGTGACTTGCCAGAGCACCTCTGTTAGTTTGATCGCCTTACCAAAAACCATGTTTTCTTCTTACTTCTTAATCACTCACCAGTTTGAGCCTGGTGTTCCTCTTCTGCGATGTTCTGTGTGTCGGCAGCTCACACAGAGGCAGAGCCTGAAGCGAGAGCTGGCCATTCCATTTCCTTGCTATTGACTAGTTTAGTAAGGGTCATGTATCTTAGGTTGGGTTCACGAGAGCACAACCTGAGACAGGGATGCTTGTGCAAGTGATTGATGGACAGACTGTTCTCCGGAGCAGGACATAAGGGAAGCGAGGAAAAGGGAAGCAAGGATCTGATCTGATTTGGAGATTAGATGCAGCCTGAGCCCATGGGGAGCTCCAGAGCATGAAATACTCCCCTCATGGAGCAAGGGGACAAGCTTTTGCCCTCTTGGAGGAAGATAGTGCCAATTCTGATATATTTAGTTTCTTCTGTTTTTTTTATTTATTTATTTATTTTTATTTTTTAGAGTTGGGGTTTTGCTCTGTTGCCCAGGCTAGAGTGCAGTGGTGCAATCATAGCTCATGGCAGCCTGGAACTCCTGGCCTCAAGTGATGCTCCCACTTTGGCCTCCTAAATTGTTGGGACTACAGGTATAAATCTCCACTCCTGGTGCATTTTGCACTCCCACCAGCCAACTATGAGCATGTCTATTTCCCACACAGCCTCTGCCACAGGGTGTATGGTTGTGCCTTTGAATTTCTGCCAATGTGATTAATGAGAAATAGTCTCATAGTGCAGTTTTAATTTGCATTTCTCTTCTAAGTGAAGTTGAGCATATTTTCACATATGTAAAGGCCATTTGTAGCCCTTTTTTGTGTGAGTAAACCATCAGCTAATGCCTTTTCCCCACTTTTCTAACAGGAAAGGATTATTTAAAAAAAACCATGCTGCATTAATTAAAGGTACATGGTAATCTGCTATAACAAAGAGGCGCCAGAATCCAGTGGCTTAGGTAAGATAGATCCGAAAAAAGATAATTTATTTTTCATGTAGCAGTAGGAGGTAAGCAGCCCGGGGTTTTCAGAGTGACTCTGCCATCCTCAACATGTGGCTTCCATCTCTGTGGCTAAGGTGGCTACGCCAGGTGTTACCACTTCTCAATCAGCGGGAAGGAGAAAAGTGAAGAGCAAGCAACTTTATTCCTTCTAAGCATGGGATCTAGAAGTTGCATGACTCCCTACTGCTCGCCTCTCATTGGCCAGAACTTAGTTTCATGGCCACAGCTAGCTGCAAGGAGGGCTATTAAGTCCAGTCTCTGGCTGGGCCACCATGTATCCTACAAAAGCTTAAGGATGGGCTTTCCATTACTTTTTTTTTTTTGAAATGGAGTCTCACTCTGTCACCCAGGCTGGAGTACAATGGTGCAATCTCTGGTCACTGCAACCTCCACCTCCTGGGTTCAAGTGATTCTCCCGCCTCAGCCTCCCGAGTAGCTGGGATTACAGGCATGTGCCACGACACCCAGCTAATTTTTGTATTTTTAGTAGAGATGGGGGTTTCACCATGTTGGCCAGACTGGTCTCGAACTCCTGACCTCAGGTGATCCGCCTGCCTCGGCCTCCCAAAGAGCTTGGATTACAGGCATGAGCCACCACACCCAGCGTTTTTTTTTTTTTTTTTTTAAAGACAAGGTCTCTCTCTGTTGCCCAGGCTGGAGTGTAATGGCATGATCATAGTTTACTGCAGCCTCAAACTCCTGACCTCAAGTGATCCTCCTGCCTTGGCCTCCCAAGGTGTTGGGATTACAGGCGTGAGCCACCTCACCAGCCAGTGCATCATTAAGTGACTTTCTCAAAGTCTCACAGCCAGTTGATGGTGAAGACAGGATTCCTGCTCAGGAAAGAAACTCATGAATGAAGCAGGAGTTGTTAGGGAGGTAGGAGAGCCAGAGGTATTCTGGAAGCTCTCCTGGCTCCTTTCAGCATGCTGTGCTCTCTTGTCTCACCCCTGCTCCCACCTGAAAGTTCCCCACCCACCCTGGCCTCATCAACTCAGCACTAATGTCTTCAGCTGAGACTATGTGAGAGGCAGGTGCTGTGTCTCAGTGTCTGTGGTCCTGGTCCTCAATATGCCTGATTCTCCCTCCACGGAGACTCTGAATGGCTGGGTCAGGTCTCCCTCTGTTTGGCACAGAGTTCTGGCCAGAGCATCACATCCTGTTTTGTTTGGTTTGGTGTTCTTGAGGAGTTTATTTGGGCAGACCCAGGGTGAGAGGGCCCTGCACCTATAAGATGTCAGGCCTCTTGGTGGTGACACATGGCTTGTTGCTGGCCATAGAGGACTCAGTGGGGCAGCAGAAACTCAACCTTGGAGTCATGGAGCTGAGTGACTGCTGGCCAGTTGCACTTGCTGGCTCTGGTCTCCTCCACCTTCATAATCTGGATCAAGTGGGCCCAGGTGTGGTGCTGGGTGCCCATGTCTTGGTCTGCAGAAAACAGGAGAGGGCAGGGTGACTGTAATCACTGGGATCTGGGCATTTCGCAAACCTCCTATCAAGTACCTGGCACATTCTGTCAGGCACATCAATTGCCTGGGAGCCCCCACTTGGGATTAACTGGGGGACTGGGTGACCACGAGTGGTGTAGAACCTCCAAAGTCACTTTGAGGGGCACAACCACAACCCCTCAAAGGTGACAAGATCTTCCTGTTTGTTCCTCTGTTTAAACCACTGCTGCAAGAAAAAGAGTGTTGAGTTTAAGTGCGACATGTCCTACTTTTTTTGTTTGTTTGTTTTATATATTTTATTTTTTATTTTTTGAGACAGAGTCTCACTCTGTCGCCCAGGCTGGAGTGCAATGGCGCAATCTCAGCTCACTGCAACCTCCACCTCTCAGGTTCAAGCGTTCAGATTCTCAAGGTTCAGATTCTCCTGCTTCAGCATCCTGAGTAGCTGGTATTACAGGTGCCCATCACCACACCTGGCTATTTTTTGTATTTTTATTAGAAATGGGGTTTTATCTTGTTGGCCAGGCTGGTCTCAAACTCCTGACCTCAGGTGATCCGCCCACCTCAGCCTCCCAAAGTGCTGGCATAAGCCACTGTACCCAGCTTTGTTTTATTTTTGAGATGGGGTCTCTCTCTCTCTCACCCACGCTGGAGTGCAGTGGTGCAGTCATGGCTCACTGCAGCCTTAACATCCTGGGTTCAGGTGGTCTTCACACCTCAGCCTCCCAAGTAGCTGGGACTACAGGCTCATGCCACCATGCCCTGCTGCTAATGTTTGTTTGTTTGTTTTTTGGTAAAGAGGCAGTCTCGCTATGTTACCCAGGCTGGTCTTGAATTCCTGGCCTCAAGTCATCCTCCTGCCTTGGCCGCCTAAAGTGCTGGGATTACAGGCATGAGTCATTGGGCATGGCCCGTTTTCTGTTTTTTTTGTTTTTTTTTTTTTTTTGAGACGGAGTCTCGCTCTGTCGCCCAGGCTGGAGTGCAGTGGCACGATCTCGGCTCACTGCAAAGCTCCGCTTCCCGGGTTTATGCCATTCTCCTGCCTCAGCCTCCCGAGTAGCTGGGACTACAGGTGCCCGCCACCTCGCCCGGCTAGTTTTTTGTATTTTTTAGTAGAGACGGGGTTTCACCGTGTTAGCCAGGATGGTCTCGATCTCCTGACCTCGTGATCCGCCCGTCTCGGCCTCCCAAAGTGCTGGGATTACAGGCTTGAGCCACCGTGCCCGGCCTGTTTTCTGTTTTTTTTTTTAAGAGACAGAGTCTCACTATGTTGCCCAGGTTGGAGAGCAATGGCTATTCACAGATGTGATCATAGCTCACTGCAGTCTCAAACTCCTGGGCTCAAGCAGTCCTTCGATCTCAGCCTCTCGAGTAGCTGGGACTACAGGCGAGCACCACCACACCTGGCTCACTTCCTGTTTTTTGAGTGGGAGTTTCACTATCTGGCCCCACGTGCCTCTCTAGCTGGGTCTTGACTGTTCAGTGCTATGCATGCTCCAGCTTTGCCACACCTCACTGGCCCTCAACAAACCTGCATTTCTACACTGCCATTCCTTCTGCCCCGAATGCCTTTCCTCCCCAGCACTGTATGGCAAACTCCTACACATCCTTCAAGGCCCATCTTGAATGCCACCTTCCCTGTGATGACTTCCCCTATTGCCCCAGACTTATTTCCTTGTCTTTAGTGCTCCCATAGAACTTGGTGCACGTCTACTCCAGTAGTCATTGCACAGAACAGTAATCATTTGTTATACGTGGTGACCTCCTGGAGAATGGGGATGTGTGCTATTTCTCTTTGTATTTGTCTTTTGTTCCCAGAACAGGTAAGTATGTGGTGCCGGGTATAGGTAGGTACTCACACAGTAAGTGTGAATGAGTGAACGAGGGGTGGGGTTGATCTGAGCCTGAAAGAGGAAGCTCCCTAGCTGCACTTTCCTGGAGCAATCTCTAGAGGGCAGTCTCACACCATGCTTGTCTTCTCTAGCCTTTTCCCGAGTTGCTTTTTTTCTACCATAGGCAGCTCAGATATATATGGGTGGGTGGATGGATGGATGGATAGATGGACAGATGGACGAACGAACGGATGGATGGATGGGTGGATAAATAGATAGATAGGGTGGGCATGGTTCACATGGGCTCTGGAGTTGACAAGCTCTGGGACCAGGGAATCTAACCAAGTCAAGCTAGGCACTGGAGGCACTGCTGGCCCATCCCTTAGACACAGTGGCATAGAGGCTAGGCTTATTATTGAAACCTGGAAAAAAGTTATTGTTTTCAAAAAAAAAAGTTGCAAAATGGCATTGGATAAATATTGAAATAAATGGCTACAAAACAAAATCTCAACCAATTGCAACTCAACTCAGTTTGCATATATAGTTTATGTATAAACTACATTTCAGGCGGGGCGCGGTGGCTCACGCCTGTAATCCCAGCACTTTGGGAGGCCGAGGCAGGCAGATCACCAGAGGTCAGGAGTTCAAGACCAGACTGACCAACATGGAGAAACCCCATCTCTAATAAAAATACAAAAATTAGCCAGGTGTGGTGGTGCATGCCTATAATCCCAGCTACTTGGAAGCCTGAGGCAGGAGAATCACTTGAACCTGGGAGGCAGAGGTGAGCCAAGATTGCACCACTGCACTCCAGCCTGGGCGACAAGAGCGAAACTCCATCTCAAAAAAAAAAAAAAAAAAACCTTCTGTGGGATGTGAATGCATTTTAATATTTTTGACATGATGTGGGCACTCCTAAAAGTGTCAAGGGCCCTTGACTTCTTGAAAAGGCCCTGCAAGGACCAAGCGGAATGGAACCCAAGACTCCCCACCAGGGGGCTCAGGACTCTGTTCATTATAAGTCCCTGCTCTGAGTCTGAGGCTGCAGGTCCAGTCCCTCTTCCTACTGAGGGCTCTGGAGCCAAACCCGCGAAGATAACATCCAGTAACACAGGCTGCCCTCAACCACAGTCTTTCCTAATCTCAAGGTAAGATGGGAGAGGGTGGTGGTATTTCGTTTACTTAAGCTCCTACATGGGGGAGATATTGAATAGGAAGAGGTTGTGTCTCCTGGGACTGCTGGCTCGGGGGTGGAATGGACAGGAGACAAGAATAGAACCAAGTGTCGTGTATGCATGCCTGTGGTCCCGGCTACTCAGCAGACTGAGGTGGGAGGATCACTTAAGCCCGGGAGATTGAGGCTGCAGTGAGCCGAGATTGTACCACTGTACTCCAGCCTAGGTGACAGAATGAGACCCTGTCTCCAGGGAAAAAAAAAAAGTCAAGATTCAAGGACATCTGATGTTTAACCTAGTGCTCTTAATCACTACATCATAATCATACCCTCTTTCAGAGTGACCTGCCCAATTTCACAAAGCTGTTAATCAGGTGGCAGGGCAGAACACTTATTGAGTGCTTACAATCAGCATGTGTCAGGTGCTGTTCTAAATGCTCTACCCATTTTAACTCATCTAGCTGAAGCAGGGACTATAATTGTCAATGCCATTTTACAAATGGGGAAACCAAAGCCAAGAGCGGTTGAGTGACTTGTCTAAAGTTGCCACCAGTCTAGTTCCAGAGTCTGGGCTCTTCACCATGATGACCTACTAGCCTGTCTACTTTATGGAGGGACAAGGTTTGGGGCTGTCAAAACTCAGGGTCAAAAATGACAGGACAAATGGAATAGAGGATGGGCAGGAGGGATGCAGGGGTGTGTGAGGTATGTGAAAGAGGTGGAATATGAAGGAGAACCCAGTCACAGAGGTTCACAGATATTCTCTGCTGTTTCCTCAGTAGGAACTCAATGCTGAGTTCCTATCAAAACTACTGACAGCATATCTCCCCAAATACCATTTCCTTAAAAGGCATTTTGTCAGTGTCTTTTTTCTAAGAAATGGGGTCTCACTCTGTTGCCCGGGCTGGAATGCAGTGGTGTGATCTCAGCTCACTGCAACCTCAGCCTCCCAGGTTCAAGCGATTCTCCTGCCTCAGATTCCTGAGTAGCTGAGATTACAAGCACCTGCCACCATGTCCAGATGATTATTGTTTTTTGTTTTTTGTTTTTTGTTTTTGAGATGGAGTCGTGCTCTGTCACCCAGGCTGGAGCACAGTGGCGCCATCTCGGCTCACTGCAAGCTCCGCCTCCCGGGTTCACACCATTCTCCTGCCTCAGCCTCCCGAGTAGCTGGGACTACAGGCGCCCACCACAACGCCTGGCTAATTTTTTGTATTTTTAGTAGAGATGGGGTTTCACAATGCTAGCCAGGATGGTCTCCATCTCCTGACCTCGTGATCCACCCTCCTCAGCCTCCTAAAGTGTTGGGATTACAGGCGTGAGCCACCGTGCCCGGCCTAATTATTGTATTTTTAATAGAGCTGGGATTTCACCATGTTGGCCAGGCTGGCCTCGAACTCCTGACCTCAAGCGATCTGCCCACCTTGGCCTCCCGAAGTGCTGGGATTACAGGCCGTGCTCAGCCTGTCAAAGTGTCTTACTTAGCAAATATAGCTGCTTTGCAAACGGGTTCCTTTTTCCCTTGTGACTAGGACCACTGTTCTGCCAGAATGGCTAGCCAGTCCTCCAGATAGGGTTAGGAGCCACTTTGTTAAGAAGGATATGAGCAAGATGGCTGTGCAGGGGGAATGACTGGTGTGGACTTCATCAGAGATTGAATTAAGTGATGGAAAGGAAATGTTCCATGGCTTTGGTCCCTAATGTAAATCTATTCAGGGTTGTGGCATCAGCCCTAGGTTCGCTGACTCAACTGGAAATCATAAGGACAGGTTTACGGAGGTAGAATGATTCCATTTGGAGAAAGGAGACTGGAAAGAGACACAGAGCATCTGTAATTAAGTGCAAGAGCTCTGAAGTTGGACTGCCTGAATTCAAATCCCAACTCTGTAGGCAGGGCATGGTGGCTCACACCTGTAATCCCAGCACTTTGGGAGGCTGAGGCTGGCAGATCGCTTGAGCCCAGAAGTTCGAGACCAGCCTGGACAACATGGTGAAACCCTGTCTCTACAAAAAATACAAAAATTCTGGTGGAGCGTGGTAGCTCACGTCTGTAATCCCAGCACTTTGCGAGGCCAAGGTGGGTGAGACCAGCCTGGCCAACATGGTGAAACCCCGACTCTTGTCTCAAAAAAAAAAAAACAAAAAACCAAAAAACACAAAAATTTACTGGCCATGGTGGTGCACACCTGTAGGCTCAGCTACTCAGGAGGTTGAGGTGGGAAGATTGCTTTAGCCCAGAAAGTAGAGGCTGCAGTGAGTTGACATCATGCCACTGCACTCCAGCCTGGGCAACAAAGCAGGACTGTCTCAAAAAAAAAAAAAAGGTCCCAACTTTGTAACTATATGACCGTGAGTGATTTACTCAACCTCTCTCCGTGGCCCATCTGCAAAATGGGTTTATTAATACCTTTGTTAATTATCACATATTAATGATTAATGTTTTGTTGTGGGGGTTAAAATGATCAAATCCGAAGTGCTTAACACAGTGCTTACCATATAAGCACTCAATGCCTACTATTTTCTTTTTCTTTTTTTTTTTTTTTTTGAGACGGAGTCTGGCTCTGTCGCCCAGGCTGGAGTGCAGTGGTGCGATCTCGGCTCACTGCAACCTCCGCCTCCCGGGTTCACACCATTCTCCTGCCTCAGCCTCCTGAATAGCTGTGACTACAGGTGCCCACCATCATGCCCGGCTAATTTTTATATTTTTAGTAGAGACGGGGTTTCACCGTGTTAGCCAGGATGGTCTCGAGCTCCTGACTCCCAAAGTGCTGGGATTACAGGCGTGAGCCACCGCACCTGGCCTATTTTTTTTTTCTTTTTCTTTTTGAGATGGAGTTTTGCTCTTGTCACCCAGGCTGTAGTGCAGTGAGTGGTGCGATCTTGGCTCACTGCAACCTCCACCTCTAGGGTTCAAGCGATTCTCCTGCCTCAGCCTCCCAAGTAGCTGGGATTACAGGTGCGTGCCACCATGCCTGGCTAATTTTGTATTTTTAGTAGAGACAGGGTTTTACCAGGTTGGCCAGACTGGTCTCGAACTCTTGACCTCAGGTGATCCACCCGTCTCGGCCTCCCAAAGTGCTGGGATTACAGGCGTAAGCCACGGCGCCTGGCCCAATGCCTACTATTTTATCCAAATTAAGAGGAGATGTTACACTTAAAATTTTGTTAAGAAGGTAGATCTCATGTTGTGTTCTTACCACAATGAAAAAAAACTTAGAAAAGTAGGTAGTCAGCAGAAAAAAAAAAAAAAAAACAAAGTTAACTCAGAAAAAAATAAAAGATTATATACAGCAGATGCAGAACACAACAAAAATAATCCTGTTGTTCAGTATGTGTTAACAGGGACTGAAGCTGGCTACACGAAGAATTTCCCAGCAACAAAGAGTGGGAAGCCCTGAGCAAATTGTAAAAGCTCCTCCTCAGTTTCTTCCCAAGAGAAGTTTTCATCTCAGGGGTGGTCATTTCTGGAGGCAGGGGCCTGCAGGAGACACCCTGGTAACAGGCAGGTCTGTTTGGCTTCCTGAATCCATGACAGTTGATAAACAAGGCCCCTTCAGATGCTCTGTTGGGTATTGCCTGGGGTGTGTAACCAGGAGATGGAGTGCCTGCATTTCCAAGATCATTTATAGCTGTTTCCTGTACCCGAGTAAATTTTTCATTTTAAAGGTGCCTCCTGGCCCGACCCAAATTTCGGCTTAACATTAGCAGTTGCTTCTCTTTGTCTGAGCAGATGAACTGCAAAAACTCTCAGAGTGAAAGAGGGAAGGAGGGTGGGGCTGGGTGAGGCGGCAAGGATGGGTTCCAGGAAATGGGAGGTGGGACTGGTTCGTCACCAGGGTCTCTCTGGTAAACTGGAAGGCCAGGCTGGCTACTGGCAAAGAAAGAGTTACTGAGCATCAGCTGAAGGGATGGCAAGCAGTGAGGGAGGCTCTGGCCCAGCAATTCTTATCTTCAGGAAAGTTTAAGAGTCATTGTCACTTGGAGGGAATTTCCTGGACTATGAACTTTATTGTAGAGAGGACAGAATGGCTGGGTGGGAGGAAGTTAGCCTCAGGTTCCACACCCACCGCTCCCATTCCCCCACAGCTGGGTTTGCTGTTTCTCCAAACAATTTAGTGTTAACAACATAAACCCTGGTCCAGCCTGGCCTCCTGCAGCTGTGTGGCCTTCAAGTCTTTATCCTTGCTAAGCCTTGGCTCCCTCATCTACAAATGGGTTTAATAACAGCACTTGCTTATAGTAAATGCCGAATATATGTTGGGTTTGAATAATGAGGAGGAAGCTGGGGCCAGAGATTTGCACTGAGGAGAATGAACAGAAATCTGTCCCTATTCTTCTTCTTCTATTTATTTATTTATTTTTTTAGACAAGTCTTGCTCTATAGCCCAGGCTGGAGTGCAGTGGTGCAATCTCAGTTCACTGTAACCTCCACTTCCCGGGTTCAAGTGATTCTCATGCCTCAGCCTCCCAAGTAGCTGAGATTACAGTCACCCACGACCATGCCCAGCTAATTTTTGTATTTTTAGTAGAAATGGAATTTCACCGTGTTGGTCAGGCTTGTGTCAAACCCTTGACCTCAGGTGATCTGCCCGCCTCGGCCTCCCAAAGTGCTGAGATTACAGGCCTGAGCCCCCGTGCCTGGCCTGTCCCTGTTCTTAGATGCTGATTAGAGGAACAAGACAGGCATGCATCCAAATAAGTGCATTTGGTTGCCTCACCTAACCAATGGTGCAAAAGCACCAATCTTGAAAACAATTTCTAGTTACACCTTGTAGTATATTTTGAGTTCTTGTTTGTTTGTCTTGGAGATGGAGTCTTGCTCTGTCACCCAGGCTGGAGTGTACTGGTGTGATCTCAGCTCACTGCAAACTCTGCCTCCTGGTTCAAGCAATTCTCCTGCCTCAGCCTCCTGAGTAGCTGGGATTACAGGCGCCCGCCACCACACCCGGCTAGTTTTTTGTATTTTAGTAGAGATGGGGTTTCACCCTGTTGCCCAGGCTGGTCTCGAACTCCTGAGCTCAGGCAATCCGCCTGCCTCAGCCTCCCAAAGTGCTAGGATTATAGGCATGAGCCACTGCACCTGGCCCCTTGTAGTACATTTTGTCTTCCCAGTCTATTTTGAGATGTTGTTCAAGTAAATGTGTGTCCCCAGGGCTCCAGCAGGCTCACAGCAGGAAGCAGCAGTCAGGAAGTGCAAGGTGGCAAGCAGGACACTGGGTTGTCAAGCAGAACCGGAACGTGTTCTGGACCCACTGGCAGGTGAGGTTTGCTGAATTCTACACAACAGCAGCTACCACATCCTTCTGTGTTCTGGAGCCAGGGAAGGCTTCCAGACAGAGGGGGCTTCTCCCTGTAATTTGAGGGAGATTATTGGCTCAGGCAAAGGTGAGAGGGTTTAAAGAGGAGAAAAAGAGAAGCACTGAGCAGCCTCAAGCTGGAGAAAGCCCTGGGGACCTTGTAGAGCTCCTCTTCTGGGGACAAAGACCATGAGGGGTCATAGGTGGCACAGCAGAGCACAACATCCCAGGGAACAGATGTTGAAGATGGATTAGACCCTGACAACGGATGTGAAATATTGACCCAGCGAAAAGTGCCTGATGTTTGCACAGAGGCCAAATCGGTGCAGCAGCTTCCATGGGAGGAGGGGCCGGAAAGTGCCCAGGTCCGGAGGTCACTCTCCACACTCCCACACACTCTCCCAGGGGCCACAAGTCAGTCTCCAGCTCAGGGAGGATTTAAAGGAGGATGCCTGTGTTGGAAATCAAGGCAGGCATTCACGGGCATGCACCCACACATGCACACATAGTCTTTTTTCTTTACTTGAAGGCTCACCTAGTTCTGTTTGTGTTAAAAAAAAAAAAAAAAGAAAAAGAAAACAAAAAGATAAAGAACGCTCACCTAGGCCGGGCATGGTGGCTCACACCTATAATTCCAGCACTATGGGAAACTGAGGCAGGGATCACTTGAGGCCAGTTCAAGCCCAGCTTGGGCCACATAGCAAGACCCTGTCTCTACAAATTTTTTTTTTTTTTAAATTAGCCAGGTGTTGTGGCATGTGCCTGCAGTCCCAGCTACTCAGGAGGCTGACGGAGGAGGACTGCTTGAGCCCAGGAGGTTAAGGCTGCAGTGAGCCATGATCATACCACTCCTGCCTGGGTGAGACAGAGTGAGACACTGTCTCAAAACCCCCCAAAAAACCACAAGCTCACCTACACATAGAAACAACTAGATGTACTGGGTCATGGTGGCACACGCCTACAGTCCCAGCTACTCTGAGGCTGAGGTGGGAGGATCACTCGAGCCCAGGAGGTGAGGGTTGCAGTGAAGTATCGTGTCACTGCACTCTAGCCTGGATGACAGAGCAAGACCCTGACTCAAAACGATGTTTTAAAAAATGGATGGAGGCCGGGCGCGGTGGCTCAAGCCTGTAATCCCAGCACTTTGGGAGGCCGAGACGGGTGGATCACGAGGTCAGGAGATCGAGACCATCCTGGTCTACACGGTGAAACCCCGTCTCTACTAAAAAATACAAAAAAACTAGCCAGGCGAGATGGCGGGCGCCTGTAGTCCCAGCTACTCGGGAGGCTGAGGCAGGAGAATGGCGTAAACCCGGGAGGCGGAGCTTGCAGTGAGCTGAGATCCGGCCACTGCACTTCAGCCTGGGTGACAGTGAGACTCCGTCTCAAAAAAAAAAAAAAAAAAAAGGATGGAAATGCTAATAATTGTTTTGTTGATGTAACTATACTTAAGTTTTGTACTTTATGCATTTTAAATGTTCTCTAATGAGAATACATTTTTTTAAAGAGAGAAAAAAGCTTATCTGCCTGTCAACATTAAGTTCCTAAAATCAAAGGTTTCTTTCCAGTCCTATCCTACTAGTATTTGACACTATTGAACCCATTTTCTGAAACGATTTTCTTGCTTGGCTTTCAGGCTGCCCATTTTCTCCTGGTTTTTCTTCCCTTCATAGATGGCTTCTGGTACCCTGCCTGACTCCTAAAGTTAGCATTATTCAGGGTCTGTCCTCAGCCTGCCCTATCTTTTCTCTCCAGATTAGCTCGTCCACTCCCTTGGTTTCAGCTATGCCACTCATGTCAGCTCCAACCCAGTTCTTTGCTGAATTATCCCATTGCCTACTGAGTATCCCCACAAGACCCTCAAATTCAGTGAAAACTTGAAGTTCCCTCCCTGAAGGCTGCTGTTCCTTCTGTGTGTTCTATCTTGACTGGCTGGGTCAGAATCCTAGTAATCATTTATCTGCCCCTACCTTTCTGTAGTGGGTTGAATGGTGCCCTCCCACCCAAAAAGAGATGTCCACACATGCCACCAAGCATGGCTTTTTCTTTTTTTGTAGATAGGGGTCTTGCCATGTTGCATAGACTTATCATACCCTTTATATAGTGAACAAGTATTGCCTTATATGACAAAAGGTGATTAAGTTAAGGATCTTGAAAAGACTTATCCTGGATTAGCCAACTGGGCCCTAAATCCAATGACATATGTCCTTATAAAAGGGCACACACAGCGCACACACTGAGGAGAGGCGGCGGCACAGGGAGGAGGCACTGTGGCCGTGGAAGCAGGTGTTGGAGTGATGCCACAAGTCAAGGGACACCAACAACCACTGAAATAATGGACTGTCCCCTACAGCTTCGCGATGGAGCCTTGTCTCTCATTATGCCCCACTAGAACACTATACCCGCACCTCACACATGGTTGTAATTCCCTCATTTCAACATGCTCTTTGAAGCTCTTCCTTAAAAAAAAAAAAAAAATCAGCTTTTGAGATAATTGTAGATTCACATTTGGTTTAAGGCTGGGTGCAGTGCTGGGAGGTTTGCAACCTGGGATTCTGAGCCACTCCTACATCCTCGTAACACAATCCTTCCCCACCTTCACCCTACCCCTTGTTAGCACAAATAAGCTTGTTAATGTAGCTCAACCAGGTTGTGTTGTCTTTCAGGACAGAGACTGATTTCTTTTCATGTTCTAGTATTTTTGCTTAAAAGTCCTTTGCATTCTGGTACTGCTTCTCCTTCTGTCTTTGCAGAGAACCTCAGAATACATTCCCCGTGTCTGTCTGCCATCTCTGTCCCTCTGCCTCTTCCAAAGCACACTTCTCGAACATCCTTGAGCTTTCAAAACACCTTTAATTAACACTGAAGTCCCATGGCTGCCAAGTCCTTCATTTGCAGGATGACTTCCCTTATCTTTTAAGTATCCTTAGGGCTGCCGGTTAGCTCAGTTGATCAGAGTGTAGTGCTGTAAGTATCTTTACATTGCTTTTCTGGGTGGTTTTCTCCTTTCCCCATCTGACTGGGAGAGCCCTGAAACCGAAGACTTTCTCCCCTAGCAGTTTCCAAGCTCCCAGAGGCAGAGACTTGGTTAATCTTGTAGATCCCTCAGGGGAAGAACTTTTTACTTTATAAATTCTGGTCTGATACTAGCTCTGCACACTGTGGGTGCTCAATAAATGTTGATTGACTGAGTAAACAATGAATGTAGTCCCCTGGAGTGTCATATTCCTCCTTTCCACAGGGAGAAAGTAATAACATTAGGCAGAGCAGGCTGGATCTCTTAATGTGATTACCTGGGATTTGTGGGCCAGTGACTCTGTCCCCCAACTTTATTGGGCACATCCATCTCGACAGAATAGATATTACCAGAGACCACTAATGCTGTTGGCCAAATGATGGGCTATCACTAATTCCCTTGACCCTATTAATCTTGATTCTATCGCACTGAAGCTGTTGCGTCCAGTCCAAGATAGGGGGAGAACACAGCACAGTTGTGGTAGCGATTGTACTGACATCAGCGTAATCTATCCAAGTTCAACAGTGTTTAACTTGCTCTGGGTTTGTATTTGAGACATCCTTCATGTCTCAAATGATAATTTGAGATCTAATTCACAATGATAAATGTGAATGCATAAAATGCATCCATTTAAAGTATGTAACTCGGCTGGGTGCAGTGGCTCATGACTGTAATCCCAGCACTTTGGGAGGCTGAGGCAGGGGGATCACTTGAGGTCAGGAGCTCGAGACCAGCCTGGTCAACATGGTGAAATCCATCTCTACTATAATACACAAACTAGCTGGTTGTGGTGGCACACACCTGTAACCCCAGCTACTCAGGAAGCTGAGGCAGAAGAATCACTTGAACCCGGGAGGTGGAGGTTGCAGTGAGCCCAGATCATGCCACAGCACTCCAGTCTGGGTAACAGAGTGAGACTTCGTTAAAAAAAAAAAAAAGTATGTAACTTGATGGTTTTTAGTATATTTGGTGGTGCAACCATCTCCACAATCGAGTTTAGAACGTTTTCTTTACCCTCCCAAAAGAAACTCGATACCTATTAGCAGTCAGTCTCCATTTCCCCCAACCCCCAGCCCTAGGAAACCAACCTATTTTGTTACTACAAATTTGCCTATTCTGGACATTTCAAATAAATGGAATCATACAATAATGTGGCCTTTTGTGACTGGCTTTTTTCACTTGGCATAGTTTCAAGGCTCATCCATATTGCAACATATACGACTACTTCCTGTTTATTGACAAATAATATCCCATTGTATGGATATACCATATTTTATTTATCCATTCATCAGCTGATAGACATTTGGGTTGTTTCTACTTTTAGTAAGTTATTTCTGCATGTTTCAGCTTATTCATCCATAAAAATGAGTTAACAGCTGCCTTGTCTTGGAGGATTATGAGAGGCACACAGGGAATATGTGAAATACATTCTAAACTATAAAGTGGTACAAGAATGTAAAGATACTTTATTACTTTAATTTTTTCAGAGATAGGATATCAACTCTGTGGTCCAAGCTGGAGTGCAATGGTACAATCATGGCTCACTGCAGCCTCAACCTCCTGTGCTCAAGGGATCCTCTTGCCTCAGCCTCCCCTGTAGCTGAGGCTACAGGTACATGCCACCATACCTGGCTTTTTTTTTTTTTTGGAGAGACGAGGTCTTGCTATGTTGACCAGGCTGGTCTCCAACTGCTGGCCTCAAACAATACCAGCACGGGGTATTATAGGTGTGAGCCATCACACTGGCCTAAAGACTTTTTTTTTTGAGATGGAGTCTCACTTTATCATCCAGACTGGAGTACTGTGGCGCGATCTCAGCTCACTGCAACCTCAGCCTCCAAAGTAGCTGGGATTACAGGCGGGCATGCCCCACCACATCCAGCTTTTTTTTTTTTTTTTCTTGAGACAGTCTTGCTCTGTCGTCCAGGCTGGATTGCAGTGGCACGATCTCGGCTCAATGCAACCTCTGCCTCTCGGGTTCAAGTGATTCTCCTGCCTCGGCCTCCCTAGTAACTCGGACTACAGGCACCCACCACCACGCCCGGCTAATTTTTGTATTTTTTTTTCAGTGGAGACGGGGTTTCACCATATTGGCTAGGCTGGTCTCAAACTCCTGACCTTGTGACCTGCCTGCCTCGGCCTCCCAAAGTGTTGGGATTACAGACGTGAGCCACCACACCTGGCTAATTTTTTGTATTTTTGGTAGAGATGGGGTTTCACCATGTTGGCCAGGTTGGTCTTGAACTCCTGACTTCAGGTGATCTGCCCACCTCGGCCTCCCAAAGTGATGGGACTACAGATGTGAGCCACCACGCCTGGCCCTAAAGACTTTTTTTTTTTTTTTAAGGTGGAGTCTTGCTCTGTCACCCAGGCTGGAGTGCAGTGGTGTGATCTTGGCTCACTGTAACCTCTACCACCCGGGTTCAAGTGATTCTCCTGCCTCAGTCTCCCGAGTAGCTGGGATTACAGGAGCCTAGCACCACACCCAGCTAATTTTTGAATTTTTAGTAAAGATGGGGTTTCACCAGGTTGGCCAGGCTGGTCTTGAACTCCTGATCTCGTGATATGCCTGCCTCAGGCTCCCAAAGTGCTGGGATTAAGGGCATGAGCCACCGCAACCGGCCAAGACTTTTTTTTTTTTTTGAGATGGAGTCTCACTGTGTCTCCCAGGCTGGAGTGCAGTGGTATAATCTTGGCTCACTGCAAGCTCTGCCTCCCGGGTTCATGCCGTTCTCCTGCCTCAGCCTCCTGAGTAGCTGGGACTACAGGTGCCCGCCACCAAGCCCCACTAATTTTTTGTATTTTTAGTAGAGACAGGGTTTCACCATGTTAGTCAGGATAGTCTCAATCTCCTGACCTCGTGATCTGCCTGCCTGGGCCTCCCAAAGTGCTGGGATTACAGGCGTGAGCCACCGTGCCCGGCTAAGACTTTTTAATATTTATATGAGAGCAGCTCAGGAGAGCACTGGGGCCAGTGTAACTTCACTGAGCTTATGCCCTATTGTTGGTTAACTCAGGGCAATCAGTTGAATATCTCTTTGGGTCTCGTCTCTATGTAGAGTCCATTTTGCTTTTTTCCTAGGTAATGGACTGCATCCACATTTCATCCACATTTGTTCGTAGGAGACCAGGTTAGAGTATGCTTACTTCAGTGTAAGCTACTGCCACCATAGAAAATCAAATCACAGGAGAATGATATTTGAACATCAAGGCAGTCATATTTCATCCAAATTTTTAGCAAGACCAGGGAAAAGGGCTGAAGCTATAGGTGTTAAGGCCTAGGTTTCCCAAATATCTTGCCAACTCTCCTTTTCTTGATTTTTTTTTTTTTTTTGAGACAGAGTCTTGCTCTGCTGCTCAGGCTGGAGTGCAGTGGTGCGATCTTAGCTCACTGCAACCTCTGCTCCCGGATTCAAGCAATTCTCTGCCTCAGCCTCCCAAGTAGCTGGGATTACAGGTGCCCGCCACCACACCTGGCTAATTTTTTGTATTTTTAGTAGAGACAGGGTTTCACCATCTTGGCCAGACTCGTCTTGAACTCCTGACCTTGTGATCCACCTGCTTCAGCCTTACAGAGTGCTGGGATTACAGACGTGAGCCACTGTGCCCAGCCTCCTTTTTTAATTTTAGGTTAGCTTTCTTTCACACTCACATGTGCCAGGGTGACTTTCTTCTCCCTTCACTGCCCATCCAGTAAGCATGCTAAGGTAATGCAAAAACATTTTAATATTAGACCAAGAAAAAAGAAATTAGGAAGGAAAACCTGTTGCCATAACAAGTACAAAGATTCAAAAATTCAACTCAGATATATACCATTTGCTCCCATAACTTCCTATTTTTTGCAGGTATATAGCTGTAAGCTATATAATGTATGGGTGAGAGAGGGATGGAGGAAGGCCAGGGTGGGCAGTGGGTTATATAAGAACTACTGTTGGCTGGGTGCAGTAGCTCATGTCTGTAATCCCAGCACTTTGGGAGGCCGAGGCGGGTGGATCACGAGGTCAGCAGATCGAGACCATCCTGGCTAACGCGGTGAAACCCCATCTCTACTAAAAATACAAAAAATAAGCCGGGTGCGGTGGCAGGCACCTGTAGTCCCAGCTATTCAGGAGGCTGAGGCAGGAAAATGCTGTGAACCAGGGAGGTGGAGCTTGCAGTGAGCAGAGATTGAGCCACTGCACTCTAGCCTGGGAAACGGAGCGAAACTCTGTCTCAAAAAAAAATTAAAAAAAAAGAACTATCATTTACTACTAGTGGCTGCCTGGAGCATAATTTCCCCCTTCAAAGCCTTGGTAAGAGCAGCTGGGGATAATGAACAGTGGTTAAAAATGCTTTTACACCCAGCAAAAAGGGTCATTAATACCTCAACGTTTTTTTTTTTTTTTTAAACCAAGCCCTGTGGAAGGGCTCCTGCTGCTGTTGACAATCGGGGTAGCAGGGGCAAAGGGGTGGATAATTCACCACAAAATGGTATTCACTGATTTGGATTATGTGCACCACTGTTCCTCTCCATTCATGTGCTTAATTAAGAGCTGACTAGTACAAAATAAATGAAACTGTAATTCTTCACTAGAACTATCTGGGGAGCAACAGAAATTCTGCAGGGAGGGTATGTGCCAGAAAAACTCCTTTATTTCCATCTCCCTATTATATTTCTATTCTAGGGTTAGTGTTAATGTCAGGTCTCATTCTTCAGGCAGCAAAAGGGCTGGAGAAGTAGTATAAGTTTTATCTTCATTTTATCAAGGATGAAATCAAAGCAAGGAGCTGTGACTAGGACAATATAGTTAGTCTAGGGCATAACTCCCAACCACGTTGGGGAAAGCCCAGTAGGAACACAGGGCTATAGTTGGCTCAACCCTTATTCATGACAACGCGTTTCACATCATTCAAAAGTTTTTGTAGAAGTCTCTGTAGTAACCAGCTGATACTGCCTGGGAGTTATTTCCATTTGTTCAGTTCCTGAGGGGAGAGAAAATGGAATTATTGCTTTCTTATAGTTCAATTAGGCAAATGTGGATAGAGGGCATTGAACTTAGTTCACAAAGGGTGCCAAAATCCACACTGCTCCTCTAAAAAAAAAAATGCATGGAAAGTTACAGCAAGAAATCAGGGCCTCAGGCCGGGCATGGTGGCTCACGCTTGTAATCCCAGCACTTTGAAGGGCTGAAGTGGACGGACCACATGAGGCCAGGAGTTCGAGACCAGTCTGGCCAACATAGTGAAACCCTGTCTCCAGTAAAAATATAAAAATTAGCTGGGCATGGTGGCACACACCTGTAATCCCAGTTACTTGGGAGGCTAAGGCATGAGAATCGCTTGAACCTGGGAGGTGGAGGCTGTAGTGAGCTAACTGTGCCACTGCACTCCAGCCTGGGTAACAGAGCGAGACTCTGTTTCAAAAAAAAAAAAAGAAGCCAGGGCCTCAGATTTCACAAACTAATGTTTCATCACCTCCTTCCCCACCTCAAGATAACTGCCAGGACACTAGGACACTCTTTTTTAATACTTAAGACAGGTGAAGAGAAATCATTGGTGGGGTCTGTCCTTCCCATAGTCCTTTTGATCACAGTTTTCCCATGAGCTTCAAAATAAAAGACTATAAACTGAAGGTTTATTTTAAATTACCTAAGTCCCTGAAATAGAAGAGTAATTTATTTTTAGTATTAAAGAGATTAACAAGTTGTCTCATTATTCTGACTTATCCATATTCAAAACTCACCTACTCAGAAAACTGCAAACCCATAGTTGCTAACAATCCCTACTTAACCATTAAGAAAGGATTTACAACAATACAAGCTATGTACATAGGAAATATCAGAGAGTAGAAAGTGCTAACCAGAGGTACCCAGAAAAGCTTTCTGTGACTGAAATAATACTTCCTGTCTAAGATTCAGGAGTAAGATGCTTCTTTGGGGGCTGAGAAATTAACATGAGAAACCTTTGGTATCCAAACTGGACTTCTGAGCTCTTTGCCATGGCATTTTTGGCTAGTCTAACGCAATCATCTGGAGAAAGCAACACCGAGGATGAGGTGGAAGAATTCTCAATCTCGGACCAATCTCTGGCCCCAGGGTTAGGACTGAGAACAAATACACTCAAGGGCTGACTTTGAATGGCAGTGGGACAACCAGGAAAACCAATCACTTAGTATCAAGTCAGGCCTGTTGTGAATACCCAGGTTGGCTCCATCCCAGGGCCCTTGTACTGAGACCCTTAGAAGAATGATAGGTGAGAGGATGATATAGCTAGAGTTATGTGACTTAAAGGTAGCAACCCACAAGGATGGCAGCAAAAGTCCTTAACAGTGACCTTCAGATCAGTGACACAACTCCACTGTTAGTGGCAGCAGGGCTGAGTAAATCCCTAATAATTTCGGGTTAGGCAGGATCTTGACTCATATAACTCATGGCAGAAGCTACAGGTTCTACTCTATAAAATCTCTGTATACATCCAAGAGGTTGGGATACTCAGAGAGAGTGGCAGAACACGTGGTCTTCAAAGATCTGCTTCTCTGTAGCTGGGAAGATCTTGTCACAAATTGGACAATTCAAACAAAGGGCCTGCATCTGCTGTTGCTCCAAGGTGTGATCACAAATACCATCTGCTTTGCAGATAGGGCATTTCTTGATGGAGAGCTGGGAGGAAGAGTAAAGAGGTCAGTACAAATGTAAACTATATGTGGCACAGATGTGGCCATCCTGTCTTCCACTATATCCTCAGTGCCTAGCATAATGACTGGCACATAGTTAGGCGCTCAGGAAATAGTGAATGAATGAAGAGGATGCACATTTGGAGATACTTACCAGGCTTCATCTAACCCCAGAATTGAAAGGGCCTAATATTGCTGAAGTAGCCAAAGTAGCTTCTAGCCTAGAAGGGGCACTGGACAGAACTTGTTTGGCTAGAGCTGCCTGGTTCAGATCTCCTCCCTACTTATGCTACCAAACAACTTAAAGGTATAGATCCTAAGCAAAATGCTGATGGATGAACTGTGCTTTCTTCTCCCTTCCACAACAGGCTGGCTCAGCCTTGGGCCCAGAACAAGCTGATCCAGCTGACTTCTGGAGTTATCAAAATGAATCTGTCTCCCTATGGTTCTCCCATGAACTGGAAAAGGAAGGGAAATTTTCAAGGGCTTTGTGGGAATATTCTCATGAATCAAATACTTACCTGACTGGGGGAAGAACTTTCTTGGATACCTGAGAAGAATCAAAAAGATCTCATTCAATGAGAAAACACCACTCTAGCTTCTCCAACTGTGTTCTGGCAGATATTTCCTGTAACTTTCATTGTTCCCTTTCTTCTCACTGCCTCTGATTCTTTCTCTCTCATATGTATACCATTACTGCTGATAGAGGGGATCTAGGTTAATGATAAGGTGAAAAGAAAACATAAATAATGAAATCTTTTTTTTTTTTTTGAGATAGAGTCTCGCTCTGTCGCCTAGGCTGGAGTGCAGTGGCGTGATCTCGGCTCACTGCAGCCTCTGCCTCCTGGGTTCAAGCAATTCTCCTGCCTCAGCCTCCTGAGTAGCTGGGATTACAGGTGCCCACCACCATGCCTGGCTAATTTTTTGTATTTTTAGTAGAGACAGGGTTTCTCCATGTTGGCCAGGCTGGTCTCAAACTCCTGACTTCAAGTGATCTGCCTGCCTTGGCCTCCCAAAGTGCTGGGATTACAGGAGTGAGCTACCATGCCCAGCCTGAAATTGTATTTTTTTTTCTTTCTTTCTTTTTTTTTTTTTTTTGAGACGGAGTTTTGCTCTGTCATCCAGGCTGGAGTGCAGTGGCGTGATCTCAGCTCACTGCTAGCTTCGCCTTCCGAGTTCACACCATTCTCCCGTCTCAGCTTCCCAAGCAGCTGGGACTACAGGCGCCTGCCACCACGCCTGGCTAATTTTTTGTTTATCTATTTTTAGTAGAGACGGGGTTTCACAATGTTAGCCAGGATGGTCTTGATCTCCTGACCTCGTGATCTGCCTGTCTTGGCCGCCCAAAGTGCTGGGATTACAGGCGTGAACCACTGTGCCTGGCCAAAATTGTATTTTCATTAGCTGTGCGTGTGTATATTATATGTATATACACACACACACAGGCTTTATATATATATATATATATATATATATATATATATGTTATACAGTCAGAAAAACAATAAAGCTATTTTCAGAGTGGGGAAAATGAGATTTTAATAAAAACGGTAACAATTTAAGGCCAATCTGAGAATAGATTTTAAGACTGTATCCACAGACAGGTACAATGGCTCACACTTATAATCCCAGCACTTTGGGAGGCCGAGGTGGGTGGATTGCTTGAGCTTAGGAGTTCGAAATCGGCCTGGGCAACATGGCAAAACCCCAACTCTACACAAAATACAAAAATTAGCTGGGCGTGGTGGCTGGCGCCTGTAGTCTCTGCTACTTGGTAGGCTGAGGTGAGAGGATTGGTTGAGCCCGGGAGGTGGAGGTTGCAGTGAGCTGAGAGGATCTGTTGAGCCCAGGAGGCGGAGGTTGCAGTGAGCCAAGTTCACTACTACATCCAGCTAATTTTTGTATTTTTAGTACAGACGGGGTTTCATCACGTTAGCCATGCTTGTCCTGAACTCCTGACCTCAGGTGATCTGCCCGCCTCGGCCTCCCACAGTGCTGGGATTACAGGCATGAGCCACCGCGCATGGCCACAAACTTAATTTTAAAGAAAAAATAAACTTGTTACCTGTTATAAACACCTGGTTGTAACTCTAAAGATAATGTGGCTGCTTTAAAATGCCGCAAAAAGCAAATGAGATCTCATATTGCTTTTGGAGACAAATGAGAAAAGCTCCCTGTTTAGCAAGGACATGTTACCCTAAGTCCTTTTCACCCCCATTTCCTGTCCTACCACCGAGGAATCTCTGTGGAGCACGTTTCTGCTGCCGTTGGTCAGCCATCAGGGTGGCTGCTGTATCCACCAGTTCCTGGGCGGCATAACTTGCCTCTCTTACTACCATTTCAAAACCTTAATTAGCTTCCTCAGCTTTGTATGTGTATATCTTCTACATAAAGACATTTCTCTGATTTACACATTTGGAATATAGCCACGGGACTCAATTTGTGTCTGCTGCCTCTAGGCGAATGATCTGATCTGTCTTCTGGATTCAGATTTATTTCTCAATTAACACTTCTCGCCTGGCAATCTATCCATTGGGTCCTCAGCTTCTGCCCAGCAAGTCTTAACAATGAGACTGGTCTTAATGAGCACCTCAGAAACCAAAATTTAGTAGGGGAAAGGGATGCAGGCAGGGTCCTTCCAGTTGGAATGGGAAAGTTGTCTTACCAGAATATGGGTTTCCATAGACAAGTCCTGGATTTTGTCCTGCGCCTCCTTCATCTGAAGTAGGTACTTGATACGGCAAAGAATTAAAATCCAGACCCATGTAACTGAGCAATCTGCTGTTCTCCCTCTTCAAAAGCTAAGGATAGAGGATGTATAGACATGTTGAAAGGCAATACCAAGAATGGCCACCAGGAACTGGCTAGGAGATGTCCCTCCCAGGTAGTTCTCAATTAGCAATGTGGCACTGGAGAAACTCAATAATTGATCATCCATAATTCTTCAGAAGGGAAGGCGGCAGTTTCAATATTCCAAAGATCTAAGTTCTTTATACCTGAATTTATTTATTTATTTAGAGTCAGAGTCTCGCTCTGTCACCCAGGCCAGAGTGCAGAGGCACCATCTTGGCTCACTGCAACCTCTGTCTCCCAGGTTCAAGTTATTCTTGTGCCTCAGCCTCCCAAATAGGTGGGATTACAGGCACCCACCACCACGCCTAGCTAATTTCTGTATTTTTAGTAGAGACGGGGGTTTCACCATCTTCTCCAGGCTGGTCTCGAACTCCTGACCTCAAGTGATCCGCCTGCCTTGGCCTCCCAAAGTGTCAGGATTACAGGTGTGAGCCACTGTGCCCAGCCTATACCTGAATTTAAATATATTTACTACATTTTGTTTATATTAATACAAAAAAGAATTTTAAATCTCTAAATACATGCCAACTAAAGGGAGGAACAAATGTGTGAATATATGAAAGTGGCAGGAGCTATATTAATACTGCAACTATTCTGATAGATATATCAACATTGAAACTATTGTATATTATTATTATTATTGTTTAATTTTTTTTTTTAGAGACAGGGTCTTGCGCTGTCACCCAGGCTGGAGTGCGGGGTGCAATCATAGCTCACTGCAGCCTTGAACTCATAGGCTCAAGCAACCCTCGCACCTCAGCCTCCTTAGTAGCTGAGACTATAGGTGCACGACACCATGCCTGGCTGACTTTTTAATTTTTTGTAGAGATGATAGACTCTTGCTTTGTTGCCCAAGCTGGTTTCAAACTTCTGGCTTCAAGTGATCGTCCTGCCTTGGCCTCCCAGTGTTGTATATTATTGAGAGCAGCATATTTTTTCAATTTCCTTCCTAGAATAATTTCTTACATGATGTAAATATTCACCTGAAATAATTTTTCCTTCTTCATGTCTTATCCCATTCAAATGGATATACCAACACAGAGAACGAGTAAGAAGGCAGGGTGGGAGGGAGGTAAGGAAAAAGAAGAAAATTACTAAAAGTGGCACAGACAGAATTTAAAGTTCTTAGGAAAAGGGAAATAAGCAAATTTCCCTTATCATCTTAAGAGGGTTTTACTACAGCTCTTAACAAAGCTACCAAATACCAAATCTTTCCCTTCGTTTTGCAAACTGTGTGTGCACCTGCCCCCCAACAATCAAACTAACCTATAAAAAGGGATTTCAAACTCAAGGTATATATTAAGAGAATGGGAATAGGCCGAACACAGTGGCTTATGCCTGTAATCCCATCACTTTGGGAGGCTGAGGCGGGCGGATCGCTTGAGCCTAGGAGTTTGAGACCAGCCTGGGCAACATGGTGAAACCCCCTCTCTACTAAAAACACAAAAAATAGCTGGGCATGATAGTGCGCACCTGCAATCCTAGCTACTTGGGAGGCTGAAGCACAAGAATCGCTTGAATCTGAGAGGCGGAGGTTGCAGTGAGCCAAGATGGCACCACTGCACTCCAGCCTGGATGACAGAGCGAGACTCGGTCTAAAAAACAAACAAACAAACAAACAAAAAACAAAACCAAAAAATAAATAAATAAATAGAGAATGGAAATAACAAGACTAGAAAGAGAACCCAAAAAGCCTTCTGCAATTATGAAACACGTTGGCATAAATGATATAATCAAAAGTAGAAATTGAGGAAGAATTATTGTTTAGTAGGTATGAAGTTTCAATGTTGCAAGATGGAAAAGTTCTGGGGATCTGTTGCATAGCACTGTGATGCACTTAACTGTACTGAACTGTACACTTTTACATTATTAAGATGGTAAATTTTATGCTTTTTTTTTTTGAGACAGAGTCTCGCTCTGTCACCCAGGCTGGAGTGCAGTGGCACGATCTCAGCTCACTGCAAGCTCCGCCTCCCAGGTTCATGCCATTGTCCTGTCTCAGCCTCCTGAGTAGCTGGGACTACAAGCGCCCGCCACCACACCCGCTAATTTTTTTTTTTTGTATTTTTAGTAGAGATGGGGTTTCACTGTGTTAGCCATGATGGTCTCAATCTCCTGACCTCGTGATCTGCCCGCCTCGGCCTCCCAAAGTGCTGGGATTACAGGCGTGAGCCACTGCGCCCGGACAAATTTTATGTGTTTTAATCTCAATTTTAAAAAGAAAAAAATAGTAAAAATGATCACTAGGAGGCATAGGCCAGAAGGATTATAGAGGGTAAACATCAGGAGGCGGAGGTTGTAGTGAGTCATGATCACGCCACTGCACTCCAGCCTGGGCAACAGAGTGAGACTCCGTCTCAGAAAAAAAGATAAGTCTGGGTGCCATGGCTCATACCTGTAATCCCAGCACTCTGGGAGGCCAAGGTGGGTAGATCACCTGAGGTCGGGAGTTCGAGACCAGCCTGACCAAAATGGAAAAACCTCATCTCTACAAAAATACAAAACTAGCCAGGTGTGGTAGCACTTGCCTGTAATCCCAGCTACTCAGGAGGCTGAGGCAGGAGAATCATTTGAACCTGGGAGCGGGAGGTTGCAGTGGGCCAAGATTGTGCCATTGCACTCCAGTCTAGGCGTGGTGGCAGGCGCCTGTAGTCCCAGCTACTCAGGAGGCTGAAGCAGGAGAATTGCTTGAACCTGGGAGGCGGAGCTTGCAGTGAGCCAAGATCACATCACTGCACTTCAGCCTGGGTGACAGAGTGAGATTCCGTCTCAAAAAAAAAAAAAAGAGGGTAAAGATGAAGAACTGATGAAATGATGGAAGTACAGATACAGGAGTAGCAGTCAGAATGCATGGACACCTATTCTTTGATGCTGAGCAAGAACATGAGAATGGGCCGGGTGTGGTGGCTCATGTCTGTAATCCCAGCACTTTGGGAGGCCAAGGCAGGAGGACTGCTTGAGCCCAGGAGTTTAAGACCAGCTTGGGCAACATAGCAAGACCTCGTCTGTACTAAAAATAAAAAAAAATTGGCTGGGCATGGTGGCATATGCCTATAGTCGCAGCTACTTGGGAGGCTGTGGCAGGAGGATCACTTGAGCCCAGGAGATCAAGGCTGCAGTGAGCCAAGTTTGTGCCACTGCACCCCAAGCCTGGGTGACAGAGTGAGACCTTGTCTCAACAACAACAACAACAACAACAACAACAACAACAAACATGAGAATGACCTTGACTTCAAATACAACCACCTTATTTTCTGCCATATCATCTTCAATCAATAATAAATGTTGGTTGGATGAATGAATGAACCAATGAATCAATGAATGAATGAATGCACAGCATTTATTAGGGCCTACCATGGGTCCAGCACTGGTACAGACCACCACTTCTGCTCCTGGTTTGGCAGCAGAGAAAAAGGAAAAAGTTGTGCTGAAGGAAAGGAGTTCCCTGCTAGCATAAAGTTATGTAGGACGTTATTCCCATATCCCCCAAGGCAACACATATTAGCTGTAAAGTTAAAAGCAAAAATCAGTTAGGTCTTCATCAGCGTGGCTTCTTTCAAGGTGACTATTGCCATGCCAAATAAGTTTCAGTTGTAGAATAAAGACAGGGTTTTGTGGTAGATTAGGAAATTAGATTAAATTTACTCTTTGTTTAGGAACAACTGTTTCACCCACTGTCCCAGAAACGGCCCTTAACTTCTTGTTTTTATCACTGCATCTCTGGGCCACCCTGCTCCTTCCTTCCCCTTAAAACCTTGGGGTTTTCTACCCTCTTTCACACACTTACATCATTTTCTCCTTCCAATCTCTCTTTCTCTCTCTGCAGAGCATTACATATCATTTTCTTCTCACTCAGTCTTCTTGACAGGTCAAAGTTTTCATCCTGTCAACAATAAAAAAAATTAGGACTAGGATCACATATTGCAGTCTGGGTACAAGGCGGGAAATTGTAGAGGATCTGGCATTGCAAAGAGGGGAGACTGAGATGGAGGAGAAGGCAAATGGGAGGAAGCAATGGTACTATGGGCAGGGTGCTAAATTAAAGTGACTTAAAAAAAACACTTGAAGGCCTGAGCTGGCATCAAGATGCCAGTTTTTTTTTTTTTTTTTTTTGAACTGAGGGTATAAGTGACCAAGGAGGGAAAAAGCAACCTTGGGGAAAATCTCAAAACTGACTTATCAGAATTAGGGATAAATGAAACCTTGTTTAATCCCACCCAACCATGAAAACTATCATCTTTGTTTTGAATAAACATCTCACTCAGTGAGGCCTGAAGCACTTAGGTCTGGGTTGATGTGATTCCTTCCTACAGTGTGAGGATAGGTGTCTGGGCTCAGGTTACATGAAGGAAGAGGGAACACAGGAAGGCATTTGTCCAAGGACACAAGGAGCTCAGACCACAGTCTTGAGCATCCCAGTGTGATAGGTTGACCTAACTGGTTTCATGCTTCAGAGCTTCCCATCTTCTACCTGCATACATACACATGTGCATACCTCACACACACACTTAAGCTAAGCCTACTAGTTGTGGTTTTTGATCCAAGATTTTTTATTTGAATGCTGGTGCCCAAACTGCTGTGCGTGTCTAGCCGACCCTGAGGTAGTAATGTGAGAGGGGGCTACCCGGTGACAGTGCTGACTGCAGGCTCCTTGCTTCCCATACCCATTGGCTCCTGCTGGCTCTTCTGGTCCTGCTTCACTTCCTCAAAAGGCAGAAATAAGAAAGGGCTCTCTGAGTCTGCACAGAAACCTGCTTGATAGTTACAAAAACCTTCCCTTAGACCTGTGGCTAAGTTGGGGCCTGTATTTTCAGGGACCCCCATGCTAGTTTCTGGCCATACACTACATCCCTCTTTTTAGCAGAAAGATAGCTTTCTCACCTTAAGAAGGATGTACAATCTTCTGGGCTTGGTCTAAAAACCACTAACCTTCGCACCCCTTGCTTTCCTGGGCCCCCTTATCTCTGTCACCTACCAGTGCAGCCGCCCTGAGTTGCCTGATCTATTTGTGAAGTCGTTGACACTCTTTGTACTTCTCTAAGAAACAGGCTTTCCCGGCCTCTACTTTGCCTTAAGGCATTCCACCTCTCGTGCTAACTGCTGCTCCACAGTTAGTGCCGCTTTCTTGTTCCTAGGCTCCTGAAGCATAAGATACACAGTCCTCATATTTAGCGGCCTTTTAGGATGTATGAGGATTTGGGATTGCCATTAGCCAGGTGGGTAGCCCCTAGGTCTTGAAAAATATCCCATGAAAACTAAGAAAACTGGCCGGGTGCAGTGGCTCACACCTGTAATCCCAGCACTTTGGGAGGCCGAGGTGGGTGGATCACCAGAGGTCAGGAGTTCGAGACCAGCCTAGCCAACATGGTGAAACCCCATCTCTACTAAAAATACAAAAATTAGCTGGACATGGTGGCAGCCACCTGTAATCCCAGCTAATCCCTCAGGAGGCTGAGGCAGGAGAATAGCTTGAAACCGGGAGGCGGAGGTTGCAGTGAGCTGAGATCAGGTCAGTGTACTCCAACCTGGGTGACAAAGCAAGACTGTCTCAAAAAAAAAAAAAAAAAAAAAAATATATATATATATATATACACATATGTGTGTGTGTGTGTATGTATGTGTGTATATATATACGTGTATATATGTATATAAAAGAAAACCAAGGAAATCCATACCTATCACAAGATGGTTCAAATCTTTGAATAACTATAGTTTTTTTTTTTTTTTCTCGAGACAGAGTCTCGCTCTGTCGCCCAGGCTGGAGTGCAATGGCGCGATCTCAGCTCACTGCAACTCATGCCTCCCGGATTCAAGCGATTCTCCCGCCTCAGCCTCCTGAATAGTTGGGATTACAGACACCCATCACCATGCCCAGCTAATTTTTGTACTTTTAGTAGAGACGGGATTTCGCCATGTTGGTCAGGCTGGTCTCGAACTCCTGACCTCATGATCCGCCTGCCTCAGCCTCCCAAAGTGCTGGCATTACAGGCGTGAGCCACTGTGCCCGGCCGGGACTACAGATTATTTAAAACGGTAATTTCTTTGCTACATCAGAGGTCACAAACTGGAATGTGCCTATAGAGAGCAGGCAAGAAATGTAATGGAATGAAGGAGTTGAATGCAACACAGCAGTGCAGACTGCAGCTAGACGGAGAGCTCATGACCCACCTACAGGGGGCAGCAGCTACTCGGCTCTAGCTATTGCGACTGCACAGGAATGTGGGCTCAGCATTGCTAGGTCCTCTCATTTCTCAAAGGAAGCTAGAAACACAAATTTTTATGGGAAATATTCCTATTTTTAAATGTTGATAACTACTTTCTAAAGCATATCTGTCTGACCTTGACCTATGATCTGCTGATTTGCAAACTTTGTTCTAGTCTTTCCTATATCATGGTAAAGCATACAGTATCTTAGA
The DNA here is from genome assembly GCF_009764315.1 of Trachypithecus francoisi. Lineage (NCBI taxonomy): Eukaryota > Metazoa > Chordata > Mammalia > Primates > Cercopithecidae > Trachypithecus > Trachypithecus francoisi. The sequence continues at coordinate 23,462,285 of NW_022681466.1, read as the reverse complement.
TATAGTAGGTACTCAGTGATTGACTAGATGATGCATATATGATGTGAATTATAATCCTAATGACTGGATATCCCTCTGACATCAGGATTTCTCATGTCCTTGGATCAACTAAGTAAATGGGGCTTCCAGGCACCTGTCAACACCAGGGGGCCTCTTCTTCAACAATATATTACAGGAAATTATTAGTCAATTAGGCTTTCATTCCTACATAACTGATAATGATGATAATGCTAATATATTAATTATAACAAGATTTGCTTTGGGTGGTATATTTTCCTGTTATAGAGCCCTTTATAACCATTCTTTTGTCTGCCCTCATTGTAACTCTATAAGAAGAGGGTAGGGGTTATTCTGTGTGAGCCCTAGTCCAAGGATCTAGTTAACTACATCTTGTCATGAAGTTTAACTTGCAATATTCCTTTATCACTTATTACACATTAGAAATGCCCACTTCTAAACATTTTGTAAATCTCTGTCCTTTTGGCTAGAAAGCAAAACATCTAGAGGTGAACACTTTTTTTTTTTTTTTTTTTTTTTGAGACGGAGTTTCGCTCTGTCACCCAGGCTGGAGTGCAGTGGCCGGATCTCAGCTCACTGCAAGCTCTGCCTCCCGGGTTCACGCCATTCTCCTGCCTCAGCCTCCCGAGTAGCTGGGACTACAGGCGCCCGCCACGTCACCCGGCTAGTTTTTTGTATTTTTAGTAGAGACAGGGTTTCACCATGTTAGCCAGGATGGTCTCGATCTCCTGACCTCGTGATCCGCCCGTCTCAGCCTCCCAAAGTGCTGGGATTACAGGCTTGAGCCACCGCACCCGGCTTTAGAGGTGAACACTTTCTTACTTATCCTGTCCATCACCTGAAAATAGGCCCATATCCCTTTCTTCTATATCCCTATAGGCTCCCTCCCACATAATCATCCAAAGACAGACGTGCCATTAATTCCTGTTGTTTCTTCATTGCCGTAGTTTCATTCTGCTTCATTTCCTCCACTGTCTGCTCGAGCTTCTTCTGGTCCTTCCTCTGCACAAAAACAGATTTCAGTACCATTGCTGGGAAAACGCACACATGCATACATACACCATGGAAGGGCCTGCTAAGCTAATGAGCAAGCAGGATGCAGAGGGAGAGGCAAGTCTTCTCTTGTCAGTTTCTAAAGAAAGCCATGAGCTATCTCATTTCAGACTGTTTCCTCTGAGCCCTTTCCTAGCCAGTGATATCCAGGTATATTAAAGAACATTAAAATGTTCTTTATACAAAGACCAATGTATATTTTCTTGCAAATGCCTAAAAGTGTTGTTTTCTCCCATGACTCTACCTGTTCAGTTAAACTGAGAAAGAGGTGGCCATTTTCCTTTTTCAGGTGCTCTAACTGCTCTGTCTTATCTTGATCTCCCTGAACAAGCTTCTCCATTTCTTTCTCTTGAGTTGACAACTGGGCCTAAAATAAAAATAGTGAACATAACCAAGATACAAAAGCAGGAAAATAAAACAGGAACAATGCTTTTTAATGTACAGTAACAAAGAGATGTGTTTCCCTAGCAACTCCCAACTGCCAAATATCCTGTAGAACTCCTTTACTTTTCAGCTCAACCTTATAGCCTAAGAATCTAAGGCTCAACTGAGTACAATTAGACAAACCACTCTTTAAAGCACCTCTTAAGGCATAGCTTCCTCAAAATGAGAGCAGTTCTGCTATCTGCTCTATATTCCAGACTTTCCAGTATGATTTTGCTTGAAAAGATTAAAGTTTGATTATTGATATAGATGATTGTCATCTATACTAAGAGCTCATGGTAAATTTTTTTTTTTTTTTTTGAGACGGAGTCTCGCTCTGTCGCCCGGGCTGGAGTGCAGTAGCCGGATCTCAGCTCACTGCAAGTTCCGCCTCCCGGGTTTACGCCATTCTCCTGCCTCAGCCTCCGGAGTAGCTGGGACTACAGGCGCCCACCACTTCGCCCGGCTAGTTTTTTTGTATTTTTAGTAGAGACGGGGTTTCACCATGTTAGCCAGGATGGTCTTGATCTCCTGACCTCGTGATCCGCCCGTCTCGGCCTCCCAAAGTGCTGGGATTACAGGCTTGAGCCACCGTGCCCGGCCGGTAAATTAACTTAGTAATACATGAACAAATCACTAAGTTCCTTGTGAATAATGATTTTTTTTTTTTTTTGAGACAGAGTCTTGCTCTGTCACCCAGGCTGGAGTGCAGTGGTGCGATCTCTGTTCACTTCAACCTCTGCCTCCGGGGTTCAAGTGATTCTTCTGCCTCAGCCTCCTGAGTAGCTGGGATTACAGGTGCACTGTAAATTAGCACGCCCAGCTAATTTTTGTATTTTTAGTAGAGATGGGGTTTCGCCATATTGGCCAGGCTGATCTCAAACTCCTGACCTCAGGTGATCCACCTGCCTCAGCCTCCCAAAGTGCTGGGATTACAGATGTGAGTCACTGCACCCGGCTGTGAATCATGATTTTTTTTTTTTTTTTAAAGCCGGGGGGGCATGAGTAGGGTGGAGGCTTACCTGGTTCAAGAATGGAAAATACATAACCTGAAACTTTAGTGTGACACTTTGAAAAGTATGCCATTAGGCACTCACTGAAATGAACTACATCTTTCTAGACCACCACATCGGAGCCATGGTGAGGCTAAGAAAACATCCTTTGACGAAGGTATGGCATTACCTACCTGAAGCTGATCCACCCTGATTCCCATCTTCTCATTTTCTGAGGACATCTTCTGGTTTTGTTCTTTCAGTCTGTGGAGGTGGAGATAACTACGTGAAAAATTCACTTATTGCAGGTCAGCTACCCCGGCCTTAAATGATTTAAGGCTGGCTTGGCCCTAAGCCTGCAGAGTTATTTAAAAATCTACTAGTCTCCATGGCAGTCCTATTTTGGCTTCCTGACTCCAAAAAACTGCAAGTATTCAATCCCTAAAGTTAATATTTGAAATCAGATCATTTTTCCTGACTATTCTGATACCAATTTTCTAATTCATGATTCAAAGGGCAGAGAATCACACCTTCAATGTCATAACAGTGTTTTCTCACAAATTTCAGAAATCTAATCTGACTGTATTTAAGGGTATCGATGGTATAGCAGCTCTTCCCCTCCCAGAATTATGGGACACACTCACTGAAGCAACTCTGTCTCCCAATAGTCCTTCTGTTCTTTCACTTTCAGTTCCAACTTCTTATTGATGCTCTGTAGGGTTTCTAGCTCCTCCTATAGATTGAAACACCATCAGAGGAACAGACTATTTCTATGACTTTTGAATGAGTATCTTAGGCAGGCAACACATATTTATTGAGCACTTACTATATGTCAGGCATAGCATGACACAGCAGTAAATGAAATACTCAAATAAAAGGAAGATGTTCTTGTTTTTTTTAAGACAGCAATTAAAAGGAGATATCACCCAGGCTGGAGTGCAGTGGCGTGATCTTGGCTCACTGCAACCTATGTTGCCCGGGTTCAAGCAATTCTCCTGCCTCGGCCTCCCAAAGTGCTGGGATTTCAGGCATGACCTACTGCGCCCGGCCACAAAATGCTCTTTCTATATTAAAAATGCATCACCTTAATTTCTCATTCTACTAGAGCTTATAATTTGTTCATTAAATAAATATTTACTCAGAGCCTATTCCACACTAGACACTGTTCTTGCACTGCAGACACAACAGTGGACAAAATAGATAAAACTGCCCTTTTCCTAAAACAGTGCTGTTCAATAAGTGAGAGCCACATATACTTTTTTTTTTTTTTTTTTTTTTGGAGACGGAGTCTCGCTCTGTCACCCAGGTCACGCCATTCTCCTGCCTCAGCCTCCCGAGTAGCTGGGACTACAGGCGCCGCCATGTCGCCCGGCTAGTTTTTTGTAGTTTTTAGTCGAGACGGGGTTTCACCGTGTTAGCCAGGATGGTCTCGATCTCCTGACCTCGTGATCCGCCCGTCTCGGCCTCCCAAAGTGCTGGGATTACAGGCTTGAGCCACCGCGCCCGGCCGAGCCACATATAATTTTAAAATCTTAGTAGGCACATTTTTAAAAAGGTAAAAAGAAACAGATTAATTTTAATAATAGTGTGTGTGTGTATATATATATTTAAAAATTTATTTTATTTTATTTTATTTATTTTATTGTTTTGAGATAAAGTCTTGCTCTGTTGCCCAGGCTGGAGTGCAGTGGTGTGATCTTGGCTCACTGCAACCTCTGCCTCCCAGGTTCAAGCAATTATCTTGCCTCAGCCTCCTGAGTAGCTGGGATTACAGGCGCATACCACTATGCCTGGCTAATTTTTTCTTGAGACGGAGTCTTGCTCTGTCGCCCAGGCCAGAGTGCAAGGGTGTGATCTTGGCTCACTGCAACTTCCACCTCCCAGGTTCGAGCAGTTCTCCTGCCTCAGCCTCCTGAGTAGCTTGGATTATAGGCACCTACCAGCATGCTTGGCTAATTTTTGTATTTTTAGTAGAGACAGGGTTTCACCATCTTGGCCAGGTTAGTCTCAACCTCCTGACCTTGTGATCCACCCGCCTCAGCCTCCCAAAGTGCTGGGATTACAGGTGTGAGCCACTGCACCTAGCCAAATGATAGTATATTTAACCCAATGAAACTAAAATACCATTTCAACATATAAACAATTAAAAGGAGATATTCAGCTGGGGAAGGTGGCTCATGCCTATAATCCCAGCACTTTGGGAGGCCGAGGTGGGTGGATCACCTGAGGCCAGGAGTTTGAGACCAGCCTGGCCAACATGGTAAAACCCTGTCTCTACAAAAATATAAAAATTGGCTGGGTGTGGTGGCGATTACCTGTAATCCCAGCTACTCGGGAGGCGGAGGCAGGAGAATCTCTTGAACCTGGGAAGCGGGGGTTGCAGTGAGCCAAGATCGCACCCTTGCACTCCAGCTTGGGTGACAGAGTGAGACTCCATTTCAGACAAACAAACAAAACTAATGCCTGTTTAAAGATACTGGTATAAGAGGGTGAGATCACAGGCAAAACAGAATATGGTGCTGGATAAGAGGCACCATCCAATTCTGATCTCCATGGTCCAAGGTCACCTATAACCAGCAGCCATACCTGCTTCTTTTGGAGCTCAGCCTGCATGTCTGAGTTCTGCTTCTGGAGGCTGACACAGCTGTCCTTCAGCTCCTGGTTTTCTTTGCAAAGCTCCTTGTTGTGCTGCTCAATCTCTTCTACCTCTCCCTACAAAAGAACATTCCATAAACTATATTCCAAGTCCCTCTAGCAGAAAATTCCCATAGGTTAGGATGGTGAGGGACTGGCTGATTGCCATTCACTGCAGTGACATCTATGTACCCCAAATGGGGGCTGCTCCTTAATACCTAGGTAAGGGTATAACAGAGGTATGTCTTTATAACTGCAGCAATACCAAAAAAAAACCATTAAAAGTTAAAAGGAAAATTGACACAAGAATGTAGCTTCTTCTTGCAGACCATATTGCTTGTCTCTCCCAATGGACTTAGCTCCTTGAGGCCAAGAACAGTGTTTCAACTGATTCTTCATTGTGTTCCCAGTGCCTACCGTAGTGCTGGATGAAGAGTAGGTGTCCTGTTAAATAATGAAGTAAGAAAATGAATCTAATACTCATGTATGACAGACAGGCTGTAGGCTAGAACTGAAAGAGATAAAAATATTTGGTGCTTCTCTCCTCAAAGGAGCTTTTACATTTACCATGGTGATAAGATGTGTAGATGACAAAAATTAAACAACTGGAAAAGTTAAAAGAATAACTGAATGCCAGCTGAGTTAAAGAAGTTTTAGAAAAGGAAGAAATCACTTATTATTATGATTCTTGCTAACATTCCTAAGTCGTTCCTGAGTGAGTCCGCAGGAGTACTATATGCATTTTTTCCAACGATACCGTTAGATATTCAATAAAGCCTTATTAACTCAAATTCCATCCTATCCTACGTTGCTACTCGTAACAGCAGTAAGGGATTGAGGTGAGAAGTTTTATAAACCTGAGTGGTAACAACCAGGATGTCTTCCTCATTTTCTGGACGGAACTGGAAAGGAATACTTGCTCCCCGGACCACGCCATCCTGATCCACATAGCAGAACTGGTAATACTCATCATCCTTGGGCAGGTAGTAAGCTGAAAACACAACATAAGTTTTAATCCAAAATAAGATCTATTCAGAAAAGTAAAATTCTGGAAGTCTTTTCATCTGCCCCAGAAAGCTCAAGCTGAAGGCAATTAATTAGTCTTGGCTACTGTCTTCAACACCTTTGGTCCAGTATTTTTCTCACCTTTGAATTGGACTTCCTGCTGTTTAGCTGATTTGTTGTTTAGGTCAATGGGCAAAGTAACCCACATGAAGGTGTAATACTCACGGACTGTCTTCCATCCCACCTGCAATGACAAGTAGTTCTTATTTAGTACCTGAAAGGGGCGTGGGGAAAATCCTAATTGGGCTACATCTTCTTAAAATCACTTTTTATTTGTATATATTGAAAATATAGGCCAGGTGTGGCGGCACTTTGGGAGGCCAAGGCAGGTGGATTGCCTGAACTCAATAGTTCAAGACTAGCCTGGGCAACATGGTGAAACCCCGTCTCCACTAAAATACAAAAAATAAGCCAGGCGTGGTGGTGTGCGCCTGTAATCCCAGCTATTCAGGAGGTTGAGGCAGGAGAATTGCTTCAACCGAGGAGGTGGAGGTTGCAGTGAGCCGAGATTGCACCACTGCACTCCAGCCTGGGTGACAGAGTGAGACTCCGTCTCCAAAAAAAGAAAAAATAAAATATAATAGAATGAGTTCATTATGACAAGAATCTCACACCAGGGCTCAAATCTTTTTTAATTTTTTGTTTTATTTTTCACTTATGACAACTACATATGGGAAAATGTCTGATACAACAAAAAATTGGGGTGCACATACACAGCTCAAAATACAAGTCTTGGAAAGATTTGAAAACTAGCTCCTCACCACCCAGGAGAAAAGCTCCAAAAATTCTATCTACAAGTCAGAGATAGAGCTGAGACTGATTTAAGGGGAAAGCTCTGGGAATAGGAACGCTGATCCTCTTACAATGGTGTTCTTTGGGCTTCTAAATCAGAAATCACTTCTGACCTGCCCTCTCTATTGGTGTGTCCTCTATTATGTCCAATTAAGCCCTGTCATATATCAACCTACTGCATTAAAAAAAAACTCCATTCTTCTTTATAATGTCTGTTTTGGGGGCAGAGGAAGAATAGGGTTCTTAGATTATGAGGCACCAGATAAGAGATTCCAGGTCTATACAATTTTTTTTCTTTACTCTTTTTCTTCATGCATGCTTAATGATGGCTTTTTGGCAATAAAGATATTAACAACAATCTGATAGTCATAAAGGCCTCTTCTAGGTATTGAATACAATAAATCATAAGACATAAGGATGCAGCAAAACATGCCTCAGAGCAGAAAGCTGGCTAAGTGCAAAATATTCTCACAAATGTGAAGAGGGGGTAAAAGATTGCTCAATCTTATCTAGAAAATAAAAGCACACCAGAGAATAGAAAGCAAGCTATTGTGTCTTCAAGGGGACAACACTCAGCAAATGAGAAGCAAAATTACATTTATTGCCATATTTTGACCCTGCCTGAGCTCAGTAAGAAGAGAACTAAAAATAAATCCCAGTTTTATATATTAAGGAATCAAAGTAGGGTGGAAAAGGCTATACCAAAAACTCATCAGAACATCCTAGGGCATGTTTTAGAGTCTCATTAATACACACCCCACTGCTGTAAGCATCTCAGAGCCACTGCAGCCTGTGGTGGTACAGGAAGCAGGAATTTTATGGAGTCCTCATTCACATCCTGGAGCTTCTTAACGCACTGTGACCGAAATATCATTGGGAAGACCTAAGAATTATTGCTGCCTTGGAACAGGGAAACACCTTTTAGCCACCTGCAATGTCTGTCCTTGGCTCCTCCATTTGAGTAGTCCTTGTTCCAGTTTGTCTTGGAAACATTTTTTTTTTTTTTTGAGACGGAGTCTCGCTCTGTCACCCAGGCTGGAGTGCAGTAGCCGGATCTCAGCTCACTGCAAGCTCTGCCTCCCGGGTTCACGCCATTCTCCTGCCTCAGCCTCCCCAGTAGCTGGGACTACAGGCGCCCGCCACCTCACCCAGCTAGTTTTTTGTATTTTTTAGTAGAGACGGGGTTTCACCGTGTTAGCCAGGATGGTCTCGATCTCCTGACCTCGTGATCCGCCCGTCTCGGCCTCCCAAAGTGCTGGGATTACAGGCTTGAGCCACCGCGCCCGGCCTTGTCTTGGAAACATTTAAATGCCCAAGTCAAGGAGAGTATGAAGCATAGGATTATACACTGAGGGAAGGAAAGCAGACTGCTTCCTGCTTTAGGCTCCATCATTGGTGGTGACTTTCACTACAGAGAAGATGTAATGTATTTGTATGTATTAAAAATATTTACTGGCCGGGCGCAGTGGTGCATGCCTGTAATCCCAGCTACTCAGTGGCTGACACATGAGAATCACTGGAACCCAGGAGGTAGAGGCTGCAGTGAGCCCAGATTGCACCTCTGCACTCCAGCCTGGGTGAAGAGAACAAGACTGTCTTAAAATAAATGTTAAAAAATAAATAAAAAATAAAAAGATTTACTGAGTACCTACCTGGTGCCAGATACTACCAGTGTCTGGGGTGATGAGGAGTTGAATAGTCCAATTAAGACTACACTGAAAGAACACTGGAGAGAGCGTTTGAGGTGAGATGTGAAGGACGAAACTTTACAGTCAACTCTTCGTTCCCTAATTTACTATCTGTTGCTCAAAGGAATTCAGCAGAGTAGAGGAGAAAAAGCAGAGGTTTGGGAGCCAAACCTGCTTCACGGCTTATTTACTGTGAGGCCTTGGGAAAGTCACCATCTCTCAAGGATATTCATTTTACTTACTTATGCCCAAGAGATACTACTCCCTACCTCAGGGGGCTACTGCACTGTGAGAATTTTTGTTTTTATATTTTAGACGGAGTCTTGCTCTGTTGCCCAGGCTGGAGTGCAATCACATGATCTCAGCTCACCACAACCTCCGCCTCCCAGGTTCAAGTGATTCTCCTGCCTCAGCCTCCCAAATAGCTGGGATTACAGGCATGTGCCACCACGCCTGGCTAATTTTGAATTTTTAGTAGAGACAGGGTTTCTCATGTTGGTCTGGCTGGTCTCGAACTCCCTAGCTCAGGTGATCCACCCACCTCGGCTTCCTAAAGTGCTGGGATTACAGGCATGAGCCACCGCACCCGGCCCACTGTGAGGATTTAATTAGGCAATACACACACACACACACACACAGAGTGAGGATTTAATTAGGCAACACACACACACACACATCCTCAACAAAGGCCTAGCAAAGCATGTCCTCAGGGTAGGCATTCAAATCAATACCTTTATGGACAATGGACATTAGAAGCCCTTCTTTAGATTAACAATTATTTATTTATTGGGGTATGGTAATACCTCTGAAATGTATGAAGTATTCCAAATATAGATACATTTAAAAAAAAACTTTTTTTTGATATGAAGTCTCTCTCGCTCTGTTGCCCAGGCTGGAGTGCAGTGGCACAATCTTGGCTCACTGCAACCTCTGCCTCCCAGGGTTAAGCAATTCTCCTGCCTCAGCCTCCTGAGTAGCTGGGACTATAGGTGGGTGCCACCACACCTGACTCATTTTTGTATTTTTAGTAGAGATGGGGTTTTACCATGTTGGCCAGGCTGGTCTTGAACTCCTGACCTCAAGTGATCCGTCTGCCTTGGCCTCCCTCCTGGGACTACAGGAGTGAGCCACCGCACCTGGTCAAAATATTTTTAAACATTTGTTTTTAAAAAGCCCAAGATTGGCCAGGTGCGGTAGCTCACGCCTGTAATCCCAGCACTTTGGGAGGCTGAGGTGGGTGGATCGCATGAGGTCAGGAGTTCGAGACCAGCCTGGCCAACGTGGTGAAACCCACCTCTACTAAAAATACAAAAATTAGCCAGGCATGGTGGTGGGGACCTGTAATCCCAGCTACTCAGGAGGCTGAGGCAGCAGAATTGCTTGAACCGGGGAGGCGGGGTGCCTGTAATCTCAGCTACTTGGGAGGCTGAGGTAGGAGAATTGCTTGAACCAGGGAGGCGGAGGTTGTAGTGAGCCAAGATCGCATCATTGCACTCCAGCCTGGGTGACAAGAGCAAAACTCCGTCTTAAAAAAAAAAAAAAACAAGATTTTCATATGGTATATGGTGAAGTCTTTACTGGTGGTTGCTAAGTCTAAGCAAAACAGAAATATAACGATGTTCCAAAAACAAAAACAAAAAAGATGTTATAAACTACATTTTAAAGTCTGGTAAGTAATTTTTGAATCATTCTCTTTTTCATGATCTGTACCTGCATTAACCAATGATAGCCACTAGCCACATGAAGCTATTTAAACTTTAATTAAGTAAAATTTAAAATCCAGTTGGGCCGGGCGCGGTGGCTCAAGGCTGTAATCCCAGCACTTTGGGAGGCCGAGACGGGCGGATCACGAGGTCAGGAGATCGAGACCATCCTGGCTAACACGGTGAAACCCCGTCTCTACTAAAAAAAATACAAAAATTAGCCGGGCGAGATGGCGGGCGCCTGTAGTCCCAGCTACTCGGGAGGCTGAGGCGAGAGAATGGCGTAAACCCAGGAGGCGGAGCTTGCAGTGAGCTGAGATCCGGCCACTGCACTCCAGCCTGGGCGACAGAGCGAGACTCCGTCTCAAAAAAAAAAAAAAAAAAAAAAAAAATCCAGTTACTTGGGCTTGGTGCGGTGGCTCACACCTGTAATCCCAGAACTTTGGGAGGTCGAGGCAGGCAGATCACCTGAGGTTGGGAGTTTGATACCAGCCTGACCAACATGGAGAAACCCTGTCTCTACGAAAAATACAAAATTAGGCAGGCGTGGTGGCACATGCCTGTAATTCCAGCTACTCAGGAGGCTGAGGCAGGAGAATCGCTTGAACCTGGGAGGCGGAGGTTGTGGTGAGCCATGATCGCGCCATTGCACTCCAGCCTGGGCAACAGAACAAAACTCTGTCTCTAAATAAATAAATAAATAAGGCCGGGCGCGGTGGCTCAAGCCTGTAATCCCAGCACTTTGGGAGGCCGAGACGGGCGGATCACGAGGTCAGGAGATCGAGACCATCCTGGCTAATACGGTGAAACCCCGTCTCTACTAAAAATACAAAAAAAAAACTAGCCGGGCGAGGTGGCGGGCGCCTGTAGTCCCAGCTACTCGGGAGGCTGAGGCAGGAGAATGGCGGAAACCCGGGAGGCGGAGCTTGCAGTGAGCTGAGATCTGGCCACTGCACTCCAGTCTGGGCGACAGAGCGAGACTCCGCCTCAAAAAAAAAAAAAAAAAAAAAAAAAAAAAAAATAAATAAATAAAATAAAATAAAATAAAATAAAATCCAGTTACTGGCCGGGCGCGGTGGCTCAAGCCTGTAATCCCAGCACTTTGGGAGGCCGAGACAGGCGGATCACGAGGTCAGGAGATCGAGACCATCCTGGCTAACATGGTGAAACCCCGTCTCTACTAAAAAATACAAAAAACTAGCTGGGCGAGGTGGTGGGCGCCTGTAGTCCCAGCTACTCGGGAGGCTGAGGCAGGAGAATGGCGTGAACCCGGGAGGCGGAGCTTGTAGTGAGCTGAGATCCGGCCACTGCACTCCAGCCTGGGCGACAGAGCGAGACTCCGTCTCAAAAAAAAAAATAAATAAATAAAATAAAATAAAATAAAATAAAATAAAATCCAGTTACTTAGCCACACTAACCACATTTCAAGTGCTTAACAGCCACACGTGGCTAGTAGCAGCAGTACTAGACAGTGAAGCTATAGCTCTATTGTGGAAAACTCTTACCAGGCAATGTGACCTATATGCTTTGCTACATATGAGGAAGAAGAAAAGCAACTACCATCTTCTTTCTAAGACAGAAAACACTCTGGTGTGTTGACGCACCTTTTAGTCAGATGACTCAATGCTCTGCAGTCTCAAGAGCTGTCACAACACTTGCCAGAGTCCTGCTGTTGGCCACTATCCCTATTTCCTTTTTTTTTTTTTTTTTTTTTTTTTTTTTGAGACGGAGTCTTGCTCTGCCACCCAGGCTGGAGTGCAGTGGCCGGATCTCAGCTCACTGCAAGCTCCGCCTCCCGGGTTTACGCCATTCTCCTGCCTCAGCCTCGCGAGTAGCTGGGACTACAGGCGCCCGCCTCGTCGCCCGGCTAGTTTTTTGTATTTTTAAGTAGAGACGGGGTTTCACCGTATTAGCCAGGATGGTATCGATCTCCTGACCTCGTGATCCGCCCGTCTCGGCCTCCCAAAGTGCTGGGATTACAGGCTTGAGCCACCACGCCCGGCCACACTATCCCTATTTCCAAACACCAGTCTTGCTACCTCCAGCTTAAATTGCTCATCAATAAGTTTGATGTTCCAAACAATAAAGGCAAAGGAATTCAATGAAGGATATAAATAAGCAACAGCTCCTTCTCAGTGCAGTTGAGAACGGTGTCTGATTTCAGGATGAACAGCACTGGCAAATAGGCACATGACATACTGACGTGTCAAACCAAAGGTCACTGACATTGGGAGTTGGCAGTATAAATTACTTAAAATTTGACCTTTATTTCCTGTCTCTGGAAATAGGAAGATTTGTCATTATGGTGTATGTGAGATGTATGAGAGAGAAAGACACGGATGGGAGAGCGAAGGGGACATAGAGAGTGAGCTAATTAAAACTTAAAAATACCATTCTGTACTTGAACTGATGGGGTGATCAGACACTGAAAGAGGTCACTAAGGGAGCTCATAAACTTTCAGTCCTTGGAAATCATCATAAAGTAGTCAGACGCACTTATTCAGGAATAAACTTTTTGAACACAGGATGTCAATATCCTCAATATCCTTTCCAGATTTATGGTATTTGTATCAAAACAAACTAAACACCATACCAAGTAAGGAAGTAATGTTTACTCTCAGAAGTGACATATGAGGTCAACCATCTCAGTCAAGTCATACATAAATATTTCAAAATAGGATCATTTAAAAAGCATTTAATTTGGGAGGCTGAGGCGGGCAGATCACAAGGTCAGCAGTTCGAGACCAGCCTGGCCAACATGGTGAAACCTGGTTTCTACTAAAAATACAAAAATTAGCAGGGTGTGGTGGCATTTGCCTATAATCCCAGCTACTCTGGAGGCTGAGGCAGGAGAATCGCTTGAACCCGGGAGGTTGGGTTGCAGTGAGCCGAGACTGCACCACTGTACTTCAGCCTGGGCAATAAGCGAGACTACGTCTCAAAAAAAAACAAAGAAAGAAATCAGTTAGGCATTGTTCTGCACACCTGTAGTCCCAGCTACTGAGAAGGCTGAGGTGGGAGGATCACTGAGCCTGGGAGGTTAAGGCTGCAGTGAACTACACTCCAGCCTGAGAGACAGAGCAAGACCCTATCTCAACAACAACAAGAAAGCATTTACATTTGGTCTTTGACAGCACAATAAGGATAGGCGTGGTGGCTCACACCTGTAATCCCAGCGCTTTGGAAGGCTGAGGCAGGCAGATCACCTGAGGTCAGGAGTTTGAGACCAGCCTGGCCAACATGGTGAAACCCCATCTCTACTAGAAATACAAAAATTAACCGGATGTGGTGGCAGATGCCTGTAATCTCAGCTACTCGGGATGCTGAGGCAGGAGAACTGCTTGAACCCAGGAGGCGGAGGTTGCAGTGAGCTGAGATCATGCCATTGCACTCCAGCCTAGGTGACAGAGCAAGACTCTATTTCAAAAAAAAAACAACAACAAAATTTGAGGATTACATGATTTGCCATCTTATTTTAGCTTGACACTGAAATGAAAACTTGAATCCCACAGCACACATTAGTGTGTGAAGAGAGAAGTGCTGTGGAGCTTGACTAGAATTTAAAAATTGCCCACACATATTATACAAAATGCTTATAATACATAGAGAGTCACACAGTCAGGTAACTAAGAATCACCTCTAGTTTCTGATCACTTGGTACTAAATTAATCACTTACTCTAAAGATGCCAATCCAATCCTTTTGACGAGGGATGAAATGCTGGGTGAAGGTATAACGGCATGTGACGTCCCCTCCAGGGATGTAGAACTTCTCCACACTGTTAAAGATGACCTGAGAGAAATGACAGTGATCCAGCAAGACAGCTGATGTGGGGGGATCTTCGATAGTCTTCTCCATGGTAGGGGTCCTGTTATGAAATGTGGAATAGAGTAAGGCTCAGAAAGCATTGTCTGAAATGTTGGCGATTTCTGGGCTTTCATCCAGAGAACATTCTGTGCAAAGCAAGCCAGGAAAAGCAAAATCCTGACAAATACTGAGATTACACAACTTGCTTTCTGTTTCACTTTGAGCCATCTCAGTCACAACTTCCTATGCTACGAGAATTTTCTGACAATATTTTTAACTTCTTCACCACAACTCTCACATGAACAGAGGCTTATAGCTGCTTAGGTTCCCCTTTCTCTAACTGACTTAAATAAACAAGGCAGCCTAGATAAAATAGCCTGAGCTGGGAACTGTGAAACTTAAATTCTAGATTTTTCATCCCAACAAGCCCTAAGACTTTAGGAAAGTCCATCTCTCTGGATTTCATCTTCTATATTCAATCCCATTTATCCTATAATTATCAGGACCTTCCATATGCAAGATCCTCTGCTAGGACCTGGGGATGGGAATGAGAAGAAAGGAATGAGAAAAAATTATCTGACATGCAGTAGTGACAAGCACAGGTTCTAAATTAGAATGGTGGCGTTCAAATTCCAGTTTCACCACCTATTAAATTTGTGGCATTGGGCAATTTATTTAATCTGCTGGGCTCTGTGCTTGTTTCCTCATCTGTAAAATGGGGCTAAAAATAACATCTATCCCATTTAGTTTTTTGTGAGGCATAAGTGAAATAATGTAAAATGTCCAGCCCTTAAATCAGTATCTGCCATTGTAGGCACTTCTCACAAAGTATATGCACGTTGAATGACAAAGTACTTAGCACAGAGTCTGCATAAAAGGTTTAAGAGACGTTAGTTATAGTTAGTTATATAGTTATTACTGTTGTAGTTGTGGGTTTTTTTTCCTGGTACAACCTTAAAAGGGGTCCCAATCCAATTGAGAGGATAGATGAGTATACAAATGACTGCCAAATGAATCGAATAAGAAGTGCAAAATGATCTGGGGTTCAAAAGAGGGAGAGATGCAATTGCTTAGGAAAATAAAGAAAACTTCAGGGAATGAGAAGAATCTTAGATTAGCCCTCAAAGAGGATTAAGATTTTGACAAGTGGGTTTTTGAGTGAGGGCATTCTAGGTGAAGGACACAGCATGAGTAACAACAAAGAAACAGAAAAATACAACCCACATTTGGAAGACAGCAAACAAGTTTGGATCCCTAGCTATAAATGGGGATAATACCCTGTGTTTCACCTTTCTAGGTTACAGTACACATAAAATGTGATCAAGAATAGGAAAGTTGTGGCTGGGCGCAGTGGCTCACACCTGTAATCCCAGCACTTTGGGAGGCAGAGGCAGGTGGATCTTTTGAGTCCAGGAGTTCATGACTACCCTGGGCAACATGGCAAAACCCCATCTCTACAAAAAACTACAAAAATTAGCTGGGCGTGGTGGTACACACCTGTAGTCCCAGCTACTTGGGAGGCTGAGATGGGAGAATCGTTTGAGCCTGGGAGGACTAGGCTGCAGCGAGCCAAGATTGTGCCACTGCACTCCAGCCTGGGCAAGAGAGCAAGCCCCTGCCTCAAAACAATAACAACAACAACAACAACAAAATAGGAAATTAGAGTGGTGCATGCCTGTAGTCCTAGCTGTCCAGGATGCTGAGGTGAGAGGATTGCTTGAGCCCAGGAGTTAAAGTCCAGCCTGGGCAATATAGTGGGACTGTCTCTATTAAAAAAAAAAAAAAAAAAAAAGGCCACGCATGGTGGCTCACACGTGTCCCAGCACTGTGAGAGGCTGAGGCAGGTGGATCACCTGAGGTCAGGAGTTCGAGACCAGCTTGACCAAGACAGAGAAACCCCGTCTCTACTAAAAATATAAAATTAGCCGGGCGTGGTTGCACATGCCTGCAATCCCAGCTACTTGGGAGGCTGAGGCAGGAGAATTGCTTGAACCTGGGAGCGGAGGTTTCAGTGAGCCAAGATCGCGTCACTGCACTCCAGCCTGGGCAAGAAGTGTGAAACTCTGTCTCACACACAAAAAAAAAAAAAAGAAAGAAAAAAGAAGAAAAGAAAAAAGGCCAAGCACGGTGGCTCACACCTGTAATCCCAACACTTTGGGAGGCCGAGGTGGGTGGATCACCTGAGGTCAGGAGTTCGAGACCAATCTGGCCAACATGGTGAAACCCTGTCTCTACCAAAAATACGAAAATTACCCCGGCATGATGGCAGGCGCCTGTAATCCCTGTTACTTGGGAGGCTGAGGCAGGAGAATCGCTTGAACCCAGCAGGCAGAGGTTGCAGCGGGCCAAATCATGCCAATGCACTCCAGCCTGGGGGACAGAGCGAGACTCTGCCAACAACAACAACAACAAACAAAAAAAAAAAAAAAAAAAAGAGAGAGAAACCATTTTGGAGGCAAAAAGAGTACATAAAATAAACAAAGTGGGCCAGCGCGGTGGCTTACGCCTATAATCCAAGCACTTTGGGAGGCCGAGGCGGGTGAATCATGAGGTCAGGAGATTGAGACCATCCTGGCTAATATGGTGAAACCCCATCTCTACTAAAAACACAAAATATTAGCTGGGTGTGATTGCGGGTGCCTGTAGTCCCAGCTACTCAGGAGGCTGAGGCAGGAGAATGGCATGAACCCCGGAGGTGGAGCTTGCAGTGAGCCGAGATTGTGCCACTGCACTCCAGCCTGGGCCACAGAGCAAGACTCTGTCTCAAAAAAAAAAAAAAGAAACAAAGTGTTTTTAATTGTTGACACCTAATACTTCCTGCCCCTTAAACAAATCACATGCACTGTTTTCTAAATGACTAGCTGGTCTAACATTTAATGAGTCCATAATTCTCAATTTAGGGTTTTACTAGGACATGAAAAAAATATTTCAGCTGTACACAGAAGATGAAGAAAGGGCTATACACATGCAAATACTATATAATATCTTACAAATTCAGCTATCGGTATATGCTGGAAGATTGTGTACACATACAGGCACACATGTAATTTTTTTTTCTTTTTTTTTTTTTTCTTTGAGACAGAGTCTCCCTCTGTCCCCCAGGCTGGAGTGCAGTGGTGCGATCTCGGCTCACTGCAACCTCCGCCTCCCGGATTCACGACATTCTTCTGCCTCAGACTCCTGAGTAGCTGGGACTACAGGCGCCCGCCACCACGCCGGGCTGATTTTTTGAATTTTTTAGTAAAGATGGGGTTTCATCGTGTTAGCCAGGATGGTCTTGATCTCCTGACCTCATGATGAGCCTGCCTCGGCCTCCCAAAGTGCTGGGATTACAGGCGTGAGCCGCCACACCTGGCTGGCACATATATAATTTTAAAAAATAAATAAGTACGGGCCGGGAGTGGTGGCTCATGCCTGCAATCCCAGCACTTTGGGAGGCCGAGGCAGGCGGATCATGAGGTCAGGAGATTGAGACCATCCTGGCTAACACGGTGAAACCCCGTCTCTACTAAAAATACAAAAAATTAGCCGGGCTTGGTGGCGGGGGCCTGTAGTCCCAGCTACTCAAGAGGCTGAGGCAGGAGAATGATGTGAATCTGGGAGGCAGAGCTTGCAGTGAGCCTAGCGGAGATGGCGCCACTGCACTCCAGTACGGGAGACACAGCAGACTCCGTCTCAAAAAAAATTAAAATAGAAATAAATAAATAAATAAATAAGTATGATAACCAAAAAACAAGATCTCCCCAAACAACCATAATACTTCTTCTAGCCCCATCCTATCTATTTACTGGTTTTACTTTGAAGTCTAAGCAACAGGCCTGCTCTTTCAACTCCCCAGTAGTCAGTTTTTTCATAAAGAAGGCAATGGGACTTTGGAGCACTAAACTGTCTATTCTTGAAATTGAGTTAAGGAACTAAAAAATGCATTGACTTTCAGGTTTGTGACACAGTTTAGCCACATCCTCAACCTCAAACCTCAAAAGAGTTTTTCTTTCCATTTTTTTTTTTTTTTTTAGATGGAGTTTCGCTCTGTTGCCCAGGCTGGGGTGCAGTGGCGCTATCTCAGCTCACTGCAACCTCCGCCTCTGGGGTTCAAGCAATTCTCCTGCTTCAGCCTCCTGAGTAGGTGGGATTACAGGTGCAAGCCACCATGCCCGGCTAATTTTTTGTATTTTTAGTATAGAGGGAGTTTCACCATGTTGGCCAGGTTGGTCTTGAACTCCTGACCTCAGGTGATCCACACACTTCAGCCTCCCAAAGTGCTGGGGTTACAGGCGTGAGCCACCACGCCCGGCTCAAAAGAGTTTTTCAAAGATGGGGGAGAGGTCACATTCCAATCTAGGTCAAGACTTTTCCCTATAATAAACTGTTACCTGTGTACAATGAGGGTTTCCCTTGGATGCTATGGGAGAGTGGGCAGGGAGGTTTCTCAGCTTGCAGATCCTTTATTTCCAAGTGATCTACTGTCATATGGAGGCCAGCATATCCCCTCTGTCCTAAGCCTGGAGGACCAATTTGTCTGTGCATGTAAAATTACTTAACCTGTCCTTTGCGGATCATGAAGAACACCCAGATAAGAGTGCTGGGTGCAGTAGCTCATGCCTGTAATCCCAGCACTTTGAGAGGCCAAGGCAGGCAGATCACCTGAGGTCAGGAGTTCAAGACCTGGCTGGCTAACATGGTGAAACCCCATTTCTACTAAAAATACAAAAAATTAGCTGGGAGTGGTGGCACGCATCTGTAATCCCAGCTACTTGGAAGGCTGAGGCAGAATAGCTTGAACCTGGGAGGCGGAGGTTGCAGTGAGCTGAGATCTCACCATTGCACTCCAGCTTGGGCAACAAGAGCAAAACTCTGTCTCAAAAAAAAAAAAAAAAAAAGAGTGACTTCAGGACCTGCCCCTCAATTAACCCAAGTACCTTACTCCCATTTCTTTTCCTTCACAACACTATCACCATTGTATACATAACACAATGCCTAAGGTGTAGTAATCAACGATTAAGTATTTGTTGGATAAATGAACTAACAAGATATGCACATCAGTCATCAAAAAGTAAAAAAGGAAGGGCTTTGTAGGTAAACAATGGTAAGGGTGACTCTGGGGCTAAGAGTGTGTGTGTTTTATTTTTTTAAGCCCTCTTAATTTGTTGGTTACCTTGGAAAAACTGCTGTTTCTCAGCTTTCTCTTTTCTAAAATAGGGTGAGGAGATGATAATCTTCAAGTGCTAAATCACTTCTTGGTATGGCTGGTTCGGCTGGCATGGCTGGTTCAAGTGGCATGGTGCCAAAAAAACCAAAAGGCACAGATTTGATTTCCTTAAGAACCCATCAAATTCACACTGCATTACCTACCTTACACACACTCAAACTGGCAAGCTGTTGTGAAAATAGATGCTACTCTGAAAGGCAAGACCAGCTAAGGGCATGGGGTAGCTTGGTACAGTCTCTCTTTCATTACTAGAAAAACAACCAATCCAGCCATGTGTGGTGGTTCACACCTGTAATCCACCTGAAAACCTAATAATGTGTCTGGAAAAGTCAACAGCTTTGGTTCCTTGCTTATCAAAAATGCAAAAGACGGCCGGGCGCGGTGGCTCAAGCCTGTAATCCCAGCACTTTGGGAGGCCGAGGCGGGCGGATCACGAGGTCAGGAGATCGAGACCATCCTGGCTAAATCACCTGAAATGGGAAACTCCGTGGGGTCTTTTGCTTTTTTTTTTGAGACAGAGTCTCGCTCTGTCGCCCAAACTGGAGTGCAGTGGCCGGATCTCAGCTCACTGCAAGCTCCGCCTCCCGGGTTTACGCCATTCTCCTGCCTCAGCCTCCCGAGTAGCTGGGACTACAGGAGCCCGCCACCTCGCCCGGCTAGTTTTTTGTATTTTTTAGTAGAGACGGGGTTTCACCGTGTTAGCCAGGATGGTCTCGATCTCCTGACCTTGTGATCCGCCCGTCTCGGCCTCCCAAAGTGCTGGGATTACAGGCTTGAGCCTCTGCGCCTGGCCTCTTTTCTCCTTTTTACCAAGTTGTGGACACAAGGGGCCATGAGTAAACTAGAACATAACCATGCCAACCCGAACTTGGTCAGTGAGGAAGTACTCCAGTTTTTCCTGGAGGGAGGGCATCTACTGAGTTTTAAGGTCAGTAATCTTCAGTCTTCCCTTTCTCCCAGTGATAAAATTCCTGGGAGAAATGGGTTCTAACAATGGCTTGGGAAATTACCTTTCTGACAAAGTAGTCTAGAAATGAGTATTTGTGGGCAGGGGAGGGAAGATATGTAAAGAGAATTATTATTATTTTTTTGGTGGGGGGGCAGGGTCTCACTCTGTCACCCAGGCTGGAGTACAGTGGCATAGCCATAGCTCACTGCAGCCTCAGCCTCCCAGGCTCGAGTGATCCTCCACCTCAGCCTCCCAAGTAGCTGGAACTATAGGTATGCGCCACCATGCCCAGCTAATTTTTGTATTTTTGTAGAGATGGGGTCTCCCTATGTTGCCCAGGCTGGTCTTGAATTCCTGGACTCAAGCAATCCTACCGCATTGGCCTCCCAAAGTGCTGCGATTATAGGCGTGAGTCACTATACCTGGCCATGAAAATTAAAATGACTTAAGCATCAACTTCCCCTCCTTTAACCACCTTTCCCACTATAGAACCTGTCTACCATTCATTTCTAATTTGGCAGCAATTCATAGAGTTAAAGAAAAGAGAAGAAATATAAGAAGAGCGAAAGTTAAATTTAGAAGCCCAGAGAACTACTGAGTTATGAAAAATTAGTGGGATGAACTAGGTCCCCTAGAAATTATAAAGTGGTATTCCACCTAATTCCTTACTCCTACCCTCAAATCAAAGGAGTGATTCACATAAGGAGTGAACAGAGAAAACAAGTAGGGATTTTCAAAAACAAAACTATCAAGCATGGGGAAAATAATACACAGAGTCCACAAACTGTCAGAGGCAACTTTATTTGGCCTCTGACATAGTCGTTACCTTTTTTCAGCTCAGTTTCCAAAAGGATTAGGGCCCCCAGAGGAGCAGGCAATAATGGGAAAGTATTTTTAAATGAGTCCCCTGAACTGTCTCCTAGCTTCCAAGGAAACCTGACACATTTTCATCTAATGAGCTTTTCAGGCTTAATATACTACTCCCAGGGCTGTTCCATGAGGACATAGATCCTCTTATGTCTTCCTGAAGAAAAGGAACAGCAGCCTGTTCTACTTCTGCTCTTGCTGTTTTTTTTTTTTTTTTTTGACACAGGGTCTTCCTTTGTCATCCAGGCTGGAGTACAATGGCATGAATGCGGCTCACTGCAGACTTGACATCCCTCGCTCAAGCGATCCTCTCACCTCAGTTGGAGTAGCTGGGACCCTAGGCACATGCCTGGCTAATTTTTGTATTTTTGTAGAGACAGGGTTTCACCATGTTGCCCAGGCTGGTCTTGAACTCCTGGACTCAGGCGATCCATCCGCCTCGGCCTCCCAAAGTGCTGGGATTACAGGCGTAAGCCACCATGCCCAGCCTACTTCTGCTCTTTCTAACTGCATCTGCAAAATACACTGATAGGCTTTGTAGCAGAACATTTTTTAAATGGCCAACATTTTTACATTAGCCTTTTATACCAGTGGGCATATGTTTCAAAAGAAATGAAGACTACAGATTACTTCACAGAAGGAAATCAAATGCTTCTACAACCAAAAAAGAAATGCAAATCAATTCTTCATTTGAGAACAGTAAAAATGAAGATAAAAGTCAAACCCAATTTAATTGGATTCCTTATCTTTCTGCTTACTTTTTTTTTTTTTTTTTGAAACAGAGTCTCTCTCTGTTGCCCAGGCTGGAGTGCAGTAGTGTGATCTCGGCTAACCATAACCTCTGCCTCTCGGGTTCAAGTGATTCTCCTGCCTCAGCCTCCCAGGACTACAAGCACGTGCCGCCATGTCCGACTAATTTTTGTATTTTTAGTAGAGATGGGGTTTCACTATGTTGGCCAGGTTGGTCTCGAACTCCTGACCTCATGATCTGCCCACGTTGGCCTCCCAAAGTGCTGGGATTACAGGCATGAGCCAGTGCGCCTGGCCTTCTGATTACTTTTCTTTCTAAACAATTAGCAATTAACAAAAATGGATGAATTGATTTGAATCCCATTTCTCCTTGGCCCTGGCAGAGATGCTTACACATAACCAGCCTTAAAGAATACCGGCAGTGGATACTATGGGTGTGTGTAGATGGCCCTGAAACAGGTAGCAAAAGCAAAGACACAATCACTGGTCTTCAAATTATCGAGCCATTTGCTCCAGCCCAAAATTTCCAAGTTAATTCTAGACCCTTACCTAAAATATGAAAATGTTTCAGAGTGTCTTATAAAAATTTTACACCCCAGGAGGCCTTTTATTACTACTCATTAACAATTGTTTGAATTTGCTGTAGAGCTTGTTCTAAACAGGCCCTCATCTCACATCCACACCACCATAGTGCTGGCACCAGTTCTAGGGGAAGATGGAAAAAATAGTTCTGGGACATCAGGTGTAGGCAACTGGAAACTCTGAAAGGCTCAAAGCTATGTACTAATCTCCATTTTATTGAGACCATCCACTTTTCCCTTGACAGGGGTGATTCTGACATGCCATGTCCCTGTGACACGGGCAGTGACAGTGTTTGAAGTGTGGTGGAAAGGGGTCTAGGCTAACAGCCAAGGAAGCTGGGTTCCTATCTTAGTTCTGCCACTCTGAGAGCTTGGCCAAGTCACACTATCCTTTTCTGGCCCGTTTCCTCATCAGTAAAATGCATGGCTCAGGCTAGAAAATCTTCAAGGACCTTGCCTGATATAATGATGATCCTAAATGAAGGAAAAAAGAAGTGAAAGAGTTCATTTAACTCTCTTTGCATCTAAAAAAAATTAAGGCTACATGACATTCTATCAATACATACCGCCAAATTAAATTTTTGTTTTTTGAGATGGAGTCTCACTCTGTTGCCCAGGTTGGAGTGCAGTGGCACATCTCGGCTCACTGCACCCTCCACCGTCGGGGTCCAAGCGATTCTCCTGCCTCAGCCTCTCAGGTAGCTAGGATTACAGGCGCCCGCCACCACGCCCCACGAATTTTTGTATTTTTAGTAAAGACAGGGTTTTGCTATGTTTGCCAAGCTGGTCTTGAACTCCTGACCTCAGGTGATTCGCCCGCCTGGGCCTCCCAAAGTGCTGAGATTACAGGCGTGAGCCACCGCACCTAGTCAGCCAAATTAAATTTTTAAAGAGCCACAGATGCACTATCTGACTCGAAAGACAATATGACCTGTTAGTGCCAGGTAACTCAGGATTATTGACTACCTTTTTCAAGGCCCTTTCCATTCCACAGCTGTCATGTCTGCCAAAGGATAGAGTTTCCAGGTCCCTTGAAAATACCTGGGAAACTGAGCCATCTGGATATTCCTTAATCATGTATTCTCCACAAGCTACAAAGACTTACCACATAAAGTCCTTTAGTTGCAATGGAGGTTTCCAATAATAGAATAAGTTATATTATCCATATTTTACTCAGCTCATGGCCACTTGTTGGCTTGCATCTGAAGCAAGAATCCAAGTGATAGAAAAGAGTTAACACGTCCAGTGGAGTTGAAATAATATACAAGTGGGAACATTAGCTCCCGAACTAAGCTGGGTCAGTGGTGGAGGGGCAATGGATTAACTGTAAAGAGGCAGATCACGATAACTTCTCTCCTCCTGCCTAGAACGCCTTCTCCGACAGTTGCAGCATGCAAAAGGCAAGGTGCTTCAGGGATCAAACCCTGGTGCTTCAGGGATCAAACCTACTCATAAAGGGGGACACTGAGGCCCAAAGAGAAAGTAACTTGCTCAGGGTGACGCAGCAAGGCCCCACCTCCGCCTCGATGCCAACGGCGATGACATCCAGGCGAGGGATTACGGAACCACCACAGTTTGGGCCCGCGGGAGGGGACGGGACGCCACGACCCGTGGGGCGGCAGCCGCCGCCAGGGGTGTCTCTTCTGCTCGAGGAGCCTCCCACCCAGCCACACAGCACTGCAGCGCTGCCCTCCGCAGGACAAAACTGCCCCGCAACCCTCCCGGACCGAGGGAGGGGCTCCAAGGCCTTCAGGACACCACTCCCACTATCAACTCAGAGGGTGAACTGCGGTGAGAACCGAAACCGGCCACATCTCTACCCCCCGTGGCCCCTTCTCAGGACTGCAAGTCTGAATGGGGGCACCCCGAGGGCCTAACTGCCCCTTTCCACTTGAGGCACTCACCAGGGACAGCAGCCAGCAGCGGCGCGACAGCAACAGGGCAGAGTGGGACGGGGGCGGGGCTAAGCACTCGAGGGAGAGCCCGTCCCCCCTGGCCCCGCCCATACGTCACAACGGTCACAAGCCCCGCCCCCGCGCGGCGCTTGCTGGGACTTGTAGTGCTCAGGCGACCGGGCCCCAGGAGTGGAACTCTGCCCTTGATAGCTCTCCTAAGTCCTGAGCAGCGATCTCACCCAAAGAAACCTACTTCATCCCCTGGAAGAAGCTGTTTACTTTTTTTTTTCTTTTATACCTTTATTTCTTTTTTCTTTTTCTGTCGTCCAGGCTGGAGTGCAGTGGTGCGAACACGGCTCACTGTAGCCCCGACCTCCCAGGCTCAGGTGATCCTCCCACTTCAGCCTCCTGAGTAGCTGGGACAACCATGGTGCCCATACAGCTCCGCCTGCACGCTAGGCTAATTTTTGTATTTTTAGTAGAGATTGAGTTTTGCCATGTTGCCTAGGCTGGTCTTGAACTCCTGGGCTCAAGAGATCCAACCGCCTCGGCCTCCCAAAGTGTTGGGATTACAGACCTGAGTCATCGCGCCCGGGCTACACCTTTATGTCTTTCATCCCTGAACGAGAAAGCTTTATACATTTGAAGGGCCATTAAGAGGTCATCTTCATTTTTCTCCTGGCTCCACTTAACACTACTTTACTAAGAGTCTTTATTTTTTTTTGAGACAGGGTCTCACTGTCGCCCAGGCTGGAGTGCAGCGGGGCGATCTCGGCTCAGTGCAACCTCTGCCTCCCCTGAGTTCAAGCTATCTCGTGCCTCAGCGTCCCCCGTAGCTGGGATTACAGGCGCCCTCCACCATGCCTGGCTCATTTTTTTGTATTTTTAGTAGAGAAGGGGTTTCACCGTGTTGGCCAGGCTGACCTTGAACTCTGTCTCAAAAAAAAAAAGAAAAAGAAAAAAAGAGAATAAACTCATGGCCAGGCACAGTAGCTCACGCCTGTAATCCCAACACTTGGGGTGGCTGAGGTGGGAGATCTCTTGAGCCCAGAAGTTTCAGATCAGCCTGGACAAGATAGGGAGAGCCTATCTCTATAAAAAATCAAAAAATTAGCCAGGCGTGGCGGTGCTCCCCTGTAGTCCCAGCTACTCAGGAGGCTGAGGTGGTAGGATCGCTTGAGCCCGGCAGGTGGAGGCTGCAGTAAGCAATGATCACATCACTGCACTCCAGTCTGGGAGACAGAGCGAGACCCTTCCCCCTCCCCGCCAAAAAAAAGAATAAACTCAGTAAGAAAAGAATTCTGCTAAGTCAATTTAAAGAGAATCCCCCATCCTTAATATCTAATCACCCTGACCTGCCTTCGACAAGAGTCCTGTTAAGTCGGTTTAACAAGAATCTCCTTTTAGTAATTTTCTATGCAGTGACCCCTCACTCTGCTAGTTGGCTATAAATCCCACTTGTCTTTATTGTATTCAGAGTGAAGCATAATCTCCCCTTTGGTACTGAATAAATTCTTCCTTGCCATTTTAACAAGTGTTAGAATAATATTTTCTTTAACATCCAGAAGATGTTAAACACTGTATATGCTGTCTATGAAAGATTAAATTCGGAAGTGCCCCTTCTTCCACTGTTTAAATGTGGAAAGAAATTTTTCTGTGCCATCTGACCAGAAAATTTATGCCTCTGAAGCAGCTTTAGATTTCAGGCAGGGGGAAATGAGCATTCCTTCCTTTTTTTTTTTTTTTTTTTTATGGACAGAGTCTCGCCCTGTTGCCCAGGCTGGAGTGCAGTGGCATGATCTGGGCTCACTGCAACCTCCACCTACCGGGTTCAAACGATTCTCCTGCCTTAGTCTCCTGAGTAGCTGGGACTACAGGTGCCCGCCACCATGCCCGGCTAATTTTTGTATTTTTAGTAGAGACAGGATTTCACCATATTGGCCAGGCTGGTCTTGAACTCCTGACCTTGTGATCCATCTGCCTCAGCCTCCCAAAGTGCTGGGATTTCAGGCGTGAGCCACCATGCCCGGCGGGAATGAGCATTCCTAATCTGCTTCCTCACAAGACTGGTGGCATTCAACTGAGATGAATGGATGGTGGGAAATGATGAGTAAGCCAGGAAGTGGGTCATCCATCTAAAGTTCAAATTACCTTCTGAGTTACCAAAATAATAACTTCCATTTTAAACTCAGTCTGCAGGGACAAGTGCCCTCAGTATCCTGGATACATTTCCCTTAATTTTACTTATTAGATTTTCTAAAAGCACTGAGAATGAACACCATCTGCACCCACACAGCTTATTGTCTACATTAACATTACTATTTCAGTAAATTAAAAATGAAGACTGGCCGGGCGCGGTGGCTCACGCCTGTAATCCCAGCACTTCGGGAGGTCGAGGCTGGCGGATCACGAGCTCAGGAGTTTGAGACCAGCCTGGCCAACATGGTGAAACCCCATCTCTACTAAAAATACAAAAGTTAGCCGGGCATGGTGGCAGGCGCCTGTAATCCCAGCTACTCGGGAGGCTGAGGCAAGAGAATCGCTTGAACCCAGGGGCGGAGGTTGCAGTGAACCAAGATTGTGTCTTTGCACTCCAGCCTGTAGTCCCATCTACTCAGGAGGATGAGGTAGGAGGATCACTTGAGCCCAGCAGTTTGAGGTTGGGCCTCAACCTCAAAAAGTTTGCGGTTGCACCGCTGCACTCGTGCCTGGGAAATACAGCGAGACTTTGTCTCAGAAAGAAAAAAATAAATAAAAATAGCCCTTCCCAAAACGAAACTTGCCTATATAAAACTAATAAAAGGCCACAGATTTAGAATTATGAGAGGGGCCTGAATTCTGCTAAAATGTTGACATAAATGATTACCAGCCATTATTCTGGAGGTCACAAGATTTACAACTTTCCCAGTTACTCCCATAAATAACATCACTGTTGTAGAACCTAAGATTGGCCTCTTGATAGATCCTTTCAGGCTTTGGCATTTCTGACAATCAGATGGCTCCACCAGAACCCAGGACTCTTAACCGGTCCTGTGACCCCCACCCAGAAACAAACTTAGCACACAAGACATATTTTCCATACCCCTGTGATTGCACCCCAACCAATTAGCAGCATCCATTCCCTAGCCCCCTGCCTGCCAAACTATCTTTAAAAAATCCAGCCTCCAAATTTTCAGAGAGACTGATTTGAATAATAATAAAATTCCGCTCTCTCATTTAGCTGGCTCTATGGGTATTAAACTCTTTCTCTATTACAATTCAGCTGTCTTGATAAATTGGCTGTCTCTAAGTAAGGAAGGAGACCACTACTACTCCTGCTGCCCTCCTCCCCCCACCTTGCCTAGTTCACAAGACAGGAGAAGAGAGAGAGAAACAAAAGTAAGATAAATAGCCAGACAACCTTGGCACCACCACCCGGCCCTAGGAGTTAAACAAAGTAATAATAATAACATCAACCCCTGGCCTAAACTATTTGTGTTATCTGTAAATTCCAGACACTAAGAAAAAAGCATTGTAAAACTTTCTGTTCTGTTAGCTGATGCATGTAGCCCCCAGTCACGTTTCCCACGCTTGCTCGATTTGTCATGACCCTTTCACGTGGACCCCTAAAAGTTGTAAGCCTTTAAAAAGGCCAAGTATTTCTTTCTCCAGGAGCTCGGTTCTTAAGACGCGAGTCTGCTGACGCTCCCGGCCGAATAAAAAACCTCTTCCTTCTTTAATCCGGTGTCTGAGGAGTTTTGTCTGCGGCTCGTCCTGCTACATAAGCAGTTGACAAGAACTCGTTGGGTGGTTGCACAACTGCTGACCTCAAAATACTCTTTGTTGTGTCTACCAATCCTAAATGATTGTGTCATGATCCTTACCCCATCCTAATCAACCCCCAACCCACATTGAAAAAGTCTACACTTAAACCAAGTTTCAAAGACTCAGTATATACCACTATGTGCTCCCCACTTTGAGCCTCCACAACTCTGTCAAAGTACTACTCTTCTCACTGCAGATAAATTAGACTTTGTTTTATTAATGGGTTGTTTTGTTGATATTTTAAGCACCTAAATTCAATAGCAAAAAATAAAACAATTAGTCTGATTTCCTTCCTTCCTTCCTTCCTTCCTTCTTTCCTTCCTTCCTTCCTTCCCTCCCTCCCTCCCTCCCTCCCTTCCTCCCTCCCTCCCTCCCTTCCTTCCTTTTTCTTTTTTTTGACGGAGTCTCGCTCTGTTGCCCAGGCTGGAGTGCAGTGGCATGATCGCAGCTCACTGCAACCTCTGCCTCCTGGGTTCAAGCAATTCTCCTGCCTCAGCTCCCAGGTAGCTGGGATTACAGGCGCCCACGACCATGCCAGGCTAATTTTTGCATTTTTAGTAGAGACGGGGTTTCACCATGTTGGCCAGGCTGAGGCTGGTCTTGAACTCCTGACCTCAGGTGATCTGCTCGCCTTGGCATCCCAAAGTGCTGGTATTACAGGTATGAGCCACCGCACCTGTCTTTTTTTTTTTTTTTTTTAAGTAGCGATGGGGTCTCACTGTGTTGCCCAGGGTGGTCTCGAACTCTTGGGCTCAAGTGATCCTCCTGCCTCAGCTCCCCAAAGTGCTGGGACTGTAGGCATAAACTGCCATGCCCAGGCTAGTCTGATTTATGTATTTACGTAGTTATTTATTTATTGAGATAGAATCTTGCTCTGTCACCCAGGCTGGAGTGCAGTGGTGTGATCTCAACTCACTGCAACCTCCACCTCCTGGGCTCAAGTGATTCTCCTGTCTCAGCCTCCCCAGTAGCTGGGATTACAGGTGCGTGCCACCCATGCCCAGATAATTTTTGTATTTTTAGTAGAGACGGGGTTTCACCATGTTGGCCAGGCTGGTCTCAAACTCCTGACTTTAAGTAATCTGCCCATCTTGGCCTCCCAAAGTGCTGGGATTATAGGCGTGAACAACTGAGCCAGGCCTTAATCTGATTTATTTCTAATAGAAATGTCAAGGGAGGGCTGCAGCTGCAACCCTTTATAGCTGGTTATTGAAGGAATAGGAATTTATATTCAGACCTACAGAGAAAATCTTTCACTTCTGTCTTCAACTGCTAAGTCTCAGGGCAAAAAAAAAAAAAAGATTGAGGGGGTATGTGGTTACTCTGTGCATGACACAGTAGATTATCTCATTTCATTCTTCTAAGGGAAGCATTTTTATTATTTGCATTTTATAGATGAGAAAAGTGAGGCTTAGAGACATAACATTACTTTCCCACATTCACATAGCTAATAAGTGCCGTCAGAAGAATTTGAGCAAAGCATTCTGACTCCAGTACTGTACTCTTCACTTTTTTTTTTTTTTTTAAAGAGACAGTGTCAGAGGTGTTTGAACTAGAGTGACTCCATCTTGAATAGGAGCTGGCTAAAATAAAGCTGAGACCTACTGGGCTGCATTCCCAGGAGGTTAGGTATTCTTAGTCGCAGGATGAGATAGGAGGTTGGAACAAGATACAGGTCGTAAAGACCTTGCTGATAAAACAGGTTGCAGTAAAGAAGCCAGCCAAAACCCACCAAAACCAAGATGGTGATGAAAGTGACCTCTGGTCATCCTCACAGATCATTATACTCTAATTATAATTAATTAGCATGCTAAAAGACATTCCTACCAGCGCTATGACAGTTTACAAATGCCATAGCAATGTCAGGATGTTACACTATGTGGTCTATAAAGGGGAAGAAGTCTCAGTTCCAGGAATTTCCCACCCCTTTCCCAGAAAACTCATGAATTATCCACCCCTTGTTTAGCATATGATCAAGAAACAACTGGCTGGCCGTGGTGGCTCACGCCTGTTATCCCAGCACTTTTGGAGGCCAAGGTGGGAGGATCACAAGGTCAGGAGAGCGAGACCATCCTGGCTAACATGGTGAAACCCTGTCTCTACTAAAAATACAAAAAATTAGCTGAGTGTGGTGGCACACGCCTGTAGTCGCAGTTACTCGGGAGGCTAAGGCACGAGAATCACTTGAACCCAGGAGGCAGAGGTTGCAGTGAGCCGAGATCATGCCACTGCACTCTAGCCTGGGTGACAGAGCGAGAATCCATCTCAAAAAAAAAAAAAAAAAAAAAGAGGCTGGGCTCGGTGGCTCACGCCTGTAATCCCAGCACTTTGGGAGACCGTGGCAGGGGGATCACCTGAGGTCAGGAGTTTGAGACCAGCCTGGCCAACATGGTGAAACTCTGTCTCCACTAAAAATACAAAAATGAGCTGGGTGTGGTGGCAGGCGCCTGTAATCCCTGCTACTTGAGAGGCTGAGGCAGGAGAATCACTTGAACCTGGCGGGTGGAGGTTGCGGTAAGATGAGCTTGTTCCACTTCACTCCAGCCTGGGCAAAAGAGTGAAACTCCATCTCAAAAAAAAAAGAAAGAACCATAAAAATATCTAACCAGCAGCCCACCGAGCTGCTCTACCTGTGGAATAGCCATTCTTTTATTCCTTTACTTCCCTTATAAACTTGTTCTCACTCTACGGATTCACCTCGAATTCTTTCTTGCTGGATATCTAAGAACCCTCCATTGGGGTCTGGATCAGGACTCCTTTCCAGTAACAACAGAATGTCACTCTGTCACCAGGCTAGAGTTCAGTGTCATAATCACTGCTCACTGAGCCTCAACCTCCGGGGCTCAGGCAATCCTCCTACCTCAGCCTCCTGAGTAGCTGGGACTATAGGCATGCACCATTGTAGCTGGCTACTTTTTTTTTTTTTTTTTTTTGGTTTTGAAACAGAGTCTCACTTTGTCTCGGCTGATCTGATCTGATCTCGGCTCCTGCAACCTCTGCCTTCCAGGTTCAAGCGATTCTCCTGTCTTCGCCTCCCGAGTAGCTGGGATTACAGGTGCACACCACTAGGCCCAGCTAATTTTTGTACTTTTAATAGAGATGGGGTTTCACCATGTTGGTCAGGCTGGTCTCAAACTCTTGACCTTGTGATCCATCCACCTCAGCCTCCCAAAGTGCTGGGATTACAGGCGTGAGCCACCATGCCCAGTGAAGCTGGCTAATTTTTTATTTTTTCTAGAGATGGGGTCTCACATTATGTTGGCCAGGCTGGTCTCGAACTCCTGGCCTCAGGTGATCCTTTTGCCTCAGCCTCCCAAAGTGCTAGGTTACAGGTGTGAGCCACCTTGCCTGGCCCCATTCTTTTTTTTTTTTTTGAGACGGAGTCTTGCTCTGTGGCCCGGGCTGGAGTGCAGTGGCCGGATCTCAGCTCACTGCAAGCTCCGCCTCCCGGGTTTACGCCATTCTCCTGCCTCAGCCTCCCGAGTAGCTGGGACTACCGGCGCCCGCCACCTCGCCCAGCTAGTTTTTATGTATTTTTAGTAGAGACGGGGTTTCACTGTGTTAGCCAGGATGGTCTCGATCTCCTGACCTCGTGATCCGCCCGTCTCGGCCTCCCAAAGTGCTGGGATTACAGGCTTGAGCCACTGCGCCCGGCGCCTGGCCCCATTCTTAATCACTATCTTCATTATGTTTTTAACGAAGAGTTCAGCAAGCCATAAGGGAAGACAAACACATAAATGACTGTAATACCACAAGATATTGGCTTTACTTATTTATTTTTTTGAGATGTAGTCTCACTCTGTTGCCCAGGCTGGAGTCCAGCAGTGTGATCTCGGCTCACTCACTGCAACCTCTGCCTCCCAGGTTCAAGCAACTCTCCCTGCCTCAGCCTCCTGAGTAGCTGGGATTACAGGTATGCATCATCACGCCCGGCTGATTTTTATATTTTTTAGTAGAGATGGAGTTTCGCCATGTTAGCTAGGTGGGTCTCGAACTCCTGGACTCAGGTGATCTGCCTGCCTTGGCCTCTCAAAGTGCTGGGATTACAGGCCTGAGCCACTGCGCCTGGCCAAGATATTGGCTTTAGAAAAGGAAGTTTTACACAGCGCTAAGAGAGCACAGAATCAATTTTTTTCTAGGGGCAAGAAGGAAGGCTTCATGGGAAAGATGTTAAAGAAAAAATCATTCTGAAGCCTGTTAAAATAGTAAGGAGGACTTCATTCAGGACTGTTGCATTAGGGACATTACAATAGGCGAAAGGCAGTGTGCTCAATTCCAAATTCAATAAGGACAAATGGGATGTACAGCCAACGAGCAGAATAAGGAAAATCCATGGATGGAAAATTATTAAGAGGAGACATCAAGAGTAGGGGGCAGGATTCTTGCTAAACCAACTTAACAGGATTCTTGCCAAAGGAAGGCTAGGGATTGATCACATATCAAGAGTGGAGGTGGCTGGGCGCAGTGGCTCACACCTGTAACCCCAGCACTTTGGGAGACGGAGGTGGGAGGATCACAAGGTCAGGAGTGTGAGACCAGCCTGGCCAATATAGTGAAACCTCATGTCTACTAAAAATGCAAAAAATTAGCTGGACTTGGTGGTGGGCGCCTGTAATCCCAGCCACTTGGGAGGCTGAGGCAGGAGAATCACTTCAACCCAGGAGGTGGAGGTTGCAGTGAGCCGAGATCACACCACTGCACTCCAGCCCCGGCGACAGTGAGAGATTCCATCTCAAAAAAAAGAGTGGGGGATGAGGAATTTGATCAGTTTTTGAGGGTGATCAGTTATCTAGGGTGGAGGGTTCTCTTTAAACTACCTTAAGAATGTTGCCAAAACTGCTGGGTGCAGTGGCTCACATCTGTAATCCCAGCTCTTAGGGAGGCAGAGGCAGGAGGATAGCTTGAGCTCAGGAGTTTAAGACCTGCCTGGGCAATACAGCCAGACTTGGTTCTCCACAAAAAGGAAAAAAAGAAAGCCAAAAAACAAAAAAAATTCTTGCTAAAATCAGACTCAGCAGGGACAGACATGGAAGCCCAAGGTCAAAGGGCTCAGAGGAGGCTACCTAAAGTTTGGTCAAAGAGCATCTGTGGCTGGGCACGGTGGCTCACGCCTGTAATCCCAGCACTTTGGGAGGCTGAGGTGGCCGGATCACCTGAGGTTGGAAGTTCAAGACCAGCCTGACCAACATGGAGAAACCCCATCTCTACTAAAAATTCAAAATTAGCTGGGCAAGGTGGTGCATGCCTGTAATCCCAGCTACTCTGGAGGCTGAGGCAGGAGAATGGTTTGAATCTGGGGAGTGGAGGTTGTAGTGAGCTGAGATCACACCACTGCACTCCAACCTGGGCGACAGAGTGAGGCTCCATCTCAAAAAACAAAAACAAAAAACTAAACAAACAAAAGTAGTACTGGGAGAGCTGGGTGCTGTGGTGCGCACTTTTAGTCCCAGCTACTTGGGAGGCTGAGGTGGGAGGATCGCTTAAACCCATGAGTTAGAGACTACCCTGGGCATCATAGTAAGACCTCATCTCAAAAACAAAAATAAAAAGCAAAACAAAATACAAAACAAACACACCAACAAAAAAAAAAAAACAACCCAAAACTTCTGGTTCACCAGGTCTGCCAAAAAAAGAAAAAAGTTATCTGCAGGTTTTCAACTGCATAGGGGGTTGATGCTCCTAACCCCTGCATGGTTCAAGGGTCAACTGTAAAATCCTTAACATGTGTTCATTTTTATATCTACATGAGAGTTTGGTTTTATCTTTATTAAGAAAATTCTCATTTTTTTCAGTTTTTTTAACATGTAGATACATGTTTGACATAGTCATAGCCTTTATATTTTTTAACACATATGAAGTTTCATTGCACCGAGAAAGTAAAAAACTTCATATGTGTTAGTTTCTTTTTTGCTATATAATAAGTGATTCTACCGTAATTTACTTCACCATTTTCTAACAATTGAATATTTAAGCTGTTTATTTAAAAAAAATTTTTTTTTGAGACGGAGTTTTGTTCTTGTTGCCTGTGCTGGAGTGCAATGGCACCGTCTTGGCTCATTGCAACCTCTATCTCCTGGGTTCAGGTAATTCTCTTGCCTCAGCCTCTCGAGTAGCTAGGATTACAGGTGCCCAACATCACACCCAGCTAATTTTTGTATATTTAGTAGAGATGGGTTTCAACATGTTGGCCAGCTGGTCTTAAACTCCTGACCTCAAGTGATCCGCCTGCCTCGGCTTCCCAAAGTGCTGGGATTATAGGTGTGAGCCACCGCACCGGGCCCAATTTTATTTTTTTGATCTGGGGTCTCACTCTGTCGCCCAGGCTGGAGTGCAGTGGCGTGATCTCGGCTCACTGCAGCCTCTACCTCCCAGACTCAAGCGATCCTCCTCCCTCAGCCTCCAAGTAGCTGGGGCTCCAGGTGTGCACCACCACACCCAGCTGATTTTTGTATTTTTAGCACAGATGGGGTTTCTCCATATTGTCCAGGCTGGTCATGAACTCCTGGACACAAGCAATCTGCTCGCCTTGACCTCCCAAAGTGCTGGGATTACAGGCATGAGCCACGGTGCCCAAACAAATTTTTTTTTTTTTTTTTTGAGATGGAGTCTCACTCTGTCATTCAGCCTGGAGTACAGTGGCAAGATCTCAGCTCACTGCCAACCTCTGCCTCCCAGGTTCAAGCGATTCTCCCGCCTCAGCCTCCTGAGTACCTGGGATTAACAGGTGCCTGCCACCATGCCAGGCTAAATTTTGTATTTTTAGTAGAGATGAGGTTTCACCATGTTGGCCAAGCTGGTCTCAAACTCCTGACTTCAAGTAATCCACCCCCCTCGGCCTCCCAGAGTGCTGGAATTACAGGCATAGCCACTGCGCCCAGCTAATCAGGGCACTTTCTATGGAACTTGTCTGAAGGCCATCTATACCAAGACAAGGATGCTTTAAAAACAGCCATGTTGTTTCCTTACAGGGCAAAAAGAAAAAAAAAAAAAAAAATCTATGAACAGGGAAGTTTGTTTTCCCAGAAGGTGGAGGAGGATGAAGAAGAAAGGCAAAATAAAAACAGAAACCTGCCTGTAATCCCAGCACTTTGACAGGCTGAGGCGGGCAGATCACCTGAGGTCAGGAGTTAGAGACCAGCCTGGCCTACATGGCGAAACCCCCATCTCTACTAAAAATACAAAAAAATTAGCTGGGTGCGGTGGCTCAGGCCTGTAACTCTAGCATTTGGGAGGCTGAGGCACCTACATGGCGAAACCTCGTCTCTACCAAAAATACAAAAATTAGCCAGGTGTGATGGCGGGTGCCTGTAGTTCCAGCTACTTGGGAGGCTCAGGAGGCTGAGGTAGGAGAATCGTTTGAACCCGGGAGGTGGAGGTTGCAGAGAGCCGAGATTGTGCCACTGCACTCCAGCCTGGGTGACAGGGCAAGACTCCATCTCAAAAAAACAAAAGCAAAAACAAAAAAACCCCAGAAACCTGGAAGCTCCATTGCTCATGGGTGGGCAGTCCCCTGTCCAGGGGCTCTTTCAGCCCTATCAGATACAGTTACAAATCAAAATGGAGAGGATTCAGAAGAGGTGCTTGGCAGCAGTTTCTATTACTATTTCTATTTCACTAATAATGGAGTGTGTGGAGGATGGGGTAGTGGACTCTATGACCCCACTGCAAGCCTTAAGCAAGCCATCTCACTTTCCTGGGCCTCAGCTTCCTCATCTGAAAACAGGACAAATGCCATGGAGGTCTCCAATAACTCTTCTGATTTAAAACAAGCCCGATTCTGTGATTATGCACACTTCTACAACATTCTCTCATGCACTGCAGACTTAAAGCAAAACAAATCTGGGGTATGCAAAATTTTACCTAAGCATCCTTGCCTCATTCCCACTCCTTATCTCATTCCTGATACACATATCAAGACTTTATTTTGGCTGGGCAAAGTTGGGATCACACCTGTGATCCCAACATTTTGAGAGGCAACAAAAGAAGATCCTGTCTCTGCAAAATTGTTTTTTAAAAAATTAGCCCGGCATGGTGGTAGGAGCCTGTAATCCCAGCTACTCAGGAGGATTGCTTGAGCCCAGGAGTTTGAGGCTTCCGTCAGTCATGACCATGCCACTGTACTCTAGCCTGGGCGACAGAGCAAGTTTTTTTCCATCTCAAAAAAAAAAAAAATAATAAACAAAATAAAATTATTTTGGCCGGGTGCAGTGGCTCACGCCTGTAATCCCACCACTTTGGGAGGCTGAGGAGGGCAGATCACAAGGTCAGGAGTTTGAGACCAGCCTGGCCAACATGGTGAAACCCCGTCTCTACTAAAAATACAAAAATTAGCCGGGCGTGGTGGCAGGTGTCTGTAATTCCAGCTACTCGGGAGGCTGAGGCAGGAGAATTGCTTGAACCCAGGATGCAGAGGTTGCAGTGAGCTGAGATTGCACCACTGAACTCCAGCCTGGGCGACAGAGCAAGACTCCATCTCCAAAATAATAATAATAATAATAATTTTGACTGGCATAGGAAGAAAGGGCTTCTAGGAGGGACCTTGGTTCAGTGAGCAGAAGCAGGATCTGTCTTTGTTTCATTAACGACTTGAAGGAAGAGCCCCAAACTGAGAAAAGGCTGTGTGTGAAGTGCAGAGCAAACAACCTTACGGGGGTTTTACTGTTGTTTTACTATTTATTTAGTCAGGTGGGTGCCTTAGGAACAAAACAACGGTGAAAACAACAGGGCTGCACCTGTATTTTTCCACACACTCTTGCCTCTGAGAGCTCCTAGGACATGGTCCAAATTTTTTGACAATTAACCTCCATCATTCTGGTTCAGTTTTTCATGCCTAGGCCCAGTAAGTCCCTCAGTATTTACCCTGTGGATTTGTCTGTTTAGGGTTTGCCAGGCACAAATCACTGATATTCTCTGCTTTCCTGGCTGTCACTGGGTTGAAGCTTGCTTTGCTGTACAGTGAGGGCAGCTCCACTGTTCACCCTGTGTTTGCTCCTATCATCAGCCACGAAAGGACAGTAGTGCCAGGCTCTGACCTATGAGCTCCCGTTGCATCCTCTCATAAATAACCGGTTGTCAGGGATTTTAATGGAAACCCTCTGAAAGCTGTAAATCTTTGCTGCTCTCTCCTGCATCCTCTCCCTCATTTCCATCACAATATCACTCCTGAGGGACCGGAGACCAAACAGAAGCTAGGCAGAAGAGATTGGTAGGACGCTGGGGAAAGAAAACAGTGGGATGGGGGAGGGGAACAGGGCTGGGACAGTTGGTCTTAGGGAAGCATCTGCTGGGTGACCAGTTGATGATGGTCACCTGGCCCCTTAGGGCTCGGGGGGGAGGGGCACCACCTGCGGAGGGAAAAGAGAAGAGGGCTGACTGAATGGCAGAGGGGTTTCTGAAAGAGCAGCAGATGGGCCACTGGTTCCACCTTGGGCCCTCTCTTCACTCCGGGGTGACTGTAAGCACCACGTAGTAGGCTTCCAGGGTCGGCTTGGGGCTAAGCTACACCCTTGCCTCTGGTGTTCTGCCTGTGCACATCAGCAGATGAAGGGGATCTGTGTTGGGAGGAATTTAGGTTACCACCTCAGGCCCAAATAAACAATGTTTACTTATTTATTTGAGACAGAGTTTCCCTCTGTTGCCCAGGCTGGAGTGCAGTGGCACGATCTCAGCTTAATGCAACCTCTGCCTTCCGTGTTCAAACTATTCTCCCGCCTCAGCCTCCCGATAGCTGGGACCACAGGCGCGCGCACCATGCCCGGTTAATTTTTGTATTTTCAGTAGAGAGGGATTTCGCTATGTCGCCTAGCTGGTCTTGAACTCCTGAGCTCAAGCGATCCACCAGTAGGCCTCCCAAAGTGCTGGGATTACAGGCGTGAGCCACCGCGCCCGGCCGTCTACAATGATTTGAATCCAGTCACTACTACAGATTCTCCACCTGAGGACCAAATGGTTGCTCTGAGAAGCCCAGACCCCTGACCCCTTAAGTCTCACTGACTCTTCAGTCGGTCTAGGCGGCCTTTTCCTACTGATCAGTTCACTGGAGGCCATGATCCCCCACACTCTGGAGGTGAGGTCAGGATTCAATACACCTGAGCGGTCATTACAGGTTTGCAATGCGCATTTTCCTGTTGAAGAAGCTAAGTCTCACAGAGGTAATGTGGCCTGCCCAAGGTCACACTGGCACTAACTTGTCTGAGATGCTGATTTAAGTCTCCAACCAATGTTTTCCCACAGTGCCTCCTGCTTCAGGTTTGCCCTCTCCTGAAGGCCTAAATTCAAGGTGCCCCCCTCCCTCAGCGCAGCCCAGCGCAGCAGGACCTCTGGAGCCAGACGTCCCGGCCGCGCCCGCGCAAGACGTCCGACAGCACTGGCGCGGGTGGGCTGGGGCTGCGGCTCCGCTCGCTGGGCACGGGTAGGACGGCGGGGGATAGCGGCTGTCCAGCCCCTGGCGCACGCGTGCGCTGTGCGCGCGTCCTGCGCGTCTCCCGGGACAACCGTCGGCGCGCCCCTCCCCTACCGCCTGGGCGGTTAATTGGATTCGGGAGGGAGGGGGCATGGCAGCTACTGCAGGGGCCAATCGAAGGCCTAGAAGGCCCCGTATGCAAATATGAGGGTCGGGTAGACCCAAAGTTAGGGCGAGCGCGGGTTGGGGTTGGGGCTGTCGGGCAGCCAATGGGAGCGTTACTCCTTCATCCTTCGAGGAGGGGTCCGGCAGGTGTGGTTGCAAGCTGGACAGCGGGGCGAGACGGGGGAGTAGGAATCGCTGGTAAGAGAGCCCCAAAGCCCGGTGCTGGCTCCAGACCGCAGCCTCCTGGTGCCTGTCCCCTGAAAACCTGGCTAGACACGTCTCCTTAAACCCACATGGGACCCAGGTCCCCAGGGTACCCCGCTGCCCTCCCTACGGCGCCAGGCACTCACCCTCACGGTTCCTCGGCTCCGGGGCTCCCTCCTTTTCAGTCCCTCTTACTAACGTTCATTTCCTGCCCTCCCCCAATTTCCTAAGCCACAGTGCACCAAGGAGCTGTCTCTTAGACACCAGCGATCCCTGGGACTCACACAACTCTCTTCACCCCCTTCATCCCCATCATTGGGTCATTTTCTTCATCACTGTTCTTCCTTTGTCTGGAGAAACCTTCCAGAAAGATACTTTCCATTTTTCATGGCTGGCATAGTCCTCTGCTGATGCCCCTACCCCCTTCCGGCCTGGTGTTCTTTCATTTCCAGTTGTTATTTCTCACCCCTCCTGAAAGAGCACTCTTCTGGTTTTGCAGAAGGTTCTCCTTTGGGATTTGAACTCTAGGAAAAATATCACATGGGGGATGAAGTGGGAAGGGAGCTAATGTTTTTAAAGCACCAGTATGTGTGAGGCACTCCAAAAAATATTTAATATTTATGCCAATCTTATTACTGTATTTTCTTTTTTGTTTATTTGTTTTAAGAGATTGGGGGGGGTCTCACTTTATTGCCCAGTCTGGTCTCGAACTCCTGAGCTCAAGTGATCCTCCCACTTTGGCTTCCCAAAGTGCTGGAATTACAGGCATGAGCCACCACGCCTGGCTTATATTTTCATTTTACAATACAGCCTTTATTTTGAACCAAGCACTGCTTTAAGGGTATTAGAAATATTAACTCATTTAATCTTTAAAACAACTCCATAAAATGAATATTATTATCGCTATTTTACTTATACAGAAGCTGAGGTACAGAGAGGCTAAGTTACTCACCCATGGTCACGCATTCTAGAAACTGGTAGAGCTGGGATTTGGATCCAGATCCGTCTGTCTTTGCTAGCAATGCCCTGAATATTGTGGAGAAAATTACTGGGCATGAGCCTGATCTGAATATTGCATCTTCCAATCTTGCAGAATTTCTCAGTTTCTAGCAGAATAAAAGATAGCATATAAATCAGCAAGATTCTTATTGTTCCCACTACATGTGACCTGTCATTCTCAACACTTCTTATTGGCAAAGCCCTTGAGCAACTGGGTGCCCCATCCCTCCCTTGTTAGTCCGTATTTTGCTGAGGACCCTTTCAGGCCCTGGCCTGAAATTCAAAGGGTGACTAAAATGAAAAGTCAAAAGACCACAAAAAACATCTTATTTTATCCTGTCTGAATCAAAGCCCAAAGCGCTTTTCTAGATGTGAAGCTTTTATCCTCCTAGTGGTCCTGTAATTATAGAGAAGATAGGGAATGGGAGAGGAAATAATTGCTTGGATTTTTATGACATACTGAATTGGAGGGGCAAAGCTGAAAGCAAGATCCAGAGGTCTTACCTCCACATCTTTTCTTC
This sequence comes from Trachypithecus francoisi, assembly GCF_009764315.1. Classification (NCBI taxonomy): domain Eukaryota; kingdom Metazoa; phylum Chordata; class Mammalia; order Primates; family Cercopithecidae; genus Trachypithecus; species Trachypithecus francoisi. The sequence continues at coordinate 23,421,765 of NW_022681466.1, read as the reverse complement.
CCCCATCCACTTTGACATTTTCCAAGAGCTAGCCACTGGAGGCCTTCAGAGGGATGCTTCCAGTAGGGAAATGAGGACCAAAAGATGAAAAGGAGGTACGTGAAGGAAAACCTATTATCTGGGGAAAGAGAGGGACTTCACAGACAGACACAATAGGCGAACCCTGCAGTGCTCTGTATTTTCCTATAGACTAGAAAAAAAGTCCAGGTGGTGAAGGTCAGAGATGAAAACACTTGGCTACAACTTGAAATATGTTCTCCCATGGTTCTCTTAATCAACCACCAAATTATTGTTTTGTATCATTTATAGGATGCCCGTGTTCATTCAGTTTTGCAACAGAAAGCACTAAACTGCCGGGTGCGGTGGCTCAGGCTTGTAATCCCAGCACTTTGGGAGGCCGAGGAGGGCCAATCACCTGAGGTCAGGAGTTTGAGACCAGCCTGACCAACATGGAGAAACCCCGTTTCTACTAAAAATACAAAATTAGCTGGGTGTAGTGGCGCATGCCTGTAGTCCCAGCTACCTGGGAGGCTGAGGCAGGAGAATCACTTGAATCCGGGAGGCAGAAGTTGCCGTGAGCTGAGATTGCACCATTGCACTCCAGCCTAGGCAATAGTTTTTTGAAACTCCGCCTCAAAAAAAAAAAAAAAAAAAAGAAAGAAAGAAAAAAGATAGCACTAAACATTTTCCACCCTCTGCAACACCTCCAGGGGAAAGGAGAGTAGAGAACAAATATAGTCCTTCGGAAGTGGAAATAAGACAGGGACCCTCCTCTGAGTTTTTTCCAAGTAACCAGCAATGGACCCGTCCCAGTGAACCCATCCCACTGCTCATTTCCTCCCCCTGGTGGCCAATGTAGGACATTTTCATTATGTCTAACCAGGATCTGGTTGTCAGCCTCTGGCTTGGAAGATGTCAAGATCAAACTCTATACTAAAATGGAAGGAAACATGAGAATTTTTTCAGTGTCTTAACTATCCTACTTGGAAAGGTGAACTGATACCCTTCCTTAAGGACACAATGCCCTTTCTTGTGTCATTAAGAAAAACTGAAGATGGGCAGGGCGCGGTGGCTCACGCCTGTAATCCGTGTAATCCTTTGGGAGGCCGAGGCGGGCGAATCACGAGGTCAGGAGATCGAGACCATCCTGGCTAACACGGTGAAACCCCGTCTCTACTAAAAATACAAAAAAACTAGCTGGGCGAGGTGGCGGGCGCCTGTAGTCCCAGCTACTCGGGAGGCTGAGGCAGAATGGCGTGAACCCGGGAGGCGGAGCTTGCAGTGAGCAGAGATGGCGCCACAGCACTCCAGCCTGGGTGACAGAGTGAAAAGAAAAAAAAAAGAAAAAGAAAAAGAAAGAAAAACTGAAGATGCTATTTTGCTATTTACTGTGTTTGTTAGCATTGGTAGTACAGCGCTTAGTCTTTTTTTTCTTTTCTTTTTTTCTTTCTTTTTTTTTGAGACAGTGTCTCCCTCTGTCGCCCAGGCTGGAGTGCAGTGGTGCGATCTCGGCTCACTGCAACGTCCGCCTCCCAGGTTCAAGTGATTCTCCTGCCTCAGCCTACTGAATACCTGGGATTACAGGCGCCTGCCACCATGCCCAGCTAATTTTTGTATTGTTAGTAGAAACGGGGTTTCACCATGTTTGCCAGCTTGGTCTCCAACTCCTGACCTCAAGGGACCTCAGCCTCCCAAAGTGCTGGAATTACAGGTGTGAGCCACCGCACCCGGCCTTAGTCTTTTTTTTTTTTTTTTTTTTTAGGCGGAGTCTCGCTCTGTCGCCCGGGCTGGAGTGCAGTGGCCGGATCTCAGCTCACTGCAAGCTCCGCCTCCCGGGTTTACGCCATTCTCCTGCCTCAGCCTCCCGAGTAGCTGGGACTACAGGCGCCCGCCACCTCGCCCGGCTAGTTTTTTTTTTGTATTTTTAGTAGAGACGGGATTTCACCGTGTTAGCCAGGATGGTCTCGATCTCCTGACCTCGTGATCCGCCCGTCTCGGCCTCCCAAAGTGCTGGGATTACAGGCTTGAGCCACCGCGCCCGGCTTTCTTTATTAAACTCTCTAAGGCACTTAGTCCACTTTGCATGTCCACTAACCCGGCATAATGGGAAGGTGACTTTGGGACCAGGAGGCTGGGGTTTTGGTGGTGCTTCTGATTACTTGCTCTCTGGCTATGCACAAGTCCCCTCCCCTAGCACAGACTGGTAGAGGGCAGGGAGTTCAAAACCTCTTCTAAAAAGATTCCTTCCAGCTCTAACATTCAGGAATTCCATAGAAGTTTAGAAAATATTCTAATTACACCCTTAATAAGAGTCCTGGTACAATGTGGACATTGGTGAAAAGAAGGGAAAGAGAGTGAAAATAAATACAAGTAGAAACAATACAGCTGTTACCAGGTTATGGCAAATCTGGAGAGATCCAAGCCCTTGTTGGAGATGGGAATTTAGAAGCAGTTGGCTTTAAGGAAAATGATGTGGAACCAACTGAATTTTTTTTTTTTTTTTTTTTTGAGACAAGGTCTAGTTCTGTCTCCCAGGCTGGAGTGCAGTGGTGTGATCTGTACTCGCTGCAACCTCAGCCTTCTGGGCTGAAGTCATCCTCCCACTTCAGCCTCCTAAGTAGCTGAGACTACAGGCACACACCACCACACCTGGCTTATTTATTTATTTATTTATTGGTAGAGATTGGGTTTCATCCTGTTGTCCAGGCTGGTGTCAAACCCCTGGGCTCAAGTGCTCTGCCCACCTTGGCCTCCCAAAGTGCTGAGATTACAGGCATGAGCCACCATGCCTGTCCCTAACTAATTCTTAAGGGACTAAAGTCACTAAGATTGCTTTTGGGAGTTAAAAGATCAGTTACTTTACTTTATGGTCACACCATTTATGGATGGCCAGCAGAGAGGAAAAGGCAGTGAGGGGAGCATGGAGAGATAGGCTGTGGGGTCAGATGGACGTGTCTTCCAACCCCAGCTGTGCCTCTTACCTTAACCTCTCTGTCTCAGTCTTCTCATCTGTAATAGAGGAAAGAGTATCTGTGATAGGATATTATGAGGATGAGACATTATGTGTATAAATGCTTTAGTGTAATGCCTGCTACTTGGTAAGTGGGTTGTCAGTAGTCTATTGCAAGTGAATGAAACAAGCATTTTAAGTGCCAGCTATATGAGAAGGACCCAAAGTTGATGCTTTAACAATGTAAGTAACAAATGTTATTTACCTAATGCTCACAACAATACTTCTATTATATAGCTAAGGAAAATGAACCTTGGAGAAGCTTAATCAGTTCATGCATTTATTCATTCTTCCAGCCCATTAATTCAAGGAACATATGGACATCTCATTTTCAGTATCTTTTCTAGACACTGCTAGGAGCTGAGAATGCAGAGACACAGCCTCTTCCACCAGGAAGTTCACAGTCCAGGGTTACATAGCTGATAGTGGTAGAGAGCACTTTGTGAGTACCTACTATGTGCCAGGCACTGTTCTAAGAACTTTGTGTTGCATTAAGTCAAATGAGTAAACTCATTTGATCTGCATAACTGGGAGAAGCCACTTTACAGATGAGGAAACTAAGGCAGGAGGTTAAATAACTGCCTGAGATCAGACAACTAGGATGTGGCAGAGCTGGGATTTAAGTCCAGACAGACAGACTTTGAAATCTGAGTTCTTAGCCACTACACTGCAGCTGCCTCTTAATAAGTGACTTGGTCACCTATAGCTGACAGCAGAGGCCCTTACACCATGATGCATGTGTATTTCAGGATGCCGCCAGCAGCTCCTCTCACTCCTTCGTATTCTCCTTAGGCTGTGTCTTTCGCCTTTCCTCCTTTTATTCCTCAAGACTATAAGACTGCTTTTGGTGTTGGCACCAACAAAATTGGTAAGCAGGGCAGTAGGTGGGAACTACCAGGTGAGCAGGGAGTGGTTGCTAAGGCTGGTAAGATAAGTCCTGTAGAACCAAATAAAGTCCACACCTGAAAAGTCTGAGAGGAGTCCCAGTTTCCCCTGGGTCAGATTTAATTCTTGTTCTGAAAACCAGGGAATTAAAATGCTTTCTGGCTGGGCGTGGTGGCTCATGCCTGTAATCCCAACACTTTGGGAGGCCAAGGGGGGCGGATCACCTGAGTTCAGGAATTCGAGACCAGCCTGGCCAACACGGCAAAACCCCGTCTCTACTAAAAATGCAAAAATAGTTAGGCCGGCACGGTGACAGGTGCCTGTAATCCCAGCTATTTGGGAGGCTGAGGCAGGAGAATAACTGGAACTCGAGAGGTGGAGGTTGCGGTGAGCCAGGATCGTGCCACTGTACTCCAGCCTGGGTGACAGAGCAAGACTCTGTCTGAAAAAAAAAAAAAAAAAAAAAAAGCTTTCTGCTCAGCCCTGGTGGAAGTAGCTTTTGTTTTCACTTGAAACTGCTTGGAGGCCAGAGATACTAGAGCAGAACCGCTATAAATTCAGGTGTCTATAGGGTTAGGCATGTAGCTTAAATGAAAGAAGTGGGCTGGGTTTAAGAAATGTCACCTCTCTTGAGCTGGGTACAGTGGCTCATGGCTGTAATCCCAGCTGCTTCCAAGGCTGAGGCAGGAGGATCTTTTGAGGACAGGCGTTTGAGACCAGCCTGGGCAACATCGCAAGACCATGTCTCTAAAAAAGAGATGTCTCAATGCTGCTATAAGAAAAATAGGCTGGGCGTGGTGGCTCACACTTGTAATCCCAGCACTTTGGGTGGCCAAGGTGGGTGGATCACCTGAGGTGAAGAGTTCTAGACTAGCCTGACCAGTATGATAAAACTCCGTTCTCTACTAAAAATACAAAAGTTAGCCAGGCATGGTGGCAGGCACTTGTAATCCCAGCTACTCAGGAGGCTGAGGCAAGAGAATCACTTGAACCCAGGAGGCAGTGGTTGCAGTGAGCCAAGACCATGTCCCTGCACTCCAGCCTGGGTGATGGAGTGAGACTCTGTCTCAAAAAAAAAAAAAAAAAAAAAAAAGGAAAAATAATAGCACAAGGATAACTGTTGCTTGGCTCCTGTGTCAGGGAGACAAAAAGGAATGTTGGACATTGGGGCAGACTGGAAAATGTCTACAGGAGGCATTACTGAGCTCTGGTTGATTGCTGACATGAAGGAATAGAGACCTACTTCTCCAAAAGAAACGGAAATCTGCATTTTCTAGTAGTTGGCGACTATATATAGATATATACACACACACATAGATACACACTATATATATATGCACATACTATATATGTGTATATATGTACTCTCTCTCTATACGTATACATATACTATATATACACATAGGTTTTTGTATTTGTTTGATTGTTTTTTGAGACAGGGTCTCGCCATCACCCAGCTGGAGTTCAGTGGCATGATCACAGCTCACTGCAGCCTCAATCTCCTGGGCTCAGGTGATTCCCTTATCTCGGCCTTCTGACGTGTTAGGATTATAGGCATGAGCTACTGTGCCCCAGAAGTAGACATTTCTGCAAGCTAGATTCAGCATGCATGTCCCCAGTAGGCAAACTTTGAAGGAGATACTCCCTTTCAGGATCTTCGGAGAGACAGGATTCAGCCTTGGCGATTAAACAGGGAGAGAAGCTTGGGGGAAACGAAAGCAAGGAGACCAAAGACAAAGCAAAAATAGTCACATGGCAAGTACTGTTTGCCATCTTGCACCTGTCTCGGGTACCATCCAAGATGGCTCTTATGTCATAGGCAGCCTAGAATACAAGGGAATGCAGGCAAGAATTCCATGGTGACCCAGTTCATCTAAAAGTGCATGGGCTCAGTTTTTTACTCTACATGCTTGAGGCCCTCTCATGCAAGAGCAAACATAATTTGACCTTTTTAAATTTTCTTTTCCTTTTTCATTTTGAGACAGGGTTTTGCTCTTGTTGTCCAGGCTGGAGTACAATGGCACGATCTCAGCTCACCACAACTTCTGCCTCCCAGGTTCAAGCAATTCTCCTGCCTCAGCCTCCTGAGGAGCTGGGATTACAGGCCTGCGCCACCATGCCTGGTTAATTTTCTGTATTTTTAGTAGAGACGGGGTTTCTCCATGTTGGTCAGGCGGGTCTCGAACTCCTGACCTCAGTTGATCCACCCGCCTCGTCCTCCCAAGGTGTTGGGATTGCAGGCATGAGCCACCGCGCCCGGCCTTTCTTTTCTTTTTTTGAGACAGGGTCTCTGTCATCCAGGCTGGAGTGCAGTGGTGCAACTGTGGCTCACTGCTGCCTTAAACTCCTAGGCTCAAGCAATCCTCCTACCTCAGCCTCCTGAGTAGCTGGAACTACAGGCATGTGGCACTGTACCCAGCTAATTTTTTTTTTTTTTTAATAGAGATGGGGGCTCACTTTGTTGCCCAGGCTGGTTTTGAACTCCTGGGCTCAAGCAATCCTCTCACCTTGGCCTCCCAAAATGTTAGGATTACAGGCATGAGCCACTGCACCTGGCCTACTCTTTGAGGCAGACACATAAAAGGAGCCATGACTTGTTCTTATCACTCAGGCAAGGACTCAAAAATGGGCAAAGAGAATTCGCACCTCCAGAGGTCAAATTCTGGGTCAGTTTTCTCTCCCCAAGTTAACATTAACCTTTAGGTAAACAGAGCCACTCCTCCTTGAGGGCTTGGTACATAGGAGCCGTTGTGGAGGGCTAGGGGAGTGGAGCTGGCCGTTTACCTGCAAGGAAGGGAGCAGCCCAAGGTCAAGATTTCATGTACCTTAGTTCCCCTGAACTTTGCCAAGAATATGCCTGTTCACTGGGAACAATTGACTTACAAGACCCAGGGTTTATCTGTCCTGAGCACATCTCTTCTTCCTCCTGCTCTGGTGTCACCATAAAGGGTCTTGCCTGTAAGTGGCAGCCCTCTTCAGAAAGAGAAAGAAACAAGTGGCAATCCTTGGCTGACTTAACAATTCTGCCCTCCCTCTCATTGTAAGCATTCAATGGGAGCATGTATATGAAAATCTTTGAAAATCCCAGAGAACTATCCCCACATAAAAGCTTATTATTATATTATTTATAGGTATCTTCCATAGTTAAAGGGCTCCACACCACCACATTTGGTTTTAGAAAGGAATAGAGAGAGGTGGAAGGGTGCAGTCATATTAAAGACATTGGCCATAGGGTATAAAAGTTGTCTAGAATTAACAAGTTTGGGCTAGGTGCGGTGACTCACACCTGTAATCCCAGCACTTTGGGAGGCTGAGGCGGGCGGATCATTTGAGGTCAAGAGTTTGAGACCAGGCTGGCCAATATGGTGAAACCCTGTCTGTACTAAAAATACAAAAAAATTAGCCTGACATGGTGGCGGGTGCCTGTAATCCCAGCTACTCAGGAGGCTGAGGCAGGAGAATCACTTGAACTTGGGAGATGGAGGTTGCAGTGAGCTGAGATTGCACCACTGCACTCCAGCCTAGGTGACAGAACAAGACAGCATCTCAAAACAAAACAAAAAAAAACAAAAAAAAACCAAAACAAGAATAGCAAATTTGTATATAGAGGGGAGGTGATTCCCAAGACATTGTGGGGCTCTGGTGAGCCTATTCTTATTGCATATTGCTGGTAGTATTCCAAATTATTGCAATCCCTCTGGGAAGCAACATGGTTTTTATATATATACATATGAGAAGCTATGTAATTTGCATATTCATTAACCCTGTAATATCAGGATATTAAGAAAATAACCCTAAGTAAGTAAAAGGCCTTCTGCACATGCAAGAGTGCATTTTAGAGCTATTTATATAATATCAAAATTGGCAGCGACTTACATTTCCAACAATAGGACAATGATTGGTTACATTCAGGTGCATTCTTTCAATGGAATACATACAGCCATTAAAAACTAGAAATGGTCAGGCGTGGTGGCTCATGCTTGTAATCCCAACACTGTGAGAGGCAGAGGCAGGCAGATTGCTTGAGGTCAGGAGTTCAAGACCAGCTTGGCTAAATTGGTGCAACCCTGTCTCTACTAAAAATATAAAAGTTAGCTAGGTGTGGTGGTGCATGCCTGTAATCCCAGCTTTTTGGGGGACTGAAGTACAAGAATTGCTTGAACCCAGGAGGCAGAGGTTGCAGTGAGCCGAGATTGCACCCGCTATAGCCTGGGAGACAAAGCAAAACTCTGTCTCAAAACAAACAAACAAACAAACAAACCAAAAAACTCAGAAACATGTAAACTTTGCCACAGTGAAAAGGCTGTTTATGATCTACTAAGTGGGCAAAAAGCAAATACAAAATTGATTACAATTGTATTAGAATAAGTATGCTTAGAAATTATTATTTTGGCAGGGCGAGGTGGCTCACACCTGTAATCCCAGCACTTTGGGAGGCTGAGGCAGGCGGATCACCTGAGGTTGGGAGTTTGAGACCAGCCTGACCAACATGGAGAAACCCCATCTCTACTAAAAATACAAAATTAGCCGGGCATGGTGGTGCATGCCTATAATCCCAGCTCCTCAGGAGGCTGAGGCAGGAGAATCATTTGAACCTGGGAGGCAGAGGTTGTAGTGAGCCAAGATCGTACCATTGCACTCCGGCCTGGACAACAAGAGTGAAACTCCCTCTCAAAAAACAAAAAACTACAACAACAAAAAAGAAATTATTATTTTTAAAATTAATTAATTATTTTTTTGAGACGGAGTCTTGCTGTTGTCGCCCAGGCTGGAGTGCAATGGTGCAATCTTGGCTCACTACAACCTCCACCTCCTGGAGTCAAGCGATTCTCCTGCCTCAGCCTGCTGAGTAGCTGGGATTATGGGTGTGCACCACCATGCCTGGCTAATTTTGTATTTTTAGTAGAGATGGGGTTTTGCCATGTTGGCCAGGCTGGTCTCGAACTCCTGACCTCAAGTGATCTGCCTGCCTCAGTCTCCCAAAGTGCTCAGATTACAGACGTGAACCACCATGCCTGGCCTTATGCTTAGAAATTAAGAATAAAAGTGAATCCACAGGCAGTTTAAAGTGGCTATGATAGAGTAGGAAAGCTACAGGTGATTTCTCATCCTACCTCATTTTCTAAGCCTCCTTTAATTTTATATTATTTCAATGATAATACATTGTAATAAAGATATTATTATCTTTTTTTTAAATCCAAAGAATTTGTGAAGGAGGAACAGGTAGTAAGTAGCAAGGGGACTGTGGACATCGGAGGGGAAGGGTTGAAATGTGAGGAGGTTTGCAGGATTTTCGGAGGTGAGGAGAGGAAGGGAAAGCCCCAGAAAATTGGCTCTGTCGTCATAGGAACCTTGGATATGAGGGAATATGAATCCGCTAATTGGGCCTGGCTGTTCTGGGTTACCCAAAGGCAAACTAAGCATGTTCTTAAGGAGGAGTGAAGCAGGGGCATTCAAATCCATTAAAAATAGTTGACATTTGACATTTCTTGTTTTTTTTTTTTTTGAGATGGAGTCTCGCTCTATGGCCCAGGCTGGAGTGCAGTGGTGTGATCTCGGCTCACTGCAACCTCTGCCTTCCAGTTCAAGCGATTTTCCTGCCTCAGTCTCCTGTGTAACTGGGATTACAGGTACCCGCCGCCACGTATAGCTAATTTATTTTTCGTATTTTTTTTTTTTTGAGACGGAGTTTCTCTCTTGTTGCCCAGGCTGGAGTGCAACGATCTTGGCTCACCACAACCTCCGCCTCCCGGGTTCAAGTGATTCTCCTGCCTCATCCTCCTGAGTAGCTGGGATTACAGACATGCACCACCATGCCCGGCTAATTTTTGTATTTTTAGTAGAGATGGGGTTTCTCCATGTGGGTAAGGCTGGTCTCAATCTCCCGACCTCAGGTGATCTGCCTGCCTTGGCCTCTGAAAGTGCTGGGATTACAGGCGTGAGTCACCGTGCCTGGCCTTTTTTTTTTTTTTTTTAATAGAGACCGGGTTTCACCATGTTGGCCAGCCTGGTCTCAAACTCCTGACCTCAAATGATCTGCCCGCCTCGGCCTCCCAGAGTGTTGGGATTACAGGCGTGAGCCACTGTGCCCAGCAATATTTGCCATTTTGAGCAAACATGAAAGAAATCTCATGGGGCTAGGGAGGATGAGATTCTACTGAACTTCCTTATATGTATTTTATAATTTGATCTTGTTTTTATTTTGGAATGGCTGGTGGGGGAGACATAGCCTTCTCTGTGGTTGGTGTCTCTGAAGGTCTGCATCTGGCCCTGGGCTTGAATCTTATTGTTCAGTCAGCTACACATTAGTCCTGTACTCCACGAGCAGCAGTTGCATTCATTTTTAGGCCAGCATATTTTGTGGGAGGTTCACTGCAGTGCTGAAACAGTTAACAGACCTCCTCAGAGCACCTCTACTTGCACCCTCTGGGACTAACTCTCTCAGCTAGGAAGGCTTGGGGCTTCACTGTCTCCAGACACTCACTCACTTTAATATTGTTTACCAGGTGGTGCCATGCATAGCATCTCTGGCTTCTCCTGAAAATCCCAGGAGGGAAAAACCAAGGCTAGGGTTGGCTGAGTGCGTCTCCAAGGTCACAGCCAATGGCAAAAGGTGGAATCAGCTCCCTCCCAGAGTTTGCATCAAACCACGGAGGCCGAGTGGCGTTGTATAAACTGCAACCTGTTGCCTTGAATTAGAACCCTGGGTCACCACCCACATGAGTGAGGGAGGGGGTCCCCCTGGAGGTGGATCCCTGTAACTGCAGCTCCCTCTGCCCTCTCTCTAGGGGCCTGGTATTTCCCCAGAGCCTCCTCCCAGGCCAGGGAGATGTCACGGTGCCGGACTCTGGAAAGCCAGGAAGGGGCAAACTCCGAAGAGAAGGGGGACAGTTCCATAGAAGATCCAAAAGAAACCATCGCGCTGGCTTTTGTGAGAGTGAACCCAGGAGCACAAAACAGACTTCAGAATGCCCAGCAGCAAGGCAAGAAGAAGAGGAAGAAAAAGAGGTTAGGATTGAAAGCTGGGGAATGGGGAGCCATGTTGGTAAGAACAGGAAGGACCTGGAGGGAAGGGGGTCTTGGCTGATGATGAGAAGGCAAAGGAGAAGCTGTGTGCCGAGACTGCCAATATCTCACCACTTTTGGTTCATATAAAAAGAATCTACTTTTGATGATCTGTTTTATAGAATCAAATGATCGTGTGGGTAATCTAAAAAACCACACCTTGTCCTAATTTTCATTCTATTTGTGTTTAGGATGCCTTTAAAAAAATAGCAGGAAGAGAAGATTTCCTTGTTTTAAGAAGGCGCTTATTTGTCCTGGAAATTTAGTACACCTTCAATATGATAGCACCATACTGACTTATCAGGATCCAACTGCAGCTTGTGCATTCCGGTTCTTGTTTAATATTTCACCATGCCTTGCTCCATTCAGACTGATTGATGAAGAAAAGCTTGTCCACGTTCTTATTCATAGCTTCCCTTAATGGGGGAAAGAGGAAGGAGATAAGTATTTTGGCCAAAAAGATGTTCAATTCCTGTCCCTGATGAGCCAGTGGAGTAAAAGGCTTGAGGCAATATGTTAGTGAGAAGCTGCAAGCAAGATTAGCTGTAATGGCAACACAGAATTTCTACCTTCCGGGTAGAGTAATAGTACCCTGATGCCATGTTTTCCACCATGCTGTACCCCTTTGGACTCGTGTCTTCAGCAACAGGGATGGTCAAACCAGGCTTAGCATGGCAGGCTAGATTTTAGAGAGCTCCACCTGGGACAGGATGTTTCTGGGCACAGTCACTTGTTCTGGCAAATGTGTTTCTGTCTTGCTGCTTTCCTTTTTCTCTTTTCCAGATGATTGGTGATCAATCTATCCAGCTGCCGGTATGAGAGTGGTGAGCATCTACATTCAGGGGATCTATAATGGGGACCCACCGGATTCTCCCAAAGGATTGGGAAGAGTCACTTTTGTGTATTTGTGAGGATGGAAGGGTGTGTCTCCAAATCCTGTCCTTCAGTTCTCCTAGCTCAATGAACTACTTAATTAAGGAAGTTGGGAATCTTATTCCAAGAGTCATGGATTTTCACCAGAATGGTGTGTACTTCAACTATCTGTAATTCTTATATATAGTGATTTGGGGATCTAATTGTAAGAGACAGCTGTTGCTGCAGCCAGTGGCTTTGTTTTAGAGGACAAGTTACAAACTTGCAGTTCGTGAACTGAACCTGATCTACAGACCTATTTGGTACTTCAGAGCACAGTGTTGCTGTTGCTTTTTTTTTCTTTTTTTGAGACGGCATCTTGCTCTGGAGTGCAGTGGCATGATCTCAGCTCATTGCAACCTCCACCTCTCAGGTTCAGGTGATTCTCCTGCCTCAGCCTCCCAAGTAGCTGGGATTACAGGCAAGTGCCATGCCTGGCTAATTTTTTGTATTTTTAGTAGAGATGGGGTTTCACAATGTTGGCCATGCTGGTCTCAAACTCCTGACCTCAAGTGATCCATCCACCTCAGCCTCCCAAAGTGCTGGGATTATGAGTGTGAGCCACTGTGCCTGGCTGTTGCTGTATTGTATTTATTTATTCATTTTATTTTATTTTTTTTGAGACTGAGTTTCACTCTTATTGCCCAGGCTGGAGTGCAATGGCACGATCTCAGCTCACTGCAACCTCTGCCTCCTGGGTTCAAGCAATTCTCCTGCCTCAGCCCCCTGAGTAGCTGGGATTATAGGCATGCACCACCTTGCCCGGCTAATTTTGTAGTTTTAGTAGAGATGGGGGTTTCTCCATGTTGGTCAGGCGGGTCTCGAACTCCCGACCTCAGGTGATCTACCTGCCTCGGCCTCCCAGAGTGTTGGGATTACAGGCATGAGCCACTGCGCCCGGCCATTTATTTATTTTTTTTGAGATGGAGTCTTGTTCTGTCGCCTAGGCTGGAGTGCAGTGGCATGATCTTGGCTCACTGCAACCTTCGCCTCCCAGGTTCAAGTGATTCTCCTGCCTCAGCCTCTCAAGTAGCTGGGAGTACAGGTGCATGCCACCATGCCCAGATAAATTTCGTGTTTTTATTAGAGACAAGGTTTTGCCATGTTGACCAGGCTGGTCTCGAACTCCTGACCTCGGGTGATCTGCCCGCCTTGGCGTCCTAAAGTGCTGGGATTACAGGCATGAGCCACTGTGCCCAGACTGTCATTGTATTTTAAATTCAAATATGAATGCTTTAGGGTAGTCTTGTACTGTCCCGGTTACTGCAGGCACTTCTCCCATTCTAGGCCCTTGAAGGCATTTGAGTTGGTGTTGGAGTCAGCTCCTACTTATTAATCCTAACAGGGACAGAAAGGATATGACATCACAAATGAAGTTTTGAAATCCAGTGTGTACTTTAAAAAAAATGTATGCTTAATATACCATATACTAATTAAGATTGGCTCTGACTAATGTTAAGGATTAGTTTATATTCCCTGAACATTCAGAGCTTGGTGTTTGGAGGAAAGCCAGAAGCTTGCTTTCTGGCAAAGGGAAGCCAGAACAGGCAAATCATTCACCCTAGATAATCTTCTATGGGGATCATTGAGTACAGGCTGGATTTTTCAGTAGTTTTCAACTCTCTGTGTTCCTTTATTTATTCTCTTTCTCTCTTTCTCTTTCTTTCTTTCTTTCTTTCTTTCTTTCTTTCTTTCTTTCTTTCTTTTTTTTTTTTTTTTTTTTTTTTTTTTTTTTTCTCTCTCTCTCTCTTTCTTTCTTTTCCTTCCTTCTTTTCTTTCTCTCACAGGGTCTCCTGTTGCTCAGGCCGAAGTGCAGTGGCATGATCACGGCTCACTGCCGCCTTGATTTACAGGGCTCAGGTTATTCTCCCCCTCAGCCTCCTGAGTAGCTGGGATTACAGGCATGCGCCACCACACCCAGCTAATTTTTTGTATTTTTAGTAGAGATGGGGTTTTGCCATGTTGGCCAGGCTGGTCTTGAACTCCTGGGCTCAAGTGATGCAGTGGCAGTGTTTGACTCTCCATTCTTGCATTAATGGAGACAGGGCAAGATGGCTTCTAGTCTCAAGGAGCTGAGTTCTCTCACTTCAGTACTTGGTCTGGGAGCACCTAGTAATGGAACCTCCCCACCCCATGCTCCTCCCCCACTTCCCGGGCTAATAGGCCTTTCTTTCTTCAATAGTGCGCAGGGCCGCCCAACAGTACGGCCTTAGAGAGGGAGGGGAAAACGATGACTGGACTCTCTATTGGACAGATTACTCAGTATCACTGGAGCGGGTGATGGAAATGAAAAGTTACCAGGTATTTGGGTTAGTGATGGTCCTTGGTTTAAGTGCGGCATCTTACCCGGTGGGGCCCCATTTTTACACCTGTGTCCCAGGGAGATTTTGGGGTACTCCCATGTCCCTCGATTGCTCATGAATTCCGGCTTCCCTTGCAGAAGATCAATCACTTTCCCGGGATGAGTGAAATCTGCCGGAAGGACTTGCTGGCCAGGAATATGAGCCGCATGTTAAAGTTGTTCCCTAAAGATTTCCACTTTTTCCCTAGGACCTGGTGTCTTCCTGCTGAGTGAGTGCCCCCTGCCCTGTGCTTCCTTCTCCAGTCCTCTCCCCATTTATGTTTCCTGTTGCCCCTGATTCCCTGGTTGCCACTTTCCCTGCCCATATGATCTCCCATCTCTCTGGCTACTGTTCAGGAAGAGAAGGGATAAAGGGTGTGTCCAAGGTTGAGAAAACACAAGGCTCTGCCTGTGAAATTAGATGACATTTAGGGGCTGGGTGCCCTGGAACATGTACCTGCAGTTGAGGTTAGAGTTTGTCCTGACGCTGAAAGCTGTTGATTTTGAACTCATTCCAACCATGTAACTGTGCAGTTTCTGAATCTTTAAGGACCATGAGCACCTCTGGAGAGAGTGTGGTAGCGGTTAGCACCCAGGTTAGGAGCAGGGAGGGATGCCTGACCTCTGTCCCATGCAGTGCTATGGATAGCAGTCAGCACTTCCCCTTCTCTGCTCTCTTTATATCCATTTCAAAACGACAGCAGTTCCTGGTATGTAAAATGCTCTGGACCACACCACTGAGGAACAGGAGAAATGTGAGATGACATACGTGACCTGGGGTGCAATCTGGTGGCTGAGACAGGGCTGAGACAGTGAACAGTGCCACTATCAGATTATACTCACATGGCAAGAGCATCAGAGGAATTCCATCCTCCCCTCTCCACCCAGTGCTTTCCAAAACCAAGAGCTCCAGGGTTCTCAGACTTTCCTTCGCTTGTCTGGAACAAGTTTCAGGGCTTAGCAGCAAATTAGAAGGAAATGTATTTGCCATCAGGTCAACAGGAGCTCCAGATTTCATGGTTACTGAGAAACATTGCAGTTAGGTGATTTTTCCAATGGTTACAAGGTTCCTTTGAGTTAAAACACAGAAGTATAGCGAGACTGAGAGACAGAATCCACTCATTTAGTTTCTTTCTTTCTTCTGAATATACTTTCCTCAAAATATGTTCAAATATATGATTTGCTCTCCCATACTCTGACTAAAATGGAGGCGTCACAGATGAGACACTGAAGCCCAGCGCGGGGTGAGAGACTGATGGATCCAAAGTCACATCACTTGTCAGGGCTTGAACCAGGTCCAGAACTCCAAAGCTCCTACCTGCAAGCCCCGAAGGCCAAACTACCTGCGCCATGGTCACCTTGATGGGGCATGCAGCACTGTGCCCGCATTATGTCATGCAGCTAAGCACCACAGCAGATGGGTGTCATTATTATCTTTACTGTATAGATGATGAAGTTGAGGTTTAGAGAGGTCAAGTCCTTGCAAAGGGTTGCACCACTGGTAAGTGGTGTTGCTTGGGCTTCAACCCAGGCCTGAATTCCCTCTGAAGCCCATACTCCCTGCTGTGTGTGCTCTACTGCCTCCCATTGCTGGACCTCTGGGCATCTGTCAATGCTAGGGCTTTGTCACATTAGATAGCTTTTCTTTCTTTTCTTCATAAAGAGCTAGCCTTCCTTTTCATTGTTCCCCAGCTAAAGATGTATCTTGTTCCCTCCCTGCTCTGGTAGCTGGGGAGATTTGCAGACCTACAGCAGGTCAAGAAAAAATAAGACATACATTTGTAAGCCGGATTCGGGCTGCCAAGGGAAAGGTATATTCATCACCCGGACAGTGAAAGAAATCAAACCAGGGGAGGATATGATCTGTCAGCTCTATATTTCAAAGGTACTTCCTCATTGTGATTATTTATTTATCACCCACAGCAACCGCGGGCTTTAGCTCCACTGGACAGAATGCGAAATGAGGGAATGGAGGGTGAAGACGGAGGTGGAGCTGACCTGGCTTCTGCCTTGCACTTTGTCAGACCAAACGTTCTGACCAGGGGTGCTGGCACGTGCCTGGGCCAGAGTGTCTCTTATCCTTTTACCCTTGTCAATTGGTCTGGCCCTACCAGGCTGGCCCTTTTCCTCTAACACATTAGGGCTAGGGGAGCACCTTTGGTTTGGGACAGCCCTCATGTGGGAAAGGGGCATGGTGCTAGAGAGCAATCAGCTTTTCTCTTTGACTGGAGGTCGTAGGTCATAGCCCACTGTGGGGAGGGAGCCCTCTAGGAGTGTGGACAGAGTGGGACACACTGATCTCTCTGGGAAGAAATGGCCAGGAGATGACATTGCAGGGAGGACTCTTGTAGAACTGCCACTGTGCGTTGGCTGCATAAAGTGGTTCACGCCTGTAATCCCAGCATTTTGGGATGCCAAGGTGGGTGGATTGCTTTGAGCTTGGGAGTTTCAGACCAGCCTGGGAAACATGACAAAACCCTTTCTCAACAAAAATTAGCCAGGTGTGGTGGCACATGCCTGTAGTTCCAGCTACTCCAGAGGCTAAGGCTGGAGAATCGCTTGAGCCCGGGAAGCAGAGGTTGCAGTGAGCCAAGATTGTGCCACTGCACTCCAGCCTGGGCAACAGGGTGAGATGCTGGAGACCCTGTCTCAAAAAACAAAACAAAACAAAACAAAACAAAAAAACAGAAAAGAAAAAAAAAAAAAAGAACTGTAATTCTATGTAGCCCTGAATGGTGACAATATGTCCATGCATCAAAAGACTGTATTTTATTTTTATTTCTTTAGAGATAGGGTATTGCTCTGTCACTCTGACTGGAGTGCAGTGACACAATCATAGCTTATTGTAACCTCAAACTCCTGAGTTCATGCAATCCTCCCACCTCAGCCTCCCCAGTAGAGCTAGGATTACAGGCACACGCCACCACATCTGGTTAATTTGTAATTGTTATTTTTTTGAGACAGAGCCTCACTCTGCTGCTAGGCTGGAGTGCAGTGGTGCAGTCTCGGCTTGTTGCAATCTCTGCCTCTCAGGTTCAAGTGATTCTCTTGCCTTAGCCTTCCAAGTAGCTGGCACCCACCAGCACAGCCAGCTAATTTTTGTATTTTTAGTTGAGACGGGGTTTCACCATGTTGACCAAGCTGGTCTCAAACTCCTGACCTCAAGTAATCTGCCTGACTTAGCCTCCCAAAGTGCTGGGATTACAGGTGTGAACCACTGTGCCCAGACTAATTTTTTAATAAAAAAAATTTATTTGTAGAGATAGGGTCTCTATGTTGCTGAGGCTGGTCTTAAACTCCTAGGCTCAAGAGATCCTCCTGCCTTGGCCTCACAATGTGCTGGGCTTCCCAGTGTGAGTCACTGTGCCTGGCTTATCAGAGAATTTTTATTTATTTATTTATTTATTTTGAGACAGGGTCTCACTCTGTTACCCAGGCTAGAGTGCAGTGGTGTGATCAGGGCTCACTGCAGCCTCGACCTCCTAGGCTGGAGCAATCCTTCCACCTCAGCCTTCTGAGTAGCTAAGACTACAGGCTTGCACCACCACACTTGGCTAATTTTTTTTGAATTTTAGTAGAGACAAGGTCTCACTTTGTTGCCCAGCCTGTTCTTGAACCCTGAGCTCAAGCAATCCTCCCTCCTCGGCCTCCCAAAGTGTTGGGATTATAGACATAAACCACTGCACCTGGCCCATCAGAGGACCTTTTTTTTTTTTTTTTGAGATGGAGTTTCGCTCTTTCGCCCATGCTGGAGTGAAGTGGCGTGATCTTGGCTCACTGCAATCTCTGACCCCTGGGGTTCAAGCGATTCTCCTGCCTCAGCCTCCTGAGTAGCTGGGATTATAGGTGCCCACCAACATGCCTGGTGAATTTTTGTATTTTTAGTAGAGACGGGGTTTTACCATGTTGGCCAGGCTGGTCTCGAACTCCTGACCTCAGATGATCCATCTGCCTCAGCCTCCTAAAGTGCTAGGATTATAGCCCGGCCTCAGAGGACTGTTTAATGTTTCTCTGTTTAATTGCCAAGATACCTCTTAGAGGTGGTTACTCGTGTCACTTGACAGATGAGGAAACCAAGGCACAGTGTGGTTTAGTGACCTCCACAGGGTCACATGTTGGGACCCAGAGCCCAAGTCTCCTTGTTCTTCTCTCTGACCCTAGACAAGCCTTCCCTCCACAACACTAGGCAATGTTGGAGCCAACTCCATGGAAACAAGGCAGGAGCTAGTGATTTTCAAGTGTAAATTTCTCCCCTAATGCATGTCTGACTTCTGTTCTCGCCTTCCAGCCCTTTATCATTGATGGGTTTAAGTTTGACCTACGGATTTATGTACTGGTGACATCCTGTGACCCTCTCAGGATTTTTGTGTACAATGAAGGACTGGCCCGCTTTGCGACGACCTCTTACTCCCGCCCTTGCACAGACAACCTGGTGAGCTAAGGGGACACACTACCTCACCCTATCCCCATAGCATAATTAAAAAAAAAATCCTAGTTAAATCCACGTTCTCAAGACATTGTGAGGGTCATTTGTTGAGCGCTTGCTATGTGCCAGGTTTCATTAGGCCTTCCAGGAGCGCTCAGAGAGAGGGATGGTTATCTCCATTTTACAAATGACGAGATTAAAACCCAGAGCATAAGGGACTTGTCCAAAGTCACATAGATAGGAAGAGGTGAGTCTGGGGCTTGTGACCAGGTCTGCCTGACTCCAAAGCCAGAACCACAGTTCAGGGGTACTCAAGGAGAAAAGGCCATGGGTGAGCAACCCTGCCATCCCCACCTTTCCTGGATCCCCAGGACTCCTGAAGTTTTTCTCAGGCTGCGCACAACCCAATCTCATAAAGAATTGGAGTTTTCTTGTTTTTTTTTTTGTTTTTTTTTTTTTTTGAGATGGCGTCTCATTCTGTCGCCTAGGCTGGAGTGCAGTGGTGCAAGCTCAGCTCACTGCAGGCTCTGCCTCCCGGGTTCACGCCATTCTCCTGCCTCAGCCTCCTGAGTAGCTGGGATTACAGGTGCGTACCAC
The DNA here is from genome assembly GCF_009764315.1 of Trachypithecus francoisi. NCBI lineage: Eukaryota > Metazoa > Chordata > Mammalia > Primates > Cercopithecidae > Trachypithecus > Trachypithecus francoisi. Next base: position 23,402,529 of record NW_022681466.1, on the reverse strand, counting down.
CAGGTCCAGCTAATTATTGTATTTTTAGTAGAGATGGGGTTTCATTGTGTTAATCAGGCTGGTCTTGAACTCTTGACCTTGTGATCTGCCCACCTCAGTCTCCCAAAGTGCTGGGATTACAAGCATGAGCCACCGCGCCCAGCAGAATTGGAGTTTCTTAGGCTTGAGGCTGCAGGACACCCCTTCTTACTTCCTCTATTTTGCCACACAAAATAAGCCCTAAAACTTCCTTTTCTTTCCATCCCTTCAAGCTCCAGGGGCCATGGGAGGGCAGAGAGAGGAAGCAGGGGGCCTGCCCTTCTGAGCTGACCCCACAGATATGTGTCTCTTTCCCCAGGATGATTTCTGCATGCACCTGACTAATTATTCCATTAATAAGCACAGTTCAAATTTCATTCGAGACGCTCACTCTGGCAGTAAGAGGTAAGGAAGAGGCTTCATTTTTCTTTCCTTTCCCTACCAACCTCAGAACTGCTTTCTGGGATTCTACCCAAACCCTGTCAGTCCCCATCAGTGTTTCCATCTTGGGTCACATGGTCTGAGAAAGTACTTCTTTGCTTCGCAACCCAGAACAAATTCCTTCGTCTCTGCCGTCTTGGCTGTTAATCATTAAAAGAAGGCCCCATCGTAAACCCTGGGAGGCTGGGAGGAGGAGAGATAAACATGAGCTGTTTCCCCAGCAGAATCTATACACACACCAAAACATACCCTTATTACAGTTGGCCCTTCTGCTATTTCCAAAGCAACAGATATTTACTGATCTGCCACGTGAGAAGGACTTGCCAGGCAGTCATTGCTTGGCCCGTGTCCCCCCGGGTGTTGCTCCAATTGAGATTCCCAAATGATGTGTCACGGTGCCCTCACATGTGGCTAGCTGACTTGAAGATTCCTCAGAAGGGGGGAAATTGAGAGCGGTTCACGACAGTATCTTCACGACAGGCTTTTCCATTCCTGTTATTGTCTAATCAGGTCTCATTTGAGTTTTAAGAAAACGGGAGACTGAAGAATGTGAACTTGACCAGGTGAAGGGGGAAAGGGAAAAGGAGCAAGTATTTCTGAGGCTTCGTGTGTGTTGGGTGGGGTCTGTGTTTGATGCTTTCTGTGCATTTTTTATTGCTGAATTTTTCTTTTCTTTCCTTTCCTTTTCTTTTTTTTTTTTTTAGACGGAGTCTCGGTCTGTCACCCAGGCTGGAATGCAGTGGCGCAATCTTGGCTCACTGCAACCTGCACCTCCCGGGTTCAAGTGATTCTCCTGCCTCAGCCTCCCAAGTAGCTGAGACTATAGGCATGTGCCACCACACCCAGCTAAGTTTTGTATTTTTAGTAGAGATGGGGTTTCAACATGTTGGCCAGGATTGTCTTGAGCTCTTGACCTCGTGATCTGCCCTCCTCGGCCTCCCAAAGTGCTGGGATTACAGGCATGAGCCACCACGCCTGGCCTGTTTTTGAATTTTTTACAGCAACACTATGGTAAAGGCATTGCTATCTGCTCTCTGTAGGTGGAGAACTGTGAGTTAGGTGCCATCTCCATCTTACAGATGAGGAAACTGAGTCTTAGAGGTTGCGTGAGTTACCCCAGGTCCCACAGCTGTGACTGCTAGACTGGGTGGAGAAGCGAGGTCTGTTAGACCCCAGAGCTCATTCTCTTTTCTAATGCACCAAGCTTCAAAGGACCACTGAACAGGCTATCAGTTTGGCTTCAGACCATCAGAGAGGCATGTGACATTTCATGACCCCTTCAGTGGCAGCATTCCAAAAAGCACACGGAAAATCACTAAGTTAAGGCTGCTTAAAGGGGATGTGGAAGACTGATGGGAGGCAGTCTCCCCCTTTTCCAGAAGATGTCAGCCACCTGTGCTGCCTGAAGCTCTGCCACTTCCTCCTCTCCTCCCCACCTGAGCTGTGGGCACCAGCTGGGCCTCTTGCATTGCTGCGTTCTGAGCGTCGGCACTTTGGGAGGTCTAGCTTGTAGTCCCGGCTCTGACACTTGCCAGCTAAGCTTGGACAAGTTACTTCATCTCTCTGAGCCTGCACTTCTTGGTCTGGAGGATGAATGTGATGAGACTCCCTGCCATGCCCTGACACCTCACAGGGTCTCTGTGAGGTTCAAATGACTTGTGATGGCAACATAGACAGTGTGCATGGTTACTGTCATTTTTCATTAGCCTAAGGGCACGGAATGGAAAGGTTCTCATTTCCCTCCTCCAGTGAGAACTGGCACCCCAACAGCAGGCTCTGGGCCCTCGGCTGTGATGGAGGAGTGTCTTGGGGTAGCAGAACTAAGGTGAGGTTGCAAAGGCTTCAAGTGTTGTTCTGCCTCTTCCATTTCCTTCTTCCTCTTCCTCTGTTCATCTCCCTCTCACCCCACGGTGCTTCTCCATCCACTCTCTCCTGGAGCAGCCGCCTGCCCCCGTGGCCTCCACCTGCCCTTGCTGGGCTCAGCCTGTCTCCCTTGGGCTCCAGGTCCATCTCTCCTCAGTTCCACCTGGACGTCTTCAACTCAGCATTTCCCAGTGTGGGTGTGTTCTCTCTCCTTGCCTCCACCCCAGCGCTACAAATTGGTCTCGCTGCCCAACTTCCCCATCTCTACCTTCTCATCTCCAGGGCTGGAGAGCTTAGACATTTCTTTTCCTAGTGATAATTTGCATACTTGAAACCACTTAATCCTCCTCAAAACAACACTATGAAGTCGGCATTATTATCGTCCCTATTCTGCATATTAGGAAACTGAGATGTGAAAAAGTTAAGTAACTTACCCTGGGTGGCACAGCTAGGAAGCTGGGATTGAAACCAGGGCTGCCTAACCCCCGAGTTGGTGCCCTTACCCACTAAGCCATGCTGCCCGTACCATCCACTCCATGGGCAGGGCACTGTCTTTTTTTTTTTTTTCTTGAGACGGAGTCTTGCTCTTGTCACCCAGACTGGAGTGCAGTGGTGCGATCCCGGCTCACTGCAACCTTTGACTCCTAGATTCAAGTGATTCTCTTGCCTCAGCCTCCTGAGTCGCTGGGATTACAGGCTCCTGCCACCACGCCTGGCTAATTTTTTTTTTTTTTTTTGTATTTTTACAACCCTAACGGTCAATATCAGCCATTGCCCATAGCTGTTCTTTACCCAGGGCACGTTTGTCTTTTGTCCCTAGTTGCACTTTGCTCCTTGAGGGTTACAATGGTGCCCTGGCCTTTGGGGTTCTTCCCATAGTGCTGGGCAGAGTTCTTATTTCCTCCTTTCCCTCCCATTTTGTTTCTCCTTTCCTCTTCCTCCTCTCCATCTTTTGAGACAATCTGCTTCTCATACTGACTGTCTCATCTGTCCCAAAGTTGGCAGTTGAGGTCAACTGCTCTCCCTGTCAATACCCCACTGGGGCACAAACTCAGGAGTAGTGCTGCAGTCACAGTGAATGAGAAGACAGGAAACCTGAGAACCTGGCAGGATTCTCTGGCAGACACCAAGCCATCTTCATCTTTCAGTGTGCTCAGCACATGGCTGGTATTAAATTGAATTGACTCACCACTGGGCATTATGAAATTATACAATAAAGTATATTCATTGTGATGAGTCCTGAGTCATCAAGAAAATGTTATGTTATATGTTGTTGGGGAATTATATAATCTATTTCAGGAAAATTTATTTCCCAATTAGGCAAATTAAATACATTTTTTACACTTGAAAAAAATTGGCTTAAAGCGATCTGGAAAATCCATTTATGTGCAACACTGTTTTCTGACAATGGCAGGTGGAGGAGGTGGCCTCTATATTGAGTAGTCTTGGCTTATCTGTCTTTATATAAATGCATCCTTGGTTGTTTCACATGTGTGTTGACTCCCTGAATGGTCCTGAGGCTTCCCATGACAGAGGTGACAGTTTCTAGTGTCCTTTCCTTGCATGAGGCTTTGCATGCACCAAAGGCCCTTATCAAATGCACATTGTCTGGCCGACCCTGCTTCCTCCTTCTTGACCCCTTGGGCTGGGGTCTAGTGAGCTTTTGAAACTGCTTGGATGAGCCGTGTCTCTTGTCTTTTTCATTATTTCTGCTGTTCACTCCCCTGCACCTCCTCCGTCCACATTGCCACTTCCACTTTGGCTCTCTGTGCACATGTATGTGCATGTGAGGGGGCAAATGTGTATCCCCACCACTGCCTCTTGGATTTGTGAGATCCGTCCTCTCTCGGTAATGCCCAGCTCAGAGCTGGCTGAGCACCCACTCAGGTATTTCTTCATGAAATGTTCCACGTGAGGTAGACATCTCTGAGTTCCTCTGTGATCAGGTGACCCCCAGCTGTCTCTGTTTGCCCGTGACTGAGGGGTTTCCTGGAATTCAGAACTTGCAGTTCTAAAACTGGGACAGTCCAGTTTGCCTGGCACAGTTGGTAACCTTATCTGTGGACATGCCCTGGGGTGCCTTTTCCTTGTGGGCAGCCCTAAAACAAGACTTCTGTGCCATTAATATTCCCAGAATCCCCTCAGATGGCTGAGGTGGGACCCAGGCATCAGCATTCTTAAAAGGCTGCCCACATGCTTCTAATAAACACCAGAGGCTGAGGAATCATTGCTGCCAAAGTAAAACCATGGTGTCGGGGGGCGGGGGGTTTCTTGACTCATCCCTTCCCCTGCTGATAGATGTTTTGTGGGTCACAGTGAGAGTGTCCTGACCATGTCTTATGTGACTGCATCCGCACCCACCCCAGGACTCTGAAGACTTGGAGGGAGTAGTCCTGGGATTCCTGGGACCTCCTCTGGCTCTGACACAGCCCAGGTGTCACCCTGGCTCCTGGGTGTTCGTCCCTGCTGGCTCTGGAGCTTGTCTCCACCAGGAGTTTCTGGTTTCCAGCATGCCATGGCCTCGGGTGACCAGAGGTCAGCTACACTGCCTCCTGGCCTGTGGTTCCCTTCCAGGAAGCTCTCCTCCTTCAATGCATACATGGAGGACCACAGCTACAATGTGGAGCAGATATGGAGGGATATTGAGGACGTCATCATCAAGACCCTCATCTCGGCGCACCCCATTGTCAGGCATAACTACCACACCTGCTTCCCCAGCCACACACTCAGCAGCGCCTGCTTTGAGGTCCTGGGCTTCGACGTTTTGTTGGACCGCAGACTCAAACCCTGGCTGCTGGAGGTAGGGAAGTTTGGGCGAGGGGCGAAAACGGACTCTTGTTATTGGGGCCAGCCCGCTTCAAGGATTCCGCCCTCCTGGCTTACCTGAATTGTTTCAACTTCCCAGGCCACTCCCTCCCATGGTGCCTGCTGCCTGGGGCTTTTCGCTTAGCTGAGAAGTGGCCACCAGAGGGGGGTAGACAGCTGGGAATTAGATAATTCCTTTGCCTTCTTGAGGTCCTCTCAGACAAGGAAGTGCTGATCTCAGGCACAGAGTGATTCTAAAGACAGCTCGACCTTTTGTAACAGAGTTGTCTCCCAGAAAGGGGCGTTCTTCGTCAAAGCTGGGTTGGCAACGTTCAGTATCAGACAGGAGCGACTGTGCCCCATTCTTAGGGGCCTGGACTACTCAGCTCACACACACCAGCAGAGAGTGTCCTGGGGCCTACTGCTGCTGAAACGGGTAGGGGGCCATGTAGTGAGTTTCCTGCCTCCATGGGTGGTGAGAGGAGGAGGAGAAGCTTTCCTGGCAGCTGCCTCTCTTCCTGAAAGAATTGTCCCCAGGAGCCCTCTCACGTGGCCCTTCAGGGAGCATCGTGAGGAGCAAAGGGTGCTAGTGCCAGGTTCAGTGACACAGGTCAGACTTTGGGGTGGAGAACCCGAGACTACAGGTCAGATTCCTGCAGCTTTGCCCTTCTTCCATTCCCAGTCCTTATTTCCAGGTGTGGTGGGAGGAAGAGGGATGTGCCTGTTTGCAGCCCTTACCCAAAGAGCAGAATGAGCCACCAGGAGCAAGCCCTTCAGAAACTTCTAGAAATCTGCAAATGTCACATGGTGCCTCCAAACAATACAGACTTTTCAGTGTGCAGGAATAAGTCCTTCCCTCCTCCTATCTGTCTCCCCTCCACCCTGGCCAGGCTCCTGAATGCCACTCCTCTCTACCTCCTGTATGCCACTCCTCTCTACCTCCTGTGTCCGAGCCTGTCCCTTTGGATAGTACCACTTCCATTCTGCTCTCTGGATGCCCAGTGCACATGAGGCAACACATGCACCCCAGATGGAGTGGAACACACACACCAAAGATAGGGTAGCCCTGATGCTCCCAAAGAAGAAAGGCCTGAGATAAAAACTGGTTTAACTAGAGGGAGTTATGCTTCCTCCTTTTTTCACCGCGACTCCAGTCCAGATGCTCTCCCCTCCCTTCTTCTCATCTTGGTAGTCAGGCCCTGAGGTGGGCTTTGGTAGCACCCTGGAGGTGGCATCTCGGCCTCTCTGCTTTCACTTTGGATGGCTTTGTCACCAGTTGCCCATCTTGCCCTCACAGGTCAACCACTCTCCAAGCTTCTCCACTGACTCTCGGTTGGATAAAGAGGTGAAAGATGGTCTCCTGTATGACACTTTGGTCCTGATCAACCTGGAAAGTTGTGACAAGAAGAAAGTCTTGGAGGAGGAGAGACAACGGGGGCAGTTCCTGCAGCAGTGTTGTTCTCGGGAGATGAGGTACAGTAGCACTCCCCAGCCTTAGGGGGCTCTCTCTCTCTGACTCCCCTGCTCCCAGTAAGAATGGTCTGTCCTGGGCCGGGTACAGTGTTCATGCCTGTAATCCCAGCACTTTGGGAGGCTGAGGCAGGAGGATCACCTGAGGTCAGGAGTTCGAGGCCAGCCTGGCCTGGTGAAACTCTGTCTCTACTAAAAATACAAAAAAATTAGCTGGGTGTGGTGGCACACACCTGTAATCCCAGCTACTCAGGAGGCTGAGGCAGGAGAATTGCTTGAACCTGGGAGACAGAGGTTGCAGTGAGCCGAAATCACACCACTGCACTCCAGCCTGGGCGACAGAGCGAAACTCTGTCTCAGATAAATAAATAAATACATAAATAAATAAAATAACGGTCTGCTTTGATCCAAATTATGACTCGACAGCCTACTAGTTATGTGGCCTTTCTGTCACTTCTCCAAGCCTCAGTGATCTTTCTATGAAATGGAGCTATGATACATAAGGTAGTTGGGTGAATGAAATGAGATAATGCATATAAAAGGCTTAGCAAAGCACTTGGCACTATAATACATATCGAAGGCTACTATAATCTTGCCTGGAGTTGGGGGGGGTCATTTTAACAAATGATAATCCCATTTGGAAAATGAGTTTATACTGGCAGAATGTAGCAGTTTGAATAGTTTTACTTGGAATATTCCTTTGTTCCTAGAAATAGGAGATTAAGTTACAGATATATAGCTATATATAATGGATAGAAATTAATTAATATTATGTGAAGCTTTAGGAATTACCAGCATAAAAATAAGACCATTCGTTTATTTCTACCGTTAAGAAAGATGTGTCTGTCCTTCTCCATGTTCCCATGTTGCCAGGAGCTAACATCCCCTGCTTCCTGCTGGGCAGCACTTGCCTTGTGACTGGGGCTTCCATTCTGTAGAGAGATTGTAGTGTCAGGAGACTCTGAGCCTAGTCAAGGGGATCCTTTGTTGCTTTTCAGACCCCACTACAGCCCCCTGCACTCCTCATGGGCAGAGCCAGTCTAATCCTTTGGGGCTGAGTTTCTGGAACTGATGCCGTAAATAGCATTCATGTTTGGATGGCACCATGTTTCTCAGGCACTTGCACTGTCTTCCCTGTAAGGAGTGGGCAGCTAGGTAGGGTGGAGTGCTGTGTGGCCTTGTTCTGGAAGCCAAGGAAATCAAGACTCTAGAAAGGGAACTGACTTTACAAGGTCACCCTGCTGGTAAATGACAGCTCTGGACCCAGAGCCTAGTGGGTCTGCTACCTGGGATTCCAGGATGCCTTTCACCATGTCCTGCCATCGCTAAACTCCCCGAGAAGGAGGCAGTGTCCTGTTGAGGAGCAGCTGTCAGGTTAAAGGCCTTCTCTGAATCAGTCTCCTCATTATTTGGCCCTGGATATTTCTGTGGCTCTGGGTTTCCCTGCTGTAAAAGGGGGCTTATCATTTCTCCCTACCTGACCCCCACTTCCCCAGGGGGCTGTGAGGAAGAATGAGATCATTGCAGCTCATAAACGGTCATCAAGGTCATCCAGGAAGCCCTCAAATTCAGCAAAAGTACAGCAGCTATTCTGTAGAGAAGGGTAATCAGGACTGTGAATGGGAAGGTGGTGACAGTCTGCCTAGTCAGAGCTAAGCCGAGTGGAAAATGGGTTTTACTTGGAACAGGACAGAATTTGGTGAGTTGTCAAAAAGACTGTGCTAACCAGCTCTTAGTGTATTATGACGTGGGCTGTCCCAGGAGGGCTAGAATCTCCTTTCAGGGAAACAGTCATGCATTTATTTAGCAAACCCTGATTGGCCACCATGATGTGCAAGGCCTCCATCGGGCCCTAGACGATCTCCAGCTTGGGCATGTCCCTTGCAGGCTTTGTCCCAAGAAAACTTGACAGCAGCCCCATGTTCTGCTTCCCAACAGGATTGAGGAAGTCAGGGGTTTCCGAGCCATGCAGTTAAAGAAAACTGAAACATATGAGAAGGAAAACTGTGGAGGGTTCCGACTGATTTATCCCAGTCTGAATTCGGAGAAGTATGAGAAGTTTTTCCAGGACAACAACTCCCTCTTCCAAAATACTGTTGCTTCCAGGGCTCGGGAGGAGTATGCCCGGTAGGAAGACATCCGGGATGGCGTTGGTATGGGGTTCTGGGGATTGTCTGTGATCTATTGGCTGACTGGCCTGGAGTGGCAGGGAGAGTCCCCAACCATGAAAGTTGCCAGAGCAGCCAGGCACCGTGGCTCATGCCTTGTAGTCCTAGCACTTTAGGAGGCCAAAGCAGGTGGATGGCATGAACCCAGGAGTTTAAGACCAGCCTGGACAACATGGCAAAACCCCATCTCTACAAAAAAACAAAAAGGAAAATAGCCAGGCGTGGTTGCCTGTGCCTATACTCCCAGCTACTCAGGAGGCTGAGGTAGGAGAATCACCTGAGCTCAGGGCGGAGGGGTGGAGGTTGCAGTGAGTTGTGACTGCACCCCTGCACTCCAGCCTGGGTGTCAGAGTCAGACCTTGTCTCAAAGAAAAGCAAAAACAGAAAGTTGCCTGATGAACATCTGCCCTGGTCTCACAAGGACAAGGAATTGGAAGATTCCCTGTGTGAAGTGGAGAGAGGTAACTCTTTCTAGAAACTGACTCCGGAGGATAGCTACCCCCTCAAAGCTGCCTCATGGATTCACACAGGCATAAACTCCAGGAGCTGGAGGGACTCATCCACTGAGCCCAGTCCTCTCCTACCAGCTCATTTTATGGAAAGAGAGGGCAGAGCAGAGGAGCGATCACATATAAAGATGATGACAGAAGAGGGACCAGAACTCCCCTGTGTCCTGACTCATGAGACTGAGTTATTTCTGCTATATTATGTCACCTTTTGTCCACTCTCAGCATCCATTGGCTACAGAGGCCCAGCACATGAAATGGCCCAATATGAGATCCTTTGGCTTTATCCTCCTACCCAGACCCTCTTCCCGGCACCTGCCATGGATGGGAACTGGCCTGCTGGGAAGTGGGGAATAGATAGGGGTGTGGTGGACTAGGGAATAGCCCCCTTACTGTGCATCTCTCCTTGCGTGCTGTTCCCACACAGGGGATGGTATGCTTGGCAGAATGATGCTTTCCTCCACACCCTGCTCCTTAACCTTCAATCACTTGTGCAGACTGGATATGTTGGAGAAGGGAACGTGGAACTCGCTACCTCTTCGCCCAGTCATGTCCATCCCTCAAGGAGAATGCTTGCCTGCACAGCGCATCCCTAACCCCGTGACATTCACTTGTTCTTCATGGGCAGGCAGCTGATCCAGGAGCTGAGACTAAAACAGGAGAAAAAGCCCTTCCAAATGAAGAAGAAGGTAGAGATGCAGGGGGAATCGGCAAGCGAGCAAGTGAGAAAGAAGGGCGTGAAGGGCTGGCAACAAAAACAGCAGCAGAAAGACAAGGCTGCCACCCAAGCCTCCAAACAGGTAAACCCGGATCATAGGGAACACATGTAGCCAGCACCCTTCCCCACCTGGGCCTGGTCCGTGGGGGGTTGCTGAGGAGACCACTGCTCAGAGCCCAGACACACTGAAGGGCTGCACAGAGGGCTGGGCAACGACAGGGTAGTGCGGGGAGCCCTGAAGGCACACAGGAGCTGGCATCTTTTAGAGAATCCCTCCATCCAGGCAACAGAGGACTCTCACTGGTCTGTCCTGCTTGCCTCCTCCAGTAGGAGTAAGAGCAGCCAGGCCATGCTGGGAGGCTAAGAACGAACCTTATTTAGGGAACCTTATTTAGGGCTTCAGGAGTGCATATATTCCTGGTCCTCAACTGCAGCTTGGGTTGGAATGCTCCCCTCTAGTAGGCCAGGGCACAGTGGAGAGAGCAGGCTACTGGGAAGAACTTCTGGGAGGAGGACTCTCAGAACATTACATGGGATGCTGATCATGGCTAGATCTATCCTCCTCTGTGCAAAGCGTGGACCAGTCCTGGCTGTGGGTCAGCTGTCCAGTTGGCCTGTGGTCTGTCTTCGCCTTCTCTGCTTACCACTCTCTTCTAGCTCGGTGGGAAGATTCAGCTGAGTTTTCAATCCATCTCCTTTGTCTCAAAGACTCACCTGGATTGGAGCAGAGATTTTTGTTTCATATTATTTAACTTTGTTAGGGTCACAAACCCTTTAAGAATTTGATAAAAGCTATGGAATCTCTTGCCAGAAAGTACAAAATGCACAGTTTTTAAACTGCAATTTCAAGTGGCTCAGACCCTGTGAAGCTATCCACGAGTCCTGTAAGGGTCCCAGAATTCCAGGTTGAGAGCCCCATGTTAGAGAAATTTTGCTGTCTACTGCTTTCCTTCTCCTCATCTCCTTTGTACCTACCCCTGGGTGCAGATGAATCTGGAAGTGGATAGAGCTGGGTTCCCATGGGCTGTGTGTTGTGGTTTCCTCCTCCCCAGTACATCCAGCCATTGACATTAGTGTCCTACACACCTGACTTGCTCCTGAGTGTCCAAGATGAAAGGAAAAATGAAACAGACAGCAGCTTCCACGAGGAAGCCCCCATGAAGGAGGCCGGCCCTGTTTCCCCAAGCCGACATCTGCGAGGCCCTCCAGTTCTGTACCAGACCTGAGGAATATCAGTCTCAGCAGCTCCGAGCTGGATCCCAGTAAACCAAACTTCAGCATAAAGGAGGCCAAGTCTGCCTCTGCAGTGAACGTTTTCGCTGGCACCGTGGTAAGTAGTGAGCCGAGCTCTGGGAGGGAGTGGTGGGAGTCTTGCTTACTGGTCCTTTTTCTACCCCCAACTTGCTGTGACCCTTTGAGTAGGCCACTGAGCCTCCCTGGGCCTTGGTGTCTCCCCTTGAGAAGCCCACGCTATGGAATGGCATAGCTGCTGGGAGGACCAGCATTTAGGAAGGCGCTTTTGTGAGTCCCCTCTTGGGAAGCAGGTTATCCCCGGGAGTGGATCCTAGAGCTGCTGTGGCAAATTGCCTCCAACTTGGTGGAGGCAACACCGTTTATTCTCTCATGGTTCTTGAGGCTGGAAGTCTGAAACCAAGGTGTTGGCAGGACCATGCTCCATCTCAGGGCTCTAGGGGGAAGATCCTTCCTTCCTTCTTTGCTTCTTGCTGGATTCTGTCTGGTGGCTGCTGAGTGCTTGGCAGTCCTTGGTTTGTGGCAGCATAACTCCAATCTCTACCTCTGGTGTCACGTGACTTTCTTCTCTGTGCTTCTCCTCTGTGTATCTTTGCTTTTTTCTTTTTTTTTTGAGACAAGGTCTGGCTCTGTTACCCAGGCTGGAGTGCAATGGTGCAATCTCTGCTCACTGCAACCTCTGCCTCCCACGCTCAAGCCATCCTCCCACCTCAGCCTCCCAAGTAGCTGGGACTACAGGCACACACCACCACGCCCGGCTAATTTTTGTATTTTTTGTGGAGAAGGTTTCACCGTGTTGCCCATGCTGGTCTTGAACTCATGAGCTCAAGCCTCCCAAAGTGTTGAGATTACAGACGTGAGCCACGACGCCTGGCCTTCCTCTGTGTATCTTTACATGGCCTTCTTATAAGGACACCAGTCATTGGATTTAGGGCCTACCCTAATCCAGTATGATCTCATCTTAACTTGACTAATCATACCTGCGAAGACCCTCTCTCCAAATAAGGTTTTGGTAGTACACCTTTGAACTCAGCACAGGCTTAACAGTATTTCTCAAACTCTGTTGATATATGGACACCTTGTTTTGAAGGAAAGAAAACTCTCTCAGACCCCCATGGTAGACTTAAATTATTTTTATGAATATATACAAGCATAAAACCAGATATAAAATATTTATACTTAGAGCACTTAGACAACCATAGAACCAAACCAAAACAAATAGCACCAATAAAATTCAAATAAAAGCTGGGCGCAGTAGCTCATGCCTGTTATCCCAGCACTTTGGGAGGCTGAAGCAGGTGGATCACTGGAGGTCAGGAGTTCGAGACCAGCTTGGCCAACATGGTGAAACCCCGTCTCTACTAAATTACAAAAATTAGCCAGGTGTGGTGGTGCATGCCTGTAATTTCAGCTACTTGGGAGCCTGAGACAAGAGAATTGCTTGCCCGGGAGGCAGAGGTTGCAGTGAGCCCAGATCATGCCATTGCACTCCAGCCCGGGCAACAGAGTGAGACTCTATCTCAAAAGAAAAAAAAAAAAAAAAGATCAAATAAAAATATTCCCTTAAGGTGACAGTTAACTTTCTATTTTTGCAGAAACGAAGTTGCCACATGAATATGGTACTAAGTGCCCTAGCACGGATCTCTTTGTGTTCCTCCCACTGAAGCCCACCAAGGGCTGACTCTGCTGTAATTACTGGAAAATCTTCAGCATTGTTGGGCCTTCATTTGGACCAAGTGCAGTAGAGAGTAGGGCAATGTTTTTCAAAATTTTAGCCATAGCCCACAGTAAGAAATCCACTTTATTTCACAATCCATCACCCTGCCCCATCTCCCACACACACACCTGGAAAAAAGTTTCTAAAACAGTGCTTAGGCATACTACATATGATACCTCAATTAACATTTTATATCCTGTGCTATTCTGTCTGTTCTATTCTTTGAAAAAGTACCAGTTAAGGCTGGGCACAGTGACTCACTCCTGTAATCTCAGCACTTTAGGAGGCCGAGGTGGGTGGATCACCTGAGGTCAGGAGTTCAAGACCAGCTTTGGCAACATGGTGAAACCTCATCTCTACAAAAATACAAAAATTAGCCGGGCATGATGGTGGGTGCCTACAATCCCATCTACTTGGGAGGCTGAGGTGGAAGAATCACTTGAACCCAGGAGATGGAGGTTGCAGTGAGCCAAGATCATGCCATTGCACTTCGGCCTGGGCAACAGAGTGAGACTCTTTCTCAAAAAAACAAAACAAAACAAAACAAAAACAAAAACAAACAAACAAAAATATCAGTTACAACCTACCAGATTAATTCATGATTTCATAGGTTTACAACCCCATGGTTTGAAAAGCACCTTTAAGAGAGTAAGCTTTGCAATTTCATAATTTCTTGGGCATATGACACCAAAAGCACAGTGAACAGAAGCGAAAATAGGCAAATGGGACCATGTCAAACTGAAAACTTTTGCACAGTAAAGGCAACAACCAACCGAGTGAAAAGGCAACTTGGGCAATGGGAGAAAATATTTGCAAACCGGGGCCAGGTGCAGTGACTCATGCCTGTAATCCCAGCACTTTGGGAGGCCGAGGCAGGAGGATCACCTCAGGTCAGGAGTTCAAGACCAGCCTGGTCAACATGGTGAAACCCCATTTCTATAAAAATGCAAAACCTAGCCAGCAATGGTGGTGCGTGTCTGTAATCCTAGCTACTCGGGGGGCTGAGGCAGGAGAATTGCTTGAACCTGGGAGGCAGAGGTTGCAGTGAGCCGAGATCGAGCCTGGGTGATAGAGTGAGACTTTGTCTCAAAAACAAACAAACAAACAAACAAAACAAACAAGAAAGAAAGAAAGAAAGAAAGAAAAAGTATATATATTTACAAACCATGTGTCTGATAAGGGATTTACCTTAGTCTATTCAGGCTGCTATAACAAAATGCCTTAGACTGGGTAACTTATAAACAACAGAAATTTATTTCTTACAGTTCTGGAGGCTGGGAAGTCCAAGATCAAGGCGCCGGCAAGTTTGTTGTCTGGTGAGGGCCTATCCCTCATAGATGGCAGTTTCTTGCTGTGTCCTCACATGGTGGAAGGAGCTAGCTAACTCTCTGAGGCCTGTTTTATAAGGGTACCAATTCCATTCATGAGGGTTCTGCCCTTATCACCTAGTCATCTCCCAAAGGCCACACCTTTTACTACCATCCCCTTGGGGGTTAGGACTTCAACATGAATTTTGGGGGAATATCAACATTCACACCATAGCAGGCTTAATATCCAGCATTATGAAGAATTCCTACATCTCAACAGCAACAAAAATACAATTTAAAAATAGACAAAGGACTTGAACAAACATTTTTCTAAAGAAGATAAACAAATGGCCAATAGCATGAAAAGATGCTCAACATCACTAGTCATCAGGGAAATGCACATCAAAACCATGAAATATCACCTCATAGCTATTAGGATAGTCATTACTTTTAAAAAAATGAAAAACAGAGGGGCTGGGCGCGGTGCCTCACGCCTGTAATCCCAGCACTTTGGGAGGCTGAGATGGGTGAATCACGAGGTCAGGAGATCGAGACCATCCTGGCTAACACGGTGAAACCCCATCTCTACTAAAAATACAAAAAATTAGCTGGGCATGGTGGTGGGTGCCTGTAGTCCCAGCTACTCGGGAGGCTAAGGCAGGAGAATGGCGTGAACCCGGGAAGTGGAGCTTGCAGTGAGCCAAGGTCGCGCCACTGCATTCTAGCCTGGGCAACAGAGCGAGATTCTGCCTCAAAAACAACAACAACAACAACAACAACAACAACAACAACAACAAAAGACCAGAAAATAAGCCTTGGTAAGGATGTGGAGAAATTGGAATCTTTCTGCACTGTTGATGGGAATGTAAAATGCTGCAGCCTCTAAGAAAACAATGCGGAGCTTCCTCAAAAAATTAAAAATAGGGCCAGGTGTGGTGGCTTATGCCTGGAATCCCAGCACTTTGGGAAGCTGAGGCAGGCAGATCACTTAAGGCCAAGAGTTCAAGACCAGCCTGGCCAACATCATGAAACCCCATCTCTACTAAAAATACAAAAGTTAGCCGGGTGTGGTGGCACACACATGTAATGCCAGCTCCTCAGGAGGCTGAGGCAGGAGAATTGCTTGAACCCGGGAGGCGGGTTTACAGTGAGCCAAGATCACGCCACTGCACTCCAGCCTGGGCAACACAGTGAGACTCTTGTCTAAAAAAAAAAAAAATTAAAAATAGAATTACCATCCCACTAACCATCCCACTCCTGTGTATATATCCAAAATAATGGAAAACAGGATCTCAAAAAGATATTTGCACACCCATGTTCATTGCAGCATTTTTCATAATAGCCAAGAGGTAGAAGCAACCTAAAATGTCCATCAACCGCAGATAAATGAATAAAGAAAATGTGGTATATACATATAATGAAATATTATTCAGCCTTAAAAAAGAGAGTAATCCTGTCAAATGCTGCAACAGGACTTAACCTTGAGGATGTTTATGCTAAGTGAAAGAAGCTAGTCACAGAAAGAGAAATACTGTTATGATTCCATTTCTGTGAAGTATCTAGAGTAGCCACTCTTACAAAGTGGAATCATGGTTGCCAGGGACTGGGTGGAGGGAGAGAAAGGGGAATTGTCTAATAAATAGAGAAGTTAAGTTTCACAAGGTGCAGAAGTTCTAGAGATCTCTTGCACAACAAATGTGCATATAGTTAACACTACTACATATAGAACACTTTAAAATGACTAAGATGGTAGATTTTATGTTTTTTATTTATTTATTTATTTTAACCACAATTTGAAATAGAGTTTTTGCTTTGGAGATCTGGCTACCTTTGATTGGATCCTGGAGTCTCCTTTTAGTAGATATAGAACTTCCTTTTAGTCACTTTAAATTCCCTAAGCCTCGGTTTTCCCATTTAAAGACTGGATTTTTAAAAATAGAGTCTGGGCGCAGTGGCTCACATCTGTAATGCCAGCATTTTGGGAGGCTGAGGTGGGCAGATAATTTGAGGTCAGGAGTTCGCTGAGGCAGGAGAATCACTTGGACCCAGGAGGCAGAGAATGCAGTGAGCTGAGATTGCGCCATCGCACTCCAGCCTGGGTGACAAGAACCAAACTCCATCTCAAAATAAATAAATAAAATGTATTTAAATATAATTTGATTATACATCTCATTGTATGTCCTCTTTTTTTTTTTTTTCTGAGCCCTGTTTTTTTCCTAAGATTAAATTTACTCAAATCTTAACTGTACAATTTTGGCAAATAAATATACCCTATAACCTACACGCTATCATGATATATCATGATACAGAACATTTTGATATCTCTAGAAAGTTTTCTCCTGTTTCTTCCCAAGCAATCTCCCTCCCCTCATCCCTCCTCAAGGCATCTGCTACCCTGACTCCGACTTCTTTGACTTTTTCACCTTAGTTTTGCCTGTTCTCGAATTTTACGTACATGGAGTAATATAGTATATATTCTTTTGTGTATGGCTTCTTTGGCTCAGTACATATCTCTGAGATAAATCCATGTTGTTGAGCTAATCAGTAATTTGCTAAGTTGTATTTCCCTGTACAGACATGCTACAGTTTGTTTATCCATTCACCTATTGACAGACTTTTGGATTGTTCCCAGTTTTTTGTTTGTTTGGTTGTTTATTTTATGGTCGTTAAAGCTCCTGTGAACATTTTTGTAAACAGCTGTTTGTGGACAAGTGCTTTCATTTCCTTGTATAACTACCTAGGAGAAAGATCATTGGATCAAAAGGTAAATCTATATGTAACTTTATAAGAAACTCCAAAGTGACTGTATTATTGTACATTTTAACTAGCAATTTATGAGAGTTCCAGTTGCTCCATAGCTCCATATCTTTGTTAACGTTTTGGTGTTATCTGTCTTTTTTTTTTTTTTTTTTTGAGATAGAGTCTCGCTCTGTTGCCCAGGCTAGAGTGCAGTGGCACAGTCTTGGCTCACTGCAACTGCAGCCTCCAGGGTTCAAGCAATTCTCATGCCTCAGCTTTTAAATTTGAACCACTCTAATGGCTATGTTTTGATATCTCATTGTAGTTTTACTTTGTATTTCCCTGCTGTTTACTGGTTATTTATCTTTCTTTGTCAAGTATGTTCAAGTTTTCATCCCTTCTCTTTTTTCCCCCACCTCTGAGACAGAGCCTCATTCTGTCACCCAGGTTGGAATGCAGTGGCACCACCATAGCTCATTGCAACCTCAAATTCCTGAGCTCAAGGGATCCTCCCTTTCACCTCAGCCTCCTGAGTAGCTGAGACTATAGGCCCTCACCACTGTTCCTGGCTAGTCTTTTTATTGTTGTTGTTGTTGAGATGGAGTCTCACTCTGTTACCCAGGCTGGAGTGCAATGGTGTGGTCTCAGCTCACTGCAACCTCCACCTCCCAGGTTCAAGCGATTCTCCTGCCTCAGCCTCCTGAGTAGACAGGATTACAGATGAACACCACCATGCCCAGCTAATTTTTGTATTTTTAGTAGAGACGGGGTTTCACTATGTTGGTCAGGCTGGTCTCAAACTCCTGACTTTGTGATCAGCCCGCCTCAGCCTCCCAAAGTGCTGGGATTACAGGTGTGAGCCACTATGTCTGGCAATTTTTTTTTTTTTGTTTTAAGAGACCGAGTCTTGCTTTGTTGCCCAGGCTGGTTTCAAATTCCTGGGCTTAAGCAGTCCTCCCACCTCAGCCTCCCAATGTGCTGGGATTACAGGCACGAGCCACTGTGCCTGGCCCCCTTTTTGGGTAGGATTGTTTGTCTTTTGACTATTCCATTATGGGAATTACTTAATTTATATATTCTGGAAATTTGCCTGTTTTTTTCCTAGTAGTGTTTTTTGATTAGTGAAAAATTTTAATTTTGATAAAGTTTATCAATTTTTCTTGTATACGTCTTCCTTCCTTCCTTCCTTCCTTCCTTCCTTCCTTCCTTCTTTCCTTCCTCCTTCCCTCCCTCCCTCTTTCTTTATTTCTTTCTTGTCTTTTTTTTTTTTTTGAGATGGAGTCTCGCTCTGTAGCCCAGGCTGGAGTGCAGTGGCATGATCTTGGCTCACTGCAACCTCTGCCTCCCGGGTTCAAGTGATTTTCCTGCCTCAGCCTCCCAAGTAGCTGGGACTACAGGTACACACAACCACACCCGGCTACTTTTTGTATTTTTAGTAGAGACGTAGTTTTGTCATGTTGATCAGGCTGGTCTTGAACCCCTGACCTCGAGTGACCCGCCCGCCTGGGCCTCCCAAAGTGTTGGGATTAAAGACGTGAGCCACCGCGCCCAGCGTGGCTGTTGCTTTCTATATCCTATCTAAGAGATTTTTATGTACCTCAGGTCACAAATATATTCTCCTATGTTTTTTCTTTTTTGAGACAGTCTCACTCTGTTTCCAGGCTGGTGTGCGGTAGCACAGTCTCGGCTCACTGCAACCTCTGCCTCCCAGGTTCAAGCAATTCTCCTGTCTCAGCCTCCTGAGTAGCTGGGACTACAGGCGCCCACCACCATGCCTGGCTAATTTTTGTATTTTTAGTAGAGATGAGGTTTCACCATACTGGTCAGGCTGGTCTCGAACTCCTGACCTCAGGTGATCCTCCTGCCTCGGCCTCCCAAAGTGCTGGGATTACAGGCCTGAACCACTGCACTCGGCCACTCCTATGTTTTTTCTAGAAGTTTTATAACTTTAGCTTTGTGTTTCAGGTTTATGATTCACATCAAATTAATTTTTAAGTATGTTAGATGACGAGATCCAAGGTTTGTTTTTGCCATATATATGTTCAGTTGTACCAAAACTATTTATTGTAAAGACTTTCCTTTATCATTGAATTGCTTTGGTAACTTGACTGAAAAGTGATTGACTATGTAGATGTAGATCTATTTTTGTACTCTAATCTGTTCCTTTGATTTTTTAGGGGTGTGTGTGTGTGTGTGTGTGTGTGTCTATCCTTATGCCAATACCACATTGTCTTGATTACTGAACCCTATATAGAAAATCTTGGAATCAGATAATATAAGTCCTCCACTTTTGCTGTTTTTTTTCAAGACTGTTTTGGGTCTTCTAGGTCCTTTGCATTTCCACTTAAATTTTAGAATAAATTCATCAATTTTTGCAAAGAAGCACGCTGGGATTCTGATTGGCATTGTGCTGAATCTGCAGAAAATTTTGAGGAGAAACAATTTCTTTAACAATAGTGAATCTTTGGTATTATGCAGCAAGAAATCAAAATAAAACAAAGCAAAATAGTGAATCTTCCAATCTTCCAACATGATTTATCTTTCCATTTATTTAGATATTCTCTCATTTCCTCAACAGAGTTTTGTAGTTTTTAATGTAGACATTCTGCACATCTTTTGTTAAATTTATTCCTATTTGTTTTTTGACAATATTGTAAATGGAATTATTTATTTAGATTTTAATTTCCAGCTGTTTGTTCTTAGCATATAGAAATAATGATTAATGTATACTATCCTGAATTTTGAGACTTAAATTTCTTATGAATTCTAGTTAGTTTTTTTGTTGATTCTTTAGGATTTTCATCATATGTCATTTTCAAATAAAGACAGAGCAAAACTCCGTCTCAAAAAAAAAAAAAAAGATGGAGTTTCACTCTGTCACCCAGGCTAGCGTGCAGTAGCACAATCTTTGCTCAGTCTCCTGGGTTCAATCAATTCTCTTGCCCCAGCCTCCTGAGTAGCTGGGATTCATAGGTGCCCGCCACTATGCCCACCTACTTTTTGTATTTTTAGTAGAGACAGGGTTTCACCATATTGGCCAGGCTGGTCTCGAACTCCTGACCTCAAGTCATCCACCCGCCTCAGCCTCCCAAAGTGCTGGGATTACAGGCGTGAGCCATGGTGCCTGGTGATTTGTCATTATTTCTTATCTAAATATTTGGATAGAATTCTCCAGAGAAACTATCTGGGCCTGGACATTTATTTTAAACTAAAAATTCAATTTAAAAAAGTAGATATAAGACTATCCAAATCACTTATTTTATTTTATTTTATTTTATTTTTATTTTTTGAGGCGGAATCTCGCTCTGTCACCCAGGCTGGAGTGCAGTGGCGCCATCTCGGCTCACTACAAGCTCCGCCTCCCGGGTTCACGCCATTCTCCTGTCTCAGCCTCCGGAGTAGCTGGGACTACAGGCGCCCGCCACCATGCCGAGCACTTTGGGAGGCTGAGGTGGGCTGATCACTTGAACCCAGGAGTTTGAGACCAGCCTGAGCAACATTGCAAAACCCCATCTCTACAAAAAATACAAAAGCTGGACGTGATGGTGCATGCCTGTGGTCCCAACTACTGGGAGACAGAGGTGGGAGGATTGCTTGAGCCCAGGAGGTGGAGGTTAGAGTGAGCCAAGATTGCACCACTGCGCTCCAGCCAGGGTGAC
This sequence comes from Trachypithecus francoisi, assembly GCF_009764315.1. Taxonomy (NCBI): domain Eukaryota; kingdom Metazoa; phylum Chordata; class Mammalia; order Primates; family Cercopithecidae; genus Trachypithecus; species Trachypithecus francoisi. The sequence continues at coordinate 23,381,867 of NW_022681466.1, read as the reverse complement.
AGGGCGAGATCCTGTCTCAAATAATAACAACAACAATAACAATAATAATACCTATTGTTCTGATGGCCAATCTTTGTTGTTTATAATCTCTCTCATGTGTAGAGACTTTTAGAGGAGGCTGTAGAGTCTTCTACCGTCTTCTGCCCTACTGTTTAACCAACTCATGGTGAGGAAACTCTTCTAACCTAATCTTTCTTGCTGCTAATGAATCAGCTCTTAATCTATTTATTTTAATCAAGAGTAGCATGGGAGCTGGGCATGGTGGCACTCACATGTAGTCCCAGCTACTCAGGAGGCTGAGGCGGGACGATCACTTGAGCCCAATTTGAGACCAGCCTGGGCAGCATAGCAAGATCTTGTCTCAAAAAGTAAAAATAAAAAAAGAATAGCATAGGAAGGAACCCTTAGCTTTCCACAGTCTCATTTTGAACTGTCTTTTCTTCCAGCGCTTAACCTCAGTAGAAACCACCCCAGAATCCACCACCCAAGTCTCAATCTCCCCAAAGTCTCCACCAACCCTGGCCATGACCACCAGCTCTGAGTACAGTGGCCCAGAGATGGATAGGGTGGTATCCTTTAAATGCAAGAAGCAGCAGACCCCTCCACAGTTAATCCAGAAGGAAATGTTAAAACCTTTTCTGCCCACAAAATCCAAGAGCTTCTGGGGGAGTCCGAACACAAACTGGAGTTTGCTGAAGAGTGACATGAAGAAGCCACATTTGCTATCCGAGCTACTGACCAAGCTTCAACAGAGGGGAAAGCTCTCCTTCTTCCCAGCTCACTACAACCCCAAGCTGGGAATGAATAGCCTGTCACGTGAGTGCCAGTGTGTTCAGGGATGTGCCAGGAGATTAAAGGGGAGACGGACCGATAGAAACAGTCCTAATCTGTGGGGAGCTCCCAGTCTTTGGAAGGGGACAGCCCTTGTCCTCAGGGAAACCCCAGTTTGATGGTGGAGACACAGTCCATACCATTAGGAGGCCTCTAGTCTGATTGGGAAGACAAAGAAGATAAAAACAGAATGCTGTCCAAGTCCCTTCTTCAACATTTCCTAGTTCTCATTCACATGAGGCTCATTCAGCTGAGGCTGCACCAGTTATTGATGTTAACTATGAAAAAATGGGGAAGAAAAACTATTTGGAGAAAAGGAGCAATGGCTGATTCTGGCTCAAAGAGCTTCAGCCAGTTATAGGCCATGGAACCCTACTGGGAGGTAGTCTTCACCAGGAATTTGTGCTGAATCCAGCAGCACAAATCGCTGATGCTTATGACTTTGCCTTTCCAGAAAACCCCTCCCTGCCTGAGGAGTGCCACTCCTGCAGTGACAGCTCTGGCGAGAAGAGGCAGCTGGATGTGCCCTCCCTCCTCTTGCAGGGTCCTCAGAGCTATAATGTTACTCTGAGGGACCTGCTGGTGATTGCCACTCCAGCCCGACTGGATCCAAGGCCTTGCAAAAGCCACACAAATGCTCTGAGGGACCCGTGTATGCAGGATCAAGAAGCATACAGCCATTGCCTGATCTCTGGCCAAAAAGGATGTTAGAGGAGCTAGGTAGGCCCACACATATTCCCTTAATGCATTTGGTGCGTTGGCAAATGCTCTGTGTTTTTCTGGAATGTTGGATAGGTAGAAGGATGGATGGATTGATAAAGACATACAGGTAAGTAGACAATGAAGACTTAGTCAAAATGTGACCCTGGCTGGCCACAATGGCTCATGCCTATAATCCCAGTACTTTGGGAGGCCAAGGCAGGAGGATCCCTTGAGCCAATGAGTTTGAGACCAGCCTGGGCAACATAAGGGAGACTGAATCTCTACAAAAAATTTAAAAATTAGCTGGATGTGGTGGCATATGCCTGTGGTCCCAGCTACTTGAGAAGCTGAGGTGAGAAGACCTCTTGAGGCAAGGGGTTCAAGACCAGCCTGGGCAACATAGCAAGACCCTGTCTCTACAAAAAATTTAAAAATTAGGCTGGGTGCAGTGGCTCACGCCTGTAATCCCAGACTTTGGGAGGCGGAGGTGGGCGGATCATACAGTCAGGAAATTGAGACCATTCTGGCTAACACAGTGGAACCCTGTCTCTACTAAAAATACAAAAAATTAGCTGGGCGTGGTATCACGGGCCGTAGTCCCAGCCACTCAGGAGGCTGAGGCTTGCCTCCTGAGGGAGGGAGAGAGAGGGAGGGGTTGGGAAGGAGAGGTTGCAGTGAGCTGAGATCGCGCCACTGCACTCCAGCCTGGGTGACAGAGTGACTCCGTCTCAAATAATAGTAATAATAATAATTTTAAAATTAGCTGAGTGTGGTGGAGCATGCCTGTGGTCCCAGCTGCTTGGGAGGCCAAGGTAGGCGGATTCATTGAACCCAGAGCTCAAGGTTGCAGTGAGCAGGGATTGTACCACTGCACTCCAGCCTGGGTGACAGAGCAACGCTCTGTCTCCAAAAAACAAACAAACAAACAAAAAGTGACCCCTTTGCTATGTATTAATATATTTCTGATAGAACTGATCTGCCCCTACTAGGCACTTTGCCTTGTCTTCCACTTATGGCTAAAATTGAGATAGTCATATATGGAGATCCCAGAAGTAGAAGCATGTCAACCATGATGGGTGGATTTTCATACCCTTCAAGCTATGCTGCCTGGTCTAGGCCTAGATCACTTGCCCCAAAGGCTGGCCCTGTAATGGAGTGTGCTGAGGGGACAGAGCAACAGGGCAGCAGAGACTGAGATGTGGAACCAAAGGCCTTTGAGAAGCTTTGGTTCCATGGTGCAAAAGGCCCCAGGAGATGGTAGGATGCCCTCCATCTGAACTTCAGTGCTTCTGAGGGAAGGTCATATATAAAAACTTGGGAGAACCCTACAACATAGAGCTGTGGAATTAAGGGATCTGTGCTGCTTGACTGTCTAAAGAAGGAGGCTAGAGATTTGAATCATCTCACTCCACCCTGCCACCCAAAGCTTTACTGTGAGCAGATACTCTGACCTGGCCCCTTGTGACCAGTAGCTCACACTGCAGGAGGGCCTGCAAGGAAACATCCAACCCATAGAGATCAACTTGGGTGCCTGTAAAAATGCATATTCCAGGGCCTCCTCCCAGAAATTTTGATTCAGTAGCTCCTGGGTGGAGAGCCCAGGAATCTGCATTTTATGAAGCTCCTCTGGGTGATTCTGATAGACCTGTCACCATGCTCAGAGAAGAGCTGGGCCTGATGTTTCCCCATTTCCCTGATGATAGGAATCATATGAGGGCCTTGTTTAAGCCTATAGTTTCTCAGGGCAAACCCTCTGGGAATTCTGGCATAAGAGGGCTGAGAAGGGGCCCTGGGAGTTTGTCTTTTGAACAAGTCTTTTAAATATGGGTAATAGGCCAGGCGCGGTGGCTCGTGCCTGTAATCCCAGCACTTTGGGAGGCCGAGGCGGGCACATCACTAGGTCAGGAGTTCGAGACCAGCCTAGCCAATATGGTGAAACCCCATCTCTACTAAAAATACAAAAAGTAGGCTGGGTGCGGTGGCTCATGCCTGTAATCTCAGCACTTTGGGAGGCTGAGGCGGGTGGGTCACAAGGTCAGGAGTTCAAGACCAGCCTGGCCAAGATGGTGAAATCCCGTCTCTACTAAAAATACAAAAATTAGCCGGGTGAGGTGGCGGGCGCCTGTAGTCCCAGCTACTTGAGAGGTTGAGGCAGGAGAATGGCATGAACCCAGGAGGCGAAGCTTGCAGTGAACCAAGATCGCGCCACTGCACTCCAGCCTGGGTGACAGAGCGAGACTCCGTCTCAAAAAAACAAACACAAAAACAAAAACAAAAAAACCCCAAAAAACCGGGCATGATGGCACGTGCCTGTAGTCCCAGCTACAGTTGCAGTGAGCTGAGATTGCGCCACTGCGCTCCAACCTGGGCGACACAGTGAGACTCCATCTCCAAAAAACAAAACAAAACAACAACCACAACAACAACAGAAACATATGGGTAATAAGTACTTGTCTTACATGTGGACCCAGGCCTAGGCAGAGGAGCCTGTTATAGCCAGCCCTGACCTGTGGGCCTGTTATTGGAGCAAAACTCTCTGATCCTTGAGGAGCTCCAACCCACTACCACTATCTTCAATTCTTGTGCCTCAGCCTCTTTAGTAGCTGGGGCTACAGGCATGTGCCTTCATGCCCAGCCAATTTCTGTATTTCTAGTAGATATGGGGTTTTGCCATGTTGGACAGGTTGGTCTCAAACTCCTGGCCTCAAGCGATTCACCCACCTCAGCCTCCCAAAGTGCTGGGATTACAGATATGAGCCACCGCACACACCCTGTTTCTACTATTTAAAAAAGAGAGGATGATGTACAGATTACAATGAAAACTTGTATTCAATAAGACTGTTAAATGAAATAATAATGATCAGAAGCCACACAAAGAAAGGGAAGAGATCATTATACGAAGAGGGTGTGATAAGGTGCTTCCTGCGTTGACCGTTGAATTTGGCTCTGAACCTCTTAGCAGAAAAGGCCAGACATAACATCCTGTTTTGGTCCTTTTTGTCTGTCCAATCATACTAGAGAGTCCCTAGTGGCATGGACTATGTCTCTGCCATCAGATGGGGGTCTCCCTGAGGACAGGAACTTTATTCCTCCCCCTCAAGATTGGGGGCTTCTCAAAGATTGGGACTGGTTCTGTTGGTTTCTCTCCCCACGCGCAAGCTCCACGTACATCCCTGTATACACTGGCCCTCACCTGCTTGGAGTTGTAGTGAGCTGAGAAACAGCGAACCTTGGTGAATGCCTCTGACATCAGATGCTGATTCTTCATGTCACTTTTTAGCAACGTGAGCTGAGATTCCCTAAGAAGCTCTGGTATATTGTAGGCAGAGATGGTTTCAATATTTTCTCTTAGGTGAGTAAAAATAAGTTGAGTAGTTCTTTAGGGAAGACTTCTTTCCCTGAACAGCAGTTTATCATGTGGAGTCTCATAGGTCTTTACTGCCATGATAAACAATGGCTGAGGGCACTGTCATGTGTTAGTATTAGTCATGGTGCTGGGCATGGTGGCAAGTGCCTGTGGTCCCAGCTACTCAGGAGGCTGAGGCAGAAGGATTGCTTGAGTCCAGGAGTTCCGGGCTGTAATGCGCTATCCTGATTGGGTATCCGCACTAAGTTTGGCATCAGTATGGTGACCTCCCAGGAGCTGGGGACCACCAGGTTGCCTAAGGAAGGGTAAACCAAGATGGAAATGGAGCAGGTCAAAACTCCCATGCTCATCAGTAGTGGGATCACGCTGCTGAATATCCACTGCACTCCGGCCTAGGCAACATAGCGAGACCCCGTCTCTAAAAAAAGAAAAAATCGGGGTGATAGATGGTGATAGTTGCCCTTTTTTGCTAGGTGACTATAAAAGCGCCAGCACTCTTCTAGATAAATATTTTATCTAATTGAATTTCAATCACAGTTGTACACTTTATTTTTATTTTCTTTGGAGACAGTCTTATTCTGTTGTCCAGGCTGGAGTGCAGTGGTAGGATCATGGATCACCATAATCTCAAACTCCAGGGCTCAAGCCATCCTCCTGCCTCAGCCTCCCATGTAGCTAGGCCTACAGGTGCACATCATGATGTCCAGCTAGTTTAAAAATTATTTTTGTAGCACAGGGTCTCCCATGTTGCCCAGGCTGGTCTTGAACTCCTGGCCTCAAACAATCCTCTTGCTTTGGCTTCCCAAAACTCTGGGATTACAGGTGTGAGCCATTGCACTTAGCCTTGAACTTTAGAAAGGAAAAAAACCAAAAAAACAAAAAACAAAAAACAAAACAAAACAAAAAAAACAACTGATACTCAAAGAGCATAAGGCTTAACATTCAGCAGGTCTCCCAGTTTTTAATTGGCACAGCAATGATTTGAGTCAGATGCTTCTGATTCTCAAGTCCCAAGCTCTTGAAGCCATATTATCTGTCTGTTAAATTATACTTTTCATATTAGTCTTTAGTTTGAGCTGAGGTGACAATAAGTGGCTCTTCAGTGGAGGCATTTCTGCAGGTAGCAGATATGACAAAGACCAAGCAGAGCCTCCTAGAATAACATATGGGGTCATCAGATCTCAGAGCTGGCCCCCTGCTTTTAGGCCAAATAATGGCTTCTAAAACTTCTCTCCAAACTAATCAGACCATAAAGGACTTACATATAAAAAAGCAAACTCACAAAAGACTAATTATATATAGCAGAATGTCCATTGGAGTGCATGATATTAATGCACTGATTTACAGATGGAGCAGAATGTGGTGTGAAAAGAGGTCTTCTGCACAAGAAATAATGGTTGAAGGAAAGAAGGAAGAGCAAGCAGAGGCCCCAGTTGAGGATCAAGGGTTTCTTTGGAAAGCGTAATAGTAATAACACCTTCCACACATCAGGTTTACAGACCATATCTCATGGAATCCTCATATCGACAATGTGAAGTTGGCAAGGCAGACGTTATTACCTTATGCCCAGTTTGCAAGTGAAGAAACTCAAGGTTGAGGGTGTTAAATGACTTGCTCAAGCTCACACAAGTGATGGACTGGAGAAACAGCTCTATATTTCTTCCTCTATACCACCTGGTCACGAACTTGGCACCCATCCTGACCCATGTGAGGAATGGAGCCCTGACAAACTCCTCCATTTTTCTGCTTTAGTGGCTAGAATCTCATTCTTCTTCCTCTGGATCCACTTTCACAGGGGGTTGGTCACTGAGTCCAGGGTGCAGATCTGTATAACAGTTGAATTCTAGGGGATAAACAACCTATTTTGTAGGTCTTTCTTTCTTTCTTTCTTTCTTTCTTTCTTTCTTTCTTTCTTTCTTTCTTTCTTTCTTTCTTTCCCTCCCTCCCTCCCTCCCTTCCTTCCTTCCTTTCTTTCTTTCCCTCCCTCCCTCCCTTTCTTCCTTTCTCTCTTTCTCTCTCTCTTTCTCTCTCTCTCTCTCTTTCTCCTTCTTTCCTTCTTTCCTTCTTTCCCTCTCTCTTTCTTTCTTTCTTTCTTTCTTTCTTTCTTTTTTTTTGAGACAGGGTCTTACTGTGTCATCCAGGCTGGAGTGCAGTGGCACTATCACGGCTCACTTCAACCTCGACTTCCCAGGCTCAGCTGATTCTCCCACTTCTGCCTCCCGAGTAGCTGGGGTGACAGGTGCTTGTCACCATGCCTGGCTAACTTTTTCTTTCCTTTCTTTCTTTCTTTCTTTTTTTTTTTTTTTGAGATGGAGTCTCCCTCTGTTGCCCAGGCTGGAGTTCAGTGGTGTGATCTCGATCTCAGCTCACTGCAGCCTCTGCTTCCCAGGTGATTCTCCTGCTCCCGCTGGCTAACTTTTTCTTTCTGTTTTTGTTGTTGTTGTTGCTGTTGTTTGTTTGTTTTTTTGTTTTTTGTGTGTTTGTTTGTTTTTTGAGACAGAGTCTTGCTCTGTCACTCAGGCTGGAATACAGTGGTGTGATCTTGGCTCACTGCAACTTTCACCTCCCAGGTTCAGGTGATTTTCCTGCCTCAGCCGCCTGAGTAGCTAAGACTGCAGATGTGCCACCATTCCTGGCTAAGTTTTGGATGTAGCTTTAGTAGAAATGGAATTTCTCCATGTTGGCCAGGCTGGTCTCAAATTCTTGACCACAAGTGATCCACCTGCCTCAGCCTCCCAAAGAACTGGGATTACAGGCATGAGCCACTGTGCCTGGCCTCATTTTGTAGGATTTTAAGGATGACTCATGGCTTGGTAAAGTGGGATGCCTGGCATCTTCCTGAATCAATGGTACCTGCAGTGATGGTGATGCTGTTGCTGATGAGGATGATATTGTGCTGATGGTGATGAGCCTAGCGTGAACTGGCCCAAGACACACTTCCCATTGGTGTACTAAAAGCTTTGCATATATTGTCTCAGCCCTCAAGGCATTGTTGTTGTCTTTTTCCAAATGGGGAAACCAAGGCTGAGAGAGGTTAAGTAACTTGTCCAAGGGCATACAGCTCTTTAACCATTGTAACATTCTCTCCAGCCAGCCATCTTGGCTGCTCTTAAATGATCCATATCCAATGTTTCAGGCAAGAAGGCTGCAGGAAGATGAATGTTGTGTAGGTGGAATGAGTTTCTGGTGATGACGGATATGAGTCACCTAAGCATCTCTTGATCTAGATACGAATGGTGATGATGAATTAATTGACTTTAATATTCTGGAGGCCATTTTAAAGGAAAATCTAAATATATATATATATATATAAATTTTTTTTTTCCAGAATCCGACTGGATCTCTGCCACTTTTCTCTTCCTACCTCTCAACTTGCAGGAAATGGTTTGTCTCTTCCGACAGTGTCTCCAATATTCACAGACTCAACTGAAGTTTTGTTTCCTCATCTAGATATCCTTGTCTTCCATTAGCTCCTATTAGCAGCACTGTGGCCAACAGCCCTGCCTTTGTGCCCTCCCAGTTAGCTTACAGTGCTACAGGACCACGATTTCTGGGGTTGGATTGGTGCTGCCCCAGGACACACCCCAGTTGCCCTACCAGTGGCACTTCTCTGGGTTCCTCACATGGCACCATCATCCAGAATACTCCCCCAGATAAAGCAACTTGGGGTGTAGTGTTTCAGAGAAGGACTCATGATTTCCAGGAGTCAAAAGCCCTCAGTCCACCAACAGAACTATGCCAGTTGATCTTCATCTCCAGGATAAAAGATGAGGTCAGGGATGGGCATGGTGCATAACTCTGAGCCCTGAGTGAGAGAACTGAGGCAGCTGCAACTTCACAAGGTCAAGGCCCGACCTCCGCCCATCCCCACCAGCCCAAAGACTTGCCACCTCAGTGCCTGAACATCTTCTGGCGACCTCCCTCAGCAGCCCCACTTAATCTCACCAGTGAAAACAGAGGTGAGGCGAGAGTACCCAGCCTGAAGATGCTTCTTCTATCAACCTGCAGAAATGTTACACTTTCCCTTTAGGCATCCATTAATAAAAGAAATTGCCATGCTTACTGCCAGGAGGAGGAGTCTGATCTGGAGGGAGAATGGGAAGGGAAGGTGGTGGGGAGACAGTTATCCTGAGTACCCCTCACTAAGAAAGCTCCAGGCCAGGCATGGTGGCTCATGCCTGTAATCCCAGCACTTTGGGAGGTTGAGGCAGGCAGATCACCTGAGGTCAGGAGTTCAAGACCAGCTTGGCACACATGGCGAAACCCCATCTCTACTAAAAATATAAAAATTAGCCAGGTGTAGTGGCAGGCACCTGTAGTCCCAGCTACTCAGGAAGCTGAGGCAGGAGAATCGCTTGAACCTGGAAGGCAGAGGTTGCAGTGAGCCGAGATCACGCCATTGCACTCCAGCCTGGGCAACAGAGTGAGACTCCGTTTAAAAAAAAAAAAGCTCCGAATACATTGAAAATATGTCAGGAACCTTTGAAGACTTTCTTGGGACAAATGGTCTATAGTAAGCCCTGCCTTCTTTACTAGGAGCCCAGGGCCTGCTGTTGCCCTCTCTGGGGCACTGACTCCTCCAACTGTGCCCAACAGGGCCTGGCTAGACCCCAGGCATAACATCTTATCTGCCAGCTCACTCTCTGCCCTTTCCAGGAATGTGATCCATTTTGCTTCACTTGCTCTTCCTGAGTCCGTTCCCTGGTGAGACCTTTGGGGTGTGTGGGGCAGAGGTGGAAGAAGTAACTTCTGAACACAAGCACCTGCTTCACAGTGTTGACCCGGCTTTGCCTTAAGGATTTCCAATAGAATGAATTTCTGGCCTCAAGAATGTCAGGGAAACCTGGGATGCTTGAAAGCCACAGTACCCTTCAGGCAAATGACCTTAATTATCCAAGATATTGAATGGAGACGTTAGACTCAAGTCATTTGTGTCCAGCTCTGAAACACACATGTGTACATGTCATCCCCATGTGGGCCTGGTTTTCAAGGATTCCGGGATAGTGTTCTTTTTAGTAAATAGTCAAGGCCCACCTGGATGGCAAAAGAAGCCAAGGCCTGGTTATCCCAGCAGACAAGTAAAAACTTAATTGCCATCCCAGCCTCCACAAGCCCATTCCTGACGCCATTCAGAAGGCTCAAAACAGACTGATGTGAGGCCACTTTTCCCATTGTTCTCATCAGGTTGTCAGAGATCATAGCCTGGCCCAAGCAAAAGATGTAAGACTTGCTGAAAAGGGGCTTCCTGGAATCTCTACATCTCTCCCCTTTTCTCCCTGGTCACCAGTTCCAGCCAGTCAAGGTTCCTGAGCTGATAAAAAGGAAGTCTCTTAATAAGATGATGCCAGAATTATTTGGCTTTCTTGGGACACTGTGGTGCCAGCACCTTTGCTCCTAAAGACAGGGCATGCAATCTGTGCAGTCGCACAGGGTCCTGCACTTAGAAGAGCCCTGTGTTTGGCTTAATGCGTTATTGCCACCATCTTGAAATTCTGAATCATTTTTGAACACGGAACTCCGTGTTTTCATTTTGCAGTAGGCCTGCCAAATTGTGTAGCACATCTTATCTAGAGGCTTTAACAGCTCAGGGTTATCTAATGAGAAGGCACAATGTCAGGCTGCCTTCCCAGCCCCACCCACCTCCTGCCTGTTCACTTATAGGGCTGTGGAGAGCAACTGTCTACTGAGTGCTTCTGCCAGACAGAAAAATGCTGTGGCAGTTCCTGCTCCCAAAGAGTGTGCAGTGGAGGAAGGTGGGTGCACAGATAACTAGCCTGAGTTAAGTGCCACTAAAAAAGAGTGTCAGTAGATGAGAAGGAAACATCCTCACACCTAGTTGGGAGGACTAAGTCCACTTCATTGGAGGAGGCGATATTTGAGGTGGCAGAAAAAAATAAAGAGGACTTTATTTTATTTTTTGAGATGGAGTCTCGCTCTGTCGCCAGGCTGGAGTGCAGTGGTGTGATTTCAGCTCACTGCAGCCTCCCCCTCCCGGGTTCAAGTTATTCTCCTGCCTCAGCCTCCCGAGTAGCTGGGATTACAGGCGTGCACCACCACACCCGACTAATTTTTGTATTTTTAGTAGAGACGGGGTTTCACTATGTTGGCCAGGATGGTCTCGATTTTTTGACCTCATGATCCGCCCGCCTCAGCCTCCCGAAGTGCTGGGATTACAGGCGTGAGCCACCGTATCTGGCTGATAAATAGGATTTTAAAAGGTGGAAGTAAGATATGGACTGAGGTATAGAGGCCTGGAAGAAACTAAAAACCTTGCACACGATCAAGAGGTAATGTCTAGGCTGGACATGGTGGCTCACGCTTGTAATCCCAGCACTTTGGGAGGCCGAGGCATGTGAATCACCTGAGGTCAGGAGTTTGAGAGCAGCTTGGCCAACATGGCAAAACCTCGTCTCTACTAAAAATACAAAAATTAGCCAAGTGTGGTGGCGGGTGCCTGTAATCCCAGCTACTCGGGAGGCTGAGGCAGGAGAATTGCTTGAACCTGGGAGACGGAGGTTGCAGTGATCTGAGATCACGCCACTGCACTCTAGCCAGGGCAACAAGAGCAAAACTCCGTCTCAAAACAAACAAACAAACAAAAAAGTAAGGTCTAGTCCATTTTGGCTGGATCAGAAAGGAAACTGGGAGATGAAGGTGGAAAGATAGATTAAGAGACCATATTGGAAACCCAGGGACCCTTTTTTGTATTACAGTTATTGGACTCCTCATGATAATGAATTTGTGCAACTGTCTGTCCACTGGAATGTACCATGTCTCTACATCTTTATATTCTCTACTTTTAGTTTAGTACCTAGGACATAATAGGAATTCAGTAAATATTTACTGAATGAATAAATATTGCAGAGGACATAACTGTTATCCTGGGTAGTGTTTACCTTATTCAGCAGGCAGTGAGAAACTGCTGAAGGTTTTTGAGTGGGAAATTTTATTTAGTGTTAGGAAGATGAATCTGGTAGTAGATGGTAGAATGGCTTGGCAAGGGGAGGGACCCAAAGGTGGGAAAGGGCTTGGGAGTCTCATACAGTGGTCCAGGATTCAAGCCCTTGCAGCCTCTATCAGGATGGCTGGCTGGGGGAAAGAAAAGGAGGCAGATATACCTCGATAGGCTGGAAGAAAAAAAAAGAGGTAAGTGAGAAAAATATCATAGAGCTGGGACTTAGCAGCTGACTGTGTGGCAGAGGATAAAGGAAAAATAAATAAGGTTTCAGAGGAACTGAGTCCCCTGAAAGAAATTGGGAACATTAGGAGAAGGAGCTTTGGGAGGATAGAGATCAAGGTATCTGTTCATAAAGCAGTTGGATGAACTCCTGTCCCCAGACAGATTTACGAAAGCAACACTGAAGGAAAAGTTTCCAAGTGCAAAAGTGACGTTCCTGAAGACCAAGTTGTTAAAAATAGCCATCTTGGATGGGGCAAGTTCTCTGATCTCCAAGCTCAGAGATATCTGGGCAGTTGTAAGGACCTGTGGTTCTCCCTAGACTTTATTAGTCACTTTGGAGCAAGGGTGAGGTCAACTTGGATTTAAAAAACTCTGCCTGGCTGAGCACGGTGGCTCACACCTGTAATCCCAGCACTTTGGGAGGTCGAGGCAGGCAGATCACCTGAGGTTGGGAGTTTGAGACCAGCCTGACCAACATGGAGAAACCCCGTCTCTACTAAAAATACAAAATTAGCCGGGCGGAGTGGCAGGCACCTGTAATCCCAGCTATTCAGGAGGCTGATGCAGGAGAATCACTTGAATCTGGGAGGTGGAGGTTGTGGTGAGCCAAGATCATGCCATTGCACTCTAGCCTGGGCAAGAGCGAAACTCTGTCTCTAAATAAATAAATAAATTAAATAAATAAAATTAAAAAAAAAGAAAAGGTCTGCCAGGGAGTTCTGATGCTTAGCCAGGTTTGGGAACCACTTGTCTGGCTTACCCCACACTGGGTTAAGCTGCCTTAGACAGCATGGGTAACTCTTACTAGCCTTAAAAGGGTGCCTTCAGGCTGGGTGTGTGGCTCACACCTGTAATTCTAGCACTTTGGGAGGCTGAGGTGGGAGGATCACTTGAGCCTAGGAGTTTGAGACCAGCTTAGGCAATATAGCAACCCCGTCTCTACTAAACAACAACAGCAACAAAATTTGCCAGGCATGGTGAGGCACACCTGTAATCCCAGCTACTTGGGAGACTGAGGTGGGAGGATTGCTTGAACTCAGGAGGTCGAGGCTACAGTGAGCTATGATCGTGCCACTATACTCCAGCCTGGGTGACAGAGGGCGACCCTGTTTTAAAAAAAGTGATTTTAGATTCCAGCTTTCGTTCCATCCTGGCAGAGAGTGTAAGCAAGGCAGACTGGCAGCTGTTGCAGGCTCCCTCCCCACACTCATCCTGGATGATTACATGAACTGAATGAATCATTCATAACCCTTGCCTTTACAGCTGGCATGTCACTTAGCTTAATTACAGCATGCAGTGGTATTTCAACTCGAGGAATCTAAAAAAGCAATAAAAAGAGTTTTGCAAATTGTTAGGAAGGCAATGAAGACCTTGAAACTGCAATTTACTAAGCATTGCTTTCAATTATTTTGCATTCTCCAGCCATGACTAAGTTATTCACTAGCAGCCTAAAGCCAAGCAGGTAGTGTGTCATATGGAGGGTATTTCATGTCTCCTGAATGCCCACTGTATGCTGGGGAGGTGGCTGGAGGCTCTGGGAGTTGCTTTGGGTATGGGAGGGGACGTGATTATTCTGAGCACATGCTCTTCCCATCAGGTACATGATAATCATGCTTCCTCCAAGACTCTCCAACCGTGGGCTCTGGCTGGTCTGGGGTGACCTTCAGCAAGGGGCTCCCTTTTCCTTTACTCCCCACTATCTACTATTGTCCCCAGAAAGCAAGAGGAAAGAAGTGTGGAAAGCAAAGCAAGTGCTTTAAAGATCTAGGGTTTGTGCCTGTTTTTTTTTCTGGCTGGCTGTCTCATTTCTTTTCCTGGCATACTTCCTGGTTCATCTTAGTCCTTGAGTATGTACTTCTTGGGGAGCCATTTGAAAGGGAAAGTCTGTGGCCTCTTTTTACCACCCTGCTTTCTCAAGCATAGGAGTCTTGTGACAATGATAACAAAATAGGACCCCATCCATCTGAGAAAGGGGAAACAGGAGCAGCAGGAAGTCTCAGCCAGCATGATAAATAGTAGCAGAATTCCAGCTGCCTTAGCAGCCATGCCAGGCGGGAGAGCAAACACCTAAATCCTGTTGGCAAAGCCAGCAAGACACCATCACACTGCAGCCAAAACAAACAGGAGCTGAGACAGGCCCACTGTAATGGATTCTCACTTCCCCCTGGATCTGGCAGAGGGTGAGACTAAGCCAGCTGAGCCCACGTGACAGGGCATCAAGTAACCATGGGGATGCTCACACCCATCCCCGAGCTGGGGCCCAAGCTGGACCCTTGCCTTCTTTGCCATGGACTCTTTCTTTTCTTTTTTTCTCTTTTCCTTTCTTCCTTTCTTCCTCATTCTCTTTCTCTCTTTCTTTTCTTTTTTCAGTGTCTTGCTTTGTCACTCAGGCTGGAGAGCAGTGTCTAGACCATGGTTCACTACAGCATTGACCTCCTGGGCTCAGTGATCCTCCCAGCTCTCCTTGCTGAGGAGCTGGGACTGCAGGCATGCACCACCATGCCTGGCTATTCATTTATTTGTTTATTAAGATATAGAGTCTCACTATGTTGCTGAGGCTGGTCTCAAACTCCTGGGCTCAAGGGATATTCCTGCCTCGGCCTCCTAAATTGCTAGGATTACAGGCTTGATCCAAGCCACCTCGCCTGGCCCACAGTCTCCTTTCAATTTGATCCAGGCCAAGGAAAGGCTGATAATGAAAAAGTATTGTCACATATATTATGTTGTTGATTCTTCACAGCAGTTCTGTGAGATCAATATTATCCTCATCTTATAGATGTGAACACTGAGGCTTGGAGATATCAAGGACACAGAGCCAGGCCTTAGTCTCAGGCCTCTGACTCAGTGTCTGCTACCCATCTCATTTCCTCCACCCTTCCACCTCTCCACCCCAAACTCTCCATGTCAATTCCCACAGTCCCTTCACGGGCTGAGCTCCCACAGTCTAAATGGGACTTGAGTTCTTTTTTTCCATTTCGTAGTTGAGAAGCAGACTCCAGAGTGGGGGTGGGGCTGGGGGTATTTTTTGTTTCTAAACCAGGAAACAGCTAGTTGACATACTTGATTCTGTCTACCACACCCACCAACATGAATGGAGGTCCAGTGAGAAGTATATGTTTACAAATATTTTCAATCATTTTGCTTTATCAGCAGCATCCCCCTCCCTTATTAAAACGTGAAAGATCTGAATCAAGACCTCTTGTTTCTGATGCCATAATTTGGTTGTCCTTGGACATAGTCTGAATAGACCCCCTTATGACCTGAAGCTCCTTGGTGTCTCTAGGGCCCAATGTACCTATGAAAATTCATATCCCTCACCACCTAGTTGAGAAACTTATATTTAGTAATGGAGAAATGCACAGTAGGTGTATTCATATCTAAAGGAAAGACTGGGCTTCTATTGAGAGAAGAAAAGCCAACTGTTGGATAGGACATTCCCTTCTGGTTCTCTATATCCCAGCAGATTTGCTGATCATTGAAACGTTTCTCAGTCGCTCTGTTGGAAGGGAAAGGACCGGAGAAGGAAAGAGGAATCGTTTATTGGACTCAGAGCCAGTTCACCGGTTCTTTTTTTTTTTTTCTTAGCCTTTTCATTTGTTCTGCTTTTAGGGACCCTAAAGGAAAATACCGTTCAATAGAAGGGGCCGTGGAAACTGTAGGTGGAGGGCACGATTGGAATATCTCCTCCATTCCCCCATACCTGAAGTGGGTAGTTATTCGGCAGGTGGGGATTCCGCAGGAGAGAGCGAGGCCTGCGTGCGTGAGGCTGGCTTGGAGGTCCTGTTGGAGAAGGCGCGCTAGGGAAGGTCCTTCCTAGCGAATTTGCCTGGAATTGGAGTAGGACGGACAGAGAGGAAAACCTTGCCCCCCACAGCCCAGTCCCGAGTCCTTGAGCCCCGTGCTCCTTGGCGGAAAAAGACCCCGGGTCGACGAGAAAAGTGCTTCCCAGACGCTGAGCCTCGCAGGCGGGGCGCATGCATCCAGGCTCCAGCGCAGAGCCCGAACCCGCACCGCGGCTACGTGCAACGCAGGGCCAAAAGGCCTTTGCCTCAGCTGGGTCGGAGAGAAATCCACCAGAGGCTGGAAGAAGCAGGACCGGGGATCTCAGTAGAAATGCTCAGGGCAGGGCCGGATAAGCCCGTTCCTTCTCGCTCTTCTGCTCGCTTCGCCCAAGCGGCTCCAGCTCTGAAGCCCCAAAGCCTCAGAGGTGAATTCGGTTCCAGAATTAGCGTGGAATCGGATTCCTCCGGTTCCTGCGTGTACACGATATTGTTAATGTAGCGCATGTGATGTGCCAAGCACTGAGGCAAAGCGCTTTTACAATCTTTATTATCCCCAAAACGGCTTTCCGAGGGGGATACAAGCCCCATTTACAGATGAGGAAATTGGACCCGAGAGATAGTGTAAACCCAGTATGTGTCCCGAGCAAGACTGGATGGGGCCGGTGGCTCCACGGCCACGTGGGACCTCTGTAGCCCTTCCCCAACCACAGTAGTTGAACTTGAACTGCAGAAACGGAATTCTAGTGTGGAGATCAGTGTGAAGCCACGGAGGGGAAGAGCGCTTCGGGTTCCAGCGTGGTCACCTTCATTCCGTCACTATTCCCATTAGGACTCCAGAAGAAGACTGGGAGGTTACGCCAATTTTACAGTGTAGGAAACAGGTTTACTATGTCCAGGTCATAGCTACCCCAGAGACAAGATCCCATCCCGGGAAGGTCTTCTGATGTCCCAAATCCAGGAAGAGCTTTCAGCCAGGGCGTTCATCCTGAATTTTTCATGTGCCACGTAAGTGGGGTGCTGAAACAGGCCCTGAGGAGTGTTGCTGCCACCGCGCCTGTCCCTCCTCAGAGCCCTTAGGTCTCCTGGTGTGGAGGACCACCACATGAACAACGAAAGGGAACTGAGCTCTCCCTTCTTCCCTTCCTCCCTTTCTTCTTTCCTTCCTTCCTTCTGCTCACCGGCTGTGGAGAAGAGTGGGCTTGGGTGATTTTCCTTTGATTCAATTCCCAGTCATCCTGGTCACTCGGCTGAGACGGGGCGGAGGTCAAGTGTCCAAAGGTTTTTCTCTGGGACAGGCGCTGTTTGGCCTTGGCAAAAATCCGAGAGGAAGATGAGGCAGGCGGGACATTATTTTGGTCACTAAGCACGGGGCTCTGCAGCGCTGGGCTCGCCACTGCATTGATTTAATTCCAGCATCAACTCTGCAGTTATTTTACCTATAAGGAGACTGTGCTCAGGGAGATGGAGACCGTTCCCCGGGACTGAAGCTGCTGGGGAATGGAACTGGGGTCTAAGCTGGGTCTATGTAACCTCATAGCTTTGCCCTGTCCTGCTGTGCCTTGCCAGTGGCCCAAGAATGGGAATAGGAGTCAAAACAGCCTCCCTCCACACCATCAACATTAAAAATGACAGCCACGAGATTCTTTCTTCTCTTCTTTTTGACGAGAGTCTCGCTATATTGCCTAGGCTAGAACTCCTGGCCTCAATCGATGCTCCCACTTCCATCTACCAAAACGTCAGGATCACAGGCATAAGTAACCGAGCTCAGCCCTGTAACCATTTTCTTAAAGTTCAGTGACAAAGTCCCTCTCCAAAGAGTATGATTTCCACTCTTGTGCTAGGGAAAGTTGACAGCATGTGCCCCTAACCCTTCACAGATGCCCGCTCTCCCTTCAGAGAAACGTCCTTCAGGTGATTCTTAACAAACGGGATTCTGGAAGCTGTGCCCTCCAGCTTCCCCTTCCAGCTTCCTCATCATTTCCTTAGTCGCATTCCCTAGGCCCGCGTGAGCCGTTCTTTAGCCGGAGAGAAACCACGCCCCATGTGATTGATGCTCCTGCTTTGGTCTCAAGCAGGCAGCCTAGCTGCTGGCTCCGAAGGCCGCCCTTCTGGCAGGAGAGAGGATTTCAGAACGTCTCCTCCACTCAGAATCCCTCCCTTCCCCGTCCGTCTCCCTGCCGCCCCCTCCCTCTCCCTGCCGCCCCCTCTTTTCTAGTCCCACCAGTTTCCAAAGCGCAGAGGATGTTTACCCTGCGGAGCGAGGCCTGGAGGGCCTGAAGTCACAAGCCTGATTCACCGCAGGGAGGCCCCCTAGCCTGCCCCCACTTGGTGCCCCCGGCTCTGCCAGGGCGAGGAGATCACGCTTGGAAACCCCACCCTGCCGGGCCAAGAAACGCCCCCGCCACTCTCCAGCCTCCCAGGCATCCCTATGGCGCACAGGCCCTTCCTCCCAAAGGCGCTCGCCAGGCCCAGATGCGCGAAACCGTGGGAGAACCCGGAGGGGGCCCTGGGCGCTCTTCCACCCCACCCCATCACGGCCTCTAGCTGCCAAAGATTGAGGGTCGGGGCGGAAGAGAGGGTAATGCGCTCCGTTTCACCTCCGAGTCATTTTAAGACTCGCGTGAACCAGGCTGGGGCATTCCTTGAGGAATGACTAGAGGTTTCCGGTTTACCCCCAAACCGGGCTGAGAGGATCTCCTTCAGGCTTGGGGACGGCTGCCGGAGGCAGAGACAACTTGCTCTGTTTCACCAGCCAGGAAATAGGAGTTTAGGGGATTTCCAAGGGAATCTGAGGATGAAGGGACGTTTGTCTTCTCACTGTGTCCTCTAAGGATGTTCCCCTTCCCTTCAGAACCCTGAGGGGGTTAATGTTTCACCAGTCACTCCCTTCCTCCCTTTCCTCTCACCTAGGGGCTCCAAGATGCACCCCCAGTCCCTAATCCAGCCACTACCTTGTCCCAGGTTGGGTCAGTGGAGTGGGCTGTCCCCCAAGCAGCCCCTCTTCATCTGCACCGTCCCAGCCCCCGCTGGCGTCTGCCTGAGCTTGTCGCCTCGGCCCCCACCTGACCCCGACGCACTGATAAGACCTCAGACGGCCAAACATCGTTAACTTCTTTGCCTTTCTAGACTTCTCAGCCTGTCCTTTTCCCGACCCCAGGCTGGAGGGTCGCCTGGAGGTGCGTCTGTGCTTTCCTAGGCAGTGGACTCCACCACACCACCGTTGTCTTTCGCCATACACTCCTCCACCCCAGCCCCCACCCCTCCTTCAGGCTTCTCGACTGCAGCAAACTTTCTGTGACACCCAGGTGGTCTAACAGTGTCCTCTCACCCTCTACTCCGACACGACTCGCTTGCCTGCCTAGACAGTGACTGACTCAGAAGAGTTCCAGGAAACAGTAAAACTAAAGAGAAAGAAAGGGGAAAGTGACTTCAGGTGCAGTGGCACCCACCAGGGAGGGCAGAAGGTCAGCATGGTTTCAGACATTGAAGCTTAAAATCCTTCCCCCCTCTACCCTGAATATGAGGGGCAGAGGGAAGAATTGAGTTGTCCACTCAGACTGTCAATATTAAAACATATTCTCAGCTTCTTATTTCCCTTTGCTTTTAAAGATCTTGCCCACAAATGGGATCAGACTGATAGGAGACAGCATCTTCACTGAAACAACCAGTTGATGTGAAGCATCAGGATGATTTTGGCTTCACCCTGGTATCATGGAGTGTGGACAAAGCCTGTGTGAGTTAAGGTCCTAAGTTCGCAGACTATCTGTCCAGGGTGGAGGGAGCTGCCATTATAAATCCGGTCTTGCCGGGCGCGGTGGCTCAAGCCTGTAATCCCAGCACTTTGGGAGGCCGAGACGGGCGGATCACGAGGTCAGGAGATCGAGACCATCCTGGTCTACACGGTGAAACCCCGTCTCTACTAAAAAATACAAAAAACTAGCCGGGCGAGATGGCGGACGCCTGTAGTCCCAGCTACTGGGGAGGCTGAGGCAGGAGAATGGCCTAAACCCGGGAGGCGGAGCTTGCAGTGAGCGGAGATCGCGCCACTGCACTCCAGCCTGGGCAACAGAGCTAGACTCCGTCTCAAAAAAAATTAAAAATAAATAAATAAATAAATCCGGTCTTTCTTGCTGCAGCTGCTTGCTTCGGGCACCCCCACTGCCACCACCGTGCAACACTAGCTCCACCCTTAGATTCTTCCCCAGCTCTTTCCCCGACACTCTGGAAGACAAGCTGTGGACAGAGGCAGAGTGGAAGCATGGGGAATGGCATCCATGCACACCTGAGGGCACTGGCACCTGCAAGGGAGGGCGGAAATGTCTGTGTTGTAGGGATGGGAGCTTTGACCACCTCCCTTTCTAGACAGGAGGAGACATCTTAAGCACAAGTGTTCAGTTTACACTAACTCGTGCAATTGTTTGGACAAACCTTTTTTTCACCTGAAATAACCTGATAATGGGACCAAAAAGTTAAATGTTGTTTGGTCAGAAATCAGATAAGAAAGCCCCTCAGGCCACACCTGGCAGAGGACTTTTGGCAAAATAATTATAATAAATCATTACCTGAATAATTGTTTGTTTGTTTGTTTGTTTTTGAGACAGTCTCCCTGTGTCATACAGCCTGGAGTGCAGTGGCTATTCACAAGTGTGATCATAGCTCTCTGCAGCCTCCACCTCCTGGGTTTAAGCAATCCTCACACCTCAGCCTCCCAAGTAGCCAGGACTACAGGCATGTGCCACCACCCCAGCTAATAATTTTTGCTTTGTTGGCCAGGTTGGTCTCTAACTCCTGGCTTCAAGTGATCCTTCAGTCTCAGCCCCCCAAAGTGCTAGGATTACAGGCGTGAGCCACCGCACCAGGCCAAAAATGATTTTTAAATAAAAACCTAAAAATTTAATTTACCAAATCCTGTACTCCGCGTCCAATAATTCTGAGGGGGTAAAACTTATTAACAAACCCTTGGGGGAAAGTCTATCTCTATTTCAAACTTTAAACGCTGCGGTGAGGCGTTTGAGGCTGACTGAAGTCCCTTCCACCTTGGAAGCTGCTGGCAAGTTCCTAACACACAGAGCATACTCAGGAAATGTGAGTGATTTCCTCTCCTGGATTAGGTAGACCAGGCTCAGAGCCATGGAACTCTGTAAGGCCGACTTCTCTCTTTGCCTTTACTCTAAAGATCTGCCTTCGTTTTTTGGCCGTTTCTTGTCTGTGGTCCAGGTAGGGTACATGGGCACAAACCATTCTGTCTTCCAAATAATTCATGGAAGTGACTGGAATGCGTGGTTGAGGCATAAACCCCGGCAAAATGCTGGTGATGGCGGCTTTTCACACCAGGGGAAATTCAGTGCGGTTGAAAGGGCTGCTTTTGCGACCAAGACGGGGAATGCCGAGCCCCCGCCTGGAGACTTTGGGGCGATTGGCTGAGCGCGGGGGTCCGGAGAAAGATGTGGTGCCTCTCAAAAGAGCGAGAGTGGCCTCTGAGGTCCCTAGGATCGATCCTTTCGACCCCTGGCTTTCCTACCTGGCCCCCAACTCCTACCCCGCCAGCCCACCCGACCCAGCTTAGTCCTTACTGTCCCACGCCTAAGCAGCCGCCTGTCCTCCAGGGAACATACAGAAGCTCATGGCGATCACCAGGTCCCAGGAGCTGGGAGTGGGGACCGGCTACTTTCTCTCAGTTCACTGGGAACTGGAGGCCAAGGCTATCGACACCCTTCTGCCTGACCGACACCCCTCTGCCTGGGAAGAAGGGGTAATGTCAACAAGCCAGCTGCCTGGAGGGGCTACAACTTTAGACCCTAACCTACTTTCCTTCTAGTGGTTTTCCGTGAGGCTCTGGCGTGGGAGGCTGATGACCTGCGGAGGGGAGTTTGCTCTAGGCTGAGGCTTAGAGCGAAAGAGGCTGCCCGGGCGGGGATGGGGACGCCAGGACTGAGATCTGGGTTCTGCAGTGATCCAGCCTTTCCCATCCCGGTCCAACGTGGAACTTTTCCGTGTCTTCTAACCTTAAAGAGAGTCAGAGATGGCGAAAAAATGATTAAGAAACAAAGCAAACCTCTCCCCATCTTTTTCAATAAGGTCGGAATTCCATGAGAGAAAAAAATCTAAGCTGACAATGTCCACATTCGGCATCCCCTCTATTTTGTCCTCCATCTCCGGGAAAAATTGTCGGGAAAATTCCAATAAGAATAGACGGAGAGACTTTGCATTAGTCACGAGCATAACTTTTATTGACAAAACCAAACCGAAACACAATCTCACATTTTAGCAAAATACCATAAAAACAAATTATGAGAACAATGAAAAACAACAGAAAATGGGAAAAATGAACAAAGTTTTCTGGAAAAGAACATACAAATTACTTGTAATTCTGAAAATATGTTCAACGACTTCAAAACTTAAAAATGCACAAGTCCTTTGAGATCACCCATTTCTAAGACTATATCATATAGTTGTACTTCCATATACACAGAATAGTGTATACTGTGTGCACCACCTGAAAAAAGAAGCAAATAAAATTGGAAACAATCTAAATATTTCTCAATTGTCATCTAGTTACATAAATTAAGATATATTCAGAATACAAAATGGAACCATTATAAAGGAAGAGACCGTAGTAAAGGTATAAAATCATCATTAAGATGCACTAAGTTTTCAAAATACAAGGCAAAAGATAAAGCTCGATATATGGAATGTTGTTATTTGTGTTAAAAAATTTTATTTATACACATTTCTGTAAGGATACTATGGGAATAGTAGTTGCTTTTCAGAAGGGAAGCTGGGATAAGAGGTGAAAGGAAGACTTATTTTACTTTTTAATGTGTGTCCTCAATGTAACTTATGATGCTTTCCTTTAGCGTACATTATCTATTTTTTCTTTTTCTCTATTTTATTTAAAAAAATAGAGACGGCAGTTCTCACTCTAATGCCCAGGCTGGTTTCGAACTCCTGGGCTCAAGAGATCCTCCCGTCTCAGCCTCCCAAAGTGCTGGGATTACAGATGTGAGCCACTACACTGGCCCCTATTTTTTTAAGATAGATCAAAATCGGGAAATTATTTTAGTAGTGCTTGTTTTTATATATGTAGGTAATAAAACTACTATGGACAATTTTGAAAATATGAAAAATTTTAAATTAATTACATTTCTGCTTATTAAGGTCTAGTCTACATAATCTTTATCACAACTAAAAGGCCGAGTTTTCTCAGATAATTAAAACCAATGAAAATCAGACTGCTGACCTAGTAATTCATTTTTTAAAATAAAAACTTTTTTCTGAGGCAAACTTTCAGAGCTTAATTCAACAAGAACGATATCTAAGCAGTTGCTTAAGCTGGTAGCCCGGGTTAAAAAAAAATTGTTGGTGGGGTTGGGGGGGAATAGATATTAATTTCCTTTTAGCTCGCAGAGCAGCTCTATGCAGCTGAGATCAACTGAAGAGTGAAGAGGAGAAATTATTTGCACCATTCGCACCAAAAACTAAGCTAAATTGAAACCTATTTGTCGTTGCTGGGCTTCCCGAGTTCTCCAGTTCTTTCTGGCAGCGTAGATCTTCGGACCTTTTCGCCCTGGGACCCAGTGGAGCCCGCTCTAGGAGATCCTGTTTCAGCGGGACTTGGCCGGCGGGAGTCAACGCGCAGCACTGGGGCTGCTGCTTCTGGGTGGACGCCTTTGGAGGAACCGAGGGGGCCCTGGGAGTAGAGCGTGGGCCGAGATGGCATTCACCATACCCCGATGGGAATAGATACTCCTGGAGGACACTGCCCCCTTCTGCGCCCCTCTGCGCCCCGCTTCTGCTCAGGTAGGCGATGGGTGACCGAGCAGCCGGAGGAAGGAAACGGGGAGACCCTCTTTCTCTAGACCTACACCCCCGACCGCTGGGCCCCGCTTCGGGCCATCTAGTTGGTTTGGCCTGTCTTCGGTGCGCTACACAACCGGCCCTCTGTGCCTGCGTCAGTTCTCGGGGATTTGGTGAGGAAGCTCGCAGGCCGAGAACTCTCACGCTCTCTCCACGGAGCTGTAGGCCCAGGAAAAACATGGGGCGGGAGCGGGGAGGCGGCTGGAGGCCCCTGTGGGTCCGCTGCTTCCCGCTGGACGGCGGCGCGGGCTCTCGGCGGTGCGGGCTCTCGATGTCCCTGGAGCGACCTGAGACAGACTCCAACCCACGCAGGAGAAACACGGGTCTTGGGTCTGGGCCCCTACCCACAGATTTGCCCGAATTCTCCCTTTTCCTCCCTGGACAATAGCCTCAGCTGTCTTCTGAGTCCTCCGCAATAAAAATATACGGAAACCGAGGCATGGAAATATAAAGAGATATGCCTGAACCGGGTCAAGAAGGAAATCCTGGGGATGCTTTTGTAGTCAGCAGGAGCCTTGGCTACCTTGGAGGATCAATCGTGATGGAGAACAGACAGATAAGGATGGCCCCAGGTGGGGGTGCGGGGCATCTATGCCAGGAGAGTAGCTGCAGGACGGACAGAGAGACCCCCCTTCCCCGGAGTCCCCAGAAGGAGCCCCGGGAAGGGGGACTCTGACTTGAGAACCAGCAAGCGAACTTCCCAGGCTTCTGGTGTCTCCTCAAAACGCAGCCTCTGAGAAGCCAAAAGGATGCAAACATCGTGGAATTATAAAGGGACTGATTTACCCCCAACCAGCAACCCCCTCTTTACTTCTTTCTCCATTTCACTGATGGCAGCATTCCACCTCCTCCACTCCCTTCCTGGGGATTCTGCTCTCCCTCATCAGTCCCTCCAAAGAAACTACTAAAGGAAGGAAAGACCACTGTCAGCCAAGCGAATCTTGTTCCTCAATCCCCTATTCCACTCCCATTCCCCTCCAGGGCCCTCTGACTGATGGGGCTAAATGGAGGCGGGGGGGGGGGGGGGGGGGGGGGGGGGGATTGGGGAGTAGACTGGAATCTGAGTATTTGCCCAAATGTTTCAGCTTTCTTTCTTGTGAATATAGCTGTGACTCTGTCACATCAAACAAGTAGAGATAACCAAGAATAAGACTAATGATGAAAATGAAAATAAAAATAAAAACTTCCCGATACAGGCTACCAAACACACACACACACACACACACACCACACACACACACACACACACACACGTGTAGGCTTTCTGGGGCTTTAAAAATGTGGGTGGGTGTCTAGTACTGTTTTTGGGCCTATAACTTGATGAAAGAGATTAGAGCTGATAAAACTTTGTTTACAAGCAACAAACCAAAACACTTTCCTCTCAATATTCAGTCAGTAGAGGTGAGTGATTGAGAGATTTTCCCCCACTGACAGGTCGATCAGCTCTTGGCTGGGAGAGAAGGCGCTGGGGTCTACTCTTAGCTAAGCGCAGGGACCTTGACTAGCTCCTGGCAGGAGCTAACAACTCAGGGAAAGTGAAAATTCCAGCCAATCAACTATTGTTTGGTCAAAGAAAAGCCAAACAATGGCACTGGCTGATTTCTCCCAGAATTGGCAGGGCTGGCTGGTTATTTTGTCATCCTAGAAAGCCAACCTAGCGGGTGCTGAGCTGAGCGAGGTCTACCTGTGTCAAAACAAGTTCTGGATAATCCCAGCCTCCACTACTGTCCTATCCAGCTCTCTGGAACTTCCCATCGGCTCTGATCTGCATGCCCTGAAAGTCCCTGATTTCTTTAACTCCAATTTTCATGCTTCTTCTTTTCCCTGTGTGAGCTCCCATCTGTCCCTCTGTCCCTCTGCCTGTCTGTCACAGACTGCTTCCATTTCTCTGGAGTGAGGATTCTCTGCATTCAATACCTCGGGTCTGGCGAAGGAATTAACCCATCTCTGGTTAATTGGCTCCTTCAAAGGCTGGATCAGCTCATCTGTGTGTGAGGACGCAGCTGCTGTTGTTCCAGCACTGTATCTTTTTGCAGGTGGGTGCTTGTGGGCACGGTTTTGGATGGCACTGTTTCAGATGCCTTTTGGGGCAGACAAAGCTGTCTTCATGGGGAGAGTGACCCTCCACGGCCTGCATTTATTAAATTCCCACATACTTTGAAACTACATCACATTTATTTCTTTCCTCCTGGAACTGAAAGTTCAAGAAGGTCAGAGAGAGGAAGAAAATTTTATTTTTTTCAAAAGTTTAGAGTCCCTAGGCCTGCCCATGCATGAAAAAGAAATTCCAGGCTGAGACTCTAGCTGAAACACAGACTTTATCCACTGTTTGGAAGGCCCAGAGGAGCTTCAGAGACCAGTCAGGACAGAGTTCTAGGGTCCGCAGGGAGCTGAGGGGGTATTTGCAATCTAGCCTCTCTTTTACTTGGGGGAAAAAAAAATGTCTGGCTTCCAGATCAAGAACGGGAATTAAAGGAGGCAAAAGGGAAAAGAAAGCCAGGAAGAAGCAAAGCTGAAGGAGGCTTCCTCTACTTAGAACTGGCTGAGTGCAGGGCCCCTAGCAGAGCCTTCTGCTTCTAACTCAGGGGTCAGACAAAAACTGAGAGAAAATAAGCCATCCCATTCTTCCTTCAGTTTCTCCTTCCTTCCTTCCCCGAAAAAAATCAGATCTTACCTTCTTTTCTGGGGCAGGAACCCAGGTGCAATGCCAGAGTCTCCCCTTTCTTCTCTGGCTGAAATCTGGGTAGGGGGCTCACAGTCTCCCTTGGATCCCTTCCCCTCCCCCACCCAACCCCCTCCTCTGCATTGCCCAGGTCTGGAGAGGGCACCTGGCAAACAGGTGGAGCTACACAGAGTAGCCAGATGCACTCCCTCCCCATTTCCAGATTCTGTTCACATGAACAGACTCAGCCCCCCAACCCTACCATCCCAAAAAGGTTTCAAAAACGTAGACTCCCTAATGCTGTAAACCAAGAGGCTCTGCAGTGTTAATGGTTCTATGGGAGAGGCTCACACCCACTCTGAACAGAAGCCTGTTTTGTAGATGTGGGGCCTGGAGTTTTTAAAGTTACACAGAAAGGAGTATAAATCCCAGACAAGAGCAATTCCACACTGCACAGGAGAGACCTTGAGATGTGAGGTGAACATGGATCATGGGTGATAAAGACCAAATTTCAGAGGCCCTGGCAGTAGGAGGAGCTTCGGCTGCCAGGTTAGCTATAGAAAAACTCAGCATCAATTTCTATTCTGCAAGAGATGGCTTCACATATCCTTTGCAGATATTGCAAAACAAATGATTAAAATATATAAATGTATATGTGTGTATACATGTATACATATGTTATATATATACTATACATATAAAAATACCAGATGTTCTAAGAAATAAACCTCATCAAATCAGCAGTTGAGAAAACAAGACCCAGTCTCTTAGTACTCCTAGCCAGCCAAGCGAGCTCTCTTTAAACTGAAGTCACCCTTACATTTTGCCCCAATACCCTCAAAGGATAAATATAAGTTTCGTGTAAGTCTCTGGAGAGGATAGCTCGCAGCCAGTTACTTAGAATGGATTATGTGAGATTCAGTTTATGAGTGCAAATCGTGTTTCACACGAGTCACCTTGAATAACCCAACAATTAATTAAAACCATGTCCTGCAGGGGAGAATTTATTACATGCCCTGGCTTTTTATGAGCTAGGTTTGTTTGGAAATGAAAAATGTGAGGCGTCTTCAGTAATGTCTGTGCTGCATTCTGCACTCACGGAGTCACCCTCTTACCCGGTCCCAGTGAACAAAGATTTGGACAAGAGAGACTTCAGCTTAGAAGGGTAAAGCAGGTTTATTGCAGCCTGGTTGGGGCCTCTTCAACTTCTGGAACCAGATTGGTCAGTGTTTCTTGAAATTCCTCTTGGAGAGAAGTTGGGGCTTTGAGTAGTTGGCGCACCAAAGCTAGGAGCCCTAGAAAGAAGGAAGCGGGGAGGCCGGGCGTGGTGGCTCACACCTGTAATCCCAGCACTTTGGGAGGTAGAGGTGGGCAGATCACCTAAGATCAAGAGTTCCAGACCACTCTGGTCAACTTGGTGAAACCCTACCTCTACTAAAAATACAAAAATTAGCCAGGCGTGATGTCATGTGCCTGTAATCCCAGCTACTCGGGAGGCTAAGGCAGGAGAATCACTTGAACCTGGGAGGCGGAGGTTGCAGTGAGCTGAGATTGAGCCATTGCACTCTAGCCTGGGTGACAGAGCAAGATTCCATCTAAAAAAAAAAAAAGTTAGGAGTGTGCATGCCGGGAGAGGGGGACTCAGGGCTGAGATAAGGCCAGGCTCCAGACTCCTTGGTGGTTCCTGGGGAAGGGGAGTGGGCATCCTGGTACTCTTCTCCATGCTAGGACGTCACAGCTTCTCCAGTGGGTCAACATCCAGCCCAGGTATCTTCCTAGCTTGAGGGATGTGGGGCGTGTTATGGCTTCTTTTTATACAAAAGAGAGCAAGTTTGTCTGCTGGTTCCTCTTTCAACCAAAATCTTCACCTTCTCCTCAAATACCACCAGCTATGAGAAAAACAATACTTTGTTATATAGGCATAACACTCTTTGTAGAATCTCAATTTGCCTCATCATGATTGATTGTCTCGAAGCACCCCTGTAAGGAAGGATGGGCAGACAGGATCACTTCCATTTTATAAATGAGAAGACCAAGGGCTGCAGAGAGGAGATGGCCAGCCCAAGGACACACAGCTTGAGCACAAGCCAGAGCAGAGACAGCAGTTCAGGCTTTCCACCTCAGTGGTACCCTAAGGGCAGGAAGGAGTGAGAGATGGCAGAGCTAGACTGGCCACTCCACCTCTGAAACAGACCATGTTCTTTCTTTGGTTCCCTTGGGGAGCATTCAGGCCTCTGGGTGCATCCCCAAGGCAGGAAATGAACAGTCCTGCCCCTACAGCAGCAATCATGGCTTTAGATCTGGAGCTATGTATCCAGTGTTTGAAACTTACATAATCCAAAGACCCACCAGAGAATCCCATTCTTGGCTGCCTCCAGTGAGAGAAGGAGTGAGGTCTCTCACTCCAAGAGCAATGAGGGGACCAACAGGAGTCAGAAAGTGACCTAGTGGGTGGGCAGGGGAGGGCACTGCCTGTTCCAGCTCTCCTTTCTTTGGCAGGGTGCGGAGGGGAAGATGCAGCTCTCCTGTCCACACCTGGCTGCCACAGCCAGAGGACAAGTAAGAAAGAAACCTGTAAGAATCAGTTGTTTGGTTCAACATAGAGCAGTCATGTTTTCTGAGATGTCCAATACCTTTTGAGAACTGGGTTGGTCCAGGTTTTTAAATAAAGTAACGGCATGAAAAAGAGGATTGGGAGCAATTGTTACAGGTTATAAGACAGTTAAGAGACATCAAGCAAATGTAATGTGTGAATTTTGTTTAGATCCTGACTTAAACTAATTGTAAAAAGACATTTTTGAGACAACTGAGGAAATTCAAACATGGATAGTATTAAGGAATTATTCTTAATTTTGTCTTGTGTGATAATCACATAAAGGTTATACATAAAAAAAGAAAAAGAACAGTGGCTTACGCCCATAATCCCAACACTTGGAGAGGCCAAGATCGGAGGATCCCTTGAGGCCAGGAGTTTAGAGACCAGCCTGGGCAACAAGGGAGACCTTGTCTCTACAAAAAATAAAATAAAAATAGGCCGGGCTCAGTGGCTCTTGTCTATAATCCCACCACTTTGGGAAGCCAAAGCGGCAGATCGCTTGAGCAAGGGAGTTTGAGACCAACCTGGGAACCCCTGTCTCTACCAAAAAAAAAAAAAAAAAAAGTACCCAGGCATGGTAGCACATGCATGTAGTCCTATAGTCCTAGGCATGGGATCACTTGAGCCCAGGAGCTCAAGGCTTCAGTGATGCTGCACTCCAGCCTGGGTGACAGAGCAAGATCCGTCTCTAAAAACAAACAAAAAAATTTTTTAATCTGTTAAAGATTCAAACTGAAGTATTCTGGAGAAAAAAAAAAAAAGTCTGGGATTTGCTTTAAAATACTCCAGAAAGAAGGCTGAGCGCGGTGCTCTTAACTTTGGGAGGCCGAGGTGGGCGGATCACGAGGTCAGGAGATTGAGACCATCTTGGCTAACACAGTGAAACCCCGTCTAAAAATGCAAAACATTAGCCAGGCGTGGTGGCAGGCGCCTGTAGTCCCAGCTACTCAGGAGGCTGAATGGCGTGAACCCGGGAGGCGAGCGGGGGTTGCATTGAGCTGAGATCTCGCCACTGCGCTCCAGCCTGGGCCACAGAGTGAGACTCCGTCTAAAAAAAAAAAACACCTCCAGAAAGAAATGCAATACAATGGGCTATGAGTTGATTATTGTTGAAGCTGGGTGATAAGTATAAGCAGTTGAATTACACTTTTTTTGTTTACTTTTCTGTATCTGTAGAATTTGCCATTAGAAAACAAATCACTAAGCTGGGTGTGGTGGCTCACACCTGTAATCCCAGCACTTTGGGAGGCTGTGGGGGGGGCAGATCACAAGGTCAGGGGTTCGAGACCAGCCTGACCAACATGGTGAAACCCCGTCTCTACTAAAAATACAAAAATTAGCCAGGCATGGTGGTGGGTGCCTGTAATCCCAGCTACTCAGGAGACTGAGGCAGGAGAATCGCTTGAACCCAGGAGGCGAAGGATGCAGTGAGCCGAGATCATGCCACCACACTCCAGCCTGGACAACAGAGTGAGACTCCCTCTTCAAGGAAAAGAAAAGAACAGAAAGGAAGGGAAAGGGAAAGAAAAGAAAAGAAAAGAAAAATCAATAAAGCAGTGGGCTCATGTCCTTAAAAACCACACATGTACACCAATGTTTACCCTCAATTTTAAAGGGTGAGACTTTGAGAGCCACCTATAAAATCAAATTCAGAATCCTCAGTGCCCACCAATACCCATTTTTTTCCCCCATGGAAAGGACAGGCTTGGAAGGTGTTTTGGCACCAGGTTGACCCAACCATGCTTCCCTTTCTGCTGTCAGTGTGGGTAACAGAGCCATTAGAGGAGTTTAAGCCTCCCACAATTCAACTCTAGGTGAACATTTGCCAGGTATAGCTCCTTTGTTACTCATGTGGACTCAGCCTCCAAAGTGAAACCAGGTGACAGGAATGGAGTGGGAGGAAGAGGACAGAAATTGGTCTCCACTTTTGTAGTTTTAGAAGTCATGGGGGGCACTGATAAAAAAGATGACAGTGTATTAAAGGGTTTTTTAAATTTTATTTTTATTTTTATTTTATTTTATTTTTTGAGACAGAGTCTCACTCTGTTACTCAGGCTGGAGTGCAGTGGCTCCATCTTGGCTCACTGCAACCTCTGCCACCTGGGTTCAAGTGATTCTCCTGCCTCAGCCTTCCGAGTGGCTGGGACTACAGGAACATGCCACCACGCACGGCTACTTTTTGTACTTTTTTTTTTTTAGTAGATACAGGATTTTACCATGTTGGCCAAGCTGGTCTTGAACTCCTGACCTCAAGTAATCAACCGCTTTGGCCTCCCAAAATGCTGAGATTATAGGCATGAGCCACCACTCCGGGCCGGGTTTCTTTCCTTTAGAGTTCATGTTTTGATTTTTCCAAATCCCTTAATTTTTCCCTTTTCCCTTTAATAATTTCCCAAATATCTTAGGTCTGTTTTTAATATTAGTTTGAGATACTAATGAGATTTAATGAAATTTATTTCCATTTTAAAATTTGTCATGGCTGGGTGCAGTGGCTCATGCCTGTCATCCCAGCACTTTGGGGGGCTGAGGTGGAAGGGTCGCTTGGGCTCAGGAGTTTGAGACCAGCCTGGGCAACATGGTGAGACCTCGTCTCTATAAAAAATTTTAAAATTAGCTGGGGTGGTGGTAAGTACCTGTGGTCCCAGCTACTCAGGGGACTGAAGTGGGAGATTTGCTCGAGCCCGGGAGGTCGAGGCTGCAGTGAGTCGTGATCGCGCCAATGCACTCTAAGCTAGGTGAGGGAATGAGACCCTGTGTCAAAATAAAATAAAATAAAATGTGTCAACTATTTGTGTTTGGAGAGGGAAGAGAAGTAAAAATATCGGAATCAGGATTTGGTGCCATAAAGACTCGACTTGCCTCTAGAAGTTGGACAAATTAGTCTCCTAAACCTCAGCTTTCTGTTTCTTTTTCTTTTTTGAGACTGGTTCTCGCTCTGTCTCCCTGACTGGAGTGCAGCAGCGTAATCACGGCTCACTGTACCCTCCAGCTTCGGATTCAAGCCAGAAGTTCAGGGTTCAAGCCAGGCTGGTCTGGAACTCCTGGTCTCAAGCGATCTGCCGGCCTTGGCCTCCCAAAGTGTTGGGACTGCAGGCGTGAGCCACCGCGCCCGGCTCAGTTCTCTTATCTGCAAAACGGAAGTAACAGTTTCCCCCTACTCCTGCCCCGTTCTTTTGTTGTGCGGATTAAATAAAAGGCACCTACAGGGTACTTAAAGTACCCGGCACCTCGCAGACTTTCCAAAGGGACCGCCCCAAGGAGTCCTAGAGGGCTATGGGATTAGAGATGTAGGGGTCTGCGCGGCCCAGGGTGCTGGCCATAGTGGAGTCAGGGAGTGCAGCTTCTCAGTCCCGGATCAAGCAGGCGGCAACTCGCCACCCGCCAACGCACTAAGCGGGTTTTCGCCTTGAGGTACGACCTCCGCTCAGGGTGGGGATCGGTGGAGGGCAGGTGCACCTACCAGCATAGAGGAGATCTTTGCGTGCGTGAGTAGAAGGTAGGGACTGCAAGAAGACTCCCCAGCTCTCTAGCTGCGCTGGCTGGACTGTTAAAGACCTCACCCGCGGGCCGCAGGGCGCTTTACCATCGAGGAGCTGGGCAGTAAACCCCGGCCGGTGAGATGACTCAGTCCCATTACTGAAAAATCTGCCCGACCAGGTGTTTACACACGCAGAAGGAAGGAAAGAATGTCTCTGGGACAAAAAGGGGAAAAATTCTTTAGGCTGGCCTCTAGCCTTGATGAAGAGTTGGCGGGTTCCCCTTAGTTCCTATGAATTCTCCCACCTGAGAGCGATCCACCTTGCCGGCTTGACCAGCACGGATCTTGGGCCATGCAAGGCCAGGGAGGATGGACTGGTCGGCGTCAGTCTGTGCCTTCCCGTGTCCAAAGCTTGGCCTGCACTTCCGAGGCAGGTGATTCCACAGGCTAGAAAAACCATGCAGATGGGGGTGGAGGACAAGCAGGCAAAGGAGGCAGAATCTACCGGTAGACTGGTGTAGGGGATTCCAATTCAAGGGCAGAGAGCACTCCTGCCCCCACAATCCCTATCTGCATCCCCTACCAAAGGCAGCTGGAGATCCGGGCTGGGCCTGGGCCAGACAGGTTATTGAGAGGATGGAGGGATTGGAGAGACCAGGGTTTGCTTCCCACGGTTCTTCCCCAACTCCTCCGCCTAAGTCTCTGGGGCTGAGCACCATTTCTAGGGGAAGTTTCCAGGTTCATCTCGAAATTAAGAAACTGGGAGCCCTAGCCTTGCCTCATAGAGCTAGACCAGCAGTTTTTCAACCTGGGAGGGACTACCCTTGTGACCAAGCTTTGGGTTCTTAGGACTTGGTGGGCATTGAGCTGGAACCAGAACACCATCCTGAAAGTATGAGCTTCTATATACAAAAGTCCCAGCCTGCCTGACTTTTTGGACTCCCGTGGGGCAGGCATGGAGAACAGTCAGGGCGTCACCAGAAACTCTAAAACTGCATCCAGCGGCCATAGCTGTCTGCCTTTTGTATTCTTTATTTCTTCTGCTCCCACTTCAGTAGCTCAGAGCTCCCTGGTACCACAGAACTGGCCATGGGTTGCCTGAGGTCAGTTCTCTCTGAATTGGGCAAGACATCAACCTTGCCTAGGCGTCTGCCCCCAGCTACCCAAGCACAATGCTGGTTAGCACTGAATGATCTCTAAGGAGTCTCCTGACCCCAAACACCAACTGACCCGTTTGGGGAGGCAGGGAATGCAGAGCTCTCTGCTCATTAAGAGAAGGGAAAGGCAGGGAGCTCTACATGTCCCCTAAGCTGAGAGCCCTAATTAAGGACTTCATAGGGGAAAGTTCATTCCTTCCTCTCTCTCTTCTTTCTTTCCTTCCTTCTTTTCTTTCTTTCTTTCTTTCTTTCTTTCTTTCTTTCTTTCTTTCTTTCTTTCTTTCTTTCTTCTTTCTTTCTTTCTTTCTTTCTCTCTCTCTCTCTCTCTCCTTCTCTTTCTTTCTTTCTTTCTCTTATTTCTTCTCTCTCTCTCTCTTTTGAAGAAATCCCTCTTAGTTACCCAGGCTGGAGTGCAGTGGCACCATCTCAGATCACTGCAACTTCCACCTCCTGGGTTCAAGCGATTCTTGTGCCTCAGCCTCCCGAGTTGCTGAGATTACAGGCACCCACCACCACGCCCAGCTAATTTTTAATATTTTTTAGTAGAGATGGAGTTTCACCAAGTTGGCCAGACTGGTCTTGAACTCCTGACCTTGGGTTATCCACCCGCTTTGGCTTCCCAAAGTGCTGGGATTACACGCTTGAGCCACTGTGCCTGGCCAGGAGGAAGTTTTCTAAGCTTCTAAGCTTCCCCTGGTGTCAGTTGCAACACAGTAGCCTCCAACATTGGAATCTCCTCTCAAATCCAAGCCCTAGCTATGAGCAACATGAGGGGAGAGCAAAGATCTTCACTGTCTCTTCAGTAGTGGCTAGAGTCCCTTCCAATTATGAACAAAACTATAGACGTTACAGGGACCAAATAGAAAACAAACAAACAAACAAACCTGTGAGTAATTTTCCTCTTTTTTTTTTTTTTTTTTGAGACATGTTCTCTATCTGTCACCAAGGCTGGAGAGCAGTGACACAGCCTCGGCTCACTGTAGCCTCAACCTCCCAGGCTCAAGTGATCCTCTCACCTCAGTCTCCCAAGTAGCTGGGACTACAGACGTGTGCCACCACACTGGGCTATTTTTTGTAGAGATGGGGTTTTGCCATGTTGCC
Organism: Trachypithecus francoisi; assembly: GCF_009764315.1. Classification (NCBI taxonomy): domain Eukaryota; kingdom Metazoa; phylum Chordata; class Mammalia; order Primates; family Cercopithecidae; genus Trachypithecus; species Trachypithecus francoisi. Next base: position 23,347,154 of record NW_022681466.1, on the reverse strand, counting down.
CAGGCTGGTCTCAAAATCCTGAGCTCAAGTGATCCTCCCACCTCGGCCTTCCTAAGTGCATGATTTTACAATTTAAAGTGAAAAGCATTTTACTTTCCCTCTCAGAACTCTTAGAAAACCTCTGAAGGAGTAGAAGGGAAGAATGATCAGTTTAAGCTCAAGTGATTCACAGCCAAGGCAGATTAAAAGCCCAGAGCTCTGTTCCAATCCCAAATCCCACTTTGATGAGGAGTCCTATGTGTATGGTCCGATATCACCTCTGGATTAGTAGGGTCAATGCAGACAGGCTGCAGACAATCAGCCAGACTTCTCCAGTCTCAGAAGGTGTCAGGATTTGGAGTAAATGGCTGACCCAGAACCTTGAGGGCCTGGCTAACATGGACTTTCCCCAGGTTAGAGTCCTCAGGGCAGTAACTAGGAACTGCCCAATGCTCATTTCAAGCTGGGGCTGAGATTCAGAAAGGCAGATACTCTTGGAGCAGTGTTATTTTCAAGCCTTCATTGAGTCCCAAGAGGGGTAGTCTTTTGTGGCACTCAAGAGCAGGAACCCATGAGCACCATGAACTGGATAGTACTTGGTAGGGATGAATTATGGACCATTTTTTCGCTCCACCTTGTGTATCTGTGTGTGTGCGAAATGCCTGCCTTCTTCCTCTCCCAACTTTGTTTCTTGGAACAGAGATCTTAGTGGGAAGAGAAGGGAAAGGCTTTTGCTATAGGGATTGGGGTTGGGGGGACAGTGAGAAGGGAGGTAGGTCACAAGATGGTCACGTTCTGGGTTTTTGGAAGGATCCCAGGACTTTCATTAAGGTAAATGGGGGAATCAAAGTAAGAAATCAAATCTTTCAAACTGTACTTTCCCCTAGGCCTTAACTCTACAGCTCCACTTCAGGCCAAATAGGTGGGTTTGGGACTTGAGGGGCCAGGGCCCTGGTGCTGACGTTCTTCTTGATTTAAGGAATGAAGACTCAATCTTTATCTCTGGCAGAGTCTATACTAGCAGTCCTGAGAGCAGCCAGCATTTTCCTAATAGTCGTATCATCAACACACATTTCCTGAAAGGAAAAACAAAGTGGAGGTGGTGGGAGAGTTGGAAGTGACTCAAATTGCTTTCTTCAATTTGCACATAGGTTTTTTGATACATTCCTTATTCCTGAGTCCTATCCAGGATCCCAGGGATTGGAAAGAAGAAAGCCCAGTCGCCCATGACCCTGGAAGTCGCTGAAACCCCTAAAGACACTAACTGTGGGTCCCCATTTGAGTATCCCATTCCTATTCCTTTACTTCCAAGTGTCTCTGTGCTGGGTGACTGGAGGGATTTATAGGGAAAGTATGGAGGAGGTGATCTCCCAGGCAATTTGGTCCCCTTTAATGAGCCACTGCAGAATTTAAACTGTGAGGCTGGCTGCCTGCCCCAACTGAGTCAGAACATGATAGTTGCCTCCACAGTGGCTGGGCTCCCTCAAAGCACTAATAACTGTGCCTGCACTAGACACACATGGAAAAATGCATGGCAGCTTCCTGGACTCTTCATTGTTCCTTCTACTGTTTTCTTCCCTCTCCTTCCGGTAAAGCTCCCTTCCCTCCTGCTGCCCGCCATCACTCTTCTGTTCAAGGTGAACACTTGCAGGGATTCAAAGGTCTGCTGATCAAGTCCTTCTCTCCTTACACAGTGCAGATAGGAAAACTGAGGCACAGAGAGAGCGACTGACTTGGTCCAGCACACTGAGCTAGAACAGAACATTACATTACATGAGACTCTGGATTGCTCTGCAGTGCGGCCACGTAGGACCAGACTTCCTAATGGTTGGGGTCTGATCTGGGCTGAGTTTCTCCGAATTGGGTAACTCCCCATTAAAGCCCAGGGTTGGAGAAGGGGGCTGGGGACCCTGGGACCAACCAGTCTCCCTATTCAGCACGTGTGATGCATGATAGGCAAGAAACAGCTGGCTTGTTCACCTAGACCTGCCGAACTAGAGGAAGGGAGACTCTTGGTCTCTGTTCAGTGACCCTCATATTTGACCCCCTTCCTCCCTCTCTCCTCCCTCCCTCCTCTTTGGACCCCACTCACAGTTCTCTGGGCTTGGCTAGGCCCTCCTCTGGTTTCCAGGCGGCCTCAGGGCACGCAGCAGCTGCCGTGGCCGCCCTGAGGCTGGAGCAAGCCTCTCCCTTCAGCTGTCCATCCTTTGATTCCTCCTCAGATCCATTTGTCCCATGGGTTTGAGGCCATGATGGGCTCTAATTTCATAGCTGGCTCCCTCAGCCCTGGCCTCAGAGGCACTTAGGCTTGTCCTGAGAGGGTTCTAATTCCTGAGGATGTCGCAGGGCTGACTGGGTTGGGGAAGGAAGGAGGAGGTGACAGTGGCCTCCTCCCCAGCAGCCATGCCTCCATCCTCTGAGCTCTTAAGTCTCGGATCCCGTTGTCAAGTTGTCCAAAAGATTTTCCTCTAAGGCCAGGAGAGACCACGCTTGACTTCATTTCAGGGAGAAAGGCCCAAGTCACCCTTCATCTCCAGCCGGTGCTATTCTAGCCTTAGGCAGAGCTCCAGGGCAGGGCTCCGGGGTCCCAACAGCCACACTAGGCCGTCCTCCAGGCCGTCGTCCCCTGCCAAGCGCAGGCTCCGGCCCCTGAGAGCTGTAGCCTCTGGCCCCTGAGAGCTGTAGCCTTGCAAGCCCTTTCCAGACTTCAGAGAAGAACAATGGAAAAACTGGGTGAGAGCGCTGCAAAGGAAAAACGGGTATGGTGGGATGAGGAAGTGAAGTAAAACGGAGATGAGAGAAAGAAAAAAGAAATAGGAGAGAGAACAAAAGGAAGGAGGAAGGAAAAACGAGAAAAGAGAAGAAGGAAAAATAAGGAAGAAAAAGCAAACAAAGAGAAAAACAGTGTAAGTGCGAAGAGAGACAGGGAGAAAAGTACTAAAGGGAAAATGAAGACAGAGCAACCGGTGGGTGGCGGAACCAGAGTGAACAATAACAAGAAAAGAAAAGAAAGAAATCAAGAAAGAGCACACAAAAAGCAAGATAACTGAAATGGAAGGAAGCAAAGGCGGTGGGAAAAACACAAATATAAAAAGAAAAGAAGATATCAAGACTAAAGACAGGAGATAAAATGCAGACGGAAGGAAAAGATGAAAAGAGGAAGGAAAGAAAAGAGCACACCTTAATTAGGCCATTTTCATAAAACCAAGAGGAGCTGGGAGACCACAAGCAGTTCAGCCAGACCCGCGCCGCCGGCGGACCGCGGAGCCCACCTTTCCGGAGAGGGGAGCGTCGCGCTGCAGAGAAATCCTCTCTATTCATCACTACCAACCTGACAGCCGCCATCGTCCCCGCCACAGAGGTTGCTCCAGTTGGGAGAACGCAGGCAGCGGGCACTCACTTTACAAAAAATAAAACATAGTTTAGCAGATGCCCTCAAGAGCGGCAGGTGGGCGCCTCCCGCCCCCACCCCTCGTTGGCGGGTCCCTAGCCCGGGCGGGGGCGGGAGCTGACACGGAGGTGCCAAGTCCCCGTTGCCGGAACCCCCGGGGGCGCGGCGGCTGCGCTCAAAGGCCGGGCTGTAAAGGTCACAGGCGGTCTGTGGGGCCGAGCTGAATGGGCTCCCGGAGGTAAACAGACTCTTAACTTTCAACTTGGCCTTGACCTTCCTGGAGGTGTCTGGCCGGTATGTAAAGGAGCACGCTGAGGCTTTCAGCGCTTTTGGTGGGGTCAGTAAAGAAAGCTGGGGGAGGCTCCGGGCTCCCGAAGGGTCTGCCAGGAGGCTCCCAGCAGGATACAAAGGCATCTGTGGGGCTGGGGGAAGGGCAGTCTCAGTCCAGTCAGTCTGGAAGATCAGGACGCCTGGGTTGTGTACGGACTTCCTCGCTGAACTCAGGTAGAGACCCAGGGAGGACTTGGAGGCTCTGAGCCTCAGTTTCCCGATGCAAGAACTATGAAGCTTATGCAGGGCTGAGGGAGCAAGTGAGAAGTGACTGGCACTCTTTAGGGCAACTCTCCTTTTCAAGTAAAAACAGGTTGCTTGTAATTCATTAGAAGCAGATACACAGGGAGTCATAAAAATAGAGCTCATATTTATTCAGATTGTGAAAGGCTTTTATGTGCAAAATCTCGTATCACCACAGTATTTATGTGAGGAAAGAATTATTATCCGTATTTTACAGATAAGGAGACTTAATCTTACTTTAACTGATGCCAGTTGAGGTCCATGACAGCTCATGGGCAGATGCACACACATACCTATGTACAGGAAATAGGGGCACATACCCAAGCGTTAATAAATATGAGATCCAAGACTGGGTGTGGTGGTTCATGCCTGTAATCCCGCACACTGGGAGGCCAAGGCAGGGGGATCACTTGAGGCCAGGAGTTCGAAACCAGTCTGGCTAACACAGCAAAATCCCGTCTCTACTAAAAATATAAAAAATTAGCTGGGCCGTAGTGGCACTCACCTGTAATCCCAGCTACTCAGGAGGCTGAGGCATGAGAATCACTTGAACCCAGGAGGTGGAGGTTACAGTGAGCTGAGATCGTGCCACTGCACTCCAGCCTGGGTGACAGAGTGAAACTCTGTCTCAAAATGAATGAAACAAAATGAAATAAAATAAAATAAAAATGAGATCCAGAACTGTTCCCTGGGATCTAGCAGATGCTAAATAAATTGTAAAGCAAATAAAACAAGCACTATAGAATTTATTTGTATTGAAACGTATCCTTTTACAGGAGGGTCTCCAGCACAGCTGGTGACCTTCTCCCCACTCCCTCCACGTTTAAGTTAACCATCTCTGCATTCCACCACACTGAAGTTACATGCACTTAGCTACTTATTTCAATGAATATGGATAAGAACGCTATATATCCAAAAGCACAATTTCAGGAAGTGTTGAAATGAATTAAAAAAATTTTTGTTTTTAATTATTTTTCCTTAGTATTTGAGATACAACTGATATGCAGTAAAGTGCAGAAATCCCAAGTGTACAGCTTGATGAATTTTCATGTCAACAAAGTCTTGTAACTAGCATACAGATTGAGATGGAGAGTATTTCCAGCACCCCAGAAGGCTTCTTTATGTCCTTTTCCAGTCAGGAGACGTCTCCCCATGGCAATCTCTATCACTATACCATAATTTTGCTTGTCCTTGAACTGCATAGAAATGTAGAAATTGAATCATACAAAAGCTATTCTTTTGTATCTGGCTTCTTTCATCCACATATCTGTGATTCATCAATGTTGTGTATAGTAGTGGTTTATTCTTTTTCAAAACGCTGTGTAGTACTTCATTGTTTAATTATACCATGCTTTCTTTACTCATGCTACTGTTGATAGACATTTGGGTTGTTTCTAATTCTGAGCTACTATATTTTGGTTTCATTTGGAGATGGGGTATCCCTATTATCCCTATTACCCCTGTTGCCCAGGATTTTTTTTTTTTTTTTTTGAGATGGAGTCTCACTCTGTCACCCAGGCTGGAGCACAGTGGCATGATCTTGGCTCACTGCCTTCCAAATTCAAGTGATTCTCCTGCCTCAGCCTCCTGAATAGCTCCACCACCACACTTGGCTCTTTTTTTTTTTTTTTTTGTATTTTTAGTAGAGACAGGGTTTCACCATGTTAGCCAGCCTGGTCTCAAACTCCTGACGTCAAATGATCCACCTGCCTTGGCCTCCCAAAGTGCTGGGATTACAGACCTGAGCCGCCACGCCTGGCCCCAGGCTAGTCTTGAACACCAGGGCTCAAGCGATCCTCTCACCTCCGCTAGGATTAGTTGCTAGGATTACAGGCGTGCACTGCCGTGGGTGGGTTTGAGCAACTATGGATAAAGCTGCTGTGGACCTACTAGTACATGCCTTTCGATGGATATAAATATTCGTTTCTGTTAGGTTTATGCCTAGGAATGGAATTGCTGGGTCATAGGGCATGACTCTGACTATTATTATTTTTTAAATTTAGGGATCTATTAATGCCTCTACTGTACAAGGATGAATAAATGTGCTTGTGTGTGTGTTTGCCTAAAACTGTGGACATGCCCCATGTATCTATCATCTACCAAGAAAAAATTGGTGAAAAATTCTTAGTCTTTAGGTAAAAATCTGGATATTTCTGCAGTTCATAATTAGACAAGCAAGAAACTCTGGTGAGAAACTGGAAAGCACTGGAGAGATGACGTCTCCCTTTTCTTCCATATTGTTTTCAAATGCAATAAAATCTAGTGAAGATTTCGTGCTTGGTGTCTTCAGTTACAGCAATGCTCATTAAGAGTGATGTGCACTACAGCCTGTGGGCCCTTTCCCACAAAGTGGCTTAAGTTCAAGGTCAGGTTGGTGAGAGGCTATGATTGAGTCCGCCCAGAGTTTAGGGTAATCTATTCCATATAATTGCCAAGACCCTCGTGTAGAATGGAAACATTCCTGTCTTCTCCAGAAAAACTGGGAGTTCTAGAAAAAGCAGACAGAAGAATTTGATTTGGGAGGGGTAGTAAAGGAAGTGGAAAACCTCTAAAGACAGATTTATGAAACAAACCGTTTGATTCTTCTGAATTGCACTGCACAATAGGCCCCAATAGAGGGGCCTCAAGCAATTCTGCCAATGGTTGGGGCTTCCCCTCCCATTCCCTTTTCCTTCTAAGGAAGTTTAAAACTTGGAGGAGGCAGATAGGGGTCTTGGACTTTCTGGGCACTCAACTTGGGTGGGAGTGTGCCAGCATCAGGACAGTTTCCTAGGCTCCTTGCAGACCATAGGGAGAGGGCTGCAGGGCAGGGAGACTGGCATCTCCACACAGGCGTCAGTATTCTTGGGGTCCAGAACTCCGACAGCTGGTTTCTGGCAGTCAGCCAGGCCTGGCTTCCTCAGACTTCCTTAGATCCCAAAAAAGGGGGAAAGCGACTCTCTTTTCTTTCTCTTTTCTGACTGGCACTTTAGGATTTTACAAGATTGTGTCCCATCCCCTCTGTCAACTTCTCTCTTTCCCTCTTTGTGTTGCTGTTCTGGGTCTCATCTCTCCCTCTCCCAGTCCCTCCCTCAAGTCCTGTGGATCTCCGTTCCTCTGTACGTCTTTCCCCACACTTAAAGGGAAATCCAGACCCTTCCACAGGCCACTCTAGAGGCTCCATTTCCCCTTCAGGTCCGGACGTGGAGAGTCCTGGGCTCCGTCTAGATCGCGCGTCTTCTACGTCTGAGTTCGTGTCTCCCGCCTCTTCCCTCAGCCTCACCCGAATCAGGGCCTCCAGAGCATTCCGGGCAGTAGTGAGTCCCTGGGCAAGGGGCGTCCAGGGCACCTCCCTGGGGCCCGGAGCAGCTCATTCCAGGACATTTGGGACAGGAAGGGTACCAGGAATGAACCAGAGTGCTAGTACCCAGGACCCAAAGCCAGGGGCTGCCGGAAATACCCATTAACCCCCATTTCCCAGCCTCCTCTTACACAGGCGCATTCCCGGGTTCTCCTTTGAGGCCGGGAGCGGCCTCCCAGCCCCACCCCCGACTCCCCTTCCCCCCCAGGAGATGGACACTTTATAGGGAGAGCTTTTTATTCTCTCGTTAAACCTGCCAAAGCGCAGGAGACAGAGAGCCAGTGAGGGAGGGGAGGAGAAAGAGGTGGGGCCCGGCCCCTCATCCCCTCTCCCTCCGCCCACCACGCCTCCCCTCCCCCCGGACGTGGAACTGGGACTCTGCAAATTGGAAAGCTGCGAAAGGACACCTCCTTCCTTTACTCTCGTGTTGTTTTTAAGTGCAATGAGAGACAGAAGAGTGGAGAGGGAAAAGAAGAGAGAGAGGGAAATAGAGAGAGAGGAGAGAGAGCTGAGAGAAAGAGCGAGAGAGAAAGAGCGAGAGAGAAAAAAAAAAGCTGGGGTAAAGTATTTTCGCAGTTTCTGCCTTTAGGATTTTATTAGCTTCTCTCCCCCAGGCCGCAGCCAATCAGCGCGTGTGCCCAGGCCCCTGCGTCTCTTGCGTCAAGACGGCCGTGCTGAGCGAATGCAGGCGCCTTGCGAGCTGGGAGCGATTTAAAACGCTTTGGATTCCCCGGGCCTGGGTGGGGAGAGCGAGCTGGGTGCCCCCTAGATTCCCCGCCCCCGCACCTCATGAGCCGACCCTCGGCTCCATGGAGCCCGGCAATTATGCCACCTTGGATGGAGCCAAGGATATCGAAGGCTTGCTGGGAGCGGGAGGTGGGCGGAATCTGGTCGCCCACTCCCCTCTGACCAGCCACCCAGCGGCGCCTACGCTGATGCCTGCTGTCAACTATGCCCCCTTGGATCTGCCAGGCTCGGCGGAGCCGCCAAAGCAATGCCACCCATGCCCCGGGGTGCCCCAGGGGACGTCCCCAGCTCCAGTGCCTTATGGCTACTTTGGAGGCGGGTACTACTCCTGCCGAGTTTCCCGGAGCTCACTGAAACCCTGTGCCCAGGCAGCCACCCTGGCTGCCTATCCCACGGAGACTCCCACGGCCGGGGAAGAATACCCCAGCCGCCCTACTGAGTTTGCCTTCTATCCGGGATATCCGGGAACCTACCAGCCTATGGCCAGTTACCTGGACGTGTCTGTGGTGCAGACTCTGGGTGCTCCCGGGGAACCGCGACATGACTCCCTGTTGCCTGTGGACAGTTACCAGTCCTGGGCTCTCGCTGGTGGCTGGAACAGTCAGATGTGTTGCCAGGGAGAACAGAACCCACCAGGTCCCTTCTGGAAGGCAGCATTTGCAGGTAACCTCTATTACCCTGGGTCCCCCTGTCTCTGAGCCTGGGGTTGTGGGTCCCACTGGCATTTCCCTGGGAGGAGGAGGAGGGAGACTTGGGCTGGTGAGGATGAGCTTGGTGCTCCTCCCTTGGTAATTAGGACTCTGAAGGAGGGTCCAGGCAGCTGGAGGGCCTAGATGGAGGTCTGTGTGAGGGTCCTGAGCTGGGTGCTATTCGAAGCCTGAGGGCCACCTCCCTTCTCCAGGAGGCCCTGGGACCAGCCTTTTAACACGTCTGAGAGGTTTGGATCTCTTTGCTGTTGAGTGGGGATCACGGTGTCCCTACCCAGCACAATTCCAGACTAATTCTACACAAAGGCTAAATAACTCTCAATTCGGTGAGTGGGGAGTAGGTGTGGGAGATAGGATGTACTGTAGAGAATACAACCCCTCACTTTCTTTTAGATGAGTTTTCCAATTTCCAAAGAAAAATTTAGGTTTCCTGCAGTCATGATATAGGTGTGTGCATTGGGATGGGTGAATGTGTGTGTGTGTGTGCGCATGTGTATACACATGTATATGCATGTAGTGGGAGTGGAAGGAGAAACGTGTTTCCAGAATTTGCCCGTAGAATCTAAAAGAGTGGTCAAGAGTCTGGAAATGCATGAAGAGTATGTGATGGTGGGCAAAGGCCTGACTGTGTGTGGTGCGGGGATATGTTTGCAGATTCGCGGGTGTGAGAGCAGTGATGGGTGAGGATGGCCTTCAGGAACCAAGGCTGAGCGGCGGGGAGAGAACAAGCCGGAAGCCAGGGTGGTGTCCCCATATGCTTTGGAGGAACAGGATTGCACGTGTGCCTGCAGGGTGACCTGTGTGCACCTGTGGGATGACTTAGCTTGGGGCTTGCAGGGTCTGGGTCTGCATGGGTGGGGATCTGACTATGCCTTTTCCTCCCTCGCTTTCCTGCCGTGCAGACTCCAGCGGGCAGCACCCTCCTGACGCCTGCGCCTTTCGTCGCGGCCGCAAGAAACGCATTCCATACAGCAAGGGGCAGTTGCGGGAGCTGGAGCGGGAGTATGCGGCTAACAAGTTCATCACCAAGGACAAGAGGCGCAAGATCTCGGCAGCCACCAGCCTCTCGGAGCGCCAGATTACCATCTGGTTTCAAAACCGCCGGGTCAAAGAGAAGAAGGTTCTTGCCAAGGTGAAGAACAGCGCTACTCCTTAAAGAGATGTCCTTGCCTGGGTGGGAGGAGGGAAAATGGGGGGTGTCCTGGGGAGACCAGGAACCTGCCAAGCCCAGGCTGGAGCCAAGGACTCTGCTGAGAGGCCCCTAGGGACAACATCCTTCCCAGGCCACTGGCTCCTGGACTGTTCCTCAGGAGTGGCCTGGGTACCCAGTATGTGCAGGGAGAGGGAAGCCCCTTGTGACAGCCCACTCCACCAGGGTACCCAGAGAACCTGTCCCAGTCATCATCATTCATCCTGACAGTGGCGATAATCACGATAACCAGTACTAGCTGCCATGATCATTAGCCTCATATTTTCTATCTAGAGCTCTGTAGAGCACTTTAGAAACTGCTTTCATGAATTGAGCTGATTATGAATAAACTTGGAAGGCGATCCCCTTGCAGGGAAGCTTTCTCTCAGACCCCCTTCCATTACACCTCCCATCCTGGTAACAGCAGCAAGACTGAGGACAGGGGAAAGGGCAGATTTGCTTATGTGGCTGTGATGTCCGTTTAGCATTTTTCTCAGCTGACAGCTGGGCAGGTAGAGGTTGTCTCTTCCTCCCTCCTTGTCCACCCCATAGGTTGTACCCACTGGTCTTGGAAGCCCCCATTCTTAACACGATGATTTTGCGTCGTGTGAAAATGAAGCCAGCAGGCTACCCCTAGTCAGTCCTTCCTTCCAGAGAAAAAGGTTTGAGAAAGTGCCTGGGATTTCCTCCCACAAACTCTCTAAGTCTTCCTTTAATATTTCTGGTGGTTCTGACCAAAGCAGGTCATGGTTTGTTGGGCATTTGGGAGCCCAGTGAAGTAGATGTTTGTGGCCTTGCATACTCAGCCCTTCCCAGGCACAAACAGCGGCAGAGTGGTGCCAACCCTGTTTTCCCAGTTCACGTAGACAGATCCACAGTGCGGAATTCTGGAAGCGGCAGACAGACGGGCTCTTTGCAGAACCTGGACTCTGAGAGGGACATGGGGACCTCTGCCTCTGTGTTCATTCTCTGATGTCCTGTACCTGGGCTCAGGGCCCTGTGGGACTCATCGCCTGGCCACGCAGCAAAGCCAACCGGTTCGTGCTGGGCCTTCCTGCATCTTAGGCTGGGGGTGGGGGGTGGAGGGTGGGAGTGAGGGGGCCTGCAGGCCATTCTCCACAATTGAGCGCACAGGCCTGAAGTCTGGAGAACCCGCAGAACCGAAGTTCCGAGCAGCGGGTTGGTGGCGAGTAGTGGGTCGGTGGCAAGCAGTCGGTAGGGGGCCGCGTCCACCACTACCTCGAGGACCTTTCCCTCCTGGAGCCAGCTCTCCAAGAAACCCCGCGGCAGCCGCCACAGCCAAGGGATTCGAGTGTTTATGGCCTGCGGTCGGGTGGGATCCTAGCCCTGGCTCCTCTCCCGGGAAGGGGTGAGGGTGGGATGTGACTTAGACTCCTACAAATCTGTTTACCAAAGAGGAGCACGGGGCTGAGGGAAAAGGCCAAAGAGTGTGAGTTCATGGGAACTGCGGGTTCGGGGGAAGAGGACCAGGAGGAGGAAGAGGAGGTCGATTTCCTGATTTAAAAAATCGTCCAAGCTCCGTGGTCCAGCTTAAGGTCCTAGGTTACATACACTGCTCAGAGGAGGTCACTTTCTGCCTTCCACGTCCTCCTTCAAGGAAGCCCCGTGTGGGTAGCGTTTAATATCTCAGGTTCTTACTCCTCTGTCTGTATATGCTCAAACCCGACCAGCGATCGGGCAAGTAAACCCCTCCCTCGCCGACTTCAGAACTGGCCAGAGTTCAGCGCAGATGGGCCTGTGGGGAGGGGGCGAGGTAGATGAGGGGGAGCGACTTGGTGCGGAGTGACCCCTTGGAGAGAGGAAAAAGGCCACAAGAGGGGCTGCCACCGCCACTAACGGAGATGGCCCTGGTAGAGGCCTTTGGGGGTCTGGGACCTCTGGACTCCTCGTGCTCTAACTCCCACACTCTGCTATCAGGAACTGAAACTTAAGGGTCTTCTCTGTTTTTCACTCGCAATAAATTCAAAGCAAACAAAAGATGTGGAATCTTAGAGATTTATTCCACTAGTGTGTTAGTACCATTAAAAAGACAAGGGCGCCCCCTCCCGGCAGAGGCTCACCACTCCAGGAGAACTTGTGGGCAGTCTTTCATCCCCCGCGGAGCTACCGGCTCCCTGCAGCCTGGGGCCTCCTGGGTACTTACTGGGCTGCGTGCAGCGGCTCCAGGACCCGATGTCGCCTGCCATTCGGCCAGGGCATCGGCAGATGTATTGGTCCAGCCCCCGAGAGACCCAGGAAGAAGGCAAGGAGGTTCGGTACGAGCGATCTCGAATGGAAGAAGGCGGTCGGGCTCCGGGAGCCAGGCCGCAGCGCCATCCGCCTTCTGTCCATGTCTTCGTTAGTAATATATTTATCTTCCTTGCCATAACAATTCGCGGTGGACCCCCTACTTTTTTTTCGGATTTACTTGTATGGAATCTGTGCAAAAGATACTTAATTTCGTTTTGTATTAAGTCCTTTTATTGGAAATCCCTTCCCAAACAGTTTTAGTCTCCCACCTATCCCCGGCCGACCACATTGAAATCTCTCACTTATTTGTGTTTAAATCACAACAAAATCTACAAACCTACACTCGCCTGCAGCTATTTACTTTTAAATAAGGGCTATGTTAAGTTACAGGAGGAAATGTTTTGCTTACCATTCGGACAAACATGTGAACACAATGTCACAATAGGTGAATCCAGACAACGCTCTCACAGATGAATAAACGCAGAGGCATACACATATACTTCGAAAAATAAGCAAGGGTGCCTTTTCACCAACAAGGCGCAATTGTACTCTGAGCTGCCCTCCAGACCTTTCCCCTCCCTCAGAGCCAAACGCCGCCCCCCGCAGCGAGTCTTTCAGCAAGCTACCAAACGGGATCGGAGGGTCGCGTCTACGCGGACTCTAGACCCGAAATAATTTCTAACTCCAAAGCAGGTGGATGTTATTAGGCCTCCAGAAGCCGAGTAAGGGACAAGTGGCGCAATGCGTAGAAACTACCTCCGGAAGCTCTTTTGGAATCGCGGTTCCGGCACCCGCAACGCAGAGCGCGAACCTGAGGCTCCATCTTTTGGGTTTTACTCCGGCTGGCGAGAGCTTCGGGGACCCTGCGAGGCAGCCGCCAGCCGAGAATCCGCCCCGCCTTCCCTGCACGCGGTCCCTACTCCAAGTAGTAGTTCCGGGGCCAGAAGGTGGAAAGCCCCCGAAGCAGGAAAAAGCCTCATCCAGACCCCGCAGTTATCGGGAGCAGCTCCAGCTTTCCTTCCCCAACCCAGAGCAAACTTCTCTTCCCTGCAGCTCCTCTCCTCCCCTTCATTAAACTTGTATTCAAGGTTCTAAGTGCTGCACTCTAATTAGATTTCCTTCAGGGGAGACCCTGTGCCCCCCAGCCCCACCCTGTCCTGTCTAATAGAAACCCCCGAGCTACAACCGCGAATTAAATAAATGAACTCGTTACCGTAAAGTTGCAATAAAGCCCGGAGGCGAATGCTGCGGAGGGGGCAAAAGAAGGTTTCGTTGTTTTTGAAATTTATACCATTCTCACCCTCCCGAACAGTCGCTTTCCAGGAAAGAGGGGAGAAAGCTCAGGAGCGGCCCTGGGCCTCTCACCCAAGAGCAGGACACCCCGCCCCTCCCCCCAGGCGCTGGCCAGGGCCGGAGACAGATTTAAAACATCCAATGGGGAACCAATGCCAGGCTTTCTTCCTCTCTCCCTACCAGTTAGTTCTGTGTAGAGGGGATGAGGGGGAGGGGACGAAGTGGTCGGGGGAGAGTGAAGGAAAGAATTCCACCATTACCCCCTCTCCTCCCCTAAACTGCCCCCCGAACTGGGAGGGGCACAGGGGGTAGCAAAAGAGTTTAATCGCTCCTAGAATAACGCTGGCGCCAGCCTCGGGGGGAGGGTCAGGGACTTTGCCATTGGACTTGAAGTTCCAGGCTGGTGGTCTCCACCCCCATTTTCCTAAACGTTTTTTTGGGAAGAGGGAGGAAGGTGAGGGGAAGAGAGGACACCTCTGGCCTTGGGAAAGAGGGAAGCCAGTCAAGGGAGGAAGGGCCACAGCAACCAGGAGTTTCCAGGGAGATTCGGAGATTTGCCGGGAGGCGAGGAGGCTGCTGGGAGGAGACACTCCAGCTTTCGCCCCGACTTGCAGCTATAAGGTGGGGAGCCACCAACCGCAGGCCTTCTCACTGAGCCCCGCCCCAGACTCTACAGGGAGGGGGGCACCCAGTGCTGTGCTCCCGTCCTTCCTCTCCTAGCCTAAGGTGTGCGAACAGAGCGCCACTGGGAGGCCGAAACCTTCAGGTCGATGCCTGCTTGCGAGCTCAGGCAAGCTGGATTCTGGTCCCCACCTTTGCAGAGAGAACAGCGATGTTGTGCGCCCATTTCTCAGATCAAGGACCGGCCCATCTTACTACCTCCAAGAGTGCTTTTCTCTCTAATAAGGTAAACTAGCTGATCGGTGGGCCAAGGGCGTTACCGATGAATCTCTCAGTATGGTAGCTGCTTCAGGAGGCCCTAGGAGGCGGTCTCCCAGGAATGTGGGAGCCTTCACTGGTTTTGGGAAACAAGGGAAGGGTGAGCAGCAGGCTCTCACAGATACCACCTGGCGGGAACACCCACTCGCTGGTTCCTGGAGAGACCGGCAGCTGCCCTGGGCAGAAAGGGACAAAGAAAATGTTTCGCAGCACGCGGGACCTGCAGGGCCTGGGCGGTGGAGAGGCTTAGGAGTGGGAACTAGCACCCGCTGTAAGGTCCGCCATAAGACTTAATATTTGTCTCCAATCGGATGGAGTCCTGGCACAAGCAAAATTAATATTGTTAATGTTATTATTATTTAAAACTGTAATACTTTACAAAACATCTACTTTGAAAACTGGGTGAGGCCGGGCATGGTGGCTCAACCTGTAATTCCAGAATTTTGGGAGGCCGAGGCAGGCGGATTCATTGAGCACAGGAGTTCGAGACTAGCCTGGGCAATGTAGCAAGACCCCGTCTCTATTTATATAATAAAATTTAAAAAAAAAAGGAAACTGGGTGAAAGTTAACTGTGATTATAACAATTATTATTATTCTTTTTTACTAACTCATCCTTAAGGCAAAAGCTCCGGCCCTTAAAAAAATAAAAACGGGCTAGGCATACTGGCTCATGGCTGTAATCCCAGCACTTTGGGAGGCTGAAGTGGGCAGATAACTTGAGGCCAAGAGTTTGAGATCAGCCTGGCCAACATAGTGAAACCTGTCTCTACTAAAAATACAAAAATTAGCTGGGCATCGTGGCTCACACCTGTAATTCCAGCTGCTCAAGAGGCTGAGGCACAAGAATTGCTCACACCTGGGAGGTGGAGGTTGCAGTGAGCTGAGATTATGCCATTGCACTCCAGCCTGGGTCACAGAGCGAGCCTCTATCTCAAATAATAATAATAATAATTGCACCTTTTTCTCTAGGCCCCTGGCTTCCTTCTTCCCTTTCCTGCACCCTCTCAGAAGCTCTGCCTTGGTAAGTGTGGGATCAGTGCCACAGCAGGCATGTGTGTGTACCTGCTCTGGGCCCAGCACAGAAGCAGGCTGGGGGCCACATGCTCACATCTTCAGCCAGCCACTGACACTGCCAAGTCATTGGTCTTGGGGTGGGCACAGTAATCCACAAAAACACTGAGGACTCACCTAACTCTCTTCTCCTCACAGCTGGCTCCTTCCCTGCCAGTTCCCCCTCCAATAATGACAAAATCCACAATTGAATGAGCACTTTATAACCTAAAGAAATTGAAACTAAGAGGGTAAGTTACTTGATCTGGGTCCCAAAGTAGGAGGGCTTAACCTCTACTACCAACTGATAAAATAGAAAGCCCAGTGGCTCCTCCATTGTTAACATACCTCTCCCCACAAGGCCCTTCAGATACTAACAAGCACCTGCTTTCATCTGAAGTCACCCAGCTGAGATCACACAGGTGAACCCAAATGCCCTAGACCCAGTCCCTCCTCAGGCACTGGACAGATCTGCATATATACAAGCACAGGGGATTAAACACATGTGGACATTTATGTCAACCAACTACTCATTTATCGAGTAAGCAAAATCTTCCACTAGGGGTGGAAGACAGGAGGAAAGAGATGGAAATATGCTCTCCCTTCCCACCAGGCCTGACTCCTATGCTGGTAGATCTTGGGTCTGCAGCTTCCCCATATGTGACCTGAGGCCAGAGGATTATATTCCATGACCAAATGACCACAATCAGAACAAATGGGGAACAGGGTGGGGAACAGGGAATGAGAAGGACACACATGCACACACACACACACACGCACACACATATACACACACGGCTTTTGGGAGGCTTCCCTGGAGAAGATGCTTGGAATATCAAATCCGGGAGGCAAGATGTGAGCAAAACTCGGAGGAGGAGGCCAGAAAATGCAGGTCGCGGTGGGTAGAAGGACGGTGTGGATCCTCGCTCCAGGTGAGCTAGAGCTGGACGGGCAGAGAGCAGGGGCATCTCACAGGGTCCTGGACCCCCGGGCGAAGCCTGGGCAGTAATCAGATGTCCCCTTGCCCACTCAGACGCTGATCGCCTTACCCCCACCCAGGCGGGCACGCATCCGCACTACCCGCCAAACTCCGCAGATCCCAGGCGGAGGGCAGAGAAGCAGCTCTCGGTCTGCGGGGTCCGTACCCATCCTGTGGACTCTCAGCTGCCCGACTCTAGGTGGGCCCAGCCCGTCGCCCCCGCCCAAAACCTGCGCGCAGCCTTTGTCAGGTTGATGGCTGAAGCTCACTGCACCTCCCATTCCAGGCAGGGTTTTGTCATTGAACTTGAGTCAGGCAATAAACATTCCTTTACCCCTCCGGAGCCAGGCCGAGAACCGGAGGGGTGGATGGGAAGGGCGGAGGCGACTGTAGAGGGACCCGGAACGCGAGAGGCCGGGCCTCTCCCACCAAGCCAGCACGGCTTTAGCAAACAGCTTCCAATCCTTGCCTTCCCGGGAACACTCGCCGGGTCTGCAGCTGAAAGCCGGATTCTTGAGGCCCTCCGGCAAGTCAGGCCAATGTTTTGGTCAGGATCGACATGGTGTAACTTTTTCTCTTTTCCTCCTTGGCATTTCATGTTCGTTTACCTTATTTTAGGCAGTCCAATCCTTTATTTTAATAATCAGGATAAACAAATGCGTACACAAACGAATACTAGCTAAGGCCCATGAATTATTAGAGAATGTTCGAGTCGGTCTTAAAGAGGCCGTCGCGGCTCGGTTTTACAAGCGCCCCTCCCTCGGCGGGATTACCCGGGGGGCTGTCGCCCGCCGCGCTATCCGATCCCGGGCTGCCACAAGAGGCTGCCGAGCCCCACGGATCTCCCAGTCGCCTTCCCAGGACCTGGAAACTTCAGCTTCGCAAATGGGGCGTCTCCCTACTCGGTGGCGGAGGAAATAGCGGCCTGGAGAGCCGTCCCACCCGGGAAACCCGCGCGTCTTTCCCGGCGATCCGCCGACTGCGGAGGCTGCGAGGAGCGGCCTGCTCAGACTGTAGTAGTGCTGCGTGTGTGTGTGTGTGTGTGTGTGCGCGCGCGCGCACGCTCGTGTGTTTAAATAATTCAGGATCCTGGAGCAAGGGAAGATCAAACACTCGATCCCCGGGTGTCTCCCTGGCTCAGTAACATCCAGTCGAAGGTGAACCGGGCGCGCCGGGGCTCAGGGAGGCGCGGGGGCTACTCCGTCTGGCACCGGGTGCTCCGAGCTCGGGGCTTCCTTTCCACCCCGGAGCTCCCCGCGGGTCAGCGACATCGGCTAACGAGATAGCAAATCCGGCGAGGCAACGAAAAGCTCCCGGCCTCGGTATCTGGGGCCAGAGACACCGCAGGGAGGCAGGTCCCCGCCGACAAATCGGAAGAGGCCTGCGGGAGTTAGCCGGATAATGCTCTCTCTTTCCTACCCGCCCCCACCAATTTGGCTTTTACCTGCCACAAAGTTTGCTTGAACCAAAGGGGTTTGCGGTCTTCTCTTCTACTTTTGATCCCCAGGCCTTCGCGGCCTGGGAAAGAATCCGTTCAACCCTTCCGCTTTTGTTGGACCTTCGGGGAAAAGAGGCGTGGGCGCCTGGATCAAGTTCACGGACCTGGTCTGCGTCTTTTAGGACAAGCGGGGGCACCGTTCCCATTCTGACGAGGAGGGTTCTAAGCATTTGGGACAGTGTGAGGGCGAAAATGAAGCTGCGAGAAAGGACTTTCAATTTTAATCTATTGCCTTAGTCTCACATCCCCTCCCTCTCCCGTAGCCCTGCAGGGGAGAAATAATCAGATCCAAAGGGAGGCCTTTTATTTGGAAAAATGCGAAGGTCTTATGGAATGAGCTTCCCAGAAATGGTCTTTGGCACGCACTTGGGTAGTTTTGCGTGAGTTCGGTGCCGGCGTTTATGAAAGTTAAGGTTTTACAGTATTCGGCACAACGGTTTCTGTGGAATTCGATTCAGAGCAAAAAAGATCGCATCTACACTGCTTTCCAAAAAGCTTCGGACTCAACACATTGAAGTAATTTTCCCCAACATCCTGGTTCCTACCCTACCCTTCCACCCCCCCCCTTTTTTTTTACAGCGCCTGATGCAAAATGATATTCCTGCCCCTTAAAAAAAAAAAAAAAAAAAAAAAGAACCTCAAAGTGGAAAAAAAACTATCCCGATCGCAGCAAGTAGAATATGGGTCTTAAAAGACAGAGCTACCTTTAAAATTTTTATGAACAGCCCCTTTTAAATTAAAAAAATTTGTTTCAATGTGTATGTGTTATAATTTTCAGCCACTGTTAATAGTTACTTTTTGTTCCCCTTCCCCTCAACCTAGTTATATACAACATAATCTGGTTTGAAAACATAGTGTACATTTTCTGTGTCATAAGCAATTCCTCAAGTTATTGCAGTCTTCTAAGTGCTGTTTTTAGATTGCATATATGCAGTGAAAGAAGTTGTCATAATTTAGAAAACGATTTCCCTAAGGTTAGGCTGTACCCATATTTAAAAAGAGGAGTTTCAGCTGGACACGGCAGCTAACACCTATAATCTCAACACTTTGGAGGACAAGGTGGGAGGATTGCTTGTGGCCAGGAGTTCAAAACCACCATGGGCAATATAGCCAGATTCAGTCCTACAATTTTTTTTTTTTTTTTTTTAATTGGCCAGGCATGGTGGCGCTTGCCTGTAGTCCCAGCTACTCCGGATGCAGAGGCAGGAAGATCGCTGGGGAGTTTCAGGCTGCAGTGAGTCTTGATCCTGCCGTTGCACTCCAGCCTAGTCTACTCCAGCTTGGTCAACTGAGCAAGACCCTGTATCCAGAAAGCAAATAAATAAAAAGAAGAATTTTTTTTCTTGATGAGAAAAGTAACACATTCTTATTATTAAGAATTTCAAAAATATAAAAATAATTATAAAGAAGGAAATAAAATTCACCCCATATACTACCATCCAAAGTTTACCAGACTACTCTTTTGTTATACTTTCTTCAGTTCTTTTTCCTTGCACATATGTACAATTTCAAAACTGAGATTCTGCAAGAATTTTTTTGTCTTGCCTTTTATTTAATGTTAGATTATGAACATTTCCCAGTGTTATTAAATATTCTTCAAAAGAGGCCGGGCACGGTGGCTCAAGCCTGTAATCCCAGCACTTTGGGAGGCCGAGACGGGAGGATCACAAGGTCAGGAGATCGAGACCATCCTGGCTAACCCAGTGAAACCCCGTCTCTACTAAAAAATACAAAAAACTAGCCAAGCGAGGTGGCAGGCGCTTGTAGTCCCAGCTACTCGGGAGGCTGAGGCAGGAGAATGGTGTAAACCCGGGAGGCGGAGCTTGCAGTGAGCTGAGATCC
The DNA here is from genome assembly GCF_009764315.1 of Trachypithecus francoisi. NCBI lineage: Eukaryota > Metazoa > Chordata > Mammalia > Primates > Cercopithecidae > Trachypithecus > Trachypithecus francoisi. Next base: position 23,327,376 of record NW_022681466.1, on the reverse strand, counting down.
AGCCACTGCACTCCAGCCTGGGCGACAGAGTGAGACTCCGTCTCAAAAAAAAAAAAAAAAAAAAAAAAAAAAAATATATATATATATATATACATTTTCTTCAAAAGCATGATTTTAATGATTGCATTTATTTATCTAAAAATCATTTAGATTTTTTGTTTCCATGTTTACTTTTAAAAATAATTCATAAGAGATAAATTGTTATGCCGCTAAGTATGTGTGGTAGAGATGAGAGTAGAATCCCCTGGAATAGGACGCTTCAAAAATTCTAGGTTAAAAATTCCCCCTTCTGAAATAGCCAGGTGTGGTGCATACCTGTAGTCCTAGCTACTCAGAAGGCTGAAGTGGCAGGATTGCCTAAGACTGGGAGTTCGAGGCTGCAATGAGCTATGATCACACCACTTCACTCCAGCCTGGGCGACAGAGGGAGACCTTGTCTTCTCTCTCTCTCTCTCTCTCTCTCTCTCTCTCTCTCTTTTTGAGACAGGGTCTTGCTCTGTTGCCCAGGCTGGAGTGCAGTGGTGTGATCACTGTTCACTGCAGTGTCGACCTCCCTGGCTCTAGTGATCGTCCCCCTCCCACCTCAGCCTCCCAAGTAGCTGAGACTACAGGTGTGCACCACCAAGCCTGGCTAATTTTTTGTATTTTTGGTAGAGATGGGGTTTTGCCATGTTTCTCAGGCTGGTCTCAAACTCCTGGGCTCAAATGATCCTCCTGCCTCGGCCTCCCAAAGTGCTAGGATTACAGGCGTGAGCCACCAGGCCCAGCAGACACTGTGTCTTAAAAAAAAAAAAAAAAAAAAAAAAAAAAAGCCGGGCACGGTGGCTCAAGCCTGTAATCCCAGCACTTTGGGAGGCCGAGACGGGCAGATCACGAGGTCAGGAGATCGAGACCATCCTGGCTAACACGGTGAAACCCCGTCTCTACTAAAAAATACAAAAAACTAGCCGGGCGAAGTGGCGGGCGCCTGTAGTCCCAGCTACTCGGGAGGCTGAGGCAGGAGAATGGCATAAACCCGGGAGGCAGAGCTTGCAGTGAGCTGAGATCCGGCCACTGCACTCCAGCCCAGGCGAGAGCGAGACTCTGTCTCAAAAAAAAAAAAGGACCCATTGTTAGGAGGAAATAAAAGTGGGCCTTTTAAGGTGCCCGAAATATTCCATGTTTTGATCAAGGTGGTGCTTATGTGCGTGTATACATGTGTAAAAATTCATTAAACTAAACATTCAAGATTCGTGTGTTTTACTTTTAAATTTTTAACACTGCGCTCCCACCCCCTGAAAGCCTGTATCTGTTTATAAAGAAAAAGAACAATGCAGGAAATAGGTGGAGGAAGCAAAGAAGGGGTGGAACCAACCAAAACAGGATTGGTTCACCCCTTCCTAGGATATTATCTTTGGTTCAGAGACCAAAATATTTACCAAAAGTAAATATTTGACAGTTAGATGATGGGTGGGTGGGAGGGGGGAGTGCTTGGCCCTTCTTCCCAACCCCAACGCTAGCTAGCCCTTGTTAGATAGAGAGGATTTTTTTCCTATTATGGTTGCACTCCTGTGGCTTTGACCTTCTCCAATGAATAGAAGAGGGATAAAAATAGGGTAGAAAATATTTTAAAAGAGAAAATGAACAGATACGTAGCTGACTCATCTAATACTGTCATGTATTAGATGAAATAGAAATGGGATTTTAAAATATAAAAATAATTTTTTTCAGAAATAGATTGATTTTTTATTTATTTTGTAATCTACTTTCAGTTAAAAATACAACAGGCAGAATGTGGGGATTGCAAGGACAGCTGCTTTCGCAGGTGACAATAAGGACCTGAAGGGACTGGAGTGGAGTCTGGTGTCTGAGTCTGGTTTTATTAGCACTGTCGTGTGAGATCACTCAGGCTGCGTGCTGGCCAGAGCATGTGCTTAATCCTTGGCATGCTGAGGAGAGGGGGAAAAAAACCCTTTATGCTACTGGGCACCAGAGTTACTTCCTGTTTGTGCTTCAGATAGGGGACTGCTGCAATGGCTTCACACATTCATATTTAGTGGTGACTTCTTTTTTTTTAATTGTCATTTTATTCCTTTTTCACTTAAAATCAGGATAAAGTTGGATTTTTAATATTTTATAAAGAAAGACATGAGACACCTTTTCGTGTCACACACACACACACACACACACACACACACAAACCCACTGTGGATGTTTTACAAAACAGCTTTCCCTTTTCCAAGTATAACATGTATCCAATAAAGTATACTAATCTTAAGTGTATAGCTTGAAGTTACCTAGTTACCTAGATAACCACCATTCAGAATAAGATAGAAAACATTTCATTTCCTCTCTCCCTGTAGGTTCCCTCCAGACCCTTTCCAGTATAATATTCCAGAGGTAACTGCTTTTTTTTTTTTTCTTTTCTTTTTGGAGTGTGGCTCACTGCAACCTCTGCCTCCTAGGTTCAAACAATTCTCCTGACTCAGCCTCCTGAGTAGCTAGGATTACAGGTTCCCATCTGTAATGTAACCATGCCCGGCTAATTTTTCTATTTTTAGTAAAGACAGGGTTTCACCATGTTGGTCAGGCTGGTCTCGAACTCCTGACCCTAGGTGATCCACCTGCCTTAGCCTCCCAAAGTGCTGGGATTACAGGCGTGAGCCACCGTGCTCGGCCATGACTGCCATTCTGATCAGTCTCAAATCCCCACATCTATTGACATTGATTTGTTTTGGCTGTTCTTGAACTTTGTGTAAGTAGAATTACGCAGTGTGTACTCTTTGGGGTCTGGTTTCTTCCAATCAACAAAATGTCTGAGAGATTAATCCATGTTGTTGTGTATATTGGTAGTTTATTCTTTTTAATTGCCCTCTGCTATTCTATTGTATGGATACACCACAACTAGTTTATCCATTCATTTGTTGATGGACATTTGAGTTGTCTGTATTTTTGTCTATTACAAATAAAGCTACTATCAGTATTGAACAAGTCTTTCAGTGAACAAATTGAATCATTTCCTATAGAATTTCTGGGTTATAGGGTAGGCACTATATATGTTTAATTTACTCTGTGGTATTTTTAAAAGTTAATTATCCATATATCAGTCTCCAATCCCCACAAGCAAGTGGTCAGATTAAAGAACATGATTGATTACATTTGCTTGGATTTCTCTCTCTCTCTCTCTCTTTTTTGTAAGACGGAGTCTCATTGTGTCACCCAGGCCAGAGAGTGCAGTGGTGCAATCTCGGCTCACTGCAACCTCTGCAGGTTCAAGCAATTCTCTTGCCTCAGTCTCCCGAGTGGCAGTGATGTGTCACCACACACAGCTAATTTTTTCTATTTTTAGTAGAGATAAGGCCAGGCTGGTCTTGAACTCCTGGCCTCAGGTGATCCTCCCACCTTGGCCTCCCAAAGTGCTGGGATTACAGGTGTGAGCCACACACCTGGCCTCTTTCTTTCATTTCATTCTTTCTTTCTTTCACTTTCCAATAAGTTTTATTATTAGTCAAGTCATTATTCAGGGTCCCAGGGTGGGGATCATCATGTACCCAGGTCTCCTTTTACTGCGCTGGGAGAAGGATGAAGGACAGAGGAAAGGTGGGGTGCTGCCAGTTCAGATCTTCCCAGGGAAATGTGCCTTCTGCCCAGTGTTCGTCCCAGGCTGAGACTCAGGATATGGAAATGAGGGACTTGTGCACAGGCTGGTACCATTCACACACAGAGACATTGTCCCTTTTAGCAATCATTGCCTTCTCACAGAGGTGGAAGTCCAGGTAGTCCTGCAAGCAGTTCCTGGGCTGGTTCTGGTTGGGGAAGCTGCTGTCAAAGGGAGCAGTCTTGTAGTTTTTTTGTTTGTTTGTTTTTGAGATGGAGTCTCACTCTGTCACCCAGGCTGGAGTGCAACGGCACGATCTTGGCTCACTGCCACCTCCACCTTGCGGGTTCAAGCAATTCTCCCGCCTCGGCCTCCTAACTAGTATTTTTGTAGAGATAGGGTTTCACCAAGTTGGCCAGACTGATCTGGAACTCCTGACCTCAGGTAATCCGCCTGCCTTGGCCTCCCAAAGTGTGCTGGGATTACAGGTGTGAGCCACCATGCCCAGCCGGTCTTGATTTGGGTGTTTTTTTGTTTGTTTGTTTGTTTTTTAGTTAGGGTCTCACTGTGTCACCCAGGCTGCAGTGCAGTGGTGTGATCTTGGCTGACTGCAGCCTCAGCTTCCTGGTATCCAGTGATCCCACCGTCTCAGCTTCCCAAGTAACTGGGATTATAGGCATGTGCCACCATGCCCAGCTAATTTTTGTATTTTTAGTAGAGACGGGGTTTCACCATGTTGGCCAGGCTGGTCTCGAACTCCTGGCTTCAGGTGATCTGCCCACCTTGGCCTCCCAAAATGCTGGGATTACAGGTGTGAGCCACCGTGTGCTTAAAGACACCCCTGATGCCTCAGCAGAGATGCCAGTGTCTGACAGAACTGCTTAAATTTCTATCATGAGCTTGTTTTGAAGTCTTCATGGCCTGGATCCTTGGGACAGCAGAGATTTGCATTTGCTCATGGCAGAGCATCAAGACTCATGGCTCTGGTCCTCCCTATGATCTCCCTCCACTGACCCCAATCCTGGGACACAGTCACACCTACAAGTTATGCCCTTGTGGATCTCACCAGACTCCCCTAAATGCAAGCACAATGACTTGGGCAAAGAAGAGCTGTGACTGAGGTTAATGGTCAGGGTCAGCAGGGACCAGGGGCCAAAGGGGTTAGTGCCAGAAGGTAGAAGTGATTCTCCTGAGTCCTGATTTGGAATCTGAGTTATGACTCAGGAAATTTATTGCCCCATGGTCTTTTAACAAGAAGCAATCTATCTTCCCCGGCAGAACTTCCATTACTGGTGACAGGTGCCTGGAGCCAGCTTAGTAAAAACCATCATTTCAACCCCCAAAGCGAAGGCCCCACAGCGTGTTGGAATAGAATGCCAATTTCTAGCTCCGTATCATAATCTAGGACGTGGGGATAGTATTACGAGGCATTTTAAAATTCAAGAGGAAGGAAATTCAGTGCTATTTCTGCACTCTGGGTGCAGGGAGCATTAGCATCTTTATTTCACAGGTCAGACTCCCCTATTTCAGCAGGTTAATACAACTTACCGGCTCTTATCTGCTGCCGTGGGCTGGCCCTGCCCTGACCCAAGATAGAACTGCCTCGTTGCTCAGCAGCTGTGGCAGAATAGAATGAGTGCTGGACTTTGAACCAGTGGGTTGGGTTCAAGTCCTGCTGTGGTCCAGGGAAAAAGCCCTCTTATATAGGTATGATACTTTTTCATTTTCCAAGTACCTGTGTACTTCACATCTTTTATCTCATGTATGGTGAGGTACAGGGAGAGGGAAAGAATGTCCATTTTACAGAAAGGGTAAATGGATATTTTGAAGGCAGTTCCTTCTTGTTATTGGAGGTGAGAGGAGCCTCCCCTCATTGGTGTTTTTTTGTTTTTGTTTTTGTTTTGAGACAGAATCTTGCTCTGTCACCCAGGCTGGAGTGAAGTGGCATGATCTCAGCTCACCACAACCTCTGCCTCCGGGGTACAAGTGATTCTCCTGCCTCAGCCTCCTGAGTAGCTGGGATTACAGGTGCCCACCACCACACCTGGCTAACTTTTGTATTTTTAGTAGAGACAGGGTTTCACCACGTTGGCCAGGCTGGTCTCGAACTCCTGACCTCAGGTGATCCACCCGTGTTGGCCTCCTGAAGTGCTAGGATTATGGGTGTGAGCCGCTGCACCTGGCAGGCTTTTATTTTAATTTAATTTAATTTTATTTGAGATGGGATATTGCTGAGTCACCCTGGCTGGCATACAGTGGCACAATCATCACTCAACAGCAACCTTGAACTCCCAGTCTCAAGCGATCCTCCCCCTCCCTCTTTGGAGTAGCTAGGACTACAGGTGCATACCACCACGCTTAGCTAAATTTTTGTATTTTTTGTAGGGTTTCCCTATGTTGCCCAGGCTGGTCTCGAACTCCTGGGTTCAAGCGATCCGCCAGCCAGCCTTCTAAAGTGCTAGGATTACAGGCGTGAGCCACTGCACCTGGCCCCCTCATTGGCTTTTGTCTCCAAATCTTTTCTGTGCAGCTTTGAGAGCAGCTCTGAGAAATTTGGATGGGAGGGAGAGGAATCATGGGGGAGACTGTTCCTGGAGCTCTATCAGGATTGAGCCAGGTTTTCTGCCTCCATAGAGCTTCTCTATCAGTGTGGTCTTCCAGGGGACCTTCCTGGCTGAATTATTCAAACTGTTAGTGAACTTTCTGTGTCACACAGGCCTGGGTGTGCTTAGGCACAGTAAAAGGGAAATCTAAGCAAATGATATGAATGGTCAATAATTGGCCACACAATTGAACAAAGTGCATTTTTAGCACGTTGGTAGACATCCCATTGAAAATGCTTGGCATGGAAGCATGGGAATTGAGGAAACTGGTTACTTAGACATGACAATGGCAGAGATCCCCCTAAGGGGTGAAGTTGAAGGATAATTTACAGCTGCATCAGAGCAAAACATCTATGATTTTATGAGTTTTGGTTTCTATCTTAATGATCTGCCGCATTTGACATGGTTGCCATGGAGTGTCAGATGTTTCACAATGAATGTGGATGATTTAATGTTCTTTGACAATTTATAGCAGTTAAATAAAACTGCCCTAAAAAGTTTTGTCCCTCTGGGAGTTTGGGGAGCACATGCTGTGTCCCTCTTCTTGTCCCTCTTTATCCTGGCAGCTACCTGATTATTTTCTTCTGCCTCTTCTCCCCTTTATAAAATATTTGGATAAGTAACACAAACTCATCTAAATTTCCAGTTGTTTTAATACCTCAGTAACGTGTAGAAAACTAGCCTGTGTATCTAATTGAATTTTTCATCTAGATGTTTGGTGCCACGTGGTCTGAGGCTTGGGAGAGCTGAAAACCTGGTTGTCAGGGGCCCTTGCGGAGTATGTGTACATTGTGCCCAGCCCAACCGGCATTGGGCTGGGCATAATGGCTCACGCCTGTAATCCCAAAGGGAGGCAGAGGTGGGTGGATCACCTGAGGTCAGGAGTTGGCCATCAGTGTGGCCAACATGGTGGAACCCTGTCTGTACTGAAAATACAAAAATTAGCTAGGCTTGGTGGCACACACCTGTAATCCCAGTTACTCAGAAGGCTGAGGCAGGAGAATCACTTGAACCTGGGAGGCAGAGGTTGCAGTGAGCCTAAATTGCACCACTGCACTCTAGTCTGGGTGACAGAGTGAGATGTTGTCTCAAAAAAAAAAAAAAACAAACAAACAAACAAAAACAAAGGTAAGAATAAAAACAAAAAAATAAAACCAGTGTTGCTTCATTCCCAGATTGGCCAAAGGTGGGGCTCACTCGGCCTTAGAGACGGAACTACTTTCTGGGCTTTGGACCTAAGAATCAACTGTCTCCCTTCCTAATGCCCTTTCTCCGAACGGTAAGCCATGGCTCTAAAACAGAGGAGTCCCCATTCACGTGTAAAGCCACAAGGGATTCCCCAGAGGAGCAGCTCCTTCAACCCAGGTGTGAGTAACCAGAGACTGTTGTTTCATTTTAGAGATGATTTAGATGATAGATGCAAGCCCTTTCTCAATAAAAACATTTTATTTGTCCCCCAGAAGGTTTCCTTGGAAGCATCTCAATATGCCCCATATACTATTTTTACTCTGAATGTTTCCATGGCCCAGAATCATATTTGGCACAGCTGTTAGGTATAAGTGTGATTCTGGGCTGAGGGGTCTTCCTCCAACTTGGCAAGGGTTTTTCCAGTGGCTGGGCTGAGGGTGCCATCTCTGCCACCTCAGCTCATTAAAGAGGCAGATGGGCCAGGCGCGGTGGCTCACGCCTGTAATCCCAGCACTTTGAGAGGCCAAGGTGGGCGGACCACCTGAGGTCAGGAGTTCAAGACCAGCCTGACCAACAAGGAGAAACCCCGTCTCTACTAAAAATACAAAATTAGCCAGAGGTGGTGGTGCATGCCTGCAATCCCAGCTACTTGGGAGGCTGAGGCAGAAGAATTGCTTGAACCCGGGACGCAGAGGTTTCAGTGAGTTGAGATCGCGCCATTGCACTCCAGCCTAGGCAACAAGAGTGAAACTCCGTCTCAGTAATAAAAAAAATGAGGCAGATAAGGCTCACTCTGTAGTTTCTACCATACCTCAATCTATATCCTCAGCTCCCTAAAAGCAGAAAACTGCAGCACTGTAGGAGAATCTGGTTAGAAAGGCAAGTGGGAATGAAGCATTTCCTCTACTTGGCTTGAATCTCCAATGGGAGAACAGAGCCTAGTAATGATACATCATCAATTCCTAGTTACCTGAAATAAAATGTTCTGCCCTGGACTTCTCTTGGTTTGGCTAATCTTTTTCTCTTCTCTTCTCTTCTCTTCTCTTCTCTTCTCTTCTCTTCTCTTCTCTCTTCCCTTCCTTTCCCTTCCCTTCCTTTCCCTTCCTTTCCCTTCCCTTCCCTTCCCTTCCCTTCCCTTCCCTTCCCTTCCCTTCTCTCCTCTCCTCTACTCTCCTCTCCTTTCCTCCCCCCTCCCCTCCCCTCCCCTCCCCTCCCCTCCCCTCCTCTCTTCTTCTCTCCTCTCCTCTCTCTTTTTTCCTTTCTTTCTCTCTTTCGATGGGGGTCTCACTATGTTGCCCAGGCTAGACTTGAACTCCTGCACTCAAGCGATCCTCCTGCCTCAGCCTCTTGAGTAGCTGGAACTACAGGTGTGTACTATTGCACCCAGTCTTGGCCAGTCTTGATCCACACTGTTGACATCAATGACTTTATCCTCTGAACCTGACTCTTCTGTTGTCCTCAGCCCCGCCGTGGTTGACTTCTTCTAAACGCAGGGAGCTAGAAGTCAGAGAAATATGTGATCTTGCTTTCTCTGCCATGATCTTCCAAAGAGGCACTAGGGTACGATTGAGAGTTATGAAATTCAGCAGACCCTCTTTAGTCAGCCTTCATGGTATGTTGTCTGGTAAACTGACTTCAGGATAGAAGGTATGGCACAAGTGCCTAACTGTTCATAGGTGCTGGACAAATGTTGGTTGAATGAATAAATAAATGAGGAGTGAATAAATCAATATATTCCAAGGATGTCACCATACAGTTACAGAGTTACTATGCGCTGAAATTGCATTCCTAAGTGAAATGATATATTACTTTTATAATAAAGTAAAAGTTTATCTGACGTATAGTTGTCTTTCATTGGTAATCAAGAGATAAGATTTATAGCATTTCATGAAATGCCTGTCCTACCACCCGCACCTTCTCTCCTTGGTCCTGTATGTCATTTCTTTATCCCAAACACTTCACTGTTCCCTTCTCCAAAGCCTTCAGTATGAGGCCTGAGCTCTGATGGGCCCCAGGGCCATATAAGATCAAATTCCTATCTGTCTTTTCAGGCTTAATACCTCACACTGTGCAGTCCTTCATTGTGAGGACTTCATGATGTTGCCTCATTTAATCCTTCTAATAATGCAGGAGATAATTTTTATCCCGTTCCACAGACGAAGAACTGACTAGCTAGTAGGATTAGACCCAGGACTTAAATCCAGGTGGATGATCCCGGTTCTCTATGTTTCCCACTGCACACACTGCCCCTCCAGCTGTATCCTTCCCCAACCCCGTGGGCTTCTGCCTTTCACTTCCTTGTATATGCCATGTGCCAGAACTTTCTCACCTTGAGTCTCTGTCCACATGAAACCCTCCACTTCCCCAGCTCTGTGTGTGCAGAATCCCATCCATTCTGCGAAGTTCAGCTCAGGCACCATCCCCATCATGAGTCCTCAAGGTTGGATTTAATCTCCTCCCTCTTCTGTGCTCTCATTGTTCCTTGATTTTACTTATTTTATTTATTAGTTTTTTTTTTTTTTTTTTTTTTTGAGACAGAGTCTTGCTCTGTCGCCGGGGCTGGAGTGCAGTGGCCGGATCTCAGCTCACTGCAAGCTCCGCCTCCCGGGTTCACGCCATTCTCCTGCCTCAGCCTCCCGAGTAGCTGGGACTACAGACGCCCGCCACCTCGCCCGGCTAGTTTTTTGTATTTTTGAGACAGGGTCTTGCTCTGTCACCCCAGGCTGGAATGCAGTGGCACAAACCATGACTCACTGCAGCCTCAACATCCTGGGCTCAAGCAAACCTCCTATCTCAGCCTCCCATGTAGCTGAAACTACAGGCACACACCACCACACCATGCCCCGCTAATTTTTTATTTTTTGTGCAGACAGGGTCTCACTATGTTGCCCAGGCTGTTCTCGAACTGCTGGACACAAGCGATCCTCCTGCCTTGGCCTCCCAAAGTTCTGGGATTACAGGGATGAGCCACCATGCCTGGCTGACTTTACTTATTTAAAAATATTCAGCCCTCTATAGCATGGCTGAATGTGGATGAGCCTGTTGGGCTTTGTCACTAGACTGTCTTCAGATCCTTGAATACGGGGATAGTGATTGTGTCTTGTTCACCCGTGTATGTTCCACAGTGCCCAGCAGGCACATAGCACACGGTAATCACTCCATAAACACCCGTTAATAAAATCATGTTTTGATTATCAAGTGAAAAAAGAAAGTGCAGAATGGAATTATGGTAGTCTACCTTTTGTGTAGTAAGGGAAAAATAGGAATATATTATCACAATAATTTTCATTTGCATAAAGACACTCTGGAAGGACATAGAAGAAACTAATCACAATGGTTTCCCCTTTCAAAGCACAACGGAGAGACCAGGAGAGGTGGAGACAGTGTGAGAGAAAGATTTTTTTACTTTATACATTTTTATAGTTTCTTAAAATCATGAGAATATATTTATTAAAAAATAAAAAGATAGCTGAAGTGGTTTAGACATCAGGGCTGTTTTTGATGCTGTCCCTGCACTTGTGACATAGCAATATCCACAAAATGTCATTAGCCTATCAACTCTATGGCAGTGGCAGGGCTGCCCCTGCATAAGGTGATAAAACTTTACTTGATATATCGAAGGCCAGGCAGTGAGTGGGAAGAGAGGGAGGGAGAGAAACAGAAGGGAAAGGGAGGGGTAAGAGAACAGAGTGAAATATGGGGAGAAAGAAAGAGAAGCGAGAGACTGGAAAAAAGATGGAGACAACAGAGGGAAAAAGGAGAAAATCAGACTTAAGAAGATCGATAAAAAAAGAGAGAATGAGAGAGAAAGCATGTGCCTGGGAAAGGCTTGGAGGGAAACTCCAAAATCAGGCCACTTCCAAAAAACTCACACACTGGGTGAGACAAGCCCATCTCGCCAGAGGCCTGGCTGGACTGTGAGATGAGGATGAGGCTCCACATTGAAGGAGCAGAGTGTCATCAAACGTATGGTCCCAGCTGCCCCACAGATGTGGGCAGCCCTCCCTAGTACCACCTGTACAGCATGAAGCATCAGATAGAGGCAGGGTCCTCCGGGCTTCCATGGATCTTCTCAGGGCCCAATCCCAGTTTACCTTCAGGAGTTGATTTCCCAAGGGCAGGTACCTTTGGCAGCCTGAATCATGTGACCTCTGGGGATAGTGTAGTCCATCAGAAACACATCTGTCCTGCTATTGGTAATGGGGGTGATTGCCAGAGGACTACCCCTGGCTTCAGGTTCCTTGCTTAACAACTCTGGGGAGGTGTGGCTCGTACAGTCTTGGCTCCAGAATCTCCCTTCCTGGGTGGAGAGGGTTTTGAAAAGGAAGAGAGAGGGCTAGGGCAGGAGTTAAAGTTGGTGGTGGGAGAATTCTGGCCTTAAGGATGGATGTCCAGTTCCAGACAGGATGAGGCTCTCTGCTCTCCACTATGGACAGTTTCCATTCAATTGGCAGAACATCTGCAAAAGAGAAATTCAACAGCATCTTGTTAAAAGGGGTTAAAAAAAAAAAGTTGCATTCTTTTGCCCAGGATGCCCTCCCTAACTAAAACCAGCTAGGAAGTTCTCTTCTGTCACCCATCACCTGGGTGCCTGGCTTCTATCCCCTTCTACATATTTCTCTCAGTGAAAGTCCTGTCCTCAGGCTACACACTGGATTTTGGGTGGAGGGGACATTTATTTCCTAGGGCTTTTGAAGCCTTTCCACTCCTCCCTTTGGAGACGACAGAGAGAGTTGCCTAACTGCTAATGGGAGAATGTGGACCCCAAAAACCTCTGAACGCAGGTAAGATCGTGTGTTCCTCCATTTAAATCTTACATGGTTTATACCTCCTTGAGCTTTTGGGAATAACAGACACTAGTCTTCTACGACCATATACTTCTCAGCTTTGTCTTTAGAGGCTTTGGTTCTTCTCTGATTATCTGTGTCCTTACTGAGGCTGACTCCGCAGATTGTCTCCACTCTAGACCACAAGGATGCTGATCAGATTCATGTTTTCTCTGATCTCTCCCTTGACCTCCGAGCTCTTATTTCCTGCAGTCTTGAAAACTCCTTCTATCCTTCCTGTCCTGCCCTTGCTCTCCTCGGAGGTCTGCTGGGGAGGTGCTCTCCTCTGAGGAAGGAAGGCTTCTGAATGGTTAAGATAACTTTTCTTTAAAGATATACTCGACCTGCCTTTGTGGACCCAGCTGTCAAGGGCAGCACTGTGTCTGGATATGAGCTGTATTTGCCAAGATGTAGCATGAAGCCGAGTTGGGGAGGATATGGGGAGCAGCGTGAAGAGGGAGCAGGATTAGAGGAGCAGGAGACTCTAGATGAACACCCTAGATTTGATTTCTATCTCTGCCCCAGTCCTCTGACCAGTTGGACCCAACATCTGGATGTAAGCTGAAAAAAAAAAAAAGAAATGGAAAAACGAGCTCATAATCCAGACATTTGGTTTGCATGCCACTGAACATCTGGACACCGGAAAATATCTGGTTTGGGAACTGTGACATTCAGTTTCCTTCAAATTTTTGGAAACCTGTAGTCATATTGGATTGCTTGAAGAACTTAAACACATCTTTAACTCTTGCACATCTTTAGAGGATCATTATCTAGCTAATTCATACTTTTCAAGACTTCACAGCAGGTAAAGGAAAAATCCACAGTCCAAGAGATTCAGATCACTGAGTGTGGTTGGGGAAGACATGACCTCTATTTACTTCAGAGGACAAAGAGAAATCTCTAGAGAGCAGTCTTCCCCTTCTCTCCCCACTCCCACCATTCAGGATATGTATTGGAACATCCTCTCCTTTGTCCATCAGGCAAATGAAATCCCAGGCAGACTGGTGCTTGGATACCAGGGCAGCGATGAAGCCTGAGTTCGTTGACTTTAATAAGCTCTGCTTTATTGGCCATCCAGTAACCACCTAAGGAGCTGGTCCAGGAAATGAGGCAGGATCCAGGCCACTCTGGGCTCCGTGCAGCCTTCTTTTTCCAGGACACTGCTTATCTTGGCTTTGGAGTGGTTTTCCCAGCCCATCTCTGACCTGACGCAGAACATAATCATTAGCTCTCTTGCCCAAATTGTCAGTTTTTCTGTAACAGCATGATTCTTCTCCTCCTCCGGGAGGAGGCCAGGGCCCACCCTGGGATAGAGATGACCTTGTCCAAATGGTCTTGGGAAGTTTGGGCCCAGCGGGAAGATGCTGAGAAGGTCTGACTCTGATGGGCAACATCTTCCTAAATGCCAGTTGAATAGCTTTGTAGATGCCTGCAGCTTCTCAGTTCCTTCTCCTACTAATTCCTCTCAGAATCCTCAGAACAACTGACGACATTGTTATCATTTTTCTCATTTTGCAGGCAAAGAGACTGGGGCTCAGGGAAGTCACACACAATCGGCCTAAAGTCACGCAGCTCTTTAGCACTGGAATTGGGGTCTGAACCTGGACTGCCTGATTTGAAGCCTTGTGCTCTCCATTCTACCCTGAGGTGCACAATATTCACTGTAGAGACAGGACCAGCCTTCGTGAGGCAGGAGTCAATAGCTAAATGTGAGAGGAAAAAGAGAAGTGAGTTGGGGTAGTTATGGGAGGCTTTCATGAAGAGGTGCTACTTGGGCCTCAAAGGAAAAGCAGGATTTGGCTAGAGGAAGGGGAAGGCATTTCAGCCAGTGAATGGTGTGAGCAAAAAATGTAGGCAGAAATGGGCATGGGCAGTTCACAGCCCAACAGGAGAGTTGATTGCTTAACTGGTATTCTTTTTTTAATGCTTTAATTGGTATTATTGACTAATTGGTATTCTTTATTTTATGCTTGAGTTTTATTTGAAATGCTCCTTTTCTATAAAATCATCTAAATATTTAACAAATAATTTGGAACTTTTGACAGCATTCTAAATATAAACTTTTAAATATTCCTTCTAAACAAAAATATTCTTTCTAAAACCGAAAATGTGTGTGAAATAGATTTTTTTCCAAACCAGAACAGATATTCCCTTGCTTGAAATGCTATTTCTTTTTAATTATTCGTATTCTGATTCCAAATAATAACCAGAAATGGGAGGAACGGAAAAATCCACAAATGGACCCCATGGAAAAGAGTTAGCTTTTGGCTACATCTGGAGAGCTCCAACACCTGATTAAAACTATAACAGACACAGGATCTTTTCCTGCCCCATATATCTCCTTGATCTCCCTCACTTCAACACTAGTGGAGCCAGATGCAACACAGAAAATAAAGGGGAACTGAGTGCTGCAGTCCCAGCTATTTATGATAATATAGCGAGTCTCTAGCTCTAAAAATAAATAGAAAAGAAAGAGGGAGACAGGGGAGGAGAAAAGAGTAAGGAGGGGAAATAGTAAAGAAGTTAACCAAGACTCCCAAGACCCCCACTTTCTACCATAGATATAGATAGGCCCTGAGATAGGTCCAAGTTTGGGAGGGCAAAAGATTAGATTGGACAAGAGTTCAGAGGATTGATGTTAATACAAACAAACATACAAGCACATATTTATAACTGAAAGGGATTGAAAAGGCTATGAATCTGCCTAAAATTTCATCTAGAAGAATGAGGCCACAGGCCAGTTTGAAAGGGATAGTCGTGAGAACGAATAAAATTGCTTTCTGCTTGCCCTCTTGTGAGTTTGCCTTGTTTAAAATCAGAGAGACAGAGAATTCCACTCCAGGAAAACAGAGGAGCTGTACTTCTCCCTATTCCTCCTCCTAAATACAGCTAAGAACTCTGGACATTGTCTATAAAACAGACATTAGAAGACTAGGAAAGATACAAAGACGGCAGACAGGCTGTGGACCTGGGCTGAGGAAAACATGGTGGTGCATTCTCTCGATTTTCATATATCCAAGGCTTGGAGCAGCAACCCAGAGATGCCAATGGGTTCAGACAGGAGGAGAAGAAGAAGAAGGAGAAGGAGGAGCCTGAATAAAAGCCTGCTCTCACTAGCCAAAAGACTAGGAAAGGGACAGCCCAGCAAGACAGAAAACTTTGAAGACAATAACTGTTCTGCTCCAATCAAACACTACAGAAAAAACTGTGGTCCCACCCACACCAGCAAAGGTCGAGGGAGAAGCTGAGACTTTCACGCTGTTGAAGGCAAAGCTGTAACAAGGCCCCCCAGCACCTCTACTGGGCGGTGTCAGAGGAGGCCATGTAGAGATCAGGGACTTTTATCCTTGTAGGCCTGTATCCACATCCCTGGGTCCCACCCCCACCTCCCCAGTGTAAACCAATGTCAATGGAAACTACATGGGAAACCTACTCTTCACCTGGAAGCAATGAGATGTCCTTTTCCCTTTGCACTAGAGTAGAGACCTAGTAAAGAGGCAGGACTTTCACCATTATGTAGTAGTAACAAGGCTATCCCCACTATGATATCAGCAGAAACCATGTGGGGAGGCAGAACTCCCACCCCGACCAGCAGTAATGAGAAATACCCACTCCTTCAAGTGTCAATGGAGGCCAAGTGGAGAAGCTGGACTTCTACCTCTACCTGGCAATAAAGAAGTAACAGTCCCCCACCCGTCCTGTGTAGGAGCAGGGTCAGAGAAAACCAGCTAAGACTGAAGACTTAAATAAGATCCAGAGCCTATAAAATAATATGAGATATCTAGATATCAATTGAAAATCACGCATGATACCAAGAATCAGAAAAATCTCAAACTGATTTTAAAAAAGACAATCAACAGATGCCAATACAAAGATGACAGATGTTAACATTATCTGACAGACTTTAAAGCAGCCATCATAGAAATGCTTCAACAAGTAATTAAGAACACACTTGAAACAAAGCAAAAAAAAATAGAAAGTATTAGTAAAGAAACAGAAAATATAAAGAAGAGCTAAATGGAATGTTTAAACCTGAAAAACATAATAACCAAAGTAAAAAAAACCTCAGTAAATGGACTAAACAGTAGAATGGAGGGGACAGAGGAAAGAACAAGTGAACCTGAAAATAGAATAATTAAAAATCACTCCATCTGAAAAACAGAGAGAAAACAGTTTGAAGAAAATGAAAAAAGTCACATGGACCTGTGGAACTAGATGAAAAGATCTAAAATTCATGTAATCAGAATCCTGGAAGAAATGAGAAAGAGGGCACAACTAAAAAAAGTACTCAAGAAATAATGGCTGGCCAGGCACAGTGGCTCACGCCTGTAATCCCAGCACTTTGGGAGGCTGAGGTGGGTGGATCATTTGAGGTCAGGAGTTTGAGACCAGCCTAGCCAACATGGTGAAACCCCGTATCTAATAAAAATGCAAAAATTAGCCAGGTGTGGTGGCAGGTGCCTGTAGTCCCAGCTGCTCAGGAGGCTGAGGCAGGAGAATCGCTTGAATCCAGGAGGCAGAGGTTGCAGTGAGCCGAGATCGCGCCATCGCACTGTAGTCTGGGTGGCAGAGTGAGACTCCATCTCAAAAAGGAAAAAAAAACAAAACAAAAAACTCCCCAAATTTGGCAAAAAAGAGCCCCATTAGCCTACAGATTCAAGAAGCTGAGTGAAAAGGATAACACATCAAAACAGGATAAACTCAAGAAATACATACCAAGATATATTAAAGTCAAACTTCTAAATATTAGAGGCAGGCCAGGCATGATGGCTCATGTCTGTAATCCCAGTAATTTGGGAGGCCGAGGCAAGAGGATCACTTGAGCCCAGGAATTCAAGATCAGTCTGGGTAACAGTGAGACCCTGTTTCTACAAAATTAAAAAAATAAAAATAAAAAAATAAAAATTAAAGGCAAAGAAAACTCTTGAAAGCAGCAAGACAGAAATGATGCTTTACCTGTAGAGAAAAATAATTCAAACAACAGCAAATTTTTAAAAAGAAACCATGGGGGTCAGAAGGAAATAGCACAATATTTTCAAGTGCTGAAAGAAAACAAATAGTCAACCCAGAATTCTATTGCCTGTGAAACTGTATTTCAGAAATAAAGAGTAAAGCAAGATATTCTCAGATGAAGAAAAACTAAGAGAATTTGTCACAAGCAGACATACCCTAAAAGAATGCTAGATAAATTTCTCTAAAAAGAAAGAAAACAAACATCAGGAAGGGAGAAAGAACATAGTGAGCAAAGACATGGGTAAATATAAAACACTTTTCTTCTTCTTCTTTTTTTTTTTTTATTATACTGTAAGTTCTGGGGTACAGGTGCAGAATGTGCAGGTTTGTTATATAGCTATACACATGCCATGGTGGTTTGCTGCACCCATCAACCCATCATCTGCATTAAGTATTTCTCCTAATGCTATCCCTCCTCTAGCTCCCCACTCCCCAACTGGCCCTGGTGTGTGATTGCCCCGCCCCGTCCATGTATTCTCATTGTTCAAAAACACGTTTTTTCTTCTTCCCCATCCCTTCCCTTCCCCTTCCTTCTCCTCCTCCTCCTCCTCCTACTCAATATAGGGTCTCACTCTGCCACCCAGACTAGAGGGCAGTGGCACAATCTTGGCTCACTGCAACCTCCGTCTCCTAGGTTCAAGCTATTCTCATGCCTCAGCCTCCTGAGTAGCTGGGATTACAGGTGCCCACCACCACACCTGGCTAATTTTTGTATTTTTAGTAGAGACAGATTTTTGCCATGTTAGCCAGGCTGGTTTCAAGCTTTCTGACCTCAAGTGATCGGCCCACATCATCCTCCCCAAGTGCTGGTATTACAGGTGTTAGCCACCATGCCCAGCCTCCTTTTCTTCTTCTTCTTTTTTTTTTTTTTTTTTTTTGAGACTGAGTCTTGTTCTATCACCAGGCTGGACTGCAGTGGCACTATCTCAGCTCACTGCAACCTCTGCCTCCCGGGTTCAAGTGATCCTCATGCCCCAGCCTCCCGAGTAGCTGGGATTATAGGCGCCCACCACCATGCCTGGCTAAGTTTTTTTGTATTTTTAGTAGAGACGGGGTTTTGCCATGTTGGCTAGGCTAGTCTTCAACTGATCTCAAGTGCCTGCCTTGGCCTCCCAAAGTGCTGGGATTACAGGCGTGAGCCACCTCATCTGGCCTCCTTTTCTTCTTGAGTTTTCTTTCTTTCTTTTCTTTTCTTTTATTTATTTCTTTTTTTTTTTTTTTGAGACAGTCTTGCTCTCTAGCCAGACTGGAGTGCAATGGGTGTGATCTCGGCTCACTGCAACTCTGCATCCCAGGTTCAAGCGATTCTCCCGCCTCAGCCTCCCAAGTAGTTGGAACCAGAGGCATGCACCACCATGCCCAGCTGTTTTTCCATTTTAGTAGAGACAGCATTTCACCATGTTGGCCAGGATGGTCTCGATCTCCTGACCTTGTGATCCGCCCACCCCGGCCTTCCAAAATGCTGGGATTACAGGCATGAGCCACTGCACCTGGCCTCTTCTTGAGTTTTCTAAATTATTTTTGATAGTTGAAGCAAAAATTACAATACAGTCTGTTGCGGTTCTAAAAATATGCAGAGGAAATATTTAAGGCAATCATATCATAAATGAAGGTGGGCAAAGGGATGTAAAGAGAAGTAAGATTTCTTTTTTTTTCTTTTTGAGACAGGGTCTCACTCTGTTGCCCAGGCTGTAGTGTAGTGGCATGATAATGAGTCACTGCAGTCTCGACTTTCTAGACTTAACTGATCCTCCCATCTCAGCCTCCCGAGTAACTGGGACTACAGGCACACCACCACACCCAGCTAATTTTTAAACATTTTTACAGACAAGGTCTCACTATGTTGCCCAGGCTAATCTTGAACTCTAGGTCCAAAGGATCCTTCCATCTGGGCCTCCCAAAGTGCTAGAATCACAGGCGTGAGTCACCACATCCAGCTTGGGAGGTAAGGTTTCTATATTTCACTTTAACTGGTAAAATCAGTACACTGTATTAAGCCATGTACATACAGTGTAATACCTAGATAAGTCACTTAAAAAGTTACATGTAGGCCAGGTTTGGTGGCTCACATCTGTAATCCCAGTACTTTGAGAAGCCGAGGCGGGTGGATCATGTGAGGCCTGTAATTCGAGACCAGCCTGGCTAACATCTCTACTAAAAATACAAAAATTAGCTTGTCGTGGTGGTGCCTGCCTGTAATCTCAGCTACTTGGGTGGCTGAGGCATTAGAGTCACTTGAACCCAGGAGGCAGAGGCTGCAGTGAACTGAGATTGTGACACTGCACTCCAGCTTGGGCGACCGAATGAGACCCCCCACTCAAAAAAAAAAAAAAGTTACACGTAAAGAAATACCCCCAAATACTACAGATAAATTAAAAAAAAAAAAAAAGATTCTAAAGAAAATATTCAAGTAGCCCACGGGAAGGTAGGGAGAAGAAAATAGAAAAATGAAAAGTGGACTGGGCACGATGGCTCCTGTCTGTAATCCCAGCACTTTGGGAGACTGAGGCAGGTGGATCACTTGAGGTCAGAAGTTCAAGACCAGCCTGGCCAACAATGAAACCATGTCTCTACTTAAAATACAAAAACTAGCCAGGCATGGTGGCAGGTGCCTGTAATCCCAGCTACTCAGGAGGCTGAGGCACGAGAATCACTTGAACCCGGGAGGTGGAGGTTGCAGTAAGCCGAGATCATGCCACTGCATTCCAGCCTGGGAAATAGACCAAGACTCTGTCTCAGGACCAAAAAAAAAAAAAAAGTGGAGAAAACAAACATAAAACAAAAAAATAAAACAGCAGGCTTATTCCCTAACATATCAATAGTTACATTGAATGTGAATGGTCTAAATGCAATTAAAAGATTGATATCTAATTAAAAGATAGAGATTGATAGAGTGGATTAAAAAACATGACCTAACTAGATGTGGTGTGTAAGAAAGTCACTGTAAGTATAGCAATAAAGGTAGGTTGGAAGTAAAAAGATGAAAAAAGATATGTTACATAAACATGAAACAAAATAAAGCAGGAGTGGCTATACATATATATATCGTGTATGTATATATATGTCAGATAAAGTGGGCTTCAAGCAAAGAAACTTTTCTAGAGACAGAGACACTGTACAATGACACAAGAGAAGTGAGAAAACAAATCATCCTAAATGTGTATGCACCAAACAACAGAACTGCAATCCATATGAAGCCAAAACTGATAGAATTGAAGGAGAGATAGAAAAATCTGCAACTGTGGCTGAAGACTTCAATCTTCCTCTTTTAGTAGTTGATAGGAGAGCTAGACAGAAAATCAACAAGGATATAGAAGAGTTCAACAAAACCATCAACCAACAGGATCTAATAGAATATTTACAGAACACTCCACCCAACAACAGCAAAATGTTCATTGTTTTTGACTACTCAGGTAACATATTTCAAAATAGACCATATCCTGGGCCATAAAACAAATGAAAAACAACTGAATTAATACCAAGTGTGTTCTCTGACCACAATGGACTCAAACTAGAAATCAATAACAAAAAGATAACAGAAAAATTTCCATATGCTTGGAAACTAAACAACACACTTCTATGTACTTCATGGACCAAAAAGGGAAGTCTCAAGAGAAAATATATATGTATATATAAAAACTATTTTTATATACTATGTATATATACATCTATATAATGTATGTGTATATATAATACGTATATAAAAATACACATATATTATATATGTATATGTATTACATATATTATTATATATTATATAATAGTATGCTATTATATTATACTATTATATTATATTAATATATATTAATAGTATACTATTATGCTATTATATAATAGTATACATAGTACATATAATAATATATACATTTATTTATTTATTTATTTATTCTTTTTTTAGAGATGGGCTCTCGCTCTGTTGCCCAGGCTGGAACGCAGTGGCACTATCACAGCTCAGTGCAGCCTCAACCTCCCGAGTGTCTAGGACTACAAGAGCACACTACCATGCTTGGCTAATTTTTGGATTTTTTGTAGAGATGGGGTCTCCCTGTTTTGCCCAGGCTGGTCTCCAACTCCTGCACTCAGGTGATTCACCTGCCTCTGTCTCCCAAAGTGCTGACATTACAGGTATGAGCCACTGCATCTGGCCAAGGGAAATTGTAAAATACACTGAAGCAAGTGATATGAAAATATAATGTAACAAAATCTGTGGGACACAGATGAAGAAAATGTATAGCATTACATGCACATATTAGAACAGTAGAGGCTGGTATGGTAACTCATGCCTGTAATCCTAGTATTTTGGGGGGACAAGGTGGACAGATCGCTTGAGCCCAGGAGTTCGAGACCAGCCTGGGCAACATGGCGAAACTCCATCTCTACAAAAACACACACACACACACAAACAAACAAACAACAAAAACCCAAATACAAAAATTAGCCAGGTATGGTGGCGTGTCCTTGTGGTCTCAGCTACTCAGGAGGCTGAGGTGGCAGGATCACTTGAGCTGGGGAGATCAAGGCTGCGGGGAACTGAGATTGTGCCACTGCACTCCTCCAGCCTGGGTGACAGAGCGAGATCCTGTCTCAAAAAGAAAGAAAGGAAAAAAGAAAATAAATGAAAAGTAGGAAAGTCTTTATTAAATCAATGATCTAAGCTCATATCTCAAGAACCTGGGAAAAAAATAAATCCAAAGCAAGCAGAAGGAAGGAAATAATAAGAGCAGGGCTGGGCATGGTGGCGCATACCTATAATCCCAACAGTCTGGGAGACCAAGGTGGGGGAAGTGCTTGAGTTCAGGAGTTTGAGAGCAGCCTGGGCAGCACAGCAAGTCCCTGTTTCTAAAAAACATTAAAAATTAAAAATTAACCAATCACGGTGGTACACAGCTGTGGTCCCAGCTACTTGGGAGGCTAAGGTGGGAGGCTCAGTTGAGCTGAGGAGCTGGAAGCTGCAATGTGCTATGATCATGCCACTCCCCTCCAGCCTGGGCAACAGAGAAAGACTTTGTCTCAAAAAAAAAAAAAAAAAAAAAAAAAAATCCATGAAATTGAAAATAAAAAAAGAAACAAAATTGAAAAGAAAAAGAGAAAACCAACGAAACAAGGAGCTAATTATTTGAAAAGATCAATAAATCTCTAGCAAGACAGACAAATTTTAAAAGAGAGGAGAAATATATTAGCAATGAAAGAAGAGATATATGGACCCTGTAGGCGTCAAAAGGATAATAGGGAAACACTATGGAACTTAATAATAGGGAAATAAAGAGAAATAGAGAATTATCTTTGGAGGCCATTAGTCAGCCTCAGTAGGCCTCCCAAGCATTAATTAGGTCCTAATACTAGGAACCTGTAAATATTACCTTATATGGAAAAAGGGTCTTTGTAGATGTGATTAAGTAAGGATTTTGAGATGAGATTATCCTAGTAGACCTAAAGTGCAATGACAAATGTCTTTATAAGAGAGAGAGGGACTTGTGGACAAAAGAGAAGGGAATGCAACCATGGAGGCAGAGATTGAAGCAATGTGGCCACCAGCCAAGGAATGTTGGTTGCCACCAGAAACTTGAAGAGGCAAGAAATGAATTCTTCTATAGAGCTTCTGAAAAGTGTGTGGTCCTGCCAATGCCTTGATTTGACCATTGGTGCTGATTTTGAACTTCTGGCCTCCATAACGGTGAGAGAATAAATTTCTGTTCTTTCAAGTTATTAACTTGTGTTAATTTGTTGCAGCAGTCCCAGGAAATTGATATCCTCCAAAAAATCTCTACACACATAAATTTGGCAACTTAAATAAAATAAACCAGTTTCCCTGAAAATACAAACTACCTAACTCATCTAGTATGAGTTTTACATGTGTAGAGGTTTTTTTTTTTTTTTTTTTAGGGTATTAGTTTAAATTAGTTTAATTTTAGGGTATTAGTTTAATTTGAATAGCCCTATAACTATTAAGAAAATTGAATTTGTAATAAAAACCATCCTCCCTCCCTCTCAATATTTCCTGATCCAGATGGTTTCACTGGAGAATTCTACCAAACACTCAAAGAAGAATTTAATTCTTCACAATCTCTTCCAGAGAACAGAAGAGAGAAAATGTTTTCCAATTAATTTTATAAGGTTAATATTATCAAAACCAGATAAGGACAGTAGAACAAAAAGAAAACTATAGACCAATATCCTACATGAATATACAGGCAAAAATCCTTAACAGAATAGTAGCAAATGGACTCCAGCAATATAGAAAAAGGATTATATACTTGCATTTCAGGGATGCAAGGCTGATTCAATATTCAAAAATTGATCAGTAATCCACCATGTTAACAGTATAAAGAGGAAAATCCACATAATCATATCAATGATGCAGAAAAGACATTTGACAGAATTCAACACCCATTTAATAATTAAAAACAAAAACAAAAACAAAAAACTGGCGGGGTGTAGTGTAATCCCAGCACTTTGGGAGGCTGAGGCAGGCTGATTACCTGAGGTCAGGAGTTGGAGACCAGCCTGACCAACATGGAGAAACACCATCTCTACTAAAAATGCAAAATTAGCTGGGCGTGGTGGCGCATGCCTGTAATTCCAGCTACTCAGGAGGCTGAGGCAAGATAATATCTTGAACTCGGGAGGCAGAGGTTGCAGTGAGCGAAGATCGTGCCATTGCACTGCAGCCTGGGCAACAAGAGCGAAATTCTATCTCAAAAAACAAAAAACAGGCCGGGCGCGGTGGCTCAAGCCTGTAATCCCAGCACTTTGGGAGGCCGAGACAGGCGGATCACGAGGTCAGGAGATCGAGACCATCCTGGCTAACACAGTGAAACCCCGTCTCTACCAAAAAAAATACAAAAAAACTAGCCGGGCGAGGTGGCCGGCGCCTGTAGTCCCAGCTACTCGGGAGGCTGAGGCAGGAGAATGGCGTAAACCCCAGAGGTGGAGCTTGCAGTGAGCTGAGATCCAGCCACTGCACTCCATCCTGGGCGACAGAGCGAGACTCTGTCTCAAAAAAAAAAAAAAACCAAAAACCAAAAAACAAAAACAAACAAACAAACAAACAAACAACACCTGTCAAAAAATAGGACTACAGGGGAATGTCCTCAACTTGATAAGGAGCACCTGTGAAAAACCCACTAACATTATACTTAATGGTAAAAGACTGAGTGCTTTGCCCCTAATAGTGGAAATAAAGCACTGCTTTTATTCAACATAGTGCTGATACCTCCAGTCCGTGCAATAAGATAAGACAAGGAAAGAAAAGATTGGCAATGAAGAGGCAAAACTCTTCCTGTTTGCAGATGACGTGATTATATATAGAGAAAAATCTCAAGGAGTCTACAAAAACAAACAAACCTCCTAGAAATAAGTGAATTCAAGAATGTCACAGGATACAAGATAAACATGTAGGCTGGATGTGGTGGCTCATGCCTATAGTCCCAGCACTTTGGGAAACTCCATCTCTACAAAAAAAAAAAAACCCAAATACAAAAACTGGCCAGTTGTGGTGGCACATGCTTGTAATCCCGGCTACTTCGGAGGCTGAGGCAGGAGAATTGCTTGAGCCTGGGAGATCAAGGCTGCAAGAGCTGTGATTGTGCCACTGCACTTCAACCTGGGTGACAGAGTGAGACCCTGTCTCAGAAAAAGAAAAGAAAAGAAATCTTTTAGAAAAAAATAGAAGAAAATCTTCAAGGTCTAGGACTAAGCAAACAGCTCTTAAAGTTGACACCAAAGTATAATCCATAAAAGAAAAATTGATAAATTGGACATTATCAAAACTTAAAACTTTTGTGAAGTAATCTGTAAAAAGACAAAAAGATGAGCTAGAGAGGAGAAAATATTTGCAAACCACTTATCCAACAAAAGACTAATGCATAAAATATTAAAGAACTCTAAAAATGCAACAATAAAAACACAAATAATCCAATTAGAAAATGGGCAAAAGACATGAAGAGACATTTCACAAAAGTGGATATACAAACGGCAAATAAGCACATGAAAGTTATTCAATGTCATTAGTCAACAGGGAAATGTAAAATAAAACCACAATGAGATATGGCTACACACCGATCAGAATGCTAACTTTTTTTTTTTTTTTTTTTGAGACGGAGTATTGCTCTGTCGCCCAGGCTGGAGTGCAGTGGCGCGATCTCCGCTCACTGAAAGCTCCGCCTCCCGAGTTTACGCCATTCTCCTGCCTCAGCCTCCCGAGTAGCTGGGACTACAGGCGCCCGCCACCTCGCCCGGCTAGTTTTTTGTATTTTTTAGTAGAGACGGGGTTTCACCGTGTTAGCCAGGATGATCTCGATCTCCTGTCCTCGTGATCCGCCCGTCTCGGCCTCCCAAAGTGCTAGGATTACAGGCTTGAGCCACCGCGCCCGGCAGAATGTTAACATTTTTAAAAGTGACAACACCAAATGTTGGTGAGGATGTGGAGAAACTAAGTCACTCACACATTGATGGTGGAAATGTAGAAAGATACAGCCACTTTAGAAATGGTTTGGACCTATTTTGTGTGTGTTTTGAGGCTGGAGTGCAGTGGCATGATCACTGCTCACTGCAACCTCTGCCTCCCAGGCTCAAGCGATGCTCCCACCCCAGCCTCCAAAGTAGCATGGAACAACATGCATGCACCGCCATGCATAGCTAATTTTTTCTATGAGATGGGATTTAGCCATGTTGCTTAGGCTAGTCTTGAACTCCTGGGCTCAAGCGATCTGCCCACTTGGGCATCCCAAAGTGCTGGGATAATAGGTGTGAGCCACCACGCCCAGCCAGCAGTTTCTTAAAAATACTAAACATGGAACTACCGTATGGACTCTTGGGAATTTGTTCCAGAGAAATAAAAATTTATGTTCACGAAAAAGAATACATGAGTGTTTATAGCAACTCTATTCTTAGTGGCCAAAAACTGGAAACAACTCAAATGTCCATCAATGGCTGAATGGTTAAAGAAACTGTAGTACATCCATACCATGGAATACTATGTAGCAATAAAAAAGAATGAACTGTTGACCCATGCAACAAACTGGATGAATCTCCTGAGCATTATGCTGAGTGAAGAAAGTCAATCCCAAAAGGTTACATACTGCTTGATTCCATTATATATATAACACTCTTGGGAAAAAAAATTGTAGAAATGGAGAACAGATTAGTAGTTGCCAGGGGTTAAGTGGGGAGCAGAAGGCCTGGCACAGTGGCTCACACCTGTAATCCCAGCACCTGGGTAGGCCAAGGTGTGAGGACTGCTTGAGCCCAGGAGTTTGAGATTAGCCTGGGCAATATAGGGAGACCCAACTCTAAAAATAATTTTTAGCCACGTCTACTAAGAGAATGAAGACCATTCTCAGCAATCAGACTGTGGACATTCTAAAAAGTGTTGACATTACTCTGAAGGGACGCAGTTATTGTGAAGGGCCCTAGAGGAACCCTGTGGAGGGACTTCAGTCACATCAGTGTAGAATTCGGTCTTCTTGGAAAGAAAAAAAAGAGGCGCCGAGTTGACAAACGGTAAGGTAACAGAAAAGAACTGGCTGCTGTTCAGACTATTTGTAGTCATGTACAGAACATGATCAAGGGTGTTACACTGGGCCTCAGTTACAAGATGAGGTCTGTGTACGCTCACTTTCCCATCAACGTTGTTATCTAGGAGAATGGGTCTCTTGTTGAAATCC
Source organism: Trachypithecus francoisi (assembly GCF_009764315.1). Taxonomy (NCBI): domain Eukaryota; kingdom Metazoa; phylum Chordata; class Mammalia; order Primates; family Cercopithecidae; genus Trachypithecus; species Trachypithecus francoisi. The sequence goes on along the minus strand of NW_022681466.1, from coordinate 23,300,504 downwards.
AAAATTTATTGGGTGAAAAATACATCCACAAGGTTCAGATGAGACTACGTGTTGCTCGTTCAGTATCTCAAGCCCAGAAAGATGAATTCATCCTTGAAGGAAATGACATTGAGCTTGTTTCAAATTCAGCAGCTTTGATTCAGCAAGCCACAACAGTTAAAAACAAGGATATCAGGAAATTTTTGAATGGTATCTATGTCTCTGAAAAGGGAACTGTTCAGCAGGCTGATGAATAAGATCTCAGAGTTGTCCAGCTACAGAAACAGGATGCTGGATGATTCCTACCTATTTGTGATATTTAAATAATACAATAAAAGACCAACAGATTTGGAAAAAAAAATAATAGTAATTTTAAAAAATTAGCCAGGCATGGCGGCATGAGCCTGTGATCCCAACTATACAGGAGGCTGAAGCAGGAGGATCGCCTGAACCCAGGAGGTCAAGGCTGCAGTTAGCCATGATGGCACCTCGTGATCGCCAGCCTGGGTGACAGAATGATATCCTGTCAAAAAAAGAAAGAGAGAAAGAGAGAGAGAGAGAGAGAGAGAGGGAGAGAGGGAGGGAGGGAAGGAAGGAAGAGAGGGAGGGAGGGAAGAAAGGAAGGAAGGAAGGAAGGAAAGAAGGAAGGAAGGAAGGAAAGAAGGAAGGAAGGAAGGAAAGAAAAAAAAGAGCAGGGAGCAGGAACAGTAAGGAAATGGAGGAAATGGGGGTAACTATAAAATGGAAACCTGAGAAATCCTTGTGGTGATGAAACTGTTCTATATCTTGACATATCAGTGTAAGTATCCTGGTTGTGATATTGTGCTATTAGCTGTGTCTACTGCGAGAATGAAGACCATTCTCAGCAATCAGACTGTTGACATTCCAGAAAATGTTAACATTACTCTGAAGGGACGCACAGTTATTGTGAAGGGCCCCAGAGGAACCCTGTGGAGGGACTTCAGTCACATCAATACAGAACTCAGTCTTCTTGGAGTTTTGCAATATGTTACCTTTGGGAGAATGGCTATAGGGCACACTGGATCTCTGTACATGGGATATCTTTTTACAATTGCATGTGAACCTACAATTATCTCAAAATGAAATGTTTAATTAAAAGACAAACCAGGGAAGCAGTTAACGATACACATGCTGAGTAGTGGGATGAATAAACATGTGACAAAGCAAGTATTACAAATTGTCAAAGGAACAATGTAGAAGGTGGATATCAGATGTTTCCTGTAAAATTTTCAACTTTTCTGTATGTTGAAATTTTTTCACAGTAAAATGTTTAAGAAATAAAAAAGAAGCCCAATAGTGCAGGAGACTAAAGTAACCTGGAACTCCTGTTCTTCTAGGCCTCCTTTTACTTTTCAGAGGCTATCATTATAAATAATTTATTGTATACCTGTACAGACATTTTCTCTGAATTTGCAACCGTGCTTAAAATCTTTTCTTAGGTTGGGCATGGTGGCTCACACCTGCAATCCCAGCACTTTGGGAGACTGAAGTGGGTGAATCGCTTGAGGCCAGGAGTTTGAGACCAACCTGTCCAACATGGCAAAACCCTGTCTCTACAAAAAATACAAAAATTAGCTGGGCGTGGTGGTGCAGAGCTGTGGTCCCAGCTACTCAGGAGGCTGAGGTGGAAGGATTGCTTGAGCCCAGGGGTTTGAGGCTTAGTGAGCTGAGATCAAGCCACTGCACCTCAGCCTGGGTGATAGAGCAAGACCCTGTTTCAAACAAAACAATCTTTTCTTAAAACACCATATGATATTATACCTTCTGTTCTGCAAATTGTCTTTAATAACATACTGAGGATACCTTTCTATGCAGTATGTAGAAACCCTGCTCTTTTAACGGCTATGTATATATTTTTGGTGTGAATATGCCATTATTTATTTCTCATTAAAGTTTTCTGCTAAACTTTTTCTCATAGAAATGATACATACACAGACACATAGAGCAGAATTCTTTATTTCTCCTCCTCCTACCCCACTCCAAAAACATAAGGGTGTAGAGGTGGGCAAGTGACCTAGGCCTAGCCAATCATATTCCATTGCCTGAAAGGAAAGATGGCCTTTTTATCTAAGATTGGGACAAAAAGGATAACATTAGCCTGGAGTTATGTGAAGCCAAAGGAAAGCAGAGCTGAGAAACGAAGGGAGGGAAGGAGGATGAGGAGGGAGGAAAGGACACAGAACCATTCAGGGCAAGCTAATGAGGTTGTTGAAGCCTTGAATTCAATAGCACCTGAAGCTCCCTGAACATTTCAGTTATGTCAGAAAATAGAGTCTATCCTTAATTCCTTTAACCTGGTTAGAGTTGCAACTCAGAACTCTGCTTAATATGTAATAATGTGTATTATATATTCAATCAAATATATGCACATGTAGAAGAATACATTCTGTTCTGTGTACCATCTCACTACCCAGCATTATTCAAGCTACCTGCAAACAAAATATTAAAATGGAAATTTCCAGCCAAGCATGGTGGCTCATGCCTGTAATCCCAGCACTTTGGGAGGCCGAGACGGTGGATCACCTGAGGTCAGGAGTTCAAGGCCAGCCTGGCCAACATGGTGAAACCCTGGTCTCTACTAAAAAATACAAAAATTAGCCAAGCATGGTGGTGCACGCCTGTAATCTCAGCTACTCGGGTTGCTGAAGCACGAAAATTGCTTGAACCTGGGAGGCTGAGGTTACAGTGAGCCAAGATCATGCCATTGTACTTCAGCCTGAGTGATAGAGCAAGACTTTGTCTCAGAAAATAAATAGGCTGAGTGCGATGGCTCATACCTGTAATCTCAGCACTTTGAGAGGCCAAGGCGGGTGCATCACCTGAGGTCAGGAGTTCGAGACCAGCATGGCCAACATTGTGAAACCCTGTCTCTACTAAAAATATGAAAATTAGCCAGGCATGGTGGCAGGCACCTGTAATCCCAGCTACTTGGGAGGCAGAGGCAGGAGAATCGCTTGAACCCGGGAGGTGGAGGTTGCAGTGGGCCAAGATTACACCACTGCACGGCAGCCTGGGCAACAGAGCAAGACTCTGTCTCAAAAAATAAATAAATAAATAAAATATAAATAAATAACAAAATGGAAATTTCCGTTAAGCATTAATATACCTTAGTTGTTGTAAAACAATGTGATGTGTGAAGTCACTATATGCAAACTTTCAAAAGAAGTAACCTTAAGAATCTGTTATATGGGCCGGGTACAGTGGCTCATGCCTGTAATCCCAACACTTTGGGAGGCCAAGGCAGGAGGATTGCTTGAGCCCAGGAGTTCAAAACCAGCCTAGTCAACATCAAGAGACTTTGTCTCTACAAAATAAATAAATAAATAAATAAATAACATAAAAACCAAAAAATTAAAAATTAAAAAATCAGCTGGGTGTGGTGGCAAGCACCTGTAGTCCCAGCTACTGGGGAGGCTGAACTCGAATTCGAGGCTACAGTGAGTCATGATCGCGCCACTGCACTCTAGGTTGGGTGACAGAGCGAGACCCTCCCTCAAAACAAACAAACAAAAAACTGTTACACGACATGTGAACCTCTTCCCTTACCTCGAGAATATATGTGGTCCTGAGTGGAGCTCTGTGAGGAGATTATCTGTGGAAAGAGTCCTGTGTTGTAAGCTCCCCTCCCAATGTTGGGGGCGCCAAATTCCCTTCCAGGAAGACTCAGGCAGAGGCACCTTTTGTGTGTCTGGGAGGAAGTGTGTTGCAGGCTAGGAAGCCACAAGGTGGATTGGAGTGGGACTGTCACCGCAGTCATGATGACTCTCTGACTGCTCCCCTTACCCACGGTGACAACCATTTTGAGCAGTGGGACTCTGTTCCTCTGGTCCCAGTTTGAATTAACTGGGACAGAATTCCTTCCTATAAAATGTATTATAGAGACAAAGAGTGGGGGAAAACCCCTCTTTGGGTGGCTGAATACGGAATGTCGCATTTTTCCATTGAGATTTGGGGGTGTGAGGAGCTGGTCTGCAGATAAAGAAAAATGCATCAGACCTGAAGAAAAAAGAAGCAGAAATGAGAAGTAGATTACAACTTGCTCTGTGAGAGGAGGTCTGGATTGAATGCATTCTATTTTCTTTTCATCAGTTCCCCCTCTTTTTGTTCTAGCTATATATATATGTGTGTGTGTGTGTGTACATATATGCATATATGTATATGTGTGTATATATATACACATATGTATATGTGTGTGCATATATACACATATATAATTATACACATGTATGTATGTATATATATACACACACACACACACACACACACACGGCTCACTGCAGCCTTGAATTCCTGGGCTCAGCTTCCCCCAGGAGCTGGGACTACAGGCTGGGACTGTGTATATATATTTTTGAGACAGGGTCTCACTCTGTCACCCAGGCTGGAGTGCAGTGGTGCAATCATAGCTAACCGCAGTCTTGACCTCCTGTGCTGAAGTGATCCTCCCACCTCAGCCTCCCAAGCTGAAACTACATGTGCACACCATCATGTCCGGCTAATTCTTTTGTGTTTGTAGAGATGAGATTTCTCCATGTTGCCCAGGCTGTTCTTGAACTGGGCTCAAGCCATCTGCCCGCCTCAGCCTCCCACAGTGTTGGAATTACAGGCGTGAGCCATCACGCCTGGCTAAGCTATCTTGTTTTTCGTACAATCCATGGGGTACATGTGACATTTTATTACATGTATATAATACATAACAAACAAGTCAGGGTTTTTAGGGTGTCCATCCCCCCAATAAAATACATTTTTGTTAACAGTAGTCACCATACTCTGTTATCAAACATTGAATTTATGCCTTCTGTCTAACCGTATGTTTGTACCCTTTAACCCACTTCTCTTCATCCTCCCCTCTGCCCCCAACTTGTTTAAGCTATCTTAAGTTGGTTTCTGGTGTTTCAACAAGATTCATAACGAATGCAACTGCTAACATTCCTCAGTAGTTTGTCAAATACCATTTGGCATCTTCTGTTGTTCAGTCATCGACTCTACATCTACTCTCGGGTCTCCCTGAACTTCTCCACTCCATCCATCTTCCTCCTCCTCCTCCACATTCAGGGACCCTTTCATAATTCACGTCAGGCTTTCACATACACTATCTGTGATCATTCCAGTAAGCCTGTGAGCTAGGTCTTGTTCCTATTTCAGTTCAGCAGTCCTTTATCAAGTACCTACTCAGTGCCAGGAACCAAGCTGTAGGGTCCATTCCCCTGTTCTCCCATAGCACGAGTACACAGTCCCTCTCTAAAATCTCTAGGGCTCAGCCAGGCATGGTGGCTCATGCCTGTAATCCCAGCACTTTGGGAGGCCAAGGTGGGTGGATCCCCTGAGGTCAGGAGTTTGAGACTGAGACCAGCCTCACCAACATGGTGAAACCCCGTCTCTACTAATAATACAAAAATTAGCCAGGTATGTTGATGGGCACCTGTAATTCCAGCTACCCAGGAGGCTGAGGCAGGAGAATCGCTTGAACCTGGGAGGCGGAGGTTGCAGTGAGCCGAGATTGTGCCATTGCAATCCAGCCTGGGCGACAGAAAGAGACTCCATCTCAAAAATAAAATAAAATAAAATAAAATATCTGGGGTTGATGTACAGACTCACTTGAACACGCAGGCCTGGAGGCCCACACATCCATGCCTAATATATTTACAATATGTAAATCAAGTTAATAAGCTACTAAATAAGAACTGTCTTCTGAGCTGTGTGTGGTGGCTCATGCCTATAATCTGAGCACTTTGAGAGGCTGAGACGGGATGATGACTTGAGCCCAGGAGTTCAAGAACAGCCTGGGCACCATAGTGAGACCCCATCTCTATTCGAAAAATAAACAAACAAATAAATCAATAAATAAGAACTGTGTTCTGTCCTACTTTGATAGGTATGGCCAGGGTCAAATTTACAATTTTGGATAACTACTCTATCCCCTTTCTCTTTGCACACTCAATTCTATCCTTACCTTGAGTGGTTTCATGGGCACGTGTATGGACATTTTAGTTTGCACAACCAGCCTCTATCCATACCTGGTGCAAACAGCTGCTCTTTGGTTATGTCTTGGGCTTAAGAGTGCATATGACAGCGGTAACTCCCACCCTGCACCCATCCAGCAGGTTGACCTATTAAAGATATCTGCACAGGCTGTGGACCACTTGGGCAGCAAACTCCAGTGTCTCAGGTACCTGGGATATGGTTGGGGGGTGCTCAGGTGGTTAGAGGCCCTTCATTTTGCTTCACAGGCCTACCTAATTAGCAAGGGCTATCTAGAAGAAGGGCAAAGTAAGGCCCTCCAAAGTGTGGGGTCCTCTTGCGTGGGTCTAAGAGGAGCACTGAAATTTAAAAGTGTTTGGTTTTCAGAGAGATAATATGCTGCACACACTGCATATTATTCAATCCCCCAGTGGGGTCTGGGGAGAGCTTAAGCAAATATGTTGGCACTTCTGCAATAAAATACATTGATATTCATTCTAAGAGAATGAAATAAAGACTATAAAGACTATAAATAGTCTTTATAGATGTCTCTATAAATTCCTCATGTCATTTCAAGTCAGATTTTGCCACCACTTGAGTCTGTGCCAAACTTACGAAAAACTTTTGGCTGGCCTCATGCCTGTAATTCTAACACTTTGGGAGGCCAAGGCAGGACGATCGCTTGAGCCTGGGAGTTCAAGTCCAGCCTGGGCAACATAACAAGACCCCGGTCTCTACAAAAGTAAGAAAATTAGCTGGGCACAATAGCACACACCTGTAGCCCTAGTTGCTTGGGAGTCTGAGGTGGGAAAACCCTTGAGCTTGGTAGGTTGGGGCTGCAGTGAGCCGTGATCATGCCATTGCACTCCAGCCTGTATGACAGAGAAAGACCCTGTCTCAACAACAACAACAACAACAACACATACACACACACACACACACAACCTTTCAATTTTCACAGCTTTTGAGATTTCAGAACTTGGAGATAAGGAATTATGGAACTATAACAGAGTTGTAATACAGTCATTGCTGTTCAATTGATGACACATTTCTAGCCTTCCTTTCAACTAAGTGTAGCCATGTGGCTAAGCTCTCAGCAAGAGAATATGAGCAGAAGTTATTGGGCCGCTTTGGGTCTGAACTTTTAGGCACCAGGCATGTATTTTCTCACAGTCTTTTCCCTCTTCCTCCAACCTGGAAGACAGATGTGCCTGTTATCCAGCTTCTGTCAAGCAGATGAGGACAGAGTCCTTATATTTGCAGCGCAACAATCTGGAAGAAACTAGAGTCCTCAGATGGCCAGGTGGGGCAAGATCCTTACCAAACTGCACTGCTCAACTCAGGACTGCTATGAGGGAGGGAAATGAGCTTCTATTCCTCCTTAAGTCACTGTATTTTTTTCGTAAAGATGAGGTCTGGCTCTATTGCACAGACTGATCTTGAACTCCTGGGCTCAAGTGACCCTTCTGCCTTGGCCTCTCAAAGTGCTGGGATTACAGGCATGAGCCACCATGCCTGGCAAGCTACTGTATTTTTGAGGCTCCAACCCACTTAGTCTTGAACTAATTAATATAAGAGACAAGTGCTGGGCATATTAAAGATAGAAAAGATACAGTCTTTACCCCCAAGGGATGATAAGGATGTTTTAAGTAAGGAAAACCAACCCATATGTGGAGACTTCCAATTAAATGTGCTACGTGCTGATGTGGCCGCCATGGAAGAACAACAGGCCTACCTGAGGGCTTCAGGGAAAACTTCCTCGAAGAGATGGTGGCTCAGCTGGCCTGTGAAGGTTCAAGAGAGGTTGATCAGGTGAGAAAATGGAAAAGGGTATGTTATGGGTTAAACTGTGTCACCCTCCAGCAAAAGACATGTTGAAGTCCTAAATCCCAGTACCTCGGAATGTGACTTTATTTAGAAATAGGGTCATTGAAAATGTGGTGGCTTATGCCTGTAATCCCAGCACTTTCGGAGACCGAGACAGGAAGATTGCTTGAGTCCAGGAGTTCGAGACCAGCTTCAGCAACATGGTGAGACCCGTCTCCACAAAAAAATAAACAAAATTAGCAAGGCATGGTGACACACATCTGTGGTCTCAGCTACTTGGAAAGCTGAGGTGGGAAGATTGCTTGAGCCCGGGATGTTGAGGCTGCAAGGAACCTTAGCATACTGGAGTAGAGTGGGCTAGAATCCAATACAACTGGTGTCCTTTTTTGTTTTTTCTTTTTATTTTGAGACAGAGTCTTGCTCTGCCACCCATGCTGGAGTGCAGTGGTGTAATCATAGCTCACTGCAGCCTCCATCTCCAGGGCTCAAGAGATCCTTCTGTCTGTCTCCCGCGTAGCTGGGACTAGAGGTACATTACTAACGCCCAGCAAATTTTTGTATTTTTTGTGGAGAACGGGGACTTACTATGCTTCCCAGGCTGGTCTTGAACTTTTGGCCTCAATCCTCTTGCCTCAGTCTCCCAAAGTGCTGGGATTACAGATGTGAGCCATCATGCCTGGCTGGGTGTCCTTTTAAGAAGAAGAAAATTTAGACACAGAGACAGACACTCAGGGATAATGCCATGTGAAGACATAGAGACACACAGACTCAGAGACGATGGCCACATGAAGATGACCACATGAGTTTGGTGTTGTGCTATACAAGTCAAGGAATGCCTGGGCCTACCAGGAACTGAAAGAAGCAAGGAAGGATCCTCCCCTGGAAGTTCTGGAAGGGGCATGATTTCAGACTTCTAGCTTCCAGAACTGTGAGCGGATAAATTTCTGCTGTTTTTAAGTCCTGCACTTTGTTACTTCAACCCTAGGAAATTAATACAGGGCATATCAGGCATAAGCAGAAGCAGAGAGGTGAGAAACAACATGGTGTACTAAAAGAGACCATAGGCAACTCCGTATTTACAGCCATAATGTGCAAGGCAAGGCATGTCCTGCAATGATGCTGGAGAGTGGAAAAAACCCACTCACTGCATGTATGATACGTAATTTTTTTTTTTTTTTTTTTTTTTGAGACGGAGTCTCGCTGTGTCGCCCAGCCTGGAGTGCAGTGGCGCGATCTCGGCTCACTGCAAGCTCCGCCTCCCGGGTTCACGCCATTCTCCCGCCCCAGCCTCCTGAGTAGCTGGGACTACAGGCGCCTGCCACCACGCCTGGCTAGTTTTTTTTTTTTTTTTTGTATTTTTAGTAGAGACGGGGTTTCACCGTGTTAGCCAGGATGGTCTCGATCTCCTGACCTCGTGATCCACCTGCCTCGGCCTCCCAAAGTGCTGGGATTACAGGCCTGAGCCACCGCGCCCGGCCTAGATACGTAATTTTTAAAAATAGGAATGAAAAATGCAAAGAAGAACGATCATCAAAATAACATAGTTCTTTCATGGTGGTAAAATTTTAGGCAAAGTTTACATTCTTTTTATTTTTTTCCTTATTAATTTTTAAAATGATCATGTCTTTTTTTTTTTTTTTTTTTGTAGACGGTGTCTCGCTCTGTCACCCAGGCTGGAGTGCAGTGGCCAGATCTTCAGCTCACTGCAATCTCTGCCTCCCGGGTTCATGCCATTCTCCTGTCTCAGCCTCCCGAGCAGCTGGGACTACAGGTGCCCGCCACCTTGCCCAGCTAGTTTTTTGTATTTTTAGTAGAGACGGGGTTTCACCGTGTTAGCCAGGATGGTCTCGATCTCCTGACCTTGTGATCTACCCATCTCGGCCTCCCAAAGTGCTGGGATTACAGGCTTGAGCCACCGCGCCTGGCCGATCATGTCTTTTGTTGTTTTCTTTGAGACAGGTCTCGCTCTGTCACACAGGCTGGAGTGCTGTGGCAGGGTCTTGGCTCACTGCAGCCTTGACCTCCCATGATTCAAGCTATTCTCCCACCTCAGTCTCCCCAGTAGCTTGGAAAACAGGTGTGTGGCACCATGCCCAGCTAATTTTTAAATTTCTTGTAGAGATGAGATCTCGCTATGTTGCCCATACTGGCCTCAAGCAATCTTCCTGCCTCAGCTTCCCAAAGTGATGGCATTACAAGATTGAGCCACCATACCCAACTGAACATGTATTTTTAATGTAATCAGAAAATAATCTATTTCATTTAGGAAAACAAAGGCAGATGGCTGCCAGAAGTGAGGACAGTAGATTAGGGGAGCAGGACTAGAAGCAGAGAGACCAGCTAAGAAACCATTGCAGGCCAGGAGTGGTGGCTCACACCTGTAATTCCAGAACTTTGGGAGGCCGAGGCGGGCAGATTGCTTGAGGTCAGGAGTTCAAGACCAGCCTGGCTAACATGGCGAAACCCTGTCTCCAATAAAAATACAAAACTTAGCTGGGCACTCCAGCCTGGGCAACAGAGCAAGACTCTGTCAAAAGAAAAGAAAGAAAGAAAGAAGAAAGAAAAAGAAAGAAGAAAGAAAGGAAGGAAGGAAGGAAGGAAGGAAGGAAGGAAGGGAAAGAAAGAAACTATTGCAATTACAATGGTCCAGATCTGTGAGGAGGGCCTGAGCTCAGAAAACCGAAGTAGCAACAGACAAGAGAAATATTTAGAAGGTAGAATTAGAGAGACATGGTGAATAGCTAGAGGTATTTGGGTTGGTGATAGAGAGGGAAGATTCCAGAATGATTCTCAGATCTCTAGGTGGGGTGACTTGGTAGATGACAGCCCCTGCATGGGGACTAGGAGAAGAGGAGATTCAGGTTTTCAGGGGAAAATGATGAGTTCAGGGGAAGATGGTGAAATACATGTGGGGGTATCCAAGTAGCAGTGTCCTCAGCTGGTAACCTTACATGGTGGTCTGTCCAGCACTCCACCCTAGGCTTCCTCTGGTAAATTCTCCTGTCCCTATTCATCTCCGTGATTCTCATGGTGGTTTGCTGTGTTTGTAGGACTCCACTTCCCTAGTTATAGCTAATTGGTCAAGGATGAATGCTTGACCCACCCAAAGTTGGTATTTGTTTGTTTGTTTGTTTTTTTGAGACAGAATCTCACTCTGTCATTCAGGCTGGAGTGCAGTGATGCGATCTCAGCTCACTGCAACCTCTGCCTCCTGGGTTCAAGTGATTCTCCCGCCTCAGCCTCCCAAGTAGCTGGGACTACAGGTGCTTGCCACCATGCCCGGCTAATTTTGTATTTTTTATAGGGATGAGGTTTTGTCATATTGCCCAGGCTGGTCTCAAACTCCTGGCCTCAAGTGATCCAGCCGCCTTGGCCTCCCAAAGTGCTAGGATCTCAGGCATAAGCCACCGCACCTGGCCCTTGTTTTCAAATTTAAAGAGTAGTAGAGAAGATAGGACTGGCAACATAAACCTGGGAATCACCCCACATGGGCAGCAGTTGGATTCACAAAAGGATAAGATTTTCTAATGAGAGCGTATAAGAGGAGAAAAATAAAAGTCAGCATAGAATCTACCAAGGGTGCAGGGGAGAACAACAGAAGAACTCACAACCAAAATGAAAAGAATGTTCAGAAAAACTGGAGGAAACCAGGAGAGAGGAGAGAATACGGCCCCAGTTAGAGTGCAGGAAACTGGAGCCTGGAGGTGAAGCTAAGAAGCTCACTGATCCAAGACCAAGATTCAGGTCTTTGCTCTTTTTTGCATGGCACCACTGCCCGTGGCTTTGATGGTACTGAGCCTCTTTTTTCTTTAAATGGACTTCTAGGGAGAGAGTCTGTATAGACAACTTGTTTTCATTTCCCAGTTTCCCTCTCCAAACCTACGCCTGCTTTGAACTGAAGCCTACCTCTACTCTGCCCTCTCGATGTTGCTGTCCTGTGGGTTCATGCATCTGCCTAGGATTTGATAGTTTAGGGCTGTGTGCCTGATTAACACAGGGAAGAAGAGCAACAAAGTCCTCAGAAATGCTTTGGACAAGGACAAATTGATTATTGAAGCAGAGTGAGGGTGGACATGGACTGAAGGTTGTTGAAGTCCCTAGAGCCACATGGGAGAGCATTCAGGGCCACATGCCTATGACATTTTCTCAGAGCCATCGGTTTTGTCACATTTGTCATTTCCCCACATCTTATTCTTAATGTCCTAAGTCATGAAGATGAGTCATTAAGCTGGTTTACTCAGTTTGTCTTGTGAACATACTGATAAAAAGACTGTCATTGAATCCCCATGATTTAGAGGGTTGTAGGAGTTTCAGGGGATCCAATAAAACCCTTGAATTAAGCTCAACAATGGTCATGAGAACTAGTAATTAGCGTCACTTGCCTGGTACTTGCATGGTTGGTATGAAAAGTGACTCTGTTAGAATCTATCTTATAATGAAGGTAAGAGGTGTACACATGTATACATTTCTTCATATTTCTTGTGCATCTACTATATATCAGGAATTATGTGAGCAACAGACTCAAGACAAGTGAGACCTCTGCCCTTCTGGAGCTTGTATTCTAGTGGGCTATTTTCATTTCATACCCCACTAACTGAGGATGTTTCTAACCATTGAAAAATGCCTTTCCCTGCTTCCCCCATTAGTAGAAGTGAAAGCTCACCCACCAGGATCCAGGCCAAACTGCCAGAAGAGAATAATATACATTCTACATTTAAATTCTCACTACAGCCCTGCAAGGCAGGTTAACATGATAGAAATAGATAGACCTGGGTTCAGAGGCTGGTTCTGCTACTTTCTGCTGCTTGTTCATCTCTCCGGGCCATAGTCTCCTCCTATTAAACCCTCGAGACGATGACACACACAGTGTATGGCATATAAATGCTTGGCACATGGCATCATAGCCATTCCTATTGAGATTAGCTCATTTTTGAAGATGAGAAACTTGACACAGAGAGGTAAAGCGACTTACCCAAGATCATACAGCTGGTAATTGGCAGAGCGGGAACTTGAACTCAAATCTTCTGACTTTATGTCATGTCCTCTTTCCAATCTCGCATCACTGTCTGGTATAAGGCCAGGAAGTAATTATCCATGTGTTCAGGGATCTATGCTTCTGGAAGGGTGCAGGCCTGGTGACTTAGGAAGGACAGTATGGAGGTAGTGGTCGGGGATGGGGAGAATATGAGGAGTCTCCATAGGCTAGAACAAATTAATGGCCGGGGGACAAGTCCAGGCAGATTGGCACGGGCAAGACCAAGCTGGAAGAACCAGATTCAGCCCCGGCCGCTGCCTGCTCACCTGCGGCCGAACACTGACCCCTGCCGACCGCCCAAGGGAAGGCGGCGCAAGGCCCAGCTCTGGGAGTGCTGGGGTGCCCTCGCGGCTGGAACCGGCGGGTGGACGCTCATCGCGCAGGCAGGAGCCTAGGGAGCTGGGGGTCACAGCGCGTCCCCCTCCTGGAACCTCGAGACCTGAGTGACTGCCTTGGCCACCCAGGGTGACGTTGTATCACCTCCTTCGCTCACCTGGCTTTTGACCAGAGAAAGGGGACAGAGTTGAGGGTTTTCCCTGCCCTGGGCCCCGACGCCGAGCATCTCCTGGGTTTTTCCTTGCCGCGCAGCCCCCCACCGTGTTTGAGACTTGAGGCTCGGGGCCTGCCCTTCCTGTCCTGTCTAGGGTGCTGGCCACCTGGAGCAGGTGGGGGGGCGTTTCTAGGGCTGGATTCGAGTCTTGTATGGGGTAGATGGACCAACTCTAGACCAAAGGCCACTTGCTGGGGCTGAGGGGACGCTGTGGCAGTGCCACCAAATACAGCTGCTTCTTGCCCCTCCTGGCTGCTCCCATCCAGATGGGTCCAGAGAGGTTGTCCCTGCAGAAGGAGCTCACTAAGGACTCTTTACCCCTTCCCTCCTTGTTCAGAACTGAGAGAGAGAGAGAGAGATGGGGGAGGGGGGGGTAATTCTCTAGCATCCTATGCAGGGCTCAGCATTTCATTCTTTAAGATAAAAACAAGGCAGACAGGCTTGTTAGCAATTCAAATATATTGATTTAGGTGGGAAGAGTTTTTTTTTTTTTTAATTTCAATAATATTTAGAAAGTAACAACATGCTTTCAAGAGTAAGGATTGATGTCAGGTCCTTTATCTTATTCTCTCCAAATCAAAAATCCCCATTTGCAATGGAAAGGATCTAACTCTTAAGTTTCCTGTGAAAAGGGAGGGAGGGAGGGAAGGAGGGAGAGAAGGAGGAGGGTGGAGAGGGTGAGTTGACTGAGCTGACCACTGTTCAGGGTGAGAAGCCTGTAGCCAGTTGCCTGTAGAGTGAAGGCAGTTGAGTCTGACAGGAGTAGGCAACTCTCATTTACAATGGATAAATAACTTTCTAGTGCATCCTTGGGTCATCTGAACTTCAGTTTGACCCTTTGAGGTGGACCTGGATGCTAGTGCTATTCTCATTTTCAGATTAGAAAGAGGGAACTTGAGGTCAGGCTTAGTGGCTCACGCCTGTAATCCCAACACTTTGGGAGGCCGAGGTGGGTGGATCACCTGAGGCCAGGAGTTCAAGATCAGCCTGGTCAACATTGCAAAACCCCATCTTTAGAAAAAATACAAAAATTAGCCAGGCATCTGACACACACTTGTGATCCCAGCTACACGGGAGGCTGAGGCATGAGAATGGCTTGAACCCAGGAGATGGAGGTTGCAGTAAACTGAGATAATACCACTGCACTCTAGTTTGGGTGGCAGAGGAAGACCCTGAAGAAGGAAGGAAGGAAGGAAAGAGGGAAAGAAGGAAGGAAGGAAGGAAAGAGGGAAAGAAGGAAGGAAGGAAGGAAGGAAGGAAGGAAGGAAGGAAGGAAGGAAGGAAAGAAGGAAGGAAGGAAAGAAGGCAAAAACCCATCTCTACTAAAAATACAAAAAATTAGCTGGGCATGGTGGCGCATCCCTGTAGTCCCACCAGGGGCTGAGTGGGGAGGATCTCTTGAGCCTGGAAGGTTGAGGCCGCAGTAAGCCCTGATTATGTCACTGAATTCCAGCCTGGACAACAGAGTAAGACCCTGTCTAAAAAACAAACAAACAAAAAACAAACAAACAAACAAACAAAACATGATAGACCAATTGAAAAGTTTACAGTTTCAGGTTCCACATTGCAATTAACCTTTAAGAAACTACATTTGTCCAGTTTTGGTGTGTAATCTAAGAAAAATATCCACAATTATTTGAAAAGGCTATTAAGATAGTCTTCCTTTTTTCAACTACATAACTATGTGAAGACAGACTTTTTTCATATATTTCAACCAAAACAACCTATCTCAACACATTGAAGGTAAATAGAAGCAGGTATGAGAACGCAGCTATCTTCTACTCAGCCCCAGACATTTAACAGACAACAAAAATGCAAAACAATGTCACTCTTCTCACTAATTCTTTTGTTTTGGAAAATACAATTATTTTTCAACTGTTACTTATGCTAATATGTACAGCATATGGTTTATTAATGCTATTTTAAATGAATTAATACATATTTTTAAAATTTCTGTTTTACTTTCTAACATGATAAATGTCAATAGATATTGAACATAAGCACACAAGAACAAAAACAAAATACATAAACAAGAGCTATTTGGGGCTATTTCAGTAATTGTTAAGAGTCTAAAGGGGTTTTGAGGCCAAAATGTTTGAGAATCATGGAGCTATCTATGAAGAAAATATCAACTTTTTTCTCTTTTTAAAACTGAGCTATAATTCATATACCATAAAATTCACCATTTAAAAATATATGACTCACTGTTTTTCAGCAGATTCGCAAGGCTGTTCAACCATCAGTACTATCCAATTCCAGAACCTGTGCCTGTGTGCAGTCATTTCTCATTGCTCCCTACTTCTAGCCTCTGACAACCACAAATCTCAGTGCATGTGCCTATCTGAACATTTAATATAAATGGAATCATATAATATGTGGCCTTTTGTGACTGGCTTCTTTCACTTAGCATAATGCTTACAAGGTTCATCCATGCTGTAGCTTGTATCAGTACTTCATTCCTTTTTATGGTAGAATAATATTCCACTGCATGGACAGACCACATTTTGTTTGTCCACTCATTGATTGATAAACACCTGGGTTGTTCCCTGATATGGTTTGGCTCTGTGTCCCCACCCAAACCTCACCTTGAATTGTATTAATCCCCACACGTCAAGGGTGGGACCAGGTAGAGGTAGTTGGATCATGGGGATGGTTTCCCCCATGCTGTTCTCATGATAATGAGTGAGTCTCAGGAGATCTGATGGTTTTATAAGCATCTGGCATTTCCCCTGCTTGCACTCACTCCCGTCCTGCAGCCCTGTGAAGAAGGTGCCTGTTTCTCCTTTGCCTCCTGCTATGATTGTAAGTTTCCTGAGGCCTCCCCAGCAAAGTGGAACTGTGAATCAATTAAAACCCTTTCCTGTATAAATTACCCAGTCTCAGGGTAGATGGAGTTTCGCTCTTGTTGCCGAGGCTGGAGTGTAGTGGTGCAATCTTGGCTCATTGCAACCTCCACCTTCCGGGTTCAAGCAGTTCTCTTGTCTCAGTCTCCCTAGTAGCTGGGATTACAGGCGCCTGCCACCACACCGGCTAATTTTTCTATTTTTAGTAGAAGCGGGGTTTCACCATGTTGGCCAGGTTGGTCTCGAACTCTTGACCTCAAGTGATCCACGTGCCTCGGCTTCCCAAAGTGCTGGGATTACAGGCATGAGCCACCATGCCTGGCCAATGCTGAGTATCTTATCATGTGCTTCTTTGCATTTGTATATTTTCTTTGGAGAAACGCTTATTCCAGTCATTTGCCCAAATTTAAATTGGGTTATTTGTCTTTTTATTATTAAATTATAAAAGCTCTTATAGGCTGGACGAGGTGGCTCACTCTAATTCCAACACTTTGGATGGCAGAGGCGGGAGGATTGCTTGAGGCCAGGAGTTCAAGACCAGCCTGGGCAACGTAGTGAGATCTGGTCTATACAAAAAAAATTTAAAAAGTTATCCAAGTATGGTGGTGCACATCTACAGTCCCAGCTACTTGGGAGGCTGAGGTGAGAGGATTGCTTGAGCCCGGGAGGTGGAAGCTGCAGTGAGCTATGATGATGCCACTGCACTGTAGGCTGCATGACAGAGCAAGACCCTGTCTTAACAACAACAGAAAAACAGCTCTTCTATCTTCTAGACACAAGATCCTTTCCAGATCTATGATTTGCAAAGATTTTTTCCCATTCTGTGATTTATCTTTTAACTTTGATAGGGCCTTGACACTCAAATTTTTAATTTTGATGAAGTCTAATTGATCTATTTTTTCTTCAGTTGATTGTGCTTTTGGTGTTGTATGCAAGAAACCATTGCTTAATCCAAGGTAATAGAGGTTTACCCTACGTTTTTTAAAAGAGTTTTATAGCTATAGCTTTTTTGACAGAGTTTTGCTCTTGTAGCCCAGGCTGGAGTGTAGTGGCACCATCTCGGCTCACTGCAACCTCTGCCTCCCGGGTTCAAGCGATTCTCTTGTGTCAGCCTCCTGAATAGTTGGGATTACAGGCATGCACCACTGTGCCCGGCTAATTTTTTGTATTTTGAGTAGAGACAGGGTTTCACCATGTTGGCCAGGCTAGTCTCGAACTCCTGACCTCAGGGGATCCGCCCACCTTGACCTCCCAAAGTGCTAGGATTACAAGCGTGAGCCACTGCACCCGGCCTAGTTTTAGTTCTTATCTTTAGGTCTTTGATTAGTTTTGAGTTAATTTTTGTAGATGATAAAAGATAGGAGTCCAAATTCATTCTTTTGCATGTGGCTATCCAGATGTCCCAGCATTATTTGTGGGGAAAAAAATTATTTCCTCATTTAATTATCTTGATACCTTGACCATAAACATACAGGTTTATTTCTGGACTCTCAATTCTATTCCACTGATGTACATGTTGATCCCTGTGCCAGTACCACATTGTTTTATTACTGTAGCTTTTGAAATTGGAAAGTGTAAGTTCTCCAACTTTTTTTTTTTTTTTAAGACAAGATCTTGCTCTTTTGCCTAGGCTGGAGTGCAGTGGCACTATCTTGGCTCACTGCAGCCTCAGTCTCCCTGGGCTCAGGTGATCCTCCCACCTCAGCCTCCTGAGTAGCTGGGACCACAGGCGAGCACCACCACACCAGGCTAATTTTTGTATTTTTTTTTTGTAGAAACTTTCTTTTTGTAGAAATTTTTTGTATTTTTACCATGTTGCCCAGACTGGTCTCGAACTCCTGAGCTCAAGCAATCCACACGCCTTGGCCTCCCAAAATGCTGGGATTACAGGCATGAGCCACTGCACTAGGCCAAGTTTTCCAACCTTGTTCTTTTTCAAGATTTTTGCGGCTGGATAATATCAACTTTAATCTTCTTTTCATGCCAGGTGATGAGTACATGGGTGTTTGTTATATCATTCTCTTCACTTTTCAGTACTAACAATGTACTAATAGAAAGGATGACATCTAAGTGTATAGCAATTAAACAACTTAAATGAGTTAATAAATGTAAAACACAGAAAAGTATCTGGCCCCCTCCATACTGTTAGTTGCTGTTGTTGTTATTCTTTTAAGTGAAAATTTTTAAAAGAATCTTTTGCTACTAGACTATCTGGGTTCAAATACTGGTCCTGTCACTCCCTGATGATGTGATCTTGGGCCCGTTATCAAACCTTGCCAAGTTCTAATCTGTAGAATGTGGATAATAACCTTAGTCTCAGAGAGTTGTTGCAGGGATTAAATGAGATAAAGACACAATTAAATCAGATAATGGAGATCATAGGAGATGCTTGAACCCAGTAGGTGCTAAACTATTATTTGCCTTCCTGTAAGTTTGCAGGGAGCGATCAACTTAGTGAAAAGCCTAGAAATCATTCCACAGGAAGGACATGAAAGAAATGGAGCATGAAGCTGTTTTTAAATATCCAAAAGCCAGATGTGGAAGATCTTTTCTGTGTACTCCAGAGAGTGCCAGGGCTCCTGAATTTCAGGAAGCCATTCTGGCCAGTCCTCCCCAGCCCCCATTCTTCTGGGAGCGCCCTTAATGCTCTGTGGTCATCGTGCCAGCACTCCCCAATTTGGAATTATAATTATTTAGGTCTCAGACACCCCCATTGGTTGGTCCCATTCCATAAATATTTACAAAGCGCTTACTATCTGCCAGACACTATGTGTGCTAGACCCTGGGACTCCTGGGTGAATGAGACACTGCTCGTATTCTCCAAGTCGCAGTCCAGCAGAACTCCAATTGGTGAAAGTTTGGAGGAGCCACATTTCTGCTCCATGTAGCCGCTTGCAGTCTCCTCCTCCTTCCGTAAAAGCCTTTAGTTTCAGAACCAAGGGAGCAGATACTTCTCCCCAGTAAATTACCAGACCCAAAGAGAAAGTTTCAGGACCAGCTGTCCAAGCGCTTTCTGGCAGAGGTCCCAGGCCTGGAAACACGCGGCTTTCTGAGCGAGGAGCACCCTCTAGTGTCTGTCCAGGGTAAGGCGGGTCCAACGTAAAACCTTTCAAACATCCCTATTTATTGCGAAGAATTTCTTTGCTTAGTTGAGTGCTGCTCATGGTTAAGCTGCTTTCAGGTCTCCGCTGTAAGACAACAACATTGACAGTTTAAAAAATAATAAATACCATAGTTGCCAACATCTTTTGAGCACTTACTATGTGCCAGGCCCTGTGTTAATTGTCTTACATGGCTTACCCAGGAGGCAGGTACTATTAGGATGATGATGTTCCAGTTATTGATGAAGAAACTGAGGCAAGTGGGGCAGCCAGCTCAAGCGGTCAGACTCCATAACCATGCGCTTAATTTTTTGGTTTACTGTCAAAGAGAAGCAACAACCAGGGGCAATACCGAGATAGTTCTAGTCAAATTTCTCCTGGTTATTTGGGCGAATTGTAATTTAGCTAAATCCAGCAGATTTATGTCAAAATATCAAATATGGAATGATGACGAGCCTCTCTCATGTTCATACTGAAGGTAGTAGCAAGAAAAAAATCTAGACTAGGGTTTTCAAACTGTGGGTTGTAACTCGTTGATGAGTTGGGTAAACAATTTAGTGGATTTTTACTAGCACTTTAGAAATTGAAATAGCTGGGCGAGGTCTGCAATCCCAGAACTTTGGGAGGAGGCCAAGGTGGGCAGATTGCTTGAGCTTAAGAGTTCAAGACCAGCCTGGGCAACGTGGAGAAGCACCATCTCTAAAAAAAAAAAAAAACCGGGCATGGTGGCGTGTGCCTGTAGTCCCAGCTACTTGGGGGGCTGAGGGGGAAGGATGCTTGAGCCCAGGAAGTTAAGGCTTCAGTGAGTCGAGTTTGCACCACTGCACTCCAGCTTGGGTGACAAAGAATGACCCTGAAAAAAAAAAGAGAAAGGAAGAAAGAGAGAGAGAGAGAGAAAGAAAGAGAGAGAGAGAGAGAGAAAGAGAAAGAGAGAGAAAGAAAGAAGGAAAGAGAAAAGAAAGAAAGAAAGAAAGAAAAGAAACTGAAATACAGCCATGTGCCATTTAGCAAGAGGGAAACATTCTGAGAAATGCATTGCTAGGTGACTTTATCGTTGTGATAACATCAGAGTATACTTACACAAACCTAGATGGTATAACCCACTACACACCTAAGTTATATGGTATAGCCTTTCGCTCTAGGCTACAAACTCATCCAGCATGTTGAGTACTGTATACTGAATGCTCTAGGCAACTATAACATAGTGGTGTTTGTGTATCTAAACATAGAAATGGTACA
Source organism: Trachypithecus francoisi (assembly GCF_009764315.1). Classification (NCBI taxonomy): domain Eukaryota; kingdom Metazoa; phylum Chordata; class Mammalia; order Primates; family Cercopithecidae; genus Trachypithecus; species Trachypithecus francoisi. The sequence continues at coordinate 23,279,951 of NW_022681466.1, read as the reverse complement.
GTGAAAATATGGTATTATAATCTTTTTTTTTTTTTTTTGAGATGGAGTTTTGCTCTTGTTGCCCAGCCTGGAGTACAATGGTGGGTTCCCTGCAACCTCCACCTCCTGGGTTCAAGCGATTCTCCTGCCTCAGCCTCCCGAGTAGCTGGGATGACAGGCACATGCCACCAAGCCCAGCTAATTTTTGTATTTTTAGTAGAGATAGGGTTTCTCCACATTGGCCAGACTGGTCTTGAACTCCTGACCTCAGGTTATCCCCCTGCCTAGGCTTCCCAAAGTGCTGGGATTACAGGCGTGAGCCACTGTGCCTGGCCTGGTATTATAGCCTTATAGGATGACTACCGTATATGTGGTTCATTGCTGACCCAAACATTGTTATGTATCACATGACAGCATAACAAATCAGGACTATACTAGCATGTATAATGAGGCAGTACATATTCTCCCGCCCCACCTGCCGCTCTCTCTCCACACACACGTGATACATGATATATATTTAAGTGACTCAAATCTTCCATCCAGAAACCTTTCAAGAAGGTTCCACCAGGCAGCCCACTCCTATCCTGAGGTTACTGATTGCCTTAGGCAGTTTGAGCTGCCATAGCAAAAGTACCCTAGACTGGGCAGCTTAAACCACAAACACTTCTCAGAGTTCTAGAGGCTGAGAAGGGCAAGGTGAAGGCGCTGGCAGATTTGGTGTCTGGCGAAGGCCTGCTTCCTGGGTTGTAGATGGTCATCTTCTCAGTATCCTCACATGGCAGATGGGTGAGGGAGCTCTCTGGAGTCTCTTTTATAAGGGCTCTAATCCCATTCACGAAGGCTTATGACTTAATTACCTCTCAAAGGCCTCACCTCCAAATACCATCACACTGGAGATTCTATTTCAACATATACATTTTGGAGACAGATAAATGTTTGGTCTACAACACGATGAAGCACTACATCGCTTGCATCTTCTCTTTCAGCCAGGGTGAGAAGCAGCTTTCCCACCCAGCACAGTGCTGTGGATGTGTGGATGCTTTGTTGATTGGGTTGGAGGCATGCTGGGCCCCTGTCCTGTCACTCTCCTCTGTCCCAGCACACAGCAGCTCCCCAGTTGCTCCACTGATCCACCATCATTTCTCCATAATTCTGTATGCACTCCTTGTCCACACATATATGAGCCTTTACTTATCCTTTAATATCCACTTGACCAGGTAAACTTATCATGATGAATGTAAAATATTCATAAAATGGTAGAAAAAAGTGAGCATGTGTGATTATGTGCTTTTTTCTGTGGTGAGGGTCTGTAGCTTAGGTAAGAGTCTCAAAGGAGTCTGTGACCCCCAAAATATTAAGATATTAAGAATTAACCACTACATTTGTCTGGAAGCCCCGCAGGGTCAGGATCTATCTCTCTTATTAATCTGTTATTTCTCTGTCATGGGTTTCTAGCTGACAAACACATAGTAGATATTCGAACACCGCTAGTCCCTAAACACTTCTGCCTACTTCTGCTGTCACCACCTTTATTCAAGTCACTATTTGTCCACTTTGACTACAACGGCGGCTTCCTAAATGGTCTCTATTTCTGCCTTTGCCCCCTAGAAGCCATCATTCATACAACAATGTGTTCTTTAAAATCAGATCATGCCACCCTCTTGCTTAAAACCTTTCAGTGACCTCCCATTACACTTGGAATAAAATCCAAACTTCTCACTCTGATGTCCCAGGTCCGGCAACATCTGGCTTCTACCTGGCTCTCTAATCTCATCCTACACCACTCTCCTCTCTTCCTCTGCTCTGGCCACATCTAGCCAAGTTCCTATTCCTCCAGTGTCCCAAGCTCTTTCTTCCCTGGCTTGGTAAAAGGTTGTTGGGAAAATCTTCCAGAGACAGAATCACCTTCAAACCAATTAAATATACACTTAAGTAGGTAAAGCAGGAGAATTGCTTGAACTCAGGAGGTGGAAGTTGCAGTAGCCGAGATCATGCCACTGCACTCCAGCCTGGGCAACAGAGCTAGACTCTGTCTCAAAAATATATAATAATAATAATAATAATAATAAAGCTAGATACATCTAAAAGTTTGAATTATAGAGCCATTTCAGTACTTCATTTGAAATATTAAGTACATGGTTGGATTTTAGCCATGTATTTTATTTATTTATGTTTTTTTGAGACAGAGTCTTGCTCTGCTGCCCAGCTACAGTGCAGTGGTGTGATCTCGGCTCACTGCAAGCTCCACTTCCTAGGTTCAAGTGATTCTTTTTTTTTTTTTTTTTTTTTGAGGCGCAGTCTCGCTCTGTCGCCCGGACTGGAGTGCAGTGGCCGGATCTCAGCTCACTGCAAGCTCCGCCTCCCGGGTTTACGCCATTCTCCTGCCTCAGCCTCCGAGTAGCTGGGACTACAGGCGCCCGCCACCTCGCCCGGCTAGTTTTTGTATTTTTAGTAGAGACGGGGTTTCACTGTGTTAGCCAGGATGGTCTCGATCTCCTGACCTTGTGATCCGCCCGTCTCGGCCTCCCAAAGTGCTGGGATTACAGGCTTGAGCCACCGCGCCCGGCCGGTTCAAGTGATTCTTGTGCCTCAGCCTCCAGAGTAGCTGGGACTACAGGTACACACCACCGTGCCCGGCTCATTTCTGTATTTTTAGTAGAGATGGGGTTTCATCATGTTGCCCAGACTGGTCTGGAAGTCCTGGCTTCAAGCAATCCACCTGCCTTGGCTTCCCAAAGTGTTAGGATTACAGGCATGAGCCATTGCACCTGGCCTAGCCATGTATTTTAAAGGGATCACTGTGGGGCTTCCACTTCAGCGCATGAAGGATAAACTGTTGTAGAGATTGCTTCCTCCACCACACACACCCAAAACTAGTAAATTAAACAAAATATATGGAACAACTGTTTTCACTCATTGGACAGCAGGCAGTGCAAGACTAAGATCTCTGAGAAAAGAAAAATAAGTTCAGCCTCACCAGAGCCCCAGCTTACTACAAGGAGGCAGTGAAGAGAGTGCTACATGGAGTACCCAAACAAAGCCCCGTGGTCTCACTGAGTTTAGGAGACAGGGTTTAGAGTTCAAGGACGTGAAGGCAGCTAGAATTTGTGGGAGAGAGTGCCAGAGAAGCAAGAGCTGCATGAGGGGAGAGAGAGAGAAAGTGACAAAGTCTCATAGATCATTAGAGATTCCCGCAAGTCTTTGGGGACTGATCTACACAGGTGTGGGGTGAAATTCCAGACGGTTAGAAAAAGTAAAATCAGAAAGCAGAAGACCGAACAAGTGTTGGGTCTTGTATGCCCAGGGCTGGGCATAGTTTGTGTTTCCACCAACCAGAGTGAACAGACCTCATAACACACACGTATTGGGTAGAGTCTTCAGGAGGATAGAGACTTAGTGGGGCTAAATTATTAATAGCTCTAGAATAGAGGCCAACCTGGGCTTTTCCTAACAAAGCTTAATAGCAAGACTTAAAAGAAGAAAACAAATCACAAGTAACTTAATTATATGCCAGGACAAAATTCAAAACTCTGTTTTTTGTTTGAGTGTTTGTTTTTTCTGTTTTGTTTTGTTTTGTTTTGTTTTGAGACAGAGTCTCACTCTGTCACCCAAGTTGGAGTGCAGTGGCATGATCTCGGCTCACTGCAACCTCTGCTTCCTAAGTAACTGGGACCACAGACGTATGCCACCATGCCCAGCTAATTTTTGTATTTTTCTCCAGTACTCTTTAAAAGAATACAACAATATCTTGTACTCAACAACCCAAAATACACAATATTCAGCATCCAATGAAAAATTGCCAAGTAGTCAAACAGGAAAAAATTACCCATAACCAGCAGATAAATGAAGCAATAGAAACAGACCACAAAATTCAGAGATGATGACATTAGTAGGCAAGGACCTTAAAATAGCCATTATAAATCTCATAAATTATGCCCAAGGGTATAAAGAAAAACATAAATATGATGAAGAGAGAAAAGAAATAGATTTTTAAAGTACCCAAAATGGAACTTCAAGAGATGAAAAGCATATGATCTAAAAATGAAAGATGCACAGGAGGAATTAACAGCAGATTATACACTGCAGAAGCACTGCATAAGAAAAGATTGGTGAATTTAAAAATATAGCAATAAAAACTATTGAAAATAAAGCACAAAAAATCCACAAAAATAACAGAGCAACAATGACTTATAAGATAGTATCAAAACCAAGACACGTCATAATCAAATTATTGAAAATGTTGACTGGGCACGTGGCTCAAGCCTGTAATCCCAGCACTTTGGGAGGCCAAAGTAGGTGGATCACTTGAGAACAGGAATTCGAGAGTAGCCCAGCCAACATAGCAAAACCTTGTCTCTAGTAAAAATACAAAAATTAGGCGTAGTGGTGCCAGCCTGTAGTCCCAGCTACTCAGGAGGCTGAGGCAGGAGAATTGCTTGAATCTGGGAGGCGGAGGTTGAAGTGAGCTAAGATTGCGCCACTGCACTGCACTCCAGCTTGGGCAACAGAGTGAGACTCCGTCTTAAAAAAATAAGTAAATAAAAACAAATAAAATAGGCTGGGCATGGTAGCCCATGCCTGTAATTTCAGCACTTTGGGAGGCCGAGGCAGGCAGATTACATCAAGTCAGGAGTTTGAGACCAGCCTGGCCAACATGGCAAAACCCCATCTCCATTAAAAATACAAAAACTAGGCTGAGTGAGTTGGCTCACACCTGTAATGCCAGCACTTTGGGAGGCTGAAGTGGGTGGATCATCTGAGGTCAGGAGTTAGAGACCAGGCTGGCCAACATAGTGAAATCCTGTCTCTACTAAAAATACACAAATTAGCCAGGTGTGGTGGCAGGTGCCCATAATCCCACCTACTCAGGAGGCTGAGGCTGGAGAATCACTTGAACCCAGGAGGCGGAGGTTGCAGTGAGCTGAGACTGCACCATTGCACTCCAGCCTGGGTGACAAGAGCGAAACTCTGTCTAAAAAAAAAATGCAAAAATTAGCCGAGCATGGTGGCACATGCTTGTAATCCCAGCTACTCCGGAGGCTGAGACAGGAAAATTCCTTGAACTCAGGAGACGGAGGTTGCAGTGAGCCAAGATCACACCACTGCACTCCAGCCTGGGCAACAGAGTGAGATTCCATCTAAAAATAAATAAATAAATACATATTAATAAAAATTAATAAAGAAAATCTTAGAATACCTAGAAAAAAATGAACACATTACCTAGAAGAGCAAAGAAGACAAATACAATGGACTTCTTGTCATACACTATGCATACCAGAAGATAATGGAATAACATCTTTAAAGTGCTAAAATAAAAACTATTAACTTAAAAATTTTTCCATCTTTAAACTATGAACATGAGAGACCTATTAGCATCCTATATCTCATAATGTCATGAACTGAGATGGGTACAGCATCACATCTGTGGTTTTCATGCCAAGAGGTATGCTTATATTTAGTTATGAGGGACATCAAATTCAAATTGAGACGAATTTTACAAAATAATTGACCAGTGTAATAAATTACTTGATTCCATTTTTGATGTTCGACTGCTGAGTTTTCAAGTCCACAGCCCCACTCCTCCTTTCCCTTTTACCCAAAACCTGGGCAAGCCAATAATAAAGCTGGGCATGGTGGCTCACGCCTATAATCCCAGCACTTTGGGAGGCCAAGGTGGATGGATCACCTGAGGCCAGGAGTTTGAGACCAGCCTGGCCAACATGGTGAAACCCTATCTCTACTAAAAATACAAAATTAGCTGGGCATGGTGGCGCATGCCTGTAATCCCAGCTACTTGGGAGGCTAAGGCACAAGAATTGCTTGAATTTAGGAGGCGGAGGTTGCAATGAACCGAGATTACACCATTGCACTCCAGCCTGGGCAACAGGGTGAGACTCTGTCTCCAAAATAATAACAATAATAATGATAATAATAATAATGCCAGGGTACTCTCCTCCTTTAATGCCAGGGTACTCTCCTGTCTTGCACCAGTAGGGAAATTCAAACCACAAAACCCTGGCCTGTGCATCAGAACCCTCACCCCGGCTTTACTCCCTAACAATAAAACCCAGAGCCACTTGCCTCTCCTTGTTCTCAAGCTGTTTTTAGGCCTGCTTAAGAGCCTAACCTGTTCTGCACAGAAAACCTCATAACACGAGTAATAAGCTTTTCCAAACCCTCCGTATGTGTGTAAGTGGCATCACCAATCTTGACGTCTAAACCAAATCTGGGGTAGAGATTTGATCCCTTCCCCTGTGGGGCAATCACAAGACAGCTGGCACAGAGAACAGCGTGCCTTAGATGATAGCCACTCACCATCAGGGGTCTCTCTCCTCTCGCTTTGGCTTGCTATTGATTCTGTTGCCTACTGGCAAACTCACACTTTGAGCTGTGCTGCTTTGTTCCACATTTGCTGAGTACTACTAAATCTCTGTTATGGATGTAACTGACCTGAATTGAAAGTTTCTGTAATTGGCATTTTGAGACAGAAGTATAAAATTGAGGATGTCCTTAAAGTGGCCCTAAAATGTGAGCCCCGTCTGGGCCTATCTGTGCATCTCAGATTGAATCATATGTCTTGATTCTGGCATAAACCATGGCTGACACTAGACTCAAGGGCATGACACTTATTATTTTGTGACTATTGGTTGTGTGTCCCAACTAGGCATTAGCCTATGTTCTATAGAGTGTGCAGGAGAAAGGCTGATACCCTGTGCAATATACAGGGCCATCTGGTGGTTGCTCTGGTGAGGAAGCACAGTCACCAGGATTAAAGATAAAAACACTCAATAGCACTCCATGGCATGAACCCTTATAAAAACTAGGCCAGAATGCATTACTCCATCTCTCTTAAAGGGTCAGAGGACACCATCATCACCCTACCAGATAACTATAAAACAGACCCAGAAAGAAGCTGGGTTTGATTAAGTGCTGCAGCTTATCAACCTATCAAGGGATTCATTCAAATCCAACTCAAGGCTGGGTGCAGTGGTTCACGCCTGTAGCTCTAATGCTTTGGGAGGCTGAAGTGGGAGAATTGCTTGAGCCTAGGAGTTCAAGATCAGCCTGGGAAACATAGTAAGACCTCGTCTAGGCCGGGCGTAGGGGCTCACCCCTGTAATCCCAGCACGTTGGGAGGCTGAGGCAGGTGGTTCACGAGGTCAAAAGATTGAGACCATGCTGGCCAACGTGGAGAAACCCCATCTCTACTAAAAATACAAAAATTAGCTAGGTGTGGTGGTGCGCACCTGTAGTCCCAGCTACTCGGGAGGCTGAGCCAGTAGACTCACTGAACCCAGGAGATGGAGGTTGTAGTGAGCTGAGATTGTGTCACTGCACTCCAGCCTGGCAACAGAGCGAGACTTTGTAAACAAACAAACAAACAAAAAACACCTCATCTATATAAAAAGATTTAAAATTAGCCAGGTATGGTGGCATGTACCTGTAGTCCCAGCTACTTGTGGGGGCTGAGGTGGGAAGATTGCTTGAGGTTGAGGCTGCAGTGAGCCATGATTGTGCCACTGCACTCCAGCCTGGGTGACAGAGTAAGACCTTGCCATTAAAAAAAATCCAGGGGTTGGGTGCAGTGGCTCATGCCTGTACCTGTAATCCCAACACTTGGGAGGCCGAGGCGGGCAGATCACTTGAGGTCAGCAGGTTGAGACCAGCCTGGCCAACATGGTGAAACCCCATCTCTACCAAAAATACAAAATTAGCCAGATGTGGGGGCGTGCCCCTGTAGTCTCAGCTACTTGGGAGGCTGAGGCATGAGAATCACTTGAACCCAGTAGCAGAGGTTGCACTGAGCTGAGATTGTGCCTCTGCACTCCAGCCTGGGCAACAGAGTAAGACCCTGTCTCAAAAAAAAAAAAAAAATCCACCAGTCTGGGCAACACAGCAAAATCCTATCTCTACAAAAAATACAGAAATCAGCTGGGTGGGCCGGGCGCGGTGGCTCAAGCCTGTAATCCCAGCACTTTGGGAGGCCGAGGCGGGCGGATCACGAGGTCAGGAGATCGAGACCATCCTGGCTAACACTGTGAAACCCCGTCTCTATTAAAAAATACAAAAACTAGCCGGGCGAGGTGGCGGGCGCCTGTAGTCCCAGCTACTCGGAGGCTGAGGCAGGAGAATGGCGGTAAACCTGGGAGGCGGAGCTTGCAGTGAGCTGAGATCTGGCCACTGCACTCCAGCCCGGGCGACAGAGCGAGACTCCATCTCAAAAAAAAAAAAAAAAAAAAAAAAGAAATCAGCTGGGTGTGGTGTTGGGTGCCTATAGTCCCAGCTACTCTGGAGGATGAGCTGGTAGGGTCACTTGAGCTGATTAAGTTGAGGCTTCAGTGAGCTGACATCACACCACTGCACTCCAATCTGGGAGAGAGAGTGAGACTGTCTAAAAAAAAAAAAAAAAATCCAGTTTAAGTCCAGGGTCCCTAAATCAAATAAAATAACAATTGCCATGAAAGTGGCTTCCGTGAAAGTGGCCCCTTACCCTGAGGGTACTGATTTGTGACTCTCCAGAAGAATAAACATAAATATGAGCAGAGAAGAGAAGCTCCCTCCTCCTGAAGTACATCCAGTAACTCCCCCAGACACACACACACACACACACACAACTTAACAGAGGTTAATGATTTAACCCAATTGCAAACCTAAAATTTACTCTAAAACCTATACAATAAAAAAGATACTTAAAGGAGGAAGGGGAGGGTCTCTTTGGCTTTTGCACTTGTACAACATAAATTCTAAATTAACTTTAGGCCAGGTGCAGTGGCTCATGCCTATAATCCCAACCCTTTCGGAGGCCACGGTGGGTGAATTACCTGAGGTCAGGAGTTCGAGACCAGCCTGGCTAACATGGTGAAACCCCGTGTCTACTTAAAAAAATACAAAACTTGGCCAGACGCTGTGACTCACACCTATAATCCCAACACTTTGGGAGGCCATGACAGGTGGATTACCTGAGGTCAGGAGTTCGAGACCAGCCTGGCCAACATGGTGAAACCCTGTCTCTACTAAAAAAATACAAAACTTGGCTGGGCACGGTGGCTCACGCCTGTAATTCCAGCACTTTGGGATGCCGAGGCAGGCAGATCACGAGGTCAGGAGATCGAGACTATCCTGGATAACACAAAAAAATTAGCCAGGCGTGGTGGCACGCACCTGTAGTCCCAGCTACTCAGGAGGCTGAAGCAGGAGAATCGCTTGAACCCAGGAGGCGGAGGTTGCAGTGAGCCGAGATCGTGCCACTGCACTCCAGCCTGGGCGACAGAGCAAGACTCCGTCTCAAAAAAAAAAAAAAAAAAAAAAGAACTATTGATTTGCCTAAATTCCCCATATTCATAGTGCCTGTTGCCCTAAAATATTCTACAATGGGCATGTACTCTGGCCTAGTCAGTACTAAACAAGAGCAAAATTAAGTTTTTGGCAATTACAACTGGCTTAACAAAAGGAGAACCTGAGCCTTTATCGTAACCTATTAAAACTGTTCACACAGACCAACATAGATTAAACTAGGTATCCTGAGAGTGACTCTGTATAAAAAACAAATAAATAAAATGAACTAGGACCTTTTAGAGACAGGGTCTCACTCTGTGGCCCAGGCTGGAGTGCAGTGGTGCAATCTCGGCTCACTGCAGCTTCCCCTTCCCAGGTTCAGGTCATCCTGCCACCTCAGCCTCCCAAGTAGCTAGGACTACAAGCACATGCCACTTGGCTCGGCTAATTTTTGTTTGTTTGTTTGTAGAGATGGTTTTTCCCCCATGTTTCCCAGGCTAGTCTCAAACTCCTGGATGCAAGCAATCTACCCGCCTCAGCCTCCTAAAGTGCTGGGATTACAGGTGTGAGCCACCGCACCCAGCCATAAGCTCAAAACTCATTACATAAGACCTATTTAGAGAAGGGTGATTGTCCCCAGTTGTTCTCCACTCCAAATTGTCCTGGTCTTACTAGAATGAATGAAGGATGCCTAATGGTGGATTACCACAATAATAATGCTGCAGTTCCACTTAATGAGTTCCTGGCAATCCTGAAACCCTTGAAATCTTTAGGCTAATACATGTCTTTTGCATGTTAATGAAATGATTAGCTGGGAGTGCTAGATAGCTTCAAGATGGGAGCTGATGATCAGAAAGACCAAGGCATTAAAAGGTTGGAACTTTCAGGCTCATCTCAGACCTATGGGGCGGGGAGAGGGCTGGAGATTGAATCAGTCACCAATGGCCAATGATTTAATCAATCACGTCTATGTAATGAAACCTCCATAAGTCCCCTCTACCCTATAGGGTTCTGTGAACATGTGGAAGTCCTGGGAAAGTGAAGCACTCAGGGCATGGAAACTCTGGGTGTACCCTCCCCGACCCCCGCTCAATATCCTGCCCCCGGCATCTCTTCCATCTGGTTGTTCCTGAGTTGCATCCTTTATAATAAGCCAGTAAATGTAAGTAAAGTATTTTCCCGAGTTCTGTGAGCTATTCCAGTAAATTATGGAACCTGAGGAGGGGGTCATGAGAACATCCGATTTTTAACTGGTCAGTCAGAAGTGCAGGAGGCCTGGGACTTGCGATTGGTCTCTAAAGATGGGGCAATTTCATGGGAACTGATGCTAACTCCAGGTAGATAGTATCAGAATGAAACAGAATTGCTGGACACCCAGCTGGTATTCAGAGACTTGGAAAATTGGTTGGTGTATTAGGCTGTTTTCATGCTGCTGATAAAGATATACCTGAGACTGGGAAGAAAAGAGGTATAATGGACTTACAATTCCACATGGCTGGAGAGGCCTCACAATCATGGCAGAAGGCAAGGAGGAACAAGTCACATCTTACATGGATGGCAGCAGGCAAGAGAAAGAGAGCTTGTGCAGGGAAACGCCCATTTTTAAAACCATTAGATCTTGTGAGACTTATTCACTATCCTGAGAATAGCACAGGAAAGACCCACCCCCATGTTTCAATTACTTCCCACCAGTTTCCTCCCATGACACGTGGGAATTGTGGGAGTTACAATTCAGGATGAGATTTGGGTGGAGACACAGTCAAACCATATCAGTTGGTATAGGGGAAAAAAACCCATACATTTAGTGTCAGAAGATGTTGTGAGTAAAAAACAGGCCAGCTTCTATATTACTAAAACTACTGCCTCCCTCCAATCAGCAACTGACAAATACTTTGCTAACATATATTTGGGCTAATATGTTCCTTAAGTTCCCATTTCAACCAGCTTGTCCATTGCATGGACACAATATACTTTTATCTAGCTACCCATGGGACCCCCAACAGACCTGCCATTGCTCACAGTCTTTACAAACAAAATCTTAACTGCATCCAACTGTCTCCAGAAACACAAGTATGATGTTAGATTGATGACATCCTTCTCAGAGGAAATTAATTTTTTAAAAAGACAGGATCTTACTACGTTGCCCAGACTGGAGCACGGTAGCTATTCGCAAGCACAGTCATAGCACACTGCAGCCTCAAACTCCTGGGCTCAAACGATCTTCCCCTCTCAGCCTCCTGAAGTAGCTGGGTGCAATGGAAATTCATTTGACACACTAATTTAAGGCATACAAACATTAAAAAGGGAGCTCATAAAAAAGGATGGGTCATTTCTTCCACACAAAGTACAAGGTAAAAGCACAGGTATACCTCAGTAAAATATCTCGGTATTATATGGTAAACAGAGCTGTTGATCCCTGACATTGTCAAGAAATCTCTGTTGATCCTCTTAGCACCCACAATGCTAAAAGCCCAGTATCTTTTAGAACTTTGGGGGTCCTGAAGCAACATATTCCTCCTTTACACATTTTACTTAAGGCATTTTTTTTTTTTTTTTTTGAGTCAGAATCTCCCTCTGCCACCACGGCTGGACTGCAGTGGCATGATCTTGGCTCGCTGCAACCTCCACTTCTCAGGTTCAAGCGATTCTCCTGCCTCTGCCTCCCAAGAAGCTGGGATAACACGCACCCACCACCAGGCTCAGCTAATTTTTTTTGTATTTTTTTAGTAGAAATGGAGTTTCAGCATGTTGGCCAGGCTGGTCTCGAACTCCTGACCTCAAGTGATTCACCCGCTTCGGCCTCCCAAAGTGCTGGGATTACAGGTGTGAGCCATCACACCCGGCCCTACTTAAGCCCATTTTTGCTGTTCCTTACAAATCTGTTCACCTGAATGGGGTCTGCTATAACAAAAGGCTTAGAACCTGTTCAGATTGCAAAAGGACAGACCCTACTGTTAGTGCTCCCCAGAAATTCCTTCACTGTAGAGGCTTTAGCAACCTCCTCTCATACTTCCATAGTCTTTGGTTCACTTGTGATGGCCATAAATTGCGGGTTTCTGATGAGAGAAATCGCCTTCCTCAGCCCAATGCTATACATCATTAGAGTGACAATTGCTGACTGCATACTGGACTCTTCCAAAAAAGGAGGCTCTTACAGGCCTTGAGACCATGGCACACTAGCTGCCCGCTATGCCTTGGGCCATGGAAGCCACACCTCCAAAGCTTGGCATGGCTATTGAGGCTTCCTTGCTAAAATGAAAATAGTATCTATAGTATGGAGCCAAATCTGGATTCTGTAGCATATCCCACCTGCAGGATGCCATGGGCTCCCTTGTCCTCAGTTCCTGACCAGATACCACAGTGCTGAAGGAGGTCATTCCTTTCTCAGACCCTTTGGCTTCTTGGGGATCCCTTGGGATCAACTAAGTGAACAGCAAAGAGAATTCGTATACTTTTAAAATGGCAGTGCTACCGTCATATCTGATTCTACGTTTTCCATCCTTAACAGACATCCCTGATAAAAGACAGGACCCAAGGATCCACACAATTTGCCAAACTTCAAGCAGTCATCTTAGCAACAAAGCATGCCCTGGCCAAAAAGCGACCCCATCTTAACATTTTTCAGACCCTTAGGCCATTGCCAATTACCTGGCTATCTGGTCCGACTAATGGCAATAACAGTTCTTTATCCAAAGTCATCCCCTTTGGGGTAAAGAACTCTGGAAATGTCTTGCTTGAAGATACCCAGAAATATAAATCAAGGTCAGATATATCTCTGCACATACTCAAGCCACAATACAAGGCCTCGCCAAGACACTCCTTATCCCCTTCAGAGTTCCACAAATCTTGAGAGTGACCAAGGCATTCATTTCACTTCTCAAAATACATAACATTGGGTTCTTTAATAACAAGGAATTCAACAGAAATTATCCCTGCCTTACTGGCCTCAGGCTGCAGATGTCATAGAGTACCATCATAGCATACTTAAACAAGTTTAAATTTAATTAAATAAAACAGGACACATTTCAGCAATCCATTAAACATCAGGGGTGAATTGTAACAGAATCTGATTCTATATTTGATGTTTGACCACTGACAGTTTTGAAGCCCCACAACTCCTCCTTAATCTTTGCCTTCCATTTGGTAGACAAAAAAGCCTAGGTGTTTCCTCCCTTGGCTCCAGCAGGTAAGTTCAAACACTGACTTGTGCATGGGAAAACCATGACCTATCCCCAGCCCTTAACCCCAATAAGACCCAAGGCAACTTGCCCCTCCCTTGTTCTCAAGCCATTTGGGGGCCTTCTGGGGAGTCTGTTGTGCTCTGCCCAGAATGTCTCAAGCCCTCTTTGTGTATATGTGGCATCATCAGTCTCCACATTCAAACCACATTTGGGTAGAGGAGCTGATCTTTGCTCTGCAGGGCAATCATAAACAACCGGCACAAGTGTCAAGAAAGGAAGCCTGAGGAACTATCCCAGATTAAAGGAGACTAAGAAGAAAAGACAATTAAAGGCAACAAGCAACCCTGGACTGAATACTGGTCAAGAAAAGGGGCAATAATAGGACAATGGACAAAACTGGAATAAGGTCTCCAGGTGAATTAATAGTATTGTATCAATGTCAATCTTCTGGTTTGGATGGCAGTTTTGTTGATGTTACCGTATGAAGAAATTGGGAGATAGGTTTATGGAAATTTTTTGTGCAATTTTGTAATTCTTCATAAGTATAATATTATTGCAAATTGTAAAGTTTTAAAATGTTTTAACTTTAAATGACTTTTCTGGACAAAAGCTGAAAGAAACTGTCACCAGCATACCTGTGGTATACAAATGTTAAAGAAAATATATCAGGAAGAAGGAAAGTTATAAAGATGGATATTTGGGTCTACACAAAGATATAAAGAGCACCAGGAATGGCAAATATGCACATAAATATAAAACACCTTATTTCATTTTAATATGTTTTAAAGACAATTTACTATTTAAGCAAAACATAATAGCAATGTACTGTAGGGCTCATAGTTATAGACAAATTATACGTCAGCAATAGCCACAAAAGAGGAGGAAATAGAAGTATACTATCGTATCGCTATACATGAGGTAATATTCTTTTTATTTATTTTCTAAATTTTTTTAGAGACAAGCTCTTGTTCTGTCACCCAGGCTGGAGAGCAGTGATGTGATCACAGCTCACTGCAGCCTCAAACTTCAGGGCTCAAGCAATCCTGCCCACTTAGCCTCCTGAGTAGCTGGGACTATAGGCACACAGCACTACGCCCAGATAAGTGATATAATATTCTTTGTAGATAGACTGTGATAAGTTAAAGATGCAAATTGTACATCTCAGATGTGATGGTTAATTTTATGTGTCAACTTGCCTAGGCCATGGGGTGCCAGATATTCAGTTAAACATTATTCTGGGTATGTCTACAAGGGTGTTTCTGCATGACATTATTTGAATCAATAGACTGAGTAAAGCACATTGCTCTCCCTAATGTGGATGGACCACATCCAGTCAGTTGAAGAACTGACAGGAACAAAAAGGCACTCCTGCCAGAAGAGGAAGGCTCTCCCTGCCTGACTGTTTTTGAGCTGGAACACTGATCTTCTCCAGCCTTTGGACTCAGATTCAGACTGGAGTTATGCCACTGATGCTCCTAGGTCCTCAACTTGTCAACTGCAGATCTTGGGACTTCTCAGCCTCCATAATCATGCAAGCCAATTCCTTATAATAAATCCTCCTCTGTGTATCTATGTATCTATGTATCTATGTATCTATCTATCTATCTATCTATCTATCTATCTATCTATCTATCCATCTCCTATAGGTTTTGTTTTTCTTGAAAAATCTGACGAATACATTAAAATAACAGTAACCACTAAAATTTAAACAAAAAAGTAGAGTTAATAAGCCAACAGTCAGTTGAAATGAAAGAAATCCTGGCCAGGCCCGGTGGCTCACACCTGTAATCCCAGCACTTTGGGAGTTCAAGGTTGGCGGATCACCTGAGGTCAGGAGTTCGAGACCAGCCTAGCCAATGGTCTCGATAGAGATAGATAGACCAATCTACCGTCTTGCTATCTGCTTTTTATTTATACTCTCTGTTATTTGTTCCCCTTTTCCTCTTTTTCTGCCTTTTTTTAGATTGAATATGTTTTAGGATTTCTTTTTTGTTGTTGTTGTTTGTTTTTGAGACAGAGTTTCTTTCTTGTTCCCCAGGCTAGAGTGCAATGGCACAATCTTGGCTCACTGCAACCTCCGCCTTCTGGGTTCAAGCGATTCTCCTGTCTCAGCCTCCTGAGTAGCTGGAATTACAGGCGCATGTCACCACACCCGGCTAATTTTTGTATTTTCAGTAGAGACGGGGTTTCACAGTGTTAGCCAGGATGGTCTCGATCTCCTGACCTCGTGATCCGCCTGTCTCGGCCTCCCAAAGTGCTGGGATTACAGGCTTGAGCCACCGCGCCCGGCCTTTTTTTTTTTTTTTTTTGAGACAGGATCTCTGCTGCCCAGGTTGGAGTGCAGTGGTGGTGATCATGGCTCACTGCAACCTTTGCCTCCCAGGTTCAAGAGATTCTTATGTCTCAGCCTCCTCAGTGGCTGGGATTACAGGCACACGCCATCATGCCAGGTTATTTTTTTATTTTTATTTTTTGAGACACAGTCTTGCTCTGTTGCCCAGGTTGGAGTGCAATGGCGCCATCTCGGCTCACTGCAACCTCCGCCTCCCTGGTTCAAGCGATTCTCCTGCCTCAGTCTCCAGAGTAACTGGGATTGCAGGCATGCACCACCACGCCCGGCTAATTTTTGTATTTTTAGTAGAGATGGAGTTTCACCATGTTGGCCAGGCTGGTCTCGAACTGCTGACCTCAAGTGATCACCCGCCTCGACCTCCTAAAGTGCTGTGATTACAGGCGTGAGCCACCACGTCTGGCCTAACTTTTATATTTTTAGTAGAGGTGGGGTTTTGCAATGTTGGCCAATCTGTCTCAAACTCCTGGACTGAAAAGATCTGCCCACCTCGGCCTCCCAAAGTGCTGGAATTACAGGCGTGAGCCACCACGCCTGTAATTCCAGCACCTCCTAGGAGCCAAGGGAAGAAACACCTATTTTATACATATAAAATAGAAAACAAGTTACACTTTAGAACAAGGACTACAGCCATGGATAAAGAAGAACATTACATAATGACAAAGGGGTCATTTCACTAAGAAAATATATAAATCCTAAACGTGGTACGTACCTAAAATTAGAGCTTCAAGAATACATGAAGCACCAAAAATGATAGTATTGAAAGGAGAAATCCACAAATTATAGTTGAATATTTCAACACTCCTCACTTGGTAACTGATAAAAGAAGTAAAAAGAAAATCAGTAAGTATACAGACGATTTGAACAACATTAAATACTTTGACCTTATTGATCTTTACAGATATTCCACTCAGTGATAGCGAAGTCCACATTCATTTCAAGTGCACATGGTGCATTCACCAAAATAGACCATAATCTGAGCCATAAATTAATTCTCAATAAAAATTGAAAAGGATTGAAATTATACAAATTATGTTCCCTGACCAGAACAGAAGTAAACTGAAAATTAATAACAACAATAGCCAAAACTTCTGGAAATGAAACAACAAAATCTTAACCCGTAGATTAAACAAGAAAGCATGAAGAAAATTAGAAAATATTTTGAACTAAAGGAAATTGAACAATACCACATGTCACAAAGTGTGAATGCAGTTAAGGAAGTGCTCACAGGGACATTATAGCATTAAATACTTACATTACAAGAGAAGAAAGGTCTAACAGCAACACTTTAAGCTTGCACCTTAAGAAGTTAGGAAAAAATAAAAGAGCAAATTAAACCCAAAGTAAGCAGAAGGAAGGAAATAACATAGATGGGTGAAAATCACTGAAATAGAAACTGTAAGCAATAGAGAAAATGAAACCAGCCAGTTTTAAAAACAGCCAGTTTTTAAAAAGGCAGACTGATCAAGAAAAAAAGAGAAAACACAAATTACCATTATCAGGAATGAATGAACATCACTACAGATCATACAGACATTAAAAGAATACTAAGGAAATATTCAGAACAACTATATGCAAAGAAACTCAACACTATGGAATACATTAACAAATTTATTGGAAAACACAAACTACCAAAGCTTTCCCAAGAAGAAATATATAATCTGAATAGTCTTATGTATATAAAGAAATTGAATTGAATTTGTATCAAAACTCTTCCCACAGCTGTGCATGGAGGCTCATGCCTGTAATCCCAGTGCTTTTTAAAATAAGCCAGGAGTGGTGGCATATGCTGTAGTCCCAGATACTTGGGAGGCTGAGGTGGGACGATCACTTGAGCCCAGAAGTTCAAGGCTGCAGTGAGCTATGATTGTGGTGACAGAGACAGACTCTATCTTAAAAAAAAAAAAAAAGCCAAAGAACAAAAAACTACAGTGAGATATCACCTCACACCCATTAGGAGAGCCACTATCAAAAAACAAAACAAAACAAAACAAAAATTAACAGATGCTGACAAGGATGTGGAGAAATTGGAACTCTGTGCACTACTGGTGGGACTATAAAATGGTGCAGCCACTACGGAAAACAGTATGGAGGTTCCTAAAAAAAAAATTAAAAATAGAATTACCATATGACTCAGCAACACTACTTCTTTTATTTATTGATAGATTTTTTTTTTTTTGAGGTGGAGTTTTGCTCTTGTCGCCTAGTGCAATGGAGTGCAATGGTGTGATCTCGGCTCACTGCAACCTCTGCCTCCCAGATTCAAGCGACTCTCTTACCTTAGCCTTCCGAGTAGCTGGGATTACAGGTACCCGCCATCATGCCAGGCTAATTTTGTGTTTTTAGTAGAAATGGGGTTTCACCATGTTGGCCAGACTGGTCTTGAACTCCTAACCTCAGGTGATCCACCTGCCTTGGCCTCACAAACTGCTGGGATTACAGGCATGAGCCACTGCACCTGGCGGATACTACTTCTTAATATATACCCGAAGGAACTGAAAGTAAGAAAGAGCTTGAGGAGATACTTGCACACCCATATTCATTGCAGCACTGTTCACAACAGCTAAGAGGTGGAAGCAAGCTAAATGGCCATCAACAGTTGAATGGATAAGCAAAATGCAGTATATAAATATAATGGAATATTACTTAGCCTTAAAAATAAAGAAATCCTGTTACGTGCTACAATGTGGGTGAACCTTGAAGACATGCAAAGTGAAACAAATCAGTCAGAAAAAGACAAATACAATACGATTCCACTTATATGAGGTATCTAAAGTATTCAAACTTATAGAAACAAAGTAAAATGATAATTGCCAGGTGCTGGGGAAAGGGGGGAATGGGGGGACAGCTTTTACTCAGTGGGTATTGAGTCCCATTTTGAAAGATGAAAATATTCTAGAGATCTGTGGCACAACAGTGTGAATATGCTTAACATACTGAACTGCACACTTAAAAAAGGTTAAGATGGGCCAGGTGTGGTGGCTCAAGCCTGTAATCCCAGGACTTTGGGAGGCCAAGGTGGGCGGATCATGAGGTCAGGAGATCGAGACCTTCCTGGCTAACACGGTGAAACCTTGCCTCTACTAAAAGTATAAAAAATTAGCCAGGCATGGTGGGGGGCGCCTGTAGTCCCAGCTACCTGGGAGACTGAGGTAGGACAATGGCCTGAACCGGGGAGAAGTAGCTGTCAGTGAGTCAAGATCACGCCACTGCACTCCAGCCTGGGAGACAGAGCAAGAATCCGTCTAAAAAAAAAAGGTTAAGATGGAAAATTTTATTACATGTTTTTACCACATTTTTTTAAATGTACAAAAAAAAAAAAAAACCCAAAAGCAAATAAGCAAAAAACCTCATTGCAAGATTACCACAAACCCATCAGAATGAAGAGACAGACAGTGTCAGGTGTTGGTAGGCATATGCAGTAACTGAGTCCTCTCTGCCTTTTTTTTTTTTTTGTAAAGCTTACTTCTCTATATGTCTCACACATTACTAGTGGGGGGTGTAAACTGGTCAACCACTTTGGAAAACTGTCATTATTTAGCAAACATAAACATATTCCTACTCTGTTACCCAGCATTTCCACTCCTGGGTCTCCAAGTGCAGGCATCCATCAAAAGACACAGATGTAATGTTCATAACAGCTTTTTCATAATAGCTCCAAACTGAAAACAACCCTTAAGTCCACCAAGAGTCAAACAGGTTAAATACATTGTAATATGTTCATACAATTAATACAACTCAATAATAAAATGAATGAACTACTGCCATATACAGCACCATGGATAGGTCCCACACAAGTAATATCGAGCAGATGAAGCCAAACAAAACAATACATACTCATGTTTATATGAAGTTGAAGGATTAGACAAAACTAATGTATGCTGATAGAAAGCCAAATAATTGTTAGGGGGTATGGAGGGATTGACCAGAGGGCTATTAATTGGAAGGAGTTACAAGGGGGCCTTCTGGTAAGCAGGAAACATCTTGATCTAGGTGGTAGCTACACAGATGGGATCTATGCAAAAATAAATTGAGCCAGAGGTTTAACATTAGATTCTTTGCCGTATGTATACTATATATCAACAAAAAGTGAAGAAAAAGTAGAAAAATAGGCCCAAACAAAAAATTCTGGGGCCGGGCACGGTGACTCACGCCTGTAATCCCAGCTACTCAGGAGAATCGCTTGAACCCGAGAGACAGAGGCTGCGGTGAGCCGAGATCACGCCATTGCACTCCAGCCTGGGCAACAATAGCGAAACTCTGTCTCAAAAAAAAAAGGGAAAAAGGAAAGAAAACATTTTGGAAGCAAAATTTAGTTTTGTCATACTTCTACATTCATATTTAAGTGGATATAGAATAAAATTCCCATTTGGACGTATTTTCTCTCAGCAGTTCAAGCTCAACAGAACCTGCAAATGAGAGGAGGCTGCAGAAGCAAAGGATAAGAAGACACATCATGGTTGGGAGCGGTGGCTCATGCCTCTAATCCCAGCACTTTAGGAGGCTGAGGAAGGCGGATCACCTGACGTCAGGAGTCAAGACCAGCCTGGCCAACATGGTGAAAACCCGTCCCTACTAAAAATACAAAAATTAGCTGGGCGTGGTGGCGCACGCCTGTGGTCCCAGCTGCTCGGGAGGCTGAAGTGGGAGAATCGCTTGAACACAGGAGGCGGAGGTTGCAGTGAGCCGAGATTGCACCACTGCACTCCAGTCTGGGCTGGATCAAGACTCCATCTCAAAAAAAAAGAAGAAAGAAAAAGAAAAAGGACACATCAATCCTAAATCTAAATGTGGTACACACCTAAGAAGACACATCCATCCTAAATGTAGTACACACCTAATAACAGAGCTTCAAAAATACATGAAGCACCAAAAATGATAGAATTGAAAGGAGAAATGGACAAATCCACAATTAAAGTAGATATTTCCACACTTCTCACTTGGTAAAATCACTTGTAAAACCACTCTGCCCATTTTACAGAGGAAAAAACTGAGGCCTAAAAGGATAAGGGGTGAGGGCTGAAGTCAGTGGCAGAGCCAGGCTTAGGACCCAGATCTCAGGCACTCTCTACCTGCCCCCTGGACAACCACCTGCAGGAAGGGACTGGATTGTGAGGGGGTGTCCCCAGTCCCATGCAGGCTAAGGAGGAAGCAGGGTCTCAGGGCTGAGGTCAGGCAGGGGGGCCACTCCTTAGAAACCAATCAGCCAGGAATGCCACTGTTTATCATAGTTTCACTGATTGTAGGGAGGTTAGAACCTCTATTTGGGTCTCAGAAATAAAGAGAAGAGCCTGCAATTCCAGGATAACACGCTAACAAAGGGCCAAAACGCAAAGGCGTCCTGAGGGCTAAAATGGAAAGTGAAACTTTCAAGCTCCTTCTCTGACCTTGGCCAAGGTCGTTCCCTCTGGGTTCCCAGAATAGGAATGAACCCATGTAAGGCACAGGGAACAGAAAAAAGGAGGCAGGTAGAGGGACAGCCTTCAGCCTGGTGCAGCCATCCCGGTGGGACAACCCCAGGCAGGAGCCGCTCGGTGCCCGAGGATGGCGGGAAGTCGCTGGGCTGCGGCTGGGGCCGGAGGTGGGCGGAGGAGGGTCCGGCGCTCTTTTTCTCCAGATACGGAGCCCTACGTGTGGATCAGTCGCCTCCCGCCCAGGGTGTGAGCGCCCCCTCCCTTCTCAGCCTCCTTCGGCCTCTCCCCTCCCTCTCACATTTCCAACTCCCAAGGATAACTTGTCGCTCGCTTCAGACGCCCATGGCTTCTTTCAGTCCCTGGGACTCGGCTTTCTCCTCTACCTCTTTTGTCTATTTGTGCATTTGATGGTTTCTCTGGGCGCGCCCTTGGATCTGCTTCTCTCTTGCCTGTTATATTCTCTCTCTCTCTCTCTCTCTCTCTCCCCCCTCCCCGCCCTTCTCTCTCTCTCTGCTCTCTCTGGCCATCTGGGCGCTGCTCCTCCGCGCCTCTGGCCTTCCCGCGGAGCGCCAGGCCCATCTCCTCACCAGCAGCTCTGGGATCCGACGGCGCCGCGGGTGGGGGCAGGTGAGACGGCCGAGCCCCGCCCGGGCGGAGGCAGGAAGCGCTCGCGCCAATACCCCTCCCGGACCCTGTTCTCGCCCGCAACTCACTGGCGCCAGGGGGACGCAGGAGCACGAGCCCCTTCGCGCCCCCAGCGCCGTCGGCGTCGCTGCCCCAGACACAGACACTGCCTCGAGAGGCCTCACAGAGCGGGGGGCGGGCAGAGGGCGGCGACCTGGAGCCGCCTTATCCCCCGCCTTGGGCGCCGTCACAGTCCTCAGAAGCCCTGGGCTCCTGCAGTCTACCAACACGCGCGGCGGATGGCATGGTTCCGAGAGGTAGGTGAGGAGGCGGGCGCAGCCCTTCCTCTCACAGCTGGGGACTGCGGCGTGAAAGGCCCAAGCTGGACAGCCCCGTGGCTCGAGCTTTCAGGACCGACTGCCCGTGGCAGGCGTGGGCTACCCAGGGCCACCGGCTTAACCTTGATCTCCAGACCGAGGCAGTTTCCCGGGTGGGGCCTCGGGGCGCACCCGAAAACGCCTTGGCCTTCCCATCCGCTCGCACCCGACCCTACCTCTCCAAGAGAAGGTTTGTGTATGGGGAAAAGGGTCTCCTCCCCTCATTCTACCGGAAACCCTGGCTCCCCAGAGCCGGGTGCTCAGTGTCCCGCCCAGCCTGAGGCCCTGCGTCCTGGGCCTCCTGCTCACAACCCCGGATTCCACGCGGATGAGAGAGGCATGGGCCAGCCACCCTGAGCAGCCTTGGGGATGAGGAATCGCTTGGGAAGGAAGAAGGGCCACTTTTCCTAATGGAAATTAGAAATTGGCCTGGAACTCTTAGTCTAGACAGAAGCCCCCAGGTCCCCAAGGTGCAGAATCAGCTCTCCCGCGCGCTGTCTCTCTAGCTGCCTCCTAGCGTGGAAGGGGCAGAATACTTGGAGGAGTCTCTTGCTTTGGCTTTTGGGGGCCGCATAGATTTCCTTCCCCTCTGGACTGTGAGCAGCCTCCTGCCTGAGAGACCGTGTATCTGAATCTAAGGAATGCCAGGAGCCGCCATCTTATTTGAACCTCACACTCACAAAAACAGGGCATGTGCATTTTTGTGGAGGGGCCTGTTGTTTATGGGAGTAGGCAGAGGGCATCCAAAGGATTTCAAACTGTATGGACTGACTCATGGGTCAATACAAAAATTATTCGCCTTTGAAAAGGCACGTAGAGAAAAGCAAGCATAAAGGGGTGTGCATCGTGCATCGTGGGTATTGTGGAGTCTGGGAGGAATTAGTAAACCGCAGGAGTCGGCTAGGAATCTTATATGACAGCAACTGTGCCTCTCGGAGTAGTTAACCACCGTTTAAAGATTGAGGATTTATACAGACATGCAAAAGAGACATGAAATTATGTGCTCCCAATTGTGCTCAATAATAAAGGCAGTACAAGGGAAATTCATATTTTCATCTATATGCCTCCTCCCTCCCAAAGTAGACCATTGCCTGGTATATTTCACATATTCCACATACCAGAGGCGGAATGTGCAACTGACTGCCCAGGACTGTGCTTTCCAGTACAAATGGAAGCACAAAGATGCCTACTGGAGAGGACTTGAGTTCTCTTTTCTCAGTGCACTTCCCTAATCCTTTGAGGAAGCAAGTCCGGGGAGCCGTTCCTGATATGATCTTCCCTCCAAATCCCCTTTTGGAGCTGCAGCTCCTCGCTTTCCCTAAAGTCTGGTGCACTTGGCTGCAAGTCCCCATTTCCCCAGTTCAGAAAGGATGAAGCCTCCTGTACCCCAAACATATAGCCCTTGGCTCACCAGGAGAATTGCTCACCTTCTGCCGTGGTTTAGAACACCACCCTACACAGGCATACACATACACACTGCCCCAGAAGAAATGCAAAGAAAAGCTTTGCTAGTCCAAGCAAGGTGTTGTGGGAGACCTCAGAGACCCTTAGAAAGAGCCTTACTCTCCACATTGCAACTTGAAAGACCCAGGACATCCCTCCCACCCCCACAACAGACACAGTTCTCACCACCTGGGAAGGCACCAAGCCCACGAGGACAGGAGAATCTGTGGGGCTGGGAACTTCCCATCCTACCCACCCTGCCTCCAACTTCTTCTTGTTTCTGGCCAGATTAAAAGTCAAGCTTAAAGTGCTGTTGGGTTGGAGAGTTTTGTTATTTTAGTCTATTGATTCCTCTCCCTAGTTTTCTTCTCCCTCATCTTCCTTTTACTCCCAGGTTTTGCCCATTTTTTTTCTCTCTCTCCAAACAGAAAATCTGTGAATTTTCTGGGCTTGAACAGAAGGAATGAGGAGGGAAAGGAGGGAATATTTGACCTATCCAGGCAGCAGTCAGAACTGTAATTGACACCAAGTCATCCTAGCAGACCTTGTCCTCACAGGCTTAGAGGATATTTGATTCTACAGTCCCCCACCAGCACCCCAAGATTGAATGGTACCTCCTTCCTCAAGAGGGACTAAGGATTTGGGGCTTCTGCAGTTTTCAAAAATGGGAGAAGACAAAAATGCCATCATTATTCCAGTGGCCAGGTGTGGAGGGAGTCTGCAGTTTGGCCAGAGGCCTGGTCTCAGAGAAAGGAGTCTTGAGGGCTGGGGGGTTGGGGCAAGACCTAGGGCCAACTTGGTTCTGACCCTGCCTGCCAGTGGGGAACCTTGGGCTCTTCACCAAGTAAAGGCAAGATCAAGGGATTGGAGGTCTGAGTCCCTCTCTTGCCTAACTGCCCCAAAGGCCCCAGAAACTACTCTGGGCCAAAACTCAGAAACAAAAGAAAGAAACAAATACTGGAAACACCCAGATTTATAATCTGCTTAGACACCCAAACTCATCCTTAAAGCAGTAAATACAATTTATCTCCTTGGCTGCCTTGCAACTTTACACTCAGTTTGGCAATGTGTAGATGGGGTCAGCTTGAGTTTCAGAGCTTGGGGGTCCAGCGCTCAATGTCTAGACAGCTAGATCTGCGGCCTCTCACCTCCTTTCCTCATGTACCTCCTCTTGCTTCCTTCCCCTCCCAGGGCTTCTCAGAAAGTGACAGCTTTCTTGTAGAACTGTGAAATCCCACAATTTCAGAGGATTTCAAATTCCTTGAACTTCAGGTTGAGAACTATTTGGATTAATTAGAGAAGTTGTGTCTGGAAAATGTTGAGACCAAATGCGGGTCTTTACTTTTTTTTTCCTTTAGCTGATCTCAGTGCTTACCAGGTCAACTTTCACCTTTAAAAACACCCTGGTGGCAGTGTTTCTTTGCCACCACTGTCTGTAAAGCAAATGGCAAAAGCATCTCAGAGCTTTTAGTTGGGCCAGGGAATTCAAATGCCTCCTTTCTCAAGAAGATGCCAAAGTGGCCACCCTCAGCCCACTTTCCATCCTTGCCTCCTCTGCCCTTTCCCCAGCTGCAGTGATAGGAATAATGGCCTTTAACTTGCAGAGATCATTAAAGCTAAAGCCCCCACTCTTTCCCATCACCCCTCTTGGGGCCGTCTCAATCGCTTCTTCCACAGCCCTCCTCTTTTGAAGCACTCTCTAGTACTGTTAAAGACCGAATTTCAGCTAGAGCGAAGGTGGGGGCTTAGTCCAAAATAACCTAGATATGAAGTAACAGTAATGATTTTTTAAAAGGTAACTATGAACTCTAAAGCCTCAACCACCCAGAAAAGTTCCTCCTTAAATTGTTGACGGCGCTGGGTGCAGACACGCAAGGAGTGGCCAGAACGCCAGAAACTCCTTTAAGGAGAGAGAAGTCAGTGCCCAAATTCCTCATGCTTTAAAGCAATATAAGACTAGACAGTCCAAATTTTTACTCGTTAAACCTCTTCTTACCTCTTCCTCGGGTCTGTTCACTCCTTGGTCCAGGGAGCTCCTGGGCTCCAAGGTTAACCAGAGGGAACCAGAGGCTCCCCGCAGCAACCTTCTCGCTTCTGGGCTCCTCCTGGGGGCTGAGTGGTCCCCTTTGCCTTGCTATTCCCGCTGCGGCTCCTAGGGGGACAGCTCCATGGGACCAGGTCTCTTCGGGGGGTGGAGGGTCGCGGAAGTCGCGACCAGGGGTTGGAGACCGCTGAGTCCCTCCACTGCGGACCTGCCTGGGACTGCGTGGAATGGACCAAGTCCTCCGTCTAGGATTCCCTAGTGCACGACGGCGAGCGCCCCGCAGTGCTCCGCTGGCGATCTGCACCTGTGTCCCGGGGCTGGGCGCAGAGTGAAGAACTCCGTGCAAGCTGGTGACCGGCTCCGCTACTGCCTCCCTGCTGTGAGCAGGAGAAGAGGAAGTCTGCCCCACAGGGAGGTGGCCGGGCGGGAGCCGCAGAGTCAGCGTTGAGAGGAGGGTCAGCGGCACCTCGGGATTCCGCGCGCCTTCAGCTCCCTCTCGCAGACAGCCCAGCCTCGGGTTGGCGCCGCAGTGATGGAAACTGGGGAGGGCCTAGGTTGGAGTCCCAGTAGTCTGGAGGAGGGGGCCAAAGCAGAGGATTAGGAACCGGGCTTTCATATCCAGCCTCGGCGCCCGGAAGCGGTACTTAAGGGGCGAAGTGAGGCCACAATTACAAAGGTGCGCCCTCCGATGCCTCAACGTCAAGGGCCTGTAGATTCACAACCTCCGCCGTCGGGGAAGGGGGAAGATGAGGTGTGATAGGGAGGCTATATCCAGCCACCAGCGCAGGGAGTGGCTCTAAACGCTGACCCAGCGCCTCGCCCCAAGCGGGATCTTGGCGCGCGGATAGACCGAGCCCGGGGTGGGGCGCCTTGCAGGGCTCCCTCGCCCTTACCGAATGAGCATCTTCTTCCTGATTTGCTGCTCAGAGAGGGAGTGGGTCCTAGTCTCTGAATCTCAGCGCTCCCGACTACCTCGCTGGTCCTAACGAACAGTTCATCTGCTCCCTCCTGGCCGCCTGCGCCAGCGCCGCTCACCCACTTTTCCAGCCCTGGATTTCCTCTCCCCGAATGCGACCTTCCTTCCCACAATTAACAAATGATCTAGCGAAACCCCGCCAGGTCCCCAGCAGAGGAGCACCTCCATCCGCCCGAACCAGCCAATTAATCAGAGTATTAAGGAGCCTGAGGAGTTGTAATTGGGTGGTTTGGGACGAGGGGGCGCTGAGGAGGTCATTAACCCCAGCGTAAAGATGGGGAACGGAGACGCGCCTGGCCGCCTCTGCCGCCCCTCTGGGCTCTTCTTAGCACGCGGGTTTTGGCCACTCCACCTGCCTGCTGCGCTCCAGTTCCCGCCTCCAGTCCAGCTACTTCACTTCTCTCTTTGTCATTCTCCGCCTTTTCTCTGACAGCCGTCCAGGGCCCCTTTCTTTGTGCCTACTTCTGTCTACCTGTCCAGCTGCCTCTTGCACCCTTTTTTTGACCCAGCGGCCAAGAAAACTCAAAGGTCATGGCTGTTGGCCCCCGCTGATGGTCTCTGGGCTCTGGGGTCTCAGACAGTTCCTCAGGGCTGGTTGGAAATGGTGGGAGCTGGAGATTTGGACACTATACCCATTCCCCAAGAGAAGGGCATTTGCAAAGGGGAAGTGTTTCCTGAAACGTTCAATTCTCTTTCGGTATGAGATGGCTTTGGACAAGGTGGCAAATGGCGGAAGGTCCAGGCCCCAGTGGATAAAAGCTCCATATCACTTTGATTAGAGACACAGAGACCTTGCATACTCCTTGTCTGAAAAGGCAAATACGGAGGAGGTAGTGACTGGGTGTTGTGGCCTGCCTGGTCTCTCCCTAGCACCTGCGACCTGGTGCCTAGTGTTCCAGGAAGTCCAGGTGACAGTGTCTATTCAACCTTGTGGAACAAGAAATTGTTTATCCTTTTAATTTGTCTTGTCAGATACCCAAGTCTATTACAACGCTTCCCTCTGCATTACGTTTTTGGTTGGTTGTATAAGAATGGTGGATGAGAGGTTCTTAACATTTTGGGGGGCCGCTCCCTGATATGATAATTTAAATTTTGATGAACAATATTGATTCCCCTCTACCCAGAAAAAAAAAATGCACTTACGTAGTACTCACCAAATCCCACAATGTCAGAGAGTTTCAGTCTCCTGAGACACCAAGTTAAGAACTACAATTTGTATAGATCAAAGGAGCTGGTGTCTGGGAAATGCCGAGGCCAAATATAGTCAGTTTACGTAGCTCTTCACCCTTTCTCTTGGCTGACATCTCCATTTTGCCAGGTCAACCTTCACCTTTAACAACACTCCGGTGGCAGTGTCCTCTCCCCACCATTACCTGTAGGGTCTGGTCTCCCAGTGGGAGTCAGTCTTTCCTTCCCAGCAGCTGGAAGCCTGAGAACGTGGGAAGAGCTTTGCTGGGGAAAGCTGATCTTGGACTGGCCAGCGGTTGGAAGTGCAATGGAAGGAAATCAGGCTTAAGCAGCTTCCCAGGGACTTAAAACCATACCAGGACTCCTGAAAGGGAAGACTATCTGGAAACAGCCTCCTAACTAAAGCTGTCTGTAAGTCAAGCAAATGGGGATTGGGCAATAGAATGTTCCTTTGTGTCCCTTATTGACTCACTTACTACTTTTCCTCAGGGACCCCAGCTCTACTTGAGGCTGATTTAGCCAAGGTTAGAGGCTAGGGAATACCAAATGCTGGACTTAAAGGGGAAGGATTTGCTCCCTAATATTTTAGTAATCTTGTTTGTAAGAGATAAACAGCATGTGACCTCTGACTATCCTGGGGGACCTCCTAATTACGCCCAGCCTCATGGGTTGTGGCCTGTTTAGACACAGAGTGTAAAGAAGGACTTAGCTGTTCTTCCCCAGCCTATTAAGTTTCCTGGCCGTCTCCCCACCTGTGTGAATTGACCAAGCTAAATCTCCCAGGAGAAAAATCAGGCTTCTTTGGGGTCTGGGAAGTAAATAAACTTCATTTTTTGAGGACTATGTTAAGACAAATTAGGATAACTGGAAATTATCTGGCTAATTGTACCCTCTCCTCCAAACATACTTATACTCCAAACCCAAGCCCTCCTAGCTGCTCCTCAATTGTCTATACATTTCAAACAAATGTGACTTGGCACAGGAAAGACTCCAACTCATTTCTAGTTGCCCTTCTCTGCGCTGCACAACCACCACCCACCTACCCAGCAGTTCGAGGCTGTGACAAGAAACCAATGGTTGGCTAATAGTATTCAGACCCCTGCCTGAAAATACAAAGAAAAAAATAAACAATTCTCTTCTTGGGACAGCTTAAACTGGATAATCCTGGCTGTGAAAACCTGACCTAAATGCTTTTAATCAGAGCAGAAGAAATATATGCTCATTTGCTCCTTATTTTACTAATTAAAGAAAGCTAATTGGTGTTCTCAGAAACTTCCGACTGAGGGTCAGGAGCCTCTAGTCATCTCTTTGCCTGCCCCACCCCTCCCTGCACTGGGCCCTGCACTGTGGAGTTGGCCTTTTTCTGATAGACAGTTGGAAGGGGGTGCTCCCGACCTTCTGGCTCCACCCCTGCATTAGAACTTTGGCCCTGAAAAGGCAGTGCTGCTATTGGCCAGAAGTTTTTGCCCAGCAGGCTTGTCCCCTTTCTTGTGTCCTGGACTTGTTTCTAGGAGCCAAGACCTCTTGCTGGTTGCCACATCAGCACTGCTAACTGGTAGGGTGCAGCCCTGCTGAAGCCCCAGAGCTCAGCCCAGTGCTGGGCACAGTAGGTGCTCAGGAAATGATTGCTGAATGTGGAATGAAAGTCCCCAGCAGGCAAAAGCCTGTGACTTCTTTCAGTGGGGCGGTGGTCCTCTGGGACGAGTGCATGGAGAACTTCAGGGCCGCCTCCTGGGTACCCAGGAAGTAGGTAAGACCTGGTTTTTGTCAAGCATTTCTCAGATGTTCTGTTTTATTCCAGCTTCCTGGCCCCCTATTTCTTGTCTACCCATTTTCTAAGGCAGGACCATGCTCACCACAGCAAAGGGAAAGAACTCCTTGAAAAGTCAAAGGAATACAAGTCACCACTTCTCAGACCTTTCCCCTGTGAGATCCAGATACTTCAGGCTAAAGGGAGTTTGAACCTGAAATGAGCCAGATAATTGCCCCAATTCTCTGTACCTTATTGAAGAGGTAGTTACAGGTCAAGGGGTCCAAGGGGCCTCGCTTTTATAGACATTGCTCTAAGTCAAGAGAATACGTTATACATATACAGCTGAGACGCACACACTCCGTCCTAGGCCGGCTCTCTGTGAACAAAGCAGATTTCCTCCTTGCCACTCACCTCCTATTCCCATTTTCCCCCTCCTCTTTTCTCTTCTTCCTCCTCCTTGTTATTAGTAGTTACTATTTACTAAATGCTGCCTGTGCACCAGGTATTGTGCTAAATGCTAGACACATAGTAAATCATAGTACATTAATTAATCCTTACATTAACTTTAAGAGTTAAGACACCAGATTTTACAGATGCAGAAACTAAGAGTTATTTTTCAAGCATGAAACACGTGTGTGTGTGTGTGTGTGTGAGAGAGAGAGAGAGAGAGAGAGAGAGAGAGATACGGGCAGATCTGAGTGCTCAAGTGTTATAAAGATAGAAATAAAGAAAATTGAGAATGAGGAGATCTTAAAGTTTTGAAACATAGAATGCTTTAATAGGATGCAGATAGTTTCTCCTGCCCTAAAGTGAACAAAGAAGTGAGGCAATTAACTGGCTAATTCCAAGACCCAAATGCTTTCCCTTGAAATGGGCGGATAATGAGGCTGACAGTATGTTCACAGTTGAATTCGCCTGATGTTGCTCCATTTTTTCCCCTTAACTTTAGCGAATCCATTGGGCAATCACAGTGAGATGCACAGACGTCGCCCCAGACGTGCACATATTCACACACACACTCACATACAGGAATGCTGACACACACAGACCTGACTTTATTCTGCCTCTAGAGTCTTTTATGACTCAACCTCCGGAATGAAAATAGGGGTTGGAGCGATATAATGTGTCCGAGGGCGCAGCTGCTCCAGATGTGCGCTGGGTAATTAGGCATCCTCAAGAGCTCGTGCCCGGCTGGGAAATGCACCTCTTGTGGGACTGCAGATCCCAGCAGGCACCCATCATAGTCTGCCCCATAGTAGATGCCTGTCCTTTGCTGCCTGGTCCCAGCAGCCTGTCCCTCCTCTTCTTCCCTTCTTCCTCCGCAGGTGATTCTCTGGCGCCTCTGTTTTAGGAATAACTGCAGAAATGTCTCTCAGAGGGCTCTGCAGTATAAAATGGCATCTCTGCCACAGGGGAAGGAGAAGAGGGACCCTGGTTTCTCCTATCCTGCTCTTCCTAGGCCCTGGACGTCTCTGAGGGGCTCATTCCAGAACAAGACCTCTCTTTCCTTGCTCCACAAGAATTTAACAAAGAGGCCCTATTTGGGTCAAGTAGGAGAGTGGCCTGACTGGCCCTAACACCCCTGGTTTGGGGGCTGCGGAGCAGTCCTGTTGCTGGCAGCTTCTCTTAGTTGTTGAGCCTCTTTCACAAAGTGTTCGCACTTCTCAACTTCCCTGTCCAGTAGGTCTTCATCTGGGCACCTTGGGGCCTAAGGCACTTGGCCAGGGTTGTGCAGCTAGGGAGGTCATAAGTGAGGAGTTAGCATTTATTGGAAGAGAGGGGACTGGATTTGTCCTGGCTCTGAATCCTGACCCAGCTGTCCCTATGTCCGCCTCCAGTTTTCTTATGGGCCTCCACAAATTTGAAATTCAAGAAACGCCAAACGTCCAACATAGAAAACAACAAAAAGCTGCCTTTCTGGAGATGAATTTTGCTTATAAGAAAGACACGTTTTGAGGGGGTGAATCGTTATGGTAATTTCGGATAAAGAACATTCCCCTTGGAATAGAGGGCTCCTCCTCCAGCCCTGCTTCACCACTTTTAATAGCTGCTCTGATCTTGGGCTAATCACTTAATCCCTTTGGACCTCAGTGTCTTCTTTTGCAAGCTGGGGGAGGGGGTTAAAGATGCTGGCGCTGCCCTCTAGCCTGCTGCTGGGGAGATCAAAGGAGATTCGGGCTGTGGAAGGCTCCCTAGCGTCGGAGATGGGGTTAGGAGGTAAGGGCCAGGGGGTGGGGGCGGATGGGGCCTTAATTAGCTGTGGATTTCTGTCCCAGCGCACTCATTTAACCGTGTTTCTCTTGGTTGCCAGAGGGCGCCAAAGGCGACATGCCGGCGGCCAGCTCCAGGCCGAGCCCCGAGCGCCTGCGGGAACAGGCCCCTTCACCCGGCGCGGGACGCAGAGCTGCGCGAGAATCTTGTTCAGCGCGGACTCAACGCCAGGGCGCCGCCTAGAGGTCGGTTTCTCTCTCGGCCTCACCCGCCGGGAGACCACAGAGCTGCTTCCCCAGCCGCCCGCCGCCAGAAATAGGAAAAAAAAAAAAAAAAATCCAGCTGGGGTCTAGGAACTCGGCTTCTGGCACCTCTAACTTCTCCGAGACTGTCTCCTCCCTCCCCGCCCCGTAATGAACCCCGTGAAGGGAGACGGGCCAGGAAGTCCCAGAAATATTTATTCTTGTGACTCTCACAAATGGAAGAGGGTCTCAATTTTTGTTTAAGGATCTTGTGTTCTGCGTCTGTTGTCTACACTGCCTTCTCTCACCATCCAAATTGTCCAGCCCCCCCTCCAGTTATGCTAGAACTCTGCTTTATCTTCAAGGAAGAAAGGGAGTGGGGAGAAGCTACCTCTAAACCCTCCAGCATGGCCATCAATTTTCTTAATAATTTGGAGATCAACATGCTTTTGGAAAAATGTTTGGAAAACGTCTGGGGGTGAAAAGAAATGTTGCCTAACTGGCCTTTACTCACCGAGTGACCATCATCTCAGCTAGTTAGTGTATGAGCGGCACCAGCACCCCGACCATGGGTGTCCGTGCTGAGCTTCTGAAAGTTGACTTCTCCTTGGGGGAGCCCTCGGAAAGACACAGCTGGTATCTATGGGAACGGCTTTGGGGTGTCCTTTGGCACCATACAGAGAATTTTATTTTTTTAACTGGAATCCATGGCCTGGGTTCTTGGGATGGGGGTAGGAGGAAGCCACAAAGCCCCTGGAAATGTATGCAAAACATATGGGTGTGCAGGTGCATCATCATAGGGCTATAATCTCTTCAGTTTTTCCAAAGAGTCTAAGACTGTAAAAGATTTCCATCTCCTTTTCTCAGCCAGGGAGCCACAGCGACCCAGGCCAGCAACAGGCTGGGAACCAGCACACTGACCGGCCCCCACCAGGTGCCTGATAGGGGATGGGTAATAACACTCTTGAATGGTCTGGAAACTGCTGGCCCCTCAGTCCAGCCCTCCTCCCAGAGGGAAATCCTGATAGAAGGAGTGACAGCCAGTAGCTGCCATCTCAGTATTTTGAATAAAAATATAACATGATAAAAGCAAATGAGAGAGGTTGGAGGGGCCTCCCCATGCAAATCCTGGAATATGAATGCTGGCCAGAAATAAGATACTTCCTGTCCTCCAGCTGTTAAAGAGCTCCCCACTTCCTCCCTCTTGGTGCTGGGAAGGGGCCAGAGGGCACTGCCCCCAAACCACCACCCACCTCTGGAGAGCTGGGGCAGAGTGGGATTGCCTGCCGCGGAGTTAGCCCTTCAGAAAATTCAAAACCTGTACTGCCTAGTATTTTCCCTGCCCGTTTCTTTTTTTTTTTTTTTATCAGATTTTAAAAATATCCAGCAGCACTTTGGTGCCTTTTCTTGGGGTTGGGGAGTGGGGTTATCTATGTGTGTATCTATGGGAAGGTGGATGCCTTCAGTGCACTAAACCCCCTCCTGGGCCTGCAGCTGGACCTCACTACTGTACCTGAACACTCTGCCTCAGCCTGAGCTAATCTTAGCCATCCATTGTGTCTCAAAACTGAACTCGCGGTGTTTTGGGGTGAATAACTGTGAGGCAGGATGGAGAACCTTTTGCTCTCCCATCCAGAAAGGCACCTAACCAGGCCCCTGGAGCAGACAAAAGGAGCAGGACGTCAATCACTTCGCTCCCAGTTCTCTGAAGCCCAAGATGAAACGGGATTTTCCTTCATTTTGGTTCGGAGGCCTAGTAGAGAATTTGGATTCCACGAAGTTTTGAACAAAGTAAATGGTTCAGAGCAGGCAAAAACTGTGGAAACTTGAGGCCTCGGTAGTAGTGGTTTTATTTGATTTTGAGGCTTTAAAGAGATGAGGAGACGGTGGTGGAGCTCCGCCACGCAGCGTGGCTCTCACTGCCACTCCGAGGAAGACCGACCAATCCCTAGGGTTTATCCTCTGGGAGCCCCCGGCCCACTCAGCCCCCTTCAGGCCTTGGGAGTCACCCCGAGTCTTATCTTCTGCCCCCTTCCAGCAAGTACCCGGCAATAAACACGCAGGGCTGGGCAAAGGTCTGGTCGCTAGAAACGGAAAAGGAAAGAGAAAAGTAAAGTTAAACCAAAACAAAAAACCCTTGGGCCGGGCGCGGTTGCTCACGCCTGTAATCCCAGCACTTTGGGAGGCCGAGGAGGGTGGATCACGAGGTCAGGAGTTCGAGATCAGCCTGGCCAACATCGTGAAACCCCGTC
This sequence comes from Trachypithecus francoisi, assembly GCF_009764315.1. Classification (NCBI taxonomy): domain Eukaryota; kingdom Metazoa; phylum Chordata; class Mammalia; order Primates; family Cercopithecidae; genus Trachypithecus; species Trachypithecus francoisi. The sequence goes on along the minus strand of NW_022681466.1, from coordinate 23,245,641 downwards.
TCTACTAAAAATACAAAAATTAGCAGGGCATGGTGGCGGGCGCCTGTAGTTCCAGCTACTTGGGAGGCTGAGGCAGGAGAATCGCTTGAACCCGGGAGGCGGAGGTTGCAGTGAGCCGAGATCCTGCCACTGCACCCCATCCTGGGTGACACAGCGGGACTCTAAAGAAAAAAAGTCTGAAAAAAAAAAAAAAGAAAGAAAGAAAAGAAAAAACCCGCTTTCAGCGGAAAGATGCAAAAAATGGAGGCCACCGGGCGTGGTTGGGAGAGCCTGGGCTTTCACAAGGAAGCGCCAGGGAGCCCAGCTCTGCTTTGGCGAGGAGCGGGGAACCTCATCCCAAGCCCGGCGAGCCAAGCCGATCGTAGGGTGTGCGCGGGGTTCTGTGGATTTTCCGTGTAGGCGGCGGCTTCCAGTCTCTGCCCGGCGCGGGCTGGGTCAGCGTGGACTCCTCCGAAAGAAGAGCGCGCCTGGCGGCGGGTTCGGCGGAGGCCAAGGCCCGGGGGCCGGGGCTGCTTCTCTCCACGCGGACAAAGTGTGAAGGCAAAGAAAGGGGCCGAGGCGGGTGCTTCTGCCGCTCGTAAATTTGTTTCCCCTTCCTTTTAATCCGCCCCGGACGTCTTTCTTTTCAGGACAAGAGGGGATGTAAACCGTTTGAAGTTCATCAACACGGTGAAGTTTTATTGTATTTCCGGTCCCCAAGATTTATACCCGGGAGGGGGAGCGGGCGGCCAGGCGGACTTCCTCGCTACCTCAGACTTCCCTGCCGGACACGTGGCCACTCGGACCCTCGCTTCGGGGCGAGGGCGGGCGGGAGCCTGGACTGGGCCGCGGCCGCTGGCTCCGCACCTTCCGACGGCGGTGCACGGCCGGCACCGCCGCCGCCCAGGTAAGTCCGCCGCCGCCCTCGGCCTGCACAGCCGCGGTTCTGGGATGGGTGCGGGTGTGGGCGTGAGTACCTGTGACCAGGCGGGTGTCTGGAGAGGCATGGGTGAGGAGCCGGCACGTTAGGGGGCCAAGGACCCAGACCCAAGGTCAGGAAGGAGGAAGCAAATTTGTTCTCTGCGTCCCAATCACCAGTCCTTAGCCTCTTAGTCCTTATTCTGCGAAGATTCGGAATGAATTGTCTTACCTGGAGCAGCTCGGCCTCTGCAGAGCCAGGGCCCTGGGACATTTTGGGCAGGGTGCCTTCACAGCAACTGTTCAGATCAACCGGCTTTCCCCTCCAAATCCCATTCTTCCTCTGTTTGTTCCTAGAATTCCTGATACTTTCTGATACTCTGCTTTTCCACCTTTCTCTCTGACACTTTCTCGGCACTCTTTTGCCCCACTCTCCTGTCTGCGCCCCAGTCTCAAAACTGGGGGATGTGTAGGACTTGAAGATCTGGCCTCTCAGAGCTACACTGGGAAGCTGGGTGAGTCGGAATACAGGGGCTAGCGGGGTGCTGAGTGTAGATGCACCTTTGTATCGGTTTGAAGTTGAGAATTCTTTTTATCTGTGGAGACCTCCAGCTGGGCTGAGAGGCAGAGACTGAGCAGGTATATCAAAGAGGCCCTGCCCAGGCTTGTGCCTGTGCCTAAGGCCTTCTCTGGCCAGGGCTACTGGAAGGGAGCAAATGTCTCTGCAATCTGAGCTGTCAGGACCGGCTACAAAATGGTTTTGCCTAGAGTCCTGGGTTCAGTTCTTCCGATGTGTTGTTTAGTAGCAACTGGGTTCTTCTCTTGGGGAAGAGGTGGAGGAAAATGAAGTTAAGCCGCTTTTTGGCCCACAAAATATGGCCACAAGGTTTGCCCCCAGTGAGCCCTTGACCTAGAGCTTGAACTGGAACTGCTGAGTGAATTAGGTAGTTTCATGTTGTTGGGCCTGGGTTTCTGAACACAACAACATTAAACCACCGGATTCACGGCAGTTACTGCTCCTCGCTTAGCTGGAGGAGTGGGGGGAGGGGAGCAGAATCAGGACTGGAGGATCAACCTTGCAAAATGGGGAAGAGGTTTGAGGTCCTTCATCCAGGAGCAACAAGGATGTTTCCCAGAAAAGATCTGGGAAGTGTGTGTGTGTGTTGTGTGTGTGTGTATGTGTATGTATTAGGAGGGAAAGGGGGATAAGGAGCAGTCAGCTCTCCCAAGGCACCTCCCTGGCCCTGTTGAGCTGTTCAGCCCAACCCAAAGATGGCAGTCAGAGCTCCAAGCTTCCAGCCTTAGGGTCTCTGAGCTCTCACCTACATCCAGAACTTTCCAGAGAAAGTCTCCCCAACTTCACAAATATTTGATTTCAAAAGAAACACAGGGGGGTTCTTGAGGTTTTTGTAACTCTTTGGGGGTTGGTGCTCCACCTCAGCGGGAAGCTTCAGGTCCTTGAAGAGGGCTCAGTAGGTTTCATTCTGAAAGGGAAACATCTAGAGCTCTTGCACTCTTAGTCTGAAGCCCTCAGAGTCCTGTCGAAGGCCCCCTATGGGACCGGACCTACAGAAATAGGTCAAAAAAGTCCTTTCTTTCCTAATCCCTCCGTTGACTTTTTCCTCACCACCCACCCCAGTGGCCAGAGCTTCCCACTGGCCTTGGGCTGGGCTGGGGGTACACATAGGTCCTGAGTGCCACCCCCTTGGAGAGGGGCCTGACTTGCAAGCTAATGGGGATCCCAGGTTGTTGGACAATTCAACCCCAACTGATGCAATGCAAAGGATGGAACCAGGGGTTGGACAGGGTGAGACTGTGATACCCTCTTTGACCTCGGTCCTCTTAAGGCTGCTGGTCCTGTGGCCAGGAAAGAAATAACTAGAAGTGCTGGTGGAAGAAGGGGGACTTTCCAAACCATAAGCTAACTTTTGTTCCCAAACTCCCCCACCCCCCCAGCCCGCCTGCTTGAGGCAGAGGAAATGTGCAAAGGGGCCCAGGAAAGAGGCCGGACCGGATGGGGCTTCGGCGCCAGGCTGACTTGGAGGGCCAGGGGCTTCTGCTAGAGCAGAGGGGCATTAGGGACACCCACCCCTAGCCCAGGAGAAATGCAACCTTCAACCCACTGTCCTGATAAGCAAAGGCCAACAACTCTGTCCCTTGACAGTTTCTCATCCTCTGGTCTGGGTGGAGATGGCCTGGTACATCCCTGCAGCCTTATCTCACTTCTCCCTGGGCCTCTCAGAAACCTGCCCAGTCACTCAGAGCCTGACTGTCTTCCATCCCTGGCGTCCCTTGGCCACCCCCTCCCAGGAAAAGTGCTGTAAAAAGAAAAAAGGGGAATGTTAGAGAGAAAAGAGGAAATAAAGTCTTTGGAAAGTGGAGTTTTACAACAGCCACAGGTTTTATGGAAGCAATTTCGTAATAACCTTCTACCTGCTCGCCTCCTTTCCGCCTGCCTGCCGCCCACCCCGTTTGGCCTCCTGGATGCCCCCTCCCAAGGAGTCAGCCACCCCCACTGCCTTGGATATCCTTGATGGCTGAGAGTTGGTAAGAAGATTCCTGAGGTCGGCTTGGGCCACTGACCTCTCAGTCTTTCCTTTCACCTCTGACATCCTGGGAGGGAGGTTTGGCAGAAGATTTCGTTACTTCACTATTAAGATCCCCACTTGGGGGGTATGGAAGCACCGAGGTTTGAACCCGAGTGTGCAGATTCAATGTGATACCCGTTTTGCATAAAGGGTAAAGATTCTGGGATCTTGTGCCCTTTCCCACTGGGGCGAGTGTCCTCATGCCTCACTCTTTCCCAGAGTGGGTCTGGACTATGATCTGGAGTCAGAAGAAATACCTCTGGTGCTTGAGGACATAGATTTGGGGACTTTTCTAATTTTGTTGTACACAGCAGTGCTTTTGCTGGACCTCCACAGTCACTTTCACACTCGGCTCATCTCTGTCCACCGCTGCTTCATCATTCTGTGAGACACATATGCTCATAAGTAACTGTGCCTCCACCCCCATGCCCATCGCTATCATGAAATAAGCATCACACAATGCACACCGTCCCTGTGGTCTTGGGTAATAAGCACAGTAAAGGATTTTATGGTCCAACAAAGAAGTCACAAAATTTCATAACCTCTTCTGGGCCAATTTGAAGCATTTCTTTTACCTTCCAGAGAAACATTTTGGAAAGAAGTTGTCGTAGAATCTATCTAGTGTTAAGTCATATGCATTTGTTTGAGGATACGCTGTATATTTTGCTTGAATATCAAGTCAAGGGACAGATTTTCAAGTGCGACATCCGAATTAGCCAATATTTTATAGCCATAATTCAAGTACACAAATACCCAAGCTTTTGCTTTTCCATAGGTGTGTGATGGTTATAAAAATGCACACACAAGCTTTTGGGCAACTGATCTTCTTACATGAGCAGAATCGTAAGCCTCCGTCACTCGCAGGGGTTATGCATGCATCCACATATGCACGATTAGACCCTGCATACACGAATGCCCAAGCACATCAAGTTTCATAGTTGGGCAGATTTATTTATTACATATTCTATACACAGTATGGAGCACAGTGCATTTGCACACTGGGTTCCCTGTACAGAAATATTGATTTGAAATATACATATAGGACACACACATCTATTTACATAAAACATGCATACATTTCAGCTAAGCTTATTAATTAAAAACAAACTATTTTTCCCCATTCTCACTGACTGTTTTTCTTTCTTCTCCCATTTCCTTCCCTTCCTCTAGATTTTAACTCTCTTCTTACTGACAAGGACCCTTCCAAAAGTCACCCCCACAGCGCAGGCACTCACCGGCTGGTCGGCCTCTGCTCTTCAAACCTCGGCCTCGCTGTTGGCTGCTCTGGGCCCCAGTGTGGCCGGGAGCTGCCGCTTTTCCCTGCTTGCCCTTCTCCAAGCTAACCAGCTACTGGCCCCAGCTGTGTTCAGACGAGGCTCCAGTGCAGGGAATGGCAAAAGGCTGCAAGGGAAGGCAGGGTTTTCCTTCTTTCTGTTTAGGATTGGGGGTGGGGTATGGAGCAGTTTCACTCACTTAGGATAAAGTGACCCCCACTGAAGCAACTCCTCTATTAAGTGTCTTTGGAAGCTGGGCTCCAGGGGCCACAATCCTGTTTGCTATCCTCTTTCATGGTGGGTACCATTGTCTGGGGAGAAAACAAAACTTTTTTGGTGGGAAGGAGTCCACAGGCTCTCAGCTGACCCTTTAATCATTTGCCTGAGCTGGAGTTGAACTCCAGTTTGGAGCAGCAGTGCTTTCTAGAAAGCTTGGCTGAGGTGGGACTCCTCGCTTGGCGCCTTTACCTAGAGGGTAAAGAGCTGGGATGCAGACTACAGGGCTTAGAGGCCAGTTCATTCTCTTTCCTCTGGAGTCATTGCTCCTTGAGAAGACCAAGACCTCCAAAACCTGTCATTTTAAAATCGTCTCCACTCTCCAGCTTCTTCATGAGCAAAGGCTAAGTTCCGATCCCAGAAAAGAGGCCTGAGTCCCCTCCTCACCCAGCACTCAGGAGCCACCAGGGAATAAAGGGCAACTCCTCAGGCAGATAGCAACCCACAAACCCAAATCTTGTCTGCTGGGAGAATTCACCCTTGGAGAACACAAGCCATCAGCCCAAATATTCTTCTTCCTCTAACTTCTTCCCTAAACTGAGTGGCCCTCTTGACTCCTCCTGTTGCAGAGAGGCAGCTGCAAAGTCAGGGCAGGGGAGGGAAGGGGAACCAGGAAGACGGCAGTCAGAGCCCAGTGCCTGCTTTGCTTGGGTCTTAAGGACAGCCCAGCACTGACTTTTCCATAAATAAAAAATCCCCAGTCCATAGTACACATGTCCTTTTAGGGCCTAATTTATATATTACAGAAATAATATACTCAGCCCGCCATGCTTCATAAAGCCATTATTTATGGCGGGGGAGGGAATCTTTTCTTGAAGAGTATATTTATGACAGGTAAAGCCAACAGCAGACTTCATAGGGCTGGCAAATTGAGAACAGGTGCTTTGCCTTAACTGTGATTCATTCGCTCAGCGCCCAGCTTTTTCGCTGGTGAGTCCGGGAAGCTCCCTCGACTTTCCCAAGCACCCAACCGCTACTTGGAAGAATTTGCATCGGATTTTTGTTTCCCCACTTGGGTCCTATGGAAAAGGCAGATCTTCATGCTGTTTGGTTACGGATCTGCTGGGCTGTCACCCTCGGAGAGCAAGGGTGGGAAAGGAGGGGACCGGCTGGGCCCCGGCATTGATCTTTAAAAAATCATTTTGAAATCGCCATAATGTGAAGAAATATGGCGCTTCACCCTCGTATTTCACATATAATGACACGAGATGGCTTCATTTGGAAAGAAAAGCGGGTGGGAGTGTGTGCCTGTGTGGGAGGTGATCTGCAGCCTTCTACAAGGCAGAGGGGTAGGTGGCCAAAAAGATACAGCCTCAAGTTAGAGAGGCCCCACTTTTGCTAAAAGGACCAGACTGAGGGCAGCCTACCTTATTAGGACGCAGAGTCAGAGAGTTGCCGAGAAATCCTTCCCAATCTACCCCTGAGCCCAACCCCGGGAGAACTGGGTCTGTCCAAGGGTCACACCTCCCCAAGTGCCAGGAGAAGCGACTGCAACCAGGGCAGAAGCTGAGGAGCAGGGGCTGCCAGAGGAGTGAGGAAGCCAGCCGGTGGGTTCCGGGGGTCCCTACCCAGGGCCACAGAGTAGATATATATAAAAAAGGCTATTTGGAAGTTCCAGTGAGGCAGTCTGCAGGGGGTAAGGCAGCGAGGGGAAGAGACTGACCATGGGCTCGCTGTCCACACTGGGCCCTATATCGGTGTTTGGAAGTCTCCAGAGCAGGAGCCCTGGGTGAGAGGAGTGGTACAGGAGGGCTGAAAACTCAGCCCAGGCTCCTTCCTTTTTGGATGGAAGGGGAGATAACTTGGGACCCCTTCCCTTGCTGACTGGGGATCCTTTCCCAGGCCTCTACTCTGGTGACACTTCAGGGAAGTGTCCTTAACCCTTTCTCCTATTCAGCTCCTTCATCAGGGCAATTTTAGGGGCCTGGGTGGTTATTCAGTGGAGAAAAGGAGAAATGGCTATTCCCCCCCTCCCCACCGCCCTCACCTCACCACCACCATCTTAAATCCATCCTTCTGGCCAGAGTCAGAAAGGCCCAATAAATGTAAAGGCGCTCTGGTTCCTTGTATTAAACTCTTTCCTAGGCTCACGTTTCCGGGGCCTGATGGATCCCTTTAACCTCAAGCAGTTTCTAATTTCAGGACAAATAGTGGATTCTTGGACACTCAGCCATTTTTTTCACCTCTCTCTTCCTCCCTCAGCTACTGAGGGGTCCAGGGAAGCTCCCAGTCATGTAAATCTCTACAAATTGTGCACAGAGAGCCCCCTCCAAAGAGGACAACGTCCTAAAATCCCCAACTTTTCCCCTCATCCTTTTACTTCATCTCCTGTGGATTGCTGCTGCTGCTGCTGTTGTTTAATAAACATCTTCTGTCAAGGGGACAGAGAAGAGGAAATGAGGGGTGGAGGTGGAGGTGTGTGTTGCGGGGGACAGGACCACCTCCTCTTCCAGTATCCTCTCGGGCCTCTGTGGCTGCTCCCCGGGCTGGGGCTCTCTCCCTCCCTCCGCCCTTGCTCTCCCTCCCTCCCCGACCCGCCTGGGGAGAGGGCTCCACAGCCTGCGTCCCTCCCGAGGCAGCCCGCCGCTTCCCTCCGCCTCTCCTCCGCCCCCGCCGCCCCATGTCGAGAACTGCCCCCCTTCCTGCAGCGGGAGGGGGGACCGGGCAGCCGGCAGCTCGGGCTGAGGTTACGTGGCCGCCGGAGCCCTGACGTGATAGCACATTGCATCAGCATAAAACAATCCATCCTCGATATGGAATGCGGTGCGGACGGATGACAGCGAGAGCGCAGCCCCCTCGCCCGATTGATTTATGTCGGAGCTGACGCTTTATCAGGCAGTCGGAAAAACTTTGACCAATCATTTTGCAAGGAGCGCTGAGCCTGGCTGCTCCACTGTACTTTGTTGGCTGAGAAGTTGAGCAGGGGGTGGGGGTGGGAGGGTGGGGGGCTGGGGGGGTCGCGTCCGAAAGCCCTCACACCGGTCCGGGTGCCACCTCTCCCTGCTTGGGCGCCGCCGCGCGAGCGCTTCCCTTCCCCCTGCGAGCGCCCAGATAATGTCTGAGAATGTCCATTTCTGGGACGCTTAGCAGCTATTATGTCGACTCGATCATAAGTCACGAGAGTGAGGACGCGCCTCCAGCCAAGTTTCCTTCTGGCCAGTACGCGAGCCCGCGGCAGCCGGGCCACGCGGAGCACCTGGAGTTCCCCTCGTGCAGCTTCCAGCCCAAAGCGCCGGTGTTCGGCGCCTCCTGGGCGCCGCTGAGCCCGCACGCGTCCGGGAGCCTGCCGTCCGTCTACCACCCTTACATCCAGCCCCAGGGCGTCCCGCCGGCCGAGAGCAGGTACCTACGCACCTGGCTGGAGCCCGCGCCGCGCGGCGAAGCGGCCCCGGGGCAGGGCCAGGCGGCGGTGAAGGCGGAGCCGCTGCTGGGCGCGCCTGGGGAGCTGCTTAAACAGGGCACGCCCGAGTACAGTTTGGAAACTTCGGCGGGCAGGGAGGCCGTGCTGTCTAATCAAAGACCCGGCTACGGGGACAATAAAATTTGCGAAGGAAGCGAGGACAAAGAGAGGCCGGATCAAAGTAAGTTATAAAAAGTGAGGAAATACCCAGGCCGAAGGCCAGGAGGGGGGCGGGGAGGGGAAAGGCAATAAACTGCCGACAATGTGAAGGGAAACTGCGGCGGTGGCCGGAGAGCGGGCCGGGAGGAGGAGGGGAGAGGAAGGAAAGTCGGAGGGAAGGGGGAAAGCTGCGTGCTCTAGAAGGGGAGACTGAGGCCGCCAGAGGAGCGCTGCCCCCACTTCTTCAAGTTCTGCGGGGAACAGGGGCTCTGGGATCGACTTGCAGCTCTCTCGGCCCTCTTTCCCCCTGTCTCCCGGAGGCCCCAGCTGAAAGCCCGGCCAGAGACCGACGACGGCCGGGAGAGGAGCTGGTGGGGCCGGGGGCCCGGCGGCCAGCGAGGCGGAGAGCCGGCGAGGGCAAGGGCCGCAGCGCACTGGGCTGCCCGGGACCGTGCGCCTGGCAGAGCTCCCCGCTCCACGCACAGACCGTAAAAGCCGGCCAAGGGGAAGGGGGAGGGGGCTCATTAGGATTTTATTTGCGATGCAACAGCTTGGCGGAGAATTGTTCCTAGCAGATCTCGCGCTGTAGCCGTGCAGAGTCCGCAACCGGCGCCGGGAGGGGCGGGGGAAGCCCAGGACGCGGTGACTGAGCCCCCTCCCCGGATGCGCCGGCCCCTCCCCGGGAGCCTTCCCTCTGGTGGCCCCTCTCCTCCTCGGCGTCCTCGCCGGGGCTGCCGCTTCCTTTTCTGCGGTCCCCCGCCACCCCGCTGCTCTCTGCGGGGCTCCCTGGCCCCAGCCCGGGCTGTCCGCCTCTTGGGGAGTCGGGGAATCGCTTCCGAATATCGGGACATCCCGGGGAGAGGAAGGGTGAGGGGAAGAGAGGGTTGCAGAGAGGCGGAGAACTTTACCCTTTATGGGTAGTTTCCCATCACCTCCCACTCCTCAAACGCACCCCAGTCAGAACGCCAAGTCTGGCTGATTTTCAGGAGGTGCTACTAGGTGAGAAGAGAGGGTTCTCCTATTACTTATTTTTAAGGTTGAGAAGGGCTCATCGGCGAGGGAACTCAGCCCCAAACAATGACTCGCAGGCTGGTGGATCAAGTCCTCGTTTCTTACTCTTTTTGGGAAGTAGGGATTTTTTCGTCTCTCCTTGCCCTGCTAGGTTTCCCATTGACGGAGAGGCCCCAGGGCTCTTTAGTGCATCCTTGCCTACTAGAGAGTAAAGAGCTGCTCCATTCCCTGCAGGGTCCTGTCACCTCCAACCTGCCAGGTGGAATCCTAAGAGCTGGCATTTGGGGAAGACATTCTTCCCCAACTCTCCCCGCACACTCCCAAACAGATCCCCCACCCTAAAACCCCAAACTCTGCCTGAAAAAGCCCATTACTGCAAGGCAGCCATTTGGCTAGGATCAATTATTAACAGTTTTTTCCCTCTTTCATATTTAATGCGGCTACGGGTCCCATCCCAGGCAATCACATTAAGGAAATAGCACTGCAAATTGGTAAGACAGGGTACTTAGTGTAGGATGAACCAAATTTTTTATATATAAAAAAATCCAGTGTTTTTCACTTGGGGAGAAGGAAGCTAGTAGCTGGTGGCTGTTATTTTTAATTGGCTTAGCTTTATTTGGCAACTTTTTTGAGTTCCAGAGTAGGGGGAGAGAGGATAAGAAGAGAAGCCTGTATATATTTTTGTTTCCTTTCTTCCACTCAGTTAACCTCTTCTCCCCTCCAGCCCTCACATAGGACCAGTTAAGGCTAGGTGTGCTGTGAAGGGCTTCCTTTTACCTCCACATCACCCCTGGCTCCCCACCTTGGGACTGGAGCACTTTTACTCCCCAATTTCCCTGAACTTGTGTTAGCCAAACTGTGAGCTGAGCAGGAGCTGAAAAGGAGAGAGACTATTGCAACCATAAGTTATCTGTGAGCCCCTGGCGCTCCCCTGTCCATAGGCTGGAGTTGATAAATGGTTGCAATTGCGTTGCGTGTGAATTGGCGTGTGCTGCCTGTTTGTGGCTCTAAGTGCAGACCCATATTTGTGGTGTGTGGTGGTAACAGAGGGGGAGATTTCTACACAGACACACATGCCTGCTGCCATGTGGTCTAGAGACACAAGCTTGTGATCAAGGCAGGGTGTACTGGGACTGGACTGAAGGGCTGAAAGGTCTCTTGGGGTGAAGTGACACCCCAAATGTGGTAACTGAACAGACATCTCACTTTCCCACTCAAATCCTCCTCTCACCTCCTAGAGCCAGGACCCTTCAAGTCAGCTACCCACCCCTAGCCAGCCTGGGGGTGCTGCTGGTGGGGCTTCAACCATGCTGAACTCTGACCTGAGTCCTAAGCAGTTTGGACCCAAGTGGAGAAAAATTGAGAGGGAACTTGATGTAGGCAGAGCTTTGGAAATGTTGAAGAAGCCTGGGCCCACGTTTGGCTCCATCCTTTCCACACAGCCTCTCACCTGGAGGTGTCTATAGCAGTGGCTGGCCCATCTGTGACACCCTTCCTGAGAACTTGAAGGCCCAGGTGGCCTCTTCTCCAATGCAAGATGGGGAGTGGAGACCAAGGGTGTGCCCTCTTGGTCTGGGGCCCTTCAACCCCTTTCCTTTCTTTGATTCTATCGCTGCTTCTCTTTCAGCCAACCCCTCCGCCAACTGGCTGCACGCTCGCTCCTCCCGGAAAAAGCGCTGTCCCTACACCAAATACCAGACGCTGGAGCTAGAGAAGGAGTTTCTGTTCAATATGTACCTCACCAGGGACCGTAGGCACGAAGTGGCCAGACTCCTCAATCTGAGTGAGAGACAAGTCAAAATCTGGTTTCAGAATCGGCGGATGAAAATGAAGAAAATGAATAAGGAGCAGGGCAAAGAGTAAAGATTAAAGATTACCCCCAGTCCTCCCCAGCTCTTCCCCATCTCACTCTTATTTATGTGACGACTGCAAAGCCAGCATTGTCTGGGATGTATTCAAGTGAATGGGGAAGGGAGTCTCTCTTCCAAGTCCTTTATCTGCACCTAGAGCCTCTCTCCTTTCCTTTGCCCTTACCTGTCTCTCTCTTCTCCCTGGGTGTCAGGAGAAAGTTTTGTTGATTTAGAAGATAGAAGTAGCTGGTTCCTAAGAATGTGATTGGCCACAAGGAAAGAGAGACCCTAGTCAAGCTCCTAGTATGCCCTGTAATTTTTCTGGGAAGTCCTAGCCCCTCACTTCCAGCTTGCCTGTTTCTTCTCTACACCCACCCAAAAGTCACCCAGGGACACTCCAACTCCACACAGCTCAGCAGACACCCACACAGTAATAATGGGGCAAGCTCACAACCACCCTTCAGTCAAGTGAAGTGACGCTCCAGATGCAGACCATCGCACACCAAATTTGGCAAAACAGCCCTCAGATCATCAGGCAAGCCCGGATTCTACCCCTGATGCAAATACCCACTGGGGAGATGTCTAGCGGCAGACTCCTAAGTGAGGTGTTGCAGCCCAAAGGCTGCAGCATTGCCATACCATCCCCATGGAATTGCCAACTATTCTCAGGCCAAGGGCCATGGGGAAGATGGGGCAAACCTAGCCCCCAAGCTGGTGGGCTAGAAAGTACAAGAAAAGGCAGCACTTGGTTTGATGAAGGTATCTTAGGTGGAGCTACTCGCCACCTCCCACCAACATGTACATTTTGTTGCAGGAAATGTTTAATTCTGCATGATGTTTCCCTCTCCTTCCAACAAAAGAAGGTCAAACTGTGGGTCGTAGAGCCTTGACAATGTTGTCCTGTTCATCTGTGCACCACTTGACAGACTGTAGCTTCTCTTACTCCTGACCGGCCCTGCATTCTTCCGCATCCTCCCTAGCTCTGAAATCAACTCTCGAATCCACCTTGCACCCGCGAGTAAAGCCGCCCCTTGTAGAAATCCCCCCCCACCCTCCATTCCCCGCTAGGTCAAACCCCACTGTAGACAGGAAAGCCAGGCCAGGAGAGTCCGAATGAAAATTTATTGTGAATCGATTCCCAAGCTCCCTTCCGGGACAAGTGGTCTGGGACAGGGAGGAGCAATGGCCCCAGCGCGCAAAGCTCTGCGCGTTCCTCCGAATCCCGTCGGCTTCTCGACCCACGCGGAGGAGCCCCGGGCCTGGGGCTGCAGCCCCAGCGCCAAAGGAGACCGGCCCCAGGGCCGGGCTTTGCCTCCTGCTTCATGGGCCTGGATGCCGATCTGCGGGGCTGGTGCGTGCGCGCGCTTCTGGGGAACAGTCCCGCGTGCAAAGAGGCAAAATCGCACCTAAGCATCAGATGGAAGCTTACTCTCTGCTTCCCTTCCTCCCCCTGCTCCCCTACTTCTCATTCCCCCTTCAATTCGTAGACTCTTGCTCCTGCTTCTCCTGATCTTGCAAGGGGACATTCCAGTAGAAGTTTTTTGCTTTGTCGGTGGCTGTCGTGAAATTGTGCTTGTGTTTCGTGATTTCTTTGGGGGTGATTGTCTCGCTTGTTTTCAGTTGTCGATTATATGGGAGGGTTCTGGGTGGGAGTGGGGAGGGCTAAGGGCCTAGAGCTCTAATTGTTTGTTTTGGAAGAAAAAAAGAAAAAGAACAAAAAATATATATCACTATAGAAAATAAATCTCTCCTGTGTCTTATTCTGTGTTGGCTCTCTGGGCCTGACCATAGGTAGAGATCCCAGTTGTCAGGAGAAAGGCTTGGAAAAAAAAAAAAGATAGCTGAGTTCAGGAGGTTTCTTCTTAGACCCTGCAGGGCAAGGTCCCCTGCAGAGCTCTCTAGAGGTGGAGCTGAGAGCCAGTCCCAGACCCCAGGTCCCAAGACTACTGGTTAAACTGATCAAGAGCCTTCCAACAGGAAAACTGGAAAACTGGAGGTGGGGTGGGGGGGAGGAAATGTGGGTTATCTGGAGAGGGGACAGGGTCTGGAGAGCAATGAGGTCCTCAGACCTCCTCACTGACTTGAGAATAGGAGGGAAGGTAGGTCTTCCTGCAGCTCCTGAGAATGCCACCTTAGTTTGGCCACTTTAAAATATGATGCAGGGGAGGAACACAGTAATTTCCCTCTGTTCTTCCCTGCAGCAGGGTGCCTAGGTCTAGACAGAGGCCTCCAGAGGGCTGGAATCTCCTTCCTTCCATTCAAACGGAGCCAACCCCTTAGGGTTCTCGGCCCCCAGCTGGGGTTGGAGGCTCCAGTTTGAGCCACAGGGTAGCAGCCTTGGTCTGAGCTGGGTTGGGTTGGTAGGGGCTGAGACCTGGGTAAGCACCTCTGCAAAGGGTGGAGAGGGCATTGAGTGTGAAGCAGAAATGTGTTAGTAGAAAAATTCACCTCCCAAAAGGACCCCAGAATTAAACTCAGTTTCAAGAGGCACCTTTTTGTCCCTCTCAGACAGGGATTTCGCCAGAGTCTCTCACGAAGCCTGCAGTTTTGGGCAGCCTGCGCTTCTCATCCAGGCCTTGGGATTCCACTTCGGCCGGGCCGGCGCTCCCGAGCCGGCCTTCCGCAGGAGCCTCTCCCCAACCCAAGCCGACAACACTGCGGCCCGCGGAGACCCTGCGGGTTGGGGTAGAGTTGGGAACAAAGCATGGCCCGAGTGAAGGAGCCTGCAAGTGAAAAGGCCAGGCCTACCCTCCTCCAACGAAAGGACGAACTGATCCGAGAAAGGGCGGGAGGCAGGAGAAAGAGGAACTCGGCGTCAGGCAGGCCCGGACAGGCACCCTCCAAAGAGGGTTTCATCGGGGATACAAAATGAATCTAACTTTACTGCTGGTGTAGACCAGGCTCCTGCCCCATCCTGGGCTACCCAGGCCCAGCCAATGCTGACAGCAAACACAGAACGTCGGTTTCTGCCTAAAGCAAACGCTCAGCGAGGCTGGAACAGAGGGGAACAGAGGGGAGTGCTGCGTGGTAGGGGCGAGGGCGCTTGGAGAGGCCTCTGCCCGCAGCGTCTGGGTCCCCAGCCCAGGGCTGCTTCTTTAAAGACAAACAAAGGCGAAGATGCGGAGGCTCGGAAGCTGGAGATGGGGAAATCAGTTGTCATAAAAGAGAGATTCAGAGAGGGAGACCGCCAGAGTGCGAGGCAGAGAGAAGCCGGGAGAGGAATTCAATGCCGTGTGCGCAGCTATAAAAGAATATGACCGCTATAAAAGTTTATAGCGTATAAATTTCTGAAGGTTAAGAAACTAAACAGCAGCAAAGCAAACAGCGAGGGGAAACTTTCCGGAGCTGAGAGAGCCGCAGCTGGGCCGGGGCTGCCGGCCGGGCGGGGGAATGGGAAGGCCGCGCTCCGGCAGCCTTCACCCTCACACGCCCAGAACGCGGGACTCCGGGTTTCCGGGGCGGGGGGTAGGGGGGCTGGGGGCAGAGACGGAGAAGAGAGAAGCCAGGGAAGAACACTCTGTTGTCGCAAATGCTTCAGAGATTGCAATTGGGACTTTTGTCTTTGTTCTTCACACCCCCACCAAAATCAGGCGTCCGAAACGAGGAGTCTCTTGCGCGCGCGCACACACACACACACGCAGGTCCGGCGGGGCCAGACGTCTGGGCGCGGGCAGCCTCTTGATTCTTTTACAGTCTCATCCCATCCTGTCAGGCCTCCTCTCCCCCGACGACAAAAAGCCCAATTGTTTCTCCTCAGAAGTTGGAACAGTCGTGTGAAGTTTGAAAAATGCGCGGTCCCCCTTTTTACAGGCCGCACAAGGGACGCACTGGTTTGCGGTCTCCACTAGAAATTAGGGGCAGGGGTGGAAGGTGTACGTAGAAAGAAAAAAGCGTAGGGCTTTTTTTTCCTTCACTGTGTGGTGTTTTTTCTTTTTTTTTACTTCTGTTTTTTAGCTGATCTACACAACTTCATGCACCATTTCCTGATTTCGACGCCCGCTCCCTATCCCTCCCCCTTTCCTGCTACTTATGAAAGTTTTTCCTGCCGGCCGCTTCTGCGGCTACTCTCCCAGAAAAGTGGTGGAGCCCGTGGCTGCGGCGCCTTTTCGCAAAGGAACCGCTAGATGGCACCCTTGCTCCATGTGACACTCCCGGGAGCGGCGGCTCAGGATGTCTGTGCCCGGCACCGCGCCTTGGTCTGCCGTGAATCCAGGAACTGAGTGCTACCAAAAGTCATGAATAATTTGCCCCCAATAAAAAAAAAAAAAAGGGCTCTTTATGGCCTTACCCCCATTTTATAGATTTCAGTTATAGTAGTGTTCCCCCATCTTCTCAAATGGTCAATTTCTGAATTTTCCCCACGAGGAGGGCTCAGTGCTTCTCATCCAGTTGCTGTGTTCCGTAGGGCAACAAATGAGTGAAAACGGGGAATAATAGTAATAATAGGGATAATGGGTCCAAATCCAAAAGGAGAATTGATTCGAAAAAACGAGATTTTCCGTGAAGGGAGGCGAAAGGAATGTCCTTGGATGCGGGTGAGCAGGTCAGGTGAGAGGGGCGAGTCGGCAAAAGAAGGTAGGATGGAGAGGCAGCTGCCCTGAGGCGGGCTGCCCACCAACTGGAGAGGAAATCAATCGCATAAGCCAGCCCGAGACCCCCCAATTTGTGTGGGGGAATGGAGCCATAGCTTTTGTGGGGATTCGGAGGTGCTCAGAGCCGGCAGGGCGGCTTCGCACCGGCGCAAGCTCTGGTGCCTTTGTATGAGTCCAGGGCTGGGCTGGGCGCGCGCAGGGCGACCTAGGCACGGGGCAGGGGGTCCCCAGGGCAGCGGGGTGCGGGAAAGCTCGGATATCGCCTCTGGATGCTTTGCGCGGCCCCAAAGAATGCGCGTTTTCCCATGGGCGCGAAGGCGGGCGCGGCGTCAGGACGCTGGAGCTCGGTTCTCCCTGGGTTCCTCCGCTTCCAGGTGAGAGTTGCGGCTTCCGCGCGCCTTGGCCCTGGCCGCAGGCAAACCTGGGGGCGCCGGTCCTTTCCTCATTGAGCAGCTGGAGGTCTGGACTCCGGGCACTTTCGTTCCGAGACCCGCACCTTGGTGACTGTCCACAGCCCCTTGCATTCCAAATCTCCTATGTCCTCCCGGCCCCGCCGGATCCCTGCCTTCCATCCGACGAACCTGCGCCAGCAATAGATACACCCTCCCCTTCAAAATCATCCCAGCTGCAACATCTCCTCTCCCCCACCAGGACTCAGTGTAAGGAGGTAAGCGGAGTTTCTCCTCAACTTGAATTTCTCTAATAAATCTGCCCTCCGCTGGGTGTTTATAAATTGTCTCCTCGCTCTTTCTTGTCCCCCCCCCCATAATAGAAATATTTTCCTTCCATCAGGAATTTCTGGCACGGTGTAGAGATGATTTAGAACAAGCCATTGAATTTGTATCTCGCCGGTGAGTTTTCAAATAATGACCATAAAATCCTCTGCACTTGATAAAAATGTTTGCTTCGGCAACAACTTAGCTAGGCCCTCCGTTGCCTCACGGTCCCCTCAGCCACGCGCTGAAAATTCAAAGCCCTGGTTCTCTCCGCTCCTCCTTTCCTTTACCTCTCTCCCCCTTCTAGCCCCTCTCTCATTCTCTGGGTTCACTTTCGAAGAACTAAATGACCTCACTGGTAAGGTTCCCTTTGGAAAAGTGAGTTTCATTTTTACAAATGTTGGGGTGTATGGGGTTCCCAAAAGGTGCCCGTCGAAAAACAAACCACTGTTTCCTGAATAAACAATGGATTGAATGTATTTGTAAAGCCTCCACTTCTGTTGCTCAAAATTTTCTTTCTTTCTCTCCTTCCTCTCCCTTAGCAATCTACTGCTACAGGAGGCTATTGGTTCTGACCCTCAGACTGGGGCCTTCTAAAGCCTGGCCACCACCATCGTGAGGCTGGGTAGGCAGGGAATGCAGTGGCCACAGAGTGTGGCACCCAGTCAGCTTGTTCCAGCTTTCTGTGTTCAGGCCTCTGGTCCCCAGGTCTGCAGGGAGAGCCAGGTTTAACCAGAAGCTCCCCAAGGGGAAAGGAGAGAAAATGGGGGACTTAGCAACCTTGCTCTATCTGAATCCCACACCCAAGTCAGTTTAAGTGATGACTGGCTCAAAAGGTCTTGGGGACACTGAGGACTAATAGATGCCTCCCAAACACATACTCTGCAGGCACTGCCTAGGGCGGCTGAGAGCATAGGACAGCAGACACCAAGGCCAGGTGCCAGGGTCTGATACCCAACCTTCTTTTCTTTTGATGCGTTGATGGGCTCAGTGGTGCCCTCTCACCCTAGGGCACTGCAGAAGGTGTGGGAGTCGGCCTGAGAAGGTTGGGAGCTGCTAATAATTGGGCTTGGTTACTGGGTCCTGAGGTGCATTTGTGGGGTAGCCCAGTGGGGCTTCATCCCTCTGATGGCATCAGGCCCTCTCCCCTCATGCAAAGTCTGCCCTCAAAAGTGCTGACTGGGCTGAAGGGCCTTCAGGAGACCCCCTTTTCAGCAAGCAGAGATTGCACAAACCTGCAGAATCGGCAGTGGCAGCTCGAACTTTGCTCTGTGCTTCAACCACTGCTCATTAACCAGAAAGTTTCTTCTTCCCTCCCGTTCCCTTCTTAAGATCTCCCAGATCCCTGTTTCACAGAAAATCTTTGCTTATTTGTTTAATGAGAGGAAGTTTTGTGACTGGCCAGGGCAGGGCAGAGAGGGCAGGGCAGAGAGGGGACCTTTTGGGGGCTCCAGAGAAGGGGTGGGGGCAGGTGCTTGCCAGGATGGAAGGAGGTGAAAATCTCAGAAAAGTCACCGTTTGTGCCGAAAAAAATCCCCATAATCATTCTCATTTCAGCTTCGTCACCCCCACCGTGCTGCAGTCGGGCGGCGGGGGCGATCGAAGCTGCAGTTTTATAGCTGTAGAGGAAAGAACTCGTAAAATGCTAACAGCTTTTATGCGCTGCGGCATAAACAACAACAGACTCCGGCTTTATTGCGTTTTATAGTTTGTTAAAGAGTTTACAGCCGTTTTTTGGGGGGCCAGTTACCCAGCCAATTCCCTCCACACGATAGTTAAACCTTTATCAATAATAAGGAAATTGATCATTAAAGCTTTAAATATGACTACCTCGTTTGTTTGAAAATATGTTTAGGAGAGGAAGCTGTATGATTTGATAACTTGTATTAAAATACCAATTACATTTATAGGACCTTTTAAAACTCGGCGCAATTAAACCGTGTTCTTTTACATTTTTCCGAAGCGACCCTGACATTTAGAAAGACTCCAATTGCCTCGTTAAAACCGCGAAATTAACAGCGTGCCTACGCCTGGCGCGTAGTGTATGTGTGTGTGCGTGTTTTTTTCCGTGACTCCCCCACATCAGTCTTTGGGGGTGGTCTGCGAAGGTATTTGATTTGTTGTGAGGCGAGAGATATCTCATTAATGTAGGTAGTTAAACAGATTTAATCCGTATTCATTCTCTCTCACCCCCTCTCCCTCTCCCCCTCTCTCCCCCTCTCCCCTTCTCTCTCCCTGGGTGTTTTTTTCTTCCCCTCCTTTTTTTTTTCCGCTCTCTCCTCACTCCCTGGCGCTCTCTCGCTCTAGCTCTCTCTCTCGCTCGCTCTCTCTCGCTCGCACCCTCGCTCTGCGTTCTGTCCGGGAGGAGTACGAAGAAGCCAATAGGATGCGGGGTCTCTAATGGATGCAAATGATCATGAAAAGACAGTGCAAAATATGAAACAACTCATTTGCAGGGAAGTAAATCACCGAAAACTGTTTATGAACTGGCATCCCTTCTTCGAAATGTAAAGCGAGGACCTCTTTAAGTGGCGGTATATTTTTGTTTGGGGGGTGGGGGGTGGGGGGAGGGCGAGCGAGCCGCGGCTGCCATGCAAGCTTAGACTTTTGGAGGCTTCTCTGTCCTTTTCTATTCCTGGAAATCACAAAAAGTGTGTCGACTTCGAGATCTTCTTCGCCTTTTCTTTCTTTTCTTTCTTTTTTTTTTTCCTCCTCTCTTTCCCTCTCCTTTCCTGGCGAGGGTGACTAGGAGCCGGCGAATCCGCGTTTTTTTTTCTCTCTCCCTCCCTTTCCCCCTCCCCACCCCCTCCCCAACAGCCCCCAACTACAGCCTCCGCCGCCGCCGCCGCCTCAAAATTCAATAAAATGAGCTCTTATTTCGTCAACTCACTGTTCTCCAAATACAAAACCGGGGAGTCCCTGCGCCCCATTATTATGACTGCGGCTTCGCCCAGGACTTGGGCGGCCGACCCACCGTGGTGTACGGTCCCAGCAGCGGCGGCAGCTTCCAGCACCCTTCGCAAATCCAGGAGTTCTACCACGGGCCGTCGTCGCTGTCCACGGCTCCCTACCAGCAGAACCCGTGCGCCGTGGCGTGCCACGGGGACCCCGGCAATTTCTACGGCTACGACCCGCTGCAACGCCAGAGCCTATTCGGTGCGCAGGATCCAGACCTGGTGCAGTACGCAGACTGCAAGCTTGCCGCCGCCAGCGGCCTGGGCGAGGAGGCCGAGGGCTCCGAGCAGAGTCCGTCGCCCACACAGCTCTTCCCCTGGATGCGCCCGCAAGGTGAGCTCGCCTCGGGGCCGGCAGGGGCAGGAGGGGGCCAGGAGGGCCCAAGGCCGGGCAGGGGGCCGGGCAGGCCAGGGCGCATTTCCTCCAGCTTCTGGAAGAGTTGCCGGCTCCGTTCCGATCGCCTGCCGCTTTTTCCCTTTCTTTCTTTCTTCTTTCTTTCTTTTTTCTTTCCCTTGAAGGGAGTCGCTTAGAAACATTTCCTGAATCTATAAACCCCTCACCCTGCCTTACTTTTCTTCTTCTTCCTCTTCTTTTTTTTTCCCCCCGTTTACTGTTTTATGGGGGTAGTGAAGAGAGGGTGGTGGGAGTGGGGGCGCTCAACTTTTGCACTTCTCAATTGCTTTATAGTTTAATTACCCTGAAGAAACTTTTCTTCTGGGGCAGAGGCTCTGGGGATTTTTCAAGGTGGGTTCATTCGTCCCCACCCGGCTTTTTTATTCTTATTTTCCCCCCTCCTTCACATCCTTCTTCCTAAAGTTTATGGCACTTTTAATAGATCTGAACGACCTCCTACCCAACTCTGGTGCTGGTTACCAGGGGAGGGGGCTCCCCTTTCTGGCTCCCTTAAATTCACTGGTGTCTGATCCCCCTCGCCCCTCCTCCTCCGCTGACCGCGGCCTTCTCGCGCCCCCCGCCCCCGCACGGGGTAGAAGGTCCCCTGCCCTTATTATACTGGTCTCCTAGGCTCGTTCACGAATCTTCCAACCTTCTCCGTCTCTGCACCCTCCCCCACCCTCCCCTCCCCTCTGTCTCGCCCTTTCCCCCATTCCCAGCAGCCGCCGGACGCAGGCGAGGCCGACAGACCTACAGCCGCTACCAGACCCTGGAGCTGGAGAAGGAGTTCCTATTTAATCCCTATCTGACTCGCAAGCGGCGAATCGAGGTATCGCACGCGCTGGGACTGACAGAGAGACAGGTCAAAATCTGGTTCCAGAACCGGAGGATGAAGTGGAAAAAAGAGAACAACAAAGACAAGTTCCCCAGTAGCAAATGCGAGCAGGAGGAGCTGGAGAAACAGAAGCTGGAGCGGGCCCCAGAGGCGGCAGACGAGGGCGACGCGCAGAAGGGCGACAAGAAGTAGGCTCCAGCTGGGACTGCCAGGGCCGCGGCCGCCCGCACGTCCGCGGGTCCCGGCCGCGCCGCCGCCCCGCGCCCCTGCCCGAAAGAGCTCTCGCCCCGCTAGCGGGGCCAGGAGCCGGGCCTCCCACCGCAGCGTCCCCCGCCGCGCCAGTCCCCGCTAGTGGTAGTATCTCGTAATAGCTTCTGTGTGTGAGCTACCGTGGATCTCCTTCCCTTCTCTTGGGGGCCGGGGGGGAAAGAAAAGAATTTAAGCAAGGACTCCCTCGCCTTGTGAGGCTGAGCGGCCAAGGCCCGGCTGAGCCCCCCATGCCCCTCCCCACCCCATGTAAAAAGCCTCCTTGTGCAATGGTCTTTTTTTCCTTTGAACGTGCTTCTTTGTAATGACCGAGGTACCGATTTCTGCTAAGTTCTCCCAACAACATGAAACTGCCTATTCACGCCGTAATTCTTTCTGTCTCCCTTCTCTCTCTCTCTGTCTCTCTCTCTCTCTCTCTCTCTCTCTCTCTCTCTCTCTCTCGCTGCGTCCTCATTTCCCCTCCCAATCCTCTCTCCTCGCTGCACCCCCCAGCTCGCTGGCTTTCTCTCTGGCTTCTCTCTTTTCCTCTCCACCCACCCCCTTTGGTTTGACAATTTTGTCTTAAGTGTTTCTCAAAAGAGGTTACTTTAGTTAGCATGCGCGCTGTGGGCAATTGTTACAAGTGTTCTTAGGTTTACTGTGAAGAGAATGTATCCTGTATCCGTGAATTGCTTTATGGGGGGGAGGGAGGGCTAATTATATATTTTGTTGTTCCTCTATACTTTGTTCTGTTGTCTGCGCCTGAAAAGGGCGGAAGAGTTACAATAAAGTTTACAAGCGAGAACCCGAGACTGGCCCGGCCAGAGCTCCTCATTTGCTCCCGGGTGCCTTGCAGAACCTGTGGGGAGCCTGTCACAGGGCTCCTGCGCCTGCTGAGGCTAGGCCGCAGAGAGGAGGGGGCGGGGGCTGGAGGCAGGTGGTGCGAGTCCTTCGGCCCAGGGGCGCTGGGGGTGAGGGAGGCGGCTGCGCCTGATTGGAGGAGAGAAAAACGAGGGAGGGGAGCCAAGAGAAACCCCCTCCTCTCGCGTTCCGAGGCTGCCCTGCCCAGGAGACCAGGGCGCCCAGGCCACGCTGGAGACATGCGGCTGGGCTGGTGGCTGTGTCCCCTGCCACCTCCCTCTTTGTTTTGCTGTGTGTCCTCCCGAGTGTGTGTGTATCAGGGGTGGGGGTGGGGGTGTGGGGGTGTGGGGGTGGGTGGCAGGCATAAAGGTGGAGTGCAGGCCTGCTGAGCATACTTTTTTTCCCCTTGGACTCTTGTTGTTGGGGGAGCAGGAGAAGGGAGACCGCTCTTCCCTGCCTCTCCCTCTCTGGGGCTTGGCCACCTTCGCTCTGTTCTGAGGCCATGGCTGGCTGCCTTCCTTCCTTGGCTGCCTCTGCTTCTCTGGTAGTCACGCTCCACTGAGGCATCCGCCTCCGGGAACCGGGAGAGCAGCGCGCCTGGTCCACCCTCCACCCTTCCTTTCTCTCCCCACCCACCCAACCCCTTTCTTTCTTTTACTTTCAACCTTTTTTTTTTTTTTTTGCCACCAGAAACTGCAGCGTTCAAGGCCCGTGGGCTGGATCCTGTGCCCTGGGAGCACCTAGGAAGCCTTGCTCCATCTCCGCCCGCATATCTGGGGCACCAAGAGAGACAGAGCCGTGAGCCAGGCTCGCCTCATTCCTCGTCTTGGGAGAACCGGACCAACTTCCCCAAAAGGCCTTGCCGTGCACAATTGCCCCGGATTAATAAAGAACAGACCTGCCCCAAGCGCCCACCCACCCAGTCGCGTGCATTCAATCCCTGCGTTTGTCTCTCGCTCGGTAACGGGCTGAAGAGGATGGGGGGGGGGTGACAACACGGATCGCCCCGAGGTTATTTTCCCTTCCACTCAATCTCTTCCTCCCCAAATCTCGCCTGCAAGCTGCTTCCAGCCCGCAGGAGTCGGCAGCGGCCCTTGAGCCCCTAGCCCCCAATCCACAGGGTTCGGCTATCCCATTCATTATTGATCATATTTTATAAATCCAACGCCACACAATTTTTTCCGTATTACCGGGAGCCGTGGGGAGGCGGCCCGGCCATTGGCGGAGGGGACGTCACGTGGGCAGGGTCACGTGGTCCGGAGAGGAAAAAGGGGGTCCTTTTTGGTGTAAATCTGGACTCTAATTCTGTAATATATCAAGGAATCTCGTAAAACCGACACTAAAACGTCCCTGCCTACAAATCATCCGGCCAAATTATGAGTTCATTGTATTATGCGAATGCTTTATTTTCTAAATATCCAGCCTCAAGTTCGGTTTTCGCTACCGGAGCCTTCCCCGAACAAACTTCTTGTGCGTTTGCTTCCAACCCCCAGCGCCCGGGCTATGGAGCGGGTTCGGGCGCTTCCTTCGCCGCCTCGATGCAGGGCTTGTACCCCGGCGGGGGGGGCATGGCGGGCCAGAGCGCGGCCGGCGTCTACGCGGCCGGCTACGGGCTCGAGCCGAGTTCCTTCAACATGCACTGCGCGCCCTTTGAGCAGAACCTCTCCGGGGTGTGTCCCGGCGACTCCGCCAAGGCGGCGGGCGCCAAGGAGCAGAGGGACTCGGACTTGGCGGCCGAGAGTAACTTCCGGATCTACCCCTGGATGCGAAGCTCAGGTAACGCCGCGCACCGAGCTGTCCCGAGCCCCAGGGGCCGGGGCACATTACCCGGAAGGCGCCCCCTTCCCGGCAGGGCGCCCCTTTCCGCGTCCAGAGTGCTCCCCAGCCGGAGGTCGGCCTGGAAGGCTGCACCCACTGGGCCGCGACCCAGCAGGCCGTCCCCGCCCCCATATTTGCTCGGTGCTCTCAGGCTCGCTCTGCTTCCCGGCGGATCTCTCTTCGCCGACACCACGGCGCTGCGAGCCCCCAGCCCGCCCCCACCCTTCCTCTCGGCCTTTTAGCTTTAAATATTTATCAGCAGTGCCGGCACGGGCTGGAGACGAGGCCGTTTGTCTTGCGGAGGAAGGCCGGTGTTTGCAGAGAATAGCTATTAGGGTCTCCCCCCTTCTCCCCCCTTCCCAGCTAAGGCTCTCAGCCCTGGGTGTGTCCCACTGCCCCAGCTCGGATAAGGTATGGGGGAGGGGGCCATAGCGCTAAGCAATTCTCCCCTCCCCCTTCCTTTCCAGCCAACCCCGCTCCCCCATTATTCCCATCAGGACAATTAGAGGTGGGCTGTAGAGGTCTGGCGGGAGGAGAAAAGGACCCAACCAGGGACACAGAGCTAGAGAGGCAGGTGGAGGGAGGGGGCTGAGGCCAAGGGAGATGAGCCTCCTGATCCCAGTGAACTTGGGTGGGGGAGTGGAACAGGAGAGCTAGAAAGGGGCAGAGGCTTCATGGGAGTGCAACTGGTTTCCTCAGGTGCTCTTCCTAGGGCTCCTAGGAACCCCTAAAGAACTGGCCAAGTTTGGAGGTGTCAATCCAGATAAGTGGCTCTCTTCTTGGGGGAGGGGCTAGGACTCTCTGGAGCCAAATAAAAACTTAAGGAGTGCAGTTCACCCAGCCAGCTGCTACAGGAACCCCAAGAGGCTGAGGTTCCATGGAGTCCCTGCCAAGTCTGATCCAGACGTCCTTTTCTGCACTGTTTCAAAGCAGATGAACGTGGGAGCTAGCCCCAAAGTCCAGAAGACCCAAGACTCATGGTCAGAGGCACCCAACCCAGTGATGATCAGGGGCCAGAAGGAGCCCGGCTCTCACACCATCAGTATTGGTGGTTATAGACCCCTTTACCTGCTCAATGGTTTAACTGCCTTTCCAGTTGATTTATCAAAGCCCCACTTTTTCTGCTCATAAGCATTTCAGCTTGGCTTTTATCTAACTTGAAACTAGGGCCCCTAGCCCCTCCTCCCCTGTCTCCTTCCCAGGAGGGCTGACATCAGCACCTCTTTCAGTCTCCTCAGGGTTCTGGGCCTAACGCAGAAGTTCCCCTCTACCCTTCAGCCCCCACCACCCAGATACTCCATGTTCCATCCTATCCCAGGCTGCTGTCTCTTCTCTTCCCCTGTGCCTTCCTGGAGGCCCAAAGATTGCTTTAGAGAGCTGGGCTGTCTAGGCAAGCAGGCAAGCAGGACAGCCTGGCCCTGGCTGAAGCTTAGCCACTCACTGGAAAAGAATCATCAGAGGGTCACTGCTGTCAGACCAACTCTGCTCCAATGAAATCTGCAAATTCTTACCTTCTCATTCCACAACATGCTGGGGATGAGTTGGGGGGACTGGGCCTTTGGGGCCCCTTTGTCTCCTTTTCTTCTTGGGAAATGCTCTCAAGCCAAGCCTGGCACCCCACTCCAGGGTCACTTGCATGGTTTCTGTTGGTCTCTACTTGAAAGACCATCAGATCAGCATTCAAAAGAGGGGGTTTAGGGTCCTTGATCCCAGAGAGTGAAAGGAGGTTTAACCTCCCCTCATCCCACTTGCACCCCTTAGGAGCAGAGCCTTTTAAGAGCCAGCAGGTTACTTTCCTGGGTTCAGAAGCTTCAGGCTGAAAAAGACTTCTTGGATGGAAAATAGGAATGTTTGCCTTGAGAAGCCTGTAGAAAATTATGCAATTAGGGGAAACTGCAGCTGGAGTAAGGACTGGGGTATGGAAAGCCAGAATTTGGTTTAGTGGGAAAATGGGCTTCTTCACCCTTCGACTTCAGATTACATATAGGGTCTAAAAGAGAGGTGGACACTCTCTTGGCGTATTCTGTATGATTTTACTCACTGATTTTCCTCTAAATACTGTGCACAGGAACCGACCGCAAACGAGGCCGCCAGACCTACACCCGCTACCAGACCCTGGAGCTGGAGAAAGAATTTCACTACAATCGCTACCTGACTCGGCGGCGGCGCATCGAGATCGCGCACGCGCTCTGCCTCACGGAAAGACAGATCAAGATTTGGTTTCAGAACCGGCGCATGAAGTGGAAAAAGGAGAACAAGATCGCTGGTCCCGGGACCACCGGCCAGGACAAGGCTGAAGCAGAGGAGGAAGAGGAAGAGTGAGGGACAGAGAAAGGGCAGAGGAAGAGACATGAGAAAGGGAGAGGAATAGAAGCCCAGCTCTGGGAGCTGAATCAGGAAACTCAAATCAAATAGGGAAGTTAAAAACAAAAACAAAAAAAAACTATTTAAATGAAAGGAGTTTAAAAACATTTTTAAAGGAGAAAGGTGAAATTTTGGTTTTTCAACACTGAAAAAATACTACCTATAGGAAAGTCTGTCAGGTTTGGTTTTTTTTGTACAATATGAGAAGGACATTATCTACCTGTTCTGTAGCTTTCTGGAATTTACCTCCCCTTTTCTATGTTGCTATTGTAAGGTCTTTGTAAAATCTTGCTGTTTTGTAAGCCCTCTTTAATGCTGTCTTTGTAGACTGTGGGTCTGGACTAACCCTGTGGTTGCCTGCCCTCCTGAGCCTCCGCCTTCCCAGTAGTGGCACCAAAGGGCCTTAGGGAGCCCCAAAACCTACCACTCGCGTGTTCCCCAAGCGCCTGGCTGCTGCTCCTTGCTCCCCATCCCCCGGCCCCGTGCTCCCTTTTACATTCTATGTGTATCTAAAGGATGGAAAAATAAAACCCAATTAAAAATAAACAGATGCCCTATTTTCTGTGTCTTCCTAAAGCTGGGAAAGGGTTCAGCGTTAGCGATGAGGAAGCTTCCCAGAGCCCCTTGGCTCTGACTTGTGATGCAGGTTCATTTCTGTGCTGAGTTTGTTCTTTTTCTTGGTGGTGCCTCCTGCTCTGGGGGCTGCCAACTAGTGAACCCCGATATTGCACTCATGCATTCCCTTTACACGCTTTTATACACATTGACATACACGTTGCACAGTCACATGTGTTACAGGCTGACATCAGATACGCACTGTCACAGTCACAAACACTCCTATCCATATGTTAACAAATAAACATACAGGCATTCACATAATACCAAACCCACGCCCAGAACATATGCATTCATGTTCCCACACGCTCACAAGTAAACACACATTCACACTCGCAGACACATTGATACCAGCGTACATTCACACACTGGCTTATAAACACAGATTCACATTTGCCCCCAAGTAAACGCATTCAGGAGCCCACACGCTTAGTCACACACGCTCACAAAACAACAAAACAAAAACCTCACAGTTTCACAAACGCGCTTCCTCATTCAGACCTGGAAACCAAGCTGCGGGATCTGGATCTGGGCTGCAGCCCAGGCACAAAGACGGAGCTGAAATCCAAGCTGCTAGGCCCCATATGAAGGAACAGTGGAAGGAAAGGGAAAATGAACACCCAAATCCACTCTGGCTTCTTGGGTGGCGTTGGGTAGAGGCCAGGCCCTAGAGTAGAGGCCTCTCAGTCGGCGCAGAGCAGCCTCCAGCTAGGGCGCTCACGGCTTCTTGCTTGCACGGCAAACATTTTCGGCAAGAGCTATTATTTTATTTTATTTCGATTTATTTTACTTTCCTTTGTCTTAATTTATCTCGTTCTAAATTGACACAGACGACCCAAATAAAACTTTAAAATGGGGGTGGGGGAAGGGAATGAGTCCGGGAGCAAGATCCTGAGCGGTGCGAGTTTACCAGACTGGTGTGGCCGCATCCCGACCGCTCTCGGAGCCTGGCCTCGCCACGCCCGGGGCTTCCTCCGCGCCTCTCCGCCAGCTCTCTCAGCCGCCGCTAGCAGCCTGGAACCATCTCCGCAGCACATAGAGAGAGGAGGAAAAATATGTGGGGGGAGGTTATTTCGTTTCCTCAATTTGGGCATTGGTAGGTCAACTTGAAAGACGGGGTTATTTCAGGGGACCTGAGAAACCCGGGCTGAATTTTTATTTTGTTTTTTGCTTCCAAACACCCGCTGATTGCAGGACCAAAACTTAGAGGATGGTGTCTATGCAGCTAGATCCGCTGAACTGATTTTTAGCATTTATCCGATTATAAACCCTGGATTGTTTAAATTTAAACAGACTTTGGACAGAAAAAGGGAGGGGGGTTGGTTTTAGGATAATCTGTTGAATTTGAATTTGTATGTAAAATGCTTCTAAACCTGCAGTTTCCCCCATTAACGCCCTGCAGAGCGGATGGGCTGTCAAAGGGAACCTGGACTTGCCTGCATTTGGGCGGGAGAAGCCAGGATCCGGCTTTACCCTCCCCCAGTTTCTGGGTTGCGGAGGCGAGAATCTGACTATCTGCCTTGGCCCCCATCCAGGCCACTTCTCGTCCTGGGGCAAACACTAAGCCCTAGGGGATTTAAGGCCCCCATGCCTGCAATGTTGCAAGCCTCACAGGTGGGGGTCCTGCCATCTACAGGGCTAGCAATGAGGGGGCCAGTTCAGAGGGGGAGAGGGGACACTGAAGCTTTCATTTTGCCCTTATGAAGGTGGCAACTCTAGGCACCGGCTCCTGCTCCTGCCTCACCCCCAAATTGTCTCAGAACAGTCCCTATGCAGAGGATTTGGGGTAGACTTTTACTACAAGAGGGAGCAGAGCTTCTGTGGAAAATAGGGAGGTTCGGAAAAGAACCCCCTTCCCAGCGGTACGGTTACGGCTTCTCCACTCTGATTCCCTGCCTCCCCAAATCTCACCTCTTCTCAGATTGGGGTTTCCCCAAAAAGAGAGAAGGAGAAGAAAAGAAGATGGCGACTGAGAAAAGGGTTGCTGGTGGAGCAGCCATGAAGAAATGCAATAAATTCCTTGTTGTTTTATGAAAATTTACAACTTTGTGATAGAAGTTTATGAGTGGTTGAATCCAGCGATTGGCCGGCGCCGGTCATGTGGCCGGGCGATCGTGAACATGAACTTTTTATCATTTCCCTGGTGGTTATAATGCAGCATTCTTTTGGACACCACACCTAGGTCGGAGCACTGTCGTCCTTCAGGGCTCCAGCCTCTTGATATTTTTATACTTCAGTATCAGCTCGATAGAGCAAAAGAGAGAGAGGACGAGAGAGGGGGGTGAGGAGAAAAGAGAGAGAGAGCGCGCAAGAGGGAGAGGGAGAGAAGGAGGGGTGGGAATTACACAAAGAGAGAACCAAAAATAATTTTGATAAGTTAATTTTCTCACTGATCTGGGATTTTAGTCACCATGGAAGGTAAATGGACAATCTGCCCAGGATCGCAGCCCGATACTATTTTTCAAAGCCAGAACTTACTCCGTTTTCTATGCAAATGTCAGAAAAATGAAACACCGTCTCTCCCAAGTCAGAGAAGGGGAAGCAACGGCTCTCATGTTGGGACAATATTATCTGGAAGCTGAAGAAGAAACTGAACACTCCTTCTTTCCTCCCTACCCATTCCTTTCAATCCGGAGGGGAAAAAAAAATCCCAAGGTCTGCAAAGGTAAGGGAGATTCTACAATTTTCTTGTTCTTTTGCATCGCTTTTGTGTGTGGGGGGTGGGGCTTGGGTTTTTCTCCCTCCTCTCCCGCTCCAAGACGGGGGCTGAACCCCATCTCTGGGCGCTGCAGGGAAAAGCTTCCTAGGAAATTCGGAGGTGGAGAGAGGGGTGGCTGCTTCCTGGAGGGGGAGCCAAGGCAGGGAAAGCGGGAAGAGGAATCAAAAGAGGGCCAGGAGACCAGCTCTAAGTCGCCTTCTTAAGCTTGGAGGAGAGACTCAAGCAAGGGGGCAGCGAAAGAGAGGATGGGGGGGGTATCTGGACTTCAGTGGCACCTAAAGAAGCCAGTCGTTATGGCCTCCGTGGGCTTGCCCCCTCCCCCTCCTGCCACCCCTCCCTTGTCCCGGCCTCTAGCTATTGCCCCCGCGCAGTTATCTTGCCTGGTGCGGATATCTCTGGGTTCCCAGAAGCATTGGCATGTGGGGCGGTGGCGTTAAGGGACGTCCTGGTCTCTATAGGGCCTGGAATCTCCGCCGAGGCCGGCGAGGGAGAGGAAATGGCTAGAGAAACACAGAAAAGACAATTCACAGAGAAATGTTCACTATCTCCCTTCGGAGACATTTTTGAAATTAAAGGGCTATGGGTGGAGACACCAAAAACGAGGGAGACCCCCCCCACACCCACCCACCAGGAAGCCTGCCCGAGAATGCCCAAGTATCTCGCCACTGCCACTCCCGCAGGAGGGAGCCTCGCTCTGCAGGGAGACAGTTTTGTGGTTTTAATGCGGTAGGTTGCAGCTGTTGGTTTCTGCACGATATTGCTTCTATTACTTGCGTTGTATTGGTATGGGATGTGTGGATTTCGGTGGAGGAAAAAATTGCCATGTGTATGTCTGATATGATAACATTTCAAACTTTCCTGGGTCCAGACATGGTGATTGTGAAGAAGCTGTTAAGTGCATTTTTGTTTTAGGCTTGTAAATAAAAAAAAAAAAAAGAAAGAAAGAAAGAAGAAAATAAAAAGAAAATCCAATTATGGGACCTAGCGGCGTCTAAACTGAAAAGCTAACTGGCACTGAGCTCAGACAGTCCCGTTCCTCGGGTGTCCAATTTTATCCCTCAGTCAGGCCTTCTAGAGGGTGGGGAGGGCAGAGAACCATTGGGCAGGAGACAGAGATTCCTAAAGTAGCTGGTGGGGTGGAAGTAGGTGCCAGCCTTGAGGCAAGTACTTTAAAATGAGGTAAGGGAGTTTCTGGGGAAGCTTCCAGCCAAGAGATAAGTGATGTTGGCTGTGCAGGGCAGGAGAGATTGTGATTTTTAGTTAGGTTTGCACGAACATGTAATTGCTTTTCTCTTTCTTAAGACCAGATGCCTCGGGCCTCTGGTTGTCCCGGAGTTACAGGGTCTGGGGCGTTTTGGAAGTGGGGATATATTTATTATCCCAGTCCTAAGCTAGGAGAGGGACGACGCGGCCACTTGTGGCACGAAAAGAGGCAGCTCTGTGGCCCCAGGTAGATGCCCTAGGTTCAGGCCCGGCCTGAGAGCCCGGAGGGACCGCTGGGCTTCGTAGCGAGAGTTCTCCGCCAGCACCCACGGCACTCAGGGCCTATTCTCAAGGGAAAAATTTCCCAAACCCACCCATACTAAAGGTCTTTTTCTCCTGTAGTCTTGGAGGGTTATAAATCCTCCCTTAGACAGTGCGCTGTGACCCAAATTATGCGGTTTGCTGCCATCTACCGTCCGTTCAGAGACAAGCGGCTTAGGGGCCGCAAGCCCCGCGACACTGTCCAGCGGTGCCCCCGACGCCTGGAGACCCGGTCGCGCAGGATCCACGGGATTCGGGGGATTTCGGGCCCACGCCGCCTCTCTCAGCTGGATCTTGGTTCCCCGGTGTGGGTTAGAGAAGTGTCTCCTTCACCCATCATCCCCAATTTCCCACTCCCCCAGTCTCCGCCCATCCCAGCCACAAACCTGGCGGCCGGCAGGGGAAGCGGCTTCCTCTAGGGCATATTTTAAAATGTCTAATTCTGCTTCCAGCGGGCAGGGGCCCTGAATCAAAGAGTAGAGGGATCAGAGACAAGACCCCCACCGCCATCCCCACCCCCACCCCCACCCCACCAAGGTGCGGGAGAGGAAGAGGCAGCCTGAGACATCCGAAGCCAAGGCTGTTCAAGGTTTATTTGGTTTTCTTCTCTGCCAAGGGAGGGGACCCGCAGGGCAGGCGCCGGCCCCGGCAGTTCCACTCGGTTGTCAAAAGACAAACCGGGTCTGTGTTCTCCTGGTTGGCTGGTGGGTCTCGCCAGTTCCTTGGTTGGTGGGTTCGTGGTGAAGGAATTGAACGGAGTTTTCTGGAAACTGTTGATGTCTGCAAGCGAGTGTCAATCCCCTCCCCCATTCTCGATCTTTTCAAGCGAAGTGGACCTAAATATGATTTGGGAAAAATTTGGAAGTGGACTGAGGCCAAATCATTAAGGAATCACACCGTCGTAATTTCCGTTCCTGTTGGACCCTTCACACCGGCTTAACTCGACCACCTTCCCAAGAGGGAGTGGCCAGGGCTAGGCTATGCGCCTCTGCTGCAGCGTTTGAATATTGGCCCCTGTCTCACGGGTTACTGATTAGCTTGGGCTTTCAAGCCGTAGGAGGAAGCTCTAGCAGTTCCTTTAAAGGTGCTGTGGTCCCATTCCTGGGTGGGGGTGGGGTTCCAGGAAATTGCCTGCGGTGCCAGTCAGACCAAGGTGTTCTCAGAGTCTGGCCCAGGGCTAGAGGAGCTGATGAGGTTAAGGTGCCTGGTGGTGCTGGGGACAAACACTGTGGCTGCGGCCCCCACCCGCTTTTGGCGCTTCTGGAGCAGCTCTTTTCAGCTTTTCTGCAGCGAGAGTGACTTTCTGGTGGCTGTATGGCCCGGCTCAGCGAGGTGCTCTATAGGAGGCCCCGAGGGAACCAGCCGTGGAAGGTCCTTGGCCCCTCGGAGATGTTTTACTTTTGGACAATCCAAAAGACATGTAGAGAAGTCAAGCTGGTACATGGTACTGAAACACTTCAGGGCCTTTAGTTGCGCCCTGGGTGAGGGGAGGAAACTGGGAGAGTGGGCTCAGCGCTACTGCTCACTCCCCTTAAAGATCAAAGAGGATGCCGCTCATTTGCATAATGAAAATGAAGTCTTTGTACTTTGATTTGGACGGACCAATTTTAGGGCAAAGTGTCTCATCTAAAGAGCCTCCCTCAACCTATGGGAGTGATCACTCAGTACCCCTGGGAACATTTATTTATGTTCCCCAAACCCAGAGAAACAGAGTCCAGGGTGAGAATTGAGTTGAAATATTTTCATCCCACCCCACCCCAGCCAAAGTTGGGAGTAGTGGGGGAAGGTGCTCATCACCCCCAAAGAGCTGAGGGAGAGGGCCTTATAGCTTAGAGGAAATCAGAAGCCTGGACAATGTCTCAGCACCCCCCCCCCCACACCACACACACACACACACACACACACACACACACACACACAAAGAGGCAAATATCCCTCCTGAGGTTACCTATCAAGAATTTTTCTCCTGAACTGAACACAACTTAGGAAACATTTTCCTGGGAACTGGAATGTGTTAGCTTGCCCACAGGACTGCAGACTCACAGCATAGAAAATTACAATTATAAATCCTGCCTGTGGGGTATCTGTGTAATTCCTCTGTTATGTACTCAAGAATTGGTACACACTTCTATCCATCTCTCTGAACACACACTTCCTCGTTGAGGCAGGGAGAGACACCCCAGACTGGCGGATGGCTGAGCCCACTGTGTATTTACATATTCCCCCATGGAGACAGACAGAGGGCGGTGGACCCAACCACAGACAGATTCGTAGGGATCTGGCTCCAGAAAGGAGTCGGTCTCTGGCCCGCCCTGCCCGCCTGCTCTTTTTCCCAAACAAACAGATCAGACGAATAAATGCTCATAAATACCTCTGGGCTTAGATAAGAGCGATGAGGCGCTATTTCCTTTCATGCCCGACTCCAGGCGCCTAGGCTCTGCCCGTAGTGGCTCCATCTCCAGACAAGCAACCTGCAGAGGTGAGGTAAATTTGGGGGCTGTGATTCTAAAGATAGGGCAATTATTTTCCTGCTTCTGACACAGGGAAATGCTCCCTTCCTCATGAGATCTTATTTTGTTCAGACTCCACTGAGAAAACCACACTATTTAGTGCTAGGATGGGGACACTGTTGGGCCAGGAGGAGGCACGGAAGGCTGAGGCCCAGGGCTCAGCCTCAGCAGCAGGGAGGGAGGTGCATGCAAGCCCTCTCTCCCACTTCCCCCCCGCCTCCCGTTCAAATGGCCCCTAGTCCTCTCTAGAAGTGAGCCCAACCATAGCTAGGTTTGGAATATTTATCCTTCTTCATTATCAGGGGGTTTAAATTTGTTTTCTTAAATGCTTATCAAAAACTCCCATAGAGTCAGGTTAGGAAGTGATTGGAGGGACATCCAGGGATGGCCATTTTGCCATTAAGGTGCAGCCTAGAAGTTGCCCTGAGTTCAGAGAGCCTTGGAGACCATGTTGCAACCAAATAAGTTCCCACCCTTGGTCATCTAAGCTCAGTCCTCTACCACATTCTCTAGCGTCTTTTACCATCTTCAGTGGGGAGAACTTGGCCAGAAAAAGGAGCCCTAAGGAAGGACAAGGCAGAGGAGGGTCAGCCTGGCCTGACATCTGACTTTGTTCCATGCCCTGGCCCCTTCTTGTTCCCAGGTGTGAAGGTTGTCACCCTTCACTATGTGGCCTGTGGATCCATATTAGAATGTTGGAAATGCTCTGTGGCCCTGTCTCCCAGCCTGGGCTCAATGCTCATTTTTCTTGGATGAAAAAGCCAGAGATATACATTCTCTCACACACCCAAATTTGTAAGAGAGCAAAGCTGATGATATGAACATGGGGTGTGGGAGGGAATTGTAGCGATGCTGAGACACAGACAGAAGGGAGAGGGAATGCTGGCTGATGGCTGGAAGCTGCCTGCTGCGTCCCCAAGAGAACGCAAATGCCCTTCTCTCCCTATCAAACTAAAGCAAAAACCAAGTCTTGGGAAAGAATTAATTTCAAAAAGAACAGGCAGCTCCTACAGAGACTTGGAAGAAGAGTGAGGGTGCCTTTCTTCCCGGTGGTCTCTGACTGCCTCAACTATCAGGAAGGTTTGAAGCCCACAACTGGAAGAAGAATGATTTCTTCCTTGTCCCCAGATTTACAGGGACATACTTGATTCCTGAAAATCCTATAGCCCAGGCTATTCTTAAGTCTTTTGGGATTGCAGAGGGTACTGAAGTGAGGGTTGCAGGCAGGATAGGGATCAGACAAATAAAGCCGCCTAGGCTGAGGGATACCCCTCACTCCTTCACTCCATATCGCCAAGTGAGGAGAGGGTTAGTCGCTTTCCCCAGTGCCCCTTCCCCTGTCAAGAGTGAGAAGCTGCATACTAGAACCAGGCAGAATGTTTTGAGTAGCCGCCCCCATCGCCACCTTCCAAGAAGCTCCTAGTCTAGCCACAGAGCCAGAAGGGGAAGCTTGGGCTCAGTCCCTCCTGCCAGCTCCTCCTCTTCTGGGTCTTCTAGGCAGTGGGATCTGGCCTGCCCCCTCAGAACAGAAGGGTTGTGGAGAAGCAGGAACAATAACCCGAGGCTTGGAGGAGAGAGATCAGATCTGATAAACAGGAAGAACAATGTTCAAAACCTGGGGAGGAGGGTGTTTCTTCTTTGCTTGTCTTAGCGGAGAACTCTTCTCACCTTCCACCGACATAAAACCCTAGAAACAAATCTTCTTCTTTAGTTATCTCTCAAGGAGATTCAGAGACATTTACCCACCCCTCCCTGGAGAGAAGGGGCCCAAGCAACGCAGGGGTTAACTTTTCTGAAAACACAATTAACTTTTTCCAATCCTGCGTGGGGTAGGAGAGAGATATATTTATTTAATCACCCGGGAGTGGGGTGGTCTCAATCTAAACGCTCCCTCCTCCCTCAAAGGCACAGAGCCTGTTTCACAGATCCTACGTAGGTGGAACAGGACGCGCTGTGTTGTTGGGGAGAGAGAGAGAGAAAGGCGAAGGAGAAGGAGGAAAAAAAAGGTTGATAGGTTTGTGCGCGGGTCCCTCGTGCGGGCTGCGCTCCTCCTGGGTGCTATTTGACAATTCCTGCCTCTGCCATTGGTCAGTGTTGGATCAGATGGTTGTATTTCCTTCTGGCCCTCACTGGCACCTCGCCATCCCCCCTCAGCTAAAACCCAATCTCGGATATACTACTAATAGGCGCGGCGCTCGGACTATAAAACACAACAAATCATAAACCCGGCGGAGCAGCAGCGGCCGTGCGCGCCTCCCCTCCCAATGAGTTCCTATTTCGTGAACTCCACCTTCCCCGTCACTCTGGCCAGCGGGCAGGAGTCCTTCCTGGGCCAGCTACCGCTCTACTCATCGGGCTATGCGGACCCGCTGAGGCATTACCCCGCGCCCTATGGGCCAGGGCCGGGCCAGGACAAGGGCTTTGCCACTTCCTCCTATTACCCGCCGGCGGGCGGTGGCTACGGCAGAGCGGCGCCCTGCGACTACGGGCCGGCGCCGGCCTTCTACCGCGAGAAGGAGTCGGCCTGCGCACTCTCCGGCGCCGAAGAGCCGCCCCCGTTCCACCCCGAGCCGCGGAAGTCGGACTGCGCGCAGGACAAGAGCGTGTTCGGCGAGACAGAAGAGCAGAAGTGCTCTACTCCGGTCTACCCGTGGATGCAGCGGATGAATTCGTGCAACAGTGAGTGAGACTTCCCGTCGCCGTCGCCCTGGCTCCCCGGGCCCCCACCCCGGGACACAGAACTAGTGAGCGCCCCCTGCCCCAATCTCCCACAGGGTGCTGGGTGGGCATCTCAGTTAGGAGATAGAAGAAGATTGGGTGCCTGCCCGGGGTCTCTCGCTGTGTCTCCTATTAGGCAGGAGTTACAAAGTTTGCAAAGTCCCAGCCGCACTGGGAGTAATGGGGAGCGAGTGTGCTCTCCTGGGACCCCTGGCCAGAGCCGGGGTTCCAGGACAGGAAAGGGAGCAGGGGCCCGCAGACACGGGCTTGGCTTTACTTTGCGCCCCCAGCCCCCCTCTCCCAGCCCTGGTAGGGTTCCCCAACCAAAGACAGCTCCATTAAAAACGGAGTGCGTCATGTAAGGGGGTAGGAGGTGACGCTGAAGAGGAAGAGTTGAGTCTGACTGGGACTGTGTTTCCCTGAGGGTGGGGGGCTGGGGCAAGATGAGGCACCAGGAAAGGGGTGGTAATCAGAGGAGGGAGGAGGAATAAGGGGAAGGAAGAGAGAGGGAGCAGGCGGAGCGAGAGAGGAAGAAACAGGCGCGGGGTCTCAGGTTGGATTATTTGTTGGCCTTAAGTCCCAACTGATGTCCATTAGCCGGACTCGAAAGTGCGGAGCCGTTAATGTGGACTATGGATCGATCTACGTCATTACGGATTAAGGGCCTGGATTTATCACTGGGTTGGCGGAATGAGGGTGGAGGAGAAAGATGGATGGAAAGCGAGGGAAAGACAAGATGCAACTAGGAAGAGACACACCTGACCAGCCCCTCCCCCCAGGCTCAGGTGGGAGTTCAAACTGCTCCTCCCCTCCCCCATCTAGACAGACGGCACAGGCCTAGGAGACCAGGAGGGAATCTGGAGGGGGCGCTGGAGGAGTGCGAAAGTGGGGAAGGGAACCGGCAGAGTGGAGGGTATCCCTGTACTGGCTGGAGTCTGTGTTCGAGGGTCGACTAGGGGAGGGGGCCCTGGGCCCGGTGACCCCAGGCCTCAGCATCTCCACTCTGCGTAACAGGTTCCTCCTTTGGGCCCAGTGGCCGGCGAGGCCGCCAGACATACACGCGTTACCAGACGCTGGAGCTGGAGAAGGAATTTCACTACAATCGCTACCTGACGCGGCGGCGGCGCATCGAGATCGCGCACGCCCTGTGCCTGACTGAGCGGCAGATCAAGATATGGTTCCAGAACCGACGCATGAAGTGGAAAAAGGAGAGCAAACTGCTCAGCGCGTCTCAGCTCAGTGCCGAGGAAGAGGAAGAAAAACCGGCCGAGTGAAGGTGCTGGAAAGGGAGGGAGGACGCGAGGGGAAAGGCCTGTGGGGAGCCAAGGGCGTCGGAGAGACCCGGGAAGGAAGGCTCTCGGGTGAGGGAGCCAGGAGACCTGCTCTCCAGCGCACGACAGGCGGGGCCCAGCTCTCTCCTCCACGCCCCCGCCCGCACAGCTCCCGGTGGGTGCTCTGAGGCCTCACTACTCGAGCCCACCCAGCACCCCGCGCGCCCTTCCTTCCCGAGGAACTCGCCTCAGCCTGATCAGGCTTCCTGGTGAGAACTGAGGATCGGACTCACTTGATGTTTCCTGGAAGCAGAGCAAAATGCTCTTGTCCCTGTCGCGTCTCATTTCGTCCATGTCCCCCATGCACGGTTCAATGGTAGATTCGCTGTCCCCTCAGCGGAGGCCTTGAAGACTCCCTGATCCCAGACCTGTCGTCTCTCCCACCCCCTCCCCAAAGCCACTGGAAGGAGCACATACTACCTAGAAGTAAGAAGAGGAGCCTCAGAAGAAAACAAAGTTCTATTTTATTAATTTTCTATGTGTTGTGTTTGTAGTCTTGTCTTAGCTCGGGACGTGAAATACTTCGATGATGATAATAATAATAATAATAACAATAATAAAGATGTGAAAACTCGACGCTGGGTCACCTCCGATCCTCCCCTGCCGTTTTTCCCTCTCCCCTCAACCCCCAGCCTCTCCATCCGTCTTGAGCCAGAATTCTTCAGCAAAAGCGGGAGCCCTGGCCCGCTGAAGCGAGCTCTGTTCGACTGGGAAGTTACAGCTGAGATAAAGGCTGGAGCGATCAGTCCTGCCCAGGCCCCAGCGCTGCGTTTCCCTGGTGCTGAGGCTCACAGCCGCCTCTCCCCGTGCAGACTTGGGGGATGGAGACGGGCTGTTTCCCTCTCATTCTCTAGCCTCTCCTCCTGTGTCCACAGCACTAAGGGAGCCACTGAGGCCCCTAAAGCTCTCTTGAGGAGACGGAGCCATCGAGTCTGGGGGCCTCTGCAGCACACCTTCGCAGAGACCCCTGGCCTTTGGCCCGTCCACATGGCCAGGTTTTTTCGCCAGCCTTGGCTCTCTGCTCCTGGCCTGTGGCTCGGGAGACTAAAACATGGGGCCACTGGATATCTCTCGCCCTGTAGCTGAAGGCTCCAGGTGCCCCTTCCCACCTCAAGTAGGAGGTCAGCCTCAAGTAGGAGATCAGCCTCAAGCAGGGGAATGTAAAGCCACCAGCCAGGCACAGGCCGAAGGGCACAACTTTCCCTTGCTCCTTGGAGACCCCAGGGCAGGAGGCCAGGTGATGGGGCATTTAGTGTCATCCTCTCAACCGGGAATGGCCCATTCTCTCTCTGCTTGCACCGGCACCCAGAGGGCAAGTTACGGCCACTGTTTTCCTTTATTCCTCCGCCCTCTGGCTTCCTTTACTATTTTTAAAGAAAATAATCCCCTCCTAATAGGGGACCAGCTGCGGGAGGTCTCTGGCCGCCCAGGGTGCTCAGCAAAGCATGCGGGTCCTTGGAACCCCTTTTCCGGGAAGGCGGCTGACACCAGGCAAATTCTCAAACTGCCCAGCTGCGAGTGAGGGGCCTGGAGTGGGGCCTCCAAATGCAGTAGCCTAGGACGAGGGGAAGGGGCTCCGCTTTACAAACTCTCAGACACATGTTACTACTCAAACCCAAGCAGCAGACGCGGTGGCCGCTGTGGTCTTTTCGGCAACTAGGCCACTTAGCCCCAGCTGTGTTCGGCTTCTGGGGTCCCTGTCCTGCTCTGTCACTTCTCACGCCTGGGTTAAGGACCACCAAGGAGGTCAGGAAGGGGATTTCGAACTTCCAAGTGGCCCAGGAGAAGTGAACGCTTCTCTTGCTTGTTTTTCAAGCCTCCTGTCCAGTCCTGCCGGCTCGGCCTGGGCGCTGTGGACCGGCAACAGCAGCCCCACCAGGATGCAGGCAGGGCTAAGCTCCCGGGGAAAACCCGTTACAATAACTGTTTTTCACACACAACTTCCAACCCTTCCCCCATTTCCGCCTCCAACTCGGAGACTTGCAAAGCCCGAGAAAGGGAAAAGCAACTCAATCTTTGATCTTCTCATCCAAAGTTAAAATAATAACGACAGTGATGATGTAGGGAGAAGGAACCAAATAGAGAGGCTAACCCCACCCACAAGAAAGTGGGTAAAAAGCCCAACCCCTGCTCGAAAAGGCTCAACCCTGTGGCTGAGCCTTGGCCGGGTTTCTTTCTCTCCCGGCGGCTGCAGGGAGCCGACAGGGAGTCAGCCGCCGCCGCCATGGCGGTCTCCCGCCCGCGCTCCCGTCGATCGCCGGGAGGTGGCGCGCTCTGCTCAGAGGCCAATGCCAACCTTCTCCCAGTTTCTCCCCCTTCTCCTTTTTCCCCCTCTCTCGGAGGCTCACATTGAATCGGCCCTAACGATTCTCGGATCGTCATTATTTGTAACCATAGAGCATGAATTACCTCTTGAGGTCATCAGCGAGAATTTACGACTGGTCAACAAAAGCACGTGATTCCCTAACGCCCCCCCACCCCCCTTCCAACCCCCCCATATTTGGCCGCATACATAGCAAAACGAAGTACAGTGCATCGCTATAATTCATTAATACATCATAAATCGTGAAGCACAGGGTTATAACGACCACGATCCACAAATCAAGCCCTCCAAAATCACCCAAATGAGCTCGTACTTTGTAAACTCCTTCTCGGGGCGTTATCCAAATGGCCCGGACTATCAGTTGCTAAATTATGGCAGTGGCAGCTCTCTGAGCGGCTCTTACAGGGATCCCGCTGCCATGCACACCGGCTCTTACGGCTACAATTACAATGGGATGGACCTCAGCGTCAACCGCTCCTCGGCCTCCTCCAGCCACTTTGGGGCGGTGGGCGAGAGCTCGCGCGCCTTCCCAGCGCCCGCCCAGGAGCCCCGCTTCAGGCAAGCGGCTTCGAGCTGCTCCCTGTCCTCGCCCGAGTCCCTGCCCTGCACCAACGGCGACAGCCACGGCGCCAAGCCCTCTGCTTCGTCCCCCTCCGACCAGGCGACCTCAGCCAGTTCCAGCGCCAATTTCACCGAAATAGACGAGGCCAGTGCGTCCTCGGAGCCGGAGGAAGCGGCGAGCCAGCTAAGCAGCCCCAGCCTAGCTCGGGCGCAGCCAGAGCCCATGGCCACCTCCACAGCCGCGCCCGAGGGGCAGACTCCGCAGATATTCCCCTGGATGAGGAAGCTTCACATCAGCCATGGTAATTCTCTCTCTCTTTTTTGTATTCTCAGCTTTCCTTCTCTGCGTTTTGGGGTGGGATGGGGGAAAAAGGAGAGCTTGGCTTTACCCTAAATATAGATTCATTTTTCCAAGGGGGAGAAGTCTCTAAGAGGGGCCTCATAGCTTGGTAGACAGAGCCAAACAGGGTCTCTCTGTTAGAGGGGGGTATTTTTAATAATTTGTTTCAGCTTCGGCTTAGGTTTTTATTAGCGCAGCTGTACCAGCTTTAGAATAAAGGATGGGGTTCATGTAATGTGGGGAAGGGTTCTGCTTACCCCTGAAATTTTGAGACTGCCGCTAGCAAAGAAGGGGTGAGCAGTAAAAGGAGCTTTCCAGGGCAAAAGTGCAACCGCTCTCCTCCCTCCCGGGGCGAGCGGCCGCCTGAGCCCAGCCAAGGGTGAGGCACTAGGAGCGAGCAAAAGACAAAGCCGGGCGCACTGGCTGCTGGCAGAAGTGGGGGATGCAGGAGAAAGGGGTGCAGAAATCGAGCTTGAATGTGGGCATCTGGAGTAGAAAGGATTGGAGCTGTGGTGAGCTGGGTGCCGGGACGCCTGGGTCCTGCTCCCCTGCCCCCTCCCACCCAGTGCCCCCTCCCTTAACCGGAATAACGTTGCCTTGCGGCTTTCCTCTGTCTGCTCCAGATATGACCGGGCCGGACGGGAAAAGGGCCCGGACCGCGTATACCCGCTACCAGACCCTGGAGCTGGAAAAGGAGTTCCACTTCAACCGCTACCTGACCCGGCGACGGCGCATCGAGATCGCCCACGCACTCTGCCTGTCCGAGCGCCAGATCAAGATCTGGTTCCAGAACCGGCGCATGAAGTGGAAGAAGGACAACAAACTGAAAAGTATGAGCCTGGCTACAGCCGGCAGCGCCTTCCAGCCCTGAGCCTGCCCAGAGGAGCCCAGCGGCCCAGGAGCCCATGTCACCCCCAGCCCTGGCCCCTCCAATCCTCCCCGCGCTGCCGCCGCCCGCTGGGGACCAGTTCCCACAAGCCTGCCTCGCCCCGGCCTTGTGTTACGATATTTCGTTTGGTCTTAGGTCTTCCTGTGGCTCCCTCTCTCCTGGACTGGTTATCTTGTTATTATTGTTAATAATAATAATAATTATTATTTTCCTTCCATGCTCCCAACTCCCTTCTGCTTGCCCCAAATCCGCCAGCGTTTCTGAATGTTTGTGTCTGTGATTGCAGTCCTTCCCCCAGGACAAAAAAAAAAAAAAAAAAGAAATTCGCATGTTTAATGTGAACTCTCCCCTCCCCATCTGTGTTCTAACTTATTTATAAAAAGATGATCGCTGTATTTTGAGTTTCAGCTAGAAACTTCTGTAAGGGGCAGCAGTTGAGGTGGGGTAGTGCCGCAGTGGGGCCAAGCTGAGCTGGCCTCAGAGGTGGAGTCTCTTTTCATTCTCTTCTTCCTCTCTCCCCACTCCCCAGGCCCAAGTCTCCTAGGGGCTTGGTCTTAGGGTGGGAAGGGGCTAGGGAGGACCAAAGGGATAATATTGAGAAGAGAGAAAGAAGATAGTGAGATTTAAGTTCCTGCTGCCTGGGTAGGCCCCGCAAGGCCTGGTCTGGGAGTATACGGAAACAAAAATGATCCTCAGTGCAAAATGTCTTGTGTATTTCTCTGTGAATCCATGGGTCCAGCTAGAGGGCCCAAAGCTTGTAAATATGGGGATAGTCTGGGTCAGACCCATCTCTCCCTTACCCATTTTGCTTCCAAGACCATTTGTAGTGAGCGAGTGGATGCTGTGCTGCCTGTGAAATCTCTTTGCGGGGCCTGTCTCAGTGATTCGCTTTTGGTATTTGTTTGTAGCTTTCCTGGAAGTCAAATAAATGTTTCCCCCACTCCATTGCCCTTCCACTTGTCTTTTCTCCGAGGGGTCTGCCTCTTCCATCCCAGGCACACCCTGCACCATTCTCAATAGATCTGGGGTGCAGGGAAGAAAAAGTAGGCTACTCCCCAACAGCTCTTCTCAGCCATGTAAGTCCCTGGCTTGGTCAACAGTGCTTGGGCTAGAGAACAGACCTTCGTGCCTGGGGAACTCCAAGGCCCAGAAACCCCATGTGGGGCTGGGGCA
Source organism: Trachypithecus francoisi (assembly GCF_009764315.1). Taxonomy (NCBI): domain Eukaryota; kingdom Metazoa; phylum Chordata; class Mammalia; order Primates; family Cercopithecidae; genus Trachypithecus; species Trachypithecus francoisi. The sequence continues at coordinate 23,202,703 of NW_022681466.1, read as the reverse complement.
GGGGAAATGCTGAACTAGACTCTATCCTGGTCTTCCATTAGCTGGCCAAGGAAGCCTCTGGAAAACTCTTCTGGGAAAGTAATTTGGGCCTAAGTCCTCAGCGGGAGGCTCCTAGCCTTTTGGGAGTGGTAGAGGCCTGCCGAGCCCCCTGTCTCCTACTCCAAGTCCCAATTCAGCTCTGCCACCAACTAAAGCAAAAAAAAAAAAAAAAAAATCAGTTGGATTTCGAAGGATTTCACTCATCCTCAGCCTTCCCTACCCTTCTCAAGGGCTCCTTCTCTCCAAGGGTCCAACTGATCTTCCCTCTTGATTAGGAGTTAGGGTCCTTTCAGAAAGACCCCTGGTTCCCCCTTCAGCCTGGCCCAGGGCCAGGGCCCAGTCCACCTCCATCCAAGTCAGCCTCCACCCTGATCGCAAGAGTCAAGTCTGGACACTTACCCGGTCAATCCCTTCCAGCTTGGCCCAACTTCTTACCGGACTTGGGGGGAGGGGGAGCTGGTGAGGAGGCAGCCGAGGGTCGTGGAGGCTCTACTTGGTCCTCCTTTCCCTTCACCCCTTGACTTTGTCCCCCTTTGTCGATAGCAAACTATCCCAAAAGTCGCTATGACATTTAGATGTCAAATGGATAGGGGTTTTATCTCGAAGTTAGATCGTAAAAATCGCCGAGAAGTCAGACAGATACCCCTCACTGGCTCGAGAAAGTCACGTGAGGTCCATAAAGTTAGTTTTATGGTTTTGGGGAGTTGACACCGCGCAGTATATTTCACATTCTCCAGAATGTTAAGTGACACTTTAACTGCTCGCTGTGATGGGGAAGGGGGCAGAAGTAGGTGAGCACTCTCCCAGCCTGGAGCAGCCGGACCAGCCCAGAAGGCAGCAGCGGCCCAGGCCAGCATTCCCACAGTAAGTCACTTTCAGCTTTCGCTTTTACCCCTTGCAATTCTGGGACTTGGGACTGGGGGAAGAAAACTTGTTTCCAGCTGGGGCTGTGGGGTGATGTAGGGGAAATTTAGCCTGTTTTATGCACCCAGTTCTAAGGGACTGTGTGCCTGAAATGAGTGCTCTCAGTTTCATAAGGCCTCATGGGTTGGGGATGCCTGATTTTTACTAGCAGGAGTGTCTGACTTTGTGGGGAAAAGGGTTTGTGTGGGGGATCTATGCTCCCTCAGTGCCAGTGGAAATTTAGGGACCAAGAAAGAGGGGTGTGTATTGCTGAAAGAAGGGGCCATTGTGGGGGGCCACTTCACTGCTGGATATCTTCAGACAGCTATCTCTCCACCCTCAGTAAAGAAACTTTATGACATTCATTTGTCAGAGGTGTGTGTGGGGGGTGCACCTCTGGGCACTTTTATCCAGATACATGTGAGCTGAGAAAAAGCACCGGGTAGGTGGCTGCTGTGGGCTGCCTTGCTCTGGGGTGTTCTCTGGCTTTCAGATCTTTGAAGCTGGGGTCCCTCCGGTTATCTTTGGCTTCATCAGGCTTCTCTGGGATGGGGAGCACAGCGCTGCTTTTGCTTCCACCTTCAGCGTGTTGGTCTCAAGCTCATCTTTCTTCTTGGCTCAAAGTAGGATCCTGAAGTCAGACTAGGGAGCAGACAGAGTGGGCAATCCCCCCAGTTCAAAACCTAATTCCTGAACCAGGAGTGGGGGAAGGGAAGAGCTTCTTCTCTTGTCTAGAGGTGTTAGGTGTTTAAGTAGAATTCTGGCACGCCCTCCATAAATAAAATTAGCTCAAGAATACAAATCCCTCAACTGTCAGGAGGAAATAGATTCAGGAGCTGGAAGAGAAAATAGGAAAGGTGCTCTTTTTCCCTCTCTTTTTCCCTCTTCTCTTCCGGGCACACCCTCAAAGACCCCTTTGTTTTGTGGCACCATAAACCAGAGAGACTTCAGGATTTGATCCCCAGGAGTTCTGTTATTTTCTAGGGAAAAGTCACCCTTCTAAAAGTCAGAGGCCTCTTCCCCACCAAATTGACCCCCCTCCAATTTAAGACCCATGGGGCTAACTACCCTGTCACTCCTGCTTTCACCAGCCTGCCATCCCTTGATTCACCTCACCAACTGCCATAGGTAGTTTCTGGGATTGGATATGTGGCACCTCAAGGGGCTTCTGATCTTTGGGACAAGGATGGGGTCATAAGACTCCCTTTTTCCCATTAAGGGACATTGGAATTCTCCCCCTCTCCTCTTTCTCCTGAAGCCACTCTCTATTCCCTGAACTCTCTATCCACTGCCCAAGCCTGACTTACAGGAGATCCTTAACAGGCTTTAAGAGCAGAGTCACCCTGGTTTGAAGACACATCATCCCAAGAATGATGAGGGCATTTGTATCCCTTAGAAAGGAGACACAGGTCGACTCCCAAAGGATCCCCAGAACCACTGAAAATATAAAGAAGTGCCAGAGGCACAGCTTCCACAGTCTTCCACTGTATAAGGCAATGGAGTTGACAGACATGCAGAGAAAGAGTTCCGCAAGGGAGAGTCTGACCTGGGTCTCCAGGGGAACCCCATTCCTACTGTGCCCCTGGCTTCACTCTAATACACTTCCCTTTCTTAAAGCCCTCCTGGAAGCTAGAACCCCAGATAGCAAGGCCTGCTGCTGAAAAATTGTTTCTTCGCCCCCTCTCATGTCAGTTCTGCAGGCTCTGACATCTACTAAGCATATCTGGTTGGATTTTGCAGGATGGCAAAGAGCAACTTGGGGTGCCCACTTCCACCTCAGTGACCAAGCCCTTAAAGGGTCTCCTCCAGCTCTAAGCTCAAACCCTTAAAGGGTTCTGGAGAAGACGCCTAGGCTGGGCTTTCCGTTTCTCCACTTCAGGCTCTCTAAGCTGGACCCCAGTCCGGTCTGAACCCCCAACCAGGACAAGTTGGGGGAGGCAATGAGAGGTGTGAAGGGATTTCTGGTGCCAAGAACTCTCTCCTCTGCCCCAGACCTCTGTCATCTCCTCCTGCCCTCCTCAGGCTATCTCCCTCTGAGAGAGCAGCTCTACTCTCTCCAGAGCTTTGCTCTCCCTCCTCTCCCACCCGCTTTTTCTCTCTGCCAGTCCAGGCTTCAGCCTCTTGAGCTACAAGCCAGGCCGATACCCTCTGGCCAAATCTTCAACCTGGGGCAGGCCCCGGGAGGTGACAGCTGGAGATTAAGGCTGCAGTTTCTCTTTTCCCTCTGAGGCCAGCCTGGCCACCACTCAGTGGACAATTCAATTTTGATTTTTGTTTTGTTTTGTTTTATTTGGTTATTTGTTTTGTTTCTCTGAGGCCAATGGGTGGGAGGAAGTATAAAGAAGTGTAAACAGGAAAGCCAGCCAGGCCTGGAGTTCCAATTGCCCATATTTCATCGGCTTCCTCTCCATAACTGTGGCAGGGACACTTAACCCTTCCCTGGCTGTGAGAAGTTATTCTCTGAGGGCTGGTGAGCAGAATGGGAATATCCAAGAGGAAGCTCCTTTCCTTGCCTGGTTCCTTTATCCCTGGGATTTGCATACCAAGGATTCAGAGCAATGGAGAAGACAGAAGCTCAGCACAACCCCCCAAACTCAGTCCCTTCCCAGGACTAGTCTCCCCAGCATGGACTTCTCAGCTTGGGGGACCAACCTGGTCAATCTTGGAAGACAGGGCTAGCAAGAATGAGCTCCCCTCTTTTAAGGAAGGGGATACTGGTAACCCTCCCCGTTTTTGGAGTTTCTCAGAGTAATCAGATTTTGAGGCTGAGATCTGCCCACAGTGAGATTTATCGATTGCTGCAGCGCGGTTACACATCCATATTAATTAACACCGCCTGGAAACCGAGCTGTTTGGGGAGGGGAAGGGAGAAATGGGGGTTCCTGAAGCAGAATGGATATTTCTCCCTCAGTGACTCTGAGGTTGAGATTGGAGGACCCTCTCCACATGAATTCTGTGGCCCTCCCCAGGCTTGAGGCCCCTGGAGTTCTCAGCAAGGGCAAGAATGACTTAGTCTCTTTTTTTTTTTTTTTTGTGACGGAGTCTTGCTCTGTCGCCCAAGCTGGAGTGCAGTGGCCAGATCTCAGCTCACTGCAATCTCCGCCTCCCGGGTTCACGCCATTCTCCTGCCTCAGCCTCCCGGGTAGCTGGGACTACAGGCGCCCGCCACCTCGCCCGGCTAGTTTTTTGTACTTTTTAGTAGAGACGGGGTTTCACCGTGTTAGCCAGGATGGTCTCGATCTCCTGACCTTTTGATCCGCCCACCTCGGCCTCCCAAAGTGCTGGGATTACAGGCTTGAGCCACCATGCCCGGCCAAGAATGACTTAGTCTCTACAGTCAACTTCTCACACAAGTCTCATGGTGGTGATGGTTGTGGGGGCGGGGGAGGAGTGTATTAAATACCCCTCAGGTCGTTCCTGCAGGCCCCACCCCACTCTTCCTTGTCTCTGGTGGGTTTCCCCAGCCCTCTAAAGGTCTGTCTCCAGCAGAGGTTAACAAGCATCCTTTCTAGTGGGGTTAACCTCCCCCTCTTCACCTTCCTTTCAACTTCTCAAAGGTACAGGCTTATGATGGTTTTTGACTTTGGTTTGTTTTATTTTGCTTTAGCATCCCGTTGTTGTTGGTAGTGATTGTCTTATGGCCTTCTCCTTTCTCCTACCCCTCCCTCCAAAAAGTGATTAAAATCTGTTAGAGGATTTAATTAAGAAAGTTAAATGAAAAGGAAGGAGGCGCAAATGAGTTGGGGGAAAAAACCCACGCCAAAGCTATTCTCAACGATTAAATCGCCATTTTAACAATATAATGGAGTTTGCATCCTGAAAGGGGAAATCAACGCTCATATCTCATCAATAATTCATAGAGTCCGGGATCATGCAGAGGTCAGCAGACGGGGGCAGCAGCGCCGGCCTACGTGGGGCTCCGAGCCGCTGCAGCATACATTACGCGCCGCCGGCCACACCGCCGCAGTCACCTCCACCGCTGCAGACCTGGGGTGGGGGCACGCCGGCAGGTTTAGGAGGATCTTTCGTTCTTTCTTTTGGCGAATTTACTGATTGCAGGCTCCAAGAGGAAGAGGGGAAATTTGGGAGCCTGGAGAGGATTGGACTTCCGACAATTCGGGAACCTGTCGGATCCCAAAAAGCACCTTTTCCCCAACTTTTAACGTTTCTCTTCCCTCCTTTTTCCTTTTCTCGGTAATTTAGGCGTCTCCTCTTTTGTCTCTTCTCCCCCTAAAGTTCCTCTTGGAGAGAAAAATGCACTCTCTGCAGTATCCTCTAGCTTCTCCTCCCTGGAAACGGTTCCCAGGCTGCAAGGCCGCCCTCTGGCCTGCCTCTCCCCGAGTGGATCCGGGCTGAGCCTTGCGGAGCACAGAGGCTGATTTTGGTCGCAGCGATCCCTGACCTCGGAGCCCAGTGGGGTAGGGCTGAATGCATCCAGGGAGGAAAGGTACCTCGCAGGCCCCAGACCATTTTGCCATACCAAAAGATGACCCAGGCCAGTTGGAAAGGCGGGGAGTCAGCATGGAAAGACACACTTAGGGGAGAAGTGGAGGGAAAGTGCCAACCTGTGTGGGGCGTCGCCTCTTGGGGGATTTGGAGGCATCATGGAGGATACCCCATTTCGGGGCTTCTGCAGGCTTGTCCTTAGGTGCGTGCATCTCTAATTCGTTTTCTTTTCTGTTTTCTGAATCCCAAAGGATCCTAAGGAAGGAGAAAGGAAATCCTTCCCAGTGAGAGGTGGCGGTCTGGGAGGCGATATTTGGGCTGAAGGGAAACCGAAAGCGCGCGGGTTGTCCGCACGGCCGCTGCTTTGGACTAGAGGCAGAGGCTGTAACATCCCGGAGCTGCCAGTAGAGTCCGCCTTAGACCAAGTTCACAGCCAGGCTGGGGCCTCCGAGGCGCCAGCGAACGGCCGCGCAAGGTGGCCCCGGGCCCCGCATTGTTGGGACACTGAGCTCTCCCTCCAGCTCTGTGAGCCCAGTGGCCCCCTCTGCTCCCGAGGAGCCCCTAATCCAAGCTCTTTCCACCCTTCACCCCAAAAATGCCCTTCTCCAGGTCAGCCCATTCTACTGCTCGCCATAGGTCTCCTCCTCCAGCAACCTCGGCCCCACTCGGGGGTCAAAAATGAAGAAGGGTGAGTGGTCAAAAGCCCTTCCAGGCATCCCAATAGAAGAGACCGTTGAAAATGCGTGAAGTGGGTTCCGCGTCTTTTTCCAAGGAGTTATTTAATAGTCAAAAGACTCATCTTGCCCAGGTCTAAGGCCCTGGGGGAGTGGGGACATTGGCGAAAGGGGGAGGGGTAAGGAAAGCGTTTTGCCCTGGGGTTTCTGCGGCCGACCGGCGTAGCAGAATGAGACCCTGGGTGGTGAGGCCAGTGTTATTGCCGGAGGGGTCGCAAAGTTGGAGGGTCAAAAGTTTACACCATGCGTGAGCGAGCGAGGCGGAGGCGACTAAGGGCGGGGGCGGGGGCGGGGTGGGGCGGTGGGGGAGGGGGCTGTATGTGTGTGAAGACGGATCTGGGAGCCAGGGATGCTGGAGGTAAGGAAGATTTGTGGGTTGCAGAAGTGGGGGAGCAGAATTGGGCAGCGAAGAGGCAGATATCTGGGGAGGGGAAACTGAGGAAGGAAAAATCCCTTTTCCAAAAAGGGCGAGACTAGTGGTGGTGGTGAGTTGTAGAAAAGACAGCGCTTAGGGTGTGGTGAACCCTCTGAGCAATTTTCTCTTCCAAAGATAATCTTTCAGTCATTTGAGAAATTCAATTAAATTACCCCCACGTCTTTGTAGGACTTCTGGCAGGGCCAAAGAATACTTCCAATGTGAAGGTTTGATTTTCACCAACATCAACTCACCCTGCCTGCCCTAAAAGGGTCAAACTACTGACTCTTAAAATCCCCCAATCCTGGGAGAGGCAGGCCTGTTTTCCAGCACCCTTAACCCCCAGGCTGTCAGGAAGGTAGAGTCCATGAGAATGGGCCAACACTGGAGCCTTTCCAAACTCTCATTTGTCTCTCCAAATTGCTCCAGTTTAAGAACTTACCTATTGAAAGATTAGCTTGTTAATTCTCTCACTCTCTCTCAAGCCTCCATTTTTGTGTTCATCTTGACTCCTTCTCTTCCTATTTGGATGAGGGAGGAGAAATGCAAAGGAAAAGTACCAAATGGCCTCACAGAGATCTTTTTTACTGGAGTTGAAACAGGCGACCTGAAATGAACTTTGAATCCATGCATTGAGCTTAGCTCATAAGTAAATGCCTAGAGAGACTCAGTAATTATAACACTGGGGCATATGCCTATTTTGGGTCTTTAAATGACTGTTGTATTATGAGATGTCATTATATTCTCTTCCAAGCATTTACTATAGGAGGTACACTGTGGGCATTTCTCCTTCTAGGATAAAGATAACCTGAGAGTTTCTGTAAAGATGCCTTTTTGAAACATGGCCAGAAGAGACAAAGGTTTAATATCAAATTTCAAATAGATTTAACCCAGGGTTTTGACTAAACCAATTGGGTGTAGGTCCCTATTTCTGCTTGGTCCTTAGGCGAGTTTCTCTGCAGTGTCAGACCAGGAAGAAATTCCTGGAGTCCTGAAGAGACAAACATCAAAGCCTGAACTGAAGAATCCATCTCCTTCTGTTCCAGGACAGAACATTAACAAATTTCGGTATAGAGTGGAGTAGCCCAAGGTCCTGGGATAGAGGGACCTAGGATGGGGAAGAAGTGGCCTCTGCCATTCTAGACCAAGCTGGGCACCTTGGGGAGTTCTTTCTTGACCTCTCCGTACTAGGAGGCTACCACCCGACCAACTAGGCTGGAGCCCTGTCTCAGTCTGTAGACTTGAACTGGGAGGAAGGGGAGTCACCTGACTCACCTCTGCAGGTCCCTAGGAGGCTGGAGAACTGGAGAAGTGTGTTGTAGGCAATCCACCAGATTCTAATCCTGGAGAGACAAACTCAAGAAAATCTCACTATTTTAAATGCCTTCTTGATCTGCTCCTGAACCTCCTTGTGTGGTTGATGGGGGTAGGCAAAAGTGTTACTGTATTGATGAGAACAATTCTTTGGGGGGAGGGGGAAGCTATTGTTTTGTACTTAAAGGACAGTTAAAGCTCTGAAAGTTATGTCCCCAGCTTTGACCAGCCCAGCCCAGCCCAGCACCTCTCTCAGGGTTCTATCTTCCTCGAAACTGCTGGGTTGTGTGGACCAAAATCTGGGCCCCAAGAGGTGGAGTGGTCATTTCTAGGCCCTGGAGCTTCCAAAGCTTTTGTAGAAATGAGGGTATCTCTGACACTTAGGGGAGCCAACAAAGCAGATGGAGTGTGCAATGGGGTGGGGATCCCGGCCCTGGCCATACAGGCATTTAGGGGTAAGGTTCAGGGAAGGGGCCTCTTGCTCAGGCCTGCTCTCTGGGGCCCAGATGCCCAAAGCCACGCTTTCAGTTTTCCCCGTGCCAGCCTCCTTCTCAGGCCTCAAAAGGATCCCACGTGAAACCCCACACTCTCTCTGGAACCAGAGCTGACAAAAATATGGGAATGATGGAAAATCAAAACAGGGGCGTGGCCGACTGACTCTTATCCGAATGGGACTTTTTTGGGGTGGGGGTTGGGTGAAGAGAAGAGAAGCCTCTGGCGAAACGTCGAGCTGGAGAGGATGAGCTGAATCAAATTTCTGCTCTGTCATTTTTCTCCCAAGTAATGACCTACGCAAAATTCAATATGACCCAGCGAACTGCGCGAGCGTATTATAGTAACTGCCTGCTGGTGGGGGAGGTCGGGAGAGGGGTGAACCGCAGGTCACGGCGTCTAAAAATTATTAAAATGTTTGAGAGCCTCGTGACGCGCCTGTTTAACAAAGACTGCCAAAGTATGAGATTAATACGAAAACTTGCGCTTCCAAAACAAAAACACACCAAAAAAAAAAAAAAAAAGTCATGTTCCGGCTTCTGAGGGAGCCCGTGGCTCTGCCGCCGCCGCGGTCCGGTTTTCCGGACACACAATAGTGGACAAGAGCGAGCTCAGCTGTTGCCCAGTGCGTCTGCGGGCGGCTCGGCGGCCGGCGGGGCTGGGGAGCCTCCCGGTGAGTACCCTCGCCCGCGCCGGCTCTGGGCCTTTCTCTCCTCCGCGCCGCCGCCACCGGTGCGCAGGCCGGCTGGGGACTCGCCTCCGCTCGGGCCTTTGGTTTCACTCCCTCGCTGAGTCCCTTCTCCCCTCCGACAAAAGGTGATTCCTCGCGAGCTGGGCACGCCCGGACGGCGGAGGGTGGCTGGGCGGCGCGAGGTCATGCTAGCAACCTGTGGCTGCCAGGAGAAGGCGGCCGGGAAGCCGCGGAAAGACCCGGGAGCGCAGGGGAGGTGGCTCCGATAGCGCGCAGCCCCTGCTCTTATTTTACTATTTTGCGTGTTGCTCTTCGTATCCTTCTGGGCGGTAGAGGGGAGAGGCAGCCTCCTGCTCCGATAAAACCCGTCCTGGGAGTCGCCCATAAACCCTGTTCTCCGTCTCAGGCGGCTAGAGGGGTGTGGGGGGGTGCGGCGCCTTGGTGGGACTGGCAGGTGGCGGCTTCCAGCGCACAGAGGAGAAAAATCTTTGCTCTCGGGCGCCAGTATCAAGGATACCCAAACGCGCGGTGGCTCTGTCCCCTGTTCCTCTCTCTTGGGGTGTTGGGGCACCTGGGCCGCATCCCTTGTGAAGTGTAGAGCAGCAGAGAGGCCTGGCAGCCGGCCCAGAGGCCCTCCCACACTTCCGAAATGCCGACGGGTTGGAAGGGTTTCCGAGAGCTGGCGAGTTGAGAAGGACAGGAGGTATGGGGTGGGGGAGGGGCCTGGACGGTTGGAGTGGGTCCTGGAGACCCTAAGTGGCCTTTGACAAGATTTGTAAAAGGTCCCTGGTTGACGCTAGGGAGCTGGTGGGGATCCTAGCAGCGCATTTTGTCTGTGGGCCCTGGGCCAGACTCTGGTCTCCCTGACTGCCCAGATGGGGGTCTGAGATTACCTATTGGACGCTCTTTTGGCAAAGACAACAGTAGTGTAATAGTTTGCTTTTTTCTCCCAAATATGTGTGAGTTCAGCCTGTCTGGGAGAATGTTGATGTTAGAAATCAGGCCCAGAAGCCAACATTGGCAATTCCTAGATTTAAGATGAAAAGAAAATCAGAGGGTCTCTGGACCTAGTTGTGGGCAGATGGGAACTCTTCTCCTACCCACCTGCAAGGTCCCAGGACTGGGGATAGGCAGAGATCTCTGGAGTTTTGCAGTTAGAGGGTTGTTTTTGTGTTGTTCCTGTATTTGTTAATGAAATTGATATTATTTTGACTTCCTCACTAGAGATGCAAATATTTCTCAGACCGAGGGAGTTGAGTAGGGAGTCTGGGTGGGGTGGAGGCTTTTTCTATGCATATTTTCCCTTACTCTGTCACAGCTTTCACAGTCTCAGTTCCCTCCAGCCCAGTCCCCAGACTCTCAGCTTAGTAAATTCACGACTTCTGGGAGCCTCAGAAAGTTGGTTCCGAAACCCCAAATGCCCATTTTGGTCCTACCACTAGCAACCTAAGCAGGTGGCTAAGGGAGTTCGTATGTGTTTAGAAGGAAAGGACCCGCCTGGGGCTAGGAAGCTGGGGAAATGGGGTTCCTGCCCACACCTCCCCAGGATAGACCCCCTCTCCTGGCTCCCAGGATGTGTGAGAGGCTGGGAGGGAACCTATATCATCTGGCTGCATCTTTTATGGTTCCTCATTGCCCTTCATTCGGAAATGAAACGCCTTTGATCTTTTCTCAGGTTGTAAACGGAATTGCCCGTCATTAAATATCGGGGCCCCATCTGCTTGGTCTCCCAGCATTTTTCTTTACAGCTGTTTCTCTCTCTTTTTACCACTGAATTTTTCCAAAAGGACTTTTATTACACCTCCTTCACACCCAGCCGCCTCTTCCTCCTCCCTTCGCTGAGAGGCGCTTTGGAAAATATCTAGATATTCGTTTGATCACAAACTAAAGGCTTGGAGGGGCAGGGAGGAGCCGATTGGGGTTTTGTTTTTTCTAAAAAAAAAAAAAAAAGTCCTGGGGGGAGGGGAGGGGCGCGAAGGCACCCAGAAAGGCCTGAATCTGACTTCGCGGCAGCCTCAGAATGACCCTTCCTCCTTTTGTGCTTAGCTAATGTTTACATCTCATAATTCATGCGCCACCGAGAGTTGCGCGGCGGCGGCGGCGGCAAGTTCCCGTCCCTTTCCGAACTGGCTACTACTTGTAATTCTAATAGAAGAGAATTGAAAACCTTGTAATTCCAAGAACGGACTCGCAGTACCTTTTTCTGTTTCCAGCGCTCAAAACTAGAACAAAACGAAATAAAACCAAAGCACTCAAACCACACCCCAAACGAAGAAGGCGCGGAAAGTAAGAGAACTGGAAAATTTCTGGGCCAAGAAGATCTGTCTGTCTTCTGTATATACCCTGTAGATCCGAATTTGTGTAAGGAATTTTGTGGTCACAAATTCGTATCTAGGGGAATATGTAGTTGACATAAACACTCCGCTCGTATTTTTCCAGAAGAAAAAATATATATGTATTATTTTTCTGAATGAGGACAATCTGGTGACTGGCCACACGAAGACTCCTTCCTCTTTATTCCTCTTTCTTTTCCTCCTTCAACTGGTTAGAGATGGAGAAATCATCTACCTGAATTCTCCCCACGCCTGCCCCTGGGAGCCTTGGTCCTTTTTCACCTCTCTTTAAGAGGTTAATGTTATTGTTGTTGAAGTTTTAAATTTATATTCTCGTCCCAAACGCACCCACTTTCCATTCTGGGCTCAGGGAGGCTTTATTGGAAATTTCGAAAAAAATGACTCGTCTTCGGTGTGCGAAGAAGGCAAAGGAAATTTGCTTAACAAACGGATGCTGAGGTAGCCTTTCCGTTTCAGTTCAGAACAAGATGACCTGGAAATACTCGATTACCAAGGGGTGTTATTATGTGTGGGGGTACACACATAATACAACCTCTATGGCTGTATTCCCAGTATCACAGGGATGTGAGCTTTCTATTCGCCGCGGAGGCGGCGGCATTAGCGACAATTAGAACGTCTCGGAGCCATGGTTAGTATTGCTCGGGTGGTTATGGAATTAGCAAATTGCTAATCAATTTTGCTCTCAAAAGTTGCAGGTTTTTTACCCCAGCGCTCTATCCATAGTGTGGGAAACCAAGTCGTTTCTCCGGGCTTGAGCCGCGTGGATTAAAGGGAGGAGTGGATAGGAAAAGGGGGACAGACGGACTGACTGATACAGTCTAGCTAACTGCGCAGCTAAATGCGATTTGGAAGGCGAGGTCTCCCCGAATTAGTGCATGAATTTCCTATCGATCCGCCCGCGGTTCCATTCATCTCTGACAAGTCCCTCTGCGCACCCGCCCTCTAGCTCTGGACGCCTCCTCTCTCACCCCTACCCCTCCCCATCCGGCTGCAGAGAAAAGCCCCAAGCTCTATGCTCTGGCCCCCGTATGGGTTCCCCTTTCGAGACGGAGCCCCCAGCCCGCCAGTAACCTAACTCCCCATAGAGACGCAGGGTGCTAGGTAGGGCCCCCTCCCGCCGAGGGGAGGAGACTGGGGCCTATAGAAGGTAGAGAATGCTGGGCAGAGGTGAGGCAGAACAGGAGGGGTTACACCGGGAGCCCCAACTTCTTAAGGGATCTAGGGTTTGCTCTCTGCCCAGCGCCCCAACAGGCCCTCCAGTCGCAACCTGCGCGCTCTCTCTCTCTCTCTGATCTCGGAGAGAGCGAGGCAAGGAGGGGGTCGTCCCGCAGGAGCCCTATGTAAATCCTGGTGTTGGGTGGGTGGGTGGGGAGGGGGAAGAGAAGAAGGGGAAATAAACCTCTTTGGCTGGAGTGGGGTCCGGGTGAGCAGATTTCCTTATCCGGGAATCGCAGGCGGGTCGGCCATTGGCTCGGAGGATCACGTGGGCGCCTAACTTTGTTCACTTGACAGTAAGTAGGAGGGCTTTCGGAAACAGGAAAACGAGTCAGGGGTCGGAATAAATTTTAGTATATTTTGTGGGCAATTCCCAGAAATTAATGGCTATGAGTTCTTTTTTGATCAACTCAAACTATGTCGACCCCAAGTTCCCTCCATGCGAGGAATATTCACAGAGCGATTACCTACCCAGCGACCACTCGCCCGGGTACTACGCCGGCGGCCAGAGGCGAGAGAGCAGCTTCCAGCCGGAGGCGGGCTTCGGGCGGCGCGCGGCGTGCACCGTGCAGCGCTATGCGGCCTGCCGGGACCCTGGGCCCCCGCCGCCTCCGCCACCACCCCCGCCGCCCCCGCCACCGCCCGGGCTGTCCCCTCGGGCTCCTGCGCCGCCACCCGCCGGGGCCCTCCTCCCGGAGCCCGGCCAGCGCTGCGAGGCGGTCAGCAGCAGCCCCCCGCCGCCTCCCTGCGCCCAGAACCCCCTGCACCCCAGCCCGTCCCACTCCGCTTGCAAAGAGCCCGTCGTCTACCCCTGGATGCGCAAAGTTCACGTGAGCACGGGTGAGTGCGTGGGCACCCTTTCCCCCTCCCACCCCTGGAGCTTTACACCAAAGGGACCTCGGAGGCATGGGTGGGGGGGTGAGCTGGGGAAGCCAATTGTCCCCGCTATAAACTCGCCATTGCCGGAGATTTACGGTCGCCTGTTTTCAGAGCCACATAATTACATCCCCCATAAATTTTTATGGCCTGGTGGGCCCTGCGCCTTTGAAGTAGGTTCCCTATCCTCTTCACCATTCTCACCAGCGACTCTTTCGCCAGGGAGATACAGTCTCAGTGAAGTTGGAAGTTGGGGAGGGGTGTAGGAGATGGAGGAGGAGAAGGAGGAGGAGGTAATCCGTATTTAAGCAGAGAGTTGAGTCAACTCCCAGTATTTATTTTTTCCTTTCTTCCAGTCTGACTGCTTGGCTGGAGAAGTGGGTAAAAGTTTTCAGTAGGGGCAGGCACTGCTTGGAATCTGAGCAGCAAGGGTGGGAACTAAACAGAGGAAAGGTTTAGGGAAACCTCCCCTCCCTCTTCCACCCCCTCATTCTCCCATTCTGGGGGCCCCAAGCTGAGGGAGAGAGAGGAGCAATTAAAACCTTGGGGGAGTTCTCACACGCCCCCCCCCCCACCAGACACCCAAACAACAAGGACACAGCACAGCTCTCCAAAACTTGGAGGTGTCTCTCATTCTTGGGTCTTGCATTCTTCCCTTTTCGTTTTTCCCTCTCTCCCTCAGAAGGAAGAAGAGGTGGCGGGAGAGGCAGGGAGGGAAACACTGTGTTCGCTGGAAGAAAAGGCTCTTCCTTTCGGGGGCAATAAAACTTTCTCTTTCTCCTTCTCTCCGTGTGTGTCCAGTAAACCCCAATTACGCCGGCGGGGAGCCCAAGCGCTCTCGGACCGCCTACACTCGCCAGCAGGTCTTGGAGCTGGAGAAGGAATTTCACTACAACCGCTACCTGACACGGCGCCGGAGGGTGGAGATCGCCCACGCGCTCTGCCTCTCCGAGCGCCAGATCAAGATCTGGTTCCAGAACCGGCGCATGAAGTGGAAAAAAGACCACAAGTTGCCCAACACCAAGATCCGCTCGGGTGGTGCGGCAGGCTCAGCCGGAGGGACCCCTGGCCGGCCCAATGGAGGACCCCCCGCGCTCTAGTGCCCCCGCACGCGGAAGCCACGAACCTCGGGGTGGGGGTGGGCAGTGAGTGCAGGGGATGGGGTGGGGGGACAGGAGGGGGCCCTGGGGCCTGGGCCCCGGAAAAATCTATCTGCCCTCCCCCACACTTTATATGCGAATAAACGCAGAAGAGGGGGAGGGGAAGCTTTATTTATAGAAATGACAATAGAGGGCCACGGGGAGGCCCCCCCAGAAGCAAGATTCAAATCTCTTGCTTTCTTCCTTAAAAAGAAAAAAAAAAAAAAAAAGAAGAAGAAGAAGGAAGAAAGAAAAAGACAGAAAGAGAAATAGGAGGAGGCTGCAGCTCCTCGTTTTCAGCTTTGGCGAAGATGGATCCACGTTTCATCTTTAATCACGCCAGGCCCAGGCCCATCTGTCTTGTTTACTCTGCCGAGGAGAGGACGGGCCTCGGTGGCGACCATTACCTCGACACCCGCTAACAAATGAGGCCCGGCTCGGCCGCCTCCGCCTCTGCTGCTGCCGTTGCTGGAAGACAGCCTGGATTTCCTTTCTTTGTCCCCCACTCCCGATACCCAGCGAAAGCACCCTCTGACTGCCAGATAGTGCAGTGTTTTGGCCACGGTAACAAACGCACACACACTCTCCCTCATCCTCCGTGCCCGTTCACGGAGGGCCAGAATGACTGCTCACCCACTTCCACCGTGGGGTTGGGGGGTGGAGAACAGAGGACGGGAGCAAGTAGGGAAGCGGGTGGCCTTGAAAACTCAGGAGTGAGGAGGGAAATTGAGTCCAAGGAAAAAGAGAGACTCAGAGACCCGGGAGGGCCTTCCTCTGGAAGGCCAAGCCAAGCCATGCCTGGCAGGGTGAGGGGCCAGCTGAGTTCTGGGAGCTGGGCACTACTCTGCCAGTCCAGAGTTGTACAGCAGAGGCCTCTCTCCTAGACTGAAAATGAATGTGAAACTAGGAAATAAAATGTGCCCCTCCCAGTCTGGGAGGAGGATGTTGCAGAGCCCTCTCCCATAGTTTATCATGTTGCATCATTTATTATTAGTATTGATAATATTATTATTACTATTTTTTTGTGTCATGTGCGTCCTCTCTCCTTTTCTCTTTTTGACATTCCAAAACCAGGCCCTTTCCTACCTCTGGGGCTGCTTGAGTTTAGAACCCTTCGTATGTGTGAATATCTGTGTGCTGTACAGAGTGACAATAGAAATAAATGTTTGGTTTCTTGTGACCAGCATAGCGTGTTTTTGTTGAAACATTGGCGTAAAGATATGGACAAATGCCACCCGGTGTATATTTTAAGCACCCTAGTGGGTTCAGCCTCACATTGTGTGTGGTTGAAGATTTTTTGTCAAAGAGTCTGATGGGAATTTTTATCTCAGAGGACTCCAAATTGTGGTGGCTGGTTTGTTTTCCTTTTAGGGTGGGTGTGTTTTGTTTTGGGGCTTTTAATTTTTTCCCTTCAGTCCAAAAATGGATTGAAAGGACTGGGAGGGCTGATTCCAGTCCCTAATGGGGGAAAATGTTTCACTGTAGGACACAAGAGGCTTAAGTATGGCAAAGCCTTTCATATCGTGATTTATTTGTCATAAGCAAATAAAATGCGGTTAAGCTGTCTCCTTCTAGACAGACGGCTCTTTGGTTATTAAAGTTCCGAGAGAGGATTCCATGAGGCTGGCCTCTTTCCTCGCAGCATAAGAAGGTATCACTTTCCTCTGAGGTGTTTAAGGCTTTAATGAGTCTAATTTTTTGCACAGATGTTTCTGGGTGTTTGCAGGTTTTCAGAGTATTTTTATATTACAAAGGAGCTAGCCAGTGCCATAGCTCAAAGTCTGACAAGCAAATAGATAATCAAGAAGACAAATGGCCTCTTTTGTGAAGCCTTGCTCCAGTATTAATTTTCATTTTCTTTCTCATAGAAAGTATCGAAAGTATGACTGGGGACCAAATAGCTTTCTGTCTCTGAGGTCCCAGTCACCCCTAGAATGGAGTGGGGGTAGGGGAAAGGGGTGCAGGTGACCCTCAGAAGTTCTGTCAGGCTAGAATTGCTTTTGTGCAGCACTGCTTAGAAGTTCTAAGGTCTGGGAGCTCCAGCCTCAGGGTCTCTGGTCCATTGGTCATCCAGGGTGCAACCACCCCACCTCCAAAAAGCTCGGGGCTCGGGAGAGTATATGCAATTAAAAGTCATTTTTTCAGTCCCATTTCCTTTCAGAAAATAAAAAGAACCACCCCCACCCCCCCGGCGCATTTTATTGTTATTTATTTTGCATTCCTCCAGCTTGCAGCTCTGGTAGTTGGAGGCTGGGTAGGGCAGGGGGAACCAACAGGCCAGTGTCCCCAGCCGCAAAAGGGCTGCTGAACTGTCCGTTTAAATGCTGCTGGGAGACTCGTAAAAAATCGTCGTGGACCTGGAGGATGAGAGGGGCGAGCTTTATTTCGGTCGGACTGTGGTGTGGTGTTTTAGCTGCAAGGGGATGCCGAAGCCCCGAGTTGAGGGGGAAAATAGTTCTTAAAAAAGCATATGCCCCCCCAAGGAATGTCTCTAAAGAACCAAATCAAAGCTGCTCTTTGGAAGGTATGAATAGAATTTAAAAAAAAAAAAGATTTCTATGGAGCTTAAAGTTCACAGCCATTCTGTGTAGACAAGAGCTAAGAAAAATGTGAGAATTATACAGAAAACCATTAATCACTTCTTTTCTTTAAATACGTATCCTCTCTCCTTTGTTATTATTCAACAGCAAATCTCCTCAGACCGGCTGTTGGGGGAAAAAAGTGTTAGCCGTCTCTCCCGGATCTGCAAGGGGGAAAAAATTTGGAACCATAAAGTTGAAAACTTTTTTCTCTCAGTTTGGAAGAAGCCCTTCGTCATGAATGGGATCGGCGGAGTTCGGGCGAGAGGAGGCGAGAGGCGCAAAGGTAACAAAGCCCTGGCCCAGGCTGGCGTGTTTTGATCGTTTTATGAGCTCTTTTCACAAGTGAAAGAAGAAACACTCTCTCGCCTCCTCCTTTTTCTTTTTTAACTCTCTTGGCTGGGTTTTTACGGTGGATGCTTGGGCAGGTTTGCTCCCTTTTACGATGACTGATGCTTGGGTCAGAGGGAGAGAGAGAGGGGCCTCGACACCTGGAGAGTGTTTGAATTGGTTGGGACTGAGGTGTCAGGGCCCATGAAAAACCCCAGAGAAGAAGATTCTGTGAGGCAGTTCAGAAGCGCTTTTTTGGTTTTGGAAAATGCAGGCAGGCACAGCGAGCCCCAGCATGTGTGCATGGGTGTGTCTAGTGAGGTCCACATGTGGTCGGTGCGTTCCTGTGACTCTGCTTGTCTACACTGGGGACTGGCGTCCCCTATGCGTGTTTACCGGTGCGATGCTGTCACTGCTGCCTCCTGGAAAAAATCAAATCCAGTGCTTGAATGGAATGTTCCAGCTTTAGAGCGGGTATAAATGGATATATGTTCTTGTTTTTTTCTTGTGTCTAGCTTGGGATTCTAGACAAATATGTACTACTCTCTGGAGCAGGAAACTGCTCAGTTCATAGGCGAGGTGCATTGATGCAGAAATATTTCTCTTCTGCTCTGTCCCCCCAGCCTTCTTCCTGAAGGAGCAATGTTGATTTGATTTCCCTTTGCTCTCCTAATTTGAGGTCTCTGTTCTCTCCTCTGCAGCCCTGTTTCTTAGGCTGAGGGAGTCAGCGGGCTCTGCAGCCGACCTAAATGTGTTGGCCCTTTTTCCCTGAGGCCTGACTTAGGGTTTGGAGGCGGGAGGCTGGCAGGAGAGAGAGTTCATGGAGAGGCCACGTTTTCTAGGCGATTAGCTCAGTATTAGAACCACAAAATGACCTCGGAAGCCCCTTGACCTCGCTGAGACTGGACATTGTGTTGGCTTTTGCCTTCTGCCCAGAAGGGAGAGTCACACCTCTGCAGGGAGAGGTCCTTGGCCCGTCATATGTCCCGTCTTCTCCAACCCCCTCTAGGCCCCAAACCCATCTTTGCTATTTTGGAACTTTTGGATTGTTTTTCTATTACTGTCCACTGGGGGAAAAGACATAAAGATTTTTAGCCCAAGGGTCGAGTCGGGGTAGGAAAGTAGGGTGCTAATCTGTCTGTACACAGCACCTTCAGCAGTCCAGACTCCAGCCATCTTCCCTGCACCACTCCCAGGTCCAGTTCATCTCTTTACTGTTTCACTTGGAGGGAACTGAGGGAAGAAAGACAAAGGGAGAAGATATGAGAGGTTGGAGGGGTCTAATCCACAAGGCTTCAGAGGGCCAGAGGAATAAACTCCTGAGCTGCGAAGAGAAAGGGCTTCTGCCATGAACATTGTTTCAGAGGCTGTCATCTCTCTGAGGGCTGACATCCAAACCCACAGCCTGTCAACCAATTTTCTGAAGTTCCTTTGTTTAGGAAGCTATTTCTACAATCACCTTTACCTCTTTCCCCTAATTCTCAATCTCCCCAATAACCAAAAAAAGCCCTTGGAGTGCCTCACCCACCAGAGGAGCAAGGGAAATGGGAGGAGGATCAGTGCAGACTATTCTGAGTACTTTCCAGGGCCTGCTGTCCCAGCTTAGCCAAAGTTTCCAGAAACTTTTAAGAAATAGGTGGAGGATTTGCCAAACAGTGAGCCCTGAACATAGAGCCTTTCCAAAAACTGTATTCTGTTTGCTGTATCTTAAAAATCCATACCAGCAGCCACCCTCTTAGGGAGAGACAGAGACAAAGAGAAAGAGAGACAGACACAGACAGACGCTGGCTGGGAGGACGAAATGTTCCCCTTCAGTGAAGACTAGGAGAGACAGAACCTTGCTGGGATATGTGGGTTGTTGGTTTGCATTTTGTAAATGGTTTCTTGAAATTTGGGGACTCTATCTCAGGCAATAAATAGCTGGAGCGGTTGATAGTCTCTCCTTTATCCCTGGGTGGCATGAGTAGAGGGGCTGGAGGCCTCAGGAAGGAAAGAGGATGAGCACAAAGCAAGCTAGGCTGCTCCTGGACTAAAAATATTTGGGGCTCAGGGAGATGTGCATTCATTACCTATAAGGGCAGATAGCCGGTTGTGGGCCCTCTATAGGCTCAAGTGACAAAGACCTAGTCTCCAGGGACTTTACAAACTGCTTTCTGCAATGTGAGGATTAGGGCCCATCAAAGGGAAAAACAGAGAGACCATAGTCAGGGAAGGCTGGGGTTCACGAAGGAGAACTGCCAGATCTCCCATTTCCTTCACTCCAGACAATCCTAGTGCCACTCCAGTTCTCCCAACCTTTTGATTTCTTTCCCTCTTTCTCCCCAGTTCCCTCGGCCCTCCCCATTCTCTCTCCTACTTCCACCCGCTTGTCCTGGGCAGAGGGGGTTGCCCAGTCCTGCCAGAGCCCTCGGAGGCGGCCCCAGCGCTGGCGGTGGGTCTCCCTGGGAAGTGGCGGCTGGGGAGGGGGTCTGGTTGGAAAACGGAGTTGGGAAGTTTCCCAGCGTGAGTTGAGCGCTGACGGATTTGTGATCAGCCATAAAACTGGCGCGTTCAGATTCGTAAATCAATCTCGCCTTTCTCACAGTGTAAACGTTCACTTTATCGGCAGCAAGAAAGCGCTCGGCTCGCGATCAGGCGCTTGTTTATTTGAACGTGGACATTCCCAGGATCCAAAAAGAGTGTGGTCATTTTAACAGAACCTGCCAGCGTGCCTTCGTGTCATTTTGCTGTTCTTTTTCTTGTCCTTAAAAATTATTTCTCCATTTTAAAGATTGCTGTCTTCCCACATCCAGCATTTCTCTCTCCTCTCTCTCTCTGCTCTTTATTTTTATTTTAGACTTTAGCAGAGTGTTTTTCCTTGGAGGATCATTTTTAATGGATTTGTGGCCAGAACCTTTCAGGGAGTTGCCCTCGCTGGAGCCGGGAGCAGGGCCCACATCGGGATCAGGCTGAATTCAATACCAGTCTGTGTTTTGTATCTGGACAATCAAAGCTGACCACCTCCCCTACAGAGTCCAGGCCTGGCCGGCGCCCCCACCCCATGAGGCCAGAGCAGATTCCAGTGCTTTTGGCTGGGGCAGAAGCTGTGCAGCTGCCACTGTAGCTGGAACCTCCGAGGCTGAGATGGGGTGGCTGTTTCTTTGGGGTTTGTTAAGACAACCAGGTCCTCAACTTTCTCTCCAGAGTTGCTTTTGGTTTAGACCCCTTCAAACAAGCTGGGGAGGCCCCTCAGACCCCTGCTCCCCTACCCTAAAGCTCATTCTTCCTGGATTCCCCGCCTGCCCTGGAGGCTGTGGTCCTGGCTGCCTCAAGAGCTGCTGAGGACAGATAAGGCTGCGGCTTCTTCAGGAATGTCTTTTCTGCTTCCCTTTGCATCCCCACCCCCACCCCATGCCCCGGCCGAGAACTCTGATTCTAGTTGCACATAACTGGTCAAGTTTGGGCGGGGGATTGTTTTTGTTTTATTTTGTTTATATTTGAGGTGAAGGGGTCTGTGTGTCTCTCTCTTTAGGCCTAGGGAATAGATAGTCCCTGATATTTAACCCGTTAACAGGCACAGCCGTTCCCCATCTTTTTCCCATTGATCAGCCTCCATTGTTTGTTGATTGGAAGCTCGGGGTGCTAACACCTGGGAAATAAGGATCCTGGGGCTGCCAGGCTGACTTCAAAGCTTTTCTTCTCTTTTCCCTTCTCTCCTGTTCAAATCTCCAGCTGTCTTCACTGGTGGGTTTGAGGGAGGGGGAATGAGACAGGGTGTGACATAGGTAGGGAGAGGCTGACAGTCCGGTTCTTTTGTGTAGAAACCTTAGTCCCAGTCTTTGTCTCCAGAATCTATTTTCAAACGGTCAGTCACATTTGGTTTCCTATAGTAGTAACAACACAACAGGGAAAAAAAGTCCCCCTTGCGGTTATTCTCAACTCTAAAAGCTCCAGAGTAATCTCTTCACCCTGTCCCTTTTTTGCCCCTTCAAAAGGTACCAGAAAAGATCAAAATGAGAATAAAGCCAGAAGTCCCATTCTTTATCCACTTATACCATGGACTTATGAAGTGTTTATTTTCAAAGTGGCTCCTTCAGAAATTTTGTCCATTATTTAGGAAGTCCCACTCAAATAAATACCCCCAGGAGTGGGGGAGAAAATGCAGTTGGGGAGGAAATCTTAATCCTAAAGGATGCAGAGAGAAGAACTGGCAGCTGAGAAATCCAGGGGCTTGGAGAAGGGCTCTGTGCCCACCCCACCCCCACCCCCCAGACGCCCCTGCAGACTATTTCTGCACCTCCACGAACTAAGCAGAAGCAAGAGGAGAAGGGAGAGAGGAGAGGTGGGCTGTGGGTAAGTGTGTGTCCAGAGGGGTTAAGGAGCTGCAGATGTAGTAGGTATGAACGTGAGTGTGGGAGACAGACAGAGACCTCACTACTGTTCCATTGGTGGGTTCGGGGGGAACTTATTTTGCAGGAAAATTTCTCCTCCTGAAGGGGAAGGTCATAGTGGTCCTTTGAGCCTGAAATCGAAAGACCCCCTTCCCCCTCCCGGTCACGTGATTCATTAAATAATTAATGCCGAGGTTGCAGAATAGATATGTATTCGTCAGGAAAATCGCAGGCTCGGTCTCCCTGTTTCTGACGTGCAATTCAACTGTCCTTTGAAAAACAAGCCTGTACCCCGAGAAAAAAAAGAGAGAGGGGGAGAGAGAGGGAGAGAGAGAAAAAGAAAGGGAGACAGCAATAAAACAGCCCCGCAGCCGGAGCCACACCGCGGGCTGGGGTATTGTAAGTAGAAGGGATTTCTCACTACCTACCGCGTCTTACATGTCCATGTAAATTTATTGTTTGTTATTAATGTTATTGTCGTAAAATGTGACAAATAGCCATCTTCATTTCCTGCCATTTCTCTTCACATGGTGCTCTGTGTGTTTATAACCATTGAGGCATTGCATAGAGATTTTAGGAATATTCTTCTTTTCTCTCTCTGTCTCTCTCTCTCTCTTTCTCTCTCTCTCTCTCTCTCCCTCTCTCCCTCTATCTCCCTCCCTCCCTCCCTCTCCCTCTCTCCTCCAACCTTTTTCTTGATTTATAGCAATATGGGTGTCAGCTTCTCGGCCGGCATGCCAGCCATTGTGTGTGTGTGTGCGTGTGTGCGCGCGCGTGCGTCTGTGTGTGTTTGTGAGCGAGTTGTGTTGTTTATGGCCATGTCTTCGATAAATCATTTTTCACGGAAAATGATGTGGAAGCTGGGCTGTTTCTGCGGTCGGCCGGGAGAGAGTCGCTCTCGGAGGCACTTCCTCCCTCTCTGCTCTGCTCCCAGGAGTTGGTTATTTCAGACGATTTACAGTAATATATCAGCAGTTAATATGAAAGCTCTATAGCTGGAGGTCTTAAATTACAGCATCTGTGATTATCAATTAAAGCGAGATTTGTATAAATTTGGTAAACCAGAAATGCCTCATTGGCATACAAACCCAGTCAAAGACCACAGTCTAATATAAAAATTATATTTGTGAGCCTGATAGAGCCAACATTCCTGCAGCAGCAGACACAGCTCTATTTTTTAGCGGCTCCCCTCCAGGAGTTTGGCTTCTCCAACTCCAGCCCTGGGTGAACAAACCCAACTCTGAAGGCAGAAGGAGCCTTAAGAGTAAGAGAGGTGGAAGTGCAGAAAGAAATTACTGGAGTTGAAGGCAAAGATTTTTGTGATCAATGGAGACCAAATCAAAGTTCTGCGCAATTGGAAAGGGATGGGAGAGGTTCCGTTACATTATTAAAGCTTAATTTATAGGACTGATGTGTCTGGGGGGTGGTTGAAGGTGGAAAAGGAGTTACCCAAATTGGGGGAGACAATGGAGGCAAGCAGAGGGTGAAGGGCAGGGGGAGAAGCTGAAAGCTTTGGCTCCTCACCCTCCTGGCTAACAAAACAAGGAAATGAATTCATACCCCAGGAGCCTTCCTTTGACCTGCTGAAACAAAGAAAAGTTTCCTCAGCAGTGAGGGACTCTGTTTGGGGCTAAAGTGGGGAGAAGTTCTCCGAAGTTTTTCTAGAAATGTTCTAGGAATCAGGTGGTCCCAGAAAGTTGGGGTGTTGGAGGATGTCGAGTGTGTTCTTTTAACTAAGTCCCCATCCAAAAAGGGAGCAAACGGGGTGCAGATTGGAGAGGGAGGAGAAGAGCTGTTAACTTTCCCCTATAGTTTCATGTGGAGGTCACAGTTCCTTCCTACTAGGGGAGAGGCTGCTGGTCAAGAGCAAAGCCAGAGGTGGCTTTGGGGAATGTTCTACACCGTGCCCCAAAGTTGTGATGGATGAGGTGCAGAGGGCCAGAGCCTTCGCCAACTCCAGTCCCAGCTGTTGGCTGCTCATTCCCTGACTGGAGCCAGGCCAACTGACTTTATAGCCATGATTATCTGTGATATTTAACTCTGCCTGCTAGTGTAAACCTTTGAGCAGGGAAGTTAGAGCAACGCCGCACCCAGGTGTTAATTATTCATGGCATCCGCTAGCTACATGGAGTGGCAGCTCAGGCCCCAGTCCCTGCAGCATCCAGGAGCTCGCTCCCACACTCTCCTCCAAGGCTCATCCATTTTAACAAGGGAGTTAACACACTGAGTCTCATCCATGTTAACAAGGGATTCTCAGTGGATGGTGGGTGAAGCCTCCCAATTCGGGAGTCTCTGTTGAAAAGGGTTTGAGGAGAAAGAGAAGGCCAGGACCCAAGGCTGGGATGGGTAGAGGCACCGCCTGACCTGGATAAAAGGAACTGAGGAAAGTCTGGATTCAGGGGCAGCTTTGACAGCACTGGAGACTGTGAGGAGGTGGGAAGGGCCGGCAGAGGCAGCAAAGAGACCTGGGGCATAGGGGCTCTAAACCTTTCAGTCTCATTCCCCACTCACTCCTTGAGTGTTGGAGAATCCTCCACACATTCAGTGTGGGAGGCAAGCATTTCTACTTCTCCCTCACCTGGAAAGTGTGGGGTGGTGGAACTGTGAAGAGGGTGAGTTCTCCCCCAAACTGGTGGTCCACAATTAGGGCAAAGTCTTGGAGTTTTTGAGAGAGCAGGGAAGGATCACCTTGTCCATGGGGAGGAGGAGGAACATGAAAGAGAAGGAAGAGGGTAGAATCATTTGTATTAGCTTCTGAATTCAGCATGCTTTGAAAGATGGGAAAGATCTGCTCTTTGGGCCAGCCCATAGTAGCGTGGAGAGCCAGTCCCACAGGCCCCCTTCCCCCTGCCTGCGTTTGCAACTCCTCATCCCCAACCCTTTTCCATCTCCCCTCCTGCTGCTACCTTTGCCTGTGACGTGGAAGTCCGACCAACCACCCCCCCACCCCACTCCACCAGCTTTTCCTCTTTATTCTTTCAGCCCTCTTCAGGTCTTTGTCTCCTCTGGCCCAGAGGAGGGGAGATGACACTGACACCCCCTCCCCCTCCCTTTCCCCGACACGCACAGACTCTTCCCCAGGAGACAAAGCAAGGGGACCATCCCTTGCCACCATTTTCTGGTAAATCCCCTCATGTGATGCCTAATGTCTTCCATCCAGGCATGTGGGCCTACCCCAAATCAGCAAGTTTGAAAGGACTTTGTTGTTTATATATACATTTGCTTCATTTAGCTATGAAGCACCTTCTTACAAGTCCTGCACCCTCCACCCCATTGATTTGCTTTTGTGTTGTTCAGGGGTTGGGGTAGAATGCATCTGGGAGACAGAGCTCTGGGATAGCCGCTGACTCTGTCTTCTCCTATAATTCTCTGCTGGTATCCTCTCTATATAATTGCAGTGTTTATCTCTGTGCCTTTAAGAAGCCAGGCTGCTAACGCTTGCTTTAGTGACCAGAGGAATTGTATAGAAAGATGAAGAGTGAGGAGAGGAAGAGAGGGACCCAGAGAGAGAACAAGCAGCAGGATCCCTTTCTGGGGTGGAAAGTCAAGGCTGAGCCCAAGGAGGGGATGACAGGGAGAGTGGAAACAAAGGCCAGTCAGAGGGGAAGGGAGGCTGTCCTGGAGCAAGGAGCCCCACAACTCACAAGGGGACGTACACACACAGTTAAGTGAGAAGGGAAATGGGAAGGAAACTACTCCCTTTGTCCCCTTCTCTCTAGAAGATAATTTCTCTGGACAGAGGGTGGGTTCCCCCACAGAGGAAAGGGAAGAAGAGACTCAACCTACTGAGTGAGCCCAGAAGTGACTTCTGGAGACACTCCTAAATCCTTTGCAAGGCTCAATTCAAATTCACTGAAGACAGTGAGAGAGGCAGAGTTTGAAAAAGACAAAGGGGCTGTGAGAAAGGAACCGAGACAACAGAGATGGTTAGAAAAGACAGAGAGACCCAACACAGAAAAAGAGCCCAAACACCTTGGGGAGCAGGCACAGAGGGAAGCTCCTCCAGGCTCCCTGGTCCCTAGTAGCCTTCTTTACAGGAAGCTGCCCAAAGCCCAGGCCATCTCAGAAACAACTAACTCTAGAGTAGGCCCTTGGGGGTGCTAAATCAGGTGTGAGGCTGCTGTGGCAGGATCTGAAGTGCCAGGGAATGGCCAAGATGACCAGGACACTTCAGCCTCCACCACCATCGCCAGTATCAGTAACTTAATCATTGGGACCTCCCCAAACAGAATTTCATCATGGGGGTGAGGGAGTTGGGACCAGTCTTTGACACCTGGACCCTGCAATCCTTTCTTGGCTTTTCTTCCCCTTTGTGGGTTTGGTCTCTTTTTTCTCTAGGGACATGGAGAAGTTGTTGATCTTCCAGCCGCCTAAGAACGTTCACCTCCATTCCACATCTCCCTCAAACTCCCAGCCTTAACAAGCGGATGCTTCCCCTACTAATCTCCTTCCTCCCCCACCTTACAGGAAAGAACAAGAAAAGGAAAAAGGGAAAGAAAGTTCCTACCAGCCTAAGCAGCTTTAGAAAACTCGAGGGAAAAGG
The DNA here is from genome assembly GCF_009764315.1 of Trachypithecus francoisi. Classification (NCBI taxonomy): domain Eukaryota; kingdom Metazoa; phylum Chordata; class Mammalia; order Primates; family Cercopithecidae; genus Trachypithecus; species Trachypithecus francoisi. The sequence continues at coordinate 23,176,263 of NW_022681466.1, read as the reverse complement.
GGAGATGCAAACCTTTCTCGCCCCTCTGATCCTTCCCATTGGCCCCTCGCCATTGCTCTGTTGCCTCCATTGCCCCCCTCCATGTCCCCACTCCTGTCCTGCCCAGAACTCTCTCCCTTCCCCTCCCTTCTCTGCCGGGTCGGACATATGGAACCCATTTCGCTGGTGACATTGAAGAGCCGCCGGTGTGCCCGCCTTCCGCCATGGCGCCCCCGGCGCTCCCCACGCCTCGGCGTTCCCCTGTCAGTCGCCGCTCCTCTCGCCTGGCAACTTGGCCCGCTCTCAAAGCCCGAGCCCAGCTCGGTGCCAGACGAGCCCGGGGTTCCCGCAGCCCCGAGCGGCCCGGGAGGAGTGGGAGCTTCTCAGGAAACCGGCGCCTGCAGCGCCCAGAGTGCCAGATCCGCGCGCTCCTGGGGCCCTGGAGGCCGAACAAAGCCGGGGGCGGGGGCGGGGGCGGGGGCGGGGTGGGGGCGAGCGCATCCGGGCCTCTCCCCCAGCTCGGCGGGACGCTCTGGGGTTGCTGGGGGTTGAGCGACTAGGATGCGGCTGGCTGCGGCGGCGGAGCCCCAGCCGGGGCCGAGGGTCCGGGGCCTGGCAGTCGGCCCCCGCGTGCACCCAGCGCCCGGCCGCCCGCCGCTGCCCGCGCCCTAGCGGAAGACCGCACAGGTAAGTGTGGGGTGCGGAGCCGGGGCGCTCGGGTACTGGCGGGGGTGCAGAGGTGGGTGGCTGAGACCCTCGGCCCCAGGCCTCTCTCCTGGGACAGGCCGGGATCCGACTTGAAGATGAAGATGAGAGCAACTTTGAGAGGCAGGGTGGGGGCTTCGAGGGGGTAGAGGGACCTGGGGTGGAGGACGAGTGTGGAGGAATGTGGAGCTGTTTGGGTGGGCGTGTGGACATGATCGTGTTAGGGGATCGGAGAGCTCTCCCACTCAGGAAGGGTGTTGAGGCCCAGGAGGGTTTTCCAGGGCAGTTGGGAGCTGTGGGTACTGAGGGAAATGTGAGGGGCATCTGCTAGGGGCAGTGGGGTTGGGGAGCGACCGCTGGGTCAGCTTCCACAACCCAGCTGCCACCATTGCCCAACCCTTTAGCACCTAGCGGGTTATTTGAAGCCAAAACTACAAGGGATTGCACTGAGGCTGAGTGTCAAGCCCCGAAGATAGGAAAGGGGGTGATTTATGGCTTCAGAGAAGCTGTGTTTACTGCTGCCTGCTCTGGAAACCAAAAACCAAACAGAGCAGAGCCCAGAGAAGCCCCTCTCCTTGGAGTGGGAAGCGATGCCAGCCAGACACACTGGGATTTATTTTCCCAGATGAGTGAGGATAGTGGGAACTGTCCCTTTGCAGGCGCACGGTGTGGTGGGTGTATGCAAAGCAGGCACATGTGTAGGTATGCTTGTGTACTGTGTGAGTGCATCTGCACATTGGGAGCTGTATGTACTCCAGGTGGGGCTTTGTGGATGGGTTTGCAGAATCACTTTGTGAGCTGGGAGATTGGGAGCCAGGATAGAGACCCCATGTTCTCTGGTTCGGGAACTCTGGGATGGGGTAGCTCTAGACACATTGCCCCTTGTCCTGTCCGCGTAGTAGTGCTCTTTCCTGCTTTTTTCTTCCTGCAGCCACATGCAGCAGAGCCCACTTGGCCTGGCCTCTTGTCCCCTACCCCTCTACCCTTTCCCTGTATGCCTTCTGTGCCTTCTGCCCACCCAGCCTCATCTTCACTTTGAATTTTTAACTTTGTGGTGGGAAGCCAAGGAATTAATGAGTATGGTTGGTTGAGGAGGGTAGGTCAAAAGGAGAAAAGGCTTGGTGTGGTAGGGAAGATCAGGGAGATCCATGGTTTGAGGCTGGACCTTGGCAGCCTTGTGTCCCACCATTACTGCTCAAATTCTCCCAAAATCTCTGTTTGGGAGTGGGGAGCAAGTGAATACAAAGACGAACAGAGTAAGGGAGCCATGCAGGATGATGGGGGTGGGGAGAAAAACATTTTGACCCCCAGATAGTAATTTCCGCAGGCCAACTAGTGGCTCTTGCATTTCTGTCCAGATGCCCAACTTTGCCTGGAAATTGTTTTGCATTAAATTTTCTCAGCCGCAGAATTATCTTTCCTCGCCTCCAGCTAAACTTGCATTTTTCCACCAGACACTTGGGCCCCGCACCAATGAAATCTGAGAGGAAGCGGCTGGGCCCTAAGTGGCCGTAATTTAATTGATTTTATCATAAATCATCAACTTGATGAAGAACCCGAGGTTTCAGTGAAGTAAATTGATATTAATGGGAGTTTCTTGAAATGCAAACTCGCTACATTGTTGGGGCATCTTGAGCTGGGGAGGTAGATTACACATTTCCCAAGAGCAGAGAGCAGAGACCTGGAGCCCAGCACAGCTTTGGGGGTAGGGAAAGCAAGCTTTGAGGTGCAGCTGCTGGCAGACCTATTTCTATGAGGAAGCACACCAGAGCGTGGAACTTTGTCATGAGGGACACAGTCTGGTCCTATGGACCCTCTAGCCATCTGGGGGAATGCTGGTCTCCAACTGAGGGGAAGGCAACTGGGGAGGCTGGTAGGTGTATGGGCAGGGAGGGGGTCGGGTGAGAAGGTTCGGCTGGTACAATGGGTGCATTGATGCCTGGTTAAAAATTGCCAGGTTGAAACCTTCCTCCTTTAATTAGACAAATTAATTATTTACTGCTTAAGTCGCAGTGTCTAAAAATAGCACTTTTGGTTTGGTAATGAGGGTAGAAAACAACCCACCCTACACACAGAAGAGCAGTAAAACCCAGTGCATGAGCCTCTATGGGGCAAGGGAGGGCCAGGTACCAGGTTGGTGCTCAGTGGTGGTAAGCATTTAAACCCCAAGAGGAAATACCACGAATCTGGTCACGATGGTGCCGGTTATTGTCTGAACTCAGTTTATTACTTCTTATTGGCACTCACTTTTACATCAGCACGTGGAGAATAACTAACATTCAGTCCAAAAAGAGATCTTAGAGATCTTTTGGCTAAACCCCTTCCCTCCATAAACATGCCTGTGCTTTATGGAAGGGGACACTGAGGCCCAAGGAGCGCTCTGCCTCATGTCACACAGCCAAGCTGGAACATCTGAAATTCAAGCCTTCCAACTCCCAAGCCTATACCAAGTATGACTCCAGACAAATCACTTCCTTGCTCTGGGCCTCAGTTTCCTGATCTGTAACAATGGCAAGAGTTGGACTGGACACTTCCTGATTTCTCTCCTGTTCTGAAATTGGGCACCTCTGTGTGTACCCATCCTCAGCAGGACAGTGCCTGGGAGGCACTCCCTTGTGTGTCCTGGAGCTCTGTGGGCATCTGGGTATAGAAGTTACTGCATGTTTATTTGCAATATTCAGAGTTTACATACACCCAGAGCAGTGTATGCTTACTCCGTCTGGCTCTAGGAAATCTACTGGAATCTGGACTGTTTCTCCTTTTGAAGGTGCCCTTATTCTCAGCTGAGAAGTAGCCCCAAGGAGAGCGGTGGAACTAGAAGGCAGTGGAGAGGGGCCAGCTAACTGGGTTGGGTTGAGATTGACATTTGGAGAGGGGCTAAGGAAAGAAGGGCTGGGCCTTACTGAGTAAGACCCTTTCCCTGCCAGGCACTGGGCTAAGGCTTTCGTTGCGTGTGTGTGTGTGTGTGTGTGTGTGTGTGTGTTTTGAGATGGAGTTTTGCTCTTGCTGCCCAGGCTGGAGTGCAATGGTGCGATCTCCACTCACCGCAACCTCTGCCTCCCTGGTTCAAGCGATTCTCCTGCCTCAGCCTCCTGAGTAGCTGGGATTACAGGCATGTGCCACGACACCCAGCTAATTTTGTATTTTTAGTAGAGACAGGGTTTCTCCATATTGGTCAGGCTGGTCTCCAACTCCCAACCTCAGGTGATCCGCCCACCTCAGCCTCCCAACACAGTAGGTTTTTAAGGTGCCCCCTACCCCAGCCCAGGGACTGAACAGTGGTTTCAGAGTTTAGATTCTGTGACAGCAGGTGCCCCCCTTCTCAGCCTCACCCCAACCCTGGGCCTTTGAGCCCTCGCTTCTTGGGAGGAGGCACACACAGGGTGCCACAGCACTCTACCAGGTCTCCTCTAGGGTAGCCAGGACAGAGCCTGCAAGGCGGAGACCCCCACTCTATACTTGCTTTTATTTTCCAGCTCCTCCCCCAGCTCCAAAGGAGTGGTGGCTTCTCAGTTGCATGGTTGTGAGCAAGGAAATTTCTTGCAGGATCAGGGATGTGAAGAGGCTAGCAGGGGAGGGGAGGGGAGGTTTCCAGGCTGCCTTGGGAAGTGTGGTTTGGAATATGTATTCTGGGGGAGGAGGGAAGGAGATGGGAAGAGATGAGAAACAACCTCATCTTTGGGGCTCTGGAAATCTCAGACACTGGGCAGATAATCCACTTCCTAAAGCCTAGCCCAAAACACTAATTTGAGAGAGAAAAAAAACCGAAAGGACTAGCAGGCCCAGACTCTGACCCTGTCCCATTCTGACTTCAGAGTTTTATATTTGGAGGCAATTTGGAATGCCCTTCGCTGATTGGTCATTAATCCACTGAGTTATTGTCTGCTAAACAGAGGTCACCAGGAGAGAAACATCCAGTCTGTCAGAGAGGCCCGCTCAGCCTCAGGGACTGGGCCTGTTCCTCTTTTCCTGCTTCTCCCTCCCTTTCCCTGCAGCCCCCAAGCTGCCCAGGATTTGTAGCCTCCCTTCCTCTGCCTTCTCTGCTCTGCCCACCTTTGTCTCAACACTTGCTGGGGGTGGGGTTTGCCAGGCTAAGGCTGAGCTTCCAGATGAGGCGGGAGCCCTGATTCAAATTGGGATCTATCATCACCAAGGAGCCCACCTGCCTGAGGCTCCCAACTCGCTGGCAGCACCGCCATCCCCTCAGCATGTTCAGGCAGCCTCCGTGGTCATTGAGTGGATTTCGCAGACCCTTGTGGCTGCCCTTTTTGTCCTACCACCCCTTCACAGCCTTGACTGGGGAGAGGGCAGCACCCCACACATGGGGCGGGGAAAAGTACAGCTTGGATTTTTCTTCATCCACTGCAGCGACCTTTTTCTTCTTTTGATTCCCACTATTGCTGAGCAGGGTCTATGCGGGCCTCCACTTCTCCCTTCTGAGTGTCCCTTTGTTCCCTCCTGCTCTGGCTTATTGGAGAGCTGGAGATGGGGATCCAAATGCCAAGAGCCTTCTTCATTAGCAATTCCCACTTTACAACCCCCAGCTTTGAAATCTTTATTAATACTTAAGGGAAAATGGAGATTGGGGTGAGTGTGTGAACTTTACACCCCTCTACTAGGGCTACAAAGTTGGGCAGTGAAGCTGGAAAACAGTGTGGGACCGGGAACTCAGACAGGGCCAGGAAGAAACACATCGCTAAACATCTGAGAACCCCAGGCTCCCAGGTCCTAGCTCCCCAGCTAGCCAGTGGGCTAGGCAAATTTTGTGCTGATTGAGTCAGGAGCAGCATCCTTGACTGCCCCAAGTCTGAGATCGGAAATCAGTTTTAAAAGAGCCAAAAGTATGCCCTTATTGAGATAATTTTTGTTTGCTAGTTGATGCATTTCTAGGGGAAGAGAGAAACAGGCGCGATCCCGCTGAGGTCTATAAGGGCGGGTAGCCCTTGATTGCTCCAGAAGGTTTAAAGTGCTCCCATTGCCTGATACTGGGTACCCAGTAGGGTGGGGGATAGAAGTACCAGAGCGAGTGCTCTGGCTCTGAAGAAACGGAATGGAAAAGGAAAGGATGTCTGTGAAGAAGGGCATTTTCTCTAATCTTTACCCTTATTATTATTTTTTTTACTTCATTAGTTTATGCTAGTGTCTCTCTTACTCAATTTTCCTTTTTTCAATTTCTCTTTCTCCTCCTTTCTCTCTCTCTCTCTCTCTCTCTCTCCTCTCTCTCTCTCTCTCTCTCCTCTCTCCTCTGTCTCACACACACACACACACACACACACATCCCACACATGGGCACACACACAAAGTTTCGCAGGTTTCCCTCCCAAATCCAAGAAGAAATTGTTCCCTCTTCTGTATTTCCAGTCTGCTCCGAAATCATGGCTTCACTCTCAGGGATGATAAGCCTTTCTCCCGCTTCTCTTTTCCCAGACCCCAAAGTCTCCCCTCAGACTGCTCTGGCCTCCCCCACCCCAAGTTCCCTGCCCAAACTCCTCACTACTAGCCTTTGTCCCCTGAAGTTTGAAAAGCCCCTGGCCAGCAGCAACACCTCAGTCCAAACGGGGGCCCTCAGGGGTGCCCGTTCCACCCTCCGTCCTCCAGCCTCCCAGCCCTAATCAGAGGGCAGCCCACCTGCTGGCCAGAGACCTCTGAGAAAGGAAGAAAAAAGGCAAGACAGAAACTAAACTGGGATCTAATTGCCTCCCAAGCATTCCAAATGGGCGCTGTACTCCAGAATTAAGAAGCCCCCACTCCATCTCCTACCGCATTTGGGGGTGTATGTCCTCTGAGATTTTCTCCAGGTTCATTTTCTTGCTTCTCGGTCCTCTTTTTCACTCCCACCCCACTATGCCCCACTGCCTTCTGTAGCCCGAGGGACCACAAAGGGTGAGGAGGCTTGGGGAAGGGAGGGGTCTGCCGTTGTCTCTGGAACACTCCTCCACCCCCAGCTCAGCTCCAGGCCTGCTTCTCCCGCAGCCGGCCCGGGGCTGACTGGGTGCCTTCTGGACTCTCGTATTACTCCTAGAGGCAAAGCTATGGAGTCCCAAAAGCGATGAAGTTCTCCTCTTCTCTGTTTTACAATGACCTTCTCTAACCCAATAACAGTTAGGACAGCAGAGTTTTGAAGTACATTCTTGGCTTTTTTTTTAATTTGGGGGAGTGATAGAAAAAAACCCAAAGGTACTGGTTTCTTTAAGCTTCTGGCAACCTCCCTGGCCTGAGTTACCGACCCACCAGGCTCAAAGTTACATGGGGTCTGACCGGTATGTCTCTATCCAGTGTAGAGATATCAGGACAGATATTTTGCAGCCACATACTCAGGTACCCCTAACAGGTCTCTTTGGGGGTCCAGGCTGGCTTGAGCCCCAAGTCTAGGTCTGACTTGGATGTTTTCTTTTCTTGATACTACTAATATACACAGAAAAATACTAATAAACACAGAATAATAGCTACTAATAAACACAGAAAAATAGTTCCCACCCTCCATCCTGAAGTCCCCCGACCTGTGCTTCCCCCCAGCCATCAGCTTTCTAGGTAGGAGGTGGGGTCCTCAGGACATTACGTTCTGAGGCTCTGCAAGTGGCTCCTGTTGCTGGAGGGCAGGAAGGCCACAGGTACCCCCAGTTTATCAGGGTCCCCAGAAACTGCCTGCTCCAAATCACCTGGCCTGACTTAGCCTTGCCTGGAAGAAGTAGGGGCTGGAGGCCAGGGGCCACTCCCTACCTCATCCCAAAGTAGAGCCTGTGAGTGGGGAGAGTGAGGGAATGAGGAAAGCTTTGCCAGACACCGCCAGCCTATGCTGGAGGGGACACAATAGCTGGAAGTCAACTCTCACCTTTGTCGTCCCCAGTCCCGTTCCCTCTCCTGGTGCATCCAGATGGGAGAAGGCAAAAGCTAAGTATTCTAACCAGGAAATCACAGGGTAGTGCCTTACACTACCTTACACGAAGTTAAGAGAACCAGTTTTCCAAGCTGCCTTTAGAGAAGAGGGTCCGCTTTCTATTTCATCCCCTAGCTCCGAGTCAGCAGTTAGGTAGAGTTGCAAACACTCCTGCTTTGGTAAATGTCCTGGTGCTCTTTTTGTCTTTTCCTTCCTCCTGGAATGACTATTCCCCACCCCCTGTCCCAAATCTGCAGACACCTACATTTTTGGCTCCTGTCTTCCTCCTACAGGCCTCCTCCTTGCCTTTTCCTGCCCCGCTCAAACACACCCTAAGAAAACTTTAGCTTTTGTGGCCTTCCTCACTTGTGCCAAGAGTCATAAATCTTGCAGGGCAGAGAGAAACAAACAGCGTTGTTCTGAATAATAATAATAACCATCTTCCGTCTCTTCTGCCAGTGCATTTAAAATTAAGCCACCCTGCTAGTTCTTCTCTTCTTAGAAGTACAAATGTCCTTGTCACCTCTTAGTCCCTTCTGCCTATCCGGAGGTGAGAATCATAACAGAAACTTCTCTGTAAAGTTCTTTCAGCCTGTCTACTGCCAGCCAGTCTGGAGCTCAAGCTAAAATACAGAGTTCTCCTTTTGTCACCCGTTTCTCAACCCTCCTCCCCCTGCAAGATGTTCTGGGTTTTTAAAATCATCACTCACCGCTTGTTGTCTGTTCTCAAAAAGAAAAAGGGGGAGGGGTGTTGTTGTTGTTGTTGTTTTTTTAAAAGGTCTGGTCTTTCCCTCTCCCTAGGTTAGTGACTGGGCCTGGAGATTGGGGGGAGATTTGGGAGGAATAGAGAGGGTGTAGTGGAGGGAAGAAGACGGGGCTGGACACTCAGAAGGAGGGAGCCAGAGTGTGAGGGTTGGAGACCCAGCCACCAGTCCCTGAGGAGCGAAACTACTTTCTAAAAAAGTCCTGGTCTTCCAATTGCGAATGAGTGCAGAGGGGCACCCGGCACCCCCACCCTCCAGGCGAGGCCTGTCTTTGACTCAGCCTCCAAATACTACTTCTCAAATTAGCATAATGGTTCACTAGTGGGGTATGGGGGGAGCTGTGAACTTCACCGCCCTTCCTTGCCTTTGCTCACCTCTTCCTCCCTGTCCCCCCAATCTAGATTTAAATTTTTACCCGTTCTTAAAAAAAAACAAACAAAAACCCTCCCTTCTTTCCTTCTCACTCTTTTTTTAGGGAGGGGGGTATTTTAAAATTTCCCCCCTTCCCCATCACCACCATCACCTTCCCGCCTTATCAGGCATCTAAGCTTGCTAAAGGGGGAGAGGTGGGGGTGTATGTGAGCTTGTGTGTGAGTGAGTGAGTGTGTGTGTGTGTGTGTCTGTGTGGTTTTTTTTCCCTGTGCAAAAGCAGAGGCCATTGTTACGGAGAGTAGGGCGTACCAGTCTTATAGGGCAACCACACTGTGGCGGCTTAGCCCTGCTGGAGCCCGGAGCTGGATTCTGGCGAGCTGAGCCGCCCGGCACCTTTCGGTCTTCTATTTTTTTTCCCGCTCCCCCACCCCCTCCCTCCTGCGCACCCCTGCTCCTAAGCCGAGTGAATTGAAGCGGACGCCGCGCGGCTCCTCTGGCCGGTCTGCCCCTCGGGCTCCCCAGCCGGGGTGGCTTTGCGGGGCGGGGGGGCGGGGGGCGACGCAGCTTTAAACAGTGGTCTTTTTTTCCTTTGCCTTCAAGGAGGGGAGATTTCTCGCCTGCCGCTCGCGCTGGGGCTCGATGTGAATATATATTATGTCTGCCTGTTCTCCCCTCGTCGGTGGCTAAGGTAAGCTGGACTGAAATAGGCTATCAGTTTGTGAATGGCGGAGAGTATGTCTCAATGATTTATGGCCCATATGACTCCAATCTCGGTTCAAGAAGAGTTCACAAGCTTTAAGCTTCCTTCCACGCAGCGACTCTCTCTCTCTCTCCCTCCCTCCCTCCCTCCCTCTCTCTCCCTCTCTCTCTCTCTCCCTCTCTCTCCCTCTCTCCCCTCTCTCTTCCTGCTTCTCTCCTCTTTTCTCCTCTCTTTTCTTTCAGCAGCCAGATCCAGGGCTGAATTTTCTCCCCGGCTGCTAAGAAAGCCTCAACCTTTCTCTCTCTTCCTTTCTTGTTATTTTATTTTTCTTCCTCCCATTAATTTTTTTAAGTCCTGGAAGATGGCCTATCCCCTCTCTCGGGGCTTCCCCAGCTATTGTTAGTCTCCTGGCAGTCCCTGGGGTGTGCTTGGCAAGGTGGGGCTCTTGGGGGGGCTCATCTCCCTTCTCCAGCGAGACCCTGGGGGGAAGCCGGCAGCCACCGTCTCCCTCCCTCCCTCCCGAGGAGCCATATGGAACCAGAATTTTTCCAACATGGAGGCAAGGGAAATAGATCTGTTTGGCTTGGTAGAGCTGTTCCCCACCCCCTCTTGTTCTGGATCTCAGATCTCGGGTCCCCTCGGCACCTTTCCCTCTTCCCACTGTCCCGTCCGCCAGGCCTCGGCGCCCTCCAACCTGGAGCCCTGCTGAGCCAAGTCCCGAAGCGGAGTTTCTAAGGCGCTTTTTAATTCGGTTACCTCCGGCTCCCAAACTTGCTGCTGCCCGCGGGGCTCGGCCCTCGGCCGGCTGGTGTGCTGGGAACCTGTCTCCGATAACCGTTTTGGTGTCCTGATCGCTTGCTCTTCTTCCCCTCCTTGGGCCATCGTAGGTGGCTGGTAGGTCGTCGCCAGCCGCCGCGGCAGCAGCGACCGGCCGAGGCAGCCTGGCAGCAGCAGCCAGGGACTACCCGGGTGCACAAACCTTCCCAGCCCTGTCTGCACCACCAGCGGAGTCTCCATTCTTTCCTATCGCGTCTCTGGCTCCTTCGCTTTCCACACTGGCCTGGCCTCCGTCCCGCGATGGTTTGGGGTTTATTGCAAGGGGAGCGGCAGGAATTTCGGCCCCAGGCGTCTAGTTAAATTATTGTTTTATTATTATTACTATCATCATCATCATCATCGTCATCATTATTATTGCTGTAACAATCATTTAGACTAAATAAAGCCAGGGCCCAGCCAGCCAACCCCCTCCAACGTTTTTATTTCATTCTCTTCTCTATCTATTAATAACAACCACAACTAATGCCTGTTAATTAATTCCCCCTTCAACCAGGGCTGCTCTGAAGCTAATTTTGGTTAAATCAGCAGAGGCTAATGGTAATAATAATAAAGGGATTGGGTCAGCCTGGTCAATTGAACTCTGGTTCTCCCTGGAAGGACCTGCTGCTTTGCAGACCCATGTGTATTTCCAGAAACCAGTCCCAACTCAGGGTTACACTGATTCCTTTTTGAGTATAAATCTGTGCCATGAAGAAGGGGATTTATGTGAGGGAGGGACTTTCTTCACCTGCACTTCTTTTATTTTATTTTCCTATGTTTAGTTTTCTTTGGAGTTGACCAGCTAGGCTGAATGAGATTAAAGTTTTCCAAACACACACGGCAGTATGGAGGTTTTATGAAAAGTGGTGGTGAAGAGTTGGGAGAGACAGAGGAAAAAAAAAATGCAGTCAGAAGTTTCAGAACAAAATCCTATGTTAGTTTGAATCTTTATTTTTCTGGCACACTTTTAAAAGGCTGTATTAAAATAGTTATTATTATTATTTTTTTGCCTCAGGGAACCTCAGTCAACAGGAATACCTCTGTTTCTAACCCAGAGAATAATATTGTTAAAATTGCTTTGTTGATTATTTGCCTCGGGAATAACTTTCTCTTTTGGAAAGCACTTTCCCTGTCTCAGTAGAAAAGTCTAGCAGTTGTAACTTCTTGTTTCTTATTTTCTTTGGGGGAAATCAAAGAAAACAGACTGTGAAGGAAAGGATGGGAAAAATTAAGTCTCATGAAAAAAAAAAAAAGAGAGGTCGGGGGAGAGACCTGGGCCAAATGGTCACAGCACCAACTGGCATGGCCCAGGAAATTGAAACAATCCTGCTCCATTTGGGGGCCCCACAGGGCCATTGGCTGCCCAATTCTAGGTTTGGCTGAGCAAAGACAGGAGCTGAAGGTGGTGGTACCTGCAGCAGGGCCATGGACAGATGAGTCTCGGTTCAGCTGACTCTTGAGGTTAAAAATCCTCAGGAGGTATCTAGGTCAGGCTGTTGTTGTCTTCCTGGTGGGGGAGTGGTGGGAAGCGGAGAGGACACCTCACAAGAGAAGCTTCTCTGACTAACTTGCTTCTCCTGCATGTCTTTTTAGGAGATCCTTTGGTTTCCCTTCAGGCTAGACTTTGCTTGGGCAAGAGACCTAAACCGACTTGGAAGGAGGCAAAGGCTGGAAGCACAGAAGCCTCTGGGCTCAGAGGAGGGTGTTGATGATGCTTTTATTTTAGAGTCTCCTAGTGTCCCCTCCCTTGAGCCATCTTATCCCAGAGTTGGGGAGGAAAGAGAGGGAGAGAGGAACTAGGGGAGGTGAGGGGCTAGTGCACAGGCAGGAGAGAAGCAATGACTTTTGCCATAGATTCTACATCTAGGCAGTCTTGAAAGGCATGTAGTATTTATTTATATTTTTAGTGGAAATGAAAACTGGTGGGCTTTTTTTTCTTAGCATCTGCTTTGGAGATGTTGCAGAGGGGAGAAGAAAAAACCCTATTGATGTCAGTTCCCTTTTCAGTTCCTAAGATGGATTCGAGCCCCAGTCCTCTTCTCCGCCTTGTGTCTCTTCTCTCGCCCCGCAGGTCAGCTGCTTGGAACAGACCGCGGAGGAGGGGGGCAGAGAAGGGAGGGGGTTGGGGGGGGTCCGGCGTGTCACGTGACCCCCAGGGTTGCCAATGTCCGGTCCTGAGGGTATCAGGCCTTTCCAAGTTGCCACCCACTGCCCAGGCCTCACCCAGCGATGCAGAAAGCCACCTACTACGACAACGCCGCGGCTGCTCTCTTCGGAGGCTATTCTTCGTACCCTGGCAGCAATGGTTTCGGCTTCGACGGCCCCCCCCAACCCCCATTTCAGGCCACCACGCACCTGGAGGGCGACTACCAGCGCTCAGCGTGCTCGCTGCAGTCCCTGAGCAACGGTGCCCCACATGCCAAGAGCAAGGAGCTCAACGGCAGCTGCATGAGGCCGGGTCTGGCCCCTGAGCCCCTGCCCGCCCCGCCCGGCTCACCCCCGCCCAGCGCCGCACCTACCAGTGCCACTAGCAACAGCAGTAATGGGGGCGGGCCCAGCAAAAGTGGTCCCCCAAAGTGTGGTCCCGGCACCAACTCCACCCTCACCAAACAGATATTCCCCTGGATGAAAGAGTCGAGGCAAACGTCCAAGCTGAAAAACAGCTCCCCCGGCACAGGTACCAGTTCTCTGCCTTCCTTGTCCTCAGCTTTTGTCCGAGCCAGGAATGTCACTGTTATTCTAGCACCCAGCCCCTAGGCGCCCACGAGGCTGCCTGGGAATAATATTAGGTGGCCGGCGGGTACATTTTTGATACCCCCACCCCCTAATGACCCCTGACCCCGCCAACACCCTCCTCCCTCTAGCCGCCCTCCACTGGAGCTTCTGAAAGCTCCAGAAGGCCAGGTCCGTGGCCTCAAAGCCCTTCCCAAGGCCACAGAGCCAAGACGAGGCGCTGCCAGGAGGATGCAGAGTCGTCAAGGATTGATGATTATTAAGTATGATTACTGTGGGTATTAATCACAGTCGCTCGGATGGCCCGGGGTCCCGGCCTCCAGGCACGGCAGCCTCTTCATGCCACACTTTTTGCCCACGAGTGTCCAGATTACCCCGAGGGTTCTCCTCAGTCTCCCATCCTGTCCTCAGGACGGGGTCGGCAGGGAGGGGAAATGTCTTCCCTGACCTGGAATTGGGGATAAGGGGGAGAAAGCACGCACGCGAAAATCCAGCCCTAAATAAATGGCCATGCGGCTCTGTCTGCGTGACATGATCAAATTTTCATAAGCTGGGGCAGCGAAAGGAGAACAGGTCTCTTAATAAATGCCACTATTATAGAGTGTCCGCTAATGCGACGGGCGGTGGGGTGGGGGAGTGAGGAGGAGGCGGGGACGTGAAGGGGAGGGCGGCGGGGGCTCCGAGTCCAGGCCTGGATTTATTAAGAAACGATGCATTCAATTTCGGCGTGTTCAGTAATTATCTTTTATTTCATTTTCTCCCCTTCCCACCCCTCCCCCTCGAATCCAGCAGAGGGCTGTGGTGGCGGCGGCGGCGGCGGCGGCAGTGGTGGCAGTGGGGGCGGTGGCGGCGGCGGCGGGGGAGGGGACAAGAGCCCCCCGGGGTCGGCGGCGTCCAAGCGGGCGCGGACGGCATACACGAGCGCGCAGCTGGTGGAGCTGGAGAAGGAGTTCCATTTTAACCGCTACCTGTGCCGGCCTCGCCGTGTGGAGATGGCCAACCTGCTGAACCTCAGCGAGCGGCAGATCAAGATCTGGTTCCAGAACCGGCGCATGAAGTACAAGAAGGACCAGAAGGCCAAGGGACTGGCCTCGTCGTCAGGGGGCCCATCTCCAGCCGGCAGTCCCCCGCAGCCCATGCAGTCCACGGCCGGCTTCATGAACGCCTTACACTCCATGACCCCCAGCTACGAGAGCCCGTCCCCACCCGCCTTCGGTAAAGCCCACCAGAATGCCTACGCGCTGCCCTCCAACTACCAGCCCCCTCTCAAAGGCTGCGGCGCCCCGCAGAAGTACCCTCCGACCCCGGCACCCGAGTATGAGCCGCACGTCCTCCAAGCCAACGGGGGCGCCTACGGGACGCCCACCATGCAGAGCAGTCCGGTGTATGTGGGTGGGGGCGGCTACGCGGATCCACTGCCGCCCCCTGCCGGCCCCTCCCTCTATGGCCTCAACCACCTTTCCCATCATCCTTCCGGGAACCTGGACTACAACGGGGCGCCCCCTATGGCGCCCAGCCAGCACCACGGACCCTGCGACCCCCACCCCACCTACACAGACCTCTCCTCTCACCACGCGCCTCCTCCTCAGGGTAGAATCCAAGAAGCGCCCAAATTAACACACCTGTGATGGGAAAAGGCGGACGAGGGTTAGGAGATGGAGAGGAAGAGTGAAACTATGGAGCTCTGGGGGGCAGTCTGGAGGTCTGAAAGAGGGGCCAGAGAGGTGGTAGGCAGGCTTCCTGGTCAGAACCGGCCTGGAGCTTCTTCCCCTCCCCCTGGCCTGAGAGATTGCTTTTAAGTCCACCTCTTGTTCCATCTGCCTGCCAACCCATCGGAAAGGAATCCACAGCAGATTGGAGATGACCCCGTCAACCCCAGGGCTCCAGCACTACCAAGTTGGAATTCTACGTCCTGGAGTGGGGTAGAGGAAGACGAGATAGGATGAGGCAGAGAAGCACATTTTACAAACCAGACAAGATGGCTAGGCCATCACCAACCAATGGACTTACCTTATATCTTTGTAGGTAATTCCCCCCAAATCTTGATTTTTTTCAGTTATCCTTTAAAAAATAAGAAAACACATTTCAAACCCAAAGGGCACAAAGCACGTTCCCTTCCAACTTTCCCAAAACCTCAAATTTGTTCCCATTTATTTGAGGTTTATTGAGGTATCTACCCCCTCCATTTCTAGCCCCAGGTTTTTCTGCTCTAGGACATTAATATCTATACATCCCACCCCCATCAATTACAGTTTTTAGAGGGCTCAGGGATGGTGAGAGATCCTGAAAGAGCTGCCTATATTATAAATTATATATTTTTTTCTTCTAAGGAAAAGTGTGTAGGCTAGGGCAGGCAGGTTGTTAGGACTGAAGGTTTGCCCATTCTGCTGCCTCCATCTCAGCTCCAGCTCCATCCCCCTCTCTCCACAGAAAGCAGTTGGTGACGCGAGGTTCTATACTTTTCTTCTGTTGCTCTCTTGACTTAACGTGAAAACAGGGTATATTTGAACAAACTGTCTGTCCCAGGCAGGGGCTGGGCAGGGCCTGCGTGCCTTGCTCAGTCTCCTGACAGGACACTTTTGTTGCACTTAGAGTTTACATTTTAATGGATGTAAAAACAACTGTGAGAGATGTCTGGGCCTGCAGAAGTCCAGCATTGCTCAAAAAAGCGTGTGTTCTAGTGAACATTTTCATATATATTTATTGGTTATAGCCTGTTAAAATATTTTCTTTTTTGTATTATTTATCCCCCTACATTACGTATTTATATGAGGGAAAAAAAGGAAAAAATTGTACTTTTTTAGTATTTACTTGTTATAAAGGACATTGTGTTTCCTGTCATGTAAAACCAGCTATTTTAGTTACTATTGTACTCTAGAAAAGAGCTGTAGATTTATGTTAAACTCGTACTTATGAGCAATTGTAATTAGTTCTAAAAGGCATGAACTCAGCTCCTGATTGTCACTGTATAGTCCTGAATTTGTAGAACTAGAGTTAATTCCCTCTTGGAACTTTCTTTGTTCTTCAGTAGTTACTTTTTTCCTTACCTAAAAGGGTTGTCTGTCAAACAATTCTTGAATAAACTTTCTGTTATCAATTTTATCTTGTCCTGGTGGTCCAATTTAGATAGCAGAGCAAGGCTGTTGACTGCCAAATTTCCCCCAAGGGAAGAAGGACAAGGACATTGAAGACCCTTCCCTGGACTTTTTGTCCACTGCCCAGGTTCCTGTCTCCCCCTTGATATGTCTTAAGTTTAAATACCATTTTCTCACTCATAAGAGCCTGTAACATTTTGCCAACTTCTTTAGCTGTGGTTTAAGTGACAAGTTGGGAGAAGGGGGACTCTTGGGTGTTCTCTGTAGGTTTTTCTGTTTGGCCTCTATGCCTCTAGGTTTTTCATTCATCGACCTTTCGTCTGTTAGCGCCTTTGGCCACAACCTCCATGCACCACCCCCCACCCCTTCCCACTACCAACAAGAAAATCTGGCCGATTACGGTTTCTTCCACGAAACCTAAACTTGGCAATCCTCTTCCGGAGCTACAAAGAAGATGTCACGTGACCCGAAGCCCAACCACCATTGGGTCTAAAATGAAAACAAAGAAAAATGATTAATCTAAAAAAAAAAATCTGAGGACTAGACTTCTCAGGTCAAACTTTAAAACTAAGTAAAATTAAATCACTAAATAAAACTCGAGGTGGAGGGAGGGGAAGCACATTTGATTTCCCCTGCCAGAGAAAGGGGAGAGGAGGGTGGGAGAAGCTATTGGATCTAGGCGAAAGTAAAACGGTCCCCAGGCTAAAGTGCGGCTCTGTTTCCACCATCCTTGGGAAAACTTCATTTCTTAGTCGTGGTTCCATAAAAGTTTTATCACATTGGAGTGAGAATAGAGAGGGTCTGTCAAAGATGAAATGTCACCGCCGAGTCGCTGGAGCCGATAAGAGCGAGAAGACAGGGCGGCTGAAATATGGAGCTAATTCGTTGAAAGAGAAGCGATGGCTGCTTGCTGAAGAGCTGCATAATTCTAATTGTAAGCGATGTGCCTGCATTGCTTAATTAGGAGCATATATTTGGTGGTAGTCATGGTGGGGGAGTGAGAATCGTTCCAGGCCCTGCCTTAAAGCGAGGGCTGATTTTCATTTTTATGTTGCATCCTGGCAGTCCAAGGTTAGTAATTATAGTCTTTATGCAACAATAAATAACAATAAAAAAGCAACCTGAATTCTACACCCTCCCCCTTCCCCACCACCAAGTAGGATTTTAACTGGACTCGGCTCATCCAAGCAGCAAGCAATTTAGCATTGGGTCAGGCTATAATTTAAAGGCATAAGAGCGTGCAAAGTTTGATTGGGATCAAATAACGCTCAAGGGTTTTTCTTTCTTTCTCTTTCTCTCTTCTTCCCTGAATAACATTTTCTGAATGATATAACTAGATGAAGCACCATGTTTGATTCTGGGGGTGGGTTGGGTTGCTTATTTATCTAGCAGGAAAGAGGCCAAGAAAGAGAATTTAGCTTAAGTTTGAAAAACAGAGCTTTGGCTCAGAGCTGGAATTGCAAATAAGAAAAATAAGAACCAACTTGGCTTGGTGTTCCCTATCCTTCTCTTTGGAAGATTCCAGGCGCTCAGCTAAAGCAGCCAAAGATGAGGGTAAAATATCCTTGCTGTAAAATTCACAGCAGGACAGGGGGGCGGGGGAGAGATGTCTCTGAGAAGGAGGGTTCTCTTGGCCCCTTTTAACACCCAAGTTTTCCGCTGTTTGCTAATCTGGCCATAAAATCTGTCAGTAAGGGTTAGAGAGAGCTGTATTTCCTGCAGGGACAGTCTCTGCCCGAGTTGCCCAAGATAAGCTCTGGATCCTTCAGCCAGCTGGAGAAGCTGTTGCTAAACTTTCAGAGGTGTTCAAGGGGATGGCCAGAGGGAGAATCCACTCTCAGGCCTCCCTGCATGACTTCCAGACGCTGCTTACTATTTGGATTCTTCTATGCCCCATCTACACCTCTAAATGGCAAAAATTGTTTTATTTGGAGTCGAGTTGCACACTACTGTCGCTGGCCACTTTGCCCAGGTCAGAGCAGCTCTCTCTGTTCTCAGCCCTCCAGAGCATGCCTCCCCGGTCCCTGCAGCCCCCACCTCCAACTCCCCTTTCTTCATCCTCTGCTCCCCCACCCTCATGCTTCTACTCAGACTTTTCTGCTCTTCTTTTTAAATACTCACCACCACCCACGCAGATGTTACATTGACAGAAAGTTTCTAGTTCCAGCTCCGGGCTCAGTTGCCATTTCTCTGCTAACCAGCCTTCTCCTCCTGGCTGGGCTGCAGGGAGAGAGGAGGGGGAGGGGAGGCCAGAGCCGTGGGAGTTCTCCGGGCAAACTTTCCACCCAACTTAGCGCTTTCCCTCAGTCCCCATTTCCCATCTGTTTCCCAGCTCTCCCAGAATCACCTTTCTCTTTTGCACCCCCACCCCCACCCCCAGGCCTTTTTAAGGGATGTGAAATTTTGGCTGTTCCCTCTGCTTTCCCAAAGAGCCAAATTCTTTGATGCAATCGGAGGGAGCTGTCAGGGGGCTAAGATTGATCGCCTCATCTCCTCTCCGTCCCTCTGACCCACTTATTTAAAAATCTTCCTCCAGATCGACTTTTCATTTTCTGCTTTGAGGCCTAGTTTCCCACCAATTGCTTGGGGCTCAGAGTCTTGTGCCCTCTTTCTATAGTAAATTACAACACTCTAAACTTCAGACTATCTTGGTCTCCTCAAAATAAAATAAATTTTAAAAGCATTTCCCCTCAGGAGCCAGAAATGGAATATCATCTCAGTGGTCATTATTTCCACCCGCACCATCTTCAGGGAATTCTTCCTTGTCAGGGATTTTTTTTTTTTTTTTTAACTAGCACAATGGCAAAATGGGAGGGAAAGTCTCTTTGTCCTAGGGGAAAAGCTCCCCACCACATTCATGCACACACATACGCTGATCTGAACTTTGAGAGTGCTCTAAGTTAAATCAGTGGCTACCTCAGTTCTTATTCATGTCCCTGGATATGGATACAGATACGAGCTTGAGGCTTAAGTGGGTACATGCACATCTTAGACTCTGCTTGTTTTCAGGGGGAGGGGGGTGTCACAGAGAAGCATGGATGCCTGAAAGTGAGGAAAGCAGGGGGACACAAGGGGAAGAGGCAGTGCTGCAAACACTAGGCAGAGAAGAGAAGCCAGGCCACACAGCGATGGAGGCCAGAGGCCCAAAAATGCCCCTCATGCTCCATCTCACTCTTATGTGTCCGCCTGGGAGTTCCTGTCCATTTCCCAAGATTTAACTGTTGCTTTTGGAGGGTTAACATGGGGATAGTGGTGCTGCTGATTATAAATCTCTTTCTTATTTGCACCTTAACACTGACCTTTTTCAAAGAGTGGAAGCCTCTTTCGACTCCCTCTTCCTCCAATGCAGGGATCCTCACTCATCTTTTCTTGGGGAAGGGGAGAAGGGAAGAGGATGCTGCTAGCCACATAAGCCACCTAAGGAAAGCCTTAATTTACTCTATTAAAACATTTGGAAAAGAGGAAGATTTCTCCCTTAGAGTCTCTTCTTTTCCAAGCTTCTGAAACCTTCTAACCTCCGAAAGGGATGAGGAAGTGGTTTCTCTAGCTTTTCTGGAGAAAGGGAGGCACTGGGGAGAGAGCGTGTGAGGCACTGGTGTAGGAATGGGGGCTCATGGTGTCCGGGTCATAGTCCTCTGGTGTTTTTGAATCAATTAAAGCAAATAATGCTCTCTGTTTTCCAACAGGCCCAGACGAGCGATTGGCGGAGGCCGGTCCCGTGACCACGAATTCCCTGTAATTTCGCCGGAGTCCTGGGTTTAATAGAGAGAGTCCCCATACGCTTGTATTTATCAGCAATATACAATTATAAAGACCCAAAGTAAAAAAAAAGAGAGAGACCGAAATCTCCCCCTCCCAAAATCGCTCCATTACATAAATCTGGGGGGGGCAGGAGGGGGGGTCCCTTCCGATCCTCCCTCCTGACGCCCCCCCCAGCAGCCCCCTCCCCCACCATTGAAAGCCATGAATTTTGAATTTGAGAGGGAGATTGGGTTTATAAACAGCCAGCCATCGCTCGCCGAGTGTCTGACTTCCTTCCCCGCTGTCTTGGAGACATTTCAAACTTCATCAATCAAGGAGTCGACATTAATTCCTCCTCCTCCTCCTTTCGAGCAAACCTTCCCCAGCCTCCAGCCCGGCGCCTCCACCCTTCAGAGACCCAGGAGCCAAAAGCGAGCCGAAGATGGGCCTGCTCTGCCGCCGCCACCACCACCGCCGCCGCTCCCCGCTGCCCCCCCGGCCCCCGAGTTCCCTTGGATGAAAGAGAAGAAATCCGCCAAGAAACCCAGCCAATCCGCCACGTCTCTTTCCCCGGCCGCCTCCGCTGTCCCGGCCTCCGGGGTCGGATCGCCTGCAGGTCGGTAAGCATGGTGGGGGTGGGGTGAGGGGCATCTAGAAGAGGGGGAGAAAAAGCAGTGGAAGGAGGTTGAAAAAAAAAAAAAAAGGCGGCAAGCCTGTTGGGGTTCCTTACCCCGTCCATTCCTGGGATGGGGAAGTAGAATATCCCACTGGGGGTCAGGCCTGGCCGCTGCCAGCGTCTTTTTTTTTTTTCTCCCTCTCTCTCCCTACAGCTGATTTTGAAAGCTGGTTGGGGAAACGCCTTTTTTTCTGCTAGAAGAAAATGATTTGATTGAGGTTTTCACCCGTATCTGTGTAGGGGAATGAATATGTTGTTGCTGGGATAGACTATAGAAGCAGAAAAAGATTCGGTCCTTTCTGCCCCAACTCTAGGAGAAGAGGAAGAATTCAGAGCTAGGAAGGAAGAGGGGTGAAGAACAATCTTTATGACCCTCGCTCCGGTTGAGTTGGAAAGTTTCGAATTGAGGGGTCCACTGGGAGGACTTGGGAGGGGGGATCTGAGGTTCCGGCGCCGAAGGGAGCCGCTCTCCGCCCCCTGCGTGGCCCGTGGGCGGCTCTGAATGCTTTGCCCTGACCAGGGCTGGGGCTGTCGACTAGGGAGGGAGAGAAGAAAACCCAAAAGCCGTGAAAGCGAGCCGCTGTGGGGTGGGGGCGGGGGTGGGGTGGCGAGGAAGGGGAGAGGTGATACTGGTTTTGGCGGATGGAGTAGTCCGAACTGAGGTTGGGCTGAGTACACGGCCCGCTTTGACGCCCAGCTTGTTTTCCCTGCAGATGGCCTGGGACTGCCAGAGGCTGGTGGCGGCGGGGCGCGCAGGCTGCGCACGGCTTACACGAACACACAGCTGCTGGAACTGGAGAAGGAATTCCACTTTAATAAGTACCTGTGCCGGCCACGCCGCGTCGAGATCGCGGCCTTGCTGGATCTCACCGAAAGGCAGGTCAAAGTCTGGTTCCAGAACCGGCGCATGAAGCACAAGCGGCAGACGCAGCACCGAGAGCCGCCGGATGGGGAGCCTGCCTGCCCGGGCGCCCTGGAGGACACCGGCGACCCTGTCGAGGAGCTCGCGGTCAGCCCAGGCGGCCCCTCCGCCTCGCGGGCGGCGTGGGAAGCCTGCTCTCACCCGCCGGAGGTGGTGCCGGGGGCCTTAAGCGCCGCGGACCCCCGGCCTTTAGCCGGTGGCTTAGAGGGCGCGGGCGCGCCGAGCCCTGGCTGCGCGCTGCGCGGGGCGGGCGGGCCGGAGCCGGGACCATTGCCAGAAGATGTCTTCCCGGAGCGCCAGGATTCGCCTTTCCTTCCCGACCTTAACTTCTTCGCGGCCGACTCCTGTCTCCAGCTATCCGGAGGCCTCTCCCCTAGCCTACAGGGTTCTCTCGACAGCCTGGTCCCCTTTTCCGAGGAAGAACTGGACTTCTTCACCAGCACGCTCTGTGCCATCGACCTGCAGTTTCCCTAACCCGTTTCCTCCTCCCGGTCCTTTCGACCCCCGCGCTCCTTGGTCATCTACTGGAAAAATCGAGCCTCTCCCACCCCCAGTCGCATAGACTTACGTGTTTTGCTAAAATTCAGGTATTACTGAATTAGCGTTTAATCCACTCCCTTTCTTCTTCTAAAATATTGGGCACTCGGGCATCTTTTAAAATTCACACAGAAAAATTCCGTTTGGTAGACTCCTTCCAGTGAAATCTCAGGAATAATTAAACTCTAGGGGGACTTTCTTAAAAAAAAACTAGAGGGACTTATTTTCCTCTTTTTTATGTTTTAGACTGTAGATTATTTATTAAAATTCTTTAATAATAGGAAAAGGGGAAAGTATTTATTGTACATTATTTTCATAGATTAAATAAATGTCTTTATAATACGAAAACGAGTGTTTGTGTTGGGACTTAACCTTTTTCCCCGCGGCCCCAAGGCCGGTCCTCACCCCTCCAGGACCTGTGCGAAGTTGATTCGGTTCAGCGGCCTATGTGGCAGCAAAGCCTCCAGGGCCGGCGAAGTCCGGGTGGTACAAAGGTGACCCGATTGATGGCCGCTTCGCCCACGGCTCTGGCAAGAGTCGGGAGTTTGCAGGAAGCTCGGTCACCTCCCTGCCCCTCAGCAGAGGGCCTTTGGTCCTGAGCGGGTGGTCCTGGGGCCTCTGTTTAGAAATAAAGGTGGGTAGGTGGAGGGAGAAAGTATACAGCGAACAGTGGAGGGTGCAAGGAGAGGAAGCCTGGGGACGGGCTTTGGGATCGTGGCGGGGGCAGAAGTTTCCTGGAATTGGGAAGAATCCAAGGGCTTCCTTAGACTTCTTGCTTCTTATGACCGAAGCCGGTATAGGGCCTTTTTCTGAACTCAAGAAGCCTAGGGACGAGAGGCCTGGGGCTTGAGCCGGGCCTCTTTGGGAGTTGTAGGTGGCTCTCCAAGGAGTGGAGTGGAGTCGGGGATTTTCTCGGGAAGCAGGGCCCCGCACCCAGGGATGGTAACTGCTTCCAAGTGGGCAAGAAAAGAGGCCAGCTGAGAAATGTGGCGATGCCGGGACACCCACGGACTCTGGGGCTTCTGGGCTTTGGGGGACCATCCGAGAAGCAGCCGGGCGAGAAGCCCAGGGAGGTCCGGCAGCGTCGCCAGGCGCTGGACCTGCAGGGAGAGAAGGAGGAGCGAGGAGAGTGGGAGTGAGACAGGGAGGCAAAGACGATGCTCAAAATGGCGCTGGAGCCGGGCGGCGGGCGGGAGGGGGCGAGGGAAGAGGCTGTGGCCGCCATGACAGCCGTTGCGGGAGGCGCCGGCCCAGCCGGGATCTGCCCCTGCCCCCGCCCCCGCGTCCTCCAAGCCGGATTTTCCAGAGGCCAGGGAAGAAGGGGAGCCTGGGAGTCCCACCTTCGTTTTTGTTTGTTTGATTTTTTTATGTTTAAAGTGAGCTCAACGGACGCTGAGGACGCGAGATGGAAAGAGAGTCCGGGTGGGAAGGGAAGGGAAGGAAAGCGGCGGTCTGCGGGCCTGGGTGTGCCTCATCCAGTCTGACTTTTGATCCTTCGCTGTGGGATTTGAAGCCAGGCCAGAGCTTTCTCTAAATGCAGACCCACCTGTCTTGACCAACAACTTCATTTTCCATATCAACACCATGTCCTGTCTATCCCCCACCACAGCCTGCCTGGTTCCTTGTAAACCTGGTAAGCGGGAAGCAAGGATCGATGGGAAGGTGGAGATTTAAAGGGCTCCGGAAAGCCATCCATCCTCCTTAGGTTTCCTTAATATTTCTCCCGCTCAGAAACAGACACTGCGGGGCTATCTCCCCAGCAGATGTTGCCCTTCTCAAAAAGCAGTTTATTTCCTGGGCCTCCAGACTTTCCCCTGGACCAACAGGCCCGGGATTTAGAGTACCAGGTACCCAGAGGCAGCAATTGTCAGGATAAGACAGGAGCCAACATAGGTTGTGACACAGAGGACTAGACAGGCCCTTTGCATAGTTTTAAATGGGTCCCTCAGTGTGGGAAGTACACACATCTTAGTTAGCTGGAATTTAATCCCTTAAACTGTCTTAATATAGATTTCATCTCGTGCATTAAATAATCTTACATCATGTTAAATTGCACTTATTTCTCTCATAAATAAATTAATATAGAACAATTAGATGTGTTATAATAATAGCGTGTATCTTAGTTTATTTTCCCTCATAAAACATATAGGTATGAAATAAATTCAATATATTAAAGTAATAATACACAGCTTATTGGCTTGTGTGTTTATTTTCCCCATAAATAAGTGAATATACAATATATTAAAACAACGCTATACATCTCATTGGGCTGCGTGTTTATTTCTTCATAAAATATGCCCACAGGCAGTGTTTAACATCTTAAAAATCATAGCACACAAGCCATCTCTACACTAGCAAAATGAACAGATATTTCAGCTGGGGCTTTGATTTCTATGAACAGTCAAACTAGATAATTTGGTCTAATTAAAAATGCTCTTGCAGCTAGCTATAGCACGTTGTTACAAAGATCAAGAATATCAGAAGGATCTTGCTAATGGCCTACCTTCCAGTTTCTTTGGTCAAAAGGAGAGCACCCTTCCTCAGTGCCAAAAAAAAAAATGCAGAGTTGGCTCTGCAGGAGAGAATTTCTATCCCCCATCATGGTTTGCAGCACTCAAGGGCATCTGATGCACCAGTTCTCTGGAGCCTGGCTGCTCCATGGACCAGCAGCATCAGCACTACCTGTGAGCTACTTAGAAATACAGAATCTTAGGCCCCTGAATCAGACCTACTGAATCAGAATTTGCAGTTTAGCAGCTCCCCAAGTGATTTATATACACTTAAAATTTGAGAAGTACTGCTAGATCATAGTGCCACCTTGCTTTCTGCCTTCCTCCATGCTTCAGAATTTTTGACTCACTTTACCTGGCCCCTGGCTTCCAATTCTCCTAACCCAAACCAGTAGCTCAAATGGCAGGGAATCTTTGTTCCTGCCTGGGCCTGCATCAGTCCCGATTCCTTCCTGCCAAAGTAGTGGGGAGCCAACCAAAGGCTCAATGTACCTGTTTAGATTCAGGTACTTTGGATATGCTAGGGGTGAGAGTTCTTAATCCAGGTATTGACTTTGGCTGATTATTGGAGAGGAGCTGAAACTCTTTTTACGGGAAACACACAAGGTTGCTGGCTCTCTCCTTTCCAAATTTATGAAACTCACCATCTCTGATGATACCACAACAGAACAAAGAGGCAATGCATTTGCAGAAGAAAGTGACTCCCATTTTCAGTTTCCCCACCCAATTCAGATTCAAGGGAATGCCTGGCAATTTGGGATTCATAAAGGGTTGCAATTTAGGATCCCTGTGTTCCAGATTAAGATTAAAGAAGATTATTTATATAAATAAAGAAGATTCTTTTCCTTCTTTCATCTCTGGGGTCATCCTTTTTAGCTTGAGTTTTCCCAGTTGGCCATGGAGAAGTAAGAGGAAGAGGGGTGGTTCCCAGATAGGGCAGCAGACCCCAGTGGTGGTGGCAGATTAGAGGGCAGCTCCAAGTGGCTGCACTCACTTATTCCATCCTGACTGGGGCAGGGTTCCTCTTGGGTCAGGACCAATTGTGAGTGGTCTGTAGCACAGAGTGGTTATAAATTCGCTGTGGTTGGAGTGGGAAGGTTTCAGTGCAGCCCGGAAAGCTGCTGGTCAGTCTGCCCTGCTCTTAGTGAATCATTCTTTTAAGAAGCATGTCTCATTAATATTACAGTGAAAGCAAAGGACCATTAGACTGAGGAATTACTTGCAATCATGATAACCCTGAGTCATTAAAAAAAAAAAGTTAACTTATGCCTGAGCAAGTCTCTTCCCCTTTCTGGACCTCAGTTTCTCTATCTGTGAAATAAATGGAAGAATTAAATGCCTCTAATGTACTCTACATTAATATATATGTATATTCTTTAGTATATATTATTTAGTCTTCACAAACAATATATTAACTGTTTATTATGGCTGATGTCTTGTGCTCTTAAGTAATTCTTGGTGTTCGACAATGACCTACCCCACATGAATCTGGTGGGGGCAATTTTAACAAATTTTCTTTTATTTTTTGAGATAAGGTCTCACTTTGTCACACAGGCTGGAGTGGAGTGGTGCAGTCACAGCTCACTGCAGCCTCCACCTCCTGGGCTGACATGGTCCTCCCATCTCAGCCACCTGAGTAACTAGGACTACAGGTGCGAGCCACCATGTTTGGCTAATTTTTTTTTTTTTTTTTTGACAGAGTCTCACGCTTGTTGCCCAGGTTGGAGTGCAGTGGCTCAATCTCAGCTCGCTTCAACCTCTGCCTCCTGGGTTCAAGCAATTCTCCTGCTTCACCTTCCTGAGTAGCTTGGATTACAGGCACCTGCCACCATGCCCGGCTAATTTTTGTAGTTTTGGTAAAGAGACAGGGTTTCGCTATGTTGGCCAGGCTGGCCTCAAACTCCTGACCTCAGGTGATCTGCCTGCCTCGGCCCTCCAAAGTGCTGGGATTACAGGCATGAGCTACCGCGCCGGGCTGGCTATTTATTTATTTTTGAGACGGAGTCTTACTCTGTCACCCAGGCTGAAGTGCAGTGGCAGGATCTCGGCTCACTGCAACCTCCACCTTCTGGGTTCAAGCGATTCTCCTATCTCAGCCTCCCAAGTAGCTGGGACTACAGGCACCTGCCACCACACCTGGCTAATTTTTATATTTTTAGTAGAGATGGGGTTTCACCATGTTGGCCAGGCTGGCATTGAACTCCTGACCTCAAGTGACCCGCCCGCCTCGGCCTCCCAAAGTGCTGGGATTACAGGCATGAGCCACCTCCTCTGGCCTTTTATTTATTTATTTATTTTATTTATTTATTTTTTATGGCTAATTTTAAAATATTCTGTGGAGACGATATCGCACTGTGTTGCCCAGGTTGGTCTTGAACTCCTGGCTCAAGTGATTCTCCTGCCTCAGCCTCCCAAAGTGCTAGGATTACAGGCGTGAGCCACTGTGCCTGGTCAATAAATTTTAATTAGTATCTTTACACCAATAATCATGCATTTATCTTTATTTAAATGAGTAGAGAGTGAAATCTTTTCAACAAGCAGGTAATTGGGTGTGGTGTTGTCTGCCAGGTGCCCGGTATTCAATAAATATGAGTATTAAAAAGTATCCTAGCCAAGTTTTCCTCTGACTTTCATCCTCTGCCACCTCCCCCAACATTTGGTCATGTTTACTCTTTTTGTTTTTTGGTTTTTGTTTGTTTGTTTGTTTGTTTTTTTAAGTAGGCCATTTCATATAAAAAGAGCCACCAAACTTCTTTTTTGACACGATGTTCTAGACTTTAACAGTCCCTTTCAGTTATGTTTAATCTTGTTGTTGGGGCATCAGAGCATAGGCACAATTTCTGAGACTCCCTAAAGAGCACTGCTGAATTCACCTACCCATCTTTCACCCAAGTCTCTGACAAGCACTTGCTGGCCCCACTGCAGATCTTCTTGGGATGTGCTCTCAGTTCTCACTTTGCAGAAGGTGGCCTGTAGGGCCCCACTTCATCCTCTGCCTGCTGAGGCTAATTATAGCCCAGATCCTCCACTGACCTCTCCACCCCAGCTCTGCCTATCCCTCTTCTCTCCTCCCAGCCATCCCTCTGTCTACACTCAGGGGTAAGGTAGATACTTAGTGCCGGAAAGAGATCTTCCTCTTCAGAGGAGAGAATGAATAGTAAAAGAGCCCTCTTAAAACTTTCTCTCCCTCGAAACAACTGCAGAAAAATCACAATCTGTACAGTCATTCAGACCCAAATTCAGCTTGATGAGTAATTGGCTAAGATTTCCAAAGCAGATATTTTGGCCAAAAAAACTATTGCATTTAGATACACTCGATTAAGTAGAAAATTATTTTAATTCTTCATGTCACTCTAACCTTTCCTTTTAGAAAGATCCCAATCATTATTTAATCATGCCCCCAGTTATTGGCTCCAGATGGAAGTTTACATCTTGTTGATCTGTCTAGATTCCAGAAGTCAGGTCCCCTCTAGGACGGACAGTTTCCAAGCTAAATCCCTTAAGGAAGAAGAGACAACATCCTCCCTAGAAAACTTTTCCCCAGTATTTGGAAAATCAAGAAGTTCTTTCTAATATCCAACCACAAACCTTTCTGTTGCAATTTTAATAATTTGGATTCTTTATAGGTATAAAATATTAGGCTTTGGTTTTCAAGAAACAAAATCGTTTGCCTAAACAGAGCCAATCTTCTCAATGAAATTTGCATATGATAAAGTACATATTAAATTGTATAATATATGATGCTTTGTTACATGAAAATATAGCCTAAATGCTATTCTCCTATCACATCTATCTATCTATCTATCTATCTATCTATCTATCTATCTATCTATCTATTTTTTGAGACAGAGTCTCACTCTGTCACCCAGACTGGAGTGCAGTGGCGTGATCTCAGCTCACTGCAGCCTCCGCCTCCCAGGTTCAAGCAGTTCTACCTCAGCCTCCCAAGTAACTGAGACCACAGGTGTGTGCCACCATGCCCGGCTAATTTTTGTGTTTTTAGTAGAGACAGGATTTAACCATGTTGGCCAGGCTGGTCTTGAATCCCTGAGCTCTGGTGATCTGCCTGCCTCCGCCTCCCAAAGTGCTGGGATTATAGGCGTGAGCCACCGCACCTAGCCTACATATTTCCATATTTTAATATGCTAGTTATATATATATATATATATATATATTTTTTTTTTTTTTTTACTTTTTTTTTTTTTTTTTTGAGACGGAGCCTCTATCTGTCGCCCAGGCTGGAGTGCAGTGGTGCGATGTCGATCTCGACTCACTGCAATCTCCGCCTCCCGGGTTCACTCCATTCTCCTGCCAAGTAGCTGGGACTACAGGCGCCTGCCACAACGCCCAGCTAATTTTTTGTTTTTGGTAGAGACGGGGTTTCACCGGTTAGCCAGGATGGTCTCGATCTCCTGATCTCGTGATCTGCCCACCTCGGCCTCCCAAAGTGCTGGGATTACAGGCGTGAGCCACTGCGCCCGGCCTATGCTAGTTATATTAAAAGCAGACTGACTAATATAATTTCAGAATGTGATTTAAAGTTGATATCATACATTTAGAGAGTTCCCTATGGTTCGTATTTTCTTGTTTGCTTTAATCCTACTAACAAGGCAGCAAGATAAGTAGTATTAAACCCATTCTTTTTCTCCGAGGCTGAGACTCATAGAAATCAAGAAACTTGTCTAGTGTCACAATGCTAAGAAATGGCCAAGCAAAGGCCAGGCACAGTGACTCATGCCTGTAATCCCACACTTTGGGAGGCTGAGGTGGGTGAATTGCCCAAGCTCGGGAGTTCGAGACCAGCCTGTGCCACATGGCAAAACCCCATCTCTACCTAAAATACAAAAAATTAGCTGGGTATGTTGGCATACACCTTT
Organism: Trachypithecus francoisi; assembly: GCF_009764315.1. Taxonomy (NCBI): domain Eukaryota; kingdom Metazoa; phylum Chordata; class Mammalia; order Primates; family Cercopithecidae; genus Trachypithecus; species Trachypithecus francoisi. The sequence goes on along the minus strand of NW_022681466.1, from coordinate 23,146,959 downwards.
GATCCCAGCTACTTGGGAGGTTGAGGTGGGAGGATTGCTTGGGCCTGGGAGGCAGAGGTTGCAGTGAGCCGAGATTGCACCACTGCACTCCAGCCTGGGTGACAAAGTGAGACCTATATAAAAAAAAAAAAAAAAAAAAAGATGGCCAAGCAAGGACTTGAACCCAACTATTCTGGCCCCACAGCTAGCACTAATCCCATTACAATATGTACTGCCTACAGTCTAAGGTTCTCAACCAGATTTATGACAGTTTAACTAGCTTGAATTAAAAGAAACGTCCTTTCCCTGACAGCAACAAAAACAAATCATCTCATAGTGAAAAACTTGTGATGGTGCATGCTTGTAGTCCTACCTACTCAGGAGGCTGAGGTGGGAGGATCGCTTGAGCCCAGGAGGTCAAAGCTGAGGGAGCCGTGATTGCACCATTGCACTCTAGCCTGGGTAACAGAGCGAAACCCTGCCTGGGAAAAAAAAAGAAAGAAGGAAAAAAATTATGAATATTCTTTTACCTCCTAAGCCCCAACCTTTTTTTTTTTTTTTTTAAATTTGAGACGGAGTCTCACTCTGTCACCCAGGCTGGAGTGCAATGGCGTGATCTCGGCTCACTGCAACCTCCGCCTCCTGGGTTCAAGCGATTCTCCTGCCTCAGCCTCTTGAGTAGCTGGGATTACAGGTGCCTGCCACCACGCCTGGCTAATTTTTGTATTTTTTAGTAGAGATGGGGTTTCACCATGTTGGTCAGGCTGGTCTTGAACTCCCGACCTCAGTTGATCCACCCGCCTTGGCCTCCCAAAGTGCTGGGATTACAGGCGTGAGCCACCGCGCCGGCCTAGTCCCAACCTTTGATCTTGGGTTTGGCCTCCCGAGATTCGGGCTGGAGAGAGCAGATAGAGACATTTAAGATCTAATGAAAGAATTTAGATTGCTCCTGCCAAGCCCCCAGCTGAAGCAGCTTCCTCCACAGAAAGGACCAGAATCTAAGGTTAAACTTCTTCTTTTTTTTTTTTTTTTTTTTTTTTTGAGGCGGAGTCTCGCTCTGTCACCCAGGCTGGAGTGCTGTGGCCGGATCTCAGCTCACTGCAAGCTCCGCCTCCCGGGTTTAGGCCATTCTCCTGCCTCAGCCTCCCGAGTAGCTGGGACTACAGGCGCCCGCCACCTCACCCGGCTAAATTTTTGTATTTTTAGTAGAGGCGGGTTTCACCGTGTTAGCCAGGATGGTCTCGATCTCCTGACCTCGTGATCCGCCCGTCTCGGCCTCCCAAAGTGCTGGGATTACAGGCTTGAGCCACCGCGCCCGGCCTAAACTTCTAATATATCCCCATTCGGGTTAGAATGGTTTCCTTGCCTGCATTCTCAGTGTGATAAGGAGTGAAAACTGTCAAAGATAACTTCAGTTCCAAACATGTCTATGTTCTCCTTACTCTCTTTTATGCACAAGCAGATCATACAAACTAGAACATCAACTTTATTTCGTTTGGTGTTCGGTCCACCCAGACACTCTCTGGTGAGTTTAATTTGGTCAACCAAAAATCCTATGGGTCATAAATTATTCCAGTCAGCGAAGCTTCTTTTAGGGAGGCGGAGGAGATTGGGAACCTAGGGATCAAAGTTGCTTGGTTCTCCCAGTCCTTTCTGCTGGGGCTGCGAGAACCAGTAGGAATTTGGGGAAGTTTTAATGTCCCTGCTAACCCAAGAGAAGGTGGCATGACTCAGGGATGAATTGGGGAGCATAGTGAATTTGGAAAGCTGAGGCAATAACTGCAACTGACAGTATAACTTGAGGCACTTTTTTTTTCCTTTTTTTAAATAGAGACAGGGTCTCTGTCACCCAGGCTAGAGTGCAGTGGTGTGGTCATAGCTCGCTGCAGCCTTGAACTCCGGGGCTCAAGCAATCTTCCCTTCTGAGCAGCTGGGACTTTGTGGAGGCACCACCACACCCAGCTAATTTTTAAATTTCTTTATTTTTGTAGAGATGTGGTCTCACCATCTTGACCAGGCTGGTCTCGAAGTCCTGGGCTCAAGTGATCCTCTCGCCTTGGCCTTCCAAAATGCTGGGATTAAATGTGCAAGCCATTGCGCCCAGCCAACTTAGGGCACTTTTGCCTCAGTCTTTGACTTCAGCTGTTATAGAGGGAATGCATTCCTCAATTCCCAGACAGATTTGTGATGTTTTATTAAACTGATTTGAAATTCACTTCTTCCTTTAGACCTCAAATTGTTCCCTTAATTATGAAGGCAAAGGATGGGGTGAGAAGGTTCTCCCTGGGATGAGGAAAAGGTGGAAGGTGAAGAGGTCTCAAGTCTCTCAGAAGCAGGGCAGTGAGATCAGATATAGGCCTAGTTCAAATTTGGGATTAGAAGACAAACCCTAGTTTCCTCCAGACAAGTTATTCTTAGTGTCTGTGGAAGACATGTTAAAATGAAAGGATGAGGCATCTGCAAATCTTCTCCCCAAAAAAGTAAAATAGAAAGAAATAAGCTTGCTCTCACCTCAATGTTCTCTTTCTCTTCAATTCCTCTGCAGGTCACCTCCTCCCATCTCAATTTTCCTTTCTTTTGTCTGTCCTCATTCCCTTGGCAAGTGAACATTCTCTCTCTTCCCCATTGCATCTCTTAAAGAAGTTACCAGCTGGTCCCCCTCCCCCTCAGCTTGAAGCAGGGTCTGAAGCAGAGTACACATGATCAGGGAAAGGAGACAGGGGTTCTGTGAAATGCTTTGAGCTCTTTCAGAGATGGGGGTGATGGCCAGGTGCGGCAGCTTAGGCCTGCAATCCTAGCACTTTGGGAGGCCGAAGCAGGCAGATCATTGAGGCCAGGGGTTCAAGACCAGCCTGGCCAACATGGCGAAACCCTGTCTCTACTAAAAACACACACACACAAAAATTAGCCAGGCCCCGTGGTACATGACTGTGGTCCCAGCTACTCGGGAGGCTGAGGTGAGAGGATTGCTTGAACCTGGGAGGCAGAGGTTGCAGTAAGCCGAGATCACGCCACTGCACTCCAATCTAGATGACAGAGTGAGACCCCATCTCAAAAAAACAAAAACAAAACAAAACCCTCTCCCCGAAAAAAACAGAGTTGGGCTAGGCCCACAATTATTAGAGAAGAGAAAGGCAGTGTGATGCTAGTGGTATATAGAGCAGAAAGCAGGAGAGGCAGCTATGGCAAGGTCAAGCAAAACAAGAGGGAATGGGAGACAAAGATGGAGGGGCAAGACACAGACGGAGAGGGACAACTTTGGGGTCCCTTGCAGAGGAAGGAATATTCATCCTGCCCTTTTTGCAGTGTGGAAACCTGAGAAGTTTTGAGGGTCCTCCCTAAACCTGTCCCACCTGCTTCCCTTTCCTCTCCTGAGCTTCATTGTTTACAGAGATCACTCCCTGAACTCTTGCCCTCCTGGACTTGCCCTAGCTTCGGCCCCAGGCCTCTGACCAGGCAGACACCCTGACAGGTTACAAACGAGCGTGGGTGTTGGATTGCGCCAAGCTCTTGCCCTCGAGTTGCCTGGAGGAGGAGAATCAATGGGCCCTACCTAAGGGCTTCTCTTCTAGTCCCATCTGGGTTTGGAGTCTGAGAAAGTGAAGAAGACACATCCCGTGTTCCTCCACAACAGCCACACAGAACAAAAAGGGGCGAGATGCCACTTCTCACTCCGTAGTCTTAGAATTCAGAGCCTCGGGGCCTCCACCCTGATTCTCCCACTCTCTAACCAAACTCCCTTTATCAATTCTAGCAAAATCACTGAAATCTGGAGTAATCTTTAAGATTTAACTGGTATTAAATTTATGCATCTGAGGTTTGGAATTTTTTTTTTTTTTGGAAGGAGATGGAGGGTGGTGAAGGAGAGACAGGTAGGAGGGAACCAGGAGATTGCAGGTCTCCACTAGTTTTAAACACTTCAAGAAGAGAATAAAAAATTCCCCTCCTCTTCACCTCCCTGTAAGCATCACCTGGCTGTGCTTATTGTGGCTCTCTAGAGAGATATAGGGAGTTATTTAAGTCTGAGTGAGTGAGCTAGCTACAGCTATGGATGGCTAGAGAGAGGATAAATACATCTAGAGAGATGAGTTGATGGATAGGTAGGGAACGAATATAAATATGGAGAAAGATGGACGAACAGAGAGATGGATTGAGACAGAGAGAATATAAAGAGAGGTTGAGGGAGAGAAATGGATGTGTGAATGAGGACAGAACGTTTATGCAAAGCGAGAGAGAGGGAAGATGGGGCATTTTCCATCCTTTTCTCCACATTTCTGTAGTCCTGCCTTGCTCCCTGAAATGCCATTTTCCCACCCCTGGCTTCACGAATTCTTCCTCTAGATTCCAGATCCTGCCCCACACCCTTAGGTGTTTTTGCACCACCTCCCCCAACCGCCCTACCACACAGTCATCCATTTGGCCTAAGATAACATACCTCACCCGACTGTCCTAGCCCATCACCCTAAGACAAATTGGAAGAAAGGAACATGGTTCGGGAGTTCTGGGCAAAGTAAGGAAGCTGGATTCCCCACCTCCAGGTCCACGGACTTGGGGGGAAGGTTTCTTTGAGGGGTAGGAAGAGTGAGGGGCAGCTGGCTTGAATTTGTCCCAATCTAATAACCCAGGAGCCTGTTGAAGGCCTTGGGGGTTGGGAGGGAAGGAAAGTCTTGAATATTCTCCTAACTTTTTCCCCCCTCCCTCTGGTCCCTTCTTTCCAAAAGTCTTTGAAGAAAGATGTTTTTGACGCTTCCATGTCGCTCTCAGATGGATGGGCTGCGGGTGATTGAAGTGTCTTTGTCATGCTAATGCTTGGGGGGTGATGGATGGGCGCTGGGGCTGCCAAACTCTGGCCCGCTTAGCCCATTGGCCTGGGAGAGATCACATGTGCCCCGTCACCCCCACTCCCTACCCCCTTCCTAGGGAAGCGCTGGCCCAGGCGAGTGGGCCAGGCCATGGATTCGAGCCCCAGCGCTGTGACATACTGCCGAAAGGTTGTAGGGCAAGAGGGTGTCTCCCCCAAACGGGCCGACCCTCCTGCGGCCTTGACGCATGGACTATAATAGGATGAACTCCTTCTTAGAGTACCCACTCTGTAACCGGGGACCCAGCGTCTACAGCGCCCACAGCGCCCACAGCGCCCCAACCTCCTTTCACCCAAGCTCGACTCAGGCGGTTGACAGCTATGCAAGCGAGGGCCGCTACAGTGGGGGGCTGTCCAGCCCCGCGTTTCAGCAGAACTCCGGCTATCCGGCCCAGCAGCCGCCTTCAGCCCTGGGGGTACCCTTCCCCAGCTCCGCGCCCTCGGGGTATGCCCCAGCCGCCTGCAGCCCCAGCTATGGGCCTTCTCAGTACTACCCTCTGGGTCAATCAGAAGGAGATGGAGGTTATTTTCATCCCTCCAGCTACGGGGCCCAGCTAGGGGGCTTGTCCGATGGCTACGGAGCAGGTGGAGCCGGTCCGGGGCCGTATCCTCCGCAGCATCCCCCTTATGGGAACGAGCAGACCGCGAGCTTTGCACCGGCCTATGCTGATCTCCTCTCGGAGGACAAGGAAGCGCCCTGCCCTTCAGAACCTAACACTCCCACGGCCCGGACCTTCGACTGGATGAAGGTTAAGAGAAACCCACCCAAGACAGGTAGGGCTCAGATGTGGCCACCCCTTCTCCGGGGCCCAAAGCATCTCTGCTTCCCCTGCAGTGACATGTCCTGGGCCTGGGCTGGGTTCTTCTCTTTCAGTGGCTCTGGTAGACACAGGTAAGAGCACAACCCATGTCTCAGGTCAGGTGAGGTCTCCTCACCCAGTATGTAACCAGTCACCCCAGGAGTAAGTTTCCATACACACCCCACTTCCTGATCTGTGCACCCAGCACAGGCCCAGGACCTGGTGTGCATCGGGGGATGGAAGTATGGGGAAGGCTGCTCCGGACTTGATGATCACCATGGGGGTACCTGGGTCCCTGGGAACTTTGACAACTGTACTTCGGCAGAATGGTGAATGGAGGTCCAGAGCCAGCCCCCGGAGGGGGGAAGGGGAAGGAGAAAGAGGTGAGAGAATTGACCTGGACTTTCTCCCTGCCCCGCCCCTAGCGAAGGTGTCAGAGCCCGGCCTGGGCTCGCCCAGTGGCCTCCGCACCAACTTCACCACAAGGCAGCTGACGGAACTGGAAAAGGAGTTCCATTTCAACAAGTACCTGAGCCGGGCCCGGAGGGTGGAGATCGCAGCCACCCTGGAGCTCAATGAAACGCAGGTCAAGATTTGGTTCCAGAACCGACGAATGAAGCAGAAGAAGCGCGAGCGAGAGGGAGGTCGGGTGCCCCCAACCCCACCAGGCTGCCCCAAGGAGGCGGCTGGAGATGCCTCAGACCAGTCAACATGCACCTCCCCAGAAGCCTCACCCAGCTCTGTCACCTCCTGAACTGAGCCTAGCCACCAATGGGGCTTCCAGGCACTGGAGCGCCCCAGTCCAGCCCTATCCCAGGCTTTCCCCAACCCCAGGCCTGGGCTTCACTGGGCTGGGGATCCTCTCTGGGCTGAAATGCCAGTTTAGAGCTGCCTGGGGGTAGGAGGGGGGATGGGGAAACATTTTTCTCAGACCTGGGTGACTGGGGGCCCTACAGAACCAGAGGCCTGGGAGGCATGGAACCTGTCAAAGGTAGAGGGAAGGGCTTCTGCCTTTGATCTGGGGATCAACTCAGTGTCAACATGAGGTGGGGGTTGGGGGCCAGCCTCATCCTCCTGGATTCATTCTCCTTTCCCTTCCAACTTCTGTTTATTCAGTTCAGTGCCTTCAAGCTTTGAGGAGTCTCCTCACGCACTCTTACCCTAATTCCCCCATTCTAGGCCTGAGACAGAACCTTAAATTTTCTTGTGTGGGAGGTGTTTGGGTGCAGCCATATTATTATCAATGCTTAATCCAGTCACCACAGACCTTACAATAGCACCAGCTGCCTTGTGACAGACCAAAAAGCCCCCGCCCCCATCTAACCCCATTAGCCCTCTCCTGGCACATTTACATTGCACTAATGCAGCCTCCAGAGGTTGTTTTCTGAGACCTGCCTCCTCACACCAGCGACCTCATCACTATGTCACCAAAGTGTTTTGGAACTTGGTATTTGAGAGACTTCTGGAACGCTGTGCAAGTCCTGCCCCCAGCAAGCCACAACCAGGAAGGTGCAGGCACACCCCCACTAGCTCCTCCCCTATTTATTGCCTCCTGGAAAACCCAGGACCCTCTTCCCCATCTCCACCCCTACCCCTGGGGGCAGCCCAGGGAAAGCCAGGCACAGTGAGGGCTCCCAACAGCTGCAAGGATTTATCTGAACCTTGGAGAAAGAGGAGGAGCCATCTAAGTTTCTGGAAACCTGAGCCCCAAGTGAGCCGGGGTTCGCTTTGTACCTGCAACTACCTCATTTCAATAAAGTCTGTGTTTTCCCTTCTTCCTGCCTGCTTTTGTTTCTCCATTCAGGGGTAGAGGAGTCCTCATACTCCGTCCACCCTGGAGAAGAGGTGAAGAAAGAGTGGCCATTGGCTGGTTGGGCTGGAATGAACTAAGCTTTAAGATCTCAGCTGGATAAAGAGAAGGACTTACTGGGTGTGGCCTAAGCAGAATTGGGTCCCAGGCACTCAGGCTTGACAGTTGTCAGTCCCTTGGTTATTGCAAGAATCCAGAAAAGCATGGAAGAAGTCTGTGGGATGAATGCAATTCCCAGAGATTTTTCTTTTTCTTTTCTTTTCTTATTTATTTATTTATTTTTGAGACAGGGTCTGACTCTGTCGCTCAGGCTGGAGTGCAGTTCTTTTGTTTGTTTGTGTTTTGTTTTTTGGGTTTGTGTTTTGTTGTTGTTGTTGATGTTGTTGTTCGTTTTCTGTTTGTTTGTTTTTTGAGACAGGGTCTCGCTCTGTTGCTCAGGCTGGAGTACAGTGGCATAATCTCTGTTCACTGCAACCTCTGCCTCTCAGGTTCAAGCGATTCTCCACCTCAGTCTCCAGAGTAGCTGGGACCACAGGCGCACACCACCATTCCCGGCTAATTTTTGTATTTTTATAGAGACGGGGTTTTGCCATTTCGCCCAGGATGGTCTCCAACTCGGAGGCTCAAGTGATCCACCCGCCTCCGCCTCCCAAAGTGCTGGGATTCCAAGCGTGAGCCCCCGCGCCGGGCCAGCCCAGAGAGTCTTGAGAGGAAGACGGGAAAGAAGAGAAACATCTGTTTGGAGAGGACAAAAAGAGGGTGTAAAAAGAGGAGGAAGTGTGGGGGAAGGCGACCCGAACTCTATCCCTTCCCTTGCCCCTCAACTCCCTCCCTCCCGCCCAGAGCTAGGCCTGGCTTCGACCCCAGAGGGGGTTGCTGACAAACTCCAAATTGGCACACAGCTTAATACCCCCACTCCCACTCCAGCCCAGCGCCCCTCCACCCAGCCACTCCGCGGGGACGTCAGGAGTGGCTGCCTGAGTCCGGCCGCAGCCGGCCAGCCTTCGCAAGGCCTTTCCGCCTGGGCTCAAGGTGAAAGCCCTTGGTCTCCGGGCGCTGGACGGCAGGAAGGAGGTGGCCGCGAAGGGGCCTAGTCGGGGGCAGTGTGCGGGGCGGGAAAGAGGAGCCCGAGATCGAGAGAGGGAGGAAGACGACGGGGGCTGGGGGAGTCCGAGGATGGTCGGGGGCCTGACGGCGGGCAGAGGAGGCCGAGGTAACCCGGGATTCCAGGCTGACCTTTTTACCTCGAAGCGTCTCTGGGCTTTCCAAACAAGCCGACAGCGCGCCCGCGGGGGCAGCTATTGTCTCCGGGCCGGTCCTACTGGCAAACCTTTGGTCGGCGGAGGCGGGGGGCCGGGGCTTAGGAAGCTCCGCGGCGGCCAACAAACCTCGATCGCTCACTGGCCCCGCCGAGCCGTCGAGATGCCGCGGGCCTCCAGGATCGGGCCCTGGTTTGATTCTGGTTACCCCGGAAACACAGATGCCCAGGGGCCAGGATGGAGGCGGGCCAGACCAAGGTGGGGTGTCTTCTCCATACCCTCTGATCTATTTAATTCTTGGTCTTTCGAGGGAAAAGAGGCCTCCAAAAGGACTAAAAGCGTACGTGAGAAACGCTGAGCATTTGATTCCTAATGAAATTGGTGCCATTACATGAGAGGCAACGTTATCAATAATTGTGCAGCCCAGCTGGAGAGGAAGAGAAGTGTGTTGCAAGAGGAAGCCTAGCTTTCCCAAAGGCTGATGTCTTGCCCTTCGTAAAAAAAAAAAAAAAAAAAAAAAAAAAATATATATATATATATATGTGTGTGTGTGTGTGTGTGTGTGTGTTGTGTGTGTGTGTGTATAAACTGCTTTTCTGCATTTAATTGAAATTACCACCAAGCTTGGCTTCCCCAAAGGGGTCACCTTGACAGAGGGGAGAGAATGAGTGTCGGTGGAAACAAAACTCCCCTTGTGGCCGGGGGCGGTGGCTCAAGCCTGTAATCCCAGCACTTTGGGAGGCCGAGGCGGGCCGATCACGAGGTCAGGAGATCGAGACCATCCTGGCTAACACGGTGAAACCCCGTCTCTACTAAGAAAGACAAAAAACTAGCCGAGCGAGGTGGTGGGCGCCTGTAGTCCCAGCTACTCGGGAGGCTGAGGCAGGAGAATGGCGTGAACCCGGGAGGCAGAGCTTGCAGTGAGCCGAGATCCGGCCACTGCACTCCAGTCTGGGCGATAGAGCGAGACTCCGCCTCAAAAAACAAACAAACAAACAAAAAACAAAACTCCCCTTGCTTGGAGACATTCAGTGTGAGCCACTCGAGTCTTCTGGGTTGCATATTTGTGGATCCTCCAAACCTTGGACAAGTGGGAAAGAAAGCAGGAGGAGGAAGGTGCGGTGGTGAGAGTAAAGCAGAACCATGAGTATGGTGGAGCAGGGCCTCAGATGGGTGGACAGGTCCTTGAGGAGGATTGATGAAGGGGCCAGGAGGAAAGAAGAAGGCTGCTGGCCCATTTGATTTTTGGTCATAGCAGAGGGGAGCCACCAGATTCCCCCAGGGAAGGGTGAGGGGCAAATCAGTTCTCTGTTCACAAGGGCAGGCTCAAAATAATATCCAGTGAATGTAAGCCTTCCATCTCCTTCGATGCAGAGCTCCTGACCCCTTCCTCTCTCCTACTTGCACTCTCCTACTTGAATCCCACTTCCAATCTGAGGCCCTATACAGGCCTACATGGGAGACATTAGGACAAAGAAGAGAACGGCAAAGTAACAAAAACATTTTGCTCCCATTGAGATAAATTGATAATATTCTTCTTTTTTTTTTTTTTTTTTTTTTTTTTTTTTGAGACAGGGTCTCCCTCTGTCTCCCAGGCTGGAGTGCAGTGGCCTGATCTCAGCTTGCTGCAGCTTTGACCTCTTGGGCTCAAGTGATCCTCCCACCTCAGCCTCCCAAGTAGCTGGGACTACAGGCACATGCCACCATGCCTGGTTAGTTTTTGTATCTCTTTGTTGTAGAGACGGGATTTCGCCATGTTGCCCAGGCTGGTCTTGAACTCCTGAGCTCAAGCAATCTGCCCTCCTTGGCCTCCTAAAGTGCTGGGAGCCACGGTGCCCAGTCCTTCATTGTTAAACTTTCCAGAATAGATGCCAAATTGCTTCACTCATAGAATTCTTCATGCCTTTCAGATTGCTGTTTTTTTTATAGCTCTGGGAGGGAGGGTATTACATTTACTAGGAGGTCTGAAAGTAATTTTTTTTTTTTGCAAAATTTGAAAGCTCTCCACCCACATCTCCACTTCCCAAATGTCAGAAAATATCTCCAGTTTGAAAACAAAAATCTTGAGTTTTTTGAGTATTGACTGTCTTTTTTAAAAATTTAATTTAAGAGATGGGGGTCTCGCTATGTTGTTCAGGCTGGCCTTGAACTCCTGGGTTTAAGGAATCTTCCCACGTTGGCCTTCCAAAGCATTAATACTGGAACGACAGACATGAGCCACCATGCTTGCCTAGTCTTCATTCTTTACAGGAGGGAGAATTCTCTAGGCTGGTTGAAAGTTTGTCAAGATTTCTGAGGAGGCCCCCACTCCCCACAAACCCGGGCATCACGTGGGGGGCCAGTCAAGTCTTCACTCCACCCAACCCTCTGCACCATCTGTTTCTCAGCCCAAGTGTGAACTTTTCCTCTTTCCTTTGCCTTTTCCCTCAGCATTTGTTCTCCCAATGTGAGGCCCTTTGATCTCCTGAACAAGAGAGAGAGAAAAAAAAAGATTTTGAAAACCCTGAAGCTCTTCTTTTTCTTTTTTTGAGACGGAGTTTAGCTCTTGTTGCCCAGGGTGGAGTACAATAGCGCGACCTTGGCTCACCGCAACCTCTACCTCCCAGGTTCAAGCGATTCTTCTGCCTCAGCCTACCCGAGTAGCTGGGATTACAGGAAAGCGCCACCACATCCAGCTCATTTTGTATTTTTAGTAGAGACAGGGTTTCTCCATGTTGGTCAGGCTGGTCTTGAACTCCCGACCTCAGGTGATCTGCCCGCCTTGGCCTCCCAAAGTGCTGAGATTACAGGCGTGAGCCACTGCGCCTGGCCAACCCTGAAGCTCTTCTAACTGTTAATGTAGGTTTCTTTTTTTTTTCTTTTTCTTTTTTTTTTTGAGACGGAGTTTGCCTCTTATGGCCCAGGCTGCATGATCTTGGCTCATTGCAACCTCGGCCTCCCGGGTTCAAGCAATTCTCCTGTCTCAATCTCCCAAGTAGGAATAGCTGGGATTACAGGCATGCGCCACCACGACCGGCTAATTTTGTATTTTTAGTAGAGACGGGGTTTCACCATGTTGGTCAGGCTGGTCTCGAACTCCTGACCTCAGGTGATCTGCCCGCCTCAGCCTCCCAAAGTGCTGGGATTACAGGTGTGAGCCACTCTGCCTGCCCGGCCAATGCAGGTTTCTTTGTTGTGAGCATTCCTTGTGCAGATAGCACCGGGCTTCTGGGAAGGAGTTGGCGGGGATGGTGTTTAGAAGAGAGTGTGGATGGGAGGCTTGGAGGAATGTCTCCAGATGACACAAGGGAGATCAAAATGAGCCAGAGAGCAGCACCAAGGAGTTGGGGGAAATGCCTAGGATATCTGGGTTCAAATCCAAGCCCTGCCTCTCACTAGCCCTGTGGCCTTGGGCAAGTTGCCTAATTCCCTGTGCCCAGTTTCATTATCTACAAAATAGGGATAATGACAGTACCTATTTCGTGGGGTTGATGTTGGAATTAAATGAGTTAATATGTGTAAAACGCTTGGAATGGTCCCACATAAACAAATGTGAGCAATAACAAAGTATTATCATGTTAAAAAGGACTGTGATCTTCCCTTCTATAGTCCCCAATCTATTCCAGAGAGTATCTTGACTATGCCCACTTCTCACACTCATAGCTTATTTGATCCCTGATAGGTGTATGGAGCTAGAGACAAATTGAAGGGATTCCCTTCTTAGCAGCTGAGAACACTGAAGGTGCATTTGGCTGAGACACCTTTTTATTCTGTTCTCAGCCTATCCACCCACCTGTCGAAGAGGAAAGTTATCCTGGCCTCTCACACTTATTCCCTCTCTTCTCCATTATGGAAGATGGATAAGAAGTCTGGAAGGCAGGAACTTCAATTCCCTGACTTAGAGTGGTGGAGAGCAAGGGTTCTGGAGTATAACTTAGTATTCAAAATGGTCCCCTCATGTGAGTTATTCAGTTTCCCTGTGCTTCAGTTTCTTCAGATATACAATGAAGGATATTGAATAATAAACGATATATGTGAGAGACGTGAGAGATGCTTGGAACACAGCCTGGTGCATGGTGAGTGTTCAGCAGAGGCTTCCTATTTTACATAGTCACATAGGACGTTTTCCTATTACTTTCTAACACTGAGTTATTCTTGGTCTTGGCATGATGAAAGCAGATGTTGCCCAGCCTTGGCGCCCATGCACTGCACCAGCAGACCCAGCCAGCACCATAAGCATGGGACTTGCTGCTAGACAGTAAAATAATTATGAACGAAAGGGTTCAGAGGAGTCCATGGAATACAGGCTTTACAGGCTTACAGTTAAATACAGTATTATAATGAGGGATGTCCTTGACAGGACAGCCTCATTGAATAACTTGAGGAGGATATTCTCATTGTAGTCCACGAGATTGGTGCCCCCTGCAGTTGTACCAGATTTTTTCCTCTGTGACTCAGTCCTGGTTCTGACTTCCTTGCATGACTCAACCAGAGTATTCCAGAGGCTTCAGCTTTTGCTATTTCCGTGACTCTCAAAATGTTTCCTATAATCAGAGTGTATCCTGGGTGCGACAAAAGTTGGAGATGTAAAATACATAATATCCATTCCTGGAAGAACATGGAGGCTCAAGTAGCTGCAGGATTCAGCTCCAAGGCTGACCTCCTGGCCCTCATCCACTGTTATTCTCTTCATCAGGAAAGAAATAGATCAGATGCTTCAGAGAAGAAAGAATTTTGTAGGAAGTCAGGAGACCTGAGTTTAGTCTACTAAGACCCTTCCTTGTGTCCTTGGGTAAGTCACTTAACCTCTCTGGGCCTATTTTCCCAGTCTTTAATATAAGTTAAATTATCCCACTGCAGCTGGACTCATTCTTTCCTTTGAGGGTAGATAAAGACTTAGGTAAGAAAGAGCGTAAACTTGGTGGGAGATGGGAACGGGAGGGTTGGGTGGAGAAGCACCCTGTTGGATATATTTTACTGGCCTAGTTAGAACTAATTAAAATCACCCCTTTCCTTCAGCCGCTCCAGATCGCTGGCCTGAGTCCAGACAATTCTGAGCCCTGCAGCCCTTTCTGCCTGGAGGGGAACTGAGCAGGGAGGGAGCTGCACCAAACATGCGCCCTCTGCTCCTTAGTGGCCTGAAGCTCCCTTCAGTTTACTCTGGCCTGACAGCTCCATTTCAACCCCCACCTTGGAGATGAGGCAGCTCAATATTTACTCAGCCAGAGAGGTTTGTCCAGAAGCCTGCCTCCCCAGCCTACTCCTGTTGGCTCTGCTCTGTTGCCCCCAACCCCTCGCTTCCTGGTTCATGGAGAGTTCAGCCCTGCAATGGCTTGCAGCCCCCCACTCTCCATCCCTGACAGAGCCGCCTGTCCGGGGGACTGCTGAGGCCAGAAGCACGGGGGAAGGGCACCAGTCAGTTGTAGGGTCATGCCCTGGTCTCTCCACCCTTACTGGACCAGCAGCCTGGGCCTCTTAGAAGAAGAGAAGACTCAGCAAATGATTATCTTTTGGGGGAAGAGTGCATGGAAATTGGCTAAAATGGAACTGTCGGGTTGGGGACATGATCCAGGACTGTAAAACATAGCTGTGTGTTATTAGTGCAATATTATAAACCATGGTTTATGGTAGAGGAATTCGGTAAATTTGTAACAGTCTGAACTCTTTCCAAAGACACTAAAAGAGCCAATACAATAAAGAAGTGACACTTGTGTTCTCAGCAACACATATGAAAACTGATCTCTTACCTCCTAACATTCTAGAATGTAAGATCCATGAAGACAGGGCTTTCTTTTTTTTTTTTTTTTTTCCCTCAGAGACAAAGTCTTGCTATGTTGTCCAGGCTGGACTTGAACTCCTGGGCTCAAGCCATCCTCTGGCCTCAGCCTCCTGAGTAGCTGGGACTGTACAGGTGTGTGCCTACTGCACCTGGTTAAGCAGGGATTTTTGTCTGTTTTCTTCCTTGTTCCATTTCTAGTGCCTATAACAATGCCTGGAATATAGTAGATGCTCAGTAAATATCTGTTAAATAAACGAATATTGAAGCAAAATTATTCTGCCTAGAAGACAGGCACCCCAAAAATGGTGTTCTGAAATGATGTTATGCTGGGCATGGGGGCTCACGCCTGTAATCCCAGCACTTTGGGAGGCCAAGGCGGGCGGATTGCTTGAGGTCAGGAGTTCGAGACCAGTCTAGTCAACATGGTGAAACCCCGTTTCTACTACAAATACAAAAAAAAAGAAAAAAATTAGCTGGGCATGGTGGCATGCGCCTGTAATCCCAGTTGCTCACGAGGCTGAGGCAGAGGAATTACTTGAACCAGCAAGGTGGAGATTGCAGTGAGCCGGGATCACTGCACTCCAGCCTGGGTGACAGAGTGAGACTCCGTCTCAAAAAATAAAAAATAAAATAATAAGTGAAGAAATGATGTTAGCTTTAGATGTTTGATTAGTCTAATAGTACTATCATAATGAATATGTTAATATGAAGATATTTCAGACAGGGTTAGAGATGGATGAGGACTTGAGAGGCATTTTCTTTCTTCCTCCCTTCTGTTGGAGGTATTTATCTCAGGCAAATGACAAAGCATTCACTGGATAGCTTTAGTGCAAGTCTGATCTAAGGGTTCTCCCACAGAGTTTTTGTTTGTTCTTTTGTTTTGTTTGGGCTTCCTTCACTTTAGCAAGTGTAAACCCAAGAAAAGACTCAACTTTGGAAATGTAAAGGATTTGAAGGACCAGCTGGATGTTTCTGTTGGTAGAAAATGGACAGAGAAGACCTCCTGCAGGGACACCCAAGAGAAGTGAGCCTGCCTCAAACCTTACTTTCCATCTTCCAACTTCCCACAGAAGGTAGTGTCAGATTCCCTTCTGCACCACTGTATCAAGATTTGGTTTCATCTTTTCCAAAAGCATCTAGGTTGTCTTCCCCCTTCTAGGGCGAGTAAGGTGAATTCACATAGGGATGTGGGTTCAGGTTTTTTGGGATCAGAAAGAGGACAACATTACTGGAACTCAAGGGCAAGGATGGCCACCTGTTGGAAGCTTCACAGAGCCCTTGGGAAGATCAGTCTGGCATGGTCGGTTACCATCAGTGGAACTTCTTGGGAATTGATGATATCTTCTTGCTTCCTTCTTCCACATGTGAATCTACACGCATGCCTCCTGATGCCACAGGAACAGGACCTGGAACCTGACTTGAGTCAGGCAGAGGGAAAGAAAAAACTGGCAAGGAAAAGGAGAAAAAAGAAGGTCACCTGGTTGGGCATGGTAGCTCATGCCTGTAATCCCAACACTTTGGAAAGACGAGGCGGGCAGATCACCTGAGGTTGGGAGTTCAAGACCAGCCTGACCAACATGGAGAAACCTCACCTCTAATAAAAATACAAAATTAGCCGGACGTGGCAGCGCATACTCAGGAGGCTGAGGCAGGAGAATCGCTTGAACCCGGGAGGCAGAGGTTGCGGTGAGCCAAGATCATGCCATTCATTGCACTCCACCCTGGGCAACAAGAGTGAAACTCTGTCTCACACACACAAAAAAAAAAAAAAAAGAAAAAAGAAAAAAAAAAGATCACCTGCCTGTTCCACCCTAGGGTTAGATTTCTACATTAGGACCCCCGCTAGGGAGAACGAAGCTAGGAGAGGGAATTTCTCAGCAGCACTTGGAGGAAAATGAAGGTTCAAGAGTCCAGGGCATGGATCCAACAATTTTGGCCAGAGTTCTTTGATTCCTCATTTCAGACCAGCTCAAAGCTTCTGCCAGGAGCTTCTGCTTCCGGCTTCAAGCCGGAAAGTCTGAAGAAGCAAAATGTGTACAACAAGCTTTGCAGGGGCATGCCTTTGAGGTGTATCTTCCTGGAAGCACAGCTGGCAGATAGATGGCAGGAAGAGCTACCTCATGTTCTTCTCAGGCCTGGAACTTCCTCTCTTCTATCACCTCCAGTTACTCCACTATCTCTCCTATTCACACTCAGTCTTCTTCCAAAACTCTTTTTTTTTTTGATATGGAGCCCCGCTGTGTCACCCACGCTGGAGTGCAGTGGCATGATATCAGCTCACTGCAACCTCCACTTCCCGGGTTCAAGCGATTCTCTGCCTCAGCCTCCTGAGTAGCTGGGATTACAGGCGCCCACCACCATGGCCAACTAATTTTTGTATTTTTAGTAGAGATGGGGTTTCACCGTCTTGGCCAGGCTGGTCTTGAACTCCTGGCCTTGTGATCCACCTGCCTCGGCCTTCCAAAATGCTGAGATTACAGGCGTGAGACACTGTGCCCAGCTTTTTTTTTTTTTTTTTTTTTTTTGAGACAGAGTCTTGCTCTTTCTCCCAGGCTGGAGTGCAGTGGCACCATTCCATCTCACCGCAACCTCCGCCTCCTGGGTTCAGGTGATTCTCTTGCCTCAGCCTCCTGAGTAGCTGGGACCACAGGTGTGAGCTACGACACCTGGCAAATTTTTGTAATTTTTTAGTAGAGACAGGGTTTCACCATGATGTCCAGGCTAGTCTCGAGCTCCTGGCCTCAAATGATACACCTGTCTCAGCCTCCCAAAGTGCTGGGATTACAGGCATGAGCCACTGTGCCCAGCCCCAAAACTCAATTTTCAATCCCCACACTTGAGCAGGGCAGGAGAGACCCTAGACTAGAAAGAGTCTGAGCAAAGCAGGAAGGCGCCCCTGGAGGATGGGTGGGCTGGGATGGGGCAAGGCCTCAATCCAGCATGGGGTCCCCATTCAGAACACTCAAATCCAGTAATCTGGATGTTAGAAATGGGGAATTGCAAAAAATGAATTTGAAAGACTCCAAGTGCTTGCAGGTTCCCACCTACAGTGCAAACATTTTAAACTTGTTGAAAACCCATTGAAATCCACACCCGGACACATCGCTGCAGACTTGCTGGCCTCCCTTACACATTTGCAGACCTATCTGTAAATAAGCATTGTTGCCAGGCACAGTGGCTCGTGCTTGTAATTCCAGCAGTTTGGGAGGCCAAGGTGGGTGGATCATCTGAGGTCAGGCGTTCGAGACCAGCCTGGCCAACATGGTGAAACCCTGTCTCTACTAAAAATACAAAAATTAGCTGAGCGTGGTGGTGCACACCTGTAATCTCAGCTACTTGGGAGGCTGAGGCAGGGAGAGTTGCTTTAACCTGGGAGGCGAAGGTTGCCATGAACTGAGATCACACCCTTGCACTCCAGCATGGGCAACAGAGCGAGACTCCATCTCAAAAACAAACAAACGAACAAACAAAACACAAGCATTATTCCTTGTGTTCTCAGCCAGAAAACAAATTGACCTTGTACACAGCTTTGCAGACCTGGTTTCCGCATAGGCAGAGAAAGCTGGCGAGGGAGACAAATATTGTACTTATGAGAAAACAGTCTCTTTCTCTTTCACTCTCTGGAGTTGCTATTTGAGCCTCAACCTCAACCTTGACCTCCTGGGCTCAAGCTAATCCTCCTACCTCAGCCTCCCAAGTTGCTGGGACTACAGGCATGCACCACCACACCTGGGTAATTTTTTTCTACTTTTTTTGGACATGGGCTCTCACTATGTTGCTTAGGCTGGTCTTGAACTCCTGGGCTCAAGTGATCCTCCCGTCTTGGCCTCCCAAAGTGCTGGCATTACAGAGATGAGCCACATCTGACCTCTTTATTTTTTCAAAATCAAAGGAATATGGGAGACTGGAAAAAAATTCAATGCAGATTTTGCTTTATTCTTTCTCTTCCTCTAGTCCTCTTGTACACAAATCTCCGGACAAAAACAGCGCCCTCGGTTTCCATTTAATTTAATGGATACCATAAACCTCTTGTTCAGTATACCCTCTGCATTGGGCAGGTGCTGAGTTGCTGTCAGTGTCAGATTCCTCCCTTAGTAAACAAGAACATACGCAGTTCCCTCTTTTTATCCTTCCCAGAACCTTTAAGTTTAATTCTCAGTTTTGTTTTTGGTGACAAGTGTAAATGTTTGCCCAGTCCCTGAGAAATAACTTAGATTCTTGTCCTGGGTCATGTGGAAACCTAGAGGAGCCCTCTTCCATCCTCTCCTTTCAATTGAGGCAGGCTTTAAAACTCAGACGGAGGCTGGTTGCGGTGGCTCACACCTGTAAACTCAACACTTTTGGAAGCCAAGGTAGGAGGATCCCTTGAGCCCAGGAGCTCAAGACCAGCCTGAGCAACATAGGGAGACTGCCTCTAAAAAAAAATGAACCAAATTAGCCAGGCATGGTAGTGCATACCTGTAGCTCAACTCCTCAGGAGGCTGATGTGGACTATCGCTTGAGCCCAGGAGGCAGTCTGCAGTGAGCCAAGATGGCGCCACTGCACTCCAGCCTGGGCAACAGAGTGCGACCCTGTCTCAAAAAACAAAGACTGAGATGGTGGGTTTTTGGTTTTTTGTTTGTTTGTTTTCTTATTTTTTTGAGATGGAGTCTCTCTCTGTCACTCAGGTTGGAGTGCAGTGGCACAATCTCAACTCACTGCAACCTCCGCCTCCTGAGTTCAAGCAATTCTCCCTGCCTCAGCCTCCCAAGTAGCTGAGATTATAGGCACCCGCCACCATGCCTGGCTAATTTTTATATTTCTTAGTAGAGATGGGATTTCATCATGTTGGCCAGGCTGGTCTCGAACTCCTGACCTCAAGTGATCCACCCTCCTTAGCCTCCCAAAGTGCTGGGATTACAAGCGTGAGCCACTGTGCCTGGCCAAGATCACTCTTTATAAGGAAGGCTCCCATAATGCTAGGCTGCTGTAAATGACATAAAATGGTTCTTTACATGGAATGGGAGTTTACCTTCTTGGCACTTACACCCATTGATTCTACTTCTTTGTTGCCCTCTGGAGCCAACACAATAACTCTTAATTCCTCTTCCATATGCTACCCCTCCAAATATTTGAAGACAGCTGTCATGTGTGCCCATAAGTCTTTCCCTCTGTTGAGCAATATGTATTCTCGATTTCTTCATTTGTTCCTCCTGAGACCTGATTTCCAGATCTTTCCCCACTCTGTTCTTCCTTCCTTAGTTAATATATTCTATAAAATGAGGTATCCAGAACAGAACAGAAAATATTATATAATCAGATAAATTCTAATACAGTGGAAATACTATATCCCTTGAGCTAGCACTGTATTTCTATTGACATAAGCAGGATAGCCTGGGCAGGGAAGGACTATGGGCAGGCTGGGAGTGAGAAGTGAGAGGAATTCTCTTTCTCTTGCAAATTGTGTCCATCTACTTGACCTCTGGGGCTGCATCAGTCACTGATACCTTAATCCATACAAATCTCCAAGCTCAGGAAGGGAGCTGCCACATCAGCAGCCATTTGTGGGGAGCAAATATTTGCTGAGCAGAATCTGTAATTTATGAGAAGGGAAAGGAGCGTTAGTGCAGAGAAACAGTGTGGATAGGTGAGAAGGAGAGGCCCTGTTATCTCAACGGAAGGAAGTGCAGATGACCTAGGCTAGGGAAGCTAACCATTTCCATTCCTCTTTATCATTGCTGTTCAGGTAATTCCTTCCTAACTCCCTCCCTCTCTCTCTCCTTTCCTCCCTCCCTCCCTCCCTCTCTTCCTTCCTTCCTTCCTTCCTTCTTCCTTCCTTCCTTCCTTCCTTCCTTCCTCCTACCTTCTTCCTCTCTCTCTCTCTCTTTCTTTCTTCTCTCTCTCTTTTCTTTTCTTTTTTAGAGACAGGGTTTCTCTCTTTTGCCCATGCTGGGGTGTAGTGATGCCGTCATAGCTCACTGCAGCCCCAAACTCCCGGGCTCAAGAGATCTCAAGAGATCCTCACAAGTCAGCCTCCCAAGTAGCTGGGACTATAGGTGTGCATCACCATGGTTGATGAATTTATTTCATTTTTTTTTAGAGACAGAGCCTCACTAAGTTGCCCAGGCTGGTCTGGAACTCCTCGACTCAAGCGATCCTCCAGCCGCAACCTCCTGAGTCACTGGAATTACAGACATGAGTTATGATACCTGACTATTTCTTTCATGATACTGTATCCCCACCTTCCTCCTTGGTGGCAGCTGTTATTAGCTTTGTTGTCATTATTGTTATTGACATTTATCTAGCACTTTGCTATTAGCCCTTATTTCTCACTACATCTCTGGGAGGTTAGTATGATCATTATTCTCACTTTACATATGAAGAGCCCAAGGCTTGGAGAAAATAAGTAATGTATTCAAGATCATATATCTGAAAAGCAACATATAATTTTCTTTTTCTGCCTCTGGTCCTCAAGAATTTATATAAATTTACATATGTTGAATATGCAGTACATTTAGGATGATGGCCTCTCTTTCTCCCTACTCCTCAACACCACCCCTAGGTATCAGATCATCAAGCATTGTTTAGGGTCTTAGGTCACTCTCTCCTCTTTTTCCTTTTGGAAAAGAAAAATCAAGCAGACTACCCAAATAGCCAAGACCATCAGGTTCAGCAAGAGAATACCTCTGTCTGTGTAACCCTTTAAGAATTAGAATCACTGCAAATAGAGTCCAAGTCAGACACTGACTCACAGATTTTGTGAAAATCTCTAATGGTCTATGGCTTGGCTGTGATGGGTAGTTTTTCTTTAGGGATCTTCTGCTTGGGGTGGTCTTCTCCATGTTTGGAAATATATTGTTTGAACGTGACTGATCTTGCAGTTGAAGCGCTCCAGTTTGTATACTACAGCAAGCCTGGGAAAATGAGAAGGGGATTATTAAAATTAATTTGAGAAGCATTTTCTTTTTTTTTTTTTTTGAGATGGAGTCTTGCTCTGTCACCCAGGTTGGAGTGCAGTGGCAGGATCTCGACTCAGTGCAAGCTCCGCCTCCTGGGTTCACGCCATTCTCCTGCCTCAGCCTCCTGAGTAGCTAGGATTACAGGCGCCCGTCACCATGCCCGGCTACTTTTTGTGTTTTTAGTAGAGATGGGGTTTCACCTTGTTAGCCAGGATGGTCTCGATCTCCTGACCTCGTGATCCGCCCTCCTCGGCCTCCCAAAGTGCTGGGATTACAGGCATGAGCCACTGTGCCCGGCTGAGAAGCATTTTCTTTCAGGACATCTCTAAATCCTTCCGATGGGCATGGAATGCTATGACTATACAAATAGTGGTAGTCATGATTAGAGACCAGAGTATTGCCCAGTTTCCTGCCCTAACATGAATCAGCCTCCCTGCACATTGCTTCCTCCCCCACCTTGTTAAAAACCCCATCATGGTAGATATATGGGTCAGAGCTTTGAAGACTTTGGGGAATAAGCAGATCAAAAGTCCAAATCTCCAAGTCCTTTCACCTGTGCATCTCCCATCATTGGACTGCAGAGCCAGCTGCAAGGCAGATGGAAGGCAGAAACCTGGAGACCACAAGTAGCTTCCCATCCTATAACTCAGCCCAGGTTCTGGGGAATCGGTAGAGGGTCCTGACAGCAGAATTAACATGATGGGGAGAGGCAGGCAGAGGAGAGGAAAGGGACAGAGCCAGATTAGGGGCAGTAGATCACTTGGGTCTGGCATCTGCTCTTCTGCTTTATGCAAATGTTGCTTTAGCCCCAAAGAAGCCACATTCTGAGACTAGCTTGCTGTTTATTTAAAAATATGCAGACTTTGCAGTCCATCTGTAAAGCTGTGAGGGGCTCCTGATACGGGCATCTCATCATATCCCAGTAGCAGGGCAGTACATCGAGAAAATGCAGAAACATCAAAAAAGCCCTTCCTTGATCAGGTGTTGTAAAGAATTTGCCAAGTCTGCAGATAAGGAGATCACTGGAGTGTCTGTGTGAGACCCTCGGAGAAAGCCCATTTATTTTCTCCTTCCCATTACCTTCTGCTCTCTCGATGAGCAAGGCATGCACAAGAAGGGGGAGGTGGGTGAGCCACTGGTAGTGAGGCCACACGGTCCACATCACATATGGCCCATCCTCACCAAGTGCTCTGAGGAAACAACGTGGGAGGATCTTGCCTTTCCTTATCAGTTTTGAAATACAAGGCACAGAGCCTCAGTGGCTGCCAAGGTAAAAGGCTATCACAGAGCAAATACCTGAATGGGAGAGACATATTTGAGAAAGAACAGATAACATTTTCAACATATTTAGAGATCCTAGCTCTCGTTTAACTTCAGTATGTCTTTACCTGAGCTTTTACCAGCAAGAGGTGTCAAACAGATTAAATAGTTTATGGGAAGGCAGGATCCAGGCACCTTACCAGTTCTTTTTTCATGTGTTGGAGCCGGCCTGGAGACAACTAGGCTGAAATAATGGGTCTTGGTAATTTTCACAAGCTAAGGGGCTCCAAATCTGCAATATTTCACTTACTTTGCAGATAGTCACTCAGCTCCCTGACCAAGGGGAATATCAATTTTTGCCGAGAATCAGTAAAAATCATTAGACGACAGTGAGAGTATAAGGGGGTGGGGTGGGATTTACAGTTTCTTTTTATAAGACCAAGTTAAAGCCTCATGAGTCTCCTGCACTTTCACTTTCGCCTCTCCCATCATCAGCCCTGATTGTTAGCTACAGAAATGGAGGCCCACGGAATTTCAATTAGCTGGAGGCGATATCAGAGGAAACCGAGAGCTCTTCACACATGACAAGCTTTCAGGGAGTGTCATGGCGAGAGAACCAAGATAAGCCCATTAAAGGGCAGAGTGGGCAGGTAGGATGTACTGCGTGGGGTCAAAATATCTGAAGTCTACAAATCCTCTTAAAATGCAAGGATACCTGCGAGGAGAGAAAATTCTAAGAACGAAAAGATATTGGGTTTTAGGAGACAGGCTCTGAAAATGGGAAAAAGAAGATAAACAGAAGGTTGGTGCTTAAGTAATTCTCTCCTTTAAGAACTGTGACACATGTTCCTAATGTTTCCGGCTTTTCATATTTCCTTGAGATTCAGTCTTACCTGGTTACTTGTCCCTCTAAAACATGGAACTCTTGGCCAGACACGGTGGCTCACACCTGTAATCCCAGCACTTTGGGAGGCCGAGGCAGGCGGATCCCCTGAGGTCAGGAGTTCAAGACCAGCCTGGTCAACATGGTAAAACCCTGTCTCTAGTAAAAATAGAAAAATTAGCCAGGTGTGGTGGCATGCGCCTGTAATCCAAGTTACTCGGGAGGCTAAGGCAGGAGAATCACTTGAACCTGGGAGGTAGAACTTACAGTGGGCCGAGATTGCGCCACTGCACTCCAGCCTGGGTGACAGAGCGAGATTCTGCCTCGAAAACACAACAACAAAAACAAAAGTGGCACTCTTTCTGTCTTGATTTTTAATAAGTCCTTTCATTTGTCTGAATGATCTTCTACTCATTCTCTGTCTGGAAAATCTTTATCATCCCAGATGCAGTTCAAATGTCACTTTCTTGCAGAAGCCTTCCCCGCTATACCTAGACAGAGTGAAACTCTCTCCTTGTTTGCTCTCCCTGTGCCATGGTCAGCCCACTGCTGGGCACATAGCACATTGCTGTTTTCACCTGTTTATACATCTATTCATTTTTGTATCCTTAGTATCTAGGAAAATATATATCTTGTAAGTATATATGAACTGTTGAAAAGATAAATGAATGAATATGAAGGTAAAGATGAGACAGATCCAACACTTCGCATAGATAGTATAATATTATAGCTGACAAGATACAGCAAATCTATTCACTTTTTTGGTTTTCTCTCTTCAGATAAAGTAAAGATCTTCCTTCAAGATTTAAATGACAAGGCTAACCATATCTACTTTTTGCCATAACCCCAAGAAGCAAAGTATTATTATAATTCCCATTTACATCCAGTAGAATTGACACTTACAGAGGATGAGTAATCTCTGTATTTTAGTAGTAATCATACTAAAATATTATATCTCTAGCGGTTGGGCTCAGTGGCTCACGCCTATAATTCCACACTTTGGGAGGCTGAGGTGGGTGGATCACTTGAGGTCAGGAGTTCGAGACCAGCCTGGCCAACATGATGAAACCTCATCTCTACTAAAAATACAAAAATTAGCCGGGTGCTGTGGCATGCACCTGTAATCCCAGCTACTCAGGAAGCTGAAGCATGAGAATCGTTTAAACCTGGGAGGCACAGGTTACAGTGAGCTGAGATTGCACCACTACACTCCAGCTGAGGCAGCAGAGTGAGACTCTGTCTCAAAAAAAAATTAAAAAATAAAAAATAAAATATTATATTTCTAGTAATACAGCCCATGGTTACTTTCATGTTTTGTTTTGCTGACTGTTTTTGGAGGGGGCAGACACCTAGAGTTGACTCAAATTGAAACATCTTTTTTTTTTTTGGCACATATGGTGGTTTGGTTTTATTTTCTCAATATTCAGAAAATTTCAATATTGAAATTAGTTAATATACTCTATAAAATTCTATAAAATTTATATTCTATAAAATTTCAATATTGAAATTTCCTCAATATTGAAACAATAGTGCAATGAACACTATACAGCCACTGCCTGAAATCCATTGTTGCCATTTGGCCAGTTTGCCTTTCCGTTATTATGCAAGCACTCATTCTTCCATCCAAGCATTTCAAAATAAGTTATACCTCAACCTTGAGTTTCAGCACACATCTCCTAAGAATAAGGGCATTGTTCAATATAACCACAGTGCCATTGTCATACCTAAAAAATTAGCTGTAAAATCCAGTCCATATCAAATTTCTCTAATTTTCTCAGAATGTTTTTTAAAATTGTGGTTAAACACACAAAACATAAAATGTACCATCTTAATCATGTTGAATGTGCAGTTCAGTGGTGACAAGTATACTGACATTATTGTGCAACTAATCTCCAGAGCTCTTTTCATCCTGAAAAACTGGAGCTCTATACCCATTACACAACAACTCCCCATTCACCAGTCCCCCGGTCCCTATAAACCACCGTGCTACTTTCTGTCTCTGTGAATTTGACTATTCGAGGTGCCTTATATAAGTGGAATCATACAGCTTTTGTCTTTTGTGCCTGCCTGGTTTATTTTACTTAGCATAATGTCCAAATTCATCCATATTGTAGTATGTGTCAGAATTTCCTTCCTTTTTAAGGCTGAATAATATTCCATTGTATGGTTATACCACATTTTGTTTTTCCATTTATCCGTTGATGGACACCTGGATTGCTTCCATCTTTTGGTATTGTGAATACTGTTGCTATGAACATGAGACTCAGCTTTCAGTTCTTTTGGGTATACACACAGAAGTGGAATTTCTAGATTATATTGTAATGCTATTTTTAGTTTTTTGAGGAACTGTCATAGTGTTTTCCATAATGGCTATACCATCTTACATTCTCATTAAGACTTCACAAGGATTCCACTTTCTCCACATCTATGCCATCTATTAATTATTATTACTATTATTATTTATTTATTTATATTTTGAGATGGAGTCTCGCTCTTGTTGCCCAGGCTGGTGTGCAGTGGCATGATCTTGGCTCACTGCAACCTCGGCCTCCCAGGTTCAAGCAATTCTCCTGTCTCAGCCTCCCGAGTAGCTGGGACTACAGGCACACGCCACCATGCCCAGCTAATTTTTGTATTTTTAGTAAAGACAGAGTTTCACCATATTGGTCAGGCTTGTCTCAAACTCCTGACCTCAGGTGATCCACCCACCTTGGCCTCCCAAAGTGCTGCAATTACAGGCATGAGCCACTGCACCTAGCCTTGTTTTTTTTTTTTTTTTTTTTTTATACAGAGTTTTGCTCTTGTTGCTTAGGCTAGAGTGCAATGGCGTGATCTCGCTCACTGCAACCTCCGCCTCACTGGTTCAAGCAATTCTCCTACCTCCGCCTCCTGAGTAACTGGGACTACAGGCGCCTGCCACCATGCCCAACTAATTTTTTGTATTTTTAGTTGAGACGGGGTTTCACTGTGTTGGCCAGGCTGGTCTTGAACTCCTGACCTCAGGCAACCCACCCACCTTGGCCTCCCAAAGTGCTGGGATTACAGGCCTCAGCCACCATACCTGGCCCCCCGCCTTTTTTTTTTTTAATGGTAGCCACCCTAATTGGTATGAGGTGATATTGTGGTTTTGATTTGGATCTCCGTAATGATTAGTGATGTTGACCATCTTTTCATGTGCTTATTGGTCATTTGTATATCTTCTTTGGAGAAATGTCTATTCAAGTCCTTTACTCATTTTTAATTGAAATGTTTGGGGCTTTTGTTGTTGTTGAATTGTAGGAATTCTTTATATATTCTGGACATTAACCCCTTATCAGATATGTAATTTGCAAATATTTTCTTCCATTCTGCGGATTGCCTTTTTACTCTGTTGATTGTGTCCTTTGATGGAGCAATGACTTCTTTTTTTTTTTTTTTTTTTTTTTTTGAGACGGAGTCTCGCTCTGCTGCCCAGGCTGGAGTGCAGTGGCCGGGTCTCAGCTCACTGCAAGCTCCGCCTCCTGGGTTTACGCCATTCTCCTGCCTCAGCCTCCCAAGCAGCTGGGACTACAGGCGCCTGCCACGTCGCCCGGCTAGTTTTTTGTATTTTTTAGTAGAGACGGGGTTTCATCATGTTAGCCAGGATGGTCTCGATCTCCTGACCTCGTGATCCGCCCGTCTCGGCCTCCCAAAGTGCTGGGATTACAGGCTTGAGCCACCGCGCCCGGCCCTTTTTTTTTTTTTTTGAGATGGAGTCTCACTCTGTCACCAGGCTGGAGCGCAGTGAGGTGATCTCAGCTCACTGCAACCTCTGCCTCATGAGTTCAGGTGATTCTCCTGCCTCAGCCTCTCGAGTAGCTGGGACTACAGGTGCCTGCCACCATCCCCAGCTAATTTTTGTATTTTTAGTAGATACGGGATTTCACCATCTTGGCCAGGATGGTCTTGATCTCTTGACCTCGTGATCTGCCCCCCTTGGCCTCCCAAAGTGCTAGGATTATAGGTGTGAGCCACCGCGCCCGGCCAACAATGACTTTTTGAATTCAAAATAGCTTATCTTTATCCCAGCTAAACTTCATGGCTTTGCATGTTTTCATCCCTGCCTAGAATGCCCTCTTACATTCCTCTGGTTTAGATAACTTCCATGCATTCTCTAAGACCCATTCCAGGTGTTGCTTCCTTCTGCCCTGAGTTAGGAGCCCTTCCCCTGTATTCTAATAGTACTCTACATGCACACCTGTACTATGGCTTTTATACCAGTGCATTTATAATCTCCTGATTACCTTGAAGACAGAGATCATCTTGTTAGTCCTTGTTTTCCCCAGTGCCTAGTACAGTGTTTGGCTCATAGATGCCTATTGAACTAACAAATGCTATTTTAGCTGAACACTATGAACTAGAGAGATCCAGAGGAGGTCAGCCAGAGCAGAGGAGAGTAATGGTGGTGATTACAAAGCATATGTATTATGTAGGCAAATATCATCTCATTTAATCCTTTCAACCATAAGTAAGTTGTATACACGTAGTCTCCTCATTATGGAGAAAGAAAGTAAACCTCAGGGAAGTTAAATGACTTGGTGACAAGGTCACCCAGCTGATAACTGATGGAATTAGAACTTGAATCCAAGGCCAGGCACAGTGGCTCACACCTGTAATCCCAGTACTTTGGGAGGCTGAAGCAGGCCGATCACCTGAGGTCGGGAGTTTGAGACCAGCCTGACCAACACAGAGAAACCCCATCTCTACTAAAAATACAAAATTAGCGGGATATAGTGGCGCAAGCCTGTAATCCCAGCTACTTGGAAGGCTGAGACAGGAGAATTGCTTGAACCCAGGAGGCAGAGGTTGTGGTGAGCTGAGATCGCGCCATTGCACTCCAACCTGGGCAACAAGAGCGAAATACCATCTCAAAAAAAAAAAAAGAAAAATAAAAAGAACTTGAATCCAGGTCTTTTCACTCCCAGTTAATTGTTATTTCTGTGTTATTTCCCTGTGTTGTTGAAGTACCCTGGAATGCTTACTTTAGAGGAGAAAAGACTCAGTGCAGACATCATAAATATTTTCATAGATTTGAAGGGATGTCACATGAGGTTCTTGAAAGGGCTTCCATTCATCCCGTTTTGCTTCTTTGAGTGAAATTAGAAAATGAATAGAAAAAAGTTTTTTGTTTGTTTGTTTTTGTTTTGTTTTGTTTTCTTAAATAAAAACTGTCCAAAATTGAGTTGGGCTTCCAAATGAGGTCCCTACCACTTGAGCTGTTAAAGCATCAGTGTATGGCCATCCATTAGTGATACAGTAGGGGAGAGTCTTTGCGTGGGAGCTTGGACCAGATGCCTTGAGATCTCTCAATGACTCTAGAATTCCTTTTGGGTTTTCCCTATACCCTGTCATGTGAACATCTACATGCCTGGCTTAACCACAGCTACCACCAAAAATGGGCATCACCTTTTTGTAGAGAAGTGGATAGTGCCAGGCATGGTGGCTCATGCCTATAGTCCCAACTTTTCGGGACACTGAGGCAGGTAGATTGCTTGAATCCAGGAGTTTGAGACCAGCCCGGGCAATATGGTAAGACCCCCGTCTCTAAAAAAAATACAAAACTTAGCTGGGTATGGTGGTGTGCAACTGTAGTCCCAGCTACTCAAGAGGCTGAGGTGGGAGGATCACTTGAGCCCAGGAGGTTGAGTCTGCAATGAGCCAAATCATGCCACTGCACTCAAGCCTGGGTGACAGAGTGAGGCCCTGTTTCAAAAAAAAAAAAAAAAAGAGGGAGAGAAGTGGATAATATCTTGCTTCTAGAAGCCGATAAAGAAAACAACTCTTCACTTTGGGAGGCCGAGACGGGCGGATCACGAGGTCAGGAGATCGAGACCATCCTGGCTAACACGGTGAAACCCCGTCTCTACTAAAAATACAAAAAAACTAGCCGGGTGAGGTGGCGGGCGCCTGTAGTCCCAGCTACTAGGGAGGCTGAGGCAGGAGAATGGCGTAAACCCGGGAGGCGGAGCTTGCAGTGAGCTGAGATCCGGCCACTGCACTCCAGTCCGGGCGACAGAGCGAGACTCCGCCTCAAAAAAAAAAAAGAAAACAACTCTGAAGTGGAAGAAAGAAAGACTGCTTCCCACCAGCAAACATATTCTTCCCGGTGATGGAACCAGGAAATCAAGATCTCTGAAATTCAAATGTGTGACCAAATGAAAATATGGGGAACAGCTGAATTAAGGAGAGGCCAGAACAGACCTCTGAGCAAGATTTCCCTTCTGCAGGCCACATCTTTCTCCTGGAGCCACTTTGGAAACGTGGCTGTGGATTCTTTCTGGGGAAAAGGAGAAGTCAGAAACCTGGAGAGTCAGAGTGGGAATCAAATTCTTAGGACACAACCCAGTTGTCAACTGTCCTTCATACTCCTCTGACAGCATGAAGTCAAAGGCTTCCAGAAGCTCAGGAGCCCTGACTGCTGAGGGCAACACTGAGCCCCTGAGAGGAATGGGTATTGAGGAACAGTGATGTCTGCACAGTGAGGATTTAATAATCCAGACGCATATTGTGCTTGCTCTTCTGTGAACTCTGACCTTCCTTTCAGGTCCCTGGACTCCATGTTCATTAAAAACTGGGATCACCAGTGACCTGGACCTTAGTGCGCTGACACTGCCTTGGTCCTTTCATTTCTGCTCTCACCCTGACGTGCTCCATGGATGCAAAACAGCTGGGGCTCAGTGGTGAGAAAATCACTGGCTGAGAAATCCATCTATAGCAGGGACCTCAGTGTGGTGCTACAGGATGGGTAAAGGACAGCTGGAAATAGGAGGTTTTGCCCTGCTGAGCAGGACAATATTGTTTTCATGGGCCACCGGGAGGCAGAGGTTAGGGCAAAGATGAAATTCTAAAATTATCTTCTCTGTAAGGGAAGAAAAATAAGGGAGAAATGGTAATCTCTCTGCCTGTAGTCAAAATAGTTTTTGGACCAACCTTTGGGTCAGGCATTCCCCTATAGTCTCCTCTTGCAGCTTTAAATTCTGTATCTGAGACTTATCTCCAAATTCTTTTTGAAAGGGTGATTTGGCTTGTGTTCACAACAGCTGCTTTTTCAAAATATAATTTTCAAGTCTTGCCCACCGGCTCTGCAGTTCTCACTCTGAACCTTCACGGAGGTATAGGACTGGAGACTTTTGACATGATTTGACATTTTCCAGGCCTTGACATTGAACAAGGACATGCAGTAGGAGAAGTGACTCTCCTGGTCCAACAGGATGTGCATACTAGGTTGGAGCAGGATGAGTCATCCATTCTGTCTGGTCCAGTTGCCTTAGTGACCACATTTGCAATGTGACCAGAGAAGCTCAATAGTACAACCTAAAATTGAAGACTTGGGTTTTTTTTTGTTTGTTTGTTTGTTTTTTTGGCATGACCTAATACTTAACAATAACCTTGATAAATGTTTGTTGAGCACACACCTGGTGCTGTACACAGTGGCAGGTGTTTACATAGCGCTTCCTTTTTGAGCCTCTTTCACAGACATCTCACTTCCTGTACACTTTTTGTATGTGTAGCCAGTGTTATAGATTTTATTTTACAGATGAAAGATCTTCATTTTACTGAGAATCAAAAGAATTAAGTGACCTGCCCAAGGTCATACATCTGATCAAAGGTGAAACACATTTTTAGACTCTAAATCCTGAATTTTCTCTCCTATAAGAAAATACCTACCCTTGTGACCAAAATAACTAGATTAAAATGGACTAGATCTGTCTAGGGCAGTTTGCATGATATAAAAATGGCCTTGATTGATAATTGTTGAAGCTGGGTGTTGTTGGGTATATGAAAGTTCATTATTTTCTTTTATTTGTGTATATGTTTGAATTTTTCTGCAATAAAATTTTTTTAAAAAAGAATAAATCTGTTTTCCGTGCTGAAATCTGCCCCTTTGAAACTTTCTTCCATAAATCCTATCACCAAGTTTTATTTTAATGGTTGAGATCTCATTGCTGACAATGATGGCCATTTACTAAGAGTTTAGTGTATCGGGTGCTCTGATAAGTGCTTTCTTTACATGTCTTAGTGTTTAACCCTCACAATGACCCTTTGACTTAGGTACTAGTATCCTCGTTCTACAGATAAGGAAACTGAAGCTCAGAGGGGTCATATAACATGCCCAAAATCACACCATTAGTAGATAGTAGAGCTGAGACTTGAACTCAGGTGTGTCTAGTCCCAAAGCAGCCCCCACTCCCTTTTTTTTTTGAGAATCTTGCTCTATCACCCAGGCTGGAGTGCAGTGGTGCAGTGGTGTGATCTTGGCTCACTGCAACCTCTGCCTCCTGGGGTCACGTGATTCTCATGTCTCAGCCTCCCAAGTAGCTGAGATTATAGGCATGTGTCACTATGCCTGCCTAATTTTTGTATTTTGGGTAGAGATGGGGTTTTGCCATGTTGGCCAGGTTGGTCTCGAACTGCTGGCCTCAAGTGATCCACCACCCTTGGCCTGCCAAAGTGCTGGGATTACAGATGTGAGCCACCGTGCCCAACCCAGAGTCTCATTTTTAACTATTTCCACTGCTTCACTTCCTTACAACCAGAGGGGAACATCTTTCTCTTGGAGGCAATACCATTTGAAATGTGCTTTCATTTGCCTATCTTACAAGAAACTTGAAACACGGAATTGGAGACATTTTCATCCCCCCTGCTGGAAAAATAGGACTTGTAAACAGAATAGCTCTTTCATTCAGCCAGGCTTGTCTGTCCCCAGCTCCCTGAGGGGATTCAAGCACTTAACTTTGTTTTGTAATCTCAGGTTGAGGAACCTGGCATCCATCTACCATCTGAACACAGGGGTCATGGTAATTTTTTCAGCCCCTGCAAGCAAAACCTCTATCAAAGGAGTGGGGGAGGCAGGTGGAATGGGGTGGGGAGAAGAGAACTGCCTTTGAAAGAATTTAGGTTCCATTTCTCTTCACGGATTTATAGAGGACCAACTTTTGGTAGGCAACCTCTTTGCTCTTAATTGGCCCTAACCTGGCCAAGGTTAAAGGACACTAAAAATTTGAGGTGGGAGCTAGGATGTCCCCACCTTAAGTCCTGCCTGATTGCAGCCAAGCCCAGCACTGGCTAGGCCTCTCTCCTCTGTAGCAGCAGCCTTCTCAAAGTAGTGGGAAGAGCCTTGGGCTGTTATCTGATGCGGTATCAAATATTTAGCTGGAGAACTTTCACAGCGCTTCAGGGACGCAGGGAACTGTTTAGATATCAGATTCTCTCCTGCCAGGTCAGGCAAACCCCCTGGTGACGAATGACTGTGTTTCCTCAAGCATCCTTCCCAGCAGTGAGCTATCTTGTGCGCCCTTTAACTCTCTGTCCAGCTGAGAGGCCCCAGGCCTGCAGAAGCTGTTCTTCTAATCCTCATCTCAGGCTCAAGCTGCTGCAGTGGGCGATGGAAGATTGTTTACAGAAGATGAGGGCTCGCTGCCTCACACCTGGTTTCTGTCTGGCCCACGCTGATGGGGATGAAGGATACTCCATTTATCTCAGCCTCTCTTCTCAGGCAGCTCCTGCTGTCATGGCAAGCTTGGGCCAGTGTTTCATTCCCTGATAAGCAGCTTTCTAAAGAGCTGGGGAGAGCCACTTATAGGCTTTACATACCTCTCTTGAGCCCCCATCCCAGTTACCAGGGGCAGCAGGGCTGGATGGGGTGAGGGCTGCTGAGGTTTTATATCAAGGGGTCAAGTGAGACTTGCTTTCCAGCTGTCTGGTGTGCAGGGTGTTTTGCTCTTTCTCTATTTACACATTTTGGAAACAGGTAGTCAAATAATCCAACTGTCCTTCTTGCCTTTGGAGAAGTAAGAGAGACGGGGTATCTGCTAGGCAGAGGGCATCAGAGACAAACCTGTTTTATAATGGAGGGGGACGGATAGACGAAGAGAAAGGCCCACTGGGACAGACGTAGCATTCTAGAAGGATGCACTTGGACGTGGAGAGTGAGGAAGCCCCTTCCCTAAAAGCCTCTAAAGATAAAGTTAATGATAACAAATTTATGGGGTGCTTACCATGTACCCAAGCCCTGTGCTAAGAACTTGATCTCAATAATCCCAAGAAATAAATACTCTTATTATATCCATTTAACAGATGAGGAAATGGAGGCTTAGAGGGATTAAGTATACAGCTTGTAAGATGACGAGCTGAAATGTAAATGTGGAATAGCCTGGCTCCGGGGCCCCAAGCCCTTAACAACTGTGCTCTAGTAGAGAGACATACCATGGGCAGCTGAGTCTGAGGGTACAGAGTTCTGTGGACTCTGGTTTGAATTTAGAGTTGCTCAGTGGATTGAGTGTCAAACTGTCCCAGCCCTTATGCAGTCTCACAACATCAAACCCTGCTACTCGCAGAGGTCCAGGATCCTGACACAGCCACTCCTCCTCTTTCTACCCCTTGAGAGGCAAGCAATTATGAACTTGAGGCAAGGAACCATTGCCCTCTGAGGGAGGCCTCTTCAATTTCTTCTAAAATTTCCTTGTTGAGTTAGCAACAATAAATGTCTTCCGTATGTCCGGCCACGCTGGGCACGGTGGCTCACGCCTGTAATCCCAGCCACTTTGGAAGGCCGAGGTGGGAGGATTGCTTGAGCCCAGGAATTCTAGACTAGCCTGGGCAACATAGTGAGACCTTGTTTCTACAAAACAAACAAACAAAACCCAAATACTTCCAGCCAAGAAACTCAAAAAGTGGCACAGCGACCCCCTTCACAGCCTTACTCTTCCTAGGTCTTTGCCAGTGCAGGCTTTGAGCCCAGCCACCTCCTGGCCAAACTGTTCACTCTCCCTCAGCCACAACTCTACCCTCCAATGTAAGGACACACTGTGGCTGGTTTCTCTCCTGAGGGAAAAGAGGGCTGTGGGGGCTTACAGAGCAGTGTGAGATCTCTCAGAAATATTGGTGCCTGCTTTTGCTTGGTGGCATCCTGGGTACTTGAACCTGGAGTGAGGCAGCAACTCTAGGGGGTCACGGATCAAGCAGATAGCAAAGGGTAAGTGTGAATTGGACCCTCAGAGAAGCTGAATTTGGAGATGGGCTTTGCGGGTTTGGGGCTGACAGCTTTTGGAGTTTTGAAGAGGCAGATTTCCATTAAACAACCATTTCTCCTTTACTTGGATAGATCCACTTGCTGCTCCCACCTTCCTAGGAAAAGTCAATAGCCCTTTGGAAATGAACTCCAATAGTAGATACAGTGGTGGTACTCTTCCAATAGAGTAGGAAGTTGATCATCTCAGTTTTTGGAGTCTACTCCA
The DNA here is from genome assembly GCF_009764315.1 of Trachypithecus francoisi. Taxonomy (NCBI): domain Eukaryota; kingdom Metazoa; phylum Chordata; class Mammalia; order Primates; family Cercopithecidae; genus Trachypithecus; species Trachypithecus francoisi. Next base: position 23,112,155 of record NW_022681466.1, on the reverse strand, counting down.
AATAGTCGAAAAATGCACTGATGCTCTAGGAAGGTGCCTCCTCCCTCCTGAGACAGGTGTCTTGAGTTGTTTGGACAAGTCACAGACCTGCCCTGAACTGAAGGAATACTGGGCCTGGCCAGAGAATGGATCTTTCCCCTCTTTCACAGGCTGGGCCTTTAAGCCCAGGCAGGCACACCCGTTGTGCTGATGATCCTGGAGAACCAGGCAAGAGAGCACGGATGGTGCAGTGTGATACATCCTGACCATCTGACTATCCTGCAGAGGGCTCTGGAACATCTTCATTTTTAAAGCTGGTTGTGATAATGAGAACGGTGTGAAGACAGACTGAAGAACTCACTTCAGGGTCCAGGAAGGACTGGTCCAGGATTCAGGAGGTGTGTGTTGTATCCTTGATGCTTTCACTGAGTGGCTGTGGGATATTAAGAAAAAGTCTTACCATCCCTGGGCCTCCCCTTCTGGAATACAGAAGTTCATCCCATTTCCCATCATTAGAATGTGATGTGGACAAAGACAAATGGCATCACTTAAAATACATGTCACCTACATTCAAGGCAAGGCGGCTTTGATAAAGATAAGTCCATGTCTCTTCTCTCCACCTCCTCCACTGAGCTGTAGACTACTCCTTTCTGGGAGCAGTCAAATCAGTTCAGAGGACCTCACTGTCTGCAGGGCAGAAAGCATTGACAGGAGGGCTTCTAGCTTCTTTCCTACAATTGCAGCTCCTATCTGACCCCTTGAGGACAGATAGTTGGAGACAAGGGGAGATTGAGGTCGGGGGAGAGAGAGGACGCTCTGTTTTACACCCTTCCAACCTGACGCCACCAGGGCTGGGATGGTGACAGGCCCTGGACTCAGTGTTCAGAGCAGCTGACTCCGTGGACAAGAAGCAGATAAACTGCACCAGGTCTCTTAATGAACCCAGCGCCAGTTTCAGATAAACTGTCGCCACTTACTCCTCCCCGCCCTCCTTCAGGAAAGACTCCGCTTTGCATCAGCCGTGGGCTTGGAGCAGAAGCTAAGATCCCAGTGCTGGCTGCTCTCCAGGGAAGTTCTGGAGGAAGCAGAGACTTAAGGGAACTCTGGTGAGAACCTTGATTCCTCTTAACTCCAGCTGAACCCAAGTTTCCAGGACCAATGACAAGCAGAAAACTCACAACTGTCTGAAAAACACAGGTAAAAACCACTAGGGCATGTTAACTTAAAAAAAACTGTTTTATTTACTTTCTTGCTTTTTACTACTCTTCTTCACTTCATATTGCCTTTGACTCACATATTCTTTCCATACACACGAGCAGATGTACATTACAAGCAGGCAAATTCTACTGAGCGAAGTGGAGAGCCCTGTCCCAGATCAACGGGACAATGGCAAAGATAAGACCAAAATCTGAGAATCCTGCCTCCCATCCAGGGATGTTTCATTATAGTATTTACCCCTCCCGTTTATCTCAATAATTGCCTTAATTTTATGTTTTGTTTTGGCCCTTGGAGGCCTGGCCACGCAGGCTCTGAGAAATGGATCATCTCTTTGCAGGCGACTGGGACAAACAGATTTAAGCTCGTTTCTTCTAGGTTGCACATTGCTGGGATAATCCCATGAGCTCATAAGAGTTATACAAATATTAACTAATTAATATTCCTATGGGTGTGAGTAAGTGGTCATTTGTATTTGGGAAGTGAAGAAACCTGTTCTGAAGGCATTTGAGAGAGAGGAAGATGTTTCAGTGCCCAGAAACAGGTTGAAGTGACCCCAAAAGTATCTTCAAACACTTGGAGAAGGCCCAGGGCAGGGGAGGATTTGCGGTTTCCACCCTCAAACATTATCTGTTCTAACAGTTTTAACATTCCCAGGGAATGTGGCAGGAGACAGTTACAGTGGGATGGATATGATCTGGCAGGATCAAAGCCTGTCTGATCTTTATCTCAGTGTTTTACATGCCGGGTAAATGTTTTTCACTGAAAGAGATAGGAAAAATTTTTGACCTAGCTGCTGTGTTTGGATAGATTGGTCTTATTCTCTAATGGTTTCACCTAAATAAGCAAATACCATGACATAAATTTCTTCTGTTGACCACACCGGCTGTTGAACACAGCTCTAGTCACTTCATGGGGCTGAATGAGTTTTAGATGTTTACTTAGCTGGTGGGCCTCATCAGCATCATCATCTTTTCCATATGACCAGTGAACAGTCCACAGCTTGCTGCTCAAAGCATGATCCACAGGCTGTCCTCAGCAGCGTTAGCCGCGAGCTTGTTAGGCCTGCACTCCAGGCTTGGTGGCTCATGCCTATAATCCTAGCACTTTGGGAGGCTGAGCGGGGAGGATCACTTGAGCCCAGGAATTCAAGACCAGCCTGGGCAACATAGCAAGACCTCATCTCTATGAATAATAATTTTAAAATATTAGCTGGATGTGGTGGCACAGGCCTATAGTCCCAGCTACTCTGGAGGCTGAAGCAGGAAGATTGTTTGAGCCTAGGAGGTTGAGGCTGCAATGAACTGTGATTGCACCACTGCACTCCAGCCTGGGCAACATAATGAGACTTTGTCTCAAAACAAACCAACAAACAAAAAAGAAGTGCAGAATCTCAGATCTACCCAGACTTACTCACAGTCTGCAATTTAACAACATCTCCCGATGATTCATACGTACATTAAAGTTTGGGAAGCACTAATCCATATTACATTATCTCACTTGATTCTTCTACCTATGAGGTAGACAGGGCAATTATTATTATTATTATTATTATTATTATTATTTTTTGAGGTGGAGTCTTGCTCTGTTGTCCAGGCTGGAATGCAATGGCATGATCTTGGCTCACTGCAACCTCCACCCGCCGGGTTCAAGCGATTCTCTTGCCTCAGCCTCCTAAGTAGCTGAGATTACAGGTGCCCACCACCATGCCCGGCTAATTTTTGTATTTTTAGTGGAGATGGGGTTTCACCACGTTGGCCAGGCTGTTCTCAAACTCCTGACCTCAAGTGATCTGGACAGGGCAAGTATTTTCATTCCAAATTCATATCATTGGAAACCGAGGCTCAGAGGTCAGGCTACTTGCCCATGCTCACACAACTAAATGGAGAGGTTGGAATCTGAGCCCAGCTCTTTTGACTCCAGATGCCAAGCTCTGCCTACTATGCCATGATTCAGAAGTGGAGACAAAGTAGCTGACCCGATGCAAATGTGTTATCCTGTGACATGACCCCTTCGTGCGGCTGATTGTGTTTCTCACCTGAAGTAGTGTAAGAAGCTTTCTGAAAGAGGATAAGCTATAATGTGATGAGTTCAGTTCTCCCTTCAGTCCTTTTTTTTTCCCCAGCCACCTAACAGCATCTCTAACCCTGGCCAAATACTACACAGGCACAGGCTGTTAGCAATAATTGCCAGCACCTGTCACAGTGCTTGGCATTTAGTAGGCACTCAACAAATGTTTGTTGAGCCAAATACAATTACCTAGCATTAGCAAAAGCTCTCAGTCTGATTACCAAGGCACGCTGGTAAAGAAGGGTTCTGGGTCTTCATGACTTCTCTCTCTAGTCCTGGAGAAACATTCAAATGACAGGTCCTCCAGACAAGAATTAGTGACACCATCTTTTTAACTCAAAGGACAGATTTTCAAAACAAATTATATTGTCTGTTTGTCTCTGTATCCCGAGCAGGACTCAAGCCAGGAGCGGCAAAAGCCTGAAGTTGATGAGTGTGGAATTTACATGCTTACACTAGAAAACAGGCTCTGCTGCATTTTCTTTGACTGGAAGCATGGAGTGTGGGGAAAGTCAAGCGCGTTGACTGGACCCAGTTTGGAGCCAGGGGTCAGCAGAAGGAGATTGTTGGGCGGCAATAACTAGGACTGCCTGCTAACATCCGCTAATGTTTGGGGCTTTCGCTGAGATTGTTGATGGGAAAAACCTGAAGTTAACCAGGCAGGGGATCTCAGTGCATCAAACAGACACAGGGCTGAGTGGGAAATGCCTAGTTTTCTTTGCTCCCTTCCCCAAGAGGGCAGAAATGAAGCAAAGTTCTGAGGAGAGTTGAATTATTATGCTGCAAGAAGTTTTCTGAAGATCTGGGTTATGAACATGGATCCCATTAGCAAATGTGACAGCTATCCACTCCTCCTTGCATTTTAGCATCTCAAGCCAAAATACAAATGAAAGGAATACACTGTATCTCAGAGGAAGCTATCAATCCTTACCCTCCCTGAGTAGGCACAATCTGAGGGTTCTTCTACCCGGGTTGGGCTGGTTTTGCTGCTTTACACACATACTTTCATCCAACACTCTTTGTGTCTGGTGAAGTCTGTGAGCCATCAGACAGAGAAGTCTATAATTTTACCTCCCTTTGTGTGCATCAGATCCTAAGCTGCTGAGTGAGGGATGCCTACATGCAACAAGACACAATGTGGCTTTTGATCATATGAAGATTGGAGAGGCTTGGTTCATCCTTGTCCAACTTCTTTAGAAATCAGCACAAGGACTTTTTTCCTTCTATATAATGATCTGGATAGGCAGTGATAATATAATATAATATGGTATAATATAATATAATATAAATGACCTTTTTCCTTCTATATAATGATCTGGGTAGGCAGGGATTCAGATCTTCTGGTGCGGGTGGGAGAAAGCCCTCCCTTTGCCTTCACTCTGCTCAACTTGTTTTGGCTAGGAAATCTAGCCTTGGGATTTTCTAAGAGTTAGGTCAGAAAGGAAGAGAGTACTAGGCTGGGAGTGGTGGCTTACATCTGAGACATACTAGGCAGGGAGTGGTGGCTCATGCCTGTAATCCAAGCACTTTGGGAAGCTGAGACAGGAGGATCACTTGAGCCCAGGAGTTTGAGACCAACCTGGGTAGCATAGTGAGACCCTGACTCGTTTATTTAACTTTTTTTTTTTAATTAAAATAAAATAAGAGAGTACCAGCTTCAGGGTGTATCTATTAGATATGTCAGTTTCCAGGGGTTGTTTGCAGGGATGTATAACCCCATTCCTATTCCCTTTAATTCAGCTGGTTTGTTTGTCTCATAGCCTTGTTGGGGGCAGGTAGGTTTCTTTCCTGTCCTACTATTCCTCCCACTCAGATCTTCTACTCCAAGCTATTTTCTGGTTCATTCATTCATCCAACACATATGGGACACCAATAGTGTGCAAACCACCATGTAGGCATGGGAGAGAACTGACCGCTTCCTCCTTGGCACCGCAGTGTTCCCTATGCAGACTTCTGTCACAAAACTAACAGCATTTTATTGCATTTATTTGATATGTCTTCATATATCTCCCTTTAAAAGACAATACACAGCTTGAGGGAAGGAATCATACTAGTATTTGTTTTCATCCTAAGCGTCTAGCCAGGGTCTGGCATGTGGGAAATATTTAGTATATGTTGACTAAATGGAATGAACATGGAAGGTTGAGAGGACAAGGACGAATTAATCAGAGAGATCCACGTTTTGGAAAGAAAATAGATCTAAGTTCTTCTTGTGAGTATCTTGGGCTTAGAGAAAACTTTTCCCAATAATCCTGGGTTTGGAAATTTGACCTCTTCAACCTTGACATTGCTACAGCCTCAGCATGGTTGCTGTGCTGTTAATAGTGTCACAAAGATATTTGACAGGACTGAGAACAGCTGATATGTCATCATTTTGAGCACCACATAGGGCATTTATCAGTGACAAAACATTGCTTAGAAACTGTTGCAGCAATGCGTTTTGTTAGTTGATTTGTAAAATTATTAATATACCTAACTGTTATATTTTTGTGTGCATTTAAAAAACACTTTATTAAGGTATAATTGACACACAAAAAGCTGAACGCATTTAATGTGTACAACTTGATTAGTTGTATCTTTGTGAAGCCTTCATCACAATCAATGCCATAAACATATCCACACCTGCAAAATTTGTGTGCATTCTTGAACAGAGCCATCCAATGTTCAAAGTGAAAATACTGTAGAAGGGAGTTTGCCCCTTTCTTTTTACAAATAAGGAGTGGGAGTTCCAGAGACTGAGCAAGGATGTATTACCAGCTAATGGAAGAGCTGGGATTAGAATCAAGGCCTCCCAATTCACAATAAAGGCTTAGAAACCATGGAGAAGATGGCAGTGGCTGTGTAAGAGTTATTTATCTCTTATTCAGGGGACTTGAGCATTTTTTCCTAGTTCCTATACACAGAGGCATTCCTTTCTCTTTCTCTCTCTCTTTTTCCTTCTTTCCTTCCTTCATTTATTTCTATTGCTAACATTTACAGCATGAAACACTTATGGTACAAAAGGAAAGAGTTTATACACATTCTCTCACTTAATCTTTTTTTTTTGAGATGGAGTTTCACTCTTGTTGCCCAGGCTGAAGCTCAATGGCACCATCTCGGCTCACTGCAACCTCCACCTCCCGGGTTCAAGCGATTCTCCTGCCTCAGCCTCCTGAGTAGCTGGCATTACAGGTGCCTGCCACCATGCCTGGCTAAATTTTGTATTTTTAGTAGAGACAGGGTTTCGCCAAGTTGGCTGGGCTGGTCTCGAACTCCTGACCTCAGGTGATCCACCCACCTCAGCCTCACAAAGTGCTGGTATTACAGGCATGAGCCACCATGCCCGGCTCTCTCATTTAATCTTTACTACAACCCTATGAAATAAACATAATAATAACAACAACAACAACAGTTATTATTCCCATTTTACAGAAGAGGTACAAGGAAGTTAAACAACTTGCCCAAGATCCCAAAATCAGTAAATGGCAGGGTTGGAATTCAAACCCAAATATGTCTCACTGCAGAGTCCACACTCTTAACCACGGCTCTATAATTTTTGTTTCTTTGTTTCTTTCTTTGTTTTTAACACCATTACTCAGACTTCAGCAATGCCCCACTATAGAGAACTGGGCTCACTTGCGGACAGAGGAATCACCCTTGCTAAGTAGGTACCAGACTCCATCCTATTTCGTATACATCTCCACTATAGCTGTTTGTAATTATTTGTTTTATTCCCATCTCTTACATGAGAGTAGAAGCTGAAGAAACTGTGTCTTTCAAATTAGTCTGGCGTGGTGGCGGCCGCCTGTAGTCCCAGCTACTCGGGAGGCTGAGGCAGGAGAATGGCGTGAACCCAAGAGACGGAGCTTGCAGTGAGCCGAGATCGCCCCACTGCACTCCAGCCTGGGCGACAGAGCGAGACTCTGTCCCCCACCCCCAAAACAAAACAAAACAAGACAAAACTGTGTCTTTCATCATTGTATTTTCAACACCCAGCACAGAGAAGGTGTGTCATACGTGCTGAATAAATGAAGAGATGAATGAAACCCTGACACAGCTCCCAGCGTTGTCCAACACTAACAGAACGACTCAGAGCCTCTGAATTGGAGACTTGATCCACTACATCTGTTCTCTCGGCTTGGTTTCCTTGTGGGAGAAAGAACAACTTCTTTCATGCCCTACCAAATACAAATGTCAATAGATAATCTTCCAATCTCTGAAACCAGAATTTGGCCTATGTACTCCTTTGCTGGGTGCATTTTGGCCTACAGGCATGGCATGGGCAGTGAGGATCATAGCCATAGAACCCAGGGGCCATGGTGCCTGACGTATCAGTATGCACACATTCGATGTGGGAAGATGGCTCTGCTCTCTGGGGGTAATGCAGAGCCCTTGGGGAGGTCTCTGCATGGGGAAAAGAGCGGTGGTGGTGTGGTGCCCCTCCCCATTTCAGCAGTACTTTGATGTCTGAAGCCAGGAATCAGTCTCCTTGGTGGCTTGGCTGGACCTTCCCAAACCATGAATGACCTAACCTGGCATCATGGGCCTCATAAGAAAATTATAAGGCTTATTGGCTGCTGAAGGCTAACTTGTTTTTGTTTGTTTTTTGTTTTGTTTTGTTTTGTTTTGAGATGGAGTCTCACCCTGTGGCCCAGGCTGGAGTGCAATGGCATGATCACGGCTCACTGCAACCTCTGCCTCCCAGGTTCGAGCGATTCACCTGCCTCAGCCTCCTGGGTAGCTGAGATTACAGGTGCGTGCCACCATGCCCAGCTAATCGGGTGCGAGTGGCTCACGCCTGTAATCCCAACACTTTGGGAGGCCAAGGCAGGTGGATCACAAGGTCAGGAGTTCAAGACCAGCCTGGCTAACATGGTGAAACCCCGTCTCTACTAAGGAGGCTAACTTGTTATTTTTACACAAGACTAATTTCCCCAAATCCAGTTTCCTTTTACACAAGACTAATTTCCTTCTCCCAGTTTCTAAACTGGGAGAAGGGTCCGTGGCACTGGCCCTGATGTCTGACATGAGCCCCTGCGGTGCCCACTCTGATTCAAAACCTCTGTGAGGGAAGGCGCTGGTCCGGGGACCATATTCAGGTCCCTGTAGGGCTAATCACCTCTGCATTGGGTCTGTTTAGATGCTCCTAGTCAAAGTCTGATAAGCCGAACGCTGGACTCCCCACACCCAGCTCCCTTTTCCTGCGAAGGGAACTGATCAGACCCAGGCCTGTCTAGGCAGGGTGGGTTGCCATCCAGGTCTTCGCCCTTTCTAATGACATGAGAGTGCCAAACTCCCACTGGGAGACAGGCCTACTGTCCACAACCCTCTCCAAGAATGCACTCTCCCATGGGAAAGGGCATGCGCCCTTCCACCCTGAGCCCCCAGGAGAGGCGCAGACAGTCACAGGAGGGTAAAGAAGGGTCCTCATACTATAAATATTTCTCAAACGTCTCCTGTAAATCTCCAGATGTGTCATCAGGGCACAGGGAAGAGATCTTGAATTAGAGCCAATTAGAGACCGTATTCTCCCAGAGGAGGGCAAGCCTGCCCGTCAACCGAGCCCCACTTGGCCGCCAGGACCACCTCGGGAGGAAGCGTCTCCTGACAGCTTTCCTGGCGACTGCCCCGTACCCTTCCGGGGCGCTGCGAGCTCTGGGAAGCACAGACACCATTTCCCCTTTGCCCTCCTGCCCTTTGTGGTGACAGCTCCCGGAGTAGTCCCCGGGTGTGCCCTCTTCCGAGGTGAGTGGGGGGACAGGGAGCTCGCGGAGGGAGAACCGAGACGTGGCAGCAGCAAACTGCCCGGGCGGATGGGTGATTTATGAAGTGCTGAAAAGCATCTTCGAAGCTGTCATTTATCTTACAGCTCTCAGCCTAAATAAACATTGAATCCGCCTAATTATAGTTACAGTGGAAACACAACACCCGAACCTCCTCGCCAGCTCTGCCGGCCCGGCTCCGGCGCGGCTCCACCCTAGGCCTGGCTCCCGCGTCGGCCCACAGCTGCACCCTAGTGGCGGCCTCTGCGCCCGCGGCTCCCGCATTCCCGCGCGCCTCTCCGGGCGCCCCTTCGTCCCTTCTCCCCTCTCCCTCTCACTGTCCCACGCAGGTACAGTCCTGAAAACAATTTCGGTCAAGAACAGAGGCACTATCTCCATCCTGCTGGGAAACTGCACCTGAGGCATTCCTCCAGCTGCGGTAGGGGCTGGGGCTGGAGAGGACCCTTGGCCTGGATGCTCCCACTCTTTCCCAGTCCTGGGATTCCTTGGGGTGTGGTCAGCTGGTCTAGCCTGGCCCAAGGGTCTACTGTAAGGGCAAGGGAAGTCTCTCTTTGCCAGATCAGGAAAAGCAGTGGGGATGAGGGGTGGGACTGGGGGATGGGGGTTGGTGGTTAGAATCACTTAGGGTAGAGAAAGGAGGACATCCTTTTTGTTCCCTGGTGATTTTGTGTCCTCCCAAGGAGAGAGGAAAGGTTCCTCCTGTTTGATGGTCCTTCCTTTCTCTATTTCTGTTCCTGGCTCTGAACTTGGAACATCCTTTCCTCTTTGACATATGGGAGGCATCCTGTCTTTAGAGATTCCTCTAACCTGGACTTCAAAGTGAGACAGGAGTTGGGCAGGACTTGTTTTGCAAGGTACAGGTCACAAAGACCCATCTGATAAAATGAGGTGTAAAAAAGCTGGCCAAAGCCTACCAAAACCAATATGGTGACAAAAGTGAACTCCAATTATCCTCACTGCTCATTATACATTAATTATAATATATTAGCATGCTAAAAAACACTCTACTAGTGCCATGACAGTTTACAAACACTATGACAATGTCCAGAAATTACTCTATATTGTCTGAAAGAGGAAGGAACGCTCACTTCCGGGAATTTCCCCACCTCTTTCCTGGAAAATTCATATGACCAATAATTAACCATAAAAATAGCCAACCAGCAGCACTTGGAGCTGCTCTGCCTATGGAGTAGCCACCCTTTTATTCCTTCACTTTTTTTTTTTTTTTTGAAACAGAGTCTTGCTGTGTCGCCCAGGCTGGAGTGCAGTGGCGTGATCTGGGCTCACTGCAACCTCTGCCTCCTGAGTTTAATCAATTCTGCCTCAGCCTCCCGAGTAGCTGTGATTACAGACACCCACCACCACACCCAGCTAATTTTTGTACTTCTAGTAGAGATGGGATTTCACTATGCTGGCCAGGCTGGTCTAGAACTCCTGACTTCAAGTGATCCATCCGCCTGCCTCGGCCTCCCAAAGTGCTGGGGTTACACGTATGAGCCACCACACCTGGCCTATTCTTTTACTTTCTTTTTTTTTCTTTTTCTTTTTTTTTTTTTTTTTTTTTTGAGACGGAGTCTCACTCTGTCGCCCAGGCTGGAGTGCAGTGGCCGGATCTCAGCTCACTGCAAGCTCTGCCTCCCGGGTCCACGCCATTCTCCTGCCTCAGCCTCCCGGGTAGCTGGGACTACAGGTGCCGCCACCTAACCCGGCTAGTTTTTTGTAGTTTTTAGTAGAGACGGGGTTTCACCGTGTTAGCCAGGATGGTCTTGATCTCCTGACCTCGTGATCCACCCGTCTCGGCCTCCCAAAGTGCTGGGATTACAGGCTTGAGCCACCACGCTCGGCCTTCTTTTACTTTCTTAATGAACTTTCTTTCACTTCACTGTGTTGGCTCACTCTTGAAGTCCTTCCTGCATGAAGTTAAGAACCCACGTGAACCCCAATTTCCCAAATTTGGGGTTCCAAAATTGGGGTTTATCCTGTGCCAAAGCAGAGGCAGATGCTTCAGAAGCAATCTGACTTTGATACCCCAGAGTGGTTCTGAATGAAGCCATCATCCACTGGGGCTCCCTCTCTAAGTTAGTCTTTGTCCTTGAGGAGGTAGAGCTTAGGGCTTAGGGCGAGGGCTGGATTTGACACAGCATCCAGTTATTCTAACAACCATGGGACTCAGCCTTGTGCCTGATGGAATCATAGTCCCTGCAACTCTGCAGAAACCAGTTTCCTAAAAATGAGAATTTCAGAGTCCAAGGGGTTGCATCAACAGGGGCAGATCTAGATTTCATCCACATGGTATTAACTTACATGCTAGCATATAAATTACACTAGGCATATAACTCACCCCTAATTTATTGCTGTCTTTTTGGGTGTGCAGGGTCTTGTTCTTACAGACAAATTTAGAGATCTAATAACAAAGTAAAGAAGGAATCCTCAATGGCAGGTGTAATCTGAGTAGCCTCCTGGAGGATGTGGTTTGGAAGAGTATAAATAAAAAAGGGACTACCACCTACAAGTTGAATAGGAATGAAGAGGAGACCTTGTGGAAAGAGAAACTGGAAGTGAGCACATAAGAAAGGACAGAAGAGGAAATAACTCTCCCTGCTCATTAAGAGCCCGGGCTGGGAATTCTTAATCCTGATTTTACTTCCGCACTCACCCCTGACTTGCTCTATCAAAGAGTTATGGAATGTAGTCCTGCTTCTGTTCCAGCATTGACACCAAGCCAGAGCAACCGAGGCTGTGAACCCACATAACTGCGAGGGACTTGGGTAGCTGGGTTCAGGCGAGAGGCTCTGGGTTTGAGCTTTTCCATGACACCAGCAGCCTCCCTGCTAGTCTATGGGTCCCTTCCCTCTCCAAAGAGCAGGATTTGCCCACCCAAATCTAGTCTACTCAGCCTAGTCTCTGAATTCTATCCCAAGGAGAAAGGCAGGGCCTTTTCTATAGTATACATCAGAGTGTAACAAAAGAGAGGTTTTTTTGTTTTGTTTTGCTTTTTTTTTTTCACTAGTTACACTACTGCTTATCCACTACAGTAAGATAAAAATACCTGTTCCCTGCCTGGCTCCCAGAGCACCAATTCAAATGAATGAGGATGTAAAAGCTCATGGTAAGAAAATCTCTCCCTAGGTAGTTCCAGATGAAAGAACAGCTCTTTAGCACTTCTAGTGAGTTAGACAATGAGGGCTCTCCTTATAGCCGGCTGGGGTAATCTCTGCATTTTTTTTTCTTTTAAATAAAAGAGAGGCATGAAGCCTCAGTACAGTTGAGTGACTTTCCAGAAGTCACATAGTAAATCACTCTTGAAGACTTGATCCTTTGTTTATTGGATCACAAATGCATTTTAAGAATATTTGGTTTGCATTCACTCTTTGAAGGCCAAGGCAGAAGAAAAGCATATTTTAAAATGACATGCCTACAGGTAGATGAGAAAATACTTTTTTTTTTTTTTTTTTTTTTGAGACAGAGTTTCGCTCTTGTTGCCCAAGCTGGAGTGCAGTGGCATGATCTCAATTCACTGCAACCTCCACCTCCCGGGTTTAAGCGATTCTCTTGTCTCAGATTCCTGAGTAGCTGGGATTATAGGAGCCCGCCACTATGCCCAGCTAATTTTTGGTATTTTTAGTAGAAAAGGGGTTTCACCATGTTGACCAGGCTGGCCTCAAACTCCTGACCTCAGGTGATCCGCCCGCCTTAGCCTCCCAAAGTGCTGGGATTACAGGTGTGAGCCACTGCACATGGCTGAGAAAATACATTTTTAATAGAAAGGTGAAAACTCCCCTGATTTCTGCTTTGCTGAGTCTCTTTAGGTTTTGTGGGTCTTTCTGCCTTTCCAATGTTCTCCCCTTGCACATTGATTCTCCTTTTTCTTCCCTCCTGTTTCTTAGCAGTCCAGTCAGCAGTTTTGTCCCCAGGATGCTTTTTTTTTTTTTTTTTTTTTTTTTTTTTTTTGCTGCCAGCCGACAGGGCCTCCCCACCCTCCTGACTTCCTCAGTTGATCCTGTGCAGAAGTCGATAGCTTATCTCCACGCAGCAACCAGAAAGTGAGACAGTGAGAGCAGAAGCCAGCAACCCTGAGCATCTTGGGAAATGGCCTGCTGTTGTGAGCAGCTCTGTCCCCTACCCACCCCCACCCCCAAGTAAAGATCACCCACAGATACATTTCGCCTGTCTCTCTGGTCTGTGATCCTACAATCAGAGGGGTCACTGGATTGGCAGAGAAAAAAGAAAAGGTGCTGTATAGCTGGGGGTGCACCACATCCCCTTGTCTTTCTAATGTCTATCTCAAAGGGAGTTCAAGTGCTGGTTTTGTCTCTGATGTGCTGTGCAATATCAGAAAGGTCACTCAGTCTCTGAAACTCCAATATCAGTAGGCAGGTAGGCTCCAACCATAGTGGCCTTTATGTATTTGAACCCAGGTTCAGAGCCCTAGCATGTCCTAAGGAATGGAAAGTAATTGCTGTTTCCAGTAACTTCTGATGGGGCATTCCCTTACCCCCAGCACTTCCCTCTTCTGTCACTCTGTTCTGCACTCCAGTGGTTAGACAAGGGCATTTTGTCCCTGGCAAGGATTTTCTCACCTGGAGTCCTCCCGGGTTCAATTTTGAGAACCCCTGGGAGTTGGAAGTACATTTTTCATCAATTCTTTTTTTTTTTTTTTTTGAGATGGAGTCTCGCTCTGTCACCCGGGCTGCAGTGCAGTGGCACGATCTCGGCTCACTGCAGCCTCTGCCTCCTGGTTCAAATGATTCTTCTGCCTCAACCTCCCGAGTAGCTGGGATTACAGGTGCACGCCACCATGCCTGGCTAATTTTTTTGTATTTTTAGTAGAGACGGAGTTTCATCATATTGCCCAGATTGGTCTCAAACTCCTGACCTCAAGTGATCCACCCACCTTGGCCTCCCAAAGTGCTGGGGTTACAGGTGTGAGCCACCACGCCCAGCCCAATTCTTAATCTAATAAATATTCAACTTCTCTGCCAGAAAAATATCTTCCATTCCCACGGGCAATAAAAAGTAGAGAAATCCCTTCTCGTTTTGCTTCAGTCTAAGTCAGTAGTTCTCAGCTGGGAGTGATTTTGTGCCTCTTCATTCCCCCCAAACACAGGGACATCTGTTGTTATCTGGAGGCATTTTTGGTTGTCACAACTGGGAGGGGGTTGCTCTGGGCATCTAGTGGGTAGAGACCAGGGATGTCCCTGAACATCTTACAATGCACAAGTCAGCTCCCCACATCAGAGAATGATCTGGCCCAGAATGTCAATAATTCTGAGGTTGAGAAACCCTGGTCTAAGTCATCATTAAGCAAGGTCCTTGATGGAGTTTTGGGAGCTCACAGAATGTGGAGGTGGCATGGGCATGCCCTCACAATGCTCCTGTATAATCTGGGTTAGGAGGCATCTTGTCTGATAAGAGAGATACAGTTCTTAACTTTGTGCTTGGGCAGTTCACAGTCTAAAGAGAATTGTATGGAAACATGATGCACTTAACCAATATTTATCCATTTATCATGTATTAATTGAGCTCCTACTGCATTCCAGGTTCTAGGTATGGCACTAAGGATGCCCTAAATGAGTTCCCACTCCATGCACCTGGGAGAGAGTTTTCCTCCCCCTCAGTCCTGTTCCCATTTACCACAGTGGGCAAGTTTTGGCCAATATACTTGTGGGTGGGAAGGAAGGATATTCCAGAAGAATAAAAGTAGTATAAAGAGATGCTAGAGAGCTGAGTACTTACAACACAGGGTGTATTATGAATGGCGCTTAGAAAAGTAGAAGCCAAACTTGTGGGAAAGGAAAAAAAAAAAAGACCCGAGCTTCATTGTAAGAACAGGCATGCCTCCTGGAGTCAAGAAGGCAGCCCAACACTGGAGGTTCTGCTGAGACTTGTGACAGGTAACTGCGGTGAGACCTGGGTCAGGTAATTGGAATTCTCTCAGTTGCATGGACTAACAGGATTTAACATGGACAGCCCTGCTCTTCAACATGCCTTGGAGCTCACAGCAAGTGTTCTCTGAACACGGCAGAAAGAGAGAAAGCTTAGCAAGCCCAGTGCAGACTGAAGTGCTCGGTTACTCTCATACGGAGATCTTCCTTCTTTGTATCCCTTGCACAGTGGAATTTGCCATGAATAATGGAAAAGGAGGATCCCTGGAAAGTTGGGAGTAGGTCAATACTTGATTCTGAATTGTCCTTCAGGAACTTCAGGGACATGAGCAAATTCCTTTTCTCATGAAGTAGGATGCAGAAGAAATAGGTCTTATATAGGATTATTACATGCATTCATTTGACATTTATTAAACACCCACAATGTGCAGGAATTATTCTATGAACTTCATAGTTTTTGTTTTGTTTTTCTTTAAGATGGATTCTCGCTCTTGTCTCCCAGACTGGAGTGCAATGGCACGATCTCGGCTCACTGCAACCTCCGCCTCCCAGGTTCAAGTGATTCTCCTGCCTCAGCTTTCCGAGTAGCTGGGATTACAGGCACCTGCCACCACGCCCAGCTAATTTTTGTATTTTTAGTAGAGACAGGTTTCACCATGTTGGCCAGGCCTCAACTCCTGACCTTAGGTGATCCACCTGCCTTGGCCTCCCAAAGTACTGGGATTACAGGTGTGAGCCACTGTGCCCGGCCATACTTCAAAGTTACAAGGATATGTTTGTTCATTATTCATTCATTCACTAACAGTCATATATTGAACTCCTCCTGTATGTCTGGCACCATGCTAAATGCTTAGATACCAAAATGAAACAGTCTCCCTCTTCAAGAGTTCATAGGAAACAACCAGTTCTTAAATTTCAACCATTTACCAGGCATTGAGCCAAGAGCTTTATGCACATGATTTCTTTAATACTCACAATAACCTCAAGTCTATTTTATAGATGAGGAAAATAAAAGCCCAATAAGTTTCAGCCAACGTTATGGTTATTCTTCCAAAAATTGATAATAGAACTACCATAGGATCCATCAATTCTACTTCTGAATATATATCCAAAAGAATTGAGGAAGTCAGGGTCTCAGAAAGACATCTGTACATACAAGTTCATAGCAGCATTATTCACAATGACCAAAAAGTGGAAGCAACCGAAATGTCCATCTGTGGATAAATAGATAACAAAATGTGGTATATCCATACAATGGAATATTATTCAGCCTTGAAAAGGAAAGAAATTTTGATATATGCTACAACATGAATGAATCTTGAGGACATTATGCTAAGTGAAATAAGTGATTCACAAAAGGACAAATACTGTGTGGTTCCACTCATGAGTAGTCAAATTCACGGTGATGGAAAGTAAAATGGTGGTTGTCAGGGACTGAAAGGGAATGGATAATGAGGAACCATTGTTTAATGGGTACAGCTTCAGTTGTTCAAGATGAAAAAAGGTATGGAGACTGGTTGCAGTATAATGTAAATATGCTTAACACTGCTGAACTGTACACTTAAAAATCATAAAGAAGGTGAATTTTACGTTGTGCGTATTTTACCACCATTTTTTTTTTTTTTTTTTAAAGTTTAAGCCATGTTACCCAGGTCTGATTCTAAGATCCCATTAGTTTCTTTCATCACAAAACAACTATAAGATAAGGGGAATGTGATGTTAGAAGTATAAGCAAGGAATAATTTACTAATGTGTTATCCTTTGCATCCTAAGATAACAGCATTACTAGTTCTCTTTGGGCAACTGTGGCTACAAAGAGAGGCAAAAGCCAATAGCCCCTAAGTCAAGATTTAACACAGTTCACTGAGCCTGATGGAGTTGGAGATTCAGACTTGTCCTCACTCAGTCTTTGTTCAGGAAGATCTTCACCCCATCTCCCTTCTCACTCACATTCCTTTTTTGTCCACTCAAGTGACCTCTGCAACTGCTCACAGCCAAGAACTGAGATTCACTCAGGATGGAAACAAATATTCTGAAGGCAGAAAGTGCGAGCCCCCATCAAATTTTGAAGGAGGCCAAGTTTATCTTTCAGGCCTTGGGCTTTCATTTTCTGCAACTGGCACCTGGCTAAGAGTCGGGACACTTGAGTTCTAGCATCCTAAGCCATACTAACTTGCTGTATGATGCTGTGAAAGATGCTCCTCTCTGGGCTTTGGTTTCCTCATCTGCAACAGGAGGGGTCTGGCTCATGATCACTGAAGCTTCCCCTCCAGCGCTAACCTTGTAGGAGTTTTGAACCATTTGGCCCCTTAACTCCATTCCCTCACCAGGCTCTCTCAGAAAAACTAAATTTCTCTTTCAGCAAAACTGCTGTGGACAGGGTCTGATAAATTCATTCCCACAGAGGCACATTCTCTCCCACGGTATTTGCATTTCCATTTGGATCCAGATGAAAGGGAATAAGACTCTCACTTAGGAATGTCTTTTGATTCAATGAGCAATGGGTGTTTTGAAGGGGCAGGGTGGAGGTGGGGAGAGGGACTCACCCCAAGCTGCCAACTAGTGAAGCAAGCCCTGGGCCAGGACTCAGCCCTCAGGTGGAGATCTTGGTGTATCTCTCCAAGCATGCCCTTTTTGTACTGGCCCAGGTGTGAACCCACCATGCAGCCTCCTCTTTTTTCAGGGGCTCTGCAGGGATGCTGGCAGCCTCTCTGTCCCTGGAGAAGAGAGTTCCAGCTCAGATACCAATGAAGTCATCGAGATCTGTGGTCTGAGCTGGAATCCAGAATCTGGCAGGAGGGCCCATGCAGCAGCTGTTTGTGGTTTCTCTTTTCCTCTGAAGGAAAGTCTGAGCAGATGATGGCCTAGGTGCTGCCTGTTTCCATGTGAGAGAGGAGCAGGATGTGGCTGCGGATCAGTGGAACAGGAGGGGCATTGGCAAGCAGAGTCTGGGTGATACACAGGTTACTTATTTCATGAGATGAAAGATCCCAACCTCTCCTAGAGAACTTCCTCAAATCTGCTTTTGTTCTCGGGCAACCTCATTTCTTCCCTAATATTTATTCATGAGGATTTTTGTTTTCAGAGACTTCGAGGAGCAGCTGCTTTGGGTCTGAGGGAATTCATTCCACCGCGAAGACAGCTTTTCATCTTCGGCACAGCTAGGCTCCTCATCAAGAAACATCAGCTCCTCGGAGGGATGGGCCTCCAATTCCAGTGGGATGAGTGTGCCGTTGTGGAGAACTCCCAGCATCCCAGCTCCTGGCCCAGCATCCCCAGGGCCTGGGGACAGGGCAGAGAAGGGTAGGGAAGGGGCAGCTTCCAGAACACAGGGAAGGTCATGTGACAGGTCAGACATACCTGCCTGAGGACCTCTTGGAGCCTTGTTGGCCCGCAAAACACTAAGTGGAGGCTCCAAGAGCTACGAGTTCCAGACTGCCATAATCTTTTCGAAGTTCGTGTCTAATTGGAGAAACCAGGGACTTTTCCCACCGGAATGCAAATCCAATGAAACAAAAACTTAAGTGCCCCGGGGGAGGGCCAGGCTGGTTCAGATGTGCAGAGGGAGGACAGAATTAGAAAAAGGTGTGCACAGGCTGGTTTTGATTGGGGACATCAAGAATTTTAGAATATCAAAGTTGAGACAGAATTTGAGTTCTGGCTCAACCCTCCTATTTTCCAGATGCAGAAATTGTGGGAAGTGATTTGTCCAAAGTCTGCATCAAAGAGGAGATTCACATAGACATGTTCTGACCCCAGTCCAGGGTTTTTTTTCTCTACATTTGATCTCTAAATGTCTGGTTTGCCCAACATTATAGGGCTCCAAGATTCACTACCCCTCTGACTTCCCAACCAGCCCTACCTCATGCACATCTTTTTGTGCTGGGTTTCTACTCATCCCTCCCACTCTCTGTTCACCACTGTTTTGTTTTGTTTTGTTTTGGTTTGGTTTGGTTTGGTTTTGAGACAGAGTCTCACTGTTGCCCAGGCTAGAGTACAGTGGCACAATCTCCACTCACTACAACCTCCACCTCCTGGGCTCAAGTGATCCTCATGACTCGGCCTCCTGAGTAGCTGGGATTACAGGCGCATGCCACCATGCTTGTCTAATTTTTTTGTATTTTTAGTAGAGATGAGGTTTCTCCATGTTGCCTAGGCTGGTCTGGAACTCCCAGCCTCCAGTGATCCGCCCACCTCGATCTCCCAAAGTGCTGAGATTACAGGCTGAGGCACCACGGCCCAGTCCACTGCTCTTTTTAAATGCCCATCTGAGCAAACCCTGCTTTGTCACTGGCCACTGTAATGCTCATAGGGTTGTGAATGTAAAGCTCCAGCTTCCATGTAAGTAAGAAACATCCTGAAAATGTTTTTGCCCAAAAAAGGGGGCACTGACCTTCTATAAGGAAAGATGCAGGGAAAACAGGACTGAGCTTAGGTTCTTCCTGAGGCTCTAGACTGGTTTCTGTTATCGTCTGCTGTCAGCACTTCAACCTGACACTTGGTTCCATCCTCCAGGGTTTTCACCTGGTCTTGACTGCCTGGTCATCTCTCTCCACCTCCCACTCATTCAAGAACTGGAGCTTCAAAAAGTGTTTGTCATTGAGCACTTGGGTATATGTATTAATCCTCCTCCTTCCGCTCTTGTCACTGGCTTTGCTTCCCCTTCTCAAACCCTGGACACAGCCCTGATGTCATTTTAAATTTTTTAAAAAATTTGAGAATTCTTGGATAACTGCACTTGGGGGATATGAGAGATGATAGTAATTGGGATCGTAAGCGTGGTAAAAGAGTGGAAGATAGACTATGAATCAAGCTTTCTGTTTAGGCTCTCCTGCTACCTTGCTGTGTGGTCTTGGGCAAAGCCTTTAATGTATCTGTGCTTCAGTGTCCTATTTTTCAGGTGAGGATAATACTGCCTGATGCACTGACCTTTGAGATATATTGAAAATCAAATGGGCCGGACATGGTACTACAAATCTTTAGTCTCAGCTACTTGGGAAGCTGCAGCAAGAGGTTGTTTGAACCCAGGGGTTCAAGACTGCAGTGCACTATGATGACACCTGTGAATAGCAACTGCACTCGGGGCTGGACAACATAGCAAGACCTCACCACTAAAAAAAAATCACAAATCATGTGGGAGGGCAGATGTGAACTTTTTCTTAATTGAAAATAATAATATTGTAACATATTTTAAATCATCCTCCTTCATCAATGTCCTCTGAGATAAACTGGTAAGCAGCTATCTGCTAAGCCAAGTTTGAATTTCATCTCCTTTTATATCTTCTCTTCTGGGCAGAGGGAGCTGACAAGCAGTAATATATGCATAATGGAGGTCGGGGAAATAGAAGACCTATACACTCCAGAAGGATCTGAACAATCTCATGTCCATTGTGAAGAAAAACCAAGGGAAATCGCAATAGAACAAGGTTCTGGATTCCCTCTTCTCATCTTAACAACACTTGGTCATCTGGATGTTGTTAGGGTTGGGTTTAGATTAGGTTTCATTTATAATCATTGTCTATGTTAGGATTAGGGTTAGGGTTGGGTTCCAGCTAGGTTTAGATTTCAAATTGGGATTCAGGTTTAGGTTAGGGCTAGTTTAGAGTTAGGAATGAGAAATTAGGTTTATTTATTTATTTACTCATTCATTCATTCATTTATTGAGACAAGGTTTTGCTCTGTTGTCCAGGCTAGACTGCAGTGGCATGGTCATGGCTCACGGCAACCTCTGCCTCCTCGGCTCAAGCAATCTTCCCTGCTCAGCCTTCTGAGTAGCTAGAACTACAGGTGCATGCCACCATGCCAAGCTTATTTTTGTTTTCATTTTTTAAATTTTTGAGACAGGGTCTTGCTCTGTCACCCAGGCTGGAGTGCAATGATGTGATCTCAGCTCACTGCAGCCTTGACCTTCCCAGCTCAAACAATTCTCCCACCTCAGTCCCACAAGTAGCTGGGACTATGGGTGCACATCACCATGCCAGGCCAATTTTTGTATTTTTTATAGAGATGAGGTTTCACTATGTTGCCCAGGCTGGTCTCGAACTCTTGGCCTCAAGTGATCTGTCCACCTTGGCTTCCCAAAATGCCAGGATTACAGGTGTGAGCCACTGTGCCTAGCCTTAGGTTTGTTTATTTATTTAGAGACAGAGACTCACTCTGTTGCCCAGGCTGGAGTGCAATGGCATGATCTCAGCTCACTACAACCTCTGCCTCCCAGTTTTCAAGTGATTCTCATGCTTCAGTTCCTGAGTAGCTGGGATTACAGGCACGTGCCACCAAGCCTGGCTAATTTTTGTATTTTTAGTAGAGACAGGTTTCACCATGTTGCCCAGGGTGGTCTCAAACCCTTGACCACAGGTGATCCGCTCACCTTGGCCTTCTAAAGTGCTGGGATTACAGGCATGAGCCACTGTGCCTGGCCTCCTTAGGGTTATTCTTTTTTTTTTTTTTTGAGACAGAGTTTCTCTCTCGTTACCCAGGCTGGAGTGCAATGGCATGATCTCGGCTCACCGCTACCTCTGCCTTCCGGTTCAAGCAATTCTCCCGCCTCAGCCCCCCAAGTAGCTGGGATTACAGGCATGCGCCACCACACCTGGCTAATTTTGTATGTTTAGTAGAGACGGGATTTCTCCATGTTAGTCAGGCTGGTCGCGAACTCCCGACCTCAGGTGATCTGCCTGCCTCGGCCTCCCAAAGTGCTGGGATTACAGTCATGAACCACTATGCCGGGCCAGGTTTATTCTTAAAGTTAAGGTTGATAGTATTAGTTTATTTTAGAAGTAGGGTTAAAGTTGAGACAGCGTTTCTAAAGTTGACAATATGGACATTTAGGGCTGAATAATTCTGTGTTGAGGGTGCTGTTCTGTGTAGCCTCAACATTTTAGAATGTTTAGCAGTATTCGTGGCCTCTACCCATTAGATTCTTCTTCCTTTTTATTTTTTTTTTAAGGCTAGTCAAGTGAAACAGTGGGAGTGGAGAAGGAACAAAGAAATCTGTAACTGGTTGTGATCAATTAATTGTAAACACCACTACACTTGGATCAGCCTACACATTAGATTCTAGTATTTCCCCTCTCTCTGCATTGTAGGACCCCAAAATATCTCTAGTCATTGCCAAATATTCCCTGAAAAGAAGAGGGGTAATCACCTCTGACTGAGTTAAAATAAGGATTTGGGTTAATGTTAAGATTGTTTTTAGAGTTAGGATTAGGATCTGGGATCAGGTTATGTTTACATTTGGAGTTGGGTTCAAGTTTAGATTAGGATTAGAATTAAGGTTTGGAAACGATTTAGATTTAGAGTTAGGAGTAAGGCCAAGGCTCAGGTTCAGGTTCAGGTTCATGTTCGGGCTAGGTCTAGAGTTTGCACTTTGGTTAGGTTCAGGTTAGCACCTTGCAGAGACAAATGTACTTCAAAAATATTACACAATGAATTTCAAGTCTAAGTACGAACAATTGTAGGGCTGCCAAGCCACTATTTCTCTCCATTAGCCCTACTGGGAAGTGGCTGTCAGCACACTGCTAGGAAATATACCCACACAGGGGAGCTGCCCATTGAACCTTGCCGAGTCTGGGGAAGGTGACTTCATAATGGCCTTCAGGACTAAGGAGGGTGGTAATTTGGGGTTGTTCCTTATCTATACGCTGTGTGACATACAGACTTCTGGAAACTGGCCTGTGTGTGCTCACATGCATGTGCATACAGTTTGTGCAGAGTGATGATTTACATCTTATTTCATATCCCTATTTGCATATGGTGGCCACAAAGGTCCTTATGCTTACTGTTAAGAAACCAGTGCTCGCGGGGCGCAGTGGCTCAAGCCTGTAATCCCAGCACTTTGGGAGGCCGAGACGGGCGGATCACGAGGTCAGGAGATTGAGACCATCCTGGCTAACACGGTGAAACCCCGTCTACTAAAAATGCAAAAAAATTAGCCGGGCGTGGCGGCGAGCGCTTGTAGTCCCAGCTACTGGGGAGGCTGAGGCAAGAGAATGGCGTGAACCCGGGAGGCGGAGCTTGCAGTGAGCCGAGATCACGCCACTGCACTCCAGCCTGGGCGACTGAGCGAGACTCCGTCTCAAAAAAGACACGGTGGCTCACACCTGTAATCCCAGCACTTTGGGAGACCGAGGCAGGCGGATCACTGGAGGTTAAGAGTTTGAAACCAGCCTGGTCAACATGGCGAAACCCTGTTTGTAGTAAAAAATAAATAAATAAATAAAATTAGCTGGGCATGTTAGTGGGTGCCTGTAATCCCAGCTACTTGGGAGCACAGAGAATTGCTTAAGCCCAGGAAGTGGAGGCTGCAGTGAGTCAAGATCACGCCACTGAACTCCAGCCTGGGTGACCGAGTGCGACCCTATCTCCAAAAAACAAAATAAAACAAAACAAATCAAAAAAGCAGTGCATATGTGAGGGCTCTCCTTCTGTCAAGTTGTGCAGGTATGAGGAAAGGGTTCCTAGCAACAGTAAGGTGACCCAAAGACCCCAGCAATGGGAGGATCTTGGAGCTGGACACCATGGCACCAATTTATTCTAATCTTTATTGTCCTACTGTGTGTAAAATCACAGACAAGTTCACCTCTCCGTCTCAGTGCTCTCATTTGTAAAATAACCAGAATAAACCTTACCTGAAATCTTACCTGGAAGTTCCATCAGGGATGAAGTTTATTTCAACAAGCTCTTGAAATGTTTGGGAAGGAAGATGCTGCGTCAACCCAAAATATTTTTATTGTTTCTTGTTACCAGAAGGAAAGAGTGTACAGAGCTTCCTCTAGCACAGCACCCATCTGCCCATGTCAGAGAACACAGGAGGAATAGTGGTGCCAGAGGCAGATGCAACAGAGAGGGAGCCATGCTTCACTAGCTTGTCAACATGTCATTAGGGTGTTCCTGTGGGAACCAAGAGCAGAGGCAGGAGGCAGGAGCCGTGGGACGGAGGGAGGAGGGAGGAAGAGACAGAAATGGAAGAGATGAAGGGGTCCATGCCAGTACCACATTCATCCCTGTCATGAGGAGAGCTCTATCAAACCAAGGCCAGGCCTATAAATCAGGCCATAATTAGTTGCAAAGAGAAAGCTTTAACATCCTCATCAAATTGATTAATACATCTTCCAGCACAGGACAGGCTGGCCCTGCTTGGAAAAACTGCAGGCTCACCCGGCGAGGTGGGAATGGAGTGGGGAGAAAGGATAGCTCTATCCCCAGCAGCACGAAGCAGGGTGAGTCCTGCCCCTCTCTTTACTCCCTTGAAGAAGGCTCTGACAGGTGGCAGTGAGACTGGCTCTTAGTCCAGGAGGTCCTCATGGGCCTGAAGCCTGGAGAATCAAAGCAATATGTTAGTTTTGCCAGGAAATAGCCCTGATACTGTTGGTAAGTTATTTTTCCCCCCTCTGGGTCTCAGTTTTATCATCTGTAAAAGGGCCATGTTGGACCAGAGAACTTTTAAGTTTGTTTCCAGTTCTGACATCACAAATGACTGAGCCTAATGGACAAGGATTTTTGAGGGTCATGGCTAGCGAAGACCTCACTTTAGGTTCAGCTTCTAGGACATCCAATGAGAAGTCAGGAATTTGGGACAAATTTAAATAAATTGTTCTTACTTCAGGCTTGAGATTACCAAGCATTGCCTGTGTGTCCATTCCTGAGGCCTGAGCAGCAGATACCCCTCATCCTTCAAGGCAGCACTGAGAGAGAAGATAGCAGATCAACTTGGATTCATGACCTGGCTTAACCACTTACTAGCTCTCTGTTTGAGAAAAGTTACCTAACCTCTTCAGCTTCCTCCTCTGCAAGATAGGTATAATAATGTCTACCTTGCTGGGTCATGAGGAGGAATAAACAAGATACAAATAAAGTGTCCAGCTCAGGGCCTGGTTCACAGTAGGTGGTCACCAAGTAATAACCAGTATTATATTTGTGGACATGACTCTTGACATCTTCACAATGACATCCAAATCACATGGAAACTGAAAAAGTAAAGTCCAGTGAAAAAGTGAAGTCTTTACTCCGTTTGAGAGGTCAAACTAGTCACTCTCCCAGGATTAAAAACAAAAAAGTGAATATAGCATTTTGTTTTGTAAAAAGCACTGGACTGAAACTGGACTTGGGTTCAGATCCCACCTTTGCTATTTATGAATTGTGTGATTTTGTGCAAGACCTTCCACCTCTCTAAGTCTAGCTGTCCCTAATGAGGAATGTTTTCAACATCCAATCAAATAATATATACAAATGATCCTTGTAAACTATAAAGTATTATTAAAAATATAAATCATTTCATAAGCAATGTTCTGGGTATCCATCACCCTTGTCTGCTGCTGAATGCCCCTGAACTCCCCTGTCTGGAAGGAAAAACAAAACAGGCTCTTTTCAAGCCCCTGGGACATGTTCCATTACTTGAAGGGATCCTATGTCCTTATGTCCTCTATGGATCATACTTTCCCTGTTTCCACTTTAACACAAAATCTGACCTAAGTGCTTATAATAAATGAAGAGCCTCTACTTGGTGGTATCTGGGTCACATCTAGGTTGATGTAATGACACTATCCAAAAACCTATTATTTCCTTCTTCTACAATAATTGAACTACTGGGCATATGGCTGCATATATATATATTTTTCCCAGCCACCCTGCAGTTAGGGTTGGTCATGTGACTAAGCTCCTGATCATGGAATGTAGGCAGAAGTGATGTGGGCCACCTATGGGCTGGGACCTTAAGAAAGGTGCCTCGGCCAGGCGCAGTGGCTCACGCCTGTAACCCCAGCACTTGGGAGGCTGAGGCTGGCGGATCATGAGATCAGGAGATCAAGACCATCCTAGCTAACATGGTGAAACCCCGTCTCTACTAAAAACACAAAAAATTAGCCAGGCGTGGTGGCGGGCACCTGCAGTCCCAGCTACCCCGGAGGCTGAGGCAGGAGAATCGCTTGAACCCAGGAAGCAGAGGTTGCAGTGAGCTGAGATTGCGGCACTGCACTCCAGCCTGGGCGACAGAGTGAGATTCTGTCTCAAAAAAAAGAAAGAAAGGTGCCTCATCCATACTTTTTATTTTTCTTGAGACCTAGAACATGAGTGTGTCCGCAATCTAGCCTGGATCATGCAGAAAAAGGCTACACCTGACTGGGTGTGGTCCTGTAATCCCAGCATTTTGGGAGGCCAAGGTGAGAAGATCACTTGAGCCCAAGAGTTTGAGATTAGCCTTGGCAGCATAGCAAGAGTTTGCCACTATTTATTTATTTATTTATATTTAAAAAGGTGGGGGGGGTGGTGGCACTGGGCACAGTGGGCTCATACCTGTAATCCCAGACCTTTGGGAGGCTGAGGCAAGAGGCTCACTGGTGGCCAGGAGTTTGACACCAGCCTGGGTAACCTAATAAGAACCTGTCTATACAAAAATACAAAAATTAGCTGGGCAAGGTGGTATGCCCTTGTAGTCCCAGCTACTTGGGAGGCTGAGGCAGGAGGATTACTTGAGCCCTGGAGTTCGAGGCTGCAGTGAGCTATGATCATGCACCGCACTCCAGCCTGGGCAACAGAGTGAAAACCTGTCCCAGAAAAAAAAAAAAAAAGGTTACAGGCTAAGGAATGGTGGGAAAGTAAGATAGAAGGAACCTGGGCCCCTGCATGACTGCATGAAGGAGAGCCCTTGCTAAAAATAAACTTCTATCTTGAACCATTGAATTCTGGGACATCTTTATTAGATAAGCTTAATCTTTCATTCTAACTATTTGCAAGAGTCCGGAAGTTTTCTGACCAATTCTACTATCTCTAGGTCACAGTGCCAATCCATACTAAATGTGTAAGATGTTCTCCATTAAATTTTTTTTTTTTTTTTTTTTGAGATAGAGTCTCTCCCTGTCACTCAGGCTGGAGAACAGTGGTGCAATTACAACTCAGTGAGGTCTTGCTTCCCAGGGCCATGTGATCCTCCTACCTTAACCTCCCAAGTAGCTCTGACTACAGGTGCGCACCACCACTCCCAGCTAATTTTTTTTCTACCTTTTGTACAGATGGGGTCTGATATGGTTTGGCTGTGTCCCCACCGAAATCTCAACTTGAATTGTATCTCCCAGAATTCCCAAATGTTGTGGGAGGGACCTGGGGTGGGGGGTAATTGAATCATGGAGGTTGGTCTTTCCTGTGCTATTCTCGTGATAGTGACTAACTCTCACGAGATCAGATGGGTTTATCAAGGGTTTCTGCTTTTGCTTATTCCTCATTTTCTCTTGCCTCTGCCATGTAAGAAGAACCTTTTGCCTCTTGCCATGATTCTGAGGCCTCTTCAGCCATGTGGAACTGTAAGTCCAATTAAACCTCTTTTTCTTCCCAGTCTTGGGTATGTCTTTATCAGCAGTGTGAAAATGGACTAATACAGTAAATTGGTACCAGTAGAGTGGGGCGTTGCTGAAAAGATACCCGAAAATGTGGAAGCGAGTTCAGAACTGGGTAACAGGCAGAGATTGGAACAGTTTGGAGGGCTCAGAAGAAGACAGGAAAATGTGGGAAAGCTTGGAACTTCCTAGAGACTTGTTGAATGGCTTTGCCCAAAATGCTGATAGAGATATGGACAATAAGGTCCAGGCTGAGGTGATCTCAGATGGAGATGAGGAACTTGTTGGGAACTAGATCAAAAGTGACTCCTGTTATGTTTTAGCAGAGACTGGTGGCATTTTGCCCCTGCCCTAGAGATTTGTGGAACTTTGAACAAGAGAGAAATGATTTAGGGTATCTGGCAGAAGAAATCTCTAAGCAGCAAAGCATTCAAGAGGTGACTTGGGTACTGTTAAAGGCATTCAGTTTTTTTGTTTGTTTTTTTGTTATTTTTTGTTTGTTTGTTTTAAAATGGAGTCCCACTCTGTTGCCCAGGCTGGAGTATAGTAACGTAATCTCCACTCGCTGCAACCTCCACCTCCCAGATTCAAACCATTCTCCTGCCTCATCCTCCTGCATAGCTGGTATCACCAGCACCCACCACCACACGAAGCTAATTTTTATATTTTTAGTAGAGATGGGGTTTTACCATGTTGGCCAGGCTAGTCTCAAACTCCTGACCTCAAGTGATCCACCCGCCTAGACTCCCCAAGTGCTGGGATTACAGGTGTAAGCCACTGCGTCCTGCCAGGCATTCAATTTTGTAAGGGAAGCAGAGCATAAAAGTTTGGAAAATTTGCAGCCTGACAATGTGATAGAAAAGAAAAACCCATTTTCTGGGGAGAAATTGAAGTCAGCTGCAGAAATTTGCATAAATAGCAAGGAGCCTAATGTTAATCCCCAAGACCATGGTGAAAATGTCTCCAGGCCATGTCAGAGACCTTCATGGCAGCCCTTCCCATCACAGGCCTGGAGGCCCAGGAGGAAAAAGTGATTTCATGGGCCAAGCCCAGGGTCCCTGTGCTGTGTGCAGCCTAGTGACTTGGTGCCCTGTGTCCCAACTGTTCCAGCCGTGGCTGAAAGGGGCCAACGTACAGCTCAGGCTGTGGCTTCAGAGGGTGGAAGCCCCAAACCTCGGCAGCTTCCATGTGATTTTGAGCCTGTGGATGCACAGAAGTCAAGAACTGAGGTTTGGGAATCTCTGCCTAGATTTCAGAAGATGGAAACATCTGGATGCCCAGGCAAAAGTTTGCTGTGGGGTGGGGCCCTCATGGAGAAACTCTGCTAGGGCAGTGCAGAAGGAAAATGTGGGGTTGGAGCCCCCACACAGAGTCCCTAGTGAGGTGCTGCCTGGTGGAGCCGTGAGAAGACCCCAGAATGGTAGATCCACCAACAGCTTGAACAACAAGCCTGGAAAAGCTGCAGATACTCAATGTCAGCCCATGAAAGCAGCTGGCAAGGAGGCTGTACCCTGCAAAGCCATAGGGGCAGAGCTGCCCAAGACCATGGGAACCCACTTTTTGCATCAGCATAACCTGGATGTGAGACCTGGTGTCAAAGGAGATCATTTTGGAGCTTTAAAGTTTGACTGCCCCACTGGAGTTTGGACTTGCCTGGGCCCTGTATCCCCTTTATTTTGGCCAATTTCTCCCATTTGGAACCACTATATTTACCCAATACCTGTACCCCCATTCTCTCTAGGAAGTAACTAGCTTGCTTTTGATTTTATAGGTTCATAGGTGGAAGGGACTTGCCTTGTCTCAGATGAGACTTTGGACTGTGGACTTTAGGGTTAATGCTGAAATGAGTTAAGATTTTACGGGACTGTTGAGAAGGCATGATTGGTTTTGAAATGTGAGGACATGAGATTTGGAGAGGCCAGGTGCGGAATGATATGATTTGGCTGTGTCCGCACTGAAATATCAGCTTGAGTTGTATCTCCCAGAATTCCCACATGTTATGGGAGGGACCCAGGGGGAGGTAGCTGAATCATGGGTATTGGTCTTTCCCATGCTATTCTCGTGATAGTGAATAAGTCTCACAATATCTGATGGGTTTATCAGGGGTTTCTGCTTTTGCTTCTTCCTCATTTTCTTTTGCCTCTGCCATGTAAGAAGCGCCTTTCGCCTCTTGCCATGATTCTGAGGCCTCTCCAGCCATGTGGAACTGTTAAGTCCAACTAAACCTCTTTTTCTTCCCAGTCTCAGGTTGCCTTTATCAGCAGCGTGAAAATGGACTAATACAGGATCTCGCTATGTTGCCTAGGCTGAACACTCCCCAGTTTTAAAGACATTTTAGGAGACCTCTCTGTTCCTGTTTTCTTGAAGTCTGGGCCTGCATCTAGCTCAGAATCAGTAATAATTTTATTACACACTCTCTCTATAATAATAATAATATTATTATTATTCTTGAGTCTGAGTCTCACTCTGTTGCCCAGGCTGGAGTGCAATGGCATGATCTCGGCTCACTGCAACCTCTGCCTCCTCGGTTCAAGTGATTCTCCTGCCTCAGTCTCTCCAGTACCTGGGATTACAGGTGTCCACCACCATGCCCAGCTAATTTTTGTATTTTTAGTAGAGACAGGGCATCACCATGTTGGTCAGGCTGGTCTCAAACTCTTGACCTCAAGTGATCTGCCTACCTCGCCCTCCCAAAGTGCTGGGATTACAGGCGTAAGTCACTGCACCTGGCCTCTATTAATATATACTCAAAACTATCCCATAAAAATGTTTAATTTTCTTCCTCCTTGTACCATCATATTATGACAAATCTTACTTTATTCCTGGAAGGTAGCTGCAACTGGAAGGGGTGGGAAGATGGGACAGAAATTAAAACAACTGCAGATAAGAAGGAAGATGCCTGGGGGGACCCACAGGAATCTGAACTTCAACCCTGGCTCAGGGAATGGGGCAGGAAGGGCTCAGGGAATACAGACCTGGAAAAAAGGACTAGAGATGCTCAAATTACTCATCGTGCGCCTCAGGAGGAGGAATTTTGAAAGTATGGACACTGCGTCTTATGTTTCTAATCTCCAAGAAAATGTGACGCTTTCTAGCTGGCCCACTTCCTCATCAGTTAAGATTTTTACACAGCCTCTGACATTTAGAGAGCTATCTCCTGACACCCACCTTTTGGAACGTGGTCCTGGGCAGACTCACAATTGCTGTTTAAAATGTTTAATTGAGCAGATGGTTTGGAATGTGAGGACTGAATACCCCCTTTCGAAAGCCAAGAGCTATGGGAGTCCAGCAGGCATGGGATGGGGGAAGAGGAGAAAAACAAAGGAAGGACATCATGCCAGATAAGCCACAGGTGGGAAGCCAGCGTGGGGAGGAGGGGCAGCCTCACTTTGTCACACCACTGACCTGAATCATAGGGCAGGGCCGGAAGGGAATGCCAGTTGCAAATGTTCCCACCTCATCTCACAGCTCACCAAATATTATGGCCTCACACATAAAAACCAGAGTGCTAAGCTGCCAGGAGTGTTAAACTCAAGTAGCTGTGACCAGAAGCAGGCAGGCTCCGGGGACAGGAGTGGGAAGGCCGTCACAGCAGGGCCAGCAGCTCCCATTAGACCCTCCCAGCTCTTAGGTAGCAACTGAAACCGAGCAGGAAATGTAGTTGTTGCCCTGAGAGCCACCTCTGCTACTCGCCTCTCCATGGTGACAGCATTTAGGGGAGTCCTGCACCTCCTTAGCAGGAGCTGGGCTGCCTCTGAGCAGAAAATAAATGCTTTCAAGCCACATAAATCAATGAAAATTAGCAGGAGTCAAGGTAAAAATCCATCCTCCACCACTTGGATGTTTGAGCCAAGGTTCTTCTCAGTGATTTAGAGCCATATAATTAGAGTGATCCAATCTCAGTTGCTGTTGTTTCTTCATCCTCCCTTCTCTTTCCAGACAAAGTCCTCTCCTATGAGGCAGGTTCCCACTGGCCTCTAGCTCCTCTGCCTAGAAGCAGGTGTGTGCACCTGTCCACTTGGCACCTTGATGGATCTCTGTGCTATCTTGGTTCGCCGCCTCCTCCCTGCCTGCCCCTAATGAACAGTCCGCCCCAGGCTAGGCATGAGATGTAGGTGGGGAGACACACCATCCTTCATAGTCGCCCTCTCTCCTCCGCAGAAGTAGAGAGGTGTGGCTGCTAATCCCCAGGTGAAATGTGGCCCCATCCCAGAGGTGGAGGAGGGGGCTGGAGTAAAGAGAGCCTCTGACCTCTGAACTGGGGAGAAGATTGATAAGGGCATGAAGGTTTCCCAGTCTTGCGACCCCTGCCAGATTAGGAACATAATCCAGCAGTTGACAGACATGTGAGGTGGGATTCAGAGAAGTTAGGCACCTGGATTTACACTTAAAAAGGCCCCAAGGCCCAGAGCGACAACATGATATGAGGAAATGCAGATAGAATTTAGAGTCCCAGAGACAAAGATTCAAATCCCATCTCCATCATTTCCTATCCATAGGACCATGGACAAATTTCATCAGCTCTTTGAGCCTCAGTTTCCACAATTTAATTTTACTTAAAATTAAAATATTGATACTATCTCACACAGAATTCTAGTGAAGATTAGATGAAGTAATCAATGTAAAGTTCTAACATATGATGCCTGGAACATAGCATTTTTTCCTAATATGCTACCTTTCTGCCTCTCAAATCTTCTCCTTGCTCGAGGCTGTACAACAAGCTAGGAAAGGAATTACAACCCTAACCCAGCTCCTGACATCTAGCTCAGGAAGTGACCTACATGGGGCTCTCAATCTAGATGCTCAGTGAATGGCAGAGAACAGAATTAGTAGTTTCCTTCAGGAGGCCAACTAGAACATGCCCACTCTGAAGAGGGAGGAAACACGACCACCATGGTGTGATGTACCTTGCCAGGTTCAAGTCCTGCCTCAGCCTTTTTTTTTTTTTTTTTTTTTGAGATAGGGTCTCTCCCGCTGTCACCCAGGCTGGAGTGCAGTGGTGTGACCATGGCTCACCACAGCCTCAACCGCCCAGGCTCAAGTGATCCTCCTACCTTAGCCTCCCAAGTAGCTGGGAACAGCACCCCCAGCTAATTTTAAAAATATTTGGTTGAGACAAGGTCTCACTATGTTCCCCGGGCTGGTCTTGAACTCCTGGGCTCAAGAGATCCTCCTGCCTCGGCCTCTCAAAGTGCTGGAATTACAGGCATGAGTCACCACACTTAGCCCCTCAGCCACTTTTAAGTTATGACCTTGAGCAATTTCCTGAGCCTCAGTATCTCCCAGTGTAAAGTGGTTATAATTGTAATTCTTACCACAGGGTGGCTCTGAGATTCAAAGGAAATAGTGAATGGGAATACCCTTTGCAAATGATTCTGTATGTATAATGAAGTAACAACTTTACTAACAGAATTTCTCTTAGGAAGGGAATTCTGCTTAAAAGAATGGCTTGATATGCTTCACACATGGCAGATGTGCTCACAACTTCAGAGAAGGGAGAATATTGCTGTGCATGAGAGAGAGAAGAGAGAAAAGAGGAGGAGGAGCAAGGCACCAATGGGATGGAGAGAGGCCAGGTGTGGAGAAGGGAGAAGTGAAACTCCGTACCGTTGGATTGGCCAATGTGTGTTTAAGAACAATGATGCCCATTGTGCCCCTTCAACTTGTCTGTGCTGCATAATATACGCTCTTTCTCTTTCTCCCCTACAAAATCTTTGAGTATATCTATCAAACTCACAATTTTTAGAGCATCAGTCACAAAATCTGGTGATTTACACATATTCTTTCATTTATTTCCCCTTTAACTTTTCACAGATGAAGATACAGGCTCAGAAAATACGGACAACTTGCTCAAGGTCACACAACTGACAGCTGTTGGAGGAGGGCTCTGGATACTGTAGTGGGTTGCCCTTCTGGGCCTCAGTTTTTGAGGTTAAAAAGGTCACTTAACCTCCATGGGCCCCCAGTTTTTCTATATTTAAGAAGTATCTTGGTTGGGCGCAGTGGCTTACGCCTGTATTCCCAGCATTTTGAGAGGCTAAGGCAGGTGGATCACTTGAGGCCAGGGGTTCGAGACCAGCCTGGCCAACATGGCAAACCTCAACTCTATACAAAAATTAGCCAGGCATGGTGGCATGCGCCTGTAGTCCCAGCTACTCGGGAGGCTGAGGCAGGAGGCTTGCCTGAACCCAGGAGGCAGAGGTTGCAGTGAGCCAAGATTGTGCCACTGCACTCCAGCTTAGGTGACAGAGTGAGACTCTGTCTCAAAAACACACAAAAATCTTTATTGCTTCTTTCCTTGGTCACTCAGATACTTGATAGATGAAAGAGGTCATAGATGTAAAGTACTTTCAGAGATTTTGAACAAACAACTGTGAAAGAAAGCTGTTTATTAATATAATACACATCTCCCCATGCTAACAGGTCTACTTAATCCATCCTGTCCTAAGGAGCCAAAGAGAACTAACCTTCTCCCCTGTTTAGAGAGAACAGTTTAGTTTGTCCTTTCTAGTCCAGTGCCAAGTCTATTGCACTTTGCTTTCTCACAACAGAAACCAAGCATACTGATCTCCCTTAAAACCACACAAGTCCAAATAATATGATCTTCTCAAAGGATTCCCTTTCTCCTGGAAAATACTTAACAAACAGCTGTCCAGAAAAAAAGTTCAGTCCTGATTTGTTGCATTTGTCTATATCCTTGGTGTAAATACTTCCACCATGCCTGATTTCTACTTTCTTCATGACATCATTGAAAACAGGATTAGGAAGAGATGTGCAGTAGCACATCATCATATAGTATTTCTACTGCCTAGGTACACCAGACATAAGTAACCCCAAAAGGTTAGATAGCAATGAAATTGAGCAAAATAATTAGGAAGTGATGATATTTAGTACCTTTTTTTCTTTTAAATATAATTTGGGTCACCTACAGGCATGGTACCACATCTATAATCCCAGCATTTTGGGTGGCTGAGGCGGGAGGATCTCTTGAGGCCAGGAGTTCAAGACCAGCCTGGCCAACATAGCAAAATCCTGTCCCTACTAAAAATACAAAAATTACCCAGGCACTTTGGCATGCACCTATAATCCCAGCTACTCGGGAGGCTGAGGCACGAGAATCGCCGAACCTGGGAGGTTCAAGGGTGACAGAATGAGACTCTGTCTCAAAAAAAACCTATATATATGTGTGTGTGTGTGTAAACATATATGTAAATATATACATAATTTATTGTAACTTTATACCATTTTAGTTTGCTTTCTTTTCTTTTCTTTTCTTTTCTTTTTTTGAAATGGAGTTTTGCTCTTATCGCCCAGGCTGAAGTGCAATGGTGTGATCTCGGCTCACTGCAACCTCTGCCTCCTGAGTTCAAGAGATTCTCCTGCCCCAGCCTCCTGAGTAGCTGGGATTACAGGCATCCACCATCATGCCTGGCTAATTTTTGTATTTTTAGTAGAGACAGGGTTTCACCATGATGGCCAGGCTAGTCTCCAACTCCTGACCTCAGGTGATCTGCCTGCCTCGGCCTCCCAAAGTGCTAGGATTACAGGTGTGAGCCATGACATCTGGCCAATTTTAGTTCTTTTTAAAAACAACTTATTTTTGCAAAATTCTTGACAGTTTAGCAATCAGTGCTCCTGAGCAAGAATGTGGCAGCTTCAGTTCACTCCTTGTGACCCGCACTTGCACTTGCAGACAGGCAGGCTGGAGCACAGAAGCTGAGGCATGTTGGAGAAAGTGTCAAGTGCTTCTGCGATATATTTTTCATTTCTAAAAACAAGATTGGCAAAGAAATAACATGCTGGATTGAAAAATGGTTATTTCGATCTCAAAGATCCTTTAATTGAAAATACTCATCTAGGTCCATTCCCTAGCCATGAGCAAGAATTCTTTCTGGGTCTGTTCTCCAGGGTACCTTATTGATCACAGTCCTGTTGGAAAACAGATGGCACACTCAAACGGGATTTGTCTGAGAAAAGTTTAATGAAGGTATATTTACAAAGACATGGGCTCAGAGAAACCCATAAGAAATGATGAGGTTAGCCAGAATAGGGAATAATGACCACTTGAGGCCTGAAGGATTGGGAAGGAGCAGTCCTCACAGTCTGGAGAGAGTTGTAGGAGAGGGTTGGCCCACAGGAGCTGTGGCCTTTAGTTGAGGAACATAGCCACTGTCAACCTGAGGCCCAGCTGGGGGAATAAATATCTTGATCCTACCCTCACCCTTTTCCAGTGGCTTGCTGCATAAAAAATTATAAATGAATTCTGCTGTTTCCCTATAAAAACTTCAGGTAAAGTCACTATTTTTTTTTTTTTTTCTTTTTTGAGACAGAGTTTCTGTCTGTTGCCCAGGCTGGAGTGCAATGGCATGATCTCAGCTCACTGCAAACTCCGCCTCCCGGATTCAAGCGATTTTCCCGCCTCAGCCTCCTGAGTAGCTGGGACTACAGGCCCGTGCCAACACACCTGGCTAATTTTTGTATTTTTAGTAGAAACAGGGTTTCATCATGTTAGCCAGGCTGGTCTCAAACTTCTGACCTCAGGTGATCCACCCGTCTTGGCCTCCCAAAGTGCTGGGATTACAGGCATGAGCCACTGCGCCCGGCTGGTAAAGTCACTATTAATAAGTCACTTAAGTCACTGCTTCTTGAGCACTGACCATTGGCTAAGCCCAACCAGAAACCAGATGACAAGGGAGCCTGTTGAAGCAATGCATAAAGGAAGTGAATTCATCAATTCACTTCTTAGTCCCAAGAGCAGGGGAATAAGGATGGCGAGTAGATTTGGAAGGGCAGAGAGATTATACAGCACAGTTCCTCAAAAGCTCACTGCAAGAAATTATTCCCATTGAAGCATCTAGGCTAATGTTTCTGAAAATTTAATGGACATACTTGCCACCTAGAGATTAAAATGCTATTCCTGATTCAGTAGGTCTGGGATGAAGCCTAAGAGCTAGGTGATGCTGATGCTGCTGGCTGGGGACTACCCTTTCAGTGACAGGATCTTAGGCTATCCCTGACCTCCATCCCAAGCCCCACTGGGCTTGTCTAGCTAAGGGGATCAGGGCCAAAAAAAAAAAATTCTTTTTTTTTTCCTTCCCACTTCCTACCTCTCCTTCCTCTCCTTCCACCAGAGTATCTTCCTGATGCAGCCCAACTCCCTAGTAACAATCCAGAATTCTGTTCTCTGTCCTCCCCTTCTCCCAAGGCCAAGCTGGAAAGGGGCAAGTTTATGGACCCCCAGTACTTTAAAGCAGACCTCTCCAATGGAGGAAATCCTTAGGGAATATTCCAAATTCCCCACAACCTCTCCTGTGTACTTCTTTTTTTTTCTTTTTCTTTTTTTGAGATGGAGTCTTGCTCTGTCTCCAAGGTTGGAGTGCAGTGGCATGATCTCGGCTCACTGTGACCTCTGCCTCCCTGGTTCAAGCAATACTCTACCTTAGCCTCCCAAGTAGCTGGGACTACACGCACTCGCCACCACGCCTGGCTAATTTTTTTTTTTTTTTGTATTTTTAGTAGAGATAGGGTTTCACCATTTGGTCAAGACCAGGCTGGTCTTGAATTCCTGACCTCGTGATCTACCCACCTCAGCCTCCCAAAGTGCTGGGATTACAGGCATGAGCCACCACGCCCGGCAGTACTTCTTTTTTCTTCTCATCCTCATCCTTATAGTCAAGGTTGCTGGAGAAAGCCAGTGATCTCCCAAAAGAAAAAAGTTTTCAGCCAAGCCATGGGATGGGATTGGGGAGAGAAGTGCCCCCACTCCCCGTTAGAACTTTTCACTGGATGGAGTAGCTGAATGGCCATTCCATTTGTGCACCTTTTAGAGCTGCCAGGTGTCATTATTGATGGGCTCTGACCACGATAGAGGTCCCTGCTCCTTCACCAGCACTTGATGCAAGCCCTTTGGAAGGCGTAGCTCTGGGAGTTGTTCACAAATCTTGAGCATTAAATAAAAGACATGCCTGTGTTTGTGTGCAGAACCAATTGGCCACCAGGAGTAAAATCGTGGGTGGTATGTCCATTCCTGGACATACACAAGTCGGAGAGGCTCCCATTTCTGGATTAATGGAAATCTTCACTCAGCTAGTGATGAGTGCCTGGAAGCAGGTTAAGTCTTCATTCCTTATAAGGCAAGGATGCAATGACTCACAAGACTTAGGAACGGGGTTATTTAGCTCTGTTCTAAAGCAGGAGGAAGCTGTGGCCTTATCTCTTGGACCCTTGTTCAGCTTGCCTGATATAAGAAAAATTGGCCCTAGGACTATTCCCATTAATTCTAGATATGACACAGGTATTCATGCTAGCAGGTATATGTGTATGATGTATGCATGGTGGGGGGCAATGATTGTAAAACTGGAAATTGGGTCAAGATGGCCTAAGTACAATTTCTCCTCCTCGGGGATATAGATAATCTCCTTCTCCTTCTCCTTCTTTTTGAGATGGAGTCTCACTTTGTTGCCCAGGCTGGAGTGCAGTGGTGTGATCTTGGCTCACTGCAACCTCCACCTCTCAGTTCAAGTGATTCTCCTGACCCAGCCTCCCAACTAGCTGGGATTACAGGCATGCACCACCATGCCCAGATAACTTTTTGTATTTTTAGTAGCAGCAGGGTTGGTCTCGAACTCCTGACTCAAGTGACTCACCCACCTCGGCCTCCCCAAGTGCTGGGTTGCAGGCATGAGTAACCATGCCCAGCCAGGAATGTTGACAATTTTCTGAAAGGAGGACAATGCAAGAACAATAATTAGATGTAATGCTTCTGAGACTTTCCTCATTATCTATGTTCACTTTCCGTAGTTCCCACATGGGATAATTGCCATGCACAGTTCTAACAACAGGAGCCACAGTAAGTGAGGGCTTCCTAGGGATGGCTTGTTAGTGAAGTCAGCACCAGATATTCAGACTCTACTAGTAAAAGACTCCCCAAGGTGCATGTGTCTGGTGGCCTGGGAATAGTCCAACTTGCCCCTTTTCCTGAAAGAAAGCAGAAAAGGATGTGTCCCCAGGTTCCTGGCAAGCAAATGAACCATCCCATAACACTAACCATTCCACTTATTTGGCACTTACAAACCTGACGCCATACAGCAATTTAGTTTATAAGGAACTCTTTGATTACATTACCACATTTAATTTTTACACAAACCCGTGAGATCAGTTAAGGCAGGTTTATTACTATTTTGCAAACAAGAAGCTCATGTTTGGCCAGGTGCAGTGGCTTATGCATGTAATCCCAGCATTTTGCAAGGCTGAGGTGGGAGGATCGCTTGAGGTTGGGAGTTTGAGACCAGGCTAGGTAACATAGTGAGACCCTCGTCTCTATAAAAAATATGAAAATTAGCCCAACATGATGGCATGCCAATGCAGTCCCAGTTACTTGGGAGGCTGAAGTGGGAGAATCATTTGAGCCTGGGAGGTTAAGGCTGCAATGAGCCATGATCTCACCATTGCACTCCAGCCTCAGTGACAGAGCAAGGCCCTGTCTCAAAACAGAAACAAAAACAAAACAAAATAAAAAAACCCAAAAAACAATCGAGGGTCACAAAAGTTTAATAATGTACCAACTCATCTAAAGCCATAAGACTCTTAGGTGGTAGAACCAGGACTGGAGTTCAGGTGTTCTGACTCTTAACACAGTGTCTTTCTTGAAGCTGCCTTCCTTTTATACACTTTTGTCTAGTAGCTAATTTTCAGTTACTTCCTGAGTTTGTCCCCTACAGATTTGTGAGTGCTCAGAGAGCATAGACTTTGTTTCTTTCGTTTACTAATATGTCCTCAACACTTTGAGTAGTGCCTGATACCTGGGATGTGCTTCATAAAATTATGTTGAGTAAAGACATGAAACAGATTACCAGAGGTGGGACTCTAATTTTGCCTTCTTGGTATCCCTTGCAATTTTTACACAACGGGAGAGTAAATATTATTGATAAGTATAATGACCTAACATCCAGTGGGGGTGTGATGACCCCCAGGAAACCATCCACCCTGTAAGGTCACATATTTTAAGGAAGAGGATCCCTGCCATGGCTTCCCAAATTCTAAGCACTAACTCTCTACTCTTAGCCTTTCTCATTATCTTCAACTGCCCCTCTCTCATCCTCAGGGTTAGGACATTTGTCCTTGGAACAGACTGCCTGGAAGTTGAGGTCTATGTCTTTTTTAGGAAATAGGCTCTATGGAGTCTCATAACAATAGCTCTCATCTCCATGTGTTCCCACTGCCACCAGAAATTATAAAATGGTTTGTTTCTCTTGGCAGCCTCCACCCAACGGTTCCCCATGTGTGTGTTGCTTTCTTCAATTTTCTCCTCTACAAAATCTGGTCATGTTTAATAACAATAAATCAGAGGAGAGATTGCAGCCCAGAAGAGAAGTCTGGGGCAGCCAGGGTTTCCACATCTGGGGCCCATTTGAGTTGAAGTGATGACAATTCCTAATAAATGTTAATGGAGAACCTCCTCAGATTCATATACTCCAGTCATAATTTAGCCTGTCTGTATGCCAGATGACCTTTTGAATATCCAGAGTATGCCCAGCATAGCAGCAGCTACAGCCCTGACTGCTTCCTGTATATGAAGTGGAAAAAACAAGGCTTGTTGTTATTGATTACATTTCTCCATTTTCCCTTCCCTGGATTTTTCTTTCAAAGGCTTACAAAGCCTTGGGACCCCCTCAGCCACCCAGGTGGTTAGAGACAAGTCAGCCTGGTTAAAGGATGTTACGCTCTGCTCCTACAGGAGAGCTCCCTAAGAAGTCTGACAGCCAATGCTGGTCACAGAGGAGACAGAGCTGGACATCAAAATTCTCCCTTTCCAGCCAGGCGCAGTGGCTCATGCCTGTAATCCCAGCAAACAAACAAAGTAACAAACAAAAACCAAAAACAAACAAACAAAAAAACCCCACAAAATTCTCCCTTTTCTTGGCTTCTGAGACCCTCTGCTGATTTTGTTTCTCTATCCCTTTCACCAGCCATGTTTCCCTCACCTGCCCTTGCTAACTAGGCAGTGTGCAAGACTGGCTTCAGTCTCTGGCTTTTCTCTTCCTATACCTGTCACCTCCATGAGTCCAATGACCACAAGTGGTTTTCTGTTCTGACTTCTTTCTGAAGGTGTAGTCCTGAATTTCTTTCTTTCTTTTCTTTCTTCTTTTGAGACAATGTCTCACTCTGATTCCCCAGACTGGAGTGTAGTGCTGTGACTTCAGCTCACTGCAGCCTTGACCTCCTGGGCTCAGGTGATTCTCTCACCTCAGCCTCCCAAGTACCTGGGATTACATGTGTGCACCACCATGCCTAGCTAAGTTTTTGTATTTTTAGTAAAGACTGGGTTTTGCCGTGTTTCCCAGATTGGTCTTGAACTCCTGGACTCAAGCAATCCACCCTACTCGGCTGCCCAAAGTGCTGGGACTACAGGCATGAGCAACTGTGCCTGGCTTAGTCCTGAATTTCTACCTATGGGTTAGGCATTTTCGCTTGATAACCAGCCATTGTCTAAATTCTATAGTCTAAAATACATTATCATTTCTCCCAAACACAGCTGGCCTCTTCTCCAACTTCCATGTATCTATTAAGAGCACTTCTATCATTTCAGCTCTACAGGTATAAAATCATGGACCTTCCTTAGGCACCCTCTCTCTCCTGCCTCCTTTTCCCATCAGGTGATAGAAGTATTGAATCTTCCATCCATCCCAATCTCATTCCTTTTCACCCCCACTGCCACCCCACAATTTAGGCCCTTATTCCTTCACTTTGAAATTACCTTCTAACTGTTCCCTCTCTCTGCTAAACCATCTCTAAACACAGTAATCACATACATCACCTCAAGCCTGTCTTTTTTTCTTTT
Organism: Trachypithecus francoisi; assembly: GCF_009764315.1. Lineage (NCBI taxonomy): Eukaryota > Metazoa > Chordata > Mammalia > Primates > Cercopithecidae > Trachypithecus > Trachypithecus francoisi. The sequence goes on along the minus strand of NW_022681466.1, from coordinate 23,071,075 downwards.
TTTTTTTTGACACGGAGTCCTGCTCTGTAGCCCAGGCTGGAGTACAGTGGCACAATCTCGGCTCCCTGCAACATCCACCTTCCAGGTTCAAGTGACTCTTCTGCCTCAGCCTCCTGAGTAGCTGAGAATATATGCCTGGCTATCAAGATGCTGTCTTGATTGGTCCTTCCGCAGCTCAGAATTCCTCAGTGGCTCTTCATTGACTGAGTATTATTATGATTCAAAGTTTTTCATAATAAGGCGCCCATTTACAATGGAGTGAATCTTTATGTTTCCCCCAAATTCATACACTAAAATCCTAGTCCCCAAGGTGATGGTATTAGGAGGTTGGACCTTTGGGAGGGATTAGCTCCTAACGATAGAGACCTCGTGAATGGGATTAGTGCCCTCATAAAAGAGGTAGTCCCAGAGAGTTAGCTTGCTTTTCCCACCATGTGAGGACACAGCAAGAAGGCATCACCTGTGAAGAAGCAGACTTTTACCAGCCACCAAATCTGCTAGCCCCTTGATCTTGGACTTCCCAGCCTTCAGAATTGTAAGAAATAAATTTCTGTTGTTTATAAGCCACCTAGTCTATGGTATTTTGTTGCAGCAGCTGGAACAGAGTAAGACACCACGGAACTACTTAAGATCACATAGTGTGGAAGCCAGATGTTTAGACTGTAAATCCTATCCGGTTTTCACTATTTCCCCCTTACTTGGTCTAGTGGCATGCCTTATCAGAAAGAATTTATTTAACAAAATTTTTTTGGCCAGGCACAGTGGCTCACACCTGTAATCCCAGCACCCACTGAGAAGTGTGAATCACCTGAAGTCAGGAGTTTGAGACCAGCCTGGCTGACATGGTGAAACCCTGTCTCTACTGAAGTTTTTTTTTTTTTTTTTTTTTGTGACTGCTACATGCCAGAGTTTGCTGAGTACTGGAGGATAAAGTTGTGAACATGACAAACATTGTTCCTGCCTTTATGGAAACACTTTCTAATGGGGGAGACAGCCAAATAAACAGAAAGAAAATAGGCAAATAAAATAATTGCAAACTACTAGGAAATAAATAATTTATAAACTGCTAGGAAAGAAAGCTAAGAGAAAATAAGGAAGTTCTATAATTTTTTTTTTTTCCTTGAGGCTGAATCTTGCTGTTACCCAGGCTGGAATGCAATGGTGTGATCTTGGCTCACTGCAACCTCCACCTCCTGGGTTCAAGAGATTCTCCTGCCTCAGTCTCCCAAGTAGCTGGGATTACAGGTGCACACCACCACACCCAGCTAATTTTTTTGTATTTTTAGTAGAGACAGGGTTTCACCATGTTGGCCAGGGTGGTCTCAAACTCCTGACCTCATGATCTGCCCGCCTCAGCTTCCCAAAGTGCTGGGATTACAAGCATGAGCCACCGTGCCCGGCCCAGTTCTATAATATTTTAATTAGGCTTCCAAACTCTCATCTCTCCCTTTGCTACTTTTCTGGTTCCTGAAGATGATCACTTCTTAAGCTTAATATTGGAGCTTATAATAGCTCCAATAAGGAAAAACATAAATGATACTTTGTAAATACAAATAATTCCCTGAATGTACCTCTGTTTTATTCATCTAAATGTATATTAAACAATTCAAGCTAGATTTGGACATTTAGAATCAAGAATATAATCTAGTGATTCCTCATTTGGACCACAAATGAGATAGATCTTTACATTAATGTATGAGGAATTTAGGTTAGACACAATGAAGAACTTTGCAGCAAAAGTTCAGTGGAACAGGTACCTGAGGGAGTGTATCAGTCAACTTTACTAAAAGAGTGCTGCATAACAAATAATCTAAAATCTCAGAGATTTATAACATTTATTTTTTGCTCACAGGTTTGTGGATCGGCTGCAGTGATTCTGTTCCAGGTTGTGAATCTTGTTCAGGTCTGCTCCACATAACTTCTCATTCTGGGGCTCAGGCCAAAGTGACAACAGCATGCTCTTCTTGTGGCAAAGGGTAGAGGTGCAAGAAACCAAGCTTAACCAAGCAAGTAGAGTTAAAGCCTCTGTTTACATTCCATTGGCCAAAACAAGTCACATGGCTAGACCCATCATCAATGGAGTGGGGAAGTTTGCTCCCCCCATGGAGGAGAATAGGGGAGAATGAATGTTTGCTGAGTAATAATACACTCCACCACAGGGAGGTTATGGAGTTTCCTTCACAAGTGGTCTTTACAAATAGAAGAGGTTGTTATCTCTCTGGGTTCCTCTGGGTACCATATTACTTGAAGTATAGCAAAGGAAGACCAGAAGACATGATTTCTTAAAGATGCCTATTTTGGTACAAGGGCAATGTAATTTGTGTTTGATATCTGGTTGCCACTGAAACCCCTTTTCTTTTCCACCAGAGCTGTGCCATGGGGGTGATTTCCAGGCCAAGTCTTAATATCAGAGTCTCTGCGTGATTGTATACAAGTGACAGTCACACAGCAAACATAAATACAGATGGCTCTGATACCATCAGGGAACAGTATTCCTGCCATCGGGCCAGTTTTGTCTGCTGCTACAGCGCAGTTAACTCTGGAATGAAACTGGAAAGCTAACTGATGGTCAGAGGGGACTGGGAAGATTTTCATTTGTAACTGAGACAGGCAGGGCTCAGCAAAAGGTGATGCAAGAGCAGATTTTACCATAGGCTAGGTAAATTCAGCTAACAAACATGCACGCATTGTATTGAATCACTTAAGGATCTTAATATTTGAAAGTATTCAAATGGAAAGATGTGATTGTGCACTCACACCCTCAGCAGTTTTTGACTGCAAGGCTTCATATTCTGTACCCTTTGCACCCTTGGTGATAACCTTTCCTTCTCCTACCTCAGCATACTCATTCTCCCTTTTCTCCCTCCCCAATATCTGTTATCAGGAACTCCTTAGGTCCTACTGAAAGTGTAGTTCCCAGACCAGCAGTACCTGGTCTCAGGTGCATCACCTGAGAACCTGTTAGAAATGCAAATTTTGGGGTGCATTCCCCAGACTTGCTGAATTAGAATCTCTGGGTTTGAGGTGGGGAACAGTTGTCTCAGAAAACTGTGTTTTCATAAGCTCTTCAGGTGAGAACTTAAGCACATACACAGAAGTTTGAAAACCACGGCAATTCTGACTCAGTAGGTCTGGGTGAAAGCCATGACTTGCGTTTCTAACAAGCATGCAGATTACACTGATGCTGCTGCCTGTGGACCACACTTTGAGTAGCACTGCTTTAGAACTCAATTACATACACATGAAACGATGGCCAACAGTTAAAAGCCTTACTGGTCCTAAGTGTGTAGGATCAAAGTCTTAGGAGAATAAAATGAGTCACTAATGGTGGAATTTTAGGCAACAGCCACCAGGTTTTTTTTTTTAAGTATGTTTTAGGCTGGACATGGTGGTTCACACTTGTAATCCAAGAACTTTGGGAGGTCAAGACAGGGGGATCGCTAGAGGCCAAGAGTTTGAGACCAGCCTGGTCAACATGGCAAAACCCCATCTCTACTAAAAATACAAAAATTAACTGGGTGTGATGGAGTATGCCTGTAATCCCTGCTATTCAGGAGGCTGAGGCAGAAGAATTGCTTGAACCCAGAGGTGGAGGTTGCAGTGAGCCAAGATTGCATCACTGTACTCCAGCCTGGCAACAGAGCAAAACCCTGTCTCAAAAAAAAATAAAAATAAAAAAGGAAATGTATATTTTGGTCAGAGGGTGGGCCTGGAGCCTCTGAAGCCACACTGTGTGTGATTACTTTCCGTCCCATATGCAGAACCCGTCCTGTCTATGGATGATTAAAGAATGAATGCAGCATGGGGGGAAAGCACTGGGCTGGGAGTGAGGAGATCGGGGTTCCAGTTCTTGCCCTGTCACTGAGAGTGTGCACATGGTTGGGTCCCTTACCTCTCTCATACTCATCTATAAACTGAAAAAATGAACTGATGAGAGATACACAATCTCTAGCATCCCTGCTCCACTGTGCCCCCTTTTTTGCCTCGGTTTTTCAAAAATATTGTGGTCTATGTAGTAGGTGTATATACTTATGAGGCACATGAGATATTTTGGTACAGGCATGCAATGTGTAAGAATTACATCATGGAAAATGGGTATCCATCCCCTCAAGCATTTATCCTTTGTGTTACAAACAATAGTTATTCTCTTAGTCATCTCAAAATGTACAATTAAAGTATTATTGACTATAGTCCCCCTGTTGTGCTATCAAACACTAGGTCTTATTTGTTTTTTCTGTTTTTTTTTTTTTTTTTTTTTTTTTGTCCATTAACCATCCCACCTCCCTCCCAGGCCCCCACTACCCAGCCTCTGGTAACCATCCTTCCACCATCTCCAGGAGTTCAATTGTTTTCTTAGATCCCACAAATAAGTGAGAATATGCGATGTTTGTCTTTTTCCATCTCTTTAAAAATTACACAAGGTTATGATTACCTTAGCAACGTTTTCCTCTCCAGACGAGTAAACAAGTCTCAAAAAATGGTAAACCAAAGCTGCAGAATTGAGGGCCCATAGAGTTGAATGCTGTGAACCACGAGTAGAGTTGCACCCGACTCTAACCATCCCACCACACCCGCCCTAGTGCCTACTCAGGGTCGGAGTCTCCACTTCCCACTTCCTAACTGGGTGACTTGGGGTAAATCACTCTCTTTCCTGGAGCTGTGGTTTTCTATTCCATAAAATGAAGATGAAAATAACACCTACCTAATAGGGTTGTTGTGAGGTTTAAAATCATTAATACATGTCAAGTGCTAAGGACAGTGTCTGGCACGAGAAGAGCATTCGATAAATGTCAGGGACTATTACACCAGGAGGAGGAGGGGCCGTCCTCATCAGCCCGCGCCACAGACTGTTGAAATCTCGAGCCCAAGCTGCTGGTCTTCCTCTGTCCTGTAGGTGGCGCCCCCCCGCGTTGAGCGCGCCACCTGCGTCCTGGAGCGCTTCGAGAAAGCGGAAAGAAGTTTTCACATCTCTGCTCAGTTCAGGATTGCTAGAGTGGGATCTTCTGCAGTCACCTGAAGCCTGTGCCCAGGACAACCAGGTTTTGGGATCCGATTTCCTTCCTGGAGTGGCTTTGAATCCATTTCCCGCTGCACCCCCCACCCGTCACCTGGGCCCCTCCCCTGCACCCGCAACCCGGAAAGACTCCTGGGATGACTGCACTCCCAGCACCTGAGGTAGGGAGTTGAGTGGGAGTTTCTTTCCTGCCCGGTTAAAATGACAAATTGGTACATGAGTGCTTAATGAAAGATGCTGGAAACGTCCGTGGAGATCAGAAAAATCGCCTCTCCGAGCTGACAGCCAGGCCATCTGCATTCCCGCATTCCTATTAATTCCTTAACAATAAACGACAGGAGCGCCTAGAGGGTTAACAGCTTAATTTAATCTCTGAGATTCCTTCCTGGAGCATTGAGAATTAGAAAGGCATTTACACAACGTAATCTGCACACCTGATTTTTCCCCACTTGATGTGTCTGGGACTAATCACACCTATTTCTGACACATCTCCAGACAGAGGCTCTGCCCCTCTGGCTGATGACTGCATAGTCGCCACAAGTTGCTGTGGACTCTGAACCACGTGACTGGACTCCTAGTGTCACAAGATTTGGCTTCTTAGCAGCTGCCCCCAAAGTTGCTTTACGTTATGTTCCCAGTGCCTTTCAAGGACAGGAAGGTCCCCAAATAGAGATAGAAATGTGGTGCCCAGTTGGAAGTGAATTTCCTTCCCTTGTGGGAAGCAAGGCAAAAATGGGGAGCGGTACCTTGGTAGCAGCAATCAGCTTGGAGAGCTGTGAGGTCAGGTTTTGAGAGTCCCTGGCAGATCGAGAAATATTCTTTGGAAATGCTTGATTCTAATGCCAGTCCTCTCATTTTATGGATAAGGAAACTGAGACTTGGAAATGTCTAATAAATTTGTTTAGGCCCTATGTCCAGGTAATGTCAAAGCCCCAAAGTAGAATTCAGGTCTTTTTACTCCTGGACAAATACTTGTTTCACGATAAGGTTGGAAAATAGATTTCATCTTACATGGTAACTCCCATCATTGGCTGGTAGGGACTGCCCAGGGCCCTATGGGCTTCTCAGGGTATATCCAGGCATAGCAGGAAAAGCCTTAGTGACCATTTGAAGATGTCTTCCAGGAACAGGGAAGGAGCAAAGGTGCCAGATATTTGCTATCCCTGCATTTTTCATGCTGTTTCCTTCAGGTTAAAGCATTTAAAGGCTCTATTAAAATGGAAATGTTAGCTGAGAGGAGTAATGCATTAAGCCATTATCTGTAATTAACACCTTGGGTAAAACACATTGAAGATTAGTTTGCTAGTTGTCCAGCTGTCCCTGAATGAATGAGAGTTTTGACCCAGATAGGGGCCAGGGAAATGACACACAGCCCTGCCCATAGAGGTGAAATATTTGGAAGCCCATTGCAGATAGGAATTAGGTTGAACACATGGGATATCTAGTGGAAAGAACTCTGAGGGACCAAGTTAGGGAAAGAAGTGACCCTGAAGACATTTTTGCACAATTCTCTCTTGGCTTACCTTGTATAACATGGTTTCTACCAGTCACACTGCTTGATCCTTCGTTTCTCCACCTGTAAAATAAAATTAAAATTTTAAATACGAAGGCTTGGTTCCTACCCCAAGTCAACTAAATCAGAATGTCCAGGAATGGGACCCTGCTCTCCCTTTCCCCTAACACTTCTCTATAGAACATTCTGGTCTTGGTATTAGTCATCATACTGAAACAGGAAATTTTCCTTGACCCCTTCATGGACCTTGCAACAGGGGTGCCTCACTTACTCAGCCCTCAGCTCTCAATCCCTCACAGAGGGAGAGCATGCAAGTGAGCAGGTGCAGGAGCCAGAGTGAGTGCTTTTGGGTGCTGGCAGGAGCACAACTGTGTGGCCCTGCAGCAGCATCTGGGGGGGTGCCTGCAACCCCTGAAGACCCAGAGGGCGTGTGTTACAGTGTGCTCTTTTAGCTCTGCTGTCCATGAATGGCTTAAGTGTTAACAGCTCAGTGGAGGGTCAGTGTGACAACCTTTTGCACCCATACCTGAGTCCTTGCAGACGAGGTTGCATGAAAAAATTGAAGGGCGATGAATGCGGAGAATTTTATTGCTGATAAAAGTGGCTGTCAGCAGGATGGGGAGGTGGAAGGGGGATGGAGTGGGAAGGTGATCTTCCCCTGGAGTCCAGCAGTCCCCTGCAGGACACTTCTCCAAAGTCCCACCATCAAGCCATCCCTCTGAAGTCAAGCTGTTTCTTTCCAATGTCTGGCTACTTCTTTTCTTCTCTCCTTCTTTGCCCCCTGCCAGTTGAGCCAGGGGATTTAATGGGTACAGGATGGCGGGTGAGGCAGGCCATGGGTGATTTTGGAAAAGGCAACATTTGAGCGGGAAAATAGGAAGGCATGTTCTCACTTTGGACCGCGGTTCTAGGCTTGAGGGTGAGGCTTTGCCAGGGACCCTGCCCTTTTCTGCCTAGAATTTCCCTGCTTCCTGCCCCTACCAATACCATCCTGTCCTTACCCACACACTAACATATTTTATATACTTACAATAATACAGGCTCTGTAGCATTTTATATTTTGAATGTGTCAAAATGCAGAAGCAGGTAACAAAAACCTGAAAGCGTCAATAAAAGTTCTTACTCTCTCACAAAATAAGAAATGTAGAGGTCCTATTTTGGTTCATCAGCTGAAAAATACTATGATTGACCAGGCTTCTTTCATCCTTTTGCTTTTCTACCTTCAGTGTTGGCTCTTGGTCTCTAGGCTTGCATGGTTGCCGTGGTTGAAGACATCATGTACTCATACAACTATACTCATAGACATGAATGAAAGAGTAGGAACCTCATGCATACTCACCCTTTTAACTAGAATAAAAATGTCCTCAGACGTCTCCCGGTAGTCTTCTCCTTACCTCTCCTTGGCCAGAACTGTATCATGTGGCCTAATAGAATCTGAATGTTTGTGTCCCTTCAAAATTTATAAATTGAAACCTAATCCCCAGTGCAATATATTAAGAGGTAGAACCTTTAGGGGGCAATTAAGTCATGAGGGTGGAGCCCTCATAAATTAGATTAGTACCTTTGTAAAAGAGGCCCAAGGGAGCTTGTTCACTCCTTTCATCATGTGAAGATGCAGCAAGAATGCACCATCTATGAAGCTGAGAACACGACTTCATCTGAATCTGCTGGTACCTTGATCTTGGACTTCCCAGGCTCCAGAACTGTGAGCAGTAAGTTTCTCTTGTTATGAATTATCCAGTCTGAGGTATTTTGGTGTAGCAGCATGAATGGACTAAGACAAGGCCATTCCTAGTTGTAAGGGAAACTGAGAAAGCAAGAATCTGGTTTTTCAGTCTCTGTCATGAGAGGCAGCTCTGCCAGAAGTATATTTGATAAGCAGTAAGTATATTTGAGAAAACATGGGGCAAAATTAAATATCTATAACAACAGTTGAGGACTTAAATGCAGCTGCTACTTTATATACTACTTTCTTAACCAACTAAAGCCATTTTCTTCACATCTATGGTTCTAGCTCCTGAGACCACAACCTCCTACCTAGGCAGGAAGTATAAAAGAAGATCAAGGCCATTTAGATGTGTTTGTTAATTTGTGCTGTGACTATAAATGTCTTCCTGAACAGCAGAATCTTGTCATCTGGGATCTGATTCCTCCACTTCATCTTGCTAACTAACCTCACAGTGTTTAGACCTTCATCATACTCTTGAATAAGGGAGACTGCCCACTTTCTGGGATCTGTGCTTTCATCTCTAGATCCCCAGACCTGGTGTGTGTCTGTCTTTGACATCTGCATAGCTCTCTAGTGATCTTATCTCCCTGACAGGAAAACCAGGTTCTGCTGCGGGGTGTGTGAAAAAAGGCATGACTATAGTTATACATCTGAATATCTATGGAACAAGCCAAATGTGTAAATATTCAGGAGATACCAAACCAAGGAACCATCAGTGGAGTTAATCAAATTAGAGGTAGCTCCTGGCAAAATTTGACATTTTAAAAAAAGGCCTTTGGTTAATGGGTTAATATCCTTAATGTATAAAGAGTTCTTGCAAATATATGTAAGAACAAAGGGACAAATATCCCTAAAGAAAAATGAATAAAAAATAGAACAAGGCAATTTATAAAAGAAGTAATATGAAAGGCCAGTACATACAGTTTTAAAAGTTTATCCTGGCTGGACATGGAAGCTCATGGTTGTAATCCCAGCACTTTGGGTCACTTGACCTCAGGAGTTTCAGACCAGCTTAGGCAACCTGGTAAGACCCCATCTCCACAGAAATAAAAATAAAAATAAAAATTAGCCAGGTGCCATGGTGCACACCTGTAATCTCAGCACTTTGGAAGGCCAAGGTGGGCGAACTGTTTGAGCCTCAGGAGTTCAAGACCAGCCTGGGCAACATGAAGAAACCCTGCCTCTACAAAAAACAAAACAAAACAGAACTAAAAATTAGCCAGGTGTGGTGGTGCATGCCTATAGTCCTAGCTACTTGGGAGGCTGAGGTGGGAAGATCACTTGAGCCTGGGAGGTTGAGGCTGCAGTGAGTCGTGATGACCACTGCACTCCAGCCTAGGGTGGGCAGGGGACAGAGTGATACCCTGCCTCAAAAAAACAAAACAAAACAAAAACCCCATAAAGCTCATCCTTACCAATAATCAAATAAATGTTATTTAAAACAATATACCAGTTTGTCAACTTGACAAAGGTTTAAGAAGGTTCTAAAAAATGTAATATATAATATGCTAGATAAGATTAATTCCCACTTGATATTCATCCCCACTATTTCTGGTGTGCTTTTTTGGACTGCAGAGACTGTAAAGTAAAATACTACATCTTCCAGACTCCCATGTAGCTAGGATTCTGGATGTGAATTGGGTTCTGCAAGTTAAATGCACTTTGCTGAGATTTGTATGATGCTGCCTGCTGCTGTGCAGAGGCTTTAGCCATGATTCTTTTGGGTTAGATCCTTCAAATAGTTGAGCCCTGTGGTAAATAATAGGCTTCATAATAACTAATGTGTAGGATGCTTTAAATAAGATAGAAGGCTGGGCGTGGTGGCCTGTAATCCCAGCACTTTGGGAGGCCCAGGCGGGTGGATCATGAGATCAGAAGTTTGAGACCAGCCTGGCTAACATGGAGAAATGCCGTCTCTACTAAAAATACAAAAAGTTTACTGGGAGTGGCGGCACGCGCCTGTGATCCCAGCTACTGGGGAGGTTGAGGCAGGAGAATCTCTTGAACCCAGGAGGTGGAGGTTGCAGTGAGCCGAGATCATGCCACTGCTCTCCAACCTGAGTGACAGAGCAAGACCCCACCTAAAAATAAAAAAAAATAGAAAAGAATATTTCCTGTATATTAGCTCAAGGAAGTAAATTATTTTCTCCAATTTTGGCTCTGACTTCATGGCCTTGAACAGGTCACCTACCTCTCTGGATTTCAGTTTCCTCATCTATGCAGTGAAAGATGTATTAGATTACTTCTGCTGCCTCCAACATCCTAGCCCTATACCAATCAAACACAGGGCTAGCTCATTTCTCTTTAAGAGCATCTGTCATTCAGGTGACCCTAACTTGGCTTGAAGATCAGTGGGGAACCCCAGACTCCTGTTGTGGCAGATCAAATTTCATTTCCTTGGTCAACTCATTTGGTCACAGTAGAGACCACATGTACTTGCAGTGTTAGTATTTATGTGTTTTTGCCATTTTAGTTCCGTGACTCTTCTACACAAGTGGGTAGGTCATGTGGTTTTAGGGTGCCTAGGTCAGGGTCCTTAAAACTCTCCTGCCAATGATTTCCCACCTGCCCCCACCTCATCCTGAATGCTGGCATAATGCATTCACCATTAGAAATGGCTCTATTAGGTCAAGGAATTGTTTCTAGTTAAAGTGAGAATACATTATGAAAAGAAGTAATACATTTATATATATATATATATTTTTTTTTTTTTTGAGAGCGGAGTCTCGCTGTGTCGCCCAGGCTGGAGTGCAGTGGCGCGATCTCGGCTCACTGCAAGCTCCGCCTCCCGGGTTCCCGCCATTCTCCCGCCTCAGCCTCCGAGCAGCTGGGACTACAGGCCCCGCCACCGCGCCCGGCTAGTTTTTTGTATTTTTAGTAGAGATGGGGTTTCACCGTGTTAGACAGGAGGGTCTCGATCTCCTGACCTCGTGATCCACCCGCCTCGGCCTCCCAAAGTGCTGGGATTACAGGCTTGAGCCATACATTAATATATTAACCTCGGCTAACCTCATTAGCACTTATTACACATGAGGTTAGCTAACTGGTTATCATTTTGGAGGTCAGGGAGCAGATCTGGAGAAGAAAGGGAGCCTAGGCTTGACAAAGTTTGACTGGGGGAAAGGGTTCCTGAGAAAAGCAAGATTAGGTGAGGTGCTACAATGGGACACACTGGGAACCTTGGGGATGGCATGAATGTATGAATGTATGAATGTACTTCTTTATTTATTTATTTTTTTGAGCCCAGGCTGGAGTGCAGTGGTGTAATCTCAGCTCACCGCAACCTCCGCCTCCCCAGGTTCAAGCAATTCTCCTGCCTTAGCTTCCACAGTAGCTGGGATTACAGGCGCACTCCACCACACCCAGCAAATTTTTGTATTTTTAGTAGAGACGGGGTTTTGCCATATTGGCCAGGCTGGTCTCGAACTCTTGACCTCAGGTGATTCACCCACCTAAGCCTCCCAAAGTGCTGGGATTACATGTGCGAGCCATCACGCTGAGTTGAATGTACTTCTTTCCTTCATTCAAACAAATAAACATTTATCAAGTGTTCATTATATACTAGGCACTCTGTCAGGTGTTGTGGATACAGAGATGAGTGAAAATTAGTTGTGATTCCTAGGGAGATATGATCTAGTTGGGGAGAGGGATCAAATGTAAAATAGGCAAGAAAGTACTACACACACACACACAGATGTATATGTGTACATGTATATCTTCAGTGCATGCACAAGATAAGGAGTGGCAAATTCTTGGGAGGCATCAGAACAAATTTCACGGAGTCAGTGTTTCTTTCCTCCCTCATATGAAGAAGGAGTTGTGAGGAGGAGGGAGGATGAACAAGCTGCAGCTACCTCTTTTTTTTTTTTTTTTGAGGCCGAGTCTCGCTCTGTCGCCCAGACTGGAGTGCAGTGGTGCAATCTCAGCTCACTGCAAGCTCCGCCTCCCGGGTTCACGCCATTCTCCTGCCTCAGCCTCCCGAGTAGCTGGACTACAGGCGCCCGCCACCTCACCGGCTAGTTTTTTGTATTTTTAGTAGAGACGGGGTTTCACCATGTTAGCCAGGATGGTCTCCATCTCCTGACCTCGTGATCCGCCTGTCTCGGCCTCCCAAAGTGCTGGGATTACAGGCTTGAGCCACCGCGCCTGGCCTACCTCATTATTTTTATCTAGGGCCAGCCTTGATAAGGGAAGTGAAAACTCTTCTTTGTGATTGGATAAGGAGACAAATAAGTTTATAGAAGAATTGGAGGCAGAGTCCCATTTGAATCCTATCCTTTGACCTTTGGAGGGCAGGCTGTCTACCCAGCATCTGAGAGTCACCAGTAGCAACATGGGGTACAGCTTTTCGTGGCTGAGAGCATGGGCTTTGCTCTCAGACTCTCTGGGTTTGAGCCCTGGTTATTTGACCTTGGGCAAAGTACTTAAACCATCCATGGTTCCAGTTTTCTTGTTTGTAAAATGGGGAAGAAAATTAACACCTGTTTCATGGAGTTGGGAGAATTAAATGTAATAACGCATAGAAAACACTGTAGTAATTATCATGAATTTTTCTGAGCTTTGTTCTATAAAACAAAAATGACCTAATTCAATAGTAGAACCAAGTAATTCTAGCTCTAGTTCAGTATCTTTTACCTCACTGACGAAACTGATAGCTACTCCGTGGTGTTCCAGGGACTCTTGCAAATCTTTTTTATAGCCCTTTGTCTGCCTTGTATTCCCATCCAGTTCTTTCGTAATTATGATCATGCCTCACATTCAGAAAATTCAGGACAGGAAAATCTGACTGTGTTAAACAGATATATCTAATGATTTTTTGTTTTTTTTTTGTTTGTTTTTACTTTAAGTTTTGGGATACATGTGCAGGATGTGCTGGTTTGTTACATAGGTATGCATGTGTCATGGTGGTTTGCTGCACCTAGGTTTTAAGCCCCGCATGTATTAGGTATTTGTCCTAATGCTGTCCCTTCCGTTGCCCCTCACCCCCTTACAGGCCCTGGTGTATGATATTCCCCTGTGTCCATGTGTTCTCATTGTTCAGCTCTCACTTATGAGTGAGAACATGCGGTGTTTGGTTTTCTGTTCCTATATTAGTTTGCTGAGAATGATGGCTTCTAGCTTCATCCATGTCCCTGAAAAGGACATCAACTATTCTTTTTTAAGGCTATATAGTATTCCGTGGAGTATATGTGCCACATTTTCTTTATCCAGTCTATCACTGATGGGCATTTGGGTTGGTTCCAAGTCTTTGCTATTGTAAATAGTGCTGCAATAAATGTACGTGTGCCATGTGTCTTTATAGTAGAATGATTTATAATCCCTTGGGTATATACTCAGTAATGGGATTGCTGGATCAAATGGTATTTCTGGTTCTAGATCCTTGAGGAATCGCCACACTGTCTTCCATAATGGTTGAACTAATTTACACTCCCACCAACAGTGTAAAAGCATTTCTATTTCTCTACAGCCTCACCAGCATCTGTTGTTTCCTGACTTTTTAATAATCGCCATTCTGACTGGTGTGGGATGGTATCTCATTTTGGTTTTGATTTTCATTTCTCTAATGACCAGTATACATCTAGGGTTTTATATTCATATTACAAAATAATTATTTGTTTTAAAGGAGAATTAATCTTTGTGAAGTTAATTTCCTATGTACCTACAAAGCTGAATGCAGAATATAAAAACTTAGGTTTACATACATCTTAGAATCATAGAATTGTGAAACCTTAAAGATGGAACAGGCCTTAGAAATCATCTAGGCCAGTGGTTTTCAAATTTTTATTGTAGCTGCCCTATTTCCGTAAAAGTGTTATATTTCTTAGATGCATGATGCAGATGAAAGCAGAATTACTCTGATTAAACCAGGATGATGAGGTGGAGTACTCACTCCTTTGCCCTCTTTCCCTATCCTGGAAGCAGCTTCTGAACATCTCTGAGTAAGCCAAAGGCCTCTAGGAACATAAATTTGAGTTCCACTGATCCCACTCAACAATTTCGTTTTGTACATTCCTTTTGTAAAACGTGGTACTCCTGTTTTTCTATTGATTCAACTGTCTTATTTTCTTTTTTAAATTATAGTTCTTGAGGGAAGGAACCTTTTTAATAAAAAAATTCTGGGCTGGAGGTGATGGCTCACACCTGTAATCTCAACACTTTGGGAGGCCGAGGCGGGAGGATTGCTTCAGCCTAGGAGTTCGAGACTAGCCTGAACAACATAGGGAGAACCCGTCTCTACAAAATAAAAATAAAAATAAATTAGCCAGGTGTGGTGGTGCACTGTGTAGACTCAGCTACTCAGGAGGCTTAGGCAGGAGGATTGCGTGAGCCTGGGAGGTCAAGGCTGCAGTGAACTGTGTTTGCACCACTGCACTCCAGCCTGGGGGACAGAGTGAGACTCTGTCTCAAGAAAAAAGAAAAAAATTCTTAGTGGACTTTCCTGTTAGTGTCAGAAATGACCAGAGACTGTAATTATATATAAACATCCTTTATTGAATCTTTGAAAAGTGATTTCATAGAACCATAGAATTTTCAGCTTGAAGGGATCTTGGAGAACATGTACTTTAACATTCTCATTTTCTGGATGTGGAAACTGGGGCCCAGAAAAGTGGTTTGGTTATGTCATGTAGTAAGTTAATGGTAGAGCTGGGACAAGAGTCCCGGATGCCTGATTCTTGGTTTAGGGCTGTTTCAACATATAACTTACATTGCTAGGATATTATAGATTTGTATTCCTGAGAACACACTTCAACTACCTACAAATCGTCTTACTTTTCTCAATAGTTAGACCAGAGAACTATCTTTATAATCCCTGGCCTACGTTTTAATATGTGTTTTGTTTTGTTTTTGTTTTTTGTTTGTTTGTTTTGAGACTGGCTCTCACTGTCACCCAGGCTGGAGTGCAGTGAGTGGCATGATCACAGCTCACTGCAATTTTGAACTCCAGGCTCAAGTGATCCTCCTACCTCAGCCTCCCAAGTAGCTGGAACTACAAGCATGTGCCAGCATGCCTGGCTAGTGTTTTTTAGTTTTTGTAAAGATGAGGTCTCATTATGTTGCCCAGGTTGGTCTTGAACTCTGGAGTTCAAGCAGTCCTCTCGCCTCTCAAAGTGCTGGGATTACAGGCATGAGCCACTGTGCCTGGCTCTGTGTAATTTTTTTTAATAATAAAAATTAAGAACAACTGACATGAACAGATGTCTATGATATAGTAAATGGAAATGCAACTATTAGATGTGTCCCTTTTTGTTTAAAGTTTTGGATATTTCCCTAAGGTTTAGCTGGATGTATTTTTCTATGGTCACTCTTGACTCAAGTAGCTAGTGAACACCCAAGAATTTAATGATATAATAACCACATCTGTTAATTTTTATAAGTTGGCTTTCATGCCTTTATAACTCTTATAACAACCATAAAGTTATAAATTTACTTTCTTATTCTTTTTAACTATTACAGTGTTGCATAGTATCTATGCATCATAATTTTATAATTTATTTACCCAATTCTTTATTGACAACATTTAAGTTATCTCTGAATTTCAAAAAGTTGCATGAAATTCCTCACACATACATCCTTTTGCATATCTTTGAGCATTTTTGTGGGATAGATTCCTAGAAGTGAAATTGCTGGATCAAATTTTGAGATACATTCATCCTCATATTTTTCTTTTGTTGCTGAGACTAAAATAAATAAACTCTAACATCTGTACATAACTTTGTAGTCTATTAAGGTTTTTACACACAGAAAGTTACTTAAACTTTTAAACATCTGTGTGGGTTTATGGACGGGAAAATGAGGCTTAAATAAGTTAGTTATTTGCTCATCCTTAGGGCTAGGGAGTGTACAGTCAGATTTGAAAACTAAGCCTTCTCACTCTAGGTATAGGGCTAAAAGTCCCCAGCGAAAACACAGAAATAAACTATTAGGAAGACAACAGGAATGTGAATACATTTTCTTTAGGCATAAGAGCCCACCAGTTTGGTCTGTTGGTAGCTATCAGCTGAAGCAAAAACATCATCTGGCCCTTACCCTGATGCCTTACTGGAGAGAGCACCAGCTTTTCTATCGGAAGCCATCTCCATCTTCACAAACCTTATTTTTTTTCCTTTTTTGAGACAGGGCTTCACTCCATTACCCAGGCTAGAGTGCAGTGATACAATCTCAGCTCACTGTGCTGCCTTTACTTCCCGGGCTCAATTGATCCTCCCACCTCAGCCTCCTGAGTAGCTGGGATGACAGGCACCCACCAACACACCTGGCTAATTTTTGTGTTTTTTGTAGAGATGGGGTTTCGCCATGTTGCCCAGGCTGATCACGAACTCCTGGGCTCAAGCAATCTGCTTGTTTCAGCTTTCCAAAGTGCTGGGATTACAGGTGTGAGCCAGCATGTCCAGCCCATAAGTCTTTATTTCCTGTGCAAGTCTCCCAAACCAGATGTCCCCTGTCCCTCTGAGATGAGGCACCTTTGGTGAAAAGTGGATGTTTTTAGATAGAGGTAGAGCATGTCTAAGAGTCCAAACCTTTAAATTATCTTGAGAACACTTTGGTTGTATCTCCAGAAATGATCACTGCCATAGTCTGCCATGGAGACAAGAGGTTCAAAGGGTGTTGAGAAAACTATTTGTGTCCCAGATGCAGAGGAGAGGAGAAGCCCTGAGATATGTGAATTAGACCTACTGGACAGGCCTTTATGAGCAAAAAAGCTGTATGCATGTGAGGGGAGAATGTGGCATGAGACAGTTTTTCTTCTGGACACAAGGAACCCTGTTCTGGTGAGCATCCTGCTCTGTTCCAAGGACCTGCATTTCAACTTGCCAGAGGATTTTTAGCATGACCTGGCCCGATGAATGTCCAGTGACAGTAAAGATATCCCTAGATAAACATTTCTTTTTTTTTCTCTCCACCAGGGCCCTGTCCATGCTAACATTTTTATAACTTTTCAAACCAATTGATGGTAAAGCATACATCAAGTCTTACTCAGTTTAATAGACATTTAGCAGGTGCCTACTACGTGTAAGGCCCTGTGGATGCAAAGCTGAAGAATACACAGAGATCTCTGCAGAAAGACTTGGGGGGCTTCTGTAGCACCTCCATTCTCAGCCACCCAATCCTACCCAACCACAGTATCTCTTGGGAGCAGATGCTGCTGATGTGGGCAAAGCAGAGTTAGCAAAGGCATGACTTGTCACACACCACTGCCACAATCCGTGGCTGTAAGGGGGCTTCAGCGACCTTTTGGGCCTGAGCTGTTTGGTTCAGCTTCCTCTTCTGAGACCCCATCTCCTAGCTGCATATTATGCTAGCAGGACCCAGAGAGATTTATTTGGTGACCTTTCTGGATGCGGAATCCAAGCAGGGGGGAGGGAGAAAATCAGCTCCGAAGCGGTTAATTTTACTGGCTCCTAAATTGATAAGCGGTGGTACCTCAGTCTGAAATGAACTCGCCTTGTTCGACGGGGTTCTAAGACAGCGGAACTCAATCAACAGCGGGCCGCACGGTTCAAGGCTGCAATTCATCCCGCCGTGCCTCTGAAAAATGGGAGGTGACAGTTCATTTTGCCAGTGACAGTCTGTCGGTCTCGCTCGCTGCTTCTGTCGATTGCCTGGCTGAGGTGAAGTGCAGCTCAGAGACACCCTCGTTTGGTATTCTACTCAGCTGAGCGGGATGGTCCCAGGACTCAAGGTGTGCAAATCTTACTGCCCCTACAGCTTGTCTTCTTCCCTTCTGGGAAGCTCTGAACTGCTCATGCATGATTATGGGTCCCAGGAGTCATCTTCCCACTTCCTGTCCTTCACCTTTCCCTCCAACCTTCACTTCCGGTGGACTGGGCTTCCTCCTGTCACTGGGACCTTGTGAAACAAAGCTAACCTGTTCAGGAGCCTTCCAGCCTACCAGTAGAGGACTGTGCATAGGCAGCGACACATGGGCGTGGTGCAAGTGGGGGCACGAGGGAACACCAGACACAACCAGCTGGGCTCTGCCTTGGGCAACCGCAGCTTTAGTTTTAGAGGAAACCCTTGAGCAAGGGCAGAGAGTGGGGAAGGAGAGAGAGAGAGGAGAGAGAGGGGTGACCTTATGAATGCATGCACTTAATCCCAGGCTGCCACCCTTGCTTAGTACTTTCTACTTCTCTGAAAATGACAACACATATTTGAATTAGAGCTCATGTGTCTTTGCTAACTTTCCTCATTTTGATAACCGCACTGGGTGTTTGTGTTTTTTTTTTTGAGACGGAGTCTCGCCCTGTTGCCCAGGCTGGAGTGCAGTGGCATTATCTTGGCTCACTGCAACCTCCGCCTCCCGGTTCAAGCGATTCTCCTGCTTCAGCCCCTGTTACTGGGATTACAGATGCCCGCCACCACGTCCCACTAAATTTTGTATTTTTAGTAGAGATAGGGTTTCACAATGTTGGCCAGGCTGATATCGAACTGCTGACCTCAAGTGATCCGCTTGCCTCAGCTTCCCAAAGTGCTGGGATTATACGCGTGAGCCACCGTGCCTGGCCTCATACTGAGTGTTATTTTTAAGGGAATATCCTCATTCTTAGAAAATACTGCTAAAGTTTTTAGGGAAAAGGAGGATGATGATGGTAATTTACTCTCAAATTCAGAAAAAAATGTAAATTAATCTAGTATTAATTACTTTTCTGTAATTAATATTTTATTTATTATGAAAAATAAATTTAATGATTGATAATTATTAAATTTAATAATTAATAATTAAAGTTAATAATTGATTTCAAGTGAATGGTATACTTGAGTTCTAGATACTATGGTAACTTTTCTGTAAGTTTGAAATTATTTCAAAATAAAATTATTTTTAAAAAACCCAACAGGCCAGGCACAGTGGCTCACGCCTGTGATCCTAGTACTTTGGGAGGCCAAGGCGGGCGGATCACTTGAGGTCAGGAGTTAGATACCAGCCTGGCTAACATGGAGAAACCCTGTCTCTACTAAAAATACAAAAATTAGCTGGGCATGGTGGCGTGTACCTGTAATCTCAGCTAATCAGAAGTCTGAGGCAGAAGAATCGCTTGAATCCGGGAGGCAGAGGTTACAATGAGCTGAGATCGCACCATTGTACTCCAGCCTGGGTGACACAGCAAGACTCTGTCTCAAACAAACAAACAAACAAACAAACAAAAAACCAACGGACTTACCTTGTAGCACTTACTCAATAATCCTTTATTGAGAACCTACTATACACCAAGCACAGTAGTAGTTGCTGGGAATACATTAGGAAATAAGATACGACATGGATGCAGCTGGAAACCATCATTCTTAGCAAACTATCACAAGAAGAGAAAACCAAACACCGCATGTTCTCACTCATAGGTGGGAACTGAACAATGAGATCACTTGGACTCGGGAAGGGGAACATCACACACTGGGGCCTATCATGGGGAGGGGGGAGGAGGGAGGGATTGCATTGGGGAGTTATACATGATATAAACGTCATGCACATGTACCCTAGAACTTAAAGTATAATAAAAAAAAACAAAACAAAAAAAAGGAAATAAGATACGAAAAATCTGAACTCTTAGGAGGAGAAGACAGGTGTCAGGTAGACAAGTATTAGGTTGGTGCAAAAGCAATTGCTGTTTTTGCCATTACTTTTAATAATTTTAATAATTACAGATGGGATGTGAGTTTTGAATAGCAGGTGCTAAATGCTACAGGAATGTAGGAGACAGAAATATAACCCAGTCTGGGGAGCCAAGGCTGGTTACCAGAGGAAATGAAGTTGAGACTTGAAGCATGAGTATAAGTTAGTTGGGTGAAGGGGAAGGGGGAAGAGTGTTGTAGACAGAAGGAACAGCACATGTGAGCAAATGGAAGTGGGAGTGGGTATGACTCATTGAAAAACTGCAGGAAGTCTGTTACTGAAGATGACGGAGAGTAAAGGGTCCATGCAGGCAGAGAGGTTGGAAAGATAAGCAGGAGGTTATGGTGGTGGTGATGGTAGAGGGTTGTTAGCCATTATGAGGAGTTAGGAAGTGTAATATTGGGAAGCTACTAAAATTTTAATTAGGGAAGAGGCATGGGCAGATATTTAAAAATGACATCACTGGTTATAGAGTAGAAATGGGTTGGTGGGGCATATAACCAGAGGGTTGCAAGGTAGAAGATGATGGTGGCTTGGACCAGGATGGTGGCAATAGACTAGAGAGAAACAGATTGTTTGAAAGATATTTACCAGCTAGACTTGGCAGAGGAAGAAAGAGGGATGAAAGATGACCCCCCCAGGGTTCTAGATTGGGCAACTGGATTATCCATGGTGCCATTTACTGACCTAAGGGAGCTGGAAGGAGGAGGTGACTTGGCCAAGAAGAGGACAAGTTGTGGAGTCTGAGTCCACCCTGCACATTTCTCATCCAAAAATGTAGCACCAAATATAGCAGAGTCCCAGGCAGGATGGAACTAAGGCTTCAGTGAGTGGAGTAAGTATAATAATATCCCTGATTTTCAAGGGCTCAGAATTTGACACTTTTCTATAATGATTCAGGCATATATAGGCAGGTCTGAAGAACAGGTGATATGATGGATAGATTGCTTTTTCTGTGCAGCAAACCTACCCATTTCTTCCAGAAATAACCATCTGTGTTGTCTAAGAATTTCTTTCCTCCCCTATTCCACACAGTTTCTGTAGGGGCTGCTATGTTGTTGACACCACCTCACACCCCACCACACCCATACCCCCACCCTCCCCATGGCCACAATGCATGCAGGTTGGGCCTATCAACTACTGGAGTATTAACAACTTGGACCGACATGAGTAATACATAAATGGTTGCCTCCTCCTCCTCCTTAAAACACTAGAAGGAACTTCAGGGCATGTTCCTGGAGTCCATGGTAATCCCTGGGAGCTGGACAAACCCTTGGTGCTTGCCACACCAGTAATGCTAAGCTTGAGCTAGGGAAGCCTGCTACTTACAAGATACATGTTAAATGCTATAAAGGGATCCTGGAAAAGGTTGGGAAGTCTCCACCTTTCGAGATCATGGAGTTCTGGCATGTTAGACGGAGAAGGAACCTTATTTCCTCATTTATAGTTGGGAAACTGAGTCCTTTAATAAAAAGGAAAGACAATTAAATTACCTGTCCTACATGGTTTAGTTACTCAACAACCAGAAGACATAATGTCAGAC
Organism: Trachypithecus francoisi; assembly: GCF_009764315.1. NCBI lineage: Eukaryota > Metazoa > Chordata > Mammalia > Primates > Cercopithecidae > Trachypithecus > Trachypithecus francoisi. Next base: position 23,049,671 of record NW_022681466.1, on the reverse strand, counting down.
CAGATGTTCCTTGGGGTTCCTATAAACTCCATTATTCTTTGATCTTGTGATTCTGTGTTGGACACCAGACAATGACACCCCTGAGCAATCAGGTTTATACTCTCCTCAATGGCCTTAGAGAAAGAGTGTGGCCTGGGTGGGGACAGTTGTGTGGAAACCCACAGTCCTGTCACTTAACTATTTTCTTCTTTAGAATCTTCTCTCCTTTGGCATCAGCTGACACAGGAAGTGGTAAAGCTATTATCTGTAGATTCAGCCAAATCACCATTTCCTGATTCTAATGTTCATCAGCCACTTTTGAATCCTCCCCCCACTTCCTCTCTATTTTAGTTTGAGGTTCAAAAGCACCCATGAGGTAAATTAATACTCAGCCAAGCAGAGTGGGGCCCTGATGCCCTTGTGGTTCTGCCATTAATTTGCTGTAACCCAGGGACATCCAGGCTAGTCGTCAGGTTTCTCTCTGTAGGTTAAAGGGTTTCTAAAGTTCCTTCCAGCTCTGAAATTCTGAGATTCCTTGTTGAATCTCATTCTGCAATGGGAAGTTTATGGACCAGCTCCCTCTGGGAAGAAAAATATTTCATGCAACCCTATGAATTTCATCTTAGTCCAGATCTTTTTTGTTTGTTTGTTTTTGTTTTTGTTTTTCAGAACACTATACTGGAAAAGTGAAAGAATCAGAGCAGCAGGATAACTGGCAACTGAAGTCGGCCAGCATCTCATGTGAATTAGAAATGGAATCACAGGGTGCTAGCATCGAAGTGACCAAAGAAACTCTTTGCTGAGCTGGCATGGAGTTTAAGGAAAGAGGTTATGGGGTCCTCCTTTAATGCAGTTACATTTCCCTCTGAGCCTCTGTCTGTTTCCTGTCAGGTTAGTGCAAAACCCTAGTCTACTACTCTGGGCTGGCTTAGAAAAAATGCATCCTGGTTTTGTTCCAATTCAGGATAGAGGTGGGGAAGTCCTGCTGAGCCTCTCCCACAGCGAGCCTTCCCCTCACCACTGGCAGCACTGACGCCAGTGACTAGCATTCACTTCTTGGGGTATGAATCCACTGAGGGTGGGAGGATCCTCACATTAAGCATTATTGGGTACCATCTTAAATTGGGGACTTTGGAAGCCCTTGGCCTTCCCTTCCCCAGGCATTTTCTCCCTGGAGTGAAGATGTTGAAAGTTGGAAGTTAAATGATTTGCCCAAGGTCACACTGTTGGTGGCACAGCAGGGATGAAAACCTTGGCTAATCTTCTGAGTCCTTGGTCTGACCCTTATGCCACAGCTGCTCTTTGTATAAGGGACAGTCTCACCTCCCAAGGACACTGGGCAAGGATGCCAGGTATTGATATGACTGTTGTCCCAGTGCCCGGTGACCTTCTATATCTTGCAGCCTGCTCAGACAGTACAGGAAGCAGCTCTGGGGCAGAGGGAACTGCCATATGCAGAGCTGCCCTGGTGAAGATAACAGGTTGTCTGTCAATGTATGAAGACTATGTAGGGCCAGGACCACAGAGCTTCCACTGCAGGAGAAATTAAACCTGTCTCGCACACCAATCCCAGTGCTCTGATTACATTTACAGAGGTCACGGCCTGCATTCTGTCACCATGGAAACCTTTCAGGCTGCCAGGGTGTTTTCTGTGCATGAGGTTGATATTTAAAGGCGAAGTCGCAGGCCGCATTGCTGAACTATCAGACAGGCAATTGCTCTCCTCCACCAGCCTGCGTCCTGGTACTTCATCCTAGAGATAAGAGGAAGGGGAAGAGATGAAGAAAAGGGCCCACCTTTCTCTAACAGGCAGGTCTTTTTAGTAGAGCCAGGTTTGTAGGGAGGAAGGCTATAGGGTGCGGGTGCTGAGATAACAGATGAAGGGCAATAAAAAAGGGCCCCAACTTTGTCAGAATATAAGCATTTTCTCGCAAGTGCACAGGCCCTCATGTTGAGTGCATCCCATTTTTTTTCTGATTCCTCCTCCAACTCATGAGCACATGTCATAGCGGCCATATGGAGCTGGGGAAGCCCCCTTTGCCTGAATGCCCTTGGTGGTTTCGATTTTGCACATCTGGTAGCTGTGTGAATTGTGCTGCTAACAATATAGCTTATGAAGGATCCCTACTTCTTCTAAAGACCCCATAGCACTGTCCTGGAAAAAGCTACCATGGGAGTGACTTATCAGGAGTCCCAGGTGTTGGAAGAGGTAAATAACACCTGATTCAACAGAGTAAGAAAAGAACACAAGTGCTGACTCGGCTTGTGACCATCAATTTTTTCTTTAGTCTCAAGACAATTATTTCCACACCATTGAATGGAGTGTAGATAACACGGGCACCTTAATAGGCTGAGAGCAGAGGCTGTTTAGAGGAGATTTCAAGCACTGTGAGCATAAAATGAACATGAATATTCTGCAATATGCATCTTACAACTTGTCATTAAGTGGATGGCCTCAGTGATGTGATGCAACAGGCTTTGATTGGAATATTGAGCTCTGAAAAAGGAAATTCTGCATCAATAGTTTCGTGATGCGGAATATCACGTATTACTCAATAAGACTTGTCATTGTGTTAAAAGTGCAGATGATAAAAAGTACAGCAGCAGATAGGAACAGCTTGATCCACAAGGCACTTTTCTTTAGGAATTTACAGCCATTCCCTGAAGCTTCTCAACTGTCCTTGGAGGTAGAACATGGTATAGCCTGAAATTACAACTCAGGAAATGAAGTGGATTTGTTTGATTTAGTTTCTAATCTTCCAAACTATGAAGACTTCTTTATCATGTTTTCTATTTCTCCACTTACTTATCTTTTCATTCAACTTCTCATTCACTTTCTTTTCCCTTTTTCTTTCTCACTAGCCTCATCCCTAGGCTATCACCCCTCCCACATACTCCCCAAGTCGTGTCCGTCTGCCACAACCCCAGCCCTTCTGTAGAGCTTAGCCCTGCTGGCAGCTCTCCAGACTAAAAAGACTGCAGACTCCTGTGATATGATCTTCCTTCTGATTGGTTCTTTGCAGGGTCTTTATTTATAGTGGAAACTTTGTTTTTGCCGCAATGAGTGAAAAGAGGAGTTAATATCTCATGCCTTCCAGATCAGTGTTTCCCCCACGTGGTCTGCAGAACACTGGAAGTATTCTAGAATAGATAGGACAGGTAGGAAATCTCTGGAGGTTGGCAGGGAGAATCTGATAACCCTGATTTGTTAGAGCCTGGTGCCAAGGAAGCCAAGGCCATTCTATTCATCTCTTTAAAGGCAGATTAGCTTCATAAAGAGGAAAACTCTCATCCTTGGCAACCAATGGCACTTATATCTTGGTCACTCCTCAAATATATCTTTAATGAGTAAGAAAGATATGAGAGATTATGGATAATTCATATATGTATTTACTGAGCATCTGACAGGTGCTAGTTTTTGCGGGGAATGCAGGGACAGTAATCACTAAACTTCACGAAGCAACTACCATGCAGCAGGCAGGTGTAAGCAGTATATATATTAGCTTTTTGGATCTTCACAACAACCTTGAGAATACAGTTACTATTGCCATTTTACAGCGGAGGAAATTGAGGCATATGGAAGATAAGTAACTTGTCCAAGGTCACAGCAAGCAGTGGCAGATTTGAGCACAGGGCTGTCTGACTTTAGGGCCACTACATTCTATACTCTATCACCTCTTTGATGGGGTCATAACCATGCTTTGGGATATATACTCTGAAGCTTATGTGAGGGGTGGCATGGGATGGTGGGGAAATTGGATGAGGGAGGCCAGGTTAGAAGCCATTTCAACTTATCACTTCCCAACAAACATGTTGAGAACCAAACCCAAAGAGGTGACATTAAGGATGCAAGGAGGGTAAGGATTCAAAAGCCACTGTGAGGAGGTAAGACTAGTGGCCTTAGTGGCTGTTTAGAATGAGTGAGGAAGGGTCTAAGATGACTTCTATATTTTGAGCTTAAATTACCAGGAAAACAGAAATGCCTTTATAACATTACTTTTTTTTTTGGAGACAGAGTCTCACTCTGTCACCCAGGCTGGAATGCAGTGACACAATCTCGGTTCACTGCAACTTCTGCCTTCTGGGTTGCAATGATTCTTGTGACTCAGCCTCCTGAGTAGCTAGAACTAAAAGCATGTGCCACCATGCCCAGCTAATTTTTGTATTTTTGTAGAGATGGGGTTTCGCTATGTTGGTCAGGCTGGTCTCAAACTCCTGGCCTCAAGCAATCCACCTGCCTTGGCCTCCCCAAGTGTTGGGATTACAGGTGTGAGTCATCACACCCGGCCTAACTGTTATAATTTATGGAGCATATACTATATACATACATCATCCTACTTAACCCTCACAATAACCCTGTAAGGTGGGGATTATGATCTCCAATTTACAGATGAGGAACTTGAGGTTCATGGAGCTCTGCCCAGAGTCTTTGAATAGGTAGGTGGCAGAGCCAGAAATGGGACCCAGGTCTTTCTGATTTGTAAGCCCATGCCCTGTCCACTGAGCTTTCTTGCTATTGCAATAATTAAGGAGAGAGGAAATAACAATTTGGTGGAACTGCTCAGATATCCAGGTGGGAATGTGGGGCAGAGGTACAAATCAGCAAAGCAATCTGTACAAAGGGGAACATTGTAGTAGCATGAGAATAAAACCACTAGAGACTCAGAGAACAAAGAGAGAAATGAAAGAAGAGGGATGGGAGAAAGGCAAGTAGAAAACTTTGGGGAATACCTATGACTAGAAGGTGATATGAAGAGAGCCAAAGAAGGAGGCAGGGAAGTCACAGTTAAGATGGACAGGAAGAGGACCAGATAGGGCAATGCCAACCAAACTGGGTGCTTACAGCAACAGCACGTGGTCAAGACCATCCAATGATCCAAAAAGAAGGCTGGTGAGGACAAAGGAGAGTGGAGAAGGAGGTCAGTGATGCTCTTGGGAGAGATATCCCTTTGGTGGTGTGAAGACAGGCAGGCAAGGTTAAGAGATGGAGGAGAAAGGACATGATATTTGATGGAGGAAGTTGATGGGGGCAGGGAAGGGGAGGAAAGGTTGAGAGTTGGAGGAGGTAGAGGAGTGGAAGGAAGATCTTGATTTTTAAGGATAGAGAAGACCAAGGATGTTAGCAGGCAGAGGGAAAGATTGAAGATGAAAAAGAATGTGAGACTGAAGATCTCAAATGTGGTGTAAGAGAGTGCGATCACATTCTAGTGGAGGGATGAGAGGAGGCAAGACAAGTGTGAAACTGAAAAGCAATGCAACATGAACTGACGGTGCCGTTTTGTGTATGAACGATAGTGTGGTTTACACAGGAAGAAAATGCTGTGGGAAGTGGAGTCCAGGGATATTTAAGAAGAGAAGCTGGGTACAGTGTTCGGCTGGACATGGTGGCTCACGCCTATAATCCCAGAACTTTGCGAGGCCAGGGTAGACACATCACCTGAGGTAAGGAGTTCGAGGTCAGCCTGGCCAATGCGATGAAACCCTGTCTGTACTAAAAATAGAAAAATTAGCCTGGCATGGTGGCATGTGCCTATAATCCCAGCTACTAGAGAAGCTGAGACAGGAGAATCACTTGATCCCGGGAGGTGGAGGTTGCAGTGAGCCAAGATGGCACCATTACACTCCAGCCTGGGCAACAAGAGCAAAACTCATCTCAAAAAAAAAAAAAAAAAAAAAAGAATAGACATTTAGAAAGAAAAAAAAATGAAATGGACACTGACACAATTCTGAAGGCAAGGAAAGAACACATTTTGAGGACCTAAAGGTCATTCCAAAGGATATCCACTAGGGCGAAGGTATTTTTACTTGCCTTCTTACATTGAAATAATCAGCCATTGCTGTTTTTATCTCTGACTCTAGTGTTTCTGTCTGTATTTGAGAATGCTGGTGATTCTGATTAGATTACATCCACTCATCTTAGTGTCGGTATCCTCCAAAGCACATGAGCACATGTGTAGTGCTGGCCAGAGCTTTCTACCAGCTTCTTTTTTTTTTTTTTTTTTTTTTGAGATGGAGTCTCGCTCTGTCGCCCAGGCTGGAGTGCAGTGGTGCGATCTTGGCTCACTGCAAGCTCTGCCTCCCGGGTTTAAGGCGTTCTCCCACCTCAGCCTCCCAAGTAGATGAGACTACAGGTGCCCACTACCACACCTGGCTAATTATTGTATTTTTAGTAGAGACGGGTTTCACCATGTTAACAAGGATGGTCTTGATCTCCTGACCTCGTGATCCGCCCACCTTGGCCTCCCAAAGTGCTGGGATTACAGGCATGAGCCACCGCGCCTGGCCTACCAGCTTCTAAATAACTGCCCCTTCTCTCCCCTTGAATCCCCCTGCTCCAACTCTGAATTCTAAGACCTGTAGTAAAGTGAGGAAGAAGAAAGGATAAAAAGTAAGGAAGGGGTTTGGGAACTTAATTTTTTTTTACCTTTGAAATAACAGATGAAAGGAAACCAAAGAAACCCAGTTCGACTTTAGAAAATTACTGTCCTTCTACCTTCAACCTCCTTAATCCCCCAGAAGAAAAGATTACTTCTTCCATCTGGTTTCCAAAGTTATGTCTGCAAATATATAGTCTATAAAATTAGTCTTAACCTCATCTGCTCTCATGCAGATTAGCTACACAGACTGTTCCTGCATCTCACTGAGTGCACAGCTCATCTGGCTACAGCTGATACATTCTGAGTCCTCCCATCTCCACTTCAGATCCCCAGGAGAACCAATCAAAAACAGAGAATGTCAGAGTCAGCAACCTCTTTGGTCTTCAGGTCCTCTGCTGGGCTCAGCAGTGCCCAAGGGAGATATCTGATGTGGTCTAAAGGATAGGTAAAGAAGATTAAAAAAAAAAAAGTATTGGGGACAATAGAGAAAAAATAATAAGAGGAGTGATAGATAAGATAAAGAAGAAAGAAATGTTACTATCATTTATTTATTTGAGACAGGGTCTCAGCTTTGTTGCCCAGGCTGGAGTGCAGTGGCACGGCAACCTCGAACTCCTGGGCTCAAACAATCCTCCTGCCTAGGCCTCAAGAGTAGCTGGCACTACAGGCTCATGCCACCATACCCAGCTAATATTTGAAATCTTTGTATTTTTTGTAGAGACAGGGGTCTCAGTATGTTGCCCAGGTTGATCTCCAACTCCCTGTCTCAAGTGATTCCCCTGCCTCGGCCTCCCAAAGTACTGGGAATGAAACATTAGTATTTAGATGGAGGAGGGCCAACAGTGATTACTTCACAGAGTGGCTCAGTGATCCCTAGGCTGTAACTATCTATCTTAGGTATTTTTCAGTTCTACAAGAGCTTTGTACCAGATTCTAATGCACAGCTCCTGGTAAGCTGGGGGACCCTGGTCATAGTGCTGGGTCTGTTCCTTATCTTGAATTTGTTCCCTTTGAAGATGCTTTTGAGTTTTTATCCTGTTCCAAGCCTGTGCCTTATTGAGAACCTGCTTATGGAATTGTTTCCTGATATGATATGAGAAGCTGCTTATTTTGTTGTATGTATTAGGGCAGAGAATCTAGGAGTGTGAGTTGGAAGGGGAGACCATTGGAAGTGTATTTGTGTGAGTGTGTGTATAACAGGACCCTCCTAAGTTGAAGAGTTAGCTAATTGGTAAGAACAAGGCTTCTGGCAAACTGTGGAAACTCTTCATTTTTAGGCCACTAAAGTAATATGCCCAAGTTAGCATCTTATGTCCATCTCCTCTGCCTCCAAGGTGGTATGATGCTTGGTTTCTGGGGCCTTGCAAAACATACAGTGAGCCTGGTTCTTGGCATCGACAGGATGCATCATCTCTCCTTCCACATCCCTTAATGAAGTGTGCAGCTCTTGTCCTCATTAGGCCCCAGCATTATCAATAAAAGAGTCAATAAACCCGGTTGATGGGGTTGGGACCGAGAGGCTGAGAGGCAGTGGCTGCACATCCACAGGGCAGACGTCAGCTCTGCCACATGTCATGACCCAGCATTCAGGGATCAATAACCAGCTCGGAATAAAGCCTCAGAGCCTACCCTCTGCAGTTTCCTCTCCAGACCCATTTCAGCCAGGGCAGAGCCGTGCCAGCCAGCTCCTGCTTTGCTTGCAGTTGTTCCCACTGCATGCCATTCTGGGTGCCAGATGCTTTTGTTTCTTCCTGATTGGGCCCTCTGGACATCCCATAGATGCCTATTTAGTGAGTGCCCACCTGGCATGAGAACATGTAGACAGCATTCCCAAGCAGCTCAGAGGCCAATACAGGCTCTATTTTCTGTGTCTTCTGTCTGCTGACAGTGCGTGAAGGGTCCCGGTGGACAAGGCGGTGTATTTTCTGCATGTTGTGCTGCTGGACTCCATTCCTGGCTGTTCTGCATCTCTTTAGATCCCCTTATCTTATCTAATTACAAGGAATTCCAGATTAATTTCATGGCCTCTGCTCCAAAGGACCTCTTATCTGTGAGGGCCTTGTATTTTAACCTTGTCATTCTTTTGTTGTTTGTCTTTAAGGGGCGGGTAGCTAAGAAGAGGATGCTAAGATCTTGCTGGAATTGGGTCTGGGGGGAGGGGAAGAAAAGGGAGGCAGACAGACCTGAGATTTGTGTATTCTGTTCCATCCTCCTGCCTGTGTGCAGAGACAGCTGGCTGCTTTCTTCCATGACAGCCACATAGTACCCAGCCACACAGAACAGGACCCAGGCAGGGACTCGGCTACTGCCAACCTTTCTAGATCTCTTTGATATTTCTGACAGCAGTAAAGGATTCGTGACTATCACGTTTTGCCTTGCCTCTCTTCACCTCCTCTAAGACTCTTCGGTGTGGTTTCCATGGCTACCCCAATCAGATTTGGCTTTCTGCGAAACTGGATTTCAAAGAAGGACAAGGCTTCAAAGGAATTTGTCCATTTAACAGAATGTCATTAGGAGTGAGGCTGACTGCTGAAACAGGGTCCTCAGATGATTAAGGAAGGGCTGCGTTCATGTGTGGAGGCAGATTTCTGTCTGCAATGAGGAACTTTGATGCAACATGACAATACCGTATTGGAATCTGCCAGTCACCCACTACATACTACCTGACTCTGCACCTCCCTCTACCCCTGTCTCTCCAAAACCCAGAGATGCTTGTAAGGAAGGATGCATGTAGAATATGTACACTGTGAGTTTTTGCTGTTTTCCTTGGTGTAAGTAAGCTATGACAGGCAGTGAAGCCTGCAAAGAAGTGCAATTACCTGGGTTTATTGCTCTTTATCAAACAATTCATTAGCTGGTAGCCTATATTAGTATGTGACACCATATCCTTGAACAAGAGGGGGAGGTTATCAAATTTTCTTCTGTTGCCAAGAGGGAAAGCAAGGCAAAGTTTAGGCTGACATACAAGGGGACTTTGTTTCCCTTGCTGTATTTTTTTTTTTTTTTTTTTGGTAACACTTTAGATTTACCAAAAAATAACTGAGATAATAGCACAGACAGTTCCCATGTATCTTTCCTTGCTTTTTAGTATGCACCATAAGTACTTCAAAATGGTCCTAGAGCAGCTACAATTTTATAGGTGAAGTGGTGAAGTTGGTAAAAATGCCATGGGGGTACCTGGTACTTGATCCTAAGCCTGAAAGAGGTAGTCTGCCCATTGCTATACTTTCTTTCTTTTTTTTTTTTTTTTGAAACAGAGTCTTGCCCTGTCACCCAGGCTAGAGAGAAATGGCCTGATCTTGGCTCACCGCAACCTCTGCCCCCCGGGTTCAAGTGATTCTCCTGCCTCAGCCTCCCGAGTAGCTGGGATTACAGGTGCACACCACCACGCCCAGCTAAGTTTTGTATTTTTACAAATACAAATAGAGATGCGGTTTCACCATATTGGTCAGGCTGGCCTCAAACTCCTGACCTCGTGATCCACCTGCCTCGGCCTCCCAAAGTGCTGGGATTATAGGCATGAGCCACCATGCCCAGCCACCCATTGCTATACTTTCTCAGGGCAGGAAGGAGGATGAGCAGGAGCCAGATACCCCAGAGAGACTCACACCGGCCTCTGTCCCCTCACCCCAATTTACTGCAGCTTGTAGGTGGGTCATGTGACACTGAAACCAACACACCACTCCTTTTCAGATGGCAGAATGCACTGTACTCCTTAAAGGATCACACCTCATCCTTGAGGCTGTATCTCTGGATGGGAAACAGTACAAGGAGGCAGGCACCTATACCACTCATCCTTCTCAACGATTTCTTTTTACTGCTCTTGCCCCATCTCCTAGGTTGAGTCCATCATTATTCCCCTTATGGCTGTTGTAAAAACCATTTTACCCACTTTCCTTGTGTCTTTTCTTACCACTCCTAATCTTTTCTACATATTCTGTAGGTTGAGTCTGAGAATAGAAACACCACTTTTTACTAAGAAAGAAAACAGTAGAGGTGGAGATGTGTGAGGCCACATACTATACCGGAGCTCCGGTTAGGTCACTCCCAATCTCAAAAATTGTCAATGGCTCCCCAGTGCCCACTCAATTAAGTTCAACTTTCCTATTCTGACTTTCAATTCCCTTAACAGTAGAGCTGCAGTTTATCTTGACAACCATAGTCTTCCTACAACATCCAGTAAAAGAGGGCTACTAACTAGTCCTCAAGCTGGTAAGGACTCTTCCTTCTTTCTTTACTCTGGTCCTTCCACCTGGAAAGTCCTCCTGCCCCTTCAAAGTCTGGTGTGTTTTTCAGAGCCCATCTCAACACCACATGCACCTTTAAACACTCACAAGCATACTGGCACTTCCTTTTTTTTTTTTCTTTTTTAAGAGACAGGGTCTTGCTCTGTTGCCCAGGCTGCAGTACACTAGGGTGATCATAGTTGGCTTTAACCTCAGACTCCTGTGCTCAAGCGATTCTCCTGCCTCAGCCTCCCAAAGTGCTGTGATTACAGGTGTGAGCCACAATGCCTGGCCTCTTCCCTCCTTTTCTTGTATTCAACTCCCTTCTTTTATCAGCCGTAGCACTTTATACCTTTTTCATGGCAGTGGACCTATTGTACTTTAAAAAACCTCTTTATTTTGAGAGAATTGTAGATTCACAGAGAGTTTAAGAAATAAGAAGAAGAAGACGAAATAATAATAGAGGAACTCCGTCTACCTTTACCCAGTTTCCCCCAAGGGTAACATCTGGTAATATTACAGTACCATGTTACAACCAGGAGACTGACACCAACTGTCCCTCGAATGAGACCGTGTGATTTTGTCCTTCACTTTCCTCCCTTCCGCAGCTCTTGGAGGGAAAGGGCTCTGTTCTCCTCTCCCTCAGCTTTCTCCCTGAGTTACCCCTTACTTTCCTCAGGGCCTTTCCAGCCTGAGGGAGAACAGCACAGTTCGGTTTCCTGTGTTCCTTGCTGCCACCCTGCCGCGATTCTCCCAAATGTTGGTGTGCTTATATTGCTTATTGGGAATTAATCATTTCCTTTCAACGTTGTGGCTTCCCTAAGAGCGAAGTTTTGCCCTCTTTTCTGGGGATGGAGATGTGAACTGGACAGGCAATTGAGGGGTGCTATGCTTGACGGGAATTGGATTCTGCCTCCCCGCACCCTACTTCAGGCACCCCGTGGTCTTTCAAATCTGCCACCGTGAGTTCATCTGTTCGGTGCTTAGGATAGAGTCCCCAAAGCCGTGGGTCCTTTGAGCCTTTTGAAGTCTTCTGTTTTGGTGGGTGCTGGAGGGGCGCACCTTTGGCCTCACATGGTGCAGTGCTTCTGGCACCCCCAATCCTTCTACCGCGGGGCCCGGGCGTGAGCGCCACGTGCGCCCACGCCCCGCGCCCCTTCCCGGGTCCCCGCCCGTCGCCCGCGCCACTTCCTGACGCGCCCCGGGACCCACGGCCCCGCCCCGCGGCCGGGCTGGGCGGGCGGCGACCGCGGATGAGGTACAGGTGCCTCGCGGCGCAGCCGGGTCGCCTTCCAGCCGGTCTGCCTCGCGACCAGGGCCCGCGCCCCCTCCCACCTCGCACACCGGCCTCTCTCCCGCCCAGCCAAATGCAGGCCGCCGCTCTCCCTGAGGAGATCCGTTGGCTCCTGGAAGGTAACGCCCTGGCGCAGGCCCCCTTAAGTGCTGAGCCGAAGGCAGAAAGGCGACTCCAGGCCTCCCACGGCCAGGCTTTCTTTTCAGCTTCGTCACTCACCTCCTTCTAGAACCTTAAGGCTTCTAGAGCCCTCAGCTCCTCAGAGCCATCTTTCCATCCTCTCACCTCAGGGCCCCTTTCACTCCCTGGAGTCCCACATCTTCTTTTTCCTTGAGGCACCTCCAGGCCTCCGCTTCACCTCCCCAGCTTCTACAGTCCTCAGGCCAGGTTCTTGGTCTCCCATGCCACCTTGCCTGGTCTTCGACCTGTCCCTTTCTCCGAAGAACTGCCCTACATCTGTAGGGTTTCCCGTCCCCCTCCTTCCCCAGACACGACTTCCTCACCTCTCACAGAAGACCCCAAACCTTCCTGCTTAGAGGTCCGCGAGGCTCTCCAGGGGGCTGCGAGGGGCTCATGGGATCCCCATGGGCCAAGGCCAGGTGGTTGATGTGAGTTTTTGTCAGTGCGAAAACCCCAGCCCTCCCTTTATCACCCTGCAGACGCCTAGGGGGTCTCACCCACCCCAAGGCAGGCTCATTCTCAGTATGGGATTTCCTCCTTTGCTAGAAGTGCCCCCATTGTGGTGTGTTCACCTTCCGACTACAGTGTCTAAGCGATGGTTTAAAGAGTTCTGGCCATCCCCACCAACACTCAGCACACACTGCCAACACTCCAAAGAGATGTCTCAAAGAGACGTTGCTAACGGGCAGTTTCATCTGCTGGGTTTCATGGTGAAAGTCACTTTTACTTGCTTTCCTGTAACTAACCTTCCAGAGAGGACAGAGGCCTGGAATCTGCAGTTGCATAAGGGTTCCAGGAGAAAACTATTCAGAATTAAGCCTTTTGGCATCTAAGTTGACATATTTGACACATATTTAACAGATGGCCTGCTTTGGGCAGGTCACACTTTTGGCAAGCAGTATTTTTTTTTTTTTCAGTTTTAATTGGTTTTATATTTCCATTACCTTGTTATCTTGGTATAAATGCCTCCTAATCAAATATTTGGCAAGTCCTTTTGGTCTCTGTTAGTAGCACTGTTTCCATTCTGGATTGCTTCTATGTAAAACCTGTCAACTAGATATTTCTTTTGAGGTGAGGTTTCCAAAATCCATTTTACTTATGATCAGAATAAATCTAAATTTGGGGGGTAGTGAACTATTTGCAGGGTAAAAGAGCATTATCTAAGTGTCTAAGAAGAAGCAATCCAGCCTTTCCCTCTGTTGTTGGTTTAATATTAGGCTTGTGAAGGAAGGCTGTAATTGTCTTTGGTTTCTAGGAGAGAAGGAACTGTGGCGAAAAGTTTAACTCTGCCCTTGCATTGAAAGATATAAAGTGGTTCTTTTTATTGGTATCTGTCATTTGATGAGAGGAAACCTATTTTATAAGCTTGTTAAACTATACTTCAGTTTTGTGTCTAGCCTTGGTAGAAAATTCCTTTTTATTTTCAGAGGCTTGCAATGAAATCCATTTCTTCAGCATTTTTGATGTGCTGTTCTTTATTGTTCAAAACTGACACTTTGGTAAACAACTCATTTCTGCACCTGCCACCTTCCTTTAGCTTAGATTATTTTCTTGTTAGCTGACTGTTTTTAATTGAAGTCTTCAGATCTCCTTCTAAAGCAGAACCTTTGTTTGCTGACAAGTAGAGCAGGGTATGAATGGAGATTAATTGCATGTCACATACTTCTGTATCAAGCTTGCTGTGTCTTAACAATCTCTGTTGGTGCTCAGGTCTTTAAAATATATGGAGGAGTCTGAAACCAAATTATAAGGAGCTTTGTTGGTTAATGTATTTCTTTAAGGCTTTTTTTTTAAAGTTTGCAATTAGAACTTGAACTGAAGTAGAGAAAAAAATGTAGTGTGATTCATCCAGTGATTCTAATGAAAAATGTTTGAAGAATATGTTTTTGAAAGGCTCCTGTAATAATAATAGCAACATATTGGTTACAAGTTTTATTTCTTATGGAACATAGTCCCTGGTGTAGACCGGGAGCGTTATTCATTGTGTTACAAATAATCTGTCGATATTAGAAGCCCAAATGGCCATCAATTTGTTGTTTGTTGCTATTTGTCTCCCCCACCACACACTTTTTAAGGGTAACAGTTGACAATTAGAAAAAATGGAGGTCCTGATCTCTATATAGTCACTCTGTGGGAGGGAGTCACAGGATATGAGGGCTGCAACTCTAGTGCTGCCACATGGCTGTGGGGGTGGAATTTCCATAATGAATTACTACTTTCATAAACCAAGGCATAAGCATTTGCACAGTGATTTAACACTGGACATCACAGCTATAACTTAAGCATTTATTTATTTATAACTACACAAGCATAAATGACAGGAGCATTTTTTGACATAATGTGTGTGCTTTTAAGAATAAAATATGTAAAGCATTGTGAATGGTTGATAACAAAATTTTACATAATGAAGAAGAGAACAGAAATTCGCAAGGCCTAAAATTAATTTTGTTTAAATATAAAATTGGAAACATTTGGAAATGTTTCATTTGACCTAGAAACCTCACTTCTAAAAATCTGTCACTGAAGTTAAAGGACATGAAGTAGTATATGCATGAAGATCTATCCTAAATGTTAATGAGTTGGGAGACTCAGGGTGATGGTTGAATGAATTGTGGGACATTTGTCTTACGGAATACTTCACAGCCCCTAAAAAGGTATTCTGTGGGTCTATGTATAGGCTTGGAAAGTGTCCATGGCATATTTTTAAGACTAGAAGGCAAAATGCATGATAGTACATGTAATATCCCATTTTTGCTTGAAAACCAAAAGACAAAACCAGAAAAGCCACATATGCTATAAATGTTTGTGTAAGCCTAGGAAGAAGTGAAAAAGAATATATACCAGACTGGTAACATTGGCTTCCTTGGGAGAAGAGTGAGAGTTTGGACAAGGGGAGGTTATTAATTTTTATTTCATACATCTTTGTGTTGTTTGAATTGTGACAATGACCGTGTATTACTTTTGTAAATAGGAAAAAATAAGTAGTAAGGATATTTAAAGGAAAAAGGAACAAAAGACAAATAGAAACTCAGAGAGGTCAGAGTGCTAACGGACCATTAACTATGCTTGTGGTCATGTTTTTCTCTTTTTAGCCCTGAGGGGTATGGAAGGTGGAGAAATTAAAAACAAAAAATGTTATCTTGGATTTCTGGCAAATATCAAAACAGTGTGAGGCTTCTAGAGTAACTCAGGAAATAGCTTCTTCAGATAGACTCTGTCAAGCTCTCATATAGAAATAGTAACTAGTACCCTATCAACAAATAAGTACTTCATAGATAAGTAAAATGAAGGGTGCTTTCTGCTTTATTGAAAGAGGAGGAAATATTCAGGTCTGTTTTCAAATAATAGAGCTTCAGATGTAGAAGTTATCTTTTTGTTTTTGTTTTGTGATAACCACGCTGAAAACAAAAACAATGAAGTGCTGGCAGTTTGCATAATCTTTGCTCCACAGATATAAACATAATCAGTCTCTTCTTCCTGGTCTTTCTAGCCCCGCTTTTGAAGTCAGAAGCAAAAGAGATGAGTATGAAGGAGGTGGAATAGATATTTCTTTGGTTTGTAGTTTGTCCTGTGTGATGGAATGGGGGCTACTGATATTACCCTGGTAGCTGATAGGTCCCAACTGCCTATATGGCACTAAATCCTGCCCATAGTATGAATTTAAGCCAAAATAACATCAACAACCTGGCTGCATGTAGTAGCAATTGCTGTGTTAATGTTGATTCTGATACGCCTATAGTTATTTATTTTTAAACTTCCTTGTAAAGAAGCAGTCATTAATCATTTCCTTCCAGATTGTTCTCCAGACCTGTATTGGTCAATGCAGCCAACCATAAAATCTGTTTCAGTATAGTAAAATTCCAACTATGGGGAACTCGCAGAAATGAGTTGCTCTGGATAGCTGAGGAGATTCTCTTTAAGCACTCTTACCTTTTTATTATAAACATTTGTGATGAAGTTTTTCCTCAAATGCATTAGGAACTTTTCTTCTTTAGCCAACCAGTCTACAGCTATCTTCAAATGAACCTCTTTAGAGCACTCTTTAACTCAAAGTTGTTATAGTGAATATCTATTATCATACTTTATGGAAATGTATTGTTTAGGAGGTTTGGCCATAGTTGCCCCTGACCTGCTTTGTAAGTGTCTGAGTCTGCTTTATATTTTTATTTTCGTTATTTTTTTCCTGCTGTTAGGCCAAGTCCTATCACTTTGCACCCTTGTCTGTATGTCTACATTCCCAGTGCTTCTGGAACATTAGATAACCACGTTAGTTGGAATTGAGATATATGTAAAAGAAGTTACAAAGGGCTTTCTTGATGAACAAAGTACCTACACCTTTAAATGTGGGATTTGTAAGATGTATTTTGGCTGCTTAGAATCTTTTTGCTTAATTTTTGAAACTGGATTGTCTTCCAGATAGGTGAGGCTACCACTCAGTTGAATTCTGAAAAGCGAGATATGACTATAGTTCTATTCCTTTTTTATATTAAAATTTTCTGATTACAAAAGTAATAATGCTCATTATAGAAAATATAGAAAACACGCAATAGGATACAGTTACTCAGAATCAATAATTGTTAAATTTCCATGTATTTTTCTCAGTGTTTATTATATGGATATACTTTAAAAGTTGGGACACATTTGTGCACAGGTTTGTATACTGATTTTTTCTACTTACAATTTTTCAATTGTTATTGTCTCCTGAGGGTTTTCTTTTCTTTTTGAGATGGAGTTGCACTCTATTGCCCAGGCTGGAGTTCAGTGGCGCAATCTCGGTTCACTACAACCTCCAACTCGCGGGTTCAAGTGATTCTCCTGTCTCAGCCTCCCGAGTAGCTGGAACTACAGGTGCACACCACCATGACCAGCTAATTTTTATATTTTTAGTAGAGACGGGTTTCACTATGTTGGCCAGGATGGTCTTGATCTATTGACCTCGTGATCTGCCCACCTCGGCCTCCCAAAGTGCTGGGATTACAGGCATGAGTCACCGTGCCTGGCCTTTCCTGAGGGTTTTCTTAGATCACTGCTGTGCTCTGGATGTTTGTGACTTGCCAAAATTTTTATGTTGAAATCTAACTACAAATGTGATGGTATTAGGCTTTGGGAGGTGATTAATGCCCTTATAAAAGAGGTCCCAGAGAACTGCCTTACTCCTTCCACTATGTGAGGACACAGTTAGAAGGTGCTATCTATGAACCAAAAAGCAGGCCCTCAGCAGACACTGAATCTGCCAGTGATCTAGACTTTCCAGTTTCCCACTGTGAGAAATACATTTCTGTTGCTTATAAGCTTCCTAGTCTGTAGTATTTTGTTATAGCAGCCCAAATGGAATAAGACAATCATTAAGTGGATTTTTTTTTCCTTCAAGTTATATATCCTATTTTTATTCCACAAATAGTTTTACCCTAATGTCTTAAAATAAAAATCGGGCCAGGCATGGTGGCTCATGCCTATAATCCCAACCCTTTGAGAGGCCGAGGTGGGAGGATCACTTGAGCCCAGAAGGTTGAGGCTGCAGTGAGGTAAGACTGCACCACTGTAGTCCAGCCTGGGTAATGTAGTGAGATCCTGTCTCAAAAAACGAACAAACAAGAATGTTTTTCCTGCTTAACTTGTTCATTTCTTACTTTTGGTACCATGAATTTTTCATCCTCGAACTCTATTTTATCTCTTAGATATTAAGACTGTCCTGTTGACCATAATAGCCACTAGCCACATGTGGCTATTTCAATTTAAATTATTAACTAAAATTAAATACAACAAAAAAAGTTAGTTCCTCAGTTGTGCTAGTGACATTTCAGCTGCTTAGTAGTCACAGCAGCTACTGTAGTGGACAGTGTGTAAAGTCCTGGTAGTTGATGATCTAGAATATAGTGCTGAGTGAATTTCTCAGGAAGGGTACTTTGATGATAGGCTTGCTGAGCCTCTGTATGTCCAAGAATGTGTCTCCCTTATTTCATATAAACTTAGCTGTGGGCATGAAGTTCTGGGGTCACACTTTTCCCCTTTCTTCAACCTCCCCCCAACTCAGCCTCTAAAAGTTGTGCCATTATCTTTTGGCCTTCAGTTTTGTGAAGGAGAGGTCTGATGCCAGCCTGGTATATTTCATTTATAATCCACTCCTCCCAGCTGGGGGTATATAGAATATTTTTCTTTGCTCTCAAAAATGTCACTAGTTAGTATCAAGGTCTTACTCAGACTTTTTAATACTTTTTTTTTGTTGTTCAGTAGCATGCCAGGAAGGCCTTTTAATAATTTTGCCTGGTATGTAGTGAACCCTTTTGATCTGTGGACTCAGGTCTCCCTTTGAGTTGGGAAAGTTTCTTCTATTATGCTTCTGCTCCATCTGTTTTATTCTGTCATACTTGGCTTTATAGCATACATATATTGGATTCCTGATATGCTCTCTCTGTTTCATCTTTTTTACTGTCTCATCTGTCATTGCTTTCATTATGGTTTTAAATTCAACATTTATTTATTTTTTAAAAAGTTGCCATGTATTCTTTCCTCATTATTCATTGTCTCATTTTCATTACATCTATAAAGTGCTGATTGTACATTTAATGACTTTTTGGATGTTGCTGAGAATTAGAAATTTTCTAAACATTTTTGTTCTTTAATAATAAATCTGCTTCAGAAGTAGGCATTTTCTTTAGTTCTTCAGGTGATCTTTTCTTTTTGAACATTAATGTTTTCTCATAGGTCCTGTATATTTTCTCTGTGTGCAATTTGCCTAGATTCAAATTCTAACTCTTCCACTTTCTTACTACCATTTACTCACTAAATAGACCATGGGCCTCAGTTTCTTGATCTGTAACGTTGAGATAATAATGGCACCTATCTGTAGTATTGAGATAATAGTGGTACCTATCTTACAGAATTTATATGAAGAATAAAGGAATGAATATTTGAAAAGAGTTTAGAACAGTATCTGGTATGTACTAAACACCATATAAATGTCTGATAAATAAAATTAAATTTTTTTTCACTTGAGCTATCCAGTTGACCTCTTTCGTTTGTTTTGGCAGCTGCCTTTCCACAGGAAAACTGCCAGGCATGGCCTTTTGCTTATATTGGTGGCCCATCCCTGTTTTTATCCTTTTTCTCCATTACGGGAGGCTTTTTTTTTTTCTTTTTGAGATGGAGTCTCACTCTGTCACTAGGCTGGAGTGCAGTGATCCGATCTCGGCTCACTGCAACCTCTGCCTCCTGGGTTCAAGCGATTCTCCTGCCTCACCCTCCCAAGTAGCTGGACTAAAGGTGCGCACCACCAAGCCCAGCTAATTTTTGTATTTTCAGTAGAGACGGGTTTTCACCTTGTTGGCCAGGATGATTTTGATCTCTTAACCTCGTGATCTGCCTGCCTCAGCCTCCCAAAGTGCTGGGATTACAGGTGTGAGCCACCACGTCCAGCCCAGCTTTTAGGGATTCTTCCAAAATCTCCATTTCTTTCCTTCAGAGTCTAGTGATCATTTTGATGAGAAACTTTATAGAGGAAGGGGAGAGAAAATTAGCTTCATTGCTTTTGTTCTCTGAATTTTCTATATGCTTATAGATTGCCAGGCATATAATTTTTCTACCCTGATGTTTCAGTTGAAATTTTGTTTTGTCACAAAGGGATTCTCTGAGATGGCACTTGAAGCTTTACCTAGTCTGTTTGTGTATGACCGAGCATATCAGGAAAGATATGTGTTCCTTACCTTGTTATAGAACACCCTGTTTTGTGGCTGGGCATGGTGACTTGTACCTGTAATCCCAGCACTTTGGGAGGCCAAGATGAGTAGATCACCTGAGATTAGGAGTTCGAGACCAGCCTGGCCAACATGGTGAAGCCTCATCTCTACTAAAAATACAAAAAATTATCCAGGTATGGTGGCAGGCGCCTGTAATCCCAGCTACTCAGGAGGCTGAGGCAGGAGAATCACTTGAAGCTGGGAGGCAGAAGTTGCAGTGAGCCTCCCGCCTCGTGCCATTGCACTCCAGCCTGGGTAACAGAGCAAAATGCGTCTCAGAAAAAAAAAAAAAAATCCTATTTTGTGTGTCTAAAACTAGTATTTTTGCATTAATTCCCAGTTTTTTAAAAAAAGGTCTATTCTCCTTCTCCCTTTTGTTTGCTAACATTTAAAAAAATGTGGTAGAGATATTCAAACTTCGTTCTGATTATCGTCTAGTGTTAGATGGGCTGCCTAGCTCTTTTGAACTAGGTAAGAGCTGCTCCCCATGGAAGTTCACAGCTCTCCTCAGGATCAGGGTGATTCTCAAAGAATATGCATTGTCAAGGTCAGCTTTCCCTCCAGGCTCCCCTGCTGCTATGCATGCTGTCTGTGTAGGCCCAAACCAGTGGTTGCCAAGAGGGGTGATTTTGACCCTGGGGGCTTTTGGCAACATTTGGAGACATTTTGGTTGTCACAGCTTGGGAGGGTGCTCCTGGCATCTAGTGGGTAGGAGCAAAGGATGCTGCTAAATTTCCTACAATACACAGGACAGTTCCTCCACAGTAAAGAATCATCCAGCCCAAATTGTCAATAGTGCTGAGGTTGAGAAGCCCTGGCTTAGATGTATTTTCCTTCTCAATTTCCACAAAAGCCTATTCACATGAAGTCCCTATGAGTATAGAAAACATCACTGGAGAATCAGGGGGTGCCAGGAGCGGGAGGAGGAGTTTACATTGCAGTCGTGCAAATGACTTGAGCATTAGGCATTCCTATTCCTAAATACCCTTCTGCCACCCCAGTTATCAGGCTATATCCTCTATTCTTTCACTTGATTTAGTTCCCAGCCTTATTCCTTCTCATTGTCACTTTCTTTCTTTATCCTATCTGAAGTAAAAAATACATATTTTTTTCCCCTGCCACATGAAAAGGCAGTTTAACTATCTGTATAGTTGTTTAGGTTCCCACCAATAGCCACACACAGCAAAACAAGTTATTTTCCCAAACAATGACAGTTCTTTCCCTAAGAGGAACTGTAGTACCAGTTATTAAGATAATATTTTTACCTAATTTCATAAGTATAATACTTAAACAGTTTTTAATAATTTTAAATATAGGAAAAATAAGGTATCAAGTTTTACCACCATCTGAGAATCTTAACATATTGACATAACTATCATAGATCTAATTTTTTCATGTTATAAGCCATTACACCCTACAGAAATCCTATAATTTCTGCTACATTTATTCATATTTATTTCCCCTGTGTTTCCGAGTTCATTGCTTGCTTTTCCAGATTGTCAGTGCTGCATTATAGGTTAGGTGATTATAACAGATGGATTTTCAGGTTTGGAGTCTTTGAGTTCCACTGCTTAATTTTACTATCCAGCATTTACATGGAAGATAGGACAGATCTGAGCTCAGGAATAGAGTGGTCTTACCATCCAGATAGCAAGTCTTCCTCAAGGCTGCTGGCTGTAATAAAATCATTTGTGAATTATTTAAATTCTCATTTACGGTCTCCTCCTAACATTGTTGACATTCTAATATGAGTATGTTATGGGAAAATAAAGTTTTTATTCAAATAAGAGAAGCTTTACTAAAATATATCCAATGGCACATATTTGTACTTAGTTTAACCAATATTGTAGTAGCTGGAATTAATTAAGGTATTATATATTATAAATCTAGTATGAGAAATATGCTGGAGTGCATAGGTAGCTACAGAAAACATCTATTCACTGCATTTTAATAAACCTTCTTAAATTACATTTCTTTAAAAATAACTTTTCTGGCCAGGCATTGTGGCTCACTCCTGCAATCCCAGCACTTTGGGAGGCTGAGGCGGGTGGATCACCCAAGGTGAGGAGTTCGAGACCAGCCTGGCCAACATGGTGAAACCTCATCTGTACTAAAAATATAAAAATTAGCTGGGTGTGGTGGCGCATGCCTGTAATCACAGCTACTCTGGAGGCTGACGCATGAGAATTGCTTGAACCCAGGAGTTGGAGGTTGCACTGAGCCAAGATAGTACCACTGCACTCCAGCCTGGGTGGCAGAGTAAGACACTGTTTTGGAAAAAAAAAGAAAAAGCCCCCCAAATTCTTTTACCTTTTTGTATGAGCCCTTTTATCCATTCACCCATCTATTAGGTTGGTGCAAAAATTGAGGTTTTTGCCATTATTTTTAAATTGCAAAATCTGCAATTACTTTTGCAACAACCTAATGTTTCTTTCTCCCTCTCTCCCTCCCTCTCTCTTCTTTTCTTCCTCTCTTCCTCCCTCCCTTCCTTCCATTTTTCTCCCTTTCTTCTTAGTACTTTAGGTATGACTCATATACCACTTAACTTAAGTGTTAAAACTGGTTGACTTAAACATATATATACACCTATGGGACCACTCTCCAGATGAAGATACCTTATCAATATACACCCACACCACCTTCCATCTCCCTAGAAAGTTTCCTTTCCAGTCAGTATTCCCTCCCAGAGCTAATCACTGTTCTGACTTCTATCATAATGCAATCAGTATGTACTTTTTTGTATCTGTTGTCCACATAATATTTTTGAAATGTATCCATGTTATTGTGTGTATTGGTTTGTTCCTTTTTGCTAAATAGTATTCCATTGTGTGAATATTCCACAATTTGTTTATCCATTCTTATGCTGATAGACAATGAGTTGTTTTCAGTTTTTGACTATCATGAATACAGCTGCTATGAGCATTCTTGTATAACTTGTGAACATAAGCACTCATTTATCTTGGATAAATATATCTAGGAGTGGAATTACTAGGTCATAGGGTAGTTGTATGTTAAACTCCAAATACTTTTCTCAGGTGATTATACCCATTTTCCATTCCCACCAGCAGTATATGGGAGTTCCTGTTGCTCCATATCCTTACCAACACTTGGTATTGCAGTCTTTTTATTTTTAGACATTCTGGTTGATGTCATGGTCCATGTATTAAATTATGAAAATAACTGATAGATATATTTTTATTGTAGAATATTTGCACAACATAGAAGTATATAGAATGTTTGGCAGAGTGGTTGTTTGTTTTTTGGTTTTTTTTAGAGACAAGGTCTCCCTCTGTTGTCCAGGCTGGAGCACAGTGGCACGATTACGGCTCACTGCAGCCTTAATCTTCCAGGCTCAAGTGATTCTCCCACCTCAGCCTCATGAATAGTTGGGACAATAGGCACATGCCACCATGCCCAGCTAATTATTTTTATTTTTAGTAGAGACGAGAGTCTTGCTGTGTTGCCCAGGCTGGTCTTAAACTCCTGAGCTCAAGCAATCCTTTCTCTCCCAAAATGCTGGGATTACAGGTGTGAGCCACTGCACCCACCCTGGGTTTTTTATTTTATTTTATTTTATTTTATTTTTACCAATCAATCTATCTATGTGTATATATATTTAAACTGCTACACAGTATTTAACAGTTTATTTAGCAATTGTCCTATTGATGGATGTTTAAGGTTATTTCCAAATATTTTATATATCCACAGTGCTGTAGAAAACATCTTTATCTGTGCATCTTAGTGTACATATGCAGACATTTCTTTTTTTTTTTTTTTTTTGAGACAAAGTCTCGCTTTGTCACCCAGGCTGTAGTGGAATGGCACCATCTCGGCTCACTGCAACCTCTGCCTCCTGGGTTCAAGTGATTCTCGTGCCTCGACCTCCTGAGTAGCTGGAATTACAGGCACGCACCACCACTCCTGGCTAATTTTTGTATTTTTAGTAGAGACGGTTTCATCATGTTGCCCAGGCTGGTCTTGAACTCCTGACCTCAGGTAATCCTCCTGCCTTGGCTTCCCAAAGTGCTGGGATTACAGGCGTGAGCCACTGCACTCGGCCATATGAAGATGTTTGTATAGAATATATTCTTAGACTCTCAAATAAAGATTGCAAAAGTGTTAATCCTGGATTTCTAGGCTGGCTGCTAGTTAAAACTTGATCTAAAGTACTCTCATTGTTTTAGTTTCTGGTTTTTGTTTTCTCTGTGTTGTGAATATATAGATATTTTCATTTTTCCTCCACAGGAAGTAGAAGGAAAATTAAAAATATAAACACTACACATTTCTTAGGTCATGGGGCAAACACTGTTAGCAGGTTGAACCTAGCCACAACCAGAATATGCCAACGACTTTTCTATTGTAATGCTAACAACTTCCTGCAAACCAAAACAAAGCTGGTAGGTATTAGGTGTGGTTTTCGCCTGCCAACATGTTTTCCTTCTTGGCAAAAGGTAAAAAGTATAAGCCTTAATGATGACTTTTTCAGGTCAAAAGTTTTAGGTAAGTTTAAAACATGTTCTAGACAAATTGAAAGTCATTTTCCCCCACTATGGTACTTTTATGTAATTGATGTGAATATAGACAAGGCAAGGTTTCCATGAAGGTTTCAATTAATAGGACAGGAAAATTAAACACTGAAGTCTTAGAGGTTTGATTTTAGTGATATATTTAAGAGTGACTGCAGAAATCCTAATGGTCTGATAACTTCAGTGTACCTGTGACAAGGAATTGGGAATTATTATTTTTGTTTCTTTCAGCAGCTGTCAATGAGACTTTATCCAAGTGAGATTACCGACTAGGTTGCTTTATTCCATAAAATAGCAATATGTAACTTAAAGAGATACTTGTGACATTTAATTAAATGTATACAATACTCAGATACCCTACAATGAAATATGGTTTTCTACTGTTTCCAAGGTAGAGATTGTTTTGGGGTGGCAGGCATGGTTGGCTAGACATGACAAGGTGGTTAGGCATAGCCCATTATTTTTGGAAAGATTGTCTTACTGTTAGTAGTTCACTCATGGAAGTCCTGGGGATGACACAAACAGATTTTTACTCCCAGCCCACCACCACCAGTACAAGGAGAGCCCTGAATGGGTCCCTGGGAGTCCCTCCTTCCCTTGTTCTCCTTTCCTCTTCTCCTCCACAAACCCAACAAACCTTTTCTATCCCTCTACCCTTTTCCACCCAGGGTCCCATCTCCATCCCAGAGGGTGATGTCTGGTCTGTTAGGTTTTAACTGTTTCAGAATATTCAGAGTGAAGCATCTGCAAGATAAAGGGAACATTTACCTTATAACTGAAAAAAATGCAAGTATCATTGAAAATTTAAGAGAAGATGAGGCTGAAATAGCATCCTGCTCCTAGAATTTTTAAAAAGTCAATACATAGATTATTTTCCATTGTTCACTTAGATATTTTCTTATAGAAGCAATGTTTTTGTGGGAAAAAGGACCATGTTTTTAGGCTGATTTGCAGGCCAACCTATTTTTTAAAAACTGCTTTTCAAGTATTATACCTAGAGAAGAGGAGTATAGACAATATTTTGATGGGGGCCCACCTTCCAACTTGGGCTTCTGAAAACTCCTTCTCTGCTGAATATCTCCCTCTTCTACTTGTTTCCTCTTGGTTAATTGGGGGAGTGTACTCTTCATCCCCCTCCTCTCCAACTAACTCCAATCTCTGATGGTGGTACTTGTGACTGGGGAATGACTCCAATGAGCAGGGCTGGGCAGGAGTGAGGAGCTGATGGGAGCCAGGTTGGGGTTCTGAGGATTAGGGAAGAGACCATCTAAGGGAACAGAATGAGGGCAGGAATGGGGCCCTACCTAGGGAGGAGGTGAGAACCAGTGGAAGGACCCAAAGGGAAGGGAGAACAGAATTTCTTCTTGTGTCTCTCTCTTCTTTCCCTCTCCTGCACTCCCATCTCCAACTCTATCTTTCTGTTGAGAGTGTGACTGCCAACCAACAGGCTTAGAGGGCTATGAAAAGAGGAGAAGGGTTAGCGGATGGGATGAGGGATGATGGCAGAAGTATGCAGGGAGCTGATGAAGTAAAATGAGAATAAAATCACCAACAAAGGGAGAGAATGGACATTTCTGTGATTATGCCCAGTGAGAACAAGCGTTCACATTTGAAGAGTATTTGCCAGTACTTGAGACTTTTTTTTTTTTTTTTTTTTTGCCAAAGGGTGGTGCTAACCCTTTTCCCCATAGACAAAAACCTCAAATATTTTCTTGAGTGTAATGCTAGAATAGGCGGAAATTTATGCCATTTTTCTTTTTGGAAATGTGAGTTCTGCTTTAGTAGTTCAAATACTTTTACAAAATTTCCCCTCTAGGAACACTTTGATTGGTATTTGGTTGGTGGAGCTGTTTTCAACAGCATTTGGCCATTCATCCTGCCTCCAAATAAAAGGTTGATTGAAGTGAACTTTTGAGTTTTAGAAACATATATCAACAAAAACCCTTGCAATTGTTAGGGAACCCAGACAAATACTTTTTGCTTTTAGTGTACTAGGAGCATTACTTAGAAAACAGGAGGCAACCTTAATCTTTTAGTAGTTTGAAAAATATGACCCGTAAGATGTCATTCTCCTCTAAATAAACAAAAGAGCAGCTTAGTGAATGTACAAGATCAGAGAATTTGGGAGAATGTAAGAAACTTTCACCAGTCTACAAAACCTAGTGCTCTTGGGTGCATCCTGCCAAGTTGGAATCTTTTCATCTGGCCTTCAAATTCTACAGCGGTTTTTTGCTGGGGTGTGATAATCATATTAGGCATCTAGTGTTGCAAATACTCTGTCTTCCCTTGTCCTTCAGTCATCTTTTCCTGTTTGCTTTTCCTTCCCTGATGTGCTGGCATAGATATCTACAAGCTACCTAGAAGCTGGGAGAGTTTTCATTTTAGGGCAGCTATGAATTATAACAAAGATGGATTATTGTCAGAGCTGCATTGCCTTTTAAATATGCGACTTCAAATGATTTTATATTACTTTTAGTACAAAATACTGTATATTGCTACAAGCTTGCCCTCCATATTAATCTTTCACCACCCTCTACCTGACCTCTGTGTTCTGCCCTTCAATTTGAAATTTTTTGTCTCTCCGCCTAAACTGTGATCTTTCACCTCTGGACCTCTGCACATGATGTTCCAATGCCTGGGCCATTCTTTGCCTCATCTCACCAACTTCCCACCTTTCCCCCAATATACATTCTCGGCCTGCTAATTTTGGGGGTGAAAAATGAGTTTCAGGTGAAAGATGAGTTATCTGAGAGGCCTTCCATGATTTACCTTCCCCTCTAGACTAGTTACCTCTACCATGGGCCTGTACACCCATCACTTCCTTTGTTGTCGCAATTTATTCTAATTGTCTATTTAAGTCTATATTCTTTGCTAGACTGTAAACTCTTAGTTAAGGTAGAGATTAGATCTTTTTTGTTTACTTTTTGTGCTTAGCCTGTGATAAGCACTCAATAAATATTTCTTGAAGAATAAATGCATTTAGACAATGTGACATTTTTATTTATTTTTTTTTTTTGAGACGGAGTCTTGCTCTGCCACCCAGGCTGGAGTGCAGTGGCCGGATCTCAGCTCACTGCAAGCTCCGCCTCCCGGGTTTACGCCATTCTCCTGCCTCAGCCTCCCGAGTAGCTGGGACTACAGGCACCCGCCTCGTCGCCCGGCTAGGTTTTGTATTTTTAAGTAGAGACAGGGTTTCACCGTATTAGCCAGGATGGTCTCGATCTCCTGACCTCGTGATCTGCCCGTCTCGGCCTCCCAAAGTGCTGGGATTACAGGCTTGAGCCACCGCGCCCAGCCCCGTGACATGTTTATGGTTGTTTTTGATTTTGCCTTTTCTCTTTGGTCTGAGGACATTTACACCATGAGGTATTGTTCACTCCCTAGTTGAGGGTAACTGTGGGAAGACTCTGTAGCATCAGGTCCTACACAGAGTGAATGCTGCGATGTCAGAAGCATCTGGGGAACGTTCTTATGCAGTTAGTGGTGCTTTTCACACTAGGTGTTACACTTACAGGAAGCCCAAGGCATTTAGATGTGACTGCACATGATATTTATATTAGAAGAGCTCTTGTTTGTGAAAGGTTGATCACTTCATAGAAAACCCACCAGATAGAATAGTGACCTTGGTTAAATAAAGGAGGTAATATATTGAGAGATCTTTTAAAATCTCTTCTCTGTTCAGTGGTGAGTAGTCTGTTCTGAGCAGGGTTGCCCACGTCTCTTTGGGTTATGGGTTGTAATCACTGTGAGTGGCATCATCTTTTACATTGAAGAGCAAATATATATATATACACATATATATATTTGCTTATATATGTGTATATATATTTTTATTAATTAATTTATTTATTGAGACAGAGTTTTGCTCTTGTTGCCTAGGCTGGAGTGCAATGGTGCACTCTCAGCTCACTGCAACCACCACCTCCCAGGTTCAAGCAGTTCTCCTGCCTTAGCCTTTCGAGTAGCTGGGATTACAGGCATGTACCACCACGCCAGCTAATTTTGTATTTTTAGTAGAGACGGGGTTTCTCCATGTTGGTCAGGCTGGTCTCAAACTCCCAACCTCAGGTGATCCACCCACCTCAGCCTCCCAAAGTGCTGGGATTACAGGCGTGAGCCACCACGCCCGGCCCTGAAGAGCAAATGTTTTATATACTGGTCTGAAGTTTCCTTTCCTAGGTCTTCATCAAGTTTTGGTATCAGGGTTATATTGGCTTTATAAAATGAATTGGAAAGCATATATGATACTAGAGATATGATCTCTCATGCAGACCTTGCTTTTGACTTCTTGATGTTTTGGTTATATGCTTATTCATCTAGTAAGGTTATGGGTGTATTTTTAGAGCAGATTTTTAAAAAAAGACTGGATGAGACAGATGGAAGAAGTTATCTTTGTGACCTTTTATTCCCCTGAGTAGTGCAGGTGAAGAAACAAGTACTTAAATTAACATGTGACCTCCTAAAGTGTTTTGAAAGGAAGTTTTAAAAAATTAATATGGAGTAAACTTGAAAAGTAAAATCATAATAAAAACAACTTGTCCTTAGTGACATCATTGGGGGATAATTATATCATGTTAATTATTTTTTAACAATTTTAATATGCACAACTAGAATTACATAGGCTATTTTACTTATAATTTAGTAAGGATATTTGTCAGTTATTACTCAAGAAAGCTGGAGGAAATTGAATTTAGTAAGGAGAGTTGATGTTCAAAATTATATATATGTATAGTATTAATCATCTACAGGAATAAAGTATATACTTTAACACTCCACCTCCTGTAGGATCTTCTTTATTCCCCACTTGCTCTCTGACCATGGGGCTTCCTTTCCTTTTTCACAACTACTTGAGCTGAACCCACTACTGCTGAGTGAAATGAAGATGAGGACCAAAAATTAAAGTCTATCCAATTTGTGAGTAATATTACTTCATGCTTGCATAATGGTTTTTATTTTACTTATTTTTTCTGATTTCAAAAAACATATATTTAGAACATTTAGAAATATAGAGAATATAAAGAAGATGATGAAAACGGCAGCAATTCACTACCCAGAGATGGCCATTGTTAATATTCTGGTATTTGTCACAGCGCCTGACTGGCACATAGGAAGGACTCAGTAAAGATCACATTAGTGAATGAATTGAACCCTATCTTTTTTTATTTGTAAAACATTAAGATTATACCATATGCCACTTTTTAAATTAATAGGCTTTATATTTTTAGAACAGTTACAGATTTATAGAAAAATTAAACAGATAGTACAGAGTTCCCCTATTCCTCCTCTCCCCTCCAGTTTCCCTTATTGTTAGCATTTCACATTAGTATTGTACTTCTGTTACACTTAATGAACCAGTACAGATAAATTCTTCACTAAAATCCACATTTCATTCAGTTTTCTTTAGTTTTTGCCTAATGTTCTTTTTCTGTTCCAGGATCCCATCCAGGATACCTCATTTAATTTAGGCTCCTTGGGCTCCTCTTGCTGTAACAGTTTCCCAGACCTTTCTTGTTTTTGATGACCTTGACAGTTTCGAAGAGTACTGGTGAGGTATATTGTAGAATGTCCCTATATTAAAAATTGTCTGGTATTTTTTCTCATAACTAGACTGGGGTTATGGGTCTTGAGGAGGAAGATCACAGAGGAAAAGTGCCATTTTCATTCTATCATGTCAAGTGTACATGCTATCATCATGATTATGACTGTTAATGTTGACTTTGATCACCTGGCCAATACGATGTTTGTCAGGTTTCTCTATTGTAAGGTGATTTCTTATTCATCCTTTCCATACTCTTTGGAAGAAAGTTGCTATGTACACCCCACACTTAAGGAGTGGGAGTTATGCTCCCCCACTTTAGAGTGGAGTAGTACATAAATTATTTGAAATTCTTCTGCACAGGAGATTCATCTCTTGTCTCCCATTTATTTATTTGTTTATTTATTTATTTGAGATGGAGTCTGGCTCTGTCACCCAGGCTGGTATGCAGTGGTGTGATGTCCGCTCACTGCAACCTCTGCCTCTGGGTTCAGGCAATTCTCCTGCCTCAGCCTCTCGAGTATCTGGGATTACAGGTATGCACCAGCACACCCAGTGAATTTTTGTATTTTTAGTGGAGATGGGGTTTTGCCATGTTGGCCAGACTGGTCTCAAACTCCTGACCTCAAGTGATCTGCCTGTCTCAGCTTCCCAAAGTACTGGGATTACAGGCGCAAGCCACCGTGCCTGGCCTCACTTATTTATTTATTCAACCATTTATTGATATAAGTATGGAATCATGCATACTTATTTTATACTTTGGGTTATAATCCAATATTATTTTATTTTGTTGTGGAAATTGATCCAGTTTTGGCCACTAGGAGCTCTTTCAGTTGGTTCCTGTGCCCCTTTCTTTCTTTTTTTTGAAACGGAGTCTCGGTCTGTTGCTCTGTCGCCCAGGCTGAAGTGCAGTGGCATGATCTTGGCTCACTGCAACCTCCACCTCCCAGGTTCAAGCGATTCTTGTGCGTCAGCCTCCCAAGTAGCTGGGATTACAGGCGCCTGCCACCACACCCCACTAATTTTTGTATTTTTAGTAGAGACCAGGTTTCGCCATGTAGGCCAGGCTGGTTCTGAACTCCTGACCTCAGGTGATCTGCCCACCTTGGCCTCCCAAAGTGCTGGGATTACAGGCATGAGCCACTACGCCTGACCTGCGCCCCTTTTGACGCATCCCGTCAGTGTCTGTGTGCTTGTGTGTGTGTGTGTGTGTTTTCAGCACTTCCTTACTTTCTGACACTACAAGATGCTTTAGGCTCGTCTTATATATTTCCTGCCCCAGTCCTAGAATCAGCCATTTTCTAAGGAGTCTAGGTTCCTTTTATTGAAGATTGCTACTAGAAATCAAGATGTTTGTGCTAGGTATGCTCCTTGTTACTATGATGTCATTTCTTTTAGGTCCTCTTAGCTGACAAAGCAAGGAAATACATGTGTATATATTAATAATAACCTGAGTTATATGTTTCTCTATATAACCAACTGTATCTATGTAAAGTGAAACATGGGCTCTTACTGATGTCTCCAATTCTAATTCATTACCACATGGATCATTCTAGACTCTTCTCCTTGCTATTCTTTCTACTTGTTTCCCTCCTTTCCACTCCAACAGTGAGAAACCTGGCACCCACCATTCACCATCCATTTACTTAATTGTTCAATTACAGTAAACATGTATAGCAGTATAAGAATTGTTAACCCATACACCCGTGGCAAACAACTTTATTGACTAGAGTTCGGTATTTATGTTCTGTTCCTTTTGCCTTTAGTCTTACAAACTCTGCTCATTTCCAAAGCTACTTAGGTCAGCACCTTTTCCCCTTCCCCTTCAGTGAATTTATTTCTTAGATTTATAATACAGTTAGATTACGTTGTTACAGTTTACATTCTTTCTTGAAATCTCCTAATCTCCTAAATGATTTCTTGAAATTTGCAGGCGTTAAGGCTCACTATGTGTTTTAAAGTTCTATAGGTTTCAACAAATGCATGATGTCATGTATCTGCCATTATAGTATCATACGGTATAATTTCACCACCCTAAAAATCCCCTGTACCTCACCTGTTTATCCCTCACCCACTCTTGAACTCTATCTTTTCCTAGCTTGAGAGTTCATTTCTTTTTTTTTTTTTTTTTTGAGACAGGATCTTGCTCTATAACCCAGGCTAGAGTGCAGTGGCACAATCTCGGCTCACTGCAACCTGTGCCTCCCTGTTCAAGAGATTCTCCCACCTAAACCTCCCTAGTAGCTGGGACTACAGGTGCGCGCCACCATGTCCAGATAATTCTTTTTTGTATTTTTGGTAGAGACAGGGTTTCACCATGCTGCCCAGGCTGGTCTCGAACTCCTGGGCTCAAGTGATTTGCCCACCTTGGCCTCCCAAAGTGCTGGGATTATAGGCGTGAGCCACCATACCCAGCCGAGAGTTCATTTCTTTTTAATGCTGAATAATATTCCAGTGTATAGATGTGTCACAGTTTATCTGTTCACCTATTGAGAGACATTTTGGTTGCTTCCACTCTTTGGCAATTATGAAAAAAGGTGTTATAAACATTCACTTGCAGATTTTTGTGTGGACATAAATTTTTAGCTTAATTGGATAAATACTTAAGAGCATGACTGCTGGATTTTATGGTAAGACTATCTTCGTTGTACCACTTGCTAGGTGTGTAACCTGGGAGCAAGTTTCTTTACCCAGAAAATGGAACAGTAGTATCTACCTCATAGGTAGCCCAGACTATCCTGATGTGACATGATCTGATGTATATATTAGGGAAGATTTTATTTTAAAAAGATTGATCGCTTAGTGGAAAACCCATCAGATTGATGGGGAGCTTGGTTAAATAGAGAGGTGACTTATCGAGGGAACTTGTTAAGTCTCTTTGCTGTTCAGTAGTGAGTAGTGAAATACAGCAGTGAAGTTGCTCAGGCACCTGCAGATCACATTCACTATGAGTAGCACCATCTTCTAAATTGAAGGGCAAATGTATTATATATTGGTCTACAGTTTCTTTCCTTAGTATGTTAATCATAAAGTTTTGGCATTGGGGAATACTTCTGTTTTACTACAGTTTTGTCACTAGTAGATATAAATACCATTAGATGACATTTTTCCCATTTATCAGGAAATTTTTTAGATTTTTTAACCTATTAAAGAAATATACAATGAATCGATAGTATTGAAACATCTTTACATTCCCAGTATAAGCTTTATATTAATATTTTAATGTATTACTAAGTTTGACTTATTAGTATTTTATATAGGATTTTTGTATCTCTACTAACCTTAAACTGATTGCTTTCTGTGCTTGTAGAACTAGGATTATGCTAGCTTTTACCAAATATTTGAACTTTTCCTCTTTTTATATGCTCTGGGATAGTTTATACAGAATGAGAATTATTTGTTACTCAAAGGTTTGAAAGACATGTATAAAACTATCTAAACTTGAAATTAATAAATAAAAAACATTTTGGCAACTTTCTTTCCCCCTGCTTATTAGCTTATTCAGAATTCAAGTTTTTCATTTCTCAATTTAGTTTTAGAAATTTATATTTTTCTCAGCAACTTTTCATTGAGATTTTCAAATTTATTTGCCTGGTATTTTATTTTGTTTACATGGCACTTTATTTTTCACAATAGCTTTTGAAAGGGATAAAATGATTCTCGTTATCACAAAACTTAAATTGTATATAAAAGTACAAAGAAAAAAATTAAAAGAACTTCAACTCTTACCACTTTTGTAAAGTATTTCATGATCTTTCTAAAAATTTTATTTGTTTTTGCTCCTTTTCATTCTGCCTAATTTTTGCATATTTGTGCTTTCTCTCCTTTTTTCTTGATTGCATTTACTAATGGTTTATCATTTACTGGATTTCCCTCACCTCTGAAAAATTCCAGCTGTTACACTTACACTTATGTAACATTTATATGTTCCTCCCCTGCCTTTTTTTTTGTTTGTTTTTTGAGACAAAGTCTCACTCTATTGCCCATGCTGGAGTGCAGTGGCACAATCTCAGCTCACTGAAGCCTTCATCTCCTGGGCTCAAGCAATCCTCCTGCCTCAGCCTCCAAAGTAGCTGGGACTACAGACATGCGCCACCATGCCTGGCTAATTTTTGTAATTTTCTGTGGAGTTTCATCATGTTGCCCAGGCTGGTCTCGAACCCCTGGGTTCAAGCAATTTGCCCGCCTGGACCTCCCAAAGTGTTGGGATTATAGGTGTGAGCCACTGCACCTGGACTTTCCCCCCATTTTTAAGGCTTATGATTTTTACCCACTAAGTTGTACAATGGAACTCTTAAAAAAATAAAACCTTATGTGAAATCCTGGCATATAAAAGCCAAGCACTTGTGATTACATCAAAGGGGAGTGAGGAGAAGGGAATTTCCCACTCTGTCTTTCTTATCAGAGGTTTGTGAATCCAGAGAGCACTGTTAGAAACCATTGTTCTGATACACTAATTTTTGCTTTTATCTTTATTGTTTCCTTCCTCCTTTTTCCCATAGACTTGTTTTATTGCTCTGTTCTGACTTCTCGAGTTTGGTGTTTATTGCATTTACTTTCATTCTTTCTTATTTAACATTGAAAATATTTAAGTCTACGAATTTGTCACTCCATGATGCTGGTCATATCTTATAACATGTTACATAAGCTGTTTTCTCCTAAGTGGTAATTATAATTTTTTAGTTTCTCTTTGACTCATAATATACGTAGGAGTATATGTTTTTAATGTTTAAGTGTAGAGAGGTTTGTTTACTCTTTTTAATATCAAGTTCTGGTTTTATTTCATTATGATAATAAAATAAGATCTTTCTAGGCCAAACACGGTGGCTCATGCCTGCAGCACTTTAGGAGCTGAGGCAGGAGGATCTCTTGAGCCCAGGAGTTTGAGACTAGCCTGGGCAACATGGTGAAACCCTATCTCTACAAAAAATTTTAAAAAATTGGTCGGGCACAGTGCTCACACCTGTAATCCCAGCACTTTGGGAGGCAGAGGTGGGCAGATCACTTGAGGTCAGGAGTTTAAGACCAGTCTGACTAACATGGTAAAACCTCATCTCTACTAAAAATGCAAAAATTAGCCAGGCGTGGTGGCGGGCACCTCTAATCCCAGCTACTTGGGAGGCCGAGGCAAGAGAATCGCTTGAACCTGGGAGGTGGAGGTTGCAGTGAGCCGAGATCGCGCCACTGCACTCCAGCCTGGGTGACATAAGTTAGATTCTGTCTCTAAATAAATAAATAAATAAGGGGGACATGAACCTGTAGTCCCAGCTACTTGGGAGGCTGAGGTGGTTGAATCACTTGAGCCCGGGAGGTTGAGGCTGTAGTGAGCCATGATTGTGCCACTGCACTCCTGCCTGGGTGACAAGGCAAGACCCTGTCTCAAAAAAAGAAGAAAAAAAATCTTTCTAATTTATAATTGTTAAGAAATTATTAATATTTCCTGTAATTCAGTGTTTAATCAATATTTATAAATTTTCCATAGTAGTTTGTAAAGTTTGTATTCTGCTTTTTTTGTTTGTTTGTTTGTTTGTTTGTTTTTTTGAGACGGAATCTCGCTCTGTCACCAAGCTGGAGTGCAGTGGCATGATCTTGCCTCACTGCAACCTCTGCCTCTCAGGTTCAAGTGATTCTCCTGCCTTAGCCTCCCACGTACCTGGGACTACAGGCGCGTGCCACCACGCCCAGCTAATTTTTGTATTTTTAGTAGAGAGGTAGTTTCACCATGTTTTAGTAGAGAGGGAGTTTCACCATGTAGAGAGGGAATTCTATCATCTTTCCTATTAATTATATTATTGGAATCATTTATATCTGCACTGATCATCATAGTAGCCATTCTCTATCTGTGGCTATTGAGGATTTGAAATGTAACTAGTCTGAACTGAGATATAAGTGTAAAAGCACACTCGGGGCCAGGCACGGTGGCTCACACCTGTAATCCCAGCATTTTGGGAAGCCAAGATAGGCGGATCACCTGAGGTTAGGAGTTCGAGACCAGCCTGGTCAACATGGTGAAACCCCATCTCTACTAAAAATACAAACATTAGCCAGGCATGGTGGCAGGTGCCTATAATCCCAGCTACTCAGGAGGCTGACTGGAGAATCACTTGAACCCGGGAGGCAGAGTTTGCAGTGAGCCGAGATAGTGCCATTGCACTCCAGCCTGGGTGACAAGAGTGAAACTCTGTCTCAAAAAAAAAAAGAAAGAAAGAAAAGCAAACGCACACTGGGTTTTGAAGATGTAATGTCAAAAAAGTAAAATAGCCCAGGAATAATTTTTATATTGGTTACATATTGAAATAGTATTTTTGGTTAAATAAAAAATAAATACCATTAAAATTAATTTCATCCCTCTTTTTAGTACTTTCTAAATGAGGCTACTAGAAAATTTAAAATGAAATGTGTAGCTTCCATTTTGTTTCTGTTGGACAGCACTCCAAATCATTATTTATTTTTGTCTACTTCATCTGTCCAAGACTAGCAGTAGCATTAAAATTGTTTGTTTGTTTGTTTGTTTGTTTGTTTGTTTTGAGACGGAGTCTTGCTCTGTCGCCGGGGCTGGAGTGCAGTGGCCGGATCTCAGCTCACTGCAAGCTCCGCCTCCCGGGTTCACGCCATTCTCCTGCCTCAGCCTCCCGAGTAGCTGGGACTACAGACGCCCGCCACCTCGCCCGGCTAGTTTTTTGTATTTTTTAGTAGAGACGGGGTTTCACAGTGTTCGCCAGGATGGTCTCGATCTCCTGACCTCGTGATCCGCCCGCCTCGGCCTCCCAAAGTGCTGGGATTACAGGCTTGAGCCACCGCGCCCGGCCTGTTTGTTTTTTTTAAATAATTTCTGCTTCTCTCACAGTTTTCATTATATATATTTTAGTGTGCTAGTTAGCACATAACAGGTCATATCTATTGTGGATTATATTTTACATCAAATGAAATTACCATCTTTGGCCCTTTAAAAATAATTTATTTAATTCTATTTTCATATGAATTATTGCCATTCTTGCTTTTAAAAAATCATTTTGCCTGGGATGTTTTGTACACCTCTCTTCTTTTATTTTCAGCTGCATTTGTTTTGGGTATCTTTTAAATAGTAATTAAACTTGTTTTATTTTTTGATACAGTACAAAAATTTTTGCTTTTAATACGGAAGTCTAACTTTTCACAATTGTCATCTTATTTTATGAGTTCCACTTTTATGCTATTTTGCTTCTCTCTTTTCTATATTTTATTATATTGAATATTTTTAAAACCTTTAATTCTACTTTTATTACACTTACACTTTGAAAAATCGTAGTTAAACCCATTATCTTTAATTATCACTGTCAAGGATGAAGTAGTATCCAATGACCCTATGTAAATGTATAATTTAGTATATATTTTCCTCTCTATTCATTTTCTAACTGGGAATTAGACTATTTTTACATTTTTTACATTGTCTCACCATACGAATTTTTGTTTTGGTTTTGTTTTTATAGAGTTTCACTCTTCTTGTCCAGGCTGGAGTGCAATGGCATGATCTTAGCTCACCGCAACCTCTGCCTCCTGGGTTCCAACAATTCTCCTGTCTTAGCCTCTGGAGTAGCTGGGATTACAGGCATGTGCCACTACGCCTGGCTAATTTTGTATTTTTAGTAGAGATGGGGTGTCTCCATGTTGGTCAGTCTGGTCTCGAACTCCCAACCTCAGGTGATCCACCCGCCTCGGCCACCCAAAGTGCTGGGATTACAGGTGTGAGCCACCGTGCTCAGCCAATGATTATTTTTGATATTAATATTTTTATAAATTTTAAACCATATAGACCACAGTGATTGCAATTTTTTTGTTTTTTGGTTTTTTTTTCCTCTGAGACAAAGAGTTACTCTGTCGCCCAGGCTGGAGTGCAGTGGCGTGCAATCTCCGCCTCACTGCAATCTCCGCCTCCCGGGTTCAAGGGATTCTCCTGCCTCAGCCTCCCAAGTAGCTAGGATTATAGGTGCCCGCCATAATGCCCGGCTAATTTTTTTATATTTTCAGTAGAGATGGCTTTTTGCCATGTTGGCCAGGCTCATCTCAAACTCCTGACCTCAAGTGGTCTGCCCGCCTCAGCCTCCCAAAGTGATGGGATTACAGGCGTTACCCACCGCGCCTGGCTGTGATCTAGATTTAACTTGTTTTGCAGTTTGACATTTATCACCACCTCTTTCTCTTTGTGGATCAGAATATATACTTGAGAAGATTTTCTCCTTCTATACAGCCAAACCAACATATTTAGAATTCTGTGTTTAGAATTCTTAGAGCACACCATTTTTCCTTTAAAACTTTGTACACATCTCATCTTCTGATGCTTATTTTGTACCAAGGCCATTTTGATTTTGTTGTTCTTGTTGCTGTCGTTCTGTAGGTGTCTTATTTTTTCTCTCTGGGTGCTTGAGAGATGTTTTCACTTTCCTTGAAATTTTGAAAGCTCAAAAGGATGTGTGTAGGTGTTGTCATTTATACACACACACACACACACACACACACTGATACATATATATACACATATATTTTTTTAACGACGATTTTCAAAGTGTAAATATAATAAAAGTAGA
The DNA here is from genome assembly GCF_009764315.1 of Trachypithecus francoisi. Classification (NCBI taxonomy): domain Eukaryota; kingdom Metazoa; phylum Chordata; class Mammalia; order Primates; family Cercopithecidae; genus Trachypithecus; species Trachypithecus francoisi. The sequence continues at coordinate 23,011,253 of NW_022681466.1, read as the reverse complement.
ATTAAAGGTTTTAAAAATATTCAATATAGTGTTTTGAGACAGAGTCTTGCACTGTTGCCCAACTGGAGTGCAGTGGGTTAATCATAGCTCTCTGCAACCTCGAACTCCTGGACTCAATGGATTCTCCCGTCTCAGCCTCCTGAGTAGCTCTAGGTATGCACCACCATGTCCAGCTAATTTAATACTTTTTTTTTTTTTTTTTTTTTTTAGACACAGGGTCTTGCTTTTTGCCCAGGCTTGTCTTGAACTCCTGGGCGCAAGCAATTCTCCTACCTTGGCTTTCCAAAGTGCTGAGATTACAGATATTTATTTATATTTTTAAACAGCTTCATTGAGATGTAATTCACATACTATATAACTCACACATTTAAAGCACACAACTCAATGGCTTCTAGTATGTTCGCAGAATTGTGTAACTATCACCACAATAAATTTTAGAACATTTTCATTACGCCAAAAGAAAACCTGAACCTCTTAGCCTTCACCCTCCAATCCCTCTCCCTTTCTTTCTTTATCTACTTTCTGTCTCTGTAGATCTGCCTATTCTATATATTTCATGTAAATGGAATCTTACAATACGTGGTCCTTTGTAACTGGCTCCTTTCACTTAGCATAATGATTTTAAAGATTCATCCATGTTGTAGCACATATCAGCATTTCATGTCCTTTTATTGCTGAATAATATTCCATTGTATGCTACATTTTATTTATCCATTCATCAATTAATGGACATTTGGGTTGTTTCCACTTTTTAGCTATTAAGAATAATGCTACTTTGCCAGGCGTGGTGGCTCACACCTGTAATCCCAGCAATTTGGGAAGCTGAGGCGGGAAGCTTGCTTGAGTCTACGAGTTCAAGACCAGCCTGGGCGATGTGATGAAACCCCATCTCTACTAAAAATACAAAAATTAACCCAGCATGGTGGCATGCACCTGTAGTCCCAGCTACTTAGGGGGCTTAGGCACGAGAATCACTTGAACCCAGGAGGCAGAAGTTGCAGTGAGCTGAGATCGAACCACTGCCCTCCAGCCTGGGCAATACAGCGAGACTCTGTCTCATTAAAAAAAAAAAAAAAGAGTAGGCTGGGCGCGGTGGCTCAAGCCTGTAATCCCAGCACTTTGGGAGGCCGAGACGGGCGGATCACGAGGTCAGGAGACCGAGACCATCCTGGCTAGCGTGGTGAAACCCCGTCTCTACTAAAAAAAATACAAAAAACTAGCCGGGCGAGGTGGTGGGCTCCTGTAGTCCCAGCTACTCAGGAGGCTGAGGCAGGAGAATGGCGTAAACCCAGGAGGCGGAGCTTGCAGTGGGCTGAGATCCGGCCACTGCACTCCAGCCTGGGCGACAGAGCGAGACTCCATCTCAAAAAAAAAAAAAAAAGAAAGAAAGAATAATGCTGCTAGGACTTGAGGTCAGGAGTCTGAAACCAGCCTGGACAACATGATGAAAACCCATCTCTACTAAAATACCAAAAATTAGCTGTGTGTGGCGGCATGTGCCTGTAGTCCCAGCTACTCAGGAGGCTGAGGCAGGAGAATCGCTTGAACTCGACGGGTGAAGGTTGCAGTGAGCCGAGATGACGCCACTGCACTCCAGCCTGGGCAACAGAGTGAGACTCCATCTCCAAACAAAAAAAGAAAGAAATTTACAGTCCATCCTCTGCCATCAGTGATAATTAATATGTAAATGTTTACTTAAAATGATTTAGAAAATAGTTATTTCTTATGGCTAATATAGGTGATAGTTTTCTAAATTCATAGCAAGGTCTTGGATTATTAGAACATATCACCTACAGGTATATATAAAATTTTAGTTATTTATTCTGGTAACATATACAAAATATAAATTTTACCATCTTAACTATTATAAAGTATACAGTTCTGTGGCATTAAGCACATTCACATTGTGCCACAACTGTAAAGTTTTTAAAAAGAAAACAATATCCATTTCTCAATCCTTCTGATTTTCCTTTCTCCCATAGTACATCCCATAGTACATTTTTTCTGTTTTATCAACTTTCCTTTTCTTTTAGATGCTGAAGAGTTTCTGGCAGAAGGTTTGCGGAATGAGAACCTCAGCGCTGTTGCAAGGGATCACAGAGACCATATTCTACGGGGCTTTCAGCAAATCAAAGCCAGGTTTGTATAAACTGGTTCCATTAATCTTCTTCATAAGCTTTAAAACAATTTATAATCAGTAAAATAAAGTCACGAGGTAAGACATACATATCATACCTATCATAATTCTTTATACTTGACAGAAACTTAATAAATATTTGCTGAATTGAATTGGAGGCAGGCAAGCATAGTTAGTGTAGTTTACCAAAATAAAAATGTTTTGATAATTATGTATGTATCTTGAGGTAATTATTCTGCTTTTAGCTTTGGATTTTTATGTTAGCCTTCATTGACCACTTTTGCATTTAACTAAAAAATGGTGAAAGATAAACATTTATGCTTGTCCAAATTATTAATGAGAAAGTGTTAGGCAGTATGAGATAATGTTCATTATCATTTTTGGTGCTGATTTTACTTCCACATCTCCTTCCCTCATAGAAAACTTAAATGAAACTTATCAAGTTGATTCTTTGACCATATTGGGATGTTTTATTCCTGGACTGGGTTGAAATATGTTAATTTTTTAAAAATAAGAGGCCCTGACTTAATTTGTGCATTTTAGAATGTGAGCATCTGACAGATGCAAACACTTGCTTGGGGGAGGAAAAAATAAAAATTTTCCTTTATAATATATTTTCTGACCACCTATTGCTTGAAATGGGTAACTGAATGAGAGCAAGGGATAAGTGAGTGTTCCTTTAGCTTTTTCAAACCTGGTGGCAATGTGATTCAGAATGTTTAAACTGAATATTCTTAGCAAAGGAAGAGCATCTGCAGGGTTATGGTTGAGATTTAATTTGTGTGGCTGACCATTCTTAGTATCTACTCTAAAAACCTCATTGAAACTCCGTAGAAACAGAGAATTTTATCCTTCGGAAGGGCACAGCCAGAATCTATTCCGTTCAGGAATGTGAGAGAACCTCATGAGTTGCCCTGCTGGATCTTAATCGATCTTTCCTGCTGGCTAATTAAGCATCACTTTTACTCAGCAACTGGGGACTGTGTAATTATCAGCCTGGGTTGCCCTGAATAATTGAAACAAACAGAATGCAGAAGATGGGAGTTTTTTGCAAAAGTGGGAATATCTATAATTTTTGGTAGGTTGAAAAAGAGTGTTTAAAACAAAGTTCTCCATAATGTTATTTTATTAATAGATAAGTTTAGGCTTAGTTATGTACCTGGAGACTTAGTAAATTATAGAATTTTTTTAATTTCACAAGTTTGTCTTTGTGTTTTATGATTACTCTAAGGGTGGCATGTGGAATAAAGATGGAATTATTTTAAATTGGGAGAGGAATGACCCAAATATAATGGTGTATCTGGTGATTCTATTGGTATAAATCTTTGATAAGGAATGCAAAAACACTTTTACTGCAGCTGTAGGTACAAATACACAATGAGGAGAAATTCTTTCCTGTATCTGTACCACAGCATTGAGAAAGGACTAAATTTCAATCTTAAGTTGGTAATAAAAGGCAATTTATGGTAACTCATTATTGTCAGCTGCATATTATTATACTTCTTAATCCTCTTTTAAAATATATACACACATGCACACACATGCATGAACACACACAGAAGCTGAATTTGTCATGGGGTAGAGTCAGTTTCTTGTTCTCAAATTCTTGTTCTCAAAGAACTTTCTGTGTGGTTTGTGGGGTAGACATTCAGGAAATAATCAGCAGGAGCTTTAGGAAATAACTGCATTGTTGATGGGAGCTTTCTGTTCATTGACTTGTTGCAAGAAAGATGACACTTTATTTAGAATTTCATAATTATCAGATCACTGAGGAAATGAGGAGCCAGAAATTAGATACTGTACAAGAAAATGGAAAAATGAGGCTTTCCTTTGGCAAGCTGTTTGAAATTGCCTTACATCCACCCATTCAATCATCACTCTGTTAATGTAACCCTTGTTTTCCTGAATCCTCTTCTTCAGCCATATCACCTCTATTGTGCCATTTATGGCTGCCACATTTACTTATGTTGTGTGGCAGTTATATGTCCCCCAAAAAGCTTGGCATGAAAAGAAATTTAGAAGTCGTCAAACTTAAGAGTTAAACGTGTATGGCAGGCTAAATGCAGTGGCTTACTCCTATAATCCCAGCACTTTGGGAGGCTGAAGCCAGAAGATCCCTTAAGGCCAGGAGTTTGAGACCAGCCTGGGCAACATAACAAAACTCTATCTCTACAAAAAATAAAGTTAGCCAGGTGTGGTGGTGTATGCCTGTGGTCCCAGCCACCTGGGAGGCTGAGGTAGGAGGATCACTTGAGCCCAGCAGGTTGAGGCTGCAGTGGGCCATGATCATGCCACTGCACTTCAGCCTGGGCAACTGAGTGAGACCCTGTCTCAAAAAAAAAAAAAAGTAAAAATTAAGCATATGGCAAATACATGAACCATACGGTAACACAAAAATAATTAAAATTAATGAAGATCATTTAAAAGATTTTATTTTTAGTCTTTTTTTGTTTGTTTTTTGCTTTTTATTTTTGAGACAGAGTCTCACTTTGTGGCCAAGGCTGGAGTGCAGTGGCACAATCACAGTTTGCTACAGCCTCGACCTCCTGGGCTCAAGCAGTCCCCCAACCTTAGCCTCCTGAGTAGCTGCACACCACCATGCCTGGCTAATTTTTTACTTTTTGTTGCCCAGGCTGATCTGGAACTCTTGGACTCAAACAGTTCTCCTGTCTTGACCTCCCAAAACGCTGAGATTACAGGCCTGAGTCTCTGTGCCTGGCCTATTTTTAGTCAGATTAAAACAATAATATTTTAGGAGTTTGGTAAATTTGGGGAGGTGGTAACCTATCTAAAACTATAAATTTAGCACTTCAAGGCTTATTTGGAAGGTAGATAAATCTCTAGCAAGATAATCTGGAAAAGCCACTACTAGATAAATGTAAATTATATATTTACACATACACATATATGTATTTTACAACTTCTCACTCTGTTTCCTTGCTTCCTTTAATTCCTTCTTCAACATGTATTGCTCTAGAAACAAAAGGGTGGAGAGAAATAAAAATAGCACTGCCTCTGATTCTTGGTAAACTTTAGGGGTTTACCTCTTATTTTTATGGCTGGCTTGGAATTCACTGGTATTTGCCATGGTTGTGGACTTGCTGTAAATGGATGCATCTGACTCCATCACAGCTGTTATAATGTGTTTTTTGCTATTTTCTGTTGTCTAGAGTGAATGACCACAGGAAAAGACAATTGTGTCAAGAATCATGGGTGTTCTCCAAGTGCTCATCTGTTTTTCAGTACAAATCACTTTAGCTATTCTGTTTTTAGACTTAGAAACAAAAAATAGTTATCTTTTTTTAGACTTAGAAACAAAAAATAAAATCCTATCTATATTTGCATACTTTTGTTTTTTTTGCTTGAAAGTGTCACCAATGAAAGCTAATATTTTCCATGTAACACAAAATAAAAACAGATAGCAATTTCTGTGATTCCAAGGAAATGAAGCCCTGTTGTGGTATTGATGTCCTAAGCTGTGATTTTCATTGCTGTTCTTAAAAACTAAACAGCTTTCACATTCCAAGTCCAAGTTTTCATTGAGCCCTTTGGAGAATGGCTAGGATAAAAGCCAGGCAAAGGCACTTCCTGCTTTATTATGGTGGTCACTGCAGGATTAGCACCAGATGTGAGACACCTGGAATGAAGCAGTCGTGATCTACGCTCAGACGCTTGATGGCATTCTAATGCATTGGGAGAAACAGTAGAGCATTTTTTAAATGTTTAATTCAGTGGAGGCCATCTGACAGCAAGAATACGTTGAGAGTGGGGGAAGGGATAAAGAAAATATAATTTTTGTTTTGTTTTGTTTTTTTTGAGACCAAGTCTCTGTTGCCCAGACTAGAGTGCAGTAGTGTGATCTTGGATCATTGCAACCTCCGCCTCCCAGGTTCAGGCGATTCTCATGCCTCAGCCTCCCGAGTAGCTGGGATTACAGGCATGAGCCGCCACGCCTGGCTAAATTTTTTGGTATTTTTAGTAGAGACGGGGTTTCACCATGTTGGCCAGGCTGGTCTCTCCTGATCTCAGGTGATCCACTCACCTTGGCCTCCCAAAGTGCTGGAATTACAGGAGTGAGCCACCACGCCCAGCCGAAAATAGAATATTTTTATTATTGAGATATGGCTTAATTTCTCTCTTGATGGCCCTTTTTGGATAACTAGTCATTTATGCTCCCTGTTGGAAGTGAAGGACAGAGTCAATGGAAGCAAACTTGGAGTATTGTTTCCTTCTGTGAAACTTAGTAATGCTAAAGGAGTTCCAAAAAGAGACCAGGAGATTTATATCATATTGAGATGGAAGGAAATAAAGAAATACCTTTTGTGTGACAGGGTTATGGCACCAAACTCAGGACATTTAAAGTACAGGCTGAAAGAATATCTTGAACACATCTCATTGTGGGTGGCTAACCTATAGCTCTGTGTGAAACATGATATACTAGTAAAATCTCATAAAAATAATTCTGACGTTCTTTGGGAATTTCATATTTTCTTTTCAGCTTAACATGGATTTCGCTTTAAGACAAGATTTAGCTTAAGAATGTATAATTCTGATGTTTTTGTATTCTAGCAAGAAAGACACGGAGTTAGCCTGATAAAACTCTTGGGAGCAAGAGTTTTGAAGTAGTATACTATAAATATAATTACCATTAATTATATAGAGAGTTTTACTTTTCTTAAATGTTAATTATTGAGCTTAAAAACCCCTAAAACAAAACACATTCAAATGAAGTATACTTATCAAAAGAACTAATGTATAATGTGCTATTAATACATTTGTGTTATTCACAAGTTTCAAGATTTGCTCATAACATCTTTTTCTATTCTTTAATTTTGCTATTTGTACTGGAGCTTCAGTGCAAATGCAGAAAAGAAAAGTAGGAGGTACTTGCATGATCCGTCTAAGTTTAAATAGCTCTGAAAAGGCTCAAAAGTCATAGCAATAATTTGACCACATCTGGAAAGTTAATAACTCATTTCTTCCTTTTTCAGTCCTATCCCTCCCTCCCATCCTTAAAGGAAGAAAAAAAAAAAACCCACAACAACTTCAACACTATTTCTCAACTCATCAGTTATATCAGCCAAATTTTTGCTTAGTTCTCTGTTATTCAGTGGATGAATGTTGAGATTTCACAATTGAGTTAAAGAGTTTTGTGAATCTACTTCTCTAGGAATGAGAGGTTGTATTTATTGCTCTTTTAATCTGGAATGCCCTACAGGTGAGAATGATAAGAGTATTACTTGCTATTGATCTCTTGGCTTAACTTTTAAGACCTGGAAAGGAAGATCGTCTTATGTGTTTTTTATGGCAAGTCTCTGTCCTTTCAAAATAGCTTCGAAATGTGTAACCCTCCTTATAATTTTATCATAATGATTATTTTGTTTGTTCTTTCATATGTGAGGCTATCTGGAAGTAGAACAAATTTTCTTAAATAACATTTTTTTAAATGTAATAATGACCATAGTCCTTGGTGGTTCAGAATAAACCATACCTTTGATATTTTCATTTTATATCTTTAAGATTTTAGATTGAGTTCAGAAAAATGTTTTGTTGTTGTTGTTGTTGTTTGTTTGTTTTTTGTTTTTTTGAGACAGAGTCTCACTCTGTCACCCAGACTGGAGTGCAGTGGCATGATCTTGGCTCACTGCAACCTCCGCAGGTTCAAGCAATTCTTGTGCCTCAGCCACCCAAGTAGCTGGGACTACAGGCGCACAACACCATACCGGGCTAATTTTTGTATTTTTAGTAAAGACGGGATTTTGCCATGTTGGCCAGGCTGATCTTGAACTCCTGGCCTCAAGCAATCTGCCCACCTTGTCCTCCCAAAGTGCTGGGATTACAGGCGTGAGCCATAGCACCTAGGAAAATGTATTTTTAAGAGAGTTTTTAGATCACTTGCAAAAGTAGATCATGTGTAATTCTTCCCAGTACTGAGCTCCTCATACAGAATAACATGTGCTATCAAGAGTGAAAAGGAGTTATGGATTGTGAGCTAGAACACAGGCAAGTAACTGAACTTGCACCCTTCCAGTCTGACTAACCCAAAAGAATAATAAGCTGAGCCATACTCTTTAACTGTAGAGTTAGGTCACTGAAATTTGCTTTACTCCTGATAGAATTTTAGCCATCGTTATCACCTGGGCATATTCCTATTAGCTACTCAACATGGATTTGTCTTGGTTTCAGAAAATCCTGTGTCATTTTTTTTTTTAATACATGAAGCCTCGCTGTCTGTAGATGGACTTAATTCATACATTGTTTGAAAAGATCATCTGTATGAAATTACTGCCTTCATTTTTATCACCGTTTGCTTTGGCTTTGATTTTAAGTCTCGTTTGATCTGGAGCTAGCCTTTTGTCCCAGAGCTATGCTATTTTCTCTGTTTAAGGAAAGCCAATGAAAAAGACCTCTCTGTATTTATCTGTTTGTGGATTCCAGGAACCTGTGGCTTGGGACCTTATTGATGGTGTTTTTCTCTAATTTGCATGTTTTCTCTTGTTTCTGATATAGACCCACGCAGTATCCACTTTCTGTGTTACAGGGAAACTGGAACAGAGGGGAGGGAAATCCAAGAGCACTGGGCCAACTGTCAGGAGCCAAGCTCTTTGTTCTGATGTTACTTCTATAACACTGAGTCACTTGAAGATTCCCCTAATGATAATCTTATGTTTTATTTCTACGTTGCTTACCCAAAATGTTGTTTGGAATTATTTTTTTAAATAAATGCTACAAAAATGCCCACATTACCAACCAAACTATAAAACTTCTGTTTGATTTCTTTTACGGTACCCCCATGACTTTTTTAAAAATTTGGAATATGATGCAGGAAATCTCATTTCTTGGGATTTTATTTCATGATTCTGTTGAAAATGAGTTGAGCATAAAGTGAGTTTTTATAATCACACCATGTGAATCATTTCTTCTTTGGATTCTGGATCTTCTCTCCTACTGTGTAGCCCCATCTAGTCTCCCTGAAGTGCAGTGCTAGCAGGGTTGATAATGAAATGCAGTCCTGCTTATCACACTCAGCAAAGGGCTCAGAGAAGATGGGAAAAAAATCAATCCCACAGGAACTTCTTGAGTGCTAGACATCCATATTTAGCCCCCAAGCATTTAAAATGGAAATGAGATATCTTAGGGTTTTAGTTTTTGATTTACACAAGATGTCATTGCTTCCTTGGCAATAGGAATATTTTAGAGACTAACTGCTGACCTGTTTGGGAAGATCTCAGCCTATCGCCCCAGGTGTGACGTAGTTTCTTCATATTTCTTTCAAAACTCTCAGCAGTGCTTTGCAGTGGCTTTGATTCTTCAGGCTTCAAAGGGTATCCCTTCCAGGGCCAATCTTAAGAAAGAAAAAAAAATTAGTGTAGGGGAACAAACAGCTCATAAAATAAGTGCTATCCCTGTGGCAGCTCTTACTTAGTCAGACAATTAATAGAGTTTACAAACCAGTAGTACTACGGCATGGCAAAGCCAAGAAAATTCCAATTTGATGGTGGTGCTTTGTTGTTACAAAATCCCCATTTGTAGTGAACCATTCTTAATTGTCTATGAACAATTCTTAAGTTGTCCAGCTTCTAGTAATTTTTATCACAGTGTGGTTTATATAAGATATATTATAGTTAAATAAAAGCTGCCTCTTGAGTTTGTGAGCCTTGTTGAGGTTCTCATTATAATTTACAGAAAAGTTTATGCCCACATAATCTCCAATTAGCTATTTCTCCAAGTTATATTAGTGAGTGACTCTCATTTGTAGATTCTACCATAACCACAAGGCCCACACAGTTTGGTAATGTAGACCTTCTGTCATGTTTACCAAGTGCCTTTGTTCTTTTGCTGATGAGAGAACTGATATATGAGAAATTACTCAAAGTAACAGAATTTGTTTAAATATTAGGATTTAGAATTTAGAATTTTATTTAGCCAAGCCATTAAAAAGCTGAAGTGACATCTTTCAAAGATTATTGGTTTAAAAAAATTGTAAACAAATATTGAAGTCTAGTTAATTATATGCATGTTGAATTGTTTGGGGATGGAGTGTACTAATTTGAGCAGTTTGTTTTGGAATGTATAAAAAATAATATGGATGGATGAATATATGACAAAGCAAATAAAATGTTAATCACAGAATATATCCACTAGATTGTGGGTATACATGAGTGTTATTTCAACTTTTGTGCAGAGTTGAAAATTTTCATAATATAATGGTTTTTTTGTTGTTGTTTGTTTGGTGTATTTGTTTGTTTGTTTCCTGAGATGGGGTCTCACCCTGTCGCCCAGGCTAGAGTGCGGTGGCATGATCTCGGCTCACTGCAACCTCCGCCTCCCGGGTTCAAGCGATTCTCCTACCTCAGCTTCCTGAGTAGCTGGGATTACAGGCACGTGCCACCACACCCGGCTATTTTTTGTATCTTTAGTAGAGACAGGGTTTCACCATGTTGGCCAGGCTGGTCTCAAACTCCTGACCTCATGATTTGCCCACCTCAGCATCCCAAAGTGCTGGGATTACAGGTGTGAGCCACCATGTCCGGCCCCATAATATAATGTTATAAAAAATATTTGACTGGTTTGACTTTGCATTTCAGACACCATGGATTTTTTTCACTCTGATTTCAGAAAATCGTAGACTTCCTCCATATGGGATATGGTTTTTAAGGATAATTTTCTAGGAATAATCTTATTATTTCTGGGTAATACTGAACTAGGGGATAATCCTCCAGTTTGTTATTTCTGACATAAGTAACAGGAAGTAGCTAACTTTTGTACTTCTTTAAAACTTCTAAATCAGCAATTATTAAGAGCTAAAATTCAATTCAAACATGCTACGTGGGATATCCTGAAATTTTGATTTTTTTTTAAAAAAGGAAAGGTAATTTCTGACTTTTTTCATAAATTTGATAAAAGGAAAGGTAATATGAGATTGGTAGTCCAGTAGGAAATGGAACTCAATTTTATAATTTAAAAATCATTTTATGGTATTAAAAATGACAGAGGTTAGAAACAAAGCTCTTATTCTTTTATTGAACTAGAATTGAAAGTGGCAGAAAATCATTTTGGCCCTAGTGCAGTAAATGTTATCACTAAAACATGTTCAGGGGATATTAGGACAGTCTCTCAAGCACCAGAGACAAAAGTTCACAAAGCGAGAACTGATTTTTCTGTCCTTATCTTGAAATTATTAAATGTATAGGAGACATGAAGGTGTCTTAGTTCTAAGAGGACTGGAGATGAAGTACGTGTTGAAAGCGATAATATTTCTATTCTGGAGAGGTGAGATGGAGAGAAGAGATGGTGGCATGGGTGTCTCAGCAGTGACAGGCACGGTGGAGAGAAGAGAGTGCACAGGGATAGGAGGGTTCATGAACCAACGCAGAGCTGAGAAATTCAAGACCAGAGAAAATTATACTCATGCAATATTGTGAGCTGATGATGAAAATGGTGAGGAAGCAAGTGATACTATTCTTTAAAAGAATTGTGTGAAGATTCTATTTAACAGGGAGATGAAACTGGAGCTGTCAGCAGCTACTTTATTTTGCGAATCTTGTAGGAGAGAAATTTTAAGTCCATTTGGGAAAAACCCATCATTTTTGAGTGTGCAGTGTGATTATGCTTCAGAATTTTGTGTAAATGGAGCAGGTTGGTAGGCATATGTTTGCTGATCCTAAAATGATTAAAATTCAGAATAAGTAAGACTCTTGTGAAATTGAGTTTTCAGGTTCCAGCCAGTGTTCTATGCTGCCATATGGCATAACTAGAATTAATTGCTGTTTTCAATCTCTTATTCTTCTATTGAATATTTAGGTGCCCTGTTTGAAATATTAGTGGTTCCACAGAAGTATTTAATCACATAAGATAGATGTTTGGCATGTTCATGAAAGCAGTGTATGTAGCTAATAGTTGCTTAGAAGAAAAAGCCCCTCATAAGGTTTTCTAGCTTCCCTTCTCTGCTTCTGCCTCCACCTCCTAACTTGTTTTAATTAGAAAAATGGATACTGGATAGGATGGTTAGCAAGGGAAGGAGGAAAGATTATCAGGACTTTATAGGGGAGATAAGAAAAGATCAGACATGAAATTGCTTTTGCTAGTCTTTAGGTCCTTGGTACTCTAAGTACAGCAACTACAGCATCACCTGGAAACTTGTGAGCAATGCAAACTCTCAGGCTCCGTTGAATACCTACTTAATCATAATCTGCATTTTAATACTATCCTAAGTTTATTTGTACAGTATGCACATTAACATTTGAGAAGCACTGTTTTCACACATCAGATTCATTTTAAATTCAGTTTCTCAGAACTTAGAATACATGTTTCTGGAGATCATAAGCTTCTTGAAAGCATGAATGGTCTTACAGTCACACACACAAAAAAGATCTAGCATGGTGCTAGCATGTTGCATGAGTTCAATGATGTGAGTAAAATGAATGGTAAAAAACTGTTATAAATGTGTTTTTAGGTCCTAGACTAGACCTGAGAACAGCAAGAGACCCTCTTTATTAGGAAACTTACTATTTAGTAGCCAACCCTACATATTCTTTCCTGGAAATAAGGATGCTTTCTTTTTACTGAGTGTTAGTAGAGACAGAGGCAAGGCATCCATCTCTTCAAGTGTCTCCTCTAATAGCATATCTCTAATATTCTAACTGGAACAGTGACAAAAAGTTACAGGGCTACTGACTATGTATTGGAGTTCTATCACAGCGTGGATGCCAGGCATTCCAGCCGTCTTTGAGACCTGTCGCCAGCCCTCTACCTTTGGTCAGCAGCATCCCTATTCAGCTTTGTACTTCCTTGTCTCTACCATTTCTCCTCTTTCTTGAAGACCTCTTTTCTAACTCTTTCCTCTGTGTTCCTTAGAATCTATGTCCTGTTATAACCAAACCCCACAATATCCTCCACCTCTTTTCTCTATCCTAAAGGATGGTTCTCCCACAGGAGCCTGTTTGCTTGCGGCCTTCTTAAATAGAGTTTGCTCCTTTTCCCAAAGTGATATTGGTATTCTTCAAGCTCCCTGCTGCTACTTCTGGACTTTTACTATTCAATCTTGCTTCAGACCTCTCCCCTTTTAAGGTTTATCTTTGTGGCTTTACAGTACCCTGTCCTTTTGTCATCTTTTGAGTTCAGAGTACTTCCACACAATATTTGAGGACTGAAGCATTGGCTCATAGTTGTTATCTTCACTCCATTCTTGACACAGAGACTTCCTCTTTCTTAAATTTAGCTTTTCCTTCTTCATTATGTCTCTCCAATCATTATGTAAATATGCTCAAATTTCTCCTAATATTAATAAAAACATTGTGTTGTACACAGTGATTCCCTCTTTAGCTACTGTCTTTGCATCTATTTTTTTTTTTTTTTTTTTGCAGGCAAAATTCTTGAAATAGAAGCCTAGACTAGCTATTTCTGGCTTCCTGGTCTCTAGTCACTTCCCAGTCACTCTTCAGTCCCCTTTAATCTAGCTTCTGCTCCTACTGAGCTACTCTCTCCAATGTACCAATGTCTCCAATTGCCACAGCCAGGTGATACTGTTAAGTCTTTGTCTTATTTGGTCTTTCTGTAGCATTTGACATTGTTGATCACGTCCTTTTTCTCATAAATGTAAAAAACTCTCCATTGATTCTCATGAATTCTCCTGGTTTTCTTCTTCCTTGTGTTTATGCTCTTTTTTAGGCCCTTGAGCTCATTTTTCTACCCTGCCCTCTTTGCTCTTGTTCCTCAGGGTTTTCTCTTTCCTCACCACATTCTCTTTAGGAGGCAGTTACATGCATGTCCATAGTTCCACAGCTTCCCCGGTGCATGGGAGACTCCCAATTCTATAGCTCAGCTGCAGTTCTCCCTCCAAAGCACCAGACAGCATATTGAATACCTCCTTCTGGGTGTCTCAAAGATACTTCAAACTTCACTAAGCTGGGCATACCCTGCTGGATGCCTACTCAGCAGCCACCATCCCTTCTTCCTTGACAACAGAATCGTGATCTATAAGCCATTCTCTTTTGCCAGTGCTTAATCTAGGGTTTACATAAAATATCGTTATGGCCAAATAAATGTAAGAAGAATTCTGATAGATTCTCACAGGATAGTCTTATAGTTGGGAGATAGTAATACACTGAAATGCAGTAGGACATTACTCTGCTCTAAGGTGTTAGAGCAGAAATATGGGAAGAGCCTGGCTCCTTCATGTCATTCTTGGGCCCTGCACAACTCTGGAATCTCCTGTCTTCAGACTTTTTGTTTTGTGGGAAAAATTAACTTCCACTTGCTTAGGCCCTTGTCAGTCAGATTTTCTGTTACTTGTGGCCAGAAGAATCCTAACTGCTTGAATGTTCAGAACTGAACTCATTATCTTATATTCTGCTCACCCCTGAAGTCTACCTCTGCTTTCTCTAGGCCTAGGCTCCCAAGGCAAAATCCTGGGAGTCATTCCTGATTGGTTCCCCTTCACTCCCCAAACCATCAACAAGGCCTGTTGATTCTTCGTTCTAAATGTCCTCCCCTTTCTCTTCCCTTTGTCACTAGCTAAACTTTAGTCTTCATAAAGTTGTACTCAAGCACTGCAGAATTCTCCTTTCTGGTTCTCTGCCTCAAGTCTCTCCCTGTTCCAGTTTATTCTGCTCTTCCACTCCATGTTGAAGAGCAAACTTCTAAAAAAGGGTAATTTGTTGTCTGGGTGTGGTGGCTCATGCCTGTAATCGCAGCACTTTGAGAGGCTGAGGCAGGTAGAACACTTGAGGTCAGGAGTTTGAGACCAGCCTGGCCAACATAGTGAAACCCTGTCTCTACTAAAAAAAATACAAAAAAATTAGCTGGGCATGATGGTGGGCGCCTATAATCCTAGCTATTCAGGAGGCTGAGGCAGGAGAATCATTTGAACCCAGGAGGCAGAGGTTGCAGTGAGCTGAGATTGCTCCACTGCACTCCAGCCTGGGCAACAGAGCGAGACTCCATCTCAAAAATAAATAAATAAATAAATAAATAAAAATTTTAAAAAAGGGCAGAGATTTAAGAGTTGAAGGATATTCAGTTTTCAGGTGGGAAAACAGTTGGCACCAACAGGGAAAGATATGGGAAGAGGAAATTAGGCTTTAATTGTGCAGCCTGGCCTTGGGTCACTTCTATGCAAATAAATAACTGTCTTCCGAAGTGTTTTACTCTGTATTTAAATACATACACATGAAAATGAAATTATTTTTGAGCCTTGTGAAACGCAGCAGTACTTTGAGTTTTATTTTATGATTATTTTTCTAAAATTTTTTTTTTATTAAGGAAGTTGACTCTCAAGGCCTTCATTAGATGAGGTATCACTGACTGGGAACAACTTCCATTTTTCAGATGTTATCCCTTTGAGCTGCACTGAACTGACACAGGATGAATCCTTCATTAGAAGCGGATTATCTACACTCTGTGTGACTATTTAGTTAAACATTTGTATTTGTCAGACTACTTTTCCAAAGTGAGGGTGCTTAAGTAAACCATTCACTTCCTTCTTCTCAAAACATCAGTCACCATGATTGATTTTTATGTTGGTAATAAAGAGAAATGGAATCAACTAAAAGCAGGGTGAGGATTATAGACCGGAAGCAGATAATTTACTTAACAAATATGTATTGGCTATTTGTTTATGTCAGGCACGATGCCAGGTGATCAAGACAGCGTCAGATAAGACATATTCTTGTTTTTCAAGCAGTTCTTGGACCAGTGAGCGGCTAGACTCATCTTAGCTCCTCCATGGACCAGCATGGAGCCCACTACCCCTAGATAATCAGCTCTAGAAGGTCTGAATGTTTGTTTTCAATTCGTTACATGCCTGCAGTTTCACCACATAGAGATTCATTTGGGTTAAACATCCTGTTTTAAAATACAAATTCACCTGGAGGGTGAAAATACTTTTAATTGTTCAGTCATGTGCACTAGACCTGTTCAGTGGTTTCCTTCCAACTTTTGGTTAAGATGGCTTCACTGAGGACATTCAGTGAAGTGGTTTTTTGAACCACTATTACAGGCAATGCACAGTGCTAGGTATACTGAGGGTTATAGAAGTAACAGAGGATGCGTTTTCTCAGAAAGAATGAGGACTTTAGAGACTCCTTATCTCTGCAGCTTAAGCATAACAGTCATAAAGACTGTACTTTCAGGGATCATTTCTATAGTTTGTTGCTAGAGAAGTTTCCCTAGACATGTGGAGCACCAGAAACCATGTGGAGGAGATGTAGTGTTCTCCCCAGAGCATGAAGCTGACTCTTGGTGCTGCTTTGCTGCACCTGCCATTTGCCATTGACAATCATTCTTCTCTTCCTCTGGGAGAGTAAGGAGTAGAGGACACAGTCTGAGTGGTTCCCATTTATGTGGGGTTTTTTTATTATTATACTTTAAGTTCTAGGGTACATGTGCACAACGTGCAGGTTTGTTACATATGTATACATGTACCATGTTGGTGTGCTGCACCCATTAACTTGTCATTTCCATTAGGTATAGCTCCTAATGCTATCCCCTCCCTCCTCCCCGCATGTGGTTTTTTGTTTTTTTTAGAATAATAGTCACAGCTAGCATTCATCACACACATACCATGTGCCAGACTCAGTTTCAAGGGCTTTCCTTACAACAGGTGTGTGAGGTTGATACTGTTATAATCCCTATATAGCAAATGAGAAAACTGAGGTTCAGAAAGGTAATCAACTTGCTCAAGGTTACATAGCTATTAGGTTCTAGAATTGGAATTTGAACCCACTCTTATTGAGGCTCAACCTTGTCATAAAAAGTGAATAATGCCACTTCATTCATTCACTCATAGTTTCTACAAACGTTTATTGAGCATATGCTATGTGCAAAGCATTTTTGGGGTGAACACAACATAGGTCCCAGTCCTTCTATAACTTATTTTTGAGCAGAACAAACCAAATCATTATACAATACACTTACCTCATAGGGTTGTTGTTATATACATAAAAGTGCCTAACACAAACATGTCACATAGTGGATAGCCAACAAATATTCCCAAGAAATTTATAACCACATGGGAAAGATAAAAAACAATGCACAAATAACTATAATTCAAGATATATTGTGGCAAGGCTTTAGAAGAGGCCATATTTTATTTTATTTTCCAGTTTTATTGAAGTATAATTGGCATACAAAACACTGCACATCCATGGTACTGTAAAAGCCCAGAGAAGGAAGTCCCTTCTCTGGTGGGTTTGAGAAGCCTTCATGGATGAGTTGGCATCAAGACTTGGCCATGGGGTGAATGGGATAGGTTTTTGGTAAGACACATTGCATGCAGAATTACCATGTGCTAAGACACAGAGGTGATAAAGTTTAGGCATTTTTGGCAACCAAAGGGTGATTTTGTTGATTAGGTAAAAGAGAGTAATGGGAGGTATGGCAGAAAAGACAAGATGGAACCAACTCTCAGAAATAAGAATTTTGACTGGGTTTGAGGAGGACAGATAGGTAGTTTGGAAGAGTAAAGCATGAGTCAGGGATAGGTAAGCTGAGGAGGGATGCTTTAGTAGTGGATAACATTTGGGTCTCTGGCACAAGGGCTGAGGCCACTGGAAGGCAGAAAATGGTTGCAAAGAAAGAGAGGATAAGAATGTCAAAGGTTGCCTATGTTCCCTGTACCCAGAGAAGGAAGACAAATCTCTTTGCCATACTTTATTTTATTTTTCAGTATCATTGGGTTTAATTTGTATACAAAGCACTGTAAATAAGGAATGCATATAATTTGGTGCCCTAACCACTTTTCAGAATGTTATGTCAATGGGAAAATATATTCTATGGATATATGCTTCAACTTTTAAAATATAATTGGTCTGAAAATTAAAGACTGTATTCACAATTTTTGAGATCTGTTAACAAGATTTAATAGATTTTCAAAGCTGGCCCAGGCAACTTTCAACTTTGTTTCATTAGGAAAATGTATTCCAAGGTCCAAACAACTGGAAATGAACTTTTAGAATACAGTCAATATTTGAATTGAGAGCTGCTTGTCTAGAATTTCCTTAACAGGCAACCACTGGTAAATATCTATTTCTTTTACCAAATTTTCCAAAATTGCCCCATCATATGATTACCTGGGGATTTTGTTAAAATATATAGACTTCTAGGCCTCTACCCTGGAGATGCTAATTCACTAGGTCTGGGGTGGACCCTGAGAATTTGTTCTTCAATAAGAGGTCCAAGGGATTCTTAAGATCAGGAAAGCGTGTACAAATCTTTATCAGAAGACCCTGTTTTTTGTTTTTTTGTTTGTGAGGTAGGTGCCTATTTTGGTTCTCGACTGAATTTTAACAATGAGGGGAAAATCTTACCAGCAGGGCTTAAGACCTGTCAGTAGCTGACAACGTTTCAGCCTGATTTAGCTCCCGGGGTGAGGAGATGGGGATATGTTCATATGCTGCTCTGTGCTTCCTTGTGAACTGGCAACATCTCAAGATGTTTCTGATGCTGGAGAATCTCTCAAAGTGGGACAGAACTGAAAGCCCTGGTCCCAAGATGAGCCAGGTAAAGCCTGGGATTGACTGGTTGATTGTAATCAAACCTCTGGGGACCCCTGACCTGTATTGATATGCCAACGGAGCTGGTCACATAGTCATTAGCCTTTAGATCAAAGTCCATTCCATTTTTTTATGACTTGGATAATTGGGTACTTTATGTAAGAGTTTAATTATGACTGCTGTACATAGTGTACAAAGTAATAAATGGGTAAGAATGATACTTTAGGCCGGGCACGGTGGCTCATGCCTGTAATCCCAGCACTTTGGGAGGCCAAGGCGGGCAGATCACGAGGTGTTTGAGACCAGCCTGGCCAACATGGTGAAACTCTGTCTCTACTAAAAACACAAAAGAATTAGCTGGGCATGGTGGTG
Organism: Trachypithecus francoisi; assembly: GCF_009764315.1. Taxonomy (NCBI): domain Eukaryota; kingdom Metazoa; phylum Chordata; class Mammalia; order Primates; family Cercopithecidae; genus Trachypithecus; species Trachypithecus francoisi. The sequence goes on along the minus strand of NW_022681466.1, from coordinate 22,992,251 downwards.
GGCACCTGTAATCCCAGCTACTCAGGAGGCTAAGGCAGGAGAATTGCTTGAACCCAGTAGGCAGAGGTTGCAGTGAGCCGAGATTATGCCACTGCACTCCAGCCTGGGCAACAGAGTAAGACTCTGTCTCAAAAAAAAAAAGAAAAGAAAAAAAAGTGATACTTTAGTATAGAATCTTGTACAATTAGGGAAAAAAGTCAACTTGAGGGCAAAAGCAATAATGTGGATTAAGTAAGTTGATATGAATTTAGGAAAAGTGTGAAATAATTTTAAAATGATTTCTGGATTTCTGTATATATCTCAGTTCTTAACTAGAAAAAAGTGTACACATAAGGATAGGCATTTTATGAAAAATGTCAGTAATTCATTGTAGTTCTTAGAGTGGTTACCAGTAGAAGCTGGCTTTCAAAATTCTGTTATTATTTATTGATTCGGATTTTGGTGTAGTGTGAATGAGTGAAATAATGTTATATCTTTGATTAGGATTCTGTTGTTATTTTTCAATTAATCTATGTCGGTAGCTTTAGCATTTATATTAAATCATTTTCTTCATGAAAGCTTCTAATGAGGAAACAAATTGATTGTATTTATATATTGGATTCTTGCCACCACAGTGTGTATTTGGTCATGTCTTTTGAAGTATATTTTTGCTGGTCATTTTGTGGTTTGTCTTTGAAGCCAGGCTTTGGGGGAAAAATTATTCATTTGGATGAAGGTTTCAATTTAACAAAGATTTCTTATTTTTGTCTCTCTTCTCTTTCATCCCTTACTTTTCTTTTCTTTCTTTTTTCCCCTCTTGCCTTTGTGTGAGTGATTTAGAGGAAAATGAAGGCACCCCAGCCCCATCTTTTCGGAATAAAATCCATACTTCATAGCATTGCCTGGAAGTGCCTTGCCCTCTGTCTGCCTCTCCACGCTTGTCCCTACCCCTCCCTGAAATGCTCTCTTGTACTGAATGAGTCTCATACTGAACTCAGACAGCCCTTGCTGCTTCTTACCTCCATTCACTGATTTAGCAGACATTTATTGAGCACAAGCTCTATGCCACTGCCCCTTGAGGGCTCAGTGACAGAGAGACAAGAAGATGCTAATACAGTATTATAGGTGTTACTGAGAGGCATGCACAGATGTGCTGTGGGAACCCTAACATAGGACACTGAGGTGAGCCTTGAAGGATCATGGAGGGTCCACTAGGAGAAGAAGGAGGCATGAAAGAAAAGGTTTGCTGGCAGAGGGTGCAGCAACAAGTGGGCAGGAGTGTGAGCAGGAGCTGGGGAGGACCTGAGAGCTGAGGTGAGCCATGGAAGGATTTCAAGCAGGATAATGATGGAACTAGGCTTGCCTTTTAGGTCATTAAGATAATGAAGATGCTAATGACTAACAGCTGAACATTTATTGGTGGTTTACCAGGTTCTTTACGTGCATTACCTCTGTTAGTCCTCCCAAGAACCAAACAAGGAAGATGTGGTTATTATTTCTGTTTTAAAGGTGAGGAAACTGAGGCTGCAGAAAAAGTCTCAGCTAGAAGATGGAGGAGCTGGGACTTCAACCCAGACCTGTCTGCAAAGACTTTGCTCTTCATGCTCATTCCATTCCCTTTTCCATCAGCACTGAGGAGAGTAGGTCAGAGGGAGGAGGATGAGGGCAGGTGGACCATTTGCCATGTAGTTACATGGATGTGGGTGAGGCCTTTTAAGAGCTCACATGAATTCAGTGTCTGCAGAGATGGAGAGGAGATTGATTAAACGGGTATTAAGGGAGTAGAATCTACAGGTCTTGGTGACTGATGGGATATATATAGTAATAGAAAAAGAGGTAAAGGGATGATTCCCAAGTTTCAGCTGGGTGGATAGTAATATCATCCATTGAAATAGGGAACACAGGGGGAGAGGTTTGGGATCTGTGGGACAAAGGACAGTTCTACTCCTGAAAGAGAAGAGTAATGATATCTCCTGCTTTTGAATGTTTTAATGAACTAAGGTATTTAATATATGCAGGTGCTATAGTGAAGTCTTTGGCAATTGGTTTCTTCTCTGATCAGCCTGAGCTCTATGACCTATCCCTCTAGTCCTCTAGTATTCTCTGATTCTCTTGTCTTTTCATCCCACAAGCCTAGAAAAACCCTAATCTCGGATCATCAGTTCAACTGTCCAACTTCTCTGCTTGTATATCTGGGAAGCTATTCAGTTCTGGAGAAAAATTGCACAATTGGATTGCGCCACAGTAAACCTTTTAATTTAATTTTTTTTTTTTTTTTTTTTTTTGAGACAGGGTCTTGCTCTGTCACCGTTGCTGGAGTGTAGTGGCACAATCATGGTTCACTGCAGCCTCAACCTCCTGGACTGAAGCAGTCCTCCCACCTCAGCCTCTCAGGTAGTGGGGACCACAGGTGCAAGCCACTACACATGGCTAATTTTTTTTTTATTTTTTGTAGAGATGGGGTCTTACCATGTTGCCCAGACTGGTCTGAAATTCCTGGAATCAAGTGATCTGTCCACCTTGGCCTCCCAAAGTGCTGGAATTATAGGCATGAGCCTCCATCCTGGCTGCACTACAGTAAAGCTTAGTCTTCAACCTCAACCGAATCCTTAGTGATAACTGGTAGTTATTTCACATGCCCCAAATCAGCAACCTTTTTCCTTGATTTTTTTTCTTCCCCCAACCCTTGTCAGTCTTTACCTCATCATATTGCTTCTCACTCTTTCCATGACATCACAGTCTACTTCATAAGAGACAAGAGAGGCTCTCAGAATGGAACCTACTCAGTATCCTACCCTGTCCCTTACTCAACATAACTGCTTTGGGGTGCTGGGCTGGCCCTTTGCTACCTTTACTTCTGGGCCTGGCCCCTCTGCCTGACCTTCCTCTGCATCTTGGGCCTGGCCTCTCTGTGGCCCTCCCCTCCCCTGCCAGGCTTCTCTCTGATCCGGAATCCTCCTTCAGCAACTGTGTTGTTGTTGTTGTTGTTTTTTGAGACAGAGTCTTGCGCTGTTTCCCAGCTGGAGTCCAGTAGTGCGATCCCGGCTCACTGCAAGCTCTGCCTCACGGGATCACGCCATTCTCCTCCCTCAGCCTCCTGAGTCACTGGGACTACAGGCAGCCACCACCAAACCCAGCTAATTTTTTTGTATTTTTAGTAGAGACGGGGTTTCACTGTGTTAGCCAGGATGGTCTCGATCTCCTGACTTTGTGATCTGCCCGCCTCAGCCTCCCAAAGTGCTGGGATTACAGGCATGAGCCAACAGCAACTCTTATCTGCAGGCAGTAAGACACATTCTGGCATTAGTCAGACATGGGTTCTTGTGGTCCCAGTTTTTACCATTTGCATGTTCTGGGCCAATTACATTACTTCTACACAATTTGATTATTTCGACCAAACTAGTCCACAGTTGGATTTTCCGTGCTCTTAGACCCTCACAGTGTCTGGCAAACAGTGGAAATTTATTCATCTCTACTATTGAGAGAACAAATACAGTATTCATAACTTGAGATACAGAGACTGTGTTGGCATGTTAATGCTGAGATATCCACCTAGCCTAGATGAACTCTAATAACTAATCTAGCTTAAAAAATTTTTACATAACATTTGCCTTCAGGTGAATAATATGTCCGTGTTCATGAAAAGGAAAATATCAAAAGCATGATAGCTGAGTTTTTCCAAGGAGGTTTTAAATGTTTTTGTAGAAACCATCTCATTTGTAAATGAATATCAAATTTTAGAATTTGACCCTGATTCTGTACAAGATAAACTGTGGTGGCCCCACAGTGTGGACTTTTAAACTGCTATGGTGCAATCAGATAACCTCTCCATGCTTCACTGTTCTCATCTGTAAAGTGAAGGCTAGATTAAATGATTTTAAGTGTCCTTCCAGCTATAAAATTCAGTGAGTATATGGACCACAGTCACACAGTCACTCAGCTATCAGTTATTCACTAATCAGATAATGGTGTCTCAGTGGTCGAAGAGTAGCTGTTAACCTGAAGCAAGCAAAAAAATAAAATAAAATTAGGTTTTTAAGCATCAACAGTGACAAAAATGACAGAGCAAGGGCCAAAGAGACAACAGTTTAGAATACAGTAATCAGCTGGAGTTCTTTGTACATAACCAGTACCTTGTTTTCTCCAATACACAAGTTTGGAACCAAAAGGCGTCTCTGACTTTCCTCTTGATTCTGTGCTCCCAGCCAGTCTCTAAGTCTGTTATCTAATCTCTTGTCTCTTTTCTTGTTCTCAAGTAGCTTCCTAATCTATCTCCCCACTTTTCTTCCTCCCATCCATGCTACACATCTCTGCTGGATTCGATGTGGACATCATTCTTTATCCTTAAAGACAAGAAAACAAACAAACCTTTCAATGACTCCTTTTTATTTACAGGAAAAAAAAAAAAACTCTCTAACTCTGACCTGTTATTTAGTGTCTTTATTTTGAAATAATGTATTTGGCTGGCATTTCTCCTTTATTAGTTCATCGAATTATAGTTCGTTGCCTATTACATGCAGGAAGTATGGGGATTGTATAGACATACTAGTGAGATTTGCTGGTGAAAAAACAGTCCTCACGCTAGAAAGTAGGGGAAGGAATATTAGAATGTGGGTTTCCAGTGTTGCAATCAGGAAGCTAATCACTCACTGATCAAAAAGAGTTCTTAGGTTTCTTAATGTTTATACCCAGAGTGGGTGTTTCATTGACCATAGCAATGATTCCATGTAGCAAAAGTGTTATAGGAGACTCTAGTGGTAAATAGTACTTTAATTTCTTTTCAAAATTTAATTTCTTTTTTGCTGTCCAGGAATGGACTCTTAAAAATTGTGGTGGGGGAGCAGGTGATGAGTTATACTGTCAATCTCAGATAATGTTGTTTATTTAATAAAAGTTTGATTGTGACCATTGTATTTAGTAAGTAGGTGAACATTGTATTATCTACCTAGATGTGCTTGTACATATAGACTCAAGACCACTGAAATATTACATCCCCTAAAAGAACCCAGGACCTTCTGTGGTATGTTCTTCTATTACATAATTGAGTTATATGCCTATTGTGTGTTGTTACAATAGTATTTATTTGCCATATGAGATTGTCATCTCATTATATACAAAGAGCTCATATTTTGGACTAGATTATAAGCTTCTTGTAGGTAGGCATTAGGTCTTGTACTTTTGGTGAGATTAAGGAACTGGGACTGGAAGGATCACCAACTGTCCCACCAAGGACCTTCTTTTTGCTGCCCAGTTGTTTCTAAGGCTGGTACCTGGACCCCTGGGTCCCAGGCCTTGGATGCTTCCACTGGGGACTTCCACCAGATGGTGCTCTTTTCCCATTTCTCTTGTGGGGTGTCACTGGCCATGTTACTCTTTGCCACTTGTCCATACCTTCTGCAAGGTAGTAGATGGGACACTTTCAGAAGATAATTTGAAAACAATATGAATCTTTCCAAGTGAGAAAAGAAATTATAGGAAATATTTAGTGTACAGACTCTTAGCAGTGCTCAGCAAAGCCATTTCCTTGGGCATAAATAAACTTCTACCATGTGGCTCACTATTCAAGGTCAGTTGCAAGGGGTTTTCCTAGCCTTAACAACTTGCATGGAATCCGTGCTCAACTAGGTGTCCATCTGAATCCTAAGATTCCATTTTCTTTTTTTTTTTTTGAGATGGAGTCTTGCTCTGTCGCCCGGGCTAGAATGCAGTGGCCGGATCTCAGCTCACTGCAAGCTCCGCCTCCCGGGTTTACGCCATTCTCCTGCCTCAGCCTCCAGAGTAGCTGGGACTACAGGCGCCCGCCACCTCGCCCGGCTAGTTTTTTTGTATTTTTAGTAGAGACGAGGTTTCACCGTGTTAGCCAGGATGGTCTCAATCTCCTGACCTCGTGATCCGCCCGTCTCGGCCTCCCAAAGTGCTGGGATTACAGGCTTGAGCCACCGCACCCGGCCAAGATTCCATTTTCAATGCCAGGATAACTCTTCAGTGTTAGCCTTTACAGTCTGTTTGGAGACAGCCATTATCAGAGAACAGAGATGTTCAAGAGATAGAAGTCTTTGGACACTGAGTATTGCAGACAGCCTATGCATTCAGAAGGCATTGCTATTTTAGTGCAAAAAGGAAGTTCAAGCTGAGTGCAGTAGCTTACACCTGTAATCTCAGCACTTTGGGAGGCCAAGGCAGGCAGATTGCTTGAGTCCAGGAGTTCAAGACCAGTCTGGACAACATGGTGAAACCCTGTCTCTACAAAAAATACAAAAATTAGCCAGGCATGGTGGAGCATGCCTGTAGTCCCAGATACTGGAGAGGCCAAGGTAGAACGATGGCTTGACGCTGAGAGGCAGAGGTTGCAGTGAGCTGAGATTGTGCCACTATGCTCCAGTGTGGGCAGCAGAGCAAGACCCTGTCTCAAAAACAACAAAAAAGAAGAAGTTCAAATTTGGATGTCCTTAAGTCATTAAGAAGAGATTTGATTTTGTTCAGCAGGTGTTTACCAAAGCAGAGAGTATATGATGTATTTTAAATTTCCATAAGTCACAGGTAAAATAACACTTTTAATACTTCAGTTGCAAAAAAAAAATTCATCTAGATGTTCTAGATTTATAACATCACAGATGTTGGCCTTTCTGGATAGCTAGTTTTATAATGCCATTACAACTCTATTCATCTAATTCAGTGGGTCATATCATTTTTGGTGGGTGCGGGGCGGAGGTGAGTTATTGACACTAATGAAGTCTATGGACTCTTCTCCAAGAGAAAAGAAAACAAATATTACATTTCACCCACAATTTTAGGGAGTTTAGGAAATCCCCTGAAGCCCAAACTATGGACTCCAGGTTAAAGACCTCTGTCTAACCACTCCCTAATACTCATGTTAGAGTTGATTCATGCCTATAGGCTATCTAACAAAGCAATTGTATCTTCTCTTAAGTACTAGATTTATTTTTTATTTTATAGCCAGTAGGAAAGCAGTTAATATGGAATTTAAGAGCTTGGACTCTGGAACCAAGTAGACCTGTGATATGGTTTGGCTCTGTGTCCCCATCCAAATCTCATCTTGAATTATAACCCCCACATGTCGAGGGAGGGACCTGGTGGGAGGTGATTGGATCGTGGGAGCAGATTTGCCCCTTGCTGCTCTCATGATAGTGAGTGAGTTCTCACAAGATCTGGTTGTTTGATTAAGTGTCTAGCACTTCCCCGTTCTCTCACACTCTCTCCTTCCACCTTGTGAAGAAGGTGCTTGCTTTCCTGCCACCTTCCACCATGGTTGTAAGTTTCATGAAGCCTCTACAGCCATGTGGAACTGTGAGTCAATTAAACCTCTTTTATTTATAAATCACCCGGTCTCAGGTAGTATCTTTATAGCAGTGTGAAAATGGACTAATATAACCTGGATACAAATCTTGGTTCTGCCACTTAGTAGCTATGTGATCTTGGCCAAGTTGTTTGACCTTCCTGAGTTTGAGTTTCCTCATCTGTAACATGGGGTAATAATAGTAGTCCTGGGCTGTGCATAGTGGCTCATGCCGTAATCCCAGTGCTTTGGGAGGTCAAAGCAGGAGGATCACTTGAGACCAGCCTGGGCAACATAGTGAGAATTTGTATCTACTAAAATAAAAAATAAGGGAAATTAGCCAGGTGTGGTGGTGCACACCTATAGTCGCAGCTACTTGGGAGGCTGAGGCAGGAAGATTGCTTGAGCCCAGGAGTTCAAGTTTATAATAAGCTATGATTGCAGCACTGCATTCCAGCCTGGATGACAGAACACAACCTTGTCTTAAAAATAAAAAAAAAGTACTGACTTCCTAGGGTTGTTATGAATATTAAATAAAATAATACATGTGCCAGGCGTAGTGGCTCATCCCTGTAATCCCAGCACTTTGGGAGGCCAAGGTGGGCGGATCACCTGAGGTCAGGAGTTCGAGACCAGCCTGACCAACAGAGAGAAACCCCTCTCTACTAAAAAGACAGAATTAGCTGGGCGTGGTGGCGCATGCCTGTAATCCCAGCTACTCAGCAGGCTGAGGCAGGAGAATCCCTTGAACCTGGGAGGCAGGGTTGCAGTGAGCCAAGACTGCACCATTACACCCTAGCCTGGGTAACAAGAGCAAAACTCTGTCTCAAAAATAAATAAATAAATAAATAAATAAATAAAATAATACATGTAAAACATATACCTAGCACAGAGTTGGATGTGGTGGCTCAACCATGTAATCCCAGCACTTTGGGGAGGCTGAGGTGGGTAAATCACTTGAGGCCAGGTGTTCAAGACCAACCTTGCCAACATGGGAAAACCCCATCTCTACTAAAAAGAAAAAAATTAACTGGGTGTGGTGGCGCACGCTTGTAATCCCAGCTACTCAGGAGGCTGAGGCATGAGAATCGCGTGAACCCAGGAGACAGAGGTTGCAGTGAGCCGAGATTGTGCCACTGCACTCCAGGCTGGGTGACAGAGTGAGACTCTGTCTCAAAAATATATATATGATGTATATGTATATGTGTATATCTAGCACAATGCCTAACATATAAATGCTAATAAATGTTAATCATTTTATTATAGTTGGGAAATAGAATTATTTTTCCTTTCTTTTTTTTTTTTTTTTTGAGACAGGGTCTTGCTGTTTCACCCAGGCTGGAGTTGCGGTGGTGCGATCATGGCTCAATGCTGCCTCAACCTCACGGACTCAAGGGATTCTCCCATTTCAGCCTCCCAAGTAGCTGGGACTACAGGCATGCACCACCATGCCTGGCTATTTTTTTTTTTTTTTTTTTTTTTGAGACAGGGTTTTGCCATGTTACCCATGGCTGGTCTCGAGATCCTGGGTCCAAGCAACCTACCTGCCTTGGCCTCCCAGAGTGCTGGGATTACAGGCATGAGCCACCTCACCTGACCAGTATTTCTAATAATATGAGAACAGCTACAGTTGTCTGACCTGTTTCATCAGGATCTATCTAATTAGCTGACTGAGGGGGATAAAGCTCTGAGTACTTTGATCTCAGTAACCATGTTCATTGGTTAGCTCCATGGCCAAGAATCTGATATTCTCTCCCTTGCAATCTGTTGATTTAGATTCAGTAGGCCTATTTTCAGCAGAAACCTGATGATGTTTTCTGTGAATTGTTTGTTTATTTTTTACTATTTCAACTTTTAGTTTAGACTTGGGGTACATGTGCAAGTTTGTTTCAGGGTATATAGTGTGATGCTGAAGCTTGGGATACAAATGATCCCATCACCCAAATAGTGAGCACAGTACCCAATAGTTTTTCAACTCCTACCCCTCTTTCTCTTTTCCCACCTCTTTTAGTCCCTAGTGTCTATTGCTCATACCTTTATGTTCATAAGTACCTAATGTTTAGCTCCCACTTTTAAGTGAAAACATGCAGTATTTGGTTTTCTGTTTCTGCATTAATTTGCTTAGGATAATGGCCTCCAGCTGCATCCATGTTGCTGAAAAAGACATGATTTCATTCTTTATTATGGCTGCATCATAGTCCATGGTGTATATATACCACATTTAAAAAAATCTAATCCACTGCTGATAGACACATAGATTGATTCTATGTCTTTGCTATTGTGAATAGTGCTGTGATGAACCTACAAGTGCATATGTCTTTTTGGTAGAAGGATTTATTTTCTTTTGGATATATACCCAGTAATGGGATTGCTAGGTTGAATGGTAGTTCTGTTTTAAGTTCTTTGACAAATCTCCAAACTGCTTTCCACAGCAGCTAAACTAATTTACATTCCCACCACAATGTATAAGTGTTCCTTTTTCTCCACAGCCTCACCAGCACCTGTTGTTTCTTGACTTTTTAATAATAACCATTCTGGCTAGGTGTGATGGCTCACACTTGTAATCCCAGCACTTTGGGTGACTGAGGCGAGCTTGAGCTCAGGAGTTTGAGACCAGCCTGGGCAACACTGAGAAACTTTGTCTCTACAAAAAATACAATAATTAGCCAGGTGTGGTGGCATGTGCTGCTCCCAGCTACTGGGAGGCTGAGGTGGGGAGGATCACCTGAGTCCAGGAGGTTGAAGCTGCAGTAAGCCATGATCACACCACAGCACTCCAGCATAGATGACAGGGCGAGACCCTGTTTCAAAAAAAGATAATAATAATGATAGCCATTCTGATTAGTGTGAGATCGTTTTCATTTGCATTTCTCTGATAATTAGTAATGTTGAGCATTTAAAAATATTCATTGGCCACTTGTGTGTCTTCTCTTGAGAAGTGTCTGTTCATGTCTTTTGCAAACTTTTTGATGGCGTTGTTTTTTGCTTGTCCGATTAAGTTCTTTATAGACTCTATGAATTTGGGGTGGCAACCTAGAACTGTGTGTTCGCAGCATGAAAGATACTGAAATATATTTGTAGATGAACCATATCTATTATAATCATCATTTCAACCATAGTACCTGGGCAAAGGGCTTGTCATAGAAAACATCCAATAAATATTGAATTGGTTGGCTGAGTCACTGAATTCTTTTAGAATAGTAAAATATCTTTAGAGAAAGACTCAGTTAATTTTGATGATTGTTTTAATTGTTAGATTATGTTTTCAAGACTTTCCTCCTTAGTTTCTTATTAGAGGTCCTGTTCTGAAATTGGTTGTTGGTGATGGAAACTTGTCCACTCCACTTAAAAGCTGTGTAATGATGAGTAAGTTATTTAATCCTTGATGCCTCAGTTTTCTCATTTAGAAAATGGACATAATAATAGGGTTAGAGTGTGGAGGAAATGGGTTAATGTAAGAAAACTGCTTAGAGCAACGTCCAACAAAATGTTCAATAAATCTTAGCATTGTTATTAGCACTACTATTATTACTACTACAGTGACTGCTGCTTATCAAGATTCCCTCGATACTGTGGGTTCAGTTTGTTTGTACCTTTCCCCAAACTAAAATTCATTTTTTATTTTTTACTTTTTATTTTTCGAGACATGGTCTCACTCTGTTGCCCAGGCTAGAGTGCAGTGGTGCAATCATGGGTCACTGTAGCCTCAACCTCCCAGGCTCATGCAATCCTCCCATCTCAGCCTCTTCAGCAACTGCACACCACCACACCCAGCTAATCTTTGTACTTTTTGTAGAGACAGGGTTTTGCCATGTTGTCTAGGCTGGACTCAAACTCCTGGGCTCAAGCAATATACCCACCTTGACCTCTCAGAGTGCTTGGATTATAGGTGTGAGCCACTGCATCTGACCTAAAGTTCAGTTAAAACATCTTTATTTATTTATTTATATTTATTTATTTATTTTGAGGCAGAGTCTCTCTCTTGCCAAGGCTGGAGTGCATGGCTCAATCTCGGCTCACTGCAACCTCCGCCTCCTGAGTTCAAGTGATCCTCCTGCCTCAGACTCCTAAGTAGTTGAGATTACAGGCATGCGCCACCATGCCCAGCTAATTTTTTTGTATTTTTAGTACAGACAGGATTTCACCGTGTTGTTCAGGCTAATATTGAACTTCTGACCTCCCAAAGTACTGGGATTACAGGCGCAAGTCACCGTGCCCAGCCAAAACATCTTTAATTTGAAAACATGAATAGCATACTCTACAATGTAATACTAAAATTTTAAGACTGTGTTCTGTAGCATAGAGAAAATATTGTGAAATTTTATTCTTTCATTTTCACTATTGGAGGCACAAATGAAGATGGGTTTATTTTTACTGAATGTGAAAATGATCATCATCAATATAGTTGCAACATTCTCTCTCTGCTCATTCTGTACTCATCATTTTTCAGTTCCAAATGTCATTTGCATGGTCCTGATGACACTGAGTATGGATATTGCAGAGGAGTGATAGCTTCCCTTTCCTATTGAAGCTGAAGCTTCAAAGAGAAGATTAAAGAAGTGTTTGTTATCTATCTGCACAGGCCTGATATGAAATTCTCAGAGGCTTTTAGGATAAACACAACTCTGTATGTGTGCATTTATGTACTTTTTCTTCTGTATACTTCTATTGTGGTCTTTGTATTTTGGTTTAAAATTTCTAATTTCAGACTTGTTGGATTCTCTGGCTAAAGGAGAATTGTTTTCAGAAAAACAGTAAGAATTGGAAGATGTTGGCAGGATATTACTAAATCCCTCCTGAAGAGTATAGAATTCTCTATTGTGGAATTATATTTCTAGAGAACATGAAGAAGGCCACCCATGGAATATCTTTAACAAGAAAAGACCAAGATCTTAAAGGTGTCCAGCAGAGACTAATCTGTGGTGGCCTCCAGTGAGGGATGCAATTGCTCACCTTTTGGGATTTCCTTTTAGAAGTGTTCTTTGTGAGCTTTGGAAAAGAGGTGTGGCTTTTTTAAAAAACAAACTCCCTGTAGGGTTAATCCATAAATAATATTTAGAGAAAGAATAGAGGGAGAAAAGTTAGGATAGCAAGATACCTTCTTAAAAAGAAGGGAACTAACATTCCACTTCATACTGTTCCACATCAAATTCTACATATAATTTTTAGTGTCAGAATTTTCTTTTCTTTTCTTTTTTTTTGACAGAATCTCATTCTATTACCCAAGCTGGAGTCCAGTGGTGTGATCACAGCCAACTACAACCTCAACCTCCCAGGTTCAAGCGATCCTCCCACCTCAGCCTCCCCAGTAGCTAGGACTAGCATGTGCCACCACGCCCAGCTAATTTTTGTACCTTTTGTAGAGATGGGGTTTCTCCATGTTTCCCAAGCTTGTCTTGAACTCCTGGGCTTGAGCAATCCTCCTGTCTTGGCCTCCCAAAATGCTGGGATTACAGGTGTGAGCCACCACACCCAACCTCAGATTTTTTTAAATTGACAAATGCAGTGGAATATATTTAAAATGCACAGTATGATTTTATATATATATATATATATATATACACACACACACACACACACACGGTGAAATGATTACCTTAGTCATATTAATTAGTACATTCATCACCTTACATGGCTTACATGATTACCTTTTTTTTTTTTTTGGTGAAAATGCTTAAAATCTATTCTCTTACCAAATTTCAAGTATGTAACACAGTATTATTAACTATAGTCACCATGCTGTACATTAGATCCTTAGAACTTATTCATCTTATGATCGAAAGTTTGACAGAAATATTTAATTACAGTATTACCAGGAATAAAGCAGGTTCTGCTATTTAACATCAACTAGATGGACCTACTACTTTATTTGATACTGTGGAGTTCTTAAGATATAACTACTATTGGCAGAAGCAATACTCTTAGTATTATGACTTATAAGATCATATTTCTTCTTGACTAACAAGAGAAACCAGGAAGCCAGGGCACTGTAAAGTAGGTAGAGAAAAGGACTGAAAATGTGTATTAGTTGGAGTGGGCATCATGGGACAGGGAGGCACAGAAGAGGCTGAGATCATCAATAACATACTTTGCCTATTTAACAATTTACCTAGAGCACCTTTTAACTGCCACTGCATGACTAGGGTTTTTTCTGGGCCAATAAATGAGAACAACATTGGTTAGCACAGTTCCTGCTGTTGCCATCATCAGTATTTTGGAAAGAAGAGAGAGAGAGAGTGTGTACATGTATGCACATACTCGAACCTTAATTTCTATTTATATTAAATTAGAAGTTGGGTAATGATAGGAATTGGGGGTTAGGGAAGTGCCTCAAGAGAAGATGGAAAATAGCAAGAGCAGATAGAAAACTGCTCAGCCATTTGATGATTTGCTTGATTAGCTATGTTTTACAGAAAAGAGTTTTATGGAAAACTCTTCATGGTGGCCAGGTACGGTGGAAAGCTGCACTGTCTGCTAGGTGGAGATTGACCTATCATACTATTATTTCACAACGTATTTAAGTTTCATCCAGTTTCAGCTTACATATGCCCCTGCATTGATATGGACACTCCTTCTTCCCAGCTTTTGAAGCTTTCCACTTCCCGCCCCGTCCTCTGCCCCTTCCTCTCCTCTTTGCTACTGCAGATGTCAAAGCTGTCCTGGAATTTCCTCACCCTCTAACCCAAGTATCTTACATTTCTCTTCACCTGATTGCCAGCCCAGAACTGTTCTGGAAAAGGAAAGGAACAAGAAAGGACAAATTGTCAGGTTTCTTCTCCACTTTCTTATGTCTGATAATGTTCCCCAAATTCAACTGTGAATTATGGCAACATTCTTACTCTCCACTGACCTCTTCTGTCTTCATTTTCTGAAAATTTATCACACAGTAAAGAAATAACCAATATACTCACTGGGCTGATACTCTGCCCTGAAGAAGCCAAGCCTAATTTTAGTAATATATGTACTAGAAGACACACCATTATCACCTATCTCCTTTTCTGCATCTTTTTTTGTGGTTTGTGGACCTTTTAAACTGCAAATTCCAACCCGCCTTTTTTTTGTTGTTGTTCTGTTTTGTTTTGTTTTTGGCTTTTAGCAGGGTGAAGCCATGATTTTTAGTTTCTACCTCTAGTGATAAGTGCAAAAGAGGGATGAGGAAGGGGCTTTACTGGCCCATCAGAAACAGAAACTAAGAAACCATGACTGTATTCTCTCTCTTGGGCACCACTGCAAAAGAATTCTATAAAAAATTGTGGACTTCCTCCCTAGGTTAAAAAAGAAAAAAAGCTCCAACGCACATATACACTCCTGAGAGGTCAAAATGAGGATAGAAAAGCATCCCTTATATTTGGTGGCATGAAGGTTATTGTGTCTGTAGCAACAGTTAATGTGCAATGGCTCTGAGCCTGACTGGGGGATGTTGGGCAGTGAGGGAATAAAATGAGCCAAGTGTAGACAGTGCTTTTGAAAATGTCACTGTGACATGAAGGGAAACAGGACAGCAGGTGGAGGGATGTGAAGGGGTGAGGGAGGATTTGCTTTATTTTTATATGAGCATAAACGCTGATGGAAAGGGCCAAACTGGAGGAAGAGGTTGAATACAGACAAGAGAAAAATTGATAAAGAATAACATAAAGTTCCTGTGAAGGTAGGAGGAAATAGGATCCAAAATACAGTAGACTTTCTTGGGTAATCATCATATATAACATTGTTTTTGTGGGGAAAGAAATGCAATTTAGTTTCCAAATAAGAGACTTACAAATGATCCTTTCCACCATTGCTATTTTGTTAGTTTAAGACTTCAAGGGTTGCTGGATGCAGTGGCTCATCCCTGTAATCCCAACACTTTGGGATGCCAAAGTGGGAGGATTGCTTAAGCCCCAGCCTGGGCAACAAAGTGAGACCCCATTGCTACCAAAAAAAAAAAAAAAAGACAAAAAACAGTAATTGCTTTTCACTCTCTCATTGCAAGGTCATTGAGAACTAGTAGTAATGTGTGTAAGCATCTAGATGTGGTGGCACGTGCCTGTGGCCCCAGCTACATGGGAGGCTGAGGCAGGAGGATCTCTTGGGCCCAGCAGGTCAAGGCTGCAGTGAGTGATGTTCATGCCATTGCATTCCAGCTTGGGTGATAGAGCAAAACCCAGTCTCAGGAAAAAAAAAAAAAAAAGACTTCAAGGGTTGTCAGTTTTGCCAATTATATCCTAAAATAATAGAGGAGATAGGATGGTACAATGAACTGCAAGAGCCCCATTCTTGGCTCAGACACTAAAATGTTAGACAACCTTAAGTCAATTGCACTAAAATGTTAGACAACCTTAAGTTAATTGTTCATGTTTCACTTGTTGTTGTTTGTTTTATTTTGATTTTTGAGACGGAGTCTCGCTCTGTCACCTAGGCTGGAGTGCAATGGCGTGATCTTGGCTTGCTGCAACCTCCGCCTCCTGGGTTCAAGGGATTCTCCTGCCTCAGCCTCCTGAGTAGCTGCGATTACAGGCGCCTGCCACCACGCCCAGCTAATTTGTGTATTTTTAGTAGAGACAGAGTTTCACCATGTTGGTCAGGCTGGTCTCGAACTCCTGACCTCGTGATCTGCCTGCTTTGGCCTCCCAAAGTGCCACCGCATCAGCCACCACACCCGGCCCATGTTTCACTTGTAAAATTAAGAATTTAGGCTTAAAAGGCAAAGCCCAGGAGTTCGAGGCTCCAGTGAGCTATGATTGTGTCACTGTACTCCAGCTTGGGTAACAGAGAAAAAAAATTAGGCTTATGAGGCATTTGAGGATGTGTTGGTGTTGGTGGTGGGGTTTGACTGTTGTAACAACTGGGAGTGCCTCTGGTGTTTGTTACCTAGGACCAGTGATAGTAATGGTCCTGTAATACACAGGCCAGATTGTCACAACAAAGAACCATCCTGCTGAAAGCCTGTAGAGCTCTTGATGAGAAACCCCAGGCCACCGCAAGGTTCCCTTTTAGGATCTTTCCAGCTCTAAAGTCAAAATTATCTGAGGAATTTCAGTGAATTAAATGCATATTTTAAGCCATTGAGACTCTTTCAAATGTCAGGGACAACCTTTTGTTTTCCTAAAATTAGTAGTGACTTTGGCTGGTTAGAGACTTTAGCAGGCTTCCTGGACCAGGTGCTATAGCTATGGTAGGCCAATCAAAATTGAGAAATACAAGTTTGACTTACTCCCTTTTTTTTCCCCTTGTATTTCAGGTACTATTGGGATTTTCAGCCCCAAGGTGAGTCCTCTTTGACCACGTATGGTTTTATGCTAAAAATGTGTAAATGGGATTGTTTATTCTGTCTCTTCTCTACAAACTTCTCCACAGAGTGGCATTAGCCATTTCCAAGGAAAGTTAGTGGAGTGTTTAATTAACCTTCACCCTGCTGCGCCCCCCTGCCCTGCTTTTTAGCAACAAAAGGCTCTATGCTTCTTCCTTCTGAGCGGATTGTTGCGAGATTATTTTGTAAAACCAAGGCTATAATATGCTTTAATTCCTTGAGCTTTGTTAGGTGCCAACAGGATCCAGTAGCATTCAAATAAAATGGTAGCCGAGTCCATAATAAAAACCTTGGGAGGGTTCCAACTCAGCTAATCCTTCATTTGCTCCAGAAATAAATTCCAGTATGTTACCTCCTCGATCACAGTGCCCTTCCACACAACCTGCCTGTCTGGCAGCAGAGAAATGTCAGAAATGGAGCAGTGTTGAAATTCCCACTAGAACAGTGTTATCACATTTTAATATGAGCCTCGCTGCAGCCTCAGTGCTTCTAATTGCTTTCAAACCATTGTTTTCCTGCTTTTGCTTGATGAACCCAGCATCTGGCATGATTCTAAAAAGTACTACAGACAGCTGTGTGCAAAATTAAAAAAAAAAAAAAAGGCCAGGATGAAAACACATTTTTAAAGGGTTCGGAATTGAAATTTTTTTTGTGAATTCAAACAGTTTGAGGGGATATCTTTTAAAGTATTTGCCTTCCTTCGTTTTAGTACTTGGTTGAGAATGTTGGAAATGTCAACCTGAATATTATCTTAATTTATTGTAAATGGAGGGGCTTTATTTTCTCAGATAATCAGAGTTTTAGATCAAACTTACAAATAGCTTTATGAACTATTTTGCTCTATAACTTTCTTAAGCAATTGTAAACTTTTTAAGTACTTTTTATTCTCTTAATGTCACTGTATCCAACCTCAGTGAATAGTAATACCTTAAATAAATTAAAATTGTGAGTAGTTATAATAATTTTATTAAAATTTTTATTTTTCTGTCTCATACTTTTAGTGTATTTCAAGTTTTTATAAAGCTTTCTTTTAAAGCCATCTTTAAGAAATAAAAATCATATATTTTCAAAGCTTCTTGACTCTTGTAAGTTAAAGTGGGAGCACTTACACTATTTTACATAATGTGATGTGCTGTTACTATATATCTCACTGTCCTAAAGCATTGATAGCTGAAAACATAGATTGAGCAGTGGATAATTTTATGTAATAATGTAGCGGTTTGCTTTGCAAAATGTGAATTGCACTATTCAGGGGATGGCCCTATAGTTCAGGGTTTAACAGATGTTAACCAAAATCCACAGGGGGAAGAATATGATTGTGAACTGGCAGAAATGAATGAAACTGTGAGGGTAGAATTAATTACCTAAAGGAGAAATAAAGAGTTAGAGTCAGAGATGTGGTATAGGAATAGGTTGAGAAGAGAAAATAATTTTGGAGCTTAACACAAGAGACTATATGGGACTAAAAAAGACAAAGGGAACATCTTACCAGATTCTTGACATGGTGGCATTGCAGTCATCTTTCAACATAAAGCAGCTTCTACCCATCCTTTCTCTCTTGGAGAGAGGACAGAGGTAGAGCAGCCAAGGAGACAAGTGAAAATAGTTTATTTAGAACAGAAAACTGTATTTGCTTCTTGACAGCGATTAAATATATGTGGAAAAATCTTAGTGCATTTGGAAGTAAATGTAAGGAAAGATGATACAGAAAAACTCATGCCCTAGCCCCCAGTCTCATGCCTTCTCACATATTATTTAGAACAGAAAACTGTATTTGCTTCTTGACAGCTATTAAATATATGTGGAAAAATCTTAGTGCATTTGGAAGTAAATGTAAGGAAAGATGATACAGAAAAACTCATGCCCTAGCCCCCAGTCTCATGCCTTCTCACATATTTTCAGGTGTGGGGGGCATTAGTGAGAGGTAAAAGTATCTTTTACTTTGCCCTTTTGATCAGACCTTAGCTGATTACGTGCTTCAGAAGCTGGTGGGATGGGTAGGAGCAGTAACTGGTCTAGATAAGGTACAACAGGACAATTTAAGATTATGAAAAGATTAGAAATATGTAAGAAAGAGAACAACTAGCAGAAGAATCTTTAAAGCCCTTGAAAACTGGGTGGTGTTGGGATGGGAGTGAGAAAGAACAGAAATGATGGCCCCAAACTTTCTGAGCATTTTTATCTGTGACAGGACCCTCTGTACAAGAAGATGATGGGATGATGAATTTTATTAACTCTGCATCTGCCTAAATACGCACTTGAGTTCTTCAAGATATTTGAACTAAACTGGGTCTGATGCCTGGAAGGAAAATAGTCTTTCATTATAAAAGATCCATTATTTGTTATCCTTTTAGTAGCACACATTTTAAAAATAGTAGCCTTGGCCGGGTGAGGTGCCTTATGCTTGTAATCCCAGTACTTTGGGAGGCTGAGGCAGGCAGGTGGATCACCTGAGATCAGGAGTTCGAGACCAACCTGTCCAACATGTACTAAATACAAAAAATTAGCTGAGAGTGGTGGTACATGCCTGTAGTCCCAGCTACTTGGAAGGCTGAGGCAGGAGAATTACTTGAACCTGGGAGGTGGAGGTTGCAGTGAGCCGAGACTGTGCCATTGCACTCAAGCCTTGACAACATGAGCAAAACTCATGTCTCAAAAAAAAAAAAAAAGCAGCCTTATCAAGATATAATTCACATACCATAAAATTTACCCTTTTAAAGGGTACAAGTTAGATGGTGTATATATAGTATAGTATAGTATAGTATAGTACAGTACAAGTTGTGCAACCATCACCACTATCTAATTTCAGAAAGTTTCATACAATAAGAAACCCTGTACGGATTCTAGAGCCCATTATCTCCAGAGGTAGAGAGCCCGTACTCTTCGTGACTGTTTTTCACTGTCTCATTGCAAGGTTGTTGAGGATTAGTAGTAATGTGTGTAAGCATCTAGCTTAGTACCTGGACATAGTTAAAAAAAAAAAAGCCAGTAGTTTCTATTTATCGTAATGGTACATTAATGGTAATTCTTTTTCTCACATTTCCACCTAGGTTTTCTTATTGGTCCACTGTCAACTTCCTGAGTGATATTTATTTTAAAAAGGAAACAGAGAAAATAAAACATGATCCAAAGAATATATTACTTTAATGTAGAGGGGATATAAATGGAAGGGCACTTTTAATGAGCTTAAACATAATTGGAGAACATGAAAAAGGCTTTTTGTTTTTACTTGACAATAAGACATAATGTTGCTTTGATAATTCATGTCCTGCTTACTCAAAAAATTTTTCTATTTAATTTTTTACTTAAGGTTACGAAGAAAAGCCAGTGGAGTTTTTGCCATGGAATTTTTATAATTTCAGTAATCAATATCTAAAAGGTGATATCGATAAGGCAGTATTAATTTTGCCCTTCGATTTGATGACACTATTACTTAAAGTTATTGAGCAAACTGATTTCCTTCATTTTGCTTCAGTTTCCCCTTTTATAAAATGAGCTAGTGACAATTTTTAATCAAAAATTTGATTATAAGGTATAATGTTTATAATTCAAAATTTATTGCTACAAAAAAAACTTCATGAATATTAGATTGAATTTCCCACCATAGGCCCAGAATCTAAAACAAATGACATAATATTTAAGTAAAAATCTAGCAAAGACCATGGGAATATTATATATAATAATATCTCTTTTTTTTTTCTGTCCAGTGGTCACTCACATTACATTTGTGATAGTGGTAAACATGGGTCAGTGGAATCTCTTGCCAACTTAAAGATTCTTTGAGTATCTCTATGAGTGGTGTAAAGGGTTTCTGAGAAAATTATTCAGTATATTTCAATACGAAAAAATTCTACTTTGTGAAGCTTAAAAATCTCGTTTTGAAATGGCAAGCCTATATTAATGTCAAAGTAAATCAATGCCTAATAATATAGCCTGGCAGACCAGGTACGGTGGCTCATGCCTGTAGTCCCAGCACTTTGGCAGGCTGAGGGCAGGTATATCACTTGAGCCCAGGAGTTTGAGATCAGTCTGGGCAACATGGTGAGACCCTGTATCTACAAAAAAACAAAATTAGCTGGGCGTGGTGGCACAGGCCTGTGGTCCTAGCCACTTGGGAAGCTGAGGTGGGAGGATCACTTGAGCCTGGCAGGTTGAGACTGCAGTGAGCCAAGATCGTGCCACTGCACTTCAGCCTAGGAGACAGAGTGAGATCTTGTCTCAAAACACACAAACAAAGAAATAAACAAATAAAAATATAGCCTGGCAAAAACAAATAGTGCTAAGTGAATAAGGACTTTATAAAGCCATGTTAACTGTAAATTAAAGGATTTAAGAGGTTTACCAACGAATGTATAAACTTTAGGTGCATTATGAGTCAAGCAAACTATTTTTAAAAATGACATCTATGAGAGCATTAGAAATATGAACACTGACTGGTTATTTTACATTATTAGGAAACTACTGATTTTTTTTAGGTGTGGCAGTGGTATTACGGTTAATTTTTTTAAAAACAGTTCTTTATTTTAGAGGTTAAAAAGAGTTCTTTATTTTAGAGGTTAATTTTTTTTAAAAGAGTTCTTGATTTTAGAGAGAGGTGTGCTATGATATTTAAAGATATAATGTCTGACAAATAATATGGGAGAGGAGAAAGAAACAGGGTAAGTATAGATGAGACAAGATCGACCATAAATTGACACTTGTTGAAGTTGGATGATGTATATAAGGGAGTTTGTTACACTGTTTTGTCTACTTCAATACATGTGTAAACTTCTCCATAATGCAAAGGTAAAAGAAAAAGGTTGAGATTGATTAAAAATGTAACATTATTCTTTTATCTCTGTCATGAGACCTAGTATGTTAATGCATACATTGCTTTCTGCATCTGGATATAAAGTACATAGAATAGTGAACTGATTTTTTAAATTGTTGTTCAAGTTAATGTTTTATGATAAAAAGAGCCTAAGCTTTGAAATCAGACCTGAATTAGAATCCCAGCTCCTCTGCTTAGAAACTTTGTTAGCTACTGCAAATTACATAACTTCTTGAAGCTTCAGTTTCCTTATGTATAAAATCTCACTAATAATATCTACTTCACAGTTATTATGAGATGTAATGAGTTTTAATGAGATTATGACTCATGAGGAGTGCTTGCCACATGGTAGGCACTTACTAAAGTGGTAACAAGTATTATTATGTCTCAAAGTAGGGCGAGGCAAGTACATACATGTATGAAACTTTGATAATAAAAATTTCACTTATCTTTTCATAAAATTAATTCATTCATTATAGCTGAACCCTGGTGTAGGGCCTTGAAACTTACCATGTATAGATTTGTAAGGTTTGTATTTATAGAGAGCATTTTTATTGGTGGTAGCCACTTCAGAGGCTAGATTTACAAGCTTTTTGCTATATAGTGTCTGAGACATGTTGAATGGAAGCACAAATGTTGCTTAACTTCTTGTCCCTTGTAGTCACATACTTGAAGCATGTAGTTATGACAACTACAAGAAGCAAAACATTAAAGCAGCAAAGAAACACCATCTTTACACTTTAAAAAAAAGAGGAAGGAAATTTCCTTTGAAGTTGAAGAGAAGTGTTTTTGAATTAATGGAGTGTACAGTGATTTTACTAAGTTTTATTTATGAAAATACTCTTTGCATTCATGCCAAAAGGTTTCAGCACAGTCATAAGTAGGATTTATACAAAGAAACACAGCCCAAATTTATGACGTGTTTGCAAATGTAAGAAAAAGTCTAAATTTACAATATTTATAATTTATTGTTAAGTATCTTTCCACCACTATTCCTGGAATGCTGATATTTTATAAACACAAGCATTGGTTTCGAACCTAGACTATCTCAACCTATGCTACTTTTTTAAAAAAGAAATCTTCCAGCATGTTTTCCATGTCTTTTGGGGATTTAATAGGGGGGAAATGAACCCAGGCTGAATACTCCTGCCTTTGGCTTTGGCCCAGCCTTCTGACATCAGCAGTCTTGACAGCTGCTTTTGTGGCTTGACTTCCTTCGGGCATTTTCCCCCCTTTTCTTATTTGCTACGTTTTATACAAATTAATCTGTAGAAAGTGGATACACACACAAACTGTTTTTGAAGTTAATTACTAATTTTGATACCTTTTCGAATATTTTACTTCCTATACATCTACTGGTAGGGTGTTCTTTAGTGGAATAATGCATTTTTTAAAAGGGCAGAATAATGCATTTTAAAATTAATGCAGTAGTTGTTTTGCAATGACTGTCAAAGATTTTTTATAACAAAAAGACTCACTTTTTTCCTTTTTAAAGTTAACATTTTGTAAGATTTTTATGTCCTTTCCAAAAGTCCTTCCTATTCTGTAGTAGATGATACAAGATTAAAAAAAGAGGCTGGGCGCAGTGGCTCAAGCCTGTAATCCCAGCACTTTGGGAGGCTGAGACGGGCGGATCACGAGGTCAGGAGATCGAGACCATCCTGGCTAACACGGTGAGACCCCGTCTCTACTAAAAATCCAAAAACTAGCCGGGCGAGGTGGCGGGCGCCTGTAGTCCCAGCTACTCGGGAGGCTGAGGCAGGAGAATGGCGTAAACCCAGGAGGCGGAGCTTGCAGTGAGCCGAGATCACGCCACTGCACTCCAGCCTGGGTGACAGAGCAAGACTCCGTCTCAAAAAATAAAAAAAATAAAAAGATTTAAAAAAAACTAAATTTTATGCAGGTAAAAGAAATCACTGGAATCAGGTAATGCTGCCTTCTGTATTCCCTAAATGTGTACAAGGATATTCATTATAGCATTGTTTGGAATAGCAAAGACTACAGACAGCCTAAATGGCCAGGAATAGGGGACTAGTTAAATAAATGTATATCCATTTAATGGAATGCTATATAGAGTTAAAAGAAAATGATACATATATATGTAATATCTATGTAATATGTAATATGGAAGGTTCTCCAAGGAGTATTGTTAGATGAAAAGGGTAATTTGAGCAAACCAGTGTGTATAGTTTGTTTCTGTGTGTGTGTGTGTGTGGCACAACCACACGTGTTTTTATTTGTATATAGAATATTTTTGGAAGGATACATATGAATCTGTTAACAGTGGTAACCATTAACAGTGGTAACCACTGTTGAGGGGGGATATTGGTACGAATGAAAGAGAGAATCTTCTTTGGTACTATTTGAATTTTCACCATGTGCGTGTGTTATTTTTTAATGTTAAAAACTGGTTGAAGTAAAAAATGAGATAAATCTATATTGGTGATATGGAGCAATTGCCAAGATAAATGGTTAGGAAGAAAAGCCAGATATACAACAGAACAAATGTTACATTTGTTTAAAAAGAGGAAAAAAAATACATATGCCACACACACAGAGACCCTTGTTATATTAGGTACAAAAATTAATAGAACACCCAAGAAATCTCACAATGGTTGCCTCTGGAGAGAAGGATCAAGAGAAGAGAGGATAGATGAATTTTCATTATATGCCTTCTTGTAACATTTGAAGGTTTTGCTCTGGTCATACTTAACTTTTTTTATTTAATAAAGAAGCTTTCCAAAACAGACAAAAAAACCCAGCATGGTAGTAATCTATTTTTCAGTAGAATCATGATTAACAGTTTCTTATCCATTCAAGTTTTTATCTATTTATTTTATTTGTTTATTTATTTATTTTAGTTTTTGAGACAGAATCTCGCTCTGTCACCTAGGCTGGAGTGCAGTGGCTTGATCTCGACTCACTCACTGCAGCTTCCATCTCCCGGGATCAAGTGATCCTCTCACTTTGGCCTCCCCAGTAG
Source organism: Trachypithecus francoisi (assembly GCF_009764315.1). Classification (NCBI taxonomy): domain Eukaryota; kingdom Metazoa; phylum Chordata; class Mammalia; order Primates; family Cercopithecidae; genus Trachypithecus; species Trachypithecus francoisi. Next base: position 22,967,893 of record NW_022681466.1, on the reverse strand, counting down.
CTGGGACTACAGGCATGAGCCACCATGCCCAGCTAATTTTTGTATTTTTTTGTACAGACAGGGTCTCACCATGTTACCACGTTGGTGTCAAACTTTTGGGATCAAGAGATTTGCCTGCCTCAGTCTGCCAAAGTGCTGGAATTACAGGCGTGAGCCACTGCTCCTGGCCTATTTATTTTGAAATGTTAATTAATGAGCAAGGCCCTAATGGTGGTCAAATAGCAGCATTCTCTGTTGTTTAATGTTTGAGAACGTTGGTATATATAGGTGTTTGAATTTACTCATCATTTAAAAGTGAATTTTTTTTATTTTTTATTTTTATTTTTATTTATTTATTTTAGACAGAGTCTCGCTCTGTCACCCAGGCTGGAGTGCAGTGGCATGATCTCAGTTCACTGCAACCCCCACCTCCCGGGTTCAACCAATTCTTGTGCCTCAACCACCCAAGTAGTTGAGATTACAGGGATGTGCCACCATGCCTTACTGATTTTTGTACTTTTAGTAGAGATGGGGGTTTGCCATGTTTGCCAGGCTGGTCTCTTATTCCTGGCCTCAAGTGAAAAAGTGAATTTAAAAATAAGTTATATGGCCAGGCATGGTGGGTCACATCTGTAATCTCAGCACTTTGGGAAGCCGAGGGAGGCTGACTGCTTGACCCCGGGAGTTCCAGACCAGCCTGGGCAATATAGAGAGACCCCATCTTTACAGAAGATCCAAAATTAGCCAAGCATGGTGGTGTGCACCTGTGGTCCCAGCTACTTTGGAGGTTGGGGTGGGAGGATCAGTTGAGCCTGAGAGGTCAAGGCTTCAGGGAGCCACAATGCACCATTGCACTCTGGCCTGGGTGACAGAGTGAGACCCTGTCTCAAAACAAAAATAATAATAATTTTAAATTAGTATTGTATAATACTCACGGTGACTGATAATGAATACCTTTTCTTACCCGATCTTAGTTTTTTTAGAAGTTCACAGAACTTCAGATTTTCGTCTTCATGTAGATGTCAGGGGAAATCAAGTCACTGAAAATTAATGACTGCTTTAAGTTTATTTGATTAGCCCAGGGGACTCTGGTTGAGGAAAAAAACAACTTATAAATGATTTCTCTTAGAAGGTATTATTCCTGGACCAACACAGAAGATCAGGTGAGGAGTATAGTTTCTGAACATAGAATTTTTACATAAGAATTAGTGTTCATCAGGACTTGTGCCTCTAACAAAATTTTCATGTTCTAAACACAAAATATTGAGAGAAAAGTGTAGTTCATTTGAATACAAGCTTTTTTGGTTTTTCTGCTTAAAACTTTTTTGTGAGTAAGTAGGTTAAGCCTTCAGACTTGAAACCCAATGAATTTGCTTGATATTTTGAGGCTAAATAATGTAATAGGTGGACCCAATTCTATTAGAAAGTACTTATTTTTCATTTGGCTTCTCATCAACACATGCTTCTCTCAGAAACTTGTTTATGAAGATGGCTAAGTATCATTAGCACAGGAAAGGGACTGCTAAGTTATAGGCAAGGGGATTTATATGACATGTAAAATAAAGATTGCAATTTTTGCTGACTCTTGTGAGGCAAATAGTGGGAGAACCAATCTTGTGAACGCTATCGATCCTTGTCAGCTGATGTGAATTTAAGACACATTTGCCATCCTGGAAAAGTTCTTGATCATGATTAATCTCTAAAAGGTATTTTCCTAAACTTAAAAAGTGATACCACTTACCCTTAAGATTTATGCACTTTACTCGTGTTAGTGATACCTCAATTAAAGAGTAATTTTTTAAAATAAAGAGATACTTTTTCATGTGAATTTTTTTTTCCCAAGGAACCAAATATTGAACTGAATTCTTGACAGTGAGAGGTTTTGGCTGTTGATAGTGGTGTTACACACATGTTGTCGAATACGTGAATGAGAATCCCTCTTTGGAATGGGATGTGGCGTGGGGAGGTTGAATCTTGTCACCATTTGCCAGTACAGCTTTAGTGATATTGGAGGTTTATGTTATTGCAAAGAAAACTTACCCTTTCTTCAGTATGTTAAAAGCTGGCTCACATGTTTAGGCCTGCTAATCTTACCCATAATCCATTCTTTACTATGTATTATTTTATTTTTACTCCTTGGACTTTTGAAAAACACTTCTTATATCTACCTGTAGCCTGTAGAACATGTAGTCTCATTCTTCTTCTTTTTTTTTTTTTTTGAAACGGAGTCTTGCTCTATCACCCAGGCTGGAGTGCAGTGGTGCGATCTCAGCCTCCTGGGTTTTAGGCAATTCTCTCTGCCTCAGCCTCCTGAGTAGCTGGGATTACAGGCACCCGCCACCATGCCCAGCCAATTTTTGTATTTTTAGTAGAAATGTGGTTTTGCCATGTTGGCCAGGCTGGTCTTGAACTCCTGACCTCAGGTGATCCACCCACCTTGGCCTCCCAAAGTACTGCAGTTATAGGCGTGAGTCACCGCACCCAGCCATCTCGTTCTTCTTTAATGGAACATATTAGAATCCAACTAGACTTATAGTTTCTCTCAAGAAGTTTCTTAAGTAGTGTTGGCTTATCAGTTGGGGCATAATAGACCCTAAAATGCATCAGGATTGTAAATGAGTGCTAAGGTCTACTACAACTTGTTTGGGAGAAAGGAAAGATGGGACAAGAGAGCAAGATGAACCAATAGTAATAAAATTGCTACATTTATGTGACATTATATATTTTTCAAAGGATTTTTCTGCTCTGAGACTTAAAGCATGTTGGTGCCAGAAAGGAAACACATTCTTTAACCAAACCAGGTCAATGCTATATTTAAGTATCCAACAGAATCAAACAGAAGGTGCTGGAAAAAATTCAGTATATTTATTTCACTAAGCCTGAGGTGGCTGTTCTAAATTTTGCAAGCATGAAATTCATACCAGAAAGTGATATTTTGAAAGAATTACTACATTACTTGATAACAAATTTCAACTGTGAATTGGACCACTTCTTTCTTGACCAAATCATTGAACACATTTGGTTTTGTCTGTCAGTTCTACTCTCCATACCTAATGTGACTACTGCTATTATCACTAATAATCATAATTTATAAATTCACTTTACTGAAGTTAAAATACTAATTGATAGCATATACCATAAAGCTAACTCACTGGCTGTCATTCAGTATGCTTTGCCTTTGAGTAATGATCATGATTTATTAAACATGCAGATTTTCAGGCTACATAGTTCAGTGGATTAGAACAAGAGCTTAGTAATCAGACAAGTTGGGCTAAAAGCCTGGCCCTGCCACTTATAAGTCACTTATATGACTTTGAGTAAGTTATTTCATCTTTGTGTCTCAATTTCTTTATCTTCATCTTTGGGTTAATAATACATCTCAGGATTGTTTTGAGGATTAAATGAGATAGTCCAAAAGAGCCTTGACCCAGAGCTTGTACCCAGTAGGAGTTTAGCTAGCTATTACATAATTATTTTTATTATAGCTAACTTTCTCCTATGTGTCAAAAGATACTGAAAATTCAGTTGGATAGCTTTGTAATAAGAATTAAGGACTGAGAATACAGAAAACAAACAAACCAAACCAAACAGAACTATGAGCCAATAATTCCAGATTATGATTGCCTGGTCACCATATGATAAATGCATTCATTTAACAATATATGTATCCATATACTACCAAATATCTAGGTTTATATATTTTGAATTATGTCAAAATCTCATTACTGTTGAAAATATTCCCACTTATCAGGTTCCATTTTAGTACCAGTTGAACAATACCAGTGGTAATGAAATGTGTTAGTGTGAAGCTGGAATGATTGCTGACAGGCTGTAATTTGCTTTATGAAGTGTAGGTTGTCATATATATAATTATCTGGTTTATATTTGTTGCTGCCAGCCCTCCAGTTTGTTAACATCCAGGAGTTATGCCTTTATGTGAAACCTAAGAAGGGTTAAAAATCTCAACATTTTCTTAGAGGGTGGGAGAGGAGAAGAAAGGTTCACACAGTGGCTACTTTTTTCTCTCTCTTGTTTCTTTTTCTTTTCTTTTCTTTTTTTTTTTTTTTTTTTTTTTTTTTTTTTTGACTAGGATGATGCTACACACTACAGCTCACCCTACTGGTCAAAATTAAAAACTGCATTACAAAGGACCATTTTCTTGAGGGAAAAAAGAAAAAAAAAGAACTTTTCAATTAGCTCCCACTGACATTTTCCTGTCCCATCCACCACTGACAGATGTACTTCATTCTGAGAATATCATTAAGCTATGCTGCCCTTTCGGTTGTTGGATTCACAGGTGTTGTTATAGTGATTATACTAAGAGTGTCTAATCAATTTGGCTCCATTTGTGATTATTTAGACTGTGCCACTCTCCTCAAATGTTATCTCTAAAGGTTCTCAAGAAGGCTGTTATTCTTAGCATGATTACATAATTAGCAAACAGTGTCCTAAGCTAAAAACTGTAGTCTTAGGCTCAATTTACTTCTTGTACATTCAAGATCCAGTTGGAGCAACTTTTTAAAAGAATGATAAATGGAAACTTTCTTTACCTGACCTATCATTTGTTCTGTAGACTTAATGACATTCAGTACCATTACACTCACTGCCAGGGCCTTGGGGGGGAAAAAGGAATATTTATACACTGAGTTATAGATAGATGTAGTAAGGGGGAAAAAAGAGAGAGAGAGAGAGGCAGAAAGTCTGACTGTATAGAACAGAGAAGAATTTGAGACCTTCACTATACATGGATTAATCACAAGAACTAACCACGCAGATCCAAATGGATATTTAGAAATTGGTGAAGCCTCTAGGATGTTCTCTGGAAAATGTAGTACATCTTCTAATGCATGAATATGTGCAAAATGGTATGTAATTTATAATGGAAGTGCTGACAGAATTTTAGTTTTGGTGCAGCAAATGTGCTCTATAATATATTTACATGTGAGTAACATTTCATGTATGGTCACATCTGTACCCAACATATTTATTTAGTTGGTATTAGATTCAATAACTTAGTTGAATGGTTATAATAAGGAACAATAAGCTGCAGTTTTGCTAATCTTACTATAGTTCAGCTTTGGGAGCTGCATTACTATTAAATTGGCCCATGAAAATCTGGCAATATTAATGCTATCAAGCATGAAAACTAACTGGACTTGGATCAGGGAGCCTTATTTATAGCATTTTAGTGAGAATTTATTAGTTTAAAGAGGGAGCTGTATTTCTTACGGGATCTTAAATATTAAATAGAATAGGAAGTCATGTGTTCCCTTCCAACAACAACAATAATTTTAAATTTTTCAATTTTAAATTAATCTCAATTTCCTTATATAATCCAGAGATACTTGGTGAAGTAATAGCAAACCCTAGTGTTTTTTGTTGTTGTCATTCTTTTTTTTGAGATGGAGTTTCGCTCTTGTTGCCCAGGCTGGAGTGCAATGGCACAATTTCGGCTCACCACAACCTCTGCCTCTGAGGTTCAAGCGATTCTCCTGCCTCAGCCTCCCGAGCAGCTGGGATTACAGGCATATGCCACCACTCCCAGCTAATTTTTTGTATTTTTAGTAGAGACAGGGTTTTCCATGTTGGTCAGGCTGGTCTTAAACCCTGAACTCAGGTGATCTGCCTGCCTCGGCCTCCCAAAGTGCTAGGATTACAGGCATGAGCCACGACGCCCGGCTGCAAACCCTAGTTTTTAACCATGCCATATAAACAGTTGGTTGCAAATATGAGTAGAGTCTTTATAATATAGCTCACAATTAATTTGAAGAGAAATAAAAGTTGATGACGTAGACTAACATAAAAAATCGAGCCTTTACATATTGAATAAGCAAACTTATATGTTTTCTCTGTTATTTGTTATTTTCTCACTTTTTTAAATGCTTAAACCATTTTCTGTCTTTTTTCATTTCTTTCTCATTTATCTGGTAAAATTGTCATTATGGCCTGTTTTTGTCTCAAAATAGTACCTGCAAATTCAGGACTAAACGGATTTGCTGTGAACTAAAATAGTTACAAGGGGAACATCATCATGGTTCATTTTCCTCCCTGTTTTATTTGGAATTGAATTAGTAAATGAAAGTTTTAGCAGTTTAATTCACTTCTCCATAAAGTTTATGGAGCAGCAACAGCTGGTTGAATCTGTGGCAGAAAAAGCCAACTTCTAGTGGCCAAGCCTATTGTTTCAGAATTAAGGGGGAAAGCTCATTAACTGTTAATGAAAACACAGGGAATAAAAACAAATAGCACAGAAACCCTAGGAAATAATTACCTTACACCTGACACAAAGCTGCTTTATCTTTCTGTTCCAACCCTCAGAAATTCCCAACTTATCACTCTGTGGAGCATGAATGAAATTGAGTTTGACTCTCAGAAAAAAAGAAGAGAGAAATCATCCCGCTTATGGGCCCCTCAGCACATACTTGGTGGAGGACCTGCCATTGAATATACCAAGGAGTGTATCTAATGCCCGATTCTTATGACACTTAGGCTACAGGAGCAAATTACCTGCTAATAGCAGGTGAACCCTTGATATAGTTCCACCAGATCTTGTTTAGAAATACAAAGAGAAAGGACTGAAGGTAATGGATGTGATTAATGGAGATATGGTGTGTTAAAATATATATCTGTATAGAAATATATTGATTCTGCTGGAGTTGCAGAGGGAAAGTGTGTCTCCAGTGGCAAAGGGTCTTGCTTGTGAGAAAGCCACTCTAAGCAGATGGAGTTCTAAGCCCTAATTGTAGAGCTGCTGAGTGGAAATATCTGTCACTATAGTTTGTGATCATTTATGTCTGATCCCACTGGACTACAGTTGTGGCCATTTGGAACTGCAATTGTCAGAGCTATAGACAAATCCAGAGAACACGTACGGTTATGTTTTAAAGAAAAATGATGTTCTTAAACTTAAACAACTCCAAAATGACCACAGTAATTGCTGTTCTATAAAACTTTTCACCCATGCATCCTCAGTAGTTGTAATCATTTCAATTACACGGGAGTGTCTATTTATATGGTGCTATAGCCTTGTTTCTGTGTGTGCCCAAGGGAACTAGGTCACTTAATATGACACTAAGAACACTTATAACAACATCTCCATCATCAGGAACTAATTGCACTTGGGTGTAAAGCTTATTTCTAAATGGTCCCGCACCACAACCATTTGTACTACTGACCTAGGCTCTGTTTTGCTGCATTGAGTTGTATATCTTTGTCGGTGGGTACTTTACAGAGGAACTGTCTCGTGTTTGACACCAGGAGTGGCTGTTGAAAGCACACCTTGGGTGACTATACTCAGAAACCATAGGAATTATGTGGAAGTGACTTTTCCATCTGAAGTTAGGAAAGCAAGTGCCAAACCCAGGCAGGTGTTTTGGGTAAGACTTTAAAAACTGAGGCTGTGAAGGCAATGTGATACCCTGGATTGGATCCTAGAACAGAAAAAGGACATTAATGGAAAACTTGTGAAATCCAAATAGAGTCTGTAGTTTAGTTAATAGTAATATACCAATGTTAATTTATTGGTTTTGGCAGATAGACCTCAATTATGTAAGAAGTTGACATTGGGGGAAACTGGGTGAAGGGTGTGTAGGAACTCTGTACTATCTTTGCAACACTTACATAAATCTAAAATTATTCCAAAATAAAAAGTTCACTTAAAAAAAAAAAGCCCTTCGTGATATGCATGTTTTTTAAAAAAGCTTAGAATGCGAGCATGTACTTTTTTTCTTTTATCTTTTCTTTTTTTTTTTTTTTTTTTTTTTTTAGAGACAGGGCTCACTCTGTTGTCTAGGTTGGAGTGCAGTGGCATAGTCATGGCTCACTGCAGCTTTTACCTCCTTGGCTCAAACAATCCCCCCGTCTCAGCCTCTCAAGTAGCTGGGACCACAGGCACAAGTCACCATGCCTGGCTAATTTTTCTACTTTTTGTAGAGACAGAGTTTCATCATGTTGTCCAGGCTGGTCTCGAACTCGTAGGCTCAAGTCATCCACCTGCCTTGGCCTCCCAAAGTGCTGGGATTACAGGCGTGAGCCACTGGCTTGGCTAAGTTCTTTTTCTTTAATGGTAGATTTGCCACATTTTTGAACTAAGCAGAAAACTAGTTTATAAATAATGTTTATAAATAATGTTCAGTATATCCTACAAAAGTTAAATTTTGTTTGACAATGCCAGTACTTTTTTTTATTTTTAAGGATTTTTATTTGGCTTAAAATAAAAATTCTGTTTAAATTTGCAGCTCACTTTCAGGTTACTAGCCAGGCAGTCCATTTAGATTGTGTTGGTAATATAATTTTAGTGGACTTCCAATGATGTAAAATTCGAGCATTTTAATCCTCAGTCCAGTATTTGAGAATTTTTCTGGTTATTATGGAAATTACACAGTGATGCTGTAAGCATAGCTATAAACTTTGTATCCTGATAAGCAAACTAATAAAGGAGAGTAACTCTTCTGGCTTTGGCCAATGACTATTGTGTGAGTTTTCTACAATTTTTATTTATCTTTTCCATAATAAACTTTATAGTTTATTTCTAAAGTCCTGTATTTTTAGGTGTTCAACTCAGTTATGGACATCTACCTACCATACAGCATTTGAAGAAGAGTCTAGATATGATCATCTAATTTATGGAAAGAGAAGGCTACAGCCATTCTCTTTTTATCATTTTATAACCTCCCTAGTTTTCTAGTTTAATTGTAGGAAATAAACCTTTAAAGTGAGGCAATACAGATTCTATGTAGGTTGTTTGGTTTCACAGCTCCCTAGTTGAAATCCAAGGCCAAAACTCTACAGTATTTACTGAGATTAGCACTGGTGATTTCCTTTGGAAATTAGTATTTGAGATAATATTAAATTCAGTTGAAAATCCTATTTTCATGTTTGTGAAATGAAATAAGCAGCTGTCGGTGTCCTTTTATCAGCAGACTGTACCTCTATTTGGGGGATTTTAAGGAAAGCCATTTGCAATACAGAGCCTTTTCTTCCGGTTTCTGAATGAGCTAACATCTTCTGTCTGAACCTTTTAAAGTATCAAAATAACATCGGCCATTTCTACAGAATACAATCCAATGTATATTGAAAACACACAAAAGAGATTAGCATTAATTGCATAATTCAGTATTGTATATACATTACCTTTTATCAAAGCCATTTTACAGAACAAATATTATCTTCTTAGGGCTTTTAGAATTCCTAAGAGGTCGGTTGCCTAGGCTGTAAACTAGAATTACAAAGAAAAAAGTTTGTTAATGTTGCAGAACAAATAGGAATACACTCCAGCAAAGTCTAGGTTCTCTCTATTTTTATAATACTTCTCTTACTTTTCAGAGAAAGACTATTGACCTTGCTATATTATATCACGTATAGAAGGTTAAACCTTTGGGTCAGTCCTATTTCACTTGAAATAGAGTCATGCAGGGTAAAGGTTGTAATTATTGGAGACATAGTATATATTAATATAAATTTAATTTTTTTCTTTTTTTAGATGGAGTCTTGCTCTTGTCACCCAGGCTGGAGTGCAATGGTGCAATCTCGGCTCACTGCAACCTCCACCTCCCGGGTTCAAGCGATTCTCCTGTCCTAGCCTCCTGAGTAGCTGGGATTACGGGCGCCCACCACCACGCCCTGCTAATTTTTGAGAAAAGGAGATGGGGTTTCACCATATTGGCCAGGCTGATCTTGAACTCCTGACCTCAGGTGATCCACCTGCCTGGGCCTCCCAAAGTGCTGGGATTACAGGCGTAACCCACCATGCCTGGCTGAATATAAATTTATATAGCTATGTTTTTATTTTAAGTATGATAGATAAATTTCTTTCTGGTGGCAAGAGGTATTCCCACTCTAAGCTAACAGTTCCTAAGTTTTAGTGACACAGTTACTTGAGTGGAAAATTTTTCATCCAGGTAAGTTGGTTCTTGAACTTACTTAACTGTTTCCCATATGTTAATGGATAGTGGCCATGTTCATCATCGAGTAAAAGACAATCTCTTTTTTTTTATGATCATACATAGATCTCTTCCAGTACCATACATAGATCCTTTTATAAGGATGTATCCTTTTATAAGGATGTCTAAAAGTTGACCTTATTTTCTCTCTTTTTTGTCCCTCAGGAGGAGACCTTGGACAGGACAGCTCTGATGATAATCACAGTGGGACTCTTGGCCTGTCCCTCACATCCGATGCACACTTTTTGTCAGATTATCAGGACGAGGGTGAGTGTTATCCTTCTGGATTTTGGGTGACTACCATACTTTATTATCTTTTGTCCTGACATCTTTGCCTTTTGTCATTTTGTATCCAGCAGCCTTTGGTGGGTTTTCTTTGCTGGTAATCACTAGTTTGCAAAGAACAACTATTTGTTTCATTGTGGTGCTGATCCTCCTTGGTAATTCAATACTTCTGAAGTTAATGTATTTAGGGAGACACTAATTCCATATTGGAACAGGAAGACATCATTATTGATCTTTTTATAAAAACTGTAGCTCAAAAGCTAAGAGGGCATTTTAGGATTTCAGGGCCTAGTTTTACATTCTTTTGGATTTTTTAGCTTTACTGATTTACATGAGAATTGAAGCTTTTATTTAATGATTATTGGATTATTAGTTTTCTGTGGATCATTTGAGACCCTTGAGCTCATCATATTATATTAAGATACTATCTCACCTGTGCTTCTCACATACCCCTGACTATATTGGTGTTGCTCAAGTGGAAGGGAAAGCCACAAGAACCACAGTGTGAATCTTCCTGGAGCATCAATTTTACTTGAATATTTGGGAATGAGAGGAGTTAAATAATTCAGTTGTTAGAAACATTATTTTTATATTCAAAATTCCATAGTATGTAACAGAGTGAAATGCAAAATATATATGAATTTTTAAAATAAGACATAAAATATAAATATTTTGGCCTGATAGCTGCCAGTTTCTGGCTCAGGCCTAGATTTCCTAAGTGTGGGGATCCGCTGTGCCTCTGCCGGCATGTGGCCACCTGAGCAGAAGGTTTCATCATCACGGATGCACATGGTTTTCTTGTCAGAGTCTCTCTCATGCCTTCCCAGTAGGGTTAAAAAGGTAGAGGTGCTACTAAACTGAACATTAAATTGGAAACACATTATTCACTTAGGGATTGGGAATAAAGTTGGTAAATTTTTCCTTACTTTTCTTTGTTAGTCTGTAATCTTTCCATTTCTTTTTATTCTGATCTCAAGAGCTTATAATTTCTGTCTTACTCTCTTTTTACTTTATCCATTGATTGTTATTTCATTTAGCCCTTTTGACGATTCATGTTTTTCCCCTTTCATTGACTCGATAACCTCCACATGAGAACTGTGGGTTGAATCACACAGAAACATTTTATTTTGCTTGGGCTTTGTATAATAGCACAATTAGTAATACCTAAGTTTTAAAATGGGGTTTGTAATATAGAATCTGTGTATTGATTCAGGTATTACACTAAAAACATTGTTTGGACTAAAAGTTTAATAATTATATTGGTAGCTGATTAATAATTGCAGAAAATTAACAGTGCAAAACAGGAAGAAATCAACCTTTCATTTGTTTTTGATTAATCTAATGCTTGACAGAATTAGAACAATAGTGCCTCATTAATCCTTAGGTCATTTATTTGGTATTTCCAACTTTCCCAAACACAGCTGAGAACACAATAAGTAATCCAGAAAGGCCTCTAAGTAGAAAAGATGTGACTTATATACCTTGCTCTTTGAAGAACCTCTGAGGCCCTTTGCTGAGGAATCTTCTTACACATTTCTAACCAATACAGTGTTTTGGTTTCTCAGCCCACAGTAGAGCTTCAAATTAGAAGAAGGGGTACTATAAAGGCATCAATTAACAAATAAGATTAAGGTAAGAAACAGAAGAACAAAACTTTATATAGATAACAAAATCTATAAAGAAAATTTATATAAGAATAATTTTTTTAAAATAGCAGTTTGGGGTCATTTTCTATGATATAGAAAAAGTGCATGCTCACCCAAGTGCTCAGTACCTTAATAAATTAAAACTTTTTTAGCTAGCATTTATTGAGCACTTACTATTTGCCTCGCATCTTCTGTATGGTAAGCACTCTGCATATGTCGTCATTTGATCCTCAAGACTGCCCTAAAATGTAGTTATTAGGATTATGCTTATTTTACAGACAAGGAGACAGACTCAAGGAAGTTAACTTATCTAAAATCACACAGCTAGTAAGCAGTAGTGTCAGAATTTCTGCCTACATAGTCTGGTACTAAAACTTCTGCTCTTAACCACTCTACTGTCCTTACCACTATCCTTATCTGAGATATCCAAAAACATAGATTCATACTCCAAACATTTTGGCTGAGATCATACAGTTACAAATACTATGCTTAAAAATATTTTCATTAAAATAGTTGAAATTTAGGAAAAACATTTGCGTTGAAAGAGGTAAATCTGGAAAACTCCAAAGTGGAAAACTTTGTTCCATAACAGTTCCTCACAAGAGAGGAGTTAATTATATTAGTAATATTAAATTCTTAATAAATCTTTGTTTTTAGTTTTGTGCATGAAATTAAAAGAATTCCCAAAGTGACATAGTCAATGGTAGAGGTAGGAATAGACCTATTTATGTGTTAAAAACTTGATTGTAAGATGATGTGATACTGTTTAAATATGAGTTTCTGCAAAGCGTTGAATCTAGTAGTGCCTGAGTGCCTAATGCACAACAGACACAATAAATGTTCATTTTCATCCCCTGAAAATTAAAGATACATATATTTCCCGTGAAATTAAAGAGAAAGTTATAAAGGTGTCAAAAATTTGAGCAATGTCTATATCCTATTTAATTAGATTTTACCATGATAGAGAATGGTAACACTTGATATGCTACTTACTGATTTTTTAAAACAAATATTTATTTAAAGATTCCTAGATAGCACCAAGACACTGTGTTAAGCTGCAGGTGAAAAATGCAGTGAGAAAGCAGATACAGTCCCTGCCCTCATGGAGCTTACTATCTCATTGGGAAAACTATTAATAAGTAGACAAACAAATATAAAGTTAGTGTCTTTATAGATAGCTAAGTCAATTATTTATGAAGAAAAGATATTCGTCTTTATTTTTTATTTTTATTATTATTTTTTGAGACAGAGTTTTGCTCTGTCACCCAGGTTAGAGTGCAGTGGCAGGATCTCGGCTCACTGCAAGCTCCACCTCCCGGGTTCATGCCATTCTCCTGCCTCAGCCTCCTAAGTAGCTGGGACTACAGGCGTCCACCACCACGCCCAGCTAATTTTTTTGTATTTTTAGTAGAGACGGGGTTTCACCGTGTTAGCCAGGATGGTCTCGATCTCCTGACCTCGTGATCCACCCTCCTTGGCCTCCCAGGTATTCCTCTTTAACATTCTTTGTAATGACAGTTATTTTAGCCTTTTGGAATTTTATCTTCATTAGAAAATGTGAAAATATTTCAGATATTTTGTCTTCACTGTCAGCTAGAATAGTATCCTAGACTTGCCATTATAAAAGAATACACAGTCTGGCCCATCCACCCATAACTTTAGTGATGAGGGGCAATAACCATGGTACGTATTGTGTTTAGGTCATGACTTTGTGAAAACTACAAAGAGTTCTAGAAGAATGTAGAAACCTGGCCAGGTACAGCAAAAAATGAAAACCAAGGTTACAGGCTAACCCATGCATAAAAATGAGAACATGTTGCCACCTAATTACAATTCTTTCTCCTTTTCCTTTGTAAATGCTCACAATTTGAAGGCAGAGAGAGACACCCACAAGAGCACAGCCCCACCATCGGGAACAAAAACTTGCTAACGAGTAATAACATTTAGATTTCTAAACTGAAAGCATAGTTTTTACCATATGGAAGGAAAAAAATATAGTAGGAAACATTGACCACAGTACTTAGTACAAGAGCCAGGCAGCTACAAAGCTTGCGATCTGATTGTCTTCAGTGTCCAAAATACACAGTGGATTTTAATGTATTTATAAACTTACTTTGTTAGTATAATGAAGAATCACTGTGTACATACATTATTTTAAAAAGTGGATTGGGGAAAGTGATCATTCTATAAGCAGGGTATAGTGACTCCTTCTGGAAGAAAGAGAAAAAATAAAATTATTTTAGAAGAAACCTAAAATCTATGATAATATATATTTGTTATATATGATTACATTCTAATTAATGGGGTGAATGGATATTGAACAATTAAATCTGGATAGAAGTGAGAATATTTTAGAGCTTCTTTGTGCATCAGGATGTTGAATGTTAAAGATTCTTATTCTTCAGCCAAATGAGAAACAACTGGAAAAGGAAAGACCTGTAACTATCATTGGAAGAGTAGTAATGAATAACTGAAGAGCCTGTTGTTGATTGATTTTATTATATACTTGTTGATTTAAAAGAAATTGCAAGGCCGGGCGCGGTGGCTCAAGCCTGTAATCCCAGCACTTTGGGAGGCCGAGGCGGGCGGATCACGAGGTCAGAAGATGGAGACCATCCTGGCTAACATGGTGAAACCCCGTCTCTACTAAAAAATACAAAAAACTAGCCGGGCGAGGTGGCGGGTGCCTGTAGTCCCAGCTACTCGGGAGGCTGAGGCAGGAGAATGGCGTAAACCCGGGAGGCGGAGCTTGCAGTGAGCTGAGATCCGGCCACTGCACTCCAGCCCGGGCCACAGAGCGAGACTCCGTCTCAAAAAAAAAAAAAAAAAGAAATTGCAAACATGTTAAAGTACCAATAGTAGCTATTTTCAACTGCATGCCATTTCTGAAAAGTACATTTAAAAATATAGAGAATATTCTGGAAATAAAAATAACCAATTTTTTACAGTGCTATTTTTAGCAGTTTTAAGACATTTCTCTGTTTTCATTTTAGTTCTAAAATACAAGTGAATTTGGATTTAAGATTATGACTAATAATAGACTAGCTTTTGTTGATAATTGTGGGTTTTATTTTTATAATAGTGGGGAGAAAGCATTAGATATAAATGTATTTTGAACAAAACTATTTTAGTATTCTGAAATTAAAATGAAGGTTTAATTTATTGATTATATTATTGTAGCTGGAGTTCAAGTTTGTCTTAAATTTCATGGTGCCAAAGTTAGTATCATGAAATCTGGGAGTTGGAAGGGATGATAAAGTCATCTAGTAATAGGAACCATTTATTGAGTGTTTACTATGCTTTACTAAGTGCTTTCCATGGGTTATCTCATTTAATTCTCAATCCGGCTCAAAGAGGAAGACATTATTACCCATTTTACAGGTAAAGTAATCAGGCTTAGAGGAATTAATTGACTTAACCAAGGATGACACATCTAACCCATATGAGGGACTAGAGTTCCAACAGATTTCAAAGCCGTTGTTTTTGAAGAGTTCTGCTGAGGTAGATGTTTGTCCTCTGTAGACATCTACTCTTACGAACTTTCCAACTCATTTTCCTTATTGCTTTTTTCACTGAATATAATGTTGATTTTTAAAATAAATGTATTCACAGCTAAAAATTATCCTCTAAATGCTTTTACTGTATCCCACAAAACTTCATTCATAATTATTCTAAGTGTTTTATCATTTCCTTTATGATATCCTTTTTAACTTATGTGTTATTTAGAAGCATTTTTTGTGTTTTTGTTCTATTTTTATTTTAGTTTGTTTTGTTGTAGTTTCAAGAATTTTAAAACCTACTCTTTTATTAGTGACTTCTGATTTTATTACATTATAATCTAAGAGCACAGTGTATATCATTTTGATTCTTTGGACTTTGTTGAGACTTCCTTTGTAGCTGTAATGATCAGGTTTTGCTTATGTGCTATGTGTGCTCTGGAAATATTTATTGATTTCACTCGTATTCTTTTTATTTTTATAAATAATACTCTTTAAGTATTTTATATTCCTAGATTTTCTTTTCTCTCCTGAGAGGACTTTGTAAAATCTCCAATTACAATTGTAGATGTATTCGTTTTTTTCCATGTTTTGTTTTGTTTCCAGGGTCATATTATTAGGTACTTATAAAGAGCTCTAATTGATTAAAAAGACCCCCCTCTTAATGAACTGAAATCCTATTCCTAGAACTTCCACTAATTTAGTTTTGCCTCTAAACCTATGAGAGCACCCCCAATAGACTTTATTTTATTTATTTATTTGTTTATTTATTTATTTGAGACGGAGTCTAGCTCTGTTGCCCAGGCTGGAGTGCAGTGGCATGACCTTGGCTTACTGCAATCTCCACCTCCTGGGTTCAAGTGATTCTCCTGCCTCAGCCTCCTAAGTAGCTGGGACTACAGGTGCCCACCACCACGCCCAGCTAATTTTTTGCTTTTTTTTTTTTTTTTTTGAGATGGAGTCTCACTGTGTCACCCAGGCTAGAGTGTAGTGGCATGATCTTGGCCCACTGCAACCTCCATCTCCCAGATTCAAGTGATTCTCTTGCCTCAGCCTCCTGAGTAGCTGGGATTACAGGCACCCACCACATGCCTGGCTAATTTTTGTATTTTTAGTAAAGACAGGGTTTCACCATGTTGGTCAGGCTGGTCTTGAACTCCTGACCTCGTGATCCACCCACCTTGGCCTCCCAAAGTGCAAGGATTACAGGCATGGGCCACCGCGCCCAGCCACTGATAGACTTTATATTCAGTAAGTATAAAAAATGTTTGTAAGCCAGTTTGAGATCCCTATTGTTGTGAGTCGGGGTAAGGCCTGATTTTAGTGCATAAATTATATTGTTTCACAGAGTAAATAACCTGAGCTTCTTACAGTGTTTACTGAGGTATGTGAATTAATGATGCAGGGATTAGAGGTAAATGACTTCATTGATCAGGATAAATCTTAGATGGAATCTTGCTGGCAACTTTGGAGTAAAGTGTGCGTAATTTAGGGCTGCTTTACTTGGAGTGTTAGAAACCTATGTAGGTTCAGTCACTGGGTACCCTAGCACCAATAATACATAGTATTCTAGCACCAATAGGACCCTAGTAGATTGAAAAAATTAATGACTTAAAAACAGCAAGCCATTTGCTTCCTTCTCACTGATGGGATTCGGCTTGTTAACTTTCTTCGTGTGTATTTTTTTAAAACTATGTAAGCTATGCGAACATATTTGGAGTTTTTAGTTCCTTTTTATTCTATGATATGAAGATAATGAAAATGATTCAATATAGTCTCTTTCCATAAATAAGTCTGTAAATAAACATATGTGCATACATACATATATTCAAGCAAGCATTTTTCTCATTTTCTTTTTATTCTTCAGACAACTGCTTTGATCTTTGTTGTTAGCTAGAAGGTATATTTTTCTTTAATAAAGGCACATAGCTCCTGTCAAAGCTAATGGAAGTTATGTATGTGTGTTTAGAGGCGCATACTGTGGAAGAACATAAAAACTTATATCCATGTTTGTGTTTTTGGAGCAAAGAATGAATTCAATGGTAGAACACACACTTTCATGAACCTGGCGGATTTCTGAACAAGTTTGTGTTGGCTTTAGGTGAGTCCATCAGATTTCAGATCATTGGGAGAAATTAAGGACTCGGTGTTGAGTTTACTGTGATAAGGGTAAGTAAACTGTCACTCAGGATCACAGTGGCTTCCTTCATGAAGATAAATGTCTTATTAGATCTAAGACATCATGTCGTTTATATAGTCTGGTATAAATCACAGATGAAGATGACAAACTGGGCTTCCAAGTTGACAGTAATTTATATTACTTAAACAAATGGTTACCAAGGATTATACATGTTTTTGTGAAGAATTAAAAAACAATAACAATTATCTGTCTATGAATGACCCGTTTTTCATTTTCAGCCCAGCATGTTGGGCTGTTGTTGTGTGTTTAAACTCTGACTTTTCATCCAGTACCCAGTAAAGTGCTCTCGTGTGTGTTGATAGCTGGACATCTTCCATAATGCTTCTTTCACTAAAACAAACTCCTTGCGAATTTAACCCATATATTTGGGTTAAATTCTATGTAAAATCATGGAATTTAAGAGCTGGAAGAGACTTGGCAATCACCTAATCTAGTCTCTGTTTTAACAAAGAGAAAACTAAATTTTAAAGATGCTAAGTCGTCAGGCGTGGTGGCTCACGCCTGTAATCGCAGAACTTTGAGAGGCCAAGGTGAGTGGATCACTTGAGGTCAGGAGTTTGAGACCAGCCTGGCCAACATGATGAAACTCCATCTCTACTAAAAATATTAAAAAATCAGCTTGGCGTGGTGGCAGGTGCCTGTAATCCCAGCTACTAGGGAGGCTGAGGCAGGAAAATTGCTTGAACCTGGGAGGCAGAAGTTGCAATGAGCCAAGATTGCACCACTGCACTCCAGCCTGGGCAACAAGAGTGAAACTCCATCTGAAAAGAGAGAGAGAGAGAGAGAGAAACCAAGTGAAGAAAGAAGGAAGGAAGGAAGGGAGGAAGAAAGGAAGGAAGGAAGGAAGATATTAAGTGTCTCCATCCTACAACCAGCAAGTGATAGAGCCAGTATCATACCCAAGACCACCTCTCTGAGAGTGACCTCTCCTGGCTTACACTGCATGCATTCCCTCACCTGCATGATCTCAGTATGCTTTTCAATGCTGCCTCCACAGAGCTTTGTAGAAGGCCTGATCCTGGCTCCTAGGTGATTTCTTGCAAGTTTCAGTCAAGTTCCTCAGACACATGTGTCTCTCTTGCCTATATACATTCTTACTATTTTCCTAGGATGATTTGGGAGTGGTATAGTTTATAAAGAATTTCAAAAAGGCTCCATAAATGCCAACAATTATAGTTATGAATAACACGCATTAAGCTCCTGAATTGATTTGACATAAAACTAATTAATTATCTTTTTTGGCCTTTTTGTCCATGTTATAGATTTTAATATACTACTAATGAAGAGTTAGTTATTGAATACCAATATTGAATGTCCTTATTCAATCATGAGTTTGGATGCTGTGTAGAGGATACAAAAAAGGAATAATATGTGATTCCTTAGTGAGCAAATAATCTAGTTGAAGAGAGACGATTCGGGTACCTTCACAACTAAGCATATGGTACATAATCCAGTGTTGATGACTGGGGACAGAGTTTGCAGAAAAACCTAATTGGTTGGACTTGCAGTAGTTTGGAAGAAAGTTAAAATAATATTTGACCCAGGTTTTTGCCAAAGTGTTTTTAGAAATCTTTCCAGAGCGGAGTATGAGCAAAAGTCCATTCTTTGAAAGGTCAAACATTTATTGAGTTTCTACTCAGTAAATGGCAAAATAACAGTGACCATTTTTAAGTGCAAATAGTTGATTTTTAATAGTGACTTGACAGAAGAGAGTAAGCTTTTTCATCATGCCTTGAATATTCTTTGTTTCTCTCCAAATTCTAAACTAGTTAACAAATTTAATGGTAATGTGAAAGTTCTAGTATATGATTATCAAAGATCTTTTATATATCTGATTGATATAGAAATCAGTCAGAGGTGGAGAGGGATTATATATCTTTGGATGCTGTTGATTAGAAAATCTTGTACAACATATTTTGTTACCTTGTTCTTAGAATCTGTACTGCATTATAATAAATGTAGCATCTGCTTTATAGATGAACATTGAATGACCCCAAGTTTGGCTATCTTTCCTAAGACAATCAACACTAAAGTTCTACAGGTCTGAATTCTGAGGTATAATTTTAACCACCAGACTGTCCTTCCTCAAGCTCCAAAGTCACTGACCATTTTTACCTCAAAATCTCATATTCACTTTAATCAGAAAGAATTTCATTTAAGCATAAAATAACTCTTTTGGGCCAAGTATGTTTGTGTTTATACTTAATATATATATTCAACTCTTCCTGCTTTGATCGTTTTTGTTTTTCTACTAGTCATAATTTCTTTTGGTCTAACAAAGAAGTCTGACTTTTCAAGTAAAAAAGAAATGTTAATAACACTGTTTAATACAATGCTGAACCACGTCTTAATCTGGAATATTATGGTGTACTAGGGAAAGATTGTTGAATTCACAAACTATATTACACTTCTGCTCTAGGCTGCCTTTCTAACTTTGAGTGACAGCCTTTTTTATGTTGGGCCCTAAGTAGCTTAAGTCCGGGTACACTGGTCTAGCAGGAAAGAAAGATTATACGGAATGGATTCTCTGGCTTGTAAAAGATTGGGATTTAGAGGGGAATTGTTCCTTTATGGGAAGTTTTCACTTATAGAAGCCTTTTCCAATTTGCTGACCCATTTTGTTAAAATATAGCTTATATGGTATAGTATATTTTCACAGAATACTCTGAAAGATAGACATTGTTGTCTTGGTTAATTTTATTATTATGTTGTCTCATTATAATACCCCAGATTTTATTTTAATCAATAAAACATAGGGTTAACTAGAATTACTAGCTCTTCTCTCTACAAGTGATCATTATCATCAGTGAAAGACATTTGTGAATGCCCAAGAATATAGTTGAACCTAGAGATTGTCAGAGCTTAGGGAAAAAAATTACTTTGAGTTATCTAATCTAGCCCTTCTAATGAATTCACATCATTCTTACTAATATCTCATTTAATTAATTATCAAATATAGTTATTATGCTTTGGGTCCTCCCTTTGCTGGACATCTTTCCTGCCCAACTATTATTCCTAATTTATTCTTCATGTCTAACCTAAACTTTTCCTTCCTTAGTTTCAGGCCATTGCTCTTTTCTATACCATCTTCTGAGACTGAATAATTCCCCTAATTCATTTATATTGTTACCTTTAGAAAGTATTAAAGACGGAACATTTATCCCCAGAGTCTTCACTTTTCCAAACTACATAAATTTCAGTTCTCTTAATCCTTACCTCACTCTGCCCCTGTCATACTTCCAGTGCTTAGGTATTTTATCACACTGCTTGATATTTTCCATTCCAAGGGGATCACCTAACGAAGAGAGCTGCCCTATGGGGAGGGGAGTGCTCAAGAGTAAAATCTCATATAAACCACTAGAAGATGCCTAAGTGTTTATTTGATGATGGTATTGGTGATCATCTGAAGAGCACACCAGTGTAGTGCTTGCTTTGGCATATGTTGGGATATATGTGTATTTTAATGCTTTAATGTATTATGGCCTGTTGTAATTGAATGTCTATAAAGTAGCAGTTAAGAGGGTTTTATAGACCTTGGAAGAGATCAGAATTCTCTAGCTCCCTCTCGTGGTAAAAGGAAATACTACTTTTGGGCTTTTCTGGATTTTTGTTTTGTTTTGCTTTAGTGAAGAGGAAAGCTAAGATATGTAAGTTCTCAACGTGTGAGCTTACGTAGTGAATTCAAAAATTAAAACTGTTATATGTGTGTGTGCGTACACATACACATACTCAGATATGAGAAATTCCTGTTCCTAATTCCTTAAAACCTCAAAAATAATTACTTTCTTACAATCATTTCATATATTCTTATTATTACACAAGTTAAAGGGAGGATAAATAAAACTATAATCTTGAAGGTTTGTATTCCTAAACAGATAAAGGAAGTGGGTTCAATATGAATTTTAAACCAAATTTACATGTATTTTTTTCCTTTGCCAATTACAAATGGATGTGGTTAGCATTTCTAACGTATTTAATCAGATCTTCTGTGTTTCCTACAACATATTAATTTTACAGCTTATTATTGTAGCATTCCTTCTATGGTAGACACATTTCAGATATCGAAGTTCTAAGTAAGTGGCAAATAGCTGAAGAAGACACTGAACTGGTGTGTAAATGTCTTCATGTGAATTGCCTATGGAATAAATTTTTACAGGTAGCAAAAAATTATGTTTGTTTTCTAGAAGACTACTAAAAGTAACCCTTCTGCCTTGAAATAGTTGATCTCTAGACAAGAATCAATGAAAAGTTGCTATTAATATGTCTTAGATGGCAATGCAGAAAGTGATTAAAATTAGACACTATCCCTAAGTTTGTTTCATTTTGTTTTAGGCTATTCAGAAACTTGAGTAATGGTTAAGGTAGACTGTTTTATGCTCAAATCACATTCTGATGAAAATATGGGGTCCTATTTAGTTATTCTGGGAACTCTAGGAATAAATTTGAGACCATGCTTTTTAATATTAAATATTAAATATTTTTTAATATTTTCCCCAAAAGGGAGTACTGAATATTATACTAATTGAGGAATTGTAAGAGAAGAATGATATAGACATACCACAACAAAATGAAAACAGGTCGGTCACAGGTGAAATAAGTGAGAATATACAATAACCAAATATCAGTTAGGAAGCTCGTAATTTTGACTAATTTTTCTTCTTTCTCCCCTACTTTAAGAGATTATAATTATTTTTAAAAAATAAGGAAATCAATTTACTTTTATTAAACTATGTGCTTCTCCGTTAAGATATGTGAATACGATTTTAATCTTAGCTATTTATTAATATTAATTTTTAGTATTGACATTCCTATGAGCACCTTGAAGAAAAAATTTAACCAACCTACAGATCAAACCTCTTAATAGCAAAACATTTATGGATCTACATAGGAATGATATAATTTGTATGCATTTTTTAAAAATAATAATTTGATATAACATTTTTTAGATTTAACTACAATCAAGTTAGGCAATCTTACCTTGATCTATTGATCTGTGTCAGATTTCTTAGATACCTGCTGGGCCTGATTTTTTTAAATGTAAAGGCCATGCTTTCATGAGACAGATAAAATTGTGGATTTTTATAAAAACTCTGGAACATTCTTATCTGAGTAGAGAAGCAGAAGATGGCTTTAGTTATACCTGTGCTATTTACTACTATGTACGTTTCAATCTTTATTTTTTTAAGTTATTGATATATTTTCACAAAGCTCTCTGAAGGGATCTGTCTGTACTTGGCTTTGGAAAAGGTTCATTCGAGAATATTTTTAAAACAAATTTTATTAATTAGCTTAATATTTTGTACTCTTCCGTTTAGCACTATTAGGGAAATTACAATGACTAGCTTTTTGAATATTAAAGTTGATAACAGCATAATATAGAAATTATTTGCAGAAGTTTAACCTGTGTAACCATAAGAGGGTGTCAGGGTCTCTTGGGGTATCAGAATAGTTGTCAAAGTGTAGGATAGAAGGCAATTTCCTAGGAAACTGCATCTGAGTACCTGTTGAGTATCCTTATTCTAAATATGATTATTTTCTTTATCATATAATTGAAACTGAAAGTAAGGCAGTTTCCTTCTACCTTCTTTGCTTTCTTGCTCTCTGTATGCAAATGCTTTCATCTGTAAAGCAAACATCTTTCTTAATTTTCCTAGGAAACATCAGGACAATTCAAGGAGCTCTTCATGTGGAATCTTTTGCACGTTTGCTTTCTCAAAAATAGCAAATGTACTTAAATTTGATAGTATTAGTATTTTAAATGTTTTCCCCCTAATTTGGATTCATTAAAATTCCCTATTTGTTTGGGATGAGATACATTAGAAGGAGCTAAACAGGGAAAACTTTTTACTGGTTTCATATTTGTTCCATGGATACATTACAATTTTAAATTGTAATGTAATTCCCTAACTCTAAATATATTAATTTGGTTAGATATATTTCATTCAGTGTTAAGAGGCAATACATATAGCTTGTCTTGCCAGCAGAAAAACATTTTTCAGCAATATAAGATGTCTCAGCTTTGTCTATTCAGATAAAAAGGTATATGAAAGAATAATGACTTTGCCTATCAGATGCAAAGAAATTTAGGACAAGTGGTGGAAAAGTTCATATCAATTCCAGTGCAGTTAGGAAGGCTAGGCTACTCCACTAACTAGATCTGGCAAAAATAAATGAGGACTAACTTGTGAAGGCACATAAATCATAAGCTTTCAGAGTGTTTACATTTTTATCTAATGCTGCCCTTCTGTCAGCATTTTTGTTGCTTCTTACATGCTTACATTATTTCTTACATTATTACATTTTGTTGTTTCTTTCTGTTTTTAAGAAGTTAGTTAAGGGAAATAGCTGAAATTGCACAAGTGGTGGTTTGGTAAATTCTGCCAGTTGAGTAAGTAATTGTGACACATTTCATAGTTTGCTTATGATTGTTACAGGGTGAGATACTGTATATTGAAATTATGGCTATTACAGTATGAATCACTATACAGAACATTGCAGAGGTCCTGGTCTAGCAATGCAGAAGCCACCACCTAGGTAAAAAGTTTCGCAACTTTAAGTTTACTTTTCCTATCTAGAATAGGCAAAAATTGAGTTCTGTCTGATTTACTTATAATGTTCTTTAAACTCTTACCCACGTTATCACTCATAATAATTCTAACATACTATATTTTTCAGTCCAAGTGATATAAGACCATGCTGGGTATGATTTTCAATATATGGCAAAAGTGTAAAATTAAGAAAAGATTTCTATGAAATTTTTTGCACACTCTGCTAAATGAATTATTGAAATTCCAATAAAGAATTTATTTAAAACCCTAAAAAGCAGTGTGGGTTTTATTTTTCCCTCAATTCTTTCAGCTCTCATAAATGTCTCCATGAAAGCTATATCTGCAGAGTTAGTAAAGAATATATTCTACAACATTTATCCCATCAGGAAGATTTTTAAAACGTGGCATCTTGATATGAGATATTGACTGAGGTAGGCTGGCAGTTTTACTGGCCTGGCAGATGCAGCAGGTTTGCAGTAAATCCTTGTGGTTAAAAATCCCTGAGAAGTTTTTGATTAAGAAACTTTTACTATCCTTTTAAAATGAAATATGCTGGTCATTTTTTAAATGATAAAAGCAGATCTTTTATGTTATCATCTAAAGTTTAGTTTCTGAAATATATTTTAATAAGTTTGTTATATGAAAGTTCCTGGATTTCCAAGATGTTAACTTAAATTACCAGTTCATAGTCCAGCCTATCCAGAGAGCATGTAAAAAGAAATTATAAAAGTAAGCCTATTCAACAAAATAATGCAATTGTATATTTTAAATCTGAAAACCTGCATACAGAGAAGTTAATAAGATTATTCTTGTAAAAATGTTATCAGTTATTTAAAGCTGTAATAATAAAATAAACTATGCTGAAAGGTAAAATTAAAGAAAATGTATGTTAAAATAAGAATGTAATTATTTTTTAAAAGTACTTTTAAGAAACAAACTAAAATCATGAGGTAGTTTTTAAAAAGGCATTACAAGTTACATTTCTACTTAGAATCAGTAAGGACAATGATTAATTTACAACATAATGTGAAGAGAGTGGCAAAATTTTATTGGCAAGATATGTTTAGAAATAATATTTTGTATAAAAATTCACAATTAAAATTTATAATTTATTGAGAATTAAATTTTGAAGATGATGCCTAGCTCTTTAAAAAGCCACATGTTCAATAAATATATTTCATCCCTCCTTAGATGCTTTATTAACTAGCTTATTACTAAAAAAAAGCCATATATGGCCTTTCTTCTTAAATTTTGCATGAAAGCTAGGATTTTGCATGAAAACTAGATTTTTTTTTAAGCCTTATATGATTACTTTTTTTTTTTTTTTCCTTGAGACGGAGTTTGCTCTCGTTGCCAAGCTGGAGCCAATGGCGCGATCTTGGCTCACCGCAACCTCCCCCTCCCGGATTCAAGCGGTTCTCCTGCCTCAGCCTTTCTAGTAGCTGAGATTACAGGCAAGTGCCACCACGCCCGGCTAATTTTGTATTTTTAGTAGGGACGGGGTATGTCCATGTTGGTCAGGCTGGTCTCCAACTCCCCACCTGAGGTGATCCACCCGCCTTGGCCTTCCAAAGTGCTGGGATTACAGGCGTGAGCTACCACGCCCAGCCTATGTGATTATCTTTAAATTTTTTGATTTAATGAAGTAAGAGCAGAGGTTAAAAGAGATGTATGTTTCAAATTAGTTCCTGGTTACTATCGAAGAATATGTGTCTATATTCTGCCAAATTAAACTTTAAAAAAAATCCACATCATATTAACAAAAACTGCTCCTTAACTCACTAAGATTCTGTGTTCTATTCCACAATTTCAAGAGAAGTAGCTAAAACAATCGGCATCATTCTTCACCTAGATAATGCTTTCTCTGCAGCTAATAGCCCCTTGTTCATCAAGGAAACGAATGTGCACGGAGGTGACATGTTCTTCACCCACTGCTCTTTGTTCGAGGGTCCCTCAGACTGATTATATCAGCCTCAGCACTGATAAATATCCCCCCAAACTTTAACACTATGTTAAATTGAGTTATGAGGTTTTAAGGTTACACTCCTCTGGCTGAAGGTTGATTGTCTCTGAGACATAAAAGAATCATGCTCAACGATAACAGAATCCTTGTCATGGGATAATCCTAGTTATTGAACTCATAGCTCTCTTTACTTGGTTACTTGGTCACTCTTTGTTGTTTTTTTCCCCCCTGGGGAATAACTGGCTACTAAATTTATGATTCACCACTCTTCACCCACTCCCCCAAAGATATTTTAGCAGGACCCACAACACCATAGCAGTTGAAAGAACAAGAAACTCAAGCAAATAGAATAGCTTCTTGAAATGTGCTGTCACTTAGGGTGTGCCAACTGCCAGAAGCAAGAGGGACACAATTCTTATTTGCCCTTCTGGCAGCATGAATGAAGAGGGCGGGCTGCAGAATGCTTCCCTTCTCCTTCCCACAGCCTTCCAATGTCTCATGCATACGTTTAACCTCCGGTGGTTTGTTTGGTTTTGGTTTTTCTTTGTGGAGTTGTGACTTTTGGATTATGCTCTGATGGCAGAAATGTTAGACTTGCTGTCCAGGCAAAATTTTAAGGCGCAACCTTTGTTGATGACAGTGATAGTGGCAGTCCTTTATGCCAATCTGCAGTTCCAATCCACATACCGCTCCATAACTGTCTTTATAATAGTAAAAACTACCAAATAATGGTAAATTAAAGGCTTTCCGATTGTGAATACTAATTTTTTTCCTTCTCAGATAAAATTTTTAAAACTAAAAGAAATAATTAACTGGAATTGATAATAACATAGAGAAAAACTTAAGTTTACCTGCATCCTAGGAGTACGAGAGAAAGCCCTGTGTAGGGAGAAGTGTTTAAACAAAAGCATAAATACCACCATCCTGCAAAAGATTTATTAGCCTGGCCTTCATTACAAACAACAGCAATCACTTACTTAGCACATAACTATGCTGAATACATGGCACTCTATAAGGTGAATTAATAGTACCTGCTTTCTATAATAAATTTATTGAATGCCTACCATGTGCCAGACATAGTATTTTACACACATTACCTCTAATCATCATTACTACTGTGCATTGTAGGTATTGTTATTTCCTTACCACAGATGAAGAAATTCAAGCATCAGAAAAATTAATCTGTCCAAGTTCCTCCACTAATAAGGGGGCAGAGGCAGGATTTGATCAAGTCTCTGTAGTTCCAAAACCCATATTATTTCTAGTATGCCTCACAGAAAAGGTAGTAACATTGATTTTTTTGTTTTGTTTTTTTTTTTTGGCTTTTTTTAGACAAAGTCTCACTCTTGTCCCCCAGGCTGGAGTGCAATGGCCTGATCTCAGCTTACTGCAACCTCCGCCTCCCAGGTTCAAGTGATTCTCCTGCCTCAGCCTCCCAAGTAGCTGAGATTACAGGTGCCTGCCACCACGCCTGGCTGATTTTTGTATTTTTGTGGTAGAGACGGAGTTTCACCATATAGGCCAGGCTGGTCTCGAACTCCTGACCTCAGGTGATCCCTCTGTCTTGGCCTCCCAAAGTTCTGCGATTACAGGCATGAGCCACCATGCCCAGTCACATTGATTGTTACTCCTCCAGATTTTTGTGTGCCCTGCTAAAAGGAAAACAGAGACTCCGGAGTTACTTTAAAAAGCAGTAGCACATTAATAATGGCTACCATGAATCGAGCACCTACTCTGGCAGGCATTGTGCTAGGCACTTATATAATTTCTTGTAGTTATCTTTTAAGTCCAGTATTGAAAAGACAAAGGGCGTCTAATTTCAAAATTCATATCTTTCCTACTACACCACACTGTCTTCCACTATTATAGAGAAAAATGGGCTCTAACACTGTCCGATAGAACTTTCTGTAGTGATGCAAATGGTCTATAATATATAATATTTGCATTTTCTAGTGGAGCAGCCACTAACATTTATAACTACTGAGCACTTGAAATGTGGCTGGAAGACTAAGAAACTATTTAAAATTTAATTTTTTAGTTAATTTAGATATACCCTTAAATAGCCATATGTAGCAAGTGGCTACCAAATTGAAGACCACAGCTCTAGAAAAATGACTTCTTAACTAAATAGTCAAGAGTACCTGAAAATAGTATTTCAGAAATTTCTTTAAAAACAGATGGAATGGAAGTTTGGTGGGCAAGGGAGAGTAGAAAGGAAGGCTCAGATATAGGCTGGCTGAGGAGAAGGTCAGAGGTGCAAGGTAGATGAATAGGCAGGAGAGCTCTCAAATAAATTTATGTGAGAAGCCCAGAGAAAACAGGATGTGGAGTGGAAGAAAGGAAGTGACCTGGCAAAGTGCTTTGAAGAAGAGCATTAGCATCCATAGTTAATGGATTTGCACAGATTGAAAGGTAAATAAAAATCAGCACTTTTTTTTTTCAGTATTCACCCACTGTAAATCATTACTTGACATTTTGATTGGTGGCTTTGGAGTAAGTTATTTAAATGGTACTGAGATGTTTGTGTAGGACAGAAACTTACACTGCTATCATCCTATAGAACTCACAGAGCTCCTGGGTCTTAGGGCTGTAAGTTTCCTCAGTACAGGTGTATCATTTATTCCTTCACAATTATTCATTAAGTCATATAGACCCTTTTGTTTCAAGTCAGTGTCATATCTAACCTTTCTCAAGAGATAGATTTTCTAACACATTAAAATATTTTTTCATTATAAAGTTATTTAAGCCCCTGATTATAAGTAATGCTGTCACGAATTTGTAAACTTTATAGCACTTTGCACTTTAAAAACCTTGTTCAAATGCATCACCACATTTAACCCTCACAGCAGTCTCGTGAGGTGAGTCGTATCCTTGTTTGATAGGTGAGGAAACTGAGCATGAAATTCATCTGGGATCACACATCTCACATGTAGCAGAGCTGGAACCCAGAAGAAAGACAGACAGTTGCAGAGTATGGGTTCTCTGATCTCACTCTTGCCATTGTTGTTTCTCAGTATTCAACTCTCTCTGTGGTGATAATTATGGACATCACAGTGAGCTGTAATACTTTCATGCATGAGTATCCATTTTTCTGATTAAGAAACAGAGGCATGGCGGGGCACAGTGGTTCATCCCTGTAATCCCAGCACTTTGGGAACAGTGGTTCATCCCTGTAATCCCAGCACTTTGGGAGGCCAAGGCAGGCAGATCACTTGAGCACAGGAGTTTGAGACCAGCCTGGGCAACAGGGCGAAAACCCATCTCTAAAAAAATGAAGAAAAAAAATTAGCCAGGTGTGGTGGCATGCACCTGTAGTCCTAGCTACTTAGAAGACTGAGGGAGGATGGCTTGAGCCCAGGAGGTTGAGGCTGCAGTGAGCCAAGATTGCACCACTGTGCTCCAGTCTAGGTGTTAAGAGTGAGACCTGGCCAGGCGCGGTGGCTCAAGCCTGTAATCCTAGCACTTTGGGAGGCCGAGACGGGCGGATCACGAGGTCAGGAGATCGAGACCATCCTAGCTAACACTGTGAAACCCAGTCTCTACCAAAAAATACAAAAAACTAGCCGGGCGAGGTGGCGGGCGCCTGTAGTCCCAGCTACTCGGGAGGCTGAGGCAGGAGAATGGCTTAACCCGGGAGGCGGAGCTTGCAGTGAGCTGAGATCCGGCCACTACACTCCAGCCTGGGTGACAGAGCGAGACTCCGTCTCAAAAAAAAGAGTGAGACCTTAGAAGAACATGTTGAATTGCCTTGCTAATAGGCAATTAGCAAAATGCAGACGGTGGGAAACTCCAGAGTCAAATATTCCAGGTACTTAAATGGATAAATTATAAGGAAAAGAAAGGGATGAAGGGCAACATGTAGATTAAAAGAGATTTTTAAAACATAATAAAATGTCTTACATGGGCAAGAAGTTTTTAAAAAGAAAAGAGAAACTAAGGTGCAGATGTATTGGAAACTAAATTAAGGTGCAGATGCACTGAAAACCGTGATTTATTTTCTGCTCTATCACTTAGTCTCAAACTTTATACTTTTCTATAGTGAAATTGACACAAAGAATGTTCCATTAGCTTAATATTCAGTGATCACTTTGGAAAATACAAAATTTTAAAAAATAAACAGCAGTCATTGCTATTTAGTGTGTTGACCCTAGTGTCTCTTCTGAATGACCATAAACCTTTTGCCTATTCAATTTTCTTATTATGCTGGGCACGGTGGCTCACGCCTGTGATCCCAACACTTTGGGAGGCCGAGGCGGACAGATCACCTGATATCAGGAGTTCGAGACCAGCCTGGCCAACATGGCGAAACCCCGTCTCTACTAAAAACACAAAAATTAGCCGGGCATGGTGGCGCATGCCTGTGGTCCCAGCTACTTGGGAGGTGGCGGCATGAGAATCACTTGAACTGGGAGGCGGAGGTTGCTTGCAGTGAGCCAAGGTCATGCCACTGCACTTCAGCCTGGGGGACATAGCGAGACTCCGTCTCAAAAAAAAAGAAAGAAATTTCTTATCACACACCTTGTGGTTGACACTTAAAATGGTTCTTTAGAAAGAAAGCATTTTGGATTGGAGAGCTTTATAATAAATTCCTAGTATTCTGTAAATCTTGATAATACTCAAGTTTAAAGTTCTGTGGTCATCAGAATGGGGAATAATCTAGAAAAACCAGTGGGGGGATTATTAGATATGTATTAATGTCTGGCTCTGAATTCTGATCCACAATCAACCTAGGAATAAAAACAAACATTTAAAACAGTTTTCAAACATAAAAGGAATGTTCTTATAAGATGAGCTATAATGTCCAAGTGTTCGAATTTGATCTAGATAAGCCATTCAAAACAAAATCACTTCTTCACTTACAGGGATGCTGAGTTTGCAGAAAAAATGTTCCAATGAGAGACAACCTTGTATATGTTATTTCCAATCAATTCTGAAGCACCAGAAGATTGAGGAGCCTGAGCCATTTGACCTATAGAGCTTCCTACAAGCTATATAGTTTCTTTTGTTTTTATCAGCTCTATTTCTGTAGCCTTGAAACAAATGAACTTATGATTTTAAGAATAATATGAGGCAGGAAGATCTTCACAGGAATTTTAATTAGTCTGGCCCATACTAAAACAAACAAATGCATTTCCCCCCTTTATGGAGACAGTTCTGACAAAGAGCAGGATGTATGTACAAGGATGTTAATTACCAGGTTGTTTATAATAAAGGTCAAATTATTTATGCTTTACACCCCTGGAAGGATTACAAAATGTTATAACATTAATATAACCATTTTTAAGTTTTCCTATATTCTACTTGTTATAACTTGTAGATTTATGTTGTTTGCACACAAAGATGATGATGATGTGTGTGTACATTTTTGACAATATAAAGTGTGTTTGTGTGAATTAATGAACAGTTTTCCCCTTAAAATGAAAGCTACTTATAGTACGAAGACTCTTTTACTGGTACACGTCTGGTAGAGCACTTTTGTTATGGATTCTGAAATAGAAGAAGGTCAAAGTCTGGAAAGATATATATTGTTTTCCCTTCCATAAAGATTACTCTACTAATGAATATTTCTCTCTAGATTGTGCTTTGGTAATCCCGGACACTTCCTATTTTTATTTAACACCTACAGATTCCTGTACAGTACATTGTATCTAGAATTGAAATCCAAAAGAAAATAAGTATAAACTAACTGTCCAACATTACTTTATTAAATAAATCATGAAAATCTAAATTTTTAAAAAAGAATTAAAATCCATAAACCAGCTTGGAGCATTTTCTTTAGGAAAACAGGGAGTTTTGACACTAATCTGCACCTTCACCCAACATTTATTGTGCCTGTTGTGTGTCAGACATAGCCAGGCACTGGGACTACAGCAGTGAATAAAACATGACCGTTACCTCCAAAAAGAGGCACACAGTCTAGATGGAAAGACAATATTCGAACAGCAATTTGACTACTGAGTAGTGAGCACCAAAAGTGAGGAACATACATGGTGATATGAGAGCATAGTGGAAGAAGCAGTAACTACACTTGGAAAGAAAACTGGAGACCAGGGAAAGCCTCTCTGAAGAAATGATATTTAATTATGTCTTAAAAGACCAGTAGAAATGTATCAGACTGACCATGGTTGGGTGTCAATAAGTGAAAATACTCACTGTTGGGTAAAAGTACAGGGAGAGACCACACGCTGCAGGTGGATATATAGTTTGGTATAGCCGAAATTGGGAAAAATGTAACAAAAACCTTAAATGTAAATGCCCTTTGGACTTATCAGTTCAACTTTTAGGAATGTAATTCAAGAAAAGAAGTATACACAATAACATTTAATAACGTTCATTGTAGACATTTACGAAAATTGGAAACAGAAATACCTGAGCTACTACCATACAATGGAATATATGCAACCACTAAAAGTGGTGTTTGCAGAATAATATTTATATAATGATTATGGAAAGATGTTCATAGTTTGTTAAGTGAAAAAATAAGGTTATAAGACAGTACATACAGTGAGCTCCCACTTTTTGAAATGTGTGTATATGTGTGCAAAGAAAAGACTATAATTCTCTACACCAAAACATGTATAATTTTTATAATTAAAAATAAGCAATAAAAGTTACTCTTAGCAGAAATCTTGGAAAAATACAGCTCTTAGAACATTGAGTAATTAGAAACAACCTAAATGTCTAATTACATGAGATTGGTTTAATAAATTGTATACATCCATATGATGGAATGCAGTGCAGCCATTAAAAATCATGTTGTCAGTAGAGGGGTCATTATTGTCATAGGAAAATGTTCATGATATATTAAAGGGAAAAGGCAGGATACAAAACATGTGGAAAGGACATATACCAAAATGTTACCAGTGGGTTTTTCTGTGTTATAAGATTATGGGGTGCTTTTTTTCCCCTTTATGCTTTTCTGTATTTCCTAAGTTTGCTGTTTGAACATGTTACTTTTTAAAATGAAAGGTCATTGGTTGTTTTTGTTTTTTCAAATGAAGGTACTAGAAGTTGTGACGTTAAATAAGTGTTGAGTGTTAACAGCTCAGAATATATGAGAGTCCACAGTAACATGAGTATGTATCAGGAGCAAAGAGCAAAACAGCAGCATGTGTTTGTAAAGGTCGGAGTGTCCCTTACAATATGCCAACCAGACCTGGGAAGACTCCCCGATCTGTCCCTGGAGCAGTGTTAGGAACAGTAGCCAATCTCAACACTGTGGCCTATTAGGAACCTGCCCCCACTCAGCATCGTTCCTCTTGTCCCTCTTTTTTTGTCCAGGCCTTCCTATGTATCTCCCTCTTCATTATGATCTTTTTTGAAGGTAATGGTAATGTCTGATTCAACTTTTGTGTTCTCACTCTTCCAG
Source organism: Trachypithecus francoisi (assembly GCF_009764315.1). Taxonomy (NCBI): domain Eukaryota; kingdom Metazoa; phylum Chordata; class Mammalia; order Primates; family Cercopithecidae; genus Trachypithecus; species Trachypithecus francoisi. Next base: position 22,934,465 of record NW_022681466.1, on the reverse strand, counting down.
CCTCTAGGATCTGCGTGGTACTTTTCACATAGAAATGCTCAACAAATGCATTGAATCTTAGTATAATGCATACTATTACTAGTAAATGGTTGTTAAATAAATTTGAAAACAACTAAATTTAAAGCTAAAGGTCACAAAGCTTTCTATCATAATGCCTTGGATTTTGTGCCCTGTTTGCCCAGAGCAGCCCATTTAACCAACATTTTCAAGGATCACTTTCTAATGATCTAAGTGAGAAACTTACTTGGTTTTAATTGTTGAGTTTCCGTAATCCACTAAATATAATTTGGACTCTGTGAATAAAATTTCTTGTATATTTTCCCAGTACTAAAAATACATTAGCTATGCTGGAACTCATCTGCCATTTCTCTGTCCAGTGATTGATACAGTCTTCTGAGGTTTTACTGCAATTTGTCCATATTAACTTGGCTTCTTTTTCTCTTGCTTTTTTTTTTTTTTTTTTTACTGTTGTCTGAAAACTTAGCTATTTAACTATTTCCCTCTTCCAAGTTGTAACATGCTCTGCTCATTGTCTACCAACGTTCATCCTACCTTATTTCTTTCTCTTTTTTGTTTTTGTTTTTGAGACAGAGTCTCACTCTGTTGCCCAGGCTGGAGTGCTTTGGTGTGATCTTGGCTCACTGCAACCTCCGTCTCCTGGGTTCAAGCAATTCTCCTGCCTCAGCCTCCCAAGTAGCTGAGATTACAGGTGCATGCCACCACACCTGGCTAATTTTTGTATTTTTAGTAGAGACAGGATTTCACCATGTTGGCCAAGCTGGTCTCGAACTCCTGACCTCAGATTATCTGCCCGCCTCTGCCTCCCAACATGCTGGGATTACAGGCGTGAGCCGCCATGCCCAGCCATTCTACCTTATTTCTTACTTATAGAACTCTTATTTCACAGGGGCTATGTGCCCAGCTGAAAAGTGCAAAGGGCAGGTTTTTCTAATATAAGGACATGAGACACAGTTCTGACATCAAGATGTAAAGTGAAGTCACCAGAAGAACTGTCTCTCCAAAATAAGAAAGTTGAGAAAGCCCTTTGCCCCTCCTGTCTTCACCTTTGCTTTTGTTCTGTCACCTTCTTCCTGCCTGGAATATAGACTTGCTGCCTATAGGCATAGCAGCCACTTGCTCAGAGATATTGTGTCTTACACATGGCAACAATCAATAAGTAGCAAAGCTAGAAGAGCGTAAATATCCAGTCCACTCTTTCTGTTATACCTTGAGTGTAACTGTCAATGAACTTCCCTTTATTGCAGATTCTAGTAATTTTCCCCACCCCCAAATAAACCACATATCAAACGAAATGGGTCTAAATATATGTATGCATACATAAATATGCATAATACAATTCAGCAAACATTTCAGACTCTTCCTGTGCAAGCTCTATGCTAAGAAACAAAGAGGAGAGCAAGACTATCCCTGCCCTCTGGTGGCTTATAAATAGATTTACGTGCATAAGTAATGAAGGTATGCTAATTTTATAATGTAGTAAGAGAACAAAGTAATTTAAGATCCATCTTGAATGGGAAATTCTACAAAAACTTTAAGAAGGTAGTAGGCTTTGAAGTACAGTCAGTAGTTAAAAATAAGGAAAGGTAATGCCAGGCAGATAATGAAAAATGAGCAAAGATATGAAAGGAGACATTCAAAGGGGTTTCTTGGGTAGAGTTCAGTAGTAGGCTGTGGCTAGAGCATAGGCTGCACAGGTAGGAATAGGAGAAGATAAAACTGGAAAAATAATTTGGGTATAGATTCTGAAGATTATGTTCAACCTTTATTTTGAAGGTGATAGGCAGCTGTGAAGTTTTTTTAAAAATCACAGATTGACTTAGTCAGGTTTATATTTTGGGAGGAAAGGGTGATTAAAGAGAAGATTAGGAGATGCTTGCCATGGTGTTGGTGAGCAGTGGTGAGGACCTTTCAATGTCAGTGGACCTTTCCATGGAGAGAGGGAGACTGGAGAGAGCATTTTACCTTTAAAAAAAATGAAACAGGCTGGGCTTAGTGGCTCACGCCTGTAATCCCAGCACTTTGGAAGGCCGAGGTGGGCGGATCACAAGGTCAGGAGATCGAGATCATCCTGGCTAACACGGTGAAACCGCATCTCTACTAAAAATACAAAAAATTAGCCTGGTGTGGGGCGTGCACCTGTAGTCCCAGCTACTCGGGAGGCTGAGGCAGGAGAGTGGCGTGAACCTGGGAGGCAGAGCTTACAGTGCGCCGAGATCGAGCCACCGCACTCCAGCTGGGGTGACAGAGCGAGACTCTGTCTCAAAATAATAATAATAATAGCAATAATAATAATGAAACAGAAGGATGAGCTGGATATAAAAGATCATTGTGGAATATTGTTCCTGAAAATCTTTTAAAATAGAGTGGCTGACTATCTCTCTATCTTGAACAAGTTACATATTTATATCTAGAGAGGTAGGGAATTGGCCCAAATGATTTCTTGAGGGGTCATTCTTTGCTTTTGGGTAATTAGAAAACATATACAAATGGGTAGTTCCTTCTATACTCCAGTGGAATTCTTGGTTAGCTAAGTGTTGCTTGTTTCTCTCCATTCTGTTGGAGACTGCTAGCCATGTTACTGATTAGTATCACATCCTCTAAAAATTGTTGGAGAAATTCTGGGACCTCACATACTAAGGTGCTCATTATCTGGATGCCTGTCATTGGCTTGGCTGGCCTAGGCCTGGAAGCATAGATTTCCACCAGAAACAGAAAGCATTTGACATATAATGTGTTCAATAATCACTGCCTTCTGCTGCTCCTTGCCCAGCATAACAGTTGAATGACAGTTTTGAAGTATCTAGGAATTTTATTCATTATTGTTCTTTTAATTACCACTATTACTGATAGTAAGAAATACTTTTTCTTTAAAAAAAACAAAAATTGGTAGAGGTAGAGATGGGATCTCACTGTGCTGCCCAGGCTGGTCTCAAACTCCTAGGCTCAAGCAATCCTTCTGCGTCGGCCTCCCAAAGCAGTGGAATTACAGGCATGAGCCACCACACCCAGCCAAGAAATCCTTTCTCTTTTGATAAAAACTTTTATAATTTTTTCTCTCTGATTGTGTTTTCTTTGCCTTAGTAAGATATTTAAGAGAAACTTACTTTCTTTTTTATACTGCAGTAACCATTAGTATTTTTAGGAGTTATAAAGTTCAGGCCAAATAATTTACTTTTATTTAACATTTATAAGTGTGCTGGGCACTGTGAGTCTGCTATGTTCTAGGTTTTAATAGCAACTTATTTCCGGGAGAGTAAAGAAAAAATTATTTTCAAAAGACATCCTTGTCTAGAAATATCAGTTTAATCTTAAGATAATATTACTGATTTATTATACCTCCCAGAATAGACTTAGGGGCCTTTTAAGGTTTACAGAGAACCAGTAAGATCATTTAATTAATACTTAAGGCTGAGTTTTTCCTGATGACATGTTCTTGAATTGTTACTCTGTTGTTTGTGGTTCATGAGAGACTATTTCTTGGTAATAACAGATATTATCAATAGGAAATTCATTCTTTTTTCCTTTTGGCTTCATTTTTATTCCTGGGTTATCTTGTATGCCTTTGGATCTCTTGCCTCATGAAATATCCTGGTAATTTTGTTTTCAGGGTTTTTTTTTTTTTTAACCTTTGGATTACTAAAAGACTATGAGATTATTTGTCCGTTTAATAGAGGGTTACCATAATGGTTATCATATAAGGGATATTTTAGATACTTGTTCATAAGCTTTCTGATCAAGCCTTCAAAATGTTTATTAAAAAAGAGGAGTCACTGCAAAAACAATTTTCAGAATTTTATTCATTTATTTATTTGTTTGTTTGTTTGTTTGTTGAGACACGGTCTCACTCTGTCACCCAGGCTGGAATGCAGTGGTGTGATCGCTGCTCACTGCAGCCTCAACCTCCCAGGCTCAGGTGATCCTCCCATCTCAGCCTCCTGAGTAGCAGGGACTACAGGCTCATGCCACTATACCCAGCTAATTTTTGTATTTTTTGAAGAAGTGGGGTTTCACCATGTTGCCCAGACTGATCTCAAACTCCTGGGCTCCAGTGATCTGCCGACCTTGGAATTTTAAAATTACTGGTCCAGTCAAGCTATGGAGCAACATCATTGACTACTATGATCTACTGCTGTTTCTTATGTCCAGAATACTCTGATGGAGAAAATAATTGGCATCTCCAAGTTTGTCATTATTTTCCCAGTTGAAAAAAGGCTTCTCCAATTCTTTCTTCTTTAAACTAGAGACAGGGTCTCTCTATGTTGCCCAGGCTGGTCCCAATCCCTATTCTTTTACATTAATTTAAATGTCATACTAGAGGCTCTAATTAAATTGTCTGCTCCAGGACTATAGGAAGGGTGTGGCAGGCGAAGATTTCCCCAAAAAGGATTCCTCTGGAGATGAGGAGACCTTGGGATTTATGGCTAAAGTGCTTCTGCAATGTACCTTTGAATCTGTAGAGGACTAGAAACAACTGAGATCGAGCTCCAGTTTCACACTCCTGATCAATTCCTTTTGCCATTCCAGTCTATTTCTTCTGTTTAGTTCACTCTCTCAGAGAGCTATCTACATAAAGCCCAAAGCCTCATGTATTCAAAAGTTATTCTTACTGCTATGTGTACTTCTTTAAAGATTCATTTCTCCTTTTTGTTTCCACTTCAAGATGGTTATTTACATTAAGTTGGGAATTCTTGAGCCTTTGAATAAATTGAAGCTAATAATAGAAACCTTAATTTTTAAGAAAGCAATTTTTTTTTCCCCAAAGGAAGGTCTTGCTCTGTCTTGCCCAGGCTGGACAGTGGGGCAATCATGACTCACTGCAGCCTCAACCTCCCATGCTCCAAGCAATCCTCCCACCTCAGCCTCCAGACTAGCTGGGACTATAGGCACATGCCATGCCTGGCTAATTTTTTAATTTTTTTTGTGCAGATGGAGTCTCACTATGTTGCCCAGGCTGGTCTTGAACTCCTGGCCTCAAGCGATCCTCCTGCTGTAGCCTCCCAAAGTGCTGGAATTACAGATGTGAACCACCATGGCCAGCCACAGAAAGCAAAGATTTTTAAAAGGACAGTTACGAATACAAATACAACCATTTGTATTATACGTACATTATTCCACACACGTGAGAGCCTAATTGTGACAGTGATGACAGCAAATTGTGTAAGTAGCTTAGTGTGTCAGAAAAGCCAAGTGAATGAAAATATCAGTCTTGATGTAATTATAAGTAAAACCTCGTAAGTGGGCCACCCAGCATGAAATCAAAGTGAGCCAGCCTCCTGCTTTGGGTATAAGATAATTGCCATCTGAGGTCAAAAAGAAATGATGTTCTTGATATAGTATTGCACCATTAGATGTATTATTGAATTTGGATTGGTGAGAGTAGAGCGCTTCTCTGAAACATCTGTTTGCTGTCAGGGCAGCATGGCAAAAGGGATGGACCAGTGTTCTATTTCAATATGGCAATTTCTACAGAAGAATGTAGAAATATGAATGCCTTCCTACGGGCTTATGAATTATGACACTTTATATGAATTCAAAAAATCATTGGTATTGTTCCTGTGTCATAATGAAAGTTGATTTGCACTTTTCTGGTGCCATTAAGTCATTTTACAGTATTATGCTTTCTAAATCTTTTCATTGTATTGATACTTCTATTTTGCATTATTTTTCTCTCAGACCTGTTGATTGCATTTTTTTCTTAATTTAACTCCATTTTATTTTATTCTTGAAGTACTTTAGTTCTTGCCTCTACCCTTTTATTGCTTCTCTGTTTTTGCTGACTTATATGATGCCTTCTAACTTAATGTCTCATGAGAGTTTAATATTTGTTCTAGTTTCAGCCATTGATAAGCATGAAACACATATGCATCCTGAAAAACTCAACTAGATTCTTATTTGAATTATTTCAGACCTTGAAGTGACCTGAAGTTATTTCAGTTCCTTTTGTTTACAGATAAAGATACTAAGATGTAGAAATGTTAAGCAACTTGCCTATTATCATTTATTTTCAAGCTTTATTTAACTTTTGGCACATGAAAATTATTCATATCCAAGTATATTTATTTCAAAAGGAAATTTTTATGAACATTTTATGTGACCAGCTTACTAGTCTAAGTGTAGAATATACTTTGCTGGTCCAAACCTTTGAGCGCTTTCATTTCTTCATCTTTAAAATTGTTCCCATTGTACAATTTGATTTATTAATTTAATTCAATTTTCAAAATGTTTAATGCCATGTTTGTGATAGTTCTACTTCTGTTTGGGAATTGACCCCTAAAAAAGAAATGAAGATCACCTGATCATCATTTAAGTTTAGTCTTTATTTTGTGTTCATCATTTTTATAACAACACTGAGATAATTTTTTTCCTCAATTATCATACAAGGGATTGGTGATTTTTCATAGGTTTGTTTCCAGTGGGAGTCCCTTCTCTTCATTCAGCCTTGTCAACAGATGAATGCCCATGAACATCCGTCTGAGCATAGAGTCAAGGATCATCATTAAGTATGGCTCAGAGAGGCTGGCACCTTTCACTTCTGCATGAGCAGCTGGGCCTCAGATTGTCATGGCCAGGATATGACTGTCAGCCCTGCCCACAATCCAAGGGCTGGATACCTGCCATATGTTGGATGTGATAAGGGAGAAAATGAAGGATCAGATTGGGACTTTTTTCACAAAGGCTACTGGGGGATAAGATCTGTAAGAAATAAGAATGGTATAAAAGAAACAGTGATAGATACCATAAGGAAGATGTGGTTTCAGTGTTATGCAAGTTGGGGAAAGAGGAAGCTGATTTTTAGCTGTCTGATCAATAGCTCATATTAGTGTGGTAGCCTCTGTCATGTGAACATTCTTTTGAGGTTCATATGCAAATGAATATTAGGTGGAATGTCTGCCAATTGCTTTGACTATTCTTCTTCCATTCATTTATCATTGAGAACCTACTATGTGCACAACTTTAGTACTGGGGACACAGAGATGAAGCTGACAAAACCCTTAGCCCCATAGAGGTCATATTTTACTGGGGCCGATATGTTATATAATATCAAGTCATGGTAAATGGTCTGAAACTAAACACAACAAAAAAGAAAGAAAGGCAGAGAGAGAATGACTAAAAAGGGTGACAGTAGATTTCTTTGAGAACAGGGTGATCAGAGGAGGCCTCTGTACAGAGATCTGAATGAAGTGAGAGATCAAGCCGTGGGTTGATCTAAGGGTGGATGGAGCATTCCAGGCACAGGGAATAGCAGATGCAAAGGTTTTGAGGTAGAACCCATCTTGGAGTGTTCAGGGAATAATCAAGAAACCTGTATGTCTAGAGCCACACCTGTATGGCTAGAGTGAGATAGTGTTAGGAAATGAGGTTGAAGAAACAGAAAGGACTAAGTCACAGAAGGCCTTTTAAGCTATAGTAAGATATTTGGATTTTATTTTGTATATCATGGGAAGCAACTAGTGAGTTTTAAGCAAGAGACTGTCATGATTTAACTTACATTTCTAAAAGAATTCTCCATTCTTTATAGAATTGATTTTAAGGGGGATAGGAGTGGAAGAGGGGAGAGACTAGGGTGAGGTATACTGGATGATCCACAGGAGATGGGAAGAAAATACTAGCATATATGTATATACAGGTTGAGTATCCCTTATCCCAAATGCTTGGGACCAGATGGGTTTTGGATTTCAGATTTTGGAATATTTGCATATACCTAAAGAAATATCTTGGGGATGGGATCCAAGTCTAAACGTGAAATCCACTTATGTTTCATATATGTTTTATATGCATAGTTTGAAGGTAACTTTATACAAGATTTTAAATAATTTTGTACATAAAACAAAGTTTGTGTTAAGTACTTATGTGTAGAAGTTTCCACTTGTGGTACCATATCAGTGCTCAAAAAGTTTCAGGTTTTGGAGCATTTTGAATCTTGGACTTTTCTATTAGGGATGCTCAACCTGAATATGAGAAAGAAATTAAGCTTTTGTAATATTAATGAATTATTAGTATCATATATAAGATCTGTAAATATACACAGTAAATGGATAGTTGTGTCTAATAAAACTTTACAGTTGGGGAAATCAATTTTAAAAAGTTTAAAAAACACTGTTCTACATGAGAGATGATGCTGGCTGATCATTGGCTTCCAGCATCTTTTCTTTGGAAATTGTCATAATTATTTTTTGTGCTTTTATTCTTTTTCTTATCACTACATAGCAGTGGTTCTTCATTGCCATAAAAACGAGCATGCACAGGGAAGCACACATGCACATTTGCATATAATTTCAGAGTGTTCACAGATACCACATTAAGAATCTTGACTGTAGAGGATCATTTTAGAGCATGCTTAACCCCAGGGATATAACATTTATCCTTTTTTCTGAATATTCCAGCATTTCTATCCCTGTTTTTGTCAATCCTAAAATTATTATGTGAGTACAAATTTTTTATTTACTTCTCAAACCTGGAATTCTGACTTGCAAGTGAGGGCAGTTTGTTTTAGTTATATTTTGCATCCATCCATTTGTCATTAAACTATATTGAGGCTTAGAACAATGGTGCCAAATCTAGTATTTCTCTCACAGAATAGGCATCCTATTTCTCTCTGTTTTCTGGAATGTTGCCTGGGATGTCAATATTAATATATATTGACAAAGGTCCTTATGATAGCCAAACAGGAATTAGAAGCAATGTTTTTATAGTCCATGATGTGATTTTTAACATGGATCCCAGCCATCTGGCTATGTACTGCTTTCATCAAAGAAACTGACATTCCTCTGTACTTTTGTGGTTACACCTCAGGCTCTTGGGTAGAAGTGAGAGTTAAGATCAGGCATTTTTCAAGTATTCCTTGGAGTTTTTTTTTATATATATAATTTTTGTACTTTTCTAAGTGAAGGAACATAGCAGATTTTACCTGCCTTTTAGAAACTACCTAATGGCCCAACATTGTAGGAACCTTCCAGCCTATTTTGTTATATCTGTCCAACCCTAGTTACAATTGACACCATAAAATGTTAATCTTTTAGAGATTTCCCTCAGTGTACACTGTGATAATTTCCTACTTAAAGAGTTTGGCCACCTTTTTGCTGAGGCCTTTGGTGTCAAAGTATAGTTAAAATTAATTGCTGATAATAAATTTCAGGATGCAGGTCCACTGTGATGGTCAGATGAAGGATTACTTTTTTCTTTCAATGCTGTTGAATTTTTGTAAGTGAGGACACAAGAAGCTCCACCAAAATAAACAGATTATTTGACTTTATAGGTGTTTTCTTTCCAACTCTTTTGTCCCTTCTACCTATAAAGCCTGTTAATGTTTGGAGGCAGTAGTGATATGATACAAAAATGATATAGAGGAAAATCGACTGTCATTTTGTTTTTGAGAGAACATGATGCCCCTGTATGTAAACTATGACATAAAGAAGTGAGAACAATTTCTTCTTTGTTTACTCTTTGCTGTTTAACTTTTTGCAATTCATCTTTCTTTTTCAACAGTCTAAGACAAGATAATGAAAACTCTCTCTGATTTCAGTTTATTCCTTTTAAAAATTAACTTGAGTTAGAGATGAATACTCAAATTCATTTTTTAAAGCCAACTCATATAGCTTACATCAACCTTAGTTTTGCTTTTAAATCACATATTTTATTTTTTTAAATGTATCCCATTATTTAAACTTTCTTACTAAAGTCTTTGCTTGGGATTTGTTGTACTAAACTAAGCAGACATCCCCCACCTCCCCACCATCACACACATAGTCCCTTTAAAAAATACAGAGCCCTATAGTTTAAATTGATTATACTAACTCTATTGATATTGCCTGTGTCTGCTTTATAACCTGAAGTTTGTAAATTATTAGAAGAGAGTCTGAATCATAATAGATTGATGCTAAGAAGTCAGATAATTTCAGAACCTTGTGGGAACTTTCTAGTTTCCACTCTTTTATCTCCTCAGAAGACTTTTTCATGAAAGACAGGGATTAGTGACGACTTTCTAATGCAGAGTTGGTCTTTAGTTTTTTTGTTTAAAAATGACACTTTGAACATGTAGTGCATAATGCATTTGAAGGTCTGTTGCCAAGCAGCTTGAAACCTAGGGGGCATTGTTGAATTTGAAGGAATAGTGGGTTCAGGGAAGGGACCAAAAGAAAACTTGAGAAAAATAGAGTAAGACTGAAAGTGTTCTATGATAATTAGAATAAAAATTGGATATCAGAACTTCACGGGTCAGCTTCTGTTCACACATTTAGCCTTCACCTTGCAAAGAAAGGGATGTATCAGGTAATTAGGTCAAATCAATGATTATATATCTTTAACTCAAGTGGAAGGGACTGTAATTGTGATGAAATTTGTCTGAAGGGGAACGCATGGGGAATCTTGTCAAAGGTCATCAGTTCAAAGGGGAAATTAAGTTCAAGGTTCGGTTCCTGTTCACACCAACCGCTCCCCCCACCCCCTGCCACCAATAGTGCATAACAAGAAACCAAGCAACCCATATTTCTATATACAAGTTATTTTATCACTTTGGAACAAGAAGAATTTTTCTCATCCATATCCCTTTAGGAATATAGAATTAAAGTAGTTATACCTCCTTAATGGAGCATTTTCTCCTGATGTAGACAGAAAGAAAACCTCTAGTATTATATTCCTGGCTTGTTGGTTTCTTCTGCTTTGTTGCTAATCACACAGAAGACACCCAGCTGCATGGAATGCAAATAAACAGCCCACCTCCAAGATATCACATGGCCGAGTATCTCCTAATGCAAATTCCTGACTTGTTTACAGAATAACAATAAAACGTTATAAGTTTAAGATTGGAGGCAATGAAGAGACAGCTAAGAAAGTTGTTTGGGGGTCTCTCTCTCTCTCTCACTCTCTTTTCCTGAATTCAGTTTCCGCTTAAACTTGACAAAGTGGAACAAAAATTCACCCTTGTCTTGGTCATTCTTCTGAAACAAAGGGTCTATTCTCTCTTTTAATGCATGTAGAACTTCCATTAAGGTTGACCGTAAGCTCCTGCATGGGATGAAAAAAGAAATAGCCTTCAAATCTTTTCTTTACCCTGGTATTATTTTTAAAGGACAAACAATAAGAACATAGTTTCACATAGTGTTATAGAAACCCTTGCTGAGGAGACACAGCCTTTAAGGCCCAATGGCCTTTAAACATTCTGGATTCTATGTCATCCTAATACATTATTTCCTATAAGATCATCCTAGTAAGCATCTTAAGAGAAGTATCTGCAAGAAAACAAATTACTTAACTACTTAAAACAAATCAAGAAAATTCTTGCAGATATTAAAATTTTTTTTCACCCAATCAGATATTACCTTTGCACTTCCTATAGTGACACTATTACTGACTGGAAAACAGGAAGCATAACTGGTAAAAGGAAAACTGGCAATCTGTTTTCTCTACAGTAGAGTTTGTGTGTTTGGACATGTAACCACATATGCACTGGAGCCTAAACTGGGCTAATGGCTAAAATCGTATTTTAATGTTAAATGTGATTCATGTAACAGAATACAGAAGTATTTCAAATATAAGCACAGGTAGCCAAACCCCAGATGCTTGTGTCTTCCTTAGAAAGATTTTTGTAGAAATAGACTCTTGCCATAAAATAGGACAAGAAAGCATTTGATGAAAGTCTACCCATATTTTTGTTCGTGATTTTCCTTGTATTTATCATGGCTGGTGCTTGGATAGGCTTATTATCCTGGGGTTTCTTCTTGAACAGCTCTGTCTTTTTGTGTCAGAATGTATGTGATTTCTGTCTGTAAACTCTAAAGTACTTGCCAAATTTTAACAGAAAAACAATCTCTGACACAGATCGTGATTGATAAACTATTTCGGAATAACCAGGCCCGTGAGTGAAGATCCTAGGAGGCAGGTGCCTCGCTTAACTGAATGGGTTTGGGAGGGAGGAATTAAAGGGCAGGGGCAGTTCACACTTTGGTTAAACTCTAGCAACTAAAATTTCTACCCTGGTAAAATTTAGAAGTTCAAGGAATAGCACTGCCATGATATTAATGACCTTTGGGGGCATATAGAGTTCAGAGTTCGTTTTCTATTTACATCATCCCTTGCTGCTCCACCTCTTACCCTTACCCTTCCCTCCTCCCCTCCAAAAAAGCACTTATTTAGGGCATTGTGACATTCAGCCTGGCTAATTTTTATACAAAAAAATAGAGCCAGTGGGAAATATAGCAGTTACGTATTGGTAACGGATAAAACTAGGGATGCCCAATGTGGGGAGAGGGTATCTCCTGAGCAGTTCAAAGTTCATTCTTTGTTCACATATAATGAAAAGTCTTCAGTTATCAGGTATTTAAACCCAAATCAGCAGTTCCATATCCGTAACCTGAGCTGAGTGTTCCTCCATCTAATGGCCATGCTGCTGTCGTTTGCAGTGAGTTGGGTGACACTCGATTTGTACTCCGAGACGGGAACAGATGGGCTTTCATTGTGAGACTCCGCCTGTATGCAAATGTGAACGGAGTTTCACCCGATCCCAGGGTCTGACCTGACCGTGCACATGCATTTACTCAACGTGGCTCAGCCTGGGGGGGCGGCGAAGGGGGAATAAAAAATGGCAATCGGATAGTACCAGCGGCAGGTCAAGTTTACCATCCGTCTTTCAGCAGGACTGAGATGGCAACACAGTTATTTAGTTTCAGTGTTGATGTGCATTGCAATAAACTCCATCATTTCACCTGTTTATGAACCCAGCCTCGTATGAGATCTCTGTGAAATCAAACAAAGCTGGCAATCAACTCTCTTGTTTCCAGCAGAATAGGGGATTATGGACTTTGTTTTTTAAGCATCTTTAATTGTTCCCCTGCCTTACATACATAAATCAATATTTTTTCTCTAGCCCTTTTATTTCTCACATTGAAATTATTATTTTCTGATTTGGAGGAAACAAAATACATTTTCCCCAAAAGCTTTTTGTTTCAAATTAAGAAGTATGATCATTAATGTCAGAATAAACAACCAGCATTTTAGATGTCGATTAACTGTTTTGCATGTACATAGCAATGTACAGTCTCTAATAAATCTTACAATTAAATGTGCAGCCCTTCATTAGAGGGAAAATATGAACAGCTGGAATCATACACATTCTATTGACAGAGAAAAATTTCATTTCATTTGTAATTTTTCACATTGGGAAAGAATGAGAGATGAATTGGAACCACAATTGTTTCTGTAACTGGGGAGTTTTTCTTCCCATGTACAGAAGGACAACAAACCAGTGTCTCTGACTTCAGGGTCCAACAGCAGTGATTTGCCTCAATTTTCTTCTCTCATGAAAGTAAATTTCTCTTGGGAAACATAAGCCTTTGGCTAGAAAACCCTTAGGACAGACACCCCAAACTGTAACAAATAACGAATTGATGCATTTCTTCAGTACATCTGTTCGTTAAGGGATTCTGTTAACTGATATCTGGAACTGGCATAAAAGAAAGAGTTGCTAAGAATATAGTGAAAGTTGGTGCATGCAGCAGAAACTGCTTCTGATAAAAAATATTGCTTTTAGTAACACATACATATTGATCAGAATGGAAAGAGGGTCTTTCAAAGTAGTATTTGTGCAAGTGCAGGCAAAACCAAGACAGGCTTCCCTCAAAAAAGGTGCCAAATTGTCTCTGCCCAAAGATTCCTTTCCACCTCCCCTTATTCCAGACCTCATTAAAGGTGCAAGGCCAACATAACAAGACAGCATTTTCAAGCAGTTCTAGAGAGTTAGGCTTGAAATTATTCCAAATAGAAATAAATGGTCAGGACTAGGACTAACATTTGTCTACTAGGCACCTAATAGTAGCTGACAGACATAATAAAAAATAAAGAGTTGCATGACAGTATAGCAGGTATTTAAAAATGTCATACTCTTCTCCTTGGCTATTGAAAATGGATTTGATTATCTTTCTTGGTCTCTGAAAATGTATTTCCAAATAGATGGGAGGTTTCAAGAGAGTATATATGTGGACATATATTTATATATACATACCAACACATATGTATATATTTATATCTATGCATAGAGACCCTTTATACAAACAAGGTTTTATGTGAATGCAGGATTTTGTGTCTACATAAGCCTTTGCTCATGGTTGGATTATTATAGGCCATCTTAAGTTAAGGATATTATTTATATCGTTAGAAAATTTACTTGAGAATTGTCAAGGCTGTGCTTACCGGGGAATTCAAAACATTTATTTATGTTAGAAGCAGGGGACTCATATGTTCTAAGTTTAACAAGAGGCTTAACAAAGTTATATTCTGGCATGAGTAAACTCCTGAAGACTTTTTTAAAATATAGTGAAAAAGTAACATGAAAATATTTACAATATGAATATCATAACCAAATTATTAGAACCACTACTTATGGTTGTTTTTTGCTTTAGTAAAATGATGCATTTTTTAAAAGTGTTGTCTAAAACCCTCTTGAGATTTGGAAATTAGCAGTTTCTTTTTTTAGTGTCATATTGAAAGTAATACCATGAATTGGGATGAAAATGCTTATTTTTTAAAGTTCTTGAGGAAGAAAAAGCCCATACACCACCAGTTATCCCAATCAGAGCTCTCAGGTATTGGAAAAAAATGATACTTTTCATGTCTTTATGAAATCTATGAAAGTTTATTTTTCTCAAGTGATTGTTTCACGAAGTACTTGTCAACAAGGAGGAACTGAGCTCAAATAAACAACAATAAGAATAATAATAGCAAACACTTATATGGCTTTTATTATGTACCAAGGCCTCTTATAGGTGCTTTACATACATTAACTCATTTAATCCTAGCAAAAATCCCATGAGGCATAGTTCCTATTTTTATCTCCATTTTACAGATAAGGAAAATGAAACTTGCCCAAAGGTTAGATAGCTTCTCCCCAGAACAGAATATGGAAACTGTGAGAAATTAGGACTCAGACTTTTAGAAAGACCTTCCATGTAATTGGATGAATGATTTGTCTCTCTATGCCTATTTCAGCTGTAGAAAATTATGATGTCTTCTATAAAAATCACATTTATGAAACATGCAACATGTTTGCTAAGCAACAAAAAGGAAATATGTAGTATTTCCAGTTCTTTTAAAGCCTTGCAGTAATGGAGATCACTGTTCTTCACTGATGGCATGATGTGGGACTTCTAAGAAAGTTTTGCAGTCTTCTCATCAAAACTCTCTCGTCAGTAAAATATCAAATCCAAAAGTAGGTCTAGTTTAAGTGATAATAAGTTGTATACTTTTCTTAAAATTTGACCTGGTCTAGTCTATGATTGTGTTCCTTGGCAACAAAATTAGGCTACTCTGGAGATTTATTATTTTTCTTATTTTGCTCTAAGGTTAGCTCAGTTGTACTTTTGGAAGGATGGGTGAAGAGAAATTAGGCAAATACAAAGGTCTTTTTCTTTCTCCTATTTTTAAAGACCAATTTCGCCTTGTATCTTAGTGTACCAGGGTCTGGGTTGTGAGCCATTGACTTCACAATGAAAATGATGGCATTTATAGATCATAATTAGCTCTGAATTCTAGTCTGCCAGGAGAACTCAGCAAAGGGGTACATCCATTGGCTTGAGAGAAGGGTTTGGGGGAGCCACCTTGTGGCTGGAAGACGACCCAGCAGCCTCCAGGACTTGCTATGTTCAAAGGAAAAAGGAATGGAGATGAGGCTAGAAACCAGAGATAAATCAGAAATATCAATCACTAAATATTTGTGGAAAGTGGTAAGGGATATAAATAGAATCTATAACTACAATAACACCGAAGCTGTAGTTGTAAATATACATTATCCTCTTTAATATGACATAGAGTAGATTGAGAACTGAGAAATTATTAAGACCCCCATACAAAAAAATAGGAAGAAAGAATGAAAACATTTAAGTTAAAATTATGTTCATTTTGTAATTCAATAAAGAAATCCCAGAGACATATTTTTAAATTTAATGTTGTTTTCTAAAGCACAGAAAAAGCCCCACAGACATCTGTTTGCATACATTGTGTGTCAGGCAACATCAGATCTGAATGGAATTTATCTAAATTTTATATGCATGGCTTGATGTAAATTGAAATAAATTGTACAGCATACTCTGCGTGGACATATTGGTTTTTCCATCGCTGCTTGAACTTTTAACCCCAGGGCCTGAGCCGGTCACACGTTGACCTGTCTGAACTCTGCTGGTAGATCCAAGTGTGGAAGGCTGACTTTGCATCCATGGCAACCATAAAGTAGGGTCCATGACTCTTCTCTCCCTTTCTCTCTCTTTTCTCCACACTCCAAACAAAACAAAACAAAACAAAACAAATTAGTATATTCTCGCACAGTCAGTCAGTGTAATCTTGGAATAGTTTTGCCAAAATGCATTTTGCCCCTAACCTAAGCTCTAAGCAAAGCTTTTTCAGCTTGCTTGTCAGATGTTAATGAAACTTGGAAATGAAAGCCTTTATGAAAGTTAATGGAAAAGACCCCTTCCTGGGACACATTCAGTTTGCTTGTCTACTATTATTATAAAATATACTTCACATACTCGTATATTAAGTAATGTTGCTATAGGTATGTTAGACATGCAGATGAAAATTATACTTGTCTGGGAATTCAACATAATCCTTTGTGGGTGGATTAAAAAAATACCTACATAAGGTTTTACCACTACCTACAAAATCCACATCAGATCTAATGTTCTCCAGTGTCATGGAATGATGTATCTGAAAGGAATAATAAGCATTAGGGACCTAGAGTTGATTTCTCTATTATAGGTTGTAGTCTCCATTTTAATTAAGGTACTTTTATACTTTTGGTTTAATTTAGATGATCTTTAAATTCGTGTAACAAAAATTATCACTTTCACAAACTTGATGATAGTCTAAAGGTGTTATTGATTCATTCTTAAATTGAAATTCTGTTCATAGGATGTATTTGTGGTTCTTCATTTATTAATGCAAGAAGCATTTGTTGGCCAGGCGCGGTGGCTCAAGCCTGTAATCACAGCACTTTGGGAGGCCGAGACGGGCGGATCACGAGGTCAGGAGATCGAGACCATCCTGGCTAACACTGTGAAACCCCGTCTCTACTAAAAAATAAAAAAAACTAGCCGGGCGAGGTGGCGGGCGCCTGTAGTCCCAGCTACTCGGGAGGCTGAGGCAGGAGAATGGCATAAACCCAGGAGGCAGAGCTTGCAGTGAGCTGAGATCCGGCCACTGCACTCCAGCCCGGGTGACAGAGCGAGACTCTGTCTCAAAAAAAAAAAAAAAAAAAAAAAAGCATTTGTTGAATACTTACTATGATCAATAACTTCTACCAAGTACTATGGGTGATTTTTTTTTAAAGGTGTATACCTGCTTATAAGGAATTATAGTTTTGTTGTGAGATAGGTTATATTACTCAGAAAGAGAAAAACTAGAGAACAATTAGACAGCAGTGACAAATGCATAATTATTTAAAATTGTGTACCAACTGACAAGGAAATGTGGCGTAATGGAGTGACCAACTGGGAGTGGATTTAATGAAGTAAGACCTCTTATGAACAAAGCCTTGAAAAAGGTGGTTGTCCCGGACCACTACGTAGACATTCTAGGTGTGGGAGGTTTCATAGAATAAGCAAAATCTGGGGTTATGTTGGTAATATAGAAGTGTTAATAAAGAAAAAAAAATGACCAGAGAAAATGGGATATGTTACACTGGGAATAACAAGTATCTTTGAATGCTTATGGACTAATCTGCCATCTTTTCAGATCCTGGGGTCTCTATACATACTTCAGTTATTTGTTTCTGAAAGTTTCGCAACAACAAAAATTTTTAACACATTTGTCAGGTTTGAGCTATAGAGGCCTCTATTATCCTTTTTTAGAAAGAATGAAGAAAATTTTAAATTCTAGAAGCTTTATATATAAACCTGAAAATCTCAAATGTTCCACAACTTGTCTTTGGGCAACTACAGGTAACAGGATTGATAGGAGAAGAGTCTGATGAAACTAAAGTTTTCATTTAGAGTGCCCATAAGGTAGTTTAAAAACAGCAACAAAAACACCACAAGAATATTTTTTTTGGTCAGGCCATATTGAAAATAAAAAAGGCAATATAATGTAAGCAAGAATCAGGAAATTCTCCCAGTCTGCCCTTAGCAAATTCTATGAACTTGTGAAGTTACTTTATCTCTGTGGGTCAGAGGTTCCTCATTTATAATAATAAAAATATCTCACATATACTGAATCCTTACTTTATAGCAGGCACTAGTGTTCTAAACACTTTAATTTAATTCTCACAACAACCCTATCAGATTATTGTTCCCAGTTTACAGAACTGGGAACTCAGGGACAGGAAACTGAGGCACTCCCATCTTTTCTGGGATCACATCAAGCTAATCTAGCTTTAGACTTTATGTCCTTCAGCCACTATACCAGAGGTCAGTAAACATTTTCTATAAAAGGCCAGATAGTAAGTATTTTAGGCTTTGTGATCCATACAGTCTCAAGAGCAGCAAATATGCAAATATAGTGTGCAAGTGGCCTTAGACAATATGTAGATGGATGATTGTGGCTGTGTTCCATTATTATAGGCCAGGTGCAGTGGCTCACACCTGTCATTCCAGCACTTTGGG
This sequence comes from Trachypithecus francoisi, assembly GCF_009764315.1. NCBI lineage: Eukaryota > Metazoa > Chordata > Mammalia > Primates > Cercopithecidae > Trachypithecus > Trachypithecus francoisi. The sequence goes on along the minus strand of NW_022681466.1, from coordinate 22,915,860 downwards.
AGGCCAAGGTGGGAGGATCACTTGAGTACAGGGGATTGAGGCTGCATTGAGCCATGATTGTACCACTGCACTCCAGCAGCCTGGTCAACAAAGTGAGACCCTGTCTCTTTAAAAATAAATAAATAACAACAACAAAAAAAACTTGACACTGAAACTTGAATTCCATATAATTTTCACATGTACAAAATATTATTTTTCTCTAACCATTTAGAAATATAAAAACCATTTTAAGCTTCTAAGACCTACAAAAAATGATGTGGGTCAGATTTTGCCCAAGTCATAGTTTGACAACCCCTGCACTATACTATGTTGCCTCTCAATATACAGAATAAGGAGTTGAACCTGATGGTCTCTAGTTCATTACTACTATTAAAGAAACAAAAATTTCCCAGTCAGAATGGATGTTATTAAAAAGACAAAAGATAACAGATATTGGTGAGAATGCAGAGTAAAGGGAACTGTTTTTGTTAAAGAAATTTTTTAATTCAATGACTTTCTAGCTCTAATGGTAGGGTTACTACTTTGAATTCAATACTATGTAACTAAAGAATTGAAACCTGTCTTGGAAAATAAGACTTCCCATAACTTGTCTTTGGAAAACAAAGACTACATCTAAAATGTCTCAGAAAGATGAAGAATTACTTCTGTTTAGTTGATATTTTGAGAAAGATGTTTCATTATATCCTTTAAAAAGCCACTTTATGTTAATGGCTGTTCCTATCAGGTTGTGTTCCTCATGTTTAGTCTGAGTCGTGATGCAGCAGAAGCTCATTAGCTCTAATTTCTAGAAGTGGAGATGAGCTTGCCTCTGTCTTCTACACAATTCTACAGTAACTTCTATAACTTCTACATCACCTCCTGCAGCTGAAGATAAGAATTTCCCATCGTTCTCCCACACTTTTATTCTTTGCTTATCTGCATTGCTTTCTGTTCTTCCAGCTATTATTATAACTTTCAAAGGAATCTACTCCAAAATGTGTTTATCCTCTTGTATGATAGAACCAGGAATTAGACAGGTTAGAGACTTCCTTTCCTTATCTGTATTTAAAAGTTGGATTTTCCAAAAATGCATACACAAAAATGTCTATAAGTATCATTATTACATAAAATAAGTGTTTTTATAGGGGTCCATATGCTTAATTTATAGTTACTTTAGTTGTATAATACTTTGGTATTACATTAGATGTAGCAAATCATCTCTTCTTTTAAAATCAAGTAATATAGCTGATTGTGAATTTAAGACTCTTCATTTTTTCTTTTAACTTTAAAACTCACAACCATTCCCAAGTTTACTTCTGTTTCCTTAGTGTCTATTGAGGTGATGTGATAAAAACAAAATATAAAATCTCATGCATATTATGATGTTTCTGTGTATAATCCCCAGTTATAACCTTAGCATTCATACTCCTGAATAGTCTAGTGAACTGTGTGCCTTAGGGTTTCCCAAACATTGACAATTTATTTCACAGATAGCAAGAAAATATTCCCTTATTATCTAGCAACCTTCTATGTGCCTAGGAATAATAAATTCAGAGGACCATATTTCATCTTGGAAATGCCCATCGGAGTCAAATTTTTGAAGGTTTTTCCCCAAGCCTGTGTATTCTACAGATATTCTGTCAGAAAACTAATATTTTGTATGTATATAGTTTTCTGACATAAGATGGTTCTATAGCCACAAAAATTGAGGAGCATGAAGGAAAGTAGTCCCTTTAAAGTCTGCCTCCTTTATGTGTGTTCAATATGGTCTTAGCGTACTTACTCAACAACTTTGGTCACAGAGCTATAGTGAGACCAGGTGAATAAACTGCTTTTTAAGAGTAAAATGCTCATCTATTTATACTTCCAAGACTACTGAGTAATATTTGATGAATTACATAGGCATTAAGGTAAAAGACTATTCACAGTTTATTTGAAGTGGTTGAGATGAGAAGTGATTTGAACAAGAATATCTAGGGATAGAGAGCCTTCAAAAGAGAAAACCATACTGTGACCAGGAGACGCCCTTCCCTACCACAGTATTACAGGACAGTGGCCTTGGAATGCTCATCACCTGGTAACGTCTTAGTGTAACCAGAAAGCACATTTAAAGTTGCTTGTGAAGTAAGACTCTCTAATATTTCTTTGGCCAAGTTTGCCGCCTTTAAAGACCTTTATTTTGAGAACAATCTGTTCAGTGACTAAGCTAATCAATATGTTTTTGTCTTGTTTTTTCACTTTGTACTTATTTATGTATTATTTTTGTAGCATTTCAGTGATCTTTAAAAACTTAAATTTCAACTTTTAAATTTGAGCAATTCTATATTTTAAGATAAAGTTTAAAATATATAATTGCCCAAAACACAGCTCACTATTTTAAAATTATTACTCCCTGTGATTTGACTTCTTCAAATCACTACCAGTCTTATATGGAAATTCTGTTTTTACAAATAATCTGTATCCCTCGCTGGACTCTGGCTTTTTGCAGCCCTAGCACAATGCTTGTCACTAGGTAAGTGTGACACCAGAGTGTTTGTTGACCTAAACTGTTGAACCAAACAGTGACAAAGAGGGTGGATTTTAATTGAGCATTAGAATGCACCACAGAAACTCATGGATTCTTTGTATTTTTGGTGGTTAGGCCCATTCTAAAGGAATGCTACAAGTAAACAACTAGAATACACCAGTATTGACTTCCTTGGTCATTTCACTTTGCTTGCAATAAGGTGGACAGCAAGGTAGGATAGAGAATTGGCAGAGTAACTTCAGCATATACACATGTGAAAGAAGTTGAGTGGCACTTCAGCTGCTCCTCACCACTCTCAAAGGTTTTCCATGAAATGGAGGGGAGAAGGAACCTTCCCTTCCTGTTAGTGAAATTCCATAGCAATATAAGACACCCAAGGGCAACATAGTAGTACAAAAGTCCCTACATCTCATTGATTCTCTATAAGTGTTTGGATTTGAAGTAAGAATATGTGATCTTCTACCCTCTGCAGAAAAAAAAAACATATTTATTAAAGATGTCCTATCAATATGTTATTATAGTAGTGATTGGTTCAATTCCTGGATATAGTTTAGTATATATCATATCAGCCACCTGAAGCACTTTCTAGGAAAATGCTCAAGAAATATAGGCTATCAGATAATACAAAAAGTGGTTCATGTTTGGGTCAGTGGGAGACTCACTTAATAAGTTTGGGTAATTAGTATGTTTTGAATTCATTTTTAAGTTGTTGTTCGCTACCATTGATCATTATGATACGCTATTTTGTGTTGGATTATTTATTGTTGGTTTCCTATAATCTTAACAGAAAATCAAAATAACATAGTCTTCATTATACTTTTTGATAAATGATAATATTTTTAAAATTTTGTTGTGTACAACCAAAGATGAGATGTTTCCTAATTCTGTAAACTCATTAGAGAAAGCTATGTGCCCTGATGCCAGTTGTAGTATTGAGACTACTGCAAGGTTCCTAACATGGTGGAAGAAAATCAGGAGCCAGGGGACCATAAGGAAGGTCTAAGAAGTGTAGATTCAGGCTGGGCGCGGTGGCTAACGCCTGTAATCCCAGCACTTTGGGAGGTTGACATGGGCAGATCACCTGAGGTCAGGAGTTCGAGACTAGCCTGGCCAATGTGGTGAAACCCCTGTCTCTACTAAAAATGTAAAACTTAGCTGGGCATGGTGGTGGGTGCCTGTAATCCCAGCTACTTGGGAGGCTGAGGTAGAAGAATTGCTTGAACCCAGGAGATGGAGGTTGCAGTAAGCTGAGATCGTACCACTGCACTCCAGCCTGGGCGACAGAGCAAGACTCCATCTCAAAAAAAAAAAAAAAAAGAGAAATCTAGATTCAATTCAGACACTCATGGAGTCTCTACCATGTGCAACACATAATGCTAGGGGCTGAAGGAATATAAAGATGACTAATTGGGAATCTCCTTGCAAATTTATAATTTATTGGATATTGGGCTGATGGGAAGGGATGGTGGGAATAGAGAGGAAACAAAACAAGAAGATCTTTGCTCATCTTCCAAGGAGCAATTTCAGTAGTCTACTAAAAAACAGAAGCCTAATTATTAGGGATCTTAGAGTGAGTACTCAGAAACTAGAGTCGGTGGGTATATGTTACCTAAAAAAAGTTGTTTGGTGAAAAGAAGGAAAGGGATAAATGGTAGGAGAGAGGATCTTTTTTGGTTATTTTGTTTTAGTTTTAGGAGAGGGGAGATCTGAGCTGATTTTCCAGCATATCAGAAAGAACCAATCTAAAAGAGTAGATGATGGATAGAATCAGGTCTTGGAAAGGTAGAAATGGGTCAGTCAATACTGTATAAGAATCAGTCCTGGCTAACAGGCAGGGCACTCATTCCTTAGAGAAAGGAGTTAAAGGATAGAAGAGAATGAAGATACGGAGATATTTTTACTTGAAGGGAGGAGAAGTCAAAGCCATTTACTAAGGGTAAAAAGTCATGGAGCAGGGACTGGCCTAGGACTTAGGGAGACTGGAGAGTGGAAGTTTAAGGCAGCCATTAAAGAGATGTGATAGGATTAAGAGAAGACACATTATTGTTAAGCAGTAATTAATATATACAGTGAAAACCATCTCAATCTATGCAACAAACATTAATCACTAAATGGAGAATTCATGGAGGAGCAAAACGCTAAAAGATTGTGATCCATTTCGTTTTTAGCCTCACCCCTCATCACTCTCTCTTGGTATAATATGTGGTTAATAAATATAATATAGCCTCCAGACCATGGAAAATCACATACAATCTCATACTGAGTTGTCTGTCCTTTTGACACCAGGACCCAGTCCTGAAGAAGTATCACATTCACAGAAGCACAATAAAAGTAGGAATTTCTGTCCTCAAAAATACCTGGAGCCCATTTTACAAGGCAACTTTCTCCTCCTTTTTCAAAATCCCCACAACTCCCTGGAGCCTCTCACTCTCCTGGTCCAGAACTCTCTGACAGTCCCATGCCATTCTGCCCTGTCTCTCTTAATCCTTGAAGATATGGGGTGGAGACTGCTTCTTTGCTCTCTGTCTTCTACTGTCTACCTAAGTATCTTATTCTTCACATTCTCTCCATACTGCATCACAAGGCCAAAACACTTGTCTGAAAATGGCAGAGCCCTCCCTGGATGATGGTGAGCCTGGGAAGGACCTGAATTAGTGAAGCCAGAAACTCTTGAGCACACAGGGGAAATAATAGGCTAGGAACACTCATAGTTAAAAACTGTTTTCTCATAACACTGCAGCTTCATGACCTATGCTTATTTTGAAGAGGATTTGAAACCATGACCTGAAATACTGAGTCTACCTTTCATCTTATCTCCTACATGTGAAACTCATGCCATAAACCCTAGACTCACAGGATTATTCATCATCATTCCCCAAACCCAGCCCTATGCCTTCCACCTGGAGTGCCTTTCCCATCCTCCCATCCACCCACTCATCCTTCAAGGCCATGCTCAAACTCCCTCTTCTCTAGGTGGCTTCCTAGTTGCGCCAAGTTGGACTCAACCCCTTCCTGTCTTGCATTTTACTTGATCAGTTATCACAGCTGTTACCTACCACCATTTACCTGCATTGTTATATACACTGGCTTCTCCGAAGGATTGTGGGCTGTCAGCACATATTAGACATTCAATAAATGTTTGTCAAATTGATCCCCTAAAATGTGATTGTATGGTCCAGACTTTCAAGTCACACACACACACACACACACACACACATACATATATTCGTCATATCCTAAAGAACTTTCAAAGAACCTTGAAATAGCAGTCTCCTGTTCTATACTGTGTCTTAATGTGCCACAGAGTGACAGCCTCCCCCTCTTCCCCCTTCAGTGATATCTGGAGGTTTTCCTCCCTTAGACATCAGAAATACTGAAGGATGGAAAACACTATACCAGATAGATCCAAGATAAATGTTTACTTCCTTCAGAAGTCTAGCTTATGAGTATAAAGCCAAATGCTAGACAGTACATTGGCACCACAAAGACAAACGAAATAGACAGGAACTTTAGAAAAGGGAGAGGAATCAGCCAATAAGGGCATGCTCCATTGTGTATGTTACAACTCAGGGAAGAGAAAATGGCAGCAAAACCAAATCTACATAAGAGTTTATATCCCTTTCACTACTGAAATATGGTTTGTGCTGAAATGCCAACAATCTGTGATCACCCACATGAAATGAAAATGCTCGTATTTATATGGTGCTTTTCATCTAGAGAATCCCAAGGTGCTTTATAAATTATAAATATGAATGTTCCTTATGCAATGTCCCTGATGTTCTCCATACACAAAATCCAGTTTCTGATGGCCAAAATCTCCCCCACACCTGCCATACCACTGAATATTAAACCTTTTTATCAGATCACAATTTTTTATCTTTACAAAAATCCACTGTATTGAAAGGTCTACAGTTTACACTATTTGTCTTCTAACATATGCTGCATCCCTCCTACCCACTTCCCTTCCCCCACTAACATGGAAAGTGAATTCAATTAGATTTAAGACAAAGAGTAATTGCATTGGAAAATAGAAAAAATATCTCATCCCATAGTGATTAAGCTCTTTACCTTATAGAAGGAGTTTAACTCTTTCATGAAAACAGGATCTCATGAAATATATGAATACAGGGATTTGCTAAATCAAAATATAGTGTTTTGAAGCAAATTACGTAGTGATCAGGGAGCTTTTTGCTCCAAGGGAATAGCATACTTCTCAGTGTAAGATGTGTAAGAAATATAAAATAAAGTCTAAAACAGTTATGAGTTTTTAATTTTTGTCTTTTAACTATTCTTATTTTATAGTCAGTATCTCAAAATCTGAAACTTATTCTAAACTCTTGGATTCCTGAAAGTGAATTCAATCATCTGCTTTTCTAGAATTAGGAATCCAGGGTAACCCCTTCCACATAGTTAATCAGAATCAGTCCAAGGAGAGCCTGAGTTATCCATACTACCAAAATTGCTTTGCCCGCAGCTTCTGACTAGTTGTTTGTTGATGCTCACTCTGACTTATGCAGAAAAATAATAAAATACTCTAATGTGACAGTTTCTTTATAGAAGTCCGGAAACTTTAGATGACCAATAGCTAAGGATGACATACAGAACTGTCATTTCCAATAAATATTTAAGGTGGGGAAGATGGTGTCAACTGCAAGGGAAACTGTTAAAAGGTAAACGTTGGAACATCTGGAAAGAGTCTGGAATCAAGAGGCAGGTCAAATGTGCAGGTATAGGCTGTAGTCAGCCCTGTGGGAGTGGCTGCTCAAGGTTGGAGTGCAGCAAACAGAAGAGATCTTTCTGAAAACAGGAAATAGGTTCAGGTGCCTTCAACTAAGAAATCTCCCTTCTTGGACCTTTTTCCGCTTGTATTATTCAGGCATTTCATACCTATCAGAGTGGTTTGGCTTAAGTAAGAGTGAGACTGCCAAAATTTCTGAAACTAGCCCTGTTTTTATACCTTCAGTGGTCCTTCGTAATGGTAAAGTTATATAGGTCCAATCCCTTATAGGCCCGTTTGTTGTTTTTAATAACCAATAAAATAAAAACCACACATTTTTATGTCACATTTACAAAAACTCTAGCAGCACAAGGCATTGGCTTGGTTTCTCATGGCAGCATGGCTTTTTATCTTTTGAGTAGTGCCTAGACTGAACCATATATATTTTTAATCATTGATGAGACTCTACTTTTAATTGGTTAATACCCTAAAAGGGAGGTAGGTCTGATTTAAAAGGTAAAGCAAGGGAATAAAACTGAACACTTGTTTTAGAAGTTTTGTACTACCTATCTCACCATTTGATCTTGTTTTGCCCCCATTCCTAACTAAGGATGATAATATCTGTAACTATTTATAAGGTTATAAGGTCATTTATATTGTTCTTCAAGATCTGCTGGTGAAAGGCACTATATAAATAAATCTCCATATTAGTAAATGTATATATTTACCCATATCTACAAAACCTCATGTACATAGGACTGATTCATTTATTTATATGTACTTAGTTTGTTAATTTTAGCAAAATTTGTGTCATGATAGTTTAAAATAATTATACATGTTATAATTAGAGACTGATTAATTAGATTAGATTAGAGACTGATTAATAGACTTAGAGTGGGCGAAAGAGTAAAATAAAACCACCATCTATTTAGGTCATGGAATCAAGTAAGTTTAGAAGTTCTTAAGTGAAATGTTTTTAGTCAGTCAACAACAGGGTAAGGCCTACCAAAAGGAGTATCTATAAGGAAGTAACACAAGGTTTTTTTTTAATCTAGAAATATGTGAGTTAGGAAAATTAATGTTTAACTCCTTAGAGAGTGCTCCTTTCAAGTTTGATAAAGGTCATTTTCAGGACAGTCTAAGAGAGGTTTCAGTTCAACTTCCACCAGCAGGCCTTCAGAAAAGGAAAAATGGCTTCAGTTTCTGAAGCTGTTGTGCTTTTTTTTTTCTTTCTAATTAAAGATGATAAAATGCAAATTATTACCTGAATTCTGAATACTTTATAATAATATTTTATATTTTTCTCTGAAAAAAATGAGGAAGTTATCACTTTTTCCCAAGACTGGAATGGAGAGGATACCAGCCAACCATGATGTAGTGAATGTGTGCCAGTGTCTACTCCCAGCTGCTCACGTAAATCTTTCCTCACAGCAGGACTTGAACAAAAACTCACCACTTAATTGAATAGTTCAAATGCTACTGAGTAGGAAATTTTAGTTAGACCAGAATATTTGTAAACTTAAAGTAGATATATGTATTCTAGCAACATATATGGTATTTTGAAATATCAAAACAATTTTAAAGAAATCTATGCTCTTATGCCAGTCATGGGTATTACTGGTAATAGGACTTTGAAAGTATTTCTTTTATACTATAGCTGTTTTTTGAACAGCAACAACCACCTTGCTTCATTTTCCTTTTTATTTTTGAGCTATTTGCAACCTCTTTTCCGATAGTGAGAAACAATGCAATTAATTTTCTCCAGCGCAATCATGCATAGATTTAATAAGCATCCGAAGGTAGGATCCATCTGTAAAGAATGCGTTGCATGCTAAATTACTTCTCTTCTGTGGTTTTTTTTTTCTTTCCAAACCTTAATTAATTGAAGAAAAAAATGTTTATTAAAGTGGGAACAGGCTGGGCTCTGGCTCTCCGTCTCTGGTTCAAAAGTTCATACAATTCCCTGAAGGCTCATCTGAATGTGTGTATCTCCCTCTCACAATCTTTCTTTCTCTGTCTCTATAGTAGGGATAAATGCCTAGAAAAGGTGTATTGTTTTGTTCCCAGGATCAATTTTAGTGATCTTGAGTAAACTAAGTTTTTCTATGTACAGATTTGCATATATCATATGTGTATATAATATGTTTTTGCATATATTATTTGTTTACATAAATAGTATATACACATAGACACATAAATGTGTTATTTACTCATTTTCCTAATGCTTAGAATTTAAAAAAATTTTTATATTACTCTCAGTGGTATATTTAAACAGGATGTAGATGGAGACCAGGAAGTATAATTCTACAGGTGGATCTCAGACAGGAAATTAAAGGAATTATGTATGAAAAGAAGCTAGATGCTTATGGATAAATTTAGACCAGACACAAAAATAGTAAATATGTCCAAATAGGGCAATGTTTACCCATAAACAGAGAAATGAAAAAAAAAAATAACAGGAAGTGACTCATTCCTGTGAGAGGCTTTGGAAACTGAAGACATTTCCTGATCTACAGCAAGCTTTATGTGACCTCGGTGAAAAATGGCAAGCTTATTGTAAAAGAAAAAAAGTATCTTTAAAGATGGACTCAGAATTTTTTGAATCCTTTCAATTGCTTGCCTAGGATGTCATGACCTTCCTTTTCTTTTTGCAAAGTATGACTTTTTTCTCCTTATCATATGCTACAATTTTTAGATCCTTGTTTAAAAAAGAAAGGAAATACAAGTAGTAGTTTATGTTCAAATTACTAGTTTCTCTTTTTAGTTTAAAGTGCTGTACGTCTTCTTCCTTAACACAAATAAGGTTTGCACTGTCACTTCTAGATATAGACGTCTATGGAATCAGAAAACAGTGCTGAACTTGACTGTGATCTTGCCCGATTGAAGTCAACTTCCTTTGCCCAGTTGCTTCGTGCAAACATAGTGATCATATAGGAGACTAGCAGGGTGCTTTCTACAGGTTGTTTCATTCTCTCTTTTAGACTTTTGTGCCTAAAACTACTGGTCTGTTAGTCTAAATTTTTACAAATAGACATTTAAGTTGGGAAAAAATAAGCAGTACCAAAAGCTATTTTACTTTGGTGTAGGTGCAGTCTTTGTCATGGTGGCTCTTTTTGTCACATACATGTACCATCATATACCCTTGCCATGTGTCAGATGAGCCATGGGGACATTCCTGGAAAGAATTTTTAAGGAATCAACATTCCATATTTTCCTCTCAAAGTAACCATTGCTACTATATATTGACATGTACAGATTTAGGCCACTTTTGAAAACCTGTGAGTCAAATCACATGGAGGTGATGCTGAAGTATCATCACACGTAACAGCCATAAATGATGCCTTGGGAACTTGAAGACTATACTATGTAGGTCACGTACTATGAAGGTCATCTACTTTTGTGTATCACATGTCATAATCTCTCCACACCCAAAATTCTGTGACTTTTGGAAGAATCTCAATATTGCTTTCTACACAGATTTTGGTTTAGACTTCTGTGAAAACCCTGAATTGAATAGCTGTGGGTTTCACAAATTACATGCATGTAAACAACATACCTTTGAAAGGAGGATGTGTGGGCCCTTTCTCCTATATGCTTATGCCTCTGTTGTCGTAGATTGGCGTCCTTTGTGAGCTATTCAGTGACATTTCAGAGCCATTTTGCTCTGCAGAAAACCCGCAGTTGTGTTTCTTTAGCTGACACTGTGGCACTTGTACTCGAAATTGCTAGTTAGAAAAAAAATTGTTGAGGCCGGTGGCTGTAATCAGCGTTGTTGCTGTCTGTTTCCTCAGACTAATAGCAGAGAGATCCGAGTCTGAGAGTTCAAACAGAGGTTATCTTTCCCAGGTAGCATCTCGTCCAACGAGAATTTGATTTTTTTCTATAGGACTTTACTCCATTAGATTAATGAAATTTCAATGAGAGCCTGGCGCCCCCTGAAGCTTTGTTAAGAAAACAAATGGTGATTCTGTAGGTGTGACAGCTTGCTTGGAGAGTTACCAGAAGGTGAATACATCCCCACAATCCAGGCAGCCTGGAACACATTGATCTCTATTTAAAGCACCAATCGGATTTTTGTTAATTATAAATGATTGATCTGCAGTTTTTTCCTCTCTCTCCTCTTATATGTGTGGTTCCCCCTCCTTCCCGCATTTCTAACTTCTTTGCATGCTGAGCGCAGAGCTTTTTGTTTAAAGGAACAATCATAGAGAGCAAATTATAGCAATACCCAGCAGCAATGCTGTTGTGAATGTCATTGTCAGAGCATTCACTGTTCATCCGACAGAGGTGAGCCCTGAAGTAGATTTCAGTCTGACTCCATGTTCCCTCTTTACTTAGCTTATTTCTAAAGTAAGGGATGATTTTAACAAAAAAAAAAACCATAGAATCACTAGACTAGTATCATAGATGCTATCATTATTATGTTTTAAAAGCTGACTTGTAAGCCTTGTACACCAGTTCCCCAATATTAACTCAGGATCTCGTACGTACCAGGATATGACGTGTGACCAAGCAAGCCCGTGTGGGACAACTAGGGAAATATCTAAGGGATATCCAAGGAATATCTTAAGTAAACTAAGGGAATATCTCTGACCTTAAATCTCAATTTATAGGCATTTAGGTGATTAATACACCTTTTATCATCTCTGTGGAGTAGTTTTCAAACAATGTTTAGAAGGCTTAATGAATTCAAAAACAGACACATGTATTATTCCTGATAATTGCTCACCACATATAGTTCTGAAGACCACAGAAAAACATTCCAAGCTTCTTTGTGGATCTATTTTAGTGTAAGTATCTGAGCTTTAAATGTATTTATTTATTGAACACAAAAGCACGTAATTCCTTCTAGATATTGATATACACAATATATAAAGAAGTTAATTTACGCAGCTCTTGGAAAACATATTAGTAAAAATTACAGCTTAAGGATTACAGATATTAATGTATTATATTGAAAACTACATTGATTTCACAATCTAATGCAAATGTAGATTTTTATGAATGTGTCTTTCTTAAGTTTGAGTCTTTAATTAAGTTTTAGGACATGTATTTTCAAGTTAGAAAAATAAACTTGCCCAGTGTGCTTTTTTAAAAATTGTCTAAATAATCCACAAGACATTGTTGTAGACCAAGAATCTTACAGTAGTTTGTAGTTTGCAGTGACACTCCCCTTAAAAATCCTTTAGATTTGAAGAAGTGTTACCTCATTTATTTGCATGTCCTGAAACTTTGCTTAACTTCCTTATGAGTTGCAGTATCAGTAATTGTGTATGATAAATTCAACAGCATAAGAGTAATTACGCATTTAAAGCAGCAGCATGAAATGATCAAGACCTGCAGTATAACATACCATATCTCCCCACACCCAAAATTCAGTGACTTTCTGAAGAAGCTTGCTATTGCTTTAAAAACAGGTTCAAAGTCTATAATACTCATCTAAATAAGAGAGGTATTCTGACAGAACTTCCCCATAAGGTAATTATCTAATGATCCTGTAAATACTCTTGGGAAGACTAGATTTAAAGTATAATTTTGTGATGTAGTGTTTTTTCCTGGTATCTTAAAATATGTATGTTTTGTTTTTATTGTTGCTTATTGTGTTTATCTCATTTTAAATTAGCAAAAGTCATTAAGGCATATTTATAAACAATTTTAACTATGACTTTTAAAATCAGATTTTGAATTAGCCAGAGAAAAAGTGATGTGTTTTTTGGCTTTTGTTTGTTTGTTTGTTTTACAAATGTTAGCATATCAGAATAGTTGTTAACGTCAGTGGCTAAATGATTGACCAATGACAACATTAAGAAATGAGCAATCATGGCAAATTCATCAAGTTATTTTCATAAAATGCTTCCAGAGGGCTGATTTTAAAATGTTTTAGTTTTATCACTGTTGGAGGTTTTCTTTTTTCTTTTCTTTTCTTTTTTTTTTTTGAATAGGCTAACTAATGATTTTCATTAGTGTATTTGTAATTTATGTGATTTTAGTAGGTTATACCAAGGTTAAATAATTTAAAGAAATAAACCCTTATCTGATATAAGATAGCTAATGAAGTATATTAGATACTTGCCCTATTGCTGTATGAAATGGATCTCCAAAGCTAACAACAGCTTTCTGCGGGAACACAAATCTCTATATGAATATCCAAATGTAGCAAGATGTTGCAAATTTTTAAAGATATGCCATAAAAATAGATTAACGCTAGTATGCAGCCCTGTTCAACTGAATTACAAAGGGATACCATGGGATTGCCAGTGACATTCACATAAATAAAAAATCAATTCTTAATGATGAGGCAGACTTGTTTTAGCACATTACCCAGGTTAAATGAGAGCACACAAAGACATCAACTCCTATAAGACTAGTGGAATCATTGTATATTAATATGATTTAGGGAGCTACACACCTCAATGGAATAATTGTTATTATATCTATAGAGCCAGATGGCACTTGGTGTAAACAGCCATTGAGCACCTCAAACACAAGTGCGGCAGGTGATCTTTAAGATGTTCTTGCATCCTGCTCACTCATCTTATCATTGGAATCTGCGTTACTGTTTACAGAATGATTTGATTGCCAGTACGCAAATTTTTCAGGATGGTGCTATTGTTCAATAGGAATATAAGAATATAGAATGTCCTCAGCCGGAGAATAGATGAAGCAGAATAGATGAGGCAGCTGCCTGGATTTGTGTGGGTTAGCACTGACATTTTTACAAGAAAGAGAACAGAGGGCGTAATTTTTTTTTCCAGTACCAGTAACCCCAAAATTCAGAAAATTTAAAAAATTAACTCTCAAATTTTCAGTGAAGTGGGCTTTAGTAATTACTATTTTCAAAGTAACCCAATGAAGGTGGTCAACAGGTATAAAAATTTGTGCTTGCAAAGTTAGAGAAATGCAAGTTCTGAGCAAAAGTTTATGATTATGTTTTTGTTTTTGTTTAAGACAGGGTCTACTCTGTCACCCAGGCTGGAGTGCAATGGTGCCATCATAACTCATTGCAGCCTCAAACCCCTCCTACCTCAGCCTCCTGAGTAGCTGGGACTACAGGTGCATGCCACCACACCCGGCCAATTTTTTTGTCTTTTGAAACAGTCTCACCATGTTGTCCAGGCTGGTCTCAAACTCCTGGCCTCAAGCGATCCTCCTGCCTTTGCCTCCCAAAGTTTTGAGATTACAGGTGTGAGTCACCACACCAGGCCAGAAGTGTCTTAATTTTTTGTAAAATATTTTTCTTTTCTTTGAATATTTAAAATTGACTTCTGCTAACCCTAATTATTCAGTTAAAGAAATCTCATTCATTTATTCAACAGATATTTATTCAGTACCTACTACGTGCCCTGCAGGCACTGTTCTAGGCACCGGAGATATGTCAGTGGAAAACCCTACCCTCATATAGTTTATATTCCTCAGGGGGGGCAATAAATGAAATGGCATGATATAATGTAAACTAGATGAGAAATAAAATAGGGAAGAGAGACAGAGTGTGCTAAAGTACAGTGTAAAGCTTACGATTTGCCTTTCCTTCCTCAAGAAGATAACACAGATTATCTGGGAAGAATAAAAGAGGCTGGGGAAGTTCTTGTTTGTCTTCTGACTTAATTGATCTTATGAAATTCTAGTGCATTGTCTGATAACCCACCTGCTGTTATAGCCTCAGCTCAGCGGCTAGGGTTAAATAGTTGGAATGAGTATTCAGTGCAAGCTTAGGTTATCTTGGCTTGAATTAAATTTAATAATGTTACATACTTTTTTAATGGTTTGATTTCTTCCCTCTGATAATAGCATTTAAAAACATACCATCTTTAGTTGCAAATAATTCTTGAATTGCCCCTTTCTCTACCTTATAACCCATGATTTCTAGTTTCTAATCATCAAGGACATGAAACTGGCCTCATAGAGGAATTGTTATCATAGTAGATTTAGTGGATTTTGATATCCAAACATATGAAACAGATTTTTCAAGTATCTAAAATAGAGAATGTGCCTCAAAATTTTGAGATATTGTAAATTAAATCCATCGGTCCCCTAATAATAAAATTCATACTAATTCTGAGAATATTTCCACCACCCACTCCAGGGTACTATTGACTGCTTAACTCCTGGATTTTAAACTTATGTTTAGTTCTTCAGCAGATGTAGTTTATTATGTAACTGCAGCCACTCTTTAGGTGAAACATGGTACATGTTCTGAAATACTCCTTTAGTTTAGATGAAAAAATAAAATTCCTTTTGTAATATGACATAGTCTTCCTTCAGGTTTACTTTTGATGAAATACTAATTCTTTATATTATATATACTTATTGGTGCATAGATAAAAAATACCGAAAGGATGCATTCTAAAGTGTTAATAATGGCTACAGGTTACAACATAATAGGGCTAATATTTCTTTTTTCCTTGTACTTTTTTGTGTTTTCATTTTTTTCTGTAATGAACTTGCATTCTTTTTGTAATCAAGAAAAAACTCTCAATACTATTTTTTGAAAGCTAACAGAGCCTAAAAATTTATATTTCTGCTTAACACAATATCTCACAGCTGGCAAGTTTTGTAAATATCAGAAAGTAGTAGAAATCAGCAAATGTTAATATTCAAATAATGCTGTGAAATTACTAATTTTACCTATTTCTATTTATTGTACTTAAACAGTACAGTGCAAAATTTGATCAGTTTATCCCTTCTTTTATTTCCAAGACATCAGATTTTTTTTTTAAAGTAGGCAGGAATTTTTTTAATGACATGCCAGATATACCAAATTTCATAAGGAAACATGTTTTTAATTTCAGGCCTTTGAACATGATATTACTCATAAGCATGAGTATTTATGAATGTGTAGGAAAAAGAGGCTTGAAAACTTTATTTCTTTTAGCAGTCAACAATATTTAGCCTATCAGAATGCTTGAATAGATAAACATTCCTACTGTTTTAATTTTGAATATAGATTGCCTCGTGCTGATGGGAAGTATTGTTAATTTTAATAAAATTAACTTTATATTGTTATTTCACCGCTTTATAATAATTTTACATGGTGCCCTGGGGATGCCTCTGTTTTACATTATCAGGTGTCACATTTGCCATTTGGTTGGCATAGCAGCGTTCAGCTTCACTTCTCTGTTCAATTGCCTGAAGCCACAGTATTCATGTTATATTACAAGTAGCTATTTTGCTATACACTGCACAAGTTTATATACTTTTATTTTATATGTATATATCATTCTTGTATTTTCTCAAAATCATCGTTTTGTGCTATTTCCCAGCATTTCTCTTGCTTGCCTTTAGGAAGACACAGTTATGATAACAAGTTGGCTAAGATTCCTAGCAGTCTGCCTCCAGTACTAAAATGTTTAAATTTCTTTTCTTTGTTTTGCTTTTTTTTTTTTTGAGACGGTCTCACTCTGTCACCCAGGCTGGAGTGCAGTGGCGTGATCTCGGCTCACTGCAACCTCCACCTCCCGGGTTCAAGTGAGCCTTCTGCCTCAGCCTCCCGAGTAGCTGGCACTACAGGTGCATGCCACCACACCCGGCTAATTTTTGTATTTTTAGTAGAGACGGGGTTTCACCATGTTGGCCAGGATGGTCTTGAGCTCCTGACCCCAGATGATCCACCTGCCCTGGCCTCCCAAAGTGCTAGGATTACAGGTGTGAGCCACTGCGCCCAGCCTAAATTTATTTTCAATCTGGTAGTCAGCCACTATTTTGATAGATTCTTAGCCAGTGCTTCATTGTTTTTGATGAATTATAGCTTAAAAAACCCTTAAGATATAACTTTTTAGAGAGAGAGAATTATTGCTATTTAAAAATAAAGGGAAATTATTGATGACTTTCATAACTCACTGTATGTCAGACAGATCACTGAGAGATAATTAGAACACACGTTCATTAAATGTTACCACTTGTCTTAAACTCTCCCACGAATTAATAGAAATCAGACAGACTAGCAAATAATCTATTCGAGAATTCAATATTTGTCAAATTAAATGCCACTGTTACTAAATATCCAGTAATGAAATTAAAGATATACAAAGTTCCTCTTGAGTCAGTCCATGTTTTTACCAATTTTTCTCTTTTTTAAAAAACACAAGTTTATGACTTAGCTTTGAGTTCCATCTGCTTTGAATTCTGTTACATGTTTTTATTATGATGCTATGTAAGAAGTAAGAGTGTGCTAAAATATTTTGGTTAACTGTGTCAAATATTTATTGTGAACAATTCTAAATATACGTTTTAAACAGGCTTTCTTTTCCACTTGAGTTTGTGTATATGTGTTGATAAGCAAGCTGGTATATGAGACCTTATGTACAGCTGACTGGTATTTGACTGATAAGCTAATGAACCCTAGAGTCTGAGCAGCATTTAACTAACTGATAAATAATAACAAGCAAACTAATCAATTTAACCCTGTTTTAGTACTTAATAGTCAGAAAGCACATAAAAAATAGTACTGAGAAGTTTTTATAAAAGTGTGCTTTATATTGGCATTTTTGTTTTTCAGAAACTGCCTCCTTTTTTTTCTTTCTTACCAAAAATTTCTGTGGCTAGTAGGAACTATGTCTCTGCTTTGAATTATACCATTATTCCATGTTATTAGGAATCATATATCACTTCCTTTCACACCTTCAAGTTTAATATTTTGTGTATACTCTTTTAGTTAGAATCTTGGAACGATATATAATAGTCTCACCTTTGGTTCTACTAAAAAAAAAAAATGTAATTGCCCTGCCATTCTCTTAAAGCCTAGGTTGCTTATTAGATATATTTTTCATTTTCTGTTATTATTGTGAATTTTGTAGGTTTGAGAAATGTTGCTGACTATAGGTAATGAAAATGTGGAACCAGGTGGTAAGAGTCACTCCTGTGTTCTAGTTGTGGCACTGGCACAATTTGCCAAATAACTTTGATGAAGAAATTCAAATTATCTAGATGATTTTTATTTTATTTATTTACTTATTTATTTTTGAGACGGAGTCTTGCTCTGTCACCCAGAGTTGGAGTGCAATGACACGATCTTGGCTCACTGCAACCTCCACCTCCCGGGTTCAAGCAATTCTCCTGCCCCAGCCTCCCAAGTAGCTGGGATTACAGGCATGCATCACCAAGCCCGGCCAATTTTTGTGTTATTAGTAGAGACAGGGTTTCACCATGTTGGCCAGGCTGGTCTCGAACTCCTAACCTCGTTATCCACCCGCCTCGGCCTCCCAAAGTGCTGGGATTACAGGTGTGAGCCACCACTCCCAGCGAAAATTATCTAGATGATTAAGATGAGCAATATGAAGAGGAGTTATAAGAAAGTGGGGAAGCAACTATTAAGCTGATTTCAAAGCCAAAACAACTCTTGCTCTTGAGGAAGAAATCAAGTGTGTGTGTTTGTTATGGGATGTTGTAGATGTTAATTTGCCTGTTGAATGCTTATATAACTTAGATCCACTCAGTAATTCCTAGTTGGTTGTTTGCCTCTGGCTGAATTCATAAACTTTATTTTTGCTTTTCTAGTTCAAATACTTAAGAGATCCTACATACACTATTTGAAGTGTTGCATATAGCGATTGCAATGGCAATATTGCAAAGAAATTTCTTGCAGAAATTTAGCAGGACATGGGGAGAATTTGGGGCTAAAAATTGTTTACATAATCTCCTTTTCTGAACCAGAAATTGGAGACAAATGACCCATAATGTGCACAACAATTCAATGGCTATTAGTACATTTCTGAATTTTTAGAGGAAAATTATCAAAAGATTTTATGAAGTTTCTGAATGTAGGTACTTTGAATCATGTTTATAAATATTTTACCTGCCTTGAATAGATTAGTTTTGCCCAATAACAATTTCAGAGTAGCTAATGTGGCAATATAAATATGAATATTTAGGGGGGCATTTTTTCCTTATACAGTAAACATAATTAGTAATGATTTATTTTACATAAATTTTTTTACAGAACATTGCTTTATAAAGGAAACTTGAAGTTAAGTTTGAGGAATTACATAATGAAATATTCTGGGAGTATGTGGTTTAGGTATAATTACAAAAGTGAAAATATATAATTTATGCATGCACAATACCTCTCATTGAAGGTTATAAAAATAAATCGTGGTATATATTCCAGGCTTCACATTTCTTATATGCATCACTATATGATTGAAACAGCCTTCCTGCTATGGTCTAACAATAATTCCACATTCAGAAACACCTAAAATTTAGTCTTATACAGCAGATCTTCTCTGTAAGGTAAAATGAATAACACCTCGTTTGTCTTCTTGTTTGTTTATATGTTTTCTCCTTTCACCAAGCATTTGAGGTAGTCTCCCTAACCTGTTTAAGACTTTTCCCCAAGCTGAGTCACTGCTATCAGAAATTACTGTTGCAATCATTTATTGAGAGCCTTTTATGTGCTAGGCACTGTACTGGCTGTTTTCCATATATTATCTCATTGTAACTCTCACAGTAATTCTGTAAACTAGATATTACCATTCCCATTTCACAGATGTGGACACTTGAGAATCAGAGAGGTTAAGTAACTTTCCTAAAGCCATACTGCTCGGCTGTGGCAAATCAGGACTGTTCATATACATCTGACTCCAAAAGTAAATGTCTGAGAAAACAAGGAACAGATTAAGGAGCAATATTCAGAATTCCTGTCTCTTTTTCTCACCACAGACTTGCACATAATGGCTGTTATGATTTCTGGTGGGGAAAAAGATAAATGATAAAAATGCAGCCTTTGTTTAGGGTCAGAGGATCAAAAACGTTCATAGGAAATATTGACATAGGGGTCTCCCTTTTTTTTTTTTTGAGATGAAGTCTTGCTCTGTCACCCAGGCTGGAGTGCAGTGGCATGATCTCAGCTCACTGCAACCTCCGCCTCTCAGGCTCAAGCGATTTTCCTGCCTCAGCCTCCTGAGTAGTTGGGATTACAGGCGCACATCACCATGCCCAGCTAATTTTTGTATTTTTAGTAGAGACGGATTTTCACCATGTTGGTCAGGCTGGTCTTCAACCCCTGACCTCATGATCCACCCGCCTCAGCCTCCCAAAGTGCTGGGATTACAGGCATGAGCCACAGTGCACGGCCAGGGCTCCTTTTTTCTCTCTAGACTCAGTATGACCA
Organism: Trachypithecus francoisi; assembly: GCF_009764315.1. Lineage (NCBI taxonomy): Eukaryota > Metazoa > Chordata > Mammalia > Primates > Cercopithecidae > Trachypithecus > Trachypithecus francoisi. The sequence continues at coordinate 22,895,532 of NW_022681466.1, read as the reverse complement.
GAAAGAGGAGTTGATATCGTACAAAGGAGAGGGGTGTAAGTAAGCTTTCTGCTCCTTCCCTAGAATCACCACTCCCATCTTACTCCCTTATTCAAATGTGTTGCTAAATGCCTCTTTCCTCATCCTTAATAACATCTTGGCCATAGAGCAAATACCATAAAAGAACATTTAGAGATGGCTGTGAGGATTTGGAGAGCTTAGAGAGTAAATGCACCAAAAGCATAAAACATGGCCCTCTCTGTGTGTCAGAAGAGGACTCAGGCCTACTATAAGAGAAATCTCCATATATTAATAATTGCTTTGTAGGCAAATCCATAACTCGAAGTCTTTCAATACAACTTTCATAAATCTCAGCAACTAAGATTTTCAGTGTGCTGAAAACTACGAATCTGGTAACCTGATCAGAGTTTAATGACTACTGTGGGAGAATTGTGTTGAACTGTGAACAAAATCCAAATACTTTCAGTCTTACCATGTATGTCTCCGCCAATTCTTTGGCAGCCTCTGAAAGGCAGGTCCTCCCAGACTTGGCTAAAGTCTGGTTTCCTTTAAGATTTCCATCCTTCTACAACTGCTAAAATATATACTAGTCGACATGGATTTGTTCTCTAGTTAGGTAAGAGCAAAATTGTCAAAGATGTATAGATCCCTGAATTACTTATAAAAAAGGGATATATTGAATATAAGTGTATTTTTTCCCACAACGTGCCAATTGTGCTTTTTGGAAGCTGTTTTTGAACATGATGACAGAGTATATCTGAACATAGAAGTCACCTGTGTACTCATATCCAAGTCTCCTTCATAGATCATCAACTCTGAAATCGGCAGAACCCAACATAGGCCCATGTGCCTCTGAGTACACTGAAAAGAATGACATTTTGTAAATTACCTGTGCTAAAATGGCAAACAGTCTTTCCTCCATGTTCTAATAACTACTCATGAGTGGTCAGTTTCAATGTTTCAAACCAACCATACAGTTTCTATTTGATATAGAATGTCTTAAAAGAAATTGGCCTTCACAAATTATTTCTTATCTTTATTGGTTCTATTCATGACCTACTTTTTAAAAACATTATTATAAAGGATAACCCCATTAAAATCAGAACAACTACGAATGTTTGCCATAAATGGAGTTGAATTGGCCAGTCAACAAGTTGGCAGCTCTTACTAGAAGGGACTGTGTGGGATTTAGCAAGAAGGAGGGGGAAGCAGGTGGAAAGGTGAAGGACATCTTAGCAATATGAAAGGGAGGGAGCAGCTCCTTTACCTGTGAGCTGAGTTTAGGCTGGGCAAACAATTTCAAAGTTACTTCCCAGGCATTCTAAGAGGAGTAGACAGAGAATGGCATTGAAATAAACTGAGTAATCATGGTGTTCAAAGAATGATGGGTGAGAGTCTGGGACATTAATCAGGGAGGGAAGTACAGTCTGATCTCAGAAAAGGAGGCTGGCTAGAGTCCCACTTCTGCCCTGGGGAACTAGCTAGGTACAAGATGCCCAGACGGAAGGGCCAGTTAGGCAGACTGAGAGCACATTGTCCTCCTTATTCCTAAGTTATTTCCCACCCAGAGAGAAACAGAATGGAGCAGCAGCTTGTATCTGGCTGTCACTGACTTCTGAAGAGGAATCTATCCACCACCACTAAGATCTTCAAGAGTTAGTGAGATCCTGCCCCCTGCCGCTAGATTATAGTTAGAGTGAAATATAGCCAGTAAGCCAAGTCAGTAGACATATGATCTCTGCTGTACGGTTGATTGGATCAAGGCTGATGCATCCATAGATGGCAGAGGTTATTGTAAGCACCTAGAGTCAGAGTCTGAAAGGGTTAAATAACTTGCCCCAGGTCACATACCAAGAAGCAGTTGAACTGTGATTTGAACCCATGCAGTCTGATTCCAGAGTTTATCCTGGCTTTAAGCACTATGCTCTGCTGCCTTAATGATATATACATCTAAATTTTATTATTTTATTTTTCTTATTACATCTAAATTTTCGATACAACTTTAAACATGTCTTCCCTTAGGAAACTTTCTCCAGTTCTCTCTCATAATCTACTGTAATCACTTTTCTCTGCATTATTTTGTCAGTTATGCTGGGTGGCAGGGAGAAGCTTGTTTGTCTTGACGCAGAGCAGGAGTCACTTGATATTACCTATATTTTAAAAATGCCCAACATGTCTAAGCCACAACTTCATTGGTGTTTCTGTATTCAAGTAAGTATTAAATTATATTCTGTCTCTGAAATAGGAGCTTGACTCTCCCAAACATCTTCTTAACTAGAAAATGTACTAGTTTATGACTATTTTAGAGATCTTAAAGTACTTGCTTTTTTTAGCCAAACTGAGAAAATAATTGCATAGAATTACATAATTGCTAAGAGTGGATGGCATTTTGTAGTTATTGTTCCCTCAAATAGGTGGGTTTGCATTTATCAGAGGAGCACAAAAATGTGCAGTTTTCCTTACCAAAAAAAAGGGCAGTTTCTTTTTTTCTTTTTCTTTTTTTTTTTAGACCAGATTTTGCTCTATCACTCAGGCAGCAGGGCAGTGAGGCGACCTTGGCTCAAGCAATCCTCCCACCTCAGCCTACTAAGTAGCTGAGACTACAGGCGTACACCACAATGCCTGGCTGACTTTTTACTTTTTTGTAGAGCTGAGGTCTCACTATGTTGCCCAGGCTGGTCTTGAACTCTTGGGCTCAAGCAGTCCTCCTGCCTTGGCCTCCCACAGTGCTGAGATTACAGACATGAGTTACCTTGCCCAGCCAAAAGCAGTTTCTTAGTTTTGATAGTTATACTGTGGTTATGTAATATGTTAGCTTTGAGGGAACAGGTTGAAGGATAGATGAGAACTTTGTACTATTTTTGCAACTTTTCTGAAAACTTAAAATTATTTTAAAGTAAAAAGTTAAAAAAAGAAGGCATTAGTTTGGGTAGAGGTGAGGAATGAATGGAGGAAAATAGAGGAAACAGAATTGGCCATGAGTTGATAATCGTTGAAGCCAGATGATAAGTACAGGAGGTTCATTACATTATTTTCTATACATTTGTACATGTTTAAAATTTTTATAATTTCTTAATCTAATAAAATGAAACAGAAAGGCATAAAAGGAAGTATTAAGTGCAGTTCAACTTTGGGTAACCATAAGAATTTTCCAAATGATATTGTTAGCTGAGACAAACTTACATTATTTTGGGATTTCTGTTTTCTTTGCCATTCTTATTATTGGTGCATCAAGAATCAAATGCTTATGTGATTTTTTTAACTGTAGAATATGTACTCTTAGTTACACTTAGCTGTTGTTCTTCAGGTTCTCCTTATTGCTGCAGTACTAAAATATATGCATTAGATAAACTAGAAGTTTTTACAAGTTGTCTTGCCTGTCCATAAACTAGTAAATATTAATATTTATTTTCCGTTTTTGTTTTATTGTTTTTCTAAACAATATAAGTATGAGGTCATGTCTAGTGGCATATATTTTCTCACTGATTTTATAATAAACTTATACTTTTCCAAAGATAATAAATTGTATTAGATCAACACTTATGGGTAAGAGAAGTTTTCAGTGCCATGTTAAAACTTAAGCTATGGATCACTAGATAGTGGCCACAGTATTAATTTCTTATTTTCTAAGCTCTCTTTTTAAAGATACCTAAATTAGATTTTCCTCGCAAGTAAATTCCCTTAATTTGTTTGGAAATATGAAGGTTTTTCTTTAAAGCACAATTTGAAAGCACGCTGCCTCTGCCTACCAGCCTAAATGAGCGACGTTTGATGTGCAATCAGGCAGTCTCCACTTGGAGAGCATCACGGGTACCAGGAGCAGTGAGAAGAACCCCATCAGGGAGTGCCATGACAATGACAAGGAGCTTCATGGTTTCTTATTGGGCACCAGTAGACTGAAGTGCTTTAAAACTTAAGCTCTGGGCCAGGCGCGGTGGCTCACGCCTGTAATCCCAGCACTTTGGGAGGCCGAGGTGGGCAGATCATGGGGTCAGGAGATCGAGACCATCCTTGCCAACATGGTGAAAACTCATCTCTACTAAAATACAAAAAGTAGCCAGGCATGGTGGCAGGCGCCTGTAATCCCAGCTACTTGGGAGGCTGAGGCAGGAGAATCTCTTGAACCTGGGAGGCGGAGATTGCAGTGAGCCGAGATCACGCCACTGCACTCCAGCCTGGCGACAGAACAAGACTCCGTCTCAAAAAATAAAAATAAATAAAAATAAAAAAGTAAAAGAACTTGAGCTCTGGGTTTAGACTGCCTAAGTCTGAGTACAGGTTCTGTCTTGAGTGTTTATAACAGCTTTATTCACTGAAACTGAAAACAACCCAAGTATCCATCAACTCGTGAGTGGATAAACAAAGTGTGATTTTATTCAGCAATAAAAAGGGATAAACTACTGATACACACAACTATATGGATGAATCTTAAAGGTTTTATGCTAATTAAAGGAAGCCAGACATAAAATATTAGATACTATATGATTTCATGTATTTGACATCCCTAAAATGTCAAAGCTATGGACACAAAAATAGATCAATGACTGGCAGGCCCAGTGATAGAAAGAGTAGATTGACTACAAAGGAGCAAAAAGGAGCTTTTCAGAGTGATGTAAATATTCTATGTCTTGATTTGGTAGTGATTATACAACTACTCTATATATGTATATTTTGTCAAAATTCATTAAACTGTACATTTAAAAAGAATTGTGTTTTTTGTGTGTGGTTTTTTGTTGTTTTTTGTTGTTGTTGTTTATTTGTTTTTGAGACAGAGTCTCACTCTGTCACCCAGGCTGGAGTGCAGTGGCATGATCTCAGCTCACTGCAACCTCTGCCTCCCAGGTTCAAGTGATTCTCCTGCCTCAGCCTCCCAAGTAGCTGGGATTACAGGCGCCCACTACACCTAGCTGACTTTTGTATTTTTAGTAGAGACGGCGGTTCACCATGTTGGACCAGGCTGGTCTCCAACTCCTGACCTCAGGTGAATCCGCCTGCCTCTGCCTCCCAAAATGCTGGGATTCCAGGCATGAGCCATAGCGCCTGGCCAAGAATTGTATTTTATGTAAATTTTATCTCAATAAAGTATTTAAAACCAAACACACAAAAGACATTTCCCAGAACTCTTTTTGATTTGTCTAGTTTCCATGAACAAGCTTATTGTTATTGCTTTAGATCATTTGTCTTTCTAGAACCAAGAAATATATGAGTTCTTTCCATGAGAAATATGTATATTTTCTTATCTGTCTGCTCTCTTCTGATAAAATTGTATGACAACAGGGCCCCAGGGGATGAAGATGGCAAAGGGGACCTTGGGTTAAATGCTAGCCTTAGGAGACAAGCTCTTAGAAGGAACTGTGAGCACAGGAAAGAAGGATTTAGGGAAAGTGGAAGCTGACCCAGGCTACAAAGAGAGAAAGACCCAAGAACAGAGTGTTGGTGGGCCACAGGAATGGAGGAGATGAATGAGATGACCCTGTTGGGGAAAGGGAAGCTAAGAGAGTGGAATGAAATATACTTCTTTAGGTATCACAGCCCTCGAATTAACATGTTTACACATTCATGACACCCAAGTGGCTTCAATTTCTCGGCAGTGGAATTTATCACATAATTAGGCTTTTAGAAAAAAATTCTTTTTTTTCCATTAAAAAAACCTGACAAATAGTCCACATGTATCATTTGGACACAGGTCACATTACCCGGATAATGAACTCTTTCATGTAAAATTTCCAGTAGATTTTTAACATGCAGAGTCCTCCTCATATGTTATCCTGCATTGATCCGATTGGAGCTGTTAGTGTCTAGTGGATCAATGATCAGCAAACTAAAAAGTCACTTAGTGACTATGACACCCATGGCAGTGTTAGAATCTATTGTGTCAGGAATCCTTGTTTTATTAACTCTGTAATTACCTGTTCAGCTGAACCGGCGAATTTTATTACACATTTTCTTTCACCTGAACAAGACCTTTGCACTTCTACCAGCACCCTGAGGATCTTCTTTTTTTTTTTTTTTTCTGCTCCATGTCTTTCTCCAGTGCTCTTTGGCTTGGCTGCCATCTATTTTGGCAGAGAAGGGTGTGGGAAGGAGGCTTTAAGAATACCACCACCTTGCTTTGAAAGCTGTTAAGTGGCCTCATCCTCCAGGATAGTTGCTTCAGTTGAGACACATTTAGTACTCAGAAGTCAGGAGTGTAACTCGGCTTGCTATATATTGGTGTTTTCCTTAAACAAAGGATCATATGCTGTATGGCCTAGGAGTTAACAACATGGACTTTGGAGGCAGGTCTGGGAAGCAATTAGCAAGTCATGTAAGCTCCCTTAGCCCAGGTTTCCCTGTGTGTAAGAGGGGAGGATAGGAAAAGTTCCCTCCTCATAGTAACACATGGATGTCTTTCCAGTACCTGACTCAGTAAGTCTGAAACTTTGTCTTCTCTCCCCTAAAACCTGTGCCTTTTCTTCTTTCTCTTGGTAAATGATGCTCTCACCTTTGACTTCCTATCTCTCTTACCCCAGCCCGATATCCAGCAACTCATCAGATGCTATCAATTCTGCATCATAAGTGTTTCTCTGGGCCAGGCGCAGTGGCTCAAGCCTGTAATCCCAGCACTTTGGGAGGCCGAGACGGGTGGATCGCGAGGTCAGGAGATCGAGACCATCCTGGCTAACACGGTGAAACCCCGTCTCTACTAAAAAATACAAAAAACTAGCCGGGCGAGGTGGTGGGCGCCTGTAGTCCCAGCTACTCGGGAGGCTGAGGCAGGAGAATGGCGTGAACCTGGGAGGCGGAGCTTGCAGTGAGCTGAGATGGCGCCACTGCACTCCAGCCTGGGCGACAGAGCGAGACTCCGTCTCAAAAAAAAAAAAAAAAAAAAAAAAAGTGTTTCTCTGATACATCTGTTACTCTCCATTTCTGCCATCTCCACCAAGCCATTACAGATTCCCATCTGGACTATTAATCGTTCAACTGGACTTCCCAAAATTCACTCTTGGCCATTCTTCAAAGACTTTTGTTATCCTTCCCCTTAGGTTCAACATAATTAACACATCCGGAAGACTTCACATGATTCCATCCTTTTCTCCACTCTCATTGAACTGTTGTTGTACTAGAATTGTATTTTATTATAATTGAGGTCTTGTTGTACTAGAATTGTATTCTATTATATACATGTAATTTATTTTTTTCATGTATTAACTCATTAAACTAACACACACTGGACATCTATTACTATGTGTCAAGAACAGTGTAGGGAAAGAAAGAAAGAAGGAAGGAAGGAAAGAAGGAAGGAAGGAAGGAAGGAAGGAAGGAAGGAAGGAAGGAAAGAAAAACAGAACAGCATAGGCACTGAAAATTCAAACGTGAAGAGGGTCTGGTCCCTGCCCAGAATGAGCTCAATGCTTACTGGGGGATAGAGATACAAGAAAATGATTATGGTAAACTGTAGCAGAGAAGAGAGAATGATTAGCTTTGTGTTAGCACAAAGAAGGCTTTGTAATGACAGTGACTATATTATGTCTGGAAGGATAAATAGGAATATGTGCTTGTGTGTAATTTTAAGTTAGATGTTTCATGCTAGAAAATATTTTAGAAATATGATAAAAACCCAAAGCATAATTCTTATTTAGAGTATGTAAAAGGTGCTTAATGGTTTCCCACATCATAGAGATTACTTATGTAATAACCATTACTATTCATAATTTGTTTTAGAACAAATAAAGCTGAAGCCCAGCACAGTGATGCTCAAGCCTGTAATCTCAGTGTGTTGGGAGCCGAGGTGAGGGGAGGATCACTTGAGGCCAGGAATTCAAGACCAGCCTAGGCAACATAATAACAAAAATAAAAATAAAAAATTAACGAGACATAGAGATATGAGACTGTAGTCCTAAGCTACTTGGGAGCCTGGGCAACAGAGCAAGACCCTGTCTTTAAAATAAATAATGAAGTTGATTAAACACCTTTTTATTTTCATTGAGTGCTTTTATATGACCTTTGTTAAAAAATTTTTTTCACGGCCGGGCGCAGTGGCTCAAGCCTGTAATCCCAGCACATTGGGAGGCCGAGGCGGGCGGATCACGAGGTCAGGAGATCGAGACCATCCTGGCTAACACGGTGAAACCCCGTCCCTACTAAAAAGTACAAAAAAACTAGCCGGGCGAGGTGGCGGGCGCCCATAGTCCCACCTACTCGGGAGGCTGAGGCAGGAAATGGCGTAAACCCGGGAGGCGGAGCTTGCGGTGAGCTGAGATCCGGCCACTGCACTCCAGCCCGGGCCACAGAGCGAGACTCCGTCTCAAAAAAAAAAAAAAAATTTTTTTTCACTTGTTTTACGTGGCTAATCTAATAACCCCAAATTTCCATTTTCTTGAAACCTGTCTCAAAAAGTGGGAATTGAAAGGGTTGTTGATGACAGAATATGGTGAGAATCAACCAAGAAATAAATTAACATCTTCAGAATTTGAGCCTTTTTCTAATCAGGAATGCTCCATATATTCATAGTGTAATCAGACCTTTTTAAATGTTTAATTTCAGTATAGATAAATTAGACTATCCACAAATGACAGAGGGTCTGTTAGTTTGAGGTTTTGTGGCTTGCCGAAGCACAGATTACGTATGAAATATCTAGTTTTCTAGGAAAGCAACTTTAATACTCAGCTGCTGCTGAATGTCCACTTGATAAATTTAACTATTAATAACAGTTTCTTTTACAAATATAGCCTTCGGATTGTACTTTGTTTTCCTAACCTTTGGAAAATTGAAAACATTCTCTTAATTTTTGAAAAATGTATTAAGTAAATGAGATCATTTCTGTAATATAAAAGAAGTATTCTTGAAAGAGAAACTTACATTTCCTTTTAGGCCTATGATGCTTATTGACCATATTATTGTGCAGACACATTTCATAGAAATATTTTTTACCATAAGGAAACTGATTCATAATCACAGACACTATTTCCATTGTTGGAGGTAATCTCCTGTGTCTAAAGTCTGTCACATAAAGATCTCAATGCACTTGTTACATAAAGTATTTGAATGTTCTTAGTTTTAAGCCCAGTATCTAAGATACAGAGAAACACATGCAACTAGCTCAATCTGTGCTTCTGAAAGAAATATATATCAATTAAGCAAAATTGAATTGCTTGTAAGATCTCTGAAAGTACTGATGACACCTCAGTTGTGAAGAGCAAAGGGAACATTACACACTGCTTCCTTCACCTAAAGAATAAGAAATAACAAAAGTTACCTGACCCAGGGTGAAGTTGACCTAGAACTCTATAGACTACTTCATTTGAAATGATTAGGGAAGTACCATGTATGGAACAAAAGAAATTAAGCTGAAAAAATGTAAACCATAAGTTAAGAAACCTCATCATTATAGCAGCATCACCCCTTCTGCTTCCTAATTCTTCCTTACTGATGTATACTGTGAAGATATAAAGATGAATAAGACCTAGTCCCTGCCTTCAAGGAACTAATAATCCAGTAGAAAACAGATATGTACAACTAACTATAATCATTAAGATATATTAGTGTTTTCAGCAAAGTGATAAGTGGAGGGAGAACAAAATAAATGATTAATTTTGCCCAGGGGAATCAGGGAAGACTTCGCAGAGGAGGTGACATTTAGCCAAATCTTGAAGGATAAGTAAGATTTAACCAAATAAAGAAAGTAAGGATTCCCTAGAAAGAGAAAGTAGCAGAAAACAAAAGCAAGTTATATAAAAATTCTTGGCACATTGGAGAATATTTAGAGAGTGGCTGGGGGGGGTAGATTATGGTTAGTTGTGAATCATGTGATTATTTATTCCTCTCTTGATCCACTCCTGTCACCTACAGTTGATAGTTAGGCTTTATTTTTTAAGACATTGGGGACTGACCAACCTTAGTATTTTGTGGTGGGCATGTTTCATTGCTTGCCATTGCAGTTAGACCCTCCCCCTTCCTATAAACTCTCTCATCCCCTTCATGTTATCTCCTATTATGTGTGGTATTAATAAGATATAGTGGTCCCTTTCCACTATCAAATCCTTCTTCACCCAACTCTGGTGTTACTAGGGTCCAACCACATGATTTAGGCTTGACCAAATTGGTACTTCCTCTTTGAAGATTTTGAATCTTAATCAAGTGATTCAAAGATATGAGGACATCTGGTGATGATATTCATAGCAGCAGCAGCAGCAGCAGCAACAATAGTTGGGATTTTTGCTGTGGTTCCTGTCCCTTGCCCTCAGGAGCTACCTTGATTCCAGCCTTGAGTCAGTTTCTGCTTTGTAGCTAAGAACCCTAACCCAACAATGTCCAAAACCAAACTCATCATTCAAGTTCAAGAAGTTACAACTGGGAACATGGAGCTTACAAGTTCAAAACTTCAAATGAAAGGTTTTGCAGAGATGAAAAAAGATTTAAGATCCCTTGTATTAAAGCTGAGAGTTAAGGTCAAGAAATAGATCCTCCAGGGAGAGACTATAGAGGAAGAAAACAAGAGGGCCAGAGATAATACCCTGAGAGATGTCAACATATGATGAAGCAGACAGAGGAGCTAGCAAAGATCCCCTAAATGGGTATCAGAGGTAGGAGGAGAACCCAGGGAGGAAATAATTTCAAGAAAGGGGTCAGCAATATCAAATACTGCAGGGAGATCAGAGAGAATAAGGACTGAGGTCATTGGGATTGACAATTAGCAGGTCACTGGGTACATTCGAATGGACAAATTAAGAGTACCTTTAAAGGTGAGAGCCAAAACTCCATGGTTGAGAAAGTAATGGGAGGTTACAAGTGGAAACATCAGTACCCATTGCTTTACTGGAAGTCTGGTAAAGTGAAAGGGAATGAAACAGCCACAGGGATTTGAAGCTGAGAGAAAATTGAGTCTTTTCTCTAGCAAAAGAGTTGGTGGAGGAGGAGGGATTGAAAGTATACGACACAGGAAAGATAGATGATGAAGCATTACCTAGGAGAAGGAAGGAGGTGATGGCAGTTGTAGCAAGGTTAAATGGTTGGCCTTGGAAGGGAGTAGAGCCTCTTCCTCTTTGGAAACAATACTGAAAGAGGGAAGAAAAGATGAATATTAAAATCACTGGAGGCAGGTACTGTGGTTCACACCTATAATCCCAGTTACTCAGGAGGCTGAGGGAGGAAAATCACTCGAGGCCAGAAGTTCAAGACCAGCTAGACAAAACAAGCAAAATTCTCCTTGATGCTCGCCTATCTCCTTTTGACACCTCTCTTCTGCTCAGGTTCACCATATGCTCATGCACCCCCCCTTAAACCTGGACTACCTTTAAAAGCATTTCCAAATTCATTTGTACAAAAATTGAATTCCAGCGTTAATAATTATAGTGAAAATTTGGGAACAACTTATGTATCCATCAGTGGGAGATTTGTTAAATAAATTATAATGTATCTGAATCATGAACAGTACGTTATAAACACAATAATAACAATCTACTTTTTTGGTAAAAAATAGCCTTGACCTTTTAGAAGGTGAAAAAACATGTCACAAAACAGCATTAAAGACTTACTTGTTCACTTGACTAGCCTTAAAAAGATAAAAAATAAAAAATAGGGCCAGGCACAGTGGCTGACACCTGTAACCCCAACACTTTGGGAGGCTGAGGCCGGCAGATCACGAGGTCAGGAGTTCAAGACCAGCCTGGCCAACATGGAGAAACCCCATCTCTACTAAAAATACAAAAATTAGCTGGGCATGTGGCACGCGCCTGTAATCCTAGCTACTCAGGAGGCTGAGGCAAGAGAATCGCTTGAACCCGGGAGGTGGAGGTTGCAGTGAGCCGATATTGCACCCCTGCACTCCAGCCTCGGTGACAGAGTGAGACTCTGTCGCAAAAATAAATAAATAATATTAAACTAATTTAAAAATTTTTAAAGACTGACTTGATTTTGCTAAAATTCAGTGTGTATGTGTGAGCACATGCATGTATGCAAAAAAGTTATCCGAAAGAAAAGTCACAAATACTAAGATATTTTTGATGATTTTTATTTACTTATGTTTTCCATATTGTTTAAAATTTCACTATGTTTTTCATATTTTAGGACTCAGAAAATACAGTAAAGTTATTTTCTTTCTTTTTTTTTTTTTTTTTTTTTTAGACGGAGTTTCGCTCTTGTTGCCCAGGCTGGAGTGCAGTGGCGCGATCTCGGCTCACTGCAACCTCTACCTCCCGGTTCAAGCGATTCTCCTGCCTCAGCCTCCTGAGTAGCTGGGATTACAGGCATGGGCCACCACGCCTGGCTAATCTTGTATTTTTAGTAGAGACGGGATTTCTCCATGTTGGTCGGGCTGGTCACGAACTCCCAGCCTCAGGTGATCCTCCCGCCTCAGCCTCCCAAAGTGCTGGGATTACAGATGTGAGCCACCACATCTGGCCTCATTTTTTAATAATAAAAAATAAATTTTTTATTAAACTCCCAAATCACTTACTTTCCCTCCCCACCAGATAAAAGCTCTCTCTATCTTAATGTAGCTTATCACAGCTAAGGAAGGAAAGTAGAAGGAAGCTAAGCTAATTAGTTTGTGACAATTTGTGAGTGATTGTTATCTCCATTATCCTTCAAAACATATTTGTGTTCTCAAAATATGAATGAATCTCTAAATGATGGCATTTAAGGTGGAATAATGATGAAGCACAATAATTTGGACAATGTGGGTTACATAATTTTGGACAAGAATATGACCTCATAGCAGGTTAACTCTGCCTGGAAATACATGTCCCTCAGGGTCAACTTCCTCAAGCTCTTCCCACTTATGCCACATTCTCTAGCCCTGGTGTAGACAGATACTTACTTGCTACACACAGAAGTTATTTTTTGTTCTGTTTTCTTAACATGGTCACATTTATTTATTTATTTTATCACTTCTAACTTAAAATGTCCTTTCTTCTCTAGAGTTTTGTTCAACATTCAGTTCTCTTCTGATTTTTCTATAATTTGACTTTCGTGTATTTACCTTTAATTCAGGTGGAATTTATTTTGATTAGTATGAGACAAGAATCTAAATTAATCTTGTCACAGATTACTATTCTCTTCAAAATCATTTATTCAATCACACTCTTCTACTTCTGGTGCATTATTTTTAATATATTATATATTAGTATATTACATCTAAAATGAGCTCTTTATCCTATTCTATTTTTGTACCAGTACTAAGATATACTGCAGCTCTAGAATGTTTTAAATATTGTTAGTGTCAGTCATGACTTCTCTTTCAAAATTTCAAAATGCTATTTTCACCCCTTTATTTTTCCTGTAAATTTCAGAATTGTTTTATCAAGTACCTTAAAAATCTTACTGTGGTTTTGGTTTGTATAGCATAACGGTTAAAAATTAACTTGAGGCCGGGCGCAGTGGCTCACACCTGTAATTCCAGCACTTTGGGAGGCCAAGGCGGTTAGATCATTTGAGATCAGGAGTTCAAGACCAGCCTGGCCAACATGGTAAGACCTCCTCTCTACTAAAAATATAAAAATTAGCTGGGCATGGTGGTGCCTACCTGTAATCCCAACTACTCTGGAGGCTGAGGTAGGCGAATCACTTGAACCCGGGAGGCAGAGGTTGCAGTGAGCCAAGATCGTGCCACTGCACTCCAGCCTGGGCAACAGAGTAAGACTCTGTCTCAAAAAAAAACCAAAAAAAAAAACCAAAAAACAACAAAAAAAATTAACTTGAATCTCTCCGCTTCGTACCAACACATCCTTTTCAGTCTTCCAAGTATTTTCCGCAGCGGCTCTGTGTCAGATGTGACAGCAATGAATACACATTATAGGTGGTAACTCGGGGGTTTGTAAGTCAGGATTGTCTGTACTCAAGTTTTAGAAAACTGTCATTTAGGACTTTTGACTAGTAAGCACAAAATGTAATACAGGTTTGGGTGTGTGTTTTAAGTAGTCTTTTGTCATGTTATTATTTCAGGTCAGTATTCGGAGAGTTAGCTACTGATTGTTTGGTTGTCCAGGACTGATATCCTTTGCATCTTCTTCTCATTTTTATAATTGGCTTATTATATTGCATTGAGGCCTCTTCAAGTTTTTTTTTTTTTTTTTTTTGAAACTCTAGAGAGTAATGTCTGTCTTTCAAGGATTTGACGAGATTCATTTTGTAAAGCATTCCAAACCCTACACTGGATTGTTACATTAACTACCTGTATGATCTCAGAGAAGTCATTTAAGTTCTGTGATTTTAGCTTTTCTTATCTGTAAAATGGGCATATTAATACAAACATGAGGTAATAATGTAAAGGTACCTGTAAACAACCTGTGTATAATCACATGAGAAATGTTGTGCCTCTCCATCTCTCCCTTCCCTCCCTTTATCTGTTGATACCTATTTTGTCAGGTCCTCCCCACCTTTGTTTCTGTAATTACCCTTCCTAACGAAGTTCCATCTCCCATGGCTCAGTACTTAAGAGCAAATGGTGAAAAGTGGCTCAAGCCTGTAATCCCAGCACTCTGGGAGGCCGAGACGGGCGATCACGAGGTCAGGAGATCGAGACCATCCTGGCTAACACGGTGAAACCCCGTCTCTACTAAAAAAAAATACAAAAAATTTAGCCGGGCGAGGTGGCGGGCGCCTGTGGTCCCAGCTACCCTGGAGGCTGAGGCAGGAGAATGGCGTGAACCTGGGAGGCGGAGCTTGCAGTGAGCTGAGATCCCGCCACAGCACTCCAGCCTGGGCGGCAGAGCGAAGAGCGAGACTCCGTCTCAAAAAAAAAAAAAAAAAGAAAGAAAGAAAAGAAAAGAACAGAACAGAAATATAGTAAATAATTTTGTAAGCAATCTAGTATTAAATTAATTGATATTAAATTAATCACAAATCATTTTAATAGTAGCAAATTAAACTAAACAAGTGTTTTTGCTCTTTAGAAAAATATGGGTTTAGAAAATTATCATATTCTAAGTTATTAATGATTAATATAGGGCAATAATTTGGGTGTTGACCTTAAGGACTTGTGTATAGAGTATCTATTAGTACCAAGTGGTAATTTGAAGTATAAATGCTGATTGTATCACCTTAGAGCCAAAATCATTGATTAAACAGGCATATTCAACATTAAAGTGTGTGTGTGTGTTTAATTAAAATTGATTTTGGAAGAATTCTCCAACTACTGTTCCTTTTGTTCAACATTATTTTTTGATTGTGAGAATGAAGTAAAATTGAGGTATTGTTTAAGTTAAATCATGTATGTTGAGAAGTATCTAATTTTGTGGGTTTTTTCTCTAAGGCCTAATAACTTATATATCTACTTCGTGTCTTAATTTCACTTAAAGCTAAAAAAGGCTTACTAGTGTTCATAATTCAGTATTTGGAAATTTATCAGAAGATCCTAAATGCTGTAGGAACATTCAGAGCCCTGAGTATAGGGAAAGATGTGGAAAACAAATTTGAGGAAAATAATTCTTTGCTTGGCATCACATTTTTTTCATGATAAAATGATATTCTATGTGCTAATTCTGCCATCTGCTATGTTCTGTGAGGGCTTTCCTTAAAGTAGTGAAAGTATTTCGTGTTGAGTGTTAGTCTAGTCACAGAAAGAAAGATAATTCATGTACATTTGGACATTTCCACTTTATTCACCCAAGAATTCTCTCTAGTAATTGTAAAATATAAATATCATTTTTAAACTTCAAGAAAGAGAAAAAGAAAAGGAAAACAGAATTTCTAAATTAAGTTGCTTTCCAGCCACAGACTTGATTTCTTGAACTAACAGTTTCAATAGTGTATTTATTGCTAAGTATAGTATAATTCGTATTTTACAGGCAACAACTATCCATCTGTTCTGATAGGTGGAAACTATCTTTAAATAATAAAGGAACTCCTTTCTGACACAAATGCTCTCTGCCTTTGAAGTAGAAATATGCAGCATGATGTTTGCAGCAGCCTAACAATTTACATGAAGACCTATTTGATATAGCTTATAAAATCTATTATTTTTGCCAAATACTTCAGTTGAATAGACTAGGCTGGTGTATGCGCGGGTGTGGGTAGGTGTGGGTGTGTGTTTAGATTGTCTCTAAAATATTTCCAGCTCAGTCACAGGTTAATAATCATACAGTGATGTCAGCCAAACCAAGTGCTGACAAGGAAGTGAGAGCCCTGTTCAGGAGAGAATGAGTAAATATCCCAAGAGAGGAATCAAACAGCAAGTAGTCATTTTTCATAAAGAGAAACATCACTAAACTAAAGAAAAGAGGTTTTAAAAAATGAGTTTAACTGAAAACTTGAACAACCTAAAAAGACATGCAGATGTGAAGATTCTAACAAGGGAGGCATTTGGAACATGGCCAGCTCCCTGTTCCACCTGCCACAGGAGTTTGACTTTGGGCAGATGCAGCTCCCAAAGATATTTTCTCCCTAGTTTCATGGGGATAAAAAGTGAAAGGTTACAGTTCGGGTGTGTTAGACACACCTCTAGCCAGAGTGGTGTTCTGAGTTATTCACGTTGTTGATGACAACAATACTAGAATAAAATAAAATGTGAAAACTATGTGCTGAGTTTTAAGTACCACATCAATATGCTTAAAAACTAATTTGAGGTTTTGCGTGTCCTTTCTGAATACACAGTAACCACACACCACAGTGTCATAGCTTTCTTTCTTTCTTTCTTTTTTTTTTTTTTTTGAGACAGGCCCAGGCTGGAGTGCAGTGGCATGGTCTCGGCTCACTGCAACCTCCGCCTCCCAGGTTCAAGCGATTCTCCTGCCTCAGCCTCCCAAGTAACTGGGATTACAGGCATCTGCCACCACGCCTGGTTAATTTTTTTGTATTTTTAGTAGAAACGGGGTTTCACCATGTTGGCCAGGCTGGTCTCAAGCTCCTGACCTTGTGATCCGCCTCCCTCAGCCTCCCAAAGTGCTGGGATTACAGGCGTGAGCCACCGCGCCCAGCCGTAGCTTTCTTACTAATTAAAACTTCCCAGATTTAGAGTCTTTGGAGCTTTAGTATGAACTAACTTTCCAAATTAAAACTGGATTCAGGTACGTCTGTTAACAGATTGGAATTCATTAAATCGCACCACAGACAAATCCTATAAAAAGTGCGTATTGTTTCAAATAGCTGGAAAGGAGAGCAGCCTTCCCCATCACTCACCAGAGCTGTGGCTCACCCCAGTAGAGTCATGTTTTTAGCAAGGTTCCTGTGGGAGACCTGTTTGTGAAAGTGGCATTTGTGATTCAGACTTCAGCTCCCCATGCCAGCTTCGGAAAGTCAAACAGATGTTTCCTTGTTGACTGCAGCATAGCTCATCACTTATCCCAAGAGGGAAATCAGAAGAGGCTGGGGACAAGCACAGTTCTGTCAGCCACAACCACAAGAAAATGGAGATGGAGGGCGTGTGTGTGTGTGTGTGTGTGTGTGTGTTGTTGTTGTTGATTTGATTAAATGTAAGTTTAAATATTGCTTTATTTAAAGATAGAATGATTCATCATCTATAGAAAATTTTATCCTCTACCTAAACTTCCTTTTCTACTCCCTTCTCCCTCCCCCTTTTCTGGCAAAGTTCAGTATCTTTATGGGTCTCTTTGGAGTACAATCTTCGTGCTTTTCAGTTTTGCCTTGGATTAATGGGTTGTCTGAAAGCAAAGCTTAGCTCCTGATTTGTTTTATAAGAATAATAAGACCAAAGTTACTTTTCATTCACACATCAAAACACATGCATACCAAATAAATAAAATGTACATTGAATCTCATGTACCACAGTTATGTGGCCTGGAAATTAAACTCATTAAATGGATTTCAAAGAACTGGGTAGTATATAGTGGAAAAAAATTTTGCAGTAAGCCTGAACTAATATTAGGTGGAACATAGTAAGACCTCTTTATTTCTGATCTGTGTGTGTGTGTGTGTGTATTAAGTAGTGTTGCTGATTTTTAAGCTAGGTATCAAATGCTTTAGAAAATACCAAAAAAATCAATTTTAAGCATTTCCACGTTTTTGTTTCGTACAGTTATTAGACACAATCTTGCCTAATTGTAGTCTAAAGTCAGATTTTTAAGTTAGATTTTTAAAAAACTGATCTGATGTCTCTTTGCTTGGATTGAATTCCTCTAGCCCTAGGCCCTAGACCAGTAGAAGGGTTGAGGCTGGTTTAGAAGTTTCTCTTCAAATGTATGTCTCTGTCTCTCCCTTTCAGACACTCTCGTTTGCTCTCCTTTCTTGATCTGTGCAAACGCAGAGTGGTGTCTGTGTTTCAGGAAAAGAATGTGTGTTAAAAGAACTAATGGTCCAACTGTCCATCAGACTGGGCAGCAATAGAGGTCATCTGGCGGTCAAAACCAAATAATTTCAGCCTGTTCCTAAAGCCCCTGAAGCTGTTGACTCGATGACTGGAGTTCACTGCCTCTTGCTGCTTCTGTATCCTCTGAAACCTGGGAGTTTTATTTTTGGAGACAAGAACGGACATATTTTCTCCCTAGCAACTGTGTGCACAGTGCCTACCATTCAGCATTTGCTCAGGTTAGCTTGGCTAAAGTATACAGTCAGTGCTCCCTCTTGATACATGTCTGCCTTGAATAGAAGACAGATCAGATTCTAAACCTAGAGGCCCCAAAATATTGGAAGAGTCTGGATACTTGTGCATGTTTGAAGCTCATTGTTATATAGAAAATTTAAATATTTAAAAATAGAAAATATTTGTCTGCTTTTATAAAGAGACCCAATATTCTTAATGCAAAACTTTCTACAGGCACTTATTTTAAGGTGACTTCCAAGTTTCCACATTCACTTGGAACAGATGGGAATGGAAGTAGTTTCAGTGTGCTGACAACTCCATTAAAAATGTTTTAAAATCCATAATCCATAAATCTGAACCACATATTGGTTATATTCATAGCCCTTTCAGTATTTCTTGTACCCTATTTGTGAATACCACCACCTGCTGGTAGTTAATGACAAGCTCTCACTTTGTTTACTGAAGAATTAACCTAAAAGTCAGTATTAAGTAAAATTTAAATGTTTTTAAGTAGGTAAAATTTTGAGGTGAAAATCTATTTACTGTGTTAGTTTGAAACATCCCAACCACAATTAATTTGCAAAAACTTTTAAACAGACTTTGAAAAACATTGCACATGAAATATTGTTTTGAAATGAAAGCTATTCATAAATTATAACAATTTGTATTATCTTTTAGCTTCTTTTTCATTGCTGACAACATTTCAAAGTAATGTTACAGATATCCACATCTTCAGGTCTGAATTTCATCTCTTCTACTTCTTCTGTTTGCCTGCTTTCTAAAAGAAGTGTGTGTGCAGTGAAATACCAAGGAGGAGGGACAGGAAAGCATGGAAAATCCACAGGCTGAATAATTAAGTGTTGACTTTTAAAGATTATGTCTGTGATTGAGGGATTTACCACTCCTTACTTTGGCATAGGCTCCTAAAACGTATGTTCACAAAATCTGTTTTATGGGCTTTTTAACAGGATAAGAAATTTAAAATGTACAACAGAATAGGAAAATCAAATCTTCATGCAATGAGATTACAATATACATTGTTTCTTTTAATTGTTCAAATTTTTACTCATCAAACAGAAATATACTATAATACTTTACAATAAAATATAATGTCACATTGCCCAAAGCAGTGAATGACAGAATTTTGTGGATTAAGGATATGGATTAAGGTAATCCAAAACTGCAGTTTATTAAACTTCCCCCCCAAAAAAACATGTGTTGTTCTTATTCTGAAGCTATGCTCTTAAGAGTTTTCTGGCTTTCTTAAAAATGCATGCCAGTTCAATTTTAATATACGCCTTTTGGTGAGTCATTTTTATTATCTCTTTGCTGTCTAGTGAGACTTAAAATGTACTGGTTTGAGTCAGAACTTGGACAGTGATTCCTTCTTCTTAAATATGGTCTTCTAACCTCATGACTGGGGGCCTCCTGCAGGTGGATGATTCTCTCCGACCCTCCAATGTAAGAGGCTCTGCAGCCTCAGGTAGGCCCACCATCTTCTTTGTAGGCAGCCATACTACTAATATTTTTAGATGTTTGCAGCATTCATGTCTCGATATGTCCAGTGTTTCAGGCAATTCGAAGTTGCAGACCCTTGGCAGCAAGAAAGAAACCTTCACTGAAACTTTGTTGTACTTACATAGCCTGGTGCTGAGTTTTATGTGTTATCTGGAGAAGAATGAAATTGATTCAGCGCCTTTCCAAGAGGAAGAATAACTTCCAGAGATTTTTCTCTCTCAGGGGAGCTTTTACAGTACTCTTTCAATATTCTTTCATTGTGTGTATGGTTTTTTCCCCCACCATAAAACAAAAGGAGCCTGTAATGCTATAAAGGGGAACAACGACACCATATCCCTTTTGATGAGGGAAACCTAAGTAACAAACTCTATTAATTAGTCTAAGAAATTTCTTCCTTAATTTGAGAATTCTGCGTTCAGTATGGCCCTTGCTTTTGGAATTTTTACAGTTTGTTCCCCCATTACTCTGATCACTGCTACCAGGCCTGACTTATGCCTCCTGCTGCTTACATTTAAAAGGTCACCAGGACAATGACTAGGTGACCACCCATCACACAGTCTGTGAGCACATCCTCCAATAGCATCCTCAGCGTAAAACGCCCCCTACTGCTTCCAGGATGCCAGTTCACTAATAATTCTCAAGCGTTACTCCTAGCAACCAAACTAACCCTGTAGCTTCCAAGGATTACTGGGTATATAGGGAGAGGGTAAAGGTTGGTACCACATTTCTTTTTAAGGCTTTATAAAGAGTGAGCCATAGGCATGTCACTCTTCTGTTGTTCACCAAAGCATAGATTCTTTACTGTCCACAACATTGAAGCAGGGCGTATTTTGAGAGATGGTTTTAAGTCATCCTTTCAACTAGTTCAGATAAACACACATGAGGCATCCACTCCTTGGAGAGCATGGCACCAGAAATTTTCCCAAAATTGTCAAGGACTGACCCCTGCCCTCCTAGGACTTGCAGACTTGGGGGTCATTCAGACCCAAACACAGCTATAATAATTCTAATTCTAAAATGTGATAATTGCTATAATAGAAGTTTTTTAAAAATACTGCAGGAGAGGGAGTGATTAATTTCACATCAGGGATTCTGAACAGCATTTTAGAGTATCTGGATTTTTGAGGTGAATCTTAAAAGATGAATAGAAGAATATTCCAGGCAGGGGAACAGTAGTACTAAGAATGTGGCATTTGTTTTCACCAGGTTTCTTGCATCCCTTGACTACTTGGTTGCCTTGTTGTTAAACTGTGTGTGTGTGTGTGGTTAACCAATTAAGGAAAGGAGAAAAGCTGATTTGAGATAGCCATGGTGTGAAAAAGCTTTGATCTGGACGTTTACCTTCATTTCTTTTCACATGGTGATTCTGATATAAATAATATCACTAACTTCCCTTTTTTCCTTCTTACAATACATTTACCTGTTTCTTCCCATCTATATTGATACACACACATACTCCTCCAGTGTTTATTCTTGGGCATTTTCCAGTTTCTAATTTGGTGTCCACAAGTCAAATCAATTAGATTGAACTGATAATACAACTTAATGACCCTGCTTATCTTTGCAGGTAAACTTGAGAATGGAATGAATCTAACTGCCAACTCATTAACCTTGAAAGACAATTTAGGTGGTTTTATCCTAATGTTTCTAGTGTTTGTTTAGGGTTGAGCACACTTTAAATATGTCTACATTGTTTAATAGCCTCTTGTACACAATTTTTTGATGGACTCAATTGATATTCTTCATTAAAGACCAGATCCTAATGAACTCATCTGCCTTACTCTTAAATTCATATTCAAACAGAAGATTTCTTAATGGCTTCTTAAAATGCTAAGTTACTAGTTTTAAATTTATGTATTTCATGCTGCTAGCCTCGGAGTTTCTTGTCCACATCAAATTCCTAATTATTTCTTTTAGATTTGTGGGAAACAATTGTCTAACCCTTCTCTCTTTTCATTTTTTTCTAATTTTGTCATCTGTGCTGCTCACTTTTTGTGCTATGGATGTCTTCATTAAGAGATTGGTGGGATTTTGGTCCCTAAAGACAAATAATTTATTAGCTCTTAATGGTGATCTGGAAGGTTACATTTCAGGAAATTATTTATTTTAGTATGTTTCTAACTTGTTTTTAAGGAGGCTTCTTCCTCCTTTTACATTTCCAACTGAGAAGAGCCATCCAGAAATGTCTCCACTGCCACCTACTTGCAGTTTGGAAATTTACACGCACCTGGCTTTTCAAATAAAGCTGATCTTTTTTCCTGCCAAGGCAAGATTACTGTCAAGAATACTGTAGGTGGCATTGTGGATTCTTCTCATGTTTTTAAAGGCATGGGTTTTGTGAAATTGCTAGAAAAACACCTATATTATGGAATTTTTACTAACATTCTAGAAACAGTTTTTTCTGTAAATGTGGTATGTCTTCTCCTATGATAATTGTATTGCTGCAAATTATATAGGTAACAGTCTAAGTGAAAATATCATTCCTAAATGCTTTATTCATATTATATTAGAATTACGTTGCTATAGTCATAATCCTTAATAACTTCTTATAAAGCACATTATATAATGCATTCATGATTATGCTATGGAAAGCTGTTACCTAGCACATTATGTAAAAGGCAGACATTTTAAAAAACAATGTATGTTCCTATTTAATACAGAGAGATGAGTTATCAAACACTGTGTGTATTTGTAATTTCATAAATAATAATAAGGTATGCATAAATGGCTCTTTAATACGCAATGTTATTATGTAGAGAAGAAAGTGAACTATTCTAATATAATAATAGATATGAGAATTTTGAGTTATTTTTTCTTCTCATCATAACAGTGACCACTCTTTGCCTAATGATTTCATTTTATTGCAAATCCTCTGCTTGAAAGCTTAAAGACTTGACATCGTATTAATGTGCAAAAATCACAAGCATTCTTATACACCAGTAACAGACAAGCAGAGAGCCAAATCAGGAATGAACTTCCATTCACAATTGCTTCAAAGAGAATAAAATACCTAGGAATCCAGCTTACAAGGGATGTAAAGGACCTCTTCAAGGAGAACTACAAACCACTGCTCAGTGAAATAAAAGAGGACACAAACAAATGGAAGAACATACCATGCTCATGGATAGGAAGAATCAATATCGTGAAAATGGCCATACTGCCCAAGGTTATTTATAGATTCAATGCCATCCCCATCAAGCTACCAATGACTTTCTTCACAGAATTGGAAAAAACTGCTTTAAAGTTCATATGGAACCAAAAAAGAGCCCGCATTGCCAAGACAATCCTAAGTCAAAAGGACAAAGCTGGAGGCGTCACGCTACCTGACTTCAAACTATACTACAAGGCTACAGTAACCAAAACAGCATGGTACTGGTACCACAACAGAGATATAGACCAATGGAACAGAACAGAGTCCTCAGAAATAATACCACACATCTACAGCCATCTGATCTTTGACAAACCTGAGAGAAACAAGAAATGGGGAAAGGATTCCCTATTTATAAATGGTGCTGGGAAAATTGGCTAGCCATAAGTAGAAAGCTGAAACTGGATCCTTTCCTTACTCCTTATACGAAAATTAATTCAAGATGGATTAGAGACTTAAATGTTAGACCTAATACCATAAAAACCCTAGAAGAAAATCTAGGTAGTACCATTCAGGACATAGGCATGGGCAAGGACTTCATGTCTAAAACACCAAAAGCAATGGCAGCAAAAGCCAAAATTGACAAATGGGATCTCATTAAACTAAAGAGCTTTTGCACAGCAAAAGAAACTACCATCAGAGTGAACAGGCAACCTACAGAATGGGAGAAAATTTTTGCAACCTACTCATCTGACAAAGGGCTAATATCCAGAATCTACAAAGAACTCAAACAAATATACAAGAAAAAAAACAAATAATCCCATCAAAAAGTGGGGAAAGGATATGAACAGACATTTCTCAAAAGAAGACATCCATACAGCCAACAGACACATGAAAAAATGCTCATCATCACTCGCCATCAGAGAAATGCAAATCAAAACCACAATGAGATACCATCTCACACCAGTTAGAATGGCAATCATTAAGAAGTCAGGAAACAACAGGTGTTGGAGAGGATGTGGAGAAATAGGAACACTTTTACACTGTTGGTGGGATTGTAAACTAGTTCAACCATTATGGAAATCAGTATGGCAATTCCTCAAGGATCTAGAACTAGATGTACCATATGACCCAGCCATCCCACTACTGGGTATATACACAAAGGATTATAAATTACTCTACTACAAAGACACATGCACACGTATGTTTATTGCGGCACTATTCACAATAGTAAAGACTTGGAATCAACCCACATGTCCATCTGTGACAGACTGGATTAAGAAAATGTGGCACATATACACCATGGAATACTATGCAGCCATAAAAAAGGATGAGTTTGCGTCCTTTGTAGGGACATGGATGCAGCTGGAAACCATCATTCTTAGCAAACTATCACAAGAAGAGAAAACCAAACACCGCATGTTCTCACTCATAGGTGGGAACTGAACAATGAGACCACTTGGACTCGGGAAGGGGAACATCACACACTGGGGCCTATCATGGGGAGGGGGGAGGAGGGAGGGATTGCATTGGGGAGTTATACATGATATAAACGTTATGCACATGTACCCTAGAACTTAAAGTATAATAAATAAATAAAGACTTGACATCGTTATGCACTTTTAAAGTATAGGTTGTTCTATGTTTTATTCAGCCTACTAAAAGTATATTGCCCTGTCTTAGCATATTTAACTGGAAATCCTAGCTTGAGTCATTTTTGCAGCATGTACTGTAGAGTACCTGATTTTAAAAAATTATGGACATTCAAGCACCTGCCTAAAATTTTAATTGTTACCCAAACATCATCTACCTCATTTTTCTCAGTTTTCATACAATATAACTAGACTCAATTTTAAGCATAGTTTGGAAAGTATTAATCATTCTGAATCTGATAAATTATTTGGATCACATTGTAGATATAGGTACCTACATATGAAAACATGATGAATGATGAGAAATATTTTATTCTTTCTCATGAATGCAGAGCTAGGAGTTCAGAGTACAGACCTGATCCTTCTCCAGAACCATTCAGCACTATCTAATTTCCCATCTATACAGTTTGTCCCTAAGTGACATTTTAAAAGCAGCTGTAACTTTATGGTTGTTTATGTTCAGTGACTGTAGAATGCTTGTCTGAAGTAAAACAAATCTTTGCTGTGTGTTCCATAGCTGGTACACAAGCAGTATTATGTTTGTACTTTTAAACAACTTATAATGTAATCTGATTTCATTTGTATGCTACACACCCTTTTTAAGATTTTTTAAAATCTCATCTAGAGAAACTGCAAGTCATTTAAGTTTCCTTAACGGCACCAGTAATGTATATAAATCTTGTTAGTATGCAGTGCATTACAGAGTGGAGTGGCATTAAAACTCTTTTGTTGCACAGTCATGCTTTAAGGAAGGCTTCCAGATCCTGAGATAAACTGTGTGCTTGGTGAATCCACTTCATCTGAAAGTGACTAGAATATAATTTCTCTTATAAGGACAATCTTTTCACATAATATGGAAACCAGGTGAGTTCTTGTTAAGCATATGGAAATCTGCACACCAGGATGAAATAAAGTTTTATGTTTTGCATCTTCTCTGTTCAATGCAATAGAAGAACATTTTGAGCTTTGTGGGAGACTTAATTTTTGGTTGTCATTCAGGTGAACAGAGATCTTTGAAATTTCAGTATCAAAAGCACCATCAGAGTAGTCCTGTTGGGAATACTGACAATTTGCTACATAAGAGCATCAATTTAGCTAGCCTAGAATTCTGACTTTTTTTGTGGTAGGTTGATAAAGCATTAGTGTGTCATGATGTGAGCTTTTTGCTGGAACTCAGTACAAGAAGACAGGTGGGCCAGAAGGTGACTGTCCTCAGCAAATTTCAAATGTTGGGTTGCTTTTCTCATCCATGTGGCCCATTCTCAAAGCTGCTCTTCCTTTGTGAGCAAATCAACCTCTTGCATGCATTCAGGAGATATATGAACAGCTTCAGAGGCTCCAACTATCAGCTTCTCTTCTACTTCAGGAAATGAAGAAGCTCCATACACTACAGTTATTTTTTTAAAGACTGTAATAACTTATAGTTATAGGTCATGGTAGTTTTTTCTATAGTGTTATTACCACTATTATCTTCTACAGCAGTAAAAATTGATTGTTGAGATGAGCAGTGTGAGAGACCCTCAAATTCAGGCACCAAGACTAAATCTCCCATCTAGATAACAAAAAAAAAAAAAAAAAAAGAAAAAGAAAAAGAAAAGAGTATATTAACCTACTAACCATCTTCCTTCTTTATAAGTTTCCAACAAATTTTCTGAATGTCCATGGATGTGCCACAATACATCCTTCAAAGTGAAGCTGCATTTTAAAGTTATAAGTCTTAAGTCTGTGACCATCTGTCACTTGTCTTGGTTCTCTTTACCATATTTGTGTTACTGCTATAATTATAATACCTTCATACATAGCTCCACATGTAAGATTTGTATTTGTAGTAAAGTGGCTAAATACTGTTTTGATAACATATTTGGGAATCCAGGTAAATATGAAAAAGGCAAATATTTTTTAGCCCCAGAATGTGTTAACAGAAAATACATCTAGCAGTTAAAATGGAGAACAGTAAGTCAGGAATCCTTCAGTTTCATAACCTCGAGCTACAGTCAGTACTTTCTAGACTCAGTAGGTAATGAGACTTGTTTTTAAAAGTTAAGATCAACGTTTTAAAATACAATGAAAATATTTTTAAATGACAGTAAGCTAGGCTCTTATACAGTTGTGAGGCTTAAACATTTGAGATTATCAAAATAACATTGTGTGTTTTTTCATCTCTTTATTGCATATTAGTTCTTTAGTATCATCCTTGTGCTTAATCAAGTAGACTTATGAACACTTAAAACCTCTTTGACTTTCGGGGGTATTTTGCATCCTTCTAAAATCACAAGAGCATCAGCAGTGTTTGGACCAAGTGATTTGTGATATTGGCTCTATTCCATCTTAAGATGTGGTCACTCTCCCCTCCATATTAAGATGTATTTCACAATCATTAATAATGCATCATCCACATACCATTTCTAGAAATTTTTTTATTTATAACTTAGCTTCTTCCTTCCTTACCTTCAATTGCCAAAGGATCCCTCAGAGCCTCCTGTCCCATTTTTACCTTCCTTCTCTCCTTTCATAGGCAATGTCCTTTGCAAGACTTTCTCAGCACTGATAAGCAGATCAACCTGCTCCTTCATGAATCAAATTCTCCATAGAATACAGGGGAATTTCTCTGCATGAAGCTTTGTACACTGCCTTACAGCTATCCTGAAAACTAGGACTAGGAGGCTGGTGGAGTCTAGTCTCCTTCATTGTCAATACAAGAGTGTGACTCTGTGATGCCACAGACTAAAAGGAACATTTGCTCTTCAGGGCCCTGAAAATATTTTTGTTTCCTTTTATTTGTAGACTTGATATTAAAAAGTATCTTTTGGCTAACCACTTTCACCTTTAAATATTTCATTTTTATTAACAGTTATTTTCAAATAAGAATGTCAATTGTAATTAACAATTTTTTTCATCATTTAGTCTGTATGTAATATCAGACCATTAATAAATTTTACATGGGATTGATTTACTTGAATTTTTCTCTGTTATACTACACTCTGGACCTTTTTGCCCTACTTCTATGTGTGAACTCCTCACACACACATACATTTTGGTAAACTGAAGAATGCACATTATTAAAAAGAGAAGCCAGTGAGAAAGTGACAAATGCATGGGGATGACAAGGAAGGAGGAAACCATGCTAAGTGTGGCTATTTTATAACCTTGTTTATATTGATTTAAAAATGCATCTTTGCAGAAACCTTTTTCCTTTACTCTTTTGGCTGCTAAACTGAACAAGAAGGAGAAACCAATGATAGCCAGAGTGTTAAGCAGAGAGCAGACGGTAGTGATTTAGTAAATATTGCAGTGTCAGTTTTATTTCATTTATACAATTTATTTCATTGAGAAATATTGGGTAAAATAGATTTCCAAAACAAACGTTATGATTTATATTCTCCTAGGGTGAACAGACTGCATTTTTCATAAGCTGAGGCTGCAGATCTCTTGGAAGGAAAAATTATGGGGGTTGATATTACAAACCTCCTAGGTAACTCTTAGGTGTAGATTTTGAGGTGGTGAGACTAGAAGGTTTGAATATTGTGGGATGATTGTAAAACAAAAACTATAATCTCTAGCCACATTTTGTTTAAGTCAGGGAAAACTTTAACATTCAAATTTTTTACTGGAGAGTTAGTTTCTCTGCCAGACTACATGATTAACAATTTTAGGGGAATCATTTTGAATGTAATACTTACAGAGGAAGGTCATGATTTTTAAAAATCTATTATATTGTATCCTGTTATACCGTATTATTTATCCTAATGTGCAGTACAACTATATATATATGTGTGTGTGTGTGTGTGTGTATGTATATACACAGATATATATATTTAGTTAGTATTGGTGCAGAAACGAAAAAAATCCTTTTTTATGTGGCTAAGAAATAAAAAAAGAACTTGCCTATAAGTAGCGGTTCAAAATGGGAGACCCAGAAAGTAGTGGAGGTCACCTCTAATGAGTGCAAACAGATGACTGCAGTCTCCACTCTTAGACATAATTCTGATTTAAGATCCAGTCATTTTGTCTGGCTTGAATTTTAATTATATTCTGTTAATTAAAAACAGGATAAGCCCAATAAGAGGTTTCAGACTCTTTTCCTCTTCCTTTCTTCACCAAGGGTGAGCTTATCACCATCTGCCTCTCACTAGGTCCCTCTGTCTCTCCTGTGATGACGTTCAGCATTTGAAGGAGGAATACTAGCCCATCCAGGGGAGGAGCTTCTGATTCATTTCAATGTGTAGAGAAGTTTCCATGAAAGGGAAAGAAGAAATCTCAACAGCTTACGCAAAGGAAAAAAGAAAAACAAAACAAAACCCCAAGCTATAAGAAAATTCAAGTGCTCTTGGGATCATATCATAGATTTTCAGACCATTGCTGATGATGTTAGAATTGTATTTGCTTGTATTATTGAAGTTTACATCCTTATTGCTTTGAATTTGCAGAATTTTATGGTATTTCTAGGTGACAGAAGTATAGGAGAATCCTTGTCACTTTAAGCAGGAATAATACCATGTTTAAGTTAAATAAATCTACTTTTCTTCCAAGACAACATACAGAAGCAACTTTACATCTTGCATCTAGTAGGCATTCAGTAAATATGGCAGAATGAATTAATGTTCCATGAACACCATTAAAAAGCTAATGTGTTGTCAAAATTCTCTAAAATAACATAGCTATAATATATTGTAGTGTGGACTCAAGTAATTCTTTCATTTCTCTGTAACAATGCCTCTATGTATATGTGCACTTGGGATTTATACTTTATTGCCCATGCAGACATGATTGCTTATACTGTGTATCAAGAAACTAGTTTAAATTTCTCAAAACGTTTATGTCATATGTGGAAGGCAAGATTTAGAGATTTAAATCAATATGTTCAGTAGCAGTAAATGGCAATTAATAATGTGCAAATTTTGTATATTCCATTCTAGCTTTGTGATTAGAAATGAAAGTTACTTTACACATTGCACATTATGAACTGAAGGGGGAGAAAAGGAAAAGAAAACATCTCTTGAAGGAAGTTGCTCTTACCAAAAGTTTTCCTAGTGTTATTTTTATAGCCGAGTGAGAGAGAATTTACAGGGAGCTGAAATCATTGAAGCTAATTAGTTGAATGGCCCTATTATTTATCCAGGGACACGTAGTACAATAATTGCTATTGCAGGTTTGAAGCATCTCAGGGATATTAATTCCAGAGCTTTCATGTCATCTCAGTACAGTAAAACTTCCTAATGGCACCCTGAAGGTGCATAATCTCATTTTAAAACTACTTTTTCTTATTTTTTTCTGAAGGAACTGGCAGAATCTCCTTCCATAAAAGCTGAAAAAGGGGAAGAACTCATAATATTTTCCTCATAAGAAAGCAGTTATATTTTCTTCTTATTATTATTTTTTTACTGTGTGACCTTTCCTGCCTTCTGATGAGGGGTTTGCTATGGCACTTTATCAAAAGTTTATCTGAACTCTGGTCCTTTGCCGCCCCTTGGTGGCAGCCAGAGCATCTCTTGATCTCTCAGAGAGAGATAAGGAAGGTATGAGGTGGCATTGGCTCTGGTCTCTTCCACAGTCCTATGGAAGAAGAGGTCTCATTACAGAACACATCAGGGTTCAGGTTCAGTGGGGAGAGATGAGTCCGGCACCTATGCTTAAGAGAAGTATCCTGTAGCCATCCTAACCCATACCTAATTTGGATTCCCTTGGGAAAAACAACAACCGTAATATCTCTATAAAATCACACCAAGAAATGCCACTTGTGTAATTTTAGAGAGAAATGAAGCCATTGCTCATAAAACTGCTAGCACTGTCTTGAGTCAAGAGTAGTGTGGATTGTTTGGCAAATATCCCATGCTCATCTCTGGAAAACCATCTCTGTTCTTACATTTATCTTTCCTTCTCCCTCCTTCCCCTTGCTTCTTCATTCTAGGCTTTGCCACAATTTGAAGACCCAAGTTCTGACTCAGAAAAAAAGAATCCAAAGGTTTAAGGGATAGACTTCCAAGTGTCCCCCTGGACTCTTAGAGGGGACTTGTAGAAACCATTTCATCCTTGCCTCAGCCTTAAGCCTCTCTTTATACTCCCACCTTGCAAATCTCCAGAGAAAGATTGAGAGCCCCGCTTTAGTAAGAGCTAGGATGACTCACAACCTGAAACCTATCATGCTTACTTCATGTTGCAGTTCTTTAAGTGAAGAGTGACCAGAGGACCACAGTGACATGTTCCTACTGGGGACCAGAATGATGTCACTCAATCTGTAGTCTTAAAACCTAGACAACCATTTGTATCCAGTTTTCAAAATCTGAAAAGCAAATACAACTCTTACTACACCATTAAACCCGAGAGAAGTTCTATAGCATCTACTCCAGCAATAAAGCAGCAGAAACCTCCAGGGAAGCTGATGCAATTAGGAAAACTTGACTTAAGTACAGGATATAGATCAAAGTTCCTCCCTCATATTGGTTGTGGTTATAAGCAGCTGGATCTGTACACACATGTGCACACACACACACACACACTGGCTTACAGCTTTGGCCATTTTTATCACATTGTCTGAATTCCTTTATTAAAGTTTCCTTGAATCCCGTTAAATCCAATGTAAACTTATGTGAATAGCAATTCTATTTATTAAGGTCCTAAGTAGAACAAGACACTAAAATGGAATGTACTATCTCATATTCCTTTTCTAGAATTCATTTTAAGGATTGGTAGATTTTCCTAGAAGTCACTGGTTGCCTTCTCAGATATGTGTGTAAAGTATAGGCAAAGTAACAAGTTCATGGCTTATATGAAATCCAGCGCAAAATAACATATACCAGAAAATTCTATAGAGCTGCTATAGGACCTCTCTCTTTCTAAAAACAGTACTATCTCTTTATCTGACTTCTGGTCTCAAGAAGTGCTACTGAGTGAGAAAACTGGGATTAAAATCAAGGACTCTGTCTTCCTGTCCTGTAACACTCATATGTATGCTCTTCTCTTTATTTTTCTCTCTCTCTCTCCTTGTGTTTCTCTCTTTGTCTCTCTCTCTCTTTCTCTCCACCCCCTCCCCCATTCTCGCTTACATATATTATTTACTCAAGAGTCTATACCAACCCTTTGGGGGCTGTTAGAATCTATTTTATAGTTTGTTGGTCACTGACCTGATAAGTCATAATCGCTCAGAAAGAATCATCACAATTTTATCAGGTGAGAGCAGCTGCTGCACAGGCACAGTAAATTCTTAGCCTTAAAATCTGTGCAGTTATTTTTTTCCAGAATAAATGTTAAATGAATACTCAATACGTGCATCGAAAGACTACCTATTCTTGTTTTGAATTTAGTAATGGTGTTTGGGAAGAAATAATTACCAAGTGTCCAGAGAAAGAATTTAAAAGATAATTTTGAAATTTTACATAGTTGTATGCGTATTTGACTTTGAAACCTTTGTAACTTCTCCATGCCTGATTTTTCATTTGTAAGAAAAGGTAATTATTTTTGTTGTGTGTTTTGAGTGTGTGGCAGCAGGTCAGGAGGTGATACATGAAACTTCTAATCTTTAATGTCCTTTGGAAAATTCACCCACATAGAGAATTTCATGTTTTAATCAATTTTGTAGCTGAAATGCCTTTGAAAGTTATTATGGTGGAAAACAAAGAAAATCCCAACCAAATATTTTAAATCAATAGGATATCCATATCTTTTGCCCCAAGATGGACCTTAAAAAGTCATTAAAGATAAATGAATATAGCAATTCATTTCCAGGCCAAGTTTCTCTGTATTAAAGTTCTTTTTAAAAAACATTTTCTTGTCCCTTTCAAGTTACAAACATGTGACAACAAGGCTTTGCATAAAAATGCTGATAGACCCTTAACTATAACAATGTGAATGGTGCTACTTTCACTTTAATTTAACTTGATTTAAATGAAAAGAATGTAGAATAAAAGAGGGTATACATTTGGAGGTGATTCTATATACTTGGTTTTAACCAACAGTCTTTATAAGTGTTCATTAAGAAACTCCACTAGGCATGTTTCCTGCTGCAGAATAGACTTTAACGGAAGAAATAAAGCTGTGAAGATTCCGTTTTCACTTTGTTTCTCGTAAAGACAGTCAGGATCCAACATAAACAACAATTTACACCCAGCATTTATTCTGGAAATTACAGTATCGTGCAGTTAACGCATACAGATAAATAATGTTTTATGGGATGCTGTGGAGTCCTTTCAGGGTAGCGGATGTTTAACCGAATTAAAGGATTTTGAGAACTCAAAGCTCTCATTTTAAGCAGGTTTAAATAGTTAATATTACAAAACACGAGCTCAGAGGAGCTGGCCCAAATATATTTTTAATGCATAGTTATTTTATTTTCATGATTTCCCATTTTGGTTTTATTACCATTTGGCACCTTCCATTTTTACTAAGTTATTTGTCTCCCTGACTGCCTCCCTCAGGACTTTGCTTGCTTTATGGTAACATTTCTTAATCCACTTTTTAATCCTCTATATATCTGCAGGTGTGGAAATACCAGAAATGGAGCTATAATTCCTGAGAGATGGAGTTATATAACAGAGATTATTATAAAAATAAAGAATTATTACTTTAAATAATGCCAAAACACTTTTTTTTAGAAAAAGGAGATCGCATATTTAGACTGATTTCTGACCTTTCAATTGATGAAAGAGGCAGCTTAAAAAAAACTATCTATGGGCCAGGCGTGGCAGCTGATGCCTGTAATCCCAGCACTTTGGAAGGCCGAGACGGGCAGATCACGAGGTCAGGAGTTTGAGACCAGCCTAGCCAATGTGGTAAAACCCCATCTCTACTAAAAATACAAAAATTAGCTGGGCACGGTGGCACGTGCCTGTAATCCCAGCTATTCAGGGAGGCTGAGACAGGAGAATTGCTTGAACCCAGGAGGCAGAGATTGGAGTGAACTGAGATCGTGCCACTGCACTCCAGCCTGGGCAACAGAACAAAATTCCATCTCAAAAAAAAAAAAAAAAAAAAACTGTCTATGGCAGCAAAAAATATATTTTTTTCATTTACTGCAATTTCATAATGTTTTATATTAAAATGACTCCAAACTGTTATAATCTCACAGATTATAACATAGATCTCATAGATTATAACAGTTTGGAGTCATTTTAATATAAAACATTATGAAATTGCAATAAATGAAACGAGATGTAAATATTAGGGAAAGAAATTGAGGAATGCGTATGCGAGAAAAGGCAGGAGATATTTTAATGGCAGCATGAGTGAGTGTAAGAGACTGGATAGGATGCTTCAGGCAGAAAGCAACAGTTCCAACCAGCAAGCTTTAGCAAACGTTCCTAAACTCTCTTATCCTTCTGAGCTGTAACAGATCTGTCATTTTCAAGAGATCGCTCCCTATCTGTGCTGTTAGGTCTACACCTTTCTCACTCACTTATAAGGCCTCTGTGCCCTCCCAGATGGGCAATATGCATTAAAAGTTATCAGTGAGTCATAATTTTTAGTAAAATTCAAATTGTGATTTTAAATTTTACTAAAATTCTATTTTTAAAATATAACCTTAGGAAAGAATTCTAAAGTGGTCTTGGGGGGCACTTTTGGGTTCTTCTTTTTTTTTTAAGACAAGGTCTTGCTCTGTTGCTTAGCCAAGAGTGCAGTGGCATGATCATGGTTCATAGCAGCCTTGACTTCCAGGGTTCAGATGATTCTCCTATTGCAGCTGCAGCCTCCTGGGTAGCTGGTACTACAGGCACATGCCACCAGGCCCAGCTAATTTTTTGTATTTTTGGTAGAGACAGGGTTTCGTCATGTTGCCCAGGCTGGTCTCAAACTCCTAGGCTCAAGCCATCTGCCCGCCTCAGCCTCCCAAAGTGCTGAGATTACAGGTGTGAGGCACTATGCCCAGCCAAGAATTGTAAAGTTTTAATATTCTTCTTTTGTCCATATTTTTTCTATAAGGTACTATTTTATTTTATTTTATTTTATTTTGTTTTATTTTATTTTTTGAGACAGAGTCTCGCTCTGTCACCCAGGCTGGAGTACAGTGGCGCGATCTCAGCTCACTGCAAGCTCCGCCTCCTGGATTCATGGCATTCTCCTGCCTCAGCCTCCCAAGTAGCTGGGACTACAGGTGCTCGCCACCACACCCGGCTAATTTTTTGTATTTTTTTTAGTAGAGATGGGGTTTCACCGTGCTGGCCAGGATGGTCTGGATGTCCTGACCTCATGATCCGCCCACTTCGGCCTCCCAAAGTGCTGGGATTACAGGCGTGAGCCACTGCGCCCGGCCACAAGGTACTATTTTCAATACTATTATAATGTTCGCTTAGCTGTGGTTAAGGTTAAGCTGGTATTTCTATTCTAAATCACTTTTTTAGGTTTTTGAAACTTGACCTTTTAAATTCTAATGGGACTAAAGCAGAGTAAGCTAGACCAACTGAGTGTGATTAAACATACATAAAGCCATTAAAAACTTGCTTTGGAGGCCACCCTAATAGTCTAATAGAACTATTTTGCATTGACAAGCTATTGTCTATTAGAGGATCTCAAAGTGTTTATATTATTTGATTAAATGTTCTTATCTAAACTTGGGGTATGTAACATGATTTTGTTTAAAGGCCCTCTATTAAACCCTGTTCATTGATAGAAATTAAACTTATCTTCAACTCAGATACTACCACCACTCCCAGGCAGCCCTCCCTGATCACACCAATCTAAGGCAGTTTCTCCCTTTGTTGATTAATAACACATGTTGACTGCATAACTTTTTTTTTGCATTTGTCATTTGCTGTCTTATGTTACTGTGGTATTGCCATAATCACATAGGCTCCTTGGGGGCAAGGATTATGTATTAAATTTCTTATCCCCTACTGTTTGCTTCTTTGTTTCTGTTTTCGTTTTTGAGACAGAGTCTTGCCCTGTCTTCCAGGCTGGAGTGCAGTGGTGCAATCTCTGCTCACTGCAACCTCCACCTCCTGGATTCAAGCAATTCTCCTGCCTCAGCCTCACAAGTAGCTGGGATTACAGGCACGTGCCACCACACCCAGCTATTTTTTGTATTTTTAGTAGAAATGGGGTTTCACCATGTTGGCCAGACTGGTCTTGAACTCCTGATCACAGGAGTTCGGCTTCCCAAAGTGCTAGGATTACAAGCATGAGCTACCTGCGCCAAGCCTCCCCTATAGTTTTTCATACAGTACCCTATACAAAGAAAATAATAATTATTTGGCGAAGAATTGGCAAAAGTAAAAACTAAGAAGACTACCTGTTCCTGTGCAGGCCATCCTTGGAAGAATAAAAGGGTAAAAGTATAGCTAATCAGTTCTACACTATGAGGTCTGTTCATTGGCATCTTTTATCATGACCTATTTGCCTTAATAGAAATAGTGTTGTTGATCATTCGTTCATCAATTCCGAAATTTCTTGTTGAGTGCCTACAATGAAAGAATAAAATAGATGAGCTTTACAATCAAGGAGAGTAAATTTAAGGAGTTTTACATTCTACTGGGGAGACCGACAATAAAGAATTAAACCAATAAATAAAATAATTACAGATTGTGATTAGTATGATAAAAAAATAAGCAGGTCATTGTAATAGAGATATGCCTTTCTTCTGCTTTCCTCTTTTCAGGAAATTCATGAAGAGAGATTCCAGGAAAGAAGTAGAACAGTGTTGCAAAATTAAAGTGTAGCTGTTATGCATCTAGTATGCATCTATAGCATGCGGTTTGCACTTGACACCTCCCTGCTGAGTTTGTTGGGGGAAAAAGGATGAAAAAAATATATATAAACACTTTGAAAAATTAAAAGTAGTGTATGTATTGTTACTTACTATCTCCAACTGGAAAAGTATACATGAAATGATATTTAGCCAAACTTTGGTCAGCAACTAAAACCTTTGTGAGGTAGGAAAAGACAGTTACCTTTAAATCATTGAGTAAAGAAAATGAATGATAGAGGAAAAGAAATCAGAGGTATTGGATAGAAGGAAACAAATTGTATTGGGCTTAGCTGGCAAATTGGAGCCCCAAAAAGAGACAGCATAAGATATGCTACATAGTATCGGCAGCTTCCTCTGTAACTACTACTTATTTAGCCTCCCTGAATCACTTTTTCTAGCTATTTGCCTTCATTATCATGTCCATGCTTTCATGATGCTCAGTCAATAGATGTCTAGTTGTGCTGTACACAGTTATTCCCAATAGAATGTGACTAATAGGAAGGCAGGGTTTGGTCTCCTACTTCTTTGGTAAATTGTGTGCATACTTTGAAGTGAAATGCACACAGTGAGTACACAGAGACTTTTGTAAAGTAACTGAATTCGTGTATATGTATTATGTATAGTGACACTTTTCTGCAGATGCGGAGGTATTTATTGTGCACTGGAATTGATGGTTCAATTCAGATAGTTGGGTTAGAGAGAACTTTTGAGACTGTGAGAGGTATGAGCTAGCGGGATGGGAATGGTTGTTTACTTTCCTTCTTTCTAATACTCATTCATACATTAATTCAACAAATATTTACTAAATACCTTCTGGTTAAGACTGTTCTAAGCATTCTAGGGATAGACAGAGGTGTCAAAGGCACATGAGAGATGACATGGGAGATAAGTTATGCACCCAAATAACTGTAATTCAAGAGGCCGTGTGATAAGTACTGTAGTACATAGCAACTCCAAGGAGACCAGTCAGTTTAGATTAGAGTGATGAAAAAGACCAGGAGGATTGGGTGATTAACTCTCAGAGATCTCTGCACTGTTAGGAGACCTGAAATGTGGTCCAAGCTGTAGCTTAGTGTCTTTGGGCGAATCACGTAATCTCTGCATGCCTTAGTAAAAGGAGAAATTAGATCATTTAGTCTCTAAAGCTCTTCCAGCTCTAGAACTCCACAAAGAACCGTATTTGAATCAGGCTTTGAAGAATGACTATAAAAATAAAATAAAGCTTTATGGTTTGAATGAGAGAACCTCTGTTATGCTATGATTTTAACAGGTAGAGATAGGGGAAGATAGAAGTGAAAATGGTGAACTCCAGAGCAATGGGACTATATCCACAAAGGTGTAGGTGTGGGGAAATGTAGAATGTGTTCAGGAAACACCAAATAGTCCATTCTAACAAGGGTTACTTAATTGTAGGAGGATGATGAGAGAAGACAGTAAAGGTAAACCAGCCTAATTTGTGGAAACCTTTGAATGCCAGTATGAAGTCTAATATTCAGCTTAATTAAAGATTTTTAAGAATACAACCAATATCCTTTGCTTTAGATACAGTACAGATAATGAAATTACCTGTCTTCCATTTTATATGTGTGTTAAAATGTATAGAGCCCCTACAATGTGCCAGCCTCTGTTGTGATTTATGTATTTTAATTTATAGCAACCCAATGAGAAAGGCATTATTATTGTACATTTTTGTTCATTTGTTTGTTGTTTTTTGTTGTTGTTGTTGTTTTGAGACAGAGTCTAGCTCTGTCACCCAGGCTAGAGTGCAGTGGCACAATCTTGGGTCCCTGCAACCTCTGCCTCCTGGGTTCAAGCGATTCTCCTGCCTCAGCCTCTTGAGAAGCTGGGATTACAGGCATGCACCACTATGCTGGCTAATTTTTATATTTTTAGTGGAGACAGGGTTTCACCCTGTTGGCCAGGCTGGTCTCGAACTCCTGACCTCAAGCGACCCACCCGTCTCAGCCTCCCAGAGTGCTGGGGTTACAGGTGTGAGCCACCACACCCGGCCTATTATTGTACATTTTATAGATGAGGAAATTGAAGAACAGAGAGGTTAAGCAACTTTCCCAAAGTCACACAGCTAATAAAGTGTCAGAGCTGGGATTCAAACCCGTTTGTTATAACTACCATAGAAAACTTATTATGGTAAGTGCTGTCTTAATTTTTCTCTCTTTAAAGTCACATGTTATCTAAAAGCACATGTAAAAATTAAAAGATTGAGTGAAATAAGCCAGTACGGATCAGTCATTCTAAAGCATAATAAAGGCACTTTTACCCAATCCCTGTTGGAGCAAAAGTCTACTTCAACAGCAGCCTGTCACTATCGTCATTTTAAAAGACTTAACTATTTTGTCAGAATGCAGAACGTGTTCATTAAAATGATGCTTTTACCAAAAAAAAAAAAAAAAAAAGTCAGATTATGGGTTATGTTTTCGAAAGACTACAATCATTTTTGGTTGTAATCTTATATCCCAGAAATTCAAGAGGGGCAGTTGCTCAGCCAAGTCAAGAAGGAAGATACCTACTATTTTCCAGGTTCCCACCATTTTAAATTCTATGGTTTTGGAGTTGCCAGCAGTACCTCAGGCAGATGGTTTCCCAAGAGTAAAACTGTTCCCCAGGAAAGAAACAGAGTCAAGTTACTCCTTCCTCATGTGCCAAAATTCTGAAGGTAAAGGGGTGTATTCTTTCTCCAACCTCTGGCCTAAGCAATGACTTTATATAGAATTACTACTCCTAGAAATCTTCTGTTTTCATTATCTACAATTATGGTCCAGGTTTTAGACCCAGGAACAAATGGCAAGCACCATCATTTTGGAGGTTCTAGAAGAAAGAATGAAAGCCCATGACACTATTCAACTCTTTTATTTTGTTTGGATGTGAGTATAAGTTTTAACTAATTATTTGACCCATTTTCCCTGTGAACGCATCTTCTTTTAAGTGGATCTCCATGCTTTTTGCTAGGCAGTTTGGTCATTTCTTAGTCTGGCCAAACCCCTTCTTTGAGGTTTCCAAGCTTCCTTTGGAATACTGTAACTGTGTATCATCAGCAGAATTTTCCGTTTTCTTTCCCCCAACTACTTCTTAATGTTTGCTGAAAGGAACCTTTAACAGGAAGTAAACTTGCTTGGCATGGCCCAGCTGTGAGTGAAGCTTGAGTGAGAGGTATTTATGACCTGACAGGAAGATAAAGATAAAGATAAAGATGAAGCTGAGTTGGTGGCTGTTAGCAAGGGGAGAAGGAAATGTTTATGACCCCATCTGCTGGCGTTTCAATAGGATAGAACTGCCTTTATGGCGTCAATCTCCCCTGTGACTTCCTTCCATTTGGGGAGTGATATCTTATTTCAAGATGTTCCCACCAAACACACTGTTGTCCCCTTTGTTTAGGGGCAAAGGAGGAAGGAAGGACTCTGTTACTGGAATGTGGGGATGGAGCAGTATTTATGGTTATGACTCAAGCTGGAGAAAAGGCTTCATTGGAGTTGACTGTATAGTCCAGGAAAGCTGCCGTGCATTCTGCTACTTCCTTAAACATTATCCACACTGAAAGCAGAACCACATTAGCTCTGGTCATTATCAGGCATTAAGGCTAACAATTTTCTAACATTATTATAAGTAGAATTAGTGTAGCTTGATTTCGTTGCACACTGTGGGGAAAATAATTTTATTCTCTTAGTTCCTTGTTTCTTGTCTTTTATTTAACATCTCTTCTTTTTCTTCTCCTAAACTTTTTTTATTTCTTTTTCTTAGGGGAGGAGACATTTAAAACCAACAGGTGCAGTATCTACTCAGTTCAAAATCTATGTACATGTAACAAAAGCAGAACGAAATGATTCCTTTCTTAATGCTAGCCCAGGTTAAGAGTCTGCAGATAGGTTGATAGTCCTTTGTGAGGTAATACATTTTTAAAGTGCCAAAAATGTAGGAATATTTTTAGAATACAATAGCTTATGCATCACTAAAGCCTGTGTTTTATATATATTAATAGCATTCGTTGTACTGCAAAACAAGTATTTATTCCTCGGTTTTATTTGCGCTTCCCCCAGGCCCATTAGTACAGATTAAATTTTTTATATTGATGCTCAAATAATCAGCACAATATATATAAATCAGGGACTTTAAGTTTTTTGGCACTATGCATATGGATATATGTGATCATGTTCAACAGGGCCTTTTTTTCCCCTTTGTGAAAACAGAATTTTGTTCCTTTTTAGTGCTAAGATCCTATTTCCAAAAGATGAATCGTTTGCCAAATGACATATGCAAAAAGCTCAAAACCACAAAAAGAACAACTTTCTTGTCGCCATTGGGTTTGTCTGATTTGTAGAACAAAGGGAAGAATTTTTGTTTTGGGGGTAAAACACCCAATAATGGGCTTATTATATCTCCTTAAGGTCCTATTTTTATTTTTACTAGGGGAAGTTGGGGAATTTGAAAGGGCAGGGAGGGAGATGGCTTGCTCAAGCATTTTTCACCAGAGAATTCCACAGTAATATTTGTTTTAAATGGGAGAGTCCTGTAGTTAAGTTGAGCAAATTAGTTATAATGTTTGTATCTGATTACCTAAAGACTGGAAGGTAATAGTGTGTGACGAGTTACATTTTACGTCACAGCCCAGGTATAGTCAATTTGCAAAATGGAAATATTGTCGTGGCAATGTTCCTTAAGAGTTAGAGCCATCACAGAAATAAAACTTCATATAAGCATTTATTGTTATAATGCCAAGAGTTGATCTTTGATTTTTATAGAACTTTCTCCAAAAAATATTCTACCATTCCTTTTACAGTACGGGCTCAAGTCTTGGCATATTCAATAGACTAGCCAATCCAATTCCAACCATATTTATTCAGTGTGATTCCTGAGAATAATTTGATAGACCTACTAGGGAAGATCCTATCACACTTACAGTATTCTAAGACCTTATTTTGCACTACAGGTTGTCAAATGGCCTTCCTATTAACAAAGGTTAAAACCACACCATCAAATGGTTCAAACCATATAACCCCTTGTCTTAGGAGTTAAGCTAGCTTCCTAACCCTTCCTTGCAGTGGTTAACTCCACTGAGGAGCTTTCTATCAGCAATAATAGCTTCAAGGTGGGAAATAAAATATGGAGAGTGTTTAAATTGTTAATGGGTTTCATGTTCTTGTCACTGTTGAGGGTTTGTTCCCTTTTATAAACTCATAGTTTTTGGTTGACATTGCTTTTATGCGAGCCATCAGCCAGTTGGTGATGGTGTTGCTGTGTTAGACCATTACTGCCGGATTGTATTTGCAGTAAAGAAGGAGAATGGAGGCTGTAAATCTGT
The DNA here is from genome assembly GCF_009764315.1 of Trachypithecus francoisi. Classification (NCBI taxonomy): domain Eukaryota; kingdom Metazoa; phylum Chordata; class Mammalia; order Primates; family Cercopithecidae; genus Trachypithecus; species Trachypithecus francoisi. The sequence goes on along the minus strand of NW_022681466.1, from coordinate 22,853,829 downwards.
AACTGGAGATTTAGGGCTCTGTTACTCTGCAGTTTAGGCCCATGTGCTGGGGAGTCCTTTCTCCTCCAGCAGAATTATACCCTGAAAACATGCCTTTCCAGGCACACTGATCGACGATGTTCATTCCCTGGGCTACCAAAGCACTTAATACGGCTAATTCAGTTAAAGAAGCCCGAGGGGTGAGGTAGATGAGCCTCTTTCCCTGCTGGAAGCCAGATGCCAGGCAGGTTAGTGATATTGCTTTATTCCTTCCCCCAGGTAAAGCTTCCGGGAGAAGCAGTTACTGCAAACACAGAGAAAAATAATAAGAAAATGCTTCTAATGTTGTTGGACTCAGTTGTCCTTCAAGCAGGAAATGCTGCCTTAACTCAACCTCATTAACCCCTTTCATACTAAGCCCATTATCAGGAATATTCAGGAAACACATTCTTTCAGAATTCAGGATGTGTCAGGAGCCTTGATATCTTGACATCATTGTACAAAACTACCACCAAAGAATGGAAAGTAGGACAATAAATGCTTTTGGGACAGGTAACTAAAAATGGAAAAAACTCCCAATTTTTTCCAGCCAGTTGATTTTGAATATAACAGTTTGGAAGATTATATCTGTTACTGCTGGGTTCAGAAATATTTTGAAAAGACATCAGAATTAAGTATATTTAGAATCACTTTATCAATCATGTATCATTTCTACTATTAGAGGTTTTATAGTGAAAAGAATGCTGAATGTTTCTTTGGCTGGTGAAAGTTCTAAGCATGGTTTTAGATCTGTTTTGTTTTGCTTTGTTAGGCCTTCCCCAAGAGAGGAAGAATGTTAAATATAGACTTATCTGCATGATCCATGTGAGGCATCTGGGTCTGCTTTCTGTGTCAGCTGAGGCACAAATGTGCATGATTTAACCATACAACTATTGAACCAGCATTGGCCTATTAAGACTTCAGATGATCTGTTCATGAGCTGTCAGCCCAAATTGAGCTTGAAGCCTGCTGTAAAAGATCTAATTTTCATAATTATCCAGAACCTTCACACCCTGCTTCCCTTCAGTACCACCCACCTCCACACATGCACACAGAGGAGTAAACACATACATATGGACACAGAGACACAGGGCAGCACTGTCCCTGGAGATTCATCAGGCCTCTTGCCCGAAAATGCAGAGTTCATCCAGGGGTCAGAACTGGCTTTGACTTCCTGTTTGAGGAGCCCCATGTGTGGTGTTCCAGCATTGCTAGAGGCTAGTGATGACTAAGTAACCTTTTCACACTATAGCCTCCCACCAAGAAACAAGGTCCCTTATGATCTTGGACCCAGAATGATTAGGGCACAACAAATATCTTTTTAATATATAAGGTACAACTAATGCCAGTAGAAATAGCATTTTGCTGTCTCATGGCCTCACATTTATAAAAAGAGGATAGAGCTGTTGTCTTCGAAGATGAAGAATTTTAAAGGCAACCTGATTTAGTCTCAGAGTACACTAGGGACTTTCATTGTTTAGTAGTTGCTTAAGGCTACTTTTGAGATTTACCTGACCCAAGTCTTCAAAGGAAGCCATCATACTATGTGTGGAGTTCAGTTGGTAATATCTTTCTAGGTAACCTGGCCTGAATTGTGAACCAGTGGGAACAGGCGGCACTTTCAGGTTTAACTCTTTGCAGCACTGGGATAAATAGCACGTGTTTCAAGGATTAGGTCATTCTGATGTCCCTCCAGTAATTCCATTGGAACAACCCTGCACAATAAACCATTTGGTTTCTGGACATATATTGCCCTTACGTGAAGGGTGGACAGGCAGCACTTTACTAGGTTCTTCTCATACAACCTCAGGTTTTGAGGCTGCTGAGGTTTAAATTCCTTGTCTGAACATGGGACAACTGTATTTCTACACTGGTTGTCAATTGTCTTTGCCCTCAGAGGGCATTTGCTGCAACTCAGGGTTCTACAGTTAGAATAAAAGGAGTTATTTCCTGTCTTCACTGCTTTTTTGCTCTTTTTATTTTTTTTATCATGAGTGGAGACTGAGTACATTTTTCAAACCTTGGCTTTTCCCTGAAGTCCGTTGTTTACAGACAGACATTTGGGTCCCTGGGGCTCACTCCCATAAAACCTTATTATCATATATTTCTTTTTTTTTTTTTTTGAGACGGAGTCTCGCTCTGTCGCCCAGGCTGGAGTGCAGTGGCCGGATCTCAGCTCACTGCAAGCTCCGCCTCCTGGGTTCACGCCATTCTCCTGCCTCAGCCTCCCGAGTAGCTGGGACTACAGGCGCCCGCCACCTCGCCCGGCTAGTTTTTGTATTTTTAGTAGAGACGGGGTTTCACTGTATTATCATATATTTCAAGGCATAAACTTCAGTTGTCAGCTCAGGAGCACTTCTGAAAGCTCTGGCTGCTCTTGTTTTTCTTCTCCTTTACTCTGGCTTATTTTTCTTGCAGCTTTGGCTTTTTCTCCGCCCCCCGCCCCTTCTCCCTCATCTCTAGCAATGCTCAATTCCAAGCTGGCTCACTCCTTATTCCACTAATTAGACAAGAAGTCCAGAGAGGACATTATTAGATTCTGAGAATCTTTATCAGAGCCCATTATGGCCTTAAATACTACACAAACATTTTACTAGCTGAATCCATGAACATTTCAGCTGATCCATCTTTGGTCTTTAACATCTACCTTCTTTTGTACTTATAGAGTTATGTTACTGATGATAGAGGTTCTCAACAACTTATTTTTCTTTGTATTAATTTTCTTAGAGGCCATGATTCAAGTTCATTCTCATTCTCTCTCTCTCTCTTTCATTCTAATTACTGTTGGTGGGGGTGGAGGGGGTCTGAGAAGCCTGCTTTTCCTTGGTGGGATATGTGTGAATGTGTGTAAATGTCATATGTGTTAATGTCACCAGTGAGTAGGATTCATGGTGTTTTTCTCTCATTTTCTTTACAGAGCCAGGGATTATTTGTATGGACCAATGGTCTCCCTTTTCTTTCAATGGAAGAATAATTCTGCATTATAATATAGTAACTGCAAAAGAAAGCTCTTTTTCTATTTCATTCTTTTCTTTCTTAATTCACTGTCTAGTGAGTTTCTGATTGACTCACAGACCAATTAAAGTAAAATTTAATGGAAGAATAGATTAACTCCCTGAGGTTTCCCTACCATCCATCACATTTTTATAGCAGGAGCTGTGAGGAAGCTCATAACTTCATGCTGTGAATGTGATAATAAAGAGGGCACAGAGAGGATTCCGATTTACTGCCGGGCTGATGTTCGCCAGGACAGAATTTACTGCCCAATCCCCTTCCCCTTTTTATTCAGGAGGAGGTCACCAGATCTGCCCTCAGCCTGGGTCTGAGATACTGAAGGGCAGATTGTCAAGTCGAAATTCTTTCCCTTTAATTGGGCTGGTGGTGGTGGGGAATATGAATTTCACTGTCCAGAGATGGTTATTGTGTTAAATTCAATTCTGTCTTCAGGAAGCTGCAGTCACCCCAAGTGTTCATATTTTTAAAGGGTGCATTTGATTTGTTACGATTCATATAGAAATTCAGAAGTAAGGCCAGATATTTCTGTTTTCAAGTCACTAAGCCATTATCTTTTATTTATAAGCTTTTTCAAATAACTAAAGATACCTGTCTCTACATCTTCGTAGTCAACATTAATAATGTCTTTTTCTGGGCATCTTTCATTTGAAGATCTCAAAAAGCACTTTATAACCATTATTTTGGTCTTTCTGACAGGGCCAAAATAACCTACTAGCCTTCCAAACATTTTGCCAGTTCACTGTTTTTCTGATTCATCTTAAAAATAATGTGTGACAAGGATCACAATACAATAGTAGTCATGTGATGGCGCTCCATATCCATACCTAAGATTAATTTTGTACACTTATTACAATTTTTTACTTCATGAAGTAAAGTCTATTTTTTAGGCCTTGACTATTTAAACCTATGTCAGCTGGGCACTGTGGCTCACGCCTGTAATCCCAGTACTTTGGGAGGCTGAGGTGGGGGGATTGCTTGAGCCCAGGAGTTCGAGAACATCCTGGGCAACATAGGGAGACTGCTGGGCATGGTGGCATGCACCTGTGGTCCCAGCTACTCAGGAGGTTGAGGTGAAAGGATTGCTTGAGCCTGGGAGGTTGAGGCTACAGTGAGCCGTGATCAACCACTGTACTCCAGTTTGGGCCACAGAGTGAGACCCTGTCTCAAAAAAAAAGCCCAAAATAAATGAATAAACAAACTTATGTCAAGTTTCATGACTATATGAAAGATAATCTTTTTGTCCCCTGAAACTTGGTGAGATATAATCAATATTTTAAAATCATATTCACCTGATTGTCCTTGAAGTCAAAGCCTGTAATCCCAGCATTTTGGGAGGCTGAGACGGGTGGATCACCTGAGGCCAGGAGTTTGAGACCAGCCTGGCCAACATGGTGAAACCATGTCTCTACTAAAAATACAAAAATCAGCCAGATGTGGTCGCATGCGCCTGTAATCCCAGCTACTCAGGAGACTGACGTAGGAGAATTGCTTGAACTCGGGACTCAGCATTTGCAGTGAGCCAAGATCATGCCACTGCACTCCAGCCTGGGCAACAGAGCACGACTCCGTCTCAAAAAAGAAAAAAACCAACAACAACAAAAATAAACAAAAACAGAGAGAGGCTCTGTCTCAAAACCAAACTCATCAATCTATCTTTCCTTCACCAGCCCAGTCTTCTTCATGTATACAAAATCTTAGGAATTATTCCACCCTTCAACGTGTTTTGGATTGGAAACTTGGGAATAGTCCTAGATTCTATTTCTCTTGCACAACTAGCATTTCATTGGTCACCAAACCCACCGACTTTACCTCTTCAAATTATCTTAAAACCATTCCTTCTCTTTCCTCTTGCTTTAGTTCAAAGTTCTCATCAACTCTTTGTTGGATTGCTGTGATCATCTTCCAGTTAATCTCCCTATCTTTCATCCTCCTCCAATACATCCTCAATGCTAATAAAAGAGTAATCCCTCTAGAATGCAAATTTTGTAATTTTACTGCTAAAAATACTTAACCTCTCATTGCTTGTAGCATACATTTAAATGTTGTATGGCTTACACAATCTTTAGTAAGGCAGTATAGCTTCATGGCCTAGAGCAGTGATTTATAGGTTTGGAACAGTATCATAGGATTAACAATTTTCAGTTTTGACCAGAACATTTTTAAGATCACTGCCACCTTCTAGCTACATAATTTCACACACCAAAAAAAAATTTTGATGTCAGAAAATAGGAGGAACACAAGTTAGGAATAAAGTCTCTTATATTGAATAATGATAAAACTTTATGGAAAAAAATCACCTTGTAGTCTTTATTTTACCATAGCCCTGAAAATCTTTATGACAGTCTCTTATTGTATTTGGGAATCTGAAATGATTAGGGCACAACAAATATCCTTGTAATATGTAAGGTGGAACTAACAACAAGTGGATGGTTTCTGGAGTCAGAAAGAACTGGATTTCAAATCCAACTTCATGACCTAATAGTTGTATGATCATGAGTGAGTCACTTATCCTCACCAAATTCAAGTTCCCTTATTTGTAAAATAGAGATAATGATAGTACCTACCTCTTACTGTTGTTTTGAATATTACATGATACAATGCATAAGAATTGCTTGGCCCAGTGCCTGGCACATAGTAAGCAATGTAACTACTTGACAATAGAGTAGATATTACTATTTTGACTTCCTGACCTCATCTCCTGTGACTCTCCTTACAAGCATCCTATGTCTACAGATATACTAAATGACTTATCAAGTGTAAAACACACTCTTACACACCTTAGCAGATACTTTTCTCTTTGTCTGGAATCCTGTTTCTTACTTGTAAGTCTGGTGAATTCCTTCTCTTCCTTCAAGATTTAGCTCAAACTTCACAGTCTCAGTTAATATCCTATTCGTTCCTCCTCCTCCATTGGCAAACAGTCTTCCATAGTCTCACAGCATTTTATAGATTGCCAGATTCACACCAGGTACTTTAAATTTCTTTTTTTTTTTTTTTTTTTGAGACGGAGTCTCGCTCTGTCACCCAGGCTGGAGTGCAGTGGCCAGATCTCAGCTCACTGCAAGCTCCGCCTCCCGGGTTCACGCCATTCTCCTGCCTCAGCCTCCCGAGTAGCTGGGACTACAGGCGCCACCACCTCGCCCGGCTAGTTTTTTATATTTTTAGTAGAGACGGGGTTTCACCGTGTTAGCCAGGATGGTCTCGATCTCCTGACCTTGTGATCCGCCCGTCTCGGCCTCCCAAAGTGCTGGGATTACAGGCTTGAGCCACTGCGCCCGGCCTAAATTTCTTTATGTAATCTTGTTAAGTGATTAAGTAACCTAATATGATAGAGAAATTTATATTTGGGGATTGATTAATTTTCATTTATTAATACAAGGAATATTTATTGAGAACTTACTGTGGTATATAAACCTCTACATAGTGTATATTCCAATAATAGTAACGTGATATTCAAGATTTGGAAATAATTACCCTCTCTGTGCCCCCAAAGAATCTGGCAGAAACCTTAATACCAATGATAATTTACATTATAGTTGTTGTTTACATTCTGTCCCCTTCTCCTCTAGACTGAGTTCCTTCACAGCAGTCATCTTACTCATCTTTGTCTCTCCAGTACCTAAAACTTTGAAGGTGCTCAGTGTATGTTTATTGAATAAGTGAAGGAATATCAAAAAGCATTTTCAACTTTAAAGAGCTTTGCTTAACCTTGTTAACTCTATGTATGAATGTATTTTTCTCCGTTGACTTTGAAACGATACAATCATCACACCCAGTGTAACTATTTTTAAAAGACCCAACATCTTTTCCGATGGTTCCTCATGAATTTTATCCTTCAAATTGTGTCTGCAGCTCCACCCAAAAGCCTGGGATGGCTTTCCTCCTAAATCAATGGATCATTTCTCAAAAAAAAAGCAAGTGTGGTCCCTTGAGCTACATACCAGACTACTGTAGGAAAAACAGATCTTCTAGTATTCTCTGGTATGTTTGACTATAGGCTCCTGATGAGCAAAGCAGGAGAAAGAGCTATGATTGCTGGTCCAAGTACAAGCAAGACTTGCCACTGGGTGATGTTATTCTGGGAGTGGAATAGCATCATACACTTGCTAAGTTGTCAGCACTGTGAGTTGGAGTTGGGAGGTGAACACCAACATTCTTTGCCATCCTCAGCTTTGCTGCACTACTGAAAGATTTCATGTCATTAAACCTCTCTCACCATGCTTGTCCTACTTTAACACAATTTCCAGCAGCATCTTGGATATTCTGCTATTGTCCACTTATCAGTTATCTTAGCACAGGATGAAATAACTGCATCTGCATTCAGAGTTTTGTTGTAGTTGATCTTGTTATGCAGCTTTCTACTAAATGGAGTCTGTGAGCAACGTTGATGAACTCACTAAAAAGAAATGAAAGCTAACTTTTGAGACTGTTCAAACTTAACAGTTGTCTAGCAAGTTAGGACAATTTGTTACTTTATGGACCTTCAACCATGGTGATGCTGAATGCTCCATGGTCACACATTCCATGGTGTTCCCTAAGTATACACATTTTTGTTCATTTCTCACTTTCTTTGTAGATCCCTGCCACCTCCCTAACTTCAGGTCCCTTTGCCGCTCATTCCCTTTTTATATATCAACAATACCAGATATTCCCCACTTTTCCACATCTCTCTTTTTCCAAATATTGTTCCATTAGTCTTAGAGAACTCCTATTCATCCTTCAAAACCCAGCTCAGTCTTTGTCTCCTCTATGAAGCCTTCATATATACACACAAGGAAAAACCTAACATTTCTTGAGCTCCTGTTAAGATTCTCATGCCAGGAACTATGTTCGATACTTTTCAAATCTTACCCTGCTTAATCCTCACAAAGCATTTTAAAATACATTGATATCTCCATTCTCAAAACATAAAACCAAGGCTAAAAGCTTTATGACAAGCAATTGAAATATCCAGAATTTAAACCAGGGTCTGAATGATTTCAAAGCTGATCCTTGTTCTGCCATATCATGCCGCCGTAAATCTCCTTCATTTATTTTGTACTAATGCATACATTTGTAATTTTGCTTTTTACTCACCGCATTCTGTGGTTATTTATTTGTCTTTCCTACCAGAAAAAAAACAGTGCCTTGAACATAGAATGTATTTCTTATTTATTTTGGTACCCCCACAGCTCTCAGAACATTACCTGACATATAACAGATGCTGAATAAAGGTTTCCAGGGTTGGATTGCATCTGATTAAAATTAAGTTGCACTGAACAATGTATTACCTTGCATTTCAGAATTTTGCATTTCTGATATCTTGGGCTCAGATGCCATTTCCCTCATGCCAGATGACACATGGCCTCAGTTTTCTTCACAGGTATCCATGTCTAGCCCTATACCAATTTCATCCTAAACAACTGCCCATATTCTCATTAATGTGACATAATCATTAGCATATATAAGTTCCTAGAGAACTGCTTTCAATCTCATGTATTTATTGTAGTCAATGGAGTATACTCAGTCTTTTAGGAATAATTAAAATATTCTGTGACTCTAATTAAAGTAGTCTGGATATTTTTAAGAAACCTATATATAAGAACAAGCTGAGGGCTGACATCAAGTTAATTGTGTTATTTTTAGTGGAGCTATCATTGGAGACAGCAGCATGGCACCCAGTGCCTTTTTTAATCCTCATATCTGAATATAAAATGTTAAATAACCAGCATCTTGAGCTCTTAAGAGGAAAGGCATTAAAACATAAATAAAGCTGTTATGAAAACTTAGAAAATTATCTAAATGCACTTGAGTAAGAAGTCATGTACTTATTAAATTGCTAGTTATAGAGATAAATGCCCTTAAACCTTTCACTGCCAAAAAAAACAAACACTCAAACAACTTGAACTCTTGTCATATAAGCTTGGTGGAGGCAGACAGAGAAGCTGTTGGCTTGTATTTCTGCCACTATAAGTAACCTTTTTTTTTTTCTCTCGAGACACAGTCTTGCTCTGTCACCCAGGCTGGAGTACAATGGCACAATCTCAGCCCACTGCAACCTCTGCCTCCTGGGTTCAAGCAATTCTCCTGCCTCAGCCTCCCTAGTAGTTGGGATTATAGGTGCAAGCCACTATGCCTGGCTAATTTTTTGTACTTTTTAAGTAGAGATGGGGTTTCATTATGTTGGCCAGGCTGGTCTCGAGCTCCTGACCTCAGGATCCACCTGCCTCAACCTCCCATAGTGCTGGGATTACAGGTGTGAGCCACCATACCTGGCCAGTAATCTTATTTTACCCATATTTTATACAATTAGTACAGTAAAATTTTATAGTATTATATTTGATCTGTTTAAATTACAGACTATTCTTATTTTTACTAGAAGTCAGAATTTGTCCCTTCTTTCTAGTTCCATCACCAAACCTTTGCCAAACAGGGACAATACAGTTTAACAAAACCACACATTCTAGCACTGCCATCCTTTCTCTTTTCTATTGATGTAAAAAGTCATCAACATTTCCTTTTAATACCCTCCTTCATCTTAATCTCAACTGAACATTGAAACCCATTGCAAAGTAGCCCCATTTAATTTTCCGTAGCTGAAATGGAGTTTTTTCAAATGTGATATCCAGAACTGGTGACCTCCCCAGATTGTGGCACCCATTAGCCACAACCGCCACAGAGTTCCCATTGGAGATGGAGCATTTCTTTTGTAAAATTTACTCAGGAAACACTTGCCAAACGAAGCTGCTCTAGTCTCTTGCTGTTTTCCATGATCAGGATGGGCAGAAATGCATCTCTCAAAAACAATCCAGGCACAGTGACTTATATAAGGTCACAATAATGGTTATGAATATCCACTAGACATTCTGATTCTGGATAATCTATGAACCTAAGAAAAGGAAGATCAAGCAGTGAATTTATTTGGAAATAATAGGACTGTTGGTTGGGTTTTGTAGGCTGAAGTTCTGTAGTTAATCATTATTCTGCGAAATCCTGAATAATGTTGCTTGTAGCTTTCCTATGCAGGCAGTATCCCCATGGGAGTCCTACTAACAGTCTTTTGTCAGGCACTATCAGCAGTATTGAGCCAACCTGAGCGCCCTATTATTAATCCTTTTCTCCTAGTGACATGACAGCAATCGATGTCTGAACAAGCTATTGAAACTGTAGCAATCAAGTGGACTCCAGTTAATCCAATGGGATACTTACTCAGAGCCTATGAGAAGGGCGGGGAATTTTTTCTAACCCCATACTGTTCCCATATCCATATACTTTATGCTGCCATAATTTGGGTAAAGGCTGACATTTACCCAGGCCTGTAAAATACACAGTGGAACCCTTACCATTGACTCAAATACATTCATATCACCTTTACAGCCATCTGTTACTTCTGTAAATGAACCTGTGATCATTATATAAATATTTGTGCCCATGTAAATGTAAAGCAAGAGCATTGAAATCTTTACACAAAAAGGTACCCACCTGGTGATATCTTTGAACTCATAGAAATCAATCAGCAGTTACAAAGAATAGTATATAGAACATGAGACTATCAGATTTCCTGTCCCTTATTCCAGATGGAAAGAAGTCTAAATTGGTGGTGCCCAACCTGGCATACAGATTCCTGAGTTCTATCTACACAGATTATGATTCAGTTAATCTGAGCCATGCCCAGGAACTTGCATTTTTAGGTTCGAAGGTGACTGGCCTACAATAGCAGTTTTCAGGCTATATTCCTAAGTGCTTAAGTGTTTCCTAGGAGGCACCTATGTGGTTTGTAGGGTGAGAAAAAGGGGGTTGGCCGGGCGCGGTGGCTCAAGCCTGTAATCCCAGCACTTTGGGAGGCCGAGACGGGCGGATCACGAGGTCAGGAGATCGAGACCATCCTGGCTAACACGGTGAAACCCCGTCTCTACTAAAAAATACAAAAAACTAGCCAGGCGAGGTGGCGGGCGCCTGTAGTCCCAGCTACTCGGGAGGCTGAGGCAGGAGAATGGTGTAAACCCGGGAGGCGGAGCTTGCCGTGAGCTGAGATCCGGCCACTGCACTCCAGCTCGGGCTAGAGCAAGACTCCGTCTCAAAAAAAAAAAAAAAAAAAAAGAGAAAAAGGGGGTTAAGAGGGAAGAATACCAGGAAGGAGAGATCTGTTCTTAGCTTTGCTAGCAACTGCCTCGCTTTTGGCAACTCACCTCAGCTTCTTGACTTCAGTTTCTCTGATTGTAAAATATGTATCAGTAACGTATGCCTTTGGGTTTTTTTTACATAGGTATTTAGAGAAGAATGAATAGGAGAGTATAGAGAAAATAGGAACTATAGAAGATAAAACCAACTTCTCCATCAGTGTAAGAATCTATTAACACTAGGTTATTTAGTCCCTGCTTAACCCTGCAGTGAGGTGAGGCTTCCTACCTCATGACCACCATTACTCCCAAAGGCTGGGGAGGTGGAAGCTCTCTAAGGTCTGAAGGGTCTTTCTCATGCTGGACTTAACCCCCACTGTTATTAGCTTCAGCTCGTGGGTCCTAGTACTCCCGCTACTCCCTATTTCTATGGGACAACCCTTCAAATATTTCAGGACAGTTAGAAGGTCTCAGCATAAAATCCCTTGCTTTCTTAAGCTGTTTTTTTATTAACTCATTTTCTGAAACGCTTTCAACTACATAAAGTGTGTAGCACCCTTCTACTTGTGTAGTACCCTTCCTCAAACTATGCCAGTTGTTAATTTGCTTTTGCTTTCTGCAAAAGCAGCCTTCTTTCTTCAGCCTGTGTAAGCATGTATGCTTTTACAACAGCTATTGCAATAATCCCTACTATATTATTAGTTGTTTTTTGAAATAATGGTATAATTACTGGTCTGAGAGACACTAATGTGAAGATCCCTCTCAAACATGGAAGCATAATAGAATAATTTAAGGGAGTCTGTTAAAAATGTAAATTTCCAATAACTTGACCCAGAAATTCATTCTGATATCTGGCGAAACAGGGACAAGGCTCTAGAGGTATCTTTAAGGTGCCCAGGTGATGCAAATGCAGCTGATTTGTAAACCACTGTGTACACTAACTTGAAAATACTATGGTTTAAAAAGACTGGGACAGAGAGATGTAAACACTGCCTGCATCTATCCCTTAACCTATCCCCGAATTAAATGCCCACAGCCTTCTTTCTTCATCATGTATATCACATCTACCTCCTAAATTGTGCAGATTACATGAGATAATATATTTAAGACACTTCATTATCATAAAGGACTATACAATATCTTTTTTATGCAAGTGTGCTTTTATGCAAAAATCAGGTTAGTATGTCATTATACCTCTATTCTATTCCATTTCATTACATGTCTGTCTAATAAAGATTTAGGATCTTACTTATGATTATATATGCTTACTCACTTATAAAACAATTTTTTTTTTGAGACAGTCTCACTCTGTCACCCAAGCTGGAGTGCAGTGGCATGGTCGTGGCTCACTGTAGCCTCTATCTCCCCAGGCTCAGGGGATCCTCCACCTCAGCCTCCCAAGTAGATGGGACTACAGGCACATACCACCACACCTGGCTAATTGTTTGTATTTTTTGTAAAGACAGGGTTTTTCCATGTTGCCCAGGCTGGTCTCACACTCCTGGCCTCAAGTGATCTGCCCACCTCAGCCTCCCAAAGTGCTAGGATTACAAGTGTGAGCCACTGCAATCAGCACATAAAACAAGATGATTATCTTGTTTGTGTATATGTTAATGTAAATCACTTTTTGCCAGGCATGATCTTCCCTCTCCCCCATCAAGCAGTTCTGGAAGGATCCACAGAAAGACACCTTTGCGTTTAACACAAAACAAAGCTTAGTTGATGCTCTAACCTAGTATGGACAAGAAAAGACATCCTGGAAGGTTCTCATGTGAACAGCAAGTTCTAAGAAACAGGTTGCACAAGAACATTGCCTAGTTTATTATTTTTAATTTAATGAAACTTGTTCCTGTAAAAATTGCAGGGCAGATATTCCAGGAAATCAACATCTTTTTTTAGCTCTAGAGCAGACAGCCCAGTAATGGCCATGACTGGACAAGTATGCCTGACCTGCATTCCAACCCAAAGGGGCATTACTGAAAAGTGAGAAGGATTTTTCAGTTCAAGGTCTAAGCCTGGATGCTCTGCCCTTCCAACAGAGACTGTAAGCATGGAGGCGAATTTTGAAACTAAGTTTTGTGATGTGTGCACTTTCCGCTAAAAACTGGACCAAACCCAAGACTCATTTCTCAGAGTTTCCTATCCAAGCACAAGATGAGAAATGGTCTTTGGTCATTACCACTTGGTTTGGAATAGCCCAGAGGTGAAAGAGTTGCTGTTAGATTTCATTAATCTGAAGAACACTGTTTAGGTTAAAACGTTTTCTTGCTGTTATATTTGGAGAGGGTGACGTTGGTGTTTAGCACCAGCCAAAATATATAAACTCAAGATTAAGGGGAAAAAAGTTATGAGTTGAACCTGTGAGTTTAAAAAAAAAAAAAAAAAAACTGCAAATATTTTATTTATATTTTATTTATTTATTTATTTATTTTTGAGACAGTGTCTTGCTCTGTCATCCAGGCTGTAGTGCAGTGGCATGATCTCAGCTCACTGCAACCTCTGACTCCCGGGTTTAAGCGATTCTCCTGCCTCAGCCTCCCGAGTAGCTGAGATTTCAGTCACCCACCACAACGCCCAGCTAATTTTTATATTTTTAGCAGAGATGGGGTTTAACCATCTTGGCCAGGCTAGTCACAAACTCCTGACCTCAGGCGATCCGCCCACCTCATCCTCCCAAAATGCTGGGATTACAGGCGTGAGCCACCACGCCAGGCCTGCAAATGTTTTATGATGACAAAAAATGGTTTAGTACTGCTAACTTAAGTGGTGCTTCTAGGTAGTTGATGATCATCATTCTCTTGCTTTATTTCCAAGTCTATGTAACAAAAACAAAAATAAATAAAATTTTCATATTAAAGCTTCAGAACCCTAAGTTGAAAAAAGAGATTCATACTTCACTGCAGGTCTTTTGGGTGCCTACAATGTGTCAGACACAGTGCTAAGGGTTGGGTGTAAAGAGAGTAGGATCCAGACCTCACCCTCAGGGATGCACGACCAAGAGCGCAGAGACTCACTCCATACCTGAAGGCAGTGCTGAGAAGAGGCACAGAGGTCTCCTCTCTGAGCAGAGCATCAGATGTTAAACTGTGATGTCTCTCCTTATCTGCCCCAGCTCTTACGCCACCTGCCTGTAGAGGGCCCTGTGCCAGCAAACCACAGGGGTCTATTAGGAATCCCACCATAGCGTCCGCTCCTTTAGCCCAGCTCTGTGGTGCCTAGTTCTCTCTTCAGTTTTCCAAAATGCCTGGGACCTGGCCCAAAACCCCAGGCACTAAACCAAAAGGCTTAACTGAGCTCTGGCACTCACTAGCTATATAGTTTGAGCAAATTACTTAAACTCTGTATCCCTCAGTTTCTTCATTCATAAAATGGGAGAGCGCCTACCTCATGAGGTTGTTTTGAGACCTGAATGAGTTGATACATGTAAAGCACTTAGAACAGCAACTGATACATAAGTGGAGTCTAATAAATCCTCACCAGGCTATTTCCTCAGTTCTAACACAAAACCTAATACAAGGCTTAAATTATTCAAGGCCTACCTTTGCTATCTATTGGGTGTGATTTGAGAATTTAACACAATACTGCAGCAATATTTGATGCTGCAAAAGCAGAAACCAACCTATAGAAGCATCTATGATTAGCTCTGGCCAGATGTCAGAAAACATTTCAGGCTATTCAAGTGTCAGTGCTCTCTATGGGAGGTTTATTAACAACTCAAATGTTCTATATTGTGTTTTTTAGTGAGACAAATACACAGTGTGAAAAAATTAAGTATTTTAGAGACAGACTTTTTCTTGGTGGATTAGAAAGATTTCTCATGTTCATTCAATCTCTCTCTATATATGTATCTCTGTCTCTCTCTTTGTCTTTCTCTATCACTCTCACACACACACCCCCACCCCACCCCCAAACTTTATATAATGATGTTTCCTGCAATCTTAACAATACTGAATAACATCAGTGTTTCTCTATGCATAAGCCTGCAACTTAATTGTAGATATTAAATATGTGTCATAATATCTCTGCTACTTATTAATGATCAGGATATACATAGAAACACACTTTGAAATGAATGAGGGACTTTGTAGCTCCAATATTTTTATTCATTTAACCAACATTTACGTAGTGCATATTGTGTTCCAGACACAGTTCTAAGCACTATTTAGCAGTAATTCATTTTATCCTTGTAACAACCATATAAGGTAGATGTTATCATTACCCCCATCTTACAGATGATAAAACCGAAACACAGAGAAACTGATCAATTTGCTCAAGTCTCACAGCTGGTAAGGGTTGGAACCTGGATTCAGAGCAGGCTGTCTGGCTCCAGAGTCCATGTTCTTCACCACTACTCTCTACTGGCCAATCAACTTCATTTCTTTCAGACCCCACAACAAAAATAAAAATGAGCTTCTCTTTGAGACTATGTTATGGAATCTCCCCTTGATAAAAAGTTCCAAAATGCCAATACTCTCTGCATTCTATAAAATTCTAAAATTCTTTTATTTTCCACTAGAGGTGAAGAATTCTAAAATTCTTAACACAAGGTGTTAATGCTCAATTGACATTAATTAGTGGCCATGATGATGCACAAAATTTAGGTTTTAAAACATTTTTCAGTCCCTTTCTGTATTGAGCTGGAGCCTGAGTGAAGTGATGGGGTCCCCAGGTAGAAACCAAGACAGATCCAAGAATCTTAGGACAGAGAAGGAGCTATGTGCTCATGTAGTCTAGCCTACCCATTCTACAGACCAAAATGCAGACAAATCAAATGAGTTGCTCATCATTGCAGAACTACTTTGTGTCAGTGCTAGGACTAGTGCACAGAACAAGAATAAACAGGGGCAGTTTAGGAAACAGTCTTACTGGAAACTCTTAATTTCTCCCAAGTCCCAGAGCTCTTTTTTTATACCATGTTCCCTCTCCATTCACAGGAACTGAAGTAAAACTTGAGATATCATGCCAATCCTAGAAGTCAGAGTAGGGAAAAGTCCAGAATTCAAGTTAAATAGGGCTTGAAGAATTCACCTGTGCCAGAATTCAAAGCAAGATCAATAACCAAAACTAGAGAGTCAAGCTAAGGTCAAGCCAAGAGAAAGATGCATTGAAGGGTGAGGCAAGACAGGAAGCTCAAGTTGAGGCAAACTGAAGGTATGGAGTTAGGAAGAGGTAATAGGAATCTCAACAACCTGCCTGTTTCAAACCCCACAGATGTTTAAGAATGTCTCAAACTTGGTGGAGGGAGGGAACTCACCCTAAGTGGCACATCCCTTTGGAATGATAAGCATCAAGTTTACCATGCAGACTGTACGGAATTTTTCAAGAAGGTCAAAACCCCTAAAATCAAGTTAAATGTCCACTTCAAAAAAAAATAGGCAAGATTATGAGTTACTGCAACTCATCTGATAGATCTATGCACAGTAAGCTTCTTAGTATCTTACTTTATCTGCCAGTGAAGACTGGAGGACTGAGCCGATTCAGCTGGGAATTGAACCTGTGGTTCCAGGAAGTCTAGATATTTCAAACCTCATACTTAATCCATTAAGATATCCCCTCCAAGAACATAATGTAGTTAAAGTAGACTTAGATATCTTTAGTACAGTGAGTGGATTTTATTTCCACTTTGGGAATTTCTGATCCATAATAAAGAGAGATATAAATGAAACTTACCTACAATAGTGCCTATAGAAAAATGCATGCATGTCAACATATACTGTCACTTTTCTGATTTATGATTAAGAAGGAAAAAAAACCTATCTCGGGGGAAGTGGATTACAAATACTTCTGCTAAATGGAGGCTTTATACATAACTCCCTTCTCTTATTCTTTCTAAAGATCCATTCTTGCCTGTCTCAATAAAATAGAATAAATTATACTTACTCAAACAATCTGAAGAGAGAACACAGATTTCACACATCTGTCAGGTGGGTCAGTTTATTTGGGGGACAGTAGGGGAACATCCTGTACCATTACAGGCTGTCAGCCACAGAGAATGTTTACTAATAAGCCTAGCCATTAGGTTGGGTCAGTGATGGATGGTCTATGTTCCTGTGCCCTGGCCTGGCATGTGCTGTGCTACTCACTGACCAGCAGCAGCTGTTGTACTAACCGCCTTGTTAAGGGTCTCACCAAGTGACATCAGCTATACATCACCCTGGCTGATACCTTTGATTATTTGGACAGCTCCTGGCATGATGAATCGTTGGGATTGATCTGTCTTTTCTCGCACGTCCTAGTCAGTGTTCTTTACTCATCTCTCTCAACTCTTCATTCTTAAGTACAGGGCCCTTATTACTGCACTTTCAGATGTATGCATCTCCTACCTTCCGCAATTTAAGGGACCTGCTGGTTTCAGTATTCATAATAAGGAATTGAGATGAGGCTGAGGAAAATAAGTGCATCATAGTTAGGACAGACAGGCGGAGGAAACAGCAGTCATTCTTGTAGCTAGAAAAACAAGGAGAAAAAGCTTTTTTCCATGGGCATCTAGGGCTCAGCAACTTTCATTACTGAGGTCATGGGCCCTCCACATAATCCGTGTGGTACAAATTAAATTTGAATGCTGTTGGTAACCTGAACAATGCTTTCTATTTATAAGATCCTTTTCTCCCAAAGAGTGCAAATCATTTCACACACAGTATTTCAAGCATCACCATATTTCTGTAAAAGAAGTTTTATCATCTTGATTTCAGAGAGGGAAAAAATGAGCACAGAAAGCCTATATACCCAAATCTACTTGATAAATAAATGTGTGGCAAAATCAATAACAAGATCTGAAATCTCTGACTCCCTGTTATATTCAGTCCTTTAATTCATTGATTTTTAAAGTGTTGAGTAAGCACCTACTGTGTGTGCCAAGAGCTGGGAATACAGGGAGCCTCTATGGGACCGCCATTAACTCATTCAATCCCATTTATCTCTAAATCAGTTTTAGTGAGGGAGAAGCATATTGAAATATACTATTTTACTTTAGAGAATTTGCATGTACATACTAGAAATACAAATTCTATTTCACTTTACCATGAATGAACCAGAGGCCATAGTAGACTGCCCTTCCCTATTAAAATTTAAATTTCTGCACCCTATAGTTATTTGTAGTCCTTTCCAAATCTGTTGAAATTTAATAGATTCAATATGGCTATGTAAAAGCAGTAGTTCTCAAATGTGTTCTGGTACACTTGGCAAAACTTCATTCAATATATGTTTAATTCCATCATACAAACAACTCTACTGACATAAAATATGACCACATTATATGTATACAATATAAACTCTCAGCCAGAAGCACACCCATATCCCCTCCCCCAAAAGGCCACTAAGTATGGCTTTTTGAACTAAGCATGATCAGTGATCTCCAAAAATTTCCATTAATATATTTATTTACCATTTGTTCTTTTTTGGCCACCTAAAGTGGTAAAATAACACCAGTTTAAGAGAAAATTTAAATTTGATAACATTTCCTATCCATTAACTAAGCATAGATATGATACTACATTGTTCCAGAAAGAATCTAAGGCAAAAACCAGTTTATTTTGTTAAGAATTATTATTCTATTTGAAAAATGGAATAGCTCAGTCAATAGAAAAATAGTTATAGAGCAACTATATTTAAATCATCTTCATCACTAGAAAACACTGGCTTTGTTATGTCATTTCCTGACTGAAAACTTTCAATAACTCTGCAAAGCTGAGGAGACCTCCTAGTCTCTCCAATTTAAAGGACCTGCTCATTTCAGCATTCATAATGAGAAATTGGAATGAGGGAAACTAGGGAAAACTAGATTATTAGAACTTGTTAGCCTGACTTTTAAATCTTTCAGAGTTTGTCCTACACTCATAGGATAAATGTTTAGCTTATTTCCTAGAATACCCCCTCACCTACATATCCAACAAAAGCTCCAGGCATCAGTCAAGTTACTGTTGGCTAAGAACACATTATACTCAGTGTAGACTTTCAAGCTCTTGCTTGTGCTGTTTCCTTTCTGGAAAGTTCCTCCTCTCTCTCTCTCTCTCTCTCTCTCTCTGTCTTCCATCTCTCAGAGTTCAGCTCAAGGTACTCTTCTCCACAGTCTATACATACTGCCTTCTCTGAGCTGTAGGTTTTTATTTTGGTACCTAATAATATACTTTATTGTTAGTTAACAATTTCAGGTATTCAGCTAGAGGCCATCTACTCTTCCTCTCATACTTCTCACATACAGTGCCATGCACATCTGCTCTTCCTTGGTACTTTGTACTTGTAGTCATAGAACATGCCAGTAAAGTTCTGAGTGAATAACCCCAAGCAAACTGTTAACCATCGGTCACTATGAACTCATAAAAACTGGTTAAATTGGCTTATTTTCAACAATTGCTTATTTTCAAATACATGTGATAGTTCTTCTAGACTTGATTGATGGAAATTTGCAGACATTTCTATGCTTAGACTGATTTACCCCTTCTGTGGCCTGGTTTACATAGATACATATCCATATGCGACATTGCCCACACTTCAGTTTTCAGCAGTTCATAGATGATGCCAAAAGGGCATTTTCATACACTGCACAGCATATAATGATAGTAATGTGGAAATTTAGGAGCAACTAGGAAAGTGTCCAAAATATAAGGGAGTGGACACATAATTCAGAGAACTGCTGTGTTGCTCATAATTGAGCACTAGTGTCTTAGTTGTGCCGGAAAACCACTCCAGAGAAGTTAGAAACCTGAAATTGGAAGGGCCCTAAATTTCCACATAATAATTTTTATCTTACATTGCTATAACTCAATTTCCATTTACCAAGCGAGAATCAGCAGTTTTTAGAATGCCGGCATCTCCAAAACCACATAGAAATTGAGCTTAAAATCTGGTAGCATTTTAACACTGAAGAGCTTGACTTCAAACCATGCACCTTTTAAGAGGACTTTCTTTTTTTTTTTTTTTTTTTGAGACGGAGTCTCACCCTGTTGCCCAGGCTAGAGTGCAATGGCGTGATCTCTGCTCGCTGCAACCTCCGCCTCCCAGGTTCGAGCGATTCTCCTGCCTCAGCCTCCCAAATAGCTGGGATTACAGGCACTTGCCTCCACGCCCAGCTAATTTTTGTAGTTTTAGTAGAGATGGTGTTTCCCATCTTAGCCAGGCTGGTCTCGAACTCCTGACCTCATGATCCACCCGCCTCAGCCTCCCAAAGTGCTGGGATTACAGGTGTGAACCACCGCGCCCGGCCCGAAGAAGACATTTTAGGAAGCTTTAAAAATATTCTTCTACAGCACTTTGGGAGGCCGAGGCAGGCGTATCATGAGGTCAGGAGTTCAAGACCAGCCTGGCCAACATGGTGAAACTCCATCTCTACTGATAATACAAAAATTAGTCAGGTGTGGTGGCAGGGGCCTGTAATCCCAGCTACTCAGGAGGCTGAGGCAGAATTGCTTGAACCCGGGAGATGGAGGTTGCAGTGAGCCGAGATTGCACCACTGCAATCCAGCCTGGGTGACAGAGCAAGACTCCATCTCGGGAAAAAAATATATATATATTCTTCTATATACATCTCCTATTTTAGCTATGTACATTTTTCAGCTACAAAAGCAAAGCAAAACAAAACAAAAAACCCAAGGCAGTTCATTAATATCTCTTGAACACGGTTTTTCTTAGAGGCAGAAAGAGTGTGGGAGTATGAAGGAAAAGTAATTAATGGAAAGAAACTTCTAGAAAATCCTAGATGATAGCTAAAACTATTATTGATTTGTATTAGCTCGAGGAACGCTTTTCATCATATTTGCCTAGGGTTTCCTCTAGACCAAGCTCCTTTTACCTCAGCTCCCTATGCTTAGGCTCTTTGTGGTTCCCTCTACTTCACTGTAGCTAACTGTAGCAACTTAATTTCTGAGAGAGTGGTAAGAGTTCCAAGTTACCCCTTAGACATTTCTGGCACCACCAACCACCATGGTTGTGGTTGACTGGGTTTACTATAATAATAATTCTTTATGTTTTACATACCATATTTCATCACAGAATGACTACAAATCATAGAGGTTAACCAATTGGGCTTTCTCCCTCCTTTATCATCAGGAGAGTAGGCAACAGAGATGTCTAGACAGAGAAATTTAGTTAGGGATGTTTCAGTATTGATAAGTGAGTTTAGGGCAAGAGCCCTAAAATATGCAGTGCTCTCTGTGAAGGGCAGGTTTTTAAACCACACCACCATCCCACTGTTGAACTAGAGAACAGAACTGAAAGAGACTGCAGGCGATCTTGTGGATTTCTTAAAGATACTCAGCAATTCTGATCCCACAATTATTTAACCTCTTGAAATTGCTCCTGTTTTAATTTAAGCCAATTTCTCTTGCCGCATGAACAGAATTAGCTGGTTAGTACCCTCCTTATGAAACATTTGATATAATGCACAATACAGTACTTGAAGGTTTAAATCAAAACACCATTTAGCCTTGTGAGCTCCAGGCTAGGAAATACAAATTCTTCTAGCCTTGCCTATGTAATTTATCTAGGATTTTTAAAAAGTAATTCTGTAGCAAACTTTACTCAAGGAGAAACTGTTGTAGTCATTTTTCCTTTGTTTCCTAGTGTTTGAGAAGTTGACAAAGGCATTAATTAGTAACAAACTACATTGATAGTTTTTTGTCAACTTTTTTATTGCAATACATCATATATACAGAAAATGCCCAAATCATAAATGTAGAACTCAATGATTTTTTATTTATTTATTTATTTTTTGAGACGGAGTCTCACTCCGTCAGCCAGGCTAGAGTGCAGTGGCGCAATCTTGGCTCACTGCAACCTCCACCTCCCGGGTTCAAGCGCTTCTCCTGCCTCAGCCTCCTGAGTATTTGGGATTACAGGTGCGTGCCACCACGCCCAGCTAATTTTTATATTTTTAGATTTTTAGTAGAGACAGGTGTTTCACCATATTGGTCAGGCTAGTCTGGAACTCCTGACCTCATTATCCACCTGCCTTGGCCTCCAAAAGTACTGGGATTACAGGCGTGAGCCACCGTGTCCAGCCCAGTGACTTTTTTTTTTTGACAGAGTGAACACACTCATGTAAGCCCTACGCACATCAAGATATAGAACATTACCAGCACCTCTAAAGCTTCTCTCTCTGTCTCTCTTTATGATTTTTTTTTTTTTTTTTTTTTTTTTTTTTGAGATGGAGTCTCGTTCTTTCACCCAGGCTGGAATGCAGTGGCACAATCTGGGCTCACTGCAACTTCCACCTCCCGGGTTCAAGAGATTCTCATGCCTCAGCCTCCCGAGTAGCTGGGATTACTGGCATGTGCAACCATGCCCGGCTTTTGTCTTTTCAGTAGAAACGGGGTTTCACCATGTTGGCCATGCTGGTCTCAAACTCCTGACCTCAAGTGATCCTTCCACCTCAGCCTCCCAAAGTGCTGGGATTACAGGCGTTAGCCACTGCACCTGGCCTGAAACTTCTCTTTATGCCCCTTCCCAGTTATCTCCACCAAAATAACTACTATTCTGACTTCTATCACCAGATTAATTTTTCCTGTAGTTGAACTTCATATGAACAGATTCATACTATATATACTTTTGTGTGTCTGGACTCTTTCATTTAGCATTATAATTGTGAGGATTGTCCGTGTTTTTGCATGTAGCAATAGTTCCTTTGTTCTCATTACTATATAGTTTTTCCTTTATTCATTTTATTTTATTCTATGGTAGGTAAACATATGGGTTCTTTTTCTGCTTTGGAAATATTGTAAATAATTCTGCTGTGAACAATCTTATATCAGATTTTTGGAGCACCATTATGTTGGCATTTCTGTTTGGTATATATCGAGGAGAGGATTTGCTGAATTAGAGAATATGTGCATATTCTGCTTTAGGAGAGTCTACCAAACATTTTTCCAACAGATTTGTACCATTTTGTACTCCCACCAGCAATGTGTGAAAATTCCAGTTGCTCCTCGTTCTCACTGATACTTGGTATTGTCCGTTTTTCTTAATTTTAGCAATTCTGGTGGGTGGCCATAGTAGTTTCTTCAATTGAAATAAACCAGCTGCCTGGAGGGATTAGGTCTCTGAAAATATCCTTTTTTCCTACTGCCATTGAATGTTTGCCAGTGGATTACAGGAACATCTACTCTGTGAGGAACAAAGTGGTAGCCTAGCCCTCATTTGCATGACTTTGAACTGTTATCTGTGGCTGCTGTAGATTCTAGCCAGAGCAGACTGGGAGACACCGTGTGCAGCCAGATAACCTTTTCTTGTTCATTAAGGACCCACTTAGCTCTCCATGGGGGCTGCAGCAGACAACCTAGAAAAGCAGGTAATGACTTTATGATTATATAATGCTAATCTCATCAATAATAATTCTAAGAGGAAAAAACCCAGAATTTAAATAACTGGGTTACGGTACCAACACACAAAAGTACGAAAGTCAGGTTGAGGACAACTGTACTTGTTTTTGCAACTAACATATACCTGACATGACCCCATTCTCCATAATACGTATTCAGAGAGACTTTTAAATTGGATGCTGAAATCTTGGGCAGGGGGTTAATTGCCTTGAAGTGTTTTGAAAATACTAACCAATAAACAGTCATACTAGAAATAGGCAGAACTGGTGCTTTATTTGAGAGTGGACATATAAGAGTTTCAAAAAGGTTTGTGCATAATAATTCCTATCCTTTTGTCAGCAAGAAGTTCAAGTTCAGTGACCAGTTTTTTCGCCAATGAGAGGTGAATAGTACAACTGACTTTTAAAATCAAATGTCAGATTCCACATAGCTCCCACCTTGGTTTTAGTTTCTCAACAATGGAATACAATTTTCAATAAATCTAGAGATAAAAATTCTGCCCAAGTAACCTCATTAATATTGAGGGGACTCTTCTCTATTGGAAATCTGTGTGTTTTGTTCAAAAAATTGGAAGCAAAGAACGCTTTAAGGTTAATTCTAGAGATTCCAAAATTAAACATATACTATTAGATAAATACTAATAGGAAATTATGTTGTTATATTTTTTCTCTTTCTCAATCTGCCTTTCTCTTTATTCCCACTGTAAAATGTGTGCGTTTATTCCTTTCTACTTTATGTTCTGATTTCACATGGCCACCCCATGAGGGTTTTTTTAACAATCTGAAACCCCCAAAATATTGAATTATTATGGAAACAAGGTGCAATATTTCAAGCGTCACCCTACAATAAAAGTAACAGGATAATGATTTTCTTTCTCAGTTCAGATATTAGAGGCCTAAATATTGATTGCCTGTTTCTTTTGCCTCCTGTCCTCTGATGAAACTACACTTTTGACAGAGTCACAATAAAATGTGCCCTTTCCAGTATGAGATCTCTGTAAATGTCATTCACACAGTCATTGTTTTCTAATTCTCTGCATTTTCATCAGAGTAGCACACAAGCTCTTCGTTGAGTGGAGAGAGAGCAAGCAGTGTTTAAATTTAGAATTCACTAGAACAACCAAGTTCCATTATTTTGCTAAGGACAGTTACAGTCTAACAATAGGACTCCTTTTCCATAGTGTTTATGAAATTATTATTCTTAGAATTGACTAAGTGATGAGGACTTTGATAACTAGAGGTTTCATGAAATGCTGTTGAGAATATTGATGTTGGGTTTGCCAGGCAAAGAGAGGTTGTAAAATCAGTGTGAATGTCAGTGTTTAGGGATGAGAAGGGATGGTTGGTAACATAAGCTGAAGTCAAGCTGGAGACCTAGAGGAAACGGCTGCTCCCTAACCCAACTCTGCCAGCCAGTCTTCCTCCTGATCTGCAACGTTCTTGCTGTCTCAGCCCCAGGTCTCTGATCCTAGCTGTTAGCAAATGATTTGTGATTTTGTTTAAGGATAAATATCAGTGGTAGCCTAGCTTGAGGGCACCAAACTCATTTCATTTGTGCCCTGCACCAAATTTGATCCCAAAGGTGGCAAGCTGGCACATTAACACAATGTGATACTTAGTACCTTCCTCCTCCTCTATGAAATCAGTTTATCCAACAGTATCTCATACAAGTGACCTGCAAAAACAAGCCATACACAAAGCTTTCACTAACATCTTGATAAATGTAATCGGTGCACCTCTGGCTTTTCAAGATGTTCCTATGCTGTGACCCTCTGTTTCACATAATGTAGCCTTTTAATTTATGTCCAATAGCTTCCCAGTCAGTCAGCACGGACATCCTTTTTCGAACCTCAAATCATGGTCTGATCATCCATTTTGGTGCCTTTATTAGCCTTGAGGGTAGTTTGAGATGTTAAAATCTTTTTTTAAGAAGTTTGCCTTGGATAAGAGATGTTGCAGTGGGCTCCATATATGTTTTTTACCTTTACCTAACCTTTTCTTATTTATTTAGAGACAATATCTTGCTCTGTCACCCAAGCTGGAGTGCAGTGGCACAGTCTCAGCTCACTGCAGCCTCGACCTCTTGGCTCAAGCTATCCTCTCACCTCAGCCTCCTGAGCTGAGTTAGTGTGCACTACAGGTGCACACCATCAGGCCAGGCTAGTCTATGTGTATTTTGTAGAAATGGGGGTTTCACCATGTTGCCCAGGCTGGTCTCAAACTCCTGAGCTCAAGCAATCCACTCATCTCGGTCTCCTGCAGTTTTTATCTGGCACCATTGCAGCTGATCCCATCTTGACAGCAATCCTACTAGAAATCTATTCAGAAACCCCTGTTCTGTTCATCTTTGCATCATCCTATCTGGGAGGCAAAGTTACCCAGGAGACCACTGAGAGGGCAGGTCTCACTGTCTTTTCTTTTTGCTTGCTTTCTATTGATTGTCCCTAGAAGAAAGGTAACTGATTTTAGGGGCTTGAAAATGGTTTGGACAGACTATAAAGAAAATAAAAATGAGATCAGTATGAAGAAGTCAATACTACACACCTTTTTCAAATTTGACAAAAACATTTAAGTTCTGAAATATTTCAGGTAAAAAAATAAAATATGTGATAAGAGAGAGGCTTACCTGAGATATATTTTAGGAAATCTAGACTTCAGTTCTTTCTTATATTCCCCCTTTTCACTCTCAACACATGAAATGCTGAAAATGGAATTTTTGCTTCTTATATTAGAAGAATTTTCAACATTTAAATTTCTTAGACAGTTTCGAATCTGATACTTATAATATTTGCCAATCCGTCCATGAAAGAACACGTATTCTAGAGAATGTCTGACAAAAGAAAGGCCAAAATTTTATCTCTTATGAATATTCAGGTCAGGTGCAGTAGCTCACACCTGTAATCCCAGCACTTTAGGAGGCCAAGGTATGTGAATCTCTTGAGCTCAGGAGTTCAAGACCAGCCTAGATAACATGGCGAAACCCTGTCTCTACAAAAAAATACAAAAATTAGCCTGGCATGATGGTGCTCACCTGTAGTCGCAGCTACTCTGGAGGCTGAGGTGAGAGGATCCCTTGATCCCAGGAGGCAGAGGTTTCAGTGAGCTGAGATTGTACCACTGTACTCCAGCCTGGGCAACAGAGTGAGATCCTGTCTCAAAAAAAAAAAAAAAAATATATATATATATATTCATAGTATTGGGTGCTTGTGCAAAGTAGACATAGGATACATAGTTCTTAAGACTTATCAGCAATGTTATTTCAATTTCATAAGCAAGTAAGATAAATAGTGGCTTTACAGTTATCACACACTCTTATCAATGGATGTTGTCAAGATAGAGTTCAAGATAGATTCAAAATAGAATCTCAGTTGTAAACTCTCTATTCAGAGTTTTGTCTATAAAGTTGTATTGCTTCCTATAACTCAAACAAGATCAAGTTGTAGCTGGCACCATTTTCCTCAGAGTACTGAAGATGTAACTGACTCCTTTTTAAGAAATGTCAAAAGTCACCAGAATTCATACTGCCAAGAACAACATGTGTGTGACGTGTTGCTAAGCTTCCCTCTGCAGGTTTCCCCTCTATGCCAGTGATGTGAACCCCGCAGCTCAGAATGAGGTCATTTTACAAAGGTGGGCATCTTGAACCCTTATGGCATCCTTCAGATAATGCATAGGTCAGAGATGGAATAAACAAAGCAATATGCTGAGAGCCAGCTGTTTAAGTGAGGAGGAACAGGCCTGGGAGTAAAGGGAGTAAAAGGATTGCAGTTAGGCTCAGGGGGTCTCCTGAAAGGT
The DNA here is from genome assembly GCF_009764315.1 of Trachypithecus francoisi. Taxonomy (NCBI): domain Eukaryota; kingdom Metazoa; phylum Chordata; class Mammalia; order Primates; family Cercopithecidae; genus Trachypithecus; species Trachypithecus francoisi. The sequence goes on along the minus strand of NW_022681466.1, from coordinate 22,826,592 downwards.
GAGCTTGCCCTGTTGGTGCTTCTCTTACACAGTGAAAGGAAAGGAGGAAAATTGTCTCAAATCAGAACCAGGGAGAGCTAGTGATGCTGGGGCTGCCTCTATCTAAACCCTGATCTCATACTGCTTCCCTGTGGAGAATTCTCTGAACTGCAGCTTCCCTCTGTGGGCCCCTGCCTATCATGTCCATCCAGTGTAGTCTTGAGCCTGGACTTGGTATCATCCAAGAGCAGAAAAAAAAAGGGGGGGGAATATATATATATGTATGTATGTATGTTAAGAACCTCAGCAAAAAGAATAGGGAGGCCATGAGAAAATGGTCCTATCCTGAGTCCAGAGTCATATCTCACAGCAGGCTGATCTGACAGGTCTGCATCCTCGCCCTTCCCTTTTTACATACCTTTTCAAAAAGCCCAAAGCCTCTGTCTGCCCAATGGTGTTCCTTCAGTTCAGCTTTTGCAGATACATGTTATGGCTTGCACCCTTGGGAATTCCAAATCAATTGTTAAAATTGCCTACTATTTCTCCGAATATTTTTCACAAAAGCCAAATCACAAGGCTATGGCCAACATAGAGGTTTCTACTTTTATCTTTTTATCATTATCATCACAGCTTTCTGCTTGTCTTCCTCCATACCCACCCAAGGAAGTGTAGACATAGGCATTAACAAGAATACCCCTACCCTTCAGCTACCCTTCTTCAGAGGGCATTAGGGCAATAAAACACATTTTAGATATAGATCTATAGCTGACTATTTCATTATGATATAAAAACAGTACTGTAGGAGCATTACAGTTTGTATGGTGGTTCAATTTCTTTATTTCTCTACAATTTAAGAACCAGAGGCCAGGTGCAGTAACACACCTGTAATCCCAGCACTTGGAGAGGCTGAAGCAGGAGGATTGCTTAACCAGGAGTTCAAGACCAGCCTGGGCAACATGGTGGAACCCCATCTCTTCATTTTATTTTATTTTATTTTATTTTACTTTATTTTGAGACAGAGTCTCACTCTGTCACCCAGGCTGGAGTACAGCGGCGCAATCTCAGCTCACTGAAACCTCCGCCTCCCAGGTTTAAGCAATTCTCCTGCCTCAGCCTCCCAAGTAGCTGGGACTACAGGCATGCACCACTATGCCTGGCTAATTTTTGTATTTTTACAAAATTTTACAACCATGTTGGCCAGGCTGGTCTCGAACTCATGACCTCCAGTGATCTGCCCGCCTCAGCCTCCCAAAATGCTGGGATTACAGGTGTGAGCCACTGTACCCAGCCTCTAATTTTAGAAAAAGGAAAAAAAAAAATGGAACTGGAGAAAGCTCAGCTTCTCTTAAGTAAGGAACAATCAGGCCCAGCACAATGGCCTATGCCTGTAATTCCAGCACTTTGGGAGGCCAAGGTGGGTAGATCACTTGAGCCCAAGAGTTTGAGGACCAGTCTGGGCAACATGGCAAAATCCCATCTCTACAAAAAATTAAAGAAGAAGAAACAATCAGAAGCTAATAGAAAGCTGTAATTAAAGTTTGATATGTTTTAGAGGAGATGAAGAAAAGGCAATACATGCTTTGGGCTGGTCAGTGGTATTTTCTAGTGAATATTCAGAATCAGAAAGTATAAAGGAAGTTGACGCTGTAATTCACATTCCACAGAGAACCTGTGATCCTTTCTGTTCCTCTCCTCTCTGCCTCTGCTGAAGGCTCGAGGGTGAAAGCTGTAAGTTGAAGAGGACAAGCCATCAGCAGAGGGTAACTTATGATGAGAAATGAAAATATTTGGATTAGCTATAATACTAAGCCAGTGATATTTACAAATTATTAAACTGCCATCCTCACATCAAACGCTTTTTATTTTATGAAATGCTAAGCTGTACTTTCAGTTTGTTTCAAACTGTCAGGGCCATTATTTGATGTCCCTCTTTGTTTGTTTATCTTAATTAAGATGTAGAATCAATCATTTTTACTTTCTCTCTCCAAGAGCAGCAGCCGGCTCAGAGTCAGGATGAGGTCTGGCCACCCTTGAGTGCTGTGCAGGTGCTGAGCTGTGTTTGTTCACAGAGGGATAAAAAACACATTTGTTCTCCAGGTTGTGTGGATAGACTGACAGATTTCGATAAGAGAGAAAAAAGTCTTCCTCTGTGGTGAGAAATAACGTTTCTATCCAGAATAAGTAAAAACAGTGGCAAATATCATTCCTGTTACGGAGATGATTTTCCTCAACACATAGTGACAACTCACCTGGGGGTGGGAAACACTGAGGTGGGTTGGAAATGGGAGGCAGAATGTGGTGACCCAGATCAAGCAAGAAGCAGAAGGTGGAGAGCCCTAAACCTTATCCTGTGAATATGACAGTTGTTTTTGCCACGCCAGCTTTCTTTTCCATTCCTGATGCCACAGTTCAATCTCCAAGCTGCTAGGTCGTAGTAGAATGGCTTATCGTTGGAGAGACCATTTCATATCCAAATTACCTGTGTTCCTCTTTGCATAGAGGTACTTCTGGCCCATCAACTCTGTATAAGGGCCTTTGCAGGGCGTTTACAACAGTACAGACTTTTTTTGTTGGGTTTTTTTTTTTTTTTTTGAGACGGAGTTTTGCTCTTGTTGCCCAGGCTGGAGTGCAATGGCATGATCTCAGCTCACCGCAACCTCCGCCTCCCGGGTTCAAGCGATTCTCCTACCTCAGCCTCCTGAGTAGCTGGGATTATAGGCACCTGCCACCACACCCAGCTAATTTTTGTATTATTAGTAGAGACGGGGTTTCTCCATGTTTGTCAGGCTGGTCCCAAACTCCCAACCTCAGGTGTTCCACCCGCCTCAGCCTCCCAAAGGGCTGGGATTACAGGCTTGAGCCACTGCGCCCAGCTAACAGTACAGCTTAATTCTGTTGAGGCACCCACTCTTTCCTACTCAGCCCCCTTTTTGAGAAGCATGCATCCCCTCAGAATAGCTAGCCAGGGGTAGAGAAGCAGTCAACTAGACACGGAACAGAATTGAATTCTACACACCAATCAACCCACTTAGGGATAAAACCTCGTCTCCTTAGCACCAGGTCAACTTCACCTCCTTAGCACCATGTTCCTCTATCTAACCGAACTAAATAGCCATACAGTTCAATCAGCTGGACAAATGAGAAACACAAAGAAAGGAAACAAGTCTATTGCATGATATAGGCAGATCAGATTGGAAAAGATACAGTGCTTTACTTTTAAAATCATCCTAGTCAGTGAAGCAATCCAAATATAGCAATAGACTTAAACAGATTATTTGTATTTTGTACCACATGCATCTAGAACAGCATTATCTGTAACATTCATGCACTTGGAGCCCTAGAGTCAGGGGAAAGTATACGTTTTCATTGATCAGAATCTTTTTTTTTTTTTTTTTTTTTTTGAGACGGAGTTTCGCTCTGTCGCCCAGGCTGGAGTGCAGTGGCCGGATCTCAGCTCACTGCAAGCTCCGCCTCCCAGGTTTACGCCATTCTCCTGCCTCAGCCTCCCTAGTAGCTGGGACTACAGGCGCCCGCTACCTCGCCCGGCTAATTTTTTTGTATTTTTTAGTAGAGACGGGGTTTCACCAGGTTAGCCAGGATGGTCTCGATCTCCTAACCTCGTGATCCGCCCATCTCGGCCTCCCAAAGTGCTGGGATTACAGGCTTGAGCCACCGCGCCCGGCCTTGATCAGAATCTTTTTAAGCACATCTAAGCAAATTTGGATGTGAAATTAGTACTAACATTTCTCCTACTTATTGTGAGCACTAACAGCTAGCGCACACTCCAGTGGTCTTATATGTTGTTCTGCTCCTGACAGTGTTACAGAAGTTAACTTCAGTAACTTGGACAAGAAGGCCTGCATCCCAGTCCTTCATTAGGCAAGAGGTGGACTTTTGAATCACATAATTCCAAGAGTAAACATAACCTTTCAAAAGATAAACCGACACTTCATTTATTTGAGGCCTCTGTTATGATTCTTGGACCACAGATAACTACTTTGAACAAATTCTCACTCTTCATTAGTGGAAAAACACTTTCCTTTAATCGCCACGAATTACCCAACACCTGGAATTAAGCAGTCTTCTCTTACCATACTCATTTGCTTTCTTTCCAGTGGGATATTCTAGGTTCATAAGGTGACTGCCAATACCTATTTAGCTGTGTGCAGTATTACTGGTGTGGCTGAGACTGCTAACTAGCCCCCAATACCGGGTTCATGGCTGCCCAGAACAACTCCCTGCCTCCCTACCTCCACGGCAATTAGATTTGACCACGTGATTTCAATTCTGGCTAGTGGAATGTATAAGTAATGTGTCAACTTTGAAGGGCCACACGCAAGTGTCCTTAAGCAGCTAGAGGGAGGGTGATGCTCTCTGTGTTGCCCCTTTCCTCCTTCCTGCTGGCTGGAACTGGAGCCAATTTGGACCATGATGAACAAATGACACACTTTATAAAGACAGAAAGAGCCGGAAGAGGAAAGGGCAAAGGATTTGAAACATGATGGACAACATAGACCAGCAACAAACTACCAACACCATAGAGGAGCCCCTTGATCTTATCAGGCTCGGCCTGGATAAATGAATTTATGGATAAATGAGAGATTACCAGGAGCTTCTAGGCAGATTACATGCTTATGATCTACATTTAAATATGTTATTGGGAGATGTGGAAGGAACTGTGACTACTACAGAAATTGAGGAAGAAGCCATCATATATAAGAGATATATAAATCAATGAAACAGAATATTCAAATGCTCTTTTTCCAGGAAGATGTTTTGTCCTGGTTGTCACTCCATTGAGAGTTGGCTGAAACAATTTATCCCATATGGAAAATAGGAGACTTTGTAAAGTTACCTCTTTAAATGTTCAGGACATTCAAAAGAGAAACCAGCAAACATTTTGATGTTAAGAAATCCTCCCACTCCTGAAATGAGTTGATTTACAGACAACTCATAACTTCTATTTTTTAAAAAAATTTTTTATAGAGGTGGGGTCTCACTGTGTTGTGCTCGAACTCCTGGGTTTAAGCCATCCTCCCACCTTGGCCTTCCAAAGTGCTGGGATTACAAGCATGAGCCACTGCACCCAGCCTAGATAATTCATAACTTCTTAAGCTAAATGGCATTTTTATTTTTCTCAAACTCTTCTAATAAATGTGATCACCAAGATGCAAAACTCTTTTTCAGGGAAAAAAAAGAGGAGCATGAAGTGCCCTCCCATTCCTGGGGTGCCTCCCCCCAGTCTTTTCATATATGAAGGACAAATTACCTTCTATTTTGTTAAAGCCTCTATTATTTGGGGTTTTCTGTCACACTGGCTAAACTAATCCTAATGATACATCTGGTAAGGACTTCCTTTGGGGGTAGCCAAGGACAAACTAAGTAGGGTAACACTCAGGAAGAGACTATGAGGAATAGAATGGGAAAGATACCACAGTGATGAAATGACTACAAGTGGCCTCTTCAGCCATGGAAACGATTAAAGCCAGAGTTATATTAGCACAGATAATAATTTCTTTAATATTTCTTAAATGGTGTTATACAGAAGTCCTAATTTTTATTGGTTGATTAATGTAGTTTCTTCTAGTCTTGGTAATAATGAAGGATCATTACTGGCTCTTTTCCAGGTCATCTTTGGTTACTTTGGTTCTTATAGCACTTCTCTTGCCCCTCATACTTGTTCTGATACTCACTGTCCAGGCCCTCCACCTGGGCACCTCCCTGGGCCCACCTCACCAAGGCCCTCCAGCAAGCCATCAGGATGATAAGGACCTAACATACAAATTTACTCTGAGGCTGTGGTTCTCAGCCCTAGATAGAGCATCACAACTACTCATAGAACTTTGTAAAACTAAACATGCCTCAGCCCCACTCCAGATAATCCTGAATCAGTATATCTGGGGTGCAGTTCAGGAATCTACATTTTTTTAAAGGTAGACAGATGATTCTGATATGCAGCCATGGTTAAGAACCACTGCTCCAAGGTGTTGATGACTGATAATGGCTCAGTATAATATTGTCAATTACACACACGTGACCTCATGGATAAACGCCACTGCCTGACATCTATCAGTTATCTACCTCTGCTCAGTGGTCTACCACATAGGTACAGAGAGCTGTGCCTTATCCCTAGGAGAGCTGGAGCTCTGTGCCTCCTCCTTCCAGTGATCTCTGATATACTAGCTTATTACCACACTGCGGATGAGAATACCTTGATTAATGTGCTACCTCTCCCAGAGGCATTTGTAGTTCGACGGGGAATAATGTTTTAATCTAAGGGAATGGGCCCCAAATGATGGAATTTCAGGAATTACAGAAGTCAGTTGAGAAGATATTTTGGAAGAGGGGCCCTTTTCCAGTTCACTTAAACACACACCGTTTAAGCAGCACCAATTCTACTTATAAAACAACAACAACAAAACAACTGGGCCTTCAGAAGATGTTTTAGACTTCTGAGGGAGAAAGTATCTATTTCTTCATTTTCCTTCATCTGCTGTTTGAAATCACCTTCAGCCCTCACACTTTCTCTTACCTGTGGAGAAGCAGAGCTGTTTGCCCCTAATTCAGCCATAGTTAAATGGCAAGGGAGCTCATGTTAAAAGAGCACATTACACTCTTCTGAATATCCTTTCATACGTGGAATCCAACCTTAGAACACAGAGCAAAGAGTCATTTAGTGATCAATCCCCTATTACAGCCCAGGCACGGCTAGTCTAATCAATATTTTCATGTATCTGGCCAGCTTTTACAAATCTGGGGTAATTAAGATTCTACAATGTCTTAGGCAATCCTTAATATTTCACTGGCTTTTCTTCTCAACTGTTTTGTTTCTTATTATTTTTATCCTTTCCTTCCAGACTCTGTAAATACCCACCTAATAGGACTATCATAAGAACTAAGTTAAATAGGAGGTTTGAATGTGCTCTAAAAAATTTTAAAGCTCTACATAATGTATAATAATGTTTCTGTAATAAGGACTGTATTCTTTGTGTAGCATTACTTCAAGGTTTTGATGGAAAGAGGAGGGGGAAAGACTGAGATATAGAGAGACGAACGCTAAGGATTGCTGTGAGAATTCCTTCTGTTCCTGCCTTGTCCACTTATTAACTAGGAGGCTTGAGCAAATCACTTTAATTTCTCCATTCAAAAGAAAAATGTTCATTTCTCTTATTATAGAAAATTACTCTTATTATAGAGGTAGTGGTGAGGATTAATGAATCAAGGTATATTAGGAGACTTAAGCATCCATAGATTTTGTAAATTCTGCAGAAATAATCTGGAAGGGAGATTTAGATACAGGCCCAAGTCCTAGCTAGACATGGAACCCTGGCATCCAGACACTCGCCCCTCAATTCTAATTATTAGTACACTCTCTCTGCTAAATAGGATAAAAGGAAGAACTTTTGTTCTAGTCCTTTACAAAAACACATTGAATTGTCTATGGAGATTTTGTAACTATCAAAGATTTATTGCCCTGGAAATAAGAATTTGTAATAAGAGTGTTATCACACCTTTGTTGGTGTGAACTGTTCACCAGGAATAGTCAAAGAGATAAATGAAATATAAACAGGACAATGGGCTAAGTGCAGCCTCCCCTAATTGTTTATTTTCTTTCCAAACTGGCAAGAAGTTGTTAGAGTTTCATACTTCATTTTATATACAAATTGAGGTCCTGGGGAGAGTATCCTTCATGTGAACAGCTCTCCCAGTTACAGGAGAAAACTGAGTAACAATAAAACCCTCAGGGACATCATTTAATATTTCCAGCATTTCACATGAGCTACTGACACTTGGGTCTTCAAGGGGAAAGCTGATTTATACCTTCAGTCGTTAGACAATGTAAAGGTGAGGTCAGGCATAGGCATCCTTCATCCCTTTCCCTGGTGCTCACAGGTCCCTTGGGCAAGGTGGAATCAAAGCATTTCAAATGGTAGAGGTCACAGGAGTGACATCGTAAGAGGTAAGAGAGCACAGCCTCCTTCCTCTACCAGTGGGTCTGATGCCCATATATCTTCATATTGCCATTGTTTCCACTTGAAAAATTACATGCAGTTGGTTTTACTTTTCCTTCCCTTCCTATTCTGAAAACATGATTTCCACTCCCAATCTAAAGTATAATTTATGTCAAGACCAATGATTATGTGTTTCTGATTATTTTTTAAAAAGGTGAAACCTTTAACATAAATGCAAGACAACAGGTATCCTATTTTATAGCCTTGTACCTTTCCAACCCTATAAATTAAAATCATGTCTGTGCTGTCTCTGTCTTTGTGCTGATCTGAAGTCATTCTAGGACATTCTAGGAATTCTGTGCTCTCTGGCACAAAACCTCCCACGTGGTAGGTTCCAGATAAATTTTTATTGATTTGATTTGATCTACAGGTACTTGATCAAATTCTGGTCATGCCCAGTAATACAATAATAGTTTGTCAATTGCAACCCAAGTTTTTACCCTGGGCTTCTGACCCCAAATTTCATAATGGGATTCCATACCTTTTATTACTTATGAAATAAAGCAGCTTTCCAGTGGAAAGAAATCTCCTGTTTTTGTGGGTCCCCTTGCAATGTAGGAAGAACTTAGGCAAATTAGACATATGGTATAAAGTACAATATTAGAATTGTAAATGAGTCTTAAAATTGCATAAGGACTACAGATTATTAAAGTATTCTTAAGACAATATCTAATTCAGATATAACTTTGTATAATTTTTTTTTTTTTTTTTTTTTTTTTGAGACAGAGTCTTCCTCTCTTGCCCAGGCTGGAGTGTAGTGGCACAATCTCGGCTCACTGCAACCTCTGCCTCCCACGCTCAAGCAGTTCTCGTGCCTCAGCCTCCTGAGTAGCTGGGATTACAAGCATGCATCACCACACCTGGCTAATTTTTGTATTTTCAGTAGAGATGGTTTCTCCATGTTGGCCAGATCTTGAACTCCTGGCCTCAAGTGATCTGCCTGCCTCGGCCTCCAAAGTGCTGGGATTACAGGCGTGAGTCACCATGCCCAACCTGTGCTAGTGTTTTTAATAGCATTGTTTCTCTTTATTCTACACTGGTTTCTTCTTTCTTTTCTGGATTCCTTTGCCATGTACCTTCATATCAAGCTTAGGAATTTTGTGTAATCAGCCACTCAGAATGGGCATCATTATATAAATATGGAGACATGGCTTTACGGTGAAATTGTTGAAAAACTATTTTTAAAATTTTCTATTTTTATTTTTATCAAAATAATGTATGCATATAGTTCTTAAAAATCAAATAAAGCCAGGCACAATGGTGTGTACTTGCAGTCCCTTGGGAGGCTAAAGTGGGAAGATTACTTGAGCCCAGGAGTTTGAATCCAGCCTCGGCCACATAGCAAGATCCCATTTCCAAAAAAAATTTTTTTAATCAAATAATACTACAAGCAGTCGCCCTGGAGTTCTACTTTCCAGAGGCAACCCCTTTCCATTTTTTAAAAATTAACTTTTTCATCCATTCTGATGTGTCTCTTCCACACTTCTAAATAATATGATTATACAGCTATTTTTTTAGTTTATCAATTTCAGACATTATCTATTGATTTTTTATTATGGTAGGGGAGGATTTAGCATTCCCATTCCATCCCAGCCATCAATTCCCCATTCTTGATCTTTCCAGTGTGGTTATATCATAATTTTCAGTTAATCAATATTTAGCATTTATGTTATTTAACTACATAAATATTACTTACTGTCAACCCTTATAAAATCGTATAATTAAATTTTATTTCTTTATTTTTTATACCAAGAGGTAATAAAAAAATACCTCTTTCTTTTTTACCCAAGAGGACTGGCTTCATAGAGCTTCCAGATAACTGACCACGTGGAGGTTCCTGGAGGGTAGCATAGCCTGGGAGGACATGGAAGCTCCACACCCCTTCCCCCATACTTCGCCCTATGCATCTCTTTACCTATATCGTTTTAATATCCTTTATAATAAACCAGTAAATGTAAAAAAAATTATTGTTTTTCCTAGAGTTGGCAAATGCCTTGACTTTTTTCATTTGCATATTTTTCTAAGTCACCATCCCTAATTCTTTCCAAACTTTGCAGAATTGTAATTTTCCACATGGTCAAACACACCAGATGATTCATCAGTTCCATTTGTGCTTCTAGTCTCTCCTGGAGATCTCCATCCTCCTCCCCACTCTGGACTGGCTGCTCTCAGGCCTCCTGCATAGCTGTCATCCTGGGACTTCCCTTTCATCCCTTTCCTTCATCAGAGCACCACGTTCTGGACCCAATGTCACCTTCTTTCTTGGTGGAACTCCCTCATTTTAATGGAGCACATATTGTGGTGGCATCCTGAGAAAGGATGCCTGGGAGGTCAATTTCTTGAGACTTTGAATGTCTGAAAACCTCTTTATTCTACTTTTACACTTAACTGTTGGGGTGTGAGAATGCTAATGGAAATCATTTTCCCTTAGAACTTGGAAAGCTTTGCTTCACTGGCTTCCAGCTTTCATTGTTGCTGTGGAGAATTTCAGTGCCATTCTGATTCTTGATTCTTTGTATGACTTGTTTCTCCCCCCGATTCAGAAGGTTTTAGGATCTTCTTTTTATGAATTCTGTTCTGAAATATCACTATGATTACCAATATGTGAGTCCCTTTTCATTCATGTGCTGGGTGTATGGAGGACCATTTAAATCAAAAGATTCCTATCATTTTGAGAAATGTTATTATTTCTTTAATAATGTCCTTCCCTCTGTTTCTGTGTTCTAATACTTTTAATCTTTTCTGGTTTCCTTTTCTTGATCTTTTTGCTCTATTTAAGATTTCCTTGGCCAGGCGCGGTAGGTCACACCTGTAATCCCAGCACTTTGGGAGGCCGAGGCAGGTGGATTTCTTGAGCCCAGGAGTTCTAGACCAGCCTGGGCCACATAGCTAAACCTCATCTCTACCAAAAAATCCAAAAATTAGCCGGGCATGGTGGCACGTGCCTGTAGTTTCAGCTACTCGGAAGGCTGAGGTGGGAGGATTGCTTAAGCCTGGGAGTTGGAGACTGCCATGAACCAAGATGAAGCCACTTTACTCCAGCCTGGGCAACAGAGTGATACCCTGTGAGAAGGGAGGGAGGGAGGGAGGGAGGGAGGAAGGAAGAAGAAGGAAGGAAGGAAGGGAGGGAGGGAGGAGAAAGAAAGAGAGAGGAGGGAGGGAGGGAGGAAGGGAGGGAGGAAGGGAGGGAGGAAGGAAGGAAGGAAGGAGGGAAGGAAGGAGAAAGAAAGAGAGAGAGAGAAAGAAAGAAAGAAAGAAAGAAAGAAAGAAAGAAATTGATTCCTTGACAAGTATTTCTACCATCTTAAATCATACAACATTTTAGTAGTTGGTCTTAAGGAACTCTTAGCTTTTGTAATGTGGGATGTGCTGCTCAGATTCTGCATCAGAGCTATTCTTGTTCCTCCTTTCATGTGCTCTACACAGTTTGACCCACAGAAGTCCAGTAGTTCCACTTAATGTCTGGGGCTAAACATCCCTGTGACCCTCATACAGCCGAGGTACCTGTCTCTTCTCTGGTAATGCCAAAGATCAGATCACATTTTAAGGCTAAATATCCTGGACAACTCCCAGGCATAATGGCTCCATTTAGTAGTATAGTTACTGTAGCGATTCTTAGCAGAATGGGGTTCCTAAAAATCATGAATTTGGACTGAGAAATATAGAATTAAAGCATTCTTCATCTTGACTTTATAGTTAGGACTATAACATAACATTAGATAAAATGTGTAGCAAGGTGTAGCCAAAACAAAAGGAAAAAAAAAACTGGATTTGGAGCTTAAAAATACCTGAGTTTTGGCCAGGCACGGTGGCTCACACCTGTAATCCCAGCACGTTGGGAGGTAGAGGCAGGGGAATCACCTGAGGTCAGGAGTTTGAGACCAGCCTGGCCAGCATGGTGAAACCCCGTCTCTACTAAAAATACAAAAAAAAAAAAAATAGCCGGGTGTGGTGGCACACGCCTGTAACGCAGCTACTCAGAAGGCTGAGGCAGGAGAATCGTTTGAGCCTGGGAGGTGCTCAGATAGCGCCATTGCACTCCAGCCGAGATCATGCCATTGCGCTCCAGCCTGGGCAACAAGAGTGAAACTCTGTCTCATAAAACAAAAACAAAAACAAAAAAAAACCTGAGTTTATGTCTTGATTCTTCTTCTCCCCAACTGTGTGAGTCTGTGTCAGCTTTGGAAGGCTAGAATGGCGAGATCTTTCTGTCTGAATGAAGGAGATCAGAATTAAGGAGGTGTCATATATGAAAACATTTTATAAACACTAAATAAAGTGTTATCCAAATGTAAAGTATTACTGTTATTGTGTTACCGTTGTAACTATTCAGTTAGGGAAGCCTGAATTTCATGCTGCCTCTCCTATGTGCTTTGTAACACCCAGGCAGTTCCACAATTAGAAGTAGCTTTTCAAAAAGACACTTTAGTTCTTTTTTTCCTTGACAACAAATGAATCTGGAACCAATCTACCTTAGCCATCCAATATGTGCAGCCTCTTTTGTTCAGGAACAACCTTAAGGTAATAAACTTCTCTGCCCCTGTGACAGAGAAAAATGATAGAAGGAAATGGGTTTCCATCTCAGGCTTCCAAGGTGCTATACCAAACAATAACAAGGGAAAAATTATTCAGCTAAACGCACCTGACGTGCATTGGCATCCAATATGCCACCCTCCTTACCAGGCATTATTACTTATATACCTGCCTATGAGGAGGGCTGCTCGAAAGAGTGACTCTTCTTTTGTTTTACATACATTTTAGAGACTTAAATAAACTTATATAGCAATACCGAACTGCATGTCTTCTAAACTTTGCTATTTCATCCGTCTATACCAAGTGCCGTGAAGCAGAATGGATGTGCCTTCAGCTTTCTACAGTTCTGGAAAATGAGCCAGTCCACTTAACAATAAATGGTGGTTGGTTCAAACACACATGACTGGTCTAGTGAAGAAGAAAAAAAAGTTGAGCTTAATGAAGTCCAGTGTCTGTGTCCCTGTGCACGGACAGGAAAGGACGAGTGTTTTATAACTGTTTATTGGAGTTAATGGTAATAAATTCCTCACTTGTGATGCATTAACTTTAATGTTTTCATTACTTGGTGATTTAGGTTTTCCCTTTTCACATTGTAAATCATGTTGTCCCAGTAGCAGAGCAGGTCGAGTGCCTGCCATAACGTTCGTAGTGTTCAGTGGGGAAAGAAATGTTCTCTTTCTCTCTCCCACATGGTCTGACAAAAGATGCTTTGCCTTATCCCGATTTGCTACTTGCTAAATAAGCAATAAAGACAGACAGACAAATAGATGCATCCAACCACAGTGCAGCAGAATGTGGCGGGGTCTAGTTTAGATCCAAGGAAAATATAGGTCTCTATAGTAACTTTCCAAATGTGTTTGGTACTGAAGTTTTTTTCTTTTCCTTTTTTCCTCGTTTGCTGAGTGTGAGCCCTTAGTTAATGAGCTGTGCAAATAGATATTGAGATTTAATGTTTTTATTTTGCAATTACAGACTTGGTGATTTGGTTGGAAAATTTGGGGTTTAGAAACATCACCCTCATTTTCCCTTCCTAATTCTTTTTCCTTGCAAAGTTTGACTTCAAACTTGCTTGAGTTTTGTCAGATGAAACAGAAGAATCCAGAAAGATTTAAATCTAGAATTTGTAACTTCTTTTTTAAGAGAGGGTGATTTTTGCCTTAAAGGTAACTTATCATAGCCAACATCATTTTTCTGTCTCTGAGCCCATACTGCTGCACAGGGACACCCATGGAGCTGTCTGAGGGGGACGTTTGTCTTGGGAGTGGCCCTTTGACCAGGAGATAATACATACCAGGTCAAAGCCACATTGCTAAGATCACTGCTTTCCCATCAAGTTCTTCCTGATGGGGTGTGAGAGTTCTCATTAGATCACCCACCCTGAAATACCCCCAGAGAATCATGATAATTAGTTCCTAAGTCTTCTTTTGTATTTTCTGCTGTATTTGCTTTTAAAGTTTTCTCAATGCAGTACTCTGATGATATCTGAATGTCTTTTACTGGAGAGACATAGAGAAGGCAAAATTGTTATCATTGGATTCCTCCTTAAATCTTTTGCTTTGGATGGTAACTAAAATAGAGACATCAGGAGTCTGTCACACTAATCTCCATGTAGCCTTCACCATTAACAGTATTAAATGCTCAGACACACATAGGATGTTTGCTCACAGGATGCAAACCAATTTAAATGTAAAAGTCCAAAAAGAAAATGCCATTTCTCCAGGAGAGAAATAAAAGAACAAGACTGAGGAAACACTATCAGTGGCCAAATTCTCAGTCACTCAAAGTCTATAGCTCAGAAGTTGGAATCAATAGCTCTTTCCTAAAGAGTAATCAGTTCTTCATTTGGCTCAGTCCTTTGCCTGTTTATGGCTTCCTCTGAACCCTGTTCTGGAGATAGATAAGGTCCAAGGCACACAGAATTGGTGTGCCAATCAGGCTGTAACATGTGACTCAGAAATTTATTTCTTGGCCAGGTGTGGTAGTTCACACCTATAATCCCAGTACTCTGGGAGGCTAAGGTGGAAGGATTGCTTGAGGCCAGGAGTCCAAGACCAGCCTGGGCAACATAGTAAGACCCTGCCTCTACCAAAAATAAAAAATAGATTAGCCAAGTATGGCGGTGCACACCAAGTAGTCCAAGATACTTGGAAGGCTGAGGGCAGGAGGATTGTTTGAACCCAGGAGATGGAGGCTGCAGTGAGCCATGATTGCACCACTGCACTTCAGCCTGGGTGTCAGAGCAAGACCCTGTCTCAGAAAAGAAAGAGAGAGAGAGGAAAGAAGGAAAGAGAGAGGGAAAGAAGCAAGGAAGAGAGAGAGAGGGAGGGAGAGAGGGAGGAGAGAAGGAAGGAAGGAAGGAAGGAAGGAAGGAAGGAAGGAAGGAAGGAAGGAAGGAAGGAGAGAGAAAATTATTTCTCTCCGGTTGAGGTTCACGGCATTTATTCTAATTTTTTCTCCAAAATCCTTTTTGGTCCTCTATCTTTCATTCTCAGTGCTGTCATACAAGCTAACTTCTGCACCCCCACTTCCTCCTTGTTCTCTTGGCAAAATCCTCCTTTCCTTGGCTCTTCTTACACTCTTGTTTTATATGATACCAACCCTAAGATTAAAGAACAAAAATTACTGTTAGTGACTTAAGTGAAAATGGTTTGACTAACAAATATTCACTTCCATATTGCATTCTTAGATCACAAGTTCTATTAGGCTAGAAGTGGTTTCAGTTCCGTTGAACAAACATTATTGGGTACCTACTGTGTGTGCGAGGCCCCTAGGGATAAAAAGAGAAACAAGTATACAAATAATGAATTGCACTGCCCTCTATGAAAGGGACCAGTTTCCCACTGGCAGCTTTTCTTTAGGCTTCCAGAAAATAAATAATTAGTACCACACTCCTTACAGTGTATTGTGTGTATATAAGGGAAAGATCCTTCTTAATTCCATATCAGTTCAACAACTGATTAAAGAATGGCCCAGGACTGGGCACGGTGGCTCACACCTGTAATCTCAGCACTTTGGGAGCCTGAGGTGGGTGGATCACCTGAGGTCAGGAGTTCAAGAACAGCCTGATCAACATGGTGAAACCCCGTCTTTACTAAAAATACAAAAATTAGCTGGGCGTAGTGGTGGGTACTCATAATCCCAGCTACTCAGGAGGCTGAGGCAGGAGAATCACTTGAGCCTGGGAGGCAGAGGTTGCAGTGAGCCATAATTGCGCCATTGCACCCCAGCCTGGGCAACAAGAGTGAAACTCCAACTCAAAAAAAAAAAAAAAGAATGGCCCAATCTTGTGATGAGGCTCAGCTATTCACATGTTCCAGTTCCTCCTCAATCTAATTCTTTTTTTTTTTAAACAATCTTCCTCTGTCGCCCAGGCCAGAGTACAGTGGCACGATCTCGGCTCACTGCAACCTCTGCCTCCAGGGTTCAAGCAATTCTGCCTCAGCCTGCTAAGTAACTGGGATTACAAGTGTGTGCCACCCCACCGGCTAATTTTTTTTGCTTTTTTTTTTTTTTTTTTTTTTTAGTAGAGACAGGGTTTCAACATATTGGCCAGGCTGGTCTCAAACTCCTGACCTTGTGATCTGCCCACCTCAGCCTCCCAAATTGCTGGGATTACAGGCGTGAGCCACCATGCCCGGCCTTCCTCCTCAATCTAATTCTTACTCTTCTTACCTAGACAATTGCCATGCAAACCCTGGCACATCCTCCTACGTGCACAGCTATATGCACAAAAGAAGAATCTAATATGCAACTTCTTTGTTTCCCCGTTTTAATCCAGGTACTATAATGTATGGCAGTGCACACAAAGTACTCCAAGCTACTTGGAAGGCTGAGGGCAGGAGGATTGTTTGAACCCAGGAGATGGAGGCTACTATAATGTTCTGTTCACTTAATTTCTTCCATGGTGTCATCTCTTTTCCTATGGATGCAAGATCCATTTTTACCCTCCTCCCTATTGCCTTGTACCCAGGTCCACAACTACAGTTCTTTTCCCAGGAATAGCCCTTTTTCTATTTGCTTTTTCAAGGATTCTAGCAGTTTTGCATTGTTCCTAAAGTCTTAAGGAAACCCAAGCAAAGTGACAAGAATGGAGCACATTGAGGAAAAGATTTAGGGTCCCTGGGAGCCAAGACTGTGCTATAAAAATGTTCTAGAAAATGCTATTGAAGCACAGAAGAGGGAGTCTTTAATTTTACATGGGGGAATCAAAGATTCAAAGAGGATGTGACATTTGAATTGAAGGAGCACTCCCAGTTTGGCAGCTGGAAGTAGAGAGAGGAAGTTCCAAACAGGAAAAACAAAATACACAGAGACCTTGCAGTGTAAAGTGCATGGCATGTTCCATAGGACAGAGTCTGGGCCGGGCGAGGTGGCTCAAGCCTGTAATCCCAGCACTTTGGGAGGCCGAGACGGGCAGATCACGAGGTCAGGAGATCGAGACCATCCTGGCTAACACGGTGAAACCCCGTCTCTACTAAAAAATACAAAAAACTAGCCGGGTGAGGTGGCGGGCGCCTGTAGTCCCAGCTACTCGGGAGGCTGAGGCAGGAGAATGGCGTGAACCCGGGAGGCGGAGCTTGCAGTGAGCTGAGATCCGGCCACAGCACTCCAGCCTGGGTGACAGAGCGAGACTCCGTCTCAAAAAAAAAAAAAAAGGACAGAGTCTGTTTCTTATTATTGCTGGAGTACTGGGAGGTGACAAAGTTGGGAGAAAATGAAACTGGAAGCTAGGAAGAGACCAAGCACTTAAAAGTTTTTGTATGCTGGAGAGTTTGAGTTTCATCCTGTAGGTAATAAAAAACCATTACAGGATTTAAGCAGGAATGTGACATGATCTGTGTTTTAGAAAGATGACTTCTGCCCACAGTTTGGTGAACCGGTTAAAAAGTGATTCCAAACCCAGGAAAGGCTCTTTTCTTTTTATTTCCTTTTCTCTGTGTTCTTATCACAGTCCAGTGGCCCAGTGGCGTAGTAAATAAACAGATCTGAAAATGACATTTTGTCATTCATTTTTAAAGATAGGCTCTCAAGTGATGCATGTATAATGGTGATCTGACTCAGGGGGAATACATTGATCTTGCAAGGTTTGTAAAAAGACAATTTGGCATTTTAAAATCCTCTTCTCCTTTTTAGAATCATGAGGCCATTTGAAGGATTGCTGCCTTAATTTGTATCAGGATTCCCACTTTGCTCTGTTGCCACTTACTGTGGCTTAGCTGCTAAAGAGACTTCAGGTCTTTTGTGGTTCTATATTAAGGATGGATTCTTAGGATAAAAACGAAGCTGAGGATGTTGGGTTACAGGTGTGTGTTATTGATAAAATCAAAAGACACATATGCTTAACCCACCACCACAGAACACTCATGGTTTTGAAGGAACACAATTTGTTTTCAAGTAAATAAAGCACTGTGGGAATTCATGATGCCACAATTATGATAGTACATTAGATTCATTTCATCACTATAGGCTGTAGCATACATAGGATAAGCTATAAGTTATTTTTGATTGACTTTTCCCTGTAAGAAAGCATATCAGAATGTAGTGAATGGTATTGTTATAGAAAAAATTTAAACCCATTCTTATTCTAAAAGTAAATTATTCAAAATCTCTGTCCTTTAACTGATCAAAGTTCACCAATGTTTCATGATTGAGAAGCAATGGGTTATTATAGTTAGTCATTCTTTAAGATGAACTCCTGATACCTACCAGAAAGTGTTGATTATTACCATTTATTTAGATGCTATCATTAGTGCATTGAAGTTACCATGCTTGGAGTTAGAAGGGCTTTTTCCTAACACTTTCATTTCTTATAAGTAAAATCCCACTGAAAGTGAAGATGTGGAAGAGAGCATCTTGCGAGACACAGGGCATGTGTTGCCCCTTTGTAGTCATGAGAGGGCTCTTCATCCTCCATGAATACTCATGGTTTCTGTAAGTTACCTTGTGGCTTGGCATTACTGAGGGAATACTTTATGAAAAGAAACCCATTTGGATATTTGACTTTAAAATCCTTTTCTGTTTTGTTTTGTTTTGTTTTGTTTGTTTTGCTTGTTTGTTTATTTTTTGTTTTGTTTGGAGTTTTGTTCTGTCACCTAGGCTGGTGCACTCTCAGTTCACTGCAACCTCTGCCTCCCAGGCTCAAGCAACCCTACCTCAGGCTTCCAAGTACCTGGGACTACAGGCACATACCACCATGCCTGACTAATTTTTGTATTTTTAGTGGAGACTGAGTTTCACCATGTTGGCCAGTCTGGTCTCAAACTCCTGGCCTCAAGTGATCTGCCTGCCTCAGCCTCCTGAAGTGCTGTGGAAAATCTTCTTCCTTTTCAAACCCAAACCTCTTCCTTCAAGAGTAAACAAATCATGTCCAAGATTTCTGCATGAGCCCTACACTGGAACAGGGTTTCCTTTTTCTAGATGATCATACTTGCATCATAAGAGGTCTTACAAACCTTGGTGACCAGGCAGCTTTTTTTTTTTTTTTTTTTTTTTTTTTTTTGGAGTCAGAGTCTCACTCTGTTACCCAGACTGGAGTGCAGTGGTGCGATCTCAGCTCACTGGAACCTCCACCTCCTGGGTTCAAGCAATTCTCCTGCCTTAGCCTCCCAAGTAGCTGGGATTACAGGTGTGCACCACCATGCCCAGCTAATTTTTTGTATTTTTAGTAAAGATGGGGTTTCACCATGCTGGCCAGGGTGGTCTTAAACTCCCGACCTCGTGATCTGCCCACCTCAGCCTCCTAGAGTGCTGGGATTACAGGCGTGAGCCACCACGCCCATTTCCAAGCAGCATTTTTTGAGAGTTTCTGGCTGTGTCCTCTTATAGGTACTTAACTCATGCGTCCTTTTATTGCATTCTGAGAGTTTCTGTTTACCTCTTGGGTTTCACATAGATCTGCCCTAGGAGGCAATTCCAAAGATTAAGTTAGTTAGTACATTTAAAAGTAAGAGTGCTCACTTTGGCAGCATATATACTAAAATTGGAATGATACAGAGAAGATTAGCATGGCCCCTGAGCAAAGATGACATGCAAATTTGTGAAACATTCCATGTTTTTGAACTAATGCAGAAATAGAAAACATAATGGCATTTTCTCACTTATAAGTGGGAGCTACACATTGGGTACACATGGACATAAATGTGGCAACAATAGACACTGGGTAAATACATGAGGAGGTGGGGAGGGAAGCAAGGGTTGAAAAACTATTATTGGGTACTGTACTCACTACCTGGGTGACAGATTCATTCATACTCCAAACCTCAGCATCACACAATATACCTTTGTAACAAACCTACACATGTACCCCCTGATTCTAAAATAAAAGCTGAAAAACATAAAAATAAAACCTGCTCATTTTACTCATAAAAAATAAATAGAAATATAGATACTAAAATAATTTTTTGACACCAGGAGATAGAATAACCATACATCATGCCTGTTTCTCCTTCCAAAAAACAGGGTCTCTTTTTGTGGGGGAGTGAGATGGGAAGACCCAATCTTTCCTCATCCACTTCTGTGCATGTCTGAAACTCAGAGTATTGGAAACAGCATAGGCTATTCCAACTGAGCAACCTTCAGCAAGTCATGTCATTTCATTACACCTGAGTTTCCTAGTCTGTAAAGTGGGGATGATAATAAAACATGCCTCATAGGGATGTTGTGGGACTTAGATGTAAAAATGCTTGATACAATGCTGATGAATTAAAAATTGGTTAGGGTTTTGGGGGGCCATTTTTGTTAAAGCATATTCATTTTAATTATTTTGTTTATTATCTGCTTTTTTTCTTAGTACTACTGACCTAGAACCTCAGAGGTTTTTTTGTCTTCAGTGTAACAGGATTTTCTCCACAGATTTCTGTAACCTGGGTTCATTATAACCTGGATTCACTAGTGTTTTTAAAAGACCTTCAAAAATCGGAAGGGTAACATGAGTCTATTGAGGTCTCATGAAAGTTGTCTTCTGCGTTGGTTTGCTAACTACAAATGTGTCGTTTCTACCTTTTTCTGGGGTCCTTTAGTCTAGCTCCAGTTGCTCATGTTTTGTTTCCTAGCTTCTTACATCACAGCTTGTTGAAGAACTTGATTAAGTACGTTGTGTTCATTCCCTTCCTTTCATCTGTTGTCCAATTTATTTCTCCATGAGCAGTTCCATTCAGTTAGTTTAAAGCCATCTGTTTGAGAGCTTTCTATATCTTTGAAACTTTTAGATGCTAAATCTATTACTAATGGTTTAGAATTTTTCACCTTTCATATGTTGAGCTAAATTCCTTTATAAGTGAAACACAATGCAAGAAAAGTGTGTGGTATAAGTGTAAACTCAAGTGGATATCACATGGAACCACAGAAGTTAAAGAATTATATATGCCTGTTCAAGGGACTAATCAAGAAATAGTCATGGAAAACAACTTCCTTGTTAGTATCAGAAGATGAGCACTTCCTGCCAGACACTACAAACTATCGTTTATTGACTGGTTCCTGAAAATTGAGAAGAAGGCAAAAAAGTAACCCAGAAAAGTAAGAAGCTAAGGAAAAGCAGTAATGAAATTATTAAAGAAGGCCACAGAAATCAAATGCACAAAAGAGAGGTTAATGAACAGATTTGAAATCCACAGTTACCAGACAAGAGAAAACTACCCCCTCCCCAACCTATCTGCAGTACCCTCCTCACCTCGGTACATTTGAGGCATTTTAAAGCGTGTGTTTTTGTACATGTCTGCAGACGCACACACACCAGTGTGACTGCACTGGAATTACAGGTGGAATTTGACCATTCCCAGCCTTCAAATGTTAAATTTTCTCCTATCTCATACACCCAATACCTGGGTTTTTTACATGAGTAATTAAGGAACCTGCTAAACTTCACCCTATCTGAAATTCACCCCTGGTAGCTATTAGTCTCTAGGCTCAAGTTGGTTAGGTCCCTTTTTTAAACAGTTGAAAAGAACTTGAATTAAAAGGAAGAGGGAGGATGGGAGAAGTCCATAATGTAATAGGGGAACGATTTGAACAAAAGATGTTTTTTAAAAAATTATTTATTTTCCTTTCAGGATGATTTAGCAAGAGACCAAGCCAACTGCCTATAATGAAAGTTAGTGGGCACCTGGTTTGTTCTGCAGGGGCTGCAGCCTTTTTGCAGTGGAAATTATGTGGCCTCCTGTGCTATTAGCCTTGTGCTCTGGTGTTGCCAACTGATTTCTCCAATTCTCTTTTCTCAGTGGGCTAGAACGCAGCTGGTTAAATAGGCCGTGACTCACATAAGCTCCCGTGTCTTTTTTATTGACTGCTTTATGGAAATGTATCACACTCCAAAGGGTCCCCATTGTTGTTGCTGTGCATAGCTGACTAAAGAGTCATGTTTAGCATTGAGAGATGGAATCCTATCCTGTCCTTTTTTATTGCAGAGTTGGATATGGGTGGGATACAAGGGTTTAAAGGAATCTAGATAAAGAGAAAGATATCTGAGAATTTCTTTTATCTTCATCTGCCATGAAAGTTGGGTGGCCATCACTTCTGGGTAACACACTTCTCTGTTGATTTTATCTTTATGGCCCCATATCCTTCAGCTAAGTGAATCTTTTCTTTATACGGGCTGTTCTGAGAGGTTTAGTTAAGTGTAGTGGTAGAGAGAGATTATGACCCTAATGTAATTCTGTTTTGTGCTGATATAATGTAATACACCTTTAGACTTAGCCAAGAGGGCCATTTATTCTCAATAAATCAAAATCATTTTTATTTTTTCATGATGGTAGTGATATCTTTTCTCAGGTGATGAACAAAAAGCTTCTTTTTTTAATTGTATACTCAAATATAAATTGTTTGCCTTAAAATAGCAACCTATACAATTGTTTGCAACTTCTTCCTATTTTTATAATCATCCTCTAAAGCATATTTTACATACTTTCTATTATGCATTAAGTAGCTCTCTGCAGATCTGTTCATTTACCAGTAGGTGTGGATTCAGGCATACAAGATTCCTGCCTCATCACCCCATGTGCATCCTCAGGATCACTAGTTCTTGATCAGTAGGACCCTGCGCTGACACTGAAAGAGGAGGTACCTTGCATGCCACTGTGGATTCCCATCTTGGTTGTTTGGATTTGTCAGATAGATCATGGAGCTAATGAGCTTGAGCTCAGAGTCAACTACATTGAGAACAACTCTGTTATTGGACTCACCACACAGTACCTTGTACATAGAAGACAATTAGTAGAATAGAGACTGATCTGACCTCATTTCCCAATTTTTTTTCCATAGACATTCTAAACTTAGCCTATAATCCCATTTTTTCCCACTGCCCATAAGGGAAACCAGTCTAGAGAGTTCCTCAATACAGATTCTGTCTAATGAATAAGAAAGCAACATAGGCTGGGTGCGGTGGCTCACGCCTGTAATCCCAGCACTTTGGGAGGCTGAGGCAGCTGGGTCACCTGAGGTCAGGAGTTCGAGACCAGCCTGACCAACATGGAGAAACCCCGTCTCCACTAAAAATACAAAAAATTATTCGGGTGTGGTGGTGCATGCCTGTAATCCCAAATACTCGGGAGGCTGGGGCAAGAGAATCATTTGAACTCGGAAGGTAGAGGTTGCAGTGAGCTGAGATCGCACCATTGCACTCCAGCCTGGGCGACAAGAGTGAGACTCTGTCTCAAAAAAAGAAAGAAAGCAACATAACACATCTTACTGACTACACACAAAAACACAGCATATAAAAAACTGTTTCCAGCTATATTCCTTTTCAGAATCTTGTTAGTGAATGACAAAGAGAAAAAATTCAGCAACTCCTTCAGTATACAATTTTATAAACTGAGTTTGACTCTTGGGGAGAGAAAGTGGTGGTGATGGTGCTGTCCCTTGTCTCCTAGAATTAGTGACTTCGAGTTACATCTCTGCTGCATTATATCTTTGTTTTCTTGGTGGTGGCATTCTTGGGTTTCAGTTGGTGGGGAGAGAAAAGCCTCATGCTGATAATGTACTGAAAGTAAATGAAATTAAATAAGCGAAGCAGTGCTCATCACTACTTCCTCCCCCCTGGGTAATTCAATTCAAGCTCTCTCTCTGATGGCAACTCACAGGGGCTGTCTCTGTCACCCCGCTGGGGCCTGGAGTCTTAACATCTAAATAAAAGTTTCACTCAAGCATTTTTTATGCTCCTGCCAGCAGGATCAGTGAGCTGGTGTGGGCACATTAATGTAATATTCATACTCACAGACTCTCCCTGCACACGAGGCAATGTCTTCCTATTTTCATAATTATAGATGTTCCATAAAATGGCATTTAAATCTGCATTAAAAAAGGAGGTTTGAATTCTAATAGAACGTTTAATATGTCTTTTATGATTCAGACTCTTGGCATCTTTAACAAGGAGCTGTGTCTCTAAGTTTAACAAGACCTTTAGAAAGAAAAGAGAAAAAAAAAAACCTGTGGGAAGGAGAGATGGAAACTCAGTTTATGGGATCATGTTTTCCTCATCTCCCTATGTCTTTCATTTAATTTTTAGGCCTCCAGGAGCAATTTTTTTTTTTTTTTTTTTTTTTTTGAGACGGAGTCTCGCTCTGTCGCCCAGGCTGGAGTGCAGTGGCTGGATCTCAGCTCACTGCAAGCTCCGCCTCCCGGGTTCATGCCATTCTCCTGCCTCAGCCTCCCGAGTAGCTGGGACTACAGGCGCCGCCACCTCGCCCGGCTAGTTTTTTTCTTTTTTGTATTTTTTTTTTTTTTTTTTTTTTTTTTTTTTTTTTTTTTGAGACGGAGTCTTGCTCTGCCACCCAGGCTGGAGTGCAGTGGCCGGATCTCAGCTCACTGCAAGCTCCGCCTCCCGAGTTTATGCCATTCTCCTGCCTCAGCCTCCCAAGTAGCTGGGACTACAGGCGCCCGCCTTGTCGCCCGGCTAGTTTTTTTTTTTTGTATTTTTAAGTAGAGACAGGGTTTCACCATATTAGCCAGGATGGTCTCGATCTCCTGACCTCGTGATCCGCCCGTCTCGGCCTCCCAAAGTGCTGGGATTACAGGCTTGAGCCACCGCGCCCGGCCTCTTTTTTGTATTTTTTAGTAGAGACGGGGTTTCACCGCGTTAGCCAGGATGGTCTCGATCACCTGACCTCCTGATCCGCCCGCCTCGGCCTCCCAAAGTGCTGGGATTACAGGCTTGAGCCACCGCGCCCGGCCGCAATTTTTTTTTTAAGAGACAGGATCTCGCTCTGTCGCGCAGGCTGGAGTGAAGTGGTTCAATCACAGCTCATTGCAGCCTTGAACTCCTGGACTCAAGGCTGGAGTGAAGTGGTTCAAACACAGCTCACTGCAGCCTTGAACTCCTGGACTCAAGGGATCCTCCTACCTCAGCCTCCCAAGTAGCTGGGGCTACAGGTTTGTGCCACACCTGGCCTCCCCAGGAGCAATTTTTTGACAGCACTTCAGAGAGCCTTCTCTTCTATAACTGGTCCTCACCCCACGCAATGCCTCTCCCTCAGTAGAATCTGCTACTGTTTCCTTGGAGGTTGTTTCCAGAGGGGTAGGAGAAATGAAAGAACCCTAGAAAAATGAATTTTCCTTTGCTGCTGTTCATCTCACACATGCACCCTGAGATGGACTAAAAGGATTTATGGCAACCACATAGTTTGCTAACTGTGAAACACACAAATGAAAGTAGTTCACAAATAAGGAGGTTAACAATAAGGACCAATTGGATAAAAAATATGGCACATAGACACACTTAAAAACAGAAAAAGAGGCTCTTCTGATCTACCTTTCTATAAGCTTGAAACAGCTTTAAAGTAAAATGTAATTTTGATTGCATTTTAAATTGTCGTAGATGTTATTTTAAAACAAAAAGTAGGAAAGGCACTGAGCAAAGTGCCAGTTTATGGCCACCGTTGAATAAATGTTACTGTAAGAAATGTTCAAAAAACAATTGTTTGAAAAAAAAGTTATTTCAATCATAACTCTCAAGATACTGTATAGGTGGCCCGGTTGATTCATATGTAGTTGTGCCTTACTTTGTTTTGTACTTGGTTTGCTTCATAAATTATTTAAGACAATCCAAAAGAGATTTGGGTTCTGGGACTAAAAGGAATAAATGCTAAAATACCACTAGCCCGATTACCTTCTCTTTCGCGTGTCCGTGTGAAGAGATCACCAAACAGGCTTTGTGTGAGCAACATGGCTGTTTATTTCACCTGGGTGCCGGCAGGCTGAGTCCGAAAAAGGAGTCAGCAAAGGTGGTGGGATTATCATGAGTTCTTGTAGGTTTAGGGGCATGGGGTGGATCTCACAAAGTACATTCTCAAGGGTGGGGAGAATTACAAAGAAACTTCTTACGGGTGGGGGAGATTATAAAGAACATTGATCAGTTAGGGTGGGGCAGAAACAAATCACAATGGAATGGAATGTCATCGGGTAATCTATTTTCACTTCTGTGGATCTTCAGTTGCTTCAGGCCATCTGAATGTCTACGTGCAGGTCACTGGGATATGATGGCTTAGCTTGGGCTCAGAGGCCTGACATTCCTGTCTTCTTATATTAATAAGAAAAATAGCCGGGCGCGGTGGCTCAAGCCTGTAATCCCAGCACTTTGGGAGGCCGAGACGGGCGGATCACGAGGTCAGGAGATCGAGACCATCCTGGCTAACATGGTGAAACCCCGTCTCTACTAAAAAATACAAAAAACTAGCCGGGCGTGGCGGCGGGCGCCTGTAGTCCCAGCTACCCGGAAGGCTGAGGCAGGAGAATGGCGTAAACCCAGGAGGCGGAGCTTGCAGTGAGCTGAGATCCGGCCACTGCACTCCGGCCTGGGCGACAGAGCCAGACTCCGTCTCAAAAAAAAAAAAAAAAAAAAAAAAAAAAAAAAAAAAAAGAAAACAAATAGTGGCAAAGTGTTGGGGCAGCAAAAATGTTTGGGGATGGTATGGAGAGATAATGGGCGATGTTTCTCAGGGCTGCTTGGAGCGGGATTAGGGATTAGAGTGGGAGAGATTAGACTGAAGAAAGATTTTTGGATAAGGGATGATATTGTGGGGTTGTTAGAAGGAGCATTTGTCATATAGAATTATTGGTGATGGCCTGAGTGTGGTTTTGTATGAATTGAGAAACTAAAGACACAAGGTCCGAATAAGGAGAAAAACAGGTATTAAAGGACTAAGAATTGGGAGTACCAGAGACATCCAATTACAGAGTGTCAAAGGGGGTTCAGCGTAGTTATTTGCTTGGTTGACGAGTTTTTGGGCTCTATCCTTGAGTTTTTTATGTTGTCATATACCAGGCCAGATTGATTTAGGTAAAAACAACATTCTTCGTTTAAAAATATACAGTTATACACCTTCATTTTGCCTAATTAAGAAATGTAGACTGTGTTCTTAAAAGAGGCTTTTTTTTCATTCTTCTTTCATTTTATTTTTTGAGAAGTAAATTCCTTTTTGTCTCTATCCTTTGTCCCTCCCTTCTGTGAAGTACAAACCCCAGTGGAGGAAGATGGATTAGGATCTTGACTTCTCAATAAATTTGTACCTAACCAGGCTAATTGAAAGCCAAGAATGTTAGCAGCATGCAATTAAAGGCTGATGTAAATTTCAAGGTATTGTGAAGCCTTCTACAATTCTTAGATTCTTTCTCATACTTTTTTGTTTTGTTTTGTTTTGAGACGAAGTCTCGCCTTGTCACCCATGCTGGAGTGCAATGGCATGATCTCGACTTACTGCAACCTCTGCCTCCCGCATTCAAGCAATTCTAGTGCCTCAGCCTCCGGAGTAGCTGGGATTACAGATGTGTGCCACCACGCCCAGCTAATTTTTTGTATCTTTAGTAGAGACGAGGTTTCACCATGTTGGCCAGGCTGGTCTTGAACTCCTGACCTCATGATCTGCCTGCCTCAGCCTCCCGAAGTGCTGGGATTACAGGGTGCCACTGGGCCCGGCCTCTTTCCCATACTTTTAAGAAATCAGGATTTGGCAGTTATTGCTAAGTTCAGCTTGCATAGCCCTTCTTGTATGAACTTTAAAAAATTTATGTTCACAGAGGTGGCTGTTTGTTAAAAGAAAAAAAAATTGAGTGTGTGTTTATTGCTCCCTCTTAGGTGACTACGTTTATGGTGGAGTCTATTACTCATTAAAGCTGTCTGTGCTGGTAGTTATTCATTTGACTTTTGATTATCTCAATGAGGTTTATACAATTTAGAACTTATATCCTTAAAAAAATTCTTAATTTTGGCTGGGCGTGGTGGCTCACACCTGTAATCCCAGCACTTTGGGAGGCCGAGGTGGTTGGTTCACTTGGGGTCAGGAGTTTGAGACCAGCCTGGCCAGCATGGTGAAACCCCATCTCTACTAAAAATACAAAAAACATTAGCCAGGTGTAGTGGCACATGCCTGTAGTCTCAGCTACCTGGGAGGCTGAGACACGAGAATGGCTTGAACCTGGGAGGCAGAGGTTGCAGTGAGCCATGATAGAACCATTGCACTCCAGCCTGAGTGACAGAGCAAGACTCTGTCTCAAAAAAAAAAAAAGAAAAAGCAAGAAAATTTATTTTTCCTTCCAATCATATAGAAATTGTTTTATTTTGTACTGTGTTTAAGCAATTGCCCTTGTGTACTCTGTTATTAATGTGAATTATCTAAAGTAGCCTAAATAAATGAAAATTTTGCCAGGTTTCAATAAAGCACTTTGCCATTGGTCCTTTTAGGAATGGAAGACATCGTAAAAGGAGCTCAAGAACTTGATAACATAATCAAGCAAGGATACTTGGAGAAGAAAAGCAAAGGTAATGGTCAGACCCCCAGATTTCAGAACATTCCAGGAAGGGAAGGGAAGTGAGGGAAAAGAAAGCTAACACATTGGGTGCCTTCTCTGTGCCCGGTACTGTGCTAGGCAGATACAAGGCAAAAGTAATGCAAGGAAAGGAAAGGAATCTGGTGTTTGTGTATAGGCTAAAGAGAGATGTCCCAGCCTTGAGCAGACCATAAGCTTCATCAAGATAGGGATGGTTATATCCTGCTCACCTCTTTATCCCCAGTGCCTGGTATGTGACAGGTGCTTAATAAGACTTGTTGAATCAATGAATAGTGTTCTTGTCCTCATCTCTCAGTGTGCTCCCACTGGGTAGTTTTTATATCATATGTGAAGCAGCCTGCTTTCAAATTTCAGACAAGCCCAACTCTTTTGTTTTTTGTTTTTGTTGTTGTTGTTGTTGTTTGAGACAGAGTCTCGCTCTGTAGTGCCGTAGGTGTGATCCTGGCTCACTGCAACCTCCACCTCCTGGTTCAAGCGATTCTGCTGTCTCAGCCTCCTGAGTAGCTGGGACTACAGGTGTGCACCACCATGCCCAGCTAATTTTTTGTATTTTTAGCAGAGATAGGATTTCATCATGTTGGCCAGGCTGGTCTTAATCTCCTGGCCTCAACTGATCTGCCCACCTCAGCCTCCCAAAGTGCTGGGATTACAGGCATAAGCCACCACACCTGGCCTTTTTTATTTACTTATTATTATTATTATTATTTTAAGATAGGATCTCCCTCTATTACCAAGGCTGGAATACAGTAGTACCATCATAGCTCACTGCAGCCTCCAATCCTGGCTCAAGCAATTGCTCCCACTTCAGCCTGTCAAAGAGCTGGGACAACAGGTGCACACAACTGTGCCTGGCTATTTTATTATTTTTTATAGAGACAAGGTCTCACTTTGTTGCCTAGGCTAGTCTCAAACTCCTGGCTTTAAGCATACCTCCCATCTCAGCCTCCCAAAGTGCTGGGATTACAGACCTGAGCCACCACTTCTGCCTTCAAACCCACCTCTTGACCTTTAACTCATTTAATTAGAATAGGTACCACTAGAGTTGGCATCTCAGGTTTAACACTCAACAGGCAAATTGACTCAGCACAAAAAAAAAGAAAAAAAAGAAAAAAAAAGCTCTTTCATGGCCATGGCCTGGAGAATCATTTTTCTTTGTCAAAGGCAACACATAAAGATATAATGGAGAATTTGAAAATGTACAGGATGAGATAAGAACCCAAAAGATATAAAAGAGGCTAGATAAAAAGACAGCTGTGGGGCACAGAGCAGGCACCCCTGTTTAGAACTTGGACATTTAACTGAGCTAGTCCCCTGGACCCTGAGTCAATATGGGATAACCTGTGGGAGTGAAAAGGAGGGTTTTACAGTCCATTAACCTGGGAAATAAAACA
Source organism: Trachypithecus francoisi (assembly GCF_009764315.1). Classification (NCBI taxonomy): domain Eukaryota; kingdom Metazoa; phylum Chordata; class Mammalia; order Primates; family Cercopithecidae; genus Trachypithecus; species Trachypithecus francoisi. The sequence continues at coordinate 22,796,903 of NW_022681466.1, read as the reverse complement.
ATAACACACTGGACTGTATGTTGTCGGATTTTACAGACTCTTCAGTGATGGTAGTTACCTGAATTTATGTCCCCTACTGCTGTTCTGTTTAGATCATAGTTTCTTTGGATCGGAGTGGCAGAAACGATGGTGTGTTGTCAGCAGAGGTCTCTTCTACTACTATGCTAATGAGAAGAGTAAGTGTTCTTCATTTACACAGCAGCATCTCACTCCTGGATGCAAACACTTTATAAATTCTCAAGCACTTAGATCTCAAGATAGCAGTCCTTAACTAACACCCATAAAGGGACATGCTTAGGAAAGAGATAGGCATGGGCAAATAACCCTTGCCCATCACCGAAAAAGCAGAACCCAATTTAGAAATTATTTCACCTTTAAACACTAAGAGTGTGGTCAGCACATCAAAGAGTTATCTTTTATTATGATTAGCAACACATTATCAAAGTTGAATGTTTTGATTTTTAAAAAAAAAATAAAAAGAACTTCAAACTCTTTACAGGTATCAACACCATAGCTAAAATATTGAAATAAATTAATTCTGAGAAAGACTTAAAGAACTTCAACAATGGCCCAGAAATTGAACCCCCTAAGGGCATGCTCCCAGCTTTATCCTAATGACTACTAGGAAGTAAGTAGTCCAGTGGATATTCCTATAGCCATGGAATATTGAGACCCAAATGGTTGCTGTACCCAAGGCACGCCCTTCAGCCAGATGACAGCAGCAGTGAAGTGTTGACTCAGGCCAGAGATAGTGTCTTAATGAGCCACCACTGACTTAATCAAGTCAACACTCATGAGCTAACCCTAGAAGACCTCCCATCCATGTTTAACGTAATTGATTGGTTTATGAAAAGGAATAGAGGATATAAGCACAATAGGAGGCAATTACAAATAAATACAAGCTAAAAATTATTATTATAGATGAATGCAAACTTTCGAATAGAGGATACACTTCTACAGAGTTGGACTGCCCCAGGAGTAATTCTAAGAAACAAGAGGGAGACAAAGTTTAAAAAACGTCAATTCTTGGCTGGGCGTGGTGGCTCACGCCTGTAATCCCAGCACTTTGGGAGGCTGAGGTGGGCGGATCACAAGGTCAGGAGATGGAGACCATCCTGGCTAACACGGTGAAACCCTGTCTCTACTAAAAATACAAAAAATTAGCCAGGCGTGGTGATGGGCGCCTGTAGTCCCAGCTACTCAGGAGGCTAAGGCAGGAGAATGGCGTGAACCCAGGAGGCAGAGGTTGCAGTGAGCTGAGATCGTGCCACTGCACTGCAGCCTGGGTGACAGAGCAAGACTCTGTCTCAAAAAAAAAAGCATCAATTCTTGTTGGGGCTTTCCTTGTGCTGTGCACCTTCGAACAGAGGCCAGCGATACAGATTGAGTAGAGCCTTCTTTTTCCTTGCAATCTTTTTCTGTTTCTTCTTTCTTATTCCTTCCTCAAACTTAGTCCTCTCCCAGTGCCTGGATATCCAATGTAGGAAATAATCAGACACCCACCCAGTTGCCTTTGTACTTCCTGCACCTGCAGTACTAAAGTAGTAGAAAGAACTACAGCTTTGGGCCAGGTGCAGTGGCTCATGCCTGTAATCCCAGCACTTTAGGAGGCCAAGGCAGGCAGATCATGAGGTCAGGAGTTCAAGACCAACCTGGCCAACACAGTGAAACCCCGTTCTCTACTACTAAAAATACAAAAATTAGCCAAGCATGGTGGTGGGTGCCTGTAGGCTGAGACAGGAGAATCGCTTGAACCCAGGAGGTGGAGGTTGTGGTGAGCCGAGATCACTCCACTGCACTCCACCCTGGGCAACAGAACGAGACTCTGTCTTAAAAAAAAAAAAAACAAAAAAAAAAACAAAAAACACTGGATCTTTGCTAAGTTACTTGAAATCCTTAAGATTTGCCCTTGGGCTTGGTAGCAATTGCCTCATGCTGCCTCCCTGCCTGCAGTAGTTATCACAGACCTTTGCCTGCCTTTCACCATCCTACATCCTTCAGAACCTTTCCTATTTAGGGGCAAAGGCTAAAGCCCTGTTTGGAAAGGATAACAGCATAGTTTGTAAACTGAGCTACAAGTCCCGTGTGTCCTTCCAACCCCCAACCCGCTCTCAAACCCAGCAACCACAATTTCTCCTCTAAATTATAGGCATACAGCCAAGCCAGTTGTTCTTTTCTTATTTTAAACCTTCAAACTAATATGACATTTGTCACTGTAAATATGTTCATCATTTCTTTTGCATTTAAATAAGTGGTTGGCATATCTAGATATAAAACCAGGTGTGTCACATCTGTTCATTCAGAATCTTCCATACCCACGGTGAGAGAGGAGGGGGGAGAGTAAGAGCAAGAGACTCAGAGGCTTTTATTGACCATTTTTCCATCAGGGTGAAATAAAATCTGGTGACCAAAGAAACAACAAAACATTTTAGTGGCTGGTTAGAACAAGGAGAGATACTTTAACAAAAAAGATTCTGGTGTCAAAAAGCACTGTTCCATGGCTCCCTTCTCACCAGTTATTTCTTATTGTGCCCATGACATTTTCTTAGTAAGAATAGTGTTTGTGTATTTCTTTTAGCTCAACCAGGTGAGGACAGAGTCTTTTTTCTTCTTTTTTCTTTTTTAATATTGTCATCACACTGCCATCCTTCTCATCATTATCATAATCAAAAAGCATTTATTAAGCAATTCATTTCACATGATATAGAGCTCAAAGCATCCCAGACACTGTGGTTCCTGTTCTCTATGTGTTCTGCCTGAACCACACAATGAGGACAAAAAATTCTTGAGAGCCACCTCCTCTTTTTCTGTTTCTAACACTTTTTTTTGGTAGTGACAAGCAGAATAGTCTCTCTTCACTTAGGGTCCTTTTCCTTTTATCTCCTTCCTCGTCATCTAATAATACTCAACATTATTCTGCTGCTTCTCAGGTCGACCTCTTACAAGGAGGATAAATACTGAGTTTTAATCATTCTCCCTCTAGCATAAATTCCCACCTGACCAGCAGGGAAGGGGGAGAGAAATTTAGCCCAAATGCTACATAGGGCATGGGAGGCGATTCCGGGACCTTATAATGCCCCCCTGTGCTGCTGTCCCTCCCCTCAAATGTGAGCTCTGCTGGCCCTGATAATAATGTTTCAGCTCTATAATAGCCTTCAAGAGCCTCACATTTACAGCCACACTCTCCCTGCTGTAATAATTCCTTCTTTCTGTTATTATAGATCTCTTAACATTCTAATAAATTCTCTGTCTCTGTTGTACTCTTTTGGCAAAATAACCTTTCACGTTGCATTTCCCTAGCTTGGCAGTGATATCTGCCTTACTGTCGCAGTAGCCTCTTCTTAAGCTTCTCTAATAACCTTTCCTTGACTATTGTGGTTCCTCAGGGATGTAACAGCTGTTTCTGTGCTTTTATTTTACATACCTTCCCTTGGCAGTTGCATCTCTCTGGGGATACAGGGAGCTTTCCTGTCTTGCAGGCAAGCAGCCCAAAGGGACCTTCCTCATTAAGGGCTACAGTGTTCAGATGGCCCCCCACCTGCGAAGAGATTCCAAGAAAGAATCCTGCTTTGAACTGACCTCCCAGGATAGGCGCAGCTATGAGGTAGGACGCACCGAGGAGATGGTGATCCTTGTTGGTGTTGCAGTTTCCTTCTGTGTTGCATGTGAGCCATGGTTGCTATGCTGGGTTCCAGCCTTTCTTTGTTACCTGCTCATTTCATACCAACTAAGACCCTATTTCTTGACATGTCTTCACATTTGCTATGCCACACCCTCCCCTCTGTTGCCACTCTCATCCTAGATACAGACTTTGGTTGGCTTCCATCCTTCATTCCTCCCCTTCTCAATTTCACTTCATAGGTGAGATGCTTGTCAGTTGCAGCACACAATCCAATTCCTTACTTATAGTCTCTGATTTTATGGTTTAAATTCCCATTCTCTTTATTTTTCAACTGATTTTCTTCACTTCCTCCCATAAAACCCAAAAAAAGAAGATCTAACTGTAGAGTGAAAAAAAAATTATTTTCCCATGTTCATCTTGCTATCCGAAATAATCTTCCTGTATGTAGATGCTTTGCATATCTCTGGAAGGATTTCTAAGGTATTGGTGACAATAGTTAGTAATAATAATAATTGAAAGACTAGAGGACCTGGTTGGGGCATGAAAGACTTATTCCTTACTATGCTCAGTTTGAATCTTTACCTCATTATAAAATTAATTTGTTTCATTTTATTTTTGCCATCTTCATCCTGAATGACCAATAAAATTTAAAAATTTCTGACTGTGGAAATATAGTGATTTTCACCAAAAATGTATGTTTGCATGTGTGTGTGTATTGTTTCCTGCTTTTTGGTAATTTTTATCTTATTACAATTTTATTAAAGCAGTTTAGAAAAACTTTAGCTGATGAAAAAGGAAAACACCATGCTAAGAGTAAATTAACCACTTAAATAACCCTTTTAGTCTTCAGACTTTTCTCAGCATTCTTCTTTTTATTTCTACAGTATCTTAACTCTTATTTTGTTAAAGGACCTAGGTCTTCATTATGTAATTTCCAGAAATTTTTAAAAATTTGAACTAAAATTTTTCTATAGAGTCCTTTATGAATATATATAATATAGATCTATGCACTGAATATGTTCCTAGTTATTTTTATTATTATATTCTGATAGTAACACATCCAGATAAAAGTTTATGTAACAAGTCTAAACCAGTATTTCTAGAAATGTTTTTATAGAAATTTGTTTTTAAGAAATCAAGAATAACAATGTCTATTAATAAGTATTATGCAGGAATCCCGTTTCTTTGTGTAGCAGATATCTTTACCTTACCCTAATGGTCAGATAATTAAAATATTGTTAGGGACAATTATTTTAAGTTGATTCATTTAAAATAAAAAACTTACTACGGGCTGATGCTTGACTGGCCTATTTTGTAAATCAGAATGTATTTACTTCTTTTCTTTGGCCTATTGAATCCAAATCATTACCATGGTCCGTGGATTCTTCTTCTACAATATCCTTCGGCTCTTTCCCTTCTTATTTATTCCCACAGCTATCACAATAGTTAAGTTCCTGCCACTTCATCCAGAGGACCAGTTGGTCTTCTGTCTCCAGATTTCTCTATTCCAATCCTTCCTACTCACAGCTATTGAAAGAATCCCCCACTCCCTTTGCTAGAGCTGATAGTGGCTTCCCGTTGCCTCCATTTTAACTCTGAACTCCTAGTACTCAGAGCCCTTTTACCAACTCTTCTCTGACCCTCAACTCTCCAACTTCATCTGTTATTGTTCTCCAGTCAAACTGATCTGCCAGCCTTCCCCATAAGTCATGTTCTCATTCCTGTTCTTTTGCACATGGGCCTCCCTACCTAAAATGTCCAACTCTGTCCACCAGTTTCCACCAACTCTTCTTTAAAATCCAACCAAAATGGTATCATTTTAGCAGGCCACTCTGACCCACTCTAGGCAACAATAGGTGCTCCCTGTCTCCTCTTGATATCCAGTTGTTACCAAATGTGCCGCCTTTGTAGTGTTCCCGTTTCGTGTGTGGGGGTTGGTTTGCTTTTTTTTCTTGTAAACTTTTCTCAAATAAATGCCTGATGAAGAAATAGATAATCAAATGAAAGAATGCACATGGACATGAATGTCTGGACTCAAAGAGCTGTCATCTCTGAGTATGCAAAATTGCACAAGGAAAAAATCAGTTTGAGTGAAATATTTGGTCTTCTTTCTGTATGTTAATCAGGCAGAGAATCCTGAGCTTTAAACTTGACTCTGAAACTCAGTGGTTCCTCCCCCTTAGACATCCCTGTCAAGATTCATGGAAATTTTAGTGACAGTGATAAATTAATTCACTGATTTTTCTGTAGTTTACAGCTACTAGTCCAGCAGAAGCCAGAGACTGGGTGGATCAAATAAGTTTCTTGTTAAAGGGTAAGTGTCACTGTTACAGAAATAATACTTGAGTTCATTTGCAGTTGAAGTTATGTTGCATAAATATAATCTATAGACTTCAGTATGTATTTTTTCTGCCCTTTCTCACCTCTGCCTTTCCTACCACATTCCCCATATTACAACAACAGATAGTACTATGTGTGAATGAGAAGGTAAAGATGGTATCAACCTTGGGAGGACCTCTGGTATCATAGCTCATCCACCTACCTACAGGCAAGTCTGTAATATTCAAAATCACTAGACAAGAAGATTCTAAAAATCAGCTCAGCCCAATTCAGTGTCTCCTAACCCCTTATATTCTGGAAAGGAAATTCATAATATCCAACTTAAAGTCATCTAGTTGCAAATGAGGTTCAAAATCTTCTTATTTTAGTCTTAGAAGGAAGTAGAAATCTAAACCAATCTAGATGGTCTTCAGAGACATTGGACATTAAAAACAAATTGCTATTTCTCAAGCCACAATAAGATGTTCCTTGCTTTGGGATGGGAAGAGTCCTGCCTGAAGATGGTAAATGACTGCTCTTAGAGTACCCTCTGCTGGCCAGCCTGTAGGCAAAGCAGAAACGGTGGCCAGGGAAGCCTTATCTGGGAGTGGCCTGTCAGGTAGAAGAAGCCAACGTTGAGTGAGTCACTTGGTATTAGATAATCCTTACCTACCATCACGGCAGGACCCTACCTCTGTTCTGCAGAAAGGCAGAAACACCAACTTTATACATGGCCCAAGATCTAGAAAGACACACGTCGACCTAAAAATGCCAAGCCTTTTCATCTCAGTGTTTTATTCTGCTATAAGATTTTATTGTGGATAAAGAGAAGGAAGCACCAGAGCTTTAATTACAAGAATTGCCTGTTTTACTCAGTTATGCCTTTGCTATCACAAAAACAAACTATTGCATCTACCAACAGCGTCACGTATAATAGACTGGAACTAGGCAAACATGAACATTGATGGCGAGACTACAGGGTACACTCTCATCTAGGTGCCTTGGATTTATGCGTGTAATATACCCCTAAGTGTGTAAACCTCAATAAAACTCAAAGCAGCTTTATTGAGCTGTACCCTGTGGTACTTTCAGAATCCCACATTGAAGAAATTATTCATTCCATTTTATTTTAAAACAAACAAAATAATAACATATGGTTTAAGCCACAAATGTGTTTTTGATCTTTTCCTCTTATGTGGTGGCACCAAAATTCAGATGAAAATTGTTGCAAAATCTTTATTAAAAGCCTAATCAAGCCAAACAGTTTTATTGCATTTTGAAATGAACGTTGGACGTCTCTCCATCCTTTCCTTCCCCAGAGTAGGCTGACTGCAATCACCCATCCTACAGAGGGCCCTCAGCAGGGTTTCAGAGAGCACTTTGTAGTACACATCAGAGAATGAACATACCCAGTTCCCCATTAAAATAAGAAACCAATCTCCCTCCCCTGCCCTGGTGCTCCCCAGTGCTGTAATGGCTCAACACCTTCTATGCAGTGACCCACTTTAAGGTCAGCTAGACTGTGCAGTTGCAAAAGGACATGGTAACTGCATTGTTCAGCCATTCTATTTGGTCTTGTATTACTGTTATATTTTTCCATACCCCATTTCTTTTTCTCTTCCACTGTTGCCCATTTTTTTCTCTGCAAACAAATTTGTCTGAAATTCTGCAGTGAAATCCCTGGGGAGATGAGCTTCTGAGAGCTCCAACACTCTACAGAGGCCACCTTAGTTCCCATGGCCTGAGCACCCTGGAGGACTGCAAGCCTTCACTCACCCTTCCAGTTTTCTACTTGATGAGCTGTTTGCAGCACACTGGCTTTTCCTCTTCTGGCCTATTTTCTTCCATTCGCCTCCTGTTCTCATTCATACACCCATACTTTTCGGGCTGCTTCACCCTGATCAAGTTTTATTGCAAGGAAGGATTTATGCTGATGGTTTAAACCTGATGCAGTGCTATTCCGGCCTTTTCTGTAGATTTCCTGCCACCAAAGCCCACATTAGAAATAATAGCATTTAACCTGGTGTTTCATTTTCTTTTGACATATTTTACTCTCATCCCTCCTCCTCCTTCTCCCTCTTTCCTTTCCTGTCTTATTATTTTCTTTTTCTCTGTTTCTTGATTCATTCTCATCTTTGCCCTGGCAGATCTGAGCTCCTTAACCATTCCATATGAAGAGGACGAGGAGGAAGAAGAAAAAGAAGAGACATATGATGATATTGATGGTTTTGACTCCCCAAGTTCTGGTTCCCAGTGCAGACCCACTATCTTGCCTGGGAGTGTGGGGATAAAAGAGCCTACAGAGGAGAAAGAAGAAGAAGATATTTATGAAGTCTTGCCAGGTGAGAAATTTTGTCCTCTGATTATCTTCTGCTAGTTTCGGAAACTCATGACCTGGAGGAAGAATAATAACTTTGAAAATTCCAAAAGAAGCCAAATCGAACCTTCATCCTCTGAAGGAGATAATGTGGGAAGCTTTATAAGATTGTAGGGAAGCAGGTAATGAGGCTCTGCCTTGCCCTGGGAGCAAGAAGAATTTGATTAGAGAGTGTCTTCTATCCATGCCATGTGAAGTAACTTACTACATGTGTCCACCATGTTAAAGAGTCAAGAATACTTACATTGGTTTTTATTGGTTTATTGTGAGTTTTGGGATGAGTCATCAAAATTCTCTAGTTTCAACTTTTTGGTATGTAGTTGTGAGAATAAGGAAAATTGCTTCAAAATTATGAAGGATTTCAAAACTCTGAAATATGTAAATGCTGACAAATCTTTTAGTAATACCTTGATAGACCAAACCTTGATAGAGAACAACTCATTATTACCTAGTTCAGATATACCATGAGTTAAATCACATCTCTTAAAAATAACCCTAACATGTTTTATCTGCTCATCATTACAGCAGGTCTACTTTATATATTTCCTTTCTTCCAAAGGCATGAAACCTAGCATCTCAAAAAATGTATAGTCATCACTGCTTCTGCATAGCCATGTCTGGTGGGGATAACAGCAGCTGGTGAACGGTGCAGAGCTCAGTGGGGGTCAGACGGTGGAGAACCAAAGCCTGAGCCTTTTAATTGTGAAATAGACCACAGGAACACTAATCTTCAAGTCCATTCAGAAAGATCATTCCTATGGAAATTTGCCAGGAGTTCAGTGCTCTGCGGAGAAATTCAAGTTAAGCTTAAATTTATAGCAATTTAGATCCCAGATGAACCCAGATGAACCTCAATCCCAGATGAACCTAAGAACTAAGGTGAATCTAACACTCAGGTCCCTGAAGACAGAGCTGGTTGCTGAAAGCATCATCAGTAAGCAACTTGCATTTCAAGGCTTCCTAAGAAGAGCGTCCAACCCTCACCACACTACATTCATCTCTTCCTGGGGAAGAAGCTATGTCATTGCTTCCTGAGTCAAGGGGCAGGACTGTGGCCACATGTCCCTGCCCTGCTGGGGACTTCACCCACCCACCAAGGAGAGCCTGCTTCTTCTCCTAGCACTTCCAGCCTCTGCCAGTCCTGACTTCTCCAGCTCTTTTGTTGTGTTTTATTATGCAAATGATATCTTGGTTGAGGTTGAGCCATTTCTTGTGTCTGATGTTTAAAAAAATGATAATTTCCTCAGCAAGTCATCGTCGTTAATGAAGTTTTACAAAAACAGATACAACCAAAGGAAAATAAAATTTCACAGGTGATAAATTTTTCCAATTTCCCTGGCAGAATTCGATAGGATTGTTAAATTAAGAGTGAAGGTGTCTGTTAGAAAGCAACGAGCAGTGATGGGTAATTTTATAGAGTGGAAAATTGAATCAAATTGCTACATTAAAACACAGCTCCTCTGAGAATCTTCCCTTTCACAGTTGGCTCCATTGCAACAGCAGGGTGCAGAAATGGATCTAATTCACAATACTCTCTAAAAGGAGATGCACTCCCCAACTTGGCCAGAATCTTCCTAGTGAGCTCACATTCTGCTCACTCCTGCCCAGGCTTGGGGAAATATCCGGGTGACATTCCACTTTGGGTTACAACTGTGGAAGAGTGCTCTGGGAAAACCTCAGTGAACCTTCTGGGGTGGAAAGAAAGGGCCTTTTTCTGCACCATGTTTCGTTTTCAAAGGAGCCAGGAAGGAGGGGGCTGATGCTCAGAGACGCAGAGCAAAAGAGAATAAAGAGAAAGAGGTCTCAAAAAATAAGATGAGTTTGGGACTGTCACCTTACCCCAGGAGTGGGCAGTGAAGGTATGATTGGCTTCCTAATGACCATCTTTCTCCTGCCTCCTAAACTCCTCCCCTTGGCCAATGCAGCACCGCCCAGAGTATCAGGGCATTTTTCCAAAATTCCCACCAGCTGGTATGTTGGAGTGGCCCCAAGGGCATGAAGACTGGTCTGTGGGTGCATTTATCCACAACAGCTGCCCATCGAAAGTGAGGAAGGCCACACAGTAGGAAATCCAGGATCTCTTTCTGCAGGTTAGGGAAACAACAGCTAAATTGCACCCAGTTTCCAAAGGACAACACTGTACCCAGGCAACAGGTTCTTTCCCATAAGCCTCTGTCCATCACAGTTCTTAGAGACAGAGTTGGAGGTGGGATATATTGGCATTTAATTATGATATGAATATTTCAGCCGCAAGTTTCCATCACCCAGTTTCCTGTCCACTGCACTCAGCTGTTGCTTCTGAACTTGCTATTTGAATTTTGCGTAGTGCCACACCTGGAGAAATTGAGAAGGGAATGTGAGGGGGCCTAACACTGTCTCCCTTCTGCTGCTCTCTCATAAGACCACCTACCAAGCAGCGGCACATGAGACAGCAATGGTATCCTAGGCACAGATACTGACCCTAAATCAGGATGGATTTGCTCTGCCACCTGCTAGCTGTGAGACCTTGAGCAAGTTACTTGCCCTCTCTCTGTCTGATTGTATTACCTGTAAAACAGGGAAAACAATAGTAGCTGTCTCAGAGGGATGTGGTGAGGAGTCTAAAACTGACATGTGTAAAGTTCTTAGCACAGAGCCCTGGCAGACAATGGCATACAGTGAGTACTCAGTAAATGCTGACTGTTATTAATGTGATGGTGTTTAAACAGGAAGTGTTACCTCCTTGAAGAACTGGGGATGGTTAGGTCCCCACCCTCTCGAACCAGACCCAAGACAGTCCCGTTGGTTATTTCCAGCTATGTGTATGGAGCAGGTGAAATTGAAAATCCTGAGCAGATGGAATGTGAAGTGCACCTTCTGCTCAGGCCCATTTTTACTGCAAGGCCAGGTGCTGGGTGGAGGGACAGCCTACAGTAGCGTTGGATTGTGCTAACATTGCATACCCATCAAGAGTCAAATGACGTGGGCCTCTAACATTTGTATCATTATAACAGGTAAATGTGCCTTGTGGAGGATATTTAACATTGACGGTTCTGCTAATCCTCCCTTTTGGGATGGGACCCACACAAGCCCTCACTGTCTCTATAGGGAAAGCCATGTAAGTGAGACCTTCCTTCCAGAGTATAATTTAGATGGCCTTCCTAATAGGGAGAAAAGTGTATGTAAAGCATACCAAGTCAATAAAAAATGTTTTTTTGTAATCAAAATAATGTATGGGTCATCACATTAAACTCACTCCATCACATTAATCATGGGATAATTAGCATTTGCTACATGGCTAGCACTCTTCTCCCCATGAGGGAAAACCAGAGCACTTAAGGTTTTCAGCCAGGCCACAAAAACATTAGTCCTGGAAAATATGGTTTCAAGGTTGGTATCTGGTGGGATTTCTGAACATCCGTGTTGAGCATATGCGGGCCCTTGATTTTTTTAGGATCTCATTTGCAGTAGATTAAACTGCAGGGAACCACCACAAAGAAATGCTAAAGCAATATGTAGAAAATGGGAGGCTTTTCTGAGCCGTCTCTCACCACCACCCCCGAAGTTATTTTACAGGCCAGCATAGGCCCAGCTCCATGATTCAAGATTCCATCAAAGGACAACTTTTATCAGGTTTCTCTTTGTCTGGAGTCTCAAGGCTGGGATCCAGCAAGACGTCTGAGACTATTGAAGTGCTGTAACTGGGGTCTTGTAGCAGCTGCAATGGCAACAGAATCCGGCTGTGTTCTCTAGAGAGATTTCAGAAGAGCAAATAGAAAGAGAGATGAAGAGCCCTCTTTGGGAATTTCTGTGCACATTCCAGTGCTGCCCACACTGCCGCAGGGTGTTATTATAGACCTAGAAGCCAGATTGCTTTAAAATAAAGCATATAACTGAGTTTTTAAATTTTTGAGTCAAATGGAAACAAACATTCTGTGGAATTATTTTTCCCCTGTACTGTTGTTCAGACCCATAGGAAGGGGGAACAGTGAAGATAAGAAGTCTAAGGAAATGAAACAAAATGGAGACCAAAAATACAAAGTTTACGAAGAAAGAGCGTCAGGGAAGAGTCAACACCATCATCAGGCCTCCTCTGAACTTCTGGCCTTTTCTCTCTCTTACTCCCATGCCCGCTGAGCCCAAGTCACATAGTGCTGCTTGGTCAGCACCAAAACTAGAATCATGTTGTTTCTTCTACCTAGACCATCCCCCTGATCTCAGCCTGTGAAATCGTACACATTCTGCTCAAATATGTCTCCTCAGTGACACCTTCCCAGATGCTCAACTGGAATTAAGCTTTGTTTTAGCCCTCACCAGTGATTTGTATTCAGGTCTTTCTCCCCAATTAGTAGATGCTTAGGTATTATTTGTGAAGTTAAATTCAGTGCATTTCAAGTGTTGCAGATAGCACAAATTGAGTTTAATATCTTATACATCAAGCCCATATCACTGAAATATGATGCAAATATTTTGAGGTAACAGTTAAGATAACCAAATACACAACAGAGAATTAAACGTGTTATTAGCATCTTGCTTGTATTTTCCATGTAGTCTGAGGAGGTGCTATACATCCGTGGATTTATAACATACCTGTGCATGCCGGGGAGCAGTTTATTTCTAGTTTTCTGCATGTCCCCTTTGCACCTTGAGTCTATCTGTATTTCTGTTGCATCTGTCACCAGAGCACCTTGACATCTGGTTGCGCATTGACACAGTTGGCATTTTTTGAAGCTTTTGTCACTTTCTTTGTTTGGGGAAGTAAGTGATTTCCCCTCTTTCTGATTTAGTCATTTTTTCCTAATGTTACTCTTTCTGATATCAGTGTAGCCGATGTCAGAGGAATGTCAGAGCAGCACTTCAAAAAAAGAGCCAGGTGTCATGAGAAGCTGCTGGCTCCTCTCTGTCCCTCTGAGGTGGATTCAGTGTCCTATTCCTCTCAACCTCTCATTAGTGTCCCTGACATTGTGCCAAGAATGTTGATTGAAATCGACTCTCCGGATACTGATGCTCATTTGTGATGCCCTGTGGTTCTCTTACATGTTCGCACAGTTAACAGAATCTTCTTCAACTGTTTTCCCAATTGAGATGAGATATTTGGGGATCAAGTAGAGCATTTAATGTGATAAGTGGACAGTAATCTTTAGAGGTTAATTTGTTTAAAACCTATGTAAGGTTGGGGTCCTATATGCCCTGTTAGGAGCAAGGACCATTATAATCCATTACTGTTTAAAGTTGAGCTAGCACATAAATTTTAATTCACTCTTAAATGAAGATGTATTTCAGTAGATATAATGCTGAAATGCCTAATAATATTCTTATAAAGAAATTCAACAAGCTCTTTAGCCTAAAAAATATTTTTTCAAAATAGTCTCTTAAAAGTAAAGCGTCACTGGCCGGGCGCGGTGGCTCAAGCCTGTAATCCCAGCACTTTGGGAGGCCGAGGCGGGCGGATCACAAGGTCGGGAGATCGAGACCATGGTGAAACCCCGTCTCTACCAAAAATACAAAAAAATTAGCCGGGCGCGGTGGCGGGCGCCTGTAGTCCCAGCTACTCAGGAGGCTGAGGCAGGAGAATGGCGTGAACCCGGGAGGCGGAGATTGCAGTGAGCCGAGATCGCGCCACTGCACTCCAGCCTGGGCGACAGAGCGAGACACTGCCTCAAAAAAAAAAAAAAAAAAAAAAAAAGTAAAGCGTCACATTACAGATTAATAAAAATGAAAACTTTAGCTACTTAACCCACCCCTTTTTGTGAGCAACAAGACTTTTTTTCTGTTGCCATATAATAGTTGTCTTTGACTCTGGAGTTGGAAAGACACCTGTTCAGTTTCATGGAAAGATCTGAGATAACTTGTATGCCTGTTTGTATTGTGCCCTGTGAACCTAGGGAGGTGTCTAGGGGTGTAATTTTCACAACCAGCTGTGAATGGTGCTTTCCTTCACTATGTGATAGTGCCCCCTACCCAATCTTCCAAAGACCCCAGAGGCATAGCACCAAGCCCATCAATGGGAAGGCTTCTTGATTTGAGCCTACTTTCAGCCACCTGGGAAGGACAGTGTTAGATAAAACAGATGTGGGGATTGGAGCTTCCCCGTTTACATCCATCATCGTAGAGCTTGGTAATGGCGGTGAATGATATGAAAGCTCTATAGCCAATTTTTTTTTTCTTTCTAGTTGATTCCAAAAGTGTGGTGGAAATCAAGAGTATCTGGTCTGGAAGTGAACTGCATAGAACACATTTCTATTGTTCCATCTTTGTATTATGACTAGATTAAGTGCTGTTGCCCAAAAGAATAAAGGAATCAAGTTTTAGTTTTCATTTTTATCATTGCAAATACATTTACATTCTCCTATTTTACAAATGCAAAGAGCAGGCAGGCCACTTTCAATAATTTATTTCAAAATCAATGCTAATGAGGTTATGTCTCGTCAGTAGCCGAGTTTTACAATAAAGTCTGATTTATTTAGAAAAGATCTTTGGTGAAGCTTCCCATCTAATGGCGGTGGGAAGGAGGTGGAGTAGTAGCACTGTGACCCTCCAACTTCGGATCCAATTTGTAATTCACAGTGGAGATCTGACCCAATTTACATTGATTAGAATTGGGAGGAAGAGACAGCTGCGCACAGACAGCAGCAGTAGAATAAACCCTCTCTGCAAAAGTGCCTAAGCACAGCAAATTATTGGTCTTTGTGATGGAGTTGTTTGATATCAACAAAAGAGCTGCTCTCTGTCCAAATTATTAGGTATCTCTAAAACTGAGGATGTACCAACTTTTCCTCTAATGTTTCCAATCCTAAAATTAGTCCCATGTCAAAAGAAACACATCATAGCCAAGAAAGGAAGGAAGTAGACGAGTAATGAGAAGATAATGTGCAAAGACTATTTAATGTGGCTTATTTCAGCATGATCTGTTTCTTATATTTGATTTCACCCCTCAATTAGCTTAGGTTGTTTTATTCCTCATGGTAAGGTTGAAGGAGCACTACAGGTAGCAAGTAGAACATTCTCTGCTGCTAGATCATACATGGCTATAAGAACTGTTGAGTCAGGCCGGGCGCGGTGGCTCAAGCCTGTAATCCCAGCACTTTGGGAGGCCGAGACGGGCGGATCACGAGGTCAGGAGATCGAGACCATCCTGGCTAACACGGTGAAACCCCGTCTCTACTAAAAATACAAAAACTAGCCGGGCGAAGTGGCGGGCGCCTGTAGTCCCAGCTACTCGGGAGGCTGAGGCAGGAGAATGGTGTAAACCCGGGAGGCGGAGCTTGCAGTGAGCTGAGATCTGGCCACTGCACTCCAGTCCGGGCGACAGAGCGAGACTCCGCCTCAAAAAAAAAAAAGTACTGTTGAGTCAAAGTGCTCTTTCTCCTACTATATTGTAGGGAAAATATATATATATTTTTTATTTCCCAGAGTATCAGTCTTTTTTTTTTAAGAGACAAGTTCTCACTCTGTTGCCCAGGCCCAGGCTGGACTGCAGTGGTGCAATCAACCTCAAACTCCTGAGCTCAGGCGATCCTCCTGCCTCAGTCTCCCAAGTAGCTGGTACTACAGGTGTGCACCACTGTGCCTAGCTAATTTTTATTTTTATTTTTTATAGAGACAGGGTCTTGCTCTGTTGTCTACGCTGGTCTCTAACTCTTAGGCTCCAGCGGTCCTCCCATCTCAGCCTACCAGAGTGCTGGGATTGCAGGTGTGAGCCACCACAACTGGCCGTATCAGTCTCTTTCTTACTTGAAATCAATTACTCCTTTAATGCTTTATAGTATTCTAACATATTTTTATGCTGCTCCTTCTTACCTATGAGCTTGGAGCTTACTTCCCCAGTTTGACACACTGGAACTCATATTGCCCTATAAACATTACATTTAAAAAGAGAAAGAGAAATGTCAAAGGTTCATTTAGTGGCAAAACTATGGAGAAGCAAGACAAGCAAATGTCGTTAAGACTCAGGAGAAAAGAAAGTAAATGTAGCCAGGTGGAGCTGAGTATTGAGCGCTCAAAACATTGCTTATTATACCCTATCTACTGTGCACATGTGTGTATATATGTGTGAGTGAGAGAGTGGGAAAAGAGCATGGTGGTAGTGAAAAGAATAACAAGTGTATTTTTCTTCACTTTGTCCCATGTATAAAATAGCTAAATATGATTCTGGTACACATATTTACTTTATAAAGGCCCAATTCCTATTTTATCAGGTAATGTTATGAGATGAAATCGGTTAATGGGAGTAAGAAACGTAGGCCAATTATGTTATGACTTTGACCGTATAAACATTTGACTGGAGTTAGACACTGACATTGACTTAGAACCCATTGTGAATCTACGGCAATTAATTAAAAGACCATTCCAGCTACCCTCAGGAGCTTATACTCTAATGAACAAGGCAGGCTAAACAATAAACAGTAAAAAGATAACTACAAGCCCCAAGTACTAGGAACATAAAATTATGTACATGACCAGCCTCCATTACAGCTGAACAAAGATGGATACATTAAGGATTAAGGACTAATTAATCAAAGAGGGTTTTTTGTTTTTTCCCAGGGACAGAGTCTTGCTCTGTCACCGAGGCTGGAGTGCAGTGGCAAAATCTCGGCTCACTGCAACCTCTGCCTCCTGGGTTCAAGCAATTCTCCTGCCTCAGCCTCCTGAGTAGCCGGGATTACAGGTGCCCGCCACCGTGCCCGGCTAATTTTTGTATTTTTAGTAGAGACAGGGTTTCACCATGTTGGCCAGGCTGGTCTCCAACTCCTGACCTCATGATCCGCCCGCCTTGGCCTCCCAAAGTGTTGGAATTACAGGCATGAGCCATCAAACCCAGCCAGTCACAGAGGGTTGTCCACACACACACACACGCACACACTCTAACATCCTAACTCTGGAGTGCTTAAAACCAGAAAGAATGCTTTCATAGAGATAATAATTTTGAAGAGAATTCCAGAGGGAAGGAGAAATGGAGTTTGAGGGAAAGGATTAGGATTCCGGTGATAGACATCTGAATAATCCAATGGACTGGAAGCTCCACAATGGCAGGAACTCTGACAGTCTTGTTTATTGCTTGTCCCCAGTTCCTAGTGCAGTGTCTTGCATGTAATAAGCACTTCAACATGCTTATGAATAAATGAAAGGGAAGGGAAGGAGAGGGCCAGTTTGAAGGTGACAAATTAATACTATTTTTTTTTAGGAACACAGTAGGCCGGGTGCGGTGGCTCACGCCTGTAATCCCAGCACTTTGGGAGGCCAAAGTGGGCAGATCACAAGATCAGGAGATCGAGACCATCCTGGCTAACACGGTGAAATCCCGTCTGTACTAAAAATACAAAAAATTAGCCAGGCGTCCCAGCTAATCGGGAGGCTGAGACAGGAGAATGGCGTGAACCTGGGAGGCGGAGCTTGCAGAGAGCAGAGATTGCACCACTGCACTCCAGCCTGGGCGACAGAGCGAGACTCTGTCTCAAAAAAAAACAAAAAAACAAAAAAGAACACAGTAATTGCCAGGCGCAGTGGCTCACGCCTGTAATCCCAGCACTTTGGGAGGCCAAGGCGGGCAGATCATCTGAGGTCAGGAGTTCGAGACCAGCATGACCAACATGGAGAAACCCCATCTCTACTAAAGATACAAAATTAGTTGGGCATGATGGTGTGAGCCTGTAATCCCAGCTACTCGGGAGGCTGAGGCGGGAGAATCGCCTGAACCTGGAAGGCGGAGGTTGCAGTGAGCTGAGATTGTGCCATTGCACTCCAGCCTGGGCAACAAAGAATGAAACTCTATCTCACAAAAAAAAAAAAAAAGAACACAGTAATTAAACTTTCCTTAAAGAAGAGAGTATGATGAGCTCAGAGAAAGGGGACCTCTCCATATAAAGAACGTGAGACTGGCTGGATGCAGTAGCTCACACCTGTAATCCCAATACTTTGGGAGGCCAAGAAGGGCAGATCACCTGAGGCCAGGAGTTCTAGACCAGCCTAGCCAACATAGCAAAACCTCGTCTCTACTAAAAATACAAAAATTAGCCTGGCAGAATGGCAGGCACCTGTACCCCTAGCTCCTCAGGGGGCTGAAGCAGGAGAATCTCTTGAACCCCGGACGTGGAATTTGCAGTGAGCCAAAATCGTTCCACTGCACTCCAGCCTGGGCAACAGAGCAAGACTCTATCTCAAAAAAAAAAAAAAAAAAAAAAAGGACACGAAACTGTGAACCACTACTTGCTAATACTGATCATTTATCCCCCCAGATGAAGAGCATGATCTGGAAGAGGATGAGAGTGGCACTCGAAGAAAAGGAGGTATAAGAGCTTCTAAATGCACAGGTACTGGGTAGGACATTATGGGGTTCTGATTAGAGAAAGCACCTTTCTCTGAGACTATAAAAATTACTGGACTCAATAATTAAGAGGGTATCTGTGTGTGAACCCCAAAGTCCCAAATAAAGTGACTGGGAAATACCTAAACTTTAATTAATGTTCCCAGAACAACCAAGATTTATCCTAGAGAGGGTGGGAAGCCAAACCAGATATTTATTTTTTCCTATCAGTATTTCTTAAATCAGTACAGTGAAAATAGAATTGCCTCATCTCTAAGAGATCAGAGGATTGAGAATGGAAAGAATGGAAATGTCTCCTCTCTGAGAGGCCCGGAGATTGCAAGTTCAGAGGGGAATGGAAATGTGTCAGATCTGAAAAGTGAACACGGGGTGAAAGATAGAATTGCTTGGTGATGCTGACTTCTGATGGCCTGATTTGATTCCAGGCACATTTGGAAATGAATATGTAACAGGTTTGTTGAATATAAAATTACATCTTACTCATCCCAGACTGTTAACCATGCTTCAGGCTGTTAGTGAGCCCATCCTTTCAAAGGTCAGATGCCCCTCTGAAGCCTCCTTAAGTGGACCAAGGACCTAGTCCGTGGTTGTCAGTAAAGGAATGCTGCACATTGCAAGGGCCACCTCAAGGACATTCGTTCCATCAGCAGAGCCCTAATCATGACTGATTTAGATACTGGCTGATATTTTTCTTAGGGAGTCTATGAAAATCTTAAGCCTAGGAATTCTTGGCCCTCTTTCCCTCCCTGCTCCTTCTCCGTTATCTGGCCCTGTCTTTTCCCATTCTCCTCTCTCCTTTCCTTGTGCTTTTTCTTCTCTTCCTTATCCATCCAGCAAAACCCCCATTTCTAGGTTCATTCTCTACAGAAAGTGAATACTTAAAAGGTTCAGGACTCAACTTCCTAAGAGTCCAGCTTCTCCCAGGGAAGAGAAGAGACAACGAAGATGCAGCCTCAGAAGTCATGTGCCAAAGCAGGAGAGAAAGAAAGCAGGAGAGGCGGGTATGGAAGTAGCTGCAGCTGTGAGTGTAGCTGCAAGTACCTCATGATAATGAACACATGTGATTAGGTCTCTTCTGAAACCTATTTCCTTCTGTTGTCTACTTACTGTACAGAATTCCAAATGAAAATCTGTTCTGACCCACCCATGTTCCACATATATCTTTTCTCAACCAACTTCTATCACCAGTGCAGAAAAGAAATGCTTCATGTGGACAGCTTGGGTGGTGTAACTGTAAGCTTCCTATGGCCAATTTCATATTAAACTCTGTTCAGGAAGCATCGGTCTTTTAGCAAAGTCTAGAATCCAGTTTCAGACTCCTCCCTCATCTCATTTCCTCCTTCCACCTCTTTCTCTAAGGTTATATCTGGGAGGTGAAAGGAGCCTTATTTCTTAACTGTTCCTACAACTATAATTCAAATAGGTTTAAAAAAAAAAAAAAAACCCTTTTGTTCCTCATGCTTCCTGCCTCCAAAACAAGTGTTGTTAAAGTATAGCAAGCTCTGAATATGTTTCTAGGGTTTACGCTTCCCACCAGTTATGATTGGTGACTTAGTGATTAAAAAACAGGAGGACTTTTGGCTCTCTCTGCAGAATCTGAGGCAGGAATTTTTATTATTTGTGTTTACTTATTTATCGATTGATTTTATATAGTGCCTTATCTCCAAAGGCGCTATAGAAATGGTGAAATATATATAAATCCAAATGTCATCATTTAGTTTTGTAACAATAAAAGATAGAGGTCTGGGGGAAGGGCAGGCAGCCCCAGTGAAGGCATTTAAAAGGCAGGGAGCTCTAGGACAGTGTGAATTCCTATGTCATAGACAAGCTACACAAGTTTGGGCTACCTAGTTTTTCTCAGGTGCCTGTTTTTTTGTTTGTTTGTTTGTTTTTTGGGACAGAGTCTCGCTCTGTTGCCCAGGCTGGAGTGTAATGGTGCTATTTCTGCTCACTGCAACCTCCGCCTCTCGGGTTCAAGTGATTCTTCTGCCTCCACTTCCCGAGTAGCTGGGATTACAGGCACGTGCCACCACGCCTGGCTAATTTTTGTACTTTTAGTAGAGATGGGGTTTCACCATACTGGCCAGGCTGGTCTGGAACTCTTGACCTCAGGCGATCCGACCGTCTTGGCCTCCCAAAGTGCTGGGATTACAGGCATGAGCCACCGTGACCAGCCTTTTCTCAGGTGTTAACATGTTTTTGGGGAGAAAAAAAAATTTAAGCAAGTTGACATTTCCCTTCTTCCTTTTTTCCCAAAAGATGCTATGGCTAGCAGAGTTACTTTTAAAATCCAAGTACTTTTCTCCAGCCTCGATGGATCCTGTTCCTTGAATGCTGTGCTTTTTTCCCTGATGGAATTGCTAACATTCTTAAGGCCCAACTAGATCTTATCAGAATAGTGGGGGAAGGGATTCAGTTCATCCTTATTGAGTGTTAATGACCCTGTAAGATGTAATTTCTTTTATTTCATTCTGTTACCTAGAAAATCTATCACAGCCTTGTAGTATTGATTGCTCAATCTATAAAGAGCTCAGTTTACAGCATAACTGTTAGTAACAGGGTTATTTTAATGAGTGACTCTTCAACACCTCAGAGTTTCACTAAATTCCAACCCATTTCAGCCCAATAGTCTAACACTAAGGGTCTTAGGTAATGAGTTTATCACCTTTCCTTATCATGAAAAGGTAACCTCCAGGTAACCAAAAATAAAACTTCCTCTGTGTTCGTTTTTATAAAAATTACTGGCCATTTGTTTGCGTGTGCTATGTCAAATAAAAAGCAACCCTGGAGGCACAAATATCCTTAGATACATAAAATCCTTGACCAGGCCGGGCGCGGTGGCTCAAGCCTGTAATCCCAGCACTTTGGGAGGCCGAGACAGGCGATCACAAGGTCAGGAGATCGAGACCATCCTGGCTAACACGGTGAAACCCTGTCTCTACTAAAAATACAAAAAATTAGCCGGGCGAGGTGGCGGGCACCTGTGGTCCCAGCTACTCAGGAGGCTGAGGTGGGAGAATGGCAAGAACCCGGGAGGCGGAGGTTGCAGTGAGCTGAGATCCAGCCACTGCACTCCAGCCTGGGCGACAGAGCAAGAATCCGTCTCAAAAAAAAAAAAAATCCCTGACCAAGGAAAACCTGAAACAGACCCCTCCCACCCTACCTCCCTCAGTCTGCCCCCAACCCCAACTCTGAAATTGTGGGCACACTAAGCCAAAAGTAGACACAGATCACACTATTGTGGTCTTATAAGCAAATGATTGCTTTCAGGAGGGCCAAAAAATGGTTGCTTATACCACTCCATCTTTGAGGCCCTCTTCTCACTTTAGGCTCACCAATAGAGTGAACAAAGGGAAACCACAGAGGTGTTTGCAGCTCTTACCTTTTGAAGCCTGTTTTCTAAGACCAAACATGAGCTGATTATCAACCAGCTAAAATTTTGGCCCAATGAAAAGAGTAATGACATGAAAATCAGAATCTGAGTGTACTCCACTTCCAAATCATACTTATAACACTAGGATCACAGTAATTTCAAAACTCAAGATTAAAGCACTATGAAATAAGTAAATGGTATTATCCAATTGCTCTTCCTCCTCTGGTGCCACAGTCAGTGAGGGCTTGGCAAATATTTTCATAGCTTCCTTCCAAAATAGTTTATAAACTATCAAGGCTGGGCGCAGTAACTCACATCTGTAATTCCAGCACTTTGGGAGGCTAAGATGGGAGAATTTCTTGAGCCCGGGAGTTTGAGATCAACCTGGGCAACAAAGTGAGATCCTGTGTTTTCAAAAAATTAAAAAGATTAGCTGGGTGTGGTGGCATGCACCTGTAGTCCCAGCTACTCAGGAGGCTGCAGGGGGAAGATAGTTTGAGCCCAGGAGTTCGAGGCTGCAGTGAGCTATGATTGTGCCACTGCACTTCAGCCTGGGTGACAGAGCAAGACCCTGTCTCAAAAAAAAAAAAAGAAAGAAAATTATCAGAGTTTATTTGAATGGACTGAACATGTTGGACCTTTCTGACCTGGCTTAAAGAACATTTTAAGTCACTTCCAAAGGGTCACTACTTTGGCGTTTTATGTCCAAGTCTCACCATCCCACCATCCCATCCTCTCGTAGGACTGGCTTTATCCGTCTTCGCGTTTTGTTTCTCTTTTCCATACCTTAAGAGGTTGTACTTAATGCCAGGCCTTATTGACACAATCATTTTAGTAATCAAGAAAATGTGAATAACTTGCTGGCCTGCCTTTAACCACTTTTCCCTGGTCACAGCCTGAATTCTGTCACCACCCAGTGACTCCCAAACATAAGCTGAACTCTGGAAGGAACAGTCAGGTTTTATTGTCCCTAAGGAAGGAGAAAGGCAGAGAGATGTCCTGGTCCTTTTTACCTTAAAACTTTGCTCGTCGTAGAGGCTAATTTTCAGACATTGACTCTATCACCAGTAGCACCAACTTGGCCTCAGTTACAAGAGAAATGATTGTTACTAGTTGTAAAGAACCTGGCATGCAATGACAAATGCTTTGCAATAAATAGAAAAAAGAAACCAATACTTTTTTTAACTTGGTCTGTTGCTATTCTTCTTATGATATTTTGGTTGCTTGGAGTTTAGCTCCCGTTACATAGGATAAAGAGAGTAAGATGCTGCTTTTTTTTTCTCTAGAAAAAGCCCTTCTCAGCTCTGCTAGCAATTTAAATGCAGTGATCATACCCATTAGCTTCTCTATGATTATAATTGTTGTTAATTGTTATAACTGTTTTAGTTATTAGTGGTGTCATTATTGCTCTAGGTCCTCTGTCTGTTTTATGCTGAATATATTAGTGCTTTGCTTTTGAATTACCAGGCTTTATTTAGTGCAGAGTTACGTTTTTTGGAGAGACATTGAGAAATGCTGGCATTAAGCTTTATTCTTTTGTTTTTCATTCCAAATGGACAGACTGGAAAAAAATAATTAGATGGAATAATGTCCTCAAAATGAGAATGAGGATGTTTTGAATTAATTAAATGGTCAGAATGCTGCACCATTTCTGATTTCAGACGGCTGCCAGAGTAGTGTAAGCCTAAAGGAATCTAAATCCAGACCATAGAGGCAAGCCTCACCCTTGGGCTCTCAGTTCCTCTCTCTGCTCTACAGGAATCAAAGTTGGCCAGGCGCAGTTGCTCATGCTTATAATCCCAACACTTTGGGAGGCTGAGGTAGGCGGATCACCTGAGGTCGGGAGTTCAAGACCAGCCTGACCAACATGGAGAAACCCCCTCTCTATTAAAAACACAAAATTAGCTGGGCATGGTGGCACATGCTTGTAATCCCAGCTACTCGGGAGGTTGAGGCAAGAGAATCCCTTGAACCCGGGAGGCAGAGGTTGCGGTGAGCCAAGATCGCGCCATTACACTCCAGCCTGGGCAACAAGAGCGAAACTTCATCTCAAAAAAAAAAAAAGAAAAGAAATCAAAGTCTCCTCATGCATTCTCTTGTTTATAGGATGAGTTGGGCAGGTTTAGGGAGAAGCTGGACTAACCCTGCAGACGTCTGGGCTTTTAAGCTCTTGCTGGTGCCAAGCTTCAGGAATGAAGCCCTCCTCCAACTTATCCTTTCCCCTCTTCAAGGTCTTTAAATAACACCCACTTGGTCAGAAAAGCCTTTTCTGATCCCTCAAACTATGTTAGATTCCCTATTACACACAACGTCCTCAACTTCTCCTTCACAGACATATCATAATCATAAATATTTGTGTAACTGTTTTTTCCATGGTGCCTCCCCGACTAGAAGGTACCCTTGAAAGGAGGGTTCATGTGTGGCCAATGTGGGATTCCCAGTATCTAACACAGTCCCTGGCATTTAGTAGGTACTGTATACATGTCTGTTGGGTGCTGAGAAATGAATTAGTGAAGTTGCACGCACACATAGACATAAATGCATATTACATGAGTGTTTAACAGGAAGTCTGCAGTATGGAGTCATCTTGCCCAGCTAAGGAATTACCCCTCACTGATTTCCTTAATATAGAATACTTCTAGCTAGCTAGCAAGTTCAAACTTTTCCCAGTTTTAGCTCTTCATTCTGCCTGTTTTTTGGAGCTGTTCTACTTCTGACAGTCCCTATTTTTGGACTGAGCTAAACCATCTCCTGGATTCCTGAACTCTTTTTTCTTTGGCCTTTAACATCAAAGACCTTTTTTATCTTTATTTCTTTCCTAGAAGGCTTCTGTTTTTCTCCTAGCTTCTTGCTTTCCCTGTGATCTGTTGTGGTTTTAGAATAGATCTTTTTCCAGATGTTTTCCCAGGCCCATATGTACCCAATGTCAAATCACTTTTTATGTATACACCAAAAAGGCACTCAGTATTAGGACCTATCCCACATCCAGGCACACAGTAGGGAACCGTACTCCAAAGTGACTATCTGCTAGACCAGAAAAGACCAAGATAACCTTGTTGGTCTCCTTACCACTCAGAAATATTGTTATGGTTTTAGAATCTATTTGTACAAAAATGGTTTTCTCTACCATTTTTACATATATAAATCCATGAAAAATATTGATGTCAATATCCTTTCATTCCTAAATTTAGTCAAAATCTTGGGGTGATTAATCAAGTCCATTAAAATTGAAAATTCATAATATATCCTCTGGGAAAACTACTTTCATTTTTCAGGGATTGATATTTCTCTATTATTTCTTGTACTTGTATTTCCAAAGATGTATGCTTTGTCTTTTCAATAGTTAACATATTTCTCCCAAAGTATTTTTCTTCTAAACATATTATCAACTCTGTGGCAGAATGTTTTCACAGTAGTTATCTTGTTTGCTGCCCTCTGTTGTCTACTGCACACACAGACAATTTTATGTGTGTGAAAACATGCCTGAATTTCTATATGGTTGACATTTTTACTTTTGTTTGCAGTATCTGAGTCTTAACTAAATAGTTCTCTCCCTCCTCTGTTTTTGTACCCTTTAAGATTCCTACCAAAGTTCTCTTCCAGAGACATATAGGGATTTTGTACCTCTGTGTCTTTATTATTTAAATTGCTCATAAGTCAGGAACAAGTAGAAAAAAAGCAAATATAGGGAGGGTGTCTGTGCCCCTACTGCCCACTTGCTCTATCCTCAGCCACCAGTACCATCACTGCTCATGGGAGGGTAAAATGAATAAAGGGAAAGGTGGAAATCTATAGAACAGAGTCCCCCAAAATCATGTGAATTTTAATTAGAACCCAGGACTCCTGACTCCCATCAATTGAATTTCATCTTTTATAGGTGCTTTGTTCACAGCTCTGATACAGAGCACCCCAAGGAACAAGGAGCATCCCTGGTCTAGTGGGCATTAGCTCTCCTGCCATTCAAATCCCCAGATCCTCTCCCACTTTGTACTCTAGTGTTTAACCTTTCCGGGTAGAAGATCAATACAAATTCTTCATTGTTAAGAATCGATGGCTGTCCTGTGGCATCATTGCCATCTAGTTTTGCTGAGAAGCTCAGTAAATCTCTCCAGCTGCTTCTAAAGCTTGGTTTGTCGTCTTCAGTTGCTTTCATTTTTAATGCAGATCACTTTGGTTTCTGTTCCCCTGGGGCTTGCGGATAAATCTTGGCAGACATGATCAGGGTCTACAAATGAGATGCTGGAAAAGGGCCAGCCCACCCGAATTTAGTTGTAATGGATGAGACACCCCTTTGGTTCCACTTAAAGACTGGGCTATTCGTTTCAGTATTTATTGGTGATTACCTCATATAGTACCTAGGTGGGAAGTTCCCAGGATAAGTTCCTATGGACAAAGGAGGCCGAAAAGTGAGCTGTGATCCAGAAGCCTGCTAGCTGACTCAGCCTTTCTTGTAAATAGGCAGAAGTCACAGATTTACTCTGATCCTTCAAATACATAATGAAGAGAAAAACTAGATAGTTTAGTTGCCCTGAATCAGGAAAGTCTAGCAGGAAACCTCTGCACTGCTTACTTACAAACCAAGTGAAAAATTACCTGCCTGATTTTCTTTTATTAATAAATAAATATATTTATCATATTGTTGAACAGCATCCTACTAGGAGTGATCTTTAAATATTTAATGTTAGTTAATGATCTCCTTCTCCCATAGTCCTTTGCTCATGCTGAGTGTTCGGTTGTATCTCATCTCAACCCCCCTTAATCTGAGGTTTCCTAGGGACAATATCAGAACCCTGGTTTCCATTTGCAGCAAAAACATGGGCTCCTTGGAAAAAATAGAGTCCTTTTAACTTTGATTTCTCCTTTCTTTGATCAGCAGACTATGCCAGTTACTACCAGGGCCTATGGGATTGCCATGGTGACCAGCCAGATGAACTGTCCTTCCAACGGGGTGACCTCATCCGCATTCTGAGCAAGGTAAGGACAGAAACTGTGGGGCTTGAATCGAAAGTCAATGTTTTCATTCTTGATGTAGTCACCATAAACAGAATTATTCCATGTCCTACCCTTCCCATGGCTCCCTCATATATAAATTCCCATTTACTCATAATTGTTAGGAAAAGTTTTAAATGAAAATCCAGATTCAGGAACCAATTTCACATTTAAAAATACAAGGCCAGGCTGGGCGTGGTGGCTCACGCCTGCAATCCTAGTACTTTGGGAGGCCGAGGCTGGTGAACCGCCTGAGCTCAGGAGTTCAAGAAGAGCCTGGGCAACATGGTGAAACCTAGTCTCTACTAAACTACAAAAAATTAGCCAGGTGTGGTGGCATACGCCTGTATTCCCAGCTACTTGTGAGGCTGAGGCAGAATTGCTTGAACGCGGGAGGCGAGGTTGCAATGAGCCGAGATCATGCCACTGCACTCCAGCCTGGCGACAGAGCGAGACTCTGTCTCAAAAATAAATAAATAAATAAATAAATAAATAAAAATAATAATAAAATTAAAAATGCAATAAAATTGGTATTATACCAAAACTATGCCAATCAAAATTTAATCTTTCTCAGGGACTTGTGCTTAAAGGCCATCACTATGTACATAATTTATTACCATATAATACTATTGAAAACATTCTGGCTAGGTAAGCTGCCTTCTTATTTCATTTATAGATAAACAAGACTGTAACATAATTATGCATGGGGGAGGAGTCAGAGCTAGTTAACTCAATTGGTTTGAGCAATTGCTGATAAGGCCAAGAGAGTGAATTCAATCCCACACAGGTCAGCTAACTTTATTCTCTTCCTCAGCCACAAGTTAACCCCTAGTTCCAGCTAACCATCTCACAAATAGTATTGTTGACCATAAACTGTTTTTTTTAAAAAACGGTGGATTATTACAGATCAGTCACTGATGTGAAGAAGATTCAGAACTCATGGGCTACAGTTTGGGGGATCAGTTGCATCATGTTGGTAAAGAAAGACCATACATATTCTGTGGGTGAGCTAAAATAATAGGCTCTGTCCCTAGCACTTATTAAAAAGCCCTCTCTCTATGCAGCCAATCAATCTCCACAAACACGTTTTTGAAATAGGCACAACTTGCTCTTTAATTGCTGAGTATGTGGATTCCATAAGGGAAAACTAAAAACCCATTGGTTATTAATCTATCATTTATCATTTATCTTTCTTCTTTTTTTATGTGTTAATATCTTTTATCTCTATTCTGTGAATTTTACTACCTTGGGAAAATGTTCGTTTCGGTTTGAGATATACCATAAGCACCTTAGGAAACAGTCTAGGTCTGACCCACAGCACTTTTCCATGGTTCCAACAGAATCAGGCCCCTTTAAATACGGACCCAATTAAAACCCAACCCTTTGTTTGCAAGACAGTAGGAGGCCTGCAGGCCTTGCTGAGTGAGATCACAATCTTCTAGTGATTTCTTTTGGATCCTTAACTCAGTACCACCCTAGTGCCATTTATGTGCAGCTCCAATACACCAAGAATAAATTGGAAGCAAAGAAGGGAGTGGACATTGGCCTGATTGGTATTTCAAATGCCCGAAAGCAAGGTTTGCCGTGTAATAGAATTTGTGTACATTACCACGCTGGCATTACAGGGGTAATCGAGTTATCCACTCAGGTGTGACCAGGCCTCTGTTTGCCCAGAGCCTGCAGGTGAACAAATTAACTGTTTACATTGTCTGGAGGTGCCTGCAGCAGGAGGGGGGAAGAACAGAGCCAGACTGGCTGCTGGCCTTCTCTCTGTCATGATTATTGTTTGTTTTGCATGTCTTTTGCCTTTGTTAATGGCTTCTCACTGGGGGTCCCTTTCCTCTAGTTAGAAGGGGTTATGCGGTGACCTGTCCTGCAGTATGGAGCTGTCTGTGGTTACAGTGGCTATTGTATTTTTAAGAAATCTCAAAGAACGGCCGGGCGCGGTGGCTCAAGCCTGTAATCCCAGCATTTTGGGAGGCCAAGACGGGTGGATCACAAGATCAGGAGATCGAGACCATCCTGGCTAACACGGTGAAACCCCATCTCTACTAAAAATACAAAAAACTAGCTGGGCGAGGTGGCGGGCACCTGTAGTCCCAGCTGCTCGGGAGGTGAGGCAGGAGAATGGCGTGAACCCGGGAGGCGGAGATTGCAGTGAGCTGAGATCTGGCCACTGCACTCCAGCCTGGGCGACAGAGCGAGACTCCGTCTACAAAAAAAAAAAAAAGAAATCTCAAAGAACATGGGGAATCAAGCTAATCTTTAAAAAAAAAAAAAAAAAAAAATACCTCTTCCCCTTCTCTGTTACTTAAAGCTAACATAGACCAGGCATGGTGGCTTACACCTGTGATCCCAGTATTTTAGGAGGCCAAGGTGGGAGGATGCTTGAGCCCAAGAGTTTGAGACCAGCCTGGGCAACATAGCAGGATCCCATCTCTACAAAATAAAAAATAAACTAGCTGGGTGTGGTGGTACATGCTTGTAGTCTCAGCTACTCTGGAAGCTGAGCTGGGAGAATCACTTGAGCCCAGGAGTTCAAGGCTGCCATGATTGCTGCCATGATTGCCACTGCACTCACCTGGATGGCAGAGTGAGACTCTGTCTCCAGAAAGAAAAAAAGAAGAAAATAAAGCAAATATATCAGAGTTTAATTCAATGAGAATACCTCACTGCCGTGTTTCTATCAGCTTCTTTCTCCTGTCTTCTGGAAGGTTCTGAGTCCATTTTCATCCTGTACCATTGTATTAACAGTAGCATATTTCTGGCCGGGCGCGGTGGCTCAAGCCTGTAATCCCAGCACTTTGGGAGGCCGAGACGGGCGGATCACGAGGTCAGGAGATCGAGACCATCCTGGCTAACACGGTGAAACCCCGTCTCTACTAAAAAATACAAAAAACTAGCCGGGCGAGGTAGCGGGCGCCTGTAGTCCCAGCTATTCGGGAGGCTGAGGCAGGAGAATGGCGTAAACCCCGGAGGCGGAGTTTGCAGTGAGCTGAGATCCGGCCACTGCACTCCAGCCCGGGTGACAGAGCGAGACTCCGTCTCAAAAAAAAAAAAAAAAAAAAAGTAGCATATTTCTTCACCAAAAAGCTACACCAGCTGGCTCCCTTCCCCATGTTGCAAATCCCTGCATATCAAAGGGGAAATGAGAAGTTAAGAGCTCAGCCGAACTTTCCCTCATGAAGCTGCATTCCAGTTAACATTGGTTTGGGGAGCATTTCAGTTTTGATTCACCTTTATTATATTACCTAATTCAATAATAGTCCTTGGACAGGAGGGAACCTTAAAAAGCCACCCAATCTATTCATTGCCTTGCTTCTAAGAAGCACAAATGAACAAATTCAGACAGATAGAAAAGGAGATTCCACTACCATTCCCAGCTATCTGTCTGTTCAGAAGTTCAGTAGTGCCTCATCTCAGGAATTTTCTCTCAAATGGATCCTAATTTATTCCCACTTTAGCCTCAGCTGCCTTCTTTTGTTGGGGTCTGTTATACTCTGCAGCTGTCTCTCACACCTGTAAGGACAGAACTGACCCAAGTTGAATTTAGTCCAAGAAAATGGTGTCTAGAAAGCTCTATTTTACTTTTCTTTTTGTCCAGTAGAAGCTCCGCTGGGCAAGAAAGGCCTGCTGTTTAGGAATCTGGGGAAATCTGTTTCCCTGAGAAACACAGATGCAGCTGTGTGCAGCTCAGCTTAACTGGACTTGTTTCCTCACCTGTTAAAAGAGAGAGTGGGGTTGGATAGCATCTAAGAATCCTTCTACCTCAAAACTGCTAAAGAAGTTCCACACAAAAATGTGTTTTAGCTTTCTTTATTCAGTTTAAACAAAAAAGAATTTTTTTAAATTACCAGCTCTTTTGTTTTCAGTTATCATAAATACATCTGGTTTTCCCCTCTCTATCTGATAAAAGTATTCTGAAAGGCAGAGTCCGGGGTGCAGAGGTTAGAGGATCTAGAAAGGGAGGTGAGATGGAAGTGGCGGGGGAAATGAGGATGGAAGCTTTAGTCATAGGCTCCTGCTGCTCCCTGCTGTTATCTTAATAGTCACCCAAGTATGATCCAACTTTGAATCTTAGAATCTTGGGACCAAACTCAGGAGAATCTTTCTTTTTTCTTTTTTTTTTTTTTGAGACGGAGTCTCACTCTGTCACCTAGGCTGGAGTGCAGTGGCGCGGTCTCGGCTCACTGCAAGCTCCACCTCCTGGGTTCAGGCCATTCTCCTGCCTCAGCCTCCTGAGTAGCTGGGACTACAGGCGCCCGCCACCATGCCCAGCTAATCTCTCTTTTTTTTTTTTTTTTGTATTTTTAATAGAGACGGGGTTTCACCATGTTAGCCAGGATGGTTTCGATCTCCTGACCTCATGATCCTCCCACCTCAGCCTCCCAAAGTGCTAGGATTACAGGCGTGAGCCAGCACGCCCGGCCCAGAAGAGAATCTGTTAGTCTTGCCTTTGGGCAAAAATGATCACAGAAAGAGAGCTATTTATTGCTTTTTGTTTGTTTTGTTTTTTGTTTTTTGTTTTTGAGACAGAGTTTTGCTCTTATTGCCCAGGCTAGAGTGTGATGGCATGATCTTGGCTCACTGCAACCTCCACCTCCTGGGTTCAAGCACTGCCTCAGCCTCCCAAGTAGCTGAGATTACAGGCTCGCACCCCCATGCCCAGCTAATTTTGTATTTTTAGTAGAGTCAGGGTTTTGCCATGTTGGCAGGCTGGTCTCGAACTCCTGACCTCAGGTGATCCACCCACCTCAGCCTCCAAAAGTGCTGGGATTACGGGTGTGAGCCTCCGAGTCTGGCCATCCCTTTTCAAAAAAAAATTATCCAGAAAAGATGATTGACTGGGCAAGAAAGATGCTCCCCAGTGGCTGGGCATGGTGGCTCATGCCTGTAATCCCAACACCTTGGGAGGCCGAGGCAGGCGGATCACCTGAGGTCAGGAATTCGAGACCAGCCTGGCCAACATGGTGAAACCTAGTCTCCACTAAAAATACAAAAGCTAGCTGGGTATGGTGGCACATGCCTGTAGTCCCAGCTACTTGGGAGGCTGAGGCAGGAAAATTGCTTCAACCAGGAGACGGAGGTTGCGGTGAGCTGAGATCCTGCCACTGCACTCCAGCCTGGGCGACAGAGTGAGACCCTGTCTCAGAAAAAAAAAAAAAGAGGCCAGGCACAGTGGCTCAAACCTGTAATCCCAGCACTTTGGGAGGCCAAGGCGGGCAGATCACCTGAGGTCAGGAGTTTAAGACCAGCCTGGCCAACATGGTAAAACCACATCTCTACAAAAATACAAAAATTAGCTGAGCATGGTGGTGGGTGCCTGTAATCCCAGCTACTCAGGAGGCTGAGGTAGGAGAATCCCTTGACTCTGGAAGGCAGAGGTTGCAGTGAGCCGAGATTACGCGACTGCACTCCAGCTTAGGCAACAGAGCGAGACTCCGTCTCAACAAAAAAAAAGGAAAGAAAGAAAGAGAGAGAGAGAAAGAGAGAAAGAGAAAGAAAGAGAGAAGGAAGGAAGGAAGGAAGGAAGGAAGGAAGGAGAGAAGAAAGAAAGAAAAGAAAGAAAGAAAGAGAAAGAAAGAAAGAAAGAAGAAAGAAAGAAAGAAAGAAAGAAAGAAGAAAGAAAGAAAAGAAAGAAAGAAAGAAAGAAAGAAAGAAGAAAGAAAGAAGAAAGAAAGAAAAGAAAGAAGGAAAGAAAGATGCTCCCCAGAGATAACCAGTGCCCATCGACCCTGGGCAAAAATCTCCTAATCCTGCTAATCTTCAGTTTCCTCACCTGTAAAAATTAGGAAATTTTATATTTATAGGTTTGTTGTGATATTTACATTAGAGAATTTGTGTAAGGAAGTGCCTGGCATGTAGGAAGTAGTAATATTTCCTTCCCTTTTACTAATAATAAACTTTTGGATCAGTGTTGGGCACATACTAGGAGTTCAATAAATTATTGAAAAAAAGATGATCTACAGCACAAAAGGTGCTCACTTGGATATTAAAAAAAACCACCCAGTGAGGGCCAGGCCCGGTGGCTCTTGCCTATAATCCCAGCACTTTGGGAGGCCGAGGTGGGCTGATCACCTGAAGTCGGGAGTTCGAGACCAGCCTGACCAACGTGGAGAAACCCCATCTCTACCAAAAATACAAAAAAACTACCCAGCAAAGAGGCCTACGTGAAAATCCACCATGCCTTTCCTGGTCTGAGAGCTTTCGTCCCTGACAAATTATTCAAACTTCATTTTCTGGAGAGACTAGAGCCACACATCCAAACTCTGAAACAGTAACCAGTGGCACAGTCAGCAGGAGGTCTCCCACTGACCTCCCTGCATCACATCCATGCATTCCTTGGCCCCATGCAGCGTCATGCCCACTTAATTCACTGAGTTCCAATTTGGGTCTCAAAATTTATTAAAGGGAGATTTTAATAACGAAGCAGATCTGTGCATCCAGCGCATGTTCCTATGTTCCTTTTGGACTCAGATATTTCTGAACAGCTTTTTCCAGTGAGGGACTAAGCGTCCCTTCCTCCCTGGAGCCAGGATGCAGCTCAAGCCACAGCGGGGTGTTTAGCGCTCTTCAGTGGCTCCAGATTGTGGCGCTGGTGCAGGTCTCCTCATACGTAACCAATGGCTCCTGAGAGCCTGCGTCTCATAAATTACTTCCCACGATGCCGGCGACCACCGCAGAATTCAAGTTTGAATAGAGCAGGAAAAAGGTGTTTGAAAGGCCTGTTCACTCAGCTGCATTTTAATTTCCTTTTCAATCTTGTCCCAATTAATTTCACAGAATTAATCTCACAGAAGCAAACTCGGCAGCATTGAGGCTGCGGTTTTAGTGTGGCGGTCGCTCTGCCTGAACATGAAATAGGAGCTAATATAAAAATCCATCTGCTGTGTTTGAAATACACGCCGGCTGCTGCTCAGTCCTGTCTGACATTCCAAACATCAACAGCGGGGAAAAGTGATTTGGGGGTTAGTGGCCATCAGTACTTGGCAGGGGTTCAACAACAGGTGTACTCCAAAAATCCATTCAGCCTGGGCACCAGGCATGACAGGGCAGGTGCCGAATCACCCTCCATGTGATAGTGTGGTGCCCTGGCTTAGTTCCTTTTATCTGCGGATTGCAAGGCCCTTTTGTGGACCAGCACCACTATGGTCACTTGTTTTTGTTTCTGTTTTTCTTGAGACGGAGTCTCGCTCTGTTGCCCTGGAATGCAATGGCGCAGTCTTGGCTCACTGTAACCTCTGCCTCCCGGGTTCAAGCGATTCTCTGCCTCAGCTTCCTGAGTAACTGGGACTACAGGCAAGTACCACGGCACCCAGCTAATTTTTGTATTTTTAGTGGAGACGGGATTTTGCCATATTGGCCAGGCTGGTCTCGAACTCCTGGACTCAAGTGATCCATCCGCCTCGAACTCCCAAAGTGCTGGAATTACAGGTGTGAGCCACTGTGCTTGTCCTATGGTCACTTGTTATAAGTGGGAGAAAAAGAGGTAAGAAGCCTCTATTTGGATAAGACAAGTCACGAGTCCTAGCTTTCAGAAAAGTGACCTTGTCTTCTTACAGTGTCTCTTACTAGGGAACATTCTTTCCAAATAATAATAATGCTTGTTGGCAGGGCGTGGTGGCTCACTCAGCACTTTGGGAGGCTGAGGCAGGTGGATTGCCTGAGGTCAGGAGTTCGAGACCAGCCTGGCCAACATGGCAAAACCCCGTCACTACAAAAAATACAAAAATTAGCCAGGCGTGGTGGCACGTGCCTGTAGTCCCAGCTACTAGGGAAGCTGAGGCAGGAGAATTGCTTGAACCCAGGAGGCAGAGGTTGCAGTGAGCCAAGATCATGCCGTTGCACTCCAGTCTGGGCGACAGACCAAGACTTCGTCTCAAGAAAAAATGAAAATCATCATCATCATCATCATCATCGTCATCATCATGCTTATTCCACTATTCAAGATAATTTTTTTTTTTTTTTGAGATAGAATCTTGCTGTCACCCAGACTGCCAGACTGGAGTACAGTGGTACAATCTTGGCTCACTGCAACCTCTGCCTCCCGGGTTCAAGCTATTCTCCTGCCTCAACCTCCCTAGTAGCTGGGATTACAGGCTCAAGCCACCACACTTGACTAATTTTTTGTATTTTTAATAGAGATGGGGTTTCACCATGTTGGCCAGGCTGGTCTTGAACTCCTGCCTGCCTTGGCCTCCCAAAGTAATCCGCCTGCCTTGGCCTCCCAAAGTGCTGGGATTACAGGCGTGAGCCACCGTGCCTGGCCAAGATAACATTTAAACGCCCTTTTTTTTTTTTTTTTTTTTAAAGCATCCTGTTCCAGAAGTTATTTATGGTGGTAACATGAGCTGTTCAGAAGATAAGGGCAAATTAAAGAGGGAGAGAAAGAGAAGCTCTTTTTCAATTGACTAGGAAGGAGAAGAGGCCACTGGGTGAGGTCTTCCATTTAAGGTAAACTGAGCCAGTAGAATACATTTCTTGGGCTTGGGTTGTGTGCTTCATAAATTGGTTTGAGGCTCTTCCAAGGAATTGTCCAGTGCCTTATTTCCATGGAAAGCAGCCTTCGAGCAACAGGTTGGTTACATGTAAGGTTTATACTTACCTAGTGACTTAGCTGGGGTGGGAAGGTATTCTCATGGCCCAGACACACCAGGATCTGGGTCATCTTCCTTACTGATGGAATTGACGTGGAAACAGGGAGCCATACAGACAAAGTCAAGTTTAGCGTGGAACACATGATGCTGTCAGATGGTCATGGGTCTTACGTGGGGAAGAATGGACAGACTTTGTCACCCTGGACTGCAGCTACTTAAACTCAGATGGGATCCTGGCGCCACAGCCAGTCTAGTCATCTGAATGCAACAGGCCTGTGCCAGCACACCTGGACTTTGTTAACACAACACTATGTCTATTATAATGGGAGTTTTAACCCGGTTTTCTCCACCTACTTCCTCAATATGCTACTTAAAGAATGTAGACCTTTCCCCTCCCTTGACCCCGTTCTTTCCAAAAGAGATTTGTATGTTGTAAAAATTATCTTAATGTAGCAATACTTCCTCTTTTAAGTGTGCTTAGTTGAATGTGACAACAACCCTCATAAAAACAGATAAGTTAATTCCTTCAATTGCTTTAAATGAAGGATTTTTTTTTTTTTTTTTAATTTCAAGGGCTCTGAGGGAAAGGAGGTGTTTGGTGACATCTAGTGTCCATTTAGGACTTCCTCAGGCACCATACCCTCTGGTTCGCTGAGTGGGGGATGGGCGGGGGTTTATCTGGGAGGTAATTTAGGAGTAGTAAGTAGGGAGAATATAGGCCTGGGGCACAGGCTGCCCGAACAGTGTGATGAAACTGATCAATGCCTGTCAAAGAGCTATTATGCACCTCTGACCTAATCAAAGGGGTGGGTGAGGGGATCCTATGGCAAAGCGTCTTTTCTTATTTATGATGGTACGAAAGAGAAGCAGAAGCTGCCCCCACCACCCCATTTCATGTTAACAAGCAGGTCAACACTGTGCTGTGATGACGAAGATGATGATGATGGTGTTTTCTCTCATTAATAACCCCTATGGGAGGCAACAGAGTTAGGAGGATGGGAATGGGATTTGGGGTCAGCTGGAAGGCAACGGTCGTATACCGGTCAAATTCAGTAGAGACCATTCCTTTCCCCCAGACAGGAACCAATCGTCTAGAACAAACCCTGGCAGCCTCATTCCTTCCAGGTAATTTTTATAAATGAGGGGACACCCATTCCAAGAGAGGACAAAAGGGAGAGGGTGTTTATGTGTGTGTGCATATGCATGCATGTAAACCTGCTCACAAGACGCCCAATTGCAGTTCAACCCTATCCTGCAAACCCTGACTATTTATTCTAAAACCCATTTTTTTAATAAAGGAATAAAATTGGCATTTTTCTCTCTATTTATTCCTAAACAGTTGTCCTGGACAAGACCTTTCACTTTTCTCTCTCTGTGTGTGTGTGTCCATGTGCACACACAGTTTTCAGTTGGGGAAAAGTCCAGACCAGATAATTAACTATGAAGCCCAGACAGAAATGTTTACCTAGAACCATATAAGCCATGGCAGGGTTAGGTTAATGCTCAGAATTGCCCAATGCTTTACAAACTCCAGTGTAAAAAATTCCAGCCATTTATTTTGCAGCGAATTTATAACAAATGCTGTTAAAGTCTTCGTCTTTTGACAGAGGTAATAATAAATTCACTGTTAAAGACGGTAGTTTAATTCCTTATACCTCCAATACTGCACAGAATAAACCATATTCATCACTGAGTAATTTTTTACTACATAAATCTTTAAAACTAACCGGTGAAGGCTGTTGAGACTGAAATACTGTGAATTTATTAGATATGCCCATGTAGTATTGGATTCAGAGGTTTCCATTCGAATATATTATGGGGAAAATTTGTGTCTTTAACTGTGACATTCCCTCCATTTCCAATCGCCAGTATTATAACAAGCAGCTCCTCCAGAGTCAACTGCACGTTTATTAGACAGAGATTTAGTAATAAACTCCCCACTAATCTGCCAAAGAGGCTGGATGACATTTTGGTGAGGTGCCCTATTTAAAAGGAGTCACAAAAGCTTTGTTTCAGTATAATTATTTTCTCAAAAGGAACTCAGCCTCCCCATGCCTCTTCTGCCACCATTTCTTGGTATTGCATGGACTCAGCTCTCCAACCAAACTAGCAAAATACTGAAACAAATTATAACCTCATTGCTAACACACAGGGCAGTAATTCTTTGCAGGTTATAGGATTAGTTATGCAGGACTGAAGGTAATTGATTAGAACACAGAAAAGCTTAAATTTGCAGATATTCCCAGACATACGGTATTTAAGGCTAATAAAAAGATCATATTGATTCTCAAATTAAAAATAATAGAAAATGGTTTCAGAAAACTAGTTACTCAAAAACTTTCATCTTGACATATTAAACATTAAAGATACAATTAAATCCTCAGATTTGAACAAAAATCCTTTTACTCTACATATTAATTTTGAGTGAAAATCTGTACCTGATAGATGAGAATATTCTGAACCTTTCTCATGATTTGCTAGTGAAGTGACATTGAGACTAACCAAGTATATCAAATTGTAACACCCTCTCCAGTTTCATTAAGGAAATATTAATATTGCTAAAATGAAAAATATTTTTTTCTTTTAAATGCACAAATGTTCATCATATTTTTAGCAAAAAGAGTCTGCAGTTTCTCTGTTCCTGATAATATTCTATATTTGGGGACAGTTCCAAATACTAAGAACTTCCATGAAGCATTGTGAACTTTACAGTTTTTTAATAAAATTGGTTTCTAACTATTAAACAAAGGAGAAAAATCTCCTGGAAGTGCAAGGCTGTAGCCCATCCGAATAATTGTTAAAAGACAGAACCCGGCTAGAAAGATAAGCATAATACCAGCAATTAATATTCAGCATTTCACATTATAGTCAAGAGGATGTGTTTTTCTTTGTGATGTGGCTCATAAGCTAAGACTGTTGGGAGCCAGACTCTGAGCTCTGTCTTCTTTTTGTGGATGAGGATTAAGTAGGAAAAAAACAGCAACGACAATCCTGCTCCATCTGTAAATGAACAAACATCTTGATTTTATAGCTATTTGCTTTGTAAAACTAAGGAATGAAACAAAAATTACTGGATGCCTAAGTAACACTTTAATTCTGAATTCATTTACGCTGTAGCTATGTAGTTGTCACAAACCATAATGCAGTATTTAATTAAAATAACAGAAGTGTATCTAGATATGTCCTGGGGTAGCTATCACCAAATTATACTCTATGCCATCGGTATTTTATTTATGAAATGGCAGAATCTAAGGTGCAACTAGGCTGATACAAAAGCATGAACATTTTAAACTTGCATTTTTAGAAAGGCTCTTTTTTTTTTTTTTTTTTCCTGCTGCGTCTTTAAATGTTTTCCTCCTTC
Organism: Trachypithecus francoisi; assembly: GCF_009764315.1. Taxonomy (NCBI): domain Eukaryota; kingdom Metazoa; phylum Chordata; class Mammalia; order Primates; family Cercopithecidae; genus Trachypithecus; species Trachypithecus francoisi. The sequence continues at coordinate 22,757,962 of NW_022681466.1, read as the reverse complement.
TATCTTTGGAAGGGGAGGGAGGTTAGTGTAATTGTTTAAAGATCTCTCTAACTCTTGCTTTTCAACTATTGACCTCCTAAGTCTTCTGGCTGTGAAATCCCCTCTGTTTTCATGGAAAGGTTTGCGAGGTTCACAGGAGCTACAGCAAGTGTGGGACATCTTAGGCAGAACTTGGATGTGGGTTCCAGGAGGGTAGGAAAAAAGCAAACCGTTTCAGACTCTCTGTGCCTGTTCCCACATAATCTTCCTTGCACCTTTTTTCCACCTATAAATACCCGTTGTAGTGTACACGCTTGCTTGCTCTACTTTGTGGATGTTCACATGCAGACATACTGCTCCTTTTCATAAGCGCATAGCATCTATCTTACACGCACCCACCATCTATCTCCTTGTTCACATTGGCTGTCCCATCCACCTCCTTGTCTGCAGAATTATGTTCAGCAAGGTCCCGATTTATAGGAAATAAATAATGAAAATGGAACAGACTGGGAAAGATAATCGAAACATTCAAATTGTTATTCTTCACTGTACTTTACACAAACAAAGCATCTATAAACACCTAGAAAGGGTGTTGGCTGATCCCTAAAAAGCAATGCCTTTTGAAACATTGTAACCGAGGGGGCCTCTCTACACCTTTCCTGTTCCTCCTCTCCTGCTTTTTGATGCTCACCATTTTAAATGGTAAACAATACTGTGTTATTGTTTTCATTCTTTCTGCTTATTTATCCTGTCTATAATGACAAGTTTTTGTCATCACTTATCCTCTACAAGATAATCCTGAGAATTACAAAACAGAAACAATAATTGCAATCACCTTTTTAAAGAAAAAAGCCCTTGCATTTGCTGTATAAAGATATTCAGATAATGGCATCATCAGATCACAGCCTGATCCTACAGCAAGGGTCTTTTGGAGACAGAGTTTCTTCTACATACTTGTAATTATTTTAGCCCCTTTCACAGGTCACATAAAAAGTTAATTTCAATCGCTGCTAATTTCCGTCCAACAAGAGTGCAGTACTTTAAACCACCCAAAATAATTGGATTCAAAACAAATTTAGGAAATTGAGTGTGTTAGAAAGCAAATAAAAATATCCTTTTGGTAAGGAGGAGGGTGAAAGTAGTAAAAATGGCCTTTTTTTCCCTTCTTTCCCCTTCACAACTTTGCCATTAAAGTTGCACCTACAGCTAGAAGTTTGTCCGTGAAAAATGGTCATTTTGTTTCTCTGCTCAAAGAATGTTATTAAAATGCTAATTTAAAAGAAAAAGGAGTTAAATATCTAGCGATGGTGCATTCTAATTGCAACCATAATGAGCTCTCTAAATGTGTGTGCCCCTGACACACACAGAGCATAAACAGCAGTAAACAGATCATTAGTACCCGCGTTCATTTATTCTGGCGACCTTACCATGACCCCACTGAGGGTAGGGTGAAAAGCAGGTGGATCTGGCTGTGACACCCCCTAGAGGGATCCAGGAAATGAAGCTATAAGCGGTTGTCATGGAAACGCCTATGTGTGCAGATGATGTAACACACCGACAGGCTGTAGGGCTCCGCAACTGGGACGTTGCCTTTCCCTCTCTGGAACAATCTTGAGGATTAAATTATTCATTTATTTAATTCACAAAGCAAAAGGAATCCTAATTTTCTTGGTGATGTGCAACTCTCTTCCATTTGTCTAGGGTCTGGAACATGGTGACTTGTCATCCTTCTTTCTCAAAACCCATCCCAGCTAGACCCAAATTGCTGAATCTGGTGCAATCAAGTGGGGAAAGGCAGTGGAAATCTGACACGCAACATCCGTACTTAAAGAGAGAAAATCTAAGGTTTTAAGCTAAAATTAAAAATATAGACAGTGTCCTCTCCTAATGAGGGCATGTTGACCAGAGACTAAATGTATACTTGTCCTGAATGAGATGGCTTTGTTTAGAGTGGAGCAGAGACAGGGTTGGCCCTGGGAACTAACAAGCTGGTACCTGATGCCGAGAGTGGAAAGGAGAGAGGCTCCAGCCCCAAATGAACACATCACCCTAGCACACCCTATGTGTGCTTTCTAGCAAGGTGCAAGGAAAAGAGATAAGAGAAAACGAGCATCTGCTCACCCTCCCATGTCCATTTGAGAGAATCGAGATTAATAAAAATAATTCTTTGGAGAATGATTCCACTCTATCCTATCCTGTTTTGCACCAAACAACCTCAATAACCTTACGGCAACAGTAAAATAACTTTTTCTCTTTTTTAAAAGGAAGCAGAAAAGATGATCTCTGGAAATTATTTTAAAATAAAAAATCTCCCAGCCTGCACCTCCCCCCACACCCCCTCCCCATTGCACTTTAGATGAACCTGTGATATTGTAGCAATGGCCCTTGAAGTGCAGTAGGGAGGTGATTTAGGAGAATATTAAAGGCAATGTGGAGATTCAAGGCGCCTCTCTCAGGGAGATCTGGAGAAATACGCAGCACAGATGGGCCGAGCAGATTAAACATTTCCGTCACATTGTTTCCAAATTGTGTTGTGGTGCCTGAGGCTGGTACTGCGGTCAGAGCAAAACAGAGCGATGCAGAGCTGCGCAGTTTATGGAATACATATTAATACGCCCGTCTCACATGGTATCACAATTCTATCAGCTCCGAAATGGTGCTGTCTCTATTGTTCCTGACTTCTGCACTTAGCACCTTGTTTTCTCCCATCTGCAAAGTGTTTACCTTCCCTCTATCCCTTCTCTCTTCTTTAGGTAAAGTTCAAGTTGTGTGCTTCTTTTCATTTCTCTTTCCTTACGCCCTATTTCACCTTTGCTCTTACCTTCACAGCTTATGATTTCTCTGTCATATACACTTGCACACACCCACTCTGTTTTGCACACATTTCACCAACAACATGCAGTGTGTGCACAGGCCCTGCACACCTCCGTGGCCTCAGCTTGATCATTATCCACTCCCACCCTGTTCAGGACATAAGCTTCACCCTTAAAGCTGAATGTTCTCTCGCACTCAAGTGCTCTGAGACCCTCCATCTAGAGAACACATTCCTCTTCTCAGAACACTTAGCTCGGGGTGCACTTTGTGGAGTTGTCACCATGACCCACCCCCCTCCCAACTGCTGTTGCTGACTACCCAGCCTTCCCATGTCCCCCTTCTCACACTCGCATACCTTCCCCTGTATCCAAGCCCATCAACCTCCAGGTTAGCAAGTTCCCTGAAATGTAACAATAAATAAAACTAGCTCAATTGAGGCAAATTTAATGACTCATTTTTATTATGATTTATAGACCAAAACTCTGAATAATGGAAAAAGAGAAAGTGATTGCCAAGAACTTAAAACACACTGTAAAACAGCCTGGAGAGGCTGCCACGCCACCCAAGGTTTCAGTCAAGTGCTGAGCTTCGATCCTTTCACAAGTTCCAACACCACTAACCCACCAGCCACCCAACTGCCCATTTCCTTTCTCCTTCTGGAAAATCTCTTCGTAAAACTATCTATGCCGAAAAATGGGCACTTTGTCTTTGGTGAACAATTCCTGTTCCGAGCCTTGTTTTTCTCAGCAGTTAGAAGGATGCTGATTTGGAGCCCTTTATTTATGTCATAGGGTATGATATCCTAAGAAAGCATATATATATATCCAAAGCTGGATTTTAGGAGTAGAGAATTTGTGGGGAAATCCAGAGTAAAAATATGATGTTTGGGACTGACCCTGGAATAGTACAAGTTTCTCTGCTTAGGAATTCAAATTTCCCATCTTAACTAATGGCAATGTATAATGCACAAACACTAATAAGAGAAATAAGCAATCATAAACCAAAAATTCTGTGATTCATTGACCTTTCCCATACATACATCAAGCACTTCAGGTTAAGGGCTGATAGACTATTCTCTTGAAGATGCATCGTCTTGTTTATAAGCACTGATATAGAGAACTTTTATGGTAAAAAGAACAAAAAAGTATGAGATATTTTCTGGGAATCTTGTTCCACGGAGGCTTGGAACCCAATTCAATGTGAAAAGAGAATGTTTCTGTTAGGAGCTTCCTCCAGGGAACTGACAGTGTCAGGCAGCTTGCTCCAAGCCATTTGAATGGAAACTATGAGAAGACACCACAACTTTGAAGTCACAGTTAAATAGATAATGCCTTGACTGGGCGCAGTGGCTCATGCCTGTAATCCCAGCACTTTGGAAGGCGGAGGTGGGCAGGATCGCCTGAGGTCAGGAGTTTGAGACCAGCCTGGCCAACATGGTGAAACCCTATCTCTAGTAAAAATACAAAAATTAGGCGGGCGTGGTGCCAGGCACCTGTAGTCTCAGCTACTCAGGAAGCTGAGGCAGGAGAATCGCTTGAACTTGGGAGCTGGAGGTTGCAGTGAGCTGAGATCGTGCCACTGCACTCCAGCCTGGGTGACAAAGAACAAAACTCTGTCTCTAAAAAAAAAAGAGATGATTCCTTAAAAGAGATACACAAGTGCAGTCGAGCTTTGAGGAGGGAACGGCCTCTTCAGCTGGAGGGCTGAAGCCCATGAAATCTAGCGTGGAAGGAATGAGGATTCTTGATTCTCCTTCATTGTATTTTTTTTTTTTAATGGAGTCTTGCTCTGTTGCCCAGGCTGGAGTGCAGAGGCGCGATCTCGGCTCACTGCAACCTCTGCCTCCTGGGTTCAAGCGATTCTCCTGCCTCAGCCTCCCGAGTAGCTGGGATTACAGGTGTGCACCACCATGCCCAGCTAATTTTTTTGTATTTTTAGTAGAGACGGTGTTTCACCATATTGGCCAGGCTGGTCTCGAACTCCTGACCTTGTGATCCACCTGCCTCAGCCTCCCAAAGTGCTGGGATTACAGGCGTGAGCCACCGTATTTTTAAAAAGCTGTATTTTTTTAAAAGCAGGGACTTGTGTGTGGGGAGTGCAGGGATACCCACCCTGGGCCAAAGTACAGATCCAGCCCATAAAGACCATTGTATTTTTTCCTATAGAGTGCCGGCTGGTAAACTGCAAAGGGTTCATAAACCTTTTGAGAATCTGATGAAAGGTCTGGGCCTCACCCCAGGGATGAGGCCTATGTACACATGCACACAAAATTTTGCAACAGTTTCAGGGAGTTCAAAGATTCCTTCACATCCATCCAAAGAGAGGCCAGGGGTTCACAGACTCTGGTTTAAGAATCTGTGCCCTGGAGGATGGTGAGTTCCTCTTGTTGGAACAGCCTAGGATTCACTGAGCCTAGAAATTGAATTCTCATCCCAAGACAGGATGGTCATTCCAGGTCATGTCTGTGGTACTCCAGGGGAGCCATGGAAGAGCTTATACAAATAGGAACCAGCAGGGAGGAGAGAAATTAAAATGTAGCAATCATGGAGTAGGGGTATTTAATCTTTTTTAAGGCTTATGATAGGCGCCTGCTGGTTTTCCCCCCAATATCCCCTGACACCTACTGACAGGGTATTTGCAGCACCACACAGGGACTCAGGGCCCTGTGACAGGAGGAGCTCTGAGGAGGTCCATGATAGTCTTGAAACCATAAACGGCAATAGGAAACCACTGGAGGCAGAGTCAAGCTGTGCGACATGTCCGTTGTTGGTGGCCATACTGCTTTTTGTTTATAGAATTTGCTATTCTTTTTATAGCAGGTTTGGTAGGGTTTTTTTTTTTTTCCTTGTTAATGGAGATTAGCAGCATAAATCCTTTTATGGCAGTGTGAAATCTGCCATAAACACTTTTGATTGTTGCTGATGGTGAGCACAGCATCTATTTCAGGTTCACTCAATGCTTCATTCATCCAGACCAGTAGTTTCTCCAGCCAGATCATGGAGTCCAAATAGCCAACTTTTATTTTTAAGACTTCTTCATGTGGGTTGTTCAAAGAGGTGGGGCAAGGTTGGTATTGAGAGAAGCAGATGTTTAGTCAAACCTAGAAATATGATAAGAACAAACCATACACTGTGCTTATTTTAGATGAAAGGTTTCTAAAAAGACTTTGTGGCAAGAAGCAAGCCCTGATGGAAAGGTTTGTGTTTTTTTTTAAATAACTTTTTATATTCTTATCTAAAACATCTTCATTGAACAATTTTGTATAATTTAAATCTTAGCCCTACCATTCAGAATATATGTAGAGTTATGGAGTAGTGAGCATGCATAATTCTGAAGCCCTAACACTGTCACTTGTAGATGTGTATCCCTACCTTGGATAGAAATACTTCCAAATTGAGGATTTCAGTTCTCTTGGGAGCCTCTCAGCATTTTTCCAATCTTTCCAAACATCTGGGCAAAGAGAAATCAGACTTTATAGAAAACATTGATCCCAGAAATTCAGTTCTCTTTGCTATCCTAAAACTAAAACCCAAGAATCAGCAACTTAATAAAAATGCAGTAAATTAGCACCTTTAGACAGGAGCAGGGTTCATTCAGAGCTGGGGTCTGCCTGACTGAGCCAGTACTCTCTCCATTTTAATAGTTTAATAAAAATTAGCATAATTAACGAACATCTGTATGATCCAGAGTGGTGCAATTTGGCATTTGGAAACGAGGGCTTAAACATGATTGCTGTGAGTTTAATGTTGTTTTAATTCTTTTTGGCACTGTGCAGTGAAATAAACGTTTGGTGGTGATAGTTCTCGGCCGGATCTCATTTGCATTTTTCTCCCTTTGATTATGAGCAATTGTGGACTCCCCAGCAATTCATCAAAGTAGAAATTATTTTAAAATACCTCGTGGTGTTCAGACTGGGCTGGAGCAATGCATGGGGGTGGTAGTGGGAGAGAAGGTTAGAAATTTTCCATTCATGCTTTAAACATCTCAGCCCTGCAGCCCTTTTTGGGTATCCAGCCAAGGGATGAAATCTGGAAAAGACAGTCAGATCCTGGGACCTGTAGGTGCTTTGATTAAGCTCCCAGGCTCCCACAGCAGGATACATATGGTCTCTGAGACTGTGCCATCCTCCTTACACTTCTGCCTGCTCTTTTGTTTTGAAGGGCAGAGAGTTGATTTCACTCATTTCAGTTCTCACCACTGTGGCGAGGCTTCTACATCTGCAGTCGGCAGGGTCAGTGTTCCCCTCCAGCAAGAGCAGACAGACTGGGAGCCTGGCTTTTGCAGGTGCCCTGCTGAGCCTCATCTGCTTCCTGTTCACACCCTCTTCGAGTTGGCAGAGAACACCTTCCCAAGGTTTCGTCCCTACTCCTGGCATTACGACTAAAAAGGGGTGCTACAAAGTGTGAGTCAAAGTTAAGAGCATTAAACAATCCCAGGGGAGCAAATGCCTTGTACTATCCCCTGCAGGTGATGCAGATGACAGCATCTGGCAGGTGGAAGACCACACTTCACACCTTTCAGCAAGTTGACTTGGATCAAAAGACTCTCAGACAACACAGTGCCCACCCTCTGCCTGTGGGATAGCAGAAGAGCTAAAGCTAGTTTTTATGAGTTACAATGTGAGAGGAAGACAGAGTATGTTATTTCCCCTTCACAGCAAGGCCATTCACAGCAAGGCAACACTGCAAGAAAACTTAAGTCAGAAACTGCCCTAACTTAAGTGTTGGAAAATGGACGGTAACGTAACTTGTACCAAGAGGAACTTATAAATGCCCTGAGAGGGTGGGCATGGTGTAAACCCAGCACTTTGGGAGCCCGAGGCCGGGGGATCACTTGAGCTCAGGAGTTCAAGGCTAGCCTAGGCAACATAGCAAAACCCCATCTCTACAAAAAATAATAATAATAATAATTAGCAAGTAAAAAATAATTAGGCAATGGCATGCACCTGTGGTCCCAGCTCTTCCAGAGGCTGAGGCAGGAAAATCTCTTGAGCCCAGGAGGCAGAGGTTGCAGTGAGCTGAAATCATGCCACTGCACTTCAGCCTAGGTGAAGGGAGTGAAATCCTGTATCCCCCCCCAAAAAAAGTTAAAGAATTCTAGGTAATTTCCCATAAGATGCTGCAAACTGCAGGGAGAAGCTGGCCTGGGAGAGAGAGGAAATGAGAAGGTGGGTCAGGCACAGTGGCTCACTTCAGTAATCCCAACAAGCAGGAGGATTGCTTGAACCCAGAAGTTTAGGACCAGCCTGGGCAACACAGGGAGACCCCATCTCTATAAAATAAAACAAAGTTTTTGTTAACTAGCCAGGCATGGTGACATGTACCTGTAGTCCTAGTTACTTAGGAGGCTGAAGCAGGAGGATCACTTGAGCCCAGGAGTTGGAGGTTGCAGTGAGCTATACTTGCACCACTGCACTCCATCCTGGGCAACAGAGCGAAACCCTGTCTCAAAAAACAAAACAAGAAAAGAAGGTGTGGTGTAGGAAGAGGTGGCAGACAGACACATTCAGTTATTTAAGGCTGATTTTAACAAGGCAATTCCCTGGTCCTAAGGATCAACTCAGTAGTCTCACTTCTTGTGGCATTTCAGACTCTTGTTGTTTACGGAGCCATTTGAGGAGATTGTCTCCAAAGGTAGTTGATCTTTTTCTGCCACAACTAGTTCAATCACCAGGGGAATATCTTGGAGTTAGTTGTAACTAAATCTGCTCAACTAAGAGTACAAATTCCCACTGCCCCCTTCATTTCATCACAATCTCATTTAACGAGTATGTTTTTATTTTTTTATTTTTTATTTTTTTATTTGAGATGGAGTTTCGCTCTTGTTGCCCAGGCCGGAGTGCAATGGCACAATCTCAGCTCACCGCAACCTCCGCCTCCTAGGTGCAAGCGATTCTCCTGCCTCAGCCTCCTGAGTAGCTGGGATTACAGGTACCCTCAACCATGCCCAGCTAATTTTTGTATTTTTAATAGAGACAGGGTTTCACCATGTTGGTCAGGCTGGTGTCGAATTCCTGACCTCAGGTGATCCACCCACCTCAGCCTCCCAAAGTGCTGGGATTACAGGCATGAGCCACCGCACCTGGCCTTATTTAACAAGTATTTATTTGGCCCCACTCTGTGCTGGGTACAGTGCTGAATGCTGAGAACACAAAAAACAAACAAAACCAACAAGGTCCAGTCCTCAGATTTCCAACTAGTGATTGACACTGAGACAAAGACAGACAGATAGAAGGCAGTGTAATCACAAGCTCTTTTCCAGGAAAGCACAGGGCACAGCACTGTGTAACCAGGACCCCACACAGAGAGTGTCAAGGAGAGGCTTCTAGAGAGTAACTCAGGAACTGAGATCTGAAGTCTGTTTAGGAGTGAGCCCCGTGAAATGAGGAGGGAAGTAGAGGCTAAACAGGCAGAGGAAAGGTTCCAAGGTGAGGGACCCTGTGGCCCACGGGAGCAGCTAAGACAAGTGCTGTTTTACTAAGGGACCCTAAATCTAGGAGGTGAGTGACAATGCTGAACAGTGAGTGGGACTGGGTCATGCAGGGCCTTGTCTACTTTGTTAAGAAGTTAAGCGATGGCTGGGCACAGTGGCTTATGCCTGTATTTCCAGCACTTTGGGAGGCCAAGGCAGGCAGATCACCTGAGGTCAGGAGTTCAAGACCAGCCTGGCCAATATGGTGAAACCGCATCTCTACTAAAAATATAAAAATTAGCCAGGTGTGGTGGCCGGCGCCTGTAATCCCAGCTACTCATGAGATTGAGATAGGAGAATCGTTTGAACCCTGGAGGCAGAGGTTGCAGTGAGCTGAGATCGTGTCACTGTACTCCAGACTGAGCAACAAAAAAAGGCCGGGGCACGGCAGCTTACGCCTGTAATCCCAGCACTTTGGGAGACTAAGGCGGGTGGATCACCAGGTCAGGAGATCGAAACCATCCTGGCTAACACAGTGAAATCTCGTCTCTACTAAAAACACAAAAACTTAGCTGGGCGTGCTGGCGGGCGCCTGTAGTCCCAGCTACTGGGAAGGCTGAGGCAGGAGAATGCTGTGAACCCAGGAGGCAGAGCTTGCAGTGAGCCGAGACTGTGCCACTGTACTCCAGCCTAGGCAACAGAGCGAGACTCCATCTCAAAACAAAACAAAACAAAACAAAAAAGTTAACAAGGGGCACTGGGAACCCACTGAAACTTTTCAAGCAGAGCAGTGACATTATCAGTGTGCACTGTAGAGATCGAGTCTGGCTGCAGAATGAATAGAGTAGAGAAGAATGCTGATACAGAGACTAACTTGGAGATTGTTTCTGTAGTTCTCATGTGAGATGATAGCTACATGACCCCAAGGTATTGGCAACTGGGAACGGAAAGAAGATGGAGGATTTTAGTAATATTTTAGAGGGAGAATTGACAGGACTCAAGGATTGATTAGAAGAGGGGGATAGGGCTGGGCGCAGTGGCTCACACCTGTAATCCCAGTACTTTGGGAGGCCGAGGCGGGTGGCTCACCTGAGGTCAGGAGTTCGAGACCAGCCTGGCCAATATGGCAAAACCCTGTCTCTACTAAAAATATAAAAATTAGCTGGCCATGGTGGCACGTGCCAGTAATCCCAGCTACTCGGGAGGCTGAGGCAGGAGAATTGCTAGAACCCGGGAGGAGGCACAGGTTGTAGTCAGCTGAGATCATGAGATCATGCCACTGAACTCCAGCCTGGGTAACAAAAAGCAAGACTCCGTCAAAAAAAAAAAAAAAAAAAAAGAAGAAGGTGAAAGTAAAATTAGGAATGACTCCTGAGATTCCAGCCTGGGTAACAGTGCATTGTGGTTCAACTCACTGAGATAGAGAACCAAGGAAGCAAAGATAGCTTTGGAGTCAGGATGGAGGTAAAGGCAGGATGACATGATAAATTTAGGACATACTGAGTTTGAACAGCTTGGTGGAATGCACTTGGCTATTGGGGTCCAACACAGACCTGGGCTGGAGCTCTGGTCGTGAGTGATAAACACAGACATGGTGGATACACTACAGAGGTATATGGGATTGCTCTAGTAAAGTGCATCAAGACAGAAGAGAAGGCCAGGACAGAACCCTGGAAAACAATCACATTAAAAAGCAGAATTGAGCGAGATGAGCCTGCAAAGGAGAATGAAAAGAAGTAACCAGAGAGGTAGGAGGGAAACCAGGAGAGTATAATTATCATAGAAACTAAGAGAATAAAAGGCCTCAAGAAGGATCAATAGTGCCAGCACTGCTGAGAGATCAAGTAACATAAGGACTGAAAAGTGCTCAGAGAACTTGAGCAATGCAGAGGTTACAGGAGACCACGGAGAGAAAGCATAAGCAGAGGACGGCAACAGAGCCTGACGAGAGTGGCTTCAACAGAGAACAGGAAGGAAGTCGGAGCAGTGAGTGAGTAAACTCTTCCAAGTGTGGCATAGACCAGCAGAAATGGGAAGTAGACATGCAGTGGGAGCTATTTAATGGTTGTTTTCAGAAATGAGAGCAACTTGAACACCTTTCAGTGCTGGTGGAAGGAGCCATTTACTTTACAGGCAGAGGTCAGTCTCCACAGAGCATCGTCTCTCAGAAAGAAAGGAGAAGGACTGCAAGTGCATATTGTGAGGAGTAGTCTTAAACCAGGGGAGGGATGCTTCCCCGACTTTAATGGGAAAGAAAGATGGTTGTCAATACAGGTAAGTTCCTGCTTTGGTGGCTGGAGGCTGACAGATCTGATGGTTTCTCTTTTCCTTTTGAAGGTGGAGAAGAGGTTGTCAGAAGCAACAAGAGTTTCAAGAGGGGAGATATTAGATATCATGATTCTATGACAATTATATGCACCCAGAGATAAAAAGATCACCAGATAATGCTAGGGACTCTGAATTTTCCATATCACGAATCTGGTTTTATTTATTTTATTTTTCTTAATAGAACTCAGCAACCAGGTGTACAAATAAGCAGTTAGCTCTCTGGTACCCCAAATCCAATTGAACTGGAATATGTGATATTTCCCATTCTTAAAATTGCATTCTGGGCCGGGCGCGGTGGCTCAAGCCTGTAATCCTAGCACTTTGGGAGGCCGAGACGGGCAGATCATGAGGTCAGGAGATCAAGACCATCCTGGCTAACATGGTGAAACCCCGTCTCTACTAAAAACTACAAAAAACGGCCGGGCGCGGTGGCTCAAGCCTGTAATCCCAGCACTTTGGGAGGCCGAGACGGGCGGATCACAAGGTCAGGAGATCAAGACCATCCTGGCGAACACAGTGAAACCCCGTCTCTACTAAAAATACAAAAAACTAGCCGGGCGAGTGGCGGGCGCCTGTAGTCCCAGTTACTTGGGAGGCTGAGGCAGGAGAATGGCGGGAACCCGGGAGGCGGAGCTTGCAGTGAGCTGAGATCTGGCCACTGCACTCCAGCCTGGGCGACAGAGCAAGACTCCGCCTCAAAAAAAAAAAAAAAAAAAAAAAAAAAACTACAAAAAACTAGCCGGGCGAGGTGGTGGCGCCTGTAGTCCCAGCTACCCGTGAGGCTGAGGCAGGAGAATGGCGTGAACCCGGGAGGCGGAGCTTGCAGTGAGCTGAGATCCGGCCACAGCACTCCAGCCTGGGTGACAGAGCGAGACTCGGTCTCAAAAGGAAAAAAAAATTGCATTCTGGGCCAGGCACGGTAGCTCACACCTGTAATCCCAGTACTTTGGGAGGCCGAGGTGGGTGGATGACAAAGTCAGGAGCTCAAGACCAGCCTGGCCAACATAGCGAAACCCCGTCGCTACTAAAAATACAAAAATTGCCGGGTGCGGTGGCTCAAGCCTGTAATCCGAGCACTTTGGGAGGCCAAGACGGGCGGATCACGAGCTCAGGAGATCAAGACCATCCTGGCTAACACGGTGAAACTCCGTCTCTACTAAAAAATACAAAAATCTAGCCGGGCGTGGTGGCGGGCACCTGTAGTCCCAGCTACTCGGGAGGCTGAGGCAGGAGAATGGTGTAAACCCGGGAGGCGGAGCTTGCAGTGAGCTGAGATCCTACCACTGCACTCCAGCCTGGGCGACAGAGAGAGACTCCGTCTCAAAAAAAAAAAAAAAAAAATACAAAAATTAGCTGGGTGTGGTGGCGCATGCCTGTAGTCCCAGCTACTCAGGAGGCTGAAGCAAAAGAATCACTTGAACCCAGGAGGTGAAGGTTGCAGTGAGCTGAGATCTCACCACTGCACTACAGCCTGGGTGACAGAGCGAGACTCCATCTCAAAAGAAAAAAAATTCATTTTGGCCAGGTGCAGTGGCTCACACCTGTAATCCCAGCACTCTGAGAGGCTGAGGCGAGCAGGGATCATGAGGTCAGGAATTTGAGACCAGCCTGGGCAACATGGTGAAACCCCGTCGTTACTAAAAATACAAAAATTAGCCGGGCATGGTGGCATACACCTGTAGTCCCAGCTACTTGGGAGGCTGAGGCAGGAAAATCTCTTGAACCCAAGAGGTGGAGGTTGCAGTGAGCCAAGATCGTGCCATTGCATTCCAGCCTGGGCAACAGAGTGAGACTCTGTCTCAACAACAACAACAACAAAAATTCATTCTAATTTTACTTCTTTCAAAAGAAAGACAACATTTTCTGGTGCTATCAGAAATAGCCCCATACTCAGAGTGGGCACAGTGACTCATGCCTGTAATCCCAGCTCTTAGCAAGGCCGAGGCTAGTGGATCACTTGAGGTCAGGAGTTTGAGACCAGCCTGGCCAATATGATGAAACCCCATCTATACCAAAAATATAAAAAATTAGCCAGTTGTGGCCAGGCACAGTGGCTCACGCCTGTAGTGCCAACACTTTGGGAGGCCAAGGCAGGTGGATCATCTGGGGTCAGGAGTTCAAGACCATCCTGGCCAACATGGTAAAACCCCGTCTCTACTAAAAACACAAAAATTAGCCAGTCATGGTGGCGCATGCCTGTAATCCCAGCTACCCGGGACGCTGAGGCAGGAGAATCGCTTGAACCTGGGAGGTGGAGGTTGCAGTGAACCAAGATTGCGCCACTGCACTCCAGCCTGGCAGACAGAGCAAGACTCTGTCTAAAAAAAAAAAAAATTAGCCGGGTGTGGTGGCATGCACCTGTAATCCCAGCTACTCAAGAGGTTGAGACAGGAGAATTGCTTGAACCTGGGAGCCGGAGGTTGCAGTGAACTGAGATCTTGCCACTGCACTCCAGCCTGGGCAACAGTGTGAGAGTCCGTCTCAAAAAAAAAAAAAAAAAGAAATAGCCCTTTACTCTTCAACATCTGTCGTGCTTTTGAGAAGCTTTTCTGTATTCGAGGAGCTGCATCCTCACCCTGTGACAACTCCTTAAACTCTCTTTTAAACCTTCTCGTCCTCTTTCTTGTTTGCTCCTCTCTGTGACTAGCCTGTCATTATTAATGTGCCTGTCACCTCTCACCTGTGTGAGGGAAAGAATCTAATGTTTAGGGCACCTACTATGTATCAAACACTTTCAGTTGTTTTTACTTCAGTGATGCAATTTACATCCCCACAAGATAGAAGGGAGATATTATCCCTACTCTCACAGACAAAGAAGCTAAAGCTAGGAGAACCTAAGGTCATGTGACTACTAAATGACCAAGCAAGGATTAGATCTCAGTCTGTCTGACTCCAAAGCCCATTACTCTGCTGTAAGCTCCCAAGGAGCAAGCAATCTTCTGATTCATCATTATATACCTCATGGGAACTCAAACAGCACTTTGCACATAGAAGATGCTTGATAAATATTATTGATTTGAACTATGACTTAACCCCTTGAATATCTTTAGTGTTCTGGCAATTTAATGTGTGCCCAGCTCTAAGAAGCTATACCATTCGGCTTGGTTTAAAAAAAAAATGCGGCCAGGCGCGGTGGCTCAAGCCTGTAATCCCAGCACTTTGGGAGGCCGAGACGGGTGGATCACGAGGTCAGGAGATCGAGACCATCCTGGTCTACACGGTAAAACCCCGTCTCTACTAAAAAATACAAAAAACTAGCCGGGCGAGATGGCGGGCGCCTGTAGTCCCAGCTACTCGGGAGGCTGAGGCAGGAGAATGGCATAAACCCGGGAGGCGGAGCTTGCAGTGAGCTGAGATCGCACCACTGCACTCCAGCCTAGGCGACAGAGCTAGACTCCGTCTCAAAAAAAAAAAAGAAAAAAAAAAAAGTGCTGAAGGAAAAAATAAAAAATAAAAAAAAATGCTCTGTAGGTTCAGCAAGGGCATCAAATGTGCTAACTTTACAATGTAGACAGGAAGATGGCAAAATGAAAGTGCTTGCTCTCTTCCCCTAGATGACTTTTTTTTTTTTTTTTTTTTTTTTTTTTTTTTTTTTTTTTTGAGGCGGAGTCTCGCTCTGTCGCCCGGGCTGGAGTGCAGTGACCGATCTCAGCTCACTGCAAGCTCCGCCTCCCGGGTTCACGCCATTCTCCTGCCTCAGCCTCCCAAGTAGCTGGGACTACAGGCGCCCGCCATCTCGCCCGGCTAGTTTTTTGTATTTTTAGTAGAGACGGGGTTTCACTGTGTTAGCCAGGATGGTCTCGATCTCCTGACCTCGTGATCCGCCCGTCTCGGCCTCCCAAAGTGCTGGGATTACAGGCTTGAGCCACCGCGCCCGGCCGATGACTTTTTTTAATTTAATAATTCCATCAGGGAAGTTAACAGTTCACAGTGATAATGGCAACAATGAAACCACCAAACAGAATCTCCCATGCAATCACTAGAATAAACGAGCAGAAGCATGAACAAATTCTAACTGACGCATCCTCTTTTCACTTTTCAGGAGTATAACATGTATGGCTGGTGGGTGGGAGAACTGAACAGCCTCATTGGGATTGTTCCGAAGGAGTATCTCACCACTGCCTTTGAAGTGGAAGAAAGATGAAACCCAGGTATCAGAACCATTGCCAATGAACTGCCTAATAGTTGAGTGGAACTCGTTGGCCACTACTTTGTTTCTCTGAAAGATGAGAGTTGCCAGTGAAGTAGCTTTTCTTCATTTCTCATACTAATGCTTGTGATTTACCACTGATGGAAAGAAAATGCCTCTGGAATTGTTTTTTTCTTAAATTTGTGGACAGTGTCACTTAGGATAAGGTTCAACTAAAAATAACTTAAAATCTAAACTAAAAGTGACTTAATATGGAAGGCCAAGCACGGTGGCTCACACCTGTAATCCCAGCACTTTGGGAGGCCGAGGTGGGCAGATCACCTGAGGTCAGGAGTTCAAGACCAGCTTTACCAACATAGTGAAACCCCATCTCTACTAAATATACAAAAAAAATTAGTCAAGTGGGGTGGCGGGCACCTGTAATCCCAGCTACTGGGGAGGCTAAGGCAGGAGAATCGCTTGAACCCGGGAAGCGGAGGTTGCAGTGACCTGAGATCACACCACTGGACTCCAGCCTGGGCAACAAAGTGAGACTCCATCTCAAAACAAACAAACAAACAAAAAAATTAATACAGTCTCCTCTGTAAAAATCTAGAGGTAAGTGGTCCAAGGTATCCAGTCCCAGGTACATTTTCTTTTTGTTCTTCTCTGGGTGCCCAACCTTCCCAAGGTTACCTCATGGTCAAGACAGATGCTCCAGTTCCAGCCATCCTGTCTGCATCCTACACAGCACATCAGGAAAGAGAAGAGAAGGTCAGGCCAGGCACGGGGGCTCACGCCTGTAATCCTAGCACTTTGGGAGGCCAAGGCGGGCGGATCACGAGGTCAGAAGTTCAAGACCAGCCTGGCCAACATGGTGAAACCCCGTCTCTATTAAAAACACAAAAAATTAGCCGGGCGTGGTGGCACGCGCCTATATTCCCAGCTACTCAGGAGGCTGAGGCAGGAGAATCACTTGAACCCAGGAGGCAGAGGTTGTAGTGAACCGAGATTAGGCCATTGCACTCCAGCCTGGGTGACAGAGCAAGACTCCATCTTGAGAAAGAAAAAAAAAAGAGAGAGAGAAAAGCATACTCTCTTCCTTTAATGGCACTTCACAGATGTTGTGCACACACTTCCTTTCATATTCCATGGGCCAGAAGTTGGAATATATGGACACAGCAAGCTGTAAAGAAAGCTTATAGCCCTGTGTCTAGCTTAGAATTGGGAGATTCATGATTAAATACAAAGGGAAGAATGGATATTGGGATAAAACTGGGAATTTTTGCCACAGGGATGGATCTAGGTTTATCCCCAGCTCTCAAACCCAGGGCACCATTTCCCCAAAATGCCCACATATTGCAATATGACTGACCAAGATTAGGAATCCAATACGAGGATTCCTACGGAACATAATCAAATTAATTTTTAAGTAATAGAGAATGTGGTTTTCAGGGCCAGGCCAGTGGCTCACACCTGTAATCCCAACACTTTGGGAGGTCAAGGCAGGAGGATCACTTGAGATCAGGAGTTTGAGACCAGCCTGGGCAACATAGTGAAACCCCATTTCTACAAAAAATTTTTTTAAAAAAATTAGCCAAGTGTGCTGGTGCACGTCTGTAAGCCCAGCTACTTGGGAGGCTAAGGTGGGAGGAATGCTTGAGCCCAGGAGGTTTGAGGTTACAGTTAGCCATGACTGCACCACTGCACTCCAGCCTGGGTGAAAGAGCAAGACCCTGTCTCAAAAAAAGAAAAAGAATAGGTTTGTGTTTTATTAGCAAGAACCACATTGTGTTTCAAAATAGTGGGGGTGGGTGCTTGGTTTGGGTGGAGTAATAGTGGGAGCCACTTTGGTGCAGAATGGGTTTTGGTTAGAATTAAGATGCTGATGGAGGGCCCCCAAGACCAGCATGTTGTCACTAGCTCCATCTTCTGGCCTGAAATAGGAGCAATCTTCATTGCTGGGGGTAAAGAATGGCATCGGTGTGACAGTGATACAAACAGTCCTTGGAGTCCAGACCAGAGCCCACTCTAGTGTGCAGCAGCAGCTGAGTGAATTCATTTAGGAAAATGCATAAAGGATAGATCTTATTCTCCAATGCCCTTGTACAACCATACAACAACAGCTCAGGCCTGTCACTCAAGGTTTGACTTTATGATTTTCCTGATGAAGACTCTGTTTCATGGCCACAAGTGTAGAGAGTTGGAATTTTTCTGTCAAATCTAAACAAATCCAGCCGGCCGGGCACGGTGGCTCACGCCTGTAATCCCAGCACTTTCAAGGCCGAGGCAGGTGAATCACTTGAGGTCAGGAGTTCGAGACCAGCCTCACCAACATGGTGAAACCCCATCTCTACTAAAAATACAAAAATTAGTCACGCATGGTGGCGGGCACCTGTAATCCCAGTACTTAGGAAGCTGAGGCAGGAGAATCACTTGAACCTGGGAAGCGGAGGTTGCAGTGAGCCAAGATCGCACCATTGTACTCTAGCCTGGGTGACAGAGAGACTCCATCTCAAAAAAAATAAATAAAAATAAAAAACAAATTCACCTTTTTTCACTCTGTCATTTATTTGTTTATCTCTTCATTGTCTTTGGCCCAACAAATCTAAGAATTTATCCGGCCAGGTGCAGTGGCTCACGCCTGTAATCCTGGCACTTTGGGAGGCCAAGGGGAGCAGATCACGAGGTCAGGAGTTCGAGACCAGCCTGACTAACATGGTGAAACCTTGTCTCTACTAGAAATACAAAAATTAGCCAGGCTGGGTGGCGGGCGCCATAATCTTAGCCACTCAGGAGGCTGAGGCAGGAGAATTGCTTGAACTCAGGAGGTGGAGGTTGCAGTGAGCCGAGATCATGCCACTGCACTCCAGCCTGGGCAACAGAGCAAGATTCTGTCTCAAAAAAAACACAAAAAACAAACAAACAAAAAAAGACTTTATCCTATTGGCCATTTTTGGTTTGGGTAAAAAAAGAAAAAAAAAGAAATTATCCTACAGCTATACTTGCACACATGCAAAATGATAGGTATATAAGGTTCATTGTAATAGCAAACACTTGGAATGACCTAAATGTTTAATAGAGAACTAGTCAAATAACTATAGTACATTCATAGAACTGAGTATTACCCAACAGTAAAAAAGAAAGGGAAACTGTACGGAATACATTCTGAGATATGTTGGTAAGTTTAAAAATATAAAGCAGCAAAGAATGGGAGCCAAATTTGTCCCATTTGTATA
Organism: Trachypithecus francoisi; assembly: GCF_009764315.1. Lineage (NCBI taxonomy): Eukaryota > Metazoa > Chordata > Mammalia > Primates > Cercopithecidae > Trachypithecus > Trachypithecus francoisi. The sequence goes on along the minus strand of NW_022681466.1, from coordinate 22,739,062 downwards.
AAAAGGGACTGGGGATTATATATACCTATTTGTTTATATTTGTATGGGATATTTCTGGAAGAAGACACAAAATGATAACATGGTTGCCTCCAAGGACAGAGAAACTGTGAGACAGGGTAGTGGGGAAAACATTATACTCTGTGCCCTTTAATACGTCTATATTTTGAATCACAAAAGCAAATTTATGTATTTTTTCTCCTTTAGGAAATATATTCTTCCCCTCTACTGCCTTTATGAGGAAACTGATCATCAAAAGTTCCCACTCCCTATTTCTGCCACCCCACCAACGCCTTGGACTCCTCCCCTTGCTGAAGAGACCCAAGTCTCTGACACCTCAGAGTGACTGTAAGCTACCAGAAAGACAAGTGGGAAGAGGTACATTCATTAAACCTGTTACTAAACCAGCCTAGTCATAGCTCATCCCCATCTCTAAATGTGTCCACACATTCACATCTGCCTTTTCCACAAGCTTTTCACAAAGAAGGTGAGAGAGAAGGAAATCTTGGGAGGAGGACATTGCTGGTTGTTCTGGCTGGTTTGAAAAGCACAAATAAACCTGAGATGTGTTTCCTTGCCATGTGTGATGACGTTGAGCTCCTTTTTGTAAAATGGTATCAATATGTCAGCTCTGGGCATTTTCACCAACTCCCAACAAAGTGGGGACAGCATGAGAGAAAACGAAAGCCCAGAGAAAAAAGGAGACTTAGAATTGTCTTTCAGAGTAGAATCTTCTCTGGAATCCATGTCTGTTGTTTATTTTTTGTCTTTTTCTTTTTTTTTTTTTTTTTTGAGACAGAGTCTTGCTCTGTTGTCCAGGCTGGAGTACAGTGGCATGATCTTGGCTCACTGCAACCTCCACCTCCTGAGTTCAAACAATTCTCCTGCTTCAGATCCCCAAGTAGCTGGGATTACAGGCGCCCACCACCACACCCGGCTCATTTTTGTTTTTTGTTTGTTTTTGAGATGGATTCTCAACTCCGTCATCCAGGCTGGAGTGCAGTGGCACAATCTTGGCTCACTGCAACCTCCCGCTCCCCGATTCAAGTGATTCTCCTGCCTCGGCTTCCCGAGTAGCTTGGATTACAGGGGTGCACCATCACACACAGCTAATTTTTGTATTTTTAGTAGAGACGAGGTTTCACCACGTTGGTCAGGCTGGTCTTGAACTCCTGATCTCAAGTGATCCACCCGCCTCGGCCTCCCAAAATGCTGGGATTACAGGCGTGAGCCACCACGCCCGACCAATTTTTGTATTTTTATAGAGTCGGGGTTTCACCATGTTGGCCCGGCTGGTCTCAAACTCCTGAACTCAAGTGATCCACACACCTCAGCCTCTGAAAGTGCTGGGATTACAGGCATGAGCCACCGCTCCCACCCAGCTACGTGGTTTTTTTCCTATGTGCTGAATCTCCAAAATGAGACAGAACCAGAAGCAAGGCACATTGGAGTCAGCACATTGAAGAGTTCCTCTTCAGGCCTCGAGTTAGTTAACAACCCAAGTGTCCTGCACTACAACACCTCTCAGGTAGGGGCTGAGGAAATGCTCTGAGGAGGGTTCAAGTATGGATACAGGGCTCCCTGGTCCCCTTTCCTGTTGTCTATACCTAGCACTCAGGTTACCTGCACGTTAAAAGGCAGCAAAACATAGTGATTAACAGCATAACATCTGCAACCAGACAGCCTGGGAATAAATCTCAGTTCCCTGCCCTGTCTACTGTGCTCTCTGGAGCAAGTTATTTGACCGTTTATGCCTCAGTTTCCTCACCTTAGAAGGGATATACTCTATTCACTGTATCATTAGGTGATTAGGAAGATTAAATGATTTAACATGTGTAATGGTACTTGGAAAAATGCCTGGCACATACTAACGCTCAATAAGGGTAGCTGCTATTGTTGCCTGATTTTCTACAAGAGAAATTTTGAAAGACAGGCAACTGGCCGGGCACAGGGGCTCACGCCTGTAATCCCAGCACTTTGGGAGGTTGAGGCGGGCAGATCACGAGGTCAGGAGATCGAGACCAGCCTGGCCAATATGGTGAAACCTCATCTCCACTAAAAATACAAAAATTAGCCAGGCATGGTGGCGTGCACCTGTAATCGCAGCTACTCAGGAGGCTGAGATAGGAGAATCGCTTGAACCCGGGAAGCAGAGGTTGTGGTGAGCCAAGATCATGCCACTGCACTCCAGCCTGGGTGACAGAGTGAGACTCCATCTCCAAAAAAAGAAAAAAGAAATCCCTGTTCAGAGAAGCCCTGGATTGGTGGTAGCCTGCCTCTCCTCTGTAATGACCATGTTGCAGCACTGGAGTAAGACGCCCATCTCACATCACAAGAGAGAAACCAGGGAGCAAACAGGGATGTCAGTGAGTGGGCTCTAACTTTCTCTTTTTTTTTTTTTTTTTTTTTTTGAGACGGAGTCTCGCTCTGTCGCCCAGGCTGGAGTGCAATGGCCGGATCTCAGCTCACTGCAAGCTCCGCCCCCAGGGTTTACACCATTCTTCTGCCTCAGCCTCCCAAGTAGCTGGGACTACAGGCGCCCGCCACCTCGCCTAGCTAGTTTTTTTGTATTTTTTTTAGTAGAGATGGGGTTTCACCGTATTAGCCAGGATGGTCTCGATCTCCTGACCTCGTGATCCGCCCGTCTCGGCCTCCCAAAGTGCTGGGATTACAGGCTTGAGCCACCGCGCCTGGCTCTAACTTTCTCAAAAAAAAAAAAAAAAAAAAAAGATCTTATACCTAACTATTCATTTCCAGATTATCTGAGCCAAGAGTAAAAAGAAGAAAACCATTTTGTGTATGATGGATAATTGCATGGAATGAAAAGGGGAAATTTTAGGTTTAGGAGGAAAAAAAAGCCAAGTGAGATAAAGGCAATATAGAAGTGTCCTTAATGTCCCCCCGCGCTTCACACAGAGTGCTAAAGGAGGAGGAACCACTAGGTGGCAGCATATGAGCAGGTGAACCAAAGAAAACCAACTGCCTCCGGTTTTAGGGGCCTTTGCACCAATACCATCCCACAGGTAAGGACAATGGGCGCTATTCTAAAGTGTTTAACAGAGGGAGCAAACACAAACCCTTCTATACTCCTCCTTTGCCACCCACCTCTCACTCCCCCATCCTCTGCCCATCCTTCCCTGGAGACCCCGGGACTCAAACCTGAAAAGCTGAGTGGCTAAGAGGTCAGAATATCATCGTGCCACCACTCTGTGGCTGAAAGACATCAGAAAAGGGGATACCAGAAGAGAAAGGGCAGGGATCTGCAACAGGATAAGAGGCTGAAAAAGGAAAAGGTCAGCTGGGTGCAGTGGCTCACGCCTGTAATCCCAGCACTTAGGGAGGCCAAGATGGGTGGATCACGAGGTCAAGAGATCAAGACCATCCTGGCCAACGTGGTGAAACCCTGTCTCTACTAAAAACATAAAAATTGGCCGGGCATGGTGGCGCACGCCTGTAATTCCAGCTACTCAGGAGGCTGAGGCACGAGAATCGCTTGAACCTGGGAGGCAGAGGTTGCAGTGAGCCAAGATCACATCACTGCACTGCACTCCAGCCTAGCGACAGAGCAGGAAAAAAGAAAAAAAGAAAAAGGTCAAGGTAACTTCTTCACTCCCTGCAGAGTTCAATGCCCTCTAAATCATACGGCCATTGGCTTCCAGCATTTAAAATAAAATGTCCCTTCTATACCTGTCTCCAAGAGGAAACAACCACTTCCCAAACTGCAAAGGTCTTTGGATACCTCCATATACCCCACAGTAGGCACCACACTCAGATCTCTGGCCCTTCTAGCTGTGAAACTCAGCAGAAAAAGAAATTAGATTGGCCCTAAAGTATATAAACAAGTGACCTCATTGGAAATCTGGTCTGTAGCTGTTCTGGCTGTTTCTGACATTGTTATATGAAAAAAAAAAAAAGTGGGGGCTGGATAAAGCATGTTTGATGTGTTGATGAGACAATCTACAGGCTGATGGACATTCTCTGCTAGGGGACAGTTCTAAAGGAGACTTTTTGGAAGCAGCAGATTCCTACAGTGTTGGAAACTAAACCTCACCCAGCAAAATGGCTCCCCACCCAATTAGCCCCCATCTTAGCTAATGGCTCAGATGGCAACAGGCTAATTAGATTACAGCTCCTCTGTTTGACTCTACTAACCAAATCCCCACCTCACTGCCTGCCACTAACTGGATAACTGGGGCATTAGACCACTTAACTAACCACATTATATGCAGGATGGCTTCTTAATCACCACCAATTGTTCTGGCAAGTGAAATAGGAGAGGGGTGGAGATGAAAGGCTTCTTTCCTTGATTTTATGTAAAGAGAAAATTTAAAAGCTAAAATCCTAAATTTAAGAAGTAAATGTGTAATCATTGACACAGAAGGTACTGACACCCAGTCGATAATCTAACCTGGGGCTGGTACAGTTTGGCCTAAATTGTCCAAGCTGGTATCCAAGAATACTAAATGCTCTGAAAGCAACATTTCAGCTGCATTTCAATAAAAATACGTTTTTCTAGTGTGTTTTCCCTGTCATCCACATAGCAAAATAGCAGACATTGGTTTGCAATTACTTCAATATTAAATTTTTCCATATGATGGCCTGGTATATCTTTTACAAATCTGTATTTAATTCAAAGCCAACTATATTTTTCTTGATGGTGAATAAAAAATGGGAAAGAGGTGAGAATTCCTATTAAGTCTCATTCCCTAAACCCAGGTTGATTTTGTTTACAACTAGAGTAGCGTCAAAGGTGGGGTTGACAAGGTGCTCTCCCTCCTGTTTGACAGACTTTTTTTGTGTGTGTGATCTAGTCTCCCCTCTGTCACCCAGGCTGGAGTGCAGTGATGCGATCTCTGCCTCAGCCTCCCGTGTAGCTGGGATTACAGGCGCCCACCACTGCATCCAGCTAATTTTTGTATTTTTAGTAGAGACAGGGTTTCACCATCTTGGCCAGGCTGTTCTTGAACTCCTAACCTCGTGATCCACCTGCCTCAGCCTCCCAAAATGCTGGGATTACAGGCATGCGCCACTGTGCCCAGCTGAGACAGATTTTTTTTTTCTAAACAGAATATGTAAGGAATTAGCCTTGATCTCAAGTTCCCATTAACCTTTTTAAGAACCTTAGTTAGCTTCCTTAGTTGCACCACCCTATTTATAACCAGTTAGTATTTGCAAATAATGAAACTGAGGATCTTTTTTTTTTTTTTTTTTTTTTGAGACGGAGTCTGGCTCTGTCGCCCAGGCTGGAGTGCGGTGGCCGGATCTCAGCTCACTGCAAGCTCCGCCTCCCGGGTTTACGCCGTTCTCCTGCCTCCGCCTCCCAAGTAGCTGGGACTACAGGCGCCCGCCTCGTCGCCCGGCTAGTTTTTTTGTATTCTTTAGTAGAGACGGGGTTTCACCGTATTAGCCAGGATGGTCTCGATCTCCTGACCTTGTGATCCGCCCGTCTCGGCCTCCCAAAGTGCTGGGATTACAGGTTTGAGCCACCGCGCCCGGCCGAAACTGAGGATCTTAAAGTCTGTGATCCCTGGTTCAAAATCACACAAAATCTGCCATAGAAGAAGAAATAAAATGAAAGCCCCTTGAAATTCTCTGTCAGCTGCTTTGCTTATTGACTTACTCGAGTTCTGTTGCAGTTAGACACTTCCAGTGAGGCATCTTCAAAATCCACATTTCATGCCAGGGCATCACAATAAAGCAGTGCTGTCACTGCAAAGCGCAAGATAATGCACGTTGTTGGGGAGGAAGACCCCTGCCTTTGAAAACCAGTCTGGGAAAGATGGAGTTGAAGAGAAGCAAGAAGAAAAAAAAAAAAAGTTTTTTTTGTTTTTTTAAATCTTTTTTTTTTTTTTTTTTTTTTTGAGACGGAGTCTCGCTCTGCTGCCCAGGCTGGAGTGCAATGGCCAGATCTCAGCTCACTGCAAGCCCCGCCTCCTGGGTTTACCCCATTCTCCTGCCTCAGCCTCCCAAGTAGTTGGGACTACAGGCGCCCACCAAGTCCCCTGGCTAGTTTTTTGTATTTTTTAGTAGAGAAGGGGTTTCACCGTGTTAGCCAGGATGGTCTCGATCGCCTGACCTCGTGATCCGCCCGTCTCAGCCTCCCAAAGTGCTGGGATTACAGGCTTGAGCCACCGCGCCCGGCCTGTTTTTTTTTTTTTTTTTTTTTTTTTGAGACGGAGTCTCGCTCTGTAGCCCAGGCTGGAGTGCTGTGGCCGGATCTCGGCTCACTGCAAGCTCCGCCTCCTGGGTTCACGCCATTCTCCTGCCTCAGCCTCCCGAGCAGCTGGGACTACAGGCGCCCACCACCTCGCCCGGCTAGTTTTTTGTATTTTTTAGTAGAGACGGGGTTTCACCGTGTTAGCCAGGATGGTCTTGATCTCTTGACCTCGTGATCCACCCGACTCGGCCTCCCAAAGTGCTGGGATTACAGGCTTGAGCCACCGCGCCCGGCCCTGTTTTTTTAAATCTTAAGAACAAAACTCTCAGATGCCAGGGACAGTGGTGCTTTCATCTTTGGCAAAACAAAAACAAAAACCCTTCCCCTCAGGTCTCCCACCAGGAGTGGCTCTGGAAGAATAAATCTTGAATGGCGTTGATTTGTTAACTCCTAGGGACCAGCAAAATCTGCAGGGCTGAGTTTAAAAAAAAAATCAGACCTCTACACAGAGGATTATCTCTGCGACACAGCCCAGTGACTCCAGCTCATTTTCTAGTTTGTGGATTACCATAGTCCCTTGCTTCTTCCCTTCCCTACTGCCCGGCTATTTCATTTCCCATTAGAACTTACCAAGATTAGGTAGGGACTTTGAAATTTATAACTAAAAAGATTCTTTTTTTTCAAGGGATTTGAATTAGTCTCTCTTTTTCCCTATAAAAAACTAACTGTTCAGAAAACATGCTGTTTTTCTCCTCTGTATGAACTGATGACCATTCTTTCGGGTTCCATTAATGATATAAAGATTTAGCCCATGCTGTACAAAAATCTTTTATAAATATAATGGCCCCCCAAAATACTGCCACATCAGAGGAAACTAAGGTACAATTAACAAAGTGATCGTATAATTTATTCCCCAAAGGAAGACATTTTTGAGAGTGAAAGGGAAAGTTAATGATGATGGAAGACGGCAGGTGTAAACTGGGAAGTGTGGTCATGCTAAAAATAAGGCAAAATGAGGTGCCCAGTCACCTGGGGAGTGGTCGGTAGAGAAGGATGACCTGGCTTTCCTGGTATGAGGCTTGGCTATGTCCCTACTAATGAAGTCCTCTCCCCTGCAGGCCTGGTTTCTAGGCAGACTCTGCCAACTGGGCTTTCTTTTCCCGATGCCCCAGCATTCTGAGGGGCCCGATGTCTCTGGCACGGAGCCACCTGTGGGGCTGGCCAGCTGTCAGTGGCTGTGTGCATTCAGTTCCCTCGTGGGGTCCCATCACAGTCCACAACCCCTCCAACTGGCAAAGCACCACTGAAGGAAGCATTTTTGTGGCACTGGGCAATAGTATGCCACTTCTTTGCCTCCTGTGACAGAAGTGTTCCAAGAGGCTTCTAGTGCTGGTCCTCAAAGAGGGCATCTGGTTCCACTGTAGACACTCGCAGCCTGATGGTGAGCAGCTGGTCACCTTTTGTCCTCCACATCCCATCATGGAGCAGGAAACAGGATACAGACATTTCCCTTTTCCACACCATCAGACATGCCCGCATTGCTGTGCTGTGAGTCACCAAGGTGGCATATGCACACCACCAGCCCCAAGGACGTGTCATGAACTATTCCACCTCTGGACAAGCATGCAGCATCTGGAGATTTAAGTTCATTTCTTCAACATCTCCACATTTACGGTACCAGAACTTGGAGCCAACTACTTCACTCTGTTAGCGCAGGGTTTCTCAACCTCAGCATTATTCGTCTTTTAGGCCAGATAATTCTATGTTGTTGGGAGCATTGTAGGATGTTCAGCACATCCCTGGCCTCTACCTACTAAATGCCAGTGGCCTCCCCTACCCTACCCCTGACCTCTGACCACCAAAAATATTTCTAGGCACTGCCTAATATCCCCTGGGGGCAAAATCTCCCCTAGTTGAGAACTGCTGTCTCAGGGCATTTGGGGTGTGCTTAGCACAAAGCACAGAGAAACTGCCCCACCTTCTAGAAGTTTGTGCTTGAGCCGCTGGATTATAGTGATAGAGATTACAGCTAGGTTGAGAAGATACAGCATTTAAATGCCACAAATTCCTCAGGGCTTAAAAACCCTTTGCTCTACCTTTAAGATTTGCTCACCTGCGCTGCTGCATATTTGCACTACAATGTGTTGGAATGAGCAAGACCATACTTGCTGGTTCAGAGCTGCATTACAGTCTCTCTCATGTTTCCCTTTTCTGTGACAGAAATCTAAAAGAGGAGCACTGAAACTCTCACTTAGGACCAAGTCAAATGCTGTGTACTTCCAATCAAGAAACACCATACAGAAGGCAGCCGCAGATGAAAGGGTTCAGTTCCGGTTCCCTCCTCAGTGCACTGGTGGGGCTGGGGCCAGACAACATGCTTTGTGTGTGTTGACTACGGTCCCCAGGCAGAAGTGGGGAGATTCAGGACAGATTACCATCTCTCGGCTGTGATTTTCCTGGTCCTTCGTGTTCATTTATGGGAAAGTTTTCTCATACAAAATGACTCCCAGGAGCTCTGTCCAGAACCAAAAAATAAATAAAACACAAACGCAACCAAAAACCACACTGCCTTCTCAGGAGGCCAAAATAGGAAGTGAGGTCCAGTGCCATTGTTGTCTCTGCCAGCACAGGGGCCATCACTGGCCCTGGTGCCAGCCAGAGTCCTGTCGACGCTGCCTCCCATGGGCCCTGAATCTGAGGCACCTGGAAGGGTTATTAGCAGGATTGGAACTCATCCCTCTGCTGGGACCAGATCATAATTACAGTAATTTTCTAACAGAGCTCGGCAGTAGGACTGTTTAATCAGCATCTGACTCCCTTGTGCTCCCAGCCCTCATTACTCAAGGAGAGGAGTGGGATGCCTCTTAAAGAGACAGTGCCCGCCTTTCAGCATTTTGAACAGATGTGCCCTAATTGGTAGAATATATCTAAGTCTCACAGCTTATAGTAGGCAGGCTGCATTGCCTCCAACAAACTGCCTCAGGCTTTCACTGTTCTGGGCCTTCTGCCGGAAGGATCCGGGTCAGGCTGCTGGTGGGCTGGGCTTCCCACATCAACACAGCCACCAGGGAAAGGGACACACACAGGGCTAGAGCACTTACGGGATTCGAACAGGCTGGCCCTTTCTGAATTGATGGTATCAAAGAAAAAGTGCTTGGCTGAAGGACGGGAAGGGGACTTGACAGCCATGCATGAAAAGAAATTTTGGCTGGTGGCTTCCCATAATCCAGAGATTCCAGAAACATCTTGTGTTCCTATCCTTCCGGGGGAAAAAAACATTATAGACTTCCCAGTAGTCTCCTAATTCTCACACCCTAGCTTTATCACCTCTATTTATTATCTGTGCCCCTTTGGCTACCATGAAAGTATCCCTTCGCTTTTTTTCCTTCTCCTTTGCTTGTGAAAATAGACCAGATCTCCCCTGAACAAGAGAAAAGTAAAATTATTCACTCTGCTTGAGTCAGGAGCACTCTGTTTCCTAGGAAGTGTAGTTCTTGTTAACATTTTGAGCATAAGTTGTCTGTGTTTATTATATCGAGATTTGAGGTCTCCAGCTTTCCAACTCCAAATCCAGTCATGGCTAAAATAGAAGTGTTTTTCCCCACTGAGAAGTCATATCTCTAATAAGGCCAGACACAGTGGCCAACACCTGTAATCCCAGCACTTTGGGAGGCCAAGGAGGGCAGATACCCAAGGTCAAGAGTTTGAGACCAGCCAGGCCAACATGGTGAAACCTCATCTCTAAAAAAAATACAAAAATTAGCCAGGCGTGGTGGCAGACACCTGTAGTCCCAGCTACTCAGAAGGCTGAGGCAGGAGAATCACTTGAACCCGGGAGGTGGAGGTTGCAGTGAGCCAAGATCACGCCACTACACTCCAGCCTGGGCAACAGAGCGAGACTCCATCTCAAAAAAAAAATATATATATATATATAGTGGCTAAGAACAGGAAAGGAGGCACTTATCGACAGTTTAAAGAAAGGTACTTTAAACCAGACTCTGAGCCTTTTACAGAACTGAGTCCCTGCTGGCAGAGGGCCACCCCTCCAGCTTAGAATCACTGCCCAGTGCTCCACTAAGGAAGTGGTATGTCGTGCTGCAATGGTTATCTGGCTTTAGCTGCTTCTCAGCTGGCTGCTCATACGTAAATCCACAGATGCCACTCCAGCCTCTGATTTAATGCTCCTGCAGTTCAGTGAGGCAGGCCGGGAGCTGGTCTATTCCCCTTTCTACCCCCAACCCCTCCTCACATCAAATCCTTCCAATTCTCACATCACTGTCCACCCCACCCCTAGGGTGTTAAGGATATTCTGCAAGAACTGAGGCATATAAACAAAGTCACATACATGGAACTAACTTAATGCCCAATCAGATTGTCAAAAAGTCATAATCAGGCCAGGCGTGGTGACTCACGCTTGTAATCCTAGTACTTTGGGAGGCCGAGGCAAGCGGATTACTTGAGGTCAGGAGTTTGAGACCAGCCTGGCCAACACGGTGAAACCCTAATAACAATACAAAAATTAGCCAGGCGTGGTGGCGGATGCCTGTAATCCCAGTTACTCAGGAGGCTGAGGAAAGAGAATCACTTGAACCTGGGAGACAGAAGTTGCAGTGAACTAAGATCACACCACTGCACTCCAGCCTGGGTTATAGAGCGAGACTCCCATCTCAAAAGAAAAAAAAAGTCATGATCACCTCCCAAGCAAAGCTAACAGAGAGGATAGGAGGTACCTTGGACTCGGTCATATGGATCTAAGGCCTTAGCATGAGAAAACTAAGAACTGTGAAAGAGCTCTGATTTCTGAGGACAATTCTGAAAAGCCCTGCAGGGTTGCTTTTTTTTTTCCTTGAATGTAGTGGTAGACTTTTTCTTTTTTGGGGTGGCAGGGGACTTGTCTCACAGAGCTTGGAAAGTATCTCTCATGTGAACATACTCCACCATCATCTAAAAACATGCTTTTTAAAAAACCACACTTGGATGGGCACAGTGGCTCACGCCTGTAATCCAAGCACTTTGGGAGGCCGAGGCAGGTGGATCACTTGAGGTCAGGAGTTCGAGACCAGTCTGGCCAACATGGTGAAACACAGTCTCTACTAAAAATACAAAAATTGCCAAGCGTAGTGGCTCACACCTGTAATCCCAGCACTTTGGGAGAATGACGTAGATGGATCATGAGGTCAAGAGATCGAGACCATCCTGGCCAACGTGGTGAAACCCCATCTCTACTAAAAATACAAAAATTAGCTGGACGTGGTGGCATGCGCCTGTAGTCCCAGCTACTTGGGAGCCTGAGGCAGGAGAATTGCTTGAACCCGGGAGGCGGAGGTTGCAGTGAGCCAAGATGGCGCCACTGCACTTCAGTCTGGCAACAGAGCGAGACTCCATGTCAAAAAATAATAATAATAAATCAATAAAATAAAAATACAAAAGTTAACCGGGTGAGGTGGCAGGCCCGTGTAATCCCAGCTACTTGAGAGGCTGAGGCAGGAGAACTGCTTGACCCCAGGAGGTGGAGGTTGTGGTGAGCTGAGATTGTACCACTGCACTCCAGCCTGGGCGGCAAAGGGAGACTCCATCTCAAAAAAAAAAACAATTGAGCTCAGTTTCCTCAATGAAAAAAGGAGCATATACCTACCCTACTTTCCTCGCTAGGCACTGAAAAGGGCCAATAAAATTATGCTTATAAAACTTAGTGTTTTAGGCCGGGTGCGGTGGCTCAAGCCTGTAATCCCAGCACTTTGGGAGGCCGAGACGGGTGGATCACGAGGTCAGGAGATCAAGACCATCCTGGCTAACACGGTGAAACCCCGTCTCTACTAAAAAATACAAAAAACTAGCCGGGCAAGGTGGCGGGCGCCTGTAGTCCCAGCTACTCGGGAGGCTGAGGCAGGAGAATGGCGTGAACCTGGGAGGCGGAGCTTGTAGTGAGCTGAGATCTGGCCGCTGCACTCCAGCCTGGGCAACAGAGCGAGACTCCGTCTCAAAAAAAAAAAAAAAAAAAACTTAGTGTTTTAATGGTAAGAAACCCCCCACACACACAAACACATTTCCTCCCACCAAACAACCCCCACAAGCTTGGAATCAGTCATCTTGGGTTATGGATGACTAGATGTGGGCCATGGAGGTATCTGATAGAAGAAAGGTGACTAAATCAGGACAGAACTTGACTCAAAACTAAATTCTAAACATTTTTATCCTACAAACAGTTCAATGAGCCACTACCCCCAGCTAATCCTCCATCTTTCATAGAGGTCATCCAGCCACAGTGGCTAGACCTGGGCACATGCAGGGACAGAGCAAAACAGAAGAGGGGCCTATGGCACTATCTGGATGGAGAGAAAAACTCATGTGTGCTATTTTTCTGATGGCCCTAGGCCTGTATTGTTAGAAAAGTGCTTTCCTTCCTAGGACTTCTCCTTCTAAGGCCTATACTCAACTAAGAGAGAGACTGAAAGGAGATGGTGCCTGGCCTTAGATTAGCTGAGGTGCTGTTGTATGCACGCTGCTAATGGATCATTAAAAAAGCTGGGAGTCAGAAAAATCACCTCCATGTCTTTGAAAGGCTCCTGCTGTCCCAGCAGCCTAGCCTGCTGGCAGAACTAGCTGCTGAGCACCAACTCCAGGAAGAAAAGGAGCAAACAGAAGAAGTCCAACCCAGCTTGCTGTTTTTTGGCTGAGTAGGGAATTGACACAGACCATCTCCGGCTCCTGTCTGGAAGTTTCGAGATCAGAGAGCTTCAGGCACAGCTGGGTTCACAGCTGCACCATTTGGAGCATTGGGCTCATTAATATTCATGAGCCATCCCCACCAATCGGCAAAGCGGATGCCATTAGCTTAGCATCTGTCGGGTTTTTGTGAGGGTTGCGCATGGAGTTTTTTTCCCCTTTTAAATGAACTTCTTCTGACATTTTGGATTTGCCTCTGTAGGTTTTCTATCCTCGCCTTGCTCTGCTGCATCATATAAAGGAGAGACCCAGGGGAGGCGAGCAGGAAAGAGGGATGAATACCAGCCAGGGCTTTGCATCTGCCTGTTGACAAACTTTATTTCTCTTTCAGCACCTGGCACCTCAGACAGGCTGCGAGGATGGAAGCAGCATCAGGTAAATTATACCTAACAAGGTTCATGCCCAGAACTGTGAGAAGAGTTGGATCCCAGCTCTTTGGAAGACAATCCTTCCTCCAGTGGTGAAGTGGAGCTGCACACACAATGCAGGAGGGCTACAGAGCACAGTTCTAAACCATTATTTCCATGCTGATCAGTTCATGATTTATGAAAGAAGCTACTGCCAGCCCTCACTCCCTCCTTCTCTGCTGCAGCTTGTTAGACACAAATTACAACAACAATCTTAAATTCTTGCATTTTATTTCAGGCCAAAGCCCCTCCACTCTGAACTAAATGCCATGACAGTCCCACAGCACAGGCTGGTAGTAAAAGAGCCCACAGACAGGGTAGGATAGCCAGAGGAGGGAGGAGTGGGCGAGAGGTAGGGGAAGAATCACATACGCAAACCTAAGAGTAAAGCAATGCAGAATGCCTGTGGCACTCGGCTCCTACCAGCTCTGGCTCTCAGTGGAGATGAAGAATGGCAGCAGGAGGAGAGAATGCCTCATTGTCTGAAGGAGAGCGTGTTGTTCCTCATCTCCATCCCCAGAGCCCTCTCTTTCAGGCAGGCAGAAACAAAGCCCCTGCACCCCCACTGGACTGCTCAATACAGCACAGAGATGCTGGCGGTGGAAGCCCTGGAGGCAGGGAGCTGTTACCAAAGGAGAAGAAAAGGATTCAAAAAAGAAAGGAGCCCACTCTAACCCTGCAGAAAAGATAGCCACGTCTCCGCTTTATAACCACAAGAGACCGTGACAGCCCCGACAGTCTTTTCCAAAATAAAGGCCCTGGGCTGTTGCTATTCCTTCTGGCTGTGGCCGGCCACTTCTCTCTTAGGCATGACCATGAGCTGTTGTGCAGGTCTCAGGCTCCACTCAGCCAGTCTCAGGCTAAGGTCTTGGGACATAAATCCCCAGCGGCAGAAGTCACAGCACCAGTTCCATTCAATGGTATCATTGAAAGAAAAAGCAAGGAGGTGGGAGAGTAAATATTCATCCCACTGTCCATGCAAGAAGGTAGGCAAGAGGCCAGCCTCCCAGAAACAAAGTGCTCTAGGGCTACAGCAGAAACTGAAGCCAGCCAAGATGGGGATACAACATAACCACTCCTGTTGGGACAATGTTCAATATGGCAGCTTAGAATTGCCACATACAGGTCCCCAAAACTGGTCACCTGAGGAGATACTCCTGGTCCTACATACAAATGACCTACAGAAACTCGGCTCCCAGGAGAGTAATATGGGGTTCTGTTCAAAATCAACAGCCCCTGGGCCTTATGCTTAACTTACAAACATCTGCACAGTATTTATTCCCATGGAAGAGGCATACGGGGCTGTTATGACTGACCTCTGTCAATCATCCCAAGCAGAGGCGACTAGAAGACACTAAGCAGCCCTGCCTCCCACAATACCTGCCCTGTGCCCAGTCCCACCTGAGTAAGTCTCCTGGCCCGTATCTTCTCTGACCATCTCAGAGCAGAACCCAGAGCTCACTTTTCCAAAACTGTTTCTAATTGACCAGGGTCCAAAGGCACAGCATGGTCTCCTCCCACAGCCCTCCTCACAGACTGAAGAGTGGAGGTTCCCTCATTGGGTCTTCCAAAATCACAGCATAATGGTGAGGAGAGGGGTGGGAGAGTGGGACTTTCCAAGGAAGGAACCTCAGAGTCAACAACTGGAGCCCACACTGCTAAGTGGTCCTTTTCTTCACTGGGAGGCGGTGAGGGAGAGTTCCTCCTACCCGATCTTGGAAGAAAGCAGCAACTGGAAAAGAGTGGGAAAAGGAAAAGAAAGGTATGAACAGCTTGGGTAACATAGGGAGACCCCGTCTCTACAAAAAGATAAAAATAAATTAGCCACGGATGCTGGCATGTGCCTGTAATCCCAGCTACTCAGGAAGCTGAGGCAGGAAGATTGCTTGAACCTGGGAGGTCAAGGCTGCAGTGAGTTATGATCACACCACTGCACTTCAGCCTGGGCAACAGAGTGACACTCCGTCTCAGAAAAAAAAGAGTATGAACATATAAACAAAAATGAATGGAAAGGGAGTCTCTCTGAGCCTATTCTGACTCAGGAGGCTGCCCAATTAAAAAAAAAAAAAAAATGGCTGGGCATGGTGAATTATTTGAGTCTGGGAGGTGGAGACCAGCCTGGGCAACCTGGCGAAACCCTATCTCAATTTAAAAAAAAAAAAAAAAAGACTGGGCGCGGTGACTCACACCTGTAATTCCAGCACTTTGGGAGGCCGAGGCAGGCGGATCACAAGGTCAGGAGATAGAGACCATCCTGGCTAACACGGTGAAGACCCGTCTCTACTAAATATACAAAAAATTAGCCGGGTGTGATGGTGGGCACCTGTGGTCCCAGCTACTGGGGAGGCTGAGGCAGGAGAATGGCGTAAACCCGGGAGGCGGAGCTTACAGTGAGCTGAGATCATGCCACTGCACTCCAGCCTGGGCGACAGAGCAAGACTCTCTCAAAAAAAAAAAAAACAGATAAATGCAAGTGAATGGATAAACAAAATGTGGTTATTTAGCCATACAAATGGACTGTTATTTAGCCATAAAAATGGGGGGAAAAAAAGGAGAAAAAAAAGCAATGAAGTAATGATGCATGATAAAATATGAATGAACCTTGAAAACATGTTGTTAGATGAAAAAAGCTGGTTACAAAAGACCACAAATCATATGACTCCATTTGTGTAAATGTCCAAAATAGACAAACGCATAGACAGAGAAAGTAGACTAGTGGTTGCCAGGAGCTACGGGGGAGGGAAGGACAGGGGAGTCACTACTCATGGGTACAAGGTTTCTTTTGGGGTGATGAAAATGTTCTAAAATTGACTGTGGTGGCTGACAGTTATACAACCCTGTGACTATATTAAAAAATACTGAACTGTACCTAAAAAGGTAAACTTTATGGCAGGTAAATTGTATGTCAATAAAGCTATTAGGCCAGGCGCGGTAATCCTAGCCAGTAATCCTAGCACTTTGGGAGGCAGAGGCAGGTGAACACCTGAGGTCAGGTGTTCGAGACCAGCCTGATCAACATGGCAAAAATCCCATCTCTACTAGAAGTACAAAACTTAGCCGGGCATGGTGGCACTTGCCTGTAATCCCAGCTACTCAGGAGGCTGAGGCAAGAGAATCGCTTGAACCCAGGAGGTGGACGTTGCAGTGAGCCGAGATCATGCCACTGCACTCCAGCCTGGGCGGAAGAGTGAGCCTCTACCTCCACAAAAAAAATAAAATAAAAATAAATAAGGGAGGGAGGAGGAATAAAATACCGAATAAATGAGAAAACTTTCCCTTCTCTCTCCCCAGGTTTCAGTAGGAGCTCCTGCTACCCAGTGGTAGGTTAATACAGACCCACCTGGATAGAAAGCCATGCACCCAAAGAACAAGATCTCTTGAAAGGCTACCAATGCTATGACATGACTTCCCTAACAAATGGACACCTCTCTGGTCCAGGTTATAGCAAACCTAGCCCCTGCTATCTCAAAGAGTACTCCAGTTACCTCTTAGGCTGGTCTCCTTTAGCCAGATGAGAAGAGCTCTGCCTCTCTTCCTGGGCCCAGCCACAGTTTGACATAGCATATCGAAGAATGGCGTCAGACACAGTCACGGTGCTTCGGCCTTGGACACAGGCTTCTATCTCAGGCACTGAGAGCTGGCTTTGCAGGAAGAGGTGCAACTGACTGTCGGACAGGAGAACCACACTCTGCAGGACCCTAGGGAAAATACAGGTAGCACAACACAGAGCGTCAACCTGAGGAACTGCTCTCCATTCCCCATCCTCTGAAGAACTTCTGGTTACCTGAGCAGGGAGCTCCATCCTGCCTGGCACTTTCCTCCACCCCGCCTCCACCCTCAGCGGCCAGCACCAGCCGTTCTGTCCACTCACTTTTCAAGGAAGTGCTGCAGACCTTGTCGTCGCTTCTCAATGAACTCATCTGAGGTGCCAAAGAAGGCTGACTTCCCAGGAAGTTCAGGAACAGGCCTGTGGAGCCACATGATATAACACCCATGATAACTGTAACATCTAAGATAGTCATTCTAGCCTCTGATCAAGGAAATCCCTTGAAAAGAAGCCTCATCAATACAATTAGCATTTTTTTTTTTTTTTTTTTTTTTTTTGAGACGGAGTCTCGCGCTGTCACCCAGGCTGGAGTGCTGTGGCCGGATCTCAGCTCACTGCAAGCTCCGCCTCCCGGGTTCACGCCATTCTCCTGCCTCAGCCTCCCGAGTAGCTGGGACTACAGGCGCCGCCACCTCGCCCGGCTAGTTTTTTGTAGTTTTTAGTAGAGACGGGGTTTCACCGTGTTAGTCAGGATGGTCTCGATCTCCTGACCTCGTGATCCGCCCGTCTCGGCCTCCCAACGTGCTAGGATTACAGGCTTGAGCCACCGCGCCCGGCCGCATTTTTTTTTTTTGAGACAGAGTCTCGCTCTGTCACCCAGGCTGGAGTGCAGTGGCGCAATCTCAGCTCACTACAAGCTCCGCCTCCTGGGTTCACGCCATTCTCCTGCCTCAGCCTCCCGAGCAACCGGGATTACAGGCACCCACCACCACGCCCAGCTAATTTTTTGTATTTTTAGTAGAGACGGGGTTCACCATGTTAGCCAGGATGGTCTTGATCTCCTGACCTCGTGATCCACCCGCCTTGGCCTCCCAAAGTGCTGGGATTACAGGTATGAACCACCGCCCCTGGCCACAATTAGCTTTTAATAAGGGGTGGTGCTAACATTGACTGACTGCATGCCAAGTGTCAAGCCAGACTGTGCTAAATGTTTTATAAACATTATTTCATTTAGTCATCCCCAAACCCCATGAGAAAGATATTAGTAAACTCACTTTAGATCAGAGAAGTTAAGTAAATTTCTCACTGTTACACAGCTAGTAAGCAGCAAAGCTCATATCGGAACCAGGTCTATGACTATAAAACCCATGCTGATACATTATTCTTTTTTTTTTTTTTTTTTTTGAGACGGAGTCTCGCTCTGTCGCCCAGGCTAGAGTGCAGTGGCCGGATCTCAGCTCACCGCAAGCTCCGCCTCCCGGGTTTACGCCATTCTCCTGCCTCAGCCTCCTGAGTAGCTGGGACTATAGGCGCCCGCCACCTCGCCCGGCTAGTTTTTTGTATTTTTTAGTAGAGACGGGGTTTCACCATGTTAGCCAGGATGGTCTCGATCTCCTGACCTCATGATCCGCCCGTCTCGGCCTCCCAAAGTGCTGGGATTACAGGCTTGAGCCACCGCGCCCGGCCGATACATTATTCTTGTCTGTTTGATTTTAGAGACAAGGTATTGCTTTCCAAGCTGCTCTCTTCAGGTTGCCCAGGCTGAAGTGCAGTGGCATAATCATGAGCATAGCTCACTGCAGCCTCAAATTCCTGGGATCAAGTAATCCTCCTGCATCAGCCTCCAGAATAACTATGACTACAGGCACGTGCCACTGTGTGCACCTAATTTATTTATTTATTTCCTTAGGTATCTGTAGAGACATAGTATTGCTCTGTTGCCCAGGCTGGTCTCAAACTCCTGGCCTCCAGTGATCCTCCTTCTTTAACCTCCCAAAGCACTGGAATTACATGTGTGAGCCACCAAGCCCAGCCACACTATGTTGTTAATGAAACCCACTCCTGGCTAGGTACCATGCTTCATGCCTGTCATCCTAGCACTTTGGGAGATCAAGGTGGGCAGATCATTTGAGCTCAGGAGTTCACGACCAGCCTGGACAACATGGTGAAACCTCATCTCTCCTTTAAAAAAAAAAAAAAAAAACAGCCAGGCGAGGTGGCTCACGCCTGTAATCCCAGCACTTTGGGAGGCTGAGGCGGGGAGATCACGGGTCAGGAGATCGAGACCATCCTGGCTAACACAGTGAAACCCCGTCTCTACTAAAAATACAAAAAATTAGCCGGGCGTGGTGGCAGGCACCTGTAGTCCCAGCTACTCGGAAGGCTGAGGCAGAAGAATGGCGTGAACCCGGGAGGCGGAGCTTGCAGTGAGCTGAGATCACGCCACTGCACTCCAGCCTGGGCAATAGAGCAAGACTCTGTCGGCCGGGCGCGGTGGCTCAAGCCTGTAATCCCAGCACTTTGGGAGGCCGAGACGGGTGGATCACGAGGTCAGGAGATCGAGACCATCCTGGCTAACATGGTGAAACCCCGTCTCTACTAAAAAATACAAAAAATTAGCTGGGCTAGGTGGCGGGCGCCTGTAGTCCCAGCTACTCTGGAGGCTGAGGCAGGAGAATGGCGTGAACCTGGGAGGCGGAGCTTGCAGTGAGCTGAGATCTGGCCACTGCACTCCAGCCTGGGCGACAGAGCGAGACTCCGTCTCAAAAAAAAAAAAAAAAAAAGACTCTGTCTCAAAAAAAAAAAAAAAAAAAAAAACAGGCGGATGTGGTGGCTGATGCCTGTAATTCCGCCACTTTGGGAGGCCAAGACGGGTGGATCATCTGAGGTCAGGAGTTCCAAGATCAGCCTGGCCAACATGGTGAAACCCTGTCTGAATTGCTCTAAACAGGAGGCAGAGGTTACAGTGAGCCGAGATCGCACCATTGCACTCCAGCCTGGGCAATAAGAGTGAGACTCTGCCTCAAAAATAAAAATAAAAATACAAAATACAAAAAGTAGGCCGGGCGCAGTGGCTCACACCTGTAATCCCAGCACTTTGGGAGGCTGAGACAGGTGGATCACTTGAGTCCAGCAGTTTGAGACCAGCCTGGCCAACATGGAGAAACCCCATCTCTACTAAAAATACAAAAACTAGGCAGGCGTAATGGTGGGCACCTGTAATCCCAGCTACTTGGGAGGCTGAGGCAGAAAGAATTGCTTCAACATGGGAGGCGGAGGTTGCAGTGACATGAGATCACGCCACTGCACTCCAGCCTAGGCAACAGAGCAAGACTCCATCTCAAAAAAAGAAAAAAACATTATTTCCCAGCTGGGCCTGGTGGCTCACACCTAATCCCAACAATTTGGAAGGCCAAGGCAGGAGAACTGCTTGAGTCCAGGAGTTCAAGACCACCCTAGTAACATATGGAGACCCCCATCTCGACAAAAACATTTTCCAAATTAGGCAAATGTAGTGGCATGCAACTGCAGTCCCAGCCACTCAGGAAGCTGAGGTGGGAGGATTTCTATAACGCAGGAGGCTGACGCTGCAATGAGCCATGAGGGCGCCACTGTGCTCCAGCCTCCGTAACAGAGCAAGACCCTATGTCAAAAAAAAAAAAACCCAAAAAACAAAAAAAGAAACAACATATTTCCCAATTTCCTTAGTGCCTGGTATGTTGCAAGTTCTCTTCATTGTCAACTCCAGTACCTACATAAGCACCCAAAACAGACCCAAGAAGGAAGCAAGAGCAAACTCACACCAAACCAGCATTTCTCTGTAGCTGCTTTCTCAGCCACACAAACTCACGGTAGCGGCGCCGCACACAGGAAGTCTTGGCAGTAAAGGCTTTGCTGTTGGTCTATACATGAAAGCACATGAAGTACATGAAAAGGGTTTAGTGGAAAAAAGACAAGTTCACATAAGCTCCCTATCACTGCTCTCACTGAGGAGCCATGCCATCAGGCCACAGAGCTGATCAGGTCCCCAACTAGAACAAGGTGCCACCAGGCAGCCCAAAAGCAACTCAAAGACACCTCAAACTCTCTTTCCTTTCCTCCCTCCCTTTCTTCCAAGTCTTCTGTCTCAGGTCCACCAGAAACACTCAAAAATAGGTTACACCTTGCTGTGTGCGGTGGCTCACGCCTGTAATCCCAGCACTTTGGGAGGCCAAGGAGGGTGAATCACCTGAGGTCAGGAGTTCAAGACCAGCCTGGCCAACATGATAAAATCCCGTCTCTACTAAAAAAATATATATTCAAAATTAGCTGGGCATGGTGGCATATGCCTGTAATCCCAGCTACTTGGGAGGCTGAGGCAGGAGAATCGCTTGAACCCGGGAGACAGAGGTTGCAGTAAGCCGAGATCACACCACTGCACTCCAGCCTGGGCAACAAGAGCAAAACTCCATCTCAAAAAAAAAAAGGTTACACCTCAGTACAAGCCCCTCAGCTCTGCAAAGCGTTGACCCCAATACAGAAGCTTGATGCACTCACATGAAGGAATATCTTATAATCCACGTAAGAGTTCCAGGAGCCCTCATTCTGCACTCGGGGGTCCTGAACACGCACTGTAATCACCTCCTGTAGGTAAGAAAAACTTCCTCAGCTTCAGCTACAGAGCAAGGCAGCTCTGACAACACAGGTTGCTAGATTTTTCCATCCAACACCAACTTTCATTCACTCAACAACTTTCTTTTTTTTTTTTTTTTTTTTTTTGAGACGGAGTCTCGCTCTGTCGCCCAGGCTGGAGTGCAGTGGCGCGATCTCCACTCACTGTAAGCTCCGCCTCCCGGGTTCACGCCATTCTCCTGCCTCAGCCTCCCGAATAGCTGGGACTACAGGCGCCTGCCACCGCGCCCGGCTAGTTTTTGTATTTTTAGTAGAGACGGGGTTTCACCGTGTTAGTCAGGATGGTCTCAATCTCCTGACCTCATGATCCGCCCGTCTTGGCCTCCCAAAGTGCTGGGATTACAGGCGTGAGCCACCATGCCTGGCCAACACCAACTTTCATTCATTCATTTCATTCATTCACTAAATTCAGTCACTAAATTCAACAAATTTTTACTGAGCCCCACTATGTGTCAGACACTGTTCTAGGCCCTGGGGATAAAGCATGAACAAGAGACATAAGTCCCTGCCCCCATGAAGCTTACATTCCAGTATATTCCAATCAATGGAAAATTTAGTCAGAATGGAACTCCGTTTCCTAGGAATGCCTCTGCTGTTGATTTCTTTCTCCTGACTTTATTTTGAGCTCATCAGAACCACCAAAGTAATACTGCAGGAAGAACACTACTGAGTAATGATTTGCATCTCTGTGTCCTCTTTCCTCCTAAATCCCCTCTCCAACTTTTACCTACCTGTTCTCTGGAGACCACACTCTTACCTCCTGTTCTTGGTTCTCCAACATCCTACACCAAAAGCCCATTGGAAGAAAACATCTGATGAGGGACAGAGGATACAGGATCAAGATTAGTATGCCTCTGTTCTTACCATTCTTTACCAGGGAAAACCCTGAAACTTTTTAATAGACCTCCGTGGGGAAACCCAGGCAACACTTTTTGTTTTTGTAAAATTTAAGAGGAAGCAAAAAAAAAATAACCATTAGCTCAATGCCAAGCTAAAAGGCCCTGGGGAATGTGCCTCCCTTCTCAGACCAGGCCCTCAACTAGGCCACCTCTCCCCAAAGGGTGTTGGAGTCTACAGAAAGTTTGTCACATGCAGCCAAAACAGGCGGGTCCAGATGTAAAACTTTTGCCTTGAAGAATGCAGGCACAACAGGGTCTGCTGAGCACTCAGATCACAGCTTTGAAAGGGAGCCTAACAGCGCCCCCTCCCGGCTGTCTAGAGACAACCAAGTCCCCACAAACACCGATGCTTCTGCATTTCTCCCAGTCTCGCTAACACCAGTCACCTCCCCACAGGTGAATCATAGAGCTAGAGCACTCCAAGGAGCACCTGAGTGGGTTGCCCAGTTGGGACCTCCCCAATCCATACTCTGCAACCCAAGCCAACTGTTCTAATGACTTCCTCTCCTGACATGCCATCCGGTTTGTACTTCTGCCCAAGCACCCCACAGTTGCACAGGTCGACCCAGGATGCATTCTGCTCTTTTGTAAAGATTCATTAAAGCCTCAGCCCTGATTTTCTCCAATGTGGCAGTTTACATGTATAGCGACATCACCCACTCCGACAAGGGGACCATGAAGGCTGCAGCACAGGGGTTACTCAGGTCCAGTGGGGCCCATGATGTCACCTTCTGTTAAAATACAGCACTAATCTTGTTACTTCTAGAACTATTCCAACAGCATCCACCCTGGCTGCCGCCTCCACCCCCTTCTCTCTTAAGAGCGGAACAATAAGGTTTAATTTCCTTTTCCAATTTACCTTGAAATGAAAACTGACTTCAGCCAGTATGTACTGCCAACAAATGATCCAGGCTGGCTCCTGGGAAAACAAGACTATCTCTAATATCTCTGAGCCCTCCCTCTCCTTCCCCCATACCCATTCACATACGCACTCATTTTTACAGTCCCACAATTAATTTTAAACACATTCTCTTATTAGTTCTGCCTTACCATTAGAAGACAGTGTAATGAGTTTCCTTCTATTTTATGTTTTGCTAACACAAGACTAACATTTCAAAAGAAGGGGAACTCATTTACACCATGAAATCAGCAAAGCAAACAGCTTTTTCAATTCTCTCCAATATACCAGAAGTATCTCCACAGACAAACACTGCATGCAGAAACGAAGCTGCATGGTCCATGAGAAAATTGGGCTACACGGTGTTGAGCAAACCCAAGGTTTTGTGATTGCAGTACCATCTTAAATGGTGTTCTTGCTGACAATCTGATTTTCATGTGATGCAGCCACCACCTTCAAGGGGTCCTGAACTGAAAGGTGGGAAATTCCAATTCCAGAACAACCCATATATAACATTCCAGATATTAGTCAAATGTCTGAGACTAAAAAGAGCAGACCTATTTGCTGTGAACAATTAACCTCCTTAAGTTGTTTTTTTTTTTCTCTTCTCTTTGCAGGCATTCGATAAACTGCCCGCACAGGAGCAGAGAGTTAAATACTCTGAAGTGTCTTTAAACAAAACTAACAATGGGAAAGACGATGACAAGGAAATCACAGTCATCCACTCAGTGGAGGTCATACATCTTTTGTACCTTGAAAAAGGTTTGTCAAATTCAGGACCGTAATTTAGTAACGAAATGATCATCATACACTTGGTCTCAGGAAGAGTTTGCATAGGGCCCTGCACTACCTTCATGAAGAAATTCTTCTTTCCTTTGGGGCCAATACCACTCAGAAACAAATAGCTATGAACCGGCTTTTTTTAAAAAAACCTCCAGAGGCCAGCCTGGCCAACATAATGAAACTCCGTCTCTACTAAAAATACAAAAAATTAGCTGGGTGTGGTGGCAGGCGCCTGTAATCCCAGTTACTTGGGAGGCTGAAGCAGGAGAATCGCTTGAACTCGGGAGGCGGAGGTTGCACTGCACTCCAGCCCAGGTGACAGTGCGAGACTCCATTGTCAAAAAAAAAAAAAAACAAAAAAAAAAACCTCCACATGGGCCAGGTGCAGTGGCTCATGTCTGTAATTCCAGTACTTTGCGAGGCTGAGGCAGGCACATCACGAGGTCAAGAGATCAAGACCATCCTGGCCAACATGGTGAAACCCCGTCTCTACTAAAAATACAAAAATTAGCTGGGCGTGGTAGCGCGTGCCTGTAATCCCAGCTACCTGGGAGACTGAGACAGGAGAATCAGTTGAACCCAGGAGGTGGAGGCTGCAGTGAGCAGAGATGGCACCACTGCACTCCAGCCTGGCAACAGAGTGAGACTGTCTCAAAAAAAAAAAAGGAAGAGTTTCAGTTGTAACTGTCCTTAAAAACACTGGGCCGGCGCAGTGGCTCACGGTTGTAATCCAGCACTTTGGGAAACTGAGGCGGGCAGAACACTTGAGGCCAGGAGTTCGAGAACAGCCTGGCCAACACGGCAAAACTCCGTCTCTACTAAAAATACAAAAATTAGCTGGGCATGGTGGCGCGGGCCTGTACTCCCAGCTACTCAGGAGACTGAGGCATGAGAATCGCTTGAACCCAGGAGGCGGAGGCTGCAGTGAGCCAAGATCACACCACTGCACTCCAGCCTGGGCGACAGAGCGAGACCCTATCTCAACGAGACCCCATCTCAAAAACAAACAAACAAACAAACACTGGAACAAATACAAAAACCTAGACACCAAGTAGTAATTTCTAGCAACCACTATTCTCCGTTAGATTCCTCCCCACAGATATCACTCCTCAAAAGAAAAAGCTCAGTTCTGCCTCTGGAGAAGAAGCAGAAAGTTCCTAACTTTAGTTCTATAATCTGGGAGATGGATCTGTACGTCATTCAAATAAGGCTAGAGTCAGTGACCATAGCTAATTACATAACTTAGTGTTAACTACATTTCCTGGGCCCTTTCAACCACATCTGAAGTTTCCTTCACTTTCTTCACCTGCGCTGGTGAGTACCCAATTGTTTGCTGTTTACAAAGTAGATTCATGGTAAAGCTTCTAATATAGTAACAGTACAAGGCTTTAGTCTCACCATTTATTTTCTCTCGCATTTAAACAACTTCAAGCGACAGGTTAAGAAAATCAGGTGATTAAAGTAGATGGAACTACTGAGACTACCGTCCCTTCTTACTCAATCTTGAGCCCTTAGTGCCAGATGGCAGATAGCAATTCAAAAAGCTCTCCCTCCAATTATAAATATCACACGTACTAGATAGAGGAAGCTCCCAGTTCTGACCAAGCTTTGTGTGATCTCAACCAAGCAGTTACGCTCCATCTTTTTGTCCATCTCTAACCTATTCCTTTCACTTGGAAGGTAATTAACAACGGCGACCACAATCTACCGCAAGTCTCCCGTGTCCACGTAAAATACTCGCCATTGCCCCCAGTCTTAGCCGTTTAAGTAAATGTCCCCAGTCTTTTACTACGATCACTCCTCCTCCATTCTCAACAAACTAGGACCGAAAGGTCCACATGATCCTTCTTTCTTTCCGATTAAGCCTGGGGAGTAGGAAGTGAAAGATATACTTTGAAGGTAAACTGAAAAGTCGGGTTTTTGGATCCCGAGCAAGCCCTTGCCTTAATGCCGGGTGGTAAGAGAGTCCCTCCCTAGGATGTAAAGCGATGCCACCATCCCGAGTGCCACTACTGACGCTAAAGCCCACGCCCCCTCACCTGAGCGCAGCCCCTACTCCCCAGGGCCCCGCCCACGCATTCTCACCTGAGAACAGCATCAGCTCCCCAAAGCGACACCGCCCGCGCCCCACCATATAGCCAGATCACGGCTTCTCCTTCCGGGTGAGTCGCCGGTGCCCCGGTGCACGACGGGAGACCCCCCCAACCCCGGGTGCCCAGGACGCCCCGCCTCTACAGGCCCGGGCTCTGAGTGGGATTCCCGCTTCCAAACGGCGCAGCTCCGCTTGCCAAGGCCCCGGACTGGAGTCGGGATCACCCCCTCCACTCACTTGGGACGCTAGAGAGTGGACGCAGGTGCCGGGTGAGGGACGGCGAATGGGCTCAGATATCCAATCCGGGGCCGCGTTCCGCCCACTGTCAGGGGAAGCCAATCAGCGGCCAGGGGACGTCAGCGACGGTCAGCCAGTGGGTCGCGAGAGCAGAGGGGTGTGAGGGGGTTGTTACTCTTGTTCCCTTAATGCGAGGGACGGTCTGCAGTGTGGGAGGTTCGGGGCTTTAGGAAGCCCACATCCCTGGATCCTCACTAAGTCCCGAGAGCCACCATTGGAACCTCGTAGTTTGCTGTTCCCCAGCGGAGCTATCAAGGGGACTCCGATTCCGATTCGTAAAGCCACTGACCGATTGTCAGAGTGAAAGCCAGACTCGAGAGGGTCCGGCGACTCAGATGGCTCACACCGAAACAAATTCGAAGCAGCATCATGCAGCTAGGGAGCAAGAGAAAACCGTTTAATGTGTTGAAGAGTTTTGCGATGGTCTTTTAACAACTTATTTAAAGATAATTTCAGCAAGTCTAGCGCGGTGGCTTACGCCTGTAATCTCAACACTTATTAGAGAGGTCGAGGCGGAGCCGGGCGCGGTGGCTCAAGCCTGTAATCCCAGCACTTTGGGAGGCCGAGACGGGCGGATCACGAGGTCAGGAGATCGAGACCATCCTGGCTAACACGGTGAAACCCCGTCTCTACTAAAAAATACAAAAAACTAGCCGGGCGAGGTGACGGGCGCCTGTAGTCCCAGCTACTCGGGAGGCTGAGGCAGGAGAATGGCGTAAACCCGGGAGGCGGAGCTTGCAGTGAGCTGAGATCCGGCCACTGCACTCCAGCCTGGGTGACAGAGCGAGACTCCGTCTCAAAAAAAAAAAAAAAAAAAAAACAGGCCGAGACGGGAGGATCGCTTGAGGCCTGTCTTGAGACACGCCCTACCAATTTCGGGAGACCCTCGTCTCTGCAGAAAAAATTTAAAAATTAGCCAGGCATGGTGGCACGTGCTTGTAGTCCCAGCTACTAGGGAGGCTGAGGCAGGAGGAAGGCTTGAACCAGGGATTCGAGGCTGCAGTGAGCCCTGATCTCTGCAGAGCAAGACCCTGTCAGAGCAACAGCTAAAAGGAAGAAAAGAAAGGGGCCGAGCACGGTGCCTCACGCCTGTAATCCCACCACTTTGGGAGCTGGAGGCAGGTGGATTACCAGAGGACAGGAGTTCGAGACCAGCCTGGCCAATACGGTGAAACCCTGTCTCTACTAAAACTATAAAAATTAGCTGGGCGTAGTCATGGGCACCTGTAATCCCAGCTATTCAGACTGACGCAGGGGGATTGCTTGAACCCAGGAGTCGGAGGTTGCAGTGAGCCAAGATTGTGCCATTACACTCCACCCTGGGAGACTCCATTGTAAAAAAAATAAAAATAAAAATAAATTAAGGAAGATAGCTGGATTCTCATATGTGCTTCGCCTTTCTCTGTTGTGCTCTGTTGTTTTGGTACATTAAGAAAATTCAGCCTTATATAGATATGTAGTTGAGAAAAGGAAGAGTATATTTAGCCTTCTCAAACAATTCTGAATACTCTTTTTTGATACTACCCAAATTCAACAAATGGTAACTTTTCTTTGTTTTTTTGAGACAGGGTCCTGCTCTGCTGCCCAGGCTGGAGTGCAGTGGCAGGATCACAGATTACTGCAGGCTCAACCTCCAGGGCTCAAGCCATCCTCCCACCTCAGCCGTTGGAGCTGCTGGGACCATAGGCGTCTGCCACCATACTCGGTTAATTTTTTAAATTTTTATACGGACAGCGTCTCCCTATGTTGCCGAGACTGGAAGTGTTTATTATTTTTATTTATTTATTTTTTAAGTACACACCACCTTGGAGATGGAGTCATTTCTTAAAGGTTAAGTGCAGGCCGGGCGTGGTGGCTCACGCCTATAATCCCAGCACTTTGGGAGGCCGAGGCGGGTGGATCACAAGGTCAGGAGATCGAGACCATCCTGGCTAACACGGTGAAACCCTGTCTCTAATAAAAATACAAAAAATTAGCCGGGCGTGGTGGCGGGCCCGGAGGTGGAGCTTGCAGTGAGCCGAGATCATGCCACTGCACTCCAGTCTGGGAGACACAGTGAGACTCCATTTCAAAAAAAAAAAAAAAAAAGGTTAAGTGCAACAGGGAGTCTGAAGCCATTTAAAAAATCCTGGTACAGAATTATGCAGATCAGTCAATGTGAATGCATTTATTCAATGTAAAAAAAAATCACATTTATTAAATTCATCACTGATCTCATCAGGAAAGTCTCAAGAAACTGCCTACTGACTAGCTGGGATTACAGGCACATGCCACCATGCCTGGCTAATTTTTGTATTTTTAGTAGAGACAGGGTTTCACCATATTGGTCAGACTGGTCTTGAACTCCTGACCTCATGATCCACCTGCCTCGGTGGATCCTCACTTCCCAAAGTGCTGGGATTACAGGCGTGAGCCACCATGCCTGGCCTCACATATCTTAATATTAAGACAGCCTCAACCTCCTGGGCTCAAGTGATCCTCCTATTCAAGCCTCCTAAGTAGCTGGGACCATAGGTGTGTGCCACCATGCCTGGCTAATTTTTTATTATTATTTGTATAGATGAGGTCTCACTATGTTGCCCAGCCTGGTCTTGAACTCCTGGGCTCAAGCAGTTCTACCTCGTCCTTCTAAAATGCTGGAATTACAGGGGTGAGCCACTGTGCCCATCCTTTAGGGTATTTTTTTTTCTTTTCTTTTCTTTGTATTCTTTTTTTTTTTTTTTTTTTTTTTGAGATGGAGTTTTGCTTTCGCTCTTATCTCCTAGGCTGGAGTGCAATGGTACGATCTTAGCTCACTGCAACCTCTGCCTCTTGGGTTCAAGCAATTCTCCTGCCTCAGCCTCCCGAGTAGCTGGGATTACAGGCATGTGCCACCATGCCCAGCTAATTTTTTTGTTTCTTTATTGGAGGCAGAGTCAAGTTCTTCGCCAAGGCTGGAGTGAAGTGGTGCGATCTCGGCTCACTGCAACCTCCTTCCCCCGGGTTTCAAGCAATTCTCCTGCCACAGTCTCCTGAGTAGGTGGAATTACAGGCGTCCGCCACTATGCCTGGCTAATTTTTGTATTTTTAATAGAGACAGGGTTTCACCATGTTGGCCAGGCTAGTCTGGAACTCCCAGCCTTAGGTGATTCACCTGCCTCAGCCTCCCAAAGTGCTGGGATTACAGGCATGAGACACCAAGCCTGGTTTTATTGTTTTTCTGAGACGGAGTTTCACTCTGTTGCCTAAGCTAGAGTGCAATGGCGCAATCTGGGCTCACTGTAACCTCCGCCATCCAGGTTCAAGCGATTCTCCTTCAGCCTCCTGAGTAGCTGGGATTACATGTGCCCACCACCATGCCCTGCTAATTTTTGTATTTTTAGTAGAGACAGGGTTTTATCATGTTGGCCAAGCTGGCCTCGAACTCCTGAACTCAGGTGATCTGCCCGCCTCGGCCTCCCAAAGTGCTGGGATTACAGGAGTGGGCCATCATGACACCGGCCTAGGGTATTTTTTTTTCCTTTTTTTGAGGCAGAGTTTCACTCTGTTGCCCAGGCTGGAGTGCAATGGCGCAATCTCGGCTCACTGCAACCTCCGCCTCTCGGGTTCAAGCCATTCTGCCTCAGCCTCCCAAGTAGCTAGGATTACAGGCATGTACCACCACACCCAGCTAATTTTTTGTATTTTTAGTAGAGATGGTGTTTCACCATGTTGGCCAGGCTGGTCTTGAACTCGTGACCTCAGGGAATCCACCCGCCTCAGCCTCCCAAAGTGCTGAAATTACAGGCGTGAGCCACCGCACCCGGCCAGGTATTTTTCAACAGTAGTTTCTAACACTTGATAATGGGGCCAATCCTTATCATACCTGAAATGCTAGCAAATGATAAGCACTTCTCCAGCACTGATCCCTTAGCAGAAGAAAACCAATCAAACTCAGAGCTATGAGTGCATAATTTGAGAAGTGTATATTTTAATTAGAGTCCAGTTACTACCAGGAAATCGCCCTGAGAATCGGATTGACCAGCGGTAACAGAGAAGCGATAGCTTTAAGTTTATTTGCATTTTAAAAGAGGGTACTTGTTAACCTCAAATGAATACATCTTTAACAATAGAATATCAAGTAGTGGTCAAAATGAAACAAAGAATTTCAATGTGGAGGAAGATATTTTTAAAGTTCTATACTTCCTCTACTCCTTTTATCATATCTCAGAAGCAGCCATCTACTGAATCTAAAAGAGCTGCTATTTACTGAGTGCTCTCTATAAGCCATTCCTTTTATTCATCATTACTGTTAATCCCACAGACGTGCTGTAAAGAAGGTCTAAAATAATATTTTCCTTCTCCATATTATTGGTGATTTTCTTTTTTATTTTTCTTTATTTATTTATTATTTCTTTTTTTTTCTGAGACATGGTCTTGCTCTGTCACCCAGGTGGAGTGCATTGGCAGTGAAATCATAGCCCACTGCAGCCTCAAACTCCCTGGCCCAAGTGATCCTCCTGCCTCAGCATTCTGCGTAACTGGGACTACAGGCGTGTACCACCACACCTGACTTTTTTTTTTTGTAGATACAGGGTCTCACTATATTGCCCAGGCTAATCTCTAATTTCTGACCTCAAGCAATCCTCCTGGCTTGGCTTCCCAAAGTACTGGGATTATAGGCATGAGCCACCTCACCAGGCCTACTTGTGATTTTAGAGACTGGATGTGACAGATGCATTTCCTGTGGACATGAGCAGTATCGTTTCAAATATTGTCTTGAGCAAGATTATGATGACTGAGTTACCCTTATAAGAAAACAATCGAATCGGCCGAGGGCAGTGGCTCACGCCTGTAATTCCACCACTTTGGGAGGCCAAGGCGAGCAGATCACGAGGTCAAGAGATTCAGACCATCCTGGCCAACATGGTGAAACACCATGTCTACTAAAAATACAAAAAAATTAGCTGGGTGTGGTGGCACACGCCTGTAATCCCAGCTACTCGGAGACTGAGGCAGGAGAATCGTTTGAACCCGGGAGATGGAGGTTTCAGTGAGCCAAGACTGCGCCACTGCACTACAGTCTTGGGTGACAGAGCAAGACACTTGTCTCAAAAAAAAAAAAAAAAAAAAATAGTCCAGGCGTGGGGGCTCACACTTGTAATCCCAGCACTTTGGGAGGCCACGACCCGGGCAGTGGGGGGTTATCACAAGGTTAGGAGTTCAAGACCAGCCTGAAAACACAGTGAAACCCCATCTCTACTAAAAATACAAAAATTAAGGCCAGGCGCAGTGGCTCACGCCTGTCATCCCAGCACTTTGGGAGGCCGAGGTGGTGGGACCACTTGAGGTCAGGAGTTTGAGACCAGCCTGGCCAACATAGTGAAACCCCCTCTCTACTAAAAATACAAAAATTAGCCAGGCACAGTGGTGGGCGACTGTAAACCCAGCTACTTAGGAGGCTGAGGCTGGATAATTGCTTGAACCCGGGAGGTGGAGGTTGCAGTGAGCCGAGATCTCACCACTGCACTCCAGCCGGGATGACAGAGCAAGACTCAGTCTCAGGAAACAAAAAAATTAGCTGGGCATGGTAGTGGGCGCCTGTAATCCCAGCTACTCGGGAGACCGAGGCTGGATAATTACTTGAACCCGGGAGGTGGAGGTTGCAGTGAGCCACTATCATGCCACTGCACTCCAGCCTGGGTGACAGAGTTAGACTCCGTCTCAAAAAATAATAATAAATAAAATAAAAAATAAACCAGATGTGGTGGCTCACGCCTGTAATCCTAACACTTTGGGAGGTTGAGGCAGGTGGATTGCCTGAACTCAGGAGTTCGAGACCAGCCTGGGCAGCATGGTGAAACCCCCGTCTGTACTAAAATACAAAAAAATAAGCTGTGCGTGGTAGCGTGCGCTTGTAATCCCAGTTACTTGGGAGACTGAGGCAGGAGACTTGCATGAACCCGGGAGGCGGAGGTTGCAGTGAGCCGAGATCTTGCCATTGCACTCCAGCCTGGGCGACAGTGCAAGACTCCGCCTCAGAAAAAAAAAAAAAAAAAAAAAAAGCACTCATTAATAGTAGCTACTTATCATTACAACTAATTTTCTCATCATTATCATCATTCAAAAACAGTACACTACAGGAGGAAGTAAGTCGAGGCTTCTCACTTGCTTCTTCATAGAAACCCAGCCCAAATGTTTCAGGAAGAATTGCTCTCTTTGTGTCCGGAGTTGGTTCCTTCCGGTGGGTTCATGGCCTCCCTGACTAAGAATGAAGCCGCGGACCTTCACAGTGTTAAAAACAGCTCTTAAGCTGGCAGGGACCCAAAGAGTGAGCAGCAGCAAGATTTATTGTGAAAAGCAAAAGAACGCGAAAGAACAAAGCTTCTACAGCCCGGAAGGGGACCTAACCAGTTGCTATTGCTGACTGGTGGGAAGGTGGGGGGGGGGGGGGACGGGGGGGGGGGGGGGGGGGGGGACGGGGGGGCGGGGGGGGGGACGGGGGGCGGGGGGGGGCGGGGGGGCGGGGGACGGGGAGTGGGGAGAAGGGCCCCGGTTTTACACCCTTATTTGTCCCCACCCATTTTCCATTTTTGTCCTATCAGAGTGCCCTTTTTTCAGTCCTCTCCACAATTGGCTACTTTCAGATTCCTGCTGATTGGTGAATTTTACAGAACGCTGATTGGTCCATTTTACAGAGTGTTGATTGGTGTATTTTACAGAGTGCTGATTGGTGCATTTTACAATCCTCTTGCTAGCTACAAAGGCCTCATTGGGGGATTTTTACGGAGTGCTGATTAGTGCATTTTACAATCCCCTTGCTAGGTACAGAGTGCTGATTGGTGTATTTTACAATACTCTTGTAAGACAGAAAAGTTCTCCATGTACTCACTTGAAGCAGGAAGTCCAGCTGGTTTCACCTGTCCTCTTCTCTGTGCTTTCTTGAAGCTCTTTTAACTAAACTCTATTATGATATTGCTGGGCTGGGTTCTTCCTACCTGACAGTTCTCCAGAGCCCTGAACAGTGCCTGCATCAGCAAAACTGTTTTATAAATGCAAACTCCTGCCCTGAATAGTGCCTGCATCAGCAAAACTGTTTTATAAATGCAAACTGCTGCCTTTTGGGGTAGAGTGCAATAGAGTTTCCGTCTTCCTCCTGATTAGAAGGATACTTTAAAGTTAAAAAACAAAAACTTTAGTTATATTGTGGCTTAAAAACATGATTTTTTCCTAATTGTGTGTTTCATTGGGATGATTGAGTGAAAGGTGCTGACGGAGATTAATGACACTGAAAAAGGTGGGCACAAATGACAATGAAAAAGGGGACATTTTTGTGGAACAGCGAATAAAAGGGGGGAAATTTAGGACGCTATGAGAGGCCTACGGGGGGACCTAACCTACTCTAGGGAATCAGGGAAGACCTGAAAGGGAAATCATCTTAACACTGAGCAGGATTTTTTTTTTTTTTTTTTTTTTTTTGAGACGGAGTCTTGCTCTGCCACCCAGGCTGGAGTGCAGTGGCCGGATCTCAGCTCACTGCAAGCTCCGCCTCCCGGGTTTACGCCATTCTCCTGCCTCAGCCTCCCGAGTAGCTGGGACTACAGGCGCCCGCCTCGTCGCCCGGCTAGTTTTTTGTATTTTTAAGTAGAGACAGGGTTTCACCGTATTAGCCAGGATGGTCTCCATCTCCTGACCTCGTGATCCGCCCGTCTCGGCCTCCCAAAGTGCTGGGATTACAGGCTTGAGCCACCGCGCCCGGCCATTTTTTTTTTTTTTTTTAAGACAGAGTTTCACTCGTTACCCGAGGTTGGAGTGCAATGATGCGATCTCGGCTCACTACAAGTTCCGCCTCCTGGGTTCAAGCGATTCTCCTCCCTCAGCCTCCTGAGTAGCTGCGACTACAGGCGTCTGCCACGACGCCCAGCTAATTTTTGTGTTTTAGTAGATATGGGGTTTCACCACGTTGGCTAGGTTGGTCTTGAACCCCTCACCTCAGGTGATCCACCCACCTCTGCCCCCCAAAGCGTTGGGATTATAGGCTTGAGCCACCGTACCGGCCTGAGTAGGAATTTTACAGAGATTTGAGGAGGCAGAGATTTGAGGACTAAGAAATCATTGGAAATCTGAGGCAGCAGAGATACGATAAAGTTCTGAAGAATCTAAAATTCAAAAATTTTGAGGATGTGAATTACAGAACTGTCCAGAAGTGGTTGATTTTTGGGGGCCAAGCATCAAGGAGCTCGCTTATGAAAATCTTATGTTCTAATTTTTTTTTTTTTTTTTTGGGTCTCGCTCCATCACCCAGGCTGGAGTGCAGTGGCTGGATCTCGGCTCACTGCAACCTCCGCCTCCCAAGTTTAAGCAATTCTCCTGTCTCAGCCTCCTGAGTAGCTGGCACTACAGGCGCCTGCCACCAGGCCCGGCTAATTTTTGTATTTCTAGTAGAGACAGGGTTTCACCTTGTTGGTAAGGCTGGTCTCGAACTCCTGACCTCAGGTGATCCACCCGCCTCGGTCTCCCAGAGTGCTGGGATGACGGGCGTGAGCCACCGCCCCTGGCCCATGTGTTCTAATTTTCTAGGTTACAACGCTCTACGCTGCTGTCTCTCCACCGTTACAGTTTAAAAACTAGAAATCCCTACCACCCTCGCCTACTGTGCGTGGGCGGCGCACTGCGCTTCGGGCCTTGTAGTCTTGGACAGACCCCCCCCCCCCCCCCCCCCCGCCCCCCGCCGGAGGCCCATGATGCCTTGCGGCGGGTCGTCGCGCCTGCGCGGTGCAGTCGGCGGGCAGCGCAGAGTGCGAGGCTCTTTTGTTCGGATGAGGGGAGGGCCGTTGGCTGGGGCCTGCGGTACGCCGCTTCAGTGAGGGGCTCCACTGCGGCCACCCGGCTTGCTGCCTTCCTGGGCGCCACTCCCCCAGGCGACCCGACGCGACGCGCCAGTAGCGCAGCACCGATTCCTCTGGGGCTCCTGGGCGCTGCTCTGAGGTGAGGAGCCCGCTGGAGGCGGGAGAGCTGGGGGAGGGGGCGCGGCGGCGGGAGCCCTGCGTTAGGGGCCGCGCTTTCTAGGCGGAGGTTAGGAGCGGGGAGCGCGCCCGAGTCCAGCGTCCTGCTTCTCCGCTTCCCGCGCTGAGCTCTCCGCCTGGCGCTGAGGCGTTGGTGCCAGCTGCATTATGGATGGAGAGGGCGGGGTGCGAATCCTGAGCCTGAGACTGAAGCGCTTCGGGGTGGGCCGACCACTTGGGGGCTGCTCTTCGGGGCCCGAGTGGTCTGGGACAGTGTTGCTTGGCTGGGCGGCAGCGGGATAGGGCGGAAGGGGACAGGCTTGAGGCTTGGATAGGCATGAGGAGGGGCTGACGACCGCACGACCCGAGGTTTTTAACTGTTTTCGGAGGACCCTGGGTCCGGCCGGGACTGCCAGAGGAACCTGGCTTTGCAGGACTACGGAGGAGTAACTTCGAGTGAATTGGAAGAGGGCCCTGGGCCGCACAAGGTGTGCTGATGGGAGGAGGAGATGTGTGGAATAATTTGGGAAAGGGGGCACGGAGGGGGAGGGGCAGGCGTTTGCTGGGCCTGGCTCTGGAAGGGGAGGAGCTGTTAGGATAAGTAGGGCGGAGATCCCGAGAATATTTCTGTAAGGTGTGTAAGAATAAAGGGGAAAGCAGGCCTCCCTTGCTTCCTGATGGGTCTTTACAGTGGGGAGGCTGTAAGGATAATTGTGAAGAAAGGATTGAATACGCCTTTTTCACTTTTCCAGGTTTCCTACTACCTTCACTCCATGATTCCTTTGAGGAGTTAAAAAAGTCCAAGTGCAGCTCTTGGCTTTGATTCAAAATTAGTTCCATACGTTTTTGTCTGGGATCGTAACTGGTCTCACAAAGTTGATGAAATTGTAAAAATGCGTAGATGAGTTAATAGTTAAGGAACGGAGTGAGGTAGTGAGAGATTTAGATCGTGTGCGGTGCGAGAAATTGGGAGACACAGGAAAAGTAAGTATGTGAGATTGTGAGGTAATATTTGTTTCGTGGGGCCTTCTGTTTTTAGCCAACTTTTCCTTATTGGAAAATTAGAATACAGAGTGAGCAATAGTTTACCTCTTTTTTTTTTTGAGAAGAGTCTCCCTCTGTCACCAGGCTGGAGTGCAGTGGCACCATCTTGGCTCACTGCAACCTTCACCTCCCCGGGTTCATGCGATTCTCTTGCCTCAGCCTCCCGACCAGCTGGGATTACAGGCACTCGCCACCACGCCCGGCTAATTTTTGTATTTTTAGTAGAGATGATCTTTCACCATATTGGTCACGCTGGTCTCGAACTCCTGATCTCGTGATCCTCCCGCCTCGGCCTCCCAAAGTGCTGGGATTATAGACGTGAGCCACCGCGCGCGGCCGTATTTTACCTCTTTTTCAAAGTTTCAAGTGAGGGTTTTTCATAAATTGGTGTTACATTTAGACGTGTTGGTTTATCGCTATTGAGGTGGAATTTACAAAAAGTTCAGCTAAAATCAGTTATACTAGAACCTGTAGCCCAGGGTGAAGTAGCCTCTTCAGTTGTGTTAAGAATCACATTAGACCGGGCGCGGTGGCTCAAGCCTGTAATCCCAGCACTTTGGGAGGCCGAGACGGGCGGATCACGAGGTCAGGAGATCGAGACCATCCTGGCTAACATGGTGAAACCCCGTCTCTACTAAAAAATACAAAAAACTAGCCGGGCGCGGTGGCGGGCGCCTGTAGTCCCAGCTACTCGGGAGGCTGAGGCAGGAGAATGGCGTAAACCCGGGAGGCGGAACTTGCAGTGAGCTGAGATCCGGCCACTGCACTCCAGTCTGGGCGACAGAGCGAGACTCCGCCTCAAAAAAAAAGAAAAAAAGAATCACATTAGCAGTTTGGAAAGATTGTGAAAGGTCCAAGGTTATGGAATAGATTCAGGAATACAATGGGGAAATTAATGTCGGTGTTCCTCCCTAGGTGCCTTGTAGACTTTTATATGAAAGTGGTGTGATTGAAAAGCACTTGTATTGAAACTGGTGACACCTTAACAAAGCTTCAGGGGAGTGGAGGACCTGAAGTCATTTACGGTTTTCCCTGTGGTGATATTTTTCTTTTTTTTTTTGAGACGGAGTCTCACTCTGTCGCCCAGGCTGGAGTGCAGTGGCCGGATCTCAGCTCACTGCAAGCTCCACCTCCCGGGTTCACGCCATTCTCCTGTCTCAGCCTCCCGAGTAGCTGGGACTACAGGTGCCCGCCTCGTCGCCCGGCTAGTTTTTTGTATTTTTTTAGTAGAGACGGGGTTTCACCGTATTAGCCAGGATGGTCTCGATCTCCTGACCTCGTGATCCGCCCGTCTCGGCCTCCCAAAGTGCTGGGATTACAGGCTTGAGCCACCGCGCCTGGCCGATATTTTTCTTAAGTGGTTGCTGTATCCTAAATTGTTTTACATTAAAAATATAAATAGTAGGGCCAGGCGCAGTGGCTCAAGCCTGTCATCCCAGCAGTTTGGGAGTCCGAGGCGGGCGGATCACCTGAGGTCAGGAGTTCCAGACCAGCATGGCCAACATGGTGAAACCCCTTCTCTACTGAAAATAGAAAAATTAGCCAGACGTGGTGGCACACGCCTGTAGTCCCGGCTACTTGGGAGGCTGAGGCAGGAGAATCGCTTGAACCTGGGAGACAGAGGTTGCCATGAGCCGATATCACACCATTGCACTCCAGCCTGGGCAACAAGAGCAAAACTCTGTCTTAAAAAAAGAAAAAATAGGGCCATACCTCTTGTTCATCAGTGCCTGGCACATAGTAGGCCGTTCAGATTGTTGATGAATGAATGATGAATGGGGGGCTTTGAGATCCATTCTGAGAACTCTGTGTGTTAGCCAAATTAATGTGCATAGTATGCTTGTCTTGTATCTGTGACATTTGGCAGAGTTAAACTGTTGTCTTTGGCATGCTTGTCTTAGCCTGTTTCTCTCTTTTTTTTTTTTTTTTTTTTTAAAGACAGGGTCTCACTCTGTTGCCAGGCTGGGGTGCAGTGGTGGCATCATGGCTCACTGAAGCCTCAACCTCCTGGACACAAGCAATCCTCCCACCACAGCCTCTTGAGTAGCTCGGGCTACAGTCTCATGCCACCATGCATGGCTTCTTTTTTGTAGGGACAGTCTCTGTTGCCCAGAATGGTTAGCTTCAGTTTTGTACTCACTCTGGTACTAAATATAGAAAAGGTATACAGGCTGTGCAACTAGCCATTTTAAGTACCTCAGGCCTCAGATTCTGAGTTTCATCACAAGCAAAATAGCTTGAATATATCTGTTTTAAAAGAATCTTGAAAAACCTTCTGTGTCCTTTGAATTGATCTGAATAATTATCAGTAGCAATGTCTGTTGAAAAATTGAATAGCCTTCCCAAGGTTATTTGGAAAAGTTACTCAAATATGGACGAAATTTAGATCCTATCAGTATTTGCATAGAATAACTTGTATTCAATCTTTCCTACTTTTAGCATTTATACTTTGATGACCAGAAGGGGGCGACCTAATTTGTCTGTGAAATTGTGCCTTTTAAAATAATAGTTGACACTTTGAGGACCTAACAGAACTATGGAATTAATTTTTTTTTTTGAGATGGAGTCTCGCTCTGTCACCAAGGCTGGAGTGCAGTGGTGCAATCTCAGCTCACTGCAACCTCCACCTCCCAGGTTCAAGCGATCCTCCTGCTTCATCCTCTGGAGTAACTGAGACTACCGGGGCCCCCCACAACGCCCGGCTAATTTTTGTATTTTTAGTAGAGATGGTGTCTTGCCATGTTGGCCAGACTGGTCTTGAACTCCTGACCTCAGGTGATCCACCCTCCTTGGCCACCCAAAGTTTTGGGATTACAGGCATGAGCTACCGCGACTAGCCTATAGTATTAATTTTTTTTTTTTTTTGAGACGGAGTCTTGCTCTGTCGCCCGGGCTGGAGTGCAGTGGCCGGATCTCAGCTCACTGCAAGCTCCGCCTCCCGGGTTGACGCCATTCTCCTGCCTCAGCCTCCCAAGTAGCTGGGACTACAGGCACCCGCCACCTGGCCTGGCTAGTTTTTTGTATTTTTTAGTAGAGACGGGGTTTCACAGTGTTAGCCAGGATGGTCTTGATCTCCTGACCTCGTGATCCGCCCGTCTCGGCCTCCCAAAGTGCTGGGATTACAGGCTTGAGCCACCGCGCCCGGCCAATATAGTATTAATTTTTAACTGACAAGAATGGTGTATCCTTATGTGGTACAATGTGGTGGGTTTTTTTTTTTTTTTGAGACGGAGTTTTGCTCTTGTTGCCCAGGCTGGAGTGCAGTGGTGCAACTCAGCTTACTACAACCTCCGCCTCCTGAGTTCAAGTGATTCTCCTGCCTCAGGCCTCCTAAGTAGCCGGAATTACAGGCACTCACCACCACGCCTGGCTAATTTTTTGTATTTTTTTAGTAGAGATGGGGTTTCATCATATTGGCCAGGTGGTTGGTCTTGACCTCCTGACCTCAGGTGATCCACCTGCCTTGGCCTCCTAAAGTGTAAGGATTACAGGTACGAGCCACCGTGCCCAGCCTGTGGTGGGGTTTTTTTATTTTTTATTTTATTTTTCTCATATAAATAGAGGCAGGACTCACTATGTTGCCCAGGCTAGTTTCAAACTCCTGGCCTCAAGTAATTTTCCCACCTCACCCTCGCAAAGTACTGGAATTACGGACATGAGCCACGGCACCTGGCCCACCGTGATGGTTTTTTTTCTTTTTTCTTTTTTTTTTTTTTAGACAAGTCTTGCTCTGTCACCCAGGCTGGTGTGATCTCTGCTCACTGCAGCCTCCAACTCCCGGGTTCAAGTGATTGTCCTGCCTCAGCCTCCTGAGTAGCTAGGAATAGAGGCGCACACCACCATGCGCAGCTAACTTTTTTTGTATTTTTAGTTGAGATGAGGTCTCATCATATTGGCCAGGCTGATCTTGAAATCCTGACCTCAAGTGATCCACACACCTCAGCCTCTCAAAGTGCTGGGATTGCAGGTGTGAGCCACCATGCCTGGCCACTGTGGTGTTTTGATACATGTTTCCAATGTAGTCATGATTCTGGTCTAGCTTTGTAACCACTTTTATTTTATCTTAAATTAACCTTTGAAAGATTGCTTGAGGTATCACTGTGTCCATACTAACATTTGCAGACTCTTGTGGCCTCTCAACCCAAAAATCTATGGTAAAATATCCATGTCAACATACTCAAAGGAGTTTTCCAAGTTTCAGAACACATCTCAGATAAAATTCAAAATGTATTCGCACACCAGTGTTCTAGCCTTAGATCCTCTGAAATTCAAGGGCTAGTGTTCCTTTAAAAATGAAACTCCTGACCGGGCGTGAGGGCTCTCTCCTATAATATCAGCACTAAGGGAGGCCGAGGTGGGTGGATCACCTGAGGTCGGAGTTAGAGACCAGCCTGACCAACATGGAGAAACTCCATCTCTACTAAAAATACACAATTAGCTGGGCGTGGTGGCACATGCCGGTAATCCCAGTGACTCAGGAGGCGGAAGCAGGAGAATTGCTT
Source organism: Trachypithecus francoisi (assembly GCF_009764315.1). Lineage (NCBI taxonomy): Eukaryota > Metazoa > Chordata > Mammalia > Primates > Cercopithecidae > Trachypithecus > Trachypithecus francoisi. Next base: position 22,698,079 of record NW_022681466.1, on the reverse strand, counting down.
GAACCTGGGAGGCAGAGGTTGCAGGGAGCGGAGATTGTACCACTGTACTCCAGCCTGGGTGAAAGAGCAAGACTCCAAAAAAAAACTGCTAACTGTATGTGTGGCATAAGTTCTTAGTTTTCTGCTCAGTCAAGTTTTCCATCTGGAAGGCATTTGCTTCACGAACAACCACAGCTTACAGACTAAAAGCAGTTTAGAAACAAGACTACCACCTGAATATACTACACATGCCTTCACCTGCCTTTTGATGATTGGTATGTAGTTGCTGATTCTTTCAACAAAAGATACTTCTACCTTGTTTTCTCTTTAGGGTGTATGGATCAGATTTATCTTGCTGCTTATTCCCTTAAAAACTTACAGCTTTGGACTTCTATTCCCTAATGCTTCTGAGACATTCATCCTTTTTTTTTTGTTTTTTTTTTGAGATGGAGTTTTTGTTCTTGTTGCCCAGGCTGGAGTGCAATGGTGCAATCTCGGCTCACCGCAACCTCAACCTTCTGGGTTCAAGCGATTTTCCTGCTTCAGTCTCCCAAGTAGCTGGGATTACAGGCATGCACCACCATGCCTGGCTAATTTTGTGTTTTTAGTAGAGACGGGTTTCTCCATGTTGGTCAGGCTGGTCTCAAAACTCCTGACCTCAGGAGATCCGCCTGCCTCAGCCTCCCAAAGTGCTCGGATTACATGCATGAGCCACTGCACCCAGCCTGAGACATCCATCTTTATTGCCCATATAGGGTTCAACAACTTGTTCAGGTTCCAGACCTACCTTTAATGGTGTGTGCAAGTAAAAATAGAAACAAAATGCTTTGGGAACCCCAAAGAAAAGAGAAATATTATTTAGCTAAGTTGGGTAGACTTCATGGAGAAAGTAGCATTTAAGCTGGGTCTTGAAGAATGGGTAGGATTTTGACTGTTGGCCCTCTACAGGAGCACACTACTTTTTTTTTTGAGACAGAGTCTTACTTTGTCACCGAGGCTGGAGTACAAGTGTCAAGATCTCAGTTCACTGTAACCTCTGCCTGCCTGGTTCAAGTAATTCTTGTGCCCCACTCTCCCAAGTAGCCGGGATTACACGTTTGTACCACCACACATGGCTAATTTTTGTATTTTTAGTAGATATGGGGTTTCACCATGTTGGCCAGGCTGGTTTTGAACTCCAGGCCTCAAGTGATCCACCCGCCTCGACTTCCCAAAGTACTGGATTTATAGGCATGAGCCACCAAGCCTAGTCAGGAGCACACTTTTTTTTTTTTTTCCTTTGAGACAGAGTCTTGTTCTGTCTCCCAGACTGGAGTACAGTGGCGCAATCTCAGCTCACTGCGTCCTAACCCCGTTTTGTGGGTTCAAGCAATTCTTGTGCCTCAGCCTCTTGAATAGCTGGGACTACAGGTGCGCCTTGCTGGCTACTTTTTTTTTGTATTTTTAGTAGACACAGGGTTTCACCATGTTGCTGGGCTGGTCTCAAACTCCTGGCCTCAAGCGATTCGCCCACCTCGGCCCCCCCAAAGTGCTGAAATTACAGATGTGGGCCACAGTGCCCGGCCCATACTTTTTTTTTTTTTTTTTTTTGAGACAGAGTCTTGTCCTGTGTCCCAGGCTGGAGTGCAATGGCGCAATCTTGGTTCACTGCAAACCTCCATCTCCCAGGTTCAAGGAATTCTCCTGCCTTAGCTTCATGAGTATCTGGGATTACAGGCACATGCCACCACACCTGGCTGATTTTTGTATTTTTACTAGAGTTGGGGTTTCACCATCTTAGCCAGGCTGGTTTTGAACTCCTGACCTCAAGTGATCCACCTGCCTTGGCCTCCCAACGTGCTGGGATTACAAGCGTGAGCCACTGCACCCCACCAAACCCACACTTCTTCTTTTTTTTTTTTTTGAGACGGAGTTTCACTCTTGATGCCCAGGCTGGAGGGCAGTGGCCCGATCTTGGCTCACCGCAACTTCCCCCTCCCAGGTTCAAGCGATTCTCCTGCCTCAGTCTCTGGAGTAGCTGGGATTACAGGCATGCGCCACCTCACCCAGCTAATTGTGTATTTTTAGTAGAGATGGGGTTTCTCCATGTTGGTCAGGCTGGTCTCGAACTCCCAACCTCAGGTAATTCGCCTGCCTCAGCCTCCCAAAGTGCTGGGATTACAGGCCTGAGCCACCATGCTGGGCCTAAGCTCACACTTCTTTTTTTTTTTTTTTTTGAGGCGGAGTCTCGCTCTGTCGCCCGCACTGGAGTGCAGTGGCCAGATCTCAGCTCACTGCAAGCTCCGCCTCCCGGGTTTACGCCATTCTCCTGCCTCAGCCTCCTGAGTAGCTGGGACTACAGGCGCCCGCACCTCGCCCGGCTCGTTTTTGTATTTTTAGTAGAGATGGGGTTTCACCGTGTTAGCCAGGATGGTCTCGATCTCCTGACCTCGTGATCCGCCCGTCTCGGCCTCCCAAAGTACTGGGATTACAGGCTTGAGCCACCGCGCCCGGCCTGCTCACACTTCTTAATAGATGAGCAAAGCTGTGGAGAAAACATAGAATGTGTTCAGGTTTTGGCCAGGTTATAGTCTTTGACAGGAGTGTAGATTTTGTGAGGGAAGAAGGGACATAGTTAGTCTGGAATGGGAACTGAAGAATGTAAATGTTACACTGAGGACTTTGGCCTTTGTTTTAAATGGGAGGAAACCTTGTAGAAAATATTTCCTATATCAGTCAGCTCCAGCCCAAACTGGTTTATGTGTGTCACATTGCCTTTGTTTACTGCAGTTCCTGAAGCCAAATTGCCGTACCAGTTCACCTTTTCAAATGCTAGTAAAGCCTGGTTTCAATCCCAACTTTTCAAAATGTTTCCTAATACCTTAGCCAGTTCTTCCTCCAACCTCCTGTAGTGCGTTTATGGCTACTTTTTATTGCTTATACTACTTTTGGTAATTATGTATGCTTGCCATTTTGGACTCTCAATTGAACTTACATTGTTTACCTTTTTGTATTTTTTTCTTCTTCCACAGCTGTCTTCTCTGTGTCTTTTTTTTTTTTTTTAATTTTATTTTTGTGATGGAGTCTCACTCTCTTGCCCAGGCTGGAATGCAGTGTCGTGATCTGGCCTCACTGCAACCTCTGCCATCCAGGTTCAAGCAGTTCTCCCTGCCTCAGCCTCCCAAGTAGTTGGGTAACTGGGATTACAGGCGCCTGCCATCACGCCCAGCTAATTTTTTTTATTTTTTTTATTTTTTATTTTTATTTTTTTGAGACAGAGTTTTGCTTTTGCTGCCCAGGCTGGAGTGCAGTGGTGTGATCTTGGCTCACCACAACCTCTGCCTCCTGGATTCAAGCGATTCTCCTGCCTCAGCCTCCCGAGTAGCTGAGATTACAGGCATGCGCCACCACATCCGGCTCATTTTGATTTTTAGTAGAGACGGGGTTACTCCATGTTGGTCAGGGTGGTCTTGAACTCCTGACCTCAGGTGATCTGCCCGCCTCCCAAAGTGCTGGAATTACAGGCGTGAACCACCATACCTAGCCTAATTAATTAATCTTTTAGAGATGGAGTGTCACAGCTGGGCGCGGTGACTCACACCTGTAATCCCAGCACTTTGGGAGGCCGAGGTCAGGAGTTCAAGACCAGCCTGGCCAAGATGGTGAAACCTCATCTCTACTAACAATAGAAAAATTAGCCAGGCGCTTGTAATCCCAGTTACTCAGGAGGCTGAGGCAGGAGAATCGCTTGAATCCGGGAGGCAGAGGTTGTAAGCCAAGATCACTGCACTCTAGCCTGGGTGACAGAGCAAGACTCCCTCTCAAAAGAAAAAAAGAAAAAGAGACAGAGAGATGGAGTCTTGCTATGTTGCCCAGGCTGGTCTGAAACTTGTGGGTTCAACCACCCCACAACTCTCAGCTTGGCCTCCTAAAGTGCTGGGATTACAGGTGTGAGCCACAGTGCCTAGCTAATTTTATTTTATTTTTATTTATTTATTTATTTATTTTTTGAGACGGAGTCTCGCTCTGTCACCCAGGCTGGAGTGCAGTGGCCGGATCTCAGCTCACTGCAAGCTCCGCCTCCTGGGTTTACGCCATTCTCCTGCCTCAGCCTCCCGAGTAGCTGGGACTACAGGCGCCCGCCACCACGCCTGGGTAGTTTTTTGTCTTTTTTAGTAGAGACGGGGTTTCACCAGGTTAGCCAGGATGGTCTCCATCTCCTGACCTCGTGATCTGCCTGTCTCGGCCTCCCAAAGTGCTGGGATTACAGGCTTGAGCCACTGCGCCCTGCACAAATAAATTTTGTTAAAATTTTCTGTTTGTATCCAGAATGTACTTCCTTCCTTTACTCCTCGGAAGGTAAATTCCTTTTGCCATTTATTTGTTTAGAGACAGAGTTTCACTCTTGTTGCCCAGGTTAGAGTGCAGTGGCACGATCTCGGCCCACTACAACTTCCGCCTCCCGGGTTCAAGTGATTCTCCTGCCTCAGCCTCCCGAGTAGCTGGGATTACAGATATGTGCCACCATGCCTGGCTAATTTTGTATTTTTAGTAGAGATGGGGTTTCACCATGGTGGTCAAGCTGGTTTCAAACTCCTGACCTCAGGTGATCCTCCCACCTCAGCCTCCCAAAGTGTTGGGATTACAGGCGTGAGCCACCGTGCCTGGCCTCCTTTTGCCATTTATTACACAAACTTTGTGATTTTATTCTCCTCCCTGGGCCAGATAAATGAAAAAGCACAAGAAATTCCTGCGCTTCAGGTGTATGTATTGTGATTTCTGTTTCTGGCAGCTCTTCTGTCTCAGTCCTCCAGAAATAAGATCTTGGTTTCTCTGTTTTGTAGTTCTTGGTTCATTCATGGTAGCCATATCTGGGTTCTTCTTGAGTGTTTTCTATAACTGCTCTGCTCTTTGGAGAAACCGAGTCATGAATTTCAGCCAGATCTGTAGGATAAAAATGTTGTTTTCTCATTGAGTTTTTCTCAGTGCACTGGGTTTCAGAGAGCTATTTCTGAATATATACTGCTTAAGCAGTGTATAATGAAGAAGTAGAGTGTATGTGCAAATATATAAATAATTAATGCCAGGGGTCATAAAAGCTAACCTCTCAGGGCCAGGCGTGGTGGCTCACGCCTGTAATCCCAGCACTTTGGGAGACTGAGGTGGGCGGATCACGAGGTCAGGAGATTGAGACCAGGATGGCTAACATGGTGAAACCTGGTCTCTATTAAAAATACAAAAAAATTAGCCAGGTGTGGTGGTTGGCGCCTGTAGTCCCAGCTACTCGGGAGGCAGGGCTTGCAGTGAGCCGAGATCATGCCACTGGACTCCATCCTGGGCGACAGAGCGAGACTCCGTCTCAAAAAAGAAAAAAGCTAACCTCTCAGTTATCCCATGAGGGTCATTAAGTCTGTTTTACAGATGAAGAAACTGAGTTATACAGTAACTATATGTGACTACCTATAGACATAAAGTTGAGGGGTCAGAGAAGTGAAAGGTATTAGGGGCCAAGACTTGGAATCATGACAGTTGTGTTTTGCTTATTATCCTGGTGTTTGGTTAAGCAGGTCTTTCACTGGGAAGCAGACCACACAGCAACCGTAATCATGCTTCTGGTGCTCCTGTTACCTTTCTTCTGGTGAAAGGGATGCTGAGGATCTTTTAAGCAGTGCTCTTCCAGTGTCATTGCTGTACAACAAAGATCTAGACTAGATGGTGTTGAATGTGATATAGAGGAGGTTTTGTTTTCAAGCACATCAGTTGTTACTTCCCTTACTGCTTCATTGTTATTCTAAATGTAATGGAGAAAATAAAATGTTCACCCATATTCTAGCGAACTATGAGAACTGATTTTTTTTTTTTTTGAGACAGAGTTTTACTCTTGTTGCCCAGGCTGGAGTGCAATGGCACAATCCCGGCTCACTGCAACCTCTTCTTCCTGGGTTCAAGGGATTACCTCAGCCTCCCCTAGTAGCTGGGATTACAAGCATGTGCCACCATGCCCAGCTAATTTTGTATTTTTAGTAGAGACAAGATTTCTCCATGTTGGTCAGGCTGGTCTTGAACTCCTGACCTCAGGTGATCCGCCTGCCTCGGCCTCCCAAAGTGCTGGGATTACAGGCCTGAGCCAACACGCCTGGCCCCGAGAACTGATTTATGTCTGCAGTAATGTGTGTAATTTCATTTGAGGAATATGGTTTTTGCCAATCCTCTTATAGCAGTAGCTTTTAGCCAAGAATGTTCATCAAAATCACCTGTGGAGCTTCGAAAGCTGCAGATGCCTGGCCAGGCACTGTGGCTCATGCACTATGGGAGGCCAAGATGGGCAGATCATGAGGTCAGGAGATCGAGACCATCCTGGCTAAACACGGTGAAACCCCGTCTCTACTAAAAATACAAAAAAATTAGCCAGGCGTGGTGGTGGGCACCTGTAGTCCCAGCTACTTGGGAGGCTGAGGCAGGAGAACAGCGTGAATCTGGGAGGCGGAGCTTTCAGTGAGCCGAGATCACGCCATTGCACTCCAGCCTGGGCAACTGAGTGAGACTCCATCTCAAAAAAAAAAAAAAGAAAGAAAGATGCAGATGCCAGCTCTTGAAATTGAGCTGTGAATTAATTACTCTTGATTCAGATTTACACTGTCCCTGGATTCCTTGGGACACTATAAGCAAGTTTTGGGGTTTTTTTGTTTTGTTTTGTTTTTTATTGAGACAGTCTTCCTGTGTCGCCCAAGCTGGAGTGCCGTAGTGCGATTTTGGCTCACTGCCAATGTCAAAACAGTATTCTTCATAATTAAAAAAAAAAAAAAAAGGAAACCATACAGTGGAATGCTATGGCAGCTGTTAGGGATGGAGATCTTTATGGAATAATGTCAAAGATACATTGCATTGTATAAAAGGGTAAACTGGTGCTTGTTTAGGCAGCACATGTACTAAAATTGGAACAATACAGAGAAGATTAGCATGGCTCCTATGCAAGGATGACACACAAATTCATGAAGCAGTCCATATTTTTAAGTATTTTTAAAAAGAAAAAATTTCAAAAGTAAAAACATTTATTTATTTTATTTATTTATTTATTTATTTTGTGATGAAGTCTCCGCTTGTCACCCAGGCTGGAGTGCAGTGGTGTGATCTCAGCTCACTGCAACATCCGCCTCCCAGAGTCAAGCGATTTTCCTGCCTCAGCCTCCTGAGTAGCTGAGATTACAGGCATGCGCCACCACGCCCGGCTAATTTTTGTATTTTTAGTAAAGATGGGGTTTCACCATGTTGATAAGGCTGGTCTTGAACTCCTGACCTCGTGATCCGCCCACCTCAACCTCCCAAAGTGCTGGGATTATAGGCGTTAGCCAGTGCACCTGGCAACAAGAAAAATTTTTTTTTTTTTTTTTTTGAGACGGAGTCTCGCTCTGTCGCCCAGGCTGGAGTGCAGTGGCGTGATCTTGGCTCACTGCAAGCTCCGTTCCCCGGGTTCACTCCATTCTCCTGCCTCACCCTCCCGAGTAGCTGGGACTACAGGCACCCACCACCACGCCCGCCCGGAGATTTTTTTGTACTTTTAGTGGAGACAGGATTTCACCCTGTCAGCCAGGATGGTCTTGATCTCCTGACTTCGTGATCCACCCACCTCAGCCTTTTCCAAAGTGCTGGGATTACAGGCATGAGCTACCACGTCCGGCCTGAACTTTTTTTTTTTTTTGAGATGGAGTCTCACTCTATTGCCCAGGCTACAGTGCAGTGGGGCGATCTGGGCTCGCTGCAACCTCTTCTTCCCAGGTTCAACTGATTCTCCTGCTTCAGCCTCCTGAGTAGCTGGGACTACAGGCGCCTGCCACCATGCTCAGCTAATTTTTTGTTTTTTTAGTAGAGACGGGGTTTTACCGTGTTAGCCAGGATGGTCTCGATCTCCTGACTTCGTGATCCGCCCGCCTCAGCCTCCTAAAGTGCTGGGATTACAGGCTTGAGCCACCGCGCCGGGCCATTTTTATTTATTTATTTATTTATTTATTTATTTATTTATTTTTATTTGAGACAGAGACTCACTCTATAGCCCAGGCTGGAGTGCAGTGATGTGATCTCGGCTCACTGCAGCCTCCGCCTTCTGAGTTCAAGTGATTCTCCTGCCTCAGGCTCCCAAGTAGCTGCAATTACAGATGTGCACCACCACGCCCAGTTAATTTTTGTATTTTTTAGTAGAGACAGGGTTTCACCGTGTTGTCCAGGCTGGTCTCAAACTCCTGACTTCAGGTGTTCCACCTGCCTTGGCTTCCCAAAGTGCTGGGATTACTGGTGTGAGCCATTGTGCCTGACCCTGACCAACATTTTAAATGCTTCACCTTAGCATTTAGCTAGAAACCCTACTGGTTTAGTTTCCTAGGTCTGTAGGTGTTACCATGGCCTCACATTTATAATTTGGTTTTTCAAACTGGCAAGAAATCAGAATCGTGGAAGTTCCTAGTGTAGCACTTCATATTTCATGTTTATGGTGGCAGCCAAGAGCTGTGGCCACACCGGCTTCTCGAAGCCTTCTTGTACCCTTCCACAGTACAAACTATTTCAGAGCAAAATGAAATAGTTTGTGTTTGTGTTTGTTACGTTACTGCCTTCTGCAGTCAAGTAGCATTGTTCCTTCCTTACATTTTCTAGCTCCTCAGTGCAGGGGTGGAGGGTGGGTGAGGAAAATCACAATAGTACTCTTTCTCTTAAAATTGAGCTATGAATTAATTACTCTTGATTCAGATTTACACTGTTCCTGGATTCTTGGGACGCTATAAACACGTTTTGGGTGTTTTGAGACAGAGTCTCGCTCTGTTGCCCAGGCTGGAGTGCAGTGGTGCGATCTCGGCTCAGTGCAAGCTCCACCTGGGTTCACGCCATTCTCCTGCCTCAGCCTCCCGAGTAGCTGGGACTACAGGCGCCCGCCACCACGCCCAGCTAATTTTTTGTATTTTTAGTAGAGATGGGGTTTCACCATGTTAGCCAGGATGGTCTCCATCTCCTGACCTTGTGATCCGTCTGCCTCAGCCTCCCAACGTGCTGGGATTATAGGTGTGAGCCACCGTGCCCAACCAGTTTTGTTTTTTATTGAGACAGGGTCTTGCTGTGTCACCCAGGCTGGAGTGCAGTGGCGTGATTTTGGCTCACTGCCAATGTCTGCCGCCTGGGTTCAAGCAATTCTCATGCCTTAGCCTCTTGAGTAATTGGGACTACAGGTGCACGCCACCACCATGACCAGCTTATTTTTTTGTATTTTTAGTAGAGATGAGGTTTCGCCATGTTGACCAGGCTTTTGTCAAACTCCTGACCTTAGGTGATTCTGCCTGCCTCAGCCTCCCAAAGTGCTGGGATTACAGGTGTGAGCCACAGTGCCTGGCCCGGTTTCTTAAAATTGACATTTTCTCAGTAGTTCTCTCTGTAGTCTGCTTGCTGGATGTTTAACTTAAAAAATTCTACACTATGTAGCACTTGTCAATTTGAAAGACTCAGAAGACTGCTGGGGCATTAAAAACCCAGCTTTGTTTCTGTCTGCAGGTTTAATAAACAATGAATACCTTCATATTCCAGAAACCAATTAAAAATCATTGTTTTTTTTTTTTTAACAGAGACATATCTTTCAAGGTCTTTTCTGAGAAAAATAATTACCAGTCACTTTCTCATTTACCAATGACAAATTATAGGGAGGAGTCATCTCAAGAGATCTCTGTGTCCTTTCCTTATACAGTCTGGAGGGAGGTTACCCTGTAGGTTTGTGGCTAGCTGCTAGTTTTTTTGTTTGTTTGTTTGTTTTTGAGACGGAATCTCGCTCTGTCGCCCAGGCTGGAGTGCAGTGGCGCGATCTCGGCTCACTGCAAGCTCCGCCTCCCGAGTTCACGCCATTCTCCTGCCTCAGCCTCCCAAGTAGCTGGGACTACAGGCGCCCACCACCATGCCTGGCTAATTTTTTTTTTTTTTGTATTTTAGTAGAGACGGGGTTTCACCGTGTTAGCCAGAATGGTCTCGATCTCCTGACCTCGTGATCCGCCCATCTCGGCCTCCCAAAGTGCTGGGATTACAGGCATGAGCCACCGCACCTGGCCTAGCTGCTAGTTTTATGTGTTCAACAGGGCATTTAACCTAGCCTTGCTAGATGGCCTTACTGAAGTGCTATGCGCTGTTTAATTGTGTGACCTTAGGTGATTTATTTCATCTAAATTTGGTCTATTTGTGAGATAGATATAACATCTGAATGGCTTATCTCACAGGATGGTTTTGAAGATTAAATGAGATAATATGGTAGCACTTTGTAAACTGTAAAGTATAATGCAAATGTATTATTTTTCTAGGAATCTTAGACTCAGCAAATGTTTAGGTAAAAATTATGGCAATTTTAGATTTTTTTGTTTATAATACTGTGATATAAACCATACGAGTTGGCTAAGTAGGACAACTGAGGATCTCAAACTGAGGTTTGAGTACATACTGTAAAGCCACACTCCCACGTTTGTAGTCCAGTCTCCTCAGTTACTAGCTTCAACTAGTAACTCTTGGGAGTACTGTAAATAATAAATGAGTAGGCGGGGCGCTGTGGTTCACCTGTAATCCAAACACTTGCGGAGGCCAAAGCGGGATAATTGTGTGAGGCCAGTGAGTTTAAGAGAAGCCTGGGGCCCAGCACAGTGGCTCACACCTGTAAACCCAGCACTTTGGGAGGCTAAGGTGGGCGGATCACGAGGTCAGGAGTTCGAGACCAGCCTGACCAACATGGTGACCCATCTCTACTAAAAATACAAAAATTAGCTGGATGTGGTGGCATGCGCCTGTAATCCCAGCTACTTGGGAGGCTGAGGCAGGAGAATCGCTTGAACTTGGGAGGTGGAGGTTGCAGTGAGCTGAGATCGCACCACTGCACTCCAGCCTGGGCGACAGAGCAAGACTCCGTCTCAAAAAAAAAAAAAGAAAGAGAAGCCTGAACAACATAGGAACATCTTGTCTCCACCAAAAAAACGGAAAAAATTAGCCAGGTTTGGTGGTACAAGCCTATAGTCCCAGCTACTTGCTTGGGAGGATGGCTTGAGCCCAGGAGGTCGAGGCTGCAGTGAGTTGTGATCAGGCCACTGTACTGGGCAACAGAGCAACACCCTGTATCTAAACAAAATTTTTTAAATAAATGAGTGAAGTGTTTGTAATAGTACCTGGCACGTAATAAGCACTCACTATTATTAGATACTTCAGTGAAACTTTGAAGATAAACATGGCTGGTTGAACCACATAGTTCTACTCCCTTTGAAAATCTCACACAAGTAATGGTCAAAGGATTTTTATTTTATTTTTTGAGATGGAGTTTCACTCTTGTTGCCCAGGCTGGAGTGCAATGGCGCAATCTCAGCTCACTGTAACCTCTGCCTCCCAGGTTCCAGTGATTCTCCTGCCTCGGCCTCCCGAGTAACTGGGATTACAGGCGCCCACCACCCACTCCCAGCTAATTTTTTTGATTTTTAGCAGAGACAGGGTATCACCATGTTGGTCAGGCTGGTCTCGAACTCCTGACCTCAAGTGATCCTCTCACCTCGGCCTCCCAAATTGCTAGGATTACAGGCGTGAGCCACCACACCTCCTGGTCAGTAAGATTTTTAAAGAGACAAGAAAAATAGGAAAAAGACAAGTAGAGAAGAGATGTCAGAAAACAGCTAGAAAACTACTTACGAGAAAAAGCTAAAAATTAAGTAGGACTGAATTTAGGAAGAGCCAAGAAAGTACAACAAACCAGTTTGTGTAACAGGATTCTGGAAAGGCCACTAGGTACCCCTGACATTGGGGGTGTGGGTGGAATTTAGAAAATGGTAATTGGCCAGGCATGATGGCTTACACATGTAATCCCAGCACTTTGGGAGGCTGAGGCGGGCAGATCACCTGAGGTTGGGAGTTTGAGACCAGCCTGACCGACATGGAGAAACCCTGTCTCTACTAAAAATACGAAATTAGCTGGGCATGGTGGTGTTTGCCTGTAATCCCAGCTACTTGGGAGGCTGAGGCAGGAGAATTGCTTGAACCCAGGAGGTGGAGGTTGTGGTGAGCTGAGATTGCACTGTTGCACTCCAGCCTGGGCGACAAGAGTGAAACTCCGTCTCAAAAAAATAAAAAGATAATTGTGTCATTGAAAAAAATAAAATTGCCTGGCACGATGGCTCACGCCTGTAATCCCAGCACTTTGGGAGGATGAGGTGGGCGGATTACTTGAGGTCAAGTGTTTGAGACCAGCCTGGCCAACATGGTGAAACCACATCTTTACTAAAAATACAAAAAAATTAGCCAGGAGTGGTGGTGTGCATATGTAGTCCCAGCTACTCGGAAGGCTAAGGAAGGAGGATCATTTGAACCTGGGAGGTGGAGGTTGCAGTGAACTGAGAATGCATCATTGCACTCCAGCCTGGGCGACAAAGCAAGACTCCATCTCAAAGAAAAATAAATAAAATTAAAAGATCATTTTTCCTTTTTTGTTTTGTTTTGTTTTGTTTTGAGATGGAGTCTTGCTCTATCACCCCGGCTGGAGTGCAGTGGTGTGATCTCAGCTCACTGCAAGCTCCGCCTCCCGGGTTCACACCATTCTCATGCCTCAGCCTCCCGAGTAGCTGGGTCTGCAGGCGCCCACCACCACACCTGGCTAACTTTTTGTATTTTTAGTGGAGATGGGGTTTCACTGTGTTAGCCAGGATGGTCTCGATCACCTGACCTCATGATCTGCCCTCCTCGGCCTCCCAAAGTGCTGGGATTACAGGTGTGAGCCACCACGCCCAACCTCTTTATCTGTTTTTTAGACAGTCTTGCTTCGTCACCCAGGCTGGAGTGCAGTGGCACAATCACAGCTGACAGCAACCTCACCCTCCTGTGCTTAAGTGATCCTTCCAGCATACCCAGCCGATTATTTTTTGTAGAGATGGGGGTCTCACTGTGTTGCCCAGGCTGGTCTCAAACTCCTAGGCTCAAGCAGTCCTTCTGCCTAGGCCTCCCAAAGTGCTTGAATTACAGGTTTGTGCTACCAATCTCTGCCCTCTCGACTGATTTTGACAGACAGCTTTCTTGAAACCCTAGAGAACTAATTGTAAACAAAAAAAACACGTTGGGAAGGCTGACTGGAAATCTCCAGTAATCCAGTCTCTGGATGTAGATGCTCTGGGATGAGCCAGTAAAGAAAGCTCAGGAAGAAGCAGGGATCTGTTTTCTATAACTTCTTATTTGAGTTGCTCTTAAGACAATACTTAAAAAGTAAGTAAAGGGCTGGGCTCAGTGGCTCGTGCCTGTAATCCCAGCACTTTGGGAGGCTGAGGCGGGCAGATCACCTGAGGTCAGGAGTTCGAGACCAGCCTGGCCAACATGGTGAAATCTTGTCTCTACTGAGAATATAAAAAAAAATTAGCTGGGCATGGTGGTGGGTGCCTGTAATCGCAGCTCTTTGAGGGGCTGAGGCAGGAGAATCACTTGAACCCAGGAGGTGAAGGTTACAGTGAGCCATGATCGCTCCATTGCACTCCAGCCTGGGCAACAAGAGTGAAACTCTGTCTCAAAAAAAAAAAATGAGTAAAGATCGAAGTTATGAGAATGCTTTACTTTAGATTTCCCCATTTGGGGGCTTTCTTTACCTAACAATTATGCCATTCTATGACACTTCCTCTCTGAGGCCATGCTAATTAATGGTAAAGGGAGAAGAAGCTTACAGTAGGTAGAGATCAGTTAGAAGCTATGCTGACCCTTTCGGCTCATAGCAGAAGGATCAGGTGGATAATTGTCAGTGCTGTTTTATTTTTTGGCCAGATCTCACGCCTGTAATCCCAGCACTTTGGGAGGTCGAGACAGGTGGATCGCTTGAGTCCAGGGATTCAAAACCAGCGTTGGCAACATGGCGAAAACCCTTCTCTATTGAAAATACAAAAATTAGGCCATCTCATAACCTAGTCTCTTAAGTAAACAAATAGATTAAACTTTTCAAAAAAAGGTTGTTTATTTTTCTAAGACAAATATTATTTATTTATTTATTTATTTTTGAGACAGAGTCTCGCTCTGTCACCAGGCTGGAGTGCAGTGGCGCGATTTCGGCTTACTGCAACCTCCGCCTCCTGGGTTCAAGCAATTCTCCTGTCTCAGCCTCCCAAGTAGCTGGGACTACAGGCGAGCGCCACCACACCCAGCTAATTTTTGTACTTTTAGTAGAGATGGGGTTTCACCATATTGGCCAGATCTCTTGACCTCGTGATCCGCCCACTTCGGCCTCCCAAAGTGCTAGGATTACAGGTGTGAGACACCGCGCCCGGCCTCAGACAAATATAATTATTAATGTAAATAATACAGATCCTCAAAAAGCTGTGAATTCTGAAGCCATAGTGATAGAGTGGCTTTAATTACTTGGGAGATCGGCTATTAGAGGACAATAATTGATTTTGGGGGGCGTTTAGTTGGTGGGCGGTGTGCTTTGTTTTGTTTGGAGATAGGATTGCGCTCTGTCACCCAGGCTGGAGTCTAGTAGCACTATCATAGTTCATTATAACCTCAAACTCCTAGGCTCAAGCAGTCCTCCCACTTCAGCCTCCCAAGTAGCTAGGATTACAAGCACACACCGCCACACCTGACTAATTCGTAAAATTTTTTTTTTTTTTGAGACGGAGTTTTACTCTTATCCCCTAGGCTGGAGTGCAGTGGCATGATCTCAGCTCACTGCAACCTCCATCTCCCGGGTTCAAGCAATTCTCCTGCTGCAGCTCCCTGAGTGGCTGGGATTACAGGTGCGCACCACCAAGCCCAGTTAATTTTTGTATTTTTAGTAGAGATGGAGTTTCACCATGTTGGCCAGGCTGGTGTTGAACTCCCAACCTCAGGTGATCCGCCCGCCTCAGCCTACCAAAGTGCTGGGATTATAGGTGTGAGTCACAACGCCCAGCCTAATTTGTCAATTTTTTGTAGAGACAGCATCGTGCTATGTTGCCCAGGCTTATCTTGAACACCTGGGCTCAAGCAGTCCACCCACCTCAGCCTCCCAAAGTGTTGGGATTACAGGTATGAGCCACTGCGCCTGGCCCAGTTACTGATTTTAGACAGTCCATGACTCACTGCTTCCTTTCTGTTGAGAAAAGGTGTTGTGGTAGCCTTGTACCTAAAGGTGATTGTCAGTTTACTTTTCCCTGTGCTGTAACCAAAGACTGATAGTGAATCTTGCCACCCCTTCAACTGACAGTGAAAGGAAGCAAGCAAAGAGTAGCATGTGTTCTTGGGAGAAAACACTGCATTTATCCAAGAGGAAAGTTAGATTTTTCTTTTCTCATAAAATAACACTTGTCACTGGGCAATCAGAATTCTGAAAACCTGAAAGTGTCTCCCTCCAGGAAGAAGCACATGCCCCTAAATCATAGGCACAATAAAGCTAGCCAAGAATTAGCCAAAGATTACATGCAATCCACTGGTTAGTCTGTTTTAGTAACAGAAGGAAAGGAAGACTTACCTAGAACTTTCTCTAAAAGACAACAAGGGGTTGGGTAGAGAAGGAAAGCAGAGTCTGTAGCAATGAGTAAATGGAGAGGAGGAGTGTTGAAAAGATAGCTATGTGAGCTCTTTTTTAATTTTACTACTTTTTTGAGGCAGAGTTGGGTTCATGTTTCCCAGGCTGGAGTGCAGTGGCGCCATCTCAGCTCACCGCCACCTCTGCCTCTGGGGTTCAAGCAGTTCTCCTGCCTTAGCCTCCCAAGTAGCTGGGATTACAGGCATGTGCCACCATGCATGGCTAATTTTTTTGTATTTTTAGTAGAGATGGGGTTTCACCATGTTGGTCAGACTGGTATATGAGTGCTTAACACTGATGTGTGTGTTCAGAGTGCAGAACTGTGCAGACAAGGGGTAGGTGTTGTCTTCAGCCACACTAAAAGGACCTCAGAAAAATTCTGTGCCACCCTGCAAGATTTCAGAATACCTTTGGTAGAAGAAGTATCTAAATTATTTCTTATTAGACATTAAGCTTCAGGAAGGCAGGGAACATTTCTTATTTTCCTTAATATCTAGTATTCCACACAGTATCTAGAATTTTCTAGTTACCAAACATTAAGTCAGCATTATTCATAGATGCAGATATGGGAATATACTTTTATTTCTGAGACTATAAAGCATCTGTAGATGATATAGCTGATTCATAACAATGATCCTGATATATGTGAAAGGCTTATTATATTTCACGTAGTCTGTAGATGGACTCTTTTTCTTCTTTTTTTTTTTTTTTTGGCAGAGTCTCGCTCAGTCGCCCATGCTGGAGTGCAGTGGCACGATCTCGGCTCACTGCAACCTCCGCCTTCCAGGTTCAAGCAATTCCCCTGCTTCAGCCTCCCGAGTAGCTGGGATTACAGGCGCCTGCCACCACGCCCAGCTAATTTCTACGTTTTTAGTAGAAATGGGGTTTCACCATGTTGGCCAGGCTGGTCTCAAACTCCTGACCTTGTGATCTGCCTGCCTCGGTCTCCCAAAGTGCTGGGATTACAGGTGTGAACCACCACACCTGGCCTTGTAGATGGACTCTTTCTACATGCAGTCTGTCTATACATGCCAGTTTTACAGTATTTAGAAAACTCAAGCAGAGAAGTAACTCTTCCTTGTCTTGGATTACCTGCCATCCAAGTAATTCTTTGGCCAGTTTTGTTGATCAATTTTGTTTCATTGATATAGTGCCATCTACTGACAGAAATTGGTAATCTTTAAGTCTTTAAGTCTGTCAGAAGTCAGAGTTGGGTCCAGTAGCGCATGCCTGTTAATTCCAGTATTTTGGGAAACTGAAGCAGGCAGATCATTTGAGGTTAGGAGTTGGAGACCAGCCTGGCCAACATGCTGAAACCCCATCTCTACTAAATATATAAAAATCAACCGGGCCTGGTGGCGGGCGCCTACAGTCCCAGCTACTCAGGAGACTGAGGCATGAGAATCGCTTGAACCCTAGAGGCGTAGGTGAGCCGAGATAGCACCATTACACTGCAGCCTGGGTGACAGAGGGAGACTCTGTCCCCCTCCCTCAAAAAAGTGAAATTTGGATGAAGGACTAAATAGATTTGTAAGATTTATAAGATGAAGGACTAAAATTTCAACACTGGAAAAACTCTTAGATGTTACGCAGCTTGATGTATTTTATAAAGGAGTAAACTCAGATTCTATTATCTTTGATAACTACAGTTCTGTTTTCCCCACACTTGTTTTCCAAATTATTACAGGGTTCCATTAGAATTCCATGGTCATTCTGGCATTTTATGACTCTTCCTTAGTTTTTAGAAATAAATTGGGGGCTAGGTGTGATGACTCATGCCTGTAATCCCAGTACTTGAGGCTGAGGTGGGAGGATCACTTGAGCCTAGGAGTTTGAAATAAGCCTAGGCAACATAGTGAGAACTTGTCTTTACTGAAAATTTAAAAAGTTAGCCAGGCATGGTGGCATACACCTGTGGTTCCAGCTACTCAGGAGACTGAGACAGGAGAATCACTTGAGCCCAGGAGGTCAAAGTTGCAGTGAGCCATAATTACTTCACTGCATTCCAACCTAGGTGATAGAGACACTGTCTCAAAAAAGAAGAAAAGTTGTTAAATAAACTAAATACAATAAGTTAACAAGAAATTTGTGAATTGTAAGTTCAATTCAGAAAAGAGTGCATAAAGAACAAGAGAACTCGGCTGGGCACAGTGGCTCATGCCTGTAATCTCAGCACTTTGGGATTCTGTGACGGGTGGATCACTTGAGGTCAGGAGTTTGAGACCAGCCTGGCCAACATGGCGAAACACTGTCTCTACTAAAAATACAAAAACTAGCTGGGCATGGTGGCACATACCTGTAGTCCCAGCTACTCAGAAGGCTGAGGCAGAAGAATCACTTGAACCTGGGTGGCGGAAGTTGCAGTGAGCCAAGACTGTGCCACTGCACTCCAGCCTGGCTGGAGTGAGACTCTGTCTCAAAAAAAGGGGGGTGGGGGCGGGGCCGGGCTTGGTGGCTCATGCCTGTAATCCCAGCACTTTGGGAGGCCAACATGGGCGAATCACGAAGTCAGGAGTTCAAGACCAGCCTGGCAGCCTGACCAGCGTGGTGAAACCCTGTGTTTACTAAAAATACAAAAATTAGCTGGGCATGGTGGCTCACACCTGTAGTCCCAGCTACTCAGGAGGCTGAGGCAGGAGAATCACTTGAACCCGGGAGGCGGAGGTTGTAGTGAGCCGAGATTGTGCCACTGCACTCCAGCCTGGGCTGGAGTGAGACTCCGTCTCAAAAGGAAAAAAAAAAAAAGGGCCGGGCAGGGTCATTCACACCTCTAATCCCAGCACTTTGGAAGGCCAAGGCAGGCGAATCACGAGGTCAGGTGTCTCACTCTGTTGCCCAGGCTGGAGTACAGTCATGCGATCCTGGCTCATGACTGGCTAATTTTTGTATTTTTAGTAGGGACAGGGTCTCACCATGTTGGCCAGGCTGGTCTTGAACCCCTGACCTCAGGCCATCTGCCCTCCTCGGCCTCCCAAAGTGCTAGAATTCCAGGTGTGAGCCGCTGCGCCTGGCCTTCTTTCAGTTTAATGCAATATTTTAGCTACCATGCTCTTTTACAGAGTTTTGTGTGTGTGTGTGGAGATGGGGTCTTGCTATGTTGCCTAGGCTGGTCACTCACTCCTGGGCTCCAGGAATTCTTCCACTTTGGCCTTCCAAAATGCTGGGATTGCAGATGTGAGCCTGCACGCCCGGCCCTAGCTACCATGCTTTATGGTAAAAGGAGTATTGGGAGCCTTTTTAAATTACAAAGAATAGGTATAAAAGTTGTAAATGGATACACAAGAATAAAGAAGTTTGCTGTGAAGGCCAGGCGCAGTGGCTCACACCTGTAATTCCAACACTTTGGGAGGCCGAGGCAGGCGGATCACCTGAGGTCAGGAGTTCCAGACCAGCCTGGCCAACACAAGTGAAGTCCCATCTTTTTTTTTTTTTTTTGAGGCGGAGTCTCACTCTGTCGCCCGGACTGGAGTGCAGTGGCCAGATCTCGGCTCACTGCAAAGCTCCGCCTCCCGGGTTTACGCCATTCTCCTGCCTCAGCCTCCCGAGTAGCTGGGACTACAGGCGCCCGCCACCTCGCCCAGCTAGTTTTTGTATTTTTAGTAGAGACGGGGTTTCACCGTGTTAGCCAAGATGGTCTCGATCTCCTGACCTCGTGATCCACCCGTCTCGGCCTCCCAAAGTGCTGGGATTACAGGCTTGAGCCACCGCGCCCGGCCAAGTCCCATCTTTACTAAAAAAAAAAAAACAAATACAAAAATTAGCTGGGCTTGGTGGCACACGCCTGCAGTCCCAGCTGCTTGGGAAGCTGAGGCAGGAGAATCACTTGAACCCAGGAGGCGGAGGTTGCGGTAAGCCGAGATTGTGCCACTGCACTCCAGCCTGTGCAACAAAGCAAGACTCTGTCTCTCAAAAAAAAAAGTTTTGCTGTAAGATTAATTGGGGCTGTTTTATGAGCTTTCTGACTGCACATATCAGAAAACTATTGTGTATCGAGTGTAAGAATAGGCCTAACACTTATTATAAGCAGCATATAATATTGTCACCTGTTATGTCCCTGGTTTTCTTACCATCCAGATATTATCTAACCAATAAGAGTGCTCCCTAATTCCCTTTTTATTTCATTTATCATTTTAGCAGCGTCACCCTTTACACCAGAAAGCTGGCGGGCACTATGGGGAAAAAACAAAACAAGAAGAAAGTGGAGGAGGTGCTAGAAGAGGAGGAAGAGGAATATGTGGTGGAAAAAGTTCTCGACCGTCGAGTGGTAAAGGGCAAAGTGGAGTACCTCCTAAAGTGGAAAGGGTTCTCAGAGTAAGTTTCACTGACACAGGTAAATGTAGCAACCAGGTGTTTATCAGGAGTCTACAGATGTGTGAGACTTCCAATGCTGTGATGGAAACAGTATGACTCAGTCCCCACCTTCATGGCTTATTGTTTAATTAGGAACATGGCCTACTGCTTATAATACAAAGCAGAATGACTTCTTTTTTAAAATTCTTTTGAGACAAGGTCTCACTCTGTCACCCAGGCTGGAGTACAGTGGTGCAGTCATAGCTCACTGCAGCCTCAACTTCCCAGGCTTAAGGTATCCTCCCACCTCAGCCTTCTAAGTAGCTCGTACCACAGGCATGCACCACCATGTCTCACTTAGTTGCCCAGGTTTGTCCAACTCCTGGCCTCAAGCAGTCCTCCCATCTGGGCCTCCCAAAGTGTTGGGACTACAGACGTGAGCCACTGTACGCAGCCCATAGTGATTTCTGAGAAATATTGTGTGTGGCTGTAGACCGATTTAAATTGACAAAAGTCATTTGCCTTTGAAGGAAGCCAGTTTCTTAGCTTTCTATTTCTACTAAAAAGCCTCCCCATTCCCCAAGAAATTTCAGCTTTTCCATGGACATCTGAGCTCTTGTCCTCTTACCATTATCCTTAGTATGATTATACTTATTTTGAGTGAAAGTGTGACTTGCTGTGCCCTCTGGTTTCAGTGAGGACAACACATGGGAGCCAGAAGAAAACCTGGATTGCCCCGACCTCATTGCTGAGTTTCTGCAGTCACAGAAAACAGCACATGAGACAGATAAATCAGAGGGAGGCAAGCGCAAAGCTGATTCTGATTCTGAAGATAAGGGAGAGGAGAGCAAACCAAAGAAGAAGAAAGAAGAGGTAAGGATAGAAGTAAGAATTTTTACTAGCCCACAATTCAAACTACTGTCAAAGTAGTTTTGTTTTGCTTCTTCCCGGATATTAGCAGCCATCTCTTCTTAGTTCTGAAATCTTAGGTAGGCTAATGCCTACAAAGTGAGAGTGTACTCTCATGAAGCCACATGATCTCTTACTTCTTATCCATGGTACAGGAGCAGTAAATGGAATACTTGCTGGGGACAGATAAAAGGGCAAGTGAATTCATTCTTGTAAAAAACAGTTTTCAATGTTTAATCATTAAAGGTGTGAGGTGGCTATTTTGACTTAATCAGTATCTTAAAGTAAGTTGGTTTTTGAGAGTGAAGAGATAGGTGTAAACATTGATTTTGCTTGGGCTGTATATCCCTTTTCACATATGGGAAAATCTCATGCGCTTCAGACATTGATGAATAATCACTCCAAAGGATTCTAACAGCTCTCTTACTTTGAGCCAAGGTATTGGTGAAATACTGGCAAAAAAGTTTGTGTTTGGGCTGGGCACAGTGGCTCACACCTGTAATCCCAGCCCCTTGGGAGGCTGAGGCAGGCGAATCACAAGGTCAGGAGATCAAGACCATCCTGACTAAATGGTGAATCCCCATCTCTACTAAAAATACAAAAAATTAGCCGGGTGTGGTGGCATGCACCTGTGGTCCCAGCTTCTCAGGAGGCTGAGGCAGGAGAATTACTTGAACCCAGGAGGCAGAGGCTGCAGTGAGCCAAGATCGCACTCCATCCTGGGCAACAGAGATTCTGTCTCAAAAAAAAAAGAAAAGAGTTTGTGATTACATTAATCAGAGACACAGGAATAGTTCCAGTCTAGATAATAGTCCCATATAGATAAAATTGTTCTACCAATCTTGTTTTTACAGTCAGAAAAGCCACGAGGCTTTGCTCGAGGTTTGGAGCCGGAGCGGATTATTGGAGCTACAGACTCCAGTGGGGAGCTCATGTTCCTGATGAAATGGTGAGTCGGCCAGTGGCTTTGTGTGGTTGTTTTTTTTCTTCTCCCATTGGTTTCATGCCAGAGGAAAAGAGCTGGACCTTCGAAATTCCAATCACTCAAGTGTGAAATTAAGATGGCATAGTCCTTCGATAGTGACCCTCGGCCTGACTGCCAACCTGGACTCATGAGTTACAGGTAGGAGCCCTTAGGAATCTTAGGTCTTTGCCCATATTTTTAGGAGGTGGGAGACAATCTAGAGTGGAAAGAGTGTGGGAAGGAATTACATTTCATTATGGTAAATAAAAGGGGAAAAAATGAAATGTGATTGGACCACCTTCTCTTTCTACCACCTCCTTAATAAAGGTGAGGCTGGCCCCAGAATCAGAAACTCTGCTAAATTCTCAGGGTTAGGAAAGAATTTGTAGTTCTTCCTTTTGTCCTTAATTGTTGGATGCCTTTCAATTTGTGCAGATTCTACAATTACAGGATCAGCCAGCAGGGGTCAGCAAGGCTCCTTAACTGCTATTAAGCATAGAGCAAGCCTGCTTTTTTCCATTATGAGTATAAATACCAGTGATAGTAATACTCCATGAAACAGCCTGATGAAGATAGTTATCCCAGCAATCTCTTTAATTTTCCTACTCTGTCAAAAGAAGGCCATTCTTCCTATTTCTTGCTCATTCTCCCCACAAAGTGGATAGCAATCATTATATTTAAAGTTAGGAAGGAATAATTCTAAACCATTGCCAATGAAGGCAGCATTCTAGAAACTTTGTCCTTTAAAATACACACACACACATACAGTGTCTGTAGAGCTTTGTCCTTTTGTCAGTCCAGAACTTACTCTGAAACTCGTGTCTGTGCTAATACTTATTTTACAATATGGCTGGAGGGGCCTAACTTTAGCACCACTGAAAGCCAGAGTCACAACTAACTAACTTATTCTCTTCCTATGTATTCCTTAGGCGGTTACTGAAGCTGCCCCTCTTTTAGCTGATTTATTGTTAACCTATAGGAGAAAAGTTCATTTTTAAGGTGCTGCTTATGGGGTGGGAGAAGTTATACGATGAGTTACTCAGTCTAGCTAGAATATACTTTTTCTGCATGTGACCAGTGTGAGTTACAGTAGTATCTCCATATTGCTTAAGATTTGCACTCCTTTGGTTGACTTACTACTATCTTTTTTTTTTTTTTTTTTTGAGACAGAGTCTCGCTCTTTCACCCAGGCTGGAGTGCAGTGGAGTGATCTCAGCTCACTGCAACCTCCGCCTACCGAGTTCTACGATTCTCCTGCCTCAGCCTCTCAAGTAGCTGGGATTATGGGCATGCGCTACCACGCCTGGCTGATTTTTGTATTATTAGTAGAGATGGGGTTTCACTCTGTTGGCCAGGCTGGTCTCAAACTCCTGACTTCAGGTGAACCACTGCACCTGGCCGACCCACTGCTGTCTGCAGGTTAAAACTGGATTTGACTATAAGACTAAGTCCATTTTAAAAAGTTATTTTACTGGAGAATAGAGATTTTTGTATATTTCCAAAAGTAGTAAATATTTCTAGGGAGTGAAATGACTCAATTTAACTCAGTGCGTGTTGTTCAGCTGTTAGCAAATGGCAGCACGCTTCAGATTCCCATTTCCCTCCCATTCTCTTGGGTCCGTTGTTCAAAAACATAGATTATCAGCTTACTCTTCTGCTCCGTGGGACCGTGTGGCTCTGGTTTCCTGTTGTTGAGATTCTGGAGATTTGGGGTGGTACTTTGTCAGAGATTTCATCAGGTGTCTCCTGCTTGCCTTATGCTACTGCTTCTGTCTAGGACATTCCTAGTAACCTGAAGACAATAGTTTTTGGGGTTTTTTTTGTTTGTTTGTTTTTTTGAGACGGAGGAGTCTCGCTTTGTCGCCTGGGCTGGAGTGCAGTGACCGGATCTCAGCTCACTGCAAGCTCCGCCTCCCGGGTTTACGCCATTCTCCTGCCTCAGCCTCCCGAGTAGGTGGGACTACAGGCGCCAGCCACCTCGCCCGGCTAGTTTTTTGTATTTTTTAGTAGAGACGGCGTTTCACCATGTTAGCCAGGATAGTCTCGATCTCCTGACCTCGTGATCTGCCTGCCTCGGCCTCCCAAAGTGCTGGGATTACAGGCTTGAGCCACCGCGCCCGGCCTGTTTTTTTTTTTGTTGTTTTTAAATGAGACAGAGTCTCGCTCTGTCACCCAGGCTGGAGTGCAGTGGGGTGATCTATGTTCGCCACAACCTCCACCTCCCAGGTTCAAGCTATTCTTGCACCTCAGCCTCCCGAGTAGCTGGAATTATAGGCGCACGCCACCTTGCCTGGCTAATTTTTGTATTTTTAGTAGCAACGGGGTTTTGCCATGTTGACCAGGCTGGTCTCAAACTCCTGGGCCTGCCCACCTTGGCCTCCCAAAGTGCTGGGATTATAGGCATGAGCTACTGCTCCCGGCCTCAGAGTTTACTCCTAATTCCCTTACAATGTGTATGATTTTCAGATATTGAAAACATTTTACGGTGGCTCAAGCCTGTAATCCCAGCACTTTGGGAGGCCGAGACGGGCGGATCACGAGGTCAGGAGATCGAGACCATCCTGGCAAACACGGTGAAACCCCGTCTCTACTAAAAAATACAAAAACTAGCCAGGTAAGGTGGCTGGCGCCTGTAGTCCCAGCTATTCGGGAGGCTGAGGCAGGAGAATGGCATAAACCCGAGAGGCGGAGCTTGCAGTGAGCTGAGATCTGGCCACTGCACTCCAGCCTGGGCGACAGAGCGAGACTCCGTCTCAAAAAAAAAAAAAAAAAAAAAAGAAAACATTTTAAAATTCAGAAAAATATAGCTCCCTCATTTCCTACCTCCCAATGTTGAAACATCATTTCAAAGCACCTGGAAGTTGTGTGAGGATAGCATTTGGAAGTGTCAGTGTAATTACAATTATGCAAAAATGTGTCCACCTTCATTTGCTCTGGCCAATGCCAGATGTGGTATTTAATCCTGTTATAGGCCGGACGTGGTGGCTCATGCCTGTAATCCCACTTTGGGAGGCTGAGGCAGGTGGATCACCTGAGGTCAGGAGTTCAAGATGAGCCTGGCCAACATCTTTAGTAAAGATGGCAAAACCCCATCTCTACTAAAAATATAAAAATTAGCCAGGCGTGGTGGTGTGCACCTACAATCCTAGCTACTAGGGGAGGCTGAGGCAGGAAAATCGCTTGAACCCAGGAGGCAGAGGTTGTGGTGAGCCAAGATCACGCCATTGTACTCCAGCCTGGGCAACAGAGTGAGACTCTGTCTCCAAAAAAAAAAAAAAAAATCCTATGACAAAGCCAATATTTCTCCATGGGTTCTTATCAGCTGGGATATGGCTTTTGGAGGAGTGTGGTAGCTTCTCTTCCCTCAGAGAATCTAGAGAGTCATGCTTTTGGGGGCCTTGCCCAGATGTTCAGATGTGATCGGTTAAGTCCATTGACCTGACTTTTGACATACACGAATCCCGAGAGGGAATTTTCAACAGTAGAGTAACTCTGAGGATGTCACTTAACATAAAATTGCCAGTAAATGCTGCTTGGGCCACGTTTTCGTTGTTCCCTAGCCAATTTTATAAAATTACTATTTTTATTTTATTTTATTTTTTGTTGAGACGGAGTCTCGCTCTGTCGCCCAGGCTGGAGTGCAGTGGCCGGATCTCAGCTCACTGCAAGCTCCGCCTCCCGGGTTTACGCCATTCTCCTGCCTCAGCCTCCTGAGTAGCTGGGACTACAGGCGCCCGCCACCTCACCCGGCTCGTTTTTTGTATTTTTAGTAGAGACGGGGTTTCACCGTGTTCGCCAGGATGGTCTCGATCTCCTGACCTCGTGATCCGCCCGCCTCGGCCTCCCAAAGTGCTGGGATTACAGGCTTGAGCCACCGCGCCCGGCCATAAAATTACTATTTTTAAAGCACTATCCCCTGGGTTAGTGCTTAGGATAGACCACCAGCACCTGGTCTCAAAGTCTCTCTTTGCTTTATTCTGCAGGAAAAACTCTGATGAGGCTGACCTGGTCCCTGCCAAGGAAGCCAATGTCAAGTGCCCACAGGTTGTCATATCCTTCTATGAGGAAAGGCTGACGTGGCATTCCTACCCCTCGGAGGATGATGACAAAAAAGATGACAAGAATTAACGCTCCTGAGTACCAGCCCCTGTCACATCTGACTGGGTTTCAAGTGGGAAGGGAAGGAGTTCTACTTGTCTTGACACCATAGAGGTGGCTTGAGAAGATGTCCTTTGAAGAGCCAGTATAGTTTCTGTGCCCTGCAGCAGCCCAAGTGCTTTAAAGCCGTTTCAAGCTGTATAGTTTGCACACCCATCCCAGTGGAGGGGAAAGGGGATAAGTGTTTCAAGGCAACCTTTTCTGCACTTTGCTGAGAAAAGCAAAGGACCTTCTATGAAGGACAAAACTTGCAGAATTGGGTGTGTGGGAGAGCAAAAAAATACTGTAGATCTTCAAAGAGCATCTCCACAACCCACAGCCTTCTTCCCAATAGTGTTAACTCTGCATTTTTACAGCGTAGCATGTGTGTAGTCTTTGGCTATTACTGGTGTATTATTTGGGGGAGGGATGGGGAGGGAGAAAGGGAGATGGGTAGCATCACTTTGATTAACATTTGGGGCCTGATAGGGGAAATGGTGAAGCAATGGAAAAGAACAGACAACTAATGATTTGCTTCTATGTCCAGAATATTTTACCTTAAACAAACAAAAAAAAATGTCATTGGCACCATAAATAAGGACTGTGAGAGACTGTTTAAAAGCTGTGAATGTCTGAAACCTATAAGCCAAGGTGTTCCCTGCCTAAACTTATTGCTGTTCCCACAAAGGACTAAGCCAGTTCATAAGTTACCAAAGTTGCCATTTTGGAGATGGAAATTGATGAGGAGGGAAGGTCTTTTATTGGAGAGTATACAGTACAAGCAGATCATTCTGTCTCAGAGGTGCTAATAAAATTAGAAGACCCTTTCTTTTCCAGTAACGAAGTTATAAATATCAGCTTGTTCATCCAAGCCACTGGCTGAGGTGTTAGGGAAGAGGAAGAGGGTGGTAGAGGAGATAAGACAGTAGGGAAAGACAAGGGCCCATGCTCTTAGTGGGGAAAACTCTTGGAGCCGTTCTCTTTTTTGAGCTTTGAACTCTGAAACCATTATTGGCAGGGTTCAGTCACTGACAGCACAAGTTTCACTGAATTGATCTAAGAGTTTAGTGATTTCAAAAGCCTTGGTCTCAGGAGAAGATTAAACTTCCATATTGGGCAGTGGTTCACTTTAAAACACACACACACACAATTTTTTAAGAAATCCTAAGAAGTAACTGATACCCAAAATGCTCTTGTCTTGAGTCATGAGATCCATCAGTTCTTGATATTGTCTAGACTTGCATCTAGAGCTACATTGTAAAATCCTTTTAGGCATGTGTTAGATTTCTGTGTAAACTTTGTTTAAATGTAAACTTCATACTACACTGTCAGTTTTTGTCTTAATAAAACTATAGATTTATAATCCCTGATTTCTCTCTTAAGTCTTACCAGGAACTCTTCTTGCCTTATAGGTTCAGCCTGTTGGAAATGGCTTCCTCACTTGGATGGTTTTATTTCTTGAACACTGTAGGCTTGAAAATCTAGTGTCTGGCCTGAATCTTTAAGTGGTCGCACCATATTACTTTAGTAAATACTTAATGGGCATTTATCAGGTGCTGCAGAGATTGTAAAGATGGTTGCATCATGCTGTCTTCAGTATTGCCAAAAGTTTATGGAGCACTCTGACCTGACGGCACTTCCAAACTATGGTACATTTGGAAACATGGGTTTTTAAGTTAGGTTTAGATCCTGCCTCTGGTATGTAATAGATTATAGGACCTAAAATCTACTTCTCCAAAATTTTCCAGGAATTGGCCCCGTGTTTGAGCACCAACTTAAAACGTCATTTTTTGCCTATTTTTTGGGAGTTTTTTTTTTCTTTTTGAGACAGGGTCTTGTGCTGTCACCCAGGCTGGAGTACAGTGGTGTGATCTCGGCTCATTACAACCTCTGTCTCCTGGGTTCAAGCGATTCTCTTGCCTCAGCCTCCTGAGTAGCTGGGACTATAGGCGTGTGCCACCACACCTGGCTAATTTTTAAATTTTTTTAGTAGAGACCGGGTTTTGCCATGTTGGCCAGGCTGGTCTTGAACTCCTATCCTCAGGTGATCCACCTGCCTCAGCCTCCCAAAGTGCTGGGATTACAGGCCTGAGCTACTGTGCCTGGCCTTGGACTTGTCTTTTTTTTTTCTTTTTTTTTTTTTTTTTTTGAGACAGAGTCTTGGTCTGTTGCCAGGCTGGAGTGCAGTGGCGCAATCTCAGCTGACTGCAACCTCCGCCTCCAGGGTTCAAGCGATTCCCCTGCCTCATCCTCCTGAGTAGCTGGGACTACAGGCGTGCGCCACCACACCCGGCTAATTTTTTGTATTTTAGTGGAGACAGGGTTTCACCATGTTGGCCAGGATGGTCTCAATCTCCTGACCTCGTAATCTACCCACCTCGGCCTTCCAAAGTGCTAGGATTACAGGAATGAGGCACCATACCCGGCTGACTTGTCATTTTTGTAATGGAAATGGGATTTCCACTGAGATCAAATCAGTGTAACAGTTGAGTACTACTCAACTCGTGCAAAGCATGTTTAAAATAAACTGATGTGTAGATACTTTTTTTCAGAAAGCCACCTCAGGAAAGTTCTCAGGAGACATAAATGGACCTGGGGAGCCTTACTGAAGGTCTGGGTCACAGACAGGCCTTCCTGCACAGAGGTCTGAGTGTGTGCCCTGGTGGTGATTGGTAGTAGCACAGCCATTAGTAGCTAATTAAGGGAGTTTAAGTGGAGGTGTTCTGGTTCTGTTCTGTACCATCGGATGCACTGAAATGAAAGTACAGCCTTGGTTTGTATCCCAGATGGACTAGTAGTCAACTTTGGCCTTAACCTTTGGAACTGACTGACTTGTCATTTGTGGCATTCCTGAGCTGTTGTAAAAACTGTATCATTCTCCCCCAGAGAAAACAGTAATACTGATACGCATGCAGTGAAAACTGAGTTGAAGCTAGATAGTCACAATTCTGTTATTTTCAAAAGCCAGTTAGCATATTACTAGATCAATGGTTTAAGGATCAACTTTTTTGATTGTTGAGGCCACAAATGCAAACTGCTACAAATATAAATAGGCACAACAAATAAGTCAGCTTGAGAAAGTATTCAGAGAATATTTATTTGTTTTTTGTTTGTTTTTTCTTTTAAGACAGAGTCTCGCTGTCACCCAGGCTGGAATACAGCGGCACAATCTTGGCTCACTGCAGCCTCCGTCTCCTGGGTTCAAGCGATTCTTCTGCTTCAGCCTCCTGAGTAGCTGGGACTACAGGCATGCCCCACGACACCTGGCTAATGTTTGTATTTTTGGTAGAGATGGGGTTTCACCATGTTGGTCGGGCTGGTCTTGAACCCCTGACCTCAAGTGATCCACCTGCCTTGGCTTCCCAAAGTGCTGGGATTATAGGAGTGAACCACCACTCGCAGCCAAAGAATATTTCTTCAGGCAGTGGAAAAACATGTTTGTTGGACGGTTTCCATGAAATTGCACCATCATACACCTCCTGCCCAGGCATTAAATAGGCAATAAATTATCTCAGTTAATATTAGAAAAGGGGAGCTTGCTAATATTGTGACATCATTATTACCTGAGGTGTCCTGTACTGGTAGAGCCAGTAAAACAAAAATCTTGCTCCTCCATTGCCTTAAGTTTCTATAAATATTGTAAATGGATAGAATAATGATCACAGAAACACTCTGACAGTGCTGAGGAATAATTGTTCCTGCATTTAATATCGTTTGAAAATTTTGACGACCAATTTTAAGTAATTTTTAGCAATTAAATTTTTATTTTTTGCTGGGGGAAAGAGATGGTCTCTGTCACCTAGTCTAGAGTGCAGTGGTGCTACCATGGCTCATGGCAGCCTCATCCTCCTGGGCTAAAGAGATCCTCCCACCTCAGCTTCCTGAGTAGCTAGGACTACAGGTGTGTGCTATAATGCCCAGCTAATTTTTTTTTTTTTTTTTTTTTAACTTTTAGTAGAGATGGGGTCTCACAATGTTGCCCAGGCTGGTCTTGAACTCCTGGGCTCAAGCAGTCCTGTCTCTGCCTCCCAAAGTGTTAGAATTACAGGTGTAAGTCACCACACCTCGCCTAATTAAATTTTTAAATACCTATTTTCAGATATGACCTTATGTTCCAGAACTCTCAATTCTGTGGTGGTCATAGACTTGGCTCAAGTTGGTCTTAAACTTTCGCCATTTGGGATTTGTCTGTGTGCTTGGCACATCTTTATGGACTGTGGCATTGGGAATCTGCATTATAAAGCAATTA
Source organism: Trachypithecus francoisi (assembly GCF_009764315.1). Lineage (NCBI taxonomy): Eukaryota > Metazoa > Chordata > Mammalia > Primates > Cercopithecidae > Trachypithecus > Trachypithecus francoisi. The sequence goes on along the minus strand of NW_022681466.1, from coordinate 22,668,049 downwards.
TTTCTCATAGTAAAAGGAAAAATGATAGCTCAGATTAATGTGCAAGTTGGGTCTTCTGATGAAGATATATCCTCATTTATAATTTAAAGCTGATAGAACTGAACTAAGTCCAGGCTCAGTATTAGCATTCAACTTAATAAAGGAGTCTTGGCTTTCAGCAGTAGGAAACTGATCAGGGAGAGGCATCCTAGTGTTTTGGTGTGGGATTACAGGAGTTTGTTAGAGGAGAGCTTAAGATCCCAAGACAACTTGTCAGTCTGTGGATCTGCACATCACCTTGTTTTGACGATGTCCAGCACTGAGGTTTTCTCCCCAAAAGTTACTGCTTTCCTATCTAGTATGTGAAGTTTAAAGTTACTTGTCTCTCTTATGGATGACTTAATTGACCTTGGCCTTGTAAGTTTACTGTTGAATAAACTGCTGAATGTTGAAAGCAAATGAAATGTGAAACAAAACCATCCTGCTGGGATGAAAAGCACAGTTGGCCCTGCTTTGTGGGGGCAAGCAGAGCACAGAGCAGTGCCTTTTAAAGGCTTTTTTTTTTTTTCCTTAGGCTAATGAGGTGGCAAAAGTGAGGGAAGGCTGAATATCAACTTTAGAATAGATGCTGACAATTCAGCTTCTATAGTTTTTGGTTGTATTAAATAACCTGTTTTAAAATATACCAGTGGCACAACTGGGTCTGCCTTGTGACCTTGTTGGTTTGTATGGTGGTTTGTGATAGTACCAAAGCCACTGTTTACCCCAAATGGATTTTTAAATCCTAGCTGACTTTGACCAAGCCTGCCCTTTTTGCTATTTGCATAGTTAGGGTCAGGCTGGGCAACTTTGGGGCCTGGCTTTGGGACGCTAGCCCATTGCTTCAATTACTGCTTTAGCCCCTAACTGAGAATTGGAAAGTTTAAGTCAACTGTATTAGCCCAGTTACACTTGTGTTTGACACAAAAGGCAGAATGCCAACTCCTTGGTCTATTCTCCACTTCTCCCCAAGTGAACTAGAGTTTTTGTTTCCTTAGTTGAAGAGCATCTAGAATTAAGTAAAAAATACTGTGCAACCTATCTCCATTCTGCAGTTTAAGATAGGCTAGAAAAGAAGCAGCTTTAAGACTGGGCGCAGTGGCTCACACCTGTAATCCCAGCACTTTGGAGGCCCAGGCGGACAGATTGCTTGAACTCAGGAATTCAAGACCAGCCTGGATAACATGGCGAAACCCTGTCTCTACTAAAAATACAAAAATTAGCCGGGCATGGTGGTGCACGCCTATATGCCAGCTACCAGGAGGCTGAGGTGGAAGACTAGCTTGAGCCTAGAGGCAGTTTTACAGTGAGCCAAGATCACACCACTGCACTCTGGCGTGGGTGACAAAGCTAGACCCTGTCTCCAAAAAAAAAAAAAAAACCAAAACAGCTTTAAGACCTTTGTTGGTATGGTGTATTCAAAAAGGAAGACAAAGACTTCTATCCAGCTAATTTTTGAAAACAGCCCTTTTTTGCAAGGTACCAGATTCTCACACTACTCCAGAGACAATATGTGTACTAAATTCTGTTTCTCAGCTAATTCAGGCAGACACGAAGTGAACAGAACAAGGACTAGAACTTGTAGTGTTGAGTTTCACACATATCCCCATAGTCCCCAAATGCTCATTCTCCACTCCAAAGTTCAGAGCCAGAGGCAAAGAAGATGATTAACTTCAGTGTAATACAGTAAAGGTAAAAAGAAAGGTTATTTTGGTATATTAACAAAATGACAAGTTGAAGGTTTTTGGGTCCCTTTCACTTAACAGAGGAGAATCTGTGATAGAAAAGGCTTAACTACTCATGATCATGAAGCACATGGGTTTTGCTACAGAATTTCTATACTTGGCTGGGAAAATGACTCAGAAGCAGACACCAATCTAGTACCTGTGTTTGTATACATATGGTACATCAATATGGAAACAGGCTTCTTGCCGTCCACCTGTTCACCACGGTGTGCCCTAAACTATATTTAGTGTGAGCTTCTAAAGTTGTTGCTCTTGGTCAGTGCCTACAGGATGAGGTAGGTAGCAGACTTGAGGATACTGGGGATGTTATTTTCCGTAAGGAACTGTTTGCCAAGCAAGCGTGAAGAGGGGCAGCAAGATTTGGTTTAGCTGGGGCTTATAAAAGCAGGGATGAGGCCAGCTTGACAAGGCTCTATGGAAGCTAACTCCCTGTTCACCAAACTAATTATTACTCAGCTTTCCCCAGTAAGGGTGGGGAAATGTCAGCTATGGAGGCCAGTCTTGATGACACTGAAGCATGTCTCTAGATCACGATTTTCCCTCTATAGTTCACTATTCTGTTTTTATTGATACTGAAACAGCCTCACCTTCATTGGTGAGATCTCTGCAGGGCAGAGGTTGAAAATATGGGTCTATTTCCATCTCCTTAACATGAGTAAGATGTGAGAAAAAATCAGTTTGAATGAAGCCTACAACTGCTGAAGTTAAGACAAAGTAAGCTTTCCCACACCCACCCAAGTCAGTCAGCCTGAAGAATTTGGTCTGTTTGTTAAGCCTAAGTCCTGTTGGGCTCCCAGCCTTCCGCCAGGACCTCTTCTCACTTCCTGCCTTAGGTAGACGGCTAGTGGTAGCAGCCCTTCCACAGGACTTACTTGAGTCCTCCTATCTTCTTCCCGCCAGAAAGAGCCTGGAACACCCACTCTACCTGCCAGCAGAAAGAGGTCAGCCCCACAGCAGTGCTGACCAACTTGGCCCCATGCCCCAGCTAATCAGCATGATCCTAGACAAACCTGTACATATCTCTAATGGTGGGGGGGGGCTGCTGCTAACAAAAATATTCCTTTTTTTTTTTTTTGAGACGGAGTCTTGCTTTGTCACACAGGCTGGAGTGCAATGGCATGATCTTGGTTCACTGCGATCTCCGCCTCCCAGGTTCAAGCAATTCTCCTGCCTCAGCCTCCCGAGTAGCTGGGATTACAGGCGAGTGCCACCACACCCAGCTAATTTTTATATTTTTAGTGGAGATGGGGTTTCACCATGTTGGTCAGGCTGTTCTCGAACTCTTGACCTCATGATCCGCCTGTCTCGGCCTCCCAAAGTGCCAGGATTACAGGCATGAGCCACCGTGCCTGGCCAACAAAAATATTCTTACTCAGACCAGGGACAACACTAGCAAAGGATTAAGAGGAATTTTTCAAATCTCTTAAGTCTTTTAAGTTAAAAAAAAGGTTGCAAAATAAAGTAAAAGTTACAGCCTAATTACTGAACAAAAATACAGTCATGTGCTGCATATTTCATCAGTGACAGATCACGTATATGATTATGGTCCGATAAGATTATAATACCCTATTTATTTATACTATTTATACTGTACTTTTTTTTTTTTTTGAGACAGGGTTTTGCGCTGTCACCCAGGCTGTCACCAGGCTGGAGTGCAGTTGCACAGTCTTGTTGCGGGTACAGGCATTGAGTTACTGCACCCAGCCTATACTGTGCCTTTTCTATGTTTAGATACACAAGTACTTACCATTGTATTTCAGCTGCCTATAGTATTCAGTATAGCAACATGCTGTACAGGTTTGTAGCCTAGGAGCAATAGGCTTATATAGCACATAGGCTAGCTGTGTAGTGGGCACTACCATTTAAGTTTGTGTGAGTACACCCTGACAAAATTGTCTAACAAGGCATTTCTCAGAATGTATGTTGGCCGTTAAACACCACATGAGTGTATATACATTTCTAGGAAGGGTACAAGAATATTAAAACTGAATTTTACTTTTCAGTTTACCCTTCTATATATAATTTGTGTTTTTTAAATTACCGGTATGAGTGTTTTTCAGACTTTTTTTTTTTGAGATGGGAGTTTTGCTCTTGTCCAGGCTGGAGTGCAATGGCACACTCTCAGCTCACCGCAACCTCCACCTCCCAGGTTCAAGCGATTCTCCTGCCTCAGTTGCCGAGTAGCTGGGATTACAGGCGCCCGCCACTACACTCGGCTAATTTTTGTATTCTTAGTAGACAGCTCCACCATGTTGGCTGGGCTGGTCTTTGAACTCCTGACCTCAGGTGATCCATCTGCCTCAGCCTCCCAAAGTGCTGGGATTATAGACGTGAGCCGCCGACCAGGCCTTTAACTTGTAGTTTTGTTTTTTTCACTCATTTACGTATCTTGGTTTTATCTGGCTTACAGACAGTAGTCAATTCCTAATTAGGAAAGGGTTCTTGTTTGGTATGACCAAACCTTTCCAACTGGAGACTGGGGAGTTGGGGAGAAGCTCTTATAAACTGAAACATAAGAAATCATCATTATTCTTAGAATTCTACTCCACTCCTTAGCACAACTCTAAACATCACTAAAGTAATGTCACTAAAGGACTGAGCTGAACAAGGTTACAGGGTGGTATCCAAGAGTTTGAGATCACAGCTTCCATTAAGGGAATCACAGCTTCTACTCCTAAACCCTGCCCAATACTCTCACAGAAGCCAGGCGCAATGGCTCACGCCTGTACTACCAGCACTTTGGGAGGCTGAGGCAGGCGGATCACTTGATGCCAGGAGTTTCAGACCAGCCTGGGCAACATAGCGAAACCTTGTCTCTACAAAAATTAGCCAGGCATGGTGGCATGCGCCCGTAGTCCCAGCTATTCAGGAGGCTGAGGTGGGAAGATGGCTTGAGCCCGGTGGAAGTTGCAGTGAGCCAAGATCACGTCACCACACTCCAGCCTGGGAGACATAGCGAGACCCTGCCAATAAAAAGACTGCTGAGTGACTGTTCATTCTTCCAGCATCTACTGAACACCTGCCCTAACTAACATGGGCATGTGGAAGTTTCAGCATCCATGCAGAGATCTTGAAACATTACAGCTCTTCATAGGGTGGGTAGTTGAGCAGTTTGAGGGAAAGCAGATTCTAGTCCCCTCAGCTGGGGAGGTTTCCTAGTGTCCTAAACCCTGGCCTCCTGCTTCTTTAGTGGCCCTGCTCCTGGTTACACAGTAGTGCTTGTCACATGTTAGTCGCTACCATGGATTTCTCAGGTTTTCAACATGACTACACTCCAATGCTCTGCACCCCTTTGGCAGGGGAGGCCACTAGAGAAATAACAGCACAGTTTAAAAATGTAGTTTGTAGCAGGTGGACAGGTAAAGAGCTGGGTTAAATGACACCTCCACCTATCCTAGCTGTGTAAGACTGAAAGAACTCTGAATCCTTCCTGAGAGGATTGAACCAGCTAACCCTATGAAGTACATGGTGCCTGATGCCTGCCCCCAAGGTTTAATACAGTATTTAAGACTTGCCTTTTAAAGTTCCCCATTGTCAGCCTCCTCAGTTCTCCACCCATCTTCCCATGTGAACTCTGCCTTAGCCACACAATGGCCAGTCCTCCCTACAATGAGTCCATTTCCTTTATTCTCAATTTAAATTCAAAGTGGGGAAAAATTGCACTTGAGAATGAATCATCCATTTTATTTTATTTTGTCATGTGCTCAACAGCATCTCTCTCTCCCCTCTCCCTGGCAGGTCACAGAGATAAATTAAAAATAAAATCTACAAGGAAAATAATTTATAAAAGCACTCCCAGGTTCACACCTTCTATCCCTACTGCTCAGTTAGGCACCCCCTAACTGGGAATCAGTGCTTCCCCCCCACCCCCATTTCACTCCTGCTTGTCTGGGGCAGATGGTACTCCAGAGCCAGACGGGTGAGGGCAGCAGTGGCAAACAGTTAAAAATAAAGACATTGTGGTCCTGGAACCATCTGGCCACCTTGGCACTCCCTTGTCTGCCTCCCCCAGGCAGCCCTCCAGGAGCCTGTGCTAACCTGGGGCTGTGGAGGGAGAAGCTGCCTGTGGCTGAGAGCTTGTGTGTTTGGGGGGGAGGGGTGCTCTCAGCCCCTGTCACATGCACTTCTCAATCTTCTAAAAAGAAACCCAAAAAAGAAAGCAGACGACGACCTCGGGACAGAGGAGAAAAATCCCAAATGTTCACACAGTTACACGGAGTCTTTATGGCAAAGAGAACATTTAGCAGCTTTGAATATTGGGGCATCTCCTTTTTACTCAACACAAGCATTCTAGACCCTATAAGTGAAACAGGGCACAAGCCCTAAAAAAATCAAAGCGCAAGAAATTCTAAGAGGACTAGTTTTTTTGTTGTTGCTGGGTTGTGTAATTTTTTGTGTTTTCCCAGTGATAAGCCCAGTTGTTGGTAGGCAGAGGCCCGAGGGAAGGGTGACTCCCCAGTGTTGTGCTGAATCCTGCCTGGAGGCTGCTACACTAGATCCTCCATCATTCCTCTGCCTCACAGCAGTCCCAGAAGAGGAAGGCTGCAGGCCCAGTTCCCAGAGCACTGCCAGCACCCTACCCCAGCTTACAGAAGAGCTCAGCAAGTCTGTGAGGGGTGGGGAACACAAACACCGGACCCAGGGAGGATGGCATTCACATGCAGGCTCTGATGGAGACAATGGGAGCCGCAGCTCAGGGGTGGCTGGAGCACAGAGGGAGATGGAGTGGCAAGGCAGTGAATGACATGCGTGATGTTGGGGCTGCTGCAACATGGGACCACGTGACCCTTTCGTGTTCACTCTACCCTTTGACCCTAAATCTCCAAGCCAGTGTTGGGGCCCAGTGGCTCCATTTGATTGAAACGTTATGGCCGATGATATCCAAGAGCTCCCCTTCAGGGATGCCAAAATGCAAGGAGCAGAAAGAGTTAACACTGCCCCTCCCCAAACCCACCCTATGTCTGTGTAACCCCCAGGGGTGAAACAGGGTTTATCACACCAGTGACCTAGGCCCACCACTCCAACCTGCTGCCTGGAATCCTGGCCAGAGCCAACCTTAACCTTCCCTCTGATTTTCTTCTCGCTTTGATTTTTTTTGGGGGGGGGATTTCCTTCCTTCCTCCTTTCTTTCCCTCCTTCCTGAAATGAGACTTTCTGCTACCTTCCCTTCCTCTCACAGGTCCATTCCTTCCCTTCTGTTGGCCTTTGCTCCACATAGCTCCTCTACCTCCAGCAACTCCACCACCACCCTTGCCTCACAGGAAAGGGATAGGGTGAGGACCCTGTCCATCCAAATGGTCTGGCCACTTCCACTCCACCGGAGTGGAGCCAAGCCAGCCAGTGCCTGCCTCTTCCTGTACACTGACCCGCAGTCATCCCATCTGAGAAGATATATTGGATAAGAAGGCATTTAAGTCCCCGCTGTAGGTCCAGGTCCAGGTCCAGCCCTTCTCCAGTTTCGGTCTTGGTGGGCATCAAACCCCCTTCCTCCCCAGGCTCACTTTCTCCGGTCCTTTGGCTTCCTCTCCTGCCGCCGGGCCTGCTGGTCGGCCAGCGTGCGGGGGATGAGGAGGACACTGCCGTCCCCGGCGTACTGGAGCGCATACTGACTAGGCGAGTAGGGTCGCCCATTCTCATCCCGCAGCCGCCCAAACACCTCCTGATACAGGCTCTGGACCTTCTGCTTCATCTGTCGCAGGGAGCGCAGGAACTCCACTTTCTCCCGCAGCAGCCGAGCTTTGTCGCGCTGCAGGTCCTCCACATCACGCTCCAAATTCAGGATGGTGTCCAGCTTGCGCTTGCGGCAGTTCTGCGCCGCCATCTTGTTCTTGCCCCGGCGCCGGATGTCTCGGATAAGGCTCAGCTGGGCTTCACTCAGCTGATATTTGGACAGTAGCTCGTTGAACTCCTCCACAGGCAGGTTGATGATTTTGTCATTGGTGAAAGGGATCTTCATGGCTCGGGCTCGGTGCTCATCCCGGCTCATCTGCTTGTCCAGGAAGTCAGCCTGCTTCTCCTTGCTGCCTTTCTTGAGGGCACTGGGTGGTGGCAGGTCAGCTGAGTCCAGGGCACTGGGGGCCATGTTGTATGTGTGGTTGTGGCCCACGTGCTCCAGGTAGGGCAGGCATGAGAGCTGAGCTGGATCCTGGTAGCTCATGCGGCAGAACTTGGAATACTCAGGCTGGTAGCCCACAGCACCCTCGGCCTCTTCCAGATCCAGGGTCTCAGAGTCAGAGCTGTAGCCAACCGCACCTTCCTCAGAAAAGGAGGAAGAGGCAGAGGAAGAAGCAGAGGAAGAAGAGGAGGAAGAGGAGGAAGAAGAGGAAGAACTGCCTTCAGAGCTGCTTAGGGAAGAAGGGCTATGGCTCGAGTCTAAGGAAAGGCCTGAGTCAGAGTCAAATTCCTCCTCCAGCTGGGAGGCCTGCACAGGGTTAAAGCCTTCTTCAATGGCCAGGTCCATTAGGCTGATCTCATCCAACATGGCTTCATCTAACAGACCCCCCAAAGGGTCAGGCAGCTCTGGGCCTGCTGTGTCATTGGCTGTGCCATTGAGCTGGGGTGGAAAGAAGAGCCCTGTCAGGTTGGTGGAGCCGAAGGTGGAGTTGAGGCTGGTGGAATTGCTGGGGGCCAACGGGAGCAGCGTGGAGCTACTGGCCACAGGCAGGCTTTCCACCTCAGGGCTGAAGAGTAAGAAGTCCTGGCTGCAGCCCCCCAGGGACGCCTGATGCAGGCTGACATTCTGATTGATGGGAGTGTTGGGGGCAAGGCTGTAGTTGGTGCTCAGTGGGTCTCCAGGAGGGGCATTGTACAGGATTTCACTTGCTGATGTGTTCACTTCCATGGCCTGGGAGGGGGAGAAGAGCACCACTGTTCACTAGGAACTGACTCCCTCCCCTGGGGCTCACACACTGCGGGCACCCAACACAGGCACAGCTGCATGGGTGTAAAGGCAAAAGACTATAAACCAAAGCCCACAGTGTCAGCTCCTGACCCAGCTTCATCCACCAGGCCTGGCAGAGATGGGTTCTTCCGTGTGGGCTCCACCCTAATACAGGACTGATCAGCTTTTCCTCATGTTTGGCCAGACTCCCCTCTCTTGGAGGGAGAGGAAGAAAACACTACCTTGTTACTGCAAAATCAACACAGTGAAAAGAACACCCAGACTTGTCAGAAAACCTAGCTGCACCACTTGCTGTGTAACCATGGGCACATCAGTTAACCTCTCTGAGCTTCAATTTCCTCACCTTTGAAATAAAGGCTGACTAGATGACTGAGGGCCAAGTGAGCGAACGATGGCTGTGAAGCACCATGTGAATGTCAGCTATTATTAATGCAGAACCTTGGAAGCATTCAGTCAAGTGCCTATCTGCCTGAAGGAAAGGAAGAAGGCACACCCAGGAGGCAGGCCCTGATTTGGAAGGCTGAGTCCTGAGTTTTATTTAAGCCAAACCCTACCTGTCTTCACCTCCCTTGCCCCAAGGACACACCTGGACAGGTTTCCTCTCATTGTCCCCACTTTTCTATGGATCAGAGAAAGTATTACACTTTCTCTCCTCAGAGATGGAAAAGCAACTGAGGGCTAAGACATGCTGTGTAAAATCCAATAGGTTTGTGCCCGGTTCCGACAATCCTACCTGCATTTCCATGATGGACATGAGATCTTGCCACTGCTGTTCCAAATCAAATGGTGACTCTGTCCCAGTCAGAAGAGGAGACAAGAGGTTGTTTTGAAGAGCTGGGGGCTCACTCTCACTAGGCACTGCTTCTGTTATGCTGGAAATGTCTGCTGGAAACTAGGGCAAAACACAGAGGCTTTAACAAGGGGGAAGGAAAGACCTTGTGCTTTCCTCCCAGAGATTACCACCTGGAGTCTGTTTCTGTTCTTCCTTCCTCTGCATTTACCCCCAGCAGCCAGAACAAGAGCTGGCCCCTCAGCCATGGAGGGACACACCAGGTACAGGCTGCCCTGCTCACTTGGTGGGCTCTCACTGGAGTCCTGCTCACCTCAGCATTCTCCCCAAAGGGGCAGGTGGCTTCCAGCAGCCTAAGGCACTCTTCCAGGGACAGGGCCGTCAGGTCCTCCCCACTAGGCACCTGTGGCAACAGGAACTGTAAGTCTGACTGATCTGAGCCTTGGCTGCCTGGGGCTGAAGCTTCTTTCCCAGAATGGCTGAAGGCCTGCAGTCTCCCTCCCATTCCCAGGCTAATGGCTGGCCCCGAGTCCCAAACTCCCAGGAACAACAGAAGGGAGAGTAAAAGAGTCCTGAAGCAAGCAGGAAGATGCTAGATGCTCTGCCTCCCTTGCATTGTCTGTTGCCAAGGCCCAGCCCTTCTGCATCTGCCGCTTTCCACTCCCCCTTCCAAGGCTCAGCCACTGTGACTTATAGACCCCAACCCAAAACAGAAATTCAGGTCCACCCCACAACCTGTCTTCTCTAAGGGAAGTTCCTGGAAGAACTCCAGCCTGGTTTGTGTCAGGGAAGGGAAGTAGGGACAAAAAGAGAGCCCAGTGAGCAGGGGCGATGGTACCTGTGCAGGGAAGCTCTCCCCAGTCTCTCCATCCACTAGCAGGTTCCGTGCCAGAGCTTCTGCGCCCTCGCCTGCCCAGGTGTCCTGCTCGCCTCCATCTCGCAGCTCCTTCTCCACATCCTGCTCCTTCTGGCGATGACTATAGTCAAAAACCTCACGCCCAGCCCCCAGATCAATATCCTGTCGCCAAAGGATGTCAATCAGATCTATGTCCTGAAAGACAAATCACATGACTTTAGCTCTGAGGTCCCAGGGTCCCTTCTTTGTCCTGCCCCTCAGAGTTCCCTCCTAGTGTCACCCCAGTTAGTCGTGGGTGGGGCCCCTCCCAGCTCTTCACCTGCCAGCCTTTACCCCCTGGTACCTCTGCACCAGCAAATGTTCATTCATCTACTTCCAGACACTATCCCCTTCCCACAAAAAAAAAAAAAGAGCCAATAGCAAAACCATTAGCGTGACTATCACCATAAGGGTGGGAAGGATTAGGGTCTGGACCAAGACACACCCGACCAAAAGGCAGGGCCGCCTCACCCCTACATAAGAAAGAAGGGGAACATCAGGAGACACCTCTAGCTTTGGAGATTGGACCCCTTAAAACTTGGTTTGGAGGAAGCTGGCCATGGCAAGCAAGAGCAAATTGTCATGCAGAATTACTTAGCAGTGACCAGGCTTGCATCAGCCTGTGGTGCCATTTCATTTGCATAAAGGGGTGGGGTGGGCTGGAGAGGAAAATCCCTGCATTTCCAACCACCTGATGCAACCAATGACAACGCCATGCTGTCTACAGCCCTTCCTATAGCCATTCCCTATTCCCCGGCTGGCAGCAAGAGTAAGGCTGAACACCCACAACTCCTCAAGCCCAGGCTCACCTCAAGACTCATCCCCGCCAGAATTCCCTCTCAGCTGATCCTAGCTGCTGCCTCCATTCCAGGGAGGCTCAGGCAGTCAGATGATCCCCAGGGGGGGCACCCCACCCCTGCTCAGGCCAGCCTCACTGTGTCCCCTCACACCAGTGCTCTCCTTTCCTCACCATACCCCAGGACTCACCAAATCCCCATCAGTCAACCCACTCAAGGACGTAACCCCCATCACTGCTCAGCTACAACTGCCACCTTGGGCACCAAAAATGCTTCCCTCAGGCTCTACCGTGGTGGCTCATGAACAGCTGCTGCACCAACTGCCACCCCCACTGCTAACACCATAGAACCCCAATAAATGGAGCTATTTGGGCTTCCTATACCCGGCACCCCCCTGTAGTCGAGCCCTCCCCACAAGCCTGAAGAAACCCTAAAGTGTTGCCTTCCATCCAGGGGTTAAAATGCAGACACACACTTTCCAGAAAGCAATTGCCTTAGATCAGAACCACCTCCCTACCTCTAAGCCGGTATTCCTCTCCCATTAACCCTCCCTGACCCTAAGACCTCCCAGACGTACTACTTTAGTTTTCCCACATACACCAACCTGAACAGAAGCCCTGGACCCAGGAGCAGAGGGGGGCTGGGCCACCCGGTGACCAGCCAGCAAAGAGTTAAGGGGCCGGCTGCCTTTGGCATGGCCCCCACCACTGTGAGAGCTGCGGTCCAGGCGGGTCATGGTCTGCGAGATGAGCCCCAGGGCAGCCGGTGCCGGGAAGCCGGACAGGGGGCTGCAAGGAGCTCTTGGCTTTCAGGGAGCACACCAGGCTGGAAGGGTGGCCCCTTGCTAGCTCCGAGGGGCCTGAGAAGGGTGCCCCGCCCGTGCTGCTGCCTGGGCGGCCCAGCCCAGCCCCCTTCCTCCATCCTTGAGCAGCCCCCTCCCACCTCACAACCCCAGTTCCACTCAGGCGCCCAGCTGCCCCCACCCTGAGCTCACCGCAGAGGCTGCAGTGATATGGGACTCCCACCCCATGCTCCGTGCTCAAGCTGCAGAGGAAAGCAAGCTCCCTCCTGGGCCTATCCTCCCGCTCCTCCCCCCCACGCCCCCCAAACTTGTTACCTAGGCTGCAGCAAGGAGCCAATCCCCTCCCCCTCCCACCCCGCAGGTCACTGCTGAGGCTGCAGAGAGCCAATCCCCTCCCCCAGGTCAGCAGCTGGGCTGCGGAAAGAGCCAATCCCCTCCCACTGTCGTTACCTAGGCTGCGCCGAGAGCCAATCTCCTCCCCCAAGTCTCCGCTGGAGATGCGGAAGGAGCCAATCCCCTCCCACCGCCTGTTACCTAGCTGCAGACGGGAGCCAATCTCTGCATCAGGGCAGCTGGAGAAGCTGCCGCAAGGAACCAGCCCATCCCTGGGCCGCCTCCGTCTCCTTGAGGAGATGCGCCCAGGGGCGGGCAGCCCCACCCAGCCCAGTCAGTCAGCTGGGGTGGCGCAGTGAGAGCCCTGGGGGAAGGGGTGCCACTCTCCTCCCTCCTGTCGCATCTTGCTCATCCAGCCCACTCAGGACTGGGCAGACACTCCTCCCGCAGATTCTCTGGGAATCTAAATTATTTGCTGGAAGTGTAAGGAGTTACCCCATTCCTCAGGAAGGCAGTGGCCAGTTCTCAAGGCCAGGGATCACAAGTCAGGCTGGGCAGGAACCCAGGGCACCCAGGCCCACCATAAGTCGTAAGTTTTGTCACCCCAAAATAGGCCAGACTACGGAAAAAGGGAAGGCCATTTTGCCCACGTGCAGCGATGTCACAGTGCTGGCCAGGCCTAGCCCCAAGCAAGAGGAGGGGAGACACAACCCTGAAGCCCTACACTTAGGGAGACAGGTGCTCCGTTTTCTCCTGGCCACAAATGTCCCCCACTCCCTTTTCACCCTGGCTTTATTCAAGAGCATTCTCTGCCTGATACCTGGCCCACATCTCATCCAAGCAGGAAAGAAGCCCCTCACAGACTCAGTATCACAATTCAGACTCCCTGGACTGGTTTCTCGAGGGGAAATTCAGCTCCCTCCCCACTGCTGCTCCCCTGGAGCCTAAGGTCAGGTCAGAGAGACAGTATGTTCTCTCTGGTCACCGTCTGGTCCTAGCCTGGAAAGAGCTGTAAACAGGCCACCCCCTGCTCTGGGCAGAATGCCAATCTCAAGGGGAATCCTATCCCTGACAAGGGCCTAGGTTATAGCTGTCCACAGAGCAAGCCTGGCAGCGGGGGAGCACTTCCACCCCAGGGATAATACCAGTTCCAGCAGTGCCTGTCACATGCTCTGGACCTGGGTATTTTTATCCCTGAGTTGCTGAGGAAATGTTGTTCTAGACACATAATAATCCTCCCTTCCCCCATACGCAGCCTGGGCCCCTAATGCTGACCCACCCCACCTCCCAAAGGGAGTTGTAAAGGCCTGAGATGAAAAGCACAACCTTCACAAGCGCCAAAAAACAGAGGAAAGCAGGGTCAAAGTCCCATCCCATTCCACCCCAACCCACCCAGTAATATCCAAAACATCCCATTCCATCCCAGCAGGAACAGATATGGAGCTACCCCTGCAAGGTTTCCAGGAGCAAACCCAGTTCCACCCACCCCTGGGGGAGCTACCCTGGGGGAGGAGCATGGAGCAGAGACTAAGAAGCATACTTCAGAACACTGTGCCAAGATTGAAGACCACTTGAAAGAAAGGGAAACGGGAAGCAGAAGAGAGGTGAAGCTCCAAGTGGCCCTGTAAGAAGCTAAAATAAGAGGCCCTGAAAGGTAAGAAATGTTCCTGGCTCCTGCGCTCAGATAATCCTAGTCCCTCTCAAAGCAGGTCCAGTATGAGCCATTTGAGCACAGAGCAGAGTGTCTCAATCCCTGCACTACTGACACTTGGGGTCAGACAAATCTGTTGTTTGAAGGTGTCCTGTGTCATTCAGGATGTTAACCAGCATCCTTGGCCTCTACCCACTAGGTGCCAGTAGCACCCCCGCCCCAAGATGTGACAACCAAAACTGTTTCAAGATACTGCCACTTGCACCCTCAGGGACAAAATCACCCCCAGTTGAGGACCACTGGCCTAAAACAAGCCATACTCTTTGACAGTCACTAACAGTCAGACAACTAAACTCAGGAAAAGGCTACAAAGGAGGGAAGGAGGGAAAACATGGTCTGACCTGGCAGGCAGAGGAGCCCATTTCTGCAGCATCTGTAAAACTTTTTACATTCCTCCACATGCCACCTCCAAAAATCCAATCAGGCTTTTTCCTTCCCTAATGGCCAGGGGAGTGCAGTGGGCCTTTTCCCAACTACTTAAGGCTGGGTAGCAAGCAAAAGTCATACAAACCCACAGTTCAAAGCAATCTTATGTTGGGGAAGCAGGGGCAGCAGCAGCCATTCACATCTTAAAAGGCAAAGAACTGCATCGTTTTCTGCCTAGAACAGTATGTCAGCCATGTGACAAGAACTAAGGATCTCTTCTGACAGCTCAAAGCAAGTTGACTTGGGCAGCAAAATGCAGTTTCTCTTCTACCTCCCAGCCTTCTCTTCCCTACTCCCTGCAGTGGGCCTTTAGAGCAAAGAATGGAAACCTTGGCCCTCTCCTGGCCAAGAATAACTATCCAAATCTACCCTTTGGCTCAGGCCCAGGAGGTCTTAATTATCAGGACAATACAACAACAGGCCTGACCACAAAGGAGAACTTCAGGGTATGTCTGTGTTCTGATGTGGGGGGAGGTACAAGGGAAGAGTCCATAAAGTATTTGTGTCTTAGCAACAGATGTACACTGCATCAAAGCCCATCACAACATGACTCCTCCCCCACCCCAGGCCTCCAGCAGTCATGCTGAAATCCAAGCAGTCAACACCCTGGCATGTGTAGGAACCTCCCATTGCCCTGACAGTACATTTAGAGGTAGGTCAATGGTTCAACACAGGGAAATGCTCCCAGCCCCCAATCCTAAAGTCAGACAGTTCATCCCATCCCTACCCAAGAACAGTGCCTGAGGCCCTGCTGAAATCTGTCTGACTCTTTACAGGGCTCTGTGTTCTGACCACAATCGTTCTGGACGAGCCCACCCCCAAACCCCAGGCCCCCCACACCCACCACAGGTCCACTAACCTCTTTGGTTAAGTCTCCACTGACTGGAGGGGCTACAGCCCCCAAATCCTCCAAATCTTCACCGAATCCCTGCTCCGTTTCGCTTTCTCGCACCCCGTTGTCTGGGCCTGTCACATCTTGGAGGCCACTGGAACTCTCGAGGGCGAGGCCTGAGTTGGGCTGACTGCCAGAGACAGACCCCTCTGGGTCTCGGTGAACCAGCCAGGCATTTACCTCAGTGGTTGGCACCTGGAACCTGTCCAGGGCCCTCACCTGACTGAGGAGCCGCCGGGCAGTGAAGTAATTGTCCAGGTCTATGCTCTTGGGGTGGATACCATAGCCATCCAAGGTGTTCCTCAGGTTGTGGAACTGGGTCTGAGTATAGGCAGAACTGGGCCCCAGGATGATCTCCCGGAGTGGGGGGAGCTGTGAGGTCAGGTAAGTATCCACGTCCACCCGTACCCCAATCAAACTCAGCAGAATGGTGAACTGGAGAAGTCCTTCCGTTAAGTATTTCTTCAGAGAAAGCATTGCTGAAGGACCAGAATGTTTATGCTTTTTGGTTTTTAAATCTTCCAAAAGACAAATCAAGGCCACTGCTCTGCCGCTCCAGCCAGCAGGTTACCCTCCTCAGTGCCAAACCCCGTATCCCACCCTGGCAGAACACAAGGGTTGAGCTCCCTGATGGCCCCAGAGGAAAGCACACCCTGTGGAGCCAAGGCCACACTCCAGACCACATTCACTTTTCCCTTCTCGACACCTCACCTCTGAAAGCACAACTGTTCCTAACCCAGTCCAGGCCCTCAAGGGCCCACGTGACTTACTGTCTCCACAGTCCACATACAGTCACTTCCTCACTCACATTAGTTGTCCTCTCTGTAGATTCCACTGCAGGCTGTTCTCAGGAACAGCTGATGGATTTTTTTTTTTTTCCTTCTCCCTCCTAAGGTTTATTTTCTTTGGCTGGAGCTATAGGCCTTTCGTCTTGGGTCAGAGTGTCCCGCCTCCTCCACACTTACCAGGGGGGTTTCCAGAGAAACCTGAAATGGGAATCACAAAAGCAACAAGATAAGATTCCATACTTTTCACATCATGATCAGGGTGGGAAAACCTTCACAGTAGAAGGTAGAAAACACATTCAAAGGACACTTTCACTTTTTTTTTTTTTTTTTGAGACAGTCTCACTCTGTCACCCAGGCTGGAGTGCAGTGGTGTGATCTCTGCTCACTGCAACCTCCACCTTCCGGGTTCAAGCAGTTCTCCTGCCTCGGCGCCTGCCACCATGCCCAGCTAATTTTTGTGTTTTTAGTAGAGTTGGGTTTTCACCATGTTGGCCAGACTGGTCTTGAGCTCCTGACCTCAGGTGATCTGCCCACCTGGGCCCCGCAAAGTGCTGGGATTACAGGCGTGAGCCACAGTGCCTGGCCTAAAGGCCACTTTTATAGGAAGAAAGGACTACTTACACTCTCAGAAAAAAAAACCCAAAATATAGCAACTGATCACAGAAGAACTATAAAAGAAAGGTACTGATCACAAAGGATCTCAGTTACTTAATATTAAATGTGCAATATCCTAAAATGTAGCTTGGTTTGGATAAGCAGACAATAACTAGGTCATCCAAAGTATCTTACACCTTTGTTTTATTTACTAGCCCTCCTCCCTGGCTACAGGTGCATTACCCAGCTTCTATTTTCATATGAGAAGCCCATTTCCTGTCTTAAAAGTAAAGCTGAATTTTCACCTCTCAGGAGAAAACCACCTATAACAGTTGTCTTATCCAGTTCAAAAAGGCAAGATTATTAAACAGTGAGAGTGCGGAAGGACAAAAGGACAATGTTCAGGCCACCACTTCACCCAGAAGAAGAATGCCTTTTGTTTTCTGAACTTTGAAATCTGATTTCCCTTTCCTATCCTCACATCTTAAAAAAAAAAAAAAAAAAAAGGAAAAGGGCCGACGCTTGTAATCCCAGCACTTTGGGAGGCCAAGGAGGACGGATCACCCAAGGTCAGGAGTTCGAGACCAGCCTGAACAACATAGAGAAGCCCCATCTCTACTAAAAATACAAAAATTAGCCAGGCGTGGTGGCGCACGCCTGTAATCCCAGTTACCCGGGAGGCTGAGGCAAGAAAATCGCTTGAACCCAGGAGGCGAGGTTGTGGTGGGCCGAGATCGCGTCAGTGCACTCCAGCCTGGGCAACAAGAGCGAAACTCCATCTCAAAAAAAAGAAAAAAGAAATAAAAAAAGAAAAGGAAAGAAAAAAAGGAGGAGAGGGATGGTGGGGGGCCTACTACGCAAGACTGTTCCGTCCGGGATTTGCATAGGCAGGTTTTATTTTCATTCATATGACCTTCTGAGCCGAGGCAGAAGGATATGGCCACGTTCTCTAGCCAGACCGCCCAGTGCCGAGGAGGTAAATCTGTTTCTGGTCTCCACTTTTGAGCTTCCATTAATCTCACAAACCAAGACATACCCCCTCTCCTCTCCGGCGTTGTGACCCATCTACCAACTTCATTCCACAGGGGGAGAGCGATCTATACTTACACATGCGTACGTGTACACACACACACTCACACTCCCTCTGGTCAGAGTAAACACAATTGCGACCCAGAATTCCTGCTTATGCTACCCTCCCGTTCTCACGCAATTTATTACTAAAACCTCCCAGGAGCCCAAGTTCGAGAAATCGAATAAAGTCCCTTAAAAATCGAGTTAGGGGCAGGGCCCTGGCCTGAGGCTGGTCCCACCCTGCCCGGATACCCGAGTCCGGCTGAGACCAAGTCGCCATGCCCACTCTCGGCGCCGGAGCTTCTAGACTCCTGGGGCGGCCAGCGAACAAGTGCTACTTCCCTGGCCTTGACCCACCCTTACAACAAACCCCACCCCGCCCTCCGTCCCGATGGCCCCACCCCACTCCCAAGTCCGGGCCTCACACCACGCCTTCTCGTGCCCTCAACCCTGCCCAGTCCATCCCATCCCGGAGCCAGCTTTCCTCTCGGCCCCGCGTGCGGCCCCTCCCTGTCAGGCCCAGGACCGGGCTCTGGCGGGAATCCCGCTCGGCCCCCGCCTCCTGCGCCTCAGCACCATCCCGTCGCCCCATAAGCCTCGGCCCCGCGGCGCTGCACCCCTCCCTTCTAGGAAAGGAATGTGCCCGATACCCGCTGCTTAGCTCGGCGTCCGCCGCTGCCGCCACAGCAGGCCCTAAGCCCGAGTCCCGGCCTCGCCGCCGCCACCGGCCGGCCTAGCGCTCCGAGCCTCCGCTTCCCTCCCCGCCCCCTCCTGCCACCGCACTCGGAAACCCGCCCGCCGCAGGCACCCTAGGAACAGTTTCTCCAATCAACGAGCCGAGACCGGGGCCGTCGACGGATGTCCCTCTGATTGGCAGCAGAGAGGGCCCAATGGCTGAGTGTGTCTTCTTATCTCCGGACCCGATTTCCCAAGACTGACATAATTCCCGGCCCAATGGGTACCTAGGCCCGCCCCGCGGTTTGGACCCACCAATGAGTAGGGCGAAGGCCTTAATGTCTGGCATTCTGGGCCCCTCGGCCGCGCGTTTGCGGCGGGCAGTGTTAGCGGGCTGGGCGTTGGGTGAAGTATCCAGGCTGGGCGCTTCCAGCGCTTTCTGTGGCGGGGGATTGAGGGCTTAGGGCGGGGAATGGGAGGGTGTATCCCCGCCGGAGTGCGGAACACCTCCGCCTTGAGGGTTCCCACAGTGACTTGCAAAAGTCTAGTGAGACCCGAGAAGGCTGAGGCGGGACATGTGGTGCTTGTGGTTGCGACGCTCGTGCCGCCATCTTGGGTGCTGGCGGCGGAAACCGGTACCCCAACTTCCTCTCGGTGCGAACCTGGAGAAGCCTCCCCAGCTGTGAGGGACGGTTGTGCCTCATGGCCCAGGCAAAGGATGCCTTCGCTGGAGCAGTCCCGCGGACGCTTGTCATGAGGGTGGTGGGACGTTGGTGGAACGTTGGTGGTATGAGAGCTGTGGGGTAATGGCGATTTTTGTCATGATAGAAGCACCCCAAAGAGCCCCCCTCACTTGGTCTCCCACGCAGCTTAGTCTTGCTTTTTTTTAGGGATGTTTCTCAGTTTCTAATTTCTCCAGCCCCATCTGGTTATATTTCCAGAACATGTTTTTGACTCTCAAACGTTAGTTTACCCCCAGCATCACTTGGGGAGCTTGCTAAACTACGAATTCCGAGGTCCCACTGGAGAGTCTGATTTAGTGACCCTGGAGTGGCGGCCGGATAACTTGCCCGCTGGGATGATTTTAACGCAGCTGATGCGAAGACCCCATTTAGGGAATCATTGGGTTGGAGTTTGCGGTGCGTTCCTCCCAGGTATAGGACAAAGAGGTGTAACTCAAGTCTGTCTTCTTAGAAGAGCCCATTATTTGTGGGTGAGTCATTAGTCCCTGTACAACTAAGGACAGGGCCAACTGATAACTCAGTAAATAGTGAGTCAATTTTGTGCTTGCAGTTAGGTGGCTTAATTTGGGGTAGTTTACAGATTAAGTACTTTCACTGTATATAATAAACGTACACCAGCAATTCTTACAAAACTTCTGAGCTAGTTTACCAGTTTCAAAGACTAATTCAGAGAGCATGTTTTACTCTCTTTATTCCAGACTGGACTCGAACTCCTGTACTCAAGCAATCTTCTCATTTAGTAGGGACTACTGACGCGTGTCTCCCAATAAATACCTGAGTATAAACGACATGAGGACTAGAATTTTGTGCGTTAACTGTTATAACTTAGTAGACACTCAAATACTGAGTATTTGAAGGGGGACTCAAGTAGGCAGGCCTGTGATTTTCCTGTTAAAAGCAGAAATTAACCACACCTTGGAGGATGTACAGTTTTGAAGGATATGGCATGTTACCAATAAAATAGGAGACCATCCAGTTCCCAAAGTAGTGAGACAATGAAGATAAAGACTGGTAGTGTGTAAGAAAAATTTAGGTGTGGCCATCAAACTCTAAAAATAAGAAGGTTGAGAAGGACATATTTTAAAATCATAGCACTGGGCCGGGCACAGTGGCTCACAGTAGCACCTTGGGAGGCCAAGGGAGGAGGATTGCTTGAACTCGGGAGTTCAAGACCAGCCTGGGCAGCATGGTGAAACCCCCGTCTCTACAAAAAAACAAGCTGGGCCTGGTGCCACAAATCTATAGTCCCAACTACTCAGGAGGCTGAGGTGGGAGGATTGCTTGAAGCTGCAGTGAGCTATGATGGTGCCAGTCTGGGCAACAGTGAGATCCTCAAAAAACAAAACAAAACATAACATTGAAAGATATAAAGGCTCAACTAAAGTACAGTGTTTAAATACAAGACAATTTTGAGAAGGTGAAAACAGCATACTAAGATTGATCTTTTTTTTACACAACAAATACAGAACAATTTTAAGTCCTAACAGTTCAAACTAAAACTGGACAATCGTTTATGTGAGTTTCCTGCTTAGCTATTTCACAGAAGTGGGCCGAAAAAGGGAAAGAGAGTTGCAAGGACCAAAGAGAGTAAAGGTGTAGAGACAAACTCAGTCGCAACAGCAGGCCTAGGTCTGGCAGGGTGTGGGTGCCCAGGATATTTGATACTCCATGGAAGGGAGTGGAGACAGAAAGACTGTCTTCCATTCTGTCTAGAGTTCCAGATCAAGTCTGAGCAGGTGCAAGCTTTCCCAGAACCTGCTGATTAACCTTGTAAAACCCAGGGTGTGTCCTCCTTCACCCAGGAAGTCACCCGCCCCCTTTCCCCCAACACTCCCCCCTCCCTTTGCCTGGGACAGCTGTTAATAGGACAATTACCCAAGAAGCAAAAGAAGGATCCCATGCTGATGTGTCATCGGTCCCGGTATATCCATTAAATCAGACTGAGAAGACCACTGGAAAAAGTGAGCACATGCGTGTGGCTCACTAAGGGAAAGGCTGGCAGCCATTGTAAAACCAGGCCTTGCCCCTGCGACTCCAGGCTATGCAGGAGAGAGAAGAAAGCAGTGGAAGCCGAGAAGAGGGTTAGGTCTAATGCACAGGGATTTGGGGCCAGCTAACTATAAAACACAGAAATCCCCACCCCCACCCCAGGAATAGCAGTGTAGTGTCTACCGACCCAGCTTCCCTCGTAGGAAAAGCTGCTGCTGCCACCAACAGGCACCTCCATCCGGCAGTCACCCCAGAGGATGACACATGCCAGGAATCCCCAGAGAAGGGGCTGTGGGAGGGCAGGCTGGCTGGGGCTCCAGTTTCTTCTGGAACAATGAAATTGCTTTTTCCCTAAAAGGGAAACCCAGTCTTTCTGCCATTCTGGTTGCCCATTATCTAAAAATGTCTTTAAGGCCAGGCACAGTGGCTCACACCTGTAACCCCAGCACTTTGAAAGGCCCAGGTGGGTGGATCACTTGAGCCAGGAGTTTGAGACTAACCTGGCCAACATGGTGAAAACCCATCTCTACAAAAAAAATACAAAAATTAGCCAGGCATGGTGGTTCATGCCTGTAGTCCTAGCTAGTGGGGAGGCTGAGGTGGAAAGATCACGTGATCCTGGGGAGGTTGAGGCTGCAGTAAGCTGTGATTGCACCACTGCACTCCAGTCTGGGCGACAGAGTGAGACCCTATCTCAAAAAAAATAAGAAAAAGAAAAACATGTCTTTAAGTGTTGCTAATCCATGTAAGTATTTCTTACTTGGCAACCTCATCTAATCCAGGGGAATAGATTAGATAGATGATTGCCTGAGATTTCCTTACAGTCCTGAGAGATTCTAGGAATACATCATGTCAATACTAAATGTTAGCATGTTTTGCAAAGAAATCAATTAGTTTTCTGGCTAATCCGGACACCTGGCCCTCTCTCTTACATGGTAAACATCATCAGCAAACTTGTTACCATTAAACCACCAAAAAGTAAAACTATTCTGTAAGCCAACCTCTTTCCGGTACATGACTACCACACTCTTAGAAGATTGCTTCTCAGTCCTGGCTGCACATTAGAATCACCCAGGTGGGGAGCTTGTAAAAACTACCAATGCCCAGGTCCCACCCCACACAAATTAAGACAGCCACTCAGAGCAGAATTGGACATCAATATTTTGTAAAAGCTCTTCAGGTGATTCTTATGTGCAGCCAGAGTAGAGAATCACTAGGTTGGAGCAAAAATCCACGTTGAGGTTAAAAAAAAAAAAAAAAAAAAAAAGATTGTGGTAATACAGGAGCACAAACTAGAATGATTATCTGACTTTTTTTTTTTTTTTTTTTTAGATGGAGATGCTCTGTGGTCCAGGCTGGAGTGCAGTGACACCATCTCAGCCCACTGCAACATCTGCCTCCCAAGTTCCAGCGTTTCGCCTGCTTCAGCCTCCTGAGTGTCTGGTATTAAAGGCGCACACCACCACACTTGACTAATTTTTGTATTTTTAGTAGAGACAGGGTTTTGCCATGTTGGCCAGGCTGGTCTCAAACTCCTCACCTCAAGTGATCTGCCCACCTCAGCCTCCCAAAGTGCTGGGATTATAGGCGTGAGCTACTGCACCCGGCCTATTTGACTTTTAGGATATGCTCATTCTCAATCCTAAAATGTTCTTTCTTCACCTCTACAATGAAAATATTTCATTGTTCATTAGTGTCTTAGTGTAACATTTTTTGAAGCCGAGTTCAACTGTCCTGTATGTCTTGCTATGTTGTCTCAAACAATACCAGGTAGTGTTCTTTGTATAGCTCTGTGTGACATATCACAATCAAGGAGCTGCCATTAAGAGGAGGGAGGAGTGGATATTTTGGACTTACAGCTGGGTTCGAAAATCTGGCTCTGTCTCTTACTAGTTGGGCCATCCTGAGCTAAATGGAGATAACAATATACATATTCACAAATCTTAAAACTCAGGTCATGTGTATAAAGCCATTCATGCCCGGGGGAAGAGCTGAGTATAAGGCACTGTCTTGAATAATCCTCTCTTCACCTACCCTACAACTTTATCTCAGAGAAAGTTATCTCAGAGAAAGCCAAAGGTGATGAAGAAATGAGAGCTGTCCTTAGAATGGTCTGCTAGAAGCCTATCCTACAGACAGAGCATGGAAGCTTTAGTTTTCTCTCTAGAGGATGCCACCAGCACACACTTCCATGCCTCATATTCCACACACACCTCCCCCTCTTGACATTAAGCAGGAAGGATAGAGAGTGGCTGGTACCCAAGGGAGCTGTTTCTTCTTGTCACATTAGAACAGATGCTGAAATCCTAGGACAGACAGCACAGAAATGTGGCAGCAGGAGGGTGACTCAGAGGAAATGAAACGGTCTCCCCTTCAAGCTATACCAAGGCCCAGAGGAGAACCTCGTTTGAATCACCTGCCTCCTGGGACTCCATAGGGCAGGGACCAATTCTGAGTGCACTATTTAACAGGTTCCAGCTGGGTAGGGATGTGCACAGCCTACCTCCCCATCCTACTGTACCTACCTGAAGGGAGCAGAGGGCAGAGAAACATGAAAGCTGCATTCTTTTTGAACCCAACTTGGCTTCTTCAAGCTGGGGAGGCTCCCGCCGAGTCTGCTGCTGCGTGTGCGTGTTCTCGTGCTGCCAGCCTTAAACTGGAAAGTCCTCTTAGGGTCATGCTCTGTGGAAGACACTGTCCCAATACTGGACACACATAGCTTGCATGTTTACGTAAAACCGCATTAAAGGTGCACTTCAGGATGTGTGGGGAAGCAGGTGTCATGGAGAGAAAGAAGTTCTGGGGTCTCTGTTGAAGGAGTTTGGGGAGGGGTTATCATTGGGGAGAATCTTGTCCTTGAAAAGTTGAACTTGGCTCTGAATTTACTTATTCACTACTACAGTTAAGATGTAAAGAGGTTTTATGGGCCAGGCACTGTGGCTTACGCCTATAATCCCAGCACTTTGGGAGGCCGAGGCAGGCAGATCACTTAAGGTCAGGAGTTGGAGACCTGCCTGGCTAACATGGTGAAAGCCCTTCTCTACTAAAAATACAAAAATTAGCCAGGCATGGTGGCACACGCCTGTAATCCCTGCTACTTGGGAGGCTGAGGCAGGAGAATTGCTTGAACCTGGGAGGCAGAGGTTGCAGTGAGCCAAGATCGTGCTATTGCACTCCAGCCTGGGCGACAGAGCACAACTCCATTTCAAAAAAAAGAAAAGATGTAAAGAGATTTTAAGAATGGGAAAAACAAAGCTGGGCACAGTGGCTCACGCCTGTAATCCCAGCACTTTGGGAGGCCGAGGCAGGCGAATCACCTGAGGTCAGGAGTTCAAGACCAGCCTGACCAACATGATGAAACCCTGTCTCTACTAAAAATAAAAAAGTTAGCCGGGTGTGATGGCTCATACCTGTAATCCCAGCTACTCAGGAGGCTGAGACAGGACAATCGCTTGAACCTGGGAGGCGGAGGTTGCAGTGAGCCTTCATCATGCCATTGCACTCCAGCCTGGACAACAAGAGTGAAACTCCTTCTCAAAAAAAAAGCAGTAACAGTGGTAGAGGTGGGGGTGATGAGAACTTTGTGGTTCCTAAGCTTCCTTCCCCAGCCTGCTCCTCTGATTCCTATCCCCTTGGCCCCTCTCCAGTGCCTTCCCATCACCGACCTGTGTAACTGACTGCTTCCCCACCTCCCCCGTGGAGCCAACCAGTCCCCTAACTCCCCTATCATCCCAGGTCTTCCTCTGACCCTTCTGGAGGCTGCTGGTCTTTTATGGTGGGTACCATATGCCAAACAGAGGCTGACAAATTCTCCTGGAGGTTTTTTGATGCTGTCTTTGTAAATATGAGCCAAAAAAAGAAAAAAGAAAAAGGGCTAGCTCACAGAAATATTAAGACATCAAAATAACCAGTATTTTTTAAAAATAACATACCCAGCATGACCATTAACATAACTTCTGATGATCTGGAATCCGAAGAAATAAAATGCCCAAGTACTGGATCTTTTCGCTGCCTGCTGTATCAAATAGTGTCATTATGTTCCCTGTTATAACTGATAGCCTGCAAGAAAGGTTCAGATGTGTCTCCTAAGTCATCATATAGGGAGGGTCAGTAGATGCTTCCTCAGATGTCTGCGTGGTCTGCTTTCTCCTTTAGCTCTTTGTTCAAATGTCACCTTCTTAAAGGTTTTCTCAGAGGACTGTGAAAATGGCTTTCTGGCTTGCCTGTCCCTGACCCTTCACATTCCACACCCCATTTCTGCTCTATTTTTCTTTGCAGCACTTATCTCTAACTCACATAATATTTACTTTACCCATTTGTGTACTGTATCTTGCACAGAAACGCATGCGTGTACACACACAAACACTTGATTGTAAGTTCCATGACAGCAAAATTTTTCTTTTGTCTACTATTGTGTCCTAGTGGCTAGAAAAATATTTGGTACATACTAAGCACTCAATAAATATTTGTACAGCACATAAAATATGCTGGTCTCGAACTCCTGGCCTCAAGTGATCTGCCCGCCTTGGCCTCCCAAAGTGCTGGGATTATTACGGGTATGAGCCACCACACCCAGCCAATATGGTATCATTGATAGGTACATTTAATTAGTTAAAATGTGGTGTTTGTGAATATTTATACATGATCTCCCTCATCCTGAATTCCTTTATTCATTTACTTCACAAATGCTTATTAAATATCTGTTATCCGCCAGGTGCAGTGGCTCATGCCTATAATCCCAGCACTTTGGGAGGCTGAGGCAAGCAGATCACAAAGTTTCTTACAGGGCTTGGTGATGACAGATTTTTTTCTGGTTTTCTTTTTTTTTGAGACAGAGTCTCGCTTCGTCAGCAGGCTGGAGTGCAGTGGCGAGATCTCGGCTCACTGCAACCTCCGCCTCCCAAGTTCAAATGATTCTCCTGCCTCAGCCTCCCAAGTAGCTGGGATTACAGGCACCTGCCATCACCCCCAGCTAATTTTTTGTATTTTTAGTAGAGATGGGTTTCACCATGTTGGCCAGGCTGGTCTCAAACTCCTGACCTTGTGATCTGCCTGTCTCGGCCTCCCAAAGTGCTGGGATTACAGTTGTGAGCCACCGTGCCCAGCTGAGCCTGGGAGTTTGAGGCTGCAGTGAACTATGATCACACCACTATACTCCAGCCTGCCTGGGTGACAGAGCAAGACCCTGTCTCAAAAAAAAAAAAAAAAGAAAAGTCACATTCATTCATTCTCACAGGGCTCAAAGTCTGGGCGGGGAGAAGGAACACTTGTAAACAAACTAGTAAAGGCTGGGAATGGTTCACGCCTGTATCCCAACACTGGGAAGCTGAGGTGGGAGGATCACTTGAGCCTAGGAGTTCAAGACCACCCTGGGCAACATAGTGAGACCTTGATCACCCTCTGCTTCCCCCTCCCCCTCCCCTTCTGCCTCCTCCTCCTCCTCTTCCTTTCTTTTTCTTCTTTTTTTTTTTTCTTTTTTGAAACAGGTTCTCACTCCCATTGCCCAGGCTGGAGCACAGTGGCATGATCATGGCTCTGCAGCCTTGAGCCCCCAGGCTCAGGTGATTCTCCCACCTCAGGCTTCTGAGTAGCTAGGACTACAGGTGCACGCCACCCTACCTGGCTAATTGCTTTGTAGTTCTAGTAGAGACCAGGTCTTACCATGTTGCCCAGGCTGGTCTTGAACTCCTGGGCTCAAGCCATCTGCCCACCTCAGCCTCCCAAAGTGCTGGGTTTACAGGTGTGAGCCACCGAGCCCAATCTTGAGACCTTATTTCTACAAAAATAAAAATAAAAACAAAATTATCTGGGAGTGGTTGCATGCACCAGTGGTCCCAGCTACTCGGGAGACTGAGATGGGAGGATTGCCTGAGCCCAGAAGGTTGAGGCTGAGGTGAGCCGAGATGGAGCCACTGCACTCCAGCCTGGGCAACAGAGTGAGACCATGTCTCAAACAAGCAAAATTAGTAAAAATAATATTTAGAGATTGAGAAAAGTGCAATGAAAGGAAGAAATAGGAACTGAGATAGAGAATGTGACAGGAGAGACCTGTCAAGTCAGATATGGTGGCTGTCAGGAGGACCTTTTGGTAATGATATTTCAGCAGAGGCTTGAAGATAAGAAGGCTTGATGCATTCAGTGAGGAAAACCCCATTCTGTAACCATCTAGGGTAAGTGACTGTGGTCCACAACATAAGAGGGCTTGAAGAGAAGAATAGGGAAGAAATTTTGAGTCAAAAATCTGGGTTCTATTCCCAGTCAACTAGCTGTATAGTCTTGAACAGGTGACACAACCTCTGAGTCTCTCTTTCCTTAAAATGAGGGTCCATTATGCCTACCTCACAGGTGTGGGCTATATTAGATAATGTATGTGAAGGTGTCAAATGTAAAATACACGCACAGTGTTTTTACCGGTAAATGCATACGTACCACTAACATATCACTGGGGTGTGAATTTTCCACTTGCCAGTGTATCCTGAAATGAGAGCTTGTCTTTGGTACACTTAGACCAAAGAAACCAAAACATGCTGCAAAGCCCAATGTCATTGGTGGAGCATTTGTGCTGCTGGGCGGCTGTCTTGCTCTTGATGGTGCCATACCTGTGTCTTAGAAGAGCCTGGGGAGGTGTCTCCAGGACCATGGTTCCCTTCTGCAAGTAGTGAGAGAGGAATGGGAAAGCCTGTTCACAGAGGAGTGTCCCCAGAACTGTCCTCATGTGCTCTTGCTTATAGACCCTGTCCCGGAGATCTAAAGGGTGATCTGACATATTTGTCCCCATGGTACCTACCAGAGGTCAACAGACAAAAGTGGGCTTTGCTTGTGTTTGCTGCTGGCCCCAGGACAGCCTACAGATACCGGTGCACACCAAAGCCACAGGCCAGACAGCAAGCAGGCAGGAAGCAGAACGAGGACTGGTCTTGGGGCATCCTGAAGGATGCAGAGTTCAGGGCTGTAAGGGACTCGGGAAGGAGCCAAGGAGAGAGGGAGAGGAGAGGTGGGGGAAGAAGAGCTGGGGTGAGGGCAGGAGGGGAGAGCGGGGAGAATGAGCAAGAGAACGGGGCCCCGAGGAAAGGAAGGCCACGCGCGAGCGGGGGCCACGGGGCGGGAGCGGAGGCGGGGCGGCGGCGGCGGGCAGGAGGCGGGCGGCGCTGTCAGTGCGAGGCGGCGAGCGGAATGCAGCGGCCCGAGGCCTGGCCACGTCCACACCCGGGGGAGGGGGCCGCGGCGGCCCAGGCCGGGGGCCCGGCGCCGCCTGCTCGAGCCGGGGAGCCTTCGGGGCTGCGGGTACGGAGCGGGCGGGAGCGGGGGTCCCGGGCGGCGGGAGCTGGGCCGGGACGGTGCAGGATTGAGGGGAGCAGCCAACTCAGAACTCGCGAGCCCAGCGGCTGGGAACTTTGTGTCACCCCTGACCGGCCCCAGGACCCGGGAGGAAAAGTTCGTCCCTGCGCCAACCGGCGAGGAGGCCTGTCCTGAGTCTGTCGGCGCGGGGCTGAAGTTCTGGGTCCGTTTGGAACGGGGGGTGGGGTGGCGGGTGAGTTGGGATTCCGCGGGGAGGATAAGGAGTGGCCTGTCCGTTCCAGACTCGCCTCCCATCACCGGTGGGTGATGGGCATGCTGCTGGAGTCCACCCGGGCCAGGGCCTGGGGGCGCGCTGAGAGCGCAGGTCCAGCCCGGCCAGGGATCAGCTGGAAGGAGGAGGCTCGCCCGCTGTCCCCCCGGCCCAGGTTCTGTGATACACTCCGACTCGGGCTCTGGAGCAGTCAGTGCATGACAGAACTTGGGCCCGGAAGGACCTTCTGCACCCAACGGGCACAGCGCCCACTCGGGGCCTGCAGTGGAACATCTGCCTGGGAGTGGAGTGGGCACCTGGGTTGGCCCATGTGGCACAGGGTTGGGCAGAACCAGCTGTGGACCTTGAGGGCTGGGGTTGCTGGAGCCTGAGGGTGTATCCTAGGGCCAGCAGATCCCATAGAGACAGGGTGTCCACCTTGAGTCAGGGGCCAAACAGAACTCTCCTCCCCGGTGTCAGTTGCAGGAACCTTCCCTCTACACCATCAAGGCTGTTTTCATCCTAGATAATGATGGGAGCCGGCTGCTGGCCAAGGTAACCTCTGACCCCACCTGTGAGGGACACAGTTCCCATCCAGCTGACACTCCTGTCTCAGGAGAAACTCCACTGTGGTCTCTGTGACTCAGGGCAGCTCAGCTTAGACCCCTCCAGAGGTCCTTCTCATCCTCCTGCCTTGTCAAGGTGCTGCTCCCTGAAGTGATGGGTCTCCTCTGTTTCTACTCATGTTCCCTGAAATGTTTCCTCATCATCCTGCTACTGGCCAGTTGGACCTGGGCATGGGAAGTTTCTGCCTAATGGATCAGTGGAGTGTTGAGCCTGGGACCCAGGAGTCTTAGTCCCCAAACCCCTACACAAGCTCTTTTGTTCTTTGGGGTTTGTCTCTAAACCTCCTCAAAACCTCCACTTTTGTTCTACAGCTTGGTAAACACTAAGGATTTAGTCTAAGGAATCTAAGGATTTAGAACCAGATGGGATTTTAGAGACTGTGTAATCCAACTCTTTAATTTCATAGATGAAGAAAATGAGGTGTAGAGAAGCTAAGTGAATTGCCTGAGGTCACAAGTATTAATATCCTAACAGATCCCAACTCATATTTTATTTATTTATTTATTTAATTTTTTCACTTCTCCCATTTCACAGGTTTCACAGGCAAACTCAGGTTTTTTTACATTAAGCTCAAGGTTGTTTTCACTGTACCCCCATTCAATTATCTGTTATCTATCCTAGCAAACACAGCCTGAGCAAACCAAACTAAAATAATCCAAAAATAAATTTCTACTGTCAACACAATTAATTGTAGTGGAGCTACAGCATCTGCATTAGCCGTGAAATGCATTAGGCTGGGCGCGATGGCTCACACCTGTAATCTCAGCACTTTGGGAGGCCGAGGTGGGCAGATCACTCGAGGTCAGGAGTTTAAAACCAACCTGGCCAACATGGTGAAACCCTGTCTCTACTAAATATACAAAAAATTAGCTGGGCATGGTGGTGGGCGCCTGTAGTTACAGCTACTTGAGAGGCTGAGGCAGGAGAATTGCTTGAACCTGGAAGGCGAAGATTGCAGTGAGCCAAGATCGCGCCATTGCACTCCAGCCTGGGCAACAAGAGCGAAACTCTGTCTCAAAAGAAAAAGAAAAAGAAAAGAAATGCATTATAAGGCCAGGCGCAGTGGCTGATGCCTGTAATCCCAGGACTTTGGGAGGCTGAGACGGGTGGACTGCTTGAGCCCAGGAGTGCCAGACCAGCCTGGGCAACATGGCAAACCCCATCTCTACAAAAAAAAGTATGAAAATTAGCTGGGCGTGGTGGTGTGCGCCTGTAGTCCCAGCTGCTTGGGGGGCTGAAGTGGGAGGATCGCCTGAGCCTGGGAGGTTAAGGCTGCAGTGAGCCATGATCGAGCTACTGCCCTTCAATCTGGGTTATAGAGTGAGACCCCATCTCAAAAAATAGATTTTCTGTTTGTTTGTTTGGAGCTGAAACTTTTTCTGTTTTTATGACATTCAGATAAGCAGTGGCCAGTAGGGAGATGGCTAATCTGCCTGCAGATTGAGTACTAAGTGGCAAAATCCACATCCAGAAAATTGAAAACTGAGCTGACCACACCTTGCCCCAGCAGATGGTCAGAGGTGGATCAGCAAGACCAAAGGCTCTTGCTCCCTACAGATTAAGAAACTGAGTAAGAGAAAGAGGCTCACCATTCCCAAACAAAAAAGCATTAATTTAGTTATGGGATATGTGCGAGGAATTATTTCTTACATATTTAATCTTCACTATAACCCTGTCTGCAGTCAGACCCTTACTGCTCAAACCCAGCTTTGGCCTCACAACTGTGAGATGCTGGGGAAGTTACCTGACTTCTTTTTTTGTTTTGTTTGTTTGTTTGTTTGTTTTGTTTTCTTGAGACAGAGTCTCACTCTGCTGCCCAGACTGGAGTGCAGTGGCGTGATCTCAGCTCACTGCAAGCTCCGCCTCCCGGGCTCACACCATTCTCCTGCCTCAGCCTCCTGAGTAGCTGGGACTACAGGCGCCCGCCACCACCCCCAGCTAATTTTTTTGTATTTTTAGTAGAGACAGGGTTTCACCGTGTTAGCCAGGATGGTCTAGATCTTCTAACCTCATGATCCGCCCGCCTCGGCCTCCCAAAGTGCTGGGATTACAGGCGTGAGCCACCGCGCCCTGCCATTTTTTTTTTTGTATATTTAGTAGAGACGGGGTTTAACCATGTTAGCAAAGCTGGTCTTGAACGCCTGACCTCAGGTGATCCATCCGCCTTGGCCTCCCAAAGTGCTGGGATTACAGGCGTGAGCCACCGTGCCCGGTCGTTACCTGACTTCTTGATGCCCCAGTTTCCCCATCTGTGTAATGGGGATAATAAAGTAGCTGTTGTTATTATCATTATTATTGTTTAAGAAGGTGTCCTGGTTTTGCCATCTTTCCTGTAGACTCCGGGTGCTGTAGAATTAGTGTGCCCTAGTGACCATGCCAATTCTTAGCACCCTGCACATCTGCTGAATGTACAAGATCCTCCAAGAAACCAGAGGGGACTCCAAAAGCAGGCCTCAATATCCCTCTACTTTTTGGGACTTTCTTTGCTCAGAATTTATTTTGGAGGGGGCGGAGCACGGTGGCTCACGCCTGTAATCCCAGCACTTTGGGAGGCCAAGGCAGGTGGATCACCTGAGGTTGGGAGTTCGAGACCAGCCTGACCAACATGGAGAAACCCTGTCTCGACTAAAAATACAGAATTAGCCAGGCGTGGTGGCACATGCCTGTAATCTCAGCTACTCAGGAGGCTGAGGCAGGAGAATTGCTTCAACCCAGGAGGTGGAGGTTGTGGTGAGCCGAGATCGTGCCATTGCACTCTAGCCTGTGCAATAAGAGCAAAACTCCATCTAAAAAAATAATAATAATTTGTTTTGGAGGAACTAGTGAGCCAACAGGCCTAGGGTGCAGTAATGGAGAGATGGGGCAGGGAAGCAGGATCCCGCTTGCCCAGCACCTAATCTTTCCTGCCCCCAAATCTAGGGAGGATCCAGGCTGTGTGGAAAGCTATGGTCCCTTCTCCTTCCCTTTCTCATAGTATTATGATGACACATTCCCCTCCATGAAGGAGCAGATGGTTTTCGAGAAAAATGTCTTCAACAAGACCAGCCGGACTGAGAGTAAGTGTCCCCCTCTTTCTCCACCAGACTATCAGATGCACACTGTCATCTTCTCCATCTGGACACATCTGTCCCCATCAGCCTTGCACACTCACGGGCCATTTCCCTTTCTTCAGAGGCTTTTTGTCCTCTCCCTCCCAGGTGTTCTCCACTCCCTTCCTCCAGGGAACCTCCACTCCCTGTCACTCTCCAATCCCCCTGGCTACCTATCCCCCCAGCATCCCCAGGCCTCTCTGTAGCTGAGGAGGCCAACTGTATTGTGGTCCCAACCTGAATCTGGTCCCAAGGTGCTGCACAGGGTGGGAGCGTGGACAGGAGGTAAACTAGTCAACAACTGGGCTTGTTGACTCCTTGGCCTGAGGCAGTCCCTAGAAATAGAGTATCGGCCGGGCGCGGTGGCTCAAGCCTGTAATCCCAGCACTTTGGGAGGCCGAGACGGGCGGATCACGAGGTCAGGAGATCGAGACCATCCTGGCTAATACGGTGAAACCCTGTCTCTACTTAAAAATACAAAAAACTAGCCGGGCGACGAGGCGGGCGCCTGTAGTCCCAGCTACTCGGGAGGCTGAGGCAGGAGAATGGCGTAAACCCAGGAGGCGGAGCTTGCAGTGAGCTGAGATCCGGCCACTGCACTCCAGCCTGGGTGGCAGAGCAAGACTCCGTCTCAAAAAAAAAAAAAAAAAAAAAAAAAAAAAGAAATAGAGTATCGATAAGGGGAAGGACATGCGGCAGCCTAATGGTAGTGTCCCTAGTGCTGTCTTTCCAAGGGTTCTCTAGAAAGGGGAGAAGGAAATAAGAGGAGAGTCACAGAGTCATAGATGAGAAGGAAGGGCTAGGCTGGGACCAGGCAAGGTGGCCAGTACTGAAAGCTCCCTCCATTTCTAGGTGAGATTGCATTTTTTGGGGGTATGACCATCGTCTACAAGAACAGCATTGACCTCTTCCTATACGTGGTGGGCTCATCCTACGAGAATGAGGTGAATTCAAGAGGTTGGGGCAGTAAGAAGGGCTGTCTATGGGGAAATGTTGTTATCTGGAATCTGGGCTTGAGGCTGGGACCTGGAGGCTCACCATTGGACCCCTCCTGCTAGGCTCCATGAGGTAGGGGGGGCAGCAAGAAGGGTTCTTTCTGGGACAATGTGTATCCTCGATAACCCTTAGTTTCCTTGGGAACCAGGAATGAAGTCATCACTTAATCTGCAAGGGAGGCTTTGTCCTTCTTAGACATAACTAGAGAAGGATACACTAAATGTCTCCCAGTGGAGAACTCCAGTTTCCCAGCCCAGACACATGGAAGTTCCCTCTAATGTCACACTGCAGTCAGTTTCCAGCCCAGGCCTCTGAAGAGGGAGAACTCGCCATTGCTGCCCACACAGGTGGGCTCCAAGTGCCTCCTTTGACCTTCTCAATCTCAAGCTCTCTTGTTTTCCTCCTCCCGTATCTGCCCATCCCAGCTGATGCTCATGTCTGTTCTCACCTGCCTGTTTGAGTCTCTGAACCACATGTTAAGGTGAGTGAGGTTCTCTGCCCTCCAAGGCCCCATCCCCCAGGCCCTGATATGTCACAGGGCCCTTCCTCCCTGTTTATCTCCTGAGGTCCCCACAAGACTAAGATAATCTAAAAAGAAAAGCTCATAGTCGACACAATGAACCAAAGTAGGGCTATGCTATAGCATCTAACCTAGTTGTGAAACGCATTCGGGGTCCTGTGGTGGGTGCTGGGGTGTCAAGGCCCAAAGTATAGGAGGTTGGACGAGGTGGGGTATAAGGAAGCAGAACTGCCCTTTGCTCAGGAATGCCTTGCATGGGCTCTGTGCTCACTGCCCTTCACATTCTCCTTCCCAATCCTTGTTTGGTGAGAGGTGAATGAGACAGTCTTTGGAGAGTGGGGTCAGCCTCACCTAGGCAGGGACTCAGATCCTTCCAGCTACAGGGAGGCTCAGGAGCTTGTGTCCACCTTTAGGAAGAACGTGGAGAAGCGCTGGTTGCTGGAGAACATGGATGGAGCCTTCTTGGTGCTGGACGAGATTGTGGATGGCGGGTGAGGAGGGGACAGTCAGGGACACTCACAGCAGGAGTGCCTTTGAGAGTCATCAGCCCCAGATGGCACCCAGCATGGCCAGAACTCTGACCGACTTTTCACTCCCTTCCCCCAGCATATTCCCAGGGATCCCATTCCCTTACCCCTTCCCCTTACTAGCGCCCCACCCATGAAGATGGAAGTTGATTTTTTTTTTTTTTTTTTTTTTTTTTGTTGAGACGGAGTCTCACTCTGTCGCCCAGGCAGGAGTGCAGTGGCCGGATCTCAGCTCACTGCAAGCTCCGCCTCCCGGGTTTACGCCATTCTCTCGCCTCAGCCTCCCGAGTAGCTGGGACTACAGGCGCCCGCCATCTCACCCGGCTAATTTTTTGTATTTTTTTAGTAGAGACGGGGTTTCACTGTGTTAACCAGGATGGTCTCGATCTCCTGACCTCGTGATCCGCCCGTCTCGGCCTCCCAAAGTGCTGGGATTACAGGCTTGAGCCACCGCGCCCAGCCGGAAGTTGATTTCAATGTTAGCCAAAGTCAAGCCAAACAAGAGAGTAACCTGATGTCAAACTATGGGAGACAGTTGAATAGGCAGGGTTTCGGGAAAATTCAGTTTGGTCTCCAATGCCCAGGGGAAGCGCTGGCACAGATGCTGGCCCTCTCTGGAAGGACTTCAGACAGTCCCACCAGCCCCACATGTCCTGCTCTTAGGGCTCAATTCCAGCACCAGCTAGATGTGTGACCTGGGTCAATTACTGACTCTCCCCGAGCCTTACTTTCTCCATCTTTAGGATGGAGGTAATAAGTGATTAAATGAGAAAATACATGTGAAGCTTGTGGTTCTCATTCAATAGATGTTGCCTCCTATTGGTATGCTAGTATATTCTTAGGAAGTTAGGAGCTCTTTTAAAAAAGTTGGTTCATGCCGGGCGCGGTGGCTCAAGCCTGTAATCCCAGCATTTTGGGAGGCCGAGACGGGCAGATCACGAGGTCAGGAGATCGAGACCATCCTGGCTAACACGGTGAAACCCCGTCTCTACTAAAAAATACAAAAAACTAGCCGGGCGAGGTGGCGGGCGCCTGTAGTCCCAGCTACTTGGGAGGCTGAGACAGGAGAATGGCGAGAACCCGGGAGGCGGAGCTTGCAGTGAGCTGAGATCCGGCCACTGCACTCCAGCCTGGGCGACAGAGCAAGACTCCGCCTCAAAAAAAAAAAAAAAAAAAAGTTGGTTCATGAATTTCCATCAGGGGACCAATATTGAGAGAGAAAAAGAAGTTCTGGCTTTGGGGAAAACAATAAAAAAATTTCTTTTCTTTTTTTTTTGAGACAGTCTCACTCTGTCGCCCAGGCTGGTGTGCAGTGGCCTGATCTGGGCTCACTGCAAGCTCTGCCTCCTGGGTTCATGCCATTCTCCTGCCTCAGCCTCCTGAGCAACTGGGACTACAGGCGCCTGCCACCACGCCTGGCAAATTTTCTGTATTTTTAGTAGACACGGGGTTTCACCATGTTAGCCAGGATGGTCTCGATCTCCTGACTTCGTGATCCACCCGCCTCGGCCTCCCAAAGTGCTGGGATTACAGGTGTGAGCCACCGCACCCGGCCAATAGAAATTTCTTGAGCACCTTAAAAACATACATGCCTCTATCATTACATCATTTTATATATTAGGAAACAGGCTCAAAGGTTCAAGTGACATGCCGGAGGTCATTCACATAGCTAAGGAGTGGCAGGGCCAAGATCTAAAACCATGTGCATAGTTCCAGGGGCCATGCTCTTTCCACGGCACTGTACTGGACTGCCTGGGGCACTAAAGAATGCCTCCCCTCTCTATAGCTGTTAACAGCCTGCTACTGCTAGGCTTCCTGCAGAATTCTGGAACCCAAAAGTGAGTGGGGTAATGCCAGGTTTTGGGGAGCCAGAAGCATATACAATTTGGTGAACGCTCTTGAAGGAAAACTTTACACAAACACACACAAAACTACAAATGCAGAACCAGATGCAGGGCTCTGGATGGCTTGTGCAAAGGAGGATACCTGAGGTGTAAGCTTCACAAGCTTCCCGTCTCTGCCTCTGAGGAGTTCAGTTTCCTGCCAAGAAAAACTGGGGAAGTGCCAGTCGGGAGGCAACGCCTAAACTGGAGCCTTGGCCTGGGATGCTCTTTATGGATTCCAGGACCTCTGGCTAGGGAGCCTGGGTCCTCAGGGTGCTCAGCCCAAGGATAGGGCCTGGAAGAGGCTCCCAAGAAATGTTTGTCATTTCCAGTGATGTAGTAAAAAAGAAAAACAAAGCTTCTGCTCTGGAGGAGTCTCACTGGGTAAGGAGGTGCACTCAGATCCTGTCATCTTTGTCCTGCAGCAGTGACAGGCCCTCATATCCAATACCCTGTATATAACCCCAAGGCCTCATGAAGGAGTGCCTGCTCTCTGAGAAAAGCTACAATATTTGGGTCTACCAAAAGGGAAGTTTTTTTTTTTGTTTTTTGTGTATGTGTTTTTTTTTTTTTTGGAGACAGAGTCTCGCTCTGTCACCCAGGCTGGAGTGCAGTGGCGCGATCTCGGCTCACTGCAACCTCTGCCTCCTGGGTTCAAGCAATTCTCCTGCCTCAGCCTCCTGAGTAGCTGGGATTACGGGCGTGCGCCACCAAGCCTGGCTAATTTTTTTTTTTTTTTTTGTATTTTTAGTAGAGATGGGGTTTCACCATATTGGCCAGGCTGGTCTCAAACTTCTGACCTTGTGATCTGCCTACCTCAACCTCCCAAAGTGCTGGGATTGCAGGCGTGAGCCACTGTGCCCAGCCTAAAAGGGAAGATTTTTTTTTAAAAGCTGTTTTTTTTGTTTGTTTGTTTTTTGTTTTCTTTGAGACGGAGTCTCACTCTGATGCCCAGGGTGGAGTGCAGTGGCGTGATCTTGGCTCACTGCAACTTCTGCCTCCCGGGTTCAAGCAATTCTCCTGCCTCACCCTCCCAAGTAGCTGGGATTACAAGTGTGTGCCACCATGCCTGGCTGATTTTTGTACTTTTTTTTTTTTTTTTTTTTTTTTTTGAGACGGAGTCTCGCTCTGTCGCCCAGGCTGGAGTACAGTGGCCGGATCTCAGCTCACTGCAAGCTCCGCCTCCCGGGTTTGCGCCATTCTCCTGCCTCAGCCTCCCGAGTAGCTGGGACTACAGGCGCCCGCCACCTCGCCCGGCTAGTTTTTTGTATTTTTTAGTAGAGACGGGGTTTCACCGTGTTAGCCAGGATGGTCTCGATCTCCTGACCTCGTGATCTGCCCGTCTCGGCCTCCCAAAGTGCTGGGATTACAGGCTTGAGCCACCGCGCCCGGCCGATTTTTGTACTTTTAGTAGAGACAGTTTCGCCATGTTGGCCAGGCTGGTCTAGAACTTCTGACCTCAGGTGATCCACCTGCCTCGGCCTCCCAAAGTGCTGGGATTACAGGCGTGAGCCACTGTGCCCAGCCTTAAAACAAAGCAAAACAAAACAAAACAAAACTTTAAACATGTTTAAAGTAAAAAAAAAAAAAAAAAAAAAAAGGAGGAAGTTGGGGAGAAGGTAGATGCTGATTTTTGGAGTTTCATTTCTTTTATGCAGGGCATGACCCCATGCCATAAAATAACAGTGCAACAAGATAAGAACCCCCAGGGCCTCCCTTCCTAAGTCTTTTCACAGGGAATCCAACCCTATACCCAGAAGGTGAAGTGAACTTTCAAGAGCTCTGAGTTTTGAGAGTCCCTGCTTTTGACATCCTGATCATTCTAGACCAGACTGTTCTCATCCGGTTTGGAAGATTTTGCCCAGGGATGACAAAGCATGTGGACCACTGGGTTGAAGCATCAGAGAATCAGAGCTGAGGGCCCTCCATGCTGGGGGAGAGTTCTGACTTAAGGGCTATCAGTGGGAAGGGACCTGGAAGGTGGAAGTGTTGCAGGATGCATTGGGAGAGGGAAGAGGCTTGGCAAGGAGAGGGGGCAGAGGGGAGGATTGTGCCACTGATTTGCCTCCTGGTTTTTCCTCTCATCTCATAGTGTGATTCTGGAGAGTGACCCCCAGCAAGTGATCCAGAAGGTGAATTTTAGGGTAAGAGTCTTCTTGCACACCTCCTCTTTTCGGCTGCCCTTCCTGTCCTTCCTGGACATGGGGCTGCCAAGGCCGAGACGGTAGAAACCCAAGCTCCTCTAGCAGAAGACAACCACTGGGCTGATACACTTGTTAGGGGTGGGATGAGCAGCAGTTTGTGGGTGGGATGCCAGTTAATGGACGAGATCTTCCTGTCCTCTCCCCAGCTAGGAGCACAAGTACCTCACCTCTTCCCTGGTAGGAAGTACAGACTGGGGAAATAAATACATCCTGAAAGAGGCACCAGCTGGCTGCCTTGGCCTTGAGGTTGGGGGTCAGGGGTATGGATAGAACCTCCCTGCCTTGTTTGGCTTTCTCATGTCTAGATGAAACCTTTCTTCCCATCTTCCCTCACCCTCCATGCACCATAGCACAATCCCAGAAGTCCTAGCTTCCAAATGACAGGCTGCAGGACTTCTACTAACCAGTCACACAGGTGCAGCTCTGAATCACCCTAACCACTGCACCACCTCATCCATACCCCCAAGCCCCTTTCCTTCACCTCCCTGACCCAGGACCCTCATGCTGGCTCTACCCCACCCTTTGACTCTGCTTCCTTACAGGCAGATGATGGCAGCTTGACTGAACAGAGTGTGGCCCAGGTAGGCCCCCTGCATCTGCCTTGGCTAGAAATGGTCCAGAGAGATACTGGGAGCAGAGCATCCTAGGGGGACCCAGTGAAGCTATCAAGTCTGAAAAATCAGGGGTGCAGGAGGGAAGGGATGAGGCAGTGACAGGTCATATCTTGGAGAGACTCGCTGGAGGCCTCCGGGCTCTCCAGGTTGGGGGAGCTGGGTACTAATGGATGGATGGGCGTGTTACCATTAGCCCACCTCATCTCCTGGCTTGGTTTAGTTGGACTGAAACTAGGATGAGCGGCCTACCTTGGAGATGGCTGGGTCACTTGTCCCCGCCCCCCAAAAATCTGGGAACTCAGGCCTCTGATGCGTCCTCTACAGAAACCTGGAAAGGGTACCAAATAGGAGTTTGGCTCCTAAACCCTGTCCTTGCCATTTAGGGTGCACGCTGGGATTATTAAGGGACTCTCAAACCCATGATAGGATCTGATTTTCCCCACTCATCACTTGTCATCTTGCCCCTGAATGACCTGGCTATGGAAGAACCTGCCACAATGCTGCATGGTCCTATCTGGAGGTGCATGCAGAGCGGGAGGCCAGGGGGAGGTTCCTGACTCTGAAGCCTGATCAGTTCCCCAGCTGCACAAACTTCCTGCTAGTTCAGGACGACTGTCTTGACCTCTCTTCTGTCTGCCTGCAGGTCTCTCTGCTCAGACTAATCCTGCTTGTATGGAACTTCCTGCCTTGGCGCTAACTCCTTGTGCTGTGGTGGCCCTACCGAGATGAGCCTGTGCTGTCTCGTGTGGAGTCCCAGGTGTGGTGCCCATTTTCCTGCACTGCCCTTAACATTCACTCTGCTTCGCCCTCCCCTCTGATTCCCTATGTTTCCTCATACCATGCTGGAATGAATGCAGCTACAAGGCAATTTTCAGGGTGGAAAGAGGGTAGGGAGTAATGAGCAGAGCAGATAAGAACACGGGTGCTCATGGGAGTCATCCCAGGATACATGTTCCACCTTACCACCTAAAGCTGGGTGACCTAGGGCAAGTTACTCAACCTCTCTGGGCCTCACATAATAACAGGACCCTCCTCATGGAGTTATGACAATTCAATGAGCCAATGCATGGCAAGCTCTTAGCAGGGCTCCAAGCAAGTTAACACATGCTGAATAACCATCAGTATTTCTCCAAAGGGAGAAAGAATGAAAACATACCATTTTTAATGGAATTCTTGAGTAAAAACAAAGCAAGCTACAGGTGGCCAATGGGCGATAAAATTAGATTTTTTAGAGGACAAAGTTAGATTCCGGCTAGGAGAATCGGGGGAACCCTAAGCCACTGTCCCCAAGAGAGAAGGGAGACTGTGCAGGAGGAGGAGACAGACACAGTGTTCCCTCCTTCTCTAGAAGGGAATGAGGCTGAGTGGCTGAAGGGACAACCTACCTGAGGGACACACCTGGTGTCCTGTCCCCCTCTCCTGCTTTGGTATTGTGCATGCGTGCGTACACTTGTATGGATTTGTGTAAGCACTGGTCTGAAACTTTCCACCAGGCATCCCATCGCAGGGTCTGGCCGGCCACCCTTTGCCAGCTATGCCACATCAGCTGTGGGTTGGGGTGGGGTGTTGAGGACACATTGCCAGTCATGGCCAGAGTTGGGGGTTTGCTGAGGCATCAGCACAGGGAGTGTCAGGCCTGGGCCCCGTCTCCGCCTGGACGTGGCACTGTGGGCGGGAACTCTCATGGCATGACGGGGGAGACAGGCTGCTGACACACCCACGCTGCAGATGCAGGAGCCAGAGGTCTGGGCAGGCTTGGGCCTGAGGTGGGAGCTGGCTGCAGCCGGTTTCGTCTGCGCTTTCTGACTTGAAGGGTTGGCCGCATTGAAGCCAAGCAGAGACAAGATGCTGCCACCTAGTGACCAGGGGTTGCAGGGGCGCTTAGGGAAGGTGGGCTGTGGACCTCCCCATGACTGTGTGTGGAGGCATTTGACATTCTCAATTCTCTCTCAACCTCCCCCACCCCACCCCAGGTTCTTCAGTCTGCCAAGGAACAAATTAAATGGTCCTTATTGAAATGAAGGCTGTGGATTCAAGGCTCCCTGCCCCCCAGACCATTTCCCCAATCCTGGCAAAAGTCCAAAGATTCCAGGGTCAGGAGAGACCCCTCTGCATCCCCAGGTCCCTCCCGGAACTGATTCCTAAGGTCTCCAGCCAGGGATTCAGAGATGCAAAGGTTTGGCCTCAGGAGAGTCACCTCTTCTCACTGCCTTGGCCTTAACTCATACCTTAGGCATTCCTGGCCCCAGGGCCCTAATAAACCTGCTTTTGTCTTCTGCCAAGGGTCCCCTTCTCTCTTGGCCTAGGAAGAGTGTGTGTGTGTGTGTGTGTGTGTGTGTGTGTGTGTGTGTGTGTGTTTTCAGATAAGGGCCCCTGCACTTCCTGTGGCTCATCGTGGGGATATCCAGTACCATGGTGGGGCGTGTCCCTGTGGTTGTGTGACTGGGGAGAGATGTGGGACAAGGGAAAGGGTACTATTTAACACCATGGGGGAGGGGGTGCGACGCTGATACCACGGAGCCCCATGTGTGGCGCATACTGCCAGGTAGGGAAGAGCAAAGGATGGTACCACTATTTTGCGATGCAGTACAGATATGGTGGCTCCGCTGGGGATTCCTTGAGTCATTTTTTCCATTCCCAGCCTCCAGAAGGGAAGGGAGTAAGGCTTCCTCCGAACAAACCGAGAAACAGCATGGCTATTTTTCTTGGCATGCCTGGAACTGTGGAATTCCATCCTGGCATACACCCTGGGCACTACAGCTCTCTGCAAGCTTGCGGGTGGTGGGGGCAAGGAAGCATCGCCAGTCCCCACCGTGCACGTGTCCTGAGCACCCTGTGCGCTGCAGAGGGTGTGAAGAATTGCAGGTCCGGAGGGAGAGGAGGGTGGAAGGGTGTCTCAGGGACAAACGGGAAGGGTGGAGATTGTATAGCCTTTCTGGGCTACACGACTTCCCTTCTCTGTCGCCGTCCCAGAACCTCTGTTTTCTCCCTCCCAATCTCTGACGCGTACACTTTATGCGTCCCTGTAAATGCATCCCTGAGCCTGTCTAGCGTTGCGTCCCGAGACAGCTCGTTTCCCTCGATCCTTTGCGGACTGCAGCTGGTGGCTCACGCTCCACCCCGGCCCCGCCCCTCGCGTGCGCTGAGCACTGTGGGAAGCCCCGCCTCAGGAAAGCATCCGCGATCTTATGGTGCCACCTGCAGGGACAGGCGGGAAACGCGCTCCCGCCTGCGCTCCCGCCCCGCTAACTCCGCCCCCAGGGCGGGCCCGACTCCAGCTCCTGGGCGTTACTAGTTGGTTTCCGACACCGGCGACAGGACGTTGCCCTAGCAACCGGCACGCGTGACCCACCCTGCTAGTTCCGCGCCAGCGTGAGCACAAGAATTTCAGCGAGGGAGGGAAAGTGGCGAGACGTGGACGTTAATAGAAGTTGTCCCTGCGGCTTTCAAGTCCTACATTATAAAACTGTTTAAGATTGAACATTTATAACGGGCTTGACTACTTCTGCAATTAGAGAAAATGATGCAGTTATGTAAACATTTACGTTGTAAGCGCTGGGTGCATAACCCATCCGAGTAAATAATGCAAAATGGCAACTCTTGGAAGGGGAGAAAAAAAAGAGTATTCGGTTAAATTCCATGGAGTTCAGGGGCTACTATGGCGACAAGAAAGGAGACATTTTCTAGAAATATTTTGGCAAATACGCGGCCACACCCAGGGCTTGGCTCCCTCCACCACCCTTAAGCGACCGCAAGGAGGGACTGGGAAATGCGCTTCCTAGCAACGCGGTCGCCCCTGCCTCGGCCCTGCCATTCCAAAGTAGCAGGGACGGGAATGGAAAGGGACAGGCAGGAGCCGGGCACTTCACACAAACTGGCTCACCGAATCCTGTGAATTACGCCATGGTCTCCCCATTTTACGGAGAGGAACACCGAGGCTCAGGTTGAAGTGTTTGGTGCAGTTTCCGCAGCGCGGGGCTCCGGATGGGGAACTGCTGGGGACAGGTGGCTTTCTCGCGCATCCCTGCCCTAGGCCCATCCGAACCCCTGGCTCACACAGGAACCGTACTGGGTTAAAAGGAAGGAGCTGAGGGGGCATGGCAATGACGAGAGAAGACCAGAAAGGTGTCCTCGCCCGCGATGGCTGAGGGATTGCGGGGAGCGGCGCTGCTCCGAAGCAGCCGACGGACCCACGCCGCAGCGGAGAGGACAGCGCAGAGCGGGCTGCGCAGCACTGCCAGGGGAGCTGGGAGGGCCGGCAGGGAAGGGCGCTGCCCCTTCCCGAGGACCCCGAGTTTGCAGGCCCAGCTTTTTGGGGGCTGAGGCAGAGACCCCGCTGGGGGTGGAGGGCCGCCGGCTGCTGTGCCCCCAGCTCCCACGTGGCGCCCGCAGCCCGGCAGAGCCGCCAGGATGACAAGCCTGGCCTGCCGCCCAGAGTCCTGCCCTCTGGCACCGGCTTCCTCCAGACGGCCTCATTAGCGCTGCCACAGGCCGGAGTCGGCTGGCGCGGAGGGGAGCGCGGAGGACTGGTTTTCGGGAAGGGCGGCCGGCGGTTCCGGGCGGGAGGGCAGCCAGGGCCTGCCTTCCAGTCTCCTGCCATCCCCAGGGTCCCTCTGCATCTTTCTGCATTCCTCCACCCCCTTGCCCTCGTGGGCGATCCTGCCGGCCCCAAGTGTATAAGGGAAGGGGGCCTCAGGGCCTCTTCTTTCCTCCAGCAGAATGGGCACCAGGGCACGTCTGAAACCCAGAACCCAGGAGCTAGGGCCCA
Organism: Trachypithecus francoisi; assembly: GCF_009764315.1. Classification (NCBI taxonomy): domain Eukaryota; kingdom Metazoa; phylum Chordata; class Mammalia; order Primates; family Cercopithecidae; genus Trachypithecus; species Trachypithecus francoisi. The sequence continues at coordinate 22,624,102 of NW_022681466.1, read as the reverse complement.
GCCAGACGGCACGCACAGAAACACCGGCCCCTGGGCTCTGGCGCGGAACAGGACGCCAGGAACACGCAGACCCAACCCGGAGCGGAGAGGTAGCGCGGCCTGGCCGTGGGATCCCTTTTATACCACTTAGAGTCTCGCACGCCCCCTGCCTTCCGGCTATTGGCTGGCGGTGATGGATGGCTCCCCGCTGGCGGGACCGCAGCCGGGCGGGGCGCTTTGCAGGACTGCAAAGATTGGCGGGGGTGGGGCCAGCTAGGCCTGGGTGTGGGGTGCAGCGGGAGACGAGCAGGACACCTCCTGAGGCTCAAATTTTCTGTGCCCCAACCACCTTTTGAAACTTTACTGTATAGCGAAAAAAAAAAAAAAAAAAAAAAAAAACACTTACCTCTAAATTCCTGCTAGATACCCTTTAACTTTGGAGGCCGATGCAGGTAATGTTGAATAATTTACCCAAAACAGTCTGGGCACAACCTTACAGACCTCCATTTCCTTCCAATTTGGGTCTCATTCATTCAACAGTATTTGTTTGTTGATTCATTCTTTCAAATATTTGAGTGTTTGCCATGAGCCAGGCACTGGGGAAAGAAAGTGAGGGAGAGGGCCGGGCGCGGTGGCTCAAGCCTGTAATCCCAGCACTTTGGGAGGCCGAGACGGGCGGATCACGAGGTCAGGAGATCGAGACCATCCTGGCTAACACGGTGAAACCCCGTCTCTACTAAAAATCCAAAAACTAGCCGGGCGAGGTGGCGGGCGCCTGTAGTCCCAGCTACTCGGGAGGCTGAGGCAGGAGAATGGCGTAAACCCGGGAGGCGGAGCTTGCAGTGAACTGAGATCTGGCCACTGCACTCCAGCCTGGGTGACAGAGCGAGACTCCGCCTCAAAAAAAAAAAAAAAAGAAAAAAAAGAAAGTGAGGGAGAGACTGACTAGACTCCGCAGTGGGGTGAGGGTGGAAGTTAAAAGGTAGGAAGTGATTTAAGAGATATTCGAAAGTAGAAATGCCTTTAAAAATCAAATGATGTTCTTTATCTTGATCTGAGTATTAGTAAAAAGTCACAGGCCTAGCGTAGTGGCTCATGCCTGTAATCCCAGCACTTTGGGAGACTAAGGCGGGCGAATCATGAGGTCAGGAGTTCGAGACCAGCCTGACCAACATGGTGAAACCCGGTCTCTACTAAAAATACAAAAATTAGCCAGGCATGGTGGCGGGTGCCTGTAATCCCAGCTACTGGGGAGGCTGAGGCAGGCGAATGGCTTGAACCTGGAAGGTGGAGGTTGCAGTGAGCTGAGATCTTGCCATTGCACTCCAGCTCGGGCAACAAGAGTGAAACTCTGTCTCAAAAAAAAAAAAAAAAAAAACAGTCAGAGTTTACACTTAAGATATGTGCTCTTTCCTGTAGGTAAGTCATACTTCAATGAAAAAGAAAAATAAATTAACCGAATGGCTGACAAATTATATTCTAGCATCAATGTGTGTATGGTCCTCATCTGTTCCCTAATCTCTTCCTCATCTCTGTCAACAGAAACTGGTAAACATGTTAGATGAGGTTCTAAATAAATGAGAGTGTGAGACGCATGTAAATTTTATACTGCACATATAGATTAATGCCATTCCTGAAAATGGACCCTTTGGTAAGAAAAGCAATGTTAATAATAACAATAACAAAATAAACTATTTTGGAATGAATTTGTTCAGCAGACATTTACTAACAGGCTGTTCCAGGCCAGGCACCTTGCTGGGGATTGTTGGGAGCTTCTAAGATGAATTGGGAAACACAGTTCCTGACTCAAGGAGATTACAATTTGGCTGGGGACAAAGTCATATATGCAGACAAGGAAATTATAAATATTCACAGAGGAGGGGAGGGGGTAAGGGGGAGGGATAGCATTAGGAGATATACCTAATGTAAATGACGAGTTGATGGGTGCAGCACACCAACATGGCACATGTATACATATGTAACAAACCTGCACCTTGTGCACATGTACCCTAGAACTTAAAGTATACTAAAAAATCAATCAATCAGTCAATCTTCACAGAGGAAACGGTGTATTACATAGCATGTAAAGAAGGAAGATGGGAAAGAGACACCCCAAAGGGAGCAGCCACATAAGCAAGGCCAGAGGTAAGGAATCTCCATGTAGGCTGGGCGCAGTGGCTCACACCTGTAATCCCAGCACTTAGGAAGGGCGAGACAGGCAGGTTGCCTGAGTCTGGGAGTTCGAGACCAGCCTGGGTAACATGGCAAAACCCTGCCTCTACAAAAATAAAATAAAATTAGCTGGGTGTAGTGGTGTGTGCCTGTAATCCCAACTACTGGAGGGAGAGAGGGCACTGTGGGCTGAGGTGGAAGGATCACTTGAGCCCAGGAGGTCAAGGCTCAGTGCTGTGAGCTGAGATCATGCCACTGCACTCCAGCCTGGAGGACAGAGCAAGACCCTGTCTCAAAAAGAAAAGAAAAGAAAAGAAAAACATATCTGTATTGTTTAAGGAATTTCAGGTAGGCAAATGTAGCTGGAATGGTGTGTGTCTGCATGGAATGTGTTGAGATCTGAGGTTTCTTCTAGACAGGTTGCAACTGGGTCACAGTGGACAATGAACGCCATGCTGAAGAATGACTGCCATTTACTGAGTTTGCTACTATACACACCTTAAAATTACCATTGTCCTCAAAACAACCTAACAAAGTAGGTTGCAGCCTCAACCTCCCGGTCTCAAGCTATCCTCTCACCTCAGTCCCCCGAATAGCTGGGACCACAGGCATGTACCACCACACCCAGCTAATTTTTAAATAAATTTTAGTAGAGACGAGGTCTCACCGTGTTGCTCAAGCTGGTCTTTGGCCTCACAAAGTGTTGGGCACACTGCACCTGGCCTGTTAGCCTTCTCAGAGCTGAGAGTCTGAAAGACTGAATAATTTGCCTCAGAGCTCATAGGTGGGATTTAAACCCATTCTGGTCTGAATCCATTGCTCGCTCTTCTTTACCCCAACCACAGAACTAAAGAACTTGGCTTGGGGCCGGGCGTGGTGGCTCACACCTATAATCTCAGCACTTTGGGAGGACAAGGTGGGTGGATCACCTGAGATGGAGACCAGCCTGACCAACATGGAGAAATCCTGTCTCTATTAAAAATACAAAATTAGCAGGGCATGGTGGTGCATGCCTGTAGTCCCAGCTACTCGGGAGGCTGAGGCAAGAGACTTGCTTGAATCCGGGAGGCGGAGGTTTCAGTGAGCCAAGATCGCGCCATTACACTCCAGCCTGGGCAACAAGAGCGAAACTCTGTCTCCAAAAAAAAAGTCAGTAAATAACTTGGCTTGTGTTCTGAAGGTAATAGGGAGCCACTGAAGATTTTCAAGCTGTTAGGTGGTATCAGCTCTGTGTTTTGAGGGAGGAACTCTGCTAGCAACATGGAACCTGGGTTGAAGAAGAGAACAGGAATTCAGGGTCAATGTATGACCCCCAAAAGGAAATATTTTCATTACAGTCACTTCTCATTATTTATATGAAACAGTACCAACCAGCTTGATTGCTGATCTTACTCACCAAGCAGCTTACAAAAATCAAGTCCACTCTCAGAATTTGAAGAGTTGGTGCTTGAATTAATTCAGATAATTGCAGGCAATCATTCCAAAAGAGGCCCTCCAAAAGGACCATTTTGTCAGGGACAATGGTCTGAACATTTAGGTTCTGAAAAGTATGTTTAAAAATAACAAGTCGGCCGGGCGCAGTGGCTCATGCCTGTAATCCCAGCACTTTGGGAGACCGAAGCAGGTGGATCACAAGGTCAGGAGTTCAAGACCAGCCTGGCTAAGATGGTGAAACCCCGTCTCTACTAAAAATACAGAAAAAAAAAAAAAATTAGCCAGGCATGGTGGCAGGCGCCTGTAATCCCAGCTACTCGGGAGGCTGAGGCAGGAGAATCGCTTGAACCCACGAGGTGGAGGTTGCATTGAGCCGAGATCGCGCCATTGCACTCCAGCCTGGGCAACAAGAGCGAAACTCCATCTCAAAAAAAACCAAAAAAACAAAAAAACAAAAACACAAGTCTACTTTATATCTTATATATTTTATTTTATTTTATTTTATTTTATTTATTTTGAGACGGAGTCTTGCTCTGTCGCGCGGGCTGGAGTGCAGTGGCCGGATCTCAGCTCACTGCAAGCTCCGCCTCCCGGGTTCACGCCATTCTCCTGCCTCAGCCTCGGAGTAGCTGGGACTACAGGCGCCCGCCACCTCGCCCGGCTAGTTTTTTGTATTTTAAGTAGAGACGAGGTTTCACCGTGTTCGCCAGGATGGTCTCAATCTCCTGACCTCGTGATCCGCCCGTCTTGGCCTCCCAAAGTGCTGGATTACAGGCTTGAGCCACCGCGCCCGGCCTATATATTTTATATTTAGTGCCCTCTTATCACTCTCACATATCCCACTCTGAAAATAGACACATACACTTCAAATGAAAGAAAAAGAAGTAGCAAGAGAGATCTGATTCCATTTGACCAGATCCAAAATTTCTCTTTGTCTAGACACCTGATTTTTTTTTTTTTTTTTTTTTTGAGACTGGGTCTTTGCTCTGTCACCCAGGCTGGAGTGCAGTGGCGTGAACATGGTTCATTGCAGCCTTGACTTCCTGGGGAGAAGTGATCCTCCTACTTCAGCCTCCTGTGTAGCTTGAACTATAGGTGCACACCTCGATGCCTTTCTTTCTTTTTTTTTTCTGTTTTTTTTTTTTTTTTTGGTAGGGAGATGGGGGTCTCACTTTGTTGTCCAGGCTGGTCTCAAACTCCTGGGCTCAAGTGATCCTCCTGCCTTAGCCTCCCAAAGTGCTGGGATTACAGGACTGAGCCACCATGCCTAGCCTTTTTTGTTTTTTGTTTTTCCTAAGGGACAGAGTTTTGCTCTGTCGCCTAGGTTGGAGTGCAGTGGCATGATCATGGCTCACTGCAGCCTCAACCTCCAGGTAGTTGGGACTACAGGCACATGCCACCACGCCCAGCTAATTTTTTGTTTTTTGTAAAGATAGGATTTTGCCATGTTGTCCAGGCTGGTCTTGAACTCCTGTGCTCAGGCGATCCACCCAAGTCAGCCTCCCACAGTGCTGGGATTACAGGCATGAGCTGTCACATCCAGTCCAGACACCTGAGTGTCTGGAAATAGGTGTTTTACTCTCATGGCTGCCAGTGAGCCCTCATCTAAAACAAACAAACAAACAAACAAACTTGAGGATGGAGGAAAACTCTGGAAGTGATGAGGCTACACCCTTGCTTCCAGACAACAGCTTCTTAGTAACAGGGTGTTCTGGGGTGGGGATATATGGGGTGAGTAGGTGAGGGCTCAGGTTCTAGTTGGAATGATTGGAAGACTGGTCTCAGCTGCTTACCATTCCTAGCAGCCTTGTGTTTGGAAGGTTGGAGGCCTCTTGGAATATCCCCTCCTAAGAGATGGCTGGAAAAGTCCGGAATTATTTTATCTTGGGGAAACAGGTAAGATAAAAACTTCTGGGACCGGCTGGGCGTGGTGGCTCACACCTGTAATCCCAGCACTTTGGGAGGTTGAGGTGGGCAGATTACAAGGTCAGAAGTTCGAGACCAGCCTGACAAACATGGTGAAACCCCGTCTCTACTAAAAAATACAAAAATTAACTGGGCATGGTGGCGGGCGCCTGTAATCCCAGCTGCTCAGGAGGCTGAGGCAGGAGAATCGCTTGAACCCAGGAGATGGAAGTTGCAGTGAGCCGAGATCACGCCACTGCACTCCAGCCTGAGCAACACAGCGAGACTACATCTCAAACAAACAAACAAACGTTCTGGGACCCAAAATGCCCCAAAATCTCAGTGTTCTCCAGATGGCAGCAAGAAGAAGTAGCTCTCACAGATTTGCCCAGAAGATGGTGCTGTAAGACAAGCCCCTCTTTCATCCTTAGCCTGGCTGGGATCAGTGACAGGACTACGAAAAGGCTTGCAGACCAGACCTACAGGGCATCTCTACTCCCTATTGGGCAGGAGTTATCTCACAGTGCTGAGCATTGCAGTCCATTCCTAGATACTCCCTAGACCACAGAGGAGAACCTTGGGGGTTCCCCATCAGAGCTGTGAGCACCTCCATTGGAACACGAAGGTGAGAGACCCTGGGAACCTGGGACAGCAATTATCCTGAGAAAACAGGGCCTCCGATCAAGAAACATTGTCAAGAAACACAGACCTGGCTGGGCATGGTATCTCACTCCTGTAATCCCAGCATTTTGGGAGACCAAGGTGGGCAGATCACTTGAAGTCAGGATTTCAAGACCAACATGGCCAACATGGTGAAACCCCGTCTCTACCAAAAATACAAAAATTAGCTGGGTGTAGTGACACATGCCTGTAATCCCAGCTACTCGGGAGGGTGAGGCAGAAGAATCGCTTGAACCCAAGAGATGGAGGTTGCAGTGAGCTGAGATTGCACCACTGCACTACAGCCTAGGTGATGGAGTGAGACTCTGTCTCAAACAAACAAACAAAAAACAAAACAGACCTTTTCCTCCAACTCTGGAGATCTGGCCCCACTCCCCAAGGTAGTTGGGAGGTTGGGGAAGGGGGCTGAGGGGCTTGGGCACTGACTGAAGTTTATACTCTAAGGTAGAAAAAAAAAAGTGGATCCTTCTGGGAAAGCAAGCTAGAGGCCTTCAGATTAGGAAAGTGAAGCTCAAAGGGTGACTTACCCAATGTCACATGGCTAACAAGGGACAGAACTGAGACAAGAAAGAGAGGTGGAACCCTCTCACCTCTTTCTGCCCTGTGTTTTCTGCAAAGCATGAGAATATAATGTTTATAAGTAGAACTCCCTTGACAAGGAGTGCCTTCCTGGGCAGTTAGAAAAAATAGCAGGGCTCTTGACTCAAAAACTCCGATGCACATTTTTCTTTGCATGCTTTTTTTTTTTTTTTTTAAATAGAGTCTCACTCTATCAGTACAGTGGCACAGTCTCTGCTCACTGCAACCTCCACCTCCTGGGTTCAAGTGATTCTCTTGCCTCAGCCTCCCGAGTAGCTGGGATTACAGGCTTGTGCCACCATGCCTGGCTAATTTTTGTATTTTTAGTGGAGACAAGGTTTCACCATGTTGGCACGGTTGGTCTTGAACTCCTGACCTCAAGTGATCCACCTGCCTAGGCCTCCCAAAGTGCTGGGATTACAGACATGAGCCACCGCACTGGGCCTTCTTTGCATGTTTTTTTTTTTTGTTTTTGTTTTTGTTTTTTTTGAGACCGAGTTTTGCTCTTGTTGCCTAGGCTGGAGTGCAGTGGCACGATCTCTGCGCACTGCAACCTCCACCTTCTCAGTTTAAGCAATTCTTCTGCCTCAGCCTCTTGAATAGCTGGGATTACAGGCACCTGCCACCATGCCTGGCTAATTTTTTTTTTTTTTTTTTTTTTTGAGACGGAGTCTCACTGTGTCGCCTGGGCTGGAGTGCAGTGGCCAGATCTCAGCTCACTGCAAGCTCCGCCTCCCGGATTTACGCCATTCTCCTGCCTCAGCCTCCCGAGTAGCTGGGACTACAGGCGCCCGCCACCTCGCCCGGCTAGTTTTTTTTATTTTTTAGTAGAGACGGGGTTTCACCGTGTTAGCCAGGATGGTCTCGATCTCCTGACCTCGTGATCCGCCCGTCTCGGCCTCCCAAAATGCTGGGATTACAGGCTTGAGCCACCGCGCCCGGCCGCCTGGCTAATTTTTGTATTTTTAGTAGAGACGGGGGTTTCACCATGTTGCCCAGGCTGGTCTCGAACTCCTGAGCTCAAGCAATCTGCCCACCTTGGCCTCCCAAAGTGCTGGGAGCCACCACGGCTGGCTCCAATGGCGTTTTTAAAATTTTTATTTATTTTAATTTTAATTTTTTATTTTTTGAGACAGAATCTCTCTGTCACCCAGGCTAGAGTAAGTGGCGCCATCCCGACTCACTGCTGCCTCTGCCTCCTGGGTTCAAGTGATTCTCATGCTTCAACCTCCCGAGTAGCTGGGACTAGAGGCACCCAACACCACGCCAAGCTAATTTTTGTATTTTTAGTAGAGACAGGGTTTCATCATATTGGCCAGGCTAGTCTCAAACTCCTGACCTCAAGTGATCCACCCACCTTGACCTCCCAAAGTACTGGGATTACAGGCGTAAGCCACCGTGCCCAGCACCTGTGTTTTTTAAATAATGAAATTAATAAGTGAATCCCATCTGCACTTCTTTTCTGAGAGAGGATAATTTATATATAAGACACAGAAAAGCTTCTTGCACAATGTTCTTTTAATAGGATTTATGTAAACTCACATTTGTCAAGATCCGTAAAAGTATTCTATTTCTTTCACACATGTAATTTTTTTGTACTTCTCTCTCAGTGAAGGAGGCAGGCGTTGTCATTCCCACTTATCAGGTGATTGAGGTTGCTCCTGGGTCCTAGGAGCAGAAGCAATGCGGCCTGAACCTAAGATATGGATTTCATTTTGAAGAAAAGTCTCCCTTCTTGTAGGGCACCATCCTGGACCCACTGGGCCTGCCCTTCCTATTTATTTCTTAGTGAAACTAGAAAGTTTGCTGGGGCCAGCATCGTGACTGACAAATGGCTGGGATTAGGCTAATGGGTGGGCAGCTGTATATGGAGGAAGGTGGTGAGGGATCAGACCATTTCCCTAGATTCCAGTGGAAACTTTTCAGGCAGTATCTAAATGAATCAGAGAAGATAAGAAGCCTGGAATACCTTGCAGAACACTGCCCATATCCTCCCAGCCCCAAGGAGGATTTAGGATGCAGGGAGTCTGCACATGAAACAATTGTTTACATAAGCTGGAGAAGCATGCCAGGAAACCAGTCTAGGGGCAGTTTCCAGGGCCTGAGATTGATGCTACTCCATCCTGGAAACTGAAAGAAAAAAAAAAAGGGTGAGTCTTTAGTTCTGTACTCCCTTCAGTTCTGGGAGTGCATTTGGAGTTTCCTTTAAATTCTATGTGGATACAGGAGGCTGAGGGAGGAGAATCACTTGAACCCTGGAGGCAGAGGTTGCAGTGAGTGGAGATGGTGCCACTGTTCTCCAGCCTGGGCGACAGAGTGAGACTGTCTCAAAAATAAAACAAAATGTCAGGCGTGGTGGCTTGTGCCTGTAATCCCAGCACTTTGTGACTCCATCTCAAAAATAATAATAATAATAAATAAAATAAATAAATTTTATGTGGATAAATTGAGGAGAGCTAACGTGCAACAGATGAGAAAGAGACAAGGGGTGGGAGTGGGCACAGTGACTCACGCCTGTAATCCCAGCACTTTGGGAGGCCAAGGCGGGTAGATCACCTGAGGTCAGGAGTTCAAGACCACCCTGGCCAACATGGTGAAACCTTGTCTCTACTAAAAATACAAAAATTAGCTGGGCATGGTGGCACACACCTGTAGTCCCAGCTACTCAGGAGGCTGAGGCAGGAGAGTTGCTTGAGCCTGTGAGGCAGAAGTTGTAGCGAGCCAAGATCACACCACTATACTCCAGCCTGGGAGACAGAGCAAAACCTCAACTCAAAAAAAAAAGGGGGGGAGGGGCGGGGGGTGCTGGGAAGGCAAGAAGGAAATAGCAGAGGAGAGACAAGGAAACCCCTGGCTTGAGAAGGCTCTTCTTGCCTGGCCCACCTCACGCAAGCATAAACACTCCTGTCAAGATGGGGGCCCTCCAGAGGATGTCCAACTTAAAGCTCAGATCCTGGGCAGCAACAGCGGGGGGGGGGGGGGGGGGGGGGAGGGGGGGGGATGGGGTGTCCCAGGGCAGATGGCCTTTAGGGGCCTATTTGTAGAGGCAGAGGCCCAGAGGCTGTTGTACGCAAGCTGCTTAGGGTCGCAAGAGAAATCCGGAGCTTCCCTGATGACCATCTTTCTTCTCCTCCTCTTTCTGACTCTCTTCTTCCTTCCACTCTCCCTAAACCTGCTGAATCCCTTAGGCAGCTGGGATCAACATAAGCTAGAAACGGATGCGTATACAAGGGAAACCGGGAAGCCTAGAAACAGCAGAACCTGGGAGAAGTACCTGTGTACAGGGCAAATGAGGGGAGCCTGAAAACAGCTGAATCTGGGGAGATGGAACTGCCTAGTGAGAGAGTAAGGGGGTTCTGGAAACTGCTGAACCCAGGGAGGCCAATTTGTGTACCAGGGAAATATGGGGGAACCTAGAAACAGCAGGGTCTGGGGAGACAGTCCTGTGCAGGGGGGCAGACGGAGTAGCCTGAAAACAGTTCAGTCTGGGGAGGCAGATTCGTGTGCAGAGGGAACAAGGGGAGACTGGAAACAGCACAATCTGGGGAGATGGGATAGTGTACAGTGGAAGCTAGGGTGGCCTGGAAACCGGGACTCTCAGGGGATGAATCTGCTTGAAATTGCATGGGGGGCGAGGGAGCCTGGGGAATCTGATGTGGCAGGCGCGAGCAGGGACACAGGCAAGCACGGGGGTGGAGTCAGGGTGGTAGTTGCATGGAAGGGGAATGCAATGGAACTCCCTGCCTTGTAGGTTTGAGTTAGACCCCTCAGAAGCCTCTTCTTGCAGACAGGGCAGGGTAAGGGAGTAGCTCTTCATTGAGGAGCCAGGATTTCACATGGCAAGAAGAGAAGGGCCTTTGTGTGCAGTTGCTGCCCTGGTCCTACAATGAGCAAAGCCTGGAATTCCCTAGGGGAAACAGCCCAGGAGTTGGAGTGGAAAAGGATGAGGAGATTGAAGGAGCTTCGGTCCCCTTGCCTGCCGTCTTCCCAACCCCTCCCTGACAGGGACAGGCCTCTTTCTCCCTTTCTACCGACCAGCCTGACCTCTCCCTTCAGCAGTTCTCTTCTGAGTGACAGACAGACAAAGACAGAGCTGCAGACAATCGACTGAAGGAGGCCCCACAAAAGTTCCCTCCCAACCCACCATCCCCCCATACCCTCCCCAGAGGCCCTGAGCCAGCCAGGGCCAACGGGAGCTGTCACTCTAGTGGAGCTGCCTTCAGGTGACAGGCCTTCAGGAGGCAGGGTGACTAAGGCTGGGAAAGGCCTGAGATTTTTGGGATTCTGTCTGTGCCTCTTAGAAACCAGAGTTTCCCAGCCGGTTGCCTCTGAGAGAGGAAAGGGGACAGAACAGTGGCCATTATTGCAGAAAGAAAAACTTGGTTCCACTATTTCTAGCTGTGGGATCTTGGCCAGTTGTCATTCCTCTCTGGGTTTCAGTTTTTTCATCCGTAAAATGAAGGATTGGTCCAAATCTCTAAAGGCCCTTGCAGCTCTAACGTGAGGATTCTTAGTGGCCTCGGAGAGAGAGCTGAGCCTGGCATTTCTTCTCATTTGCTAATATGGCTCAGAACTTTCTGGCAAACATTGGAAGGAGGCTGGCATTTGGGATGTTGTGAGAGTGTTTAAGCAAGCTTTCCCTGGCATTGATAACACTTCTGGAACACGTGTGTTTCTACTTTTCATCACTCCAAAGGGTTCCTCCCCTTGAGCAAAATTATTTTTTACGCCAGCCACCTCAGGTTTCCTGTCTTGTGATTTAGGCTGGAAGGTGGAATCTGAACCCAGAATATCATCTCCCTGCCCCAAATCTGCCTTCTTCTCTGCCAGCCTCACTCCCAACCTCTCTGTGCTCTCTTGCCTGTGGCTTCTGTTATTACCTGGTTTCTCCTAAAGCCAGGGATGTTTGGAAAGAGGGCTTATGCTTGGGCTCTTATAGTGAAGCCTCACAGTCTCAGGGAAAGGACCTTTCTCCCCTAACAGAAAGACAGGTAGGTACCCCAAGGCCCTGAGGCATCACATTGCCCCTTGTTCATTACTAACCCGGAAGAGGATTCGCAGTGCATCCCTTGCAAGGCTGCCAGCAGGGGGTTCATCTGAGACCATCTATAAAAAACCACCATCAGCCTGGAAGCATGGAAAGCATAGTGTGTGTGTGATGCGGAGGGGGTCAAATAACCATGGGCCTAATTCAGGCCAGGCCTGAGTGGCTGGAACACCAGACCTGTGCTTCTCTACTCCTCCCTTTAGTCTGAGAAACCACTGCGTTTAGCACAAGAAGCATGGCTTGGGCTGGTGCTCTGATGGTTCCAGAAACCCTGCCCACCTCCAGTCTGTGCAGAAGAAATCATTCCCAGCACTTACAGAACGGGAATGGAAGAGTCTTGTCCAGATGGAAGGGGAACTATGGTTGCCTGCCTTACCTCTCTTGGGGACCTCAAGTGACCTGCCTCAACGTACCAAGGGGGAGGAGGAGGAGTCTTCAGGGGACAGTGCTGGGAGCTGGACTCTCGGGGTCCAGTGTTACCAGAGATGGCCTGGGGACAGAGAACCTCTTGCGAACCGCACTGGGGCTAGTCCTTCCTAAACACAGGCTGAATGCAGGGCGTCTCTCCCCCACTCTGCCTTCCTGGGCACCGTCAGGGATGCGCGGGCAGTTCTTAACGAGTCCCAAGGCTGTGGGAGCTGAAGGGGTAGTGGGCCGGGCGGAGGAGGGAGTGGGGAGGGGATCTGATTAGAATTCGGGCCGTATGGCGAACACTGCGAAGATGGAGGTAATCACTGAGCGGGCGAGACAGCGTGCTCGGCGACAGCAGGCGGCCCCGCCGTCGCCATGGCAACCGCGGCCTCCGGGGCGCGCGGCTAGGCGCAGCTCGGCGTCCGCGGCGGAACATCTGCTTTGCACCGGGCTGCTGGGAGCCAGGGGGCGCGGGCGCGGCTGCTCCCCCCACCCCGCGAAAAAGAAACAAATTAGGCCAACTGTCCAATGAAGGGCCGCAAATGTATTTATTAATGCGAGGGAAAGGTTGTTCCGGAGCGCAGTTTGATTAATGTTTGAGTCTTCAGCTTGTCAGTCTGGTTTTGTCTCCTGCAAAAGGGGAAAAGGGAGGGGTTGGGTGAGGGGCTGGTAGGGGAGTCGGGAGGAGAGAGACAACAAAGCGGGAGGCGATGTTAATAGCCAAATAGGCTCTTTTTCATGTTTCCCCCAGCCTGCCACCCTTGATGGATGGCTCAGACAGACACCAGAGCGCATCAGGGAGACGCAAGCCCCTCGGAGAGATGGCGGGATGGAAGAGAGGGGGCCGCTGGAGCCTGGCTGGGGTCGGTGGGGCGGGAACTCCCGAGGGCTGCCTGGAGAGGAATGGCCCCAGGAAATGGGCAACTCCTGGGGAAACCAGAGGAAAATTGCACTCATGTCCACAAGTCTCCTCTCCGCCCCCAGTTTGCCCCTCTGGGTCCTGGAGATAACACCGAGGTCAAAGAGTGAGGGGTCTCCATACCCTCTGGATACAGAAAGGGGCGAGAAGCTCTCCTCCGTGTGTTAGGGATGGGAGAAGGGAAGTAGGCAAAAGCCTAGGTTTCTAATTTTCCTTCCTCTCTCTTTCCTCCACCCTTCTCTTTTCTTTCCTCTCATCCTATGTCCTCTGCCATATATCCTGTCTTCGCTTTTGCTTCGTCGTCCCTCCTTCCTCTTTGTCTCTTCTATTGTTTCTTTCCTCCATCTCCCCCATACCCTGTTGCTGGCTGTGATAGGAACTGCCTTGCAAAGATGTCTTCTGTGACCAGTCTGAACATCTATAATGTTTTCTATTTTTCCGTCTCTAGAGTCATGGAGGAACTGAGAGCCCCCTTAGAGCCTCAAATTTGACCCAGTTTGTGAGAAAACGCAACCCCACCCGTTTTCTATCCTTCCCACCAAATCCTCAGCTCCAACCCACTAGGAACGTGGAGTGGAAACTGAAAATTACAGATTTCTGGCCAGGCCTGGGATTCAGAAACACAAGAGAAGGTCTGTAAAAGTTAGGCTGCTTTGAGGTTAGAGGCTTCCTCTTTACTATCCCTTGCCAAAAAAAAAAATAGAAAAGAAAAGAAATACCCCTTTAAAGCCTAAGCCAAATTCTGACATGACTATGCAGCTCATTTTACCTTCTTGTACAAGAAAGAAGTGCATTTCTACATCTGAAGAGCTTTGCAAGAGGGAAGTTATTGGACACCAAAAAACCCATTTGATGGCGGGGCACCGTGGCTCATGTCTATAATCCCAGCACTTTGGGCGGCCAAAGTGGATGGATCACTTGAGGTCAGGAGTTCAAGACCAGCCTGGCCAACATGGTGAAACCCCATCTCTACTAAAAATACAAAAAATTATCCGGGTGTGGTGGCATGCGCCTGTAATTCCAACTACTCAGGAGGCTGAGGTGGGAGAATTGGTGGAAACCGGGAGGCAGAGGTTGCAGTGAGCAGAGATGGTGCCACTGCACTCCAGCCTGGGTGACAGGGCGAGACCTCATCTAAAACAAACAAACAAACAAAAAACCTGCTTGAGCAGATCAGAGCCCCATTTTCCACGGAAGATTTTTATTTATTATCATCAGCATCACAATTATTATATTTAATTATTATTTACAGTGTTGGTATGGAGGGATTATTCTCTTCAAATGTGGTCATAGCACAGTGGTTAAGAGCAGTGGCTCTGGAATCAAACCATCTGGGTTGAATTCTGGTTTCTCCACCCACGAGCTGGATGACCATGGGCAAATTACTTAGCTCTCTCTAAGCCTCAGTTTCCTCATCAGTAAAATGGAATGATATTCGTCCATAGATCACTGGGTTGTAGAAAGGGCAAATGACACAATCCATGTAAAGTGTATAGCATTGTGTATAATGATTATTATGTGCCCAGTACACATTGGCTGTTACTTGGTTATAGATCCTTTTCAAACACATCCCACGATCACCAGCACTGAATATGCATTGCACTCCAACTATGTACATGACAGTACGTTAAATATAAGGTAGCAAGAGATATAAACATGATTTCTGCTCTCAAAAGTTTACAGTATTTCTGATGAGAAACAGTAGATGCATTAAAAATTACAAATCACCTGAGGAATCATATGCCAAATGCCAAATGAATAGTACAAATGCCAGAGGCTTTCAACGTTCAGCTCCAAGGGAGGGGTTGCAGGACTTGGAGCTACGGGTCCCCTGCAAAAGGCGCCACAGAGCCTGGGTCTTTAAGGAAGTGAGGGATGGAAAGAAGTGAAGTGAAAAAGGGAATGGCATGAACAAAGACTGTAAGGATGGCTTGCTTTTGTTTTTTTTTTTTTTTTTTGAGACGGAGTCTCGCTCTGTGGCCCAGGCTGGAGTGCAGTGGCCGGATCTCAGCTCACTGCAAGCTCCGCCTCCCGGGTTTACGCCATTCTCCTGCCTCAGCCTCCCAAGTAGCTGGGACTACAGGCACCAGCCACCTCGCCCGGCTAGCTTTTTGTATTTTTTTAGTAGAGACGGGGTTTCACCGTGTTAGCCAGGATGGTCTCGAACTCCTGACCTCGTGATCCGCCCGTCTCAGCCTCCCCAAGTGCTGGGATTACAGGCTTGAGCCACCGCGCCCGGCCGATGGCTTGCTTTTGGATGAATGAGTTTGGCTGCATCTAAAGAGGAAACTTGGGGCTGAGTAGGTGGCCTGTGCCGGTAGTTCCAGCTACTCCAGAGGCTGAGGCATGAGGATCACTTGAGTCCGGGAGTGTGTGACCAGGCTGGGCAACACAGCAAGACCTCATCTCTAAAAAAGATAAAAATAAAGTTTATCAGCCTGGGCAACACAGCGAGACCTGTCTCTACAAATAAAAAAATGGCCAGGCATGTTCATGGCTGCCTGTGGACCCAGCTACTTGGGAGGCGGAGGTGGGAAGATGGCTTGAGCTCAGGCAGTCAAGGCTAGGAGCTGGGACAGTGCCACTGCACTCCAACCTGGGAGACAGAGTGAGACCCTGTCTCAAAAATAAGTGAATAAAATAAAAATAAAGTGTAAACTTGATAAGAATCTTGACTACAGGGCCAGGCGCAGTGGCGCATGCCTGTAATCCCACCACTTTGGAAGGCCCAGTAGGGTGGATCACCTGAGATCAGGAGTTCGAGACCAGCCTGGCCAACATGGCAAAACCCCATCTCTACTAAAAACACAAAAATTAGCCAGGCATGGTGGCGCATGCCTGTAGTTCCAGCTACTCAGGAGACTGAGGCAGGAGAATCGCTCAAACCCAGGAGGCAGAGGTTGCAGTGAGCTGAAATCGTGCCACTGCACTACAGCCTGGGTGACAGAGCGAGACTCCATCGCCAAAAAAAAGAATCTTGAATACAGGACCCAGATACTTGGACCCGGATATTGTATGCTTTAGGGAAGTGTTGAAGATTTTTGAACAGTAGTACCACACGTAAAAATATAGGTATATGTGTGTATATATATGTGTGTGTGTGTGTGTGTGTATGTGTGTGTATTTTTAAGGAAGGTTAATCTAGTGGTGGTGCATAAAATGAAATGATATAAGAGAGACTGCAGATCAGGGAACCAGTAAAGGAGGGCTTGGGCCAGAATGAAGAGGAAATAATAAATTTGAGAAACATGAAAAAGTTTGATGACTAAATGGATGTTAGGAAGAGATGGAGAAGAACAGTGATAAGGCACTAAGCTCTAAGGCTTTGAACCTGGGTGATTGGGAGGAAATCTACAAGAACAGGGTTTGGTCATCATTACCCTGAGTTCCGGTTGGAGCCCAAGTTGCCTGAGTTTAACAGATCACTGTAAAGCCTGCTGCCACATGATTGTTGATGTGTTTTCATATTTATTGGGTGTGGGTATGGTAGGAAGTTAGTTATCCATCCTCCATCAGTCTGACACGTGTTTTGAGTAGTTGGAAATTGGTTACCCTGTACATCTTCCATTGCCTACCTGCCTCCGTCATAAATGATCTTAGAGGCTAAGGGTTCATCCTATGGAAAGCATACCCTTTGGGGGCTAAACTTAAGGTTCAGCTCCACCCACCCAATAATTTAGCAAATGAACCAAGAAGAACGTGCCTATCGCATAGGCCCTGTCCTCTGAGACCTTAATCTGAAAGAGGGTCTGATGTTTGACTACCAAGTAATGAAGCAAATTTATAGGCAAATGCCTTAGGAGTCATTCCTGTCTATTTGAGGATAATCCCTTCAAAGTCATCTCACCAGGAGGCTGCACTTATTCCAAATGCTTCCATTGCTTGAAACATTTGGGAAGGCTCCATGGGAATTATCTTCAGAGTCTTCAGCACATTTGTGTTGCTTTCCTCAAATGAACCAGATCCTTATCCTTGGAAGGTGGTGGGGTGGTTTGAATGTATTTCTGTGGTTGCCATTTTCCAAAAAAGTTTTGAAACTGCTTTTAACAATGGCAAAGTGTTGAAATAGAATTATAGCCTCCTACTAAGAAGTCATGACAACTGAATGCCACCTATGATCCTGGATTGGATCCTGGACTGGCGGTAGAGAGAGTTTGACGATGGGAATAGTCATAAAGGACATTAGTGGGAAAAATGGATGGACATTGAATATGCACTGTACAGTAGATGGTAGTCTCATAACAATGTTAAATTTATTGATTTTGATCATGATACTGAGGTTATTTGTGTAAGAGAATGCCTTTGTTCTTAGGAAACACATACTCGAATATTTAGGAGTAAAGGGACAGGATGTCTCCAATGTACTCTCCAAAAGTTCCAAAAAAATGCATATGTAAATATGTAGATAGACAAGGATGAAATGAATGGAGTAAAATGTAAAACAATTGATGAATCTAGGTAAAGGGCATATGGGAGTTCTTTGTACTATTTTTGACATTTTTTTATAAGTCTGAAATTTATCAAAATAAAAAGTTACCAAAAAACCAACTACATAGTCTCCATCTGAAGGAGAGAGATTCATTTAGATGTTGATTCTTTCAAAATGGTCCTCTTAGGAGGCACTGTACTCTTCAACACTTTATCGGGATTAGGTGAAAACATGAAAGACAAGCTCATCAGCTCTGTGGATGATACAGAGCTAAAAGAGAGAGTTAATGTTTTAGGTGACAGGCTAAGAATTTAATAAGATCTTGGCAGGATGGGAACAGTGGCCCAAATTGAACACAGTTTAACATGATGTGTGCTCCATCGGTGTTAAATTGAGTTGAGTGAGGTGAAATATAAAAGGATTAAATGATAAGTTTTATACTTGTCACCAAAAGAGTTAATTCAGTAGGAATGAGGAAGACATGGCCTAAGAGTGACATATACTAAAAACAGTAAGTTTAGTTGCCTGCAACCTCAATATGCTGATATGATAGAGAAGCTACTATGGGCCGGGCGTGGTGGCTCACATCTGTAATCCCAGCACTTTGGGAGGCTGAGGAGGGCGGATCACATAGGGCCAGGAGTTCGAACCAGCCTGGTCAACATGACGAAACCCTGTCTCTACTAAAAATACAAAAATTAGCTGGGTGTGGTGACGTAATCCCAGCTACTGGGAGGCTGAGGCACCAGAATCGCTTGAATCCGGGAGGTGGAGGTTGCAGTGAGCTGAGATTGTGACACTGCACTCCAGCTTGGGAGACAGAGCAAAACTCTAAACAAACAAACAAACAAACAAAACTGCTGTGATCTGCGTCTGCTGTAAAAAATTATAGATTCTGAGCTTCATTAATAAAATACAGTCTTTAGAACAAGGGAGGTGATGGTCTTTCTTTATCCTGTGCCCTTGGGAATTAATCTTTAGATCTGGGGCACTATTTATAAAGAAAGGCATTGCTAATGAAAAGGCCTATGGGATATATAAACAATAGTGAGATTTTGAAAGGAGAGCACTTGAGGAATAGGTGAAGGAATTAGGAATGTTTAAACTCTCAGGGATTCCTATTGGCTGCCTTCTAGACATTTGATTGGCATCTGAACTGGGGAGGAAGATTTACATATTCTTCATCAATTCACACAATGATAAAAGGACAGAAGGAGGTGAATTACAGGGAAATAGTTTCTGGTTTAGTATGAGAAAGAATTTTCTAAACATGAAAAGTCTGAAAATAGAAAGGCATTACCTAGTGAGGTAATAAGTTATCTGTGGCTAGAAGTATCCAAAGAAGACTATTATGAAGACTACTATAATAAGAATTCTTGCAACAGGAAGGACCCTAGGTTGAGTAGACTGCTGGTCTGTTGAACTCTAAAATTCTAGGTAATTACATGTCTATTTAGAAAAAATAAAAATAAAAAAAAAACACCTACCAGCCTCTTTTCTCTGTGGTCTTTATTATATAATGTTTACAAAAACTGCCCACACACTCGCTGATTGTATAAAGCTTGGGAAGCCTGTACTGGGAGCTTCTTCATTTTGAATTCCTTGCTTCCCTACCCCATCTCTTTTCTAACCTTCCATCCTGCCCCTTGGTTGCCTCTGTCCAGAACTTTCCATGTCTGCCTGCAGGATGGGACTTCTTGAGAGATTTGTAATATTGAAAATTCTGCCAGGCACAGTCACTCACGCTTGTAATCCCAGTACTTTGGGAGGCTAGGGTGGGCAGATCACTTGACACAAGAAGTTCGAGACCAGCCTGTCCAACATGATGAAATGCTGTCTCTACTAAAAATACAAAAATTAACTAGGCGTGGCCGGGCACGGTGGCTCACGCCTGTAATCCCAGCACTTTGGGAGGCTGAGGCGGGCGAATCACAAGGTCAGGAGATCGAGACCATGGTGAAACCCCGTCTCTATTAAAAATACAAAAAATTAAGGCCGGGCGCGGTGGCTCAAGCCTGTAATCCCAGCACTTTGGGAGGCCGAGACGGGCGGATCGCGAGGTCAGGAGATCGAGACCATCCTGGCTAACACGGTGAAACCCCGTCTCTACTAAAAATACAAAAACTAGCCGGGTGAGATGGCGGGCGCCTGTAGTCCCAGCTACTCGGGAGGCTGAGGCAGGAGAATGGCATAAACCCGGGAGGCGGAGCTTGCAGTGAGCTGAGATCCGGCCACTGCACTCCAGTCAGGGCAACAGAGCGAGACTCCGCCTCAAAAAAAAAAAAAAAAAAAATACAAAAAATTAGCCGGGCGCGGTGGCAGGCGCCTGTAGTCTCAGCTACTCAGGAGGCTGAGGCAGGAGAATGGCGTGAACCCAGGAGGCGGAGCTTGCAGTGAGCCAAGATTGCCTCACTGCACTCCAGCCTGGGCGACAGAGCGAGACTCCGCCTCAAAAAAAAAAAAAAAAAAAAAAAAATTAACTAGGCATGGTAGCACATGCTTATAATTCCAGCTACTTGGGAGGTTGAGGCATGAGAATTGCTTGAACTCAGGAGGTGGAGGTTGAAGTGAGCTGAGATTGTGCCACCGCACTCCGGCCTGGGCAACAGGGTGAGACTCTGTCTCAACAACAGCAACAACAACAACAAAAAAGAGGCCCAATGCAGTGGTTCATGCCAAAAAAAGAAGAAGAAGAAAAAAAAGAAGACGGATGCAGTGGTTCATGCCTGTATGCCTGTAATCCCAGCACTTTGGGAGGCCAAGGCAGGTGGATCACTTGAGGTCAGGAGTTCGAGACCAGCCTGGCCAACATGGTGAAACCCTGTCTCTATCAAAAATACAAAAGTTAGCCGGGCGTGGTGGCACATGCCTGTAATCCCAGCTCCTTGAGAGACTGAGGCAGGAGAATCGCTTGAACCCGGGAGGCAGAGGTTGCAGTGAACTGAGATGGCGCCACTGCACTCCAGCCTGGGCAACAGAGGGAGACTCCATCTCAAAAACAAAAACAGGACAAAAAACAAAAACAACAAAAAAAGAAAAGTCTGAGTATTGTGCCAGTCTTCTTACTGAGGCTGACTCTAACCCATAGCTGACTGGCATTTGCTCTCAGAGCACAGTTTCTGCATTTGAGGAATTTCGCTGGAATCCCAGCACTCTTGCTTAGTGTGGCAGAAGGTGAGGCGAAGGTGTGAGTTAGTGGAATATGTGGGTTCTAAACCCCAAGCGGAGCAAACCCCTGAGGATGGACTGCACAACTCAAGAGCAAAGGAAGGTAGAAAACAGAGATCAGAGACAGCTTCTCTTTCTCTCCTGTAGCCTTTCCCCAAGTTCTTTTCTGTTTTAATCACAGGAAGAATGATTAGTCAGCCGAGGAAGGATGGGGGAAGAAAGCAGATGAGTTTTATCTGGCTGGGGTCTGCCTGAGCCGCAGCCATGTGACTACCTGGCTGACCTGGGGTCTCCATCACATCCCTGCCTGTCCACAAGACGGATCAGCCTGCCCTTCTCTGCAGCACCCACCCCCCATTCCAGGAGAGAGTTGCTAGGATAATTATAGCCTACTTGTTTCTCTCTCTCCCTCTCTCTTATTCCTGTAGGTCCTGGACATTTTTTACTTTCTCAGAGGATTGGAGAACTTCTTCAACACTGTAGTAGAATCTGAAAGGTTCCTTCCAGCAGAAATGTGGAGGTTAAATTCTCAGAAACCATTTCCATTTTTTACCCTTCTCTACCCACCTCCCTCCCAGTGTTAACTGGGAACCTATTGCTTTGCCCTTCATTTCAACAACACAGAGCCTTTCCCCAAATATTCAGGCCTCTCTGTTATCCATAAAACTGCTCCCCTCGACCTGCTGGGCTCAAGTGACCCACCCACCTCAGGCTCCTGAGTAGCTGGGACTACAGGCATGCACCATTTCTGGCTAATTGTTATATTTTTTGCAGAGACGGGGGTCTCATCATGTTGCCCAGTCTGGTCTCGAACTGTCTACCCACCTTCGCCTCCCAAAGTGCTGGGATTACAGGTGTGAGCTACTGTGCCCAGCCTCAGGTATCTCATTCAGTATTGAAGGAAACAGACATGGCTTTGAATCCTGTTTCTATCAGTTGCAAACTCTGATCTTGGGCAAGTGGCAAAATCTCTGAGAGGATCTATTATTCCACTTGTGAAATGAGAATAATTATACCCATTCACAGAATTTTTGTAAAAATTCAACAAAATAATGCATGCAAAGCTCTTAGCCAGTGACTGGCAAAGTAAGTGCTCAAAAGAGGGCAACTATTTCTCCTAGGGCTCACGTTCGTTTGTGCTAAGTGGATGAAGCAAAAGGAGATGGCAGGGGTTAAGGGATACCAGAAAGGAGGCTCACAGAAGAGACACTGAAAAGGCTGGATGTGGTTAATGCAGGATGGAATGGTGGAGAAGGATGAAGAAGATGGGGAGAAGCAAAGGGGAAGGAAAGCATTCATTGGAGATTGGCCTGGCAGAGAAAGAGAGAAAGTTGGGATGCACAGAACAAGACAGAACACGGGAAAGGGATGGACAAACAGCAGATGGGAGAGCACGAGGGAATGACAAAGACCGGGGGGGAACCCAGCTGGTGTGAAACAGACAAGAGGTCCTGGAGAAGACAGAAGGAAAAGAGAAAACCAAGGGGTGGGGGGACGGTGTCAAAATGAGACAGGGAAGTAGGGGCAGGACAGACAGACTGAGAGCAAGTTGGGAAAGCACAAGACGGACAGACAGATGGCAGGGACAAGAGGGTGCCCTGGGTTGCCTGCATTCTGCTGTGTTTACCAGCTAATTGAGTTAAATTGTTGTCAGAGATGTAATTAAAGGGTAGAGAGAGCTCTCTGGCAGGCCCGAAACAGATGGAGGGGGCTTTAATTGGTAATTAAATTCTTCCCTGGCAGCTGAGGAAGGAGCTTGTGCTTCAGCCTCACAAGGCCACGGGTGGCCTTCCCCCCACTCCTGGCCCCTCTCAGGGGCTCTTTGGGGAGGGGACTGAGCCCTGCGCACCAGCAGCCTGGCAGGCGGCGAGGCCTGGTAACCCAGAATAATGAATGCCAAAGCGACCCTTCTTCCCTGCTGAGTCTGGCTCAGCTCCCATGAGCGAATCCAAGCACACCCACCCCCGTGCCTGCCCCTTCTCGACCTCCTCACCCTCACCCACCAAACTAGCATTGACCGATGAATTCCTACGTGGCCCCCATTGCTTCACTTGGGATCCCAGGGAAGAATAGTGGGACTCTGGCCCTGCAGCCTGATCAGTTTGGGAAGAGTTAGTTGGTTTAGTCAGGGACCCAGGCAGACCCATCTATTGGCACGGCTCCCACGAGCCTGTCAGCATCTGCCCCCCTCCCCCTTCCAGGAAACGTTGTGCAGAGATTCTATTCTGCCTGGCACATCACTGTCTGGCACTAACTCTACTTCCATCCTTCTCTGCCCCCTGCCCTCACCCCCACAGCAGCAAATAAGACAGGGATGGGATCAGTCGCCCTGATGGGCAGATAGATTGGTTAGATGCTCTAAGATGTGGGCATTTAGACTAATCAGCTTTCAATTCCAAATCTCAGTTTGACCTGCATTTCATTGGAGAAGGACCCATGGGATGGCAGTTTTCCTCGAAACCCACAAATTCTAGACATGATCCATTTCAAAGAAAGAGATAAGTAAAAAGAGAGCAGAGAGGCAAGGCTTTTTAAAAGAAGGCTGAAAGGGAAGTCAGGCATAAAGAAAACCCAGGGCAGACATTGTGAGATTATTGTAAAATGCATGGCTGACTATGAGTCAGCAATACAGTGCTGTTCTTACAAAAGCAAACTGCATGCCGGATGCATAAATAAGGAACCTGGGGGTCATTTTCATCATATCTCAGCTGATCAGACAAAAGTTCTTTGTCTTGCTCGGGACTCCAGGGAGCCCAGAGAGTCACAGGCGAGTTTCGAGGGGTTTCTGGGGAGAACTATAGAAATGACAGAAGGATTTGTGAGGCACAGTGCCTGACTGTATGGATTTTCGCTCAGTTTGTCAAGCATTCTCTATTTTTTTGCCTTCAGCCGCACATAGGCTGGTCTTTCTGCCAGGATCTTTGCTCCCCACCCTCCCTTCCACATCCTTGGACTAACTGCTACTTATCCTAAGGCCGCAAGCTAGCCCTCCCTTCCTTCTTTCCCCTCCCTCCCTCCCTCCCTTCCTTCCTTCCTTCCTTCTTCCTTCCTTCCTTCCTTCCTTCCTTCCTTTCTTCCTTCCTCCTTCCTTCCTTCCAACTGAGTCTCGCTCTCTTGCTACATGCTGGAAAGCAGTGGTAAAAACACCACTCACTGCACCCTCCACCTCCTGAGCTAAAGCAATTCTCTTGCCTCAGCCTCCTGAGTAGCTGGGATTACAGGTGCACGCCAACACCCCCAGCTATTTATTTTATTTTAGTTTTTGTAGAGATGGGGTTTTGCTATGTTGCCTACATTGGTCTCAAATCCCTGGGCTCAAGGGATGGCCCTGCCTTGGCCTCCCAAAGTGCTGGGATTACAAGCATGAGCCACCATACCCGACCCTTCATTTCTTCAGGAGGCTTTCCCCCACCCCATCTTACCATCCCAACATCTGCCCTAGCCTGACATCACAACATGCTATTTTATTTTTTATTATTATTTTTTAGAGATGGGGTCTCGCTCTGTCACCCAGGCTGGAGGTGGTGTAATCAAGGCTCACTGAAGCACCTTGACCTCCTCCCAGGCTCAAGCAATCCTCCCACCTTAGCCTCTCAAGTAGCTGGGACCACAGGCAAGTGGTACCATACCCGGCGAATTTTTTTTTTTTTTTGAGACGGAGTCTCGCTCTGTCGCCCAGGCTGGCGTGCAGTGGCGTGATCTCCACTCACTGCAAGCTCCGCCTCCCGGGTTCACGCCACTCTCCTGCCTCAGCCTCCCGAGTAGCTGAGACTACAGGCACCTGCCACCGTGCCTAGCTAATTTTTTGTATTTTTAGTAGAGACGAGGTTTCAGTGTTAGCCAGGATAATCTCGATCTCCTGACCTCGTGATCCGCCCGTCTTGGCCTCCCAAAGTGTTGGGATTACAGGCGTGAGCCACCGCGCCCGGTCATTTTTTAAATTTTTTTGTAGAGATAGGGTCTCATTATGTTGCCCAGGCTGTTCTCAAACTCCTAACTTCAAGCGATTCTCCTGCCTTGGCTTCCCAAAGTGTTGGGATTATAGGCATGAGCCACCATACCTGGCCAACGTTGCAAATTTAACTGTCTGACTCCCTGCAAAGGCCAAGGATAGTGTCCATTTTACTCATCTCCCCAACAGCTACTAAAGTACCTAGCAAGTAGGAGGTGCTGAATTAATTTTTACTGAATGAAGAAATAAACCCAGAACATTCAAGGTGAAGAAAGCAAACTCTGAAAGTCATCAGTGAAGTTATTATATAGAAGAGAGGCCTAGAAATGCAGCCAAGATTTAGGTTAGCTGTAGGAAAGAACTCTTTTTTTTTTTTTTTTCATCTTTCCCTATTTGCTAAGGGAAAATGAGGAAATCTCTTTTAGAAACAGAAAGAAGACAAAGTCTTATGACTGGTCAACTGGTGGTAGCATTCACCCTGCTGTGGGAGGTCAGGAGAGAGTGTGCTGGTTCCCAAACACCAGACCCATCCCCTACAGGAGATTTTTAATAATCGGTATGTCTAGAGGCAGGGGTAAGAAACTGTACTTTTTATTTTATTTTACTTATTTATTTTTTCGAGACAGAGTCTCGCTCTGTTGCCCAGGCTGGAGTGCAGTGGCATGATCTCGGCTCACTGGGTTCACACCATTCTTCTGCCTCAGCCTCCAGAGTAACTGGGACTACAGGTACCCACCACCATACCTGGCTAGTTTTTTTGTATTTTTAGTAGAGATGGGGTTTCACAGTGTTAGCCAGGATGGTGTCGATCTCCTGACCTTGTGATCCGCTCGCCTTGGCCTCCCACAGTGCTGGGATTACAGGCGTGAGCCACCACGCCTCTTCTAGAAATTGTACTTTTTAAACCGTCCCAGGTAACAACAATTCTGATGATTGGCAGATATAAATCACTAGATTAAATGCCAGGTTTCTTTCGGCTACAAACATTTATTTTTCCTCTCCTTTTCTTTTGCTTGCTGGCATTTTTTCCCACCAGCTAGAAAAAATCAGCCTGGCTGATTCTACTAGGCTTGAAAGATAGCAAGCTTGGGAATACAGAAATCTTCACAGAACCTTGGCAAAAATAGAGGCAAAACATGCTTGTGAAGTGGGCCATTCCACTACATGCACAATGCAGGCTCTGTGTTCCCCCTACTGTCCCCATCATAAAGACCAGACTGAAATACGATTTTAAGCCTGGTTCAGTAGCCCCATTCTACAAAACGGTACTGAAATACAAAAAATGTCATGGTCAGGAACTGCTGGAGCTATGGGTTGAGCCCTGCATCTGAACGCCGGCCTTCACTTCCTAGTTAGCATCCTCCCCACCACATAAATTGACAAAGCTTATTTGGCTCCAGCTCTCCCTGGATTCATTCATTCATTCAGCATTCATTCTCCTGCAGTACCTGAATGGATTCAAATGTCATACCATTTCCCATCACCCAGCGGGGCAGGGGCACAGCTTTGGGGAGATGGGTGACATTCCCTCCCCTAAAGTCATCCTCCTGCCACCCACTGAGAGATCCCCTAATGAGAGACTGCTCTGGAGGGTGCCACTGCCTGCTGAGGCCACCAGAAGGCCTTGGGACCTGCAGAGTTAAGCAGCTGCATCAAAGCTGACTTGCCCACACAGCCAAGGCTCAATTAGCTAAATACAGTCGTAAAACCTAAGCTTCATCATTGTTCGTCATTCTTCCTCCTGCTTCACCTTTTATGGCCTGTTACTTAGACTCACATGATTGAGAGCTGGGACAAATCTCAGACTTCAAGTCCTGGGTTTTGGCAAAGCTTGGTGTGTGTGAGGGGAGTGGGGAACCCCTGTTTCAACCAACCAAAGCAGTTCTGTTTATGTGGGGTCTTTTTGGTTTTGTTTTGTTTTTAAGACGGAGTCTCACACTGTTTCCCAGGCTGGAGTGCAATGGCAAGATCTCCGCCCACTGCCACCTCCATCTCCCAGATTCAAGCGATTCTCCTGCCTTAGCCTCCTGAGTAGCTGGGATTACAGGCATGCACCACCACGCCTGGATAATTTTTGTATTTTTTAGTAGAGATGGGGTTTCACCATGTTGGCCAGGCTGGTCTCGAGCTGCTGACCTCAGGGGATCTGCCCACCTTAGTTTCCCAAAGTGCTGGGATTACAGGCATGAGCCACCGTGATCAGCTTGTTTATGGGTTTTTATAGAACATGTTGGAGTTCTGGCCAGTGTTTTGCTGCTAAAAGTTTACTAGCTGGCTCTCACTTGGAGTGCTGAAGCCCTGATTTGTAGCATTTGCTTATTTCTGTGGTGTAAATATTTCCACCAAAGCCCATTTCAAGCCACCAACTGGAAATCCCAGTGCAAAGTCGGGAAATGCACATAACTGGCTTTTAGGAGCCAGTGCAAGCCAGCTTCAGCATGGCACTGGTTCTGGTCTTTTTTACTTTTATAATGACAAAGTCTTGCTCTGTCACCCAGGCTGGAGGAGGGGAGTGGCATGATCTCAGTTCACTGCAACCTCTGCCTCCCGAACTCAAGCCATCCTTCTGCCTCAGGCTCCTGAGTAACTGGGACTACAGGAGCACAACAACACGGCCAGGTCATTTTTGTATTTTTAGTAGAGACAGCATTTCACCATGTTGCTCAGGCTAGTGTTGAACTCTTAAGCTCAAGCGATCCTCCAACCTCAGCCTCCCAAAGTGGTGGGGTTACTGGCATGAGCCACCATTGCCCAGCCTGGTCCTTCTTTTTAAAAAGAAGTGTGGGCAGGGCGTGGTGGCTCACGCCTGTAATCTCAACATTTTAGGAGGCTGAGGCAGGTGGATCACCTGAGGTCAGGAGTTCAAGATCAGGCTGGCCAACATGGTGAAACCCCATCTCTACTAAAAATACTTTTAAAAAATTAGCCAGGCGTGGTGGTGGGCACCTGTAATCAGCTACTTGGGAAGCTGAGACAGGAGAATTGCTTGAACCTGGGAGGCAGAGGTTGCAGTAAGCTGAGATTACGTTACTGTACTCCATCCAGCCTGGGAAATGGAGTGAGACTGTCTCAAAAAGAAAAAAAGTGTGAAGACTTTTCTATTACTACCTTTTAAAGATGAGACAGCTGAGGCCTAGAAAGACTAATTGTTGCTGAGAGCCACACAGCTTACTAGGACCAGATTCCAAAGTCCCTGATCCCCGAACCACCAGATGCCACACTCCACAATCCAACTCAACTGGACTGTCATAGGCAGAGAGGAGAGGAGACAGACATCACCACAGCAGCATCAAGGCAGGAGCGCAGGGGGCGATCGACAGTGGCCAATGTCAAAATAAGTGGCCAAAGGGTCTCGCAGCCAAACTTTGCTGGGCAAAACCAAACCAAACCCAAACAAACCCCTCAAACTTGAAGAGTCCTATTTTGAACCAACCCTGTTCATGACCTCAGGGAGTAAATTATTTCCCATTGAGACTTGGATGAAACAAGAAGCCTCCTCACCCCTCTTCCCCCAAGTCTCTCTCCCAAACCTACGAAAAGTCCTTGGGCAATGCACTGTATGTGGGTTGAGGGGGTGGGGGAAGAAGTGGGAAAGAATAACCCCTTTTAGACAAGTCCAGGAAGACTTATTTCAGCAGCTGTTATATTTTCTTCCCGGGTAAGGAGCAAGAAGGAAGCACGGTGCAGTGCTGAGTGGAGACCGAGGTCTCCTAGAGCCCTGGTTTCTTGCTCTGGCTCTTCTACTCATTTGGGTGGATCTCTTCCCCTCTCTGGACATCAAACTCCCCATCTGTACAATGAAAGTCTAGAACTGATGCTTTCCAGCATCTTATTTATTTATTTATTGAGACGGAGTTTCGCTCTTGTTGCCCAGGCTGGAGTGCAATGGCACGATCTCAGCTCACTGCAACCTCCCCCTTCTGGGTTCAAGCCATTCTTCTGCCTCAGCCTCCCGAGTAGCTGGGGTTACAGCAGCCTGCCACCACACCTGGATAATTTTTTGTACTTTTAGTAGAGACAAGGTTTCACTATGTTTGCCAGGCTGGTCTTGAACTGCTGACCTCAGGCAACCCACCTGCCTCAGCCTCCCAGAGTGTTGGAATTATAGGCATGAGCCACTGCACCCGGCCTAGCATCTCTTTCTTTTAAAATGCCATGAATCAACCATGGGGGGAAATGGTAGGGAGACCACCCAGTAACGCAATAATGTTTCTCCCTCAACCCTTGCATCCCACTCTTTCACCAGCTTCAACAAAGGCCCTTTTCTTGCACCTCTGAAGATGCTCCTCACTCCATAGACACCCCACAAAGGCCCCCTTCCCTCCAGTTTCTCTGATGTCTCCCAGGACTGACTGGAGCTGCCCCAGCCTGGCATCTGGCCTCCTGTGTCCTAGTCATTCTTTGTGTCCATGTTTCTTCCCTAGGAGCTGGGGTCACCGTGCTAAGGAAGAGGAATGAGAAGTGGGGGTCATCTGTTTTCCATAGCCTCTGTCCATCTACCCCCCTAGTCTGGTTTGCCAGAAAAGGGGAAGGAGGGTAGGGGTGGGTAGTAAAAGAACCCTGTGACCCGCCCCCCAAGCCTGTCCTGCAGCTTCTCACCCGACTGTCTTCTCCTCCAGAAGGAAAATGGGTCACGCTCCACAAGGGCCTGTTATTGCCAACCTGGCCCTGCTGTTGCCTGATAGAGCCCAGCCCTCCCCCACCAGATCTCATTAAGGGGTCGCTGCTTATGCTCCCCAGCCGCCCCCCATCCATCTTTGGCCATGGATGACAGACTGGGCCCGGAGGCTGATGTCCGGCAGGTGACAGGGTTAATGGCAGAAGAGGGCAGAGGCCAGAGGCCAGCCAACTCACAGTGGTGGGAGGGCAGTGTGGGAGGCCCTGGGTCCACTCCAGTCGGGCAGCCCCTCAAATTACAGCACCTGGGGGAGAGATGAGCCCCAGACCCCTCCATCCCCAGCGGAGCAAGATGGACAGTATCAGCCATCTTGGGAGCAGATGGTGGGAGGAGAGAATGTTAGCCTGGGAAGAAGAGAAGTGAAGACACTTAGAAGCAGAAGAAGAGCTAGAAAGAAGAGGGGGAAATTTCTTTATTTGTAGGCTCAGTGAAAACATTGCTTCTTGGATGCCTGGATGCTCTTTGGCAAGAAGCAGACATTTTGCAGACGTGTATGAAGTCACGTGAGTGTTTTGAAGATCGGTGCCCAGGACCCATTCTGTTTTCCCTCCCAGTTACCTGGTTCAGCACCTGGCACTGTGGTTAGGACTAAGGTTCCAGGGTCTAATAATATGAGTCCAAGCCCTTTTCAGGTCCTTTCTGTGTGACACGGTTAAATTACTTAACCTCTCTGAGCCTGATGTTCTCCACGTGTGCAAGGTAGCTTTGGTATTACGCAGCTTCTGTGAGGAGAAACGACACGGCACATGGGAAACACAGCACCTGGTCCTGTGCTATGCTAGGATTAGCTGCTCTTGGAAGTAGCAGGCTCATTGCTTTAATTACTGCAATCACCTTTGCTGCCTCTCTCCCATCCCCAAGCTTTTCCCAAGCCCGTCTGCCTGGGACTTCCCTCGTTTGACCTCATAAATGCCTGTGATCACCTCCTGGCCTGCTCTGCTCACTCCCAGGGAGCCACTGAATGCTTCTTTGGGGGCAGCTGCCCCCATCATGGCTCCCAGAGGGGAGGCCCCATGGTGACAAGGGTCAGTCCCTCTGGGTCTTTGAAGCCCAGTGAGGGAAGGGGGAGGGGCTGCCCTGTGCTCCTGACCTGGGGGGGGTGAGGCTCACCACCCCCACCATGGGAGGAGAGCTGAGAAACAATGGGCTTCCACTGCCAGCTCCCACGCCCGGCCAGCTGGCAGTCAGGAGAGGGGGTGGGGTAGGGGTGGGAGTGTCCCCTCCTCAGAGCAAGTGGAAAGCTTCAAGAGGCTGGGGTCTCCCCAAAGGGACCCCGAATGTCAAAGGTATCCTATGGCGACAAGGAGAGAAATTTTTGCAATGTGGGTTCCTGGACAGAGGTTGTCCAGAGGCCCCGAAGATGGGGTGCAGTGAATGCCCCCAGCTCCAGGGACCCCCTCAAGTACACCCCGATCTCAGGGTGGGCAAAGAAGCCAACTAGCTCTACTCTGCCCTCCTTCTCAAGCCCGGATGGAGTGCTCCCGCTCTGGGGGTGCTGATTGCCTCCATTAGGTCCTCAATCTTGCAAGGATAACGCAGGGCCCAGGCTGGGCTGGGGGAGGAGGCCCCTCTGGCAGAGAAGCCAGGAGGCAGGACGCAGCGGTGCCTGCCTGAGCAGAATACCAAGCAGCCGCCTGGTTGCCCTGGGCCTGAGGCTGCCTCTGGTGGCCAGCAAACGTGGGCAAGGTGAGAGTCTGTCCCCTGGCCACCTCTATGCCTTTATGCCTAGCTCTACCAACTCCCTACTGTTGCTGAACTCAGTGAGGCTTCTCCGTATGGTGTCAGGGCCCTGGGTAGCACGAAACAGCCATGTCCCCGCCACTCAACTAGACCAGAGCCCTGCTCATCTCAAAGTCCCTGAGGATGACCCAGCAAGATGAGAATTAACTACACCCCCATGGAGGTAGGAAGTCACAGAACATGAGAACATTCTCCCCTTTCCTGGTCTATCCACAGTTTATTTCAAAGGAAGTAAAGCTTTCTTCTGGACTGAGTGTTGGAATGGTGTGGCCTGCTTGTCACTCATTCAGTCCCCTTTGGGATGTTGCTGCTGCCTTTTGCGGCTTGCTCTTATTGTCCATGCCTCTAATCTTAGTGTGGCAGACTCCAGCCTCCCTCGCCTGCTGTTGGGAAAGCCTTGTAGCCACCTCATATGATACTGCTGTGCAGGTGATGGAGCCCCTTCCCTTGGACAGGCTCATCTGACGCTCCATCCTGCCAGGTGGGAGGGACAGCTGTTACTTTCCTGGAAGGCAGTGTAGCCTAGTAGTTACAGGCTTGGGCCCTGCAGTCAGGCACATTCGGGCTGTCAACAAGCATCCCTGCTTACCAGCTGGGCAAGTTTCTTAATTTCTAGGAGCCTGAGCTTCCTTATCTACTACATGGGAATTAAATTAGTCTCCACACATGGTGGTTATGGGACTGCATTAAATGAGATCTTGCTAACGATGCCTGGCCCATTGTAAGTGCTTAAAAATGGCAAAGGGAAGAGGGATTTCTTAAAATTTCTGTTTTAGCCAGGCAGGGTGGCTCACACCTGTAATCCCGGCACTACGGGAGGCCGAGGTGGGCGGATTGCTTGAGTACAGGAGTTTGAGATCAACCTGGGCAACATGGCAAAACCCTGTCTCTACTAAAATTACGAAAAATTAGCTGGGTGTGGTGGCCCACACCTGTAGTCCCAGCTACTCAGGAGGCTGAGATGGGAGGATCCCTTGAGCCCAGGAGGCAGAGGTTGCAGTGAGCTGAGATCACACCACTGCACTCCAGCCTGGGCAACAGAACAAGACCCTGTCTCAAAAATATAAAATAAGGTTCCTATTTATTTGAGGCAGGTGAGAGGTTGAGCTAGATCCCAGAGCTATTGATTGTTTTGAATTGAGGTCTCCTGACCTCAGTCCCGAGCTTTCCTCATCACACCTTACAGACGCCTTCCTTCCCCTCCTGCTCCGTGTTTCCACTTTGTCCGCCAAATTCTGCATGCTCCCAGATAGGGCAGCAGACCCCCGCTCCAGCCTCTGAGTCCTCCCTGCATGTGGAGGGCTGCTTCTCTCCTCCCATCAGGACAGTGTGGAAACGTCTACAGTCATGGGAACTGCAATCAGGATTCAAGGCCCATAATTCAGCAGTGATCAGATGTAGGGGAGGTGCCGGGACAGTTATATTAATAACTGTGCCGTTAAAAACAAGCAAGCGATGTTCTCATAAAGCATGTGTTGGTTGGGGTAGTTAAGTTTGTTTGTTTATTTATTTATTTATTTCATTTCAGGAGTGAACAGGGCCACACAGAGGGAGATCATTAAATTATCTCTTGAAATGATTCTGGTAATAAATTGGGCAGTTTAGAAGAGCTGTCGGCAGCTCCCGCCAGACCTCCTTCGACCTTTCGAAACTCCTGTCTTTCACTTGGCCTTGTTTTATATGGGGCCAATTACTCCCTTCTGAGTTAGCTGTGTTTAGAGTTGCTATTTACATGGACAAAATGTGAATTTTTTTTCATCAGACAAGCAAGTCAGAGTGATCGTATATTATTTCTTGCCAGGAATCAGAACATGCTGTGTGACATGGAAAAGAGGGGGAACCTGTAGGGACAGGGGCTTTACATATTTGTAATATGAAACGTTCCGGAAAATCCGCAGAGACCCAATCATAATAAATCAATAATAATAATAATAACATTTATATAGTGGCAGTGAAGGGCCAAGTTCCCTTTTGAGCATGTTTCATGTGTTAACATGTTTGATTTTCTTTTTTTTTTTTTTTTTTTTTTTTGAGGCGGAGTCTCGCTCTGTCGCCGGACTGGAGTGCAGTGGCCGGATCTCAGCTCACTGCAAGCTCCGCCTCCCAGGTTTACACCATTCTCCTGCCTCAGCCTCTGGAGTAGCTGGGACTACAGGCGCCCGCCACCTCGCCCGGCTAGTTTTTGTATTTTTAGTAGAGACGGGGTTTCACTGTGTTAGCCAGGATGGTCTCGATCTCCTGACCTCGTGATCCGCCCATCTCGGCCTCCCAAAGTGCTGGGATTACAGGCTTGAGCCACCGCGCCCGGCCAACATGTTTGATTTTCATAATAACCCTACATAGTCAGTTCAGTTCCAGCCACTCTGACTTCCCAACCTGGGTTCCCATCCACTATCCTGCCTTGACTGTTCTTCTCTGGGGACAGTGGCTTCTCTATCTTTAACGATCTGAGATGGGGATGCCCTAGCCTTGATGAAGTGGGTGAATTTTTGAAGCCTGAGAACTTCCTGCCTAATAGTGTCACAGCTATGGGACCCTGAGTACCTACTAGGAGCCACGCACGGTGCAAAGAAACGTGTTATGTGCATTATCTCACTCCAGCCTTAACATTGTGATGTTGACTCTGCAGATGAGACTATCAAGGCCCAAAAGCGCCTCAAGCCACATTGTAGCAAAGCAAATACCAGATTCAAATCCAGAGCTGACTCTGCAGGCCCAGATGCCCTATGCAGTTTCTCCCATTTCCCATGCCAGGATTTTGTTTTTATTTATTTATCTTTTTTCGAGATGAAATCTTGATCTGTTGCCCAGGCTGGAGTGCAGTGGTATGATCTCTGCTTACTGCAACCTCCGCCTGCCAGGTTCAAGCAATTCTCCTGCCTTAGCCTTCCAAGTAGCTGGGATTACAGGTGTGTGCCACCACACCCGGCTAATTTTTGTATTTTTAGTAGAGACAAGGTTTCACCATGCTGGCCAGGCTGGTCTTGAACTCCTGACCTCATGATCTGCCTGCCTCAGCCTTCCGAAGTGCTGGATTACAGTCGTGAGCCACCACACTGGGCCAGGATTTTATTATTCTAATACTCTGGACTCAGGTTTGACCAAGCCCCAGTGCAGGGTGTTTAACTCATTTCTAAGATGCCTGGATCCCCAAGGGTGGGGTCCTAGGCCAGGGAACCCAGCCTGAGATAGGCACAGACAGGGAGGCACAGGGAGTCATTTAATTTTACATTAAAAGAGAGGGTCCCCTCCTCCTCGCCCCTCCCCCTGCCCCCTGCCTGGGCTCCCTTCCAATCACATCAGAGACCCCAGAGGGGGCTTGACCTCTGTCCTCCGGGGAGGTCAGCCGGGGTGACCCTGCCTGTGTGCAGGATCCCGTGAGAAAGGCCCAGCTGCAGGCCCCCAGGGCTGGAAGCGCACCCCACCCGGAAACAGACCGGGGTCACAGAGGGCGGCCCAGGCTGAAGGGGCTTCCCCGGCCCTTTGTGAGCCAATGGGCAGGGGGAGATTCGTTCCACAGGCAGCCCCTGTGTCTCCAGAGAAAGGGGCTATTATGGTGCAACTAAAAATACAGGGCACAGCCCGCCCCACCTCCCCTTTTATCGCCATGGAGATGGGGGGAGGTCTCTGGGAGGGATGAAGGGAGCAAAAGAGGGAGGGAGAGTGAAAGGCAGGTGGAAACAGGGAAGGAGCAGGGAGGGGGTGAAGTGAAAGGGGGAGAGGGGAAGCCAGCAGAGCTCCCGCCTGCCTTTTTCAACCAGAGACGCTGGTGGGATCTCTCAGCTTCATCTCTCGTTCTTTCCTTCCCACATCCTGCCTGCTGGATCACAGACACTGCCTGGGGGCTACCAGGGCAAAGAAGGGTTTGCCCACTACCCTGCAGGTGGCCCTGTGACCTTTGAGGGTGAGGGGTCCGACCATCTGGGATTAAATTGCAAGATGGCCACATGGAAGGCAGCTGGTGAACAGCTGCTAGGCCTCGTCCAGCCTCTGGACATACCAAGTGCCCAAATCATTGACTCAGAGTCATCTGACCCAACTCCCACTCTCAGAAGTGTCCCCACCAGATATTGATCCAATGTCAGCCTAAGGTCTTCAGTGATATGACTTTCCCACCTGTGCCCTTGCAGGGCACTTTTGGTTGTCAGAAAGGGCTTCCTTATATCAGGTGGAAATCCATCTCCCTGTTACCTCCACAGGTGGGCTCTAGTTCTGCTCTCTGAGGCTGCACAGTGGAATAAAGTAGGGATTTAATGTCATAGAAAGAAAACATAAAAGCCTGACCCTTCTTGGCATAAAATATTTTAAGAAAGCTGCTGAGAAGATAACTCAGTTGGGAAAAACACATAGTCTGTAGTTTAAAAATATCCAAAGCTAAGTGAAAGAGTGAAAGTCCTGGGGTGAAAAGTGATTCTGGACCCTGGATGCTGGGTGGGTAAAAGACAGGACATCTTAAGATGCCAGGCTTCCTGGTGCTGCACTGCCCTGATGTCAACACAGAAGTTGATGAGGCCAGGCTCGGTGGCTCACGCCTGTAATCCCAGCACTTTGGGAGGCCAAGGTGGGTGGATCACCTGAGGTTAGGAGTTCAAGACCAACTTGGCCAACATGGAGAAACCCCTCTCTACTAAAAACACAAAAATTGGCCAGGCATGGGGGCACACGCATGTACTCCTAGCTACTCGGGAGGCTAAGGCAGGAGAATTGCTTGAACCCAGGAGGTGGAGGTTGCAGCGACAGAGCAAGACTCTGTCTCAAAAGAAAAAAAAAAAAAAAAGATTCAGAGATGATGACTGGGCTCCTCCAATTGGCAAGGTCCTAAGTTCCAGCCTACACTCTGGGGAGCCCACCTGCAAAGTCAGGTCAGTTTCTGGCACCCCAAAGACCTTTGAATAGCAAGGCGGGTCAGTTACAAGGCTGCAGGCAGCAAGAGGAAAGGAAGTGGGAAAGAGGCAAACTCCACTGTGGAAGAAAATTCAGACTCTGGTTACCTTTTTATTCCTTCTCCCCCTCCTACCAGCTAGGGTGTCCTGCCTGGGAACCAGACTCCTTAGGTGGGCATTTGGAACTGGTGTGGTTTAGGTGCATGAGGAGTCAGAGATAAGCTGAGAGTTGTGGTTGCATTTACCAAAGACTACATCCTGTGGTCAAGAACAGTCATTTCAAAATACCAGGCATCCATGACATTAGAGAAGGCCCTGATTCTTGCATCTATAGAGAAAAGGGAGATAAGTCCATGGTCCCTATTTGAACCATGCCAAAGCCCAGGCTGTCAAGAAGGCAGGCATACCTGCTGTTGCCTCTTCCCACTCAATGCTGGGGCTTCTGCCCAAATGCTGGTGTCCAGATTGTATTTATGACTGTTTTAAGAAGGAGTGACAGAGCCTTTTAATATCCCTGACAGCCCAGGATGTTTTAATAGATGGTGGAGCTGGGCTTCGGGAGTTAAGAAAAGAGAGCAGAGTTGTTGAGCGAGCTGTCAGGGCTGGTTTCTATGACAGACCTACTGATCGACTCCACGACAGAATAAAATACGGGGCCATGTCTCTCCTCGGCCCCATCAGGTTGACAGACAGTCTGTCACCATCGTATGTCATCTTTCACTTCCTAATCGCTCAAGCTTAGGGGAAATCCGTGTTTAACGGGGAATCTCTGCAGGATTTCCTCCCAAACCTGCCTCCTGTACGGCAGACCTCTATTTCAACCTCCTGGGGCTCTCGTGGGCATTCTCCAGTTTTCTGGATTTCAAACAGAACTCCTCTAGCTACAGGGCCCTGCCTCCATTGTTGCTGTTTGTTAGAGGTGATTACAGGTCTCATAGGACGGCTCGATATTCTGCAAAAGCGGAATGGATAGTGATGATGGTGGTACAGCACTGTGAATGTCATTGAACTATACACTCAAAAAAGATTAAAATGATACCTTTTGGCCGGGCGCGGTGGCTCAAGCCTGTAATCCCAGCACTTTGGGAGGCCGAGACGGGCGGATCACGAGGTCAGGAGATCGAGACCATCCTGGCTAACACGGTGAAACCCCGTCTCTACTAAAAATACAAAAAACTAGCCGGGCGAGGTGGCGGGCGCCTGTAGTCCCAGCTACTCCGGAGGCTGAGGCAGGAGAATGGCGTAAAACCCGGGAGGCGGAGCTTGCAGTGAGCTGAGATCCGGCCACTGCACTCCAGCCCGGGCGAAAGAGCAAGACTCCGTCTCAAAAAAAAAATAAAAATAAAAAATAAAATAAAATAAAATGATACCTTTTATGCTACGTATGTCTTACCTCAAAACCACAACCCAAGATGGATAAGGAACGAAGAGAGCTGCCTTGGCTCTTTGATCCCTTGTATGTTGTGTGCTCCAGGGTGTGTGCCTGTAACCCGTATGGCCAGCACAGGGCCACTCCCAGTGCCTCCCCTTCCAGAAGCACACTCAGCTCCCCCACCTCCTGCTTCCTCACCTCCCTGGTTAATAGGTCTCAAGGTCATTTTTGGAGTTGAACATCTGGAGGCTCCTTAAACACAGTTTTCCAGCACCAGACTTAGGGCTGGTCTGACCAGAACCTTGGTATGTTCTGGCACGTGAGGTCTAAGAAATTCTCCCAGGGTTTTTGTGTGTGTGTGTGTGTATGTGTATGTGTGGGCGGGGGGAAGGATGGCAGCAAATGCAAGGGACCACTTGGACTTTTTTTTTTTTTTTCTTTTTAGTAGAGATGGGGTTTCACCATGTTGGCCAGGCTGGTCTCAAACTCCTGACCTCAAGTGATCCACCCACCTTGGCCTCCCAAAGTGCTGGGATTACAGGTGTGAGCCACTGTGCCTGGCCTCCGTGTTACTTTTTTTTTTTTTTTTGACTCAGGGTCTCTGTCGCCCATGTTGGAGAGCAGTGGTGTGATCTTGGCTCGCTGCAGCCTCTGCCTCCTGGACTCAGGTGATCCTCCCACCTCAGCGTCCACAGTAGCTGGGACTATAGACGCGGGCCACCAAGTTCGGCTAATTTTTTGTATTTTTTGTAGATACGGGGTTTTGTTATGTCACCCAGGTTGGTCTCGAACTCCTGGGCTAAGCAGTCCACCTGCCTCAGCTTCCCAAAGTACTGGGATTACAGAAGTGAGCCACCGTGCCCAACCTGACTTTACTTTTTCTTGAATGACAGGCAGAACTGTCTTCTGAAAGACAGAACTAAGTTCTTACTTCTTTCCTTGCGCTTTAAGGTTAGTTGTGCTGGGTCTGTCCTCAGGGATTTGGTGTTCCCCTCCTTTCTACCAGGGTTGGGGGCAGTGCGGATGCTCCTCGGTCCTCATCCCCAGCTGCAGACACAACTACCTCCCTCCAACCTCACTGGCCCAGGGCTCTGCGTTCAAGTCCTCTGCCAGGAGAGAGTTAAGGGCTTGGGTTTAATTTGCCCGTTAATCACAGTTAAAAGAAGTAATGAGCGTCTCCCCAAAGCCTGGGTGTTTCTCTGCAGATTAAGCAGCAATTTGCATAGCCCCTTTATTCACTCCCACCTTCCCCTGTGGGGCGGCTTGTCCTTTCAGACACAGCCAAGCGCAGCCAGCGGCAGGAGCGGTTTGACAAATGGCTTTGCCATACGCGTGGTTTGGGAGAGAGGGAGGGAGGGGAACGCTGGGAGGGAGAGGGCAGCTCCCGACAGTAATGGATAGCTGGGGCGTTAAATAGTGCAGAACTTTTTATTAGATACACAGGAGAAGTTTAAATATTCAAACTGGTTTTCTTTGAAGCCTGGGGAATGAGAGGAGGGTGGCAGGCTGGCTAAGTAAGAGTTTACTCAGGGCCAATTTACTCAGAGAGGCCCTGGCAGTCACCAGGGAGGAAGGGCATCTGGAGGACACAGGCAGATCCAGGTCAGCTGGTGCCCCCGGGCTCTACACTCCTGCAGCAGCCTTGATGCCCTCCTGCTGGGCTCAGGCTCTGCCAGGCGGGACAGCTACGCTGGATGTAGCTCCTCGGGCCTGATTGCTCAGGGGGCAGAACGGCTTGCTCAAAGTCCAGCAGATGGTGGCATTCAGACAGGGGAGGAGGCCCCAGCTTTGATAGCAAAGCTGGGTCTTTGAAGCAATGATATCTCCAAACGGATGGGACAACAGCCCTCTGCTTTCCTCTCCAGAAATGTCCTCAACCAAGCAGGGAAAAAGGAGAGATGAGGCCCAGAAATGATCCTCGGGGTAGACAGGCACTCTGCACAGGCTGGTCTCGAACTCCTGGACTCGGGTGATCCTCCCGCCTCGGCCTCCCAAAGTGCTGGGATTACAGGCATGAGCCACCCCACCTGGCCATCGGTCCATTTAAAAAGCTGACTTAGGCCGGGCGCGGTGGCTCAAGCCTGTAATCCCAGCACTTTGGGAGGCCGAGGAGGGTGGATCACGAGGTCAGGAGATCGAGACCCTCCTGGCTAACACGGTGAAACCCCGTCTCTACTAAAAATACAAAACACTAGCCGGGCGCGGTGGCGGGCGCCTGTAGTCCCAGCTACTCGGAGGCTGAGGCGGGAGAATGGCGGGAACCCGGGAAGCGGAGCTTGCAGTGAGCCGAGATCGCGCCACTGCACTCCAGCCTGGGCGACAGAGCGAGACTCTGTCTCAAAAAAAAAAAAAAACTGACTTAACCCCAATTTTCTTCCCAAACTTCTTGTGCTTTGCGGGACTCTTCCTTTGTGTTAACTTGTAAGCCACATGATCATAATATGTCAGAGGTCAAAGTCATTTTAGAGAGCATTAAGACAATTAAAGTTCAGAGAAGCTAAAGTTGGATACTCCAAGAGAGACACAAATGTGGTCAAGACACCATCCCTGCCCTTAAGCAGCTCAGTGGGCAGGCACTTCAGGAAGGCATATAACACAATCACTAAGTGCTCCCCCCTCCTAAGGACACCTGCATGGGGCTGCAGGGTGCTGCTGAGAGATGGAGTGACTAACTCTGCAGGGACAGCTGGAGATGTCCACAGAGATGCATCTGGGCCTCATCTGAGTCGGGGGTCAAGATGCTTTGGAGGGAGCCGAGTAAAGGGTGGGGCCTTGAGGACACATGTGGATTTGGTGTCTTGTGGGGGTAGCCCAGGCTGAAAAGGCTGGTGGGGGTCCAATTACGCGGGGCTGGGTGGTTGCTACTCTAGGAATTTGGGGCACTATAGAGCCTGGGAGTTTCGAAGCAGGGAAATGACTAGGGCGAAAAGGCCCAGAGCAACACAGAAAGGGTGGATTAGAAAGCGCAGCCAGCAGAGCCCAGGACACCGCTGATGAAACTGTCAGGAAATAGAGAGAGATGCAGTGGGGGTGTGGACAATGGCTTTGATCTGGGACATGTTGGAATATACGGCACCAGAACACGACTTTCCTTTTTTTGTTGTTGTTGAGATGGAGTCTTGCTCTGTCACCCAGGCTGGAGTGCAGTGGTGAGATCTCGGCTCACTGCAACCTCTGCCTCTGGGTTCAGGTGATTCTCCTGACGAGCAGCTGGGACTACAGATGCGCGTCACCACACCCAGGTAATTTTTGTATTTTTAGTAGAGACAGAGTTTCACTGTATTGGCCAGGCCGGTCTCGAGCTACTGACCTCGTGATCCACCTGACTTAGCCTCCCATAGTGCTGGGATTACAGGCATGAGCCACCGCGCCTGGTCTGGAACACAACTTTCAAACCTCAGCCGAGGGTATTTCCACCCTACCGCCCTCTCACAACAGCTAATCTGAGTCTTACTGTGACAGGCACTGTTTTGTTTTGTTTTTGTTTTTGTTTGACACGGAGTTTTGCTCTTGTTGCCCAGGCTGGAGTGCAATGGCGCGATCTCGGCTCACTGCAACCTCCGCCTCCCAGGTTCAAGCGATTCTCCTGTCTCAGCCTCCTGAATAGTTGGGATTACGGGTGCCTGCCATTATGCCGGCTATTTTTGGTGTTTTTAGTGGAGACGGGGTTTCACCGTGTTAGCCAGGCTGGTCTCGAACTCCTGACCTCAGGTGATCCGCCTGCCCTGGCCTGCCAAAGTGCTGGGATTACAGGTGTGAGCCACCATGCCCAGCCTCCAGGCATTGTTCTAAGTGGTGTGCATGCTCACCACAGCTTCCTACCCAAGGTCGTTGTCATTTTACAGGTGAAGGAAATGAGGCAGAGAGGTCCAGCAACTTGCCTAAGATCACACAGGGAGTAAGAACAGAGACAGGATTTGACCCAGGCAGTCCAGATCTCAAGAACATGCTAATCACCACCACACTGTATTGCGTGTTTGTCTTCCTATCACTTTTA
The DNA here is from genome assembly GCF_009764315.1 of Trachypithecus francoisi. Lineage (NCBI taxonomy): Eukaryota > Metazoa > Chordata > Mammalia > Primates > Cercopithecidae > Trachypithecus > Trachypithecus francoisi. The sequence continues at coordinate 22,582,756 of NW_022681466.1, read as the reverse complement.
CTAGATTTTGTATGTGCATGTACAGGAGTTGGGAAAGAGATCAAACAAATGGCAATTAGATTAAATAGGCCCGATGAGGTGGCTCACACCTGTAATCCCAGCACTTTGGGAGGCTGAGGCAGGAGGATCCTTTGAGGCCAGGAGTTTGAGATCGGCCTGGACAACATAGTGAGACCCCATCTCTATTTAAAAATAAGCTTAGGCAGCCAGGCGCGGTGGCTCACGCCTGTAATCCCAGCACTTTACGAGGCTGAGGTGGGCGGATCATGAGGTCAGGAGTTCAAGACCAGCTTGACCAATATGGTGAAACCCCATCTCTACTAAAATACAAAAATTAGCCAGGCATGGTGGCAGGTGCCTGTAATCTCAGCTACTCGGGAGGCTGAGGCGGGAGAACAGCTTAAACCTGGGCGGCAGAGGTTGCAGTGAGCTGAGATCACACCACTCCCCTCTAGCCTGGGTGACAGAGTGAGACTCTATCTCAAAAATAAATAAATAAATAAAATAAGTTTAGGCCAGGCATGGTGGTTCACGCCTGTAATACCAGCACTTTGGGAGGCCGAGGTGGGTGGATCACCTGAGGTCAGGAGTTCGAGACCAGCCTGGCCAACATGGTGAAACCCAGTCTCTACTGCACCTGTAATCCCAGCTACTTGGGAGGCTGAGGCAGGAGAATTGTTTGAACCTGGGAGGCAGAGGTTGCAGTGAGACGAGATCGCGCCAGGGTACTCCAGCCTAGGTGATGAGTGAAACTGTCTCAAAAATAATAAGTTCTAAAAAAAGATGAAATAAAAATCATTAACAGGACAGGTAGGAGTGTATGAAAAGGCAGAGAAGAGCCTCAGGACCTGGGTTTCTGGGGAGAAACTGTACGCAACATCTGGGAAATTAATGGTGGTTGGGAGGTGCATATGAGGAGCTCCAGCAAGGTTGGCTCCTGCTCCCAAAGGCTGAGGATGTGCCTTTCTTTTGTCCTCAACTCCAGGCCAGGTCTCCAGAGCAGGTTATTTCTTTAAATGGGTGGGGAGATATTCGCTCTGAATAATGCAGCTTGTTCCCTGCTCTGAACTGGCAATAGGAAAGGAGTTCTAGATGTGCCAGACTCCCCACGATCCTGGCAGGTCCTTAGAGGGGCACAGAGGGTGGACCGCTGGGACCCAGATGAACGAGCCTCAGCACTCCATTTATCCCATGTTCACAGTCAGCCACAGCAGGCTGCAGTGCAAAGGGATCCCACTTTTGTGGTCCATAAAGAGAAGCACACCGGAGAGGACACGGTAGGGCTAATGCAGGAAGAGAGGCAGTGTTTGGGCAGAGAGGCAGTGAGTGGGGCTGAGCCGTGGCTGGATTTAGCAAGCAGAGAATTTTAGAAGGTGACTCGCTGCTTCCTTATCTGAAGCTGGGTGAGGTGTCTTAGCCAAGTAGTGAGAGGCGTTGCCTTAAATCCTCTCTGGAAAGAGGTGGGATAAAAGTCAACACAAAAGTATAGTGTGCTCTTGGCCGTATAATTCACACCAAACTAAGGATTCTGAGGGTGTAATCTTGGTGCACTGCTCCCCTCTTTCCCTGAATTGTTTTTAGCAACACTGGAAACCTGACTGCTTGAAACTTGGTCTCAAGCTCCCCTAAAGCCCCTCACCTCTAGGATGGAGAGTCCTCATCATGGTTCCCCAGACCAAAAATAAGAGCTCACACGTGTCCAGCAAGAGCCTCCTCCGCACCAGGCAGCATTCTAAGAGCTCTGCATATCTTAACTCATTCTGTCCCTACAACGACTTCTGAGGGCGTTCTAAGATTCACAAGCAGGAACCCAAATACAACCAGTGAAGCTCAGGGAAGTCGGAGGCAGACCTAAAAGACACAGAGCTGCTCTTGCCCAGGGAGAACCAGCCAGGTGGGCCCCTTCGTTGTCTTCGGCATGGCCAGGAGGACTGGGCCCAGGAAGCAGGCGGGGGCAAAGGAAAGGGAGGCTGAAGATTCTGGAGAACAAACCCAATGTTATGGGGTTAAAAGCTTTTATGAAACCACTTGCCTCAGCCTAGGGATCAGGGTGGGCCTTGATGTCACCTTTTAAGCAATCACCTAGTATCTCCGATCCAGAACAGTCGTCTAACCACATTGCTTACCAAGGGGACCAAAATTGGCTGAGAAAACTCTAAACCCACTTCCATTCCTGGAAAAATAGCCAAACCTCGGCGAGTACTACTTCCCCTCGCCAACCTTAGGCGGGGCTAGGAAAGCAGATCAGGTGCTCATCTGCAAGGGCAGGGGCAGAAGCTTTGGAGGCCTGAACCCGGCCTGCCACGGTCACCTGCTCCATGGGGCTTCTCCCTAAAGCTCCACTGCTGTAAGCAAGGGAGTCTGCATAACAGCTGGTGACTGGGCAAGAGACATTAGAGTGGGCAAGGGTAGCATGCCTCAGTGAACTGACTGCTACTGCAAGAGGCCAGCCAGACGGCCAACGGAGCCAGCAGCGGAACAGGTGGGGCAGGAGCTAGCAGGCATTCTCCCAGAGGGAGAGGGACCAAGAGCAGCAGGCAGTTCCCTAGGCCAAGAGCCTCCCTCCTGAGCTCTGAGGCCAGAGTGCAGTCCACTCACTTCTTCTATACCCTGCTAGTCTGCGGAGTCTTACCTCCACGTTCAACACCAGTATTTTTCCTTTTTCAATTCTTGGACTTCTCATTTCGGCCCCTGATCCCCCAAAAGGAGGTGACCAGGCAAAGATTGGGGGGAAGTGGTGGGCTGACATTAATTGATAGGAACGGCTTAGAGCAGTTCATGCTGCCTTATCTCTCTCTCCTTTGGATAGTGTGTGTCCGCCGGAGTCCGCGGGGTCGGTGATTAATAGGGGCCATCACTCACTGTCCAGGGCGGCTGAAAGGCAGCAGGGAGGGGGCGGCCCTCCCCAGAACTGAGATAACAAGCAGCAGGAATAATGAGTGGTGTCACTCCACTTTTCATTTTGATGGAAAGTCATTACGGGAGTCAACGCCAGCGACAAAGAGCCATGAATCAACTGCTCTGCTATGAAATTAAAATCGAATTGCCGGCCACCCCCAACCCCTACCCTTCCTGGGCAATGGGGATGGGTAGGTGGCTTGGGAGAGGGCTGCTACTCTGGGGTGGGCTCTATCCGATCACAGAGCGGGCAGTTATGGGCAGTAAGTGGACAGGCAGCCAGGGAAGGTGACAGCTCCTGTCTCCACCTTGTTTATCGGACCCTTCCTCCCCAAACCGCATTTTCCCTCTGCCTGGAGGTAAGCTGTGATTAAAAGGAAAATACAGCTTTGCCGGCTCCAAGGCTGCTGCTTGACTGCTCCCCCTGGGCTTCTGGCCTGAGTTGGGCAGCCTGGGCCTGGTCATGGAAAGGGGCCCACACACAGCCATCCCAGAGCCCCCAGCTGAACCATTTGTAGGTCTGGGGTCCTCCTTATCACCAGAAGCAAAGAGGAAAAGTCCTCAACTTGGGGATCCACAGTGACAGTTGATGGCCCAGGGAGCCCACAGGATCAAGAACCCCACAAAAACGGGTGTGGAGCCTCAACTGCAGGCTCAGAGAAGCAGCATAAGGAACTGTCAGTACTGAAGCAAGAGTTTTTTTTCCTCTTTTATTAAGTCTGCTATACTAACTAGAAGGAGAAGCTGTGGTTTTTGCCTGCCAGGCCACAGGGCCAATCACCACAGCTTCTTGGAGAGAACATGAAGAATGCCAAGATCACCATCAGGTACCGCTTCCTTCCTGTGGCTTTCCATCTTCCAGTCGGCCTGGTCTTTTGCCTTGAAGGGCCTCAAAATATTAGCCCTGGCTATCATCTTCATCCCAAAGGCTGAGAAGATGGGCAGGCAAGAACACGGAGGGTGTCACAGAGAGGTTCCCATCAGGTTCACAGGGCGCCCGCTGTACCTCTTGGAGATGTCAGCTTCAATCTGAAATAGTGATACCAAGTGGGCGGAAGCAGGGGTGTTCAGGGCCTCGCTCTGCACAGATTGGGAGTCCTCCCACCGGCAGGCCTCCCTTTCTCATCTCACCAGCTTCTGCAGCTCCTTGGTCTTCTCCAGCAGCAGGTCCAGCTTAGGCTCCAGAGCCGCCTGCTCCCCAAGTGCCTCCTGCTGCTTCTGCACCATCAGCTCTTTCTTCAAAGCCAGCAGCTGGGACTGCTTCAGCTTTTGCTGGAGGAATTCAGTCACTCGGTCCACATACCTGTGCGGGGCACTCAGGTGAGTGCTGGGGTAGCTGTGCACCCTGAGCATTCCCATTCAGGTGCTGGGGAGGTGAGAGGCTCGGAAACCAAACCCTCAATTGGCCGCTTACCCTCATATCCTTAAACCCTTTCCTTCCTTTTAAGGAAAACCCACTCCCAGTTCCCCTGTCCTACTCAGGAAGCAAGCAGATTCTTCCTGTATATATCAAACCACCCCCTCTTGCCCCAAAGAGAACCCCTATCCCCAGTGGATGGCAATGGCCAGGAGGCAGGGATGGGGTCTAAGGGGTCATGGAACAAGAGGAGGAATACAAGGAAGCAGAGCTGCTCAAGATGGCAGAGCCTTGCATCAAGGGGAAGCCAGACCTTGGTGAGGCCAGGATCATAAACAGGTGTTGCAGCTGAAGATTGGTGAGCTTGCCTATCAGATTATCCAGCACTGACACCATGGTAACCATCTTCTCTTTGGTCTGGCCCTGCAGGATGGCAGGAGCCAGCTGGAACTGGCTCACAGACAGGACGTCTGCCTCCTCACTCAACTCCACTGCTCTCTGGGCTAAGAAGATCTCAAGCTGAGGACAGAAGAAAAATTGGTTCAGGCTGTACATGATGGCTCACACTTGCAATTCCAGCACTGTGGAAGGCCGAGGTGGGAGGATCACGTGAGGCCAGGATTTCAAGACCTGCCTGGGAAATAGTGAGACCCTGTCTCCACAAAAATTTTAAAAATTAGCCAAACATGGTAGTGCATGCCTGTAGTCCCAGCTACTCAGGAGGCTGAGGCAGGAGGATCACTTGAGCCCAGGAGTTCGAGGTTACAGTGAGCTATGATTGCTCCACTGCACTCAACTGGGCGACAGAGAAACTCTTTTTTTAAAAAAAAGGAAGAAAGAAGAAAGATAAATTGGTTCAAACTGAAAAAAGAACTCAGAATCTAAGCCTACTCGAAATGCAAAAATGAGACATGAGGGCTAGACTCTGGGTAAGGAGGGTTATTTTCTCTGAACACTGTACGCGCTCGGAGAGACTGCTGTCACTCTTCAGTCCCCCACTCCTTTCTCAGCCTAACCCCGGACCTCTGTCCTTTCTCCCAGCCTGGGATCAGATAACTGAGAATACAGAGACTCAAAGGGTTCTCTCTGCCCAGGGAAGGTATTTATTTTGTCTCCATGGGAGGAATGAGATTCAGGGAACAGAAACACATGTTTGAGAAGCACCGGATTAAGGCAAGGCTGAAAAGAATACAAGAGCTAGTCACATTATCTTATCAATCCTACTCTGCCATTAAAACTTGACAGATATCTTTTGTCCTCTCCCCTCGAAGCCGGGAGGAGCCTCTGGGCAGAAAGAGGAGAGAACTGGGTGAGGACAGAACTTTCAGGAGGCTCTCTGAACCAGCAGGCTACTGGGAAGCGAACAGATACAGAGATTAACAAAGACAGGACCCCATCCTCCCAGCCCTACAACAAAGGTCCAAGAACGCTGGCTCCTTACGCTGGGCTGCTCAACACCTCAGCCACATGGATCGTGCTTAAATGTAAATGAGATCATGTTCCTAACCTGCTCGAAACCTCCAACAGCTTCCCAGTTCACTAAGAGGCAAACCAAAGTTCAGATGCTGTATCTCTGAGCTCTTCTACTACCCACCAGCTCTCCCTCCTCAGCCACACGAGCCTCCATGTTGCTGGTCAACTGTGCAAGGCCTGCTCCCACCTCGGGACCTCTGCAGTTGCTCTCTCTGCCTGGGAAGCCCTTCTGCCAGACATCTGCGTGGTTCTCTCTGCACTGCCTGCAGTCTTGATTACAGGTCACCTTCTCAATGAGGCCTTCCCTGACCACCAGATACAAAACTATAGCCCTTCGCAACATCTCCTCATCCTTCCCTGCTTTCTTTTTCTCTGTGGCATTTAGTAGCATCTAGCATCCTGCAAATTTTATTTATCTTCTTCCAGTCTGCATTCCCCATTAGAATATAAGCTCCATGAGGTCAAGGACTTTAACTGTCTTATTCACCACCTAAGTTCTGGTGCCTAAGACACTGCCAGGTGCCTAGGAGGTACCTGATAAGTAACTGGATGAACGGGAGGAATCTAATATGTGAGGTTCCTGCTGCAGGACACAGAAAGCACTCACACCCTTCACACAAACAGGAGGGTCAGGTCAGGCGTCCGGAGTGAGGCCACCTGTGCTGGTGCCATGCCTCCCCCTGCATCTCCCAGAGATGACAGTACCTCCATGAGCTCATCAAGGAACTGATTCCGGGTCTCAGTGTACTCAAGAAGTGTCAGAGCATCTGGGCCCCTGGCAACACCTTCTGGAGCTGCCAGGAAGAGAGACAGAGAAGTGATAAAGGATCAGAGGACTGGAGAAGGAAAAGACCCTCAAGTATGAGAAGCCCTGGAGGATTAATACGGACAGACTCACTGCGCTAAAGCCACTTCCTGTTCCAATCCAAGGGAGAAGGCTACCTTGTCCCAGGTGTCTCAGCTCTAATCAGGTACCACTTTTCAACCCCCAGCCTGAGAGAAGGACTAGAGCTGGGTTCAGAGGGGTAGAAAGGCCGGCTCTCTGTTCTGGTGGATGGCAGGAAGTAAAGTTTCATCCTGCACCGCCCTCTAGTGGCTCAGACACTACTACATCTTCTCGGCTGCTGGCGTGGGGGTCACGTCACACTCCAGTGCCCCCTAACCCCCCTAGCACCCTCGTACCATAACAGCTGGCCCACATTTGGTCTCTAAAAAGTTGAGAGTTTCTAAGCTCTCAACTTTTAAGAACCTCTCTTGGGCCAGGCGCAGTGGCTCACACCTGTAATCCCAGCATTTGGGAGGCCAAGGCAGGTGGATCACCTGAGGTCAGGAGTTTGAGACCAGCCTGACCAACATGGAGAAACCCTATCTCTACTAAAAAAATATAAAATTAGCCGAGTATGGTGGTGTATGCCTGTAATCCCAGCTACTTGGGAGGCTGAGGCAGGAGAATTGCTTGAACCCAGGAGGTGGAGGTTGCGGTGAGCTGATATGCCACTGCACTCCAGCCTGGGCAACAAGAGAGAAACTCTGTCTCAGAAAAAAAAAAAAAAAGAACCTCTCTTGGTCCCCCTCAACTCACATCCTCATCAAGGTTTTGAGAAACAGTTAAACATGCGAGAAGCCTTATCTTAGTGCTGCATTTTTTTCTGTTTCTAGACACCTGTGGGCCCTTGAGCACCCCACTTTTGCCAGGGCTGCAGGGGATGGTGCACTTACCCTGGGTTCCTGCTTCCAGCACTGTGATCTGCAAAGCAACAGCATCGTCACCCCAGTCTATCCCATCACCTCCAGGGTCCTGGAAGGAGAGCAAAGAACCACAGCAATGGTGGGAGAATTTTCTTGAGCCAAGGAGCCAGAATAAACCAAAGCCCTTGATGATGTCAATGGCTGCACATTCCAACTCTACGAAGGACTTGCAACCCTGACTTAGGTGGCAAAGATGGCAGTAGGGCCCATCATCCCTGCTCTGTAATGTTCCCACCTGCCTATACCCCTACATCCTGAACCAGACACCAGGCATGAAAAAGGACACCAAAATTTAACTTTGACATGGGCTGGGTGCAGTGGCTCACGCCTGTAATCCCAGCACCTCCGGAGGCCGAGGCAGGTGGATCACCTGAGGTCAGGAGTTACCAGCATGGCCAACATGGCGAAACCCCAACTCTATCAAACATACAAAAATTAGCCGGGCGCGGTGGCTCACGCCTATAATCCCAGCACTTTGGGAGGCTGAGGTGGGTGGATCACGAGGTCAGGAGATCAAGACCATCCTGGCCAACACGGTGAAACCCCGTCTCTACTAAAAATACAAAAAAATTAGCAGGGTGTGGTGGGCGCCTGTAGTCCCAGCTACTCAGGAGGCTGAGGCAGGAGAATGGCGTGAACCTGGGAGGCACAGCTTATAGTGAGCCGAGATCGCACCACTGCACTCCAGCCTAGGCGACAGAGTGAGACTGTCTCAAAAAACAAACAAACAAAATACAAAAATTAGCAGGGTGTGGTGGTGGGCGCCTATAATCCCAGCTACTTGGGAGGCTAAGGCAGGAGAATTACTTGAACTCGGGAGGCGGAAGTTGCAGTGAGCCGAGATTGCGCCACTGCACTCCAGCCTGAGGGGCAGAATGAGACTCTGCCTCAAAAAAACAAAACAAAACCCTGACATGTGAGGTGTGAAACTCTGCCTCCCTTGGACTATACCTGGTCTTAGAGCTATGAACTTCAAGTGATGCCTTTACAGACACAAATGACACTTTTCTGATGGTTAGAGTAGTGATCAGAGAGAGACAGACTGAGAAGGCCTCCTCACCTTTGAATCTGATTCCAGGAAGACACCCCAGTCGATTCCAGCAGCCTCGGCAGAGATACCAGAGTCAGTCCCCTCAGACACCGCCTCTACCCCAAAGTCGCCCCAGTCAATCTGGAAAGGGAAAGAGTGTTAGCTCATGAAAGATGGATTTAAAAAGGGCCAGGTGTGGTGGCTCATGTCTGTAACCCCTGCACTTTGGCAGGCCGAGGAGAGCAGATTGTTTGAGCCCAGGAGTTTGAGACCAGCCTGGGTAATATGGCAAAACCCTATCCCTACAAAGATGTTAATAAAAAATTAGCTAGGAGTGGTGGCACATGACTGTAATCCCAGCTTCTTGGGAGGCTGACTTGGGAGGATCGCTTGAGGCTGAGAGGCAGAGGTTGCAGTCAGCTGAGATCATGCCACCGCACTCCAGCCTGGGCAACAGAGCAAGGCCCAGTCTCCAAAATAAATTAATTTTAAAAGAAGGGTGGGGCTGCCTTCCCAAAGGCCTCAGCTGCTTCTGTAGAGAGCACACTGTTCAAATGCAGTGGCCTCTAAGCTCCCCCAAAGAAAGCCCATCTTCAGAGAGCTCATATGATGGAGGCTCCCAGTTCAAAGTGAACCACCTTGCAAAACCTCTGTGGCACTCACTCACCTATACTCAGAAAAATAAAGTAGAAGGGCCTCCTGGGCCCTTCTACTTACAGTCATTCTCACACAAATCCCCTTTCTTCCCTCTGGGTCTTGGGTTGGGCTGTTGGGGGTGGGGAGGGGACAAGCAGCTCCCACTACACTCCCATAGCTCATCACAAGGCCCATCTTACCGCATCCTCTGCTATCTGCTCAGGAAGTTCCTCGAGGTGGGGTCGCTCCACCACAGAGGGCTCTGTCCCTGTTCTCCACTCATACACCGTTGAGTTTCCCCGCTTCTGCACGAACCGCAGCATTGGCAACACCTCTTCTGTGGGGCTTCAACAGAGCACACAACTGACTCTCCTGCAGACCATGCATGAGGCCAACACTGGCCTTTGGCCTGGGCCACATGGTGAAATGGGCAAGGCCCCCACAGGTTCAGGTGTGTAAAAAGAGTTCAAATGTTATATGGGAAAAAGACAACTGGAGAAGGGACATGAGCTGGGGAACACAGGCAAAGCACGCCCACCAGCAGAAGCTGAGGCCTCTTTACCTGTCACACACAAACCCCACAGAGGCCTGGTACACGTCGATGGCTTCCCCCAGGGACTGCTGAGCCGCTGCCCCAATCTCAGCCAGCTGACTTGGCAGGTCCTTCACCAGGGCCAGCAGTTCTCCTCGGACATTTTCACCCTACAGAGGGGAGAAGATGGGGAGTGAGACAGAAGTGGTGAGAGGTGGAGTCCAACAGATTGAAGAAAACATCCAAAGACCGAAGAAAAGACAGACACTGGCCCAAAGAGGACGCAACCGGGCTGAGGGGTCGGACGGGGTCAGAGGAAGACAAGCAGGGGCCCAGGTGTCCTCTGGCTGCGAAGAGGCTGCCGCCGCTCACCGTGATGCCATACTGCTTGCAGGAGTGGTAGAACTGCTCCCGCATCTCAGCAGCCCCTGCCTGGCACTCCTCCTCCTTGCGGCTGTATTCTTGCTGCAGCTGCTGGCACTTGGCAATCTGCTTCTTCAGTGAAGGGATCTCATAGTTGACATTCCGAACCAGGAGGCTAGAGAGTTCCACTGAGAAGGGCCCAGGAAATTCAGCCCAGGACACCCCTCTATGAGGCAGGCAGGCCCCAGCATGCACACACCCGCTTTGTGGTAGTGAAGAGCATGAGGTCAGCTTCCCAGCCCCGCCTGTTCCCAGCTGTGGAGCCTAAGACAAGTTATTTAACCCCTCTAATCCAACCCTCATCTGTAAAACAGCGACAATAACATTTATCACGAAGATGCAAGAGAGAATCCAGATGACACACCAAGCACAATTCCTTGCGTTTAGTAGATGCTCAGTAAATATTAGCCATCATTATTATTTATACTAAACCCAACCCAAACACAGTTAGTCCTTTAGTTGCTCTCTCTCAGGCACTTGATATTGCTCCCAGGAAAACCTGTGCCTCTTCTGTCTTGTGTAGAATGGGGGTGCGGGGGTGGGGGTGGGGGCAGCACACTCCCGCTTACCAAGAGGTGAGTGGTGAAGGACCCACACACGCCTGCTCGCTGAGGCACGGCGAATGCCCACTACCGGCCTGAACCTCTTCCTTCCCCCAGCACTCCACCCAGTGGAAAATCAATTTGTAGGTGGGAAAATCAATTCCATCAAAAACAACTGATTTTACCACCTACAAATAGGCAACATCTACACTCCAGTCTCTTCCCACTCACAGACTGTGCCTCCTATAAGCCTGTTATCTCAGAACTCTGAGAGTGGGCTTCCCCATGGAGACCGGGGCTCCCAGGCTAGGCCACTTTACCTAAGTAGGTGTTGTCCTTCTCATACAGGGCTATAATCTCCTGCCAATCCTGAGTAAGAACAGAAAGACGATGTTAAGCCAGAAAAGCACTCAACAGCCACGTCCCAGTTCAATCCCTAAACAGGGGAAGTTTTCCCAGCCTTCATGTTACATCAAACACAAACTCCTTGTCCTTTCAACTCTGCTGGCTGGACCACCCACTTTAAGAGTGCAGGCGATCCCTAAAGCAGTGGGTTTGAAAATTAAACTCAGGGATAGGATCCACTTTGGAATAAGCTATAGAGACAGAGCAAAAGTTCAGGAAATATTCTATGTAGGCATCTCCACTGGAGCCTCAGAGAGACAACACAGGCTATGACTCCTTGGACTGGATGTCCCCAGGCACATACTACCAGCCCTTGGCCCACACTTGCCTTCATCCGCTGTGAAGAGTATCGGCCAAAAATATTTTTCGTGGAGGCCTCTGTGCCTTTGAGAAGGTCCACAATTCTTAGGCAGTGAAAGTAGTGAATGTCTAGAGTGCAAGAGACAGGATTTTGAGAACTAAAATATCTTCCTCACATACTCTGGGCACTGCAGGTGGCTGATTCATGTATAATATACTGCCAGTAACTTTAGTGTGTAGCTTTTCCCTTCATCATATCATAGTGGAAGAAGCCAGCATCTATACCTCAAATAAAAATCGCTCCCTCTCTAAAGGCCAGCTCTGGTGTCTACATAACAAGGGAGTAGCTCAGCTGATACATACTACCTCAGCAAAGAAGGGACTCCAGTGACAGCCCCTAAGCACTCACAGGACCCAGACAGCAGCTGGGCGATTTCTTCGCTCTCTGGCATGTCCTGGATGGCAGCATTGATCTTCTCTCGGATCGTCAGCACCAGACTCTGCCATTTCAGGCTGCAGTGCCTTCTGTCCACCAGCCAATCTACGTGAGAAGCACCCAAATTGGAGTATTCCCATTCACATCACCAAAATTCCTTCACTAATGGGAGTGAAATACACTGAAATTAGTCTTAAAGTTGTCTTTACATTGATTAATAAAGTATGGGGTTCTGGAAAGATGGGAATAAAGACAAGCCCAAAGAGATGCCTGGGGCTATACAGGCTCTGACACTCTGACTTCATTAGCAGTGTGATTTTTATAGAGCAATTGCCTCAACACAGGGATAACACAAAGTTTCAATTGGTCCTGACATGAAAGTGCCACTTTTGACCATTCTCAATTCCCCATAATATTTTTGCTTCTATGGGTAATTAAATCTTTCTTCCTGACAGAGGATGCTGCTCAACTTCCTTTTCCTCAGGGCTGGGATTAACCATGACAATGGAAAATGCAAGATGGTTATGCCAAGTACCAGATGAATGAACAGCTGCAAAGCCCCTAATACCTACAGCGCCCTAAGGACTAGATAACATGACTCTATTGTGAACAGTGAAGTACCATCCTGTACATGTGAATACCAATGGGACTGACCTCTCAAAATCTGGGCCCAGATTTGTGGCTTCAGAGCCATGCATATTTCCTCAGTGAGAGCCAAGAGCTGAGCTTTGTGGTCAGATGGTCCTGGGTTCTAGTTATCGTTATCAAGTTTCTTGAGCAAGTCTACTATTCTGTGCCTCAGTTTTCCCACATGTAAAATGGGGAATAATAAGACACTGACTAGAAAAGGGAATGCAGGTAAAACACTGAACAGTGTGCCTAAGACATGGCAAGGACTCAAAAAATCATAGTGATCATTTTTATCATGTTAAGTGCCTAAAACGGCACCTGGTACAAAACAAACCCTCAATGAATGGTGGTCATTTTATTGGTCCTTTTCATGACCAAGAACAAGCTCACACAGCAAGACTGCACATGGACTGAAGGGCCAGTACAAATCTGAAGGGAGGCTAAAGAAGCCCCTCATGGCCACCAAGCAGGACAGACTAAATGGCCCCACAGAGTGGTGAATTCAGAACCTGTACTCTGCCAACCAGTCAAACACTGGGGTCCCACACTAGTATCAGTTATACTCCCTCTGCTATATTCCTGTAAAGTTTTCAGAAAGAAAAATTATGTTGATGTCACAGAACTAGAAGCAATGGACTGGGGTAGTCAAACAGATACCATCTTAAGGACAAGACTGGCATCAAATCCATGAATCCAATAAGCATTTTACAATGCCAGGAGCTGTGTGATCAGACGAAGAGGCCTTCCCTGACTATGAACTGGGGAGGAACCATGTAGGCCCCATACAGACAACCTGGAGATGGCCTGGACACTAAAAGGTCTTCATTTCCAACTGGGTCTTAGGTCTCTCTTCCTCCTAAAATCAAGTGGGAGGTGGAAGATTTTTAAATGAGGGGTGCGTTTTTTGTTTTTTTTTCCTGGCCTAATGCAAAGGGCATGGACAGTGGGTCAGACAGACTTAAGTTCCAAATGTGCCACTTAGTGGTTGACTGTTTTTTGTTTTATTTTTGAGACGGAGTTTCGTTCTTGTTGCCCAGGCTGGAGCGCAATGGTGAGATCTCGGCTCACCGCAACATCTGCCTCCTGGGTTCAAGCGATTCTCCCGCCTCAACCTCCCGAGTAGCTGGGATTACAGGCATGTGCCACCAAGTCCGGCTAATTCTGTGTGTGTGTGTGTGTGTGTGTGTGTGTGTATTTTTAGTCATGGAGACATGGAGACAAGGTTTCTCCATGTTGGTGAGGCTGGTCTCGAACTCTCGACCTCAGTGATTCGCCAGCCTCGGCCTCCCAAAGTGCTGGGATTACAGGCATGAGCCACCGTGCCCAGCCGTGGTTGACTGTTTTTAAAGCGAGTCATTTATCTTGTCCCTGAATGATACGATAACATATGTTATTAAAGGAGAAAACACAGGTCAGACTCTACATATGGTTCCTTCCGGCCGCTCTCAGGGAAGCGGGTCTGGCCACACATGGGGCGTAGAACGAAGCCAGTGGTCAGCACCTCGACCAGGGCTTTCAAGCGTCAGAGCTCCCAGCTGTTGGACACAGGGGGCAACGAACAGGCCTCCCCCCGAGAGCCAGCTGCGCGGTGGCGCCCCCTCCTACCGAGCAGCTTGCTGGTCTGGATGTCGATGGGCACGTGCTGATGGTCCTGGCGGGAAACACGGTGGGGAGGGGAGCGTGAGCGCGGACAGAGGACGAGCCACTCGCGCGCTCATTTCACGGTCCCAACCACCACCCTGCAGGGCCAGAACAAGGCCACAGCGATGGGCTGGGTTTAGCCGCGCCCGGAGGGAGACCGGGGACATAGGTTAGGGGTCCACGGCCAGTCCCCAGCACACCCAGCTCCTGTCCCCACACCTCCATCTTTCCTCCACTTCCGCTTCAGGCCGGAGACTCTGGCCCGCCCCGCCCTACCACCAATCCGGTGGCGTTGTGGTGGAGCTTCAGTTTAGACACAAACGGGCCTCTTCGGCCACGTCGCCGCCTTCCGTACAGCCAATCAGGGTATACGCTCCACTCAGGCCTCCAGCCCCGCCCACCCCAAGTCTCCGAATGGCTGAGCTCGGGAGGGGCGGGAGAATGGAGACAGCCAATCGGAGATGCGAGGCGGGCTCACGGCCGGGGACTGGAGGGGGTGCGCTGCAGCGGCCGTGCGATTGCGGCAGGCGGCGCCCGAGAGCCCAGCTTGGCAGCTGCTTCCCCAGGCGGGCACTGGTTCCTTTCCGTGCGGATTGAGGTGTCTGCTGGCGAGGTCCTAGCGCCGATCTAGGAGGCCGTTGCAAATGCCTTCTTCCCTTCTTGCGTCACTTTACCATCCAGAGCAGTGTACAGGTCTCTTGTGGCACTTGTCATGCTTTGCCTTCTCATTAAGTTTCTCGAATAGACATGGTTGAGCACCTGCAACGTGTTGGGCGATTAGGGCAGGGAAGGGGAAGGAGGAGGATTAGTGACACGTCCCAAAGAGAACACCAACATGGAGTCTAAACGAACAGCTGAAGATAGCTGGGTGATGTGGGAAGAGGAGTTTTAGATGGAGGAGACCACAGAGACAAAGCTTAGGTGGCCACAAACTGCAAGAGGGGTGCAAGCAACAACAGGCAGGCTGGACGGGCAACGTAATTTGTGAGGTCCAGTGCAAAATGGAAATGCATGGCCCCTTGTTACAAAATGAAAAATTTCAAGATGAAGTCGACTCTGCGGGCAGGCCAACCTCTGTGCAGCAGATAGTTTGAGGCAGCGAGTGGCTAGAGGAGAGGCTGTAAAGGTGGAAAGGTCATATCAAAGGGAGCCTCATTAAGGAACTTGGACTTCATCCCTTCAGACAGAGGAATCACAGAAGGGGTCTGAGGCAGGGAAGAACCTGCACAGATAGGCTGCTGGGATGATGAGTGCATGGGAGATAAGACTAGGGGCAGGGAGGCTGGAAGGAGGTTGTTATCGAGGGATTATAGCCTGAGCTGGGACACAAGGTATAGGGAGGAAGGGGAAGGGCTGGATCTGAGGAATATTTAGGAGGAAAATGGATAGGACTTGGCAATATGATTGGCTGTTTGGGTGGAGGAGAGAGACACCAAGGATGACACCTAGGTGATTAGGTGGGAGTCACCACCTGAGACAGGAATGCAGGATGCTGAGCAGGTGTTGGGGAGGAGGGGGTCTAGCTTTGAACCTGGTCTGGTAATGCTGAGATACCCCCAGATGGAAAGTGTGCAGAAGGCACTTGGGTCTATAATTTTGGAGTTCAAGGGAGTTGTCGGGGCTGGAGATACAGCTTGGAGAGTCACAGGCTGGCTAATCTGTGGTCTGAGTGGTGGCTGAAGCTAAGAGAGAGTTTGAGATTGGCCAAGAAGTGGGTAGGGTAAGGAGGGAGGGTGAGCTGAGGCCAGATTCCCCAGGATCTCACAAAGCTGGGTGTGCCATGTCTTTTTTTTTTTTTTTTTGAGACAGAGTCTTGCTCTGTTGCAGGGGTTGGAGTGCAGTGACACTATCTCGGCTCACTGCACGCTCTGCCTCCTGGGTTCACGCCATTCTCCTGCCTCAGCCTCCCGAGTAGCTGGGACTATAGGCGCCCACCACCACGCCCGGCTAATTTTGTTTTTGTATTTTTAGTAGAGACGGGGTTTCACCATGTTAGCCAGGATGGTCTGACCTCGTGATCCACCCACCCTCGGCATCCCAAAGTGCTGGGATTACAGGCATGAGCCACCGCGCCCGGCCCTGGGTGTGCCATTTCTAAATATTACTTCCCCAGCTCCTGCTCACCACAGCACAACACTTGAGGCTTAGTAAATTTTTGATTGAAGTGCATAGTGTGATACAGCAGCGGAAAGACCTAGATTCTGCTCAGTGAGGTCTTGGAGCATTTCTATAACCTATCTGACAGCCACAGTTTCCCCACATGGAGATAACAGCTATCCTATCTCAGGGTATTTCTGTTTAGAGGCATAAATAAACACACTAGTAACTCACGACAGTTTACAACATACTGTAGATATATTTCTCATGCTTTGTAAACTCTCCCTATATGAAATATCATATATGGGCCAGGCGTGGAGGCTCACGCCTGTAATCCCAGCACTTTTGGGAGGCCAAGACAGGCAGATCACCCAAGGTCAGGAATTTGAGACCAGCCTGATCAACATGGTGAAATCCTATCTCTAAAACAAACAAACAAACAAAAAAAACCACACCGGGCACGGTAGCTCATGCCTGTAATCCCAGCACTTTGGGAGGCTGAGGTGGGTGGATCATGAGGTCAGGAGTTCGAGACCAGCCTGATCAACATGGTGAAACCCCGTCTCTACTAAAAATACAAAAATTAGCTGGGTGTGATGGCATATGCCTGTAATCCCAACTACTCAGGAAACTGAGGCGGGAGAACTGCTTGAACCCGGGAGGCGGAGGTTGTAGTGAGCCGAGATTGCGCTACCGCACTCCAGCCTGGGCGACAGAGTGAGACTCCGTATCAAAAACAAAACAAAGCAATAAAAAATAAAAACACACACAAAAAAACCAAAAACCATCCCAGCGTGGTGGGTGCCTGTAGTCCCTGCTACTTGGCTACTCAGGAGGCTGAAACGGAAGAATCACTTGAACCTGGGAGGTGGAGGTTGCAGTGAGCCGAGATTGTGCCACTGCACTCCAGCCTGGGCAACAGAGTAAGACTCCATTTCAAAAAAATATATATATATATCATATATGATCATTATTATTATAGAACAAATTGAAAAACTGCTCTGAAGATGGCTCATAGGGCTGAACTAAGGGCCTTTTCAGGGATCTTTCATGGGAATTTGGCTCCCATCTGAGTCAGCCTGACTCAGGCTGTAGGAATTGCCCAGGCTCCTCCATGATTACACACACTTAACTGGGCCCCAGCTATGTGCTTGGGGCTCTCTGGGACATCCCAAGAAGCAAGGCACTGCCCTGCTCTCAAGGTGTATCTATCTATCTTCATGGGCAGAACAGGACAGGGCGGGTCTGGAAGACCCAGCCCAGGTGAGTTGATGGAAGCAGGGACCACCAGCACTTAAACCCCACCCGCAGCTTCCCAAGGTGACTCACGTGGAGCAGAAGGATGTTTGAGAACAGTTCTGCCCAGCTACTGACTCCAGGGAGGCTGTCCTAATGCCAGAGGCTCTGGGACAGAACCTACCTCTGCTGACTGCAAAGGCTCTTGGGGAGAGCCTGCCAAAGGCACATGCTTCTGTGTTCTCAAAGAGTGTACGAGCATTGGCGGGTGTCTGCACTTTTCCAAGGCCACAGGGAACTTCAGGGCCTGTGGGCAGATAAGCACATAATTGGTCTGGCATCCAGGGCATCGACTCTGTCTACTTCAGGAGACTTTAGTCGTTGGGGCTCCCAGCAGCTAGAAGGAGGCAGAGAGAGGTATGGTAGGCTTCTGATCAGGAATCTCTCAGTTCTCTGCTGATTTAGCAGATGGGAACCTAGGAGAGGGGCAGCACATGTAGAGAGGTGAGGGAGGATATACCAGGGCTGTGCCAGCTTTGGACAAGGAAGCACAGAGCCCTGAGGCACTGTGTAGGCAGCCTGCCCTGCCTTTCATTATTGTTGTTGTTAGCTTGCTTATTACGTGATAAACATGTCCACGTGCCAGTGTAGATCTAAATGTTTTACAAGCCCTATCTAATTTGATTATTCTAACAACCTTATAATGTGGGTACCATCATTAACCAGATTTTAAAGGCAAGGAAGCCAAAGATTAATTACATAACATGTTGAAAATCATACAGTAGGCCAGGTACGGTGGCTCACGCCTGTAATCCCAACACTTTGGGAGGCTCAGGCGGGCGGATCACAAGGTCAGGAGATCAAGACCATCCTGGCTAACACAGTGAAACCCCGTCTCTACTAAAAACACAAAAAATTAGCTGGGTGTGGTGGCACGTTGCGTGTAGTCCCAGCTACTCAGGAGGCTGAGGCAGGAGAATTGCTTAAACCCAGGAAGCGGAGGTTGCAGTGAGCCGAGATTGCACCACTGCACTCCAGCCTGGGTGACAGAGCAAGACTCCATCTCAAAAAAATAAAAAAAGAAAAGAAAAGAAAAAGAAAAGAAAATCATACAGATCATACAGTGGGCCGGGCGCGGTGGCTCACGCCTGTAATCTCAACACTTTGGGAGGCTGAGGCGAGTGGATCACCTGAGATCAGGAGTTTGAGACCAGCCTGGCCAACATGGTGAAACCCCATCTCTACTAAAAATACAAAATTAGATGGGTGTGGTGGCGCATACCTGTAATAGGAGGCCGTGGCATGAGAATCCCTTGAACCTGGGAGGTGGGGTTTGCAATGAGCCAAGATTATGCCACTGCACTCCAGCCTGGGCAACAGAGAGACTCAATGAATAAATAAATAAATAAATAAATAAATATAAAGGAAAATCATACAGTGGGTAGTTGGTGGGCTGGGATTCAAACCCAGGCCTTTTGGGCTCCCCAGCCTGCATTCTTCTTCTCTGTGTGATGTGCCTTTGCTTCTCCTGTACCCCTGCCTGCCCCTTTGGCTCAGCCACAACAGCTTCAGATCTCTTCCTCCCTTGAAACTGATTCCTATTTTCTCCCCAGCTGTTGTGCCAGACACTTAGAACTCCCACCCCTGCAGGCCCTGCCCCTTTCCAAAGTTCATTCTTACCACACCCCATTCTGGGAAAGGGAGCCCATTACTTATCCTCCCGCAATATCCATAAAAAGAAGGCTTACCTTCGACATTCAAATAACTCATTTATTTTATCTGCTCTATTTTTATTACTTTATGGTCTGTGTGTCTGCTCACAGCCACAGTGACTATGGGGTGTGGTGTATGTGCCTTTGTATGTGTGGTATATCTGCCTGCTAGGCTGGAAGCTCTGGAAACATAGCAGCCTTGGGCCTCTTGCTGTGTGGAGTGTAACCTCGGTTGCTTCTTTCTTTCCTTTCTTTCTTTCTTTCTTTCTTTCTTTCTTTCTTTCTTTCTTTCTTCTTTCTTTCTTTCTTCCTTCCTTCCTTCCTTCCTTCCTTCCTTCCTTCCTTCCTTCCTTCTTTCTTTCTTTCTTTCTTTCTTTCTTCTTTCCTTTCTTTCTTTTTTTTCTTTTAGACTGAGTCTCGCTCTGTCACCCAGGCTGGAGTGCAGTGACGCGATCTCAGCTCACTGCAACCTCCACCTTTCGGGTTTAAGCGATTCTCTTACCTCAGCCTCCCAAGTAGCTGGGATTACAGGCACACGCCACCATGCCCGGCTAATTTTTGTATTTTTAGTAGAGACGGGGTTTCACCATGTTGGCTAGGGTGGTCTTGAACTCCTGACCTTGTGATCCACCCACCTTGGCCTCCCAAAGTGCTGGGATTACAGGCGTGAGCCACGATGCCTGGCATGTTGCTTTTTTCAGTCTGTCTCCCCACCCAATCTGCGAGTACCTGTGGGCAGGGAAGCTAAAGCAGACTTGTTCATCTCTATAACCCCAGCATCCAGTGTGACACTTGACATTGAGTGTCAGGAGCTTAACGCATGCTTGTAATAAAGGAAGGCTGTGTGCAGGAAGGCATTTGATGATGGTGGTAGTGTGATGAGTGGGGACCATGATTGCTTGGTCTTGGGACAAGAGGTTCGAGGTCCCCAGATCCTTCTCTCATCCTTTCCTCTACAGCTCAGGACTTGGAGTCAACATCCCCTGAGCCTCTTGGGAGTGAAGGGAGGAAATCAGGGAGAAGAAATTAGGGGTGGACAGCTTCACAAGTTTGGTACAGACCAGTGAAAATCTATGTGGGGCCAGTCACCTGGGTCATGCTCTGGGGCCACTCATTGCACCCTTAACCCTGGCCACCCATGCCCTCCTGGCCACCTCATCCCTCCACCTTTGTTAGTCTTCTGGGAAAAAGAACTCCCTGGGTGGCTTCATGAAATGGGTCCTGCGTGTCATCTCCTAAGGATGCCGCTGTACTTCATTATTTCATCACGCTTATCATGGAAGGGGGTGGGAATCTAATCTGCTAAGAGAAGGAAAACCAAGGACACTACCAAACCACCCATCCATTTGCCTCTTTTCCCATGGAGTTCAACGTTATGCACCCTGAGCACTTTATCACGAAGACACAGTCCTAGGCCTCAAAGGCAGTAGCAGTATGTTGAGTGAGGGGCCCGCCACTTTCCAAATCCTATGACAGCATCTCCAGAGTGTGTCATCACAGAGTGTGAGAGTACTGTGCTCATGCATAGAAGGTGCTCAGAAAATCTATACAAAGCAAATAAGAGGCACCTGTAATCCCAGCACTTTGGGAGGTCAAAGCAGGCAGATCACCTGAGGTCAAGAGTTCGAGACCAGAGCTGGGCATGGTGGCTTATGCCTGTAATCCCAGCACTTTGGGAGGCTGAGGCAGGCGGATCACCTGAGGTCAGGAGTTCGAGACCAGCCTGAACAACATGGAGAAACCCTGTCTCTACTAAAAATACAAAATTAGCCGGGCGTGGTGGCACATGCCTATAATCCCAGCTACTAGGGAGGCTGAGGCAGGAGATTCACTTGAACCTGGGAGGTGGAGGTTGCGGTGAGCCGAGATCATGCCATTGCACTCCAGCCTGGGTAACAAGAACAAAACCCAGTCTCAAAAAAAAAAAAAAAAAGGCAAATAAGAGGTCCACCCAGAGATGCTCAGAGTGCTAAGGGAACAGAAAGAAGGAGAAGGAGTACCCAACTCAGCATGGGAAAAGGCAAGGGAGAAGGACAGAACACTACCAGAGCAGGCTCTTAGGAGAAGTAACACTTGAGCTGAGTCTTGCAAGATGGCATAACTGTAATAGAAGGGAGAGGAGAGAAAAGAGGAAGGGAAGTGACAGGTGTCATTCTGGGAAAAAGGAAAAGCAAGGACAAAGCCCAGAGGTGAGAGAATGGCTGTTCCAGAAGGAAGAAGTTTATTGTGGGAGCATGGATGTTTATGGGGTGAGTGGAGAGAAATTAGGTTGAAGAGATGGGCAAAGGGAGATCTTGAAGAAACTTCAGGTCCATTATAAAGGGTTGAAATGTAATCCCGTAGGTTAGGATCCCAACCAATGGGCAAGCAGGTCCCTGGAAAGCTGTAGAATTATGCAAAGGTGGGAAGATCGCTTGAGCCAAGGAGTTTGAGGCATCAGTGAGCTATGACTGTGCAACTGTATTCCAGTCTGGGTGATGGAGGGAGACCCTGTGTATAAAAATAATAAATAAATAAATAAATAGAATTATGCAAAGGGGCCAGGGATGCATAAATACATTGATTTTTTTTAAGTCAGTGGATACTAGAAAGACAACTCTCATGTGATGAGATGGAGAAGTTTTTCTACATTGAAAAAAATGATCATTTTGGCTGGGCATGGTAGCTCACACCTGTAATCCCAGCATTTTGGGAGGTTGAGGCAGGAGGATCACTTGAGTCCAGGAGTTCGAAACCAGCCTGGACAACATAGTGAGACCCTGACTCAGAAAAAAAAAAAAGAGAGAGAGAAAGACAGAGAGAGGAAGGAAGGAAGGGAAGAAGGAAGGAAAGATCATTTTAGAGAACATGATCAGTAAATGTATGAAAAGATGTCCAATCTTACTAGAAACAAAGTGTCTAGTTTCCCAGAGCTGTTGTAACAAATTATCACAAACTAGGTGGCTTAAAACAATAGAAATTTACTCTCTCACAGGGCTGGCTCGGTGGCTCACGCCTGTAATCCCAGCACTTTGGGAGGCTGAGGCGGGCGGATCACCTGAGGTCAGGAGATCGAGACCATTCTGGCTAATGCAGTGAAACCCTGTCTCTACTAAAAATACAAAAAATTAGCTGGGTGTGGTGGCAGGCGCCTGTAGTCCCAGCTACTCGGGAGGCTGAGGCAGGAGAATGGCGTGAACCCCGGGAGGTGGAGGGTGCAGTGAGCCGAGATCACACCAGTGCACTCCAGCCTGGGCGACAGAGCAAGACTCTGTTCCCCCCGCCCCTGCAAAAAAAAAAAGAATTAATTTACTCTGTCACAGTTCTGGAGGCTTGAAGTCTGAAATGCAGGTGTCAGCATGGTTGGTTCCTTGCAGAGGAGATGCTGTGCCTCTTTCCTGGCTTCTGCGGCTGCTGGCAGGCCTTGGTGTCCTTGGCTTGCAGGTACCTCCATTGTCACATGGTCTCCATTGTCATATGACATTCTTCCTGTAAGGACACTGCTCCTCAGCCTTAGGACCTACACTAACCCAGGATGACTACATCTGAAAACCACATCTGGAAACCTTATTTCCAATGCAGGTCACATTCTGGGGTTCTGGGTGAATGTGAATTTTCGGGGACACTATTAAATCCAGTACACTAGGGAAATGCTAATATAAAGGACACGGGCCAGGTGCAGTGGTGCACACCTGTAATCCCAGCACTTTGGGAGGCCAAGGTGGGCGGATCACTTTAGGTCAGGAGTTCCAGACCAACTTGTCCAACATGGTGAAACCCCATCTCTACTAAAAATGCAAAAATTAGCTGGGTGTGGTGGTGCACACCTGTAAGTCCAGGTACTCAGGAGGCTGAGGTGGGAGAATTGCTTGAACCTGGGAGGTGGAGGTTGCAGTGAGCCAAGATGGCACCACTGCACTCCAGCCTGGGAAACAGAGCGAGACTCCATCTCTAAATAAATGAACAAATAAATAACATGAGGAAGACCACTTCACTTCCATCATACTGGCAAAAATGGAAATGTCTGTGTCATGGGTTGCATTCTACAGAAGTAGGTGGTGTTTAGGGGGGCAGGATGTTTATTAGGAATCATTTCCTGTGAGAGGAACCAGATGGAAGCAGGACTGGACAGAGGCAGAAATTCAACTGCACTGCAGGCCCAGCAAAGCTTCAGTCAATGTGGTGGGGGCCTCTGAGTGAATATTTCCCCGAGAATGTCCTTCATGGGGCTGAAATGGCTGGGCTTTTATATTTCTAGAAGTGCACTGCCCCAGAATGGTAGCCTTCGGGCAAGTTGACTTTCTATCGCTGAGACAGACCTTGAAGGAACTGATGGCGAACTGCTGACCACACTTCTGTGACCCGGCAGCAAGTCCTTCCCTGAAAAAGGATGTGGGAAGCACACTTACATCTGACAATACAGAGAGGTGATCTGAATGAAGAATGTGGAAGGCTGAAAAATGATCCCTCCAAAGATAATCATGTCAAATCTCCAGAAGCTATGAGTGTGACTTTATTTGGAAAAAGACTCTTTACACACGTGATTATGTTAAACGTCTTGAGATGAGAGAATCCTGGATCATCGGGGTGGACCCTAAATGCCATCCCAAGTATCCTTATAAGAGAGAGGTGGAGGGAGTTTAGCCAAACCCACAGAAGTGAAAACAAAGGAGGCAAAGATTGGAGTGATGTGGCCACAAGCCCAGGAGTGCCTGCAGTCACCAGGAGCTTGGAGCAATCAAGGACAGGCTCTCCCTGGAGCCTCCAGAGGGATCACAGCACTGGCAACTCCTTGGTCTCGACCAGTTAAACTCATTTCTGACTTCTGCCTTACTGGATAGGTCAGAAGAATCCATTTCTGTTGTTTCAAGCCATAGAGTTCATGGTAACTCATGGTAGCTACAGGAAACAAATGCAAACAGCAACAGGAAAATTGCTGAGGGGGTGCAAATGGGTGTACTGGGTTAGAGGATCCACCTTAAGGGGTGGCTGTGGGGATCAAAATTCACACCTATGGAACATTTGGAAGAGTGCCTGGAACACAGTCCCCCTAATATTGGCTGCTCATACCCCCACTCCCTGCTGAGATCTCCTTGAAGGGAACGCCTCGCATGAAAACAAGAGAGAGCCCCCTCCAACGGCAGCCCCACCACCCACCTCAGATCAGAATGCAGCTTCTGCCTGCCCCGCCTCCCCACGGCACCTGGTATAGCCGCCGGAGACTTATCTTTGGTTTTGCCCCACTTGTCACCTCGACCAGGCTGGACACCCCCAGGATCTCCAATCTCCTGGCCTTCCAGAGAAGGGGGAGCACTGAGGATAATGGCAACACCTCTCTTCTCCCTGTTTTGGGGAAGAAATATCCCTGAAGCCTAGATCTACTTGTTGGGCAGAGGTCAGTAAAATGGGATGGATATGCCAGGCTGATTAGATTTGTAATTCAATGGGGCCCCATGGCTGTGCACCCCAAAAGGGCACCAAGGTCTTTGGGGCTCCCTGAGGTGAATTTAACTTGCTTTACTCAACGAGAACACATTTCTGAAAACGTGCACACTGCATGTATATGGCATGTTACACTTAAACCTAGTTTTAGGAAGGTGTGCTTAAAAGTGAATTTTTTTTTCTTTTTTTCTGGGACAGAGTTTCACTCTTGTTACCCAGGCTGGAGTGCAATGGCGCAATCTCGCCTCACCTTCCAGGTTGAAGCGATTCTCCTGCCTCAGCCTCCCGAGTAGCTGGGATTACAGGCATGCGCCACCATGCCTGGCTAATTTTGTATTTTTAGTAGAGATGGGGTTTCTCCATGTTGGTCAGGTTGGTCTTGAACTTCCAACCTCAGGTGATCCGCCTGCCTCAGTCTCCCAAAGTGCTGGGATTACAGGCGTGAGCCACTGTGCCTGGCCAAAGGTGAAAATTTTTATAAAGCAATAAAGTGGCCTGTACGTGAGGAGTTATATTTGTAGCTCACAATCTTATCTCAAACTCTCCTCCCAGTCCTGCTCCTCCCAGAAATAAATGCCCTTAAGGCCAGAGGTTGCGCCGCAGGCTGGCCCCTCCCTGGTAATGCGCTAGGGCCTCATACCTGCACCTGGTCCTGGTGGTGCTTGGGAAGGGAGAGCCACAGGTGGGCCTGCCATGGCACTTATGGGGGCACCTTCTCCAGTGTGGGGCTAAGAGAACAGGAATCTGCTCCCTTGGGCTCAGACATCAGAGAGGCACGGGGAATGAGTGCCTCCAGGGCAAGCCCTTTCCTCTATGGATGGGGAATGGGGACCTGACTCTGAGTTACTATCCCCCAGACCA
This sequence comes from Trachypithecus francoisi, assembly GCF_009764315.1. Taxonomy (NCBI): domain Eukaryota; kingdom Metazoa; phylum Chordata; class Mammalia; order Primates; family Cercopithecidae; genus Trachypithecus; species Trachypithecus francoisi. The sequence goes on along the minus strand of NW_022681466.1, from coordinate 22,557,377 downwards.
AAGCCCATCCCACTAACCTTCTGGTCTCTTCCCAACACCTGAGCTAGAAGAAGTTTTTGTCTTCTGAACCAGATATCCACTCTGAGTAGACCAGGCTTTTATAGAAAGTGACAGATCTGGGAAGCTGTGGGCACCTTTCTGGGACAGCTGTGTGTACTTTGCACTAGAGGCAGGGGACCTTGCAAAATTATATCCTTCAATTCGAATCAACCCCAGGGAGATGATGGCATGACTTCATACAGATGATGAAGTCAGCTGTAGCTGGAACCACAAGGCAAATAAATGGGTTTTCCTGCACGTTTACCTGCCCCACGGAGCGTTGGACAAAGCAAGGGGTACATTACCAGTTTCTTTGGGTAAAAACAATGTTTCTGTTTCTCATTTGTGTTTTCTTTTTTTTTTTGAGACGGAGTCTCGCTGTGTCACCCGGGCTGGAGTGCAGTGGCCGGATCTCAGCTCACTGCAAGCTCCGCCTCCCGGGTTCACGCCATTCTCCTGCCTCAGCCTCCGGAGTAGCTGGGACTACAGGCGCCCGCCACCTCGCCCGGCTAGCTTTTTGTATTTTTTTAGTAGAGACGGGGTTTCACCGTGTTAGCCAGGATGGTCTCGATCTCCTGACCTCGTGATCCGCCCGCCTCGGCCTCCCAAAGTACTGGGATTACAGGCTTGAGCCACCGCGCCCGGCCCTCATTTGTGTTTTCAAGCTTGCATAAGTACCTACTATATGTCAGGTCTGGATCACTGATACATAATTCTGGAATCTAAGAGCTAAAAGTCTATAAGTGGAAATCAATCATGGTATATATATCGTGTTAAATAGAAGTATATGAGCAGGTTCTACAGGAACACAGAAGGGGAAACAAGAAAACTCCTGGCGGGGTGGGAGGTATGATCATTACTTCAGGTTTTGAGGGATGAATAGGAGTTTATCTTGGGTCGCACAGGTGATGGGAAGACATTGTCACCCAAGAGCACAGCCAGCACTCCTAATCTCACCCTTCTAAGGCAGCCCCGTGCCTACAAAGGCAGGCAGAGAAGGGCCTAGTGTTCGGGGAGAGTTGGCAGGGGTGGGTGGGCACAAGAGGAGGCTGCAGAGGCCCCGTCCTAGGAGAGCCAGGCCAAGTAGGTTCTGCTGTGGGCTGTGGGGAGGCTTTGGAGGACTGTCCACCCAAGGACTCTTTAAGGGAAAGGCGGCTATTTCAGATGGAGGAGAATACAAACCCAAGAGGCCATCAGAAGCTGGAGCGAGTAGAAGGAGGATTGGAGATGGGGACAGCTTTAAGAGTTGGTAAGCTGGGATTTCAAATGTAACTTAGAGGGAGAGCCAGGGAAAGGGGGATTTTATGCTTTTTCTCTACCCCGTGCCTCACTCTGCCTGACACACCTCTGGTACATGGAGGAAGGTAGCTGGGGGGTGGATTGGGCACCTAAACTGGTAGCACTGGGCCCAGGAAGTGGCAGAGACACTGAGTATGCAGCAGACGTTTTCCACTCTCCAGAGATGCCCATCCGAGGGGAGAGAGAATGCCAGCGCAAACAGGACAGGCCACCTCCGGGTGGCTGCAAAACAACGCTCCCCAAGCACGGAGCCATCTGCAAGAGCAGCCCCGGCTGAGGGCTGCACACAGGCTTGGCCAATGGTGGGTTTGCAGGGGTAGTGAGACTGCAGATCAGTGAGGACAATGGTCCCTGTGCGCACACACTCTACCCTTGTCCCCAACCGTGTGCCCATCCCCTGCTTTCTTGCCTTTCCTTCTCTTCCAGCCTCACTAGGGACCCATCTCTCTTTTCCTTGAGAACTTGCTCCAGGTTTTGCCAACTTCATAATACCCAGGAAGGCCTTTCAATAGGCTGCTGGACATCTATGAGGAGTTGAAGCCAGTGGCACTTTGCTAATGAGGAGACTGTCACAGGTCTCTTTGAGAGTCTGATAAAAGTATAATCTATGCAGAAGAAGCAATGGCCCTCTGCCCACAAACATGGAATTCTGCATAAGATCTCAAGGGCCTTGAAGCCCACCTAAAAGCAAAGTGGGAGAGGAATGACGATGTTTGAGGTTGTGGTGGGTCTGGAGAGCCTGGCCCGAGGAGAGGCTGGTGCCTGCTTTTTTCTCCCTAGGAAGATTTTGAGGAGGGGCTCTTCAGGTCAGGAGGAAGCCACAGCCCCCAACCCAGTCCCCACTTTGTGGCTTCAGGCACAGGGAGGGACAGCCTGGGAACCGGTCTGCCAACCAGTTTAACCAGGGACTGGTTTCGACTCAGGGAGTTCAAAGGAAGCTGGGGTGCACCCTGTCCTACCCAGCCTGCCAATGGAAGCAGCAGCCCTTAACTCTTTCCTGGTTGTGCCCTGGGCAATATCCAGGTGGTGGTCCATACTGCAGAGGGGTCTGAGCCTCCTCAGAAGATGAAATGGGTGGGGTGACCTTGGCTATAACTGGGGAGTGCAACCAGACACCCAAGAGTGGGGAAACTGAGAGAGCCTCCTGTGCTCCCTGACCCCAGATCTCCCTTGGGATTCCCTCCTCCTGCGTGGCAGTCCCTGGAGGACCCTGGCTTCTGGGTGGATGCAGGGGCGCTGGGATTGGATTTCTGGCATGATGAATATTCATCAGCCTGAGCCAGCCTCTGCTTCTGTTTACTTAGCGGGGAGGGGCTGGGTTTCAGGTTCACCTTGACTCCAGGAGCTGCAGCAGAGCAGGTACCAGCTCCTGCACCTGTTTCTCTTGCACCTGACGTGCAGCTGCTCCTACCCACCTCTCCTGGCTGAGCCTTGCCTGATACAGCACCCCGGAGGCAACCCTTCCTCCCCGAGTCTCACCCTCCCAGGCAGCTCCTACACTCAACTGCTTCTCTAGGAAAGGTCTCACCTCCAGCCTGGAGCAGTCGGGATTACAGGTACAGGCAGGGGGGTGGTGGATGGGGAAACCAAGGCACAGACTCCAGTCAGGGCACCCAGTTCTGCCTCCATGGCTGACAAGCCCGGCGGGAAAGAGGAACCCAGGCCTCTAACCTGGTCTCCACTCAGGACTCATCCCACTGCCTCTTGGAGTCAATCCAGGCCTCCAACAGAGCGACTGCTGAGTAGTTTTCTGTTAACTCTTGCTGAACTGGAGCCCACCCCTCTGACCCCCCAGTCTGGAGCATTTTTCCAGGTGTCTGGTAGGAACATCTCCCCATTCCTATCCAGGGTACCCCCATCTCATCCTGCAGGCCCCCTAAGTGCCACTGGGGCCCTGCAGAGGGATCGGGGAGGGAGTTCTGGGTTTTGTCTTACAACATATTAGCTGACTTGCTTCCCCTATCTGTCCCCCTGCCCCTCCACCTCTGCCCCAGTCAATGGTTAACTTGACCTAGCTCAGGAGGGGCCTGGCTCAGTCTGGGCAAAGCCCTTCAGAGCAGCTCACCGAACCCAGCTGGGATGGAGGGGCCTGTCCTGGGACACCCATGTGCATGCTATAGCACTGGCCACCAAAGACCGGGGGTGGCAGGCTGTGCCATGAGGCCCTTCATGGCCCCAAAGCTGTGCAAACAGCAGAGGTGAAGCTGGCATCCTCAGGGACTGATTTCCATCATCCCTGGATTGCAAGGCCCCAGGGCAAGGGCCCAGCCCTTAGCTTGGCCAGCTCAGGAACCTGCATGAGCGAACTGCAGGGCCCACCATGTGTCACCAAATGCTGGGTCTGTTTGAAGTCCCAAGCTACCTGCCCCTACTCCCCCAACCCCTTTCAGCCCTCTGTGATGAGGCACGGGCATGCAGTTGTAGAAATCTTGTTCTTTGCAACTTTGAGAATCTGGGAAGTTTGGATATCACATCACCTTTTTTGTTTGCTTGTTTTTAAAGCAAATCAGATTTTACACTATTTTTTATGATGACTATTTACAGGATCCTACAGCTGGGTTATTTTGTAAAACAAAGAATAGTCTGCTAATTTTTTTGTTTTGCAAACTCAGATTTCCATAAGTCCAGCTTGCCTAATGGGGCAAACACCTGCTTACTGGTACCCACATGTCCTCCTGGGCAGAACAGACAGGAAGGCCTGGCAAAAACAGTATTCTCTCTTTTTGTTGTTTGTTTGTTTTTTGAGACAGAGTCTCACTCTGTCACCCAGGCTGGAATGCAGTGGCATAATCTCAGCTCACTGCAACCTCTGCCTCCTGGGTTCAAGGGAATCTCGTGCCTCAGCCTACCAAGTAGTTGGGACTACAGGCACATGACATGACATCTGCCTAATTTTTTGTGTTTTTGTATTTTTAGTAGAGATGAGGTTTCCCCAAGTTGGTCAGGCTAGTCTTAAACTCCTGGCCTTAAAAAAATAAATAAATAAATAAAATAAAATAAAAAACTCCTGGCCTTAAGCAATCCTCCTGCCTCAGCCTCCCAAAGTGCTGGGATTATAGTTTGAGCCACTGCACCTGGCCTCTGGCAGAGTATTCTAGAGAGACCAGAGTACAAGGCCAGAATGCAAGGGCATCAGAGCTGATGCTTTGATGGAGGCCCCAGGGCAGGGCACAAGGGCTGTTCCCATCTCTACAGTTTGCTGACAGGTTCCTCGTGATCTGTGGCTCCCTTTACGCCAAGGAGAGTTAAGCCCCAGGTTTGCCAACTTGAAATGCCTGTTAAAACAGGTGAATTTTAACGGGCACAGGCAGAAGCCCTTTTCTCCCTGGAGCTAGAAAATCTGGTGGTTATGACAGTCTTGGGAGCTGGATCTTCTGTTCTTCCATTCCCCAAGTTCCTTGGTAGCCCCAAATGGGCAGTGGTGGGGCTGTGGGCCTCATTCCAGACAAGGCAGTGACTGGGGCATCCACAGGCCAAGCAACTGCCCTGTTCCTCCTTCTCTGCTCTCCCCCACCTCCTTCCAGAAACCCATTCTGGAACACTAAGTTCTGTACAAGGCTGTGCTAAGCCCAGGTGGGGCAAGCTGCCAAAGCAAACCTCTCAGGCTGTCCCTAGGTGCGCTCACCTCTCCAGGGTGCCCTGGAAGTATTTATCACGCCCTCTCACTGCTCCTTCACTTTCTGAGCATGAGCTGCACAAGATCTCCCCTCAGCTTCTCTTGCTACTTGAGCCCAGCTAAAGGGACAGAGCTGGCAATGTGGGAGCTGCTTTCCAGACAGAGGTGTTGGAAGGAACCCACTGGCTGTGTGCTCTGAGGGAGGGGGTGGGGACATGGAGGATCAGGACACCAGAGCACAAGGGGTATGGATGCAGGCATTCAGGTCATTGTAAAGCCTAGGCCCACATCGTGCTCTCCTCTTTCCTAAATTTGATATGCCCCCCAACCCTTAAATAATCTATACTAATTACGGAAATTCCAGAAATCAGAAAACTAGAGAAGAGAAATCCTCTACTCCTACACAAAGAAAGGCACTATTGGGCCGGGCACAGTGGCTCACGCCTGTAATCCCAGCACTTTGGGAGACCCAGGCAGGCGGATCACCTGAGGTCAGGAGTTTGAGACCAGCCTGACCAACATGGAGAAACCCCGTCTCTATTAAAAATACAAAATTAGCCAGGTGTGGTGGCGCATGCCTGTAATCCCAGCTACTTGGGAGGAGTTTTACTTTGCAATGCATGGGTGCCTCTGTGGGCAGGGATTAACAGTAGAGCTAAATGCTAGAGCTGGATGGGATGGGTGAGGAGACTGAGGCCGAGAGGTGGTAGCTTGCCAGAGGTCATGAGGCTAGGACAGCCCCCAGGACTTCCCACTCCCAGCCTGAGGCTCTGACTCCTGCCTTAGGAACAGCCCAGCAGCTACTTTAGCCCTGCTGGTCACCACTGGGAAGTTCAAATTGCTTGAAATGTCACCAATTATATTTAATTTTGTAATGAATTCCAAGCAAAATGCCCAGGGCACTTCTCTCCCTATGCTACCAGTCAATGGTCTTCCCACGCCTGGCTGCAGGGTCTGGTGGTGTAGTGAGAAGTTCGGGAAAAGCATCAAAGGCCTGGATGCTATGTGACTCAGGCAAGCTGTCCACCTGCCTGTGGCCCTGAGGGGCCTGGCAGGAATTATCTCAAAGCTCCCGACAAACCTGCAGGGCAATGGTGTGTGCCTGTCCCACTGCCTCTCTGTCTGGCGGGTGACTTCCCTGTCTTGACCTTGACTTTGACCCTTTTCTTGTCTCACACTCTCCAAAAGCATTGTCACCCCCACTGATCTCAGTCTTGGGTTTATTCAGCCCTAGCTTAAATTCTTTCTTTAATTGTTCTTCTTCTTCTTCTTCTTTTTTTTCTTTAAGACAAGTCTCGCTCTGTCACCCAGGCTGGAGTGCAGTGGTGCGATCTCAGCTCACGGTAACCTCCACCTCCCGGTTTCAAGTGGTTCTCCTGCCTCAGCCTCCTGAGTAGCTGGGATTACAGGTGTGTGCCACCACGCCCAGCTAATTTTTAGTAGAGACAGGATTTCACCACATTGGCCAGACTGGTCTTGAACTCCTGGCCTCAGGTGATCCACCTGCCTTGGCCTCCCAAAGTGCTGGGATTATAGGTGTGAGGAACCGTGCCCAGCCCTTTCTTTAATTCTTAAAACAGCCCATGATTAGGAGTCTAAAGCACACTGGTCCAAAGGCACCTACCCCCTTTTCCCACTGACCCCTTTGTCTCCCCTACCCTGCTCCAGCAGAAAGCCCCACCCTCGGCTTAGGGAGCGCCATGACGACTGAAATTGGTTGGTGGAAGCTGACTTTCCTCCGGAAAAAGAAATCCACTCCCAAGGTGCTGTATGAGATCCCTGACAGCTATGCCCAAACAGAGGGAGGCGCAGATCCCCCAAGGCCTGACGCTGGAGGCCCCAACAGCGACTTTAACACCCGCCTGGAGAAGATCGTGGACAAGAGTACAAAGGGCAAGCACGTCAAAGTCTCCAACTCAGGACGCTTCAAGGAGAAGAATAAAGTGAGAGCCACGCTGGCAGAGAACCCTAACCTTTTTGATGATCACGAGGAAGGACGGTCATCAAAGTGAAGGGCTGAGGAGGGTGCTAACACCTCCTGGCTCCCTGCCATCAGCTAGATCTGAGACAGGACCTTGCCACGCTGGCCTCTTTGGCCATAGCTGAAGCTGTGGGGGTAGTTGATACCTGCTGGCAGGAAATGGCTGGTTTTTAGGTTTGTATTTATGTGCCTCCACTTTTGTAAGGCCTGGGAGATCCCAGGGTCCTCCCACCCTCCCCCGACCACATACAAAGGCACTCTAGTTCAAGGGTGAAAACTCTCACCCAAGAGGAATAGCCCTCCTTGAAGCAATGGCAGGGCCAGCAGAGAGGTGGGCATGGCAGAGAATGGAGGGAGTGAGCCAGACAGACTTCACCTCATCCCTAGACACAGGGTCAAGGTCAAGTTTGAACTGCTCCTCCCTTTACGTTCTCTACCCGTGACTACTCCCTGGACCAATCCTGAGGAGGGCACATTTTCCAGAAGCCACGTGATAGGGGCTGGTTTCTGTGGAGCCAGAGGCAGAGACACTGAACTTCAGCTCACCTCCTAACACCAGCAGTAAACTTCCTGGAACTTTGCCCTCAAGTGTGGAGGGGGCAGAGGACACTGGCACTCTGTTAGGGTGTTGCAGAAGACTAGATTGATGGTAGTTTGGCCTTTTGGTTCCTGTTTTGGCCATGACTTGTGCAGGTGGCAAGTCACACACCCTCGAAGGGAAGCTACACGGGCCAAATTGAGGGAGTGGATGGGGAATTTTCTCCTCTCCCTCCCTTACTGTAATAGTATTTAAGATGTATCAGCTCCAGAGATGAGTCCTGGAGCCTTGAATTTTGTTTAACAAACTAATTGTAGGTTTCTCTCTTTGTAATAACAATGCTGGAAAAGCAGAGAACCTCTTTTATGCTCATGTCTTGCATTTATTGAGATGACTGTTTCTCACGCCTTTATCTTCCTTCATGTAAGTAAAGTGGACCTTTGTGCTCAAACTGTTCCTTTCAAGCTTCAGGAAGGGTTGCCAGGTGTGACAATATAGGAACTGGGTCACTAATTTTTACCATCAAACTAGCCTTAGTATGGGGATGGGGTGCAGAAGGAGCTAGTTACACCTCAGTGGTCCGTTCTCTCCGGGTAACAGAGAGGCCATCAGGTGCTCTAAGAGAGTAGGGCAGACCTTTGGTGATTGACCCCAAAGTTTCAGTGGTTTGGTTTGGGATTAAGATTCAAACTCTGGCTCTCCCCCTTAGTAGCTGGGTGACCTTGGGAACATTTGCTTGTACTCTGAGCCTGGGTTCCCTCTTCTGTAAAAGGGGACTGAAATAATACCTATCACATAGGGAGGGTCAGTATTAACTAGCCTATGAGAGGCCCCATAGTAAGCACTCAGTTTAATACTGGCTTCCTTCCCCCTTACTTTATAAGGAACTCCACCATACCCTACAGCTTTGGTTTAAGAAAAAGGAGAAGGTGGGTATGGTGGCTCAGGCCTGTAATCCTAGCACTTTGGGAGGCTGAGGTGGGAGGATTGCTTGAGCCCAGGAGTTTGGACTAGCCTAGGCAACATAGTGAGACCCCATGTCTAAAAAAAGAAACCAACTAACAAACAAAAAGGAGCTGACTGTGCTGGCACATGCCTATAGTCCTATCTACCTGGGAGGCTGAGGTGGGAGGATTGCTTGAGTCCAGGAGTTCAAGACTACAGTGAGCCATGATTGTAGCACTGCACTACAACCTGGGTGACAGAACTAGATCTTATCTCCAGAAAAAAAAAAAAAATTCTTTTTTTTTTTTTTTTTTTTTTTTTGAGACGGAGTCTCGCTCTGTCGCCCAGGCTGGAGTGCAGTGGCCGGATCTCAGCTCACTGCAATCTCCACCTCCCGGGTTTACGCCATTCTCCTGCTTCAGCCTCCCGAGTAGCTGGGACTACAGGCGCCACCACCTCACCCGGCTAGTTTTTGTATTTTTTAGTAGAGACGGGGTTTCACCGTGTTCACCAGGATGGTCTCGAACTCCTGACCTCGTGATCCGCCCGTCCCGGCCTCCCAAAGTGCTGGGATTACAGGCTTGAGCCACCGCGCCCGGCCAAAAAAAATTCTTTTAATAAATAAGAAAGAGAGGCCAGGTGCGGTGGCTCATGCCTGTAATCCCAGCACTTTGGGAGGCTGAGGTGGGTGGATCACCTGAGGTTGGGAGTTCAAGACCAGCCTGGCCAACATGGAGAAACCCCACCTCTACTAAAAATACAAAATTAGCCAAGCTTTGTGGTGCATGCCTGTAATCCCAGCTACTTGGGAGGCTGAGGCAGGAGAATCGCTTTAACCCGGGAGGCTGAGGTTGTGGTGACCCGAGATTGCGCCATTGCACTCCAGCCTGGGCAACAAGAGCGCAACTCCATCTCAAAAATAAATAAATGGCCGGGCGCGGTGGCTCAAGCCTGTAATCCCAGCACTTTGGGAGGCCGAGACGGGCGGATCACGAGGTCAGGAGATCGAGACCATCCTGGCTAACACGGTGAAACCCCGTCTCTACTAAAAATACAAAAAACTAGTCGGACGAGGTGGCGGGCGCCTGTAGTCCCAGCTACTCGGGAGGCTGAGGCAGGAGAATGGCGGGAACCCGGGAGGCGGAGCTTGCAGTGAGCTGAGATCTGGCCACTGCACTCCAGCCTGGGAGACAGAGCCAGACTCCGTCTCAAAAAAAAAATAATAAATAAATAAATAAATAAATAAATATGCCGGGCACAGTGGCTCATGCCTGTAATCCCAGTACTTTGGGAGGCCGAGGTGGGTGGATCAAGAGGTCAGGTGATGGAGACCATCCTGGCTAACACAGTGAAATCCCGTCTCTACAAAAATACAAAAAAAATTAGCCGGGCGTGGTGGCAGGTGCCTGTAGTCCCAGCTACTAGGGAGGCTGAGGCAGGAGAATGGTGTGAACCTGGGAGGCAGAGCTTGCAGTGAGCCGAGATCGCGTCACTGCACTCCTGCCTGGGCGACAGAGTGAGACTCTGTCTCAAAAATTAAATAAATAAAAATAAATAAATAAGAAAGAAGAGAAAGCTATCATCTTATGAGGTTAGGTCCAGCTCTTTCTGAAGCCATAAGAGCTGGGAATTAAAAAAACGTTGGCGAAATCTCTGGAGCTCGTGGTAGAAACACAGGGAGAGACCAAGGTGGCCACTAAACAATGTGGTCCTGTAGCTTCCAGGTCAGCTCCTGGCAGGCTGCTGGGCCACCCCACCCCAGGAGCTGTTGCTCAGGGAATTTATTACTGAAACAAACAGACCTATACAAGGGAGCCTTTGTTAGGTGCCTCACCCAGGCCAGAGGGACCTCAAATGATGAGTAAGGGAGACCAGGAGCTGGAGGGATGGAAGGCAGGCTCGGGGTGCTGCCTTTTCCAAGGCTTCTTTCCACTACCCATTCCCACTACACAGAACTTTCTAGGGTCTCACCAACTACTCAATCCATGAGGCCTCCACAGAGGAGCTCAGACTTACCCCACACCGCAGCCCTGCGGTTAATAGCTAACTAACATTTATAGGGTGCTTATGGCAGGCGGCCCTTACAACAAGTTCTCCCTAAGCTTGTTCATTTAATCCTATCATCGCCTGAGACAGATACTGTCATTATCCCCATTTTTCAGACAAGTTGGCTGAGGCTTAGAGGTGAAATCACTCACCCCGGGGGCCAGGCACTGGCAGTGGTACAGCTGGGACTGAAGCCAGAGCTGGCTTGTACATGTGACCACTGTCCCACACAGCCACCTTCCACTCTTGATCCTCATCTGCTGCGGGAACAGGAAACTGAAGCTCGGAACAAAGAAAAGCACAGACATCTTCTGCGGAAGGGGAATTTGGGAGGGAAGGGAGCAACGTCTGGGTCTTAGGATCCTGGGAGGTGAGCATCATTCGAGGGAACCGGACAAACTCTGGAAGCAGTTGGATAAAGCCAACTAGTTTTGAAGCTGAGTGTCCCTTAAGACCCTAGACTACAGGCATCTCCCACATCCGCCCATTCTAGGTTTCCCTGAGGTGGGAGATAAGGATGGGCCCTGGGCCACCAACCTAAGGCTCTAGATAATACTGGCACTGTACTGCCAGCTCCTCCAGTATCACCATTACCCCTCTGGGTTAGAGTATCCACAGCCCCTCTGCCCCTTGCATGCTGACCCCGGCTCCATCTTCTAGGTAAAGTCCACCTATGTTTCTAAGCTGGGGTACCAGATGGATATGGGGTAGGTACTAGAAGCCAAAGGGGGATCTGGCGGCCCAGGGAAGCAGAGTGAGGCAGCTGCAAGTTTTCATGAGAACAGGGGAGGAGGAGGAACCGAGAGCGCAAATATGTGCGGGAACCGGGAGAGGCTACGGGTTATCGACCACAGTTTCACTGGGACGCGACCCAAGCGGATGAAGAGGGAGGCAGGGGAGGCCGGCTAGAAGTGGCTTTCACTGCCCGGAAGGGGCCGACACTGGGAGGAGGGCTCCCCCTGCTGGACGTACTGCCTACACGGTGGGGAGAAGTGAGGGGGCAGGAAAGTCGCTTAAATTCCCCAAGTCCCCGCCTTGGGGGTTGAGAGAGACCAGGCCGGGTTGAACATCAATAAAATGCACGGCTGACAGGCTTTTATTACAGACTGGGGGCAGTAACGGCTGGACAGAGAACAGAAAAGGAACATCTGAGACCAGGCTCAAAGCTGGGGGGGATAAACAACCTCCAAGAATACAAGGTGGGTGCAGCACTTCTAGACACACACACAGACACACATACACGTACTCATAAATGGCACAGCCTACGGTACAAGAAAAAGGGCAAGGTAGGTAAGGGCACCCGACACCCTCCTGCCTGCACGGGGCCAAGGGTTAATGTGCCTTCCTGCACGCAGGCTTAAGGGGGATAAACAAGGAGAGGGCTGCCCTTGGAAAAGGCCTGCGGATAATAGTGACTGAGGCACAGGTCCATGCAGGGGAAGGAAGCACAGTTCACAGAGTGGCAAGCTCAATGCCAGCCAGTGCAAGCAACAGTCAGTTCTCTGATCCTGGCTTAGTCACAGCAAATATTTACCCAGCCTGGCTCCTCTCCATAGCCAGCAGGTTGCTTGCTCATCCAGTCTGTCCCTGGTCAGCGGGCTTGTGCACAACGAGAACAAACACAGTTCAGCACAGGACTCAGCTGAGGGTCACTAAAGGATCACAGACTGTGAGGGTGGGAGCTCATGGTTTAGAGGTTGAGTCTAGTGCAGCTGGTCACCTGGGATCTAGTGAAAATGCAGGGTCAGATTCAGTGGGTCTGGAGTCTGAATCTCTAAGGGGCTGCCAAGTGATGTGGATGCTCCTGGCTTGTGGACCACACTGTATAGCAAAGCTCTAGACCAGGAGGTCTCAACCTTGGCTGCACAGAATTCTCTGGGGAGCTTTTAAATTTCCCAGTGCCCAGGCTGCACTCATATCTTGGCAGAGACAGAGTTTTGCCATGCTGGCCAGGCTGGTTCATTCATCTCTGAGGGTGAGACCCAGGCATCAGGTTTAAAGCTCCCCAGGTAATTCCAGTGTGGGCAAAAAGCCAATGATCTAGGAATTATCAGCAGAGGTGGGGAGTAAGGAAAGCAGATATGTGAATAGTCTGAAAAACATAATCTCTATAATCATTTAATTTTTCTTTTTGGAAAATGTATGTATATATACACACAATTTCTATAAACAAACATAGATAGTAAAGCTGATTAAAATCTTCCTGTCCGATTGGTACCAGCACATGAAGCTCTTCTACAAAATCCCTGACTGACTGGGAATAAAATTTCCTAGTGACAGCCCAGTCCTTCTTAGGCAGGTCTGACTGTTTGAAATCTCTCCCAATATTGAGATGAAACCTGCTTCCCTGTAATTTCCCTGTAACTCTACAGGTCCCTTGGAGCCACAGAGAAGGCAGCAATCAGTAGGGGAAGTGCTATAAAAATATACTATCATAGCTGGGCACGGTGGCTCATGTTTGTAATCCCAGCACTGCGGGAGGCTGAGGTGGATCATAAGGACAAGAGATGGAGACCATCCTGGCCAACATGGTGAAACCCCGTCTCTACTAAAAATACAAAACTTAGCTGGGTGTGGTGGCGTGTGCCTGTAGTCCCAGCTACTCAGGAGGCTGAGGCAGGAGAATTGCTTGAATCCGGGAGGCAGAGGCTGCAGTGAGCCAAGATCACGCCACTGCACTCCAGCCTGGGTGACAGAGTGAGGCTCTGTCTAAAAAAAAAAAAAATCCTATCCATAAATGAGTTAAGTTGTAACCAACAGAAATATATTCTAGCTAGATTAAGTTAAAAAAAAAAAAGAGAGAGAGAGAGAGACTTTACAGATAGTGGGGTGTTTCAAGGCAGGGGGAGGAACTGCACGGCCCAGACCTGGGAGGGAGGGATCCTGGGAGTTGCAACAGCAGCCGGCAGAGGCTGTTGGTTCCTGTTGTTTCCTGGCTGCCATGAATGACTTGGCTTCAATGACTCCCAAGGTTCTGGATCCCTCTAGTTCAAATTTCAAATTATTGACAAAACAATCTGATTGGCCACGTTGGCTCAGGTGAATATGCTGGCACTAAGCTTTGGCCAGTATGACTCACATGGTAACAGACAGGGCTGCTGGGGCCCTCCCTGTCACCAGAAACAGAGTCATACTGGTAGCTCCCCTTAGAGGGAGCTATCCTAATCAATCATAGGCAGGGTCAAAAACATAATTATGGAATGATTTTCCATTTGTGATTCTCTACGTCACCATTACACTCCACTTGACCAGCTAACTGAAAACCAGCTGAGTACAAAGAACTTAGAGCATGAGCTCTGAAGAGTCCTGAATATAAAGGGTAGGGAGGGAAATGGGTTGAGTTTAGAAAGAAGGGCCTGAGTCCCAATCCCACACCCTCTCTTGACACCTAGCCCTAGCTCCACTCTGGCCCAGCAGGTCCCAGAGTTAAGGTGCAAGTCTCTCATAGAGCCAGTCTTCCTCCCCGCGGTGGGTCATGGGCCCCAAAGGGGAATCTCCTGTGGGTAGGCCGCGCCGAAAGACTATCCGGTCATGCAGGCGGTTGGTTTGACCTTGCCAGAACTCCATCACCTGAGGGTACAGGACATAGCCACCCCTATAAGGAGAAGCAGAGGTTTCAGTGCTCTGTGGGTTTTCCTAGCCAGGTCACTCTCCCACCCTCACCCCTCATCCCCAGGGCCTCTTTTTTTTTTTTTTGAGACGGAGTCTCGCTCTGTCGCCCAGGCTGGAGTGCAGTGGCCGGATCTCAGCTCACTGCAAGCTCTGCTTCCCGGGTTTATGCCATTCTCCTGCCTCAGCCTCCCGAGTAGCTGGGACTACAGGCGCCCGCCACCTCGCCCGGCTAGTTTTTTGTATTTTTTAGTAGAGACGGGGTTTCACCATGTTAGCCAGGATGGTCTCGATCTCCTGACCTTGTGATCCGCCCGTCTCGGCCTCCCAAAGTGCTGGGATTACAGGCTTGAGCCACTGCGCCCGGCCCCCAGGGCCTCTTGAAGGAAGTTGCTGGGATGCATCTGATGAGGGTGGCCAGGGAGGAGGAGATCTGTGATTCCCCAGGCAGGTGGCTTCGAGTAAACACAGGGGCCTGGTGTCCCTTTCTAGATGACTACCAGATGTCACTCACCAGGATTTTGGCTTGGGCACCTCTTGATCCTGGTAGAGCTGTTCCAGTTCCTCATTTTTCTTTCTCAGATACTGTCCAGGGGAAGGAGTTAGAAGAAGGGCCAGGCCCAGTCAATGATTCATTAACAAGGACTTCCTGGGGATATGTGCTGGGGACATTGGTGAGCAGAGCAGACTGGCCTTTGCCTTCCAGGAGCACACAGTCAACGGGATGGCCAGATGGACAGAGGGGGCCTATTTTCCCTCTCCTACCCCTATTTCCCTTCGTACTGTCCTTTTCACTGTTTTCACTGGGCTGGAGAGAGAGGAACCTGACATCTCCTGGGGACAGCTTCTGGGGATAAGCCAAAGCCTCCACCACCTGGAGGACTACAGCGGAGCCCCACTCACCTCGCGATCAGGGATCACAGAACTCTGGTGGCTGACCACAGCCCCAATCTGACTGCTCTTGGGGCGGGAGTGGAAGTAGCTCTCAGCCTCCTCCTCGGGCAGCTTCTTCACAGGGCCTTCCACACGCACCTGCCCAAGGATGGCTCTGGGTGAATGGCGTTCAATGCCACCTGCCCTCCCTACCAGCACAGGCCCTGTTCCTCTCTGTTCTATCGGCTATCCCACCACTCTTGGCTCCAGCTAACTGAGGGCTATTTTAGAGGCAGAGTGCCCAGCTGGGATGTTTGCCCAGTCTGGGGACCTTCACTAGACTTAGCCATAAACTCAGGCCCTGCCAACCCAGCCCATCCCAGGCTGTCCTAGGAAAATTCACTCACCTGACGGTTAAGTGGCTCCCAGTAGAAGACAAGGGAAGCAAAGGGATTAGAGTCCTAGAAGTAAAAGAGAATCCACAGCCAGCCATCAGGATAGGGAGAGGAGGCCTCCGGCATGCAGGGAAAAGGCAGGAGAGCTGTAGTGTGCAGGCCCACAGCAGATGCATCCACTGTATGAGCTCATTTAAACCCTCAAAAGTAGGCCTATTGTCACAGATACGGAGACAGGCTAAGTCACATGCCCAAGTTCCTGCAGTAAGTGGTGGAGCTAAGTTTAAGCCAGTCAGACTCCAAAGTGAGACGGGATGATTTCTCTCACCCACAGATTTGCGAGTCTTGAGAAAGGCATGTTTGGCTGGCATGGACTCAGGGAGGTTTACTCACTTTGGATTCATTCATTGAATGCACACGAAGTGCTTACTCTGGGTTTGACAACAGGAGACATGTGGGGGATACAGCAGAGATAAAACACAGCATCCTCCACTCCTGCAGAGCTTACTGTTCAGCAGAGGAGAAAAATATCAGTTACATAATCACCCAAGTAAAAGCTTAGTTACAAACTGAAGAAAATGATAAAAAGGAAAGTTGCAAGTTATAATGGCAGCAAACAACATGAGGGGCTGAGTCTGAGTCGGAGTCAAGGAAGGCCTTCCTGAGGAGGTAACATGTGGGCTGAGATCTGAAGGAACAGGTGATGGCTGATGGGATGAGGCTGGTTAGAAAGTGCATTCATTTATTTATGGCAAAGAGCACAGCAAGTGCCAAGGCCTCATGGCAGGAGGGCACCTGCACATAGAGAGCAAGTAGACTGAGGGGTGGGGTGGCATGAGAAGGTGACTGAAGAGGAAAGGGCCAAATCCTGAAGGCCCTGGGAAAGATTACCAGCTGTTTTCACACACCAGCTCTTTTCCTTTTCGACTCTCGAAGTTAGTGAAGAAGCGGAAGCCATCTTTCCCAAAGCCCTTCAGTAGCAACATGCGAGCAGAGGGTTTTCCATCTCTAGGAGCAAACAGCAGAGCACTGTGGTCAGAGCCTGCTTCAATGTTCTGGCTACAGTCCCTCTCCCCAAAAGATGTCTCAGCACCCCCTCCAGCTGTACCTCCTTTACTGGGCTGTTAGGCTGGGGCCCCCTCCCATGTGCTCCTGGGGGTTTGTCCTAGAGCTATGACACCACAGCCTAGGGCCCTGTTATGGACTGAAGAGTGTCACCCAAAACCCCTGTGTTAAAGCCTTAAACCCCAATGTGACTGTATTTGGAGAAGGGACCTTATGGAGGTAATTAAGGTTAAATAACAAGGTCATAGGGGTGGGGCCCTAATCCAATAGGACTGGTGTCACTGTAAGAGAAGAGGAACTTCAGAACCACCTCCCTTGCCCCCTACAACACACACAGGAAAAGCAGTATGAGGACATGGCGAAAAGCAGCTGTCTGCAAACCCCAAGCAGAGGCCTCACCAGAAACCACCCCTGATGGCACCTTGATCTTGGACTTCCAGCCACCAGAACTATAAGGAAATAAACTCCTGTGGTTTAAGCTATCCAGTCTACAGTATTTTGTTAAGACATCCCTAGCTAACTCATAAGACCCTAAGGGCAGGGACTAACAATAATGCAATCATCCAGTGCTTCGGGATCACAGTGGTGCTACGAGATCTGCTCCTCTGCTCAGAGCTCTGGGAAATATCCACTCGCACAGTACAAGAGCGCTGGCTTCAAGGCCTTACACTTTAGCAAGGAGAATTGAATACAATTGATGTCTCAAAGGGCATATGACTGTCAAAGGAATGATATAGTCAAGTACTGTGCTAGATTTCGAGACAGAGACAGAGCTTCACCAGAAGTAGCTCCTGAATGGCAGACGAGGCTTGGGTAGATGGGGAGATGAGGGAGGCAAGGAGTTGCTTGTGGATGTATCAAGGGCAGAGATGAACAAGGTACTGCTTTTTTTTTTTTTTTTTTTTTTTGAGACGGAGTCTCACGTTCTGTCCCCCAGGCTGCAGTGCAGTGGCACGATCTTGGCTCACTGCAACCTCCACCTCCTGGGTTCACGCCATTCTTCTGCCTCAGCCTCCTGAGTAACTGGGACTACCCACCCGGCTAATTTTTTGTATTTTCAGTAGAGACGGGGTTTCACCGTGTTAGCCAGGATGGTCTTGATCTCCTGACCTTATGATCCACCTGCCTCGGCCTCCGAAAGTGCTGGGATTACAGGCGTGAGCCACCGCGCCCAGTCTAAGGCGTTGCATTTTTATCACTGAAATGTAATTTTGTGGTCTGGTCTTTGGTTTATAGGTAAGGACACAGGCCCAGAGAGGACAAGTATCTCATCTAAAGCCACACAGCACATTAATAACAGAGCTGGAACCATAAAGTTGGCATCCAGAGTTGAGAGCTTCATAAGCTTCCTAGTTCATATGTATCTACCCAAAGAGGGGCCCACGGCCATGCCCACCTGGTACAGGTAGCCAGACACATGGCATTTGCTTCCCCTATGTCAGGACACTGAACAGCCTCCTCAAACCAGGCAGCAAACTGTTTCACTGGGTCAAGGGAGGTCAGATGAGTCTCCTCAAATGCCTAGGAAGGGAGATTCATTCCATTTAATAAACATATATAGTGCTTACTAAGTACCTGGCACTGTTCTAATCATTTTTCAAATATCAACTCATTTAGTCGTCATGACAATGACCTTAAAATAAAAAATAGTATGCAGTAAGAAGAATCTGTGCCCCATTTTACAGGTAAGGAAACAGGCATAAAAAGGTCAGACAACTTGCTGTCCCAGAGCTAGTGATGGATAAATCAGGGTTTTCATATCATGGGTACCAAAACTGTCTGTGCATCAGAATCACCTGGGGAGCATTAAAAAAACTTTCTGGACTCCACCCCCATAATTTCTCATTCAGCAGGTCTGAGGCTTAATCAAAAACTGCATTTTTATTTACTTATTTATTTATTTTTTTTAGACAGGGTCTCACTCTGTCACCTAGGCTGGAGTGCGGTGGTGTGATCTTGGCTCACTGCAGCCTCAACTTCCCAAGCTCAAGTGATCTTCCAACCTCATCTTCCCAAGTAGCTGGAATTACAGGCACGCTCCAATATGCTCGACTAATTTTATTTTTTTGTAGAGACAGGGTCTCACTATGTTGCCCAGGCAGGAAAAACTGCATTTTAAACAAGCATTTCTAGAAATGACCACATGCAACCAGATTTGGCAACCAGGGCCCTGGACCCCAACTCCTGAAAGGTTCTCTTGGTTCCCCTCCTGAGGAGGGAAAAGGAAAAGAACTTCCCAGTGGTCAGCAGAAAGTACTGAAGGCAGTAAGCTAAGAGCTTTCTCCTCTCCTCCTCCCTGAGCTAGTCCCCTTCCGCCATATTCCACTTACTTTTTTGTCAAACAGTTTGTAAGCTGTTTATCACTGTACCCACCCAAAGAGGGGCCCATGACCATGCCCACCTGGCACAAGGAGGTTTGGGGGTCACCCAAACCTCCTTGCCCCAGGGGGTGGCCCCAGAAGCCCCGAGAGGCTGGTTCCTCCTACTCCCCTCCCCCTAGTAGATGACTCCCAGGACCACTCTTCCCCCGCCCTTGAGGGAGGCCCAGCACTGTCCTGACATCCATCACATGAAACCCTGATTCATCCATCACTAGCTGTGGGACTGAGCAAGTTATCTGACCTTGCTACCTGTCGAGTAGCAGGGTTCTAAGCACTTTACAAACATTTAAGACCATAACATCCCCGTGAGGCAGGTACTATCACTTCCCAGATGAGGAAACTGAGGCCCAGAGACACTAAGGATTCCAGCCCAGGCAGGCTCCAAAGTTCGAGCTCTTACCCATTACGAAAGGCTGCCTTTTGAACCCATTTTCATTTGCGTTTCCCCGGAACTCCTCCCCCAGTGGGATGTCTTTGAAGCCCCCTTTTCCCACTGAGGGTGATCCCCAAACCTCCTTGCCCCACCAGGTGGCCCCAGAAGCCCCGAGGGGCTCCTCCTACTCCCCGCCCCGCTGTAGATGACTCCGGGGACCCCTTTTCCCCCGCCCCTGCAAGGAGGCCTGGCCCTGGCGGCGGCACCTCTCGGTCCCCGCGGTAACTCTTGCGCATGGGTCCCAGGTCCATGGCAGCACTGCGACCACAGAGGTGACGGAGGTAGCCCGGCCACTCGGCAGGTCGCCCGAACGTCGCTGTGACGCCCCGCAGCCGGCACGTCATGGGGGCCGCCGGCCACGTGACCCGGCTGTGGCCCGGCGCTGGGTTCCTTTGAGTTCGGAACCAATTTCTCACCCTGGACTTCTACCCCGGGGAAGGAAGGATTTGCTAGTCGCCCAACCAAGCTAACAGGTCCTAAATCCTTGGAGCCAACGAGTTTCCAGGATCGGAGGAGGGAGACAGACACGGAGAGGTCATTGGTTGGAGCTTTTCTGTAGCAAGGCCAATTAGAGCGAGAACAGAGAAACCCAGCGACCAATGTGTAGCGCTTTTGGGGGCGGGAGCAGAGAGACAAGGAAATGCTGTCACCGCCGTTAACACGCACGTGGAGGTTGGTTAAAGGTATAGGAGGATCTCCTGCAGCTCAGGCGGGGTGAAGGATGTGTCCCGGGGGCTTGAGGGGAGTAGTCAGTATTAAGTGGCTGGCCCATAGTAGTGCCTGTAGGCGAGCTTAGGGCAGGAAGTACCCCTTGGGAAGGGAGACTAGTGGAATGGGAAAAGAAAAATGGAAAATGGAATTAGGGGCCAGACTCTGAGGCAAGGTGATGGGGAAACATAGAGAAAAGGGTAATATGGTTGTGGGGAGGAATTAGGGCATGAGAGTGGGAGAGGTTGAAATGACTTGTGGACCATGCCCCGAGTGGGGAGGTGCAGTGGGGTTAGGAAGAGACGGTGAGGTGAGAAGGAAGATGGCTTTGGGAAGGTCCCAAAGGAAATTTGGGACCAAGGTATCCCAGACCAGAGTGGTTTTCCTCTTCTAGTTTTGTTTTTGTTTTTGTTTTTGTTTTGTTTTGTTTTGTTTGAGACGGAGACTAGCTCTGTCGCTCAGTTTGGAGTGCAGTGGCGCGATCTCAGCTCACTGCAACTTCCACCTCCCGGGTTCAAGCAATTATCTGCCTCAGCCTCCCGGTTAGCTGGGATTACAGGCGCCTGCCACCACGCCTGGCTAATTTTTGTATTTTTAGTAGAGATGGGGATTCACCATGTTGGCCAGGCTAGTCTTAAACTCCTGATCTTAGGTGATCCACCTGCCTTGGCCTCCCAAAGTGCTGGGATTATAGGCGTGAGCTACCGCACCCGCCACCTCTTCTAGTTTTAAACCCCCTCCCTCCAACCTCATTTATCTAAGCAAGGGTCAGAGCATTTTGCTCCCTTTGCTCATGGTTTCCCCTGCAAGGGTGCATTGGAGTTCATAGGAGCCAGTGACCTGGTAGATGGTGAGGCTGCCAATGTCCCATCTCTCCAGGGCCTCCCCCATCTTTGTCGAGCTTCCCTTTTTCCACATTTTGCCCTTGCTAGGTAGTAGGAGTCTAGCCCCAAGGTCAATGCAAGTAATTGCCAAGTGAGAGTACACGGAGCAGGTGGCTGTGAGTAGCCCTTCCAGGCTGTGGATGCAAGGCTGAAAAATGGGAAACCCACTCGTGCCCAGTCCAATTCTGACCTGGCTGGGGCAGCCTTGGGTCGAGACCTCTCTGTAGCCCTGCTTTCCACCAGCATCAGGAAGGGGAACTGCAAGAACCATCTAGGCAGGCACCGAGGACTGTGCCAGGTAAGGGGAACTTCCTGGCCTGGCCAGGTGTCTGCATTACAGCTGAGCTTCATGAAGCCCTACATTAGATACCTGTCATCCTTTATGTGTACATAGCTTGAGCCAGATAGAATCTGGAAGACAATTTTGCTGCAAAATAATAATACATGTCTCAAAACTTAATGATATTGGTCTATGGATTCGCCACTGGTTGAATTTTTTTGTGCTGCTGTCATTTTGCTCCATCAGCATAACTGAGAGGAAGTTGACTAGATTTACTTTCCTGTTGAAGTTATCTTTCTTTCTTTCTTTCTTTTTTTGAGACAGAGTCTTGCTGTGTCGCCCAGGCTGGAGTGCAGTGGTGTGATCTTGGCTCACTGCAAGCTCTGTCTCCCAGGTTCACGCCATTCTCCTGCCTCAGCATCCCGAGTAGCTGGGACTACAGGCACCTGCCACCACGCCCGGCTAATTTTTTGTATTTTTAGTAGAGACGCGGTTTCACCACGTTAGCCATGATGGTCTCAATCTCCTGACCTTGTGATCCACCCGCCTCAGCCTCCCAAAGTGCTGGGATTACAAGCATGAGCCACCATACCCAGACGAAGTTGTCTTTCTATATAAGAACATTGCTGTACTCCCGCCCTCCTAAGCCCCTGCACTTGAACCTGTGTAAGCAGAGTAATGAGTGCACTTCAACTCAGGATGGGTTTTGTTCATGGATTTTGTTGTTGTTGTTGTTTGTTTGTTTGTTTTTTGAGACAGAGTCTCCCTCTGTCACTCAGGCTGGAGTGCAGTGGTGTGATCTCGGCTTATTGCAACCTCTGCCTCCCGGGTTCAAGCCATTCTCCTGCCTCAGTCTCCCAAGTAGCTGGGATTACAGGCGTGTGCCACCACACCTGGCTGATTTTTTGTAATTTTAGTAGTAGAGATGGGGTTTTGCCATGTTGGCCAGGCTGGTGTGGAACTCCTGACCTCAAGTGATCCACCCACCTTGGCCTCCCAAAGTGCTGGGATTACAGACGTGAGCCACCGTGCCCAGCCATGGGGTTTTTCTTCACACTCTTTTAGTACTCCTGGGCTGCCGCTACCCTGGACCTGGATTTTAGGACTAAGCTCATCCATGTATTTAAAAGCCAACAGCTCATTGTAGTGGAGGTAGATGTATATTTATGTATTAATTCAGTAGACATTTGCTAAAGACTTCCTTTGGACCGTGCACTGAACCAAGTCTGAAAATATTAAGATGAAGATGACAACCTGGGCTTGTAGTCTATAGGGGGAGGCAGATTTGTGAGCTTAAGAGTTGTTGCGGATTTTTTTTTTTTTTTTTGAGACAGAGTCTCACCCTGTCACCCAGGCTGGAGTGCAGTGCCACGATCTTGGCTTACTGCAACCTCTGCCTCCTGGGTTCAAGCGATTCTCCTGCCTCAGCCTCCCAAGATATTTTAACAGGTGTTTCTGTATAGTAAAGAGGAGCAAAAAGAAGAGGATCAAACAGTCAGGAAAGGCTTTGTAAAGGGAGTGGACATTTGATGTCTTAATGAGTAAGTTTTTGCTAGATGGGACAATGGAACAGGCGTCCCAGCAAGAGGGAACACTGTGAGTAAAGGCATGGTGCACTTGGGGGGAACCTGGAGACATGTAATACTGCTGGAGCAAAGGTGATGAGTAAACAAGCTGAACAAGCAGGCAGGGCTACGTGCTCCTTGCTGAAGAGTCATCATGCAGGTGCTGAGGGCCAGGCTTTTAGACACAATGATTCTGATATTTTATCCTGTGATATTTTTCAGCCTGTGAACCAGTGTCTAGTTCCTGCTTTTTAAAGACCAGATGGGGAGGAAAAAAGTGCTAGATTCTGACAGCGTCTCCTTCCCCTGGCCATTAGCAAAGAAGTGTGCAGTTGATTGCCTTTTTGTATTTTTCCCTTTGTCTTGAAGATAATAAGTAGACTTGTGTTACGCTTTTCTACTTTGTTGGATTTGGTTTCTGGATCACAAAGCAGCCCCGCAGTGCACAACCAGAAGGGAAACAAGCCTACTCGCTGCTTTTGCTACTGATGCAACCACCAGCAGGGACTTTCTGAGTAGGAGAAAGGAATTATTTTACTATTCCAGTCTTCTCTTGAGAAAGTCTTAAATGAATAGACAATACATAGCAACATTTTTATTGTACAGAGAGGCACACTGGTTTCTCAGGATGAAACAAAAAAGTCTGCATGGCCGGGTGTGGTGGCTCATGCCTGTAACCCCAGCACTTTGGGAGGCCGAGGCAGGTGGATCACTTGAGGTCAGGAGTTTGAGACCAGCCTGGCCAACATGGTGAAACCTGTCTGCACTAAAAATACAAAAATTAGCCAGGCGTGGTGGCGGGCACCTGTAATCTCAGCTACTCAGGAGGCTGAGGCACAAGAATGGCTTGAACCCGGGAGGCAGATGTTGCAGTGAGCTAATACCGTGCCACTGCATTCCAGCATGGGCAACAGAGCAAGACTCAGTCTCAAAAGAAAAAAAAAGTCTGCATGTGGGTTTGGGGACTGTGCCTTGCCTGTTTTCTTCTAATGCTTTTCCTTTTTTTGAGATGGAGTATCACTCTGTTGCCCAGGCTGGAGTGCAGTGGTGTAATCTGGGCTCGCTGCAACCTCCGCCTCCCGGGTTCAAGCAATTTTCCTTTCTCAGCCTCCTGAGTAGCTGGGATTACAGGCGCCCGCCACCATGCCTGGCTAATTTTTTGTATTTTTAGTAGAGACAGGGTTTCACCATGTTGGCCAGGCTGGTTTCGAACTCCTGGCCTCAAGTGATCGACCCTCCTTGGCCTCTGAAAGTGCTGGGATTATAGGCATGAGCCACCATGCCAAGCCATGTTTACTCTTTTTTTTTTTTTTGAGACGGAGTCTCGCTCTGTCCCCCAGGCTGGAGTGCAGTGCCCAGATCTCAGCTCACTGCAAGCTCTGCTTCCCGGGTTTACGCCATTCTCTTGCCTCAGCCTCCCGAGTAGCTGAGACTACAGGCGCCTGCCACCTCGCCCGGCTAGTTTTTTGTATTTTTTTAGTAGAGACGGGGTTTCACCGTGTTAGCCAGGATGGTCTCGATCTCCTGACCTCGTGATCCGCCCGTCTCGGCCTCCCAAAGTGCTGGGATTACAGGCTTGAGCCACTGCGCCCGGCCAATGTTTACTTTCTTAAACCACCTTTTTTTCTAATTATCTAACTAAATTATGTATTTCAGTTTTACTTTAGTGATTGGATTTGTGTTTTGGAACCTGGCTCTGGTGACCAAGTGGGTGATGAGCAAGAGAGGGTCAGGCTGGTGGCAGGGATAGGTTGGGAGAAGCTGCGGTGTTGTCTAAGTGGAAGGTGGGGGCAGGATCCTGATGCATGAGTATGGGGTAGGGCTTGTGAAAAGGAGGGATCCACTCACCAGGGCTGACTTTAGGTGACACGGGTGGTGCTGTTCATCGAAGTGGGGCATGTCGGAGGAGGAGGTTTGGGGGAAAGGTGAATTCCTTAGCAACATTTTGAGTGTGAGGGTTGATGGGACACCCACATTTGGCCAGGTTGGATAATGGAGTCTGGAGCTTAGTGGGGAGATCTGGGCTGATGATACTGGTTTAGGTAGCATGAGCCTCGAGGTGGCACTTAGAGCCGTGAGGGAGGATGAGAATGTCTGAGAAGGGAAGAGGACCTGGGAGAGTTAGGGAGGGTGGTAGGGAAAGGGAGAGTCAAGGAGGAGTGGTAATGATGCTGGTGAAATATAGCGTCCAGCTTTCTTTTTACAATTTTTTATTTTTTTATTTTTTGAGATGGAGTTTTTTTTTTGTCACCTAGGCTGGAGTGCAGTGGCATGATCTCAGCTCACTGCAACCTCCACCTCCTGGGTTCAAGCAGTTCTTCTATCCCAGCCTCCCGAGTAGCTGGGATTACAGGCACGCACCACCACACTTGGATAATTTTTGTATTTTTAGTAGAGACGGGGTTTCACTATGTTGGCCAGGCTGGTCTCAAACTCCTGACCTCAGGTGATCCGCCTGCCTCAGCCTCCCGAAGTGCTGAGATTACAGGTGTGTGCCACCTGCCTGGCCAGTGTCCAGCTTTCTAAGAGGTGAGAGGAAGAAGGCTGATAGCAGAGCAAGGGGTGTGCTGGAGGGCCTGAAGCTCAGGAATTCTTGGGCCCAGCCTTGGGGTGAACTCAGCTTGGGGCCCCAAGGGTAGCAACACCAGGACTTACAGAAGGGTGTGTGCTTGATGCTCTGCCAGCAGATGCCTGAGCCCTGAGTAGATTTATCAGAGGCCCAAAGGAGGTGAGTCCTCAGAGGCTTGGGGCGAGATCAGAGGAGGCTGAACCTTACCAGTGTCCTGCCCGTGGTGCTTGTGGCTAACCCCCTACACGATCCTTGCATGTGCTTATAGATGGCTTCCCAAATCCATTGTGTGTGGCTGGCATTCCCTGTTAGAACGGGAGCTCCTTGATGAGAGGGACCACATCTCTTAACTTTCTCTGGCTCCTTCTCACAATCCTAGCCCACAAGGTGTGCTCAAAAAATGCTAATCTGTAATGTTTATGCATAAACCACTTTTGTTAAGCTTTTCAGTATGATGGGTGTTAGGTATGGTGAGTGAGGTGTGGAACTTTTTTGCACCTGGTGGGAGCAGGGCTGAATGTGTATTTTTGTTTTTTGTTTTTGTTTTTCTTTCCTTTTCTTTTCTTTTTTTGAGACAGGGTCTTACTCTGTTTCCCAGGCTGGAATGCAGTGGCACACTCATAGCTCACTGTAGCCTTGACCTCCTGGGCTCAAGAGATCCTCCCATCTCAGCCTCCTAAGTAGCTGGGACTGTAGGCACACACCACCATGCCTGGCTAATTTTTTTATTTTTGTAGAGGGGTCTCACTATGTTGCCCTGGTCTCAAACCCCTGGGCTCAAGCAGTCCTCCTGCCTCAGCCTCCCAAAGTGCTGGGATTATAGGCATGAGCTGCTGTCCCCGTCCACGAGTGTTTGTTTACTGGAAGGATGTTGAGCTTCAAAGGCCAAGTGAATTAAATCAGTTTCAGTCCCCAGACTACCTGCCTTGGTAATTATGGTGTGGGCCACAGGCAGTAAGTGTGAGGAGGCCTGGTGGTGGGTTTTCAGGCAGGCCCAAAGGACATGGCCTAGCGGCTTCCTAGTTTCCTTTGAGAAATCCTGCTTGGTCCCTGCATTTGGCTTGCCCTGTGGTCAGTTCTATTTTCTTTTGCCCAAGGTTCCTATGAGCAGGTATTTGACCCTCTTCTCCAGGCCCTGAGTCACCACCATAGTCTACCATGGTTTGCTTCCTTTTTTTACCCACAGCCCTGTTCATTATTCCATCCTCCCAAGCTCACTTCTGCCTCTTCTACTCCGTGAGGACCCCTTCACCTAGGAAACCCAATTGCCACCTGTCCTGAGATTACCGCAGTTCCTTCAGTGACTCACCCCAGCCCAAAGACCTTGGTTGAATTACAAGTGTTCTCTGTCCCAAGGCAGCATCTCATCCTGAGTTAGGTTCCTCAGCATCTGTGTTCTATCAGCCATGAGCCCCTGATGGGTCTGGGGACCTGAGATGGTGTAAGTGGCAAGGGGCAGAATGGAGGTGGGGCCATAGCTGGCAAACTCTGCCTAGCAGGTGCCCACACCTCTCATAATCTCCAGAATCTCAGGGTCCTAGTCACCATAGTATGTGCTGTCCACTCTGATTCTGATGCTGCTTGGGTGATCTTGTTCCATTTGCTTCATTTTTTACTTCTCTATTCCAGGTCTTCCATTCCATTCTATTTGTTAAAGTAATTTTAGACTTACGAAAAAGTTACAAATGTAGTTCAAAGATTTCCCATACACCCTTCACCTACCTTCCCCAAATATTAAGATCTTACTACCATAGCACAATTGTCTACATCAAGAAATTAACATTGGCACACTACTATTAATTAAACTACAGAGGCCGGGCATGGTGGCTCATGCCTGTCATCCCAAAACTTTGGGAGGCCTAGGTGAGCAGATCCTTGAGCCCAAGAGTTTGAGACCAGCCTGGGCAACATAGGGAGACTCCAACTCTACCAAAAAAATAAAAAAGCAAACTATGGGCTTTTTTGAGTTTCACTCCTTTTTCTCCCACTCATGTCCTTTTTCTGTTCCAGGACCCAACCTTGCATTTAGCAGTCCTGTCCCCTTAGTCTCCCATCTGTAACAGTTCTCAGTCTTTCGGCTGCTTCGTCCAGGTCTCCCCAGCTGAAGAATAGGTGTGGTATGGGGAAATGGGTCCGCTCACTTTGGAAATGATGTGGCAGCTTGGTTTTGGAGACAGGACAAGAGATAGGGCTGGTCTTGGGCAGGGTGTTTTCCTTAGGGCAGTGTGCACTAGGAAACTTCTGCCATATTCCCTTTTGCCTGGGGTAAAGGACGATGCTGCTAAGAAGTTGTATCTGTGTGCGTGACCACAGCTCACTTTCTCACCATGAGCTGGGGAGCCCAGGGTGTCCCCTCGAGGACTCCGTTATCACAGTTCTATTAAACTTCGGGCCTGTCTCCCTAAAAGCTCCCTGGCATGGGGTGGGTGGCCCTGCTGTGCTGAGTAAGATCACCTGCCTGTGGGAGGACAGTGTAGAAGACACACACCTCATGGGACCCTGGTGTGGGCACTGCTGTAGGAGGTGGATCTAGCCCCCTCTGACTCTGCAGAGGAGTCTGTGTCCAGTCGACATCATGGCCGAGCTCTTCTAGGACTGGAAATTAGGAAGAGACTGAGACAATGTCAAGATGAATGACTGGGGACTGGGCCCTCTTACTGTGCTGCAGGACAGCAGTGGACCTAAGATAGAGCTGACCCCAAACTCAGGGGTGTACATCACACAACTGCAGTCTGCAGAGCTGTCACAGGTGTCACCTGAAAAGCCAAGGCTGATGACACAATGGATGCTCACCACTTCTCCTGGGGGTCTGCAGCCTGTTCTTTCACTACTGGGCAACACATTCTTGCTGACACTGCCACCATGAAAAGCTGTTTGCCTGCCCACTGGAGGGGTCAGTGCTGGTCTAAGGTCCTCTAAGAAAGGTCAGTGTGTTGGGGGCCTGGTGCAGGAGAGGAACTGAGAACCCTGTTCACCCCTTACAGGCAGGGAAAGCAGCAGAAGCAACAGGCACTTGAGCCTTTGGACCCTGAGGCCAGTGGTCTAACCCCTAGGGGCTGTCCCACTTGCTTTGGACAGTTGCCTCCTTCCACTTTGATAATCTCTTGGGCAGTAGGTTAAACTGTTTGGGGAGCTGGGTGCAATGGCTCACGCCTGTAATCCCAGCACTTTGGGAGGCCGAGGCAGGCGCGTCACCTGAGGTCAGGAGTTCAAGAGCAGCCTGGCCAACATAGTGAAACGTCGTCTCTACTAAAAATACAAAAAATGAGGCTGGGCATGGTGGCTCATGCCTATAATCCTAGCACTTTGGGAGGCCGAGGCGGGCAGATCACTTGAGGTCAGGAGTTTGAAACCAGCCTGGTGAACATGGTGAAATCTTGTCTCTTTAAAAAAAAAAAAAAAAAATAGCTGGGCATTGTGGTGGACGCCTGTAATCCCAGCTACTTGGGAGGCTGGGAACAGGAAAATTGCATGAACCCGGGAGGGCAGAGGTTGCAGTGGGCTGAGATCGCGCCATCACACTCCAGCCTAGGCAACAGAGCAAGACCCTGTCTCAAAACAAACAAACAAAAAACGTTTTGGCCATTGTGATCCTGTAATCTGGGGAAGGGAAGACTGAGAGGTAGGAGGTTGTTGGGGTAGAGAGGATGTCACTGGCCAGGGAAGGAGGGGATGGATGATGCAGAAGTCAAAAACTGGTAGCTTGAGGGCTGGAACTGGTCCTGCTGTATTTTTAAACAATCGAGCCAACATTGGAAGATCAGATTCCACCCCAAACTCCACATTTCTGGCTTCTCTTACAAAAATCACAAGAGTTGGCATTCTCACACAGCACCAACTGGCCGAAGCAGAGTAGGGGCACCCCCTGTAGTAGGGGGTGGATGTCCCAGTTTTGCAGTCACACACTCCAACATTTGCCCTAAGCCGAGGGTCACTGACATTGACCACAGTACTTGCTTTGTTTTCCTTATGGTTGAAAACAGTTTCCCTCCTGGTCCCTGAGGCACTGGGGTTGCAGTGGGCCTGTGTTAATTAAGGTACATGCGGGAGTCTATTTTGAAGCTGAAGAGGAAGAGGGGGGTTGAATAGCAGTAGGGCTTGAGGTGAACCCCAGGAAGAAGAGAGAATAGCAGTGGGGCTTGAGGTGAAGCCCAGGAAGAAGAGAGAACAGCCGTGGGGATTGAGGAAGCCCATGCTGACTAGGAGGGCTCTGAAACACAGGTGGAGGGAGGAAGGCGAGGGGTCCCAGACCACTGCTCAGGAAGGTTCTAGTGATGAAGGAGCCAAGATCAGACCAGGTCTTAGGAGGCAGAGAAGATGCCTTCATTTTTATTCAGAATTGAAATAACCAACAGCTTAACTTCTTTGGCCCAATTTCTGGGTGTGGCAACTTTAAGGGACAACCTTAAAGGGGTCTCAGGTTTGGGCATTGGTTCTCAAATGGAGAACCCGAACACCCCATTCTCTGCACTCAGACCAGGACAGCTTGCATCCATTTGCTTAGGGCTCCTACACACCCACCCTGGGCTTGGGGCTAGGTCTGAACCCTTCTCTTGCTCCATCCCGTCTTTCTCAAAATATGTCATGTGTGGTGGGCTGTAACTTCAGCACTGTCCTCAGACAAGCATGGGGCCTCGCAAGGGCACTGGAAAGATTATTATTTTCTTTCTTTCTTTCTTTCTTTTTTTGAGACAGAGTCTTGCTCTGTCACCCAGGCTGGAGTGCAATGGCATGATCTCGGCTCACTGCAACCTCCACCTCCTGGGTTCAAGCAATTCTCCTGCCTGCCTCAGCCTCCCAAGTAGCTGGGACTACAGGCATGCGCCACCACGCCCGGCTAATTATTGTATTTTTTAGTAGAGACAGGGTTTTGCTATGTTGGCCAGGCTGGTTTTGAACTCCTGACCTCAAGTGATCCACCTGCCTCGGCCTCCCAAAGTGCTGGGATTACAGGCACGAGCCACCGTGCCCAGCCAGAAAGATGATTGTAAAAATGGACTGGGTGGTTTGAAGGAAGGGCAAGGACGACCCATTTGCTGGTCTGGTTAAAGGGGAAAAAAAATGAAGTATATATAATGCCTGAATTTGCCTTTGGGAGGGAAATCCTGCCCAGTCCCCATTCCAGGCATGGAATCCTGGTCTCTGGGATAATGAGCGCCATGTCAAGTCTCAGCTGGACAGACAGGAGGGGCATGAGGGATAGACTTTGGTGGACATGACGCTGGGGACAGTGGAGGACAGAGAAGGAACCACACATGTGGGACCCCCACCCTTGTGCTGCACCCAGATTTTTATCAAGGGCCCATCAGGATCAGGTGTCTGTGTGGGAGCCTCTTGCCCAGAGTGAGCTTAGACTACATCACACCTTCAACAGTTCCCCTGCAACTCTCAAATAATGGATAGGTTAAAGCCTGAGGAGGGTTAATTTGCCCACAAGTCTTTCTGTGCTTTCCTCGTGCCATCACTCAGCTAGGCAGAATACATTCTCTCGCTTTTAACTCAGCCATCCCAAGGGAGGCAGAGATGATCAGACATAACTTTTGAACCCCCATCTCACTGGAGAAGGCAAATCCTACACGGGACATGCTCGTCCTGCCCAGCTGGGGGTTGGCATCTTCATTTCCAAATGATGCTGGGAAGTCTGGTCAGTTTCTGTACTGGAAGCATAAAGCACATGGCTTGGAATCAGCTCCCAGGAAAGGATCATTCTTTGTGCCTGAGAGCAAAGCCAAGGGAAACATGTGGCAGAAAGAGGTCACTTTGTTAATATTCCCCTTCTCTCCACCAATCCCCTTATTCAGAACACAGCAAGGCAGGTTTCTAGTCATCCAGTCCACCCATGAGGAATAAATACACCTCATGTCCCCCTGCTGCCAGTGCAGTGATGAGATGCAGGGCTGAGGGGCTGAGGAAGACGCTTCTGTGTCAAGGTAGATTCCGTTGGTGGTCTAGTATTGCCCAAACGGCTTCAGTAGGGATAGGAAAGGCCCCCTGCTTGTGAACAAAGAAGAGGTGAAGGGCAGAGAACCTGGATCCATCTGAGATCCGTGGGCTTTTTACTTTTTCAGCCATTTGAGGGTTGACTGGCTCTAAGGAAAAGCTGTTTGCTGGCAGACACAGGTGGCTGGTGACAAAGGGAGCAGAGCAGGGGAATGGATAGCTCAAAACGAGCCTCACCACTCCTGAACAGAACAGTAATCCCAGTTGTGTCCTTCGAGGGTGAGTGAAAGCACATGCTGTCCTGTACATGCTTGAGGCGGACTTGCCTGTCTCTTCAGGCCGGATGCTCTTCAGGGCCCTGTGGGGCTTAAACACATGTACTGAGCTAGCTCCAATCTTAATCTGCACAACATTGCAACCCCTGAGTTCCTATTAGCTCTGCAAAACAAAGCAAAACAGATCCCCACCAAAATTTCAGATTTGCAGCATCTGCTAAAACCAAAAGGCACAGTCAACTTGTCGTCCTCTCTGGGTTACTGGGCAGGGGATATAGAAGGAACCAGAATCTGTGGCCAGAGTCCTCTCTTGGGTAGAGCTGGGCTCCAGGCCTCTCTAGCTGCCAAGCCCTCCCAGGAACCTGCCTGGCCCTTCACTTTGGGAAGGGACCTTGGCCCTTGGGGAAATGCATTTTTGCCAGACTGTAGCCTTCTGGAGGGGACTGAGCCAAGGCCCCATTGGCTCTCCTCTCTGAGCCTCTTGCTACTGAGCTCTGAGGCCAATGCCTTCCTCCAGGGGTTGGGGAGGTGGGTGGAGGAGTTAACTTGCTGGCTGAGGTCACTGCTGTGACTTGGCTCTTTGTATCTGATTTGTGTACAGGCAAAACTGACTTACAGAAGAAAAAAGCAGGAACACCTACATTGGGCCCTGGCCCTTGGAGGTGCTCTGGGGGCTCGTGCCAATGTCGTGAGGTACATGTGGCTGCGGCCCCTTTTGGGCATGTGGCCTGGGTTTGCTGACGGTCAGGAGGGTAAGGTCCTACCTTGATCCCAGTGTGGCTCGCTCTGAGAGACCACAGCTCCCTCCTCTGGAGTCCCCTCTCCGAGCTCTCCAAGGGAAAAGACAAAGGAAGCCGAACTGCCAAGTTGAAGATTTTGCCTCAGGCAACTAAATTTATTAGCAAGAAAAAATTTTTGTCAGCCCAGCGCTGACCAACAAAGTACGTTAATAAAGGATAACAAATCTGTCACTTAATTCATAAAACATACCTCAAGCAGTTACAACTAAAAATAAAGTTGGATTTTTGTTTAATTTAAAAGCCTCAAAAATAACAAGCAATATGTTTTTAAACATGTAGTAGACACAATTGTCTATTATACAATATACACTGTACACAAGTAGAGCTTGGGCCGGGCAGGGGTGAGGTGAAGGGAGAGGGAGGAGGTGCAGGATGGGCAGGTGCTGTTATCTGAATCCAGATTTGAGTTTAAATGCTGTGTCATTTAGAAAAGGGAATTGCTAGAGTGAGAAAAAAATTCATATGCTCATCATTGCCCCCAACCCTCAACTGAAAGCAGGCATCGGGGAGGTGAATAACAAGGAAAGGAAAAAGGGAGCAATTAAATAAAACTTTAAAGCACACACAGTACACAGTGTTCATCATCTGAAGTAGAGAGTATAAGGCAACGTTCTCCATAGAAAAAGAGGGGGTCAGGAGGAGTCGGTGGGTATCTTTACTTTTTAAACAGAGCTGGAATGTGCTGGAGGAGAGATTGTGGCGGGGCTGGGCACATGGAGTGGAAGTGGCCCCGAGTCTCTCCAGAGGTGGGTGCCAAGCCCCAGGGCTTCCACAGTGGCCGGCAGGGCCAGGGAGGTGCAGGAGAGTGGGCATGGCACGATGCGACTCCGGCAGTGTTGGGAGCGGGGATTGGGGTGGAGGGTGGGGGCTCACTTTGCTCCTCGACGGAGTGAAATGCATGTTTTTCCTTTGGAAATAAGGGTTCCCACGCGTCCTGGTTTAGAACGTCTCATTGGGCACGGCCAGTGTCCACAGTCTGGGCAGGCCGGGAGCTCGTGGTAAGGGGAAGGGCCAAGGTGGAGCCAAGGGGCTTCAGAAGGAGGACAGGGAGCAGAGCCCCTTCCTGTGGGGACAGTTGCAGAACAGGAGTGGGGCTGAGGGCAGGCCCAAGGCAGCCACAGGGCTCCTTTCCATCAGGGGCCCAGGGAGGACACAGGCAGGGGATTGCATCTTTAGGGCCTCCCGCCGCAGTTGGCCTTACAAGTTCTTCGTGACCAGGTGGGTCTTGTAATGCTTGGTGAGGTGGTCACTCCTCATGAAGCGCTTCTGACACTGGGCGCACTCGAAGCGTTTGTCCCCTGGGAAGAGGAGATGCCCATCACCCACAGACCCTGGGCACAGACCTTGTCTCTGCCCAAAAAGGTGGGGTGCGTGTAAGGGGCACCCAAACAAGCTGACGTAGCCTTGTCACCACATTCTGCCCACCTCCTGCTCTCACATTTGCTCCCTGGTGCCTACTCATCTAAATCTTTTTTTTTTTTTTTTTTTTTTTTGAGATGGAGTCTCACTCTGTTGGCCAGGCTGGCGTGCAGTGGTACAATCTCCGTTCACTGCAACCTCCACCTCCCAGGTCAAGCAATTCTCCTGCCTCAGCTTCTCAAGTAGTTGGGACTACAGATGCCCGCCACTGCGCCCAGCTAATTTTTGTATTTTTGTAGAGATAGGGTTTACCATCTTGGCCAGGCTGGTCTTGAACTCCTGACCTCAAGTGATCCGCCCACCTTGGCCTCCCAAAGTGCTGGGATTATAGGCCTGAGCCACCACGCTTGGCCCTTACTCATCTAAATCTTTATCAATTCTCTTTTCTCTCTGCCCCCCATTTGACCTCTCCAGTCTATTTTGTTTCCATTCCTTGTCCCTGGAGCCCCTGCACCTAAGAGTCTTCCCGTGCAGGGTTGTCTCCCTGCTTTCTTCTTTTGTCTCTCTGACTTTGAACCTGGATCAGCATCCTCCCCATCGCAGGAAAATCCTGCTCCACCCTGACCCTGCCAGCCCTAAGCACTCAGTTGGAACCATGTTGACCCCAACTGCTTTCCTGTGGAGTGCTGGCTCCTCTGCCTTTTGGGGAGTAGGACCTGTCTCACCACACTGGTCGGGAGCTGGAGCTCTGGGTCACGCTTCCCTCAGCCCTCTAGCCCTAGGACAGGTGTCTGCTCACTGCAGGCATTCACTATAGCAGTGTTTGCCAAACTGTGTGTGTGGACCACTGTGGATACCCAGGACAAGTTCACGTGGCAGATGTATGAACTTTTTTTTTTTTTTTAAGAGATGGGCTCTCGCTATATTGCCCTAGCTGATCTCAAACTCCTGGGCTCAAGTGATCACCTGCCTCAGCCTCCCAAAGGGCTGGGATTACAGGTGTGAGCCACTGTGCCCAGCCTGGATCAATATTTTTAATAGTTTTGCATTGATTTGCTAGTACCTAAAACTATAACTGTGATATCTCACTTTGGGAGGTAGAAGAGGGAGGATCAACTGAGCCCAGGAGTTTGAGACCAGCCTGGGCAACACAGTAAGACCCTGTCTCTACAAAAATTTTAAAATTAGCCAGGTGTGGTGGTGCACGCCTGTAGTCCTAGCTACTCAGGAGGTTGAGGTGGGAGAATTGCTTGAGCCCAGGAGTTCAAGACTGCCGTGAGCCAAGATTGTGCCACTGCACTCCAGCCTGGGTGACAGAGTGAGACCCTGTCTCAAAAAAAAAAAGAAAAAAGAAAAAAGAAAAAAAGCTGTGGCAGGGCCTGGGTTTGAACCTGGCTGCACCAGTCACTAGCTGTGTGATTGGGCCACCTCTCTATGCCTCAGTAAAATGGGCATCAACAGGCCGGCGCAATGGCTCACGTCTGTATTCCTAGCACTTTGGGAGGCTGAGGTGGGTGGATAACCTGAGGTCAGGCGTTCGAGACCAGCCTGGACAACATCGTGAAACGCCGTCTCTACTAAAAATACAAAAATTAGCTGGGCATGGTGGTGGGTGCCTGTAGTCCCAACTACTTGAGAAGCTGAGGCAGGAGAATTGCTTGAACCCGGGGGGTGGAGGCTGCAGTGAGCTAAGATCGTATCACTTCATTCCAGCCTGGGCAAAGAATGAAACTCCATCTCAAAAAAAAAAAAAAAAAGGCATAAACATAAACAAAGTATCCTCCCATAAAGTCCTTACCAGGATCAACTTTACAATCAGTAAAGTGCTTAGTACTGTGCCTGGCACACCATGTCAGTGTTTGTTAAATAACTATGCTGACATGGCAAAAGTCATCAGGTTGTGTCATGCAATGACAACAATTCCTTTCCCATTACTTGGGGAAACAACAGTGATAACGGAATGGCTTGAAAATAATTTCCTATGTTGTCCCTGGACAGTCTGTAGCTCTTGCTCAGTGTGGCAGTTCTAGGAGTGTCAATGTTGCTAAAGCTGGTAGAGTGGGGGTGGAGGGACAGGCAGGAAGTTGACCTGTATGGTTGGAGGGTCCCGAAGGCAGGGGGCTGACCTGTGTGGGTGCGAGCGTGCCGCTGGAGCTCGTCACTCCGTGTGAACCTCTTCCCACAGAAGAACCAGTTGCAGACAAAGGGCCGCTCGCCAGTGTGCAGGCGCACGTGGGCACGCAGCAAGGACGTCTTACGGAACGTCTTGCCACAGTCAGGGATGTGGCACACATGCTTCTTCTTGCCCTGCTCTCCAGACCTGAGAATTGGGGTGAGGGTAGAGTGGACGGAATAGGAAGAGGAGAGAAAAAAGGTAGAGGACGGGGCAGGAACAGGATGCAGTGAGGATGTGGGGTCAGGTCAGGAGCACAAGGAGGCAGGGGGCAAGGTGACACAGAGCTGCCAGCTCCTCCCTGTCTGATCTGTGCCAGTTGCAGCTCTGAACAACTGTTCAGGAAGGGTTTGGGGAACACAGGCCAGCCTTGTAGCTTGGCCCCTCTCCTTGAATTACCTCTTCTCCCCATCCTTGCAGTTGGGACATGTGCAGGCCATGCGGCGCCGCTTCTCCCCAGGCTGGGTCTCTCCGGCCAGGGCTTGTTCCATTTGCAGCTGGATCTGGGTGGGGCTCAGCCCACTGATGGTCAGGTTGTTCCCAGAAACATTCTGCACTGTCAGCTGCTGCTGCCCTGTGGGGACAAAGAGGGCAGAGTTCAGGGCGAGGAAGCCTGAAACCTCGAGTCAACCCTTCTGCCCTTCTGCGCAAGACAAAGATGATAATCATAGCAGCTATTTTTGAGAGCCTGCTATACGGTGGATACCGTTTTAGGGACCTTGTATGTATTCACTCATTTAATCTTCATGACCCTATAAAATAGGTACTATCAGCACTTTACAGATGAAGAAACTGAGGCTCAATAACATAGCAAGATCACACAGCTAGTAAGTGGTAGAACCCAGATCTGAACCCAGGAAGCCCATTTCAAAGTCAGTACCCTGAACCACTATACTATGTAGGCAGAATTTGCTTCAAAATATTGCCCACATGATTTCAGTTGGGAAGGGACTTGTCTTAAGACATTTCTTCCTGAATCTCCTCCAACCTTAGGCCCCTGTGAGATACCAACTCTGCTTTTAGGAAAGTCTCCAGAAATTTCTGTTAAAAAGACAGAGGTCACAGGCTAGGTACAGTGGCTCATACCTGTAATCCCAGCACTCTGGCAGGCAGGACAATTGCTTGGGCCCAGGAGTTCAAGACCAGCCTGGGCAACATAGGGAGACCCCCACCTGTACAAAAAACTAAAAAATTGGCTGGGCATGGTGCTACATGCCTGTATTCCCAGCTACTCAGGAAGCAGAAGTAGGAGGACTGCTTGAGCCCAGGAGGCTGAGGCTGCACTGAGCCATGATCTTGCCACTGTACTTCAGCCAGCATGACAGAGCAAGGCCTTGAGGCCATGTCTTAAAAAAAAAAAAAAACCCAAAACACACACACACACAAAAGAGGACACAGTTCTATGGGCTTTGGGAAAAATCAGATGCTCTAGGATGCCTTATCCTCTTGGGGGTCACCTCAAGAGGGAAAAGCAAATGTGTTAAAGTGCTAAAAATTCATTAAGGATGGGCTGGGTATGGTGGCCCACGCCTGTAATCTCAGCACTTTGGGACGCTGAGGTGGATGGATCATGAGGTCAGGAGTTCAAGACCAGCCTGGCCAAGATAGTGAAACCCCGTCTCTACTAAGAATACAAATATTAGGCCAGGCGCGGTGGCTCAAGCCTATAATCCCAGCACTTTGGGAGGCCGAGACGGGTGGATCACGAGGTCAGGAGATCGAGACCATCCTGGCTAACACGGTGAAACCCCGTCTCTACTAAAAAATACAAAAAACTAGCTGGGCGAGGTGGCAGGCACCTGTAGTCCCAGCTACTCGGGAGGCTCAGGCAGGAGAATGGTGTGAACCTGGGAGGCGGAGCTTGCAGTGAGCTGAGATCCGGCCACTGCACTCCAGCCTGGGCGACAGAGCCAGACTCCGTCTCAAAAAAAAAAAGAATATAAAAATTAGTGGGGCATGGTGGTGGGTGCCTATAATCCCAGCTACTCGGGAGGCTGAGGCAGAGATCGCGCCACTGCACTCCAGCCTGGGTGACGGAGCGAGACTCCATCTCAAAAAAAAAAAAAATCATTAAGGATGAAGAGAAATTCAGAGAGCTCCCACTACATAAGGAGCCATTTTTGCTAGGTTGCTCTGATTTTTCCTCTGGTTATTTGCAAGGCTGGTTTCACAGTATAAATCTCACCACTGAACTGAAGTGCAGCACAAACTGTTCCGACTGCCAGGGGCTCCCTTTTCTTCCAACCTTAACTCAAAGCTTTCTCCTCCAAGAAGCTGTTTTTGCGTTTGGATGTTAGTTGGAAAGTTTTCCGAGTACATCTGTCTTCTCTGTCTTCAGCTGTCAGATGGGGACATGTGCCTTAAACTATCTCTGAGTGCTATCGTTAAGGCCTAGGTGAGAAGCTGCAGGTGGACGTACCCTTAAGCTATGATGGACAGCATCCTCACTATTGTTACTGGAAATCCCGGGGCCAGCCCATAGTTTCCACCTGCCAACACCCTGGCCACAGGGGCCATCCTCACCGCCTGTGTTGGTGATGGTGACAGGCACGCCCTGGACCTGGACACCATTGATGTTGATGGTCTGCATTGCCTGGGCAGCTGCCGCCAACTGGGCTGCATTCAGGCTGATGATGCTCCCGGCGGGGGCAATCTTTGGCAGGGGACGCTCTTTTCGGAGAATTGCAGCTGAGTGCTTTTTGCTGGTCCCACTGAGATGGGGAGCACGGGATGCAGGGCTGCTACAGGTGGTATTAGAGGTGGCTGCAGCTGTTGCTGGGGGGCTGTCCTGGACAAGGACTGTCTGCACCTCACCGGAAGGCGTGCGGATGTAGACCTGGGAGGGGCCAGAGGAAAAAAAGTCAGTGACCGGAAAAGACTGGGTTCCTGGGGCTTTCAAATGTCCCTGCCCAAGTGAGAACTGGGGGCGCCTGACAGCTAAAAGTCTCTTCAATTCACTCAAATCTACATTTATACACAGCTAATGCTCAACAAAGGGCTGCTGGCATCCTATACTATGCTGGCGAATGTTGACTATTGATTTGAAATCAAACGTTGAATTTACTTAGCATGGAAAAAGGTAATTGCCAAGAATCAGAATTGGAGATTTAGAAGGCAGTGCACTGTGAATGACCATCAAACAAATGACACAGGTTCATTTTAGTTTTTAAGAGCCACATATTACAGCCCACGAGTTCCAGGTTATAGTGAGCTATGATCCCTCTACTGCACTTAGCCTGGGTGACAGAGCAAGATGCTGTCTCAAAAAAAAAAAAAAAAAAAAAAAAAATTTCTGGTCTTTGTAATCAGAAGAAGAAAAAAAAGAGCTACATATTAATGAAAAACAACTTTTCTCCAATTCAGATTGGAGAAAAATAAAATATGCTCATTGTTGGTGAGAGAGCAGAAAACAGGCACTTACTCGTATATTAGGTGTGGAAGTATGATGTGGGCTAACCTTGCTGGAAGGAAATTTGGGAATATGTATCAAAAACCTTAAAAGTATGCATGTTAGCCGGGCGCGGTGGCTCAAGCCTGTAATCCCAGCACTTTGGGAGGCCGAGACGGGCGGATCATGAGGTCAGGAGATTGAGACCATCTTGGCTAACACGGTGAAACCCCGTCTCTACTAAAAATACAAAAACTAGCCGGGCGAGGTGGTGGGCGCCTGTAGTCCCAGCTACTCGGGAGGCTGAGGCAGGAGAATGGCGTAAACCCGGGAGGCGGAGCTTGCAGTGAGCTGAGATCCGGCCACTGCGCTCCAGTCCGGGCGACAGAGCAAGACTCCGCCTCAAAAAAAAAAAAAAAAAAGGAATGTTAGAGGCTGAGTGGGACAAGGAGGGCATTTGTAGCGGGGAGGAGGGTATCCATGGTGAGTAGGGAATGGCGGTGGCAGGCTGAGGAGGGTGTCCCTATGGGAAAGCTAATGACTCTGGGAGACTGGCTGCATACCTAGGACTTACCCAGAAGGGAAGTATGTTAAGGATAACAGGAGCGAGGGCTCTCACTGTCACAGAAGGGAGTTATGGAAAGGGAGAAGGCTAGACGGAAGGCTGTGGTGCTAGATGGGAATCAGAGACATTGGTGGAAACTCATGGGTTTCAATATATACAGACAGAGAAATATAGATTCAAATGTGTATATATGTGTATGTGTATATATTTGTGTGTGTCCTTATATAAGTTTATCTACATCTATCCATGTAGGCATTGCTTTGGTATGTCTATTTATATATACTTCCTAGCTGTGTCTGTTGAGAAGGGCTAGGACCAGCTATGCCCAGTAGCAATGAGCTTACCTAGCACCCAGGCCTTAGCTTGTAACTCACATGCTCCACTAAAAGGAACCCAGGTTCCTTGGAGAAATAGCTGATTCCAGGGTTGGGGCAGGGAAGGTACAAGAAAAGCTTGGAACACTTGTACTAGAAAGTAAAGGAATGCTTACAGAATGATGGGGACTTGAAAAGATACAAGCCAGCTTAAAGGGGTACCCACTGGCCAAATCTAGGTCAATGAAAACATCGAAATAATCTTTATGGATTATAACCCAGTGAATAAAACAGGAATCTGGCCAGGTGCGATAGCTCATGCCTATAATCCCAGCACTGTGGGAGGCAGAGGCAGACAGATCACTTGAGGTCAGTGGTTCAATACCAGCCTGATCAACTTGGTGAAACCCTGTCTCTACTGAAAATACAAAAAAAAAAAAAAAAAAAAAAAATTAGCTGGGAGTGATGGTGCACACCTGTAATCCCAGCTATTGGGGAGGCTGAGGCAGGAGAAGTGCTTGAACCCGGGAGGTGGAGGTTGCAGTGAGTTGAGATTGTGCCCCTGCACTCCAGCCTGGGTGACAGAGCGAGACTCCATCTCAAAACACACAAAAAAGCAGCAATCTCTGAGTCCATAATGACATAAATAAATAAATGAGGAGGAAGAGAATGCCAGAATTAAAAAGAGGCTATCACATCCTTCAATGAGAGGAACCAGGAATCTGAGAAGAAATGGTTGACCCTAAGGCTGAGGTTGGGAAAATGTAAGGAATGAAGTTCAGATACATGCTACAACAGGATCAACCTTGAAACATTATGCTAAGTGAAAGAAGCCAGTCACCAGACACATGCTACAACATGGATGAACCTTGAAAACATTACAAATAGACCAGTAGTTGCCAGGGGCTGCAGGGAGGAGGAAATAAATGGGGAGTGATGGCTAAAGGGAGTTTCTTTTTGGGGTGATGAAAATGTTCTAAAATTATATAGAGGTAATGGCTGCACAACTCTGTGAATATACTAAAAATCATTGAATTGTATACTTTAAAAGGGTG
Source organism: Trachypithecus francoisi (assembly GCF_009764315.1). Taxonomy (NCBI): domain Eukaryota; kingdom Metazoa; phylum Chordata; class Mammalia; order Primates; family Cercopithecidae; genus Trachypithecus; species Trachypithecus francoisi. Next base: position 22,516,282 of record NW_022681466.1, on the reverse strand, counting down.
AGTTTCATAGTATGTGAATGTCTCAATAAAGCTGATTAAAAAAAAAAAAAAGAATGAGAGCCTGTTAAAGGGATATAAGAGCCGACCTGAAGGCCGGGTGTGGTGGCTCGTGCCTGTAATCCCAGCACTTTGGGAGGCCAAGGCGGATGGATCACGAGGTCAGGAGTTCAAGACCAGCCTGGCCAAGATGGTAAAATCCCGTCTCTACTAAAAAAAAATACAAAAATTGGCCAGGTGTGGTGGCTCACGCCTGTAATCCCAGCACTTGGTGAGGCTGAGGTGGGCAGATCACGAAGTCAGGAGATCGAGACCATCCTGGCTAACATGGTGAAACCCTGTCTCTACTAAAAATAAAAAAAATCAGCTGGGCGTGGTGGCAGGCGCCTGTAGTCTCAGCTACTCGGGAGGCTGAAGCAGGAGAATTGCTTGAACCCAGGAGGCAGAGGTTTCAGTGAGCTGAGATGGCGCCACTGCACTCCAGCCTGGATGACAGAGCGAGACTCAAAAAAATAAAATAAAATAAAATAAAAAGAATGAGGAAGTGTTTCAGATCAAAAGAGGCTAAGGAGACAACTAAACATAATATGTAATACTGGATCAGATCCTTTTGCCACAAAGGAATTAGTGGGGCAAGTGGTGAAAACAGAGTGGGGTCTTGGAATTAGTAGTGTGTTTCATTGCTAATTTTCTGGGTTTGACAATTGTATTGTGGTAATGTAGAATGTCCTTGTGTGTAGGAATTAAAGCACTCAGAAGGGACAATCATGGTGGCAATTTACACTCAAATGAGTCAAAAGGAAAAAAGTTCTTTGTAAAAAAAAAAATCCTGCTGTGATTTTGATTGGGGTGATTTTTAATTCCTGGATTATTTACGACTGTGCTTCTTCTCACTTAAACACTAATCAACATCTCATCTCTTAAATTTTTTTTTTTTTATAGAGACAGGTTCTGTCACCCAGGCTAAAATGCAGTGGAATGATCATAGTTCACTGCAGCCTCGAACCCATGGGTTCAAGTGATCCTCCCACCTCAGCCTCCCGAATAGCTGGGATTACAGATGTGCACCACCACGCCTCACTGATTTTTTTTTTTTTTTTTTTTTGAGGCGGAGTCTCGCTCTGTCGCCGGGACTAGAGTGCAGTGGCCGGATCTCAGCTCACTGCAAGCTCCGCCTCCCGGGTTTCACACCATTCTCCTGCCTCAGCCTCCCGAGTAGGTGGGACTACAGGCGCCTGCCACCTCGCCCGGCTAGATTTTGTATTTTTAGTAGAGACGGGGTTTCACCGTGTTAGCCAGGATGGTCTCGATCTCCTGACCTCGTGATCCGCCCGTCTCGGCCTCCCAAAGTGCTGGGATTACAGGCTTGAGCCACCGCGCCCGGCCGCCTCACTGATTTTTTAATTTTTTGTAGAGATGGGGTCTTGCTATCTTTCCCAGGCTGGTCTTGAATTCCTGGGTTCAAGCGATCGCTAGCCTCAGCCTCCCAAAGTGCTGGGATTACAGGCATAAACTACCTCACTTGGCCCATTTCTTAGTAAATATGCAAATCTCATTCCTAGTTTTCTGATATGTGCCCCTTTTTCAAATAACTGATATTTTTTGTCTGATTTTGTGTGTATGTGTGTGTATGCATGCATGCGTGTGTGTGTGTGTGTGTGTGTGTATTGCGTCTGAAGGTTCAGCAAGCTTTTTTTATAAAGGGCCAGAGAGTAAATATTTTAGGCTTTGTGGGGCATATTGTCTCTGCTACTTAACTCTGCTACTACTGATGTGCAAGGGCAACACAAATGGATGTGCCTGCACTCCAGTTCAACTTTATTTACAAAAACAGGTGGCTGGCCTAGATTTGGCTTGAAAGTTGGTCACAGACTGCAAACCTCTAATATAGAATACAAATTTTTAAAAAATGTATGTGTCCTTGACCCACTTTTAGGGATTTATTTAGCTATAAGATTGGAAACAGCCTAGATATATACAGTTAACAAGGTATCAGTTGTATAATAATCCGCATGTTGGGATGATACAAAGCTGTGTAGTCATGAAAAAATAATGCTGTAGCTAAATCTTTCTGCATATGCATCATTATTTCCTTAGGGAAGACCTGGGATTAAGTCCTGTCCCGTCAACCTCAAGATATGGAACCTCATGGAAGGGAGGGAGGCAATGCCGAGGATGTACTCCTGAGCAGGTGCCACAATTCTTCACCTGTCAGGTAGGTCTGATGATGGGAATTCACAGATACTGTGATAAACAACTTATAAAAAAATCACTTGGCAACATAAAATATGCCAGAAGGGTGAATTCCTGTGTGACTTCTGTGTCCACAGTTCAAACTCAAGGGCTGTCTTCTCCACCTGGGAAATCCCACTCTCAGTCATTCGGTTCTCCCTCTATAGACAACGAGGTCATAAATTCCTCAATGGCAGAAACTTTTTTTATATTAAAAAATAAAACTCCCCAATTTTAATGGTAGCACCTGCTACACAAAAGACACGAGAGTCAAGGTGGAAGATGGAAGAGTGTGGGGTCTGAAGTTACAAATCTCAGTTGACTCCTGGTTCCTGTCATTTATGCCCTATTTGATCCTGGATACTTCATAAATGATCTGAGTTCTGGGTTCTCCATCTGCAACATGGGCACAATTACTGGCACTTAGTAGGCATGCACAAAGAATAAAACTTGCCTCACAGAACCAAAGAAATTCCAGAGTATTAGAGCACATTAATAAATGCCAAAAATAAGAACATTCTTGTTGAATTCAGCATCCCAGTTTGGCAGGAAGCAGTGGCTCAGCCTGGCATGGTGGCATACACCTGTAGTCCTGGCTACTCAGGCTGAGGTGGGAGGACTGCTTGAGCCCAGGAGATTGAGACTGTAATGATCGCATCACTGCACTCCAGCCAGGACAACAGAGTAAGACTCTATCTCAAAAAAAAAAAACCCTAAAACAAACATTCCAGATGAATCTAGCCGAAATATTCCTGCTATAAAGCTAGGCTGCTCTTCCTGTTTTTATCTTGTCATTAATAATGATCAGCATTTTTCTCATTAATTTTCTTACTTTACATAAAATTCTATGGACTGGAATGTTTTCATTCTTGTTAATGTTTTGAGTATGTAATTCTATAATCAAAAATAAGTGTTATTAAAAAGTATGTATCTGTCCCCTTTCTATCCCCTGAAAAAAAACCCATAAAGAAAAAGGGCCAAAATATCCCTATGTTTCATCTAATTTCTAAAGATAAGCAGTACTTGGCCCTATGAACTAAAGAGAGCCCATTGGTCAGGTAGAAACAGCCACTTACTGCCCACCCCAAAAGATACTGACTCTCAACGGTCAGATGAAGCTGGGAGATGATCAGCATCATCTTCAGAGCAAGCCAAAAAGTAGTAACCAGAGGAGGAGGAGGATAGTACAGGGAGTGTGGTACCTGAGTAGGTGTCGGCTCAGCTGCCTGGATCTGAAAGTTCTGGGAGGGCTTCTGGGGGACAGTGGGGAGGGTGGCAGATGCCGCCTGCACCACCCGCAGAGCCTGCTGGGGGATCTGCACCACCTGCTGCTGCTCGGCCTTGGGGGGCACCACCTGGACCTGCTGGACCACAGCTGGCTGGCCCCCACCAGGGCTCTGAACAATGAGCAGGTTATTTCCTGCTTGGATGATGTTGTCCGCGGTGGTCTCGATCAGCACTGTCTCCACCTGCTCAGCCACAGCCACAGGGGGCTGGGAGGCAGGAAGGCTCTTCTTCCTTGCTTTCTTGTTAGTTTTAGACAGTGGGGTTGGGGGGCTTTCAGTGAGAAGCTGAGTGGGGGCCCCAGTGTCACTGGCGTTCATGAGGTTGTTGACAGGCAGAGTGAGCGTCACATTGCCGCCCCCACCTGTCAACTTCACCACATTGGCCCCGCTCTGCACGGGGGTGGTGGTCGTACTTGACTTCTGGATGGGGGCTGGCTTGATGGGGACAGGCTTGTGACTGGACGGTGAGGGGGTGATGATGGCTTGATTGGTGCCAGGGATGATCTGGATCTGGTTGGTGAGATTGGGCTGTACTTGGATGGTTTGGGAACTGCTCGCCTGAATCTGAGGGACTGCCTGGTACTGGATATTGGCATTTGATCGGGTCCCTTTGTTGATCATGGTGGGATTCTGGATAGCGAACACCAGCTGCCCTCCAGGATAGGAGGCGCTCAGTTGTGACCCCTGAATCTGAAGTATATTTCCTTTGGAGGACAAGATTCCAAAGCTGTTCTTGCCGGGGCTGAGAGGGAGAGGGGCAGGTTTGATAGGGACAAGTTTCCGCGGTGTGGGCTGTGGGGGAGCAGGAGGTGTCACAGCAGCTTCAACTGCTGGAGGGCCAATTTTGCTACATGTTGCAGCAAGCAGGGCTAAGGGAGATGGCTGGGAGTCCTGCAAAAAAACAGCAGAGAAAAGGAGTGAGACAGGAAGGCCCGCTGCCCAGCCGCCTCTGTCCATGATCCTCTCTTCCTGGCGGTATTCCACGCCACTCTTCCCCACCTCCGTGGCAGGCATGTTGCCAGCACCCTCCCCTGCTTGGCTGCTGTCTCCCCTTCTCTACTGGTTTCTCCATTAAGTGAGGGAGAAAAGGTGGACAGTGTCTTTCTCAGGAAGGAATCCCTGGCAGCACCCCACAGACAGGGCGAACTAACAATGTGAGCTGACTTCCTACTCCCCACTGGCCTTGTTTCTAAGGACAGTGAAGCATGTTTGGCTCTTAGATGGAGTTTTGTTAGCCCACCCCAGGGACTGAGGGGTCCCTGATTGCTCAACTGAGGAAAGAAGGGAGGAAAAAAGAAATGGAGGGGCAACAGGAGGAATAAATACTTCAGTAAAGGGCTTTTTAGTACTCAGAACATGTAACTTTATAGATTGGGCTACACTTTCAAGACAGTGAGAGAGCTTCTGTTTTCCTTTTCCTTTTTTAGTGAGGTCTGGTGGAAGGAACACAGAATTTAATCCTTGTTTTTCCGGCAGCCCAACTGTGGCACCTTAGGTAAATGGCCATGGTTTCTCAGTAAAGAAAATGTGGCTAACTGAACCTTCCCCAGTCTCATAACCTAGGGTATTTATAGTGAGACAGTGAAGAGAAAGTGTTTTCGGTGAGTCTGTCCAGGATGCTGCAGCCCCAAGCCCTCGGAGTCCAGTGCCTACTCGCCTGTGTGGTGGAGGCAGCAGGCTGCAGGTAGTCACTGGGACTGACAGCAGCAGTGGCAGCCATGCTGGTCTGTGGATCTGTTGGAAGAAAAGAGATGGAGAAATGTATAAGATGCTCAAAAAGAACGCAAGCCCACTTGCCTCAGATTTTCTTTCTTTTCTTTGAGACGGAGTTTTTGCTCTTGTTGCCCAGGCTGGAGTGCAGTGGTCTGATCTCGGCTCATGGCAACCTCCCCCTTCTAGATTCAAGCAATTCTCCTGCCTCAGCCTTCTCAGTAGCTGGGATTACAGGCGCCACCACCATGCCCAGCTAATTTTTGTATTTTCAGTAAAGACGGGGTTTCACGATGTTGTCCAGGCTGGTCTCGAACTCCTGACTTCAGGTGATTCACCTGCCTCGGCTTCCCAAAGTGCTGGGATTACAGGCATGAGCCACCACACCTAGCCAGATTTTCTTTTTGCCTCTATTTGTTGCTGCTTCTCCAAGGGAAGTTAATGACTTTTCCCCAGACTTCCCCACCCTGGGTTGACAGCCTTACATCTATTTCAGTAGATTACTTTCTCCTCTCCTCAGACTCAGCCATCTGAGGTTGTGAGGACAGCTGGTCCTGCTGTCGTTGGACTGCCCCCTCCAGCCACCACAGAGTCTGAGATAACACAAAAATAACCAAGACTATACCAGGACTCTCTTCTGTAACTCAGCTATGCCCTCTCTGATGGGCACTACTGGCTCTCCATAGCTAAACTGGAACTCCTCTATGGTGGGCAAGGGGAGCTCCCCAGCTAATCCTCTAGCTCAAACTCAAGCCTCCTGTTCACTCCTGCTGCAGACAGATGCCAAAACTGGGAGGGAAGTATCGCTCAGTCAGTTTTTCGGACAAGGAGGACTGCTCCAATCCCAAATCTTGAGTGTTTTATGCTCAGCCTTCACCACAAAGGCTGTTGTCGCCAGGCAGCATATACAGCACATGGGTCAATTCTTTTTTTTTTTTTTTTTTTTTTGAGGAGTTTCGCTCTTGTTGCCCAGGCTGGAGTGCAATGGTGCGATCTTGGCTCACTGTAACCTCCACCTCCCAGGTTCAAGCGATTCTCCTGTCTCAGTCTCCTGGGTAGTTGGGATTACAGGCATATGCCACCATGCCCGGCCAATTTTTGTATTTTTAAGAGAGACAGGGTTTCACCATGTTGGTCAGGCTGTTCTCAAACTCCTGACCTCAGGCGATCCACCTGCCTCAGCCTCCCAAAGTGTTGGGATTATAGGTGTGAACCACCGCGCCCAGCCTCATGGGTCAATTATTTACGTGAATTTACACTTTTTACATAGTACAATAGGCATGGCCCCACAGGCATCAACCAAGACTCGGTAGAGCTAATGACTAACTGGATATAACAAGGAGAATGAAAACAGAGTAAATTCTATTTTTGTTTAAATGTGTATATATTTCTATATATGAATATAACCAAATAGGAAAAAGTCTTAAGCCATTATCTCCTAGTGGTTGAGTTTTGTTTGACCTAAATTTATTCTGCACCTTGTTTTTCTGTACTTTTTCATTTTCCCATGATAAATATCTTCTACTGTACTTTTTTTCTTAAATAAAGAAAAATAAGGTTGAAGAAGTAATGAAGGGACTCTCTACTGTGCACTTAAGTCATCTAAAAGAGGCCAGGTACAGTAGCTCATGCATATAATCCTAGCACTTTGGGAAGCCAAGGTGGGAGAATTGCTTGAGCCCAGGAGTTCAAGACCAGCCTAAGCAACACAGTTAGACCCTGTCCCAATAAAAATTTTTTAAAAAGAAAGAAAAACAAAAGTCATGAGAATTTTAGGAGAAAGAATCTATGCCATCTTAAAGTTCATAAATCACTAAGGAAAAGAATCTGCCCAGGCAGAATCAGGTTTCGATCCTGGACCTTTGGAAAGCAGATTTCACTAAGTACAGAAATAAGAGGGGTATTACTTTGAAGACTCAAAGAGACAAAAAGGCTCAGGGTGCATTCTGCTTGGAAGGCTGAGACGGAAGGATCAGCTGAGGCCAGGAATTTGAAGCTGCAGTGCCCTATTATCACACCTGTGAATAGACAAAACACTCCCGCCTGGGCAACATAGCAAGACCCCATCTCTTAATAAAACAACCAAAAAGGCTCAGGGGTTGAGTCCTTGTAAGGAATTTGGCAAAAAGAGGACAGATATTGGGCTGGGTGTGGTGGTTCACGCCTGTAATCCTAGCACTTTGGGAGGCTGAGGCAGGCAGACTGAGCTCAGGAGTTAGAGACCAGCCAGGGCAACATGGTGAAACCCAATCTCTACTAAAAATACAAAAAATTAGCCAGGCATGGTGGCAAGTGCCTGTAATCCCAGCTAAAAGGGAGGATGAGGCAGAATCATTTGAACTCAGGAGGTGGAGGTTGCAGTGAGCTGAGATCGCACCACTGCACTCCAGCCTGGGCAAGAGTGAGACTGTGTCTCTAAAACAAACAAACAAACAAACAAACAAACAAAGGACAGATATTGGGAAAGCAGAACCGTTCACATTTTGGCTGGCCTCAGGCTTCTCTGGAAGAACAATTCTTTTTTTTTTTTTCTTTTGAGACGGAGTCTCGCTCTGTTGCCCATGCTGGAGTGCAGTGGCCGGATCTCAGCTCACTGCAAGCTCCGCCTCCCGGGTTTACGCCATCCTCCGGCCTCAGCCTCCCGAGTAGCTGGGACTACAGGCGCCTGCCACCTCGCCCGGCTAGTTTTTTGTATTTTTTAGTAGAGACGGGGTTTCACCGTGTTAGCCAGGATGGTCTTGATCTCCTGACCTTGTGATCCACCCATCTCGGCCTCCCAAAGTGCTTGGATTACAGGCTTGAGCCACCGCGCCCGGCCTGGAAGAACAATTCTTAAATGGGGAAAGGTAAAGAAAAGGTGAAGGCACTGGACGCAGTGACTCATGCCTTTAATTCCAACACTTCGGGAAGGCGAAGTGGGAGGATTGCTTAAGGCCAGGAATTGGAGACCAGCCTGGGCAACAAAGGGAGACCCCATCTCTACAAAAAATTTAAAAATTAGCTGCACATGGTGGCACATGCCTGTGGTCCCAGTTACTTGGAAGGCTGAGGTGGGAGGATCACTTGAACCTGGGAGGTCGAGGCTACAGTGAGTAGTGATCACACCACTGCACTCCAGCCTGGGTGATGGAGCAAGACCCCATCTCCATTAAAAAAAAAAAAAAAAAAAAGGTGAAGTGGAAACTGAAGCCCTGGATAGGTGATGAGCTGGTAAGAAAGCACACCAGTGCCTTAAATGGTTACCAGGCCTGAAGTTCACATAAACTGTACTCCAGAGGAGGAGACTTTGCAGACACACCTGCAAATGTGTGTGGAGCCAGAGGGCAGCTCTGGGCAAAATTATATATGCAGATCCTGTAATATTACAGGCACTGATCCTTGGCAAAATCCTAGGACAAATGATTGAATAGTACTGTAACTACTGAGGAAAGGAAGGAGTGACCACAAGGAACAGCATTATAATATAGAAGAAAAGGTCATGCTGAACAAATCTGTTTCTTTTCATAGGGTTTTGGAAGGATACATCAAAAGCATGGTATACTCCAGGTATTTTATTTCAATAGGCATCTGGCTGACATTTTCATAATATTCTTGTGAACAAACAGGGAGGAAACTTGAGCAATATGATAGTCTAGTTTGGGGCTAAACTGAGCATGCCTCCACCTAAGTGCCGAGAAGTCTGCTGCTGCAAGGTGTCTCGAACTGGGGTGGGTCTCAGGACCCGGGTTCACAGGCATCTCTACAGAGGCATTTTTATTCTTTTCTTATGTTTTCACTGTGATGATTTTTTTTTTTCTTTTTGAGACAAAGTCTCACTCTGTTGCCCAGGCTGGAGTGCAGTGGCGCGATCTCTGCTCTATGCAAGCTCCACCTCCCAGGTTCATGCCATTCTCCTGCCTCAGCCTCCCGAGTAGCTGGGATTACAGGTGCCCGCCACTATGCCCGGCTAATTTTTTGTATTTTTAGTAGAGAAGGGTTTTATCATGTTAGCCAGGATGGTCTTGATCTCCTGACCTCGTGATCCGCCCGCCTCGGCCTCCCAAAGTACTGGGATTACAGGCGTGAGCCACTGCGCCCGGCTGATCTTTTAGGGGTTTTGCCTTGTTAACTAGGCTGCTCTCAAATTCCTGACCTCAAGTGATCCACCCACCTCAGCCCCCCAAAGTGCTGGGATTACAGGCATGAGTCACTGTGACCAGCCACAACAAAGATTTTTATTTGTTTATATTTATGTAGAAACAAGGTCTTACTCTATCACCCTGGCTGGAGAGCAGTGACATGATCTCAGCTCACTGAACCTCTGCCTCCTGGGCTCATGTGATCCTCCTACTTCAGCCCCTCAAGTAGCTGGGATCACTGGTGCACACCACCACACCCGGCTAATTTTTATATATTTTCTAGAGACGGGGTTTCACCATGTTGCCCAGTCTTTTCTCGAACTCCTGGACTCAAGCAATCCCATTGCTTCAGCCTCTGAAAATCCTGGGATTACGGGCATGAACCGCCATGCCCAGCCCAATCATCTTTTTAAAAATGAACATGGCCGGGCGCGGTGGCTCAAGCCTGTAATCCCAGCACTTTGGGAGGCCGAGACGGGCGGATCACGAGGTCAGAGATCGAGACCATCCTGGCTAATACAGTGAAACCCCGTCTCTACTAAAAAAAAATACAAAAAACTAGCCGGGCGACGAGGCGGGCGCCTGTAGTCCCAGCTACTCGGGAGGCTGAGACAGGAGAATGGCGTGAACCCGGGAGGCGGAGCTTGCAGTGAGCTGAGAGCCGGCCACTGCACTCCAGCCTGGGCGGCAGAGCAAGACTCCGTCTCAAAAAAAAATAAAAATAAAAAAAATAAATAAATAAAAATAAAAATAAAAATGAACATATACCATAGATCACCAGATAACTGCTGCATAACCAAATCCTGCACATTTCAGGGCCTGTGTGTGTGTTTACAAGTGCACTGTGTGGGCTAATTAGGACAACTTCATTCTGCACATTTAGTTCACAATACATCTGTGCAAAGTGAAAGATGACATAACTTCAGAAGCAGTGGGAAGACTGTGCCACCCTGACTGACACGCTACAGGATGGGTGTGCAGAACTCAAGGAGCCTAAGTGTCAAGTCTGTGCCGTGCTTACAAGGAAAAGCAATGATTTGGGTTCAGTTAAACATCACCCTCTCAGAATGATGCTGATAATTTGAATTTTACTGGCTTTTTTTATAGTTACATATGTGAACTTTACAGGAGCTAGATCAGTGAGCTGACACACAGATTCATGTTCATACAAAATTAAGTTGTAATATTGTAATGAAAATAATCTAAGCCATCCCCAAACCATTTTTCCTTTAGAGTGGTGGTGTTCAAACTATCAGACCACAAACCACAGTTACAAAAACAATTTGCACCAAGACCCACCATATGCATACATACACCACACATTCTTGTCCCATGCTCACGCAATGAAAGTTTCCTGAAACAAAACTCCCTTTTTTTAAGGGAGTTATTTCATTTTCTTAAATGCTGGCTGTGACCCACTAAATTGGTTTTGTGCCCTACAGGTTGGAAAACTTAGGCTTTAGAATGGTATTCACCACCCAAGTTCGGCAAAGATCTAGATGACAAGTAAAACTTGCAGATGTTGGCGGGCGTGGTGGCTCACGCCTGTAATCCTAGCACTTTGGGAGGTTGAGGCAGGTGGATCATTTGAGGTCAGGAGTTCGTACCAGTCTGGCCAACATGGTGAAATCCTGTCTCTACTAAAAACACAAAAAAATTAGCCAGGTGTGGTGGCACATGCCTGCAGTCCCAGCTACCTGGGAGGCTGAAGCAGGAGAATTGCTTGAACCTTGGAGGTGGAGGTTGCAGTGAGCTGAGATCGTGCCACTGCACTCCCGCCTGGGTAACAGAGCAAGACTCGGTATCAAAAAACAAACAAACAAAAAACCTGCAGATGTCACAAAAGTGAGGATTGTAAACACAATGGGTATCGGTCAATAGGGTTCAAGGACATCTTAAAAAACTGGTAGGTACAATGTTTAAGAACATCAGGCTCCATACCTAAATGAGATTCTGACTGTGTGGTTCATTAGTGGGGTGGTCCCTCTTAGCCTCCTCCAGTGCCCTCTGTAAAACAAAGGTAATGTCATCCTTCTAGGATTTCTGTGAGGCTCTAATAATTTATATGACAGCATCAAGAGTTTAAAGGCTATATAGGCTTTAAAGTTTAAGAAGTCTTGGCCAGGTGTGGTGGCTCACGCCTGTAATCCCAGCACTTTGGGAGGCCAACGTGAGCAGATCTCTTGAGCTCAGATGTTTGAGACCAGCCTGGGCAACATGGTGAAACCTTTTCTGTATATTAAAAAAATTAAAAAGTTTAGTAAGTCCTCCACTTAGGTTAAAAAGCCAATCACATGCATAGAGGGCAGAAAGAGCCTAATAGTGCCACGTGGAAAAGCCCCAGAGGTTTTGACTTTAAGCTGAATGGGGGCCAGCACAATCTAGATATGGCTGCCAAAAAGGCTACTGCAATCTTGGATTGCATTTCTAAAAGTTCAGTTATAGAACAAAAAAATAATATCCTCCTGTAGTCGGCACACTTGGGCCACATCTGGAGCATCAGGTTCTGTTCTGAGGGACATTTTAAAAGGGGGATTTTCAGCTGGAGCTTGTTCAGAAGACAGCAGCAATGGTTGTGGCCAGGGTGCCAGAGTGGGGACATGGGTTCAAAGGGTAGAACCAAGACTCCTGTGTGGACATTTTGAGGCAGATTTTAGTTAACACAAGAGAGAACTTTGCAAAGATTAAAATCAGTTGCCTTCTGAGGTGCTATGTTCTCCCTTCTCTGTAATCACTTAACCAGAGGCAGGACATGTGTCCCTGCTGGAGTCAGGATGTTGAGATGGGGTGGGAAGTTGGACCAAATGATCTTTAAGATTTTTATTCACGGCCAGGTGCAGTGGCTCATGCCTATAATCCCAGCACTCTGGGAGGCCAAGGCAGGCGGATCGCCTGAGCTTAGGAATTCGAGATCAGCCTGGCCAACATGGGGAAACTCTGTCTCTACTAAAACTACAAAAATTAGCTGGGCATGGTGGTGCACACCTGTAACCCCAACTACTCAGGAGGCTGAGGCAGGGGAATCACTTGAACCCGGGAGGCGGACGTTGCAGTGAGCCAAGTTCGTGCCACTGTAGTCCACCTGAGCGACAAGAGCAAGACTCCGTCTCAAAAAAAAAAAAAAAAAAAAAAAAGATTTTTATTCACTGGAAGAAAGTACAGTGATTTAAAATACGTTTTTTTAAAAAAAGATTTTTATACTTCTCAGACCATATTGCTGATAAAAATACAAGATGAGTTTGTTGCTGGCAGAACCACAAAGGAAGGCAATGGCTCTCCCAGGAGGCTCCCCCAGGGCTCAGGTTTGCTTAGCTAAAATTAGTGAATGACTCTCTTAGACATCCTCTATTATAAAACAGAAGGGCCATAGGATCCGTGCAGAGTGTAAATGAAATGAGACAAAATAAAAACTGGCCTAGCGTTTCTTCATCATCTCCCTCTCTCCCTTCTCTGTAGTCCTTATTACCCTGGACTCAAACTGTTTGGACACTGGGCTGGGTTCTGAGTGATTCTTCAGTTAGGAGGTTAAAGCAGAATCTACTGAAGGGGCAGTCTGCTGGTGCTCGACGTTGCACCATTTCAGCTTGTTTCATTTTCCTTCCCAGCTGGTTCCTGAAATGCTCCTATAGATCTCAAACCAACGTTTGCAAGTATCTTCCCTAGTGTCACTCAGAGCTTTATGGCCACAGGCTGCAGACCTGGGCAACCAAAAGAGAGATCGATCTCCCTGCCACTACAGAATTAATCTCCTGGAATTAACCATGAAAAGGAAAAGAGAGGCATTTTCCACTGATGTTTGGAAATGAAAAGTGGTTAAGAAGAGGTAGCATAGATACCTAATTGTAAGGCTATGATCAAAGGCACTTTAGAAGCTCATTAATTTGGAACCTTACATTTAAAATATACAATTTGGACATAAATTGTGCTTAACTTTTCTTTCATACTATTTTTTTTTTTATTGTTCTTGTTTTTTTTTTGAGACGGAGTCTCGCTCTGTCGCCCAGGCTGGAGTTCAGTGGCGCGATCTCGGTTCACTCCAAGCTCTGCCTCCTGGGTTCATGCCATTCTCCTGCCTCAGCCTCCTGAGTAGCTGGGATTACAGGCACCCACCACCACGCCCGGCTATTTTTTGTATTTTTAGTAGACACAGGGTTTCACCGTGTCAGCCAGGATGGTCTCGATCTCCTGACCTCGTGATCCACCCGCCTTGGCCTCCCAAAGTGCTGGGATTACAGACATGAGCCAAGGCGCCTGGCCTCTTTCATACTATTTAAAGCGAGCCTAAATGGTGTTCGAAGATTGCAAAAGGACTCTTAGTAAGAATAATTGTTTTATATAACTTCCGCTATTTTACTAGTGCCACTTGCTTTTAACAGTAGTTTACATCCAGTCACTGAAACCGACACCTAACAACATAGGTAAGTGGGATTAGTGCATATTCTTGAAAAGAAAAAGCTGCACTGCTTTCCAAGTTATATCATTCAGACTTTTCATTAAGTTAGGTTGGCTAAAACTTTCCCAAGAGTCCCTAAGCTGGTGAAGTTTTACAATGATTTACTATACAAGCAATAGTACCTCTCTTGGGCTCTAAGGAAAACTCCAGGGGCATCAAACAAGGTTTGAAGGCAGCATGGGGTCGGGATGGGGTTGCAGGTGCCTGAAGGGACCACACACAACATTCCTTTCCCATACTGGAAACCAATTTAATTCCAAAACCAGCAGAAAAGCATCCCGAGTTTCTGGACTCTTGATGTACTACTGATCACCCGCCTCTACCTCCTGTTCCCTCCAGCACAGCCTCACTTCTTACCCCCTTGGCCAAACTTGGTAGAAAAACTGCTGGCACCCTGCTGTCCCTTCCCTCCTTCCGTACTTATTTCCCGGCAGCATTAGGACGTCTACCCTGGCACTGTGCTCATGCTGCACCTGCCCAGGTCGCCAGCGACCTCCTTGCTGCTCATCCAGCAGCCCCTCCGATGAGTGCCTCCTCCTCGAAATTCCCATGGATATTCTCCCACCTCTCCTGCCACCTCTTCCCCTTGTGGGCTCCTCTTCCTTTGCCACCCCTTAAATACTGATGTTCCCCAACATCTGTCCTTTCTCCTCACCCAGCACCCTTTCCCTGGGTGACCATGCCTATTCGAATGGCTTTACGTACCTTCCACAGGCTGGCAACTCATAGGCCTGTGTCTGGTCGAGATCTCTGCTCTATGTGTTAGACCTGTACATCCAGCCCTCTGTGGGTCTTCCACTAGGGCTGGCCACAGACACTTGGAACATTGAGCTGTCAGTTTTGCCCATTCTTTCTCCAGCTTTCTTACCCTCAGCCACCACAGGCCTTCTTCCAGATCCTTGAAAAACTTTCGTCTCTGCAGCTGTCTTTCCTTGCTTACAACTCTTTCTGTTCTCTTCACTAGCTAAGACCTCACCCTTCAGGTCTCTGGCTGTTTGACTTTCCCAGCATAATTTAAGAGCCATTATGTAACAAGCATGCCATTTCCTCAGAGTGGCCTTTCTGGACCCCTGAGACGAGGTTAACTCCTTTGGGAACACTCACTACCCATTCATTAACTAATCATGAGCCCGATGTATGCGAGGGCTCCCCAGGGTGGGCCATGTCTGTTTGCACCACTGAACTGTAGACACTAAGCCCAGCACATGGCTCACGGACACCTTCAGTGCCTATGGGCTGTATGAATACCCTGGGTTAAAGTAGCCTCTCTTCTGGTATCTCCAATCAGGACAAAACCTGAGTATCCCCCTCACTGCCAACCAATCATCAAGTCCTCATGACTCCACTTCATAGACAAACCTCCCTGTAGTGTACCCAGGCTCCCGTCCTCATCACCTGAGGTATTGCCCACGGCCTCCAAAACTGCTTCCTGGCCTCTGGCCTCCCCCTTAGCCAGCCTCCACAATTTGGTCAGAAGGCTCTTTTTAAAGTGCAAATCCCATCCAGCTACTCTCCTAATTAACCCCCTCAATTGTTCCCTGATGCTCTTGTGATAAACTTATAAAGGCCAGAACAAGCTGTCCCTCCCTGGTCCACCCCCCTGACCTCTTGCCCTTCCACCTCTCCCAACACACACTTCAGTTTTTCATTTCTGGAATTAAAACATGCCACCCTGTCTCACTTGGAGCCTGAAGCACACTCTCTCCCATTTGCCTGGTCAGCTCCTGTCCTTCAGAGCTCATTTATACTCTCACTCAGGTCAAGCCTCTCCTGACTTCCTCCCACCTCAAGTCTGGGGCAGGTGACCCTGCTACCTGCCAGTGCATACTCCAGGCACACTTCCACACTGTCCCACCAACACAGAGCTGGGAGTGTGTCCCTGTCTCACGGGTCTTTCTAGGCCTGACTCGGGGAGAGCACGTAACAGGAAGAGAGACCTCTGAGCCCTGGCCACCAGGCTTCAGGCTGTTCGACTGGTCCTTTCACTGAGAATGCTACTCTTGAGACCCAGCAAATGAGAGAGGGCACCTACAGAAATACTATAACAGTAGGCTTTAGGAAGCTTTTCCTTCTGGAGAGAACTTGGCTCCATCTCCACAACCCAGGTCTTCGGGGTAACAGCTTTTTTTGCCTGTGGGTTCCTGCCATCGTGGCTCTGGCTTTCTTGGCCTTTTGCTATGGTATTTCCCCTGGAGGAATTTCACACTGTGCAAACAGTCTTTCTGTTGGCTATTTTGGTCAGCTCAGCTGGGCCTTAAGCCAACAAAGCAGTTTCTAAGCCCAGGCTTTTCCAGTTGCCTAGCCTGGAAGAATTCAGAGCTGGTGAGGGAAAAGCATGCCCTGGCTGGTTTTAGAGAACAAAGTTGGACCTCAAAGAAAGCTGACAAATGGGTAAGAGAATTCATTTGGATGAAGAGAGCAGCAACCTTGGTAGTGAAAGACTCCAAATTGTGCTGAATATTTCAATGAGAAGCAAACCTCAGCAATCACAATAGCCATTATAAGGTGGGCACGGTGGCTCATGCCTGTCATACCAGCACTTTGGGAGGCTGAGACAGGAGGATCACTTGAGGTCAGGCGTTCAAGACTAGCCTGGGCCACACAGCAAGATGCCATCTCTACAAAAAATGTTTACAAACTAGCTGAGTATGGTGGTGTGTGCCTGTAGTCCCAGCTCCTTAGGAGGCCAAGGTGAGAGGATTGCTTGCGTCCAGGAAGTTGAGGCTGCAGTGAGCTATGATTGCACCACTGTGCTCTGGCCTGGGTGACAGAGTGAGACCCTGTCTTTAAAAAATAATAATAATAGTTAAATAAATAAATTAATTAAAACCATGGTAAAAGAGCCCCATAACAGTAAAACAAATTTCAATGGCTTCCATTAAACGAGAACACCTCTGGGCAGTGGCTTGCTAATGCCACAGGCCGAAGGAAGGAAGAAGGTGAGTAAGGAATGGAGATCTTGTCTCCACATTAACCCTTTACTGAGCTTCTCATCTCCCCCCACCCCCCCATCTCAGACCCCCAGCCTCAGGCAATGACCCTTAGGAATGTCCATGATTTCACCAAGAAGTTAAAATTTCCCTCATCAGCTAAGATCCATTATGTCTCACCTTCTCCTCAAGCAAAACTCCTTGCAAGAGTTACCTATACTTCTCTCCTGCTAGCTTTTCTTAAACCTGCTCCAACCAGGCTGCACCCTCCCCATGCATGCCACCAAAACTGTTCATGCCACCTCGGCCTCCCGAGGAGCTGGGATTACAGGCATGAGCCACCGCGCCCAGCCTCTTCTTCCTTGAAACACTTTCTTTACTTTGCCTCTAGGACACACTTTGCTAGTGTCTGGCTAAATTCTCCCACATCTCCTTTGCTGGTTCTTCCTCTCCTCTCAAATTCTAAATGATTGGGTTGCCCTAGGACTCTGTCTCAGGACCTTTCTTCTGTCTACACCTGTTTCCTAGCTGATTTTGTCTAGTCTCGTGGGTTTAGAAACCAGTAAGATACAGATTCTATATAATTTTAACTCTCACATTTCTATCTCGACTTGTATATCCAACTGCCTACTGATATCTCCACTTGGATGTATTAATAGGCATCGTAAATCTAACTAGCCCCAGCTGGGGGCGGTGGCTCACGCCTGTAATCCCAGCACTTTGGGAGGCCGAGGCAGGTGGATCACCTGAGGTCAGGAGTTGGAGACCAGCCTGGCCAACATGGCGAAACCTCATCTCTACTAAAAATTAAAAAATTAGCCAGGCGTGGTGGCGAACACCTGTAATCCCAGCTCCTCAGGAGGCTGACGCAGGAGAATCGCTTGAACCCGGGAGGTAGAGGTTGCAGTGACCCAAGATTGTGCCACTGCACTCCAGACTGCGTGACAGGAGCGAGACTCCATCTCAAAAAACAAAACAAAACAAAAATCTAACTAGCCCCAAACAGTGCTCCCGATATTGTCCTAATCCTATGACTCCTTCAAAATTCCCCACTGCAGTGAATGAATAGTAACTTCTTCTTTCCAGCTGCTCAGCCCTAAAACCTTGGGAGTTATCCTTATCTTTTTTCCACGCCCTACATTTGACAGCAAACACTCTCTCTTCAAAATATATGCCCAAGCTGACTGCTTCTACCACCTCCTCTGTCATCACCTAGGTCCAGGTTTCTATCATGTCTCCCATGGATTAACCTCATAGCTGCGCTTCTGACCTTGACCCCATCAGTCTATTCTCAACACATCTAGAGTAAGACCCATCACACTTAAATGAAACCATGTTATTTCTCTGCTCAGAAGCCCCCAATACCATCCCATCTCCCACTCAAACTAAGAGCCAAAATCTCCATCGTGATACAGAAGGCCCCTGGGGGACCTGACCTCTTTCACCTGCCCTGTCACTCTCCCTCTCTCACTGCTTTAGCCATGCTGGCTCCCTGCTGTTCCTGAACATACCAAGTATGGCCCCTGCTGAGGGCCTTTGCATTGCTCTTCTCTCTGCTGAGTTCTCACCCTCCTCCCCTCACCCCAGACAGAACAAGGCTCAATCTCCTCCCCACTCCTTCAGGGTTTTATTCAGATGTCACCTTATCATTGAGACCTTCCCTGATCACCCTATGTAAATTGCCACCTCCCCCTTTCTTTCCTTATCCTCATTTTGCCTCCTTAGCACTTCTCACTGTCTAACAAATATCTATTAGTTATTCATGGCCGGGCGCGGTGGCTCAAGCCTGTAATCCCAGCACTTTGGGAGGCCGAGACGGGCGGATCATGAGGTCAGGAGATCGAGACCATCCTGGCTAATACGGTGAAACCCTGTCTCTACTTAAAAATACAAAAAACTAGCCGGGCGACGAGGCGGGCGCCTGTAGTCCCAGCTACTCGGGAGGCTGAGGCAGGAGAATGGCGTAAACCCGGGAGGCGGAGCTTGCAGTGAGCTGAGATCTGGCCACTGCACTCCAGCCTGGGTGGCAGAGCAAGACTCCGTCTCAAAAAAAAAAAAAATAAATAAATAAAAAATATTAGTTATTCATTGTCTCCCAGTAAGATGTAAGCTTCCTAAAGGCAGGGACTTCTCTGCGTTACTCACTGATGTATCCCAGTCCCTGGCACATGGTAGGTGCTTAACAATCTATGTTTGTTGAATAAGTGAATGAGTAAATCCTGGAGGCTTTACGGCACAAGAGCCTAAAGGCAGTGTAGGAACCAAAGGAGAAAAGCTGCAGATATGCATACCCTGGCACTAGGTCAGGATCCACTCCACAGCTGGTTTTAGCTGACCCAGACCCTGATGGAACCCTCAACCCCACCAGTCACCTCACATGTGGGCCAGTACAGTCCAGTCCTGCTCCTGGCCAAAAACTTAAAAGCGCACAACTCTCATCACCACAAAGCAGGTACTATTGCATTTCAATGCTTCTCTCAATTGACATGCATTATTAATGCTTCTCTCAATTGACAAGCATTGGCGGAGCCAGGATTGCACCACTGCACTCCAGCCTGGAACGCCATCTCAAAAACAAAACAAAACAAAAACAAAACAACAACAACAACAACAAAAACAAAAACCAAGCCGGGCCGGTGGTTCATGCCTGTATTCCCAGCACTTTGGGAGGCTGAGGCGGGCAGATCATGAGGTCAAGAGTTGGAGATCATCCTGGCCAACCCAGTGAAACTCCATCTCTTCTAAAAATACAAAATTAGCGATGGCCGGGCGCGGTGGCTCAAGCCTGTAATCCCAGCACTTTGGGAGGCCGAGACGGGCGGATCACGAGGTCAGGAGATCGAGACCATCCTGGCTAACACTGTGAAACCCCGTCTCTACTAAAAAAAAATACAAAAAACTAGCCGGGCGAGGTGGCGGGCGCCTGTAGTCCCAGCTACTCGGGAGGCTGAGGCAGGAGAATGGCGTGAACCCGGGAGGCGGAGCTTACAGTGAGCTGAGATCCGGCCACTGCACTCCAGCCCCAGCGACAGAGCGAGACTCCGTCTCAAAAAAAAAAAACAAAAAAACAAAATTAGCTGGGCGTGGTGGCACATGCCTATAGTCCCAGTTACTTGGGAGGCTGAGACAGGAGAATCGCTTGAACCCGGGAGGTGGAAGTTGCAGTGAGCCAAGATCGCGCCATTGCACTTCAGCCTGGCAACAGAGCGAGACTCTGTCTCAAAAAAAAAAGATAATGAAGGCACTCGAATTTGGATACCACCTGTCTGTCTCTACCCTTAATTCTTCTTTCCAAAACGTGACTATGTCATTTGCTAGTTTGCATCCTGACTGGGTCACATCCCATTGTACTGGAAGGGACTCGGGAAGTGTGTGGGGGTGGGGATAGCATAAAGAGAACCTGATCAAAGCAGGCCCAAGAAACAGCATCAAGTTTTTTTTGTCAAAGAATACTGGGCCTCAGAATTCTTAGAGAACAGGAGAAAAAAAAGCAAGATACACTTTTTCCCCTAAAGAAGCTCATTATGTGCTTTGGCACATTTATTTGTAACTCCCCACACTTATCCCGGGCCAGGATCAGCTTGTTTGTTTGTTTGTTTGTTTGTTTTGAGAGTCTTGCTCTGTCGCCCAGGCTGGGGTACAGTGGTGCGCTCTCGGCTCACTGCAATCTCCACCTCCTGGGTTCAAGTGATTCCCGTGCCTCAGCCTCCGGAGTAGCTGGTACTACAAGCGTGTGCCACCACACGTGGCTAATTTTTGTATCTTTAGTAGAGATGGGGTTTTGCCATGTTAGCCAGGCTGGTCTCGAACTCCTGACCTTAAGTGATCTGCCTGCCTCAGCCTCTCAAAGTGCTGGGATTACAGGCATGATTACCAAGCCCGGCCCCAGGCCAGAATCAGCTTCTGAAATGAGTGGTGATTTCATTTCCCCTGAGAAGACAGGGCTGGCTTACCATTTACTTTTTTGGAGGCTGGGAAATGTCTTGGTTTGTTTTCTTCTAGGCTGATCTAAGAAGATTCCTAATTATCAACTGGGAGCAGAAATATTCCACTTCCAATTACATGGCCCTGCCTGCTCACTCTTACTTCCTATTCACACTCTTTTGGAGGCCACTTTGTGATTCTATCAAATCCTATAGGAGAGGTGACAACCCCAAAGAGAAGGCTCTAGAAAGATGGCATTTGGAAATCTGTAAGTTAGTGTCTGCTGGCTCCTCCTGAGCCACTTCTACTCTGTGATTGAGAGGAAAGGCCACCTAACTGCCTAAATCACCACACAGGGACAAACTGGTATCTCAGAGCACTCAGCAGCAAAAACAAGTAAGCTAAGCCTCTGCACTGCAATGTGGCAGGGCTTCTGGCTAGGTATAGCAAGCCATTCTGATGTGGAGACAAACAGCAGCAACAGGAATGAAATGCCAATGAAGGATTCCAGCCATTGGGTCTGCAAGCATGCTTGTCCTGTGATACAAACAGCCTAGACATCTCAGCACTGCTTGGAGCTGCTCATTGGGGGAGCCTAAGAAACATCAGCCCTTTCACAACCCCCTGCTCCTGAGCAGAGCTCATCTCCCAAGAGCAAATCAGCCTGCAGCCCAGTCGGATGAGAAGCACAGTGTTCCCCTGTGCCAGTGGCAGCCTCAGAGCATCCTGAAAGAGCGCTTCCTAGACACGCAGTGGAAGCCATGACTTCCCCTAAGCTGCCAGTGCTGCTTCTGAACTCACGTGGAGGTTCTTTTTTCAGTGTCCCCAGAGGCAGTAGAAAAATCCATTTTCCATTTTGGAATCTATCAAGTAGGACAAATCTGCCACCTGGGAGCATCTCCTCAAGGGCAATCTCTACTCCCTTTCTCACATAGCCTGACAATACCCTCGAGTTAGAAATATCCCTTGTTGGCTAGGCACAGTGGCTCATGCCTGTAATCCCAGCACTTTGGGAGGATTACTTGAGGCCAGGAGTTTGAGACCAGCCTGGCATAGACAGACTATGCCTGTATTATTTTTAAAAAAGAAATGTCCCATATTTTTACCCTCTTCACTCATCTTTCCACCTTGTTCCAATAGATTGCTGACAGAAAAGTGAGATCTCCTCCACCCCGAGGTCTCCTAAGAGAGTGCTGCTAGCCAAAAAAAGATCTGCTGATTATTGAGGAAGAGCATCTTTAAAAAGACACTCAACTACATTTCAGAAAGATAAAGATCTAAGTGTTGGCTCTATGAGGGAAGAAATAAAGAGAAATAACTTTTTTTCCTCCTACAACAGGTCTAGACCATGTCATACAAGGAGTTGCAAGCATATCCAAAACAAAAGCAAGGCAAAAACAAACAAGCAAAAAAGCAACAAATGCATTCCAAAATGATCTCCATTTCTCAGCCCAGATATGTACTGGATACTGGTTTAGTTCAGCCAGTAGGTGCTGGGAAGAAATTCACAAATCCAAGTCAGTTGCAAAAAGGGAATACTCCAGACATATCACCCAATGAACCTGTAAGAAAGTATAAGAGCTTCTCTGAACAGATTTTACTCCAGGTTTGCAGCCCACAAGGTTTAAGATCGGGCCATGAGGTTAAATCTGGTAAACTCAGAAATGTTCATGCTACTGTATCCCTAAACTTTGTAATTCTCTACGTACCCTTTAAAGCAGTGTTTCTCTGCATCTTTTATTCCATAGCCATTGTCCACCTGATCCAAAATATCCTAAATTTTTCTATGTTTGGAAGCAGGGTTTCTAATTTTGTGTATACAGAAAAGGGGTGTGTGTGAAAAAAATAAGTATTAGAAAAAGAACATGTTACATATGTATCACAGAAATGAGTGGGCAAGATTTAGAAGATTGCTGAAACAAAGCCAATACTAAGGTCTACTGGTTGGCTGCAACAAGTTTAAAATGTCTTCAGAAGGGCCCTGGTTGGGCAATACTATACTTGCTGACAGTAAGCTTGGGAACTGACACAGACCTATAGCAAAGGACTGTCCAACTTCTCCAAAAAGCTGGTATTAACCACCAGAAGAAATAAGAAGTTCAAGGCCAAAATATCCAAATGAACCAACCACTCTACTTGCTGAAATGCCATAAAGCTTCTTTACCCCAGACATTTACCCAAATCTTATCATTTCTTGTCTCCTCTCTGACAGGCCTCCACAGGCCCAAACTTTAATAGAATCTGAGAGAAAAAAGTGGCCAGTCTATCTGCTGTCCAGAGTGATGCCAAACTCTTTCTCCTGGAGCCAGTTCTACCTACTGGGCAGTCAGATGTGGGTCCGATTATTAACAAACTCTACTTCGGTCTCCTTGGCAGAGTTTGTGGCTTCAGCAGCCTAGCTCGGGGGGGTTCATAATTATGTCAGACTAGGTTTTTTTCTTGTAATTGCTTTTAACCAAAGAGGTTAAGCCTCTGTACAACTAAGAGGAAGAACTAGAATTAGAAAACTTACCAATCGTCCCAGCCAATGATAATCCATTTCCAACAGGTATTAACGCCTGTTAGAAGCCACTGGAACACTGACATCATCAGCCCAATTGATGGGTTGTCTGATAGATCCCCCCCCTTCATCGCACACAAGAATTTAAAACAAAACAAGACACTGCAGTTATATTCATTATTGCAGACAATGGGTTTCTTTGTGTCAGTAATTGAAATTACTGCTGTGCTCTGGACTCCATTATTCCCTTTGCAGCCTGTGAGCTGGCCAACACTCTAAACTTTCTAGCCCTAAAAATTGTATCATCCAGAATACCAACTCAGTACAGCCCTCCACTGTGAAACTGAATGCCTTCTGGGGTGCAGCATGAAACAGTTTTAGACAGTGCAGGCCAGTGCACCTTGAAACAGCGTCCTTCCATCTGTAATGAAATCTGTAAACGGGAAACTTGGGCCAATTCATTGTTTAAAGCAGATCTACTGGCTCATACCTTTCTCTAGGAAACAATAAGTGAACAAGAAGTAACCTCAGAGGAAGAAAGAACTTTGGGAGAATGCACTGAGAAAGGCCAGACTGAGTCCCCTTGGATGAAGTTAATTAAGAAACAAACATGCAAAACCAAGGAATGCAGTGAGGATAGGTTTCTCATTGCCCAGAGGAGAAGACATAGTTCCTTTTGAACTAAAATTAGAAAGCCGCTGGGAAGGAAACCTAAGAAGCATGGGTAAGAGGCTGAAAACCGTAAGTCAGCAATGGGGATACAGGTGGGTGGAGGAAGAAAGCAAGTATCTATTTTACTTCTTCTGTAATTCCTCAAGATTGTTTGCGCCTGAGCTTTGGGACTGCAGTCTTCCCCCACGGGGCGTCAGGTAACAGGCTGGGAGCTCTGGCAAGAAGTTCTCAAACTTCTCACAATTCTGCTTAGAGCTTGCATCTAGCTGGAGGATCAATGATCCAAGTGAAAACATTAAAGGAAGGTTTTTGCCCACTACCCAGTGAGAGGTCATCTGCCCAGGGAGTGCCCTCGTGTCCTGACACCATCGCCCGACTGGGATACATCAGTAACCGGGCTGTCGTCGATGCCGAGCAGTGCCCATCTGGTTGGCAGCGTCCGGATCTCAAGCGTTCCCTCGCCCCTCTGTACTTCGGGGAGCCCTGAATCGCTGGTAGGCATCTACAGTTAAGAGTGCAGGAAGGCCTCTCAGACACGGGGCGAATACGAGGGCTGTTGGCTGCCTCCTCGGAGCCGACCCAGGCATAGTCCGCCCAGGCGGGAGAGCGGCGCTGAGGTGGGTCGGCACCCGGCTGAGAGGTGCCAGGCCACCCCGGTTCCCGCTCCTCTCGCCGGCCCCCGGAAGCGCCGCCCTCCCGTCCGGCGGGCTCCGAGGGGGCGGGGAGTCGAACGCCCCCTTCCGGGTGCCTCCGCCCGGCTGGCCAGCCCCGCTCCTCCTCCGGGCGGGAATGCTCCCTCCCCCGCCCCTCCCGAAGCCGGGCCCCGGCGCCAGGCCCGGCCCCAGGGGGAACCCCCGGCCTCGGCTCCCTCTCCCCGCGGCCTCTGCCCGTCTTCCCGACCCTTGGGGGCCGGGAAGACCCCGCCGGCAGCGGCCGGGACCCACCGCTCATTACGACATCTTCCTCCCTGGCCTCCGCCGCCTCCGCCGCCACCGAGAGCCTGACACCGCCCGCCAAGCACCCGCCAATCCCGGAGCCCGCCACCGCCCGAGCGACGGCAGCCTTCACCAATAAGGGCTTGGAACATTGGGGACCGACAGCACTATTAACCAATCAACCAGAGGCGTCTAGAGCGACGTTGATTTGACCAATAGGTCTGTGCAATGTCACTGATGGACGGTAGAGCGCACCAACCGAAAACCAATTGAATAATGAATGACATGTTCATCAGCCAATTGGAGGGAGGCAAAGTCCCGCCTACTGGGTGGTTGATGGACAGCAACAGGAAGCTGGGAGGGGAGGGGCTTAGTCGAAGAGTGCTTTTGTATTGGTAGTGGTTGACCTTCCACCCACCTCTAACCCAGAGGATGAGTGATAGATCTGCCCTGAAGCCAATCAGAAGTCCTTAGGGTGAGGCCCACAAATGCCCCAGAAATAGCATATATGTTGCGCCCTAAAGTCCAGTCTCGCCCAGGTGTGGCAGGAGCTTTTACCTGCACTTCGGCAGTAGCTGGCTGCCACTCAACCCCACGCCTGGTGAGTGGAAAGCCATCAACCTTTTATTTAGTCCCTCGCTCGTTGTCGCCTCGGGAGGGGCGACTTTGTACAGTGAGGCACTGGGGTCCGGCACCATAGTGAGAGTTGGGGTTGTTTACGCGACACTTCTGAAGGGATTTTCACAATCGGTTAAGCCCCCGTTTATCTTCACATGGTTATTGCGGCGACCCCCATAGCCCACGGTCCCAAACATGTGCATCTGAATCATCCGAAGCGCTTTCTAAAGGCAGGTTCCCCAGGCCACCTCTCCTAATCCGACTCGGTACTTCACGGGGCGTGCCTAGAATCTGCATTTTAGCAAGGGCCTCGCATGGACAGAGTTGCACGCTTGAGTTTGAGAAGTACTGCTTGGCCTCTGCCCCACTTACCCGTACCTTCTTGAGATGAGGTAAAGCACTTGGTAGGCACTATCTGGATAGGTTTATCTTTGCTCCCAAGTCTCTTCCGAGAACTTGGGAAGGCTGCCTAGCTTAGTGAGGGAATCCATTCTGGCTTCAGACCAGTCTGGGTTTGAAACCTACACGTCCCACTAACTGAGGCAGGGTACGGAAACTCCCTGAGCCTCGTGTCCTCATCAGTAAAACGAGGTTAATCACACCTACACCTTAGCGCAATGGCTTTAAAAAAAACAAAACAAAACATAGCCCATCAAGAGAAATACATTTTGCATACTGACCAGTACACTTCTGTTTGAGAGTGTCATAAAGTTTCCGAAAACAATGCGTACTGCTTGTGATGCACTGATAGTTTCTATGCCTATTCTATCCTATCTTATTCTCCTTCTTGTTGATCATGACTGGCAATTTGAAAAACACAGCTAGGAAAGGTTGGTTGATAATACAAAATGCAGAGCAGAATACCGGGTACACAGTAATTGCTGAAAAAATGTTAATAGCCTCTTCCAGTCTACTACTCTCAGTGTTAGCCTTTGAAAAACAAGACTTTAGACGATAACACTCCTCTAGTAAAGATCCTTCATGGGATCCGTATCTCCTGGATAAAGCCCAAACTTCTTTCTAGGCAAATTCCTGCCACTCTTTTTTCTTCTTAACCTCAGTATCCACCAGAGGACACACTCTTACTGGTGTATCTTTCATGCTTTATCTCCTCCCTGTACCCCCATTCCCTTCCTACAAATCCTACCCTTTTACCTCCAGGAAAGATTCCAGGTTCCTAAACACTTACTTTTTTCCACTAGTTGACTTTCTATCTTACCCTTCCCTTCTGGTAAACCCCTATACATCCATGGCCGGATGTGGTGGCTCACACCTGTATTCCTAGCGCTTTGGGAAGCCAGAGGCAGGCGGATCGCTTGAACCCAGGATTTCGAGACCCAGCCTGGGCAACATGGCGAAACCCTGTCTACAAAAAAGCCGCATGGAGTGGTGCACACTTGTAGTTCTAGCTACTTGGGAAGCTGAGGTGGGTGGATCACTTGAGCCTAGGAGTTTGAACTTAAAATGAGCTATGATCACACCACTGCACTCCAGCCTGGGTGACAGAGCGAGACCCTGTCTCTCAGAAAAATAGATAAACTCCTATGCATGCTTCAAGACTCTGCTGTAAGTCTGCATACCTCACTCCTGCCCAGCTATAGGTTCTTCCTCCTCTGTGCTGCCCTGGCACATGCAAAAGGGCTTCTCTCACACACACTATTTCCACACTTTTATTCTCACTTCTTGCTCTCTTGCTAGACTGAGCTGTGGTAGAAGGATTGAGGCCAGCACAGAGGAGGATCAGCAGGAAATGTAAGCTGAGTTAAAGAGTGAATATTTGCATACAATGACATCTGCATGACTTGTTTATATAGTCCATACATTCTGTTCCCAGGCCATTTTTCAAGTTTAGATTGCTTCACTGTCAAACCAAGGACTCCACCCAGGTTCCATGACTCACCTGTATTAGGGTGCAGGGATTTTGGGGGGGAGGTAGGTGGGGTTGAATATCCTGCTGGGCCACTGTCAAACCTCTTCTGGGAGAAAAACTGGGGGTAGCTATGCTTCTAACCTAGAGGCCACATCTTGAAGACCACAGAGGTGAAAAAAAAAAAAAAAAGTGTGCACACACGGGAAGGAGGACAGGGAGTGAAAACTTGGAAGAATTCTGCAGTCGTTTTGAATTATTTGATTGGTTTTGCCCTTTTAAAGGTCACCTTATCTTTGTTTTTGTTTTTGTTTTTGTTTTTGTTTTGTTTCTAGGCTGTCTGACTCTTCTTACTAGCGACACAGCCAAAGAAGGGGAGGACCCTTTGGTTTTTTTTTTTGTTTTTTCTTTCTTTCTTTCTTTCTTTTTTTTTTTTTTTCCCAGAGATAGAGTCTTGCTCTGTCACCCAGGCTGCAGTGCTGTGGTGCAATCTCAGCTCACTGCAACCTCCGCATCCCAGGTTCACGCGATTCTCCTGCCTCAGCCTCCTGAGTAGCTGGGATTACAGGCATGCACCACCAAGCCCGGCCAATTTTTGTGTTATTAGTAGAGACAGGGTTTCACCATGTTGGCCAGGCTGGTCTCAAACTCCTGATCTCAAGTGATCCACCCACCTTAGTCTCCTAAAGTGCTGCGATTGCAGACATGAGTCACTGCGCCCGGCGGAAGGGGATACTTTCTTTTCTTTTCTTTTTTTTTGAGATGGAGTCTCGCTCTGTTGCCCAAGCTGGAGTACAGTGGTGCGATCTCGGCTCACTGCAAGCTCCGCCTCCTGGGTTTACGCCATTCTCCTGCCTCAACCTCCCAAGTAGCTGGGACTACAGGTGCCCACCACCACGCCCGGCTAATTTTTTGTGTTTTTAATAGAGATGGGGTTTTACTGTGTTAGTCAGGGTGGTCTCGATCTCCGGGCCTCGTGATCCGCCCGCCTCGGCCTCCCAAATTGCTGGGATTACAGGCGTGAGTCACTGCGGGAAGGGGACACTTTCTAAGAAGAAGACCTCGTTATACTTTTGTCAGGCCCATTGGATTCTTAGAGCCTCGTTCACAAACCCCCCCGCTCCCCCAGTGACCACACAACTTCTCAGGGATTTTTTCTTTCAAGATGGCCCCTGTCTTCAACAGAGAGGGAGAAGGTCAGACAACAGATTGGAAATGCTCGTGGTCTCTCTGGCCACACTTTATTATTTATTTATTTATTTATTTATTTAGAGACGGAGTCTCGCTTCATTGCGCAGGCTTGAGTGCGGTGGCGCTATCTCAGATCACTGCAACCTCTGCCTCGCAGGTTTAAGCGATTCTCCTGCCTCAGTTTCCTGAGTAGCTGGGATTACAGATACGCGCCACTACGGCCGGCTATTTTTTGTATTTTTAGTAGAGATGGGGTTTCACTGTGTTGGTCAGGCTGGTCTCAAACTCCTGACCTCATGATCTGCCTCCCTCGGCCTCCCAAAGTGCTGGGATTACAGGTGTGAACCATTGTGCCCTCCCTTTATTTTTATTATTTTTGAGACAGAGAGTCTCTGCAGCCTCAACCTCCTGAGCCCAAGTGATCCTCCCGCCTCTCGAGTAGCTGGGACTATAGGTGTGCGCCACCATGCCCAGCTAATTTTTAAATTTTTTGTAGAGCTGGGGTCTCCCTATGTTGCCCAGGCTGGTCTCAAACTCCTGAACTCAAGCGACCCTCTTGCCTCAGTCTCCCAAAGTGCTAGGGTTATAGGCGTGAGCCACTGCACTGGGCCATGGCCACACTTGAGACTCACTAAAAGAGCTTTTAATAGGTTCTGAAGTCTGGGTCCCATCCCAGGAAATTGGACTCTCTGGGGGCATCAGTATTAAGGAGTTCCTCAAGTGATTCCAATGGGCAGCCAGATGTGGAAAAGGACTCCTTAGCCCAAAGATACCTACCCACTGGGGGTGCCCAAGTAAAAAACAAGGAAAAGTCTGTGCCCTCCACCCCCACCCACTCCTGTCCCTCCCCTTTCTGAATTTCTCTTCTTCCTACCCTACCTGCTGCCATCTTCACAGAGCCAGAGCCAGTGGGTGGTTCTGAGTGTGTCTGTCAACCTCAACCAGGGGCGACATCTCCTCCCTGGTGTGTCTGGAGGCAGGTTATCTCAGTGATATTTCCCTTTTGTCTCCAACTGCTTTCAGTTTCTTTCTACTCCACATTGTCACTTTCTCTACATTTCTAACTTGCAAAGCTACACATTCCCCACCGCTAAAAACCCCATGCTCGTCTTGTCTACCATGGCACCTTCCGTTCCCAGCACATTGCTTGATTATAGTAGGTGCACAGTAAATGTTTGCTGACTGACTAAATGACTATATCCTTTTAACATTTCTCAGGGACTTACCCCTTCTCTTTCAGGCCCAGCTTCTTCCACTTCCACTTCTCCTTCCATGTCTACCTCTGAATTCCCTTCTTTTTTTTTTTTTTTTTTTCTGAGACGGACTTTCACTCTTGTTGCTCAGGCTGGAGTGCAATGGCACAATCTCAGCTCACCTCAACTTCCACCTCCCAGGTTCAAGCGATTCTCCTGCCTTAGCCTCCCTAGTAGCTGAGATTATAGGCATGTGCCACCATGCCTGGCCGATTTTGTATTTTTAGTAAAGACAGGGTTTCTCCATGTTGGTCAGGCTGGTCTTGAACTCCTGACCTCAGGTGATCCGCCCGCCTCAGCCTCCCAAAGTGCTGGGATTACAGGCTTGAGCCACTGCGCTCAGCCTGAATCCCCTTCTTTCTTCACTTTCCTGTGCTTTTCCTGCTTCCTGACATTCTCTTTGTCCTTTTTTGCACAAGGCTGTCCTCATCTAATCCATCAGTACCAGACAGTGAACATCTCTCCCCCAGGATGCTGAGGAAGGGTGCTGGACGGAAGGATGTGGAACTACAGCCTCTGCTCTCAAGATGCTCAGATCCGGGCAGGGAACATCACACATCTGGGCCTGTCAGGGGGTTGGGGGCTGGGGGAGGGATAGCATTAGGAGAAATACCTAATGTAAATGACAAGTTGATGGGTGCAGCAAACTAGCATGGCACATGTATACCTATGTAACAAACCTGCATGTTATGCACATATACTCTAGAACTTAAAGTATAATTTTAAAAAAAAAAAAAAGCTTCAGATCCCTCCTGGAGCCTCCTGTGAAACCACATGGTATAGCTGGTGCTGTTGGTCCAGAAACTAGAAGAATATCAGGCCAACTTTCTTGACTCTCTGTTGGGCCTCACTCATAGCTACAACCCAACCTTTATTGTTGGTGTTTATCTTGAAGGGTTACAGCCAACCCAGTCTTCTAAAGCGGCTTGTTTTGCCTTAAGGATTTCCCAGTAACCTCTGCTTCTCCCTTTTCCCTCCTATGGTTTTCTATTTTCTCATCTCTTCCCTTTCTACCTATGGGGAAACCAAAATTGCAAATTTTTTTTTTTTTTTTTTGAGACTGTCTTGCTCTGTCGCCCAGGCTGGAGCACAATGATGGGGTCTCGGCTCACTGCAACCTCCACCTCCCAGGTTCAAGCAATTCTCTTGCCTCAGCCTCCTGAGTAGCTGGGATTACAGGTGGGTGTCACCACGCCCAGCTAATTTTTATATTTTTAGTAGAGATGGGGTTTCATCATTTTGGCCAGGCTTGTCTCAAACTCTTGACCTCAGGTGATCCACATGCCTCGGCCTCCCAAAGTGCTGGGATTACAGGCATGAGCCACTGCTCCCAGCCCAGAGTTGCACACTTTTGTAACCCAGACTCTCTCATATGCAGACCCACAAAAATATTTGATGGGACAAACACCTAGCTTGGATGAATTTGGGTTTTTTTTTTCCTCCTAGGGTCCATCAGTGATTTCAGGGATCTAGGTTTCCTCAGTCTTCTGTGAACATGAAACATTGACAAAGGCTATAAGATGTATCTCCCTGTTACACCACACCCCGGGTGCACACGTACAGACACACCTCTGTCCTCACTGCCGGGGATGCCACTCCTGACTCCTGCCCTAACACATCAACTTCCTCTGCCCCTGGTTCCCCTGTCCAGGCTGATGGCTCCCCACCAACTGCCATGGAATCTTCCAGCAAGGACATTCCACTCATCCTTCCCCACAGGGTTCTTCCTTCTTTGCTGCTGCTTTCTACCCCCAGTCTCCCTGGGGTGGGATCTGTGGAGTCTCAGGGAGAAAGGCCAGGCCCCCAGGTAAAAGGAGCCCTTTAAGGCGGAAGGCACGGGTGCCTCCTCCGCCTTTGTGTGTCACCACCAGGGGGCACCCAAGGCATTTCCAAAGCAGCTGCCCAGTGTTCACCTTACAGGAACACAGGGCGGGCAGGGAGATCCAGCTTAACAAGCAGCTATTCCCCCAGGAATGGGGCCTGTTTCATTCAGAGACTGAGTGGGTTCCAGCCTCTACAAAGAAACTCCTTAAGAAGAGCCATTTGGGGCCGGATGCGGTGGCTTATCCCTGTAATCGCAGCATTTTGGAAGGCCGAGGTGGGTGGATCACCTGAGGCCAGGTATTCAAGACCGGCCTGGCCAACATGGCGAAACCCCATCTCTACTAAAAATACAAAAATTAGCCAGGTGTGGTGGCACGTTCTTGTAGTCCCAGCTACTTGGGAGACTGAGGCAGTAGAATCGCTTGAATCTGGGAGGCGGAAGTTGCAGTGAGGCGAGATCTTGCCACTGCACTCCAGGCTGGGTGACAGAGTGGGACTCCATCTTAAAAAAAAAAAAGACAAAACAACAAAAAAGAGCCATTTGGGCCGGGCATGGTGGCTCATGCCTGTAACCCCAGTACTTGGGGGAGCCTCGGGTGGGAGGATTGCTTCTTGAGCCCAGGAGTTAGAGATTAGCCTGGGCAACATAGTGAGACCCCCATCTCTACAAAAATTTTAAAAATTAGCCAGGCTTGGTGGCTCTCAACTGTAGTCCCAGCTACTTGGGAGGCTGAGGCGGGAGGATCCCTTGAGCCTAGGAATTCGAGGCTGTAGTGAGCTGTGTTTGCAACACTGCACTCCACCCTGGGTGACAAAGCAAAACCGTGTCTCCCTGTCTGAAAACAAAAACAAACACATTTATCTCTTCAAGGAATTGGTTTCCTACCAACCAGCTCCTCTTACCTCCCCTGGTAGCATTATCTTCTCTCTGCCTCAGCCCCTCAGCTGCACTCCCCTGCCCCCCACCTTTCCCGATCCCATCGACCACAGCTCCATGTGGCGCCCAGTCTGCTTCTCTGAGTCCCAGCCCACTGCAGACCAGAAGCGTCCCCAGGGACACAGGGAGGCTGAGAGGGCCCCTGCCCATGCACTGCCCTCTCTGCCTCGGCCCTCCCTCCTAGGCCCTCACTTCTGTCAAAACCACATCTCAGTCCCATTGCTAGCCTCCTGAGGGGTCCCAGAGACCCTGAGTGTGGAGGGTGTGGGTTCAGAAGGGCCAGGGCTGGGAACAGGGGCTGGAGACTGGGCTCAGGAGCAGCACTTGTCACCTGAAAGCACTGACCCAGCTGGGAGAGACTCGGGAAGTGGGCCATGGGGGCGATCACAATAACAATAATCATATTAATAATAACACTGGGGCCCACAAAACGGCTGTGAAATACCCGCTAATGATCCCTTATATTTATAGATCTTCTCCTCCTAGACACTTCATAGCCATTGCCCAATTAACCCTCCTAGATTCCCTAGAAGGGACAATTAACCCCATATTTTATGGCCGGGGAAACCTAGGCTCTGAGAATGGGATGCAGTTGGCTGAGGTCGTCCATTCCATTAGTGACAGCAGAATTTGTGGAGCAGCCCTCTCTCCTTCCTTTCGTCTACATCCAGAGGCACTTATGCTGGGCACAGTGGCTCATGCCCACAGTCCAGCCTGGGCAATATGGTGAGACACTGTCTCTACTAAAAATACAAAAGCAAAAATTAGCTGGGCATGGTGGTGCATGCCTGTGTTCCCAGTTACTCAGGAGGCTGAAGTGGGAGTATCACTTGAGCCTGGTGGGAGGAAGTTGCAGTGAGCTGAGATCGAACCACTGCACCCAAGCCTGGGAGACAGAGCGAGATCCTGTCTCAAAACAAAAAGCCTGGTGGCTCATACCTGTAATCCCAGCACTTTGGGAGGCCAAGGTGGGCAGGTCACCTGAGGTCAGGAGTTTGAGACCAGCCTGGCCAACATGATAAAACCCCGTCACTACTAAAAATACTACTAAATCTCTACTATAAATAAGGAAAATTGTTTTTTTTTCTTTTTTTTTTTTTTTTGAGATGGAGTCTTGCTCTGTCACCCAGGCTGGAGTGTAGTGGCACCGTCTCGGCTCACTGCAACCTCCGCCTCCCAGGTTCGAGCAATTCTCCTACCTCAGCCTCCCGAGTAGCTGGGATTACAGGCGCCTGCCACCAGCCACCACGCCAGGCTAATTTTTGATATTTTTAGTAGAGACAGGGTTTCTCCATATTGGTCAGGCTGGTCTCGAACTCCTGACCTCAGGTGATCCGCCCGTCTCGGCCTCCCAAAGTGCTGGGATTACAGGTGTGAGCCCCTGCACCCAGCCCCAAGAAGGTGCTTTTTTCATTTTTTTCTTTTTTCTTTTTTTTTTTTTTTGAGATGGAGTCTCGCTCTGTCACCCAGGCTGTAGTGCAGTGGCGTGATTTCAGTTCACTGCAACCTCCGCCTCCTGGGTTCAAGCGATTCTCCTGTCTCAGCCTCCTGAGTAGCTGGGATTACAGGCGCCTGCCACCACACCCAGCTAATCTTTGTATTTTTAGTAGAGATGGGGTTTCATCATGTTGGCTAGGCTGGTCTCGAACTCCTGACTTCAGGTGATCCACCCACCTCGGCCTCCCAAAGTGGTGGGATTACAGGCGTGAGCCACCATGCCCTGCCGAAGGTGCTTTTTGCTAATCTGAACTCGGGCATGTAAAGTGGGAATGTGCTGTATTTGAAGCAGGAGGGAGTAAAGTTACCTAATCTAAGAACTTCCTTGTTATATAAGGTTATGCAGCCTAGACAACGTAACCAGACCCCCCATTTCTACAAAAAAAAAAAAAAAGTAAAAATTAGCTGGGTGGGTCGGGCGCGATGGCTCACAACTACAATCCCAGCACTTTGGGAGGCCAAGGCGGGCGGATCACGAGGTCAGGAGTTCGAGACCAGCCTGATCAACATGATGAAACTCTGTCTCTACTAAAAATACAAAAATTTGCCAGGCATAGTGTCATGCGCCTGTAATCCCAGCTACTCAGGAGGCTGAGGCAGGATAATCGCTTGAACCCGGGAGGCAAAGGTTGCAGTGAGCTGAGATGGCACCACTGCACTCTAGCCTGGGTGACAGAGCAGCAAGACTCCTGAAAAAAAAAAAAAAAAAGCTGGATGTGGTGGCACAAGTCTGTTATTCCAGCTACTTGGGAGGTGAGGTGGGAGGATCACTTGAGCTCAGGAGGTCGAGGTCACAGCAAGCACTGAAGGCTTCACTCCACTCTAGCCTGGGTGACAGAATGAGACCCTGTCTCAAAAACAATAATAATAAAATTTAAAAACAGTCCAGGAGTGGTGGTTCACGCTTGTAATCCCAGCACTTTGGGAGGCTGAGAATGGCGGATCACCTGAGGTCAGGAATTCGAGACCAGCCTGGCTAACATGGTGAAACCCCATCTGTACTAAAATTACAAAAATTAGCTGGGCATAGTGGCAGGCGCCTATAATCCCAGCTACTTGGGAGGCTGAGGCAAGAGAATCGCTTCAACCTGGGAGGTGGAGGTTGCAGTGAGCCGACACCGCGCCACTGAACTCCAGTGTGGGCGACAAGATTGAAACTCCGTCGGAAAATAAAATAAAATAAGGCTGGGTGTGGTGGCTCATGCCTATAATCCCAGCACTTTGGGAGGCCGAGGCAGGTGGAGCACAAGGTTGGGAGATCAAGACCATCCTGACTAACACGATGAAACCCTGTCTCTACTTAAAATACAAAAAATTGGGCTGGGCACGGTGGTTCACACCTGTAATCCCAGCATTTTGGGAGGCCGAGGTGGGTGGCTCACAAGATCAGGAGTTCAAGACCAGCCTGACCAACATGGAGAAACCCTGTCTCTACTAAAAATACAAAAATTAGCTGGCCATGGTGACATGTGTCTGTAATCCCAGCTACTTGGGAGGCTGAAGCAGGAGAATCGCTTGAACCTGGGAGGCAGAGGTTGCGGTGAGCCGAGATCGCGCCACTGCACTTCAGCCTGGGCAACAGAGCGAGACTCCGTCTCAAATAATAATAATAATAATACAAAAAATTAGCTAGGTGTTGTGGTGCGCGCCTGTAGTCCCAGCTACTCCGGCGGCTGAAGCAAGAGAATCGCTTGAACCCAGGAGGCGGAGGTTACAAATGAGCCGAGATCGCACCATTGCACTCCAGCCTGGGCGACAGAGTGAGACTCGGTCTCAAAAATAAATAAATAAAGTGATGCACTGGAGCAGGTGACCAGTGGGGACAGTGAGGCAATGGGGGCAATATGAATACAGGCTTGGAGATAAGTTTCTGAATGACTTGGATGCTGGGGTGTGGGGGGTTCCGCGTGGGTGGGTCCCTGCATTGAGAGAGCCGCTGCGCACACCAAGGTTACCACAGACTTGCGTGCATTTTTCAAGTTGCTGGTTCTTCTCGCAGTGCCCCACCCACCAGCTCCACTCCTGAATCTTGGTCTCCACTCCCCCTCTGGCCTCTGACCCCTGCAGCCTGGGCCTGAGATGGTCCCTCCCCCAGCTCCTGGTTTCACCTCTGAAACTCCAAGGCTCCACATTGCTGAGATTTTACTATGGCTCCCAGCTGGGTCCTACCTTTGATCTGGCTTCAAAAAATAAAAAGCAGTACCGGGAGAGTAATTTTCCCGACCTGCTGGGTAGGAAGGCAGGCTGGAGGCAGGTCCTGACCAGCCCGCCCCACTCCTGGAGCCTGGAGTCAGAAGCTGGTGGCAGAGGGGGTGGGGGCCAGGGGAGCAAAGCCATCTTTCCTCATTAACTTCCTCCCCTTCCTTTCTGGGGCACTGACCTGTGTCTTCTTTCCATTCCCAGCCTGCCAATCAGCAGGGAAAAGGATGATACAGCTGCTTCCCCCACACCTGCGCCCCACCGAGGCTCTCCCCACTCGATCTCTTGCCTCTTGGTCAGCAGTGCCTCAGTCCTATCTCCCCACTATTCCCCTGGCCTGTCCCTGGGGTGTGGGGACCGAGCACTCAGGGTGGGGCCTGGTAAGGCGCAAGTCTGTGCCCCCTGGCTGAGCACCTGAGACATTACTCAGTTGGCTGTCTCAGCGCCAGCTCTGGTCTTGAGGGACTGGACTGAGGCGTGGGAAGGGGAAGGTCCAGCTTTTTATGGGGCTTCCTGCCCACCCGTCTCCCGTGGTGCTGCAAGCCCTGGCCCAGGATTTCCATCTTTCAGCAGCAGCACCTGCCCCTCCCAGTTCAAAGGCTCTGGCTCCTCACCTGTTCTCAGGATGCTTGCCTGGCCCTTTTAAGTGGTTAGCAGTGCACCCCACCCCCACCCAGCTGAGGGTCTGGGCTTCTCCATGCAGGTGGGGAACCAGGGTGATGGGGCACAGGGTACAGAAGAGGCAAAAACACCCTTCAACCAGCTGAGCTATCCCCAGTAGGCACAGGGCTACTGCCCTTGCTTTCGGTGGGTAAGGAAGGAGCCGGGGTCTGGCCCAAGAGAAAACTGGCAGCTGGGTTTGGTGGAGCAAGGGCAGAGGGCATGGGGCTGGGGCCGGGCACCTTCCATTTGAGAAATTCCCATCTCAGCTTTTTGGCTCACTGGCTGAAATGAGAGATGGCCGCTAAGCACAGGGACGTTCTCTGTTTCCGTGTCTTTATTTTCCTATCCTTGCCCCCTGTCAGGTAAGACTCCTACCCACATGCTCATTGTGAAAGCATCCCCTAAATATTGGAGCTGGCAGAACCCACTCACTGCTCCCTTCCAGGCCCCTAGGCTTGTCAGGGGTTCTGGCCACTGCTGTGCATTCTTTGTGTGGGTAGAGGAACAGTGACAGCCCGAGCCCCACTTTCTCCGGGGGGAGACCCCTTCTGGAAGTTGCCCCACCTCCACTCTCCCCTCGCCTTGCCCCAGGCACCTCTCCCTGACCTGGGGGCAGAGAGGAGAGTTCAGGGAGGAGGAGGAAGTTGGGAGCCACCTCGTCTCCAGGTGGGGCGGGGTCCTAGCGGCGATAACCATCTTCTTGGCAGCTCCAACCTGTTCTATTGGTAATTTTTTTTTTTTTTTCCTAGAGGAGAAAGGTGAAGGCCTTGGCGGGGAATTACTCTGGCTCTGAAGTGTCCCTGCAGCTCCCCAGGCCCCTGCAAGTCTTGTGCAAGAGCTGTAAATCTCTCACCACCCACAGGCCTAGGGGCGCCTGCCGCTGGGACTTTCATGTCCAGAGGTTTTATGCCTTTGCTCCTCTGTTGGGCTTCATAGCTCCTGCCTGGGGCCTCTCCCTAGCCTGTAAAAATCCAGTCCCATAAATCTCTGCTGCCCCCCAGGAGCCAAGCAGAGTTCTTCCCACTCCAACTCCCACCCATAAGCGTCTCTCCCCTCAAGAGACCGCAGTGAAGTGGCAAGGCAGAGGCAGAAGGTTTCTGAGAAGGGCAGCAACTAAATGGGGGGTCTTCCTGGGACCTCCTCCAGCATCAGTCACTGCTTGGGTGCTTGGGTGGGATTGGACTCTGTAACTGAATGATCTGTTTCCAGCTTCAATGCTGGAGGGGCTTCTGGGGGTCCCTTGGCCTCCACTGCCTGTTAGTATCCACCTGAGCCTCTCGAGACAGGTGGCTGTCTGTCTGCCAAGCCCCCAGGTGCATTGGAGGTGGCAGGCAGCCCAGTGACTATGCTGCTTTCCTGGATCAAAATGGGAAACCCAAGGAAAGGGAAAGGAGTAACAGTGGCTGAGGCCTGGAGGGTCATGGATGGACTGCACGGTCCAGTGGATTCTGGGGTAAAACACAATGCTTAACTTCTTAGTCTAATGGGGGAGACTGGGCACTCGTCCAGGACCTGGGCATTGAGAAGGGGGCCAGATTTCCGGAGCTGGATAGGACTCAGGGCAGGGACAATACTGTGCCTGGGAACGTCCCACTAGAGAAGAGGAGCACCAGACTGGCTTGGGAAGGAGGAAGAGGAGAGAGCTGCAAAGGGAGCAGGGTGTCTCCAGCAGAAAGAACAGTTTGTTCGCAGGTTCCTAGGGGAGAGGATGTGACCTGGTTGGGGGGACGCCAGCAGGTTTGCCAGGAAGGTGAGGAGTCTGTGCCTGGCTCCACCCTTCCTGGAAATACATGGGAAGGAGAGAGCGGCCTTCATGCTGAGGGTGGGGAGAGGCAAGGTGGGCGGTGGGAGGGAGGGCTCTATGGTGGAAGGACTTGAGTGGGATGCAGCTGCTCAGGAGAGAACCCAGGCCAAACTCTCACTGACCCTTCTGGCCTACTGGGATCTCGCTGCCAGATGAGCAGACATTGGGAAGCCCAGGATCTCTGTTCAGAAGTCATCTAATTCACCCACCCCCATCCCCACTATGTCCAGATTCTGACTTGCATCCCATCTCCCCATGCCCACTGCCAGGCTGAGCTAGTGCTCGTGGCTACCATTTATTTAGCACCTACTGCATGCCAGGCATTGCTCCAAGCTCTTTACATGCATTGACTCATTCAAGTCCATTTTCCCTATGAGATAGGTCCTATAATCAGCCCCATTTTGCAGAGGAGAAAACTGAGCTTAAGTGAGCTTAAGTAACTTTCTCAAGATCACACCACTGGCTTCACACAGTCAGGATTCTAGCCAGGCATCTGGCTCTGGAGCCCATGTCTCCACCTGTGCCCTCTGCTGCAGAAGAGGCTTCACCACGAAGGCCCGGGGAAGGGGTGTCCTCTGTGCCTCCCAACTCCTTCAGAGGCCAGTGGGGTTGGCCCTGGGCATTTGGAGAGAAGCCTGCCGGTTGTCCTCTTTCCACAGGGAAGGGGCAGATGTAGCCTAATGTTCTGGTACTTTCTATGGGTCCTCTACCTTTTGGGGGATGCTCACCTCAGAGGCAGCATCAGGGACTAGCTCCTGATTCCCACGGGGTGCCCTGCTTCCGCTAGTGCCCAGCAACCATGGGGAAACTGGGCAATAGCAAAAGTGAAACTGACTCAGCCGGTTTCCCACCCCCGCCAAGGGAAATGGGGAGCAGCCTCGGCTGGACAACAACCAATTAGGCACTTTTTATTGCCCACGCTGTCATAATCCTCAGAGCTTGGCTAGGATGAAGGAGAGGAAATAGGATAGGATGGAATTCCAAGCTGCCTTTAAAGTTCATCCCAGCCATTCCCCTGCTTCTAGATGGGAAAGTTCAAATACCATCCACAAGAACTTTCCTCCAAGTGAGGCTCTTAGCCCTGGAAGTCAATAGGCCTTTGGATCTATTGCATCTAACGAGAATCCTTCAACCTCATGGAGGGGTTTTCTCCTGTCCTTTGCTCCGGCGACTCAGGGAAGAGGAATCTTAGTTGTTTTTTTCCCAGGACACGGTGGGTGAGGAACTAGGCTCATGCAGTCGTGAAGACCTCTGGTACCACCTGGATGGTGGCATTAGGGATCAGGGAACTACTGATTTTTCAAGTGCAATCTGACTCCTCTCTCAGACTAGCAACTCCCAGAGGACAGAGGTCTTGTCTCATCCCTCAGACTGAAAGCTCCTGGAGAAACTGCCTTCCCTCGCTTCCCTCTCTTGTCCCCTGCCCAGGGCAGAGCTTTGTCCATAGAGGGCCACTCCTGCTGTCCATAGAACCTTGACTGTGTGGGTGACTCTGAGGGGGCTGCGTTCTGATTGGGAGGTGCTACTGTGGTCTGTCGGTGCCTCTGTTTCCTCTTGTGTAGAAAGGAGTTGTAATGAAGATTAATTTTTTTTTTTTTTTTTTTTGAGATGGAGTCACGCTTTGTTGCCCAGGCTGTAGTGCAGTGGCACGATCTCGGCTCACTGCAAGCTCCACCTCGGGTTCACGCCATTCTCCTGCCTCAGCCTCCCGAGTAGCTGGGACTACAGGTGCCCGCCACCACACCTGGCTAATTTTTTTGTATTTTTAGTAGAGATGGGGGTTTCACCGTGTTAGCCAGGATGGTCTCGATCTCCTGACCTCGTGATTTGCCTGCCTCGGCCTTCCAAAGTGCTAGGATTTCAGGCGTGAGCCACCACTCCCGGCCATGAAGATTAAATTTTTTTTTTTTTTTTTTTTTTATTGAGACGGAGTCTCGCTCTGTCGCCCAGACTGGAGTGCAGTGGCCGGATCTCAGCTCACTGCAAGCTCCGCCTCCCGGGTTTACGCCATTCTCCTGCCTCAGCCTCCCGAGTAGCTGGGACTACAGGCTCCCGCCACCTCGCCCGGCTAGTTTTTTGTATTTTTAGTAGAGACGGGGTTTCACCATATTAGCCAGGATGGTCTCGATCTCCTGACCTCGTGATCCGCCCGTCTCGGCCTCCCAAAGTGCTGGGATTACAGGCTTGAGCCACCGTGCCCGGCCGAAGATTAAATTTTTAAAAAGCATGTGCCTGGCTTGTGGTAAGGGCTCAGTAAATGAGAGCTTTTATTGCCTTCAGGACAGCTGGAGCCCCTCCTAGCTTTCTGCTTATCAGAAATCAGAATGGGGAGATCCAGCAGCCTGAGCTTAGAAAGGTAGCCTTCAAAATGAGAATCACGGCCGGGCGCGGTGGCTCAAGCCTGTAATCCCAGCACTTTGGGAGGCCGAGGTGGGCGGATCACGAGGTCAGGAGATCGAGACCATCCTGGCTAACACGGTGAAACCCCGTCTCTACTAAAAAATACAAAAAACTAGCTGGGCGAGGTGGCGGGCGCCTGTAGTCCCAGCTACTCGGGAGGCTGAGGCAGGAGAATGGCGTGAACCCGGGAGGCGGAGCTTGCAGTGAGCGGAGATCCGGCCACTGCACTCCAGCCTGGGCGACAGAGCGAGACTCCGTCTCAAAAAAAAAAAAAAAAAAACAAAATGAGAATCACAGAAGTCAGCCAGTCTAGCAGCCCTCTGCGGGTCTCGGGCTGAGACCCTGGTGGACAAGTCAAGTCCATTATCTCCAGGAGGTGGCGAGGAGATCTGTGGTCAGCGTGGGCAACCTCAGAGATCTTCAGCAGACAAGGTGGCAACGAAGACAGATTTCAAGTTAGGACCCAACTGCCAAGGCAGGGCAGAGCAAACGAGAGAGTACATTTCGTTGCTTCAGAAGACCTGGGAGGGGTGTGGTGGTTCCTTTTCCAAGGTGGTGATCGTCTCAAACCTAAAAGGATGTTCGTCAGCATGCTGGGAGGTTGGGGCAGAGGTCGGGAGAGGGATGCAGTGACCTCTCCAAGATCAGGGATTCCATAATCACCTGAAGAAGGGGAGGGGACAGAGAGAGGTGAAAAGCACACCCAGGCTGAGCAAACACCCACCTTCCCTGTCTTTTTTTTTTTTTTTTTTTTTCTTTTCCTGAGGCGGAGTTTCACTCAAGTCACCCAGGCTGGAGTGCAGTGGCATGATCTCAGCTCACTGCAACCTTCACCTCGTGGGTTCAAGCAATTCTCTTGCCTCAGCCTCCTGAGTAGCTGGGATTACAGGCGCACACCACTACACTGGCTAATTTTTTGTATTTTTACTAGAGATTGGTTTCACCATGTTGGCCAGGCTGGTCTCGAACTCCTGAGCTCATGTGATCCGTCCGCCTGGGCCTCCCAAAGTGCTGGGATTACAGACGTGAGCCAACGTGTCCGGCTACACCTTCCCTGTCATGGGCAGACATACACCCCTGGGTTCAGAGTGTGTTCATGCATGCATAGATGCAGGGCACAGAAGGGGATCTAGAGGTTGGCAGCTACTGTGAGGAAGAGGAGACATTGTCTCCCGAGTTGGTTCTGTCCTGAGTAAGGACCCTGGGTGAGGCTGAGCAGGTGACACCTGGCATGGAGCCAGGGCCCTCAGATGGGCAGGGTGGGCAAGTGGGAGGAGGGGAAGTGCAACACGACTTTATGAGAGATGAGGCGGACCCCTACAGCCTTCTGTCTTGGGCGTCCAAGGAAAGAGCAAGTGGGAATGGGGAGGTGGGGCAGGAGGAGGGATTCTGAAGCTCTCTGGAAAATCCTGAGTGTAAAGGAGAATAACTCACTCTTCTTTTTCTCAGCATCAACTTAATAAGTCATGTCTCAGCCTGGGCAACATGGCAAGAACCTGTCTCTCCAAAAAAAAAAAAAATTAAAAATTAGCTGGTGTGGTGGCACGTGCCTGTAGTCCCAGCTACTCAGAAGACTGAGGCTGGAGGATCGCTTGAACGCAGGAGTTTGAGGATGCATTGAGCTATGGTCATGCCACTGCACTCCAGCCTGGGCAACAGAGTGAGACCCCAACTCAATAAATAAATAAATAAAATAAAATCATGTTCACTGCTAAATATATACAGTTGTAATTGGCCAATTGAACAAAAAATAAGCTGGGTGCAGTGGCTCATGCCTGTAATCCTAGCACTTTAGGAGGCTGAGGTGGGAGGATCACTTGAATTCAGGAGTTCAAGACCAGCCTGGGCAACATACGATGACCCCATCTCTACATTTTTTTTTTTTTTAAATTAGCTGGGTGTGGTGGTGTGCACTTATAGTACCAGCTACTTGGATGGCTGAGATGGGAGGATTGTTTGAGCCTGGGAGGTTGAGGCTGCAGTGAGCTGGGATCACACCACTGCACTCCAGCCTGGGTGACAGAGCGAGACCCTGTCTCAAAAAAACAAAAAACAAACCAACAACAACAAAAAACACATTGAAATAAAAAAGTCACCTCCACTGGGAATTCTTTCCCTTATGCTTCCATGTCTCCCTGACTTCCTTTGGGTGATCTACTTGTGAAAATGTTTCCCGAGTGGACAGGTGGATGTGCCTCCTCTCTGCTGCCTCCTCCCCGCCAGCAGTCAGCCTCCTGTGCTCAGTGCAGGGAGCAGATCTGGAGGAAACCCCATCAGGCAGCGGTGGTCAGATAGGGGAGGCGTAGTTCTTGACCACAGAGATGTCTCAGCCTGAGTGGGAAGACAGAATACATCCCTGATTCATCAGCAGAGACCAGAAACAAGGGCAGACAGCAACTGAATGGAATTATTGAGGTAGTGCTGGGAGAATGGGAAGAAGATACAGGAAAGAGGCTGAGTGGAGTTATTGGGGAAAAGCTTTCTAGAGGAGAATCTGAAATTGATTTGGCAGGGGGTTGGGGGAGAGGCCAGTAAATGCCATTTACCCCCAAACTATGCCCATTCACGAGGGGAAGAAACCACCTAGGACTTCACTGCAAATCTGAGCCAGGATTGCAGATCACCCCCTTTTCCCCAGGCTCAGGTGTGTGTGCTCAGACAAGGTGCCAATAATGGGGTGGGGCCATGGGAGGGGGAAACATGTTGTTTTCGTTAAGTTCCTCCCTGGCTTCCTGGCCCATGGATGACCCAAAGTCGCTTAAATGAAAAAGAGAGGGGCGAGTTGAGCAGGTCCCAGTCTGGGTCTGGCCACTGTGAGTCAGCGAGCCGGGCAGTCTGATCCCATGAGCCAAATCCCCGAATCTCTGGGGCTTTAAAGGCTCTGAGTGTCCGGCCTGAAAGCCACCGACAGGTATGGATCTGCCCCCTCCCTGACCCCCTCTGCTTCCTGCCCTTTTGGTGCTCTTTGACCTCTGACCCTGGGGCCCAAGGAACCCATTCTCTCTGTAAGGCTGAGTCACTTCTGCCCCCATGCAGAGATTTGGGGTAGACCCGGGTAAAGATGGCAGAATGAAGGCGCACTGGCAGACAGACACAGGGCAGGGAGAGGGAACTGAAGCAATCAGGGAAGTCAGAGAGCCCCATGTTTCCCAGCTGATGGGAGGCGGGGCTATTCCTGGTGGCCCCTCCAGCAGCCACAGTGAAATTTAACCCTTCATTAGAGGGCGGCAGGAGCAGGTCTGTGAAAGTGCGGATGGGTAAGGAGAAGGTGGAGGTGGAGAAAATGGAGCAATTAAGATGGATCCCCAAATACCCCTTTATTTGAGTGCTAATTGCTGTTAGAGGAAGTAAATTTGACGGAAACGTCAGGAGGCAGCACCCTTCAGCTCTGAGTCTGACCCCTTAGGGACATCATGGGGTCCCCCATCAATCAACCCTGCTCTGGATAGACCCAAGTCGGGGCAGCCCAGGGTGTCTCTTCAGGGACTTCCCAAGTCAAGGCTTTGAGGTGTCCATCTTCTCAAGAGGAAGGACACCCTGTTTTTTGGGGGGAGAGAGAGGGTGTCTATTGAGCCTCTGGACACTCTCCTCTAGCCCAGGGGAGCTGGCACTGCCTGACCACCTAGGGGAGGCTTGGAGCCTGGCTGAGCCCCAG
The DNA here is from genome assembly GCF_009764315.1 of Trachypithecus francoisi. Lineage (NCBI taxonomy): Eukaryota > Metazoa > Chordata > Mammalia > Primates > Cercopithecidae > Trachypithecus > Trachypithecus francoisi. The sequence continues at coordinate 22,471,617 of NW_022681466.1, read as the reverse complement.
TCTTAGGAGGGAGGGAAGAGGGCGGCGAGGGAGTGGGATGTCTCTTCCGCCTGGTAGATTAGTGACTCTGAGACAGGAGAGGGCCTGTCACCGGGCCCATAAATAAAGCAGCCGAGTCTCTCCCTCCATCTGTGTTTATCTGTCTGGCCTTGAGTTTCCGGGAGAGGAGATGTCTCGGCACCCCCGGCATCAAACACCAAGCGCTGGAGGGGAGGAGGGGCAGCCTCCCTCCTTTCGCCTTCCTTCTCAACCTCTATTCCTTCTTCCTCAAATCTCATCCTCTCAGGCTCTCCCTCTTCGGCCTAGACGCTGACTCCAGGAAGCCCTCTGAGACCAGGGGGTCAAGGCTACAGAGTGGGGAGTGTGGTCTGGGGTCTCTGCCACCTTTTCCCATTAATGCCCACCCTTTGTAGACTCAGGAGAAGGTGCCCTGGGGCCCGGAGAGAAATGAAAGGTGGAAATCAACAGGTGCTTGGAGGCCTCAGTGTGGAAGACCCTCTGATCCCAGGGCAGGGTCCAGGGAGGCCCCGAGTGATGGTGAAGGGCCATGGGGGATCTGCAGGCAGAGAGAGCCTGGTGGATCCCCAGCTCCTCTCAAGGCATGACAGGCCATGAGCAGAAGACCCTGGCTGTCACCTCCTACCCTGGCTAACTCTTCTTGACAACACCCTCTCTCCCTCCCTCCCTCCCTCCCTCTTTCTACCTCCACGAATCCCTGAAACTCCAGGCTGTTCTTAGAACTCCAGACCTGCCACCAGGGCTTTTCAAAGTGTGGTCACAAGACCACCTACAGCTACATCACTGGGAAGGGGAAGGGGAAATGCTTGTTTCAGTGCAGATTCCTGGCCCCATAGACTCACTGGATCAACAGAGGCTTGGGGACATGGGTTTTTGTTTTCTTTTCTTTTCCTTTTTTCTTTTTTGAGACGGATTTCACTCTTGTTGCCCAGGTTGGAGTGTAATGGTGTGATCTCGGCTCACTGCAACCTCCACTTCCCAGGTTCAGACGATTCTCTTGCCTCAGCCTCCCGAGTAGTTGGGATTACAGGCATGTGCCACCATGCCTGGCTAATTTTTGTATTTTTAGTAGAGATGGGATTTTGCCATGTTGACCAGGCTGGTCTCAAACTCCTGACCTCAGGTGATCCGCCCGCCTTGGCCACCCAAAGTGCTGGGATTACAGGTGTGAGCCACCACGCCCAAGCTGGGCACTTGGGTTTTAATGATCATCCATTGTGATGCTGGTGTAATTCAAGCTTGAGAAACACCTATTGTCCTACACGAAGCCAGTCACTCTTGTTCACCCCCTCCCCACTGCTCAGCTTGGGGCCCAGGACATAGTAAGTGTTCAATAAACATCCGTTGATTGAATGCATTTCTAGACAGTGTCTATTCCTTTTTCCACTCCAGGTCGTCTTCTCTTCTTCAGCCATCCCAAATCTACCAGAGGATCCCAAGTCCCTGCTTTCTGCTAAGGTGATAATTCCAGAATATGTCAGCTGGACCCACAGTGACACATGTCTTTAAACAGAACATGGTACGCACAGAAACACTCTAATGGTAGGGATTTTTTGGCAACAGGGCAGGTTAGTGGGGAGCTCACTGGGACAGGGGAGGCTCCTCAGCTCTTCTCAGAGTCCACAGGAACCACCTGCTTCACTCACCCTCAGGGAATGATGGTGGGGTGCGGGGCTCCCGTGCTGAGGGCAAGGAATGTCAGGACCCTGAAGATCAGAGGGAAGGAAAAAGATCGAAAGTGTGTGAAAGAAGAGCCACAGTTAAAGGAGGTCTAAGGGCAAAAGGAGTGCGCTGTTACACAACTCAGGTCAGTGGCCCTGGAAAGTTTTCAGAGAATCAGGCATCCCAGCCAGGAATGCATGAGCAAAGAATGCACTTCTCTCCAGCCTCAGTTTCCCTGAATGTCTATCTCTGGAAAAAGAGGTTCTTCCAGACGTTGAGTCCTCTCCTGGCATCAGAGCCATCCAGTTGCTGCTTCATTGCCCTCTGGTTTGGATTGCATTTGCATTAATTTGCTTGGGCTGGACCAACAAGTATATGCAAATGGATATGAAGTGGTGGGGTCTCAGGGCAGGGAGTCTCCCTGAGGTGAAGATGGAGACCTGGAGGAGGGACACACGGGGAGATGCCCGCGCTAGAGGGCCTCCCCCCAGGCTTGCTCTGACAGCCTTTCTGGCTCCAGAGGGTTAAGGGCAGCCTAGGATGTTAATAGCCCTGGCACTGCAAGCCCCAGGAGGCCTTGGGGGGACTGGGGAACAAAGGACTCAGGCATTCCGAGGGTGGCAAGGGCAGCTCTGATGGTATAGGGCAGATGAACAGGGTTCTCAGACCCCCCAGGGAAGCAGGGAGCCTGGGAGCCAGCCCCAGGAATGTACGGACATGGCAGATGGCAAATATTGTCCTGAGGCCCTGGAGAGGGATGAGGGTGGTGGGAAGCTGGGAGAAGAGGATGAGGAGGTAGATGCCAGGCCACAGTTTCAGAGAAGAGAAGAAGCCGGGTGGGAGAGGGGAAATGACAAAGCTGGCCCCTGGTTGTGGCGGGGGCCCAGAAAAGGGGGCTGACAGGGGAGCTGAGAAAGCAGTCAGTGAAGACCTGGGAGAGGCAGCTGTCTGGGCCCCTCTCCCCTGTGGAATGGCTCCTGCTGACCCCAGGTTTGGGCAGGTGAAGGGGGCAGAGTCCTCAACTTTAGGGGAAAGTATTAATGATAGAGACACAGTCCCACCCTAACGGGGGCTCTCCGGCCTCAGACAGCTACAATATACTGAAAAAGATGCAGCCTGTGTTCTTGCAAAGCCCCCAGTCTAACATAAGAGATAGTCTCTGTCTCCATCCTGGGTGCAGGTGGGGGCACAATGAGGACCGCACATACACTCTCCAAATTACTTAGGAGCTCCCTCAGCCCATATCAGCAAGGGCAAATGTACAGGACCAGTGAGCCCATCCTAGGTGGAGAGAACCCCAACATCAGCAGCAACCAGAGGTCAGCAGGGCTAACCCAGTGAGGCCTCCTGAAGGGAACTGTTTTTTCTTCTTTTAGAGAGGAGGTCTTGCTCTGTTGTCCAGGCTAGAGTCAAACTCCTGGGCTCAAGCAGTCCTTCTCCCTCAACCTCCCAGGTAGCTGGAATTACAGGCATGTACCCCCTGCCTGGCTCCTAAAGTGAATTTTGAGGAAGATTTTGAAAATGTAGCTGAGTGTGGTGGCTCACACCTGTAATCCTAGCACTTTGAGAGGCCAAGGCAGGAGGATCACTTGAGCCCAGGAGTTCGAGACCAGCCTGGGCAATATAATGAAACCCAGCCTCCACAGAAAAAAAAATTTAAAAATTAGCTGGGTGTAGTGGTGCACACCTGTACTCCTAGCTACTCAGGAAGGTGAGGTGGGAGGATTACTTGAGCCAGGGAGGTTGGAGCTGCAGTGAGTTGTGATTGCTCCACTGCACTCCAGCCTGGGTGACAGAGTGAGACTGTCTCAAAAAAACAAAAAAGAAAAAGGAGAAGGAGGAGGAGGGAAGAAGGAGGGAAGATGGAGAAGAAGAAGAGAAAGAAGAAGAAGAGAAAGAAGAAAGGAGGAGGGAAGAAGAGGGGAGAAGGGAGCAGCAGGAAAAAGAAGGAGGAGGAGGGGGGCAGGAGGAGGAGGGAAGGAGGAGGAGGAGGGAAGGAGGAGGAGGAAGAAGAGGAGGAGGAGGAAAGAGAGAAAGAAGGAAGGGGGAGGGAGGGAGGGACAGAAGGAGAGAGAGAAGAGAAGAAAAGAAAAAAGAAAAGCAGAGGACAATGGCTGGGCTTCATCCTCTGTTAGCCTGAGGCAGAGAGTGGTGAGAGCTGGGAATGGTGAAGAGATCACCCAGCAAGTTAGAGGTAAAGCCGAGACCAGAGATCAGATTTTAGGACTCCCAGTTCTGTGCTCTTTCCCCTCCCCCCGCTGGCATGCTGTTAACCTAGGGCTGTTGTCAGAAGGTTCCAGGAGGCCTGTCTTCCTCCAGGTGGGCTGTTAGAGCAGGGGAAAGTACCTTAATCTCTTAAGGCCTCTTTTTCCCCATCTGTACTTTGGGCTCTTTCATCTGAAGAGGGGAAAGTCCTTTGCAGGTGGGTCCCAGGTGAATCCAAGGTATCTTAGGACTCAGTTTTCCTGTAGGGATGGGTGGGTGGAAAGGGAGAAGGAGGCAAGCAGAGGCTGGGGGTCCTCCAGCTGATCAGGCATGGCCTTCTTCCAATATGCTTGATTTGACGATTTTCGAAGGGGAGATAAAAGAAGATGTATTTGCATTTGGTTTGCATAGCAATTGTGTGAATTCCAGGCCTAGGCCGGAGCTCTGGAATCTCCCTGGCTCCTGCTCCCTCCTCTGTGGTTTCCCCACCTGCCCAAGAGCCTCCCGGTTGCCAGTTGTGTGGCCACAGCTGGAGAAGGGGGGTTCAGATGTTGGCCACTGGCTTCTCCAGGACCCAAAAAAACTCTTCCGCCCTCTCCAGCCCCAGTCCCAGGACATTCTCGCTTCCCTGTGGGGTCCCCAGGAGGTCTCCTGGAGGCGTTGTGGGAGGCTCCGGGCTGGCCGAGGGCCGGCTCTAATCAGGCTGGGGCCTCCTACGACTCTGCCTTCCCAAACTGGGACCTCCTCTAAGGGTAACCCAGCGGGAGTCCCTCGGGGCCCTGCCCCTGCCGCCGGGGGGCTGGAGAGAGGGGTCTCTGCACCCCACCCTCCGCGTCCTCAACGGAGGCTGGGTGCTCAGCTGCAGTGGGCCGGCAAAGGGCTGTCCCCTCCCACTGGAGCCAAATAATTGCCTCCTGCTTTGTTGTGTGGTGTCTGGGGCCCGGGGCCTCTCATTTGTGGGGACGTGCTGTGGCGAGAGCCTCCCTGCTAATTATCCTCCTCCCCATCGCCGCCGCCGCCGCCGCCACTGAGCCTCCTGCGTCCGCTGGACCTTACTCACCCCCCGCCCGGCCTGTCGCTCCCCCCACGACCCAGACGCAGGGAACTCCCCTCCGCGGTCCCAAACTGTCCTTTCCCGGCAAACAACCTCGCTGGCTTCCCCCAATACGCCTGCAAGCTGACTCCGGGAGGAGCAGACCCGGCCGGGATTTGTCTCAGGGAGAGAGACCTGAAAGGATATTTCTGGTTTGGATACATCCCCAACCCGGACCTCTGCCCGGGAACCGATCTGGGATTGGGCTCTGGGCACGCGCCTGCATTGTGCAACATCTGGACAGGGGTTGCACCTGTTGGGACTTGTTCCCAGTTGAGGTTGGAGCTACCTGCGACCCTGATACCTGGGAGAAAACACCCCATGATAGCTTTTCTTTTTTTCCTCCCCTTTTCCTATTTTTCAACCACTTGTTTACCTATTTGCTGTAAAGGAAATGAAAGACAGGGACACAGTGAAAGAGATCAGGCCTGAGACAAACCCACAACCCAAGGAATCAGACCTAGAGAGGGGCTCCCAAGACAGAGCGACTCCTCCAGCAAAGAAACGAAGACCAGAGGCCGGGCGCAGTGGCTGACGCCTGTAATCCCAGCACTTCGGGAGGCTGAGGCAGGCGGATTGCCTGAGCTCAGGGATTCAAAACCAGCCTGGGCAACATGGTGAAACCCCGTCTCTACTAAAACAAAAAATTAGTCGGGCGTGGTGGCGGGCGCCTGTAGTCCCAGCTACTGGGGAGGCTGAGGCAGGAGAATCGCTTGAATCTGGGAGGCAGAGGTTCCAGTGAGCCGAGATCGCACCACTGCACTCCAGCCTGGGCGACAGGGCAAAACTCTGTCTCAAAAAAGAAAGAAAGAGAGAAAGAGAGAAGGAGAGAAGGAGAGAAAGAGAGAAAGAGAGAAAGAAAAGAAAGGAAGAGAGAAGAAAGAAAGAAAGAAGAAAGAAAGAAAAAGAAAGAAAAGAAAGAAAGAAAAAGAAGAAAGAAAGAAAGAAAGAAAGAAAGAAAGAAGAAAGAAAGAAAGAAAGAAAAAGAAAGAAGAAAGAAAGAAAGAAAGAAAAAACAGACAGAAACAGAGACCAGAGGGGGATACAGAGGCGGGGACAAATGCTATGCAGAGAGCTGGAGGTACAGAGACAAAAAGAGAAATGGAGAGGTTTTCACTTCTCTTAAATGACGACAAAAGAAGAACTAGAACAAACAATATTACAATCACAGAAAGCAAACTTCTCATTCTTATTAAATCTTGAGTAACTCTTAAGAAATGGCCACTGAAGTATTCAACTTCATTCAGAAGACTGGACTTGGAGGGAGAAGTGGGACAGATAGTAAGAGGTATTGGGATGAGCTAAGACTCTTAATGGTTTGCACACAGTAGGTGCTCAATAAATGATGACTGATGCAGGCAGATAGCTGACTCCTCTTTTTCTAGGACCAGAGCTGAAAACTTAAATGATAGTAATAGGGATATAGGATGGGCTTCTGGAGGAACTTTCCAAGTGTCAGCACCGTTCATTCATCCAGTAAACATTTACAGAATGCCTACTGTGTGCCAGACATTGTTCCGGGTGCTTACAATGCAATTAGTGAACAAAACAAAAATCCCTGGAATACTCGAGGGTTATGGACTCTACCTGCCAGAAGGAGGGTCAGAAGAGAACAGTCCCTCTTCTTAGCACATTTTGGGGGAGCTAATTAGGGAGAATGAGTTTGGGCAGGGGGTACAAATTTTCCAGAAAACTAGAGAAGGTGAACCCCAGACTAGGTTATAGAGCCCATCAAACCAGTGGAGACCAAGTTGCCAGTGGGACATCGATGAGCTCAGCACAGGAGGAGGTGGATGCTTCTGTAGTCACATGAAACCGACAAAGTTTCAGTCTGGCATGGCTGGGGGTACTGGGGTGCCAATTAGGAAACATGGATTTTTAGGATCCCTTCCCAGTTGGATACTCTATGTCAGGAGCAAGTACCTCCATGTGTTCATGCTTGGGTGGTGAAGTTCTTTCCAGTGAAAACCCAGCAAGCTTAGGACCCTATAAACTGATCTCATCTCTCCCTGTCTCCAGATAGGTCAGCCTTTAAATAATCCTGGCTTTTGTTCACCCCCTCCAAGGACTTCTTACCACCCCAGTTATCAGGAAGTCCAGCTCAAAGCCCTCTCCCTCAGTGGCAGGAGGGGAAATCAATGCCTCCTGACTTTTTCCTGGGTGAAGGGAAAGAAGCAGGGATGTCATTTGATGAGGTGGGGACCAGCAGCTTCTTCACAAACACCCTTCACCCCTCCAAAGCTATCTCTTTTAGACCCTGAAGCAGAGGAGGGAGATGAAAGGGGCAGAGCTGACCACCAGAGGTGGAGAGGGTAGGACCCTGACTGGGAACAGATTTCAGGAGCAGATAGTGGGGGTGGGGCAGAGGAGAGCAGGGATCCCAGTGATCTCATTGGTTCCCTTGGCATCAAAGCATTCATTGGTTTTTAGCAAAGTGAAGTAGGTTAGCGTGTCTGAGGATTGCAGTGGGGTGGGGGGGAGGTAGGGAATAGGGTGTATCAATGTGTTGGCTCTGCACAGCCTCCCGTCTTTTTTCCCCCAGCACACATACAGTCCAGAAATTCTCTGAGAATCTGGCCTCGTCAGGTCTTCATTCTGGAGCAAACTCTTTGATCTTCCAGCTGAGGAAAGAGACAAATGTGAGAGCCCCTTAAAGGAATCATAAGACAAAGTATTGGCTTGATATGTAAAAATGTTTAATGTAAATGTTTATTGAACTATGAAATGCATATAGAAAAGTGTTATAAATATAGAACATACATAAGTAATAAGCACAAAACTGGATGAATTTTCACAAATTGAACATACCTGGGTAACCAACACTCAGCTCAAGAAACAGAAGGTTACCAGTACCCCAAAGCACCCTTGATATCACCTTCAGGTTATTAAATCCCCCAAAATAAGGCATTTCTATTCTGATTTCAAAGAGTGTAGATTAGTTTTTCTGGCTGTTTTTGACCTTCATGTAGGTAGGATCATGCACTGTTTACACCTTTAGAGCCAGCCTCTTTCACTCTGCATGTTCATGAGATTCGTCCTTTGCTTGAGTTTGAACCCACCTGCAATAGGAGGGACAGGCTGCATCAGGGATTATCCCCCTTTGGGTGTCAAACTCAGATCCCCTGAGATCCCCGTCAGTCCCCTTTTCAGTTTGGTGTTAGCACCCTCAATGTGCTGTACCTCCACACTCCCAGATCCCAAACAGGATGAGGACTGGGAGATCCTGCCCTCTTGGTACTCCTATCCAAGCTGAGATCTGGGAACTGCTGGTACCAGACCACACCCCTCCAAAGGGACTCCAGAGGAAGTCCCCAACTTGGGCGGGGTTAATTAGATGGCGCTTTGAGATCTCAGGATGAAAGGACTGCCTAGGGCCATTGTCCTTGGCCTCCTGTCCAGCTTGGCAGGGGAGGGGAGGCAGTACCCTGTCCCTTCAGGCCCCAAGGATGGGGCGTCAGTTTATTGGGAGTGGCACTGCCAGGCTCTGGAGGACTCTGTTCTGAGAAGCTCGTGTTCATAGAGGCAGGGAGCCCAGGGCCAAGATATGAAGGAGTGGGGAGTCAAGGGCTCACACCCCTGGGGTCTGCCTCCCCGCCTCCTGGGCAGCACCCAGACAGCCCGGCTCTGGTGCCGTGTGTGGTTTCAGGATAAGCTGCCGATGCCACCCAGAGCGCCCTGCTGACAGACAAGGATCTCGCCTGTTTTCAAAGACGCCCTTTCATCTGCCAGGGCTAATTACACCTGCAGAGCGGAGAAGAGGGCACTGGAGCCAGCCCCCTCCTTCTTCCCCCATCCCGCTCCCAAGCCCCCTACCTCAGGAACCCTTCCCCTCCCTCCCCTCTGCCTGTTCCAAAGCTCTGTGACAGCCTCAGCTCCTGCCAATTATGGCTCCTCTAGTGACAAGTGGCCCTGGCTCCTTGGAGGGAGGGTGTGTGAGAGCAGAGGGCTTGAAGATGGGTCTATGCATGTGCATGTCAGTTGGGGTTGGGAGGGTCTGGCTGGCATTAGGAGGCTACTAGGGAGTAGGTGAGGGCCTCGTGAGTGTGAAAGCTCTGTCCCTGATGGAGGCAGCTTGGTGGAGGTCAGGAGCACTTTGGCTCTGATGCAGGCAGCTCTGCGTTGGCTGCCCAGGTATGAAAGTGGGAAGGCTCAGTGCCCCCCACTGGCTGTATAGGTAAGTGGCTTCCAAGACGGGGTCGTCCCCATGGTACTTGATGTTTTTTCCTCTTCCAATACTTCAAGTGCTGGTTTGCAACACTCTGCTCATGTGACTGAGTCTCCCACCACCTTGTAAACACGTGTGTCCAGGAGGCGCCATGTTGGTCCATCTTTGCATTTCATTATCCTAGTAGGTGCTCACTGCACACACTTGCCCGAATGGGAGTGGAGAGTGTGAGGGAGCACATTGGGTGAAGGGGACCCCGGGAGTGTGTGGGGGCCTCTTGGCATGGCGAGGCTCTGTGCCACAGTGAGTGGAGTGTGCCTGCTCCAGTGGTCACTGTGGGTTGCTGTGGCCACAGTGTATGCCTGCACTGGGGTCTGGATGAACCTCTGGGTAAGTGATGACCTAAGAGGGTGTGTGACTGAGTGAGGGCGTGTGTGCATGTGTGTGTGCGTGTGCATGCTGGTGGAGGCTCTGTGTGTGTGGCTGCATGTCGTGCTCTGTTTGGGAGGAACTATATCTACCTGTGAGGGGCGGTTGGGGGGGACACAGGCAGTGTGGCTGTGCCTGAGGATCTGCCAAAGGCTTCCAGTGGGGGTGAGATCTTTAGAAGGGCAGATAAAGTCTTCAAACAGATTCTTCCTTCCTAAGCTCCTCACCTCAAAACTGGGAGAGGAAAAACAGTAAGAGCCCATTTTCTTCCCCAGAGTGGGGTAAGCGAGAGGGAGCTACACCATAACCATAGTGCCTTACTCCGCTCCTGGTCCAAAGGAACAGATGAAATGCCAGCAGTGGGTTTCCATGGAGGCCCAGGAAGCTGAGTGGTCCCATGGGGTGGGGTCAGAGCATGGGAGCCTCCACTGGCTGTGTGGCCAAGTGATGGTCTACCCTTGCACGAGAGGCGTGATTCCACAGTTTCTGAGATCATTGTGGGTTCTTCTCTCAGTCTCTTAAGGTTCCTACCACCCAAAAGCAAATAAGTTTTGGTGTCTAACCCAAGTCCTCTAGAGGTATTCCAGACCTAGCCAGGGCCCTGCCCTCCCACTGTCAGAATTCTTAGATAGACACGAAGAATTGACAACCGGACCCTGAATCCTCAAATCAGGGTCACTGATATGATGGTTTCTTCACTTTCCCTCTAAGCCTCATCGCTTCTCTTCATCCTCCCATATCCCCTCTTCTGACCCCGCCTGTCTCTGGGAAATGTCATTCCCTGAGCTCCTCCTGACAGCAGGTCCTTCTGGCATCTAACCGACTTATCTCATGCTCTCAGGCCCTGTTTGGGGACTGGTGCAGGGGGACCCTCACTGGGGCAGAGCGATAAGACGGGGTCTGACGGCCTGGCTGAGGTCATCAGCCGCCGAAGTACGTCAGCGATGGGTGTGTACGTCCCAGCCGGCCGCACAACCTCGCTTTCATCCTTTGTTCCTGCCAGCCCGGCCCATTCCCACCACAGATTCTCAGATTCCCAGCGTGGCGTGTCCGATGAGCAGGAGTCTTCGCCCGGACACGATCCTCTCCTGGCTCTGCCCTCTGCTCACCTCCCCCTCCCTGTCTCCCGCCCAGCCACTTTCAGAGGGGCAGTCGCTTTCCATCTCCCCGCTGCCCTCTCCTTGCCAAGCCTCCAAAGGCCACCAGAGGAATTGTGGTTGGACACAAGGGAGAACGTTTGGGGTTGCTGCCAAGCAGGGAACTTGGCAGGTGGTGGGCGCCCCTTTCCAGAGTGCCGATCAGCGGGTTGGGTGGGAAAGAAACACGTGTGCCTGCGGGGAGAGGGGTGGGCAAGGTGATTTCTCCATCTCCCATCAGGCCTCAAATGCGATCCCAGAGCCTTTGTTCACAGTGGCTGTCTGGCTGCTCCGGTCCGGCAGCCAATCCCCAAACATTTCTCCATTCACCCTGGCTTAAAACTAGGTTTCCACATCACTGGAATGGTTGTTTGTATTTGGCCCTCCCACTTGCCTGCGTCATCTCTGGCAGGGATTTGAACCCTATCTCCTGGCTCCCAGCCCCTTCCCAGGCATCACCGTGGCCCCCAACCTGGGCCCATATTCCTCCTTGTCTCCAAGCAGTCTGTAGTTTTGATTTTCTACTCCATACCCCTCCTCACATCTTCCTTGCCCTCCTTCTCCAAGAAACCCTCTCAGACACCCCTCCCTGGCCCTGCCTCTGCCTTTCTTCCCTGCCCTCCCTCTCCTCATCCTGATACCCACGTTCTTTCCAGCCAGAGTCTTCCCATTTCTCTTCTCTTCTGGGTGCTTGTGAGTGTTGGGTCTATATACCCTCCTACCCCAGTCAGGTGCTCCTCAGGGAAAGGAACCTTTATATTTCCCCCAATTCCTAGAAAAGCCATGAGACCAGAGCTTGGAGAAGTGAGGGAGGAGAGGAGGGCAGTTATCAGGGGAGGTGATAAAAAATTGGTAAGAGGCCGGGCGCGGTGGCTCAAGCCTGTAATCCCAGCACTTTGGGAGGCCGAGACAGGCGGATCACAAGGTCAGGAGATCGAGACCATCCTGGCTAACACGGTGAAACCCCGTCTCTACTAAAAGATACAAAAAACTAGCCGGGCGAAGTGGCAGGCGCCTGTAGTCCCAGCTACTCTGGAGGCTGAGGCAGGAGAATGGCGTAAACCCGGGAGGCGGAGCTTGCAGTGAGCTGAGATCCGGCCACTGCACTCCAGCCTGGGAGACAGAGCCAGACTCCGTCTCAAAAAAAAAAAAAAAAAATGGTAAGAGCTGAAGCATAAAGATGAAGCATGTCTCCCCTGAGCCCTGGCCCGGTGATCAGCATACAGAAGAGAAAGGAAGAGCTATGAACATTTAGTGGGGTAGATGGGGTGGGAAAAGAAAAATTACCCATCATTCCTCTTGTGGGTCTGAAGGGAGGTCCCCTGGAAGTTTTTCAAAGCGAAGACCAGGAGAGGTGAAAGGGCATGGTTGGGGCAGAATGGGGGCCTGATGACTGGGGGTGGAGGGAGCCCACTGCACCAGCTCCTCTTTAGACTTTGCCCGTAGGGATAGCAGCAGCATTTAGATGCTGTTTGCTCACAGGAGCAACCCAGTGTCACAAAGGTGCTAACAAAAGTCCCCAGGCACCCACTGATCCTGGCCTGGAAGAGAACCCACTGGTTCTTATCCTGGATCTGCCATTAATTAATTTGCTGAGTGATCTCTGGCAAGTCTCTCAACTTCTCTGGGCCTCCCTTTCCTGTCCTCACCCCTCCACAGCAGGAACAGGTGCCTGAGGTGGGGAGGTGGAGCCTTCCCCAGGCTAGCTTGGAGGCAGGAGGATGGAGGAGGGATGGACCCTCTCAGAGGCTCTTTCAGTCCTGGTGGTTGGAGCCAAGCGGTACCTTCTTGGATCCTTTCCCTGGTCAGTCGGGGAGGTTGACAAGGGAGACACAGTGCCGTTTCACTCCTGAGAGGAGCATGAATCTCTCCAAAGCTTCTCTTCCTACCCCTCCTTAGGGTGGCTCCCGGGAATCCCTTTTGCACCCTAGGTCCCCTCCCCTAATATTTCCCCTCCTCCTGCACAAGAGCAGGAGCACACCCTCAGGAGAGAGACTAGCCCAGCACTCCTGATGAGCAATAATTTGTTTTATGACAGAAAAGGAAATTGTCTTCAGTTTCACAAGAGCGAAACGAATTCGTTTGAAGTAGTTTGCCCTGCGGCAGGCAGGAGAAGAAGGTTTCTCTCTAGAGCTTGCTTTCGCTCTCCTTCTCTCCTCCTCTCTCCCTCTCCCCTTCTAATTACTGCAGCTTCCAAGCTGTTGGCATGAGTCGATGCCAGGCTGTCAGATGCCAACTGCCCCAGGATCTCACCTCTTGGGTGTGGATAGGGGGATGGAGCCACAGTCACAAGGTGGAGTGGCTCTCAGTTCAGCCTCTGCCATGCCTGAAGCCTTACCTGACACCATCAGGTAGGGAGGAGGAGGGCAGGGGCAAAGGGCAGCAAGACAGGGCCCAGAACAGCAATCACATCCTGGACCTTGGAAGGCCACTGTTGGAAGACCACTGTTGGAAGGCCACTGTTGGAAGGCCACTGTTGGAAGGCCACTGGCACCGTCGATGCCCAGAGACGGCCTGTTAGAGGCTGGGGGGCTTTCCTGTAAGAGTTACCCATATTTCTAGATCAGCATTCTTTCTTCATTCTCTGTGATTGCAGCCTGGAAGCTGAAGTCCCTATGGGCATCTGGGCAAGGAACTGGACCATGACCACCTACTGGTGTCAAGACTCAAAGATTCGGCAGGGTGCCGTGGCTCATATCTGTAATCCCAGCACTTTGGGAGGCTAAGATGGGAGGATCACTTGAAGCCAGGAGTTTGAGACCAGCCTGGATAACACAGCGAGACACCCATCTCTACAAAAAAAAAAAAAAAATTAAAAAATAGCTGGATGTGGTGGCACACCTGTAGTCCCAGCTACTTGGAAGGCTGAGTCAGGAGGATTGCTTGAGCCCAGGAGTTAGAGGCTTCTGTAAGCTATGATGGTGCCACTGCACTCCAACCTGGGAAATAGAGTAAAATCTTGTCTCTTAAAAAACAAACAGAAAAACAAACAAAAAGGAAAAAAAGACTCAAAGATTCATTCAGAGGTGGACAGAATGGAATGGAGAGGACAGCACTTGTGGATCATCAATGCTGTCATTAGGAAGTCCAGTGTAGGCCGGGCGTGTTGGCTCACGCCTGTAATCCCAGCACTTTGGGAGGCCAAGGTGGACAGATCACCTGAGGTCAGGAGTTCGAGACCAGCCTGACCAACATGGTGAACCCCCATCTCTACTATATATATATATACACACACACATAAAATTAGTCGGGCGTGGTGGCACATGCCTGTAATCCCAGATACTTGGGAGGCTGAGGCAGGAGAATTGTTTGAACCCAGGAGGCAGAGGTTGCAGTGAGCTGAGATCGCACCATTGCACTCCAGCCTGGGCAACAAGAGGGAAACTCCATCTCAAAAAAAAAAAAAGAAGTCCAGTATACTGAAAAATCATGGACCCTCCTATGCCTGCTTTAAGGGCCCCCTTCCCCCCCTTTCCTTCTTTCCTTCCTTTCTTCCTTCCTTCCCTCCCTCCCTCCTCCCTCCCTTCCTTCCTTCCCTCCCTCCCTCCCTCTCTCTCTCTTTCCTCCTCCACCTCCTTCCTTCCTTCCTTCCTTCCTTCCTTCCTTCCTTCCTTCCTTCCATCCATCTATTGATCCTTCCATTAACTTATTCAACAAACATACAAAGCACTTATAGAGTCCCAGGCACCATTCCAAGCACTGGGAGTAGTGCAATGAGTGAAACCCCCTGCCTCCATGAAGCTTACATTCTAGTGAGGACAATGTTAGCTTGTAACTCAGTACAAGAGGCTGTACCAAGCACATGCCTGGAACAGAGAAGGCACTTAAAAATATTTGTGGAATGAGTGACTAAATGCCCAGAATGAATCAGAGGTGACACTGCAGATGTTCAGCTGGTGGGTAAAAAAGAACCACTTGCTTAACCCATTCCCTGCCATGTTCCACCCCATCCTCCCTTCCTGTCCAGAGGGCCCTCCTGCTGTGGTCCAAGGGGCAGCTGGCTGTGCAGAGAGCAGGCAGACATCAGTCTCCAGGGCTGCCAACCTGGCACCGCTGCTTGGCGCTGGGCGCCCTCTAAAACAACAAACTTCGTGTCTCTAATTTGGCGCTTCCTGTTTATCTTGATATTATCTCCTGTCCTTGAAGCCCACAGGCCCAATCAAGGATGAGGCAAAGGGCCAGAACTTTGGGGACTCAGAGTTGGAAGAGGCAAGAGTGCCCTTCCCCCTAGGGTTCTAGGCTGTGCCCACAGGCACTGGGCAGAGGTCCGAAGTCCAATGCTCCAGCCACTAGAGGAGGCTGAGTCTCCTCTGCACCTACACAGCAGGAAGTCCCACATGCTGGATTCTAGTTGTCCCAGGTTCATAGATCAATGCCACTTTTTCCCCTCTATGACTCTTGGTTTTCTGAACACCACAGAACAGGAAGGATTCAGCAGGGGACTCCCCTAGCTTCACTGCTCTCTCTTTCTCATCCCCACATGGCTTGGAAGCTCTTCTTAATGAATGACTTCAACTCTTCACAGTCTTTGAGAAATGGATCGAACTTTGGGTGGTTTACGTTTTTTTTTTTTTTTTTTTTTTTTTTTTTGAGACAAAGTTTCCCTCTGTGGTCCAGGCTGGAGTGCAGTGGCGCGATCTCGGCTCACTGCAACCTTTGCTTCTCAGGTTCAAATGATTCTTGTGCCTCAGCCTCCCAAGTAGCTTGGACTACAGGTGTGTGCCACCATGCCCAATTCTTTTCTTTTTTTTTTTTTTTTGAGACAAAGTCTTGTTCTGTCACCCAGTCTGGAGGGCAGTGGCATGATCTCATCTCATTGCAGTCTCTGCCTCCCAGGTTCAAGCAATTCTTCTGCCTCAGCCTCCCAAGTAGCTGGGATTACAGGTGCAAGCCACCACACCTTGCTAATTTTTGTATTTGATAGAGATGGGGTTTCACCACGTTGGCCAGGCTGATCTCGAACTCCTGACCTCAAGTGATCCACCCGTCTTGGCGTCTCAAAGTGCTGGGATTACAGGCATGAGCCACCACCGTGCCAGGCCTTTTTTTTTTTTTTTTTTTTTTTGGTGGGGGGGCAGAGTCTCATTCTGTCTCCCAGGCTGGAATGCAGTGGTGTGATCATAGCTCACTGCAGCCTTGACCTCCTGGGCTCAGGTGATCCTCCTACCTCAGCCTCCCAAGTAGCTGGGACTACAGGCACCCCCACCATGCCCAACTAATTTTTGTACTTTTGTAGAAAAGGGGTCTGGCTATGTTGCCCAGGCTGGTCTTGAATCCCTGGGCTTAAGCAGTCTGCCCACTTTGGCCTCCTAAAGTGCTGGGATTATAGGTGTGAGCCACCATGGCTAGCTGTCTCAGGTTCTTTTGTTTTTTTCCAAAGGGAATCTCACTCTGTCTGAGTGAGACCCAGACTGGAGTGCAGTGGTGTGATCTCAGCTCACTGTAACCTCTGCCTCCTGGGTTCAAGAGATTCTTGTGCCTCAGCCTCCCAAGTAGCTGGGACTACAGGCGCGCACCACCATGCCTGGCTAATTTTTGTATTTTGGGTAAAGATGGGTTTTTGCCATGTTGGCCAAGCTGATCTCGAACTCCTGACCCACCTGCCTCGGCTTCCCAAAGTGCTGGGATTACAGGCGTGAGCCACCGCGCCTGGCCCTTCAGGTTCTTGAATCCATAATCTAGGCACTTGAAAGATGAAGCTTCCTCTAGACATTGAAGTCTGCCTGGGATCAGCTGACTCTTGGAACCAAGTGAGTGTGTCCACTATGCTGGGCATCAAGATGGCTGCCCTGTGGGTGGAAGGATCAGGGCAGATTCCAGACAGGCCCCCACCCCGGCCAGAGGGGCAGCCTCTGCCACCCCCAGAGCTCCAGGTAATAACCTAGGGGCCACGCCAGGCTCGCCAGCACCTGAGCCACCGGCAGCAGATAATGACGGGGGAGCTGGGCAGTCAGAGCCAACCCCTCAATCAGGAAGCAAATTAAAAAGGGGAGGAATCTCCCAGACAGACCACAACAATGAGACCGGCCCCCTTTGCAGGGCACTGCCCTCCCTCCCCCTACCCGCCTGATTCCGCCTGCCAGGTCCTGATACCCAGCCTCCTCTCTAATTCCCCTCTCGTGGGATCCTGCTGGAGGTTCTCTGGATGACCCTGGCTGAGGGTTGGTGGCCGTGCCCAGCTGGCCAGGACACAGGGCCTCTTATGGAGCCTCATCTGCCAGCCCTGACCTTGGATACCTGACAGGGCACTGGGCACAGTGTCAGGGTGAAAGAGGAAGGGTCAGGGCATGTTTTTGATGCAGTGTCTTGAAGGTCATGAGGCCAACTCTCAGTGACATGACAAAAGGGATTTATTTATTTATTTTAACTTTTTTTTTGTAGAGTCGGAGTCTCGCTATGTTGTCCAGGCTGGTCTGCAACTTCTGGCCTTGAGTAATCCTCCTGCCTCTGCCTCCCAAAGTGCTGGGGTTACAGGCGTGAGCCACTGCACCCAGCCGACAAAGGGATTTATAGAGAACTCACCAACCTCTGACCTGGCTGCCCCTTGTCCTCTGCAAAGGGTGTAAATTCAATCCAGTGCAACATGTATTCATTGCACACTCAGTACTAGTTGCTGTATAAGATGCTGGGGGAGATACAAAGATGAACAGAAATTTCCAGTCCCTCAAGGAACCCATGATCTGACACATGCATATAGCTAATTGTATTACCCATCAGAAAATATTAAATGCTCTATATTTTACAACTATGGGGGCACAGAAACGTATAACTTGAAAAACTGGAGAAGGCTTTAGAGAGCATGGGGACATAGGAGTTGGGATTTAAAAGATCAGTAGGAGCTCATCAGGCAGAGAAATGGGGAAGAGCATTTCACACATGGAACAGTGTGGGGTGTAAAAGTATGTGGATGGTAAGGATGGAGTAAAAGTCTCCTAGGGAATAGGAAGGACTCCTGGGGAGTGGGAAGGGATGTGGCTGGAAAGGGAGGCTGAGGCCAGATGGGGAATGGGGCTTCAATTCTAGGCCTAAGAGTGTAGATTTTCTCCTGTAGGTAATGGGGAGCCATTGAATGTTTTTGAGCTGAGGCATGCCATGATTGGGATCTTTCCATCCTTGTAAGAAGTTTAAATTCCTACTGAGGGACTAAGGGGATTCTCCTTTTTCTACCTCTGCCTGTCTCCGTGACTGACACCCAGCCAGCCTTTTCTCTCAGCTCCACTTACAAGCCTTGCTCCTTTGCCCCAAACCTCCAATTCCTTGTTCCAGGCATCCCAAACCTCCAATTCCTTGTTCCAAGCAGGGTGACAGGGTTGGGGGGCTTCACTCTCCCTCAGCCCCCACTCCAACCCTGCATGTCCCAGATACTCTCTGGGTCCTTCCACCTCCGTCACACAACCAGGCTCAGCCAGGGGGACAGTAGGAAGTTGTGTGTGCCTGCTTCACGGATCTTTTGGTTTTAAGTCCCCCTGACCCAGGATTCTCCCTTCACTGATGCCTTCCCCCAGCTGAGGAGCTTCTGGAAGCTGGGATTCTGGGGAGCCCTTTCTCTAATTCACTCAGCTGTGGCTTATCCACCCCTTTCTCAAAGAAAGGCTCTGGGCTGAGGACCCTGTGGCATGAAAAGGATATAGTTCTTGCCCTCAAGGATCCAACCAATAGAGGAGATAAGAAAACAACCCCATGGAAGCAGAGCATGAGGCAATAAGTGCTGAGGAAGTTCAGAGAAGCACGCCAGTGATGTGCTGATAAGAGAAGCCTTTGCAGAGAAAGCCGCCTATGTACCAGCCAGGAGCTTGAAGGATAATGTGCTTTCCGGAGGCAAGAATGGCTGGCAGGGGTGGAAATGATTTCAACAAAGGTCGGAAGGTTGGACATGTTTGGCGAACATTAAGTCCCTTGGGCTGAGCTGGGCTGTAGGGTTTGTATGACGACCAGCGGGAGACAAGACTGCATAGGTGAAGTAGGAGGGTCCTGGATGGCACAGTTAGCACTGTGGAGTCACTGGACGTGTTGGAGATGGAAGTGCCAAGATGGAGTGGCATTTTAGGATGCTTAGACCAGGCATCATGTCTCACGCCTGTAATCCCAGCACTTTGGGAGGCTGAGGCAGGCGGATCACTTGAGGCCAGGAGTTCGAGATGAGCCCAGTCAACATGGCAAAACTCCGTCTTTACTAAAACTACAAAAATTTGCCAGGCATGGTGGCGGGTGCCTGTAATCCCAGTTACTCAGGAGGTTGAGGCATGAGAATCGCTTGAACCTGGGAGGCGGAGATTGCAGTGAGCCAAGATGGTGCCACTGCACTCCAGTCTGGGTGATAGAGGAAGACTCTGTCTCAAAAAGAAAAACAAAAAAAAAGGGTGCTTAATCTGTCATTGATTAGGTGCAGGAAAGCTTAGGTTGGTAGGTACAATAGGAGACCTAAAAATTAATCGAGACAAGAAGTAATTTTTGTCAGCAAGTTGACACTTCCAGAGAATTTCCACAGACCAGTGCCCATTTCCACCTCATTTGTCAATTCAACGAATATTTGTAAAATACTTGCTAAGTATCAGACACCATTTTAGGCTCTTTCTTCATCATCTTTCCCTGCCCTAAGATAAAAAGATGAAGGTAAACTCTCACCTGCACACACTTGGGAGACCTCACTTAGCCCAGCCTCCCCCTTGCAGCCTAAGCGAATGCAGTAGCTTCTGTCTTTGGAGCAGGTATATTGAGAAAAATCAGACAACTACATGCAGTAAGGATTTGGGGGACAGTGAGGTAAGCAAGCTTAGGGGTGGGAGGAAGAGTAGCTTGGAAAGCAGAAAGCAGTTGGTGGGTGGGAAAAGAGAAGTTGACAGCCAAGTGTAGGGGAGCCCTGGGATCTTTAGGGGAGGGAGGCTGGGCAAGGAGGAGAAAGATGGAAGGAAGAACAGTAGGAGATGGGCCTCTGGGGCTGAGGATGGGGGCCGGAGGGATGAACAAATTAGAGAGCTGAAGAAGGAAGTAGAGTCTTAGCAGCTAGGGGCGGGGGGAGGAGGTGGGAGACCGAGAGGCGAGGGCAGAGGAAATAGGCCCAGGCACTGGAGACGAAAGTCTGGGAGTCTGAGCCGCTGAGGAGCCACCTGGAAGGTGCAGGCAGCGGCAACATCAAACCTGAGATTCGAGGGTTGGCGCTGGGAGTGAGCTGGAGTTGGGGGAGGTGGCTCGGTGTGGGGGGCCAGGGGGTGGGTAGGGGAGCTGAGATCAAGAGAGAGGGGCTTGAATTGAATCTACCCTTAGCCCCACTTGGTCTTCAGCTTCCTCAGCCCCCTCCCCTCTTCTGGCTCCAAAGGCCAGAAGCCAGGACTCTGGAGTCCCGCCCCCCACTCCAAGCTATAGGCCCCATGGCACCCACCCCTGGCTTTCCCAGCTCCTCTCTCCCGCCCATCACTGGTGTTGGGAAAGCACATTGTCTGGAGGTGTGAATAGAGGAGGAATGGGGGTCTCCTGCCAAGTAGGCTGCTGGCTGTGTTCATTGCTGTCCAGGCAGGGTCTCCACACACCCCTGACTGATCCAAAGGCCAGGGGAAGGTGTGTGGGCCTGAAGGTCCAGGTTGAGGGCTGGGTCTTTTTCCTCTCCCAAACTCCCCCCAACCCCAAGATTCTCCCATCTTTTGGACTGGACCTGCTACCTAAGCATATGGAACCGATTGAAAGAATTTGTATGCTCACCTTATAATTTATGCAAATCAACTCTGTAATTAACTATAATTTGGAGGCATCCTTTGGTATTTGAGACATTTATCCATGAGGAAATGCCCTGGTGATAATGCTCCCGTATTAACATTATTTACTCCACCTGTGTGGTCTCCTCAGCTTGTTCCCCTCCCCACTCTGATTTTCTGTGCTGGAAAGTGGGGAGGGACAGGGAAGCCCCTCCCTGGAGCCTGCCTCAGTCCTGACGCCTGGGTTCCCCCAGGGGATTGTGCTGGCTCTGTCCTCCCAATTTTGCCTAAGATTGAAGAAAGGGGTCCAGCTGTGCCTCCTAAGCTCTCTGCTACTCTATTCTCTCCTGCTTGATGGGTGGCTTTCTGCTGACCTTTTACCTCTTTAGGGCCTCAGTGTTCTCATCTCTGAAATGGGGAGAGGAAGGACCTGTCGGGGCCTTTATGGGATAATTGCTGAAAAGTTAATGAAGAGACTGGGAATCCCCAGTCTAGGGGTTGCTGAGGGTATAGGGGAGGAGCAGGAGAAGAGTTTTGGGTGAAGACTCCCTGGCTCATCCTGAGAGGGAGGTAGCATGCAAGTCTTGGGGTACTGGGTTCTGGTGTGTGTAGAGGGGGTACAACTGCTCCTGTCCTCTGCCAAGGGCACTGGGCTATGGTCAAAAATGGGATGTCATTCCAGGAAAAGTCCTCAGGCCACTCTCCTATGAGGGTCAGGGTTCCCAGCTTCAGTGAGCTTTGGGAAACAAGTCTTACTCTGTTTCATCTCCATTCCCCTTCCTGGTCTTTTGTCCATCTCTGCCCTAGGACATGTTTTTGTTAGCCAGTATACCTAAACTTACAACCACCCTAAAATTAGGCTCATATAAATAGAGATCCAGGGGCTCCCCCTAAATTCACCTTCAGGTCCTTTCTCCCTTTTCCAGGCCACCTTCCCACCCTCTTCACCCTCCTGGAGTTCCAGGAGTCCTGAACTCTCTGTAACAGTTCTTGGCTGGACACTGCCTCTGGTCTTTCTGGTCTTAGGTGACCTCTTGTCCATCCTAAGCTGCCCCACTCCATCCGAAGTCAGGGAAAAGGTCCTCCCTTCCCGTTTGACAAGAAGAGATCCCAGGTCCAAAAGAAAGATTACCCCAGGTCCAAAAGACAGATTACCCTGGGTCCTCCTGGGGGATCCAAGTTGGGAAGTGAGTATGTAAAAAGAGGATGAAAAGGGAGAGAGAGAAATTGTGACTCTGAGAGGCCAAAAATACTGACATGAAGCTCTGCAAGGAGGAACTGACTTGAAGCTGTGTGGTGTATGTGTGTTGGGTGGGGGGCATGCGCCTTTTAGGTCTCAAAAATGGAACTTCTTTCTTTCTTACCAAGTCCATGGAGGAAACCTCAGGAAGAGGGGATGGAATTTGGAGAGTTCCAGCCATCACAGCTCTCTACCCTAGCAATGCTGTCATTTCCTCCATCCTGCAAGAACTGCTTTGTCCCTCTCCCACTGCCCAGCCAACTCTGGGGAAGGAAGGAAGTGCCCCCAGCCCCCACTCCCAGCTGAAATCCTCCTTTCCTGGCAGATCTCACGGACTCAGATCTCACCCCCTACCACTCCCCTAGGAGAGCTGGGGGCCACTGTTTCCTGGATTATCCTAAAAGCTTCCGAGGCCGTGAGGACTTGGCAGCATCCCTGCTCCCTCCTTCACCTCCGCCTTTGGCACTGCCTGTCGCCTCCTTTATAAAGCCTGGCTCTTTTATCACTGCCACTTGGCCCTCACTGCTGCCGCCAGCTCTGGGCTCCATGGACTGGTAAGAGAGGCTGTTCCCTGTCCAGTACAGGGAACCTCCATAAAGAGGATCAGGTCTCCACTCTAAAGTGGAGGTCATAGAGAAGGCTCTGGTTCTCTCTGAACTGGGAAAGGGGAGATAAGAAGGAGATCTTGGTGGGGTTTGCGTGGAGAACCAAAGGGATCCCTTGGAGGTCTTTTGACTGGGCTGGGGTAGTCAGCCCAGTGGAGAAGTGGGGTAGGGATTCATAGCTGGGTACTTTATTCTGAGAGAAAGGAAAGGCAAATAAATGTTAATAGAAATACAGGGCGCACACACTCACTGCCTGGAAGATCCTGAATGACAGAACACCTGCAAGGATAATAAGGGAGAAACCACTATCCACATCCTATGGGGAACTGCGTTTATGGTGGAGGAGAGAAGACACTCTACACTCAAGCCCACAGGCACACACAGGCATGATACGTACACACATTTGTAGATATGCACACACCAACACACAGATGCACTACCCTCAGGCGGGTTCATCTTCTAGACTGAAAAGGGATGGTGGTAGCTAGCAATTTTGAAATTTATAATAAAATTAGTGTCCAGCATTGTGCTTGACCTTAAATATACCCTCAGTAAGTGTTTGTTGAATGAATAAAGGATGAATGAAAGAAACTATTTGACCCCAGCTCTAGGCTCTACCTGGTTTTCTAGGAATCAGAGAAGTGTGGTGAGGAGAGGAGGGGAAATAAAGAATATGTTGGCATCCAGGGTCATCAGCTTGCAGGCTTGGAAGTGCAGCCTGGAGGTGGGAGTGGGAAATAGAGAAGTGAATGAGAAGAGGAAAACAGGACCAGACTCTGGTCTGGTTTCAGCTCTGCTTCTAACTTGCTACTAACTTCCCTGTTTTGGGGTTTGGTTTCTCTACCAGTAAAACGAGGGCTTGGACTAGACAATTTGGGGCTAGACCAGCTTTGATAGTCTCATAGTGCAATCTCTACAGGACAGTTGAGGTTTGGAAGAGATCACAAGTGCAGAGTCTGACTTGTCTCAGCAATTCAAGATGGGATCAGTTTGTCCATTAGACTCAAGATAGGAGATGGCTTTGATCTAGGCATTCATTTAAGAATGCTGTCTCCTCTGCCTTCAGGCTCTAGGGGAGCCGGACTTCCAGGGTCATCAATTCTGCCATATTGAGGCCAGAAGGACTAGCAGGCAGAATACAGGCTTTGGAACCTGAGAGATCTGAACTCAGTTTCTTCTTCTGTCTTTCAACAACTCTGTAATCTTGGGTAGATCATTTAACTTCTTTGATCTTTGGCTTCCTCATGTGTACAATAGGAATAATAATAATTACTTTGCTGCATGCTCATGAGAATTAGAGATATTTGTGTAAAGCACCTGGGACATAGTAGGTGCTCAGTAAATAAATGCTGGTTGTGATAAACACACAGACTAATGAGGTTTCTCAGGTACAAAGTGGGTCGCTGACTATAGATGAAGCTTGAGAAGAAGTGGGGTGGCAGGAATGGGGGTTGGACACTTGCAGGGGAAATCTGACTATTTATTTGAGGGAATGAGGAGGAGCAGCAGAAACGGCCCAAGTTCAAGACAGATCTCAGTTTATACAGGAGATATGATGGGCTGCATTGTTCAGTTTTGAGTAGCAGTAAGTATATGGGCAATGGGCTGTGGTGACCTTGC
This sequence comes from Trachypithecus francoisi, assembly GCF_009764315.1. Taxonomy (NCBI): domain Eukaryota; kingdom Metazoa; phylum Chordata; class Mammalia; order Primates; family Cercopithecidae; genus Trachypithecus; species Trachypithecus francoisi. The sequence continues at coordinate 22,447,755 of NW_022681466.1, read as the reverse complement.
TCATTATGTCAGCATCAGACCACGGGCCATCATTCAATGGGAAAACATTTAGCAAGTGCAAACCAAAAGGGCTGGAAGCAGAGGACTGCAAGTAGAGGGGGACTGGAGGAAAGATAGTGCCAGTACCCTGAGTGAGCAACAGAAACCTAGGCAGCGCAGGAAATCAGAACGGCTGAGAGTTTCCAGAGACAACTGCATTGTTGTTGAATTTCCTGCTGATGAGCTGCAGGCAGATGGAAGGTCCTTGCTCATGGGATTCCAGATGGTTACAGGTCTGGCTGGATCGGGGTAGGGCTAAAGGGGGCCTAGAGTGAAAGTAGCGGGGAATGTCTACCATCCTCGGGCTGAATCCCTGTTGCTTTCCAGGGAAAGACAGAAGGGGCCAGGAAGAGAAGGCAATCTCATGCATATAAATGGGAGGGGGAACTTGGTCCCCCTCACCCAGAGTCAGACCCCTGCACAGGCTTTAGCACCTTAGGAACACTAGATGCAGCACCAGCAGACAGCTTGGAGGAGGAGGCAGGAATGCCCAGAGGTCAAATCAGGAACCAGAGTCCCCCATTGGGAGATGTTTTGGTCCTGATGAACTTCTACTCCATCCCAGAGGTAGCTGTGAACTAGGATACAAACCCAACTGGCCAGGATTTGTAGGCTGAATGGATGGAGAGAAAGCTGCGTTGATGAAGAGGATTGTCAATTTAGCCGTGGCCACAAAGATCCAGAGCAGTTCCTGTGAATCCACATCCAGGGCCCCAAGTAACAAGAAGGCAAAAAGCAAACCCCGACTGATCAGAAATCTCAATCTCCCGATGTTAGGCGGTGCCTCCCGCTTCCAAATGCCTGTCAGTTCTCTAGCATGGTGGCTGCTCTTACAGCATTTCAAAAAGGAGGAAACTGAGGCTTAGAGGCACCTGACCTGCCAGAGTCAGGTTAGCAGGTGCAGGGCTGGGGCTAGAATTTAAATCCGTCAACTTCCAGTCCACAGGTCTTTGTGCATATACCTTAATCCAACAATATTTACTGGGAACTGACTTATTTAATAATTATAACAAGGATATCTTCCATTTACCCGGTGCTTACCAGGGGCCCCGTGGGCTAAGCATTTTTAGGCACATCAATTCCTTTTAGCCCCCAGGAGACCCTACCAGTGTGTACCCAGGTTGTCCGGATGAGGGAAATGAGCCTTAGAAAAGAGGGACATGCACAGATGAATCCGACGTCGATTCTGGATGAGAACTTGTGCGTGTCTGGGGGGTACCACACACATACGCATACACACATGGATTGATTTTCACCCCACTTGTGCACTCCGTTTAGCTATTTTTGAGTTACAGTTTGAGTGTGTCCCAAACGGGGATGCAGGACAGGTAAACCAATGGTGGTGGAATAGGGGCTGTAGAGGCGAGATTAAATCAGCCTAAATTCAAATATGAAATCGACTGTAAAGAGGAAAACGAAATTTTAAAAAGCCGACGGCAAAGCGCACAGGGGAGACCAACCAGCAAAATGAAAGAAATAGGAAAATTAATTGGCATTCCTCTGCAAAAAAAAAAAAAAGGGGGGGGGTCACATGGAGAGATCAACACTGCTGCATGGGAGGTATCAATCCAGAAAGAAGCATGGGGCCACCTCGGCGCCCAGGCAGAAGGATGGGTGGTTGGGGTGGGGATGGAACTTCCCTACCCACTGGTGCTTGGCGGGCCTCGGAAATGTGGACCCATCCAGATCTTGAGAGAAGTTTTTGTGAACTCCGCAAGCGCGCTGAAATTTTACCAGAATATTGCACTGGGCATGTGCATTTTTCTCAAAGGAATCCAAGACCCCTCCCCAAAGTTAAGAGCCTTGGGTTTAGACATTCCGGTGAGAATTAGGAAGGAATGGTGGCAAGGGATAGCTCAATTCCTTCCAGAAGTGTCCCATCCCAAGGCCATTCAGGCGCCTGCCCATTCTTCAGACCCTGGTGCTGGGGGCGAGGGTGTGAGCAGGCTGAGCACTTCCCGAAGGACAGGAGGGCGAGGAGAGGCGGATTTGAGAGGTGGATTTCGGAGGCACTGGGGTTGCTGCCTAAGGGGAGGGGCAGAGTGAGAGCTGCTGGGACCTGGGACTGGAGTAGGGGCAGCAGAGACCGGTTGCGGGGGCGGAGGCTGGGAGAGGGGAGGAGAGGAGGTGGTCACCCAGAAATGTCGGAGAGGGAGACCCCGAAAGCGAGAGGGAAAAAAGGACAGGGAAGGGTGGTGGTGGAGAGAAGCGGCTCGGGATGCGGGGGTTGAGGCGAGGCAGGCGACCGGGGGTCGGAGGAATGGCGAAGGAGGGCAGCCAAGACAAATTTCACACGGCCTAAGCCTGGAGGCGAACTGGACACATACTTGGCGCTCAATCCTGTTTCCTTCTTTCCTCCCAGTTCCGGGGCAGCGCTGCCTAGCCAGAGAGGGTGGGTCAAGGGCCATCGGGGCAACTAAGGGTTGCTGCCTAAGGGTGGCTCCGTATCACCCCCAGGACCTGCCCCTTATCCATTCCCCCCAGGTCTTAGTCCTGCGTCCTCTGATAGACCAAGCCAGCTCGAGGGCAGTTTTCCACCCGGCGGGGCGGGTCTTAGAACCTGGGAATCACCCCACCCGGGCCCCTAGCCCTGGGAGTGGAGGGGACCAGGGAGGAGCGAGGGAGCGGGCGGCGTACGCCCTACTTAACTTTCCTCCCCCAATCCCGCCCGCCCCCTCCTCGAGGCCGGGCTGGGCCTCCAGTCCAGCCGAGCCCGCAAGGGTTAAAGGCGGCAGCAGGTGAGGTGGGCGGGGCTGCGAGATCTGGGGAAAAAGCATCGCTGGCGAGAGGATGAAGGCAGAGAGCGCGGGTGAGTCACGGGCGGAGCTGGCCTCGCTTGTTCGCTGGCTCCTGCCCGCCCTCCGTCCTCCGCCCTCTCGCCAGCGCTCACCTCCTCCGCTGCCCGCCGCCCGCCGCCTGCCGCCAGCTGCCGGGTCTGGCTCGCCCTGGGCTCCTGCCCCTCACCGCTCGAGAGCTCACCGGCGCACAGGACCCATGAGTGCCTGTCTGTAGTGCACCAGCCAACCGTGCCCGGAGCCCGCCGCAGCCTCGAGGTAGGAGCGCGGGTCGGGGTGGCCAGGGGTGAGCGCTACGGAGATCGTCTCGAAAAAACGCACTCCGAACGCGCCCCAGCCTCCTTTGGCCTTGGGAGCGGGGTGGTCCTAAAGGATTTGAGGGGTTAGAACCCCGATAGAGGGAAAACCGGGCAGAGGGGAGAGACTGGAGGGACCGAGGAGGCTGGAAACCGGGGCAACTGGAGAGACTGGGACAACCGGAGGACCGGGACATTGAGAACTGGGAGTACTAGCCAGTGATCCGGAGAGGCAGAGCGGAATGGGGCATAAGGGTGCCCCGACTCGCCTTCCCACTTCAGGGCTTGAGAAGCCTGCGATGTGCGCCATGCTCTCTCCTTTCCTAAAATCTTTCTAGGCCTGGAAGTGAACCGGACACATACTTGGCACTCAGTCCTATTCCCTTCTTTCCTCTCAGTTCTGGGGCAGGGCAGCGCTGCCCATCTGGGGCAGGTGGGTTAAGGACCATAGAGGCAACCTAAGGGTTGCCACCTAAGGGTGGCTCCATATCACCCCCAGGACCTGCCCCCTCCTCTATTCTCCTGGGTCTTAGTCTTGCATCTTCTGCTAGACTGAGCCAGCTCCAGGGCAGTTTTCCACCCAGTGGGACCGGTCTTAGAACCTGACAATCACCCCGCTTTGGGTTTCTGAAATCTTGGTAGCAGGCCATTGCATCCCAGGCCGGGGCTCTCCAGCTCTCTGCCAGGAGAAGCCACTCCAGAGCCCAGATTATCCTAGGCTTCCCACTCTCCAGCCCTTGGGGCAGTTCCCAGGTGCCAAAAGCTGTTAGGGTCCCTGGCCTCACAGCTCCCGCCAGCCCCTTCTGTGCTTCCCCGCCCCCAGCTCGGCTCCATTCCTGCAGCTTCACCCTGTTTTTGTCTTGTGGTGAGGCTCTCCAGAGCCTGAGTAGGCACCCCATCCTCCTCTCCCTCCCTCTCCCAGGTTATCAGTGCCACCTCCCTGGTCCCAGAGGCAGAAGATGGTACGGTCAGCTAAGCCCTGCTGTGGGAAGGAAACAATCCTGCCCTAAGTCACCAGTCTCCTCTCCCACCAGTAGAGAAGACCCAGGCACACAAACCTGGCCAGCTGAGGCACCAGGTCTTCCAGGCCTTAGGGAGAGGTGGTGAGAAGAGAGTGACCTTCAAGCCACAGATATGTGGTTGAGAAAGGGTTGGGGGTCTTTAGGGTTCTAATGGTTTACAGAAAGACTGGTTTACAGAAAGCAACAGACTGGGAGTCCAGGAATTAGGAGACCTGGTTGATTGAATGAAAAAATGAATATCCTTGCCCAAGTCACTGTGGCAAGTCATTCAGTCTGCTTCCTCCTCTTCAAAATAAGAAGATTGGCCTGGAGCAGTGGTTCTCAACATTGGCTGCATGGAAGACTCACCCAGGGGTGATCCATGCCTGGGATACACTCGCTCATGTAATCTTTTTGGGCAATTCTTGCTCTTAAGTTCTGTTATTTTGACTTCTCTTGTTGCCCTCCTCTTCCTGCACTCTAACCCTGTATCACTTAAAGGGGTGCAACTGTACCTTCCAGAGCTTGCTATCAAGCTCTTCTCTGGGGAAGCCATTCCCTCCCAACTTTATATCTGGGCCTCCCTAGCATGGAGAAGAGGATGGGTAGCAGTCAGAGAGTTGCCTGGCACTGGTATGAGTCAGGAGAGGGATGGGAATTTGGTTTTCTCTGGTGGGGTATCTCCCAGATTCCAGGGGGTATCTGGTGGCCAGAAAGCTGCTCCCCAGGGAGGTGAAGTCCCTGCTTGAGGGAAGGGGGTGGGGGCATGGGAGTCTGTTTAGTGGGCCTGATGTGACCAGGACAGGCGGGGAGCAGCATAGACGGTGAAATGCTTTTCATTACTGAACATGCTTTGGGAATGGCATGAGAACTCTTTCTCTAAAGACTCAGGACCCGTTTGGGGCTTTATGAGGGGCAGGTCACCTGAAGCTTTGGGTTTCAGAAACAAACCATTCCCTCTCCCATCTGTATCCTGAGTTAAACTGGGGAAGCTGAGATGGCTCTAAATCCTTCATTTGGGCTGACAGCAGGTCTGCAGGGGGAAAATGCCACTGACCTTGTGCTGGCCTGGGCAGCTGGGGTGGGATGGTTCTAGCACTGTGCTGTAGGTGTATCTGACCTACCATCCTGGGAGTGGCCGAACTCTAGAGATGAGCTGGGTCATATGGCAGGGATCACCCAGAGGACGGTAGACCTCCATCATCCTCTGTGCTTGGATGAGAACCTCACATCTTGGACCCTTCCTAGCACTCCCGAATTCTCTGAACTGATCTCTAGTCCTCGTCCAGAGGTGCATCCTTCTTTCACAACTGGGGCCAGAGAGGAGGACTTTGCAGGGCTGGCACCTGGGTTAGGAGGTTAAGTGAGCTGGTTATTTCCCTTACTTTTCTGCTTCTTGGCCTCCTTTAGGTCCCGTCTGAGGTGCCCCTGACCGTCCCTGCCCTCACCCCACCCCGGATCCCGGCAATGCTAACCGCTGTCTGCGGCTCTCTGGGCAGCCAGCACACGGAAGCGCCGCACGCCTCCCCGCCGCGCCTCGACCTGCAGCCTCTCCAGACTTACCAGGGCCACACGAGCCCTGAGGCCGGGGACTACCCCTCCCCGCTGCAGCCTGGAGAGCTGCAGAGCCTCCCGCTGGGCCCGGAGGTGGACTTCTCGCAGGGCTATGAGCTGCCAGGGGCCTCCTCGCGGGTAACCTGCGAGGATCTGGAAAGCGACAGTCCGTTGGCCCCAGGCCCCTTTTCCAAGCTCCTGCAGCCGGACATGTCACACCATTATGAATCGTGGTTCAGGCCGACTCACCCAGGCGCGGAGGATGGCTCGTGGTGGGACCTTCATCCGAGCACCAGCTGGATGGACCTCCCCCACACTCAGGGCGCGCTGACCTCACCTGGCCACCCGGGGGCGCTTCAGGCGGGCTTGGGGGGCTACGTCGGAGACCACCAGCTTTGTGCCCCGCCACCCCACCCGCATCCGCACCACCTCCTTCCAGCTGCCGGAGGGCAGCATCTCCTAGGGCCGCCCGACGGGGCTAAGGCCTTGGAAGCAGCCGCCCCGGAGTCTCAAGGGCTGGATTCCAGCCTGGACGGGGCGGCGCGTCCCAAGGGCTCCCGGCGGTCGGTGCCCCGCAGCTCAGGCCAGACCGTCTGTCGCTGCCCCAACTGTCTGGAGGCGGAGCGGCTGGGGGCTCCGTGTGGGCCCGATGGGGGCAAGAAGAAGCATTTGCACAATTGCCACATCCCGGGCTGCGGGAAAGCCTACGCCAAGACGTCGCACCTGAAGGCGCACCTGCGCTGGCACAGCGGCGACCGTCCCTTCGTGTGCAACTGGCTCTTCTGCGGCAAGCGCTTCACGCGCTCGGACGAGTTGCAGCGCCACCTCCAGACCCACACCGGCACCAAGAAGTTCCCCTGTGCAGTCTGCAGCCGCGTCTTCATGCGCAGCGACCACCTGGCCAAGCACATGAAAACCCACGAGGGCGCCAAGGATGAGGCGGCCGGGGCGGCCCCGGGAGAGGGCAAGGCCGGCGGCGCAGTGGAGCCCCCCGGGGGCAAGGGCAAACGCGAGGCCGAGGGCAGCGCGGCTCCCTCCAACTGAGCTCCTCGGTGCCGCCTCCGTGCGGGTCTCCCGGGGGGCACAGGATACGAGCCCCCAGGTCTGACATCCTTGGGGGTGGCTTGAGGAAGAGGGGAAGGTGCATATTTATTCAGCGGGGAGGAAGAGTGGTGCAGGGACAGGGAGATGGGGCACTAGGAGTTCTTAGTCTCTGGGGCTACTAGGCAGGATGCATTATGACTGGGCCGGTAGGAGCTGCGCAATGCCCTTCTGTTCTCCCCTGCCTCATAGTTTCCCTCGCCCTTGGGCTGGGGGGCTGGGGTGGGACACCCGTATCGCGGCTGGCTGGCGGGGACTGGCTAGAGGAGACAGCAATGCAGGAGCAGAGAGAAGTGGGGCCGGCCTGGGGCGCTGGAGGTGGCTGTCTGGACACGTCCTTAGCGCCTGGGAACCAGGACATAAAAGCGCCTCCGGAGCCGCCCTGCGGCAGGGTCCCTTTCATCCCACTTATAAGTGCTTCTGCCCCTAGGGTTTCCGGAGGGAGAGCCGAGATGGGATGGGGGTGCCTGGGGGTCCCCCTTGGCAGGGGTGTCTCTCTCTGGTTTGGAAGGTTGTTGCTGTAAAAATAACTCCTTGATGAGCTTCCTTATTAACCCTTTCAGACCCAGTCTGATGGAGTCATGAAGGAAGAGGGGAAGAGGGCTGGCATTCCTGACAGCCTCCCAGCCAGGGCTGGCAATAAAGGACAGAGTTAGACGTAGGGGGCGAGTAGGGAAGTCCCCTTCTAAAATGAGAGATAGGGATTTGGTGGGGTATGGAAGGAACTAACCCCTTCCCTCTCCACCTCTGATTCAGCCCTTAATGCTTGGTCTTTATGATAAGTAAAGTTCAGTAGTCACTTTCCCCATCTATTACCCTAGGTGTGTTTTCAAGGCAGCCAGCGGTAGAATCCATGTAGTTCCCACCAGTTGCCTTCCCCTCGGGGATGGAAGGAAGAGGGTTTCTTGGGCTTGTTGGGGGCAGATTGGGGGTGTCTCAGCAGAGGGACCTCCACTGGTTCCCACTCAGAGTGGAGGCCTGCGGCCTTCCTGACCATCTCTTTAGCTGTCACCAAGAAACCAAACCCCACTGTCTCTCTAGCTTGGCCCTTGTTTTTCCCTTGCCCCTGCCATAGCATGTTCATTGGGGGATTCCTTCCTCCCCCTCATCTCACAGGGGAAGGGAGAAGAAAGAGTTGTTCTCTCACTGGAAGGGGTTCTGCCTTCTGAGGTGACATCCAGGAACCTGTATCCATTCCCTTTTCCTTTAGATGTTAGAAATACATTTTGATTCTGATCATGGGGTGGGGGAGAAAGGAAGGGAGGGAGGGAAGAAGCCCAGCAGAGGCTGAGCCAGGCAGAGGGGAAAGAAGCTGATATGAGGAAGGGTCTGGCAGGCCACAGCCTCTGTAGCTGGAGGATTTTCCCACGCTTGAGAGAGGGGCCTTAGAGTCCCTCTGACACCCCTCCCTGACACTCCTCCCCCTTCCCCTTGCTCCCTTTCTTCACCCGGAGCCCTCTGCGGAGATTAGCTCTGTATTGATTTTTAAGTTATAAGCAAAGGGTATTTTATTTAATATTAGGTTATGTGTGTGCATGTTGTATGTACCTGTGTGCGTGTGTGTGTGTTTCTCTACTGAGCCTGGGGTCTCCAGCCAGGGAGACCCCATCTTATTCACCATGTCCAAGATCCTGGGATCTGGGCCGAGCATCTCTTCCTCCCTTGTAGATGCTGGAGCCCAGTCCAAGGTCTGGGAGCTATATGGGAAGTGGGGGCTGGGATCTGGGTGGGAATATGTGTTTGTATACAAAGGGAGCCTCCTTAAAAGGGACAAGATGACCTTCCCTCCCGAGGGACTCACTGGCCTGGGGTAGTTTAAGAAGTAATGTTCTTTCTTTCTCATTTCCCTACCTCCTGCTAACCCAACCAGAGATCCCCTTCCTTGCTGAGAGGGTTGGGGGCAGAAGGAGAGTTGGCAGTGCCTGCAAGTTGCCTGGCCAGGTGAAGAGGGGAGAGAGGAAGGGCACTGTGGGTGTAGGATGCCTTTCTCCTCCACCCATCGAAACCAGCCACCCCCTCCCTGTGCTGCCAATACAGCGTTTTCCAGTGGCCATCCTAAGGGGAACTCCCAAATGGGTGTTGGTGGTGGACACAGATGCTCCCCCCAATGGAAGCCCCAAGCTCTGAGGTATGCGGGTAGAGACTTTGGATAGGTTTTCTTCTGCTCCCCTCTTTTATAGATCTAGGCTGCTTGGCTGCCTGTCTTTCTAGGCAGCCCCCCTAGAGGAAAAATGTAGGAATTTATTTTTTCTTTAACTGCTGTGAACTCACTTTGAGGGGGTAGGAGGAGGGAGAAACAGCCTGTGTTTTTTATGCAATAAAGTCATCAACTACATCATGCTTCCTTTGTGTTCCAGCTCTGTTTCCGTTTTGACTCAGTGTCCCCCAGCAGTGAGGACCAGGTCCGGGCCACAGAGTGGGGTGGATGCTTCCCAATGATCCTGCAGCCCCTTGGAAAGCCTCATGTCTATTGAGTTGGGTTGGAGCTGGGATCTGATCCTGCCCCAGAGGTGGCTGGTACGGAACGAGGGAGGTGCTTCCTCTGGGTTGATACCGGGGCTGTCCCTCCCTGGTCTCATACCTGTGGTTATGAGAATTTTCTAGATACTTCTTTCCTCCTCCACATACAAGCCCCTTCTTTCACTTCTCCTGCTAAGAACACTGGTTCCCTCTTTTCCTAGGCATTGGCTCCCTCACTCTATCCCCATGGAGGGTGCATGTCAGTCCATCCCGTGGCTGTGACTGAGCTGGGGGTGACTGGCAATGATTTCTTCACCCAGGATGATCCTTATCAAGGACAAGGCGATGAAAGGCAGCCGAGCTATCTGATGGGCTCCCGCCCAGCTGGAAAATATGAGGGAAAGGCTCCTACTGCAACTCACAGCTAGAGACCCACCATGGTTACACAACCACAGGGCACACAAACATACCTGCACCAGACCCGCGTGCACCCGCCCGCAGAGATATGCAGAAATATTCATCTATGTACATCTTCCCAGGTCTCCCGGTGCTTGATACAAAGTTGATGCCTAATTCACATCAAATGAGTAAAAAGCCTCATGATTCCAGAGCCCCAAAGTTAGGAAGGTTGACAGAAGTTAGGTTTTGGGCTCCAAGGGAGCTGGGGGCAGGGGTTACTGTGTTCTTTCACCTTCTTATTCTACCTTTTTGCCAAATTTATTATGTTCCCCTAGTGGAATTTCTAGATCCACCACTCTAACCCTAATCCAATTTCTCGAAGCCAAATCTGGTACTCAGCCTGGCCCATCCCATAATGGGGTCACAACGTTTATGGCTACCTTAGGACAGGGGCATCAGAATGAATGATTTAGGGGTTGTAGAGGAAACCAGACTGGTTTGGGGGCCAATTGTTTGTTTCCATCTGCTGCTGGATTTAGAAGGCTGGGAGGAGGAAGGACAGGTGTGTTTTCCTGAGACCTCATGCCAGCCCCACTTCTCCAGGTGCCTCTTTTGTCTTCCTGATTCTAGGAGAGTTAGACCCCAGGAACTTGGTGAGTCCCCTCCTCCTTTACCCCCATCGCTGCCCCCAGGGACAGGAGGGCAGCTGTGGGGCTGGCTGGGCCTGTCTGGGCAGGGCTGGGGCCACCCCTCCTCCCCATGCTGCTCCTCCCGCTGACCTGCATTCTTAGCAGGGGCCTTTGGTGGGGCTCTGACGCTTGCTTGCTTGCTGCAAATGCTGCCTGGCTGGCCTGCCCCCCACCCCCGCTCAACCCCAACGGAGCCCAAGGCCACCTCTGACCCTCCTCAGATGGGGTGCCTGGCAGGAGGATCATGGAGGGCCCAGGAATGGGTTAGGGAAATCAGAATATCTGGGCTGGCTCTCTAGGTTCCTCTCCTGGGAAGTGGAAGTAGAATCTACTCCCACCCTCTAGGGTGGGTGAATGAAATAAATGAGAAAGTGACAGAGAAGAAGACAGCCTGAGAACTGCAACCTGGGGGTGCGCTGTGGCCTCTCTCTGCGTCTCCTCCTGCCTGTTGCCGCCCCACAGTGGGCAGTTGGGGAACTGCAGGAGATGAACCCGCTTTCCTGCAAGTTGCTTTGGGTGCCCAGATTTGTCAGCACACAGCCTTGATGTTTGCTTCTGGAATGACATTAATTGGCAACCTCACAACCCCTCCGCGACATTGTATCAGAAGCAGCCTTCACCTTCCCATTAATCCTAGCGTGACTGACGGCCAGCACGCTAGCAGAGTAGGCTTGAAAGAAAACCAAACTCCACTAAAACACTGTTAGAATTGTTTTCTTTTCTTTTTTTTTTTTTTTTTTTTTTTGAGACGGAGTCTCGCTCTGTTGCCCAGCTGGAGTGCAGTGGCCGGATCTCAGCTCACTGCAAGCTCCGCCTCCCGGGCTTACGCCATTCTCCTGCCTCAGCCTCCAAGTAGCTGGGACTACAGGCGCCTGCCACCTCGCCCGGCTAGTTTTTTGTATTTTTTAGTAGAGACGGGGTTTCACCGTGTTAGCCAGGATGGTCTCGATCTCCTGACGTCGTGATCCGCCCGTCTCGGCCTCCCAAAGTGCTGGGATTACAGGCTTGAGCCACCGCGCCCGGCCAGAATTGTTTTCTTTTCTTTTCTTTTTTTTTTGAGACGGAGTTTTGCTCTTGTTGCCCAGGCTGGAGTGCAATGGCATGATCTCAGCTCACTGCAACCTCCGCCTCCCAGGTTCAAGCAATTCTTCTGCCTCAGTCTTCCCAAGTAGCTGGGATTACAGGCATGTGCCACCACGCCCAGCTAATTTTGTATTTTTAGTAGAGATGGGGTTTCTCTATGTGAGCCAGGCTGGTCTCGAACTCCCAACCTCATGTGATCCGCCCATCTTGGCCTCCCAAAGTGTTGGGATTACAGATGTGAGCCACCATGCCCGGCCCACTGTTAGAATTGTTAAGCAACTACAGTAAAGTCAGAGGATACGAGGTCAATGTACAAAAGTCAGTAGTGTTCCTATACACTAATAACAAACTATACAAAAAATAAATCAAGAAAATAGTCCTATTTACAATAACTATCAAAATAATGAAATATTTAGGAATAAATTTAACCAAGGAGGTGAAAGATCTGTACTCTGAAAATAAGACATTGATAAAAGAAACTGAAGAAGACACAAAGACATGGAAAAATATTTCATGCTCACAGATTGGAAGAATTACTATTGCTAAAATGTGCATACTACTCAAAGCCATCTATAGATTCAGTGCAACCCCTGAAAGCAGATAACCTGCAGCATCTCCCCTCCCTCCATTCCTGGAGGGCTCCATATAGCAAAAGGGTGTAAGATGCATTTGTCTTAATGATGGCTATGGACAGATGGTTTGTAGAGAAAAATGAACTGAAAATCAAAACATTTGGGGTGACAGTATACCCCCACATGACTGTGTGTCACCTTTGGCCAAGACTTCTTTGTGGTTTCAGTTTCACTACAGGTAAAGGCACTAAATCTTTGAACTAGAAAGTCCTACATTTGCTTTTAAAGCTATCTTCCTATGGGTTTGAGCACTATTGGACAGATAGGCCCTCTGGGATCAGATGGGTTTTGTGCACCTGTTCCCTTATTTATTTTAAGAGACAGGGTCTTGCCCTGTCACCACGGCTGGAGTGCAGTGGTGTGATCTTGGCTCATTGCAGCCTCGACCTGTCTGGCTCAAGCGATCCTCCCACCTCAGCCTTCTGAACAGCTGGGACTACAGGCACGCAACACCACGCCCAGCTAATTTTAAAATATTTTCTGTAGAGGCGAGGTCTTGCTATGTTACCCAGGCTGGTCTTGAACTCCTGGGTTCAAGTGATCCTCCCACCACGGCCTCCCAGAGTGCTGGGATTACAGGGGCCAGCCTCCCGCACCTAGCCTCCACCACTCTTGTATTCTGTATCTTACTCCCTTGGGTGCCGCCAGCCTGGGATTGCGCCTCTGGGATTCAAACCGGGACTCAAGTATCTGAGGTTCTTCCTTAGTCTCCAGATGTCCCAGCAGTCCCCCTTCTCTGACAAAGTCTCCCTTTTCACCCGGGATCCTTTCCACCCCTAGCTCCAGCTCCCCGCAGTGACTCCGTGGGGTTAGCAACCTTTGTCAGGCCTGAAATGGGCGCCCAGGTAGGACAGGAAGCCAGGTGTGACTCGCAAGGCCGCTCCGCTCCGGGAAGTGGTGCAGGCGCGCGCCCTGGTGGAAAACGGCGGAGCTGCACGCTCGGTTCCGGCTCCTACCCCGAGGCCGAAGGCCTTCCAGGTCGCCTGGGAGTCTCCGCCCAATGGGGCGGCCCTGGCCAGAAGCGGAGGAGGTGGCACCTGGGACCGAGCTGGGGTCTTGGAGGGAGAGAGAGTGAGGGGAATACAGTATTGGGGGTGAGAGAAGGGTTGGATAGAAGAGGGTCGGGTATCTGGACATGCGCAGGGCCGCGGGACTCTTGGTGGGGTAGCGAGGGTGACGGTCCCACGACTGCTCCCAAGGGCCGGAACTCCCAGTGGGGGCAGGACCCTCGGAGTGCCGACCTGCGGACTCCCAAGCCTGGAGCCTGGGGAGAGGGTGGGCACCTCTGCTCCCGCACACCCGTGCATGGTGTGTGCGCAGAGCGTCCAGGAGCCACGGCGGTGTCTTCCCTGCGCGTCGTTTACACGTGTGGGGGTAGGCGGCTCCCCGGGGCTGAGCTGTGGCCAGGTTTATGGAGAGGCCCGCCTCTCCCCAGATGGCGTCGTGGAGCCCTGACTCTCCATGTTCCTGCGACTGCTTTGTCTCCGTGCCCCCGGCCTCAGCCATCCCAGCTGTGATCTTTGCCAAGAACTCGGACCGACCCCGGGACGAGGTGCAGGAGGTGGTGTTTGTCCCCGCAGGCTCTCACACTCCTGGGAGCCGGCTCCAGGTAGGTTAGGCCTTATGGGGTGCTGGGAGGTGTGACAGATCTCTGCATTCTTCTAAGACCTTTTTCCCTGCTCCCCACACCTGGGAGGCTGCCAGAAGTAGTTGAAGAGCATGAGCTTTAAGTCTACCAACCTGGACCTGAGCCCATTATGTAGCCTCAGTCTACCTCAGTTTCCTCTTCTGTAAAATGGGAATGAGACATTCCTCAAAGGGATCTATAAGGTGACTGGCAGAGTGCCAGCACTCGAGGAGCTGCCCCTCTCTGAGTGGACACTTCCTTTCTCCTCCCTCACCTCCAGTGCACATACATTGAAGTGGAACAGGTGTCGAAGACACACGCTGTGATTCTGAGCCGTCCTTCTTGGCTATGGGGGGCTGAGATGGGCGCCAACGAGCATGGTGTCTGCATTGGCAACGAGGCTGTGTGGACGAAGGAGCCAGTTGGGGAGGGGGAAGCCCTGCTGGGCATGGACCTTCTCAGGTGCAGACCCTGCCCTTCCTCATCTGCCTGAAACACCAGAAATCTGGGGGCTGAGTTTTGACCTGGGCCCATCCATCCCTCCCCCAGCCTGGTTCACAGGGGCCTCTTCCTCTCTGCAGACTTTGCCCTCGTGCCCTCGTGAGGAAGGTTGCAACAGCAGCCACCTTTGGGCCTCTCCTGGCCCAGAAATAGAGCAGTGCTTATTTATTTTCAGTTGAAATCTCACGTAGAGTCCCGATTTATAAAACCAGTAATAGTGGATGGAGCAGCTCTGGGTGGAGAGAGGTTGGGGGCTCAGGACACTTTTCTCTCTGAAACTGTGTTTCAGGCCTTTTCATGGAACCCTCAAAGCATAGCACATGGAACAAGAGCATTGAAAGCCACTGGCGTAATTGTGTTTGATACGATCAGTGCCAGCAGATTTGCAGTGTGACTTGGGCCTATCACCAAACCTCTCCAGGCCTCTTCTGTCCCCTGGAGCTTCTGCCACCAGCTATTGATCCCTCTGTCACCCTTCTGTCCCTTGGCCCTCTCTCTTGCCAGGCTGGCTTTGGAACGGAGCAGCTCTGCCCAGGAGGCCTTGCATGTGATCACAGGCTTACTGGAGCGCTATGGGCAGGGGGGCAGCTGCCTGGAGGACCCTGTGCCATTCTCCTACCATAGCACCTTCCTGCTGGCTGACCGCACTGAGGCATGGGTGCTGGAGACAGCTGGGAGGCTCTGGGCTGCACAGAGGATCCAGGGTGAGGCATTCCCTTTCTGCCAGCCTTGGGAAGTGGGAGAGATGGTAGGGGCCCGATCCAGGTGCAAGCCTGTCGGGACATTCAGGGAAATGGGAGATGAGCTCACTTGGGAATTCTCCTCCCCTTCACTCGGTTAAGTCTTCCTTGTGCTACAGCCTGCGGCTTCCTCTCGGAAGCCTTCCTGGACTTCCCTGGGTGGTCAGGTTTCCTGCTTATATGCAAGCAGCTACTTCTTTTTCATTGCATTCAACACAGTTGCATGCTTATATTTATCTCTGCGACTATTTTTTCTGCCTCCCCCACCACACTGTAGGCTCCATGAGGGTAGGTCATTCTCTTTTCCACCATGTTCTCAGCATCTCGCCCAGTGCCTGGCATAGAATAGATACTCAATAGTAAATGAACCGCTCCCCCATCTCCTCCACAGAGGGGGCCCGCAACATCTCCAACCAGCTGAGCATTGGCACGGACATCTCGGTCCAACATCCGGAGCTGCAGACTCATGCCCAGGCCAAGGGCTGGTGGGATGGGCAGGGTGCCTTTGACTTTGCTCAGGTCTTCTCCCTGACCCAGCAGCCTGTGCGAATGGAGGCTGCCAAGGCCCGCTTCCAGGCAGGGCGGGAGCTGCTGCGGCAATGGCAAGGTTAGTGAGCGGTGGAGGGGGCTGGGGGCCAGAAGGGCCACAGCAGTGCTAGCCACTCTCCCCTCCCACAGCTTCCCCCTCTTCTCTTTGGCAGGGGGCATCACAGCAGAGGTGATGATGGGCATCCTCAGGGACAAGGAGAGTGGTATCTGCATGGACTCGGGAGGCTTTCGCACCACAGCCAGCATGGTGTCTGTCCTGCCCCAGGATCCCACACAGCCCTGCGTGCACTTTCTTACCGCCACGCCAGACCCATCCAGGTGGGAAGAACGAGGGTGGGGAAGGCTGGGGAGAAGAGAGGATCTGATATATCTCCGTCCTTCCATCCGTGCCCTTTTAGGTCTGTGTTCAAACCTTTCATCTTTGGGGTGGGGGTGGCCCAGGCCCCCCAGGTGCTGTCCCCCACTTTTGGAGCACAGGACCCTGTTCGGACCCTGCCCCGATTCCAGACTCGGGTAGATCGCCGGCACACCCTCTATCGTGGACACCAGGCAGCCCTGGAGCTGATGGAGAGTGATCAGGTATCCCCCAGGGAGTAGGGGCTACCCTGAGGGGATGACAGACCTCCCACTCCCAGTGGGACTCTGGAAATATGAGGGAAACTGGGAGTGGAAGAGATTCCAGAGCTGGGGAGAGGGGTTCCTTCCTTCAAAGCTGGCAACTGCCTTTGGGGAATGTTGGGGGGTCTCTCCTTTCTCCTGCTTGTGTGAGGTGGTACACAGTCCCCCTTCACCTGGCGGGAAGCCTCTCCTGGACAGACTCATCTCAGCTTTCCCTTGGGGCAGGATCGAGGGCAGCAGCTCCAGCAGAAACAGCGGGATCTGGAGCAGGAAGGCCTCAAGGCCACACACGGGCTGCTGGCCAGTGAGTGGGCCCCACCCCTCCAGGAGCTGGGCAGCCTCTTCCAGGCCTTCGTGAAGAGGGAGAGCCAGGCTTATGCATAAGCTTCATAGCTTCTGCTGGCCTGGGGTGGGCCCAAAACCCCTTGGACCAACTGCCCTGAGTGGTGGTAAAGTTGGAGCAATCCCTTCACGCTCCTTGGCCATGTTCTGAGCGGCCAGCTTGGCCTTTGCCTTAATAAATGTGCTTTATTTTCTCTTCAGTGAACTTTATCCCACATTCAGTGGGGGTGGGAGAGCCAAGTGAGGCCCAAAGGCAGCTGTGGGCTGGCTGCAGGGCCTGTGGTTGTATACTCATTCCTGAGTGGTTGAGTGATGGGGACTAGGCAGGAGGACAGGGAAGGGACAGGAGCTGGCTGCTGTTGGGGATGACTAGGACCACAGCTCCTTGGTCCTTGGCTTGGACTGGGGAAGGGCACTCCCTAGGGGTGGCAGTGAGATGGCATCCTCTATGAGGTGGTGCCTGCTTCTTGCCCATGTGGGAGCCAGGAAGCCAGCGGGGGGCCTGAGGCATGCCTGCCCTGTGGGTAGCTCCCGAAAGATTCCAAACTCGCTCCTCAGAATCAGGTGGCTCACTGTGCTCTGTATTTTGTTTCCTGGAGCTTTCACTGGTTGCTTCCCCTGAGATATCCCCCAAGTAACACGAAAAGCATATTCAGGGCCTAGAGACACTTTACTGGGGATGAACTCCTGACACAGGTCATTGGTCTGAGAAGTGGGTCCACTCCACTCATAGAGAAAGGTTGACAGAGAATCATTTCTTGCTTCTCTTGGCCATAGTTTTGGTTGTGCTGGGGGCCTCAGCCACAGAGGCCTTGGGGGCTGTGGCTGCTGGGACCCCCTTCCTTCCCCATAGAGAGTTTTGGCGGCCCCTGGGAATCAGACTGCATGGTTTCTTGGTGGGAGAGGAGGCCTGGGGTGAGGAGACGGCCTCAGGGACTATCTCCTCCCCTTGCCCAGGAGTGGCAGAAGGGCTGCTGTCCCCAGCCATGGGCACCCCAGGTAGCAAGGGCAGGTTGGTGAGGGTGGGCTGCATCTCCATCCTCAGCAGGTGCTGTGTCAGGGCCGCCTGTTGCCGGTGCTCCCTGTGCCTGCCCAGCTCCTGCTCCAGCTCCTTGAGGAAGCCTGTGAGGGGCCAGGGGGTAGAGGGTGCAGGGTGGGTGGAGCCCTGGGCTCAGCAGGAGGGCCCCTGAGCTCAGGGAAGTCTCTGGCTGGCCCCTGCCATCCCTCTTGGGAAGCAGCCTGAGGCTGGGGTCCCGGACTGATACCTTACTCTGGCCCAGATGTTGATCTGAACTTGGGGCTCCCCTCTCCAGACGCCACCGCCATCTTAGCTTCCCTCGTGTCCCACAGGGCAGAGGTGGGCTCTGGGGAAGCTGAAAGCCTTGGAAAGCAGGGTCACCTCGTTCTGAGCAGAATGGGCCACTCAGCTCTGGGAACTCCTCATCGCTTGAAGCTTCATCCTCCTCGTCCGAAATCCAGCGCTCCATCACAGACTGCCCATCCAGGTCCAAGAGAAGTGGCAGGGCTTCTATCACTAGCTCACTGCAGAGCAGAAGGAGCAGAGGTTACCTAGGAGGGCACCCTGGCGTGGAGGATGCAAAGACATGCACCACAGCACCCACACCTGGAAGGGTGGTGGCTCATGAGCTAGGTAGGAGGTTGGGGAGAAGGTGCCATGGATAGTAACCCCAGGATTGCAGGCTGAGAGGGGCCTGGGCTGAGTTAGCAGGTGGAGCCCAACCAGACCTTTCTTCCCACCCTCCCCTCCTTACCGGTAGCCATCCTGGTTGGTGCAGCTATTGCCAGACAGCTTGAGGATGAGAAGGCTCTGGGGGAACTCATCTGCACACAGCAAAGAGAGAGGAAATGGGGTTCTCACTTGATCTTAGCCAAAAGGCCATGAAGCGATGGGAATGGGGTTCTCATACCCACTTTCTAGTCCAAAGCCACTACCTCTAGGCACAACCCCTTGAACTCCCTGAGGATGAGGTGTGGACCTGCGGGGGTGTGGCTAATGCAAGCACAGGCAGATGGGTACAGAGGGGAGGGCAGGCCCCACAGGGGATGTGTTTGGTGAGCCAGGGCAAGTGGGTTCCTACCCAGCTTCAGCGTTTCTATCAGGTTCTCAGAAAGGTCCAGAAACTGGAGGCATGGGAGGTCGAGGAGGTTTTCCACCTGCCTGATTTGGTTTCCTGCCAGAGACAGGAAGCTGTAGGGGAAGGAAGGGGTAGAGAGGCAGAGCTGAATCATGGAACAGCTGGAGGAAAAGACGAGGGCACCTGACACTGGGGCCCCTGGGCTAGGCAGCTGATGACCAGTGGGGACACATGGCCTTCTGGGGTGAGGGAGTAGAGCTAGGCTTGCTGGCCCTTGGCTGAAAAGGACCCAGGCTTGGAGAAATCTGAACCAGTTCTTTGGGGTGTGGCTAGGTTCCCCCGACCCCTCTTCCCCTGCCTGAGCCCTCGCACCACGTACCACAAGGAGGGGACGCAAGCCAGGTTCTCAATTTGCTGGATCTTATTCTGCAAGAAGAAACCGAAGTGGGGAAACCAAGCTGAGATCAGATGGGTGGGAGGCCCTTTACAGGGACAAAGTCCCAAGACCATGTCTACTCCTGCAGCTGGAGATCTGGCACTTTGGGAATGATAACCCCACTCCTTGAACAGGTTGCCACTACCTTAAGAAAGATGATTTTCTTTCTGCAGGTGGATGGTTAAGGGTGTAAACCTGGGGTATCTAAACCTGACTAAGTATACTCTTCTGATTCCACAACCAAAGAGTGACCTGGGAATCAGAAAAGGAACCAAGAAGCCACCAGGAAAATGGAAAGGGCCTTGGTGGTGGCTTGCATACATAGAGAGAACAATAAGCATACATGAACTTGATGGGTAAAGTTTCTATGGGGAAAGTCAAAGCGAGCTGGGAATATTCAACCAGGGGAGGGCTGAAGATCAACCAACCACCACCACCACCAAACAGCCTTCAAGTAGGATCTGAATGATGTAGAGGAATCTTCATAGTTTCCTCTTCCTCTTCAAAACAGGAAATGGGCCGGGCGCGGTGGCTCAAGCCTGTAATCCCAGCACTTTGGGAGGCCGAGACGGGCGGATCACGAGGTCAGGAGATCGAGACCATCCTGGCTAACACAGTGAAACCCCGTCTCTACTAAAAATACAAAAACTAGCCGGGCGAGGTGGCGGGCGCCTGTAGTCCCAGCTACTCGGGAGGCTGAGGCAGGAGAATGGCATGAACCCGGGAGGCGGAGCTTGCAGTGAGCTGAGATCTGGCCACTGCACTCCAGTCCGGGCGACAGAGCGAGACTCCGCCTCAAAAAAAAAAAAACAGGAAATGGGCTGGAGCTATTTAACGTGAAAGATTTAGAGTAAATGCCAAGAAGAACTTCTAGATCAAGAGAAGTGCCTAAAGAACAGTGGAGGGAGCAAAGGTCATGTTCAGGATCTATTTTGGGGGAATTAGTCTTTCAATTCAGGACCCTACGTCATTCATCTGAGAATGGTTTAACTGAAGGTCTGCCTGCCTGAACACCAGGGAATGGGCAAAATGATCTGGTTGGCTCCTTTCAGATGAGACAGATTAGGTCCACAGGGGTCAAGGGGAGGGGAAGGATGGAGAAAGAAGTTACCCCTTGCAGATAGAGGCTGTGAAGATTCTTGAGGCCCTCTAAGTTCCTGATAGTAGTAATCCCCTCCCGGTCCAGGCGGACAGTCTGCAGTTCATCAAGAGTGTGAAACCTGGGAGAAGAGTCAGTAAGGGTGGTGTTAGAGCACCACTCATGTGGTCTGTTAGCAGGGAGGATGGGAGAGAAGGAGGAGGGAAGGGGTTTCAAGAAGGGGTAGTTGGCTGAGTGATTTTAATCAAATGTGAGAAACATCATCTTGACATCTTGAGGTGGTGTCTAGATCATGAAACTGTCTTGACTTGCAGACTTGTATCTTTATTGTTAGCACTGGGAAGGGTGAGAGACAGGAGTAAGGACCCTCTGGGAAATTGGAGGATGGGAGCTTATGGTTCCTGGAGAGATTCAGTGGCAAGAGAAGCCTTCCTCTGGCCAGCCTGGATGGTGGAGGCAGGGGTAGGACAGAGATGAGACACTGCAGAAAGATCCTTCCTCACCTTCCTTTTGAGTGGTTCAAGGAGGAAAAAGCACTTGTTCCATCCACCCATTCATTCATTCCACAACATTTGCTGAGTGCCTACTAGAGACAAATGACAGAGTCTCTGCCCACCACTATTAAAGAAGCAGGGCAGGCTGACCATGGTGGCTCACCCTGTACTCCCAGCACTTTGGGAGGCCGGGGCAGGAGGATCGCTTGAGCCGAGGAGGTCAAGGCTGTAATGTGCCATGATTATGCTACTGCACTTCAGCCTGGGTGACAGAGCAAGACCCTATGTCATTTAAAAGAAAGAAAAAAAAGAGGCTGGGCGAGGTGGCTCACGCCTATAATCCCAGCACTTTGGGAGGTTGAGGCAGGCAGATTGCCTGAGGTCAGGAGTTCAAGACCAGCCTGGCTAACATGGTGAAATCCTATCTCTACTAAAAATACAAAAAAAATTAGCTGGGTGTGGTGGCGCACACCTGTAGTTCCAGCTACTCAGGAGGCTGAGGCTGGAGAATTGCTTCAACCCAGGAGGCAGACGTTGCAGTGAGCCGAGATCGCGCCACCACACTCCAACCTGCACAACGGAGTGTGACTCTGTCTCAAAAAAAAAAAAAAAAAAAAAAGAGGAAGAAGGCGAAACATCTATGACAAGTGGATAACAGAGGCAAGTACAGGGGAAAGGAAGAAGGAAAAGGAGGAGGAGGAGGAAGAAGGGGAAGAAGGAGAAAGAATAAAGAAGAGGGCACTTTGGGAGGCCGAGACAGGCGGATCACGAGGTCAGGAGATCAAGACCATCCTGGCTAACATGGTGAAACCCCGTCTCTACTAAAAAATACAAAAAACTAGCCGGACGAGGTGGCGGCCGCCTGTAGTCCCAGCTACTGGGGAGGCTGAGGCAGGAGAATGGCGTGAACCCGGGAGGCGGAGCTTGCAGTGAGCTGAGATCCAGCCACTGCACTCCAGCCCGGGTGACAGAGCGAGACTCCGTCTCTAAAAAAAAAAAAAAAAAAAAAAAAAAAAAAAAAAAAAAAAAGAAGAGGAGAAGAAGAAAGAAGAAGAAGAAGGCCAAACATCTATGACAAGTGGATAACAGAAGCAAGTACAGGGGACAAAGGGAGTACATAGTCTGTGCACTAAGTTCAGAGTAGGAGGAATCAGGGAATGCTTCCTAGAGGAGGTGACAGATGAGTAGGCATTAGCCATGAAGATAGGGGGATATGGTGAGAAGGCATTTCAAGTAGAAGGAATAGTATGTGCTAACACAGCCCTTCTGAAACTCCAATATGCCCATGCAGACTCTAATTCAGTAGATCGGGCAGAGGGGCTGAGATGCTCCACTTCTAACAAGCCCCCTGTGATGCCAGTGCTGCTGCCCTACCCTTGCACCCTCTCCCGCCTACACATACTCTGAGTAGTAAGGTACTAAGGTGTGAGTACGCAGTGTGGGAAATTATACACTTGTGGAAAGTGGCCAGAAAGAAGGCTGAAAAGCAGAAGACAACTTAAGCTTAGGCAGTGGGATTTTATTTGGGAGGTAACAGCCAAGAAAGTTTCTGTCAATGAGTGCCTGATTAGATTTGTTATTTAAAAGGATCACTTTGGCTACTCAGGAGGCTGAAGTAGGATTGTTTGAGGAGTTCAAGACCAGTCTGGCCAACAGAGCAAGACCCCATCTCTTAAAAAGTAATTAAAAATACTTTATTTTGTGTTTGTTTTAGAAATAGGGTCTTACCCTGTTGCCCAGGCTGGCATGCAATGGCATGATCATAGCTTATTGCAGCCACAGGTACCTGGGCTCTAGTGATCCTCCTGCCTCAGCCTCCCAAGTACCTAGGACTACAGGTGTGTGTGCACCACCATACTCAGCTAATTTATTTTTATTTTTAGAGATAGGATTCTCACTCTATTGCCCAGGCTGGTCTCAAACTTCTGGGCTCAAGCGATTCTCCTGCGTCAGTCTCCCAAAGTGCTGGGAGTATAGGAGAGAGGTGAACACGGACTTATCTAAGACAGTTGAGTGAGGATGGTGAAAAAGAAATGGAATTATTTTTAAAAAGGGAATATCAACTGGGCATTACCACTGATTGGATGTGTGGAGTAATAAGGAGAGAGACAAAGATCAGTTGACAAATCAGTACAGCTCAGGGGCCTGGTCATTCTGAGTGTTTCAGCCTTCAAGCACCCTTTTTCTCCCCCATGCACTCACATCTTTTCTGACAGTTCCTCATCCTCAGGGAAAGTCAAGTTCCGCTTAGTGATAAGGGCTTCAGTGATGCAGACGCCCCCTTCCTCTGGACCCTGGGCTGACTTCGCTGTGAAAAGATGAGTCCAACTGTCACATTTCCTCATCCTTGGAGGACTTACCCCGCTGTTTTCCAACTGCTCTACCCACCGTCCCCCCTCCCTACTCACCTCCAGACATGATCTAAAATAAAAGACTGCTGGTCTGAGGGGGGAGAGGAACGAAAAGGAGCCTAGCAGCCTGGGCGGCCCCTAAGGATGGCAGAACCCAGGATGGCAGGAAGAGAGAGAAACTCAGAGACTTGGGAGAGGAGGAAAAGGGGTTGATTCAGAGAAAATTGCTGGGGTGAGGTCGAAGATAACAGTAAATTGATGTGAAGGGTCTGGAGTTTGAGGGGTGTGGAGGGGCTTTGCTGGCAGCAAGCTGGGGCGCAGTGGGAAGGAATGGTTGAGAAAGGGGCAGTTCCTAGGAAGCCGGAGTCGTTGCTAAGAGACTGGACGCTGAGCGAGGCGGTAAAGACGGGATCCGTTGGCCCGGCTTAGCGCATGCGTGTTACAGCCACCGCTGACGGGTACGCCCACTGCTTCCGGCCCCGGGGTTCGCTACCCCACAATCCTTAGCCCTTTCCGTCACCACTCGGCTTCCGTCCGTTCTTCCGGTGGAGATGGCTGCGGCCGTGGCTGGGTTGCTGCGAGGGGGTTTCCTGCCCCAGGCGGGTAAGGAGTGGCCCAGGTCCTCACGGCGTGTCTTGCCGCCGCTCTCTAGTCCTCATCTGCCCTCCTCTACTACTGATTCTTCCCATAATCTCTGACCCTAGCTAGATCGCTGGCCCCGTGCAGTTCCTTGTGACTCCAGACTCTGGTAATCACAGCAACAGCGTCCAGCTGTTGCCTTTCTACAGCGTTTATTTTGCCTGGACCACTCCTCGCCCAGACCTTTGCATTATGTCTGCATCTTAATGTCTCAGCCTAAATTTCACCTCAGGTCTACCCTTGACTCCTTAGCCCCATCGCAATCTGTAATTTTGCATTTAAACTAAACAGTTGCTTGTTTAAACTTAAAACTCCGCAAGGGCAGAACCATGTTAATTCAGCATAGCCAGCAGGTGGCATGGTGCTTGATGTTAGTAAGGGTGTAATAAATATTTGTTTAATGAATGGATTCGAGCACTCAATATAGGCCAGGCACTGTGATAACTATTTTTATATGTGTTAGCTCATTTAAATCTTTTAAATCATTTAAATCTGAAGCACCCTGTGAGAAAGACATTCGCATCTCCTCTTTACAGACGCAGCAACTGAAGTTCAGACCAGTTGGGTGGCCAAGGTCACAGCTAGTAATTGGCGGAAGAGAGATTAAAATCCAGTTTCGGCTTGGCGCGGTGGCTCGCGCCTGTAATCCCAGCACTTTGGGAGGTTGAGGCGGAGGGATCACCTGAGGTCAAGAGTTTGAGACCAGCCTGGCCAACATGACGAAACTCCAACTCTACTAAAAACACAAAAATGAGCCGGGCGTGGTGGCACGTGCCTGTAGTCCTAGCTACTCAGGAGGCTGAGGCATGAGAATCGCTTACACCAGGAGGCAGAGGTTGCAGTGAGTTGAGATCGCGTGGCTGCACTCCAGCCTGGGCTACAGAGCGAGACTCTATCAAAAAAAAAAAAAAATCCAGTTTCATTTGATTCCAAAGCCTGCCTCCAGTCTTAACAGTTAGGTTTTGTGGCTGCTGGCAATAAGACCTCTTACCCCAGCAAATATCTATACTCTCTGACTGTTAGAGCCGCCTTCTATCTGGACCCTTTTCTGAGGTCACATCCCAGTCTTGGGAATGGCTGAAAGTGGGAAGTTCTAGTCTTGGCCCTTGTATTGAGGATGAAAGGGTCACTTTGGCTCAGGGCTTTTGAGTGCCTCCCTTGTTTTCTGTGGGGTGCTCTGTAGCATTACCTGTAAACAGGAAGAGAGGAGGAAAGAGAAACTTGTCTGAGAGCTGTGAGAATGGTGTAACTTTTTTTTTCTCCTCTTCAAATCATAGGAGAGGATGTCAGAACAGTGGTTAGAGCAGTGGTTTTCAAACTTGAGTATGCGTCAGCATCACCAGGAGGACTTGTTAAAACACTATTTGTGACCAGCCTTGGTAACATAGTGAAACCTGGTCTCTACAAAACAAAACAAACAAAAAACACTATTTATTAGGCTCCATCCCAGAGTTGCTGATTCAGTAGGTCTAGGCAGGGCCTGAGAATTTGTATTTCTTTTTCTTTTTCTTTTTCTTTTTGAGACAGTCTTCCTCTGTTGCCCAGGCCGGAGTGCCG
This sequence comes from Trachypithecus francoisi, assembly GCF_009764315.1. Lineage (NCBI taxonomy): Eukaryota > Metazoa > Chordata > Mammalia > Primates > Cercopithecidae > Trachypithecus > Trachypithecus francoisi. The sequence goes on along the minus strand of NW_022681466.1, from coordinate 22,422,657 downwards.
GAGTGCCGGAGTGCAATGGCACAATCTCGGCTCACTGCAATCTCTGCCTCTTGGGTTCAAGCAATTTCTCATGGCTCAGCCACCTGAGTAGCTGGGACTACAGGTGTGTGCCACCACACCTGGCTAATTTTTGTAGTTTAGTTGGAGATGGCGTTTCACCATGTTGGCCAGGTTGGTCTTGAATTCCTGACCTCAAGTGAGCTGCCCACCTTGGCCTCGCAAAGTGTTGGGATTACAGGCGTGAGCCACCACACCCAGCAAAATTTCTGTTTCTAACAAGCTCTCAAATGATGCTGATGTTGCTGGCTGGGGTAGAGATGGGGCATACCTTGAGAACCACTAGATTAGACCAGGGGTTGGCATATTATGGCAGGGCCAGTCACTGTGTTTTATAAAATTCTATTGGTACATAGCTTCTGCTGTCTGTTTACATATTGTCTGTGACTGCTTTTGGCAGAGTTGAGTGTTAGAGACAGAGTACATGGGCCCCAAACTTAAAATATTTACTATTTGACCATTTTAAGAAAGTTTATTCAACCTCATCCCCTTTTTCTTTCTTTCTTTTTTTTTTTTTTTCCGAGACGGAGTCTCACTCTGTGCCCAGGCTGGAGTGCAGTGGCACGATCTCGGCTCACTGCAACCTCCGCCTCCTGGGTTCAAGCGATTCTCCTGCCTCAGCCTCTGAAGTAGCTAGGATTACAGGTATGCACCACCATGCCCCGCTAATTTTTGTATTTTAAATAGTAGAGATGGGGTTTCACCATGTTGGCCAGGCTGGTCTCAAACTCCTGACCTCAAGTGATCTCGCCCGCCTCGGCTTTCCAAAGTGCTGGGATTACAGGTGTCAGCCACCACGCCCGGCCTCCCCTTTTCTTAATGTGTTCAAAATATTTTCTCCTTTGTTCTCATTTTGTTCTAGCATTTCTGCACATTAAGAAGAGCTGGAGAAATGGGAGCCTCAAGAGATTAAGTAATTGACCTCAGGTCACTTATTGAAAGAGAAGAGAAGCTTTGGAAATTTAGGATTTGGGGTAGACAATTCCTTGTCCCACTCTTGTGCTGAGTCTAGCTCTATGAACTGTGCTTTTCTCTGCTAGGGGGTGTGTTTTTTCTCCATTTGGGACAAACTAGGGCCTCTAAGAGGTTGCATTTAACCATGTTGCTATATCCCCTCACAGGCCAGCTGCCTGCCCTCCAGACTGTCCGCTATGGCTCCAAGGCTGTTACCCGCCACCGTCGTGTGATGCACTTTCAGCGGCAGAAGCTGATGGCTGTGACTGAATATATCCCCCCAAAACCAGCCATCCACCCAGCATGCCTGCCATCTCCTCCCAGACCCCCACAGGAGGTAAGGAGGAGTTTGGATACGTGTCACTTGGTGGTGGGATGGTGGATTAAAGTAATCTTGTCTCTGGCCATAGTGAAGTAGGACACTCAGCCATTGTCACTCACGTAATTATTTCACTTTGACTGCCTGATCCAGATACTTTAAGATGAAATCCGCACTTGATTCTGTATTGGCTTTTGGGCTCTGGATTGGATGGGCCTCATGAATTTCCTTCTTGTCTCCAAAAATGTGTGTGAGAGCTACCTGAGCCAATGGGGTTGGGGAGAGTATCTCTCCAATCTTTTTTTCTTGAGACAAGAGTATCGCTCTTGTTGCCCAAGCTGGAATGCAGTGGCGCGATCTCGGCTCACTGCAACCTCTGCCTCCCAGGTTCAAGTGATTCTCCTGCCTCAGCCTCCTGAATAGCTAGGATTACAGGCGCACGCCTGTAATGATAAATAAATTAGCCACACCTGGCTAATTTTTGCATTTTTAGTAGAGACGAGGTTTCACCATGTTAGCCAGGATGGTCTTAATCTCCTGACCTCGTGATCTGCCTGCCTCGGCCTCCCAAAGTGCTGGGATCACAGGCATGAGTCACCCCGCCCAGCCATCTTTTGTGTGTGTGTGTGTGTGTGTGTGTGAGATAGAGTCTCGTTCTGTCACCCAGGCTGGAGTGCAGTGGGACATTCTTGGCTCATCGCAACCTCTGCCTCCTGGGTTCAAACGATTCTCCTGCCTCAGCCTCCTGAGTAACTGGGATTATAGGCGCATGCCACCATGCCCAGCTAATTTTTTGTGTTTTTAGTAGAGATGGGCTTTTGCTCTGTTGGCCAGGCTGGTTTCGAACTTCTGACCTCAAGCAATCCACCCGCCTTGGCCTCCCAAAGTGCTGAGATTACAGGCATGAACCACCGCACCCAGCCAAATTTCTCAATTTTAAACTAACACTGCAAAAGAGTTGTATTTATGATTGGCAAAATGATTCAACATGAGTATAGTGTCAGATTGATAGTCGAAGTAATTTTAACAGTATTATTGTCAAGCACTGTTGACTAGGGCAGACTGCAGACCTGTTTTCGGGGGAGTGGAACTGAGCATTCTCAGGTTTGAAAAACACTGCTAAAGACTGCGATTATCTAATGAAAGTGAAAAGGTTAGAGGAGTAGGAGATGTTACATGTCTTGAGAGTCAGGGGCCCAATTATCCTACTTGTTCCCCGATCTTTTGCACATTTGGGCATCAGTGGAAGCCCTAGAACCTACCACAAAGGGAGCAAGGTTGCCAGGAGAAGTCAGCTGATATTTCCTTGGTCATTGCTTTCCAACTTCAGGAGACAGGCCTCATCAGGCTTCTCCGCCGGGAGATAGCAGCAGTTTTCCAGGACAACCGAATGATAGCCGTCTGCCAGAACGTGGCTCTGAGTGCAGAGGACAAGCTTCTTATGCGACACCAGCTGCGGAAACACAAGATCCTGATGAAGGTCTTCCCCAACCAGGTCGGGAGCAGGCCCCTTGGCATGGGTTGCCCATCTTACCCCAACCCCCACCAGACTCAGACCTCACCATCTGCTCCCCAGTGGTGATACTTTTTATTCCTCCTCTCCATGAGTCACCCTCTGATCTGGTGTCTAAGCTATGATTAGGGGCTGAGAAGAACCTTGGGCTGCACCCTCAGCCTAATGTGGCCCATGACCCATGAGGTGGCTCTTCCTCCCACTTTTTCCTGATAAGTCATTTTTCCTGCTGCCCCAGGTCCTGAAGCCCTTCCTGGAGGATTCCAAGTACCAAAATCTGCTGCCCCTTTTTGTGGGGCACAACATACTGCTGGTCAGTGAAGAGCCCAAGGTCAAGGAGATGGTACGGATCTTAAGGACTGTGCCGTTCCTGCCGCTGCTAGGTGAGCAAGCACCCCTGCCAGTTAGGGGTGGGATGAAGAGGGGCAGGTGCTACAGCAGCCTGCTGCCATCTGCTTAGCTTGTCTTGGTAAAACCGTGAATGTTCTTGGAGAGAGCATCCTTTCACGGATGGGGCCTGAGTCAACAGCACATTTATTGAGGGCTGACTGTCACTCTCACACCTGTATTGTCTCACTACCCCAGGTCACTTCTGCACTGGAGGGAAGACTAGGAAAGGCAGACATGGAGCAGGGAGAGAAAATTCAGATACCTTGAGTCTAACAGTGGGGTAGTAGGTGCTGAAACCCACACAGATGAAGATATTTAAAACAAGTAGCCCAAGTAAAGGGTGCTGAGGGCCACTGACCAGTGTTTCTCAGACTCCCCTGATGCTGACTCACTTAAGGGGCAGAGAATAGTGCATGTGTCCCTTGGAAATCCAGATTTCATAGGTCTCTGTGGGGAGGGGCGGGACAGGAATCTGATTTTTTTTTTTTTTTTTTTACTGTATCATCCAGGCTGGAGTGCAGTGACGCAGTCTCGGCTCACTGCAACCTCTGTCTCCTGGGTTCAAGCAACTCTCCTGCCTCAGCCTCTTAAGTAGCTGGGATTACAGGCACCTGCCACCACACCCAGCTAATTTTTTTTTGTATTTTTAGTAGAGATGGGGTTTCACCATGTTGGCCAGGCTGGTCTTGAACTCCTGACCTCAGGTGATCCACCCACCTCGGCCTCCCAAAGTGCTGGGATTACAGGCGTGAGCCACTGCACCTGGCCTCATCCTGATTCTGTCTCTCTCTTTTACTTTTTTCTGAGTTGAAGTTTCGCTCTTGTCACCCAGACTGGAGTGCAATGGCATGAACTCAGCTTACTGTAACCTCTGCCTCCCCAGTTCAAACGATTTTCCTGCCTCAGCCACGCGAGTAGCTGGGATTACAGGTGCTCGCCACCACGACTGGCTAATTTTTGTAGTTTTAGTAGAGACAGGGTTTCACCTTGTTGGCCAGGCTGGTCTTGAACTCCTGACCTCAGGTGATCTGCCTGCCTTGGCCTCCCAAAGTGCTGGGATTACAGACGTGAGCCACCACACCTGGCCACCTGATTCTTACTTACAAGGAAGTTGGCCGGGTGCGGTGGCTCAAGCCTGTAATCCCAGCACTTTGGGAGGCCGAGACGGGCGGATCACGAGGTCAGGAGATCGAGACCATCCTGGCTAACACGGTGAAACCCCGTCTCTACTAAAAAATACAAAAAACTCGCCGGGTGAGGTGGCGGGCACCTGTAGTCCCAACTACTCTGGAGGCTGAGGCAGGAGAATGGCGTGAACCCGGGAGGCGGAGCTTGCAGTGAGCTGCGATCCGGTCACTGCACTCCAGCCCGGGTGACAGAGCGAGACTCAGTCTCAAAAAAAACAAAAAACAAAAAAAAACAAGGAAGTTTAGGAAACACTGACTTAACAGGGGTCAGGGCCAGGTGGATATATTAAGAGTTTTCTGAGGGAAGAGTGAAGAAGTAGGGATCAATCCCAAGCAGAGTGGGTGTGGTGTGGGGCACAGTGGAACTCAGGTCTTGGGGAAGGCAGGATTTTGAGAAGGGCAATGGAGAGCAAGTTCCTAGGGTCAGAAAGTTGTTTTCAGAGAAGAAAGGCATCTGCAGGGAGCCCAGCTAACCCTGTGTTCTTCCAGGTGGCTGCATTGATGACACCATCCTCAGCAGGCAGGGCTTTATCAACTACTCCAAGCTCCCCAGCCTGCCCCTGGTACAGGGGGAGCTTGTTGGAGGCCTCACCCGCCTCACAGCCCAGACCCACTCCCTGCTTCAGCACCAGCCCCTGAAGCTGACTACCCTGTTGGACCAGTACATCAGAGAGCAACGCGAGAAGGATTCTGTTGTGTCGGCCAGTGGGAAGCCAGATCCTCCTGACCCTGTTCCGGACTCGTAGCCAGCCTATTTAGCCAGCCCTGTGCATAAATACACTCTGCCCTATTGGCTGTGCTCTCCTCCACGGGAGATGTGGAAGAACTTGGGGTGGGGGAGTGTGTTTGTCACTGGTTTTCACTAACAATGATATTGTCAGGTATAGGGCCACTTGGAGATGCAGAGGATTCCATTTCAGATGTCAGACACTGGCTTCATCCTTCGTTTTCCCAGCTTGGGACCTGATAGGAGCAAAGTCTCTCCATTCTCCAGGTCCAAGGCAGAGATCCTGAAAAGATAAGGCTATTATCCCCTGCCTCCTTGGTCACTGCCTCTTGCTGCACAGGCTCCTGAGCCCACCCCCTTGGGGCACAACCTGCCACGGCCACAGTAGCTCAACCAAGCAGTTGTGCTGAGGTGAGAGCCTGGTGTGTGCCAGGCTTTGTGCTGAGTGGCGTACATGTATTAGTTCCTTTACTCCTGACCACATTGTACCCATCTCACAGAGAAGGAGCAGAGAAATTAAGTGGCTTGCTCAAGGTTATGCAGTTAGTAAGTGGCAGAACAGGGACTTGAACCAGGCCCTCTGCTCTGAAGACCGCATCCCGAATTTCTACCCTAGAGCTTCCTTATCAGGTTACCCAGAAGTGGGTCCCATCCACCATCCAGGTGAGCTTGGATGTTAGTTCTCCACCCTCGAGGTGTACGCTGTGGAAAGTTTGGGAGCACTGCTTTATAATAAAATGAAATGCATTCTACTTCTTTTATTTTGTGGTTTACACAGCTGTCCTCCCTATAAACTTACTCTCAGGGGCTTCTCTGCCATCTGACTTTCCTCACTCTTGCTTCCCTTCCTAGGAAAATCCTCTTTTCCTACACCCGTTCTCGCAAATGGCATCCCACGCATGCTTGCCCTGTTAAAGGCAGCTGACAGCTGTATACCCACTAGCTAACATGTCTCTGGTGGTTCTGGACAAAAGGCCTGTGGGAAAACTAGGATTCTCTGTTAATGGGGAGTTCTGAGAGCTCTAGGGTAGGAGGCCTCATGCAAGTCTTCATGAACCAGACATTACTAATAAAGGAGATGGGATGCTTAACTCGAAGCCCACCGTCATCCTTGATTGGAGCACATTCTGGGTGGATGCAGGGGTGACCCGGGGCGGGTGGCTGTTCAACATTATTTCTCGGACTTGAAGCAATGCCCCCGCTTCCTTAGTCTTGGACAGGCACTGTCTGGCGGGGATGATCTGCAGCAGCCTTTTTGTGGCCTGGGCCAGGACCAGCTTCCCACAGTGCCTCGCCCTGTGCTATATGCTCAGGGATGCTCAATCACTGGGAAGTGACTTAAAAGGCCCTTGAGGCTCCTGGATGCCAGAACTTGTCTGACCAGTGCTGCCCAGTGCTCTTGTCCCTCCCAGAACCCTGCCAGGTACTAACAATGCCCTCCACCTGGGGTGGCTGGAGCAGCGCTGAGGCTCTGAATAAAGGCAAGACAGTGGGTGTCCCCGAGAGATATGTGAGACCCTGAAATGTAAACCAGGCCCAGTGAGGATGAAATGGAAGGGATAAATGGCCTAAGTCACTTTTGGGGTCAGAGAAGAAACTTGAATCACAGCCTTCACCTGAGGCCCCACCTACTTCTTTCCAGAAAAGACTACTCTTTTCCAGAAAACTTTGCTGCATTTGAAGTTGTAGGTCTGTGCCACCTTCATTTGAATGAATTTTAGACCTTTGTTAAGAGCTGATTTTTCATGAGAATTGAGCAGCTGGACACAGTACTCCAGCAGAAGGGTAAAGGGAAGGGAGGGACCAGCATTGCAGCCCTTCTAACAGCTGTGACTGCCCCAGGCCTGCTCCTGATCAAGACACTGCAGGCTGTGGGGTGTCTTAGTATGCACAGGCACTTTCAGATCCCTGTGGGGCCTGACCTAGTGGGCCATCACCCCAATGAAGGGCCTCAGTGTGGGGACTGCTGGCTGTCCCTCTCCTGGCTTGACTGCCCCTGCTGACTGTGCTCTTGGCACTGTCTTATGGTCCCAGAGGGGGCATCTGTCCCTCCATCATCAACCTGATACTTTTGCTGGCTCCAAATTTTGTAGTCTATTTTCAGATGTAAAATGAGAGGTGGGGGGCAGGGGTTAATTAGGAATTGGCCTTGGGCACTAACAGAGTCACTGCCGTGGTAGTCTGAATAAAGCCTTTACCACCACTGGCGTATAGCCAGCAGTTCCCTAGTCCTCTGATCTATCTGGAACCATGCCCAATGGGGACTGTGCCCCCACTCCCAAGCCACATGGATACTAGGGCGGTCTGCTCAGCCCTGAGTCCTCCAGGGAGCAGGGGGGCAGAGCTGAGCGGTTGCCCGGAGCTTGGCGGGAGGAGGGGACAGGGGAGAGGGAGGTGGGGAGATCCGGCTAGAGGAGAGGCTCCGACGTCTCCTTCCTTCCTGGTTCCTGCAGCAGCTGCTGCCACTGCTCAGCTCGGTGAGGAGGGAGCCGGTGACTTGGAGACGGAGACGGTGACTCAGAGGCAGAACGATGTGAGGGCCAAAGAGCACTGGCGTCCATGGACCCTGGGGTAAGGGGGCTGCGTGGCAGCAGCTGACATTCCTGAGAAGAGCTTCCTTCCACCTGAAGCTGGTGGGTCTGCTCCCGAGATGGTGGGAATGGAGGTGGAGAGGGGGCACCCACCTGGCTCGCCTAGACCCCTCACCTTCCTACCGATAGAGCCTCCCCCTCCACCCACAAGCAGTGAGGGGCCGGGATCCCCACAGGGCCTGGAGAAGGGCACAGAGATACCTGAACACCGGAAGAGTTTGGGAACTTTCAATGGCTGAATGCAGGAGTTTCCTCCCGGGTCAGCCTCTTGCAGCAAGGGTCCCTCTGCCCCAACCTCCTGGGCAACCGTTCCTGCCACATCCCTGTCCGTTCTGGGCCTCAGTTCCTCAGGTGCTTGCTAGTTCCATTAGAAGATCTGGGCTGCTTCCCCCACCTCAAACCAGCCTTGCCCCTCCAGTCCCCTCCCCCGTCTCACACACGCAGAGCCTCATGCATTATTGATCTCCCTGTGGAGCCAGGATGGCCAGGGCCAGTGCCAAGGGCGCCTGTGGGCACTGCTGCAGGACCTGTGCAGACCTGGGCATGTCCTGGGCCCCCTCTTCTCTCATGAAGTGTCTGTTTTAGCCCAGTGTCCTGCCCTCTCTGGGTGGGTGGCACTTCTCAGACCCCTAAGGACTGGGATGGTAGACAGGGGATGGTGAGGCTATAGGGGGCACTGAGGGTCCAAAGAGGGCATCCTAGGGGCATGTTTGCTAGGAGGAGACATGGGAAAATGGGGGCTATCTCAGGCCTCAGTTTCTCCAAGCACTAGAGAATATGGAGACTAATTGGTGGGAGGCTGGGGAGTTTTCTGCAAGGGGGTCATGGCAGAGAAGTCTCTGGGTCGCGGTGGCAGGTGGAGGGTCCTGAAGGCAGAGGCAGCTGGATTGAGGAGGTCTCGCTTGTCCAGTCTCTGAACCCCTCTGTCTCTTCTTGGAGCCTCTTCTGTCACTCCCTTTCTTCACCTCTGAGCACTCCCAGGGAAGCCTCTAAAGAAAGCACTGAATATTTCCTGGAGTCCCAAAGTATGTGCCCAAGGCAGGCTGGGCATATGTCTTGTGGTTTTCCCTGGACATCTGCCTGTCTGCTGTGTGCTAGTTCATGTCTCAGGGCTGTGTCCATATCAGGTGAAAATGGGTGGGGTCAGGACAGAGGGGCAGACTTGGGAGAGGCATGGCAGGTGAGCAGAGGGTGTGTTGGTGAGCCCTTATCTCAGAGGGTGTGGGAGGGGTTGGAGGCGGGGAAGGTGATCAGAATTTGTGCCAAGTGGGTCTTTCTCTTGCTTCAAGGACTCCATCAGGAGCAGGTGACATCCTTCCCCTTCCACCCTGCTCCCTGCTCTACATCCCCAGCAGGGAGTGGCCTCTCCCTTCTCCATGGACTTCCAAGAGAGGGACCCGCCCTTCCTGCCTGAGAGCGCTCAGTCCTCAAAGCCCAGCAGTGCTCAGCAGGTCAGAGAGCGCGAAAGCAGTGGTGGGTGGGCCAACCCTGAACTGGACCGGGAGGGGCCAAGGCGGCCATCTCACCAGTGCTCCCCTCCCTCTGTCCTGGACTGCAGGCCTCTGAGCTGTGGGAGGTGGTGGAGGAGCCTCGGGGCAGGCTGGGGACAGAGGGTGTCATGCCTGAGAGACAGGAAGGTCACCTGCTCAAGAAGAGGAAGTGGCCTCTGAAGGGCTGGCACAAGGTAGGGTGGGCAGGCAAAGGGAGGGGCCAGACATGAGGGTGGGGTGGGAATGGGGGGCAGCTGCCAGGCAGTCCAATGGCGTTTGCATGATGAGAAAGAAAAGAAAAACTAATTTGTCTGGTTGCCCTCTCCCTCATGCCCTTCCTCTTGGCCTCCTGGGTCCTGTCACTCCTGGGCAACATCACAGAGATACTTTGTGCTCGAGGATGGAATCCTTCATTATGCAACTACCCGGCAAGACGTGAGTCCGGGCAGTGGCTTGGGGTTGTGGGAGGAGTCTGGCCCCAGTATGCCCTGGGCAGGCATGGGGTATCCGGAATCGACCAGAGCAGGGTCTGAATCCCAGGTCCACCACTTGCTGAATGTGTGATCTTGGGCGAGTTACATCCCTGGGCCATAGCTTCCTCATCTCTAACAGGAGAGTACCTTCCCCCAGGTGCAGAGCTGTCATGTTAAGGGAGGTCATACACACAAGGCTCTCTGGACAGGGCAGAATAAGTGCCCAAGAAATGGGGTCTTTACCACTCTCATCCTGGTCCCATTGTCAGGCTGGGAACAAGGAACTGAAGGCCTGAGTACCCAGGATCTCTCTGGGAGGGCGTTACCTTCCACAACCCTCCAGACCCCTGAGGGTGGGAATCGTTTTTCTTGATCTGTGACTTCTTAGAGCTCAAGATGTGACTTGACATAGGGGAGCGCTCTGCACACGGGAGGATGATTGGCAAGTCTCTACTGATAGTGTGACTTGGACATGAGGGTGAACCTGCCACCTGGCCCTTGAGCCTAGAATGGCTTCAGGGAGATGGTAGCTCTATGGCTCTGAGAGCCTAAAATAGGTCTCTTGTACGCCCACCAACACTTCACTCCCAGATCACCAAGGGGAAGCTCCATGGCTCCATCGATGTCCGGCTGTCGGTCATGTCCATCAACAAAAAGGCCCAGCGCATTGACCTTGACACTGAAGACAACATCTACCACCTCAAGGTGACATCCCTGGGAGACAGGACGTGTGTTGGCCCCCAGCCTGGCAGAGGCATTGGAACACACAGGGGCAGGGGCTGAGGGTCTGTGGAGCTCAGGGTCTGTCTCTGAGTTTGACAAGAAGTAAGTTTCTATCCTGTAAAAACCGCCAAGGGCAAACCTGCACTTCTTGGTTGTTGCATGGACAGGCACAGATCTAAGGGCTCAGAAACCTGGGCACCTTGCACTCTGTCTCTCTGCAAGTGAGCTTTGCACAAACCTGGCTCTGTAAGAAGGGACTCTGCTTGTCTGGGGACCAGAGCCCTGACTTCTTGCTCTTGGAAAGTGGTCCCTCCCTTCAGATAGCCCTCCCCCTCTCCATCACTTCTGCAGATCAAATCCCAGGACCTATTCCAGAGCTGGGTGGCACAGCTGCGTGCCCACCGCCTAGCCCACCGCCTGGACATGTCCCGTGGCACACTGCCCAGTACCACTCACCGGAAGGTAAGGTGGACCCTGGGGTGCAGGCAGGTAATGTGGCAATTCAGGGGCAGGGGCTATGGGGAACTGTGAGACCCAGGGAGGTGGGCACCATCCTTCCTGACCCTGGGCTCACCCCACAGGTTCCTGGTGCCCAGCTTCCAACAGCAGCTACTGCCTCAGCCCTACCTGGGCTTGGACCGCGGGAGAAGGTGTCTTCCTGGCTGAGGGACAGTGATGGGCTAGACCGTTGCTCTCATGGTGAGGAGCCCTAGGCACAGCACCTCCAAGGGTAGGGCCCAAGCTGGCAGGTCTAGATTGCATTAGCAGGAGGGGAAAATATTACTTCCATCCCCACCTCAGGGAGACCCAATTTAATGAGACAGCCTCTGCCTCCAAGGAGATCCAATCTACTTGGGCCCTGTCCCAGGCAGTCCCAGTCTTACAGAAGAGTAAGAGTCTGTCAGGGCACATAGACAGACATGGATGCAGGGACGGGAATCATGACAAAGCAGATACTGAATGCCCACACAGGGTAGGGTCCTGAGGAGTAGTGCCAGGGAAGGGGTATGCTCTAGAAAAGGGTTCCTGCAGTAGGGGCTGTGAAGTTGGCCTAAAGGGAGAAGCGTAAACCAAGTAGAGAGAGGCGGGGCGGGGTGAGCACATCCCCGGTCTGCTCAAAGGCAGCAGAGGTGAGGTGTGGTCTAGAGACAGAGTAGAAATTAGGCTTCATGCCCTCCCAGGAAACCAGGGGGCACCACACCCACAGGGGTAGGGACCCGAGCTCTTGAGCAAGTAACAGGGAGCAGTATCAGGATCTCCATGAAGTCAGTGTTGGGAGAGTCATGTCCTTGAGGCTGGGCTTGGTGGTTTACGCCTGTAATCCCACCACTTTGGGAAACCAAGGTGGGCAGATCACCTGAGGTCAGGAGTTCGAGGCCAGCCTGACTAACATAGTGAAACCCCATCTCTACTAAAAATACAAAATAATTAGCCAGGCGTGGTGGCACGTGCCTGTGATCCCAGCTACTCGGGAGGCTGAGGCAGGAGAATCACTTGAACCTGGGAGGCAGAGGTTGCAGTGACCTGAGATCATGCCATTCCACTCTAGCCTGGGCAACAAGAGCAAAACTCTGTCTCAAAAAAAAAAAAAAAAAAAGAAGAGAGAGTGATGTTCTTGTTCTTTCTCGCCACAGAGCTCTCTGAGTGTCAGGGGAAGCTCCAGGAACTACACAGGCTCCTCCAGAGCCTGGAGTCCCTGCACCGAATCCCCTCAGCCCCTGTTATCCCTACACACCAGGTAAGATCCGGGGGAACACACAGGATCCTGCTCAGGCCCCCGATCCCATCATTTCCCCAGGATGGGTCCTATTCCCACATCGCTGCAGTTTCCTGGAGAGCCACGCATCACCTGGTTTCCTCCCTACCCCTGCCCCATGTCCAAATTGTGTCAAGGTTGTCTCTGTTCTTCCACACCCATGCCTCTGCCGGGGTGGCTGTCATCTTCCACTGGGATGTCAGTTGTCTCTGTCCACTGGCCTGAGTGGCCCCACCCTCTGTGCTGGGTAATCTGCGCCCTCCTCCATGGCGCAGGAGGCCATCTACCTCTCCCAGGCTGTGACGGTTGCTGCCCCTTTTCCCCACCCTGTGAGTAAAATTGCCCCCACCTTGACTTGCCAGGCCTCAGTGACAACCGAAAGACCCAAGAAGGGGAAACGGACCAGCCGCATGTGGTGTACCCAGAGCTTTGCCAAGGATGACACCATTGGAAGGGTGAGGTGGGGCATGCACCTCACATAGCTGGGGCAGGATGCTCTAAGGAGGCCGGCCCCTTCAGCCCTTCCCCTTCACCAACAGGTTGGTCGTCTCCATGGCTCTGTTCCCAACCTGTCTCGCTACCTGGAGTCTCGGGACTCCTCGGGCACCCGTGGGCTGCCACCCACAGACTATGCCCACCTGCAGCGCAACTTCTGGGCCCTGGCCCAGAAGGGTAAGTGCATGCTGGGAGAGGCTGATAGGGAGCGGGCAGGAGAGAGCGAGGACTCTGATGGTCTGCCCTACCCCCTTTAGTGCACAGCTCCCTCAGCAGCGTCCTGGCTGCCCTCACCACGGAACGGGACCGACTGAGGGATACGCACCAGGGCTCAGAGTTGTCAAGGATGGGGGTGAGGCCTAGGGGACAGGGTGGCTGGTCGGGGGAGAGGGCTTGAAGCTGAGGACTGCCAGCCTGGGGTCCGATAGCAGATCTGGGTGAGGGTGGGGGTTTGGCAGAGGCAGTCTCTGCAGAGATGAGGTGGCAAGGTGGGGAGGACCTCATCCTCCTGGTACCGTGTCCCTCACCCTCTCCTTGCAGGTCTCCGAGGCCTCCACTGGCCAGAGGCGCCTCCACTCATTGTCCACCTCCTCCGACACCACGGCGGACTCTTTCAGCTCCCTCAACCCTGAGGAGGTGCGGAGGCAGGGTGGGTTGTGGGGGCCGATTCTCCTGTGCCTTCTCTCCCAGCGGGAGCCAAGGCCCAGGGCAGTGGGCAAGGTTGATTTTTAGTCCCCAAGACAGCCCCAAAATTTGGCTCCATTGTCTTTCCCATAAGGTTGGCGACAGCCCCATCTCAGTCATTGTGTAACAATGTGCAGGGTACTTTTTCTTTTCATTCAGAGTCCTCTGATGCCGTGATTCTCACCCTCAACATAACAAAACTGAGGCTCAAAGGGTCTAATGGGTGGGCTCAGGCTCCTGCAATTATAGGTGGGCTGAACTGAGACTTGGGCTCTGAGCACAGACTCTGGAGCTGCGTTCCATGGGTTCAAATCTGGCTCTGCTGCCTGCCAGCTTTCTGATCCTGGGCCTCAGCGTTCCAATCTGCAAATTGGGGGTGATAATTGCACCTACCTCACAGCGTGGGTGTCAGGATTGAGTGGGTTAGTACACACAGAGGGCTTGGAGTGGGGCTCAGGGTCAGTGCCAGGAAGTGTAAGCAGTTATCATGGAGCCTGCGTGCCCTCACTCCCAGGCAAGGGCTCATTCTACTATGCCTTTGTCCCCTGCTCACTCCCCTCTGCCTCTTCTGCTCAGAAGGTGTCTGACTCAGCAAAAGTGCCCGGTTATGCCTCCCTCTCAAGGGAACTGTCAGGCAAGCGGGTGCCCAACCTGATTCCCCCTGCTTGGCCCTAGAGCCTGACATCCATCTGGTTGCTCCCACAGCAAGAAGCTCTGTACATGAAGGGGCGCGAGCTCACCCCCCAGCTGTCGCAGACCAGCATCCTGTCCCTTGCTGATTCCCACACAGAGTTCTTCGATGCCTGTGAGGTTCTCCTGTCCGCCAGCTCTTCTGAGAATGAGGTGAGGGAGGAGGGAAGCTGGCAGTGAGGCGGGGCAGTTGGGGGGACCTTGGGAACAGAAGGGTGGGGTCCACAAAGACCATAGATTCCTCAGCCCCTTCTCACCACCTCAGCTACTGTCTCTGGGAATATGTCCAGATCATTTGGGTTTGTGTGGCCCTGCTCAGAAATCTCTGCTGGGGACTCTTCTCCTAGAGGAGTGTGACATTTTTATCCCTATGGGGTTCTCCTGAAACTACTGCCACAGTTGCAACCCCAGTCATCTTCCTATGACCCTGTCTCAGCTTCAGCGCTCCCTTGATCCCCTCTTCTCAGACCCTGAACCTCAGTAATCCCCAACTTACCTTTTCTCTGTGTCCCACCAAGTCCCTGAGCGTTCTCCCACCAGCCGCAGGGCCAAGTCCCTGAGCTTTCTCCCACCAGCCGCAGGACCCGGCCCTCCCTTTCCCAAGGTGGCTGGGCACACTCTGTGATGCCAGGTGTCCTGGGGCAATGTCTTAGGGCTCAGAGCTCCCCCAATACATTCTCTTCCCCTTCCCACCAAAGGGCTAGCTGGGCAGATTCTTGCCAGGCCCTGGGCACTGCCCAGCTGCCCGGGGGAGGCCCAGTCTGCCCGGCCTGTCATCTGTCCCGGCCCAGGGCTCAGAGGAGGAGGAGTCGTGTACCAGTGAAATCACCACCAGCCTGTCTGAGGAGGTGCTGGACCTCAGGGGAGCTGAGCGCTGTCAGAAAGGTGCCAGCTGGGTGGGCAGGCAGGGAGGGGTGGGAGGCAAGTGGAAAAACAGGGTATGTCCACGGCCCAGGCCCATGCAAAGGCCATCCCTTGTGGTGACTGACGGGCTAGTGGCTTTGGGTGCTGACCCCAGGAGCTAAGGAAGGCCAGGTCATGAACTGGGAAATATTCCAGGAGCAGCTCTGCTGGGGGGCCAGGCTCCGGCCTTGGGGCTGGCCTCTGTTGCAGCAGGCTTGCCTAGGGCCTTGGAGGGAGGCAAGAGATCCCACTTTCCTGCTTGTTAGCAGTGTGGCTCTGGACCTGTCAGTTTACTTCTGAGAGCCTATTTCCTCATCCATAAAATGGGCTGGGTAATCTGCACTCTGACCTCTGTTTCTGTGTTTATAAAGGGAACAAAAGGCAAGAGTGAGGACTCAGGAGGGGCTCCTGGGGTGCAGGGTTTCTGGCAGTGGGAACCGTCTGCCCCTTTGCATAGCTCCCACCCCTGCCAGCCAACTCAGTCCCTGGGAACTTGTCAGCAGTTAGAGCCCCAGTCACCCCGCCCTGCTGTGAGTCGAGACACGGGCTCAGGGGGGAGTGTCCCGGGGGCTTGGGAGGCAGCTGGGCCCTGGACTGGGCTGTGGGCTTGCCGTGTCTGGGATGGCTGGTGCCCAGCTGGAGAGTGACATGGCAGGGTGGCCCCAGGGGGGTGTGTTCCAGGGAGACCCATGGGGCCACCCCGCCGTCGCTGCCTGCCGGCGGCCAGCGGACCTGGGGCTGACGTGAGCCTGTGGAACATTCTGCGCAACAACATCGGCAAAGACCTGTCCAAGGTGTCAATGCCTGTGCAGCTCAATGAGCCGCTCAACACTCTGCAGCGGCTCTGCGAGGAGCTGGAGTACAGCAGCCTCCTGGACCAGGCCAGCCGCATCGCCGACCCCTGCGAGCGCATGGTACCTGCTACCTGTCCTTATGCCCAGCCCAAGGCTGCTTCCTTCTCCCTGGGACCTTTTCTCCCAGAAAATCCTGGCTGGGCTGTTCTTTGCTGCTGAAGTTCCACCCCAAGATCCCATACTTTGCTTGCTTGGGGTGGCGGCCCCATCCTCAGTACCCTGTACCTGCCTTGCCCCCCGCAGGTGTACATCGCAGCCTTTGCTGTCTCGGCCTACTCCTCTACATACCACCGAGCTGGCTGCAAGCCCTTCAACCCCGTCCTGGGGGAGACCTATGAGTGTGAGCGGCCTGACCGAGGCTTCCGCTTCATCAGTGAGCAGGTGTGGCCTTGGGAGAAGAGGGCTGGCCTTGGGTGTCTGGGGCAAGGAGAGACCTGGGCTATGGGACCAGAGCTGGGGCAGAGAGACCAGGGCCTGGGAGAGGAGCATGGGCAGTTGGCTCTGTGCCGGGCTCTGTGGTGCTCCTGGCCCACATTCTGAGGTCCAGCCATGGGATCCCAGGAGTTCCACCTGGGAGCTCATGCTCTAGGGGCCAGTCTTGGGCTAGGATGAACTGGAGGATGAATTGGAGAGAGCTGGGAGTACAGGGGCTGGGGAGAATAGGATGTTCCTTCTAGATGGTGTAGAGGAATGCTTGGAGCAGGCTTGGGAAGGTTGGAGATGGGGCTGGAAGAAAAGGTGGGCCAGATGCTGAGGAGTCCTGCCAGTGAAGGGAAAGAGGCTTTGGGCTTTTGTATGTGTGTTTTTAAATCCTGAAGGCATTGGCACCATGGAGGATTTGAGGCAGTGGAGTGGCTGCTCAGAATCTCAGTGTGCAAAGCACACCCGGGTGGCATATGCCTGGTTGGTGGAGGCCAACAGGGTCCGTCTTGTCATCTCTGTAGAGCTAATGAGGTCCTGCGCTTAGGCTGCGGTGTTTGGTTCAAGAGCTGTTTATGTGCTGCCCCTGACAGGGCCTGGTGCTTAGCAGGGTACTCTCCTGTGTAGGGAAAGGGGAGGGTTTTGTCGACAGGGAGAAATCTGGGCGGCCTGATCTGGGGAATTCGGTGGGTGCATGGTGGTGCCAGTTAGCAAGGTAGACAGTGTGTGTGGGAACACACTGACTATGTGGGCTCGACTTCCACGGGAGATGGCCACGAGGCTCTGGAGTCGCTGGCTTGGAGCTCCTCCAAGAGCACCAGGTGGCACTAACAGGTCGAGGAGTCGCCAGCTTAGAGGGAGGAGGACATCAAGGGAGGACTGCCCCCAGTGTCTAGGGAAGAGGGCAGGCAGGAGGACTGGGGAGCCCCAAAGGGGAGGGAGCGCGGGTCCCTGGGACCTGAGGGGTGTCATCGGCTACCTGCGTGAGGAAGGTTTCCGAGACAGGATGGGGACAGAGACTGGAGTGCAGAGGGTGTAGAGTGTAGGTTTTATAAAAAATAGAGAAAAAAGCAGACTATTTTCCAAAAATTTTACCA
The DNA here is from genome assembly GCF_009764315.1 of Trachypithecus francoisi. NCBI lineage: Eukaryota > Metazoa > Chordata > Mammalia > Primates > Cercopithecidae > Trachypithecus > Trachypithecus francoisi. The sequence goes on along the minus strand of NW_022681466.1, from coordinate 22,405,334 downwards.
TGAGGGACAGAGGAGAGAGAAGGTGGCAGTTGGTGGGGGATAAAGGTCGAGGCAGTTTGTGTGTTTGTTTGTTTGGATTGGAAGTGTTTTTGAAAACATGGTGAAGATTGACACAGTATGCTCGTGTGTACAACAGAAAATAAGCCTCCCTCTCATCTCAACGCTCCGAAGGGACTACTGCTACCAGCTTTTGGGATTCCTCCCAGAAATGTTTTACGCATATGTGAACAAAGATGTGTGTGTCTAGAAAAGAAAGGTTTGCTATTTTTTAAGGTGGAAGAAACAGAAAATCTTTATATTCAGAGAGAAAGAGAAATAAAGAGGGAAAGACTGAAGGTGCGGAAGGAAGAGGACGGGGGAGCCTGGGGGGCATCGGTGGGAGCAGGCTGACTGCGGCCAGAGCAGAAGGAATCACCTTCCTGACCCACCTCTGTTCTGCCACAGACTGTGGGAGGCGAATGAGGTTTGAAGGGCCTGGCTTGTGCCTAGGTCCTCAGAGAAGGATTGGTGAGGGATATCAAGGGCCCAGATACAGGACATTGTAGATTTAGCACTTTCTTAGTGTGAGTCGTGTCTGTGTTTTGGCACCCGAGGTCAGAGCCAGGGGTGTACAAAGGAGGCCAGTGCTGGCATTTCTGGCAAGTGGCGGAGGTGGCTGAGCGTATTAGGTGAGAGTACTGTGAAGGGCAGGATGCGGCTAGCAGACCACGGGAGGGCAGTGCAGTCGGGGACCTGGACATCTTGGCTGGAGCCGTGGGCAACAGGGAATGGAGAGAGAGGCGAGGCAGGCAGGCTGTGAGATGTTGGAATTGAAGGCTTCAGATGTGGAGCCATTCCAAGTGGGGACAAGGCCAAGTGTTTCCAAGGGCGTGGGGTAGAGGTTGTAGGGCGACGATCAGCTTTGGGGTGGGGTGTGGGGGAGATGCTGGGGAAGAGGATCATCAGCAAGGGCTACATTTCAGGCAGGGGATGGGGTCCCCACCTGTCAGGTGGTTACAAGGCAATGATCAGTTTTGGGGTACGGTGAGGGGAGATGGTGGGGAAGAGGGTTGTCAGCGAGGGCTGGGTTTCAGGCAGGGCATGGGGTGGAGGCCCTACCTGTCACTATTGCGGGGAACTTTTCAGACTTGAGCAGGGGTTCTGGAGGATGCCATTGACGGGCCAGCCAGGGGAGCTCCTGAGGAAGAGGGAGCGAGAAGGGAGAACATAGAGGCCTCATGGGAAGAAGAGAGGATGATGGGTTTGGGAGATGGCCAAGGTTGATAGGGACAAGAGACCTGGAACCAACTGGTCTGGTGGTACTCAGGGGAACTGGGGTTGGGAGTAAGAGACTTTGGGGTGCCCTAATGGTGCTCAGGGACAGCCTCAAGAGAACTTCTTTGCTCACCAAGGTCTCCCACCACCCCCCTATCTCGGCCTGCCATGCGGAGTCTGAGAACTTCGCCTTCTGGCAAGGTGAGGAGTAGAGGGCAGGGCGGGGTGGCCCTGGGCAAAGGGAACACCCTCTGGCCTTATCTCTGTTGTTCTCTCTCCCTCCCCTAATCCAATTCCAGATATGAAGTGGAAGAACAAGTTTTGGGGCAAATCCCTGGAGATTGTGCCTGTGGGAACAGTCAATGTCAGCCTGCCCAGGTGGGATTCTTAGACTCTCAGCAGCCAGGCCAAGCCACAGGCAATCCTTCAGGCTGGAGGGGACGTGGCCTTAGGGACAGTATAAGGACAGGATAGGAAGGTCTGTCCTGAAGCTGCTGGCAGTGGGGTCAGTGTCTGTAGGTTTTACACCTATATTTACAGCAGTCGCCAAGAGAGAAAGATGAAAAGCCTTAGAACATAGTAGAGCTGGAAGGGCCCACCGAGGTCATCTGACTCAGCGGCGTTCACACTTTTTTGACCATGACTCACAGTCAGAAGTGCCTTTGAGACTTCAAGCCAACGCGCACACATACACGCACACAGAAACCTAAACTGATCTCAGGACTTAGGGGTCACAGACAAAATTTGAAAAACTCTCATCTAGCTAATTGTACAGGCAGGGGACTGAAGCCAGAAAGAAAAAGGGTGTTGAGAGTGGTCTGGGTGTTGTGGGAGAGATCCTGGATTTTGGAGTCAGAAGCCGTGAGTTCTGCCACTCAATAGTGATGCAAATTAGCATGAGCCTGTAGTCCCAGCTACTGGGGAGGCTGAGGCAGTAGAATTGCTTCAACCTGGGAGGCGGAGGTAGCAGTGAGCCGAGATTGCACCACTGCACTGCACTCCAGCCGGCCCAGGCAACAGAGCAAGACCCTGTCTCAAAAAAAAAAAAAAAAAAGTAGTGATGCAAGCAGCAAAAAGACTTGACACCTCAGAGCCTTGAGCCTGCTTGCCTGTGACATGACAGTAAAAAGTAAAACCCAAAAGAGGTGAGGATTAAGCAGGATAAGGGATGTGAACATACACATGGTTCCTGGTGCCCGAGGGCAGGACACTTTGTGTATTTTCATCCCCGTTGCTCAGTCACTCAGGGGCATTGTAGATGAGTGGAGATGTGTTCATTGAATACGTTCTGTGAAGGCCACTCTGCCTTGTGAATATAAGTCATCCTTCACTGCAGAATCAGAGCTGGGACCCCAGGGTTCCTGTCACAGACCGACGTGACCTGCTTCAGCAAGACAGGAGGCCCCTGACTCTCTGGGGCCAGCCAGCTGCCCTTCCATTCCTTGTCTCTCTCAGGTTTGGGGACCACTTTGAGTGGAACAAGGTGACGTCTTGCATTCACAATGTCCTGAGCGGTCAGCGCTGGATTGAGCACTATGGGGAGGTGCTCATCCGGAACACACAGGACAGCTCCTGCCACTGCAAGATCACCTTCTGCAAGGTGCATGTGCCACCCTGACCCTGCCCATTCACCCCCGGCAACCTCAGTCTCTGGAGGTCACCCTGGCTAAGGGGGAGAGGACACCTCCCTAACCCCTGCCTTCCCCACCCCAGGCCAAGTACTGGAGTTCCAATGTCCACGAGGTGCAGGGCGCCGTGCTCAGCCGGAGTGGCCGTGTCCTCCATCGACTCTTTGGGAAGTGGCACGAGGGGCTGTACCGGGGACCCACACCAGGCGGCCAGTGCATCTGGAAACCCAGTAAGTGGAGGGGTCACAGAGGGCTGGATGAGGCTGGAGCAGCTCAGGCATGGTGCACCTACCCCAGCCCCTTGCCTTCCCCAGACTCAATGCCCCCCGACCATGAGCGCAACTTCGGCTTCACCCAGTTTGCCCTGGAGCTGAATGAGCTGACGGCAGAGCTGAAACGGTCACTGCCTTCCACTGACACGAGGCTCCGGCCAGACCAGAGGTCAGTGCCGGATGGGTGCTAGCCTAGAACCACCTGGCTCACTCCCTCCACGGAGTACAGAGCTGGGGCTTTGTCCTTCCTTCACTGAGTGGCCTCAGAGAAATGGGGCTTGTCAGAGGACAGAGCTGGGCAGGGACAGAGGCCTTGGGTTTGGGGGCCCCTGCAGATGGACAGTTCAACTGAGTTTGATCTGGATCCTCAGGTACCTGGAGGAGGGGAACATACAGGCTGCTGAGGCCCAGAAGAGAAGGATCGAGCAGCTGCAGCGAGACAGGCGCAAAGTTATGGAGGAAAACAACATCATACACCAGGCTCGCTTCTTCAGGTGCCTCGGCCTCGCCCTCCACCCTGGGTCTCCCCTTGAGCCCTGCTTGGAACAGGGCAGGTGTGGGAGGCAGCACCTTAGGACCCTAGCCTGCCTTCTAGATGTTCACCCCTCACTGCCACCGCCTTCTCCCGCCAGGCGGCAGACAGATAGCAGCGGGAAGGAGTGGTGGGTGACCAACAATACCTACTGGAGGCTGCGGGCCGAGCCAGGCTACGGGAACATGGATGGGGCCGTGCTCTGGTAGCCCTGGCCCCGGGGGCAGGAGGCTCTGGTTCCTCACTCCTCCTGCCTCCACCCCCTACCACGGACACATGGGTGAGGCCAGGCTCCCCCCTTCACTGCCCTTGAGACCAAAGGGGCAGCCCTGGCCCTCCCTCCCCTCTGCTGGCCAGAGGGCTGCATATCAGCCCACCCCCCACCCCACCGTTTGGGGTGAGAAGCAGAATCTGTGCTTCCCCAGTCTCCTTGCCCCAGACAACCAGCATGTAAGACCCTTTCTGCTTCACCGTCCCCGTTCCTGTCCCCTTTGGGGTACTTGGGGAGACTCTGGCTCCCAGGATCTGTTCCCCATTTCAGTGCCTTCCTAGGACACAGGGGACCCCTTGATTCTCCCCAGGCTTTCTGTGCCCAGGGCTCTGTCCCTGGCAGTGACGTTGCAGTGAGTGAAGGAGAGATGATCTGTTCTCCCCTCCCCTTCCCCTGCCCATCTCCAGCATCTTCTTCCCTTCCCTGGCCCTGCAGGGCCTTCTCCAGCTCCCTTTGGTTGGTCCCTGGCCATCCCTCCTGTCCTGGATCCCTTCTCCCTAACTGCAAAATGCCTGCAGCTTCCAGCTCCTTCGTCCCTGATCCTCAAGTGGTTCCCTCCTGTCTCAGCTCAGCGGATCCCCCAGAGTGGAGGAGGCCTCTCCGTGAGGAGTGAGCAGCCCAAGGCGCCTGGCCTCCGACCCACCGGCAGCGAGTGCGCAGGTGTGAGTGTAAGTTCATGTAGAAGAGTGTGTGCGTGTGCATCTGTGCCCTGCTTGCAGGCGAGCAGGGCTCCCTCATGTAGCCCGGCCTTACCCCCTGCTGGGGGTCCGCCACATCGCTGCTCTTTCTCACAGTCTGCCTCTGATGAGGGCGAATTGCTGTGACATTCCAAGCTCCAATAAAGACTGTCCCAGACTTTGGCCTGTGATCATTCATTGAAAAACATGTGGGCTCAAGGTCAGCGGAAAGCCCTCAGCCACTGTCATGGGTAAAATGAATTGTGTCTCCCAAGAAATGTTTCTAGTCCCCAGGCATGTGCATGTGACCTTAGTTGCAAATAGTATCTTTGCAAAGACAAGTTAAAATGAGGTCACATTGGATTTGGGTGGCTCTACTCCAGTGACTGGTGTCCTTATAAGTAGAGTGAAATTTGGGCAGACAGACGTACGCAAGGGAAGACAAGTGTGTGAAACAGACACACGGGAGTCGGCCATGTGGAGACGTAGGCAGAGATGGGAGCGATGTATCTGAAAGCTGAAAGTGCCAAGGCTGCTGGCAACCGCCCGAAGCTTGGAGAGTCAGAGAGAAATTCTCCTACTGAGCCTCAAGAAAGAGCCAGCCCTGCTAACACCTGGCCTCAGCTATGAGAGATTACATTTCTGTTGTTTTAAGTCACCCAATATGTGGTGTATTGTTACAGCAACCTCAGAAATTGAATACAGCCATCACCAACCTGAGCCAAAAGCCCAGAGGTCATCCTCCCTCCCGCTTGATCCCCTGTCACTTCTACCCCAGGTGTCTCTCTGCACTGGCCCCTTCTCTCCATTTCACTGGCTAGGCTGGGCCCTCATCAACGCTTGCCTGGACTATTGCGGTGGCCTCCAGGGCGGTATTTCTTCTTCTTCTTTTTTTTTTTTTGAGACAGAGTTTCCCTCTTGTTGCCCAGGCTGGAGTGCAATGGCGCAATCTCAGCTCACCGCAACCTCCGCCTCCCAGGTTCAAGCAATTCTCCTGCCTCAGCTCCTGAGCAGCTGGGATTAGAGGCATGCACTCCCACGCCTGGCTAATTTTGTATTTTTAGTAGAGACGAGGTTTCTCCATGTTGGTCAGACGGCTGGTCTCAAACTCCTGACCTCAGGTGATCTGCCCGCCTAAGCCTCCCAAAGTGCTGGGATTACAGGCATGAGCCATCGCACCGGGCTTCCAGGGTGGTATTTCAAGAGAAAATGTGGCACTTCATGTCTGCTTAAAATACATCCCCTGCTTCCCAGTGCCTAGAGGAAAATCCAAACTCTTCAACAGGTACAAAACCACATGGCCCCTGGCCCCCTGTCTGGCACAGAGTGCTGGCCCCCACACTCAGCACCCTAAGTCAGGTCTGTGCTAGTATCCCGCTTTGACCCCCAGGATCAGTGTTCAAGGGCGGAAGGGAGGGAGGAAGAACAGGAGCAGCTGCCTTTCCTCCCCTCTGCTCTTGCCCCTGGGGTCAGCTCTGATTCTGAAGCTGTGTGATCTTGGTCAGGTTGCCTTCCCCTTCTGTTCAGAGGCTTCAGTCTCTCATTTGGCTTCTTTTGTGTCTTAAAGGAGAACATCTGTGAGGTGACCCAGGCTCCTCATTTCATTCGTTCTCTCTTAGCCCCTTTCCCCCACTCCCACCCCACCACCGGCAGCAACAGCGACTCCAGTCCTGCTCTGGTTCGATTAGTGTCCCAGGAGGAAGTCATGCTTTCTTTGGGGAGTGGCAGAGTGGCAGGAACAGAGGGGGCCCCTGAGCTACGACAGCCCTTCACATTGTCATCTTTTTCTTCCTCCTCATCTTCTGCAGAGGAGCGGTGGTCCACATTTCCAGTTTATTTACAGTGTCAAAGTTAAAATGAATACACTTGTCCTGACACCACATGCCAGAAATAACCTCAACCCATTCCAAAAAAAACCAAGGCCGCACACATTCAGAATTTTTTTTTTTTTTTTTTGAGGCGGAGTCTTGCTCTGTCGCCCAGGCTGGAGTGCAGTGGCCAGATCTCAGCTCACGGCAAGCTCCGCCTCCCGGGTTCCCGCCATTCTCCTGCCTCAGCCTCCCGAGTAGCTGGGACTACAGGTGCCCGCCACCTCGCCCGGCTAGTTTTTTGTATTTTTAGTAGAGACGGGGTTTCACTGTGTTCGCCAGAATGGTCTCGATCTCCTGACCTTGTGATCCGCCCGTCTTGGCCTCCCAAAGTGCTGGGATTACAGGCTTGAGCCACTGCGCCCGGCCCAGAATATTTTTAAACAGCATGCACTGCCCTTCTCCGGGCCCTTTCCCCTCAGAGCACCATAGCACCTGACCTACCAGCCTGTGACAAACTGCCATGTATTTTAAGAACTGGGGTTTAGGCTGGGCACAGTTGCTCACACCTGTAATCCCAGCACTTTGGGAGGCAGAGGCGGGTGGATCACGAGGTCAGGAGTTCAAGACCAACCTGGCCAAGATGGTGACACCCCCGTCTCTACTAAAAATACAAAAATTAGCCAGGTGTGGTGGCGTGCACCTGTAATCCCAGCTACTCGGGAGGCTGAGACAGGAGAATTGCTTGAACCCAGGAGGCAGAGGTTGCAGTGAGTTGAGACCATGCCACTGCATTCCAGCCTGGGCAACAGAGTGAGACTCCATCTTAAAAAAAAAAAAAAAAAAAAAAGAACCAGAGTTTAAAATAGACCAAATTCCCAAGTTATTTTTCCAGGGGAGACAAAAAATCCTCAAAACTCCTCTGCCTCTGTGGCTGTGCCCTCTAAACCACCATCCTCCCCCGAGTCCTTTCCCAGGCACAGCCCAGGTACCACCTCAACAACTGGAAAGGGAGGTAAGGTTGTTTTTGCTCCTTCTGGGGCCCAGCAGATGAGGGGGCAGTCCCTTCTGAAGGACTGTGGTCTCCTTAGAAATGTCCCCCATCTGGCCAGGGCTTTGTGGGTCACTGCTGATGGGAGCTCAGGCCAGGCTGAGGGAGCCTAGGGTTCTGGCCCCAGGCTGTGCTCCATGGACAGAGTGTGAGGGGCCCACACTAGCCAGGGGTTCAGGAAGCAGTGCCACCTCCTGTCCACCAGGAATCCCAGGGTGGGGTGCTTAAGTCAGTGATCTGAGAAGGGAATGGTGGGCCTCCTTCTCAAGCCTGTCAGCCTAGTCCAGATGTCCCACAGGAGTACCCATCCCCACTGGGTCATGGGGAGCCAAGCACAGACCCAGACCTCCTGCCTTGGTTGGAGGACATGGTGGGCTTGGGGCAAAGGGGAGAGTTTGGGGGCTTAATGGCCCTTGACCAGGCTTGGAGTGCAGTAGTTTGGAAAGCCAGGGACCCGCTTCCCTAGATGAGCAAAGGAGGATGGATCTTGCACAGCAAGGGAAATGCTCAGGTCAAGCAATGCTGGCAGAAGGAGAGGAAGGTAGGCAGGAGGTGTCTCAGTTCTCATTTTGCCTCCTTGGCTCCTCCAACCCCAAACTACTCCACCCAGAGGGATTTAAGCAATCTTTTAAAATTTTATTAATTGTTATTGAATAGCTGATAGGGTCACCTGGGTTGGAAGGAGGAAAAAAAAGTCAAAAATACATAAAATCACCAATTTCCTGCATCTTCTGAATAAAGGGTGTGTGTGTGTGTGTAGTAAACAGAGAGGGGAAAGAGTGCTGAACCAGGTTAGAGGCCCAGGCATTCATATTCCGACCATGAGGTCAAAGTGGAGTGGGTGTTCAGGGCAGGAGGAGGCTGCTGGGCCAGCACTGTGCCTCCCAGCTTCACCTGGATGGCATGCAGTCCAGGGGGATGTGTGCAGAGGAGTCCCACCCTCTTTGTTTTGGGGAGAATGAAGATAGTGGGGACAGTGGTGGGGTAACCCCCAGCCCCTGACCAACACCTGCTGAGAATGCAGAGATCTTACATCTGATCTCAATTCCACTGGCTCCAGTCTGCCCCTGGAAGGGTGCACAGCTCTCTTATTCTAGGCTGCCCTATTCTAGTCCCAGTTCTGACACAGGCACCGTAAAGATCCTGGATTACATTGCCCAGCCATGTCCAATCCCTTTAGGGAATGCTCAAGGGACCTTGCCATTTGGTCATTAGTTTAACGGTGCCTCCTTACTGCAAAGGACACATTTTATAAGTGATTTCCCCTTTTAGAGACACTCTAGTTCTAGCAGGGGTAGAAAAGGAGGAGAGGCTTGGCACTCTTCCCCTGCGATCCATCTCTGTTCCCCTTAAGATGGTCAGGGAGGGCAGTGTAGGACTTCAGAGAGACCTTCACAGGCTGGCCTGGGTCGAGTCTTGCTCATCCAATGACCTATTTCTGGTATAGACACTTGACCAGATCACCTGGCCTTATGTGGTGGATCAGGGACTGGTCTTCCTGATTCTTGCCACACACACCCTCATCTTCTCTTCATCTGTACCCTAAGAGGCATTATCATCAGAGGGGAACACTGAGAGCTATCAAGATCCCGACAGGCCAGAGTTAGATATGCATGGGACTCAGGCAGGTGGTTCCAGGGGCTGGGAGAGCGTGGTTCCACGGGTGGGGGTTCTAGAGTGCTACTCAAGTCTCTCTCTTTTCTTTTAGAGACAGGGTCTCACCCAGGCTGGAGTGCAGTGGCATGATCATAGCTCATTGCAACCTTGAACACCTGGGCTCCAGCAATCTTTCTGCCTCAGCCTCCCAATTAGCTAGGACTACAGGCGCACATCACCACACCTGGCTGGTTTTTTGTTTGTTGTTTGTTTGTTTGTTTTTGTTTTGTTTTTTAATTTTTAGTAGAGATAGGGTCTCACTATATTGTCAAGTCTAGTCTCAAACTCCTGGGATCAAGCAACTTTCCAGCCTTGGCCTCCTAAAGTGCTGGGATTACAAGCGTGAGCCACCTTGCATGGCCCACGTCTCATTAACACATGTCATCACGTGGTGCAAAGTCTTCCGGTTGCTGAAAGATGCCTCTACGCCCTAAGGTATGTGGAGGGGGTGGTTTTGATGGGCAAGTGCAAACCGTGGGCACTATGCCCCAGGATGCCAGGCCCCTGGAGACGTTGGGCCTTGCTGACTCCTAATATGCGAGGCCCCTCAAAATGAAGCATCTGTCCAGAGGAGGGTAGGTGGGTGGGCTGGGCTCTGGGAGGGGTATGGGTGACGAAGAGATTGGAAGGGCCAGGGCAGAAGCAGGAAGCAGAGAGAAAAGCCTGAGAGTCAACTGTAGTCTGTCTAGGATGAAGGTGGTGAGATTCTCCAGGCATCCTCAAGAGGGCACCCTGGGCTCTTGAAAGAACCAATTTAGTCTCATCCCAAGCCCCACCTGACAGGTGGCTGCTCCACCAGCTCCGTGGAGTATCAGGCCTCCAAGGATGTGGCCCTGGCTGGACCCAGCCCAGCAGTGATCAACAGCAGCAGCAGACACTGTTACATTCCTAGGGACTGCTGGCCATCCTCGCCTGCCCATCTTCATCTTCAAAGATAATGCACAAGTCAGGAAACCCCTGTTCTGGGAGACCCAGGTGTCCCTAGCCACTCCCAAAAGCTGCCCAGATGGTCTGGGAGAAGGAGGTCAGGCCCCCTTTGCTGGTGCCTCTTCACCTCCAGGTGACATCCCTCCCAAGGACAGCTGGTCAGGACACCCCTCCTCCAGAGCCCTCATAAGAAGGACTTTTCCCTAAGTTTCCACTAAAACCTCTCCTGCTTCTGTCTCCTCCAAGCTGGGCCTAGTGGGCCGCAGCCCTCAGAGGCTGGCACATTTGCCTCCCACCACCTCCCATGCAGCCTGGGCGGGGAAGAGCCCTGGACCAAGAGCCAGGAGTCCTGAGTTCTGGCCCTGGCTCTGCCATTTATTCCCTTCACCTCCTGAGCCTCAGTCTTCTCCTCTGTAGCTTGGGGGTGATGCTGCTGGCCTTACCCCTTCACCGGTGTCTTGTTTGTCCTAGGACAGAGGAGGACTGAGGGTTGTTTTAGCTGTGGAGCACAGGACAAGAGTGGCTTCAGATGACCCGGGCCAGGGTCACCACAAGCTCTGCCGCTTCCACACCTGGGGGCCTTCCCAAGGCAGCAGCAATTCCCCCTGAGGGAGATAGAAGCAGAGTTTAGCATGTGACCCTGCAGGCACCAATCGGTGCCTTAAGTCTCCTGAGACTTTTGCCAAAAATAGGAGGATGCAAAGCGTCTCCCCCAAAAGGTTGGGGGCTCTGGCATTGGTCAAAGGGGAGGGGACAGCACCCCTTATCTCTGTGGTCCCTCTCACCATCAGTTCCTGAGATAACTGAGCATCCTGTGTCTGTCAGGTGACTGATCCCCCTCCCCAGTTAAGGAGGCTCAGGCTGTGGGAAGCTCACACAGAGGAGAGACATCTCCAGCTACAAGGGGGCAGAAAGTTCTGGAAGGGCAGAAAGTCTCAGGCTGGCAAAAATGCAAGTTGAGGGGGCAGAAATGGGCACCTGCCCCCAGGCACCACACCTGGGACCGACATGGGGTGGCCCCAGGATGGGATGTGGCCGGGGACACATGGGTCCCAAGGTGCCTGCAGGCAGGCAGGTGTGGATGCCAGCCTCCCAGGAGCAGTGGGGACAGAGCCCAGCCACCCAACCAGACTGGCTCAGGTGCAGCAGGCCCAGTGGCTGCCGGGCAGAGCGCGAGGACCAGAGATGCCCAAGCCAGAGGGACGTGCCACGCCACATCCTTGGTTGCCTGTGCCTGGAGCTGCGCAGGCCCCACAAGGCTATTTTCTTTTCTTTTTTTTTTTTTTGAGACAGAGTCAGGCTCTGTCGCCCGGGCTGGAGTGCAGTGGCCGGATCTCAGCTCACTGCAAGCTCCGCCTCCCGGATTCACGCCATTCTCCTGCCTCAGCCTCCCAAGTAGCTGGGACTACAGGCGCCCGCCACCTCGCCCTGCTAGTTTTTTTGTATTTTTTAGTAGAGACGGGGTTTCACCGTGTTAGCCAGGATGGTCTCGATCTCCTGACCTCGTGATCCACTCGTCTCGGCCTCCCAAAGTGCTGGGATTACCGGCTTGAGCCACAGCGCCTGGCCTTTATTTTCAAATACCTTTGCATTTCTTGAATAACTCATCTGGTCATGAGGTATTATCCCCTTTATGTATCACTGGAATCAATTTTCTTTTTTTTTTTTTTTTTTTGAGACGGAGTCTCGCTCTGCCGCCCAGGCTGGAGTGCTGTGGCCGGATCTCAGCTCACTGCAAGCTCCGCCTCCCGGGTTCACGCCATTCTCCTGCCTCAGCCTCCCAAGTAGCTGGGACTACAGGCGCCTGCCACCTTGCCCCGCTAATGTTTTTTGTATTTTTTAGTAGAGACGGGGTTTCACCATGTTAGCCAGGATGGTCTTGATCTCCTGATCTCGTGATCCACCCCCCTCGGCCTCCCAAAGTGCTGGGATTATAGGTGTGAGCCACGCGCTGGGCGGGAAACTCCCCTTTTTAAAACCATCAGATCTTGTGAGATTTATTCACTATCATGAGAGCAGCAGGGGGAAGACCTGCCTCTATGATTCAATTACCTCCCACCCGATCCCTCCCAGGACACATGGGAATTCAAGATGAGATTTGGGTGGGGACACAGCCAAACCATAACACCAGGGAAACTTTAAAAGAGTTACAAAGCTCAAAAAGAAGCACAACTAAATAATATTTTGTTGAAGGATATATAAATTTTGGATTAAGATTTTTTTTTTTTTTCAGACAAGGTCTCATTCTGTCGCCCAGACTGGAGTGCAGTGGCGTGATCTCGGCTCACTGCAACCTTGGTTTCCTGGGTTCAAGTAATTCTCATGCCTCAGTCTCCCGAGTAGCTGGGATTACAGGCACCCACCACCACGCCCGGCTAATTTTTGTATTTTTAGTAGAAACGGGGTTTCACCATGTTGGCCAGGCTGGTCTGAAACTCTTGACTTCAAGGGATCTGCCCGCCTTGGTCTCCCAAAGTGCTGAGATTACAGGTGTGAGCCACTGTACCTGGCCAGATTAAGAATTTCTTAACAAAGAAATAACAAACTCACAATTCAGGATAGTAGTAAACTCTCGGGGAGACCAAGGGACTTGGAACAGGAAGGAGTACACAGATAGATGCAGAATTATTGGTACTATTTTCATCTTAGGGTGTTTGATTCACAGGAATTTATTTTAATATTACAATTTATATCCCAAATATATGCCACAAATCTTATTTTATGTGCATCAAAATGCAAAATAAAAGATAATAAAGATACAGAATATACCTCAAGGGAATCTCAAAAAGAATTAAACCTAGAAATGTGTTTATCTGGTACTGGAAAAATTGGGCCACCCAAAGAAATGAAAACTATTGCTCTCTAATCCTCACATCTTTGGTTTGTTACTGTTGAAAATATTTAAATTGATTTTTTTTTTTTTTTTTTGAGACAGAGTTTTGCTCTTGTTGCCCAAGGCTGGAGTGCAATGGTGCGATCTCAGCTCACTGCAACCTCCGCCTCCCGGGTTCAAGCACTTCTCCTGCCTCAGCCTCCTGAGTAGCTGGGATTACAGGCATGGGCCACCACACCCGGCTAATTTTGTATTTTTGGTAGAGACGGGGTTTCTCCATGTTGGTCAGGCTGGTCTCGAACTCCCAACCTCAGGTGAGCCACCCACCTCAGTCTCCCAAAGTGCTGGGATTACTAGGTGTGAGCCACCATGCCAGGCCTATATTGTTAATTTTAATGCACTTTCTTTTTTTTTTTTTTTTGAGACAGTCTCACTCTGTCACCCAGGCTGGAGTGCTGTGGCCGGATCTCAGCTCACTGCAAGCTCCGCCTCCCGGGTTCACGCCATTCTCCTGCCTCAGCCTCCCAGGTAGCTGGGACTACAGGCGCCGCCACCTCGCCCGGCTAGTTTTTTGTAGTTTTTAGTAGAGACGGGGTTTCACCGTGTTAGCCAGGATGGTCTCGATCTCCTGATCTCGCCATCCGCCCGTCTCGGCCTCCCAAAGTGCTGGGATTATAGGCTTGAGCCACCGCGCCCAGCCCAATTTTAATACACTTTCATACTGAAAGTGACATTTTGTAAAATAATATAGTACATTATAGACTAGTTGAGAAATATAGCTTTGTCACTCTCTCGTTTTTATGAAACTATCTGATCCAAATTGCTCCTTTCATATCCCTTTTATTTTCACTGCTAGGCCTGTTTAAGCTCTTCTATCTCAACTATTTGAGAATAAGCAATTTTTACATCATGTATGGTGGTATCCCTGGAAATTTTATCCCAATACACCCATTTGCTATCTGTAATCTCTACAACATAACCACCTACTATATTTCTTTTAAATTTGTGTTATGAAAACATTATACAATAACATTATAGAGGGAACATATAATAAATCCTCATATTTCCATCTCTCAGAATGAGCAATCGTCAAACATTTGCTCCACTTGCCTAATCTGTCTGTTTTGTTGTTTTAAACTCCAGACCTCACATCTTTTCAACCCTACATATTTCACTATCCATCTCTAATATGTGGATATTTTCCTCAGAACCACAGTGCCAGTATCACGCCTTAAGAAAATAACATTCTTTGGCTTTCTCTAATATCTAATCCATTTTCAAATTTTCCCAAATGTCCCAAGAATATCTTTTTACAGTCAGTTGGTTTGAATCTGGATCTGGTCAAGATCTGCAGATTGTATTTGATGATGTCTCTTAAATATCTTTTAACTCAGAACATCTATCCTCTCCTCATCCTCCTTCAAACTATTTCTTGTTGAAGAAACCAGGCCGGTAGTCCTATGGAATGTCCCATAGTCCACATTAGCCTGTTTGTGCCTTTGTGATGGCATTCAACTTGTTCCTCTATCCTCTATATTTCCTGAGAACTGAAAGTTAGATCTAAAGGCTTGATTCGATTCAAGTTTAACTTTTCTTTTGGATAAGAACATTTCTTTCCGAGGTAGTACTAAGTACTTCACATCACAGGCCACCAGAAGGCACCGAATGTTAGGTTGTCCCATTCTTAGTGATACCAAGAGTGACCTGTGGCTTCAGTTGGTAACATCTTGAAGCCTCCATTATAAAGCCACCCATCAACATTTCTGTCGGCCAGGCTGGAGTGCAGTGGCACAATCCCTGCTCACTGCAGCCTCAACCTCCTGGGCTCAAGAGATCCTCCCACTTCGGCCTCCCAAGTAGCTGGGACTACCGGCATGCACCACTACATACAGCTAATTTTTGTATTTTTTGTAGAGACAGGGTTTTGCCATGTTGCCCAGGCTGGTTTCAAACTCCCAGGCTCAAGTGATCCACCTCCTGAGCCTCTGAAAGTGCTGGGATTACAGGCATGAGCCACTGCACCTGGCCCCAACCCTCTTAATATATAAAAAAACACAGAAATGAAGAGAGGAGAAAATAATCACTCATATTCCAGCCACCAAAGACAACGATAAATGCTGTCTTTTGATAGCTTCCTCCCATTTAGTGCACTCAATTTTTTCCTTGCTGTGGTCATATTGATGCAAATTTTTATAAGCCACATAAGCTCTTTCAGGCATTATTAAAACTTTATGAACATCAGTCTAATTGCAGCAAAGTACTAATTGTCAGTCATTAGTAAAACTTCTGAGCCTGAGGTAAGGTTGGCAGGTAATAGGAAAGAGACTCGATTTCCTCCCGGATGGAGGGGTGGGTAAGCATGGAGGGCTCTGCTGCAGCAGGGCAGCTCCACTCACTCTTGCCGGTCCCTTGGGATTAAAGCTACACTCACTGCTTTCACCGGCTCATGAAGAGAATGGGGGCCCTTTGACACAGAATCCCAATTTTGGAACTGTATCTCATACAATAAATGCACAAATGAGAAGGAGGTATTTATTGTAGCATTGTTTGTTGTTGTTGTTGTCGTTTTGAGACGGAGTCTTGCTCTGTCACCCAGGCTGGAGTGCAATGGTGCAATCTCGGCTCACTGCAACCTCCTCCTCCCAGGTTCAAGTGATTCTCCCTGCCTCAGCCTCCCAAGTAGCTGAGACTACAGGAACCCACCACCAGACCCGGCTAAAATTTTTGTATTTTTAGTAGAGATGGGGTTTCACCATCTTGGCTAGGCTGGTCTCGAACTCCTGACCTCAGGTGATCTGCTCGCCTCGGCCTCCCAAAGTGCTGGGATTACAGGCGTGAGTCACCATACCCGGCCTAGCATTGGTTTTAATAACAAAAACCTTAATATCCCACATGGGAACAAGTGAATAAATAAACAACACAATGGCAATTCTAAAGCTACATTAAACATGCATACAGAATGGTGTTCATGTGAAAACTACAGATGGAACACATGCATGTACTTTTGTCTCCTGGCCAAACACAACTAAATAAGATCAAATGGATTAACGTTAGCATTATTTAGAGTACAAGGATCATACAGCAAAATTCTTCCTTTTTAGAGGACAGTTCTGTTATTTTTGACAAATGCACACAGTTGTAATCCACAATCACCCCCAAATTCTCTTGTGCCCTTTTGTTGTCAGCTCCCTTCCCCACCTCCAGTTGCTGATCTGTTTTATGTCTGTAAAGTTTTCACTATTCCAGAATGTTATATAAATTGAATAACACAATATATAGCCTTTTGAGTCTGGCTTTGGTCAGTTATCATACTGCATTTGAGATCTATATCGCTGTGTGTATCAATGGTTCATTTCTTTTTATTGTGGAATAATTTTCCATTGTATGATTGTGTCATAGTTTGTGTATCCCTTCACCAGTTGAAGGACATTTGGATTATTTCCAGTTCTTGGCAATTATGAAAAAAGCCACTATAGACATCCATGTGCCAATTTTTTTTCTCCCTCTGTCACCCAAGCAGGAGGCACAATCTCAGCTTACTGCAATCTCGACCTCCCAGGCCCAAGCAGTTCTCCCACCTCAGCCTCCCAAGTACCTGGGACCACAGGTGTGAGCCACCACGCCTGGTTAATGTTCATATTTTTTGTAGAGTCGGAGTCTTGCTATGTTGCCCAGGCTGGTCTCCAGCCCCTGAGCTCAAGTGATCCGCCTGCCTCACCCTCCTAAAGTGCTGGGATTACAGGCGTGAGCCACTAAGCCAGGTCCCACGTACCAATTTTTGAGTGAACCTGTTTTCTTTTACTTGGCTAAATATCAAGGAGTGAAACTGCTGGGTCTTACGTTACGTGTATATTTAACTATATAAAAGTTGTTAAGTGTATGTTTAATTTTATTAGAGGCTATCAAACAGTTTCCTAAAGTGGCTGTACCATTTTGCATTCCCACTAAGAACATGTGAGAGCTCCAATTGCTCCACATCCTCATCATTACTTGTTATTGTTAGGGCTTTAGAGTATTTTTGTGTTTGTTTTTATTCATTCTAATAGATGTATAGTAGTATCTCATTGTGGTTTTAATAGGCATTTCCCTAAAGAGTAGCAATCTTAGCATCTTTTCATGTGCTTATTATTAATGTATCTTTGGTGAACCACCTGTTCAAATCTTTTGTCTATCTATTATTGGATTGTTTGTTTCTTATTACTGAGTTTTAAGTATTCTTTATGTTTTCTGGGTCCAAGTTCTTTATCAGATACATGTTTTGCAAATACTTTCTCCAAGCTTGTGGCTTGTCTTTTTATTCTCTTAGCAATGTCATTTGATGAGCAGAAATTTTTAATTTTGACGAAGTCCAATTTTATCAATAGTTTCTCTTATGGCTCATGCCTTTGGTGTGGTATTCAAAATTTTTTTGCCTAACTGAAAGTAAAAAATATGTTATACGTTTTTTTCTAGACATTTTATAGTTTTACATTTAGGTCTATGATCCATTTGGAGTTAATTTTTATAGTAAATTATCCTTTAGACAAATACAAAATGTAAAAGGTATAAATTTTATCTTTAATATCAGTCATTTTTACCACTCTTCATTTCTTTGGGTGGAGCCAAGTTTCTGTCTGGTTATCACATTCAAAGGGTTCTTTTAACAAGATCTTTGTAGACCTTAAAGGGAAAAGGTAGCTGGGAACGGTGACTCACACCTGTAATCCCAGCACTTTGGGAGGCCAAGGCGGCAGATCACTTGAGGTCAGGAGTTCAAGACCAGCCTGGCCAACATGGTGAAACCCCATCTCTACTAAAAATATGAAAATTAACTGGGCCTGATGGTGTTGCCTGTAGTCCCAGCTACTCAGGAGGCTGAGACAGGAGAACTGCTTGAACCCAGGAGGCAGAGGTTGCAGTGAGCCGAGATCACACCACTGCACTCCAGCCTGGGTGACAGAGAGAGACTCTGTCAAAAAGGCAAAGGCAAACACAGTGATTGAAATAGGAGGCTTTTGTGGAAGCTGGAAACAAACAATGAATGATAAGAAACCTAAAATAACTGACTCTGACACGAGCAGTGGAGAAGGCACAGTCAGAGCTCTGCTTTGCACATAACTCCCTAAAGACCCTGGTATAGGAGGTACCAGCTACTTCTGGAAGTGGAGAAGAAGGTAGGTTAAAAGAAAAAAAAAAAAAGATTGTTTAAAAGCCTATTTAAGAAACAGGTATATTCTCAGATTCTCTTCCACACTCAACACAGCTGGGCAACTTCCCCTTCCAGTTCCAAAAGATGCAAGTTTATTATGGAGAGGTTAAAATAAACAGTCTCTAAGCTGCGAGATGCCAGATGCGGCCGAGGGTTGGGGCTACCATTCAGGAAACATGGGGACAGGGAATCTCTATGAGTTAAAATTCGAGACCACCCTTCCCAAACCTCTTCTTCCACTCAGCACCCAGACCCTGTCCACAGTCTTAAATCCCACAAGGGAGGAGTTTAAAAGTCCTTCTTGGCCAGGCGCGGTGGCTCAAGCCTGTAATCCCAGCACTTTGGGAGGCCGAGATGGGCGGATCACGAGGTCAGGAGATCAAGACCATCCTGGCTAACACGATGAAACACCGTCTCTACTAAAAAAAATAGAAAAAACTAGCCGGGCATGGTGGCAGGCGCCTGTAGTCCCAGCTACTTGGGAGGCTGAGGCAGGAGAATGGTGTAAACCCAGGAGGCGGAGCTTGCAGTGAGCTGAGATCCGGCCACTGCACTCCAACCTGGGCAACAGAGCGAGACTCCGCCTCAAAAAAAAAAAAGAGTCCTTCTTACAGAATCAGACCAGCTCATGAGGAACAGACTCTGAAGGGTTCCCCCTAAAAGTTCCAGCCAGATCACTACAGTGACCCCACTGTGGGTAAGCCCAGCCATGAACTCAGCCAGCCCTGTAAGTTTTTAGTGCCTAGTTCTCAAACAAGGGCAGACAAGGCATTCCCGGAATGACAGATGATCACCAAGTGTGGCTTGTGACATTTCAAATGGGAGCAGGCTAGATGACTTCAGAAGAGATTTCTTCAGAGAAGGTAAAATTGACTGAAAAACTGAAACATCTAAAGAAACCTTAAAATGTGAAAAATGGGACCCAAAATAAACACAGTGAAAGAGCAACTTGGAGGAAACAGAGACATCCAGGGAAAAGGAAATCTCACTAACACTGAGATTAGATCAAAGAGATTAGGTCAAATATGGCATTCAAGAAACAAGACAGACTGTTATTTTTAAAAAAGAATGTTCAGAGAATAAAAATATTCTCTTGGAAACTGAAAACAGGATAGCAGAAATTAAAATTTCAATAGGAGTTGGAAGATAAAATAAATCTCTCAGAAAGCAAATAAAACAAATGGAATGGAAATGGGAGAGAAAAGACAAGAAAATTACAGGACCAATCCAGGAAGTCCGACTCCTGACTAGCAATAGTTCCACCAAGGAAAAAGAGAGAAAAAGAAAAAATAACTCACCCATTAAATAAGCTAAGAAAATTTCAAAGATATAAAATATGTGTTTCCAGGTTGAAAGCCCATGCAACTGGTGAAAATGGATTCACACCAAAGCACATTTCTAAGTATCAATACCAGGGCCACAGAAAACATCCTTTAAGTTCTTGAGAAAGACAGAAAAAATGTTCGTATAAGTGGGAGGCTGAGGCAGAAGGATCACTTGAGCCCAGGAGTTTAAGACCAGCCAGGGCTGAACATAGTGAGACCCCATTTCTACAAAAAAATAAGGGGGGAGTGGGAAATATACTAGCTGAATGTGGTGGGAGAATCGCTTGAGCCTAGGAGGTCAAGGCTGCAGTGAGCCGTGATCATGCTACTGCACTCCAGCTCAAAAGTTAGAAAGGCTTTAGACAACTCAAGAGTAACACTAAGGCCAGGGGCCGTGGCACACGCTTGTAATCCCAGCACTTTGAGAGGCCAAGGCAGGCAAATCAGCTGAGGTCAGGAGTTCAAGACCAGCTTGGCCAACATGCTAAACCCTGTGTCTACTAAAAACACAAAAATTAGCCAGGCATGGTGGTGCAGGCCTGTAGTCCCAGTTACTTTGGAGGTGGAGGCACAAGAATTGCTTGAACCTGGGAGGCAGAAGCTGCAGTGAGCAGAGATCATGCCACTGCACTGCAGCCTGGGCAACAGAGTGAGACTCTATCTCAAAAAAAAAAAAAAAAAGTAACACTGAAAGCTGGAAGACAATGAACCATACCGTCAAAATTCTAAAGAAAAGTTGTATCATAGAATTTTGTATCCACACAAACTATCAATTTAATGTAAGATGAATGAAGAAATTCAAGACAAGCAAATTCCAAAAATACTTATCTGCCATGCACCCCTTCTCAGGAAGCTACTGGGCTACTGGAGGATGTACTACACCAAAACAAGGGAGGAAGCAAAGAAAGGGAAAGACACAGGGTCCAATAATCAGGAATCCAACTTAAGAGGGAAGCACAGGGACTTGCCAAGGTGACAGCAGGCAGCGGGAATAGACAGCAGCCAGCACAGGTCAGAGCAAGAGGGAAACTTTGGTTAAGGAAAGATTCTCCCATGAAATGAAACTGATTGAAATACCTGATGTGTCTGAAAATATTGAGAAGTGATTTAGACAACCGGCAGAGAGTTTGGGGTTGGAGTAGTGATATATTTGCAGAAAGATAGGCAAACAAAAACAATGATTAATTTTAGAGGAAAAAACCGTTCAGAAGAGGAAAAGTAATTGTAATATTCTATGTGTTTATGTTATAAATAAAGTTTTATGTAATTCCAATAATGGAATACTGATCTAGCCATATCAAGTTTTCCTCTATATGATATTATTATATTGATAGGGTGTGTGCGGAATTGAGTATATAATAAAGATTGGAGGCGAGGTAGGTAAATCCTTATCTTTCATCGATAATCTCTCAAACTGAAAACGAATAAGCAGCAATAAACATGTTGTTTTGAGCTAACAGAACTGAAGGGGGTTGCTTCTAGGGAACAAGAAATGGGGGATGTGGGAGGCTGCAGGTTTTCAAAAGAAACTTTCCAAAACAATTTAGCTCTTTACAGTGTGACAAAAAGATAAGAAAGAAAAGTTAAATTTTTTTTTTTTTTTGAGACGGAGTCTCGCTCTGTCACCCAAGCTGGAGTGCACTGGCCAGATCTCAGCTCACTGCAAGCTCCGCCTCCCAGGTTCATGCCATTCTCCTGCCTCAGCCTCCCAAGTAGCTGGGACTACAGGCGCCCGCCACCTCGCCCGGATAGTTTTTTGTATTTTTTAGTAGAGACGGGGTTTCACCGTGTTAGCCAGGATGGTCTCGATCTCCTGACCTTGTGATCCGCCTGCCTCGGCCTCCCAAAGTGCTGGGATTACAGGCTTGAGCCACTGCGCCCGGCCTAAATTTTCTTTCCTCTCCCTCTCCTCTCCTTTTCTTTCCTTTCTTTTCTTTCTTTTTCTTTTTCTTTCTTTTTTTTTTTTTTTGAGACAGAGTTTCACTCTGTCACCCAGGCTAGAGTGCAGTGCCAAGATCTCGGCTCACTGCAAGCTCCGCCTCCCGGGTTCACGCCATTCTCCTGCTTCAGCCTCCTGAGTAGCTAGGACTACAGACACAGACGCCCGTCACTGTGCCCGGCTAATTTTTTGTATTTTTAGTAGAGACGGGTTTCATCGTGTTACCCAGGATGGTCTCGATCTCCTGACCTCGTGATCCACCCGCCTCAGCCTCCCAAAGTGCTGGGATTACCGGCGTGAGCCACCGTGCCCGGCCTCTTTTTCTTTCTGTCTTTTTTTTTGAAACAGAGTCTCACTCTGTTGCCCAGGCTGGAGTGCAGTGGTGCAATCATGGCTCACTGCAGCCCTGACCTCCCTGGTCCCACCTTAGCCCTTGGAGTAGCTGGAACCACAGGTGCACACCACCACACCCTTTTATTTTATTTATTTATTTATTTATTTTGACAGAGTTTTGCACTGTCACCCGGGCTGGAGTGCTGTGGCACGATCTCGGCTCACTGCAACCTCCACCTCCCAGCTTCAAGCAATTCTCCTGCCTCAGTCTCCGAAGTAGCTGGGATTACAGGCACACACCACCATCCCTGAATACTTTTTTTTTTTTGTATTTTTAGTAGAGACGAGTTTCACTATATTGGCCAAGCTGGTCTCGAACTCCTTGGCTCAAGGAATCCACCTGCCTCGACCTCCCAAAGTGCTGGGATTACAGGCGTACACCACTGCGCCCAGCTACTTACACTATTTCTCCCCACCTTTTCTGTCATTTTGCAGGGTTTTGTGTGCAAGGAGGCACAGAGATGTGCTTAATCTACCATGTCTACCAAACCTGTTGCTTGGATTTGTCACAACTTATGTAATCAGGTTCCTCCCCAAAGCCCAGGCGACAGGTACCCCTAGCACAACCCATTTCTCAGCCCTAAGTGTCTGGCCTAGCCTTGAAATCCTGGCCCTCCTTTCCTGACCTCCATCCTCCAGGTGCTCAGGTGTACGTCTAAGAGGATGGTGGAACTGAGTATAGACTCTGGAGCACCTATTAAGCAGCAGTTGTGGCTACAGGAGAGACACCAGACTAGAGCTCTCATCAGCCTCGCTGCTCGGGGCTGCACTGCCCACCACACCTTGGATCCTTCTCCCATTCCCTCTGGTGTTCAGGCCCCTGGGGATCCGGAGCCGTCACTCAAATCACTGCGTACTCCACAGTCAAATCACAAAGTCATTATATGTAATATCCTATGTCTGATCCCCTTCTCCTCTTAAGAAGTCCCGTGCTGCTGGGAGTTCCTGCCCCACCCATCTCAGACACAGGAGAGACATCTCCGTCTACCAGGGGCCAGAAAGTTCTGAAGAGCAGTAAGTCCCAGGATAGCAAAGATACAGGTTGAGGGGGCAAAAATAGGCACCTGCCCCCAGGCCCCACCTTCCGCACCCTCTGGGATGGACGGAGGTGGCCCCAAGGTGGGATGTGGCGGGGAGATACTTGGGCCCCGAGGTGCCTGCAGGCCGACGGGTGTGTACACCAGCTTCGCAGGAGCAGCGGCGGCAGAGCTCGGCGCGCTCGGGTGCAGCGGGCCCAGTGGCCACGGAGCGGAGCCCGAGGACCAGAAGACGCCGGAACTGGAGAGACCCGGCGCGCCTTGGCCTTGGTCGCTTGTGCCCAGAGCGGCATGGGTTCCTGAGCTCCCCCAGAGCTGGCGGTCTTTGAGTGCACAGGGAAGGCGCAGGATCCGCGGCCGCGCTCAGAGTCGGTCTCCTGCTGGCGGGAGAAATGCAGCGGCGACCAGGGAGGGAGGGCGCAGCGAGCCTGGGGCCAGGGCTGAAGGGTAGCCGCGTCACCGCGTCCCCGCTCCGCGCACACGTGCGGGTCCCCTCCCCAACACTGCTGGACCGGGGAGACGGACCCCAGCCTGCACTTGTCCTCCTGGAGAGAGCAGGTCCGGGACACCTCCACTTTAGGACGGCCTCCCCACACCCTCTACCACTTCAGTATTTCCTCGGCAGCGTCCTAGAGGGAGGGACGCGTTGAAGATGCCCGGACGGAACAAGGACGCTCCGGCTGCTGCGAGGAGGAAGCAGAGGAGAAATTGGCTTGAGGGAGGCGCAGAATTTTGGAGTGGGGGACGTGGTTGAAAGTACAAGTAATGCAGGACTCCTATCCCGCTAGACGAGTGATGGAGATTGTGATACAGGTCGTCAATTTCTCTTTACATTTTTTTGTTTAACAAAAAATATTTTTGCTGCTGATAAAAATTAATGCATGTTGGTTGTAGAAAAGTTTTCAAATACAAAAATAAGAAAATCAAACTCACCTGTCGTAGTACAAAGACAGTAAGTAGCATCTCCGTTTGTGGAAGGAGTTAGGATGCAGAAGATACTGAGTAAAATGAGAGATAATAAGATAGAATAGACAAATATTGTTGAGTATCTTTTCATGTGCTAACTGCCATCTGAATAGTATGTCTCTTTTGGTGAAGCGTTTGTTCAAGTCTTCTGTCCATTTTGATGAAACCCATTTTATTCATTTTTAAATTTTCCAAATCAAAATTTTGGTGTTGTGTCTAATAAATCTTTGGCTAGCCTAAGATCACAAAGATTTTCTTCTATGATTTTCTTCCAGGTTTGTAGTTTTACATGTATGTCTATGATCCATTTGAGGAAATTTTTGAATGTGTTTTTTTTTCTTTCTTTCTTTCTTTTGTTTCTTGCATGCAGATACCTGCACTTTTTAGCATTTTTGGTTGAAAAACTATCCTTTCCCCCTCAGAATTGCCTTTATACCTTTGGGGAGTTGATCTATGTCTGGATTCTCCAATCTGTTCTATTGATTTATTTGTTTATATTATGTCAATATCACACACTCTTGATTATTGCAATTTTATGTATAATGTCTAATTGAGTAGTGTAATTCCTCCAACTTCATGTTTCTTTTTCAAAATTGTTTTGGCTAGTTTAGAGTACTTTGAATTTCTTTATAAATTTTAGAATTGGCATGTGATTTTTTCTACCAAAAAATTATGCCTGCTGGGATTTTGGCTAGGATCACGTTGAATTTATAGTTCAATTTGAAGAGAATTAGCATGGTAACAATATTGAGTCTTCTGATGCATATGCATGGCATGTTTCTATGTTTATTTAGGTCTTTAATTTCTTGCAGGAATTTTTTTCTTTTTTTCTTTTTTTTTGAGACGGAGTCCTGCTCTGTCGCCCAGGCAGTGGCGTGATCTCGGCTCACTGCAAGCTCTGCCTTCCAGGTTCACACCATTCTCCTACATCAGCCTCCTGAGTAGGTGGGACTACAGGCGCCTGACACCATTCCCGGCTAAGTTTTTGTATTTTGTTTTAGTAGAGATGGTGTTTCCCCGTGTTAGCCAGGATGGTCTCGATCTCCTGACCTCGTGATCCACCCACCTTGGCCTCCCAAAGTGCTGGGACCACAGGCGTGAGCCACCGCGCCCAGCCTCTTTCAGGAAGTTTGATAGGTTTCGGTGTGTAGATCAAGCACACCTTTTGTTCAATTTCCCCAAGTATTTCATATTTTAATGCCATTGAAGATGGGATGGTGTTTTTATTGTTTTATTTTTTATTTATTTATTTTTTTTTGAGACAGACTCTTGCTCTTTTGCCCAGACTGGAGTGCAGTGGCGCTATCTTGGCTCACTGCAACCTCTGGAGGTTGCAGTGAGCCAAGATAGCGCCACTGCACTCCAGTCTGGGCAAAAGAGCCCAGGTTCAAGCCATTCTCTGGCCTCAGCCTCCCAGGTAACTGGGACTACAGGCACCCACCACCACACCTGGCTAATTTTTGTATTTTTAGTAGAGACGGGCTTTTGCCGTGTTGGCCAGGCTGGTCTCAAACTCTGAACTTCAGGTGTTCTGCCTGCCTTGGCCTCCCAAATTGCTGGGATTATAGGCGTGAGCCACCATGCCCAGCAAAGATGGTGTTTTTAAATTTTTCAACTAACTAACTAAATTAATTCCTTCCTTCCTTCCTTCCTTCCTTCCTTTCTTCCTTTCTTCCTTCTTTCCTCCCTTCCTCCTTCCCTCCCTCCCTCCCTCCTTCCCTCCCTCTCTTCCTTTCTCCCTCCCTTTCTCCTTCCCTCCCTCCCTCCCTTTCTCCCTCCCTCCTTCCCTCCTTCCCTCCCTGTATCCCTTCTTCCCTCCCTCCCTTCTTCCCTTCCTCCCTCCCTCTATCCCTTCTTTTCTTCTTTCTTTCACAGGGTCTCACTCTTGTCATTTAGGCTGAAGTACAGTGGTACGCTCTTGGCTCACTGCAGCCTACTGCAGCCTTGACTTCCCTCACTCAAGTGATCCTCCCACCTCAGCCTCCCACAGGTGTGTGCCATGCCCAGCTAGTTTTTTGTACTTTTTGTAGACAGGGTTTCACCATGTCGTCCAGGCTGGTCTCAAACTCCTGGACTCAAGCAATCGGGCTGCCTCGGCCTACCAAAGTGCTAGCGTTACAAGTGTGAGCAACTGCAACCAGCCAGAATTTTCACTTTCTGATAATTAATTGCTGGTCTATAGAAATACACTTAATTTTGGGGCTCGTTGCGGTGGCTCACACCCGTAATCCCAGAACTTTGGGAAGCCAAGGCAGGCAGATCACATGAGACCAGAAGTTTGAGACCAGCCTGCCCAACATGATGAAACCGTCTCTATTAAACGTACAAAAATTAGCCAGGAGTAGTAGCGCACACCTGTAATCCCAACACTTTGGGAAGCCAAGATGGGTGGATCACCTGAGGTCAGGAGTTTGAGACCAGCCTGGCCAACATGATGAAACCCCATCTCTACTAAAAATACAAGAAATTAGCTGGGCATGATGGTGAGCACCTGTAATCCCAGCTACTCAGGAGGCTGAGGCAGGAGAATCGCCTGAACTTGGGAGGCAGAGGTTGCAATTAACTGAAATCCTGCCATTGTACTTCAGCCTGGGCAACAAGAGCGAAACTCTGTCTTAAAACAAAAACAAAAACAAAAACAAAAAAACAAAAAAAGAAGCATTTTAACAAAAACAAAGCAAGATACCTTTGCTAATACCTTCATTTTCCCTTAACATATTTCATAAAGATAGCACAAATTTCTGAGAGTGTTTTAACATACTGTTCCATTCCAAAATTGATAAATTCAGGATTATATGCTTTAAAATAGAGATTAGGTTTCTGGTTTCTGCCAAAATGTCAACTTAACTTCACTAGCTTCTTCCACAACTTCATCAACCTTGGATTCTAAAGGGAATGCTTACATTTCCCCATGTAGGATGGCATTTATAATAGGATTTTTGTAGACATATTTTCTCAAGTTAAGAAAGTTCTCTTTTATTCTTAATCTTCTAAGGTTCGTTTTTTAAATCACAAATTAATATTGAACTTAAAATTTTCTTTCTGCATCTATTGAGTTGATCATATGGTTTTTCTCTGTTAATCTGTTACAAGGGTGAATAACTTTTATGTCATTTTATCATTTAATTAGGTTCTAAGTACTTTAAAATTTCCATGTTTTCTTCTTTGACCTATGAATTATTATTATTATTATTATTATTATTTTTAGTGTCTCGCTCTGTCACCCAGACTGAAGTGCAATGACGTGATCACAGCTCACTGCAATCTCAAACTCCTAGACTCAAGGGATCCTCCCACCTTAGCCTCCCCAGTAGCTGGGACTACAGCATCATGCCACCACGCCCAGCCAATTTTAAAATTTTTTTGTAGAGGCAGGGTCTCACTTTGTTGCCCAGGCTGGTCTTGAACTGCTGGCTTCCAGCCATCCTCCCACCTTGGCCTCCCAAAGTGCTGGGATTGCAGGCGTAGCCACCGTGTCTGGCCCTGTGAGTTATTTAGATCTGTTTTCATTGTCAAATATTAAATTTTAACATAATTACATTACGGTCAGAAAGTAAAATGTATATAATTCTTGTTCTTTGAAGTTTGTTGTAACTTTCACTTTTTCCCCAATGCACAATTAGGTCACTGCCTATCATTCTCACTTTTTTGTTTGTTTGTTTTTTCTTTTTTCTTTTTTTTTATTATTATACTTTAAGTTCTAGGGTACATGTGCACAATGTGCAGGTTTGTTAAGTATGTATACATGTGCCATGTTGGTGTGGTGCACCCATTAACTCATCATTTACATTAGGTATATCTCCTAATGCTATCCCTCCCCACTCCCCGCACCCCACAACAGGCCCTGGTGTGGATGTTCCCCTTCCTGTGTCCAAATGTTCTCATTGTTCAGTTCCCACCTATGAGTGAGAACATATGATGTTTGGTTTTCTGTCCTTGTGATATTTTGCTGAGAATGATGATTTCCAGCTTCATCCATGTCCCTACAAAGGACATGAACTCATCCTTTTTTAAGGCTGCATAGTATTCCATGATGTACATGTGCCAGATTTTCTTTTCTTTTTTTTTTTTTTCTGAGACGGAGTCTCGCTCTGTCGTCCAGGCTGGAGTGCAGTGGCTGGATCTCAGCTCACTGCAAGCTCCGCCTCCCAGGTTCATGCCATTCTCCTGCCTCAGCCTCCTGAGTACCTGGGACTACAGGCGCCTGCCACCTCGCCCGGCTAGTTTTTTGTATTTTTTAGTAGAGATGGGGTTTCACCATGTTAGCCAGGATGGTCTCAATCTCCTGACCTCGTGATCCACCCGTCTCGGCCTCCCAAAGTGCTGGGATTACAGGCTTGAGCCACCGCACCCGGCCTATGCCACATTTTCTTTTTTTTTTTTTTTGAGACATAGTCTTGCTCTGCCGCCCAGGCTGGAGTGCAGTGGCCGGCTCTCAGCTCACTGCAAGCTCCGCCTCCCGGGTTCACGCCATTCTCCTGCCTCAGCCTCCCGAGTAGCTGGGACTACAGGCGCCCACCTCGTCGCCCGGCTAGTTTTTTGTATTTTTTAGTAGAGACGGGGTTTCACCGTATTAGCCAGGATGGTCTCGATCTCCTGACCTCGTATGCCACATTTTCTTAATCCAGTCTATCATTGATGGACATTTGGGTTGGTTCCAAGTCTTTGCTATTGTGAATAGTGCCACAATAAACATATGTGTGCATGTGTCTTTATAGCAGCATGATTTATAATCCTTTGGGTAAATATCCAGTAATGAGATGGCTGGGTCAAATGGTATTTCTGGTTCTAGATCCTTGAGGAATCACCACACTGTCTTCCACAATGGTTGAACTGTTTACAGTCCCACCAACAGTGTAAAATTGTTCCTATTTCTCCACATCCTCTCCAGCACCTGTTGTTTCCTGACTTTTTAATGATCGCCATTCTAACTGCTGTGAGATGGTATCTCACTGTGGTTTTGATTTGCATTTCTCTGATGGCCAGCAATGATGAGCATTTTTTCATGTGTCTGTTGGCTGCATAAATGTCTTCTTTTGAGAAGTGTCTGTTCATATCCTTCGCCCATTTTTTGATGGGGTTGTTTGTTTTTTTCTTGTAAATTTGTTTGAGTTCTTTGTCGATTCTGGATATTAGCCCTTTGTCAGATGAGTAGATTGTAAAAATCTTCTCCCATTCTGTAGGTTGCCTGTTCACTCTGATGGTAGTTTCTTTTGCTGTGCAGAAGCTCTTTAGTTTAATTAGATCCCATTTGTCAATTTGGGCTTCTGTTGCCATTGCTTTTGGTGTTTTAGACATGAAGTCCTTGCCCATGTCTATGTCCTGAATGGTATTGCCTAGGTTTTCTTCTAGGGTTTTTATGGTTTTAGGTCTAACATTTAAGTCTTTAATCCCTCTTGAATTAATTTTTGTATAAGGTGTAAGGAAGGGATCCAGTTTCAGCTTTCTACATATGACTAGCCAGTTTTCCCAGCACCATTCATTAAATAGGGAATTCTTTCCCCATTTCTTGTTTTTGTCAGGTTTGTCAAAGATCAGATGGTTGTAGATGTGTGGTATTATTTCTGAGGGCTTTGTTCTGTTCCATTGGTCTATATCTCTGTTTTGGTACCAGTACCATGCTGTTTTGGTTACTGTAGCCTTGTAGTATAGTTTGAAGTCAGGTAGCGTGATGCCTCCCACTTTGTTCTTTTGGCTTAGGATTGTCTTGGCAATGTGGACCCTTTTTTGGTTCCATGTGAACTTTAAAGTAGTTTTTTCCAATTCTGTGAAGAAAGTCATGGGTAGCTTGATGGGGACGGCATTGAATCTATAAATTACCTTGGGCAATATGACCACTTTCACAATATTGATTCTTCCTATCCATGAGCATGGAATGTTCTTCCATTTGTTTGTGTCCTCTTTTATTTCATTGACCAGTGGTTTGTAGTTCTCCTTGAAGAGGTCCTTCACTCCCCTTGTAAGTTGGATTCCTAGGTATTTTATTTTATTGTCTTTGAAGTAATTGTGAATGGGAGTTCACTCATGATTTGGCTTTCTGTTTGTCTCTTATTGGTGTAAAAGAATGCTTGTGATTTTTGCACATTGACTTTGTATCCTGAGACTTTGCTGAAGTTGCTTATCACCTTAAGCAGATTTTGGGCTGAGACAGTGGGGTTTTCTAAATATACAATCATGTCATCTGCAAACAGGGACAATTTGACTTCCTCTTTTCCTAATCGAATACTCTTTATTTCTTTCTCGTGCCTGATTCCCCTGGCCAGAATTTCCAACACTATGTTGAATAGGAGTGGTGAGAGAGGACATCCCTGTCTTGTGCCAGTTTTCAAAGGAAATGCTTCCAGTTTTTGCCCATTCAGTATGATATTGGCTGTGGGTTTGTCATAAATAGCTCTTGTTATTTTGAGATATGTCCCATCAATACCGAATTTATTGAGAGTTTTAACATGAAGTGCTGTTGAATTTTATCAAAGGCCGTTTCTGTATCTATTGAGATAATCATGTGGTTTTTGTCTTTGGTTCTGTTTATATGCTAGATTACATTTATTGATTTGCATATGTTGAACCAACCTTGCATCCCAGGGATGAAGCCCACTTGATCATGGTGGATAAGCTTGCTGGATTCGGTTTGTGCTGCTGGATTCGGTTTGCCAGTATTTTATTGAAGATTTTTGCATCAATGTTCATCAGGGATATTGGTCTAAAATTCTCTTTTTTTGTTGTGTCTCTGTCAGGCTTTGGTATGAGGATGATGTTGGACTCATAAAATGAGTTAGGGAGGATTCCCTCTTTTTCTATTGATTGGAATAGCTTCAGAAGGAATGGTACCAGCTCGTCCTTGTACCTCTAGTAGAATTCGGCTGTGAATCCATCTGGTCCTGGACTTTTTTTGCTTGGTAGGCTATTAATTATTGACTCAATTTCAGAGCCTGTTATTGGTCTATTCAGGGATTCATCTTCTTCCTGGTGTAGTCTTGGGAGGGTGTATGTGTCCAGGAATTTATGTATTTCTTCTAGATCTTCTAGTTTTTTTGCATAGAGGTGTTTATAGTATTCTCTGATGGTAGTTGGTATTTCTGTGGGATCGGTGGTGATACCCCTTTATCATTTTTTATTGCATGTATTTGATTCTTCTCTCTTTTCTTCTTTATCAGTCTTGCTAGCAGTCTATCAATTTTGTTGATCTTTTAAAAAAACCAGGTCCTGGATTCATTGATTTTTTGAAAGGTTTTTTGTGTCTTTATCTCCTTCAGTTCTGCTCTGATCTTAGTTATTTCTTGCCTTCTGCTAGCTTTTGAATGTGTTTACTCTTGCTTCTCTAGTTCTTTTAATTGTGATGTTAGGGTGTCAATTTTAGATCTTTCCTGCTTTCTCTTGTGGGCATTTAGTGCTATAAATTTCTCCTTTAAATGTGTCCCAGAGATTCTGGTATGTTGTGTCTTTGTTCTCATTGGTTTCAAAGAACATCTTTATTTCTGCCTTCATTTCATTATGTACCCAGTAGTCATTCAGGAGCAGGTTGTTCAGTTTCCATGCAGTTGAGCAGTTTTGAGTGAGTTTCTTTTTTCTTTTTTTTTGAGACGGAGTCTCGCTCTGTCGCCCAGGCTGGAGTGCAGTGGCTGGATCTCAGCTCACTGCAAGCTCTGCCTCCCGGGTTTACACCATTCTCCTGCCTCAGCCTCCCGAGTAGCTGAGACTAGAGGGACCTTCCACCTCGCCCGGCTAGTTTTTTTTTTTTTTTTTGTAATTTTTAGTAGAGATGGGGTTTCACCGTGTTAGCCAGGGTGGTCTTGATCTCCTGACCTCGTGATCTGCCCGTCTCGGCCTCCCAAAGTGCTGGGATTACAGGCTTGAGCCACCGCGCCTGGCCTACACTGTTTATTCTAGTTAACCATTCGTCTAATCTTTTTTCAGTGTTTTTAGTTTCTTTGCGATGGGTTTGAACTTCCTCCTTTAGCTTGGAAAAGTGTGATCATCTGAAGACTTCTTCCCTCAACTCGTCAAAATCATTCTCTGTCCAGCTTTTTTCCATTGCTGGTGAGGAG
Source organism: Trachypithecus francoisi (assembly GCF_009764315.1). NCBI lineage: Eukaryota > Metazoa > Chordata > Mammalia > Primates > Cercopithecidae > Trachypithecus > Trachypithecus francoisi. Next base: position 22,373,532 of record NW_022681466.1, on the reverse strand, counting down.
CTGTGTTCCTTTAGAGAGGGAGAGGCGCTCTGATTTTTAGAATTTTCAGCTTTTCTGCTCTGTTTTTTCCCCCATCTTTGTTGTTTTATCTACCTTTGGTCTTTGATGATGGTGGAATGCAGATGGGGTTTTGGTGTGGATGCCCTTTCTGCTTGTTAGTTTTCCTTCTAACAGTCAGGACCCTCAGCTGCAGGTCTGTTGGAGTTTGCTGGAGTTTCACTCCAGACCTGTTTCCCTGGGTATCAGCAGCAGAGGCTGCAGAACAGCGAATATTGCTGAACAGCAAATGTTGCTACCTGATCATTACTCTGGAAGCTTCATCTCAGAGGGGTACCCGGCTGTGTGAGGTGTCAGTCTTCCCCTACTGGGGAGTGCCTCCCAGTTAGGCTACTCGGAGGTCAGGGACCCACTTGAGGAGGCAGTCTGTCCGTTCTCAGATCTCAAACTGTGCTAGGAGAACCACACTCTCTTCAAAGCTGTCAGACAGGGACATTTAAGTCTGCTGAAGTTTTGCTGCCTTTTGTCTGGCTATGCCCTGCCCCCAGAGGTGGAGTCTACAGAGGCAGGCAGGCCTTCTTGAGCTGCAGTGGGCTCCACCCAGTTCGAGCTTCCCAGTGGCTTTGTTTACCTACTCAAGCCTCAGCAATGGTGGGCACCCCTCCCCCAGGCTCGCTGCTGCCTTGCAGTTAGATCTCAGACTGCTGTGCTAGCAATGAGCGAGGCACTGTGGGCATGGGACCCTCCGAGCCAGGTACAGGATATAGTCTTCTGGTGTGCTGTTTGCTAAGACCCTTGGAAAAGCACAGTATTAGGGTGGGAGTGACCCGATTTTCCAGGTGCTGTCTGTCACGACTTCCCTTGGCTAGGAAAGGGAATTCCCTGACCCCTTGCACTTCCCAGGTGAGGCGATGCCTCGCCCTGCTTTGGCTCTCGCTCGGTGGGCTGCACCCACTGTCCTGCACCCACTATCCGACAAGCCCCTGAGATGAACCTGGTACCTCAGTTGGAAATGCAGAAATCACACGTCTTCTGCATCGCTCACTCTGGGAGCTGTAGACTGGAGCTGTTCCTATTTGGTCATCTTGTCCTGTCATGTTTTTTGTTTTTTCAAGCTCACTGTAAAATATGATTCTCAGGATCCTACATCCCAGTGGGAGATTCGAAAGGCTAGTGCAGCAGTCTAGCTGAGGTCAAGATGGGAGGCCTCCTCATGGAGTGATTTCACATGATCCTAATGGGGAACCTTCTCAAATTATCGATCGCTAGGCCATATGTCATAATGAGCTCCCTATCAGTCTCCTCTGCTCCAAAACTCTTGCAGCCACCAGCACCATGGACAGCGGAAAGCGCTGACCTGGGGTCTACGGTGCTTTGGATTCCTAGCTGTTGTACTTGCTAGGACCCTGTCTAAAATCTTTGCCTGTGAACTTGAGACTTCCTAGAGAAAGTTTCAGTAAAAGCTTCAATTATGGCCAGGACTACATTGCCTCTCCTGGAGCTGACTGTCTTCAAAGAGGTCTTGACTCAGTGTTTATTCTCCAAAACAGATTCTCCTCAGTCCCATGGAGCCTCCATGGGATATGGGAAGAGAACAGTGTTGTTGGACATCTGGGACAGGGTATTGATGCTCCACTTCTCTGTACTGGACCTGGTCTTCTGCAACAGCGAAGATGAGAGAAACCTCTGTCTCATTTCTTCTACCCTCTTCCAGACAATTAGGTCACATGGTTCCCCTACCAGTCATGACTTTCCTGATGGGGTGTGAGGTATGCCTTATAGGAGTCTTTATAAACCTAGCACGGTTTAAGGGACATCTGTAGTCTGCTCTGATTCGTGATCCACTGGCCGAAAGGTAGGAATTCTAGGAAAGTTGCTAGCATCAGAATGGGTGTCTAAACTCCCGTATTCCTAAAGTGATCAAAACTAAAAACAAAAACAAATGAAAATGTGTCCCAGTACTGAAATGATGGAGAGTGACACCCACAAATCATACACAACCAGAGTGGAGCTCCTGATGGGTCGAGTTCACATCAGACCATGGTGTGTGGCAAAATCAACCTCCCTGCTTTATACAAGACACACACACCTTTACCAAAAAAGTGTCACAATATATAGGAATTAGAAAGAGGAAATTCTGGTTGATTTTCACTATCAGCTACTTGCTGGTGAGGCTGATGCTCATGAAATGGGCTTTTGAAGAGATAAGAGCACTCTGGACCCTCTTTCTAATGCCATAGCTCATCTGTTTGCAGTGGCAGATGCAAATTGGTGGTGTAAGATGGACCTACAGAGAAGGAAAGGTATCTCTTGTCTATGGGCAGATCTTTCTCTGACCTTACATCTCATTAATATAGATGCTGGGCATGGTGGCACACATCTGTAGTCCCAGCTACTCCAGGAGGCTGAGGAGGGCCAATTGCTTCAGCGCAGGAATTAGAGGCCAGCCTGGGCATCTTAGCAAGACTCTATCTCTTTTTTTTTTTTTTTTTTTTTTTTTTGAGATGGAGTCTTGCTCTATTGCCCAGGCTAGAATGCAGTGGCATGACCTTGGCTCACTGCAACTTCTGCCTCCTGAGTTCAAGCAATTCTCCTGTGTCAGCCTCCTGAGTAGCTGGGATTACAGGCGCACGCCACCACACCAGGCTAATTTTTTATATTTTTGACAGAGATGGGGTTTCACCATGTTGGCCAGGCTGGTCTCAAACTCCTGACCTCAAGTGATCCATCCGTCTTGGCCTCCCAAAGTGCAGGAATAACAGGCGTGAACCATTGCACCTGGCCAAGAACCCATTTCTAAAGAAAGAAAGAAAGAGGGAAAGAAAAGAAAGAAAGAAAGAAAGAAAGAGAGAGAGAGAGAAAGAAAGAGAGAGAGAAAGAAAGAAAGAAAGAGAGAGAAAGAAAGAAAGAGAGAAAGAATGGGGACTGACACCGGGCCACACTTAGAAGTGAAAATAAGAGCCAGAATAATCTCAAACCTCCCCCACTGTCCCTGTGGTATGAGGGGCTGGGGAAGATGAGAACCTCATCCAGAGAGGACCATGAGGAAAGAAGTGTGTTCAAAGAGAAGTACATGTCAGATAAGTTACAGGGACAGCAGAAGACCATTGTGTGTACAAGCTGGGGAAGGAAACATTTTTTTAAATCTTAGAATGGCAGTTCTACCTGCCTCTGTGGGAAGGGGTGTCTGTATGAGATGGGGGAAGGATATGTTGGGAAAATGGGAGCCAAGTGCAGTAGGATGGGATTTGCTACCTGAGACAAGGAGAGATGTGATTTGGGGCATACTGAATGGGATGTGAAGAGGACATGGAAGAGATTCACCTGTTTTCATGAGGCCTGTGGAGTTGGGGATGGCAAGGGTGTGGCCTGTAAGGACCCTACCTCATGGGTCAGGAAGGGTACTCGTGGCCAAGTTCAGGTCAGCTTACCATTCCATGACGTTTTCTTACAAGACAACATGATGGTTTTTCCATTGAAGGAGGAGCTGGAAGAAGCCACAGGGAATGAAGTGATGTTCACAGAAGGCAGGTATCAGAAAATCTTGGCTTCAGTGTCTGTCCTGTATTTACAGACCTGAGACTGGGGAATGGTATGAGCTGAAAATGATCTGCCCTTGGAAATCTGGGGCAGGAGACAGGGGATTGATAAGGAGGCTTAAAATGGTAGTAGGGATGATGGTCTCTTGGTTTGCTGGAGAGGTGGTGGGAGAGAAGGGTTGAGGAGGAATAAAGAAGGTTTCAAAGCCAGGTACCATAGTACATGGCTGTAATCCCAACTACTCGGGAGGCTGGGCAGGAGGATCACTTGAGCCCAGGAGTTCAAGACTGGCCTGGGTATCATTGTAAGTCTCTGTCTCTCTCTCAAAAAAATAAAAAAGAAAGAAAGAACGAAAAAGAAAAGCCAGACATGGTGGCTCATGCCTGTAATCCCAGCACTTTGAGAGGCCAAGATGAAGTCTGGCCAGCATGGCGAAACCCTGTCTCTACTAAAAATACAAAAATTAGCCTGGTGTGGAGGTGCGCACCTGTGGTCCCAGCTACTAGGGATACTGAAGCAGGAGAATTGCTTGAACCCGGGAGGTGAAGGTTGCAGTGAGATGAGATTGCACCACTGTACTCCAGCCTGGGCGACAAAGTGAGACTCCATTTCAAAAATAAAGAAAAAGAAAAAAAAAGAAAGAATCTTTTCAGGTACACTTACATGGTGGTATGGTATAGACCAGCCCCATGAGTCTTCATCCTGGAGAAATCAGCTTCTCCCCAGAAAGGCAGAGGAGAAAAAAGTCTCTTGTCGGTCTGATAAAGGAATCCCCCAGGCTTTCCCTTCAAAACCACCCCCATCCTGACACTACCTTATGTGAGATATTTTAGGGACCTTTTCCTAGAGCTCTAGCTTTGGTGACCTTGAGGACTGGTTTTTTCCACTCATTGTCATGTCCTGGTGATTACTGAGTTGTGTGTGTCACAGTAACCGTTCTGGTGCGTGTGTGTGTGTGTGTGGTTTTTTGTTGTTGTTTGTTTGTTTTTTGTTTTTGTTTGTTTTGTTTTGTTTTGTTTTGAGACAGTGTCTCACTCTGGTACCCAGGCTGAAGTGCAGTCACGCGATCTCCACTCGCTGCAACCTTCACCTCCCCAGCTCAAGCGATTCCCCTGCCTCAGCCTGTTGAGTAGCTGGGATTACAGGCGCTCGCCACCACACCCGACTAACTTTTGTATTTTTTTTTTTTTTTTTTTTTTGAGACAGAGTCTCACTCTGTCGCCCAGGCTGGAGTGCAGTGGCCAGATCTCAGCTCACTGCAAGCTCCGCCTCCCGGGTTCCCGCCATTCTCCTGCCTCAGCCTCCAAGTAGCTGGGACTACAGGCGCCCGCCACCTCGCCCGGCTAGTTTTTTTTTTTGTATTTTTTTAGTAGAGACAGGGTTTCACCGTGTTAGCCAGGATGGTCTCGATCTCCTGACCTCGTGATCCGCCCGTCTCGGCCTCCCAAAGTGCTGGGATTACAAGCTTGAGCCACCGCGCCCGGCCAACTTTTGTATTTTTAGTAGAGGCAAGGTTTTGCCACGTTGGCCAGGCTGGTCTCAAACTCCTGACCTCAAGTAATTTGCCTGCCTTGGCTTCCCAAAGTGCTGGGATTACAGGCGTGAGCCACTGCACCTGCTGTTCCTTTTTGTTGCAAGCGGTATTCCATGGTGTAGATGAACCATAGTTTGTTCATCCATTCACTCATTGAAGGATGTTTGGGTTTTTCCTAATTTGGAGCTCTTATAAATAGAGCCACTATGAACATTTGTGTACAGGCTTTTTTGTGAACAGAAGTTTTCATTTCTCTGGGATAAAAGCTCAGGAGTGGAATTGCTGGAACACATGGTAAGGGTATGTTGAGTTTTATAAGAAACTGCACAACTGTTTTCCAGTCTTTAGGCTTTCTTAAGTTACTTTTCTTTTTTGTTAATTTGTTCATTTCTTCTGAGGTGATTCCAGGGAAAGCGATCTTTGATTTGATGATCACTAACAGCTCATCTCAGGGATCCAGTCAACGTCTTAGAAGTGACAACCCACATGGAACTTTGTTTTGTTTTTTCCAGGTTTTCCAAGCAATTTGCTTTTATTGTCATATTAGGGTAAAGTTGTCCTTGCTATACTTTCACTTAAATATGTAAAATATTATATAAGTCTTTCAAAAGTTTTAAGAACATAGAGAAATGAAAAACATGAACCCAAGCCCATAATCTGCTACTGATTTTTTCTTGGTTAAGTTACTGAATTTCTTTGAACTTCACTTCTTCAGTAAACCAGGGAAGAGTATTTACCTGGGAGGCAATGATAAACACTAAAGAAATAAAAAGCGATGTAAAATGCCTGGGTCATTGTAGGCACAAAACAGAACATAATTGTTATGATAATGATTAGCTTCCTCAAACTCCTGATTTAATTCTATCTCCATGTAACAACTGAGCATTTAATTAGCAGCAGACTGAGCTGAGATGTGTGGTCACCTACCCAGAGTGAGTTCTAAGACCCCACCCTAGGGATTGGAAGGAGGTTGTCAATCGTACCCTCAAGTGTCAGACAGAACTCCTGGGCAGGAAACCCACCCCATCGGACCCACCACTGTTAACATGCAACATGAAAAGCATCTACAGCACTGTCATGGGCATCGTCTAAAAGTCCCTCAAGTGACAGCCCCTGACACAGGTCCTTGGGACAGTCCAGGGTGTGATGGCCTGGGGGTATTGTCCTTCACAGGCGACCCATGGTCCAGCCTTCCTCAGGTCCCTGCTCCGTGATCTCTCCTTTGAACCGCAGTCATCTTAAATGGCCTGGGACCTTTGCCCACTCATGCAAGTCCTGTGGTTTCTCTCAGCTAGCTGCTTGGGTTGTTGGAATCTCCTGAGCTCTGGGAGTTGGCATAGAGGAGAGTCTTCTGCTTGAGGAGGGCAGAGGAGACCTCTGGGCTCTCACACTAGTAAGGGAGGGCCTGAAGGGTGGTGGCCCAGCTGTGTGCAGGAGAGCAGTTCAGCCCAACAGAGCCAGAGCTGTTCGGATCAGGTGGCCCATGTCCAGGCAGGGAGGGCCCCTTTAGTTTGCTGAGAGAGTCCCCTTGGCTTGGAAAGCCATGCACCCCAGGGAGGCCAAGGACCTGCAAGTCTTTGTTCAGGTTCTACCAAAGAGGCCAGTCCTTCCCCTACGACTTGGGTCCCCTGTCTCCCCAGAATTATAAACCTTAATGGCACTGAGATAATGACTTCCACCCAATCTACACCACCCCCCTGCACTCTGGGGTCTCCCCTCCAGCACTCCAGCCACAGGGGTCTGGGGGCCTCTCCTGATAGGCACTCACAGGGAGCGGGCCAGGCTGTCATCACTGTGACCACCCCACCCACACAGTGACACAGGGACACTGGGAGTCCAAAGAGGCCCTCAGTCTCCAGCTTTCACACTCTACTCTCTTTCCCAGTTTGATCTGATTCGCTGTTGTTGTTCACAATGAATGTGTGTTTTTCTTTTTTTCTTTTCCTTTTTTTTTGAGACGGAGTCTCGCTCTGTCACCCAGGCTGAAGTGCAGTGGCGCAATCTCAGCTCACTGCAACCTCTGCCTCCCAGGTTCAAGTGATTCTCATGCCTTAGCCTCTGAGCAACCGGGATTACAGGCACCCACTCCCAAGCCCAGCTAATTGTTGTATGTTTAGTAGAGACGGAGTTTCACCATGTTGGTCAGGCTGGTCTTGAACTTCTGACCTCAAGTGATCCACCCGCCTCTGTCTCCCAAAGTGCTGGGATTATAGGCATGAGCCACCATGCCCAGCCAAATGTGTTTTTCACACAAATGTGTGTTTTTCATGGCACATATATACCTATGTAACAAACCTGTTGTGCACATGTACCCTAGAACTTAAAGTACAACAAAAAAAAGGAGGGGGAAGCGGGATCTACAGTGGCTTGTGCTTCCAACCCCACCCTCTCTGGTCTAATCCAACCACCTCTTGACCTTCAATACTTCAACTGAAGGGACCTGGGGTGCCTTTTTTGTGGCCATCCTATAGCCTCCCCAGCCTCTTTAATAGTTGGGGTGGTAGAGGACCACCAAGATGAGGGCTGCCAGGGACCTGCTCTCTCTGCGGGTCCCGCTGCGCCCAGCGTCAGTGCTGGCGAGCGGAACCCCTCTGTGTGAGGACGGACCACGCAGAGACTCTGCTGCCTCCTTGGACCCCGGCCCGGGTCCCAGCCGGTTTTCCCCTCCATTGGGGGACCGAGTCCGAGCGCTGCTGCGAACCCTGAGCCTTCTCCGGTGCTCTGAGCCCGGCAGCCCCCGGGAAGCCGAGAAAGGCGGCAGACTGGTCCGCGCCGCTCCGGGCGCAGGCGACCGAGGCCAAGGCACAGCGGATCCCTCCCGCTCGGGCGTCTCTGGTCCTTGGGCTCCGCCCCGCGGCCACCTGGCCTGCTGCACCCGAGAGTCCCGGGCTCTGCCCCGCGCTGCTCCTTCCTGCAAGGCTGCTGTCCACACCCGCCGGCCTGCAGGCCCCTCGGGGTCCACGTGTCCCCGCTACATCCCACCCCTGGGTCACCCGGGTCGGTCCCAGAGTGTGCGCTGAAGGTGATGTCTGGGGGCAAGTGCCCATTTCTGTCCAATCAACCTGCATCTTTGCTATCTTTGCCAGTCCTTCTAGAACTTTCTGGCCTCTTTTAACCACGTTGTCTTCTGTATCTGAGAAGTCAGGGCAAGACTCCCCACAGCCCAAGCCTCCTTAACTGGGGAGGAGGATTAGTCAGATGGCAGACACGGGATGGTGCTCTGTCCCAGGAACTGATGGCGAAGTAACCCTGTCTTCTAAGAGAGTGATGGTGGACTTTAGATTCCACTAAGGGTCTGTTTTGCTCCCGCCCCGGTTAAACTGGTAGGTAATTTTAGGAACTGTGGTTCCCATCTACAGTTGGCAGGGCCCTTAACCCCACTCCCTTCCAAACTTTTATTCCATCGTCTGTGAGAGCCAATCTGCCATTGCTGGGGCTGGATGGCATCATATCCCTCCTTACAGATGAGGAACCCGAACCTCAGCGGGGCGATGACAGTGCATGACAGAGCAGGCCTAGAACCCAGGCCTCCTGTAGAATCCAGTGCTCTTTCCTCTGCCCCTCGCTCCCTCTATGTATGTGAGAGCTGGGAAAGGAGGGTGAGGGGTCAGGAGTGACTCCGCCACATCTGGGTCCCTGCGGGCTGCATCCCCACAGAGCCCAGTTGCAGGGAGGTGGCCTGGGCCTGCACTGTAGGGAGGAAGGGTTGTGTGACTTCCCTTCTGATCTTCCACCTTCTCTCCCACTTCCTAGGTACACACCAGAGCAGTGGCGTCCCTTGTCACTCATGAGTTCCCTGCTGAATTGGGCAGTGGGCCTAATCACCACCCTGTTCTCACCCCAATCCTCACCCTCTCTGCAGGACAGAGAGATGTCTCTCATCTCCCCACCTCACTCCCATCCCACTTACAGCTCTCTCCCAAAAACCAGAGGTAAGGGCCAGAGCTAGACCCACATGACCTAGTCCAGACCATGGTCAGGCTCAGGTAGCTGGGGAAGCAGGAGTGGTTGGGGAGAGGTCTGTGGATGCTTAAGGGCCAGATCACTATGAGGGCCCAATGGGTGTGCTTGGTGGAGGGGCCTGACTCCCAGGGGTGGGCATGGGGGAGGGAACCGGCATAGTTTTCCACAGAGAACATGACTCCCCCTCTCCCCAGTGTCCTGGGGGACAGGGCTAAAGGTTGGGGATATCTGTGTCTCTGTGAGATAAGAGGTGGTGTGTATTGGGGTGCACACAGCCTGAGTTTGGAGATGCTTCTATATGAGTCATTTGTCATCACTGGGCGGCACCTCCAGCCACCATTACTCATTTGTGGCCTGGTTCTCATGGACCTGCTTCGATAGATACCCAAGTAGAAGAAAAGGCAATGAGTCCTACAAGGCTCTTCATCATAGTGAAGTGGGTGCTTTGGGGAGACTGGGGTGCCCTCTTGTGGATGCTTGAGGAATTTCACTAAATCTTTTCCATCTTCCATGTGCAGTCATGCACCGCATAACATTTGTCAAGAATGGACTGCATAAATGATGGTGGTCCCATAAGATTATAATATGGTATTTTTACTGTGCATTTTATATGTTTAGGTACACAAATACTTACCATTGTGTTACAATTGCCTACAGTATTCAGTGCAGTAACATGCTGTACAAGTTTGTAGACTGGGAGCAATAGGCTATGCCGCATAGCCTAGTTGTGAAGTGTGCTGTACCATCCAGGTTTGTGGAAGTACACTCTGATGTTCCCACCACAGTGAAATCACCTAACGACGCATCCTTACCCGTAATTAAGGGACACATGACTGCAGTTTCACAACCATTTCCATCCCACCCCACTCCACTGGTGGACCCATTCAGTGGTCTCTTTATTAAGGATAAAAAGAGTTCTTGGGTCCCAAGATTGAGTTTCAACACAGGAAACCCTATTATTGTATATATAAGCAACTAATGGCAGTTATTATGTGCTTTACAAATAACTCTTATTCCTTACAAGCTACCCTGTGAGGTAAATACTTTTATCATCCATATTTTACAGATGAGGAAATTGTAGGACAGAGAAGTTAGGTGACTTGCCTAAGGCTGCACAGCTACTCTGGATTCCAGATTCTCTGCTGTTAAGCACTCTGCCATGCTACCTCCCACTGGTGTGGGAAGGCTCATACTTGAGCCAGGGGCTCGAGTGCATGCAACAGAGAGAATTTTCCCAGTCCTCTTCTCTGACTTCCCCAAAGCTCCTCCAGCACCCCCCCAGGATGGCTCTATCCTGACACAGGTGTGGAGGGTCAGGAGACCTCCAAGAACCTCCCCTCTCTTTTTGTCACTTCTAGTGGTGGAAAATGACGGAGGAGGCTGGGCTGCTCAAAGCTCAGAGACTCTCAGGGAGAGTCAAGGTACTCTAAGTTAAATGGACCCATCATCAACTGTACCAGAAGCCAGTGTAGACACGGGCTAGTCCGATGAGGTCCACAGTGTCTTTCTGCCCTCCACCCTTTTGGCATGGAGTGGGTCCTAATGGATGATCATAAGACTTGCCTCTCTTCTGAAACCTGAAACCTGGGGATGTGTGGGGTCAGAAGAACTCCCTTTCCACCATTTTATAGAGAAGGAAATGAAGCCTCTTCCCAAGACCACTCACAACATGTGTTTGTTGACAATATACTGCGAGTGCTGAGAGACAGGTCTACAAAGGCAGATGAAGAGTATGCCTCTGCCCTTGAGGGACCCTGCCTAGTAGAGGAAGGACAGATGAGTAAGCAATGATTGTGATTTCATGTGATGGGTTTGCAGTGGGGGGTGATTACTGCAGAAAAGGGGACTGAACTATGCTTGGGGGGGCAGGAAAGGCTTTGGAGGAGGAGATGCCCTTGGGATTGGTCTTGGAGGATGGGCCAGGATTAATCAGCTGGGATAAGAGCATCAATGTGAGGCACATGCAGCCGTCTGAAACAACAGGGCAAGTTCAGTGACCTATGTGCAAGGAACTGGCTGGAACAGAGGCTGCCTAGGAAGAGGATGGGAAATTTCCTGGGGAAGTTGAGGTCAGATCACAAAGGTCTCACTTGCCAGGCTGCAGAGTTCAGACTGGAGACTGCAAGTGCAGGCAGGAGGTAGTATCTGCCTCTTCAAAGAGCATAGATGAGGAGGTCTTGCTGCACCACCTCAAAGGGTGGGCAAGAGGCGCCTGAGGTGGTTCACTTAGTTTATGAGCATTTTCATTAAATTTGTATGGAGTCCTCTATTAGTCAGAACTCTTTCAGTTACAGGCAGCAGGAACCCACTCAAACCAACTTTAAGAGGGAACTTGTTGGCTCACACTGGGAGGACACTGGACTCTAAGAATCTAAAGGGCTGAAGGAGGGCAACAGGCACCAACAAGACTGGAACTTAGGACACAAGGCCACCAGGGCTCCATCCTTGCCCATGTCTCATCTCCACTTGTGTCTGCTCGCCTTTTTTCAACACACTGACTCCCTCCACAAGACAGGAAGATGGCTACCCGCAGCTCACGCCTATAACATCTCAACTAGCAATCCCAACATGAAAGAGAACTCCTTCCAGTGTCTGTGGGGTAATTCCAAAAAAGAATCTGATTGGTTCTGCTTGGGTCACTGATACCCATTGGTCTAATCACTGTTGCCAGGGACATGAAAAACTGATTAAGCCAGACTGGTCACATGCCCGCCTTTGTAGAGGAGGTGGAAGTGGAAGAGAGTACCGCAGCTCAGCTCCTCAGGACCATGTAGAGGGAGAGAGGCAGTTCCCCAAAGAAATGGGGGTGCAGTTATCAGGAGGCGCACAAAAAATGGGCTGGACAGCAAACCATAGAAGCTGCCACTTGTCAGGTGCCTGTAATCCCAGTTACTTGGGAAGCTGAGGCAAAGAACTGCTTGAACCCAGGAGGCAGAGGTTGCAGTGAGCTGAGATCACGCCACTGCACTCCAGCCTGGGTGACAGAATGAGACTACGTCTCAAAACAAACAAAAAGAAACTGCCACTTGTATGTGCCAGATGTCCCACTATAGCTGGAGATTCGAAAATGAGATCCAGTGTCTAACTTCACACAAGTCACAGTCCCGATGAGGGTTCAGATGATTAGAAAGTATACAATGATAGCCTGGGCACAGTGGTTCATGCCTGTAATCCCAGCATTTTGGGAGGCTGAGATGGGTGGATCACCAGAGGTCAGGAATTCGAGACTAGCCTGGCCAACATGGTGAAACCCCGACTCTACTAAAAATACAAAAACTAACCAGGTGTAGTAGGTGCCTATAATCCCAGCTACTCGGGAGGCTGAAGCAGGAGAATTGCTTGAACTCTGAAGGCAGAGATTGCAGTGAGCCAAGACTGCACCATTGCACTCCAGCCAGGGTGACAAGAGAGAAACTCCGTCTCAGGAAAAACAAAACAAAACAAAAAACGGAAGTATACAGTGATTATGGGATACAGGGACTCTCCAGATGTTGGGAGCCCAAGAAAGGACACCCAACACAGACTGAGGCAGGAGGAAACGAGGAAATGCTTTCCTAAAAACACTGTCCCTCAACTGAGTTATGGAAGATGAATGAGAATTAGCAAAGGAAGAAGAAAGTTCAGGGAGGGACAGTAACATACAGAGGCATAGACCTCAGAAACTGCAGGCTTCTGGCTTGGGATAAAGGGTAAACTTGCCCAGTTCCTTGAGTCATAGACAAATGAGGAGGTTCAGCTTGAGGTGAGAGGGACTGGAGAGTTGAGATTGGCACATGGAGGGAGTCGAGGTGCCTGTCGGTCAGTCAGGTGGAGATACCCAGTGGATGACTAGATAATGTTGTACCTAGGGGTTGAGAAAAGGGATTCAGCTGTGGAGATAAATTTGGGATTCATCCCACGGGTGGTAGCTAAAGTTACAGGAGGATGTCATCACTCAGGGCGAGCCAGAGCTGGAGGACATCCACGTTTACTGAGCGTCAGATACAGAAGAAAGGCGAAGGATGGAGGCTGGGGGGGAGGACAAGCACAGGTCAGTGGCAAATGGTGAGGAAACAGTTTGTGCTCCTGCATTCCAAGTGCTCTACATAAGTCATTATCTCTCATTTGAAGACTTCCAGGGCAAAAAAGAGATTACCTACAAAGGTAAAATGAAAATCAGATTGTCAGCTGACGTCTCATAAGCAACACCTGATGCAAGAAGAAAGCAGAGAGCTGGGTGTGGTGGCGCACACCTGTAGTCCCACAGCTACTCGGGAGGCTGAGGTGGTAGGATCATTTAAGCCCAGGAGTTCCAGGCTGCTGTGAGCTGTGATTGTGCCACTGCACCACTGCACTCCAGCCTGAGCAACAGAGCCAGATTTTGTCCAAAAAAAAAGAAAAAGAAAGAAAGCAAAGGAAGGAAGGAAAGAAAGAAAAAGGTGGAGCAAAACCTTCAAAGAGTATAGGGTTCATTAAGACTGATAGTTTGATAGTTGGCCAGGTGCGGTGGCTCACGCCTGTAATCCCACCAGTTTGGGAAGCTGAGTTAGGTGGATCGCCTGAGCTCAGGAGTTCGAGATCAGTCTGGCCAACATGGCCAAACCCCATCTCTACAAAAAATACAAAAATTAGCTGGGCATGGTGGCGCATGGCTGTAATCCCAGCTACTTGAGAAACTGAGGTAAGAGAATCCCTTGAGCCCAGAAGGTGGAAGCTGCAGTGAGCAGAGATCAAGCCACTACATTCCAGCCTGGGTGACAGAGTGAGACCCTGTCTCAAAAAAACAAAGAAACACAAGCAGCTGATATTCGGCTGGGTGTAGTGGCTCACACCTGTAATCCCAGCACTTCAGGAGGCTGAGGCAGGAGGGTTGCTTGAGCCTAGGAGTTCAAGACCACTCTGGGCAACATGGCGAGACCATGTCTCTACAAAAAATAAAAATTAAAAATTAGCTGGGTGTGGCGGTGTGCACTTGTATTCCCAGCTACCTGGAGGCTGAGGCAAGAGGATCACTTGAGCTCAGGAAGTTGAGGCTGATGTGAGCCATGATCAGGCCACTGCACTCTAGCCTGGGCAACAGAGTGAGACCATGTCTCAAAAAAAAAAAAAAAAAAAAAAAATCAGCTGGGTGCATGGCCAACCAGAATGAAGGTTCCACATCCAGGCTTCCATGAAGATAAGTGTGGCCATGTGACTAAGTTCTGGCTGTCCCTTCCTTCTTTGCATCTTCCTCCATCCTGCTGCCTAGAATGCCAATATGAGGGCCGGGCGCGGTGGCTCATGCCCGTAATCCCAGCACTTTGAGAGGCCAAGGTGGGCAGATCATGAGGTCAGGAGTTCGAGACCAGCCTGACCAACATGGTGAAACCCTGTCGCTACTAAAAATACAAAAATTAGCTGGGTGTGGTGGTGCACGCCTGTAATCCCAGCTACTCAGGAGGTTGAGGTGGGAGAATCGCTTGAACCCAGGAGGCAGAGGTTGCAGTGAGCTGAGATCACACCACTGCACTCCAGCCTGGGCAACAGAGCGAGACTCCTTCTCAAAAAAAAAAAAAAAAAAGAAAAAGAACAAAGAAAAAAGCCCATATGAGGCCATTCTCTTGAACCATGAGGAGAAGGGCCACATCCTAAGTGTGACGCAGTGGAAGACTGGGAGGAACCTAGTCGCCTCCAGTCTTTCACAAAAGAAAGAAAGAAATTTCAACTTGTTTAAGCCACTGCTATTTTGAGTCTCTTGTTTATAGCTAACCTTAATCCTAACTGATATTGAGAGGAAATTATACCCAGCCAAACTATCAATCAAGTATAAGAATAAAACAAAATCATTTTTGTACAGGCAATAATCCAACAAGAAGTCAGGAAATAGATATTGAAATATATTATTTAAATTTCTAAAAGTAAATAATAGAAGAAGAAGTAAATAAATATGTGACTGGCAGAGATTGAAAGAAGGAAGCAGTGAAAGCAAGCTAAATTCATCACCTTTCATTACATGGAGTCAGAAGCTACTGTTTAAACTTGATGGATTAGGCACAGAGATAGAAGTATATTTTCTAGCATTGTGGAAGTATTATCAGGAAAACCAAAAAGAGAAACAGTTAAAACAGTGGGCCTCAGAATTGATAGAGGGAGACTTTTTCAATTTTACTCTCTTGTATGGTTTAGATGTATACTTGTATTTGTATGTATACAGGGAAAGTGCTGGAAGATTCACAGCTAACTCTTAAAGGTGTTACTCTCTAGAGAGTCGAGTGGACCTAAAGAGGAAGGGTCTGGGGACAGACTCAGGTTTCACTTTGTAACTTTCAATGTTGTTTTGTTTTATAAAAATGTGCACTTGAGGCCAGGCACAGTGGCTCATGCCTGTAATCCCAGAATTTTGGAAGTCCAAGGCGGGTGGATTACTTGAGGCCAGGAGTTCGAAACTAGCCTGGGCAACATGGCAAAACCCCATCTCTACTAAAAGTACAAAAAAATTAGCTGGATGTGGTGGCGGACACCTGTAGTCCCAGCAATTCAGGAGGCTGAGGCACAAGAGTCGCTTGAACCCAGGAGGCGGAGGTTGCAGTGAGCCAAGATCACGCCACTACACTTCAGCCTGGGTGACAGAGCAAGACTCTGTCTCAAAAACAAAAAACAAAAAACAAAAAAAACAAAAAAACACTTAGGATTTTTTTTTTTTTTAAGTAATGTATATTTTTAAAAAGGAAGGGGAGAGGAGGGAGAGTAACAGTGGTCCACAGTCTAGAAAATTCACTCCAGGTGGGAGGATAGGACCTGTAAGAACTCACTTCCCTGGCAGTGAAATCAGTTGTTTCTAAGCAAATCAGATTGCCCTGATTGTGGCCACTGCCTGAATTCACCTCGTCCTTTGCCCTCCATGACTAGACCTAGGAGGAGTTTCAAGTCCTCAAATGCCCCACTTCCTGCTGGCATAGAGTGGGAATGACCTCAGGGCTGAGCCATCAGAGGCCCCTATTTGCCAGGCCTGGGATTTCTCTGGTGACACAACTCTCTTAAATCCTAGCTAACTGTCTGCCATTTCAATTCCTGGGGATGCCATGTTCAAGGAACCAATGCCAACAATTTTGCCCAGTCATGAAATTTGACTCTGAACCTGGCTATGGTGGTGCCTGTCTCCTAGAAACAGGCTGGAGGCTCTGATGATGCCATCTAGGCCTTCGGTTAAGGTTCTTTCTTAGAACATCTGGGGTTCACTTCCCAGCATCTTTCTGGGATTGCGACCTCGAATTTCCTTTGGGGAACCATCTCCCCAATCCCATTCTCAGACAGGATATTTAATCTGGGATTGTTTCCACTCCCAAATCTAGGATGTGCCACTCAGTATATTCCCATCTCCCTAGTCAAAATGATTGCTCAGGTATGGGCACTTGATCTACAACAGCCTGGAGTGAATCACAGGACTTTTGCTGGGAACACTGTGAAACAGACTTGCTCTTTCTTGCTGATATTAAACAAGAGTCTATAGTCTGCTGAGACTCCAATAAGGGGAGGGCTGCTGGGACTACAAGGGAGGTTATTTGACACTGTGCATGTAGAACAGAGAGACAGAAAACAAAAAATAAAACAAAACAAAAAATAGACTATGGGTATAATGGATCATTTCCTCTGACGACTCCTAACTTGAGCATAGAGAAGAAAATTCAGCTTTTGCAGTTACACACAGCACACAATTATCTCTTGGTGGTATTAGATCATTGGCCACAGATAGATTGAATCTTTCTTAACAAATCTAATTATCCAACCTCCTTGGATGGTTCAGCTTAAAAGAAAGATTTTTGTTATCTTGTAGCACTATATTGAAGACCACAGGGAGTAAATTATGTTCAATATCTAACATTTTCTGTCAAGTCCACCAATAATTTCAGTACTTTTGGCCACATAATCTGACTCCCAAGGTACAACAGGAAACGGTTAACTCAGCCAATCCACTACCATGAGAATAGTTACCTTCCCAGGTTGGAAAGAGGGCCTTTTCATTGCATTCCACACCACCTGTCCAGGTTCACTTTTCAAATTCTATTGCTTACATCACCCAACTTCTGGTACCAGTTCTGTATGGTCAAGATTCTTTTAGTTGCAAATAAACAACCCCAATCAATTTAAACAAAAGGGGACTTATTGCATCATGAGATGGGAAAGGCAGGAATATATTGGGAACAAGGACCAAATACTGCTAATTTCTCTCTCTTTCTATTATCTTGGTTTTCCACTTTTGTGTTTCAGCCTCATTGTCTCCCAAATTAGAATGGGTTTCTCCATGCAATTAAAGGATGCTGGCTACCAGTGGCATCCAGGATGATATCTGAAAACCATAACTAGGAAAAAAATCAGCCTTTTAAAATATCAACTGCAGCCATAAAAATCCCAAGAAGGGTTTTGATTGGTTTGTCTTGAGTCATGTGCCAACCTTTCATCCAGGAGCATGGGATGCTATGATTGCTTGTACTATATTGTATATACACTCCTGCAGCTGTTACCAGAAATGTGGGGGAAGAGGATGCTTAGCAGAGGGGAAAAAAAGCCACTGGAAGAATTAATGAAAAGACTGAGTAAAGCAGCCAGATATAAGATGAATATACAGAAACTAATGACTCTAGACACTGAAAATTACTGATTAGAAATAGCTAGTTAATAATATCCCATTTCCAGTTTTTAAAAAAATCCTGTGATGATATAAGAATATATCTAACAAGAAATTTCAAGAAAACTATGACTCTTCAAAGTTGGACATAAAATACAGGAGTAATAAATATAAAGAGTCTGGTTTTAAATGGAATGACTCAATATTCTAATGCAGTAGATACACTCCTCCAAGGCCTGGCACAGTGGCTCACGCCTGTAATCCCAGCACTTTGGGAGGCTGAGGTGGGTGGATCACCTGAGGTCAGGAGTTCAAGACTAGCCTGGCCAATGTGGTGAAACCCTGTCTCTACTAAAAATACAAAAACTAGCTGAGCATGGTGCTGGACGTCTGTAATCCCAGCTACTCAGGAGGCTGAGGCAGGAGAATTGCTTGAACTGGGAGGTGGAGGTTGCAGTGAGCCAAGATTGTGCCACTGCACTCCAGCCTGAGCAGCAGAACGAGACTCCACCTCAAAAAAAAAAAAAAAAGAAAAGAAAAGAAAAGAAAAAAAAAGATATACTCCTCCAATTAATCTGTAAATTCAATATATTCCTAATCAAAACTCAAATGGGATTTTTAAAAAGGGGATTTGAAATGCTGAGTCCAAAGTTCATCTGGAAGATAAGTACATTAGTATAACCAAAACCATTCTTTCTCTTTTTTTGGATGGAGTTTCGCTCTTGTTGCCCAGGCTGGAGCGCGGTGGTGCAATCTTGGCTCACTGCAACCTCTGTCTCCCAGGTTCAAGTGATTCCTCTGCCTCAGCCTCCCAAGTAGCTGGGACTACAGGCGCATGCCACCACACCTAGCTAAATTTTTTGTATTTTTAGTAGAGACGGGGTTTCTCCATGTGGGCCAGGATGGTCTCAATCTCTTGCCCTCGTGATTCACCAGCCTCGGCCTCCCAAAGTGCTGGGATTACAGGTGTGAGCCACCGCACCCGACCTACATCAAATTCCCAACTCCCAGTCCATGGCCTGTTAGGAATCAGGCCACACAGCAGGAAGTGAGCAGTGGGCAAGCCAGCAAAACTTCATTTGTATTTACAGCTACTCCTCATCACTTGCTGATGCACCTCCATCATTTGATGGTTGAAGCAAAATTATAAGACTACCTGGTGTGGTTCTAAATGAATATAAAGGAAATATTTAAGACAACTATACTAAAAATGGAGAGAGTAAAGGAACTTAAAGATAAAGTTGTTTTGTTTTTTTTTTGAGACAGAGTTTCACCCTTGTCATCCAGGCTGGAGTGCAGTGGTGTGATATCAGCTCACTGCAACCTCTGCCTCCTGGGTTCAAGTGATTCTCCTGCCTCAGCCTCCTGAGTAGCTGGAATTACAGGCATGCACCACCATACCTAGTTTTCTTTCTTTTTTTTTTTTTTTTGAGGCGGAGTCTCGCTCTGTCCCCCGGACTGGAGTGCAGTGGCCGGATCTCAGCTCACTGCAAGCTCCGCCTTCCGGGTTTACGCCATTCTCCTGCCTCAGCCTCCCGAGTAGCCAGGACTACAGGCGCCCGCCACCTCGCCCGGCTAGTTTTTTTTGTATTTTTAGTAGAGACGGGGTTTCACTGTGTTAGCCAGGATGGTCTTGATCTCCTGACCTCGTGATCTGCCCGTCTCGGCCTCCCAAAGTGCTGGGATTACAGGCTTGAGCCACCGCGCCCGGCCTTTTTTTTTTTTTTTTTTTTGAGACGGAGTCTCGCTCTGCCACCCAGGCTGGAGTGCAGTGGCCGGATCTCAGCTCACTGCAAGCTCCGCCTCCCAGGTTCACGCCATTCTCCTGCCTCAGCCCCCCGAGTAGCTTGGACTACAGGCACCCGCCACCTTGCCCGGCTAGTTTTTTGTATTTTTTAGTAGAGACGGGGTTTCACCGTGTTAGCCAGGATGGTCTCGATCTCCTGACCTCGTGATCCGCCCGTCTCGGCCTCTCAAAGTGCTGGAATTACAGGCTTGAGCCACTGCGCCCAGCCTTTTTTTTTTTCATTTTTAATATTTTGTATTTTTGTATTTTTTGTATTTTTAGGTTGACCTTAGGCGATCCTCCCACCTCGGCCTCCCAAAGTGCTGGGATTACAGGTGTGAGCCACCACGCCCAGCCAGTGAAGATAAGGTTTGTATGTTTCATTCTAACTGGGAAAAAATGACATCAGTAGAATGTGATTAGATTGATAGATAATATAATAGCTAGAGTGACTAATTTAAAAACTATACAAAAAGATATACTCAGAAACACTATCAAAATGGAATTCTAAAATGTGTTCCATTGAGCCACAGGAAGGCAGGAAAAAGAAAACAAAAATGAGAAACAGAGAGAATAATCATAAAACAACAACAAAAACCCACAGGTTTAATTCCTAACATATCAGTAATTCCATTAAATGTAAATGGTCTAAATACACATATTAAAAAATGGAGATTGGCACAGTTTATAGAAAATATGACCAAATTATATGCTGTCTAAAATAACCTTACTTCAAATATATAGTAGTCCCTGCTTATCTGCAGGGGATATGTTCCAAGACATCCAGTGGATGCCTGAAACTGAGGATAGTATCAAGCCCTATATATATGATGTTTTTTCAGTCTGATAACCCTCAAGACTGAGTACTAAGTGGCTAATGGGAAGGTGGTGTACACAACATAAATACACTGAAGAAAGGGATGATTCACATCCTGGTGGAAGACAGAAGGATGGTGAGAGATCTCATCATGCTACTCAGAATGATGAGCAATTTAAAATTTATTGCTTATTTCTGGAATTTTTAACTTAATATTTTTGAACCGCAGAAATAAAAACTACAGATAAGGGGGCACCACAATAACTACACAGGCAGGTTGAAAGTAAAGGGATTTTTAAAAAAAGATATATTATGCAAATATCAATCAAAATAAAGCAGGGGTGGCTATATTATTATCAGATAAAGTAGACTTTATTTTTGTTTTGCTTTGTTTTTTGAGACAGTGTCTCACTCTGTCACCCAGGCTAGAATGCAGTGGCATGATCTTGGCTCAGTGCAACCTCTGCCTCCCAGGATCAAGAGAATCTAATGCCTCAGCCTCCTGAGTATCTAGGATTATAGGCATGCACCACCACATCCAGCTAATTTTTATACTTTTAGTAGGGACAGAATTTTGCCATGTTGGCCAGACTGGTCTTAAATCCCTGGCCTCAAGGAGTCTGTCCACCTTGGCCTCCCAAAGTGCTGGGACTACAGGTGTGAGCCACTGCACCTGGCATGGATAAAGTAGACTTCAGAGCAAAGAGAAGTACCAGAAGCAGAGAAAATGAAAGTCAATCTCTCAAGAAGACATAGCAATCCTAAATGGTATGCATCAAACAACACAGCTACAAAATATGTAAATAAACTGATGTTCAGAGCTGTTCAACAGAGACGGGAAAATTGATATAACTGAATGGGGAAATAGACAAATCCACAATTATATATTGGAAACTTCAACACCCCTCTCTCAACAATGAACAGAACAATTAGATAGAAAATTAGCAAGTGAGGCCAGGTGTGGTGGCTCATCCCTGTAATACCAGCACTTTGGGAGGCCAAGGCAGGCGGATCACAAGATCAGGAGTTTGGGACCAGCCTGGCCAATATGGTGAAACCCCGTCTCTACTAAAAATACAAAAATTAACTGGGCATGGTGGCGTGTGGCTGTAGTCCCACCTACTCGGGCAGCTGAGAAAGGAGAATCACTTGAACCCGGGAGGTGGAGGTTGCAATGAGCCAAGATTGCACTACTGCACTCCAGCCTGGATGACAGAGCTAGACTTTGTCTCAAAAAAAAAAAAAAAAAAAAAAAAGAAAAAAGAAAAGAAAATAAAATCAGCAAGTGTACAGAAGAACATAACATCATCAACCAACAAGATCTCACTGACATTTGTAGAACATTACAATTGACAGCAGCAGGATGAACATTATTTTCAGGTGCCCACAAGATACATACCACATCCTGGACCATAAAATTATCTCAATAATTTTTTTTTTTTTTTGAGATGGAGTCTTGTTCTGTCACCTAGGCTGGAGTGCAATGGAGTGATCTTGGCTCCCTGCAACCTCCGTCTCCCAGGTTCAAGCGATTCTCCTGCCTCAGGCTCCCAAATAACTGGGATTATATGGGCCCGCCACCATGCCTGGCTAATTTTTATATTTTTAGTAGAGATGGGGTTTCATCAGGTTGGCCAGGCTGGTCTTGAACTCCTGACCTCAGGTGATCTGCCCACCTCGGCCTCCCAAAATGCTGGGATTATAGGCTTGAGCCACGGAGCCTGACCAATAATTTTTAAATAATTAAAATTATATAGAATGTGTTCTTCAATCACGATGGAATCAAACTACAAACCAATAATAGAAAGATAACCAAAAAATCTCAAACACTTGGAACTAAACAACACACTTCTAAATAATCCATGGATCAAAGAGAAAGTCTCAAGGGAAATTTAAAAATACATTCAACTAAATAAAAATGTAACATAAAGGCCAGGCATGGTGGCTCACGCCTGTAATCCCAGCACTTTGGGAGGCCAAGACGGGAGGATCACAAGGTCAGGAGATCAAGACCACGGTGAAACCCTGTCTCTACTAAAAATACAAAAAATTAGCCAGGCGTGCTGGTGTATGCCTGTAGTCCCAGCTACTCAGGAGGCTGAGGCAGGAGAATGGCATGAACCCGGGAGGCGGAGCTTGCAGTGAGCCGAGATTGCGCCACTGCACTCCAGCCTGGGGGACAAAGCAAGACTCCGTCTCAAAAAAAAAAAAAAAGTAACATCAAAACATGTAGGACAGACATATGAAACAGTGCTGAGAGAGACTTTTTTTTTTAAAGACAGGGTCTCACTCTGTCTCCCACACTGGAGTACAATGGTGCAATCTCAGTTCACTGCAACCTCCACTTCGTGGTCTCAAGCAATCCTTCCACCTCATTCTCCTGAGTAGCTGAGACTACAGGTGTGCATCACCACACCTGGGTTATTTTAGCATTTTTAGTAGACATAGAGTTTCACCATGTTGGCCAGACTGGTCTTGAACTCATGACCTCAAGTGACCCACCCACCTCAACTTCCCAAAGTGCTCAGTTTACAGGTGTGAGCCATAGGGCCTGGCCATGAGAAAGAAATATATAGCACTAGATACATGCATTAGAAAAAAGGAGACTGGGTGTGGTGGCTCGTGGCTGTAATCCCAGCACTTTGGGAGGCCGAGGTGAGCAGATGACCTGAGGTCATGAGTTCAAGACCAACCTGGCCAATATGGCAAAACCCTATCTCTACTAAAAATACAAAAATTAGCTGGGCGTGGTGGTGTGTACTTGTAATCCCAGCTACTTGGGAGGCTGAGGCAGGAGAATTGCTTGAACCTGGGAGGCAGAGATTGCAGTGAGATTGCGCCATTGCACTCCAGCCTAGGGACAGAGCGAGACTGTGTCAAAAAAAAAAAAAAGAAAAAGAAAAAAGAAAAAGAAAAAAGAAAAGAAAAAGAAAAGTCTCAAATCAATAATCTAATCTTCCTCCTCAAGGGCCAGAAAAAGAAGGGCAGAATAAATGCAAAGCAAGCAGAAGAAAGGATAAGAGCAACTATCTATTAAATTTAAAACAAAACAATAGAGAAAATAAATGAAGCAATGAGCTATTTCCTTTTAAAAATGAATAAAATTGGCAAACCTCTAGCAAGACTGACAAAGAAAAAAGAAGACTCAAGTTGCCAATGGCAGGACCAAAATGGGATATCACTACAGATCTCCAGACAATAAAAGGAGAATAAGGGAATGTTATGAATAATTATGCATATAAACTTAGTAACATAGAAGAAATGAACTGATTCCTCAAAAAGCAAAATCTGCACCCAATATGAAAGAGACAATTTGAATATGGTCCTACAACTATTAAGGAAATTGAGTTCATAATATAAAACTCCCAAAAATGAAATCTTCAGGCCCAGATGGTTTCACTGGAGAATTCTATCAAATGTTGAAAGAATTAACACCAATTATGGCTGGGTGTAGTGGCTCAATGCCTGTGATCCCAGCACTTTGGGAATCTGAGGAAGGCAGATCACCTTAGCTCAGGAGTTTGGGACCAGCCTGGGCAACATGGTGAAACCCTGTCTCTGCAAAAAAAAATACAAAAATTAGCCAGGCATAGTGGTATGTGCCTGTAGTCCCAAGTACTTGGGAGGTTAAGGCAAGAGGATTGCTTGAGCCTGGGAGGTGGAGGTGACAGTGAGCCAAGATTAACAAAAAAGATTAAAAAAAAAATAAAAAAAAAGACAGTGAGCCAAGATTGTGCCACTGCACTGCAGTCTAGGTGACAGAGTGAGACCCCCTGTCTTAAAAACAAAACAAAACAAAAACAAACACCAATTCTGTATAATCTCTTCCAGAAAGTAAAAGAGAAAGAAACACTTCCCAATTCATTTTAAGCCCTAATACATCAGTAATCCCATTCTGATATGTTAAATATAACATGTCAGATATGTTATCAGATATCAGATCATCTGATACGGGCTAAATATAACAATTTTTAATTGGCAAATTAGCAGAGTGGATGACAAGTCATGATTCATCTGTATGCTGTCCACAAGAGACTCACTTTAGATATAAGAAAATAAAGAGTTTGAAGGAAAAAGATGGAAAAAAATATTCCATTGCAAGTGGTAACCAAAAGAGAGCTGGTGGTTATGTTGTTGTTAAAGTAGACCTTAAATTTTTGTAAAAGATTTTAAGAGGCAAAGGACATTATATGTTGATAAACGCCTTAATTACAATTATGAACATACAAGCCCCAAAATACATTAAGAAAAAATTTGACAGAAAACAGATTAATAGGTAACCTACAAGGGTCAAAGAGGGGATGAGATCTGGAAGGAAATGGGTGTCATTATAAATGAGCAATAGGATCCTTGTGGTGATGGAAATGTTCTGTATCTTGACTGCATTAATGTTGGTATCTATGTTGTAATATTGTACTGTAGTTTTATAAGTGTTGCCACTGGGAAAACTGGATAAAGGGTACATAGGATTTCTGTATTATTTCTTTTTTTTTTTTTTTTTTGAGACGGAGTCTCGCTCTGTCGCCCAGGCTGGAGTGCAGTGGCCAGATCTCAGCTAACTGCAAGCTCCGCCTCCCGGGTTTACGCCATTCTCTCGCCTCAGCCTCCCGAGTAGCTGGGACTACAGGCGCCCGCCATCTCGCCCGGCTAATTTTTTGTATATTTTAGTAGAGACGGGGTTTCACCGTGTTAGCCAGGATGGTCTCGATCTCCTGACCTCGTGATCCGCCTGTCTCGGCCTCCCAAAGTGCTGGGATTACAGGCTTGAGCCACTGCGCCCGGCCGGGATTTCTGTATTATTTCTTAAAAAAATTTTTTTTTTCATTGTTGTTATTGTTGAGATGGAGTCTCCCTCTGTTGTCCAGGCTGGAGTGCAGTGGCACAATCTTGGCTCATTGAAATCTCCACCTTCCAGGTCCAAGCGATGCTCCTGCCTCATCCTTCTGAGTAGCTGAAACTACAAGTGTGCACCATCATGCCCAGCTAACTTTTGTATTTTTAGTACAGACAGGGTTTCTCACCTTGCCCTCTCAAAGTGCTGAGATTACAGGCTTGAGCCACTGTGCCTAGCCTCTGTATTATTTCTTACAACTTTTTGTGAATCTGCCATTATCTCAAAGTAAAATGTGTCATTTAAAAAGTGTATAATTGAAGCCAGGCGCGGTGGCTCAAGCCTGTAATTCCAGCACTTTGGGAGGCTGAGACGGGCGGATCACAAGGTCAGGAGATCGAGACCATCCTGGCTAACACGGTGAAACCTCGTCTCTACTAAATATACAAAAAAACTAGCCGGGCGAGGTGGCGGGCGCCTGTAGTCCCAGCTACTCCGGAGGCTGAGGCAGGAGAATGGCGTAAACCCAGGAGGTGGAGCTTGCAGTGAGCTGAGATCCGGCCACTGCACTCCAGCCCGGGCGACAGAGTGAGACTCTGTCTCAAAAAAAAAAAAAAAAAAAGTGTATAATTGGCATAATAACAGACAAATGAATAAAAGGAAAAAAATACAGACTGATACCTATGTATACCTTGGAATTCAAAATATAATAATGATGGCATTGTAAATAAATGGGGAACTAATGGACTAGCCAACAAATGGTGTTACTAGAGGATAATGACACCTCTAGTAACACCATTTGTTGTTGATAGCATAATGACTATCCATTATCTCTAATGTAGATATTTTCCTTGACAGCTTTGTGGGGAGGAAGACAGGTTAAGCTGTGGTAACAAAGGGAACTCAAAATATAGTAGCTTAAATAAGAAATATGTGTACTTTTTTCCTTGGAGACTTTTAGACTTAGGTTGTGTAGGTGGCTCACCTGAGGGACAAGCAGAGATTAATTATTAGTCAAGTGTCCCAATCTTTGAAGATATGACATCAGTCTCTGCCTGAATCTTGTAAACAATCCCTCTTACTATCAAGTTGGTCAGAAAGTTCTAGCTGGACAACAAGGCAGACTGTACAGTTTAATGTGACTGAAGAGTAGACCCTCAAACAACATGGATTTCAACTGCATGAGTCCACTCGTACACAGATCTGTTCCAATAAAAATTACACCAAGTGTCCCAGCCTTTCCTGCCTCCCCTTCCACCTCCTCCAACTCTTCCACCTCTGCCACCCCTGAGACAGCAAGACCAACCCCTCCTCTTCCTACATCTACCCAGTCTACTCAACAGGAAGATGACGAGGTTGAAGACCTTTTGATGATCCACTTTCGCTTAATGAATAATAAATATATTTCCCCTTCCTTATGGCTTCCTTAAGGACATTTTCTTTTCTTCAGTTTACTTAATTGTGAGAATATAGTATCTAATACATATAATATACAAAATATCTGTTAATCAACTGTTTATGTTATTGGTAAAGTTTCTAATCAACAGTAGGTAAGTTTTTGGGCAGTCAAAAGTTTATGCAGATTTTCAACTACATGAGGGTTCAAGGGCCCACTGTGCGTGTATATACATAAATAAATAAATATGTAAATTTGTATGAAATAAAGAGTATAGACAAACAAATGACATCACGAGAAAGCAATCAGCCAGATCCAGAAAGTGGGATACTTTGGCTGGGCGCGGTGGCTCAAGCCTGTAATCCCAGCACTTTGGGAGGCCGAGACGGGCAGATCACGAGGTCAGCAGATCGAGACCATCCTGGCTAACACTGTGAAACCCCCTCTCTACTAAAAAAATACAAAAAACTAGCTGGGTGAGGTGGTGGGCGCCTGTAGTCCCAGCTACTCCGGAGGCTGAGGCAGGAGAATGGCGTGAACCCAGGAGGCGGAGCTTGCAGTGAGCTGAGATCTGGCCACTGCACTCCAGCCCGGGCGACAGAGTGAGACTCTGTCTCAAAAAAAAAAAAAAAAAAAAAAAAGAAAGTGGGATACTTCTCTACAGAACAGCTGATTTGATTTGGCTACTTAAAAAGTCAACAGCATTTAAGAAAAAAGAGAGGTAGAAGGACTATTCCTTATTAAAAGAGGGGGAATAACAATGAAATATCAGATGTAGACTTTGTTTGGAATCTGGGGAAACAAACCAATTGTGAAAGACATTTAGGGTACAGTGAGGTAAATATGGGTAAGGACTCAACAAAAGAACATACTAGAAATTATTTTTTATTTTGTTAGGCGTGATAGTGGCATTGTGGTTATGTAACAAAAATGCTCTGCTTTTAAGAGATGCAGATTGAAATATTTGGAGGTGAAATATCATGATATTAATAACTTAGTTTAAAATGCCTGAAAAAATGACAAAGCAATATGGCAAAATGTTAATAATTGTTAAATCTAGTGAATGTTTTGTATGCTCGAAATTTTTTATAATAAGTTTCAAAAGAATGAAGTTGTCACTGAGTACAGCATCCAGGAGAGAGACTGTGGCCCTGGTGATGTTCAAGGGCCTCTTTGGAGAGCGTTGTTGGCTCTCTGCCAAGCTACTGTCGGCCTCAGGCTTGGTTCCTATCTAGGAGAATTTCATTTAGACATCTCCCTTTTTAAAAGACGGTCCACTGTTATTCCAAAGTCAAAGCATCCATCTAAAATGTATGCCCACTGCTTCTTTACTGATCTAAAATCCTAGGTTTCTTTGGCAGGTATTGAACATGAGAAGCAGACGGGACTTGGCTATGACACTCCACTTCAGATTATGATTGTGGTCCTCACCACCAGGCCAGAAGCTTCAATTGTTCTCTCTCACTTTGAACTGCACAATCGGAAATTGGCTATAGGCAAAGCTTTGTGAGCTTTTGCTACTCATACGGAACCTACACCAATACTTCAGCAAGACCTAGGAATGGCAGGGTCAACCTTTGATAGATCAGAAAATAATTTACACAGGGACAAAATAGAATGTGATCTCTGTCTCTCCACCCCCACACGTTTTCGTCTTGTTTCTTTTTTTTTTTTTTTTTTGAGACGGAGTCTTGCTCTGTCGCCCAGGCTGGAGTGCAGTGGCCGGATCTCAGCTCACTGCAAGCTCTGCCTCCTGGGTTTACGCCATTCTCCTGCCTCAGCCTCTAGAGTAGCTGGGACTACAGACGCCCGCCACCTCGCCCGGCTAGTTTTTTGTATTTTTAGTAGAGACGGGGTTTCACCATGTTAGCCAGGATGGTCTCGATCTTCTGACCTCGTGATCCGCCCGTCTCGGCCTCCCAAAGTGCTGGGATTACAGGCTTGAGCCACCGTGCCCGGCCGTCTTGTTCCTTAACAGTGTGATATTAGTTTGGGATGAGCTGGATCCATGTCCTCCCACCATAGGAACAGACTGTGCAGCGTCTTCATCCTCTTACTCACAGTGATGTGATTTGCTTATTATGACTGGGAAGGGATGTCTTAATTGAGGTTCTCTTAGTAGTCCCAGACTCCCACTCCAAACTAAAGGAAAATTGTTATCACCACATGGAAGTAACTCAAAGGACAAAGAGAGGACATTAAGTAGAACTTTAAAGGGAATTGGAACCAGGAAATTCTCTTTCACTCTTACTCTCATCTTGCTATCACTCAGTCTCCTCTTATATTTTATTCCGCTGTCTCCTTGTATAACTTCTTCTACTCCAACTCCATGAACTGTATTCTCTGCATCTTCATATGCTTGGCTGACCTGTTGCAACACAGTGTAAACAACCCAAACTCAAGCACCACCCCAAAGAAATTAATGACTCTCAACCTCAATTCTTTCATGTGTCAATGCATTTTCAATCAGTTATGATGGGGATGAGGTAGGGCAGGGTCACATCATATAAACACGGCCTTCCGAAGTTTACCCCTGGAGAGAGGAGAGTGTGGGTGAAGTTTTCAGAAAGGAGGAGGATGGTATATAATATATATTATTTTGCCCAAAAGAGGTTACAGTTGGACTATTTATTTAACGGATATATAGCTGGTAATCCCACATAGTTACCTCTTCAATTATATTGACATTTTTAAGACCCACCCAAGAAATTTCAGGTAACTATTCAGCATATTAAATGAAATAAAATAAATTTAAAGGAAATAAAATAAATCTATTAGGAGAAAACTAAGATACAAAGGTAAAAGGCCAGGATGAAGGAAGTATAGATGAGATAAGACAAAATTGAAAAGAAAACTAAAATCCAATGGCAGAATTTAAACTTCAATGAAGGCTCTAAAGAGCACACTTGAACTGGGGGAAAACCAAATCAGTGTGGTGAAAGACCATTTGGATATTGTGTGTGGCTGAACATGATTCAGCCATGTATCTGTGCCACAATTTCTCTTTTTTTTTTTTTTCAGGTGGAGTCTCGTTCTGTCACCCAGGCTAGAGTGCAGTGGCATGATCTCGGCTCACTGCAAGCTCCGCCTCCCAGGTTCACGCCATTCTGCCACCTCAGCCTCCTGAGTAGCTGGGACTACAGGCGCCTGCCACCACACCTGGCTAATTTTTTGTGCTTTTAGTAGAAACGGGGTTTTACCATGTTAGCCAGGATGGTCTCGATCTCCTGACCTCATGATCCGCCCGACTCAGCCTCCCAAAGTGCTGGGATTACAGTCGTGAGCCACCGTGCCGGCCCACAATTTCTCTTACATCACAGAAGAATACTTGTTGTATTAGAATATGACCATAGGCAGTTGTATTTTTTCAGATGTTTTATGAAGTAGTTCCTGCATCCCTTTTCCCTAACTGGAAAAACCAGTGGTAATCTAGGTATAAGTAGCTTAGGCAGGCTGGGTTTTTTGTTTGTTTGTGTGATTGAAACAATCTCACTCTGTCTCCCAGGCTGGAGTGCGGTGACACAATCTTGGCTCACTGCAATCTCTGCCTCCAGGATTCAAGTGATTCTCCCACCTCAGCCTCCTGAGCAGCTGAGATTACAAGTGTGCACCACCACATCTGGCTAATTTTTTATTTTTAGTAGCGAAGGTGTTTCACCATGCTGCACAGGCTGGTCTTGAGCTCGTGAGTGCAAGCGATCTGCCCACCTTGGCCTTCCAAAGTGCGGAGATTATAGGCATGAGCCACTGCACCGGACTGGCAGGCTGGGTTTTTGCTGAGTCTAAGAAAAGATTAAACTACTGTTTAATCTAGCTTCACATCCTGAGCTGACAGTTACTTGGTTTTTTTTTTAAGTCAGTCAAATTTAGCAGTGGGGATTTGTATACCAACTTTACTGACACTAATGCTAATAAGTCCTGATAACTCAATCCCATCAGACCAGCCCCCAACAGTTACTTTTATACCCAGCTGTTTATAACTCTTGCCATATAAACTCTTACAAAATATGTCATATTAAGGGATAGCTGTAACCACAGACACTCAGAAAGGCATTCATGTAAATTGGCTGGGTGCGGTGGATCAAGCCTGTAATCCCAGCACTTTGGGAGGCCGAGACGGGCGGATCACGAGGTCAGGAGATCGAGACCATCCTGGCTAACACGGTGAAACCCCATCTCTACTAAAAAAATACAAAAAAACTAGCTGGGTGAGGTGGCGGGCGCCTGTAGTCCCAGCTACTCGGGAGGCTGAGGCAGGAGAATGGCATAAACCCGGGAGGCGGAGCTTGCAGTGAGCTGAGATCCGGCCACTGCACTCCAGCCTGGGCCACAGAGCGAGACTCCGTCTCAAAAAAAAAAAAAAAAAAAGAAAGGCATTCATGTAAATCATAAG
Source organism: Trachypithecus francoisi (assembly GCF_009764315.1). Classification (NCBI taxonomy): domain Eukaryota; kingdom Metazoa; phylum Chordata; class Mammalia; order Primates; family Cercopithecidae; genus Trachypithecus; species Trachypithecus francoisi. The sequence goes on along the minus strand of NW_022681466.1, from coordinate 22,342,691 downwards.
TACAGATATTTATTCTTCTGGATCACTTTCTCCTTAGAAATTAATCTTCTGCCATCCCCGAGTTAATATGCCACTACTAAGATAACTTTGGAAATCTCTCCCAGAGGACAGAATATAAAGTCAAAAAATGAAAACAAAGTAATAGGAAGAGAAACAAAGGCCAGGTGCAGTGGCACACGCCTGTAATCTCAACATTTAGAGAGGCCAAGGTGGGCAGGCAGATTGCTTGAGCCCAGGAATTTGAGACCAGCCTAGGTAAAATGGTGAAACTTTGTCTCTACTAAAAACACAAAAATTTAGCTAGGCATGGTGGCATGTGCCTGTAATCCCAGCTACTTAGGAGGCTGAGGTGGGAGAATCACTTGAGCCCGGGAAGTCACGGCTGCAGTGAGCTGTGATAGCGCCACTGTACCCCAGCCTGGGCAATGGGAGTGAGACCCTGCCTCAAAAAAAAAAAAAAAAGAAAAGAAAAGAAAAGAAAATGGAGAGAAACAGAGGGTTGAGATCAAGTCAAAGAATAAAGGATGTCTCTGAAAAATAAATACTAATTGGATAGGAAGTAATCAGAGACAAAATAGAAGAACACTTGTCTGAAATTTGGGGGTAGGGGATAGAGAAAGAAGGCCAATCCATGAAGTTTGAAAAAATGTAGCAGTTTCCATTCAAAATTGATGAAGAGTGTTTAGGTTAAAATTTGTATATTTGGGCAGTGGTTCATGCCTGTAATCCCAGCACTTTGGGAGGCTGAGGCGGGCAGATGATGAGGTCAGGAGTTAGAGACCAGCCTGACCAACATGGTGAAACCCTGTCTCTGCTAAAACTACAAAAATTAGCCAGGCATAGTGGTGCGCACCTGTAGTCCCAGCTACTTAGGAGGCTGAGGCAGGAGAATCGCTTGAACTCAGGAAGCGGAGGCTATAGTGAGCCGATATTGCACCACTGCACTCTAGTCTAGGGGACAGAACAAGACTCTGTCTCAAAAAAAAAAATTCTATATTGGTTACTAAAATGATAATATAGGAATTTTTCAAATGTATGAAACCACAGGAGCAAAGAGAATAGCAGAGGAAAAGGAACCAGACAATACATTTCAACAAGTTTTTGGAAGCTAGAAAGCAGATGGAGGAGTAGTGCATGATTAAGCAACATGGAGCTACAGCCTACAATGTCTACAAACAAGATTAAGAATGAGTGAACTGATTTACCCCAAAAGAATGCTTAAGAGGCTCAGAACTTGGCACAGTGGAAGGTGGGATTGAGGCATGGTACTGACAATTGGTAGATTGGCTAAAAGTCTGAAATCAGATGTATCAAGGTACCCATGACTGCTTCCCACCCTGAGCAACAAAATAACCATTTCACTGCCACCACCACATAGAAGTATAGAGTGTCTTTCTAAAGAAAATGAAAGGAACAGATATGGGACTTGGGGATACCAAAGACAGTGGCTAGGAAGGGTGAGGCAAAGCTGGAAGAAGAAAATATAAGTGAAAGTTTGCAAAAGAAAAAATTAGCCCCTCAATTTCTCTTCTCATATTTCACTCCTACAATATTCTCTAGTCAGCTGGTAAGAAATTTGGAAGAGTCTCTTTAGGAGAACTCATATATCTGCACACTAACATCGTGAGGACTCCAACCTAATAATCAGCTCCCGGTGGTGTGGTAGTAAACCAGCTCTCTGGGAGGAAGTACACTCTTGCTTGAAGAATTTTTTGGCCAAGATTTCAAGACCAACCTGACCAACATAGTGAGACTTCATCGCTTAAAAAAAAATTAAAAATATGAAAAATGTTTTTTAAAAAGGAAGAGAAATTTTCTTTCTTTTTGAGACAGTGTCTCACTCAGTCACCCAGGCTGGAGTGCAATGGTGCAATCTTGGCTCACTGGAACCTCTGCCTCCTGGGTTAAAGCGATTCTCCTGCCTCAGCCTCCCCAGTGGCTAGGATTACAGGCATGCACCACCACACCCAGCTAATCTTTGTACTTTTGTAGAGATGGAGTTTTGCCATGTTGGCCAGGCTGGTCTTGAACTCCTGACCTCAAGTGATCTGCCCGCCTCAACCTCCCAAAGTGCTGGGATTACAGGCACAAGCCACTGCACTGGCAAAGAAGAGACACTTTCTAAGAATGAAGGACAGCGTTTCTGGGTTGATAGTTCTCATTGGGCATGCCAGAATAGCAAAAGAAAAAGGGCTTCAGACCAAGGTATATAATATAGAATGTTTAAAACACTGAGGACAAAGAGTGGATCTAAAAACCTACCAAAAATAATCATGAATCAAAATGGCATCAGACATCTTTTTTTTTTTTTTTGAGGCAGAGTCTCGCTCTGTTGCCCAGGCTAGAGTGCAGTGGCGCAATCTCGGCTCACTGCAAGTTCCGCCTCCCGGGTTCATGCCATTCTACTGCCTCAGCCTCCTGAGTAGCTGGGACTACAGGCGCCTGCCACCACGTCTGGCTAATTTTTTGTATTTTTAGTAGAGACGGAATTTCACCGTGTTAGCCAGGATGCTCTCAATCTCTTGACCTCGTGATCTGCCCACCTCGGCCTCCCAAAGTGCTGGGATTACAAGCGTGAGCCACCGCGCCCAGCCGGTATCAGACTTCTAGAGTGATACTGAAAACTAAATGACAATGAAAAAAATGCTCTAAAAATTCTGTAAGTAGGGCAGGTGCGATGGTTCATGCCTGTGATCCCAACACTCTGGGAGGCCGAGGCAGGCGGGTCACTTGAAGTCAGGAGTTCGAGACCAGCCTGGCCAGCATGGTGAAACCACATCTCTACTAAAAATATAAAAATTAGCCAGGCGTGGTGGCATACACCTCTAATCCCAGCTACTCCAGTGGCTGAGGCAGGAGAATCACTTGAACCCAGGAGGCAGTGGCTGCAGTGAGCCGAGATGGCACTACTGCACTCTTGTCTGGGCAACAGAGTGACTGAGACTCCATCTCAGGAAAAAAAAAAAAAAATCTGAGAGTACTATCACATGGGTCTTTAAGAAAAATAATTTTGATGGCCGGGCGCGGTGGCTCAAGCCTGTAATCCCAGCACTTTGGGAGGCCGAGACGGGCGGATCACGAGGTCAGGAGATCGAGACTATCCTGGCTAACACGGTGAAACCCCGTCTCTACTAAAAATACAAAAACTAGCCGGGCGAGGTGGCGGGCGCCTGTAGTCCCAGCTACTCGGGAGGCTGAGGCAGGAGAATGGCGTAAACCCGGGAGGCGGAGCTTGCAGTGAGCTGAGATCTGGCCACTGCACTCCAGTCCGGGCGACAGAGCGAGACTCCGCCTCAAAAAAAAAAGAAAAAGAAAAATAATTTTGAGAGAAAATGATTTCAACCTAGCCTTTTATACGGAGTCAAACTATCACTCACCTGTGTAAATAAAATAAAGACATGTTAAATACTCAGAAGTATTATTGCCTATACACCAAAGACTCCTTGAAGATTTCCTTTAGCAAAATTTAATAAACAAAGAAAGAAGACCACCAAACATGGAAGAAGACAAACCTACTATCATTGAGAATCAGAAGAAACAACAGATTTAGACAACAACCCTATCATCACCCCCTGCAAGGACCGCAGATGTTGAAAATACAGAATAGCTAGATGTAGAATGTTTACAAAAACAAATAATGCAATTGTAAGGATAAACATGGTTCACACCTGTAATCCCAGCACTTAGGGAAGCCAAGGTGAAAGGATCACTTGAGCCCAGAGTTTAAGAACAACTTAGGCAACATAGCGAGACCCTGTCTCTACAAAAAAAAAAAAAAAGCTAGATATAGCGGTGCATGCCTGTAGTCCCAGCTACTCAGGAGGTTGAGATGGGAGGATGGCTTAAGCCCAGGAGGTGGAGGTTTCAGTGAGCCAAGAAAGTGCCACTGCACTCCAGCCTGGGCAACAGAGCCAGACCTTGTCTCAAAAACAAAACAAAACAAAAGACATCCATCTAATTGGAGTCCTAAAGGGTGAAATTGGAGAGAATAGAAAGAAGCAATATTTAAAGAGATGATGACTGAGAATTTTCAGACCTCATGAAAATGATGAATGCAAAGATCCATGAAACACAATGTATTCCAAATATGATAAGGAAAAATAAAATCATGCCTTCTCACATTATAGCAAATGTTTAAGGCGTCAATATAAATAGAAGATCTGGAAAGCAGAGAAAAAAACACAGATGATCTAACAAAGAATGATAATTAGAGTAGCAGCAGATCTCACAACAATGAAGCCAGAAGACAGTGGAATTACTCATATAAAATGATAAGAAAAGGCCGGGTGCAGTGGTTCATGCCTGTAATCCCAGTACTTCAGGAGGCCGAGGCGAGCAGATCACCTGAGGTCAGAAGTTCAATGCCAGCCTGGCCAACATGATGAAACACTGTCTCTACTAAAAATACAAAAAGAAAAAAAAAAAAAGAAAAAAAAAAAAAGAAAGAAAAAAATTAGCCAGCCATGGTGGTGGGTGCCTGTAATCCCAGCTACTCAGGAGGCCAAGGCAGGAGAATCACTTGAACCTGGGAGGCAGAGGTTGCAGTGAGCCAAGATTGTGCCACTGCACTTCAACCTGAATGACAGAGTGAGTACAACTGTGCCTCAAAAAAAAAAAAAAAAAAAAAAATTAAGAAAAAAAGTACTGTTCACCCCAAATTGTGTATTCAGCAAAACAATCACTCAATACCAATAGGGGAAATGAAAACATTTATAAGAAAGAAACCCAGGGGAAGTTTACAAAGAGAACTTCTCTAAAAGAACTTATAAAGGATTTAAAGATGTAGGTAAATGATCCCCCAAAAAAGGGAAATGCAAAAAAAGGAAAATGAACAAAAAGAATGGTAAGTTAAAGGCAAGTCCAAACAAGCATAGTCTTAATAAAATAATAAAGGAGTCCAATTTTTAGGGGTTAATAAAAGAAAAAACTGAAATGAGTAAGTTGAGAGGAGAAAAACATGAATGGAAAAAGGTTATTAGAATGGTTACTAAAATGACAATATAGGAGTTATCATCAATAAGTCAGAAGAAGGAAGTTAAGTTTTTATTAGTAAGTCAGAAGGAGGAACAGTAAGCCAGAAGGAGGAAGATCAGAATTAAAGTGACCTAAAATTATTTTACTGACCCGAAGGGAGGAAAAAACATCATTCATTATTAAATATACTTATTAAAATGTATAGATAAGCCACTAAAATAAATAAATTATAGAAATGCAAACAAGTACAAGAAAAAAAGTGTAATAAATAGGGGAAAACTGAACTGAGCATGGCAGCTCACTCCTCTAATCCCAGTGCTTTGGGAGGCCAATGCAGGAGGATCATTTGAGGCCAAGAGTTCAAGAGCAGCCTGGGCAATATAACTAGGCCCTGTTTCTACCAAAAAAAAAAATTTTTTTTGTTTTCATTAGCTAGACTTCGTAGTGTGCACATCTGCAGTCCTAGCTACTTGGTAGGCTGAGGCAGAAGCATCACTTCAACCCAGAAGTTCAATGCTGCAGTGAGCTATGATCACACCACTGTACTCCAACCTGAGTGATGGAGTGAGACCCCATCAGAGGTGGGGTCAAAAAAGGGTGAAAGAAACCATCCCCCAAAAGACAAAAAACCAGCACTTGAGGTTACGACCAGTGGAATAAGATAAGGAAAATAAACTGGAAGCATAATGATTAGAAACAAGGAAATAAAACTCTCATTTTTTTACATAATATGGGTCAGGCACGGTGGCTTATGCCTGTAATCCCAGCACTTTGGGAGGCCAAGGCGGGCAGATCATGAGGTCAGGAGATTGAGACCGTCCTGGCTAATATGGTGAAACCCCATCTCTACTAAAAATTAAAAAAATTAGCCAGGCGTGGTTGCAGACGCCTGTGGTCCCAGCTACTCGGGAGACTGAGGCAGGAGTATGGCATGAACCTGGGAGGTGGAGCTTGCAGTGAGCCAAGATTGCGCCACTGCACTCCAGCCTGGGCAACAGAGAGAGACTGCATCTCAAAAAAAAAAAAAAGAAGAAGAAAAAGAAATAGTATGATTGACCACAGAGAAAGCTCTAAAGAAGTTACAGGAAATCCCCCCAAAATGATAAGAAAGTTTAGCAACACGGCTGGATCTCATGATCAATATACAAAAATCAATTGTAATTCTGCAAACCAGTAACAAACAGCTAGGAAACATATATTTTAGAACATGCCTTTACAGAGAAAAAAAAAATACCCAAGAATAAATTTAACAGAAGATATAAAAGTCCTACACCTGCAAATTGGAAAACTTTACTAAAAACCTTAAAGATGACCTAAGTAAATGAAGAAATATCCCATGTTCATGCATAGAAAGACAATATCACAAAGTTATCTCTTCTCTCAAATTGAGCAATAGATTTAGTGCAACCTCAATAAAAATCTCAGTCAGGGACCAGGCATGGTGGCTTACACCTGTAATCCCAGCACTTTGGGAGGCTGAGGTGGATCACAAGATCAGGAGTTCGAGACCAGCCTGACCAACATGGTGAAACCCCATCTCTATTAAAAATACAAAAATTAGCCAGGCATGGTGGTGCGTGCCTGTAGTCCCAGCTATTCGGGAGGCTGAGGCAGGAGAATCACTTGAGCCTGGGAGGCGGAGGTTGTGGTAAGCTGAGATCACGCTACTGCACTCTAGCCTGGATGACAGAGCGAGACTCTATCTCAAAAACAAAAACAAAAACAAACTCAGTCATGTTGTTATGAAAATCTCCAAGTTATTATATATTGCATATAGAAGGGCAAAGAGCTAGGCATAGTCAAGGCACATCAGAAGAAGAAATGTTAAAAAGAGGGCTTTGCTCCACCAGAAGTAGTGTGTGAGACTACCTCCATGGGCAAAAGAAAGACTATTCAACAAAAACAAACAGGAAAAATTGGAAAACAAAAACAAAAATGAATCCTTCCCTCACACAATACACTAAAAGGAATTAAATGTCAAATGCAAAACTTCAAATTCTATGGAAAAAAAAATGCAGATGAATATCTTTCTAACTTCAAGCAGAAAAAGTTTTCTCAAATGAGACAAGGAAACGCACTAACTATAAAATGTGGGCCAGGTGTGGTGGCTCATGACTGTAATATCAACACTTTGGGAGGTCAAAGCGAGAGGGTCACTTGAGGTCAGGAGTTTAAGATCAGCTTGGGTGACACAGCGAGATCTCATCTCTACAAAAAAACATTTTTAATTAGCCAGGCATGGTGGCACATGCCTGTAGTCCTAACTACTGGGGAGGCTGAGTGGAAGGATCACTTGAGGTCAGGAGTTTGTGGCTGCAGTGAGCTATAATGATACCACTGCACTCTAGCCTGGGTGACGGAACAAGACCCTGTCTCTTAAAACAAACAAACAAAAAAGTAAAATTGTTAAATTTAACTTCATTAAAACTACAAAATTTCTTCATCAGAAAACCACTTTAAAGAAAATGAAAAGAGGAACAATAATCTAGAGGAAGATAATTGCAATATAAGTAACCAAATAATGGTTGATATCAAGTCGAGAATGTATGAAGAACCAGAACCAATGAGAAAAAGACAAATACCCTAATAGCAATATGAGCGAAAGATATGAACAAATCATTTTACAAACCTGTGATTAGAAAACATAGGAAGAAAGGCTTAACCTTACTACTGCTGAAACAAAGAAAGAAACTCAACATGTTCTCTTGTACATTATTGGTGAGAGTGTAAATTGGTAATTTGGCATTCTCCTGTTAAATTGTACATTCACATACCATTTGCAGATATAGACTTGACTCAAGAAATTTTAGTACTTGTGTGCCTGAAGATACATTTAAAAATATTTTAAAAACTGTTCATCACAAAAATGTGTAAATTGTCGACAGGAAAATAGATAAGTAAATTATAGCAAACATACGCATAATGGAATATCATACAAAAATGGTAATTTCACATGGCTCATTATTTATTTATTTATTTAATCCTTGAATAACCCTAGAGATAAAGGTGGAGGGCTGCTAGAAATGCGAAGAGAAATTAAGTGCCACCCCCTCACAGTGCCCTGCACCTCCGCTCCCAGTCCAGCCCTTGGCTTTGCCCTCACACCCCTCCTTCCAAGGTCAGGGTGCGCACAGGGCAAGGGATGCTTCTCTGTCCCAAGATCCCCCTGAGTGCTGAAGGTAGGACATGTGGCCTTGCTGTAACTCAGCTGGAGTCATTTCAGGGTTTTAGCAGGTTCCCCATAAATGAAAGCCAACAGAACACCTTGGGTACACCAGCTTGGGTACAGCCCCCAACTGAGTCCCCATCCATGTCCCCCCATGCTGGTACTGAGGCAGGCACATTCAACAGTTTTATGTTTATTTTCAGAAAGCGATGAAGACAAAAGAAATATATCCAGACACCACTCTCTGTACAATAAATAGCCTCCCCCATTCAAAAAAAGAAAAAGAAAAAGAAAAAACACACACCCACACACAACCACCACAAACAATATCTTGCTTCTTGAGATATGCGCCATTTTCCCCTTTCCAGCTCCTTTCTCTGATCCCCGCTGTGTTTGAGCAGGGGAAGCCCAGGCCAGCCGCCCAAAGTCAGGTGAGTCCTTTCCCTGACCCTGGCTCGCTGATGGTGATAAAATACGTGTATTTGTTCTTTTTGGATCAGGGATTAACACACACGCCAACAAAAAGGTTGATAGTTACTGTACAAAGGAAGAAAGTGGAGTCTCCTGCTCCCATGTCCCACACCTGACCCCTCCCACCCCTCTAGATGCAAAAAACTCCTTCATGTCCAAGACTTTCTCGTCTTCTTTTCTCCACCTGGAAACCAAGAGCAAGACGCAGCACCAGGTAAACGACTGTAGTTAGGGCAGAGGATGGGGCAAGGGGACACCCCTCTCAGGTTTCATCGTGGGCCAGGAAGCATCTGGTGAACCCCAAAATCCTTCTTGAGCCCCACTTCCCCAACCAACTACTAAACAGAGAAGGGCCAGAGGGAGCGGGGGCCTTCTCAGTCCTTCATCTGTTTCCCAAATTAGTTGGCGTCCTCCAGCCTAATAACACTGTTTCTGTTCCTTTCATCGTGTCATCTTCTCAGTTGGGAAAATAGTTATAAAACTGGCCTTCAGCTTCCTTATCAAAGGGAGAAGGGGCCCCAGCAGGGGAGGAGCTGTCACCACTGGAAGGATAGGGGGACACGCGCCTCCTCTTAGAGTCTCCTTCGCCCAGTCCTGAATCACTGGATTCCGGCCGGATGGGGGCGATCTCAGTCCACACCAAGGGGGGACCCTGGTCCTCTGGTCCCCGTCCCTCTGAGCTTCCAGGGCTGGGTTCCATGGGCAGAGTCCGCATGGGGCGGAACCAGCTGGCGGGGCCCATCTTGGGAGGGTACTGGGGGGCCACAGGCCAGCCAGCTCCAGGTGCTAGGACCTCCTGGCCTCGGTAGTAGGACATGGTGGGCCCAGGGGCAGAGGGCAGGAATGCAGGCTTCATGCTGACTGCTCGAAACTCAGCCTCATAGCTGTGGTCCCGGGGGGCCCCCAGCCAGTAAGGCTGGGGAACCACATCCTTTGCCTGGCCAGGAAGGTCGGGGTAGAAGCAGCTGGGAACAGGATACTGGTTGGGTAGGAGAGGAGAGTAGTGATCTCCCCCAAGGAATTGACAGTTAGGTCCAGGCGGGGAGGGGATGCTGGTGTCAACAGATGTGTACACGCTAGAAAAAAATAGAAGGCAAGAAAACGGGTCACAAGCAGAACCCAGTCACCTGTGAGCCTACCTGTTTCACACATTCCTTCCCTGCCCCTCCTTCCCTGGCCTGCCCACCTCTAGCACCTGCCCCCCACTCTCCTGTTCTCAGGGGCAGGAAGAGGATGTGTCTCAGGAGGGACCAAAGCTGAGGTGAACCCAGTAGCACTTACGATTCAAAATTCTCCCGGAATCCTTTGGCAAAAGGGTTATTATCAATTTTCAGCTGAGTAATCTAGAGAGAAGGGAAATGGAGTCACCTGAGTCCTGAGTCTGGGGTTCGGGAACTTTCCAAATCCCTCCCAAGGAAGACGGTGGGCCCCACTCTGCCCTCCTCCCCACTGGGGCTCAGGCAGCCCTCACCTCAGCATTCTGGTAGGCAGTCACGGCAATGAACTGGGTTTCTTGGAAAGTAAAGATATGCGTGTTGGAAGCGTTGCAGGCTGCCTCTGGTTCTCCGTCATTCACCTCAACGATATGTAGCCGGGGCTGGTACTTATGGAGGGACTGGAGCACAATCATCTGTAGACAGAGCGAGATGGTTGTAGGGGTGGGGAGGAGGGACTTCAAGGATCCCATCACCCCCACCAACAGCTGGCCCCACATGAGGCTAGCAAACACCCTGAGGTCATCCTGTCCATTCCCCTGCCCTACCACCATGTAACTTCCCCCAAGCTTTCCAACTCCAGTGTCCGGACTCTTTGGGGCACCAATTCTAGTCTCTTGCCCCCTCTTCTACCTCCAGATGTCAATTGAGACCAAGGTATCAGCACAAACAGGGCTTTTAGGGCAAGGGCACGTTTTTCTTTTCTCTTTTTTTTTTTTTGACACGGAGCCTCTCTCTGTCACCTAGGCTGGAGTGCAGTGGCATGATCTCAGCTCACTGCAACCTCTTCCTCCCGGGTTCAAGCAATTCTCCTGCCTCGCTAGCTGGGATTATAGGCGCCCACCACCACACTTGGCTAAATTTTGTATTTTTAGTAGAGACGGGGGTGTCATCATCTTGGCCAGGCTGGTCTTGAACTTCTGACCTTGTGATCCACCCGCCTCAGCCTCCCAAAGTGCTGGGATTATGGGCGTGAGCCACCGCACCCAGCCAGCAAGGGCACTTTTAACAGGATTGTTCAACCTAGAGAAACTCAGCATCTATTCCCTGGGACCACAGGGCCAAACTCTGTGCCTTTCATGGTGCCTGAGCAAAATGGCAACCCATGATTTGGTGAAGAAACCCTGAGGCTGGGTTGGCCTGTGTGGTCCGAATATGACCCCTGTCCAAGATTCAGCTTCATCCCATCTCATCTTCCTCCCAAGATGGGTGAGAAACAGCCAGAGTTTAGGAAGGAAGAAAAATGACCCTTCCTTTAGGACAGAAGAAAAACGAACCTTCCTTCCATTAGGAAGGAAGAAAAAATGAACCAAACTGGCCCCCCAGGACCCTTGTGGCCTTGGAGGTCTCAGATCCAGGGTGGGGAGCAGGGCGAGGCTACCTTTTGAAGAGCAGGTCCTACCTGGGTCACATTGTTGGACGCCCCCTTGTTGTTTGTGAGCTTTAGTTTCCCAAATGAAACTTCCTGGCGCATCCAGTGTGCTCCCGTGTTGGGGGAATCTGGGTGGACGTACAGGCGGTTTCCTGTGGACAGTTCACCTCTTTGACATGCAGCCCCCCAGGACAGAACCCTGGTGATGTAGGGCGTTGCCTGTCCCGAGAGGGACGTAAGGAAGGACGCAGGGGGAGGACCAGGCAGGGAAGGGCAGAGGACTCAACAGAGGATAGGCTAGAGCAAAGCGGGAAGCCAGAAAGAGGTGGGATGCAATGGCTTGGGATGGAGTCGGAGGGGGATTAAAGGTCTAGGAATTAGGGGTAGGGGCTTGAGGGGCCCACCAGGGGGCGCCCAGTCCCAGTGAAACAGAGCCCTCCGCTCCCAGGGGTCGCTCACCTGGCATGCTGCCCTCGGCCTTTCCACACTGCACCCACTTGCCGCTCTGGTACCGCCAGTGGTGCTGGTCCACCAAGACCACGTCCACAAACATCCTGTAGTGGCTAGTGGGCTCCAGCCCAGCCACCGTAAATGACAGGAATGGGAACATCCGCCTGGAGAGAAGAGAGAAACCCCCCACCACCCATCAGCTCCAGCTCGACAGGCAGTCCCCCCTGCAACAGTGCCCAGGCATCAGTGGTGTGCTGTAGCCGGCTTCCTCCCACTTACAAGAACCAGCTGGAAGGTGTTTAGGGAGTTTGCCAGCCAGTGGTTAAACACAGCCATAATTAAAATTTAAATTATATAAACTTGCAATTCAAGACATTATATTAACAGTCAAAGTAGGCCGGGTGCAGTGGCTCATGCCTGTAATCCCAGCACTTTGGGAGGCCGAGGTGGGCGGATCACTTGAGGTCAAGAGTTTGAGACCAGCCTGGCCAACATGGCAAAAGCCTGTCTCTACTAAAAAGTATAAAAAAAAAAAAAAAAAATTAGCTGGGTGTGGCGGCAGGTGCCTGTAATCCTAGCTACTCAGGAGGCTGAGGCAGGAGAATGGCTTGAACCCAGGAGGCAGAGGTTACAGTGAGCTGAGATCACGCCACTGCACTCCAGCCCGGACAACAAGAGCAAGACTCCATCTCAAAAAAAAAAAAAAAATCGGGCCGGGCGCGGTGGCTCAAGCCTGTAATCCCAGCACTTTGGGAGGCCGAGGCGGGCGGATCACGAGGTCAGGAGATCGAGATCATCCTGGCGAACACTGTGAAACCCCGTCTCTACTAAAAAATACAAAAAACTAGCCGGGCGAGGTGGCGGGCGTCTGTAGTCCCAGCTACTCGGGAGGCTGAGGCAGGAGAATGGCGTGAACCCGGGAGGCGGAGCTTGCAGTGAGCTGAGATCCGGCCACTGCACTCCAGCGTGGGCGACAGAGCAAGACTCCGTCTCAAAAAAAAAAAAAAAAAAAAAAATCAAAGTAATAAAAACTCAAAAATCATCACTGCCCAGTTATTTTACGACATTTTACTATTGTCTGCGCTGTCGAGGTTACTTCCATCTATCACAGCTGCATGGAGGAGGCACTAAATCACAGTGCACTGTGCATCTCTTCCCAGCTCTGTGTTCAATGACTCACATGAGTCGCTTGAAATCATACATAGCAGGAGTATTTACACCACAGGGATCAGCAAACACTACAAATCAGAGCCTTTTAAAATGTTCTTTAGGACAGTCAGTTGCTCGACATCTACCTGCACACCCTTGTCTCTAACCTTAGCTGCTTCCTAGGAGGGGGCACCAGCCAGCTCCCCACAGGCAGTTCCTGGAAGGTCCTCATGCCTCAGTTCCCCACCCACCCTCTCTGCTGTGGCTCTCACAGGGCTAACACACTCCCAGCCCCATGACACCCACTCACAGGCCCTCCCTCTCCCATGCTGCTGGGTCTGCCGCCTGCGGTATGGCCTACCCTCAGCCTTCAGAGAAGTTGCACACATCCTGGTTGAATAGGGAGCTTCCCATCCACCTGAAAGAAGGCTCTATTGAACACAGGGCTCATGCTCAAAGTCCTTGTTTCCAGGAAAAGAAGAGGAAGTTAGGGGGTGGGATGCTGTATGATTCTGTGATCGTGCCAGAGTAACAGATTCAGAAAAGAAGCACTCTTCTACCGTCACCATCTCCACCACGAATACCTTCACTACCCCCATCACCAGCACCGCTGCAACCAGCATCATCACCACAAGCAGCACCATCACCACCCATCACCACTATCACAGCCACCGTCACTATCACCGCCCCTCCACCATTGCAACTACCATCACGATAACCACGGTCTCCACCAGCACCAGCACGGGCACCACCACTACAGCCACCACCTTCACCATCACAGCCACCAGCACCAGCACCGTAACTACAACCACCACTATAGCCACCACCTTCACCATCACAGCCACCAGCACCAGCACCATCACTATAGCCACCACCTTCACCATCACAGCCACCAGCAGCAGCACCATCACTACAGCCACCACCTTCACCATCACAGCCACCAACACCAGCACCATCACTATAGCCACCACCTTCACCATCACAGCCACCAACACCAGCACAGGCACCACCACTACAGCCACCATCCCCACCATCACAGCCACCAGCAGCAGCACCATCACTATAGCCACCACCTTCACCATCACAGCCACCAACACCAGCACAGGCACCACCACTACAGCCACCACCTTCACCATCACAGCCACCAGCAGCAGCACGGGCACCACCACTACAGCCACCATCCCCACCATCACAGCCACCAGCACCAGCACCGTAACTATAACCACCACCTCCACCAGTACCAGTTCCATCACCAGCTCCAGTGGCTTAGTCTTTCTCTTCGAACACAAGCAGGAAGAGCAGTTTTCAGACTGGCAGAAGCTAATCCTCATCAGAATTACTTTTCATTTCCACACACTTCCGCCTCCTCTCATGAGAAGCCCTGAAGGATGGGGAAAAAGGGGCCTATCAGTGAGTCAGGAAACCTGGAGGAGGGAGGGTTCCAGGGAACTCTTTTTGAGGGATTTCTAATACCCAGAGGTCCCCAGGACAACTTCCCTAACAACCTTGGGAAGGTGTCCTAGAAGTGTGCTATCACACGCCTGTCTTCCCCTGGCTTTCCTGAGTTGAGAAAAAAAAGATCACTACCCTATGGCCCTGGAGAAGTTAATTCTCAAACCAAATCTCAGTTTCTTTTTGAAATGGAGTTTTGCTATGTCACCCAGGCTGGAGTGCACTGGCGCGATCTCGGCTCACTCCAACCTCCACCTTCCAGGTTCTAGTGATTCTCCTGCCTCAGTCTCCCAAGAGCTGGGGCTACAGGCATGTGACACCACGCCTGGTTAATTTTTGTGTTTTTGTAGAGATGGAGTTTCACATTGGCCAGGCTGGTCTCAAACTCCTGACCTCAAGTGATCCACCCATCTCAGCTTTCCAAAGTGCTGGGATTATAGACGTGGGCCACTGCTCCTGGCCCAAATCTCAGTTTCTTCACATGTAAATGGAGAGTCTAACTCCTGTCCATCTTTTCTCTGAAAGCTATTAAAAAATTTGATGCAGTGAGCCGAGATCGTGCCACTGCACTCCAGCCTGGGTGACAGCAAGACTCTGTCTCAAAAAAAAAAAAAGTTTGAAAGATGGCCCGGCACTTTGGCTCACACGTGTAATCCCAGCACTTTGGGAGGCTGAGGAGGGTGGATGGCCTGAGCTCAGGAGTTCGAGACCAGCCTGGCCAACATAGTGAAACCCCGTCTCTACTGAAAATACAAAAAAAATTAGCCAGGCTTGGTGGCGTGCACCTGTAGTCCCAGCTACTTTGGAGGCTGAGGCAAGGAGAATCGCTTGAACCTGGGAGGTGAAGGTTGCAGTCAGCCGAGATGGCACCACTGCACTCCAGCCTGGGCAACAGTGTGAGACTCTGTCTCAAAAAAAAAAAAAAAAAAAAACCATAAAATGTTATTTCCGGCCGGGTGCGGTGGCTCAAGCCTGTAATCCCAGCACTTTGGGAGGCCGAGACGGGCGGATCACGAGGTCAGCAGATCGAGACCATCCTGGCTAACACGGTGAAACCCTGTCTCTACTAAAAAATACAAAAAAAAACTAGCCGGGCGAGGTGGCGGGCGCCTGTAGTCCCAGCCACTCAGGAGGCTGAGGCAGGAGAATGGCGTGAACCCGGGAGGCGGAGCTTGCAGTGAGCTGAGATCCAGCCACTGCACTCCAGCCTGGGCGACAGAGTGAGACTCCGTCTCAAAAAAAAAAAAAAAAATGTTATTTCCAATTTTATATTTGAAGAAACTGATGCACCGAGAGGTTTGGTGACAGTCATTGGTGGAAGAGCAGAGGTGAGGTCTTCTGACTGCAGACTGCATGCTGTGGTCTGTGGTCCCCATTTCTTCATATTAATTTTTTTCTTTCTTTTTTTTAAATTTTTTTTTAGACGGAGTCTTGCTCTGTCCCCCCGGCTGGAGTGCAGTGGTGTGATCTCGGCTCACTGCAACCTCTGCCTTGCAGGTTCAAGCAATTCTCCTTTATTGCAGGCGCCAACACTGTGCTTGGCTAATTTTTTTTTTTTTTTTTTTGAGACAGAGTCTTGCTCTGTTGCCCAGGCTGATGTGCAGTAGTGCGATCTTGGCTCACTGCAAGCTCTGTCTCCAAGGTTCACGCCATTCTCCTGCCTCAGCCTCCCGAGTAGCTGAGACTACAGGCGCCTGCCACCACGCTAAGTTTTGTACTTTTAGTAGAGACGAGGTTTCACCATGTTGACCAAGCTGGTCTCGAACTCCTGATCTCAGGTGATCCACCCGTCTCGACCTCCCAAAGTGCTGGGATTACAGGGGTGAGCCACTACGCCCAGCCCATACTGATTTTTTTTTTAAGAGATGGAGTCTTGCTATGCTGCCCAGACTCTACTCAAATGCCTGGGCACAGGTAACCATCCTGCCTTGGCTTCCCGAGTCACCTGAGTGGGGTTATAGGTGCTCACCACCATGCCCAGCTCATCCTATTTTTATCACTAGTAGAGGGAAATGGAGGAGACACAGGAAGAGGCTGGGGAAAAGGGAGAGGAGAAAGGAGATCTTGGTTTCTCCCTAAAAGTCTAGAATCACCACCAGCTGGAATCCTAAAATAGCCCCTGATTTACATGACACTTTGCTGGGAAGGAACCGAGAGTGGTGATGGGTCTGGTGCCAAGTTCAGCCTTCCTAAAAAACCACTTACCATCCTACTCTGATAAGACAAGGTCCAACACCCCAAATTCCTCTGCTGGCCCTAAGAACTGAGTAGCCTTGGGATTGTTCACAGGGTCGTCATATCTCTCCCAGATTCGGAGCTCCTGGCACAGGTTCTGCTTCACTGTAACTAAGTGCAAATGTAAAAAGCAAGGAGATAGATAGTTCTTCTCAGTCATATTGGTGAATGTTTAAAAATTGATAATATTGGCTGGGATTGGTGGCTCACGCCTGCAATCCCAGCACTTTGGGGGGTCGAGGCGGGTGGATCACCTGAGGTCAGGAGACCGGCCTGGGCAACATGGTGAAACCTCATCTCTATTAAAAATACAAAAATTAGCCAGGTGTGGTGGTGCACGCCTGTAATCCCAGCTACTCAGGAGGCTGAGGCGGGAGAATCACTTAAATCCGGGAGGCAGTGGTTGCAGTGAGCAGAGATCGTGCCACTGCACTTCAGCCTGAGCAACAGAATTAGACTCTGTGTCAAAAAAAAAAAAAAAAGTGATAATATCTACTGTTGATGAGGCTGTGGGAAAGTGGGTCCTCTCACAGACTATTGGTGGGGTGTCAATTGGTAGCACCTTTTTGGAGGGTATTCTGGCAATGTGTTGTACCTACCAAAGTGCAAAATGTGCTCGGGCATCAAGGGACCTCCTCGTCTTACCAACCTAGATCCACTTAATAGACTCAGATGGCC
This sequence comes from Trachypithecus francoisi, assembly GCF_009764315.1. NCBI lineage: Eukaryota > Metazoa > Chordata > Mammalia > Primates > Cercopithecidae > Trachypithecus > Trachypithecus francoisi. Next base: position 22,325,530 of record NW_022681466.1, on the reverse strand, counting down.
ACTGGCAAACAGCCAGACAAAAAGCAAAGCTGCAGCCTAGGCAACATAGTGAGACCCCAACTCTACAAAAAATAGAAACAATTAGCTGGACATGGTGGTATGCGCCTATAGTCCCAGCTTCTCAGGAGGCTGGGTTGGGAGGATTGCTTGAACCCAGGAGGTCGAGGCTGCAGTGAGCCATAATCGCACCACTGCACTCCAGCGTAAGTGACAGAGCAAGATCCTGTCTCATTAAAAAATAAATTAATTGGCCGGGCGCGGTGGCTCAAGCCTGTAATCCCAGCACTTTAGGAGGCCGAGGCGGGCGGATCACAAGGTCAGGAGATCCAGACCATCCTGGCTAACACGGTGAAACCCCGTACCTACTAAAAAATACAAAAAACTAGCCAGGCGAGGTGGCGGGTGCCTGTAGTCCCAGCTACTCGGGAGGCTGAGGCAGGAGAATGGCATGAACCTGGGAGACGGAGCTTGCAGTGAGCTGAGATCTGGCCAGTGCACTCCAGCTTGGGTGACAGAGTGAGACTCCGTCTCAAAATTAATTAATTAATTAAAGTTGTTTTCACTTGCCCCAAGAGAAATGAAACCAGTTAAGCACGCTTAAGCCTAAAACAATTTCTTTTTAGCTGGGCACAATGGCTCACACCTGTAATCCCAGCACTTTGGGGGGCTGAGGCGGGAGGATTGCTTGAGATCAGGGATTCGAAACCAGCCTGAGCAACATAGTAAGATTCTGTCTCCATAAAAAATAAAATAAAAAAACAGTTTAAGGTCTGAAAAGTTGGGCCAGGTGCGGTGGCTCACACCTGTAATCCCAGCACTTCGAGAGGCTGTGGCGGGGATCACTTGAAGTCAGGAGTTTGGGACCAGCCTGGCCAACATGGCAAAACCCTGTCTCTACTAAAAATACAAAAATTAGCTGGTCATGGTGGCTTGTGCCTGTAATCCCAGCTACTCGGGAGCCTGAGGCAGGAGAATTGCTTGAACCTGGGAGGCGCAGGTTGCAGTGAGCTGAGATCGTGCCACTGCACGCCAGCCTGGGGGACAGAGTGAGAATCCATTTCAAAAAAAAAAAAAAAAAGATGCAAAAAGTTATTGACTAAAGTTATCTATGTGGGAGGTCCAGGTCCACTTCCTGGCCCATGAAAAATATTACAAATAAAAAAAATTAAAGTTCTTGGAGTTGGGAATGTGGAGACAAGGAAAAAATTGTAATGACTGTGAGGATAGCAAGGATAGTGTGGGACTGAAATTGTTGTTTTACCAACCTCTATCTTCACATGCACAGATCCAAATGCAAATTGAGCTTAACACAACACAGCTACCCAAAGTTATCTTAATTATAATAATCGGCCGGGCGCGGTGGCTCAAGCCTGTAATCCCAGCACTTTGGGAGGCCGAGACGGGTGGATCACGAGGTCAGGAGATCGAGACCATCCTGGCTAACACGGTGAAACCCCGTCTCTACTAAAAATAAAAAAACTAGCTGGGCGAGGTGGCGGGCGCCTGTAGTCCCAGCTACTCGGGAGGCTGAGGCAGGAGAATGGTGTAAACCCGGGAGGCGGAGCTTGCAGTGAGCTGAGATCCGGCCACTGCACTCCAGTCCGGGAGACAGAGCGAGACTCCGCCTCAAAAAAAAAAAAAAAAAAAATTATAATAATCAATCCATCACACCCAGAAAAGTGGGGATTGCCAGCAATTAATACACACCCACACACCCACAGAGACACAGGCCTCTCTCTTCCTCTACTGAGAATGTCTACCATCAACTATTATATACTCGCCAACACATTCGCTACACACACACACTGCCACACAGAAACCCTCGCACAAGCCTGTATGGGGCATTATCAGGCTGCCCCAAATCTCCAGACACAAACGTAGACACCAAAGTCTCCCATTGGGCCAATCCATTGCTTTGTTTTCAATTCCCCTCTCTCTGTCCCATCTGAGTTGCCTTGATCAATCTCCGGCCCCAGGAATCACCACCTTTGCCCCGCCCCATTTCTGCCCATTGGGAAGAGCGTGCCACTGGTGCTGATCAATACCGAGGGATAGATCCAGGGTGGGTGGGAGAGGAAGAATCCGGGACGGTGTGAGTCAGCTCAAGGCAAAAAGCCGCGGGGCTGTAGGTGGGCCTGGGGTGGGAGAACTTTTCAAAAAGGAAGAAGGTCATGGGTGATGTGGTATGACTGGTGGGTCACTGGAACCCACGGAGGGATAGGCCAGCCCACGAAAGCAGGAGGACGGAAAGGAAGCTGTGCTATGAGCCCAAAAGCCTGTTTCCAGAGGAAATGGCCACTGACTTCCCAGATCTCAGGAGCCCAAGCTGAGACGGTACAGAGGTAATCTGGGGCTGGTGGGACTGAATTGGGTTGGTGTGTCCTCTGTCCCCTCCATGGCAGCGTGGGGCCTCTGAAGCCTGATCCAAGAAAAAGCACCAAAAGAAACAGTGAGGAGCCACTGCCTCCTTCAACAGGGACCCTGCGTTGCCCAAAGTGGCCCCTCAGAATGGAGCACAAAGTGTGAGGATTGTAAAATACACACACACATTTGTGAAGCAATCAGAGAAGCTTGGTGATATTTAGGAAATTCTTTTCAGGTTTGCTAATGGTATTGCATTCATTTAAAAAAGCCATTTTTAGAGGTGCAGAGACAAAATAATATCTAGAATGTACTTAGTAATTACTGTATTACTAATATAGTTGCAGACAGAAAAAGTGAAGTGAGGATGCAGAAACAAGATTGGACCCATATTGATAGCTGTGGAAGCTGGGTGATGGAAGTCTGTTACATTTTTCTGTCCATGTTTGTATGTAGTGGAATTTTTCATCATAAAAAAATGTAAGTGTATGTATCTAAAAGGGGGACAAAAAAACTTGTCAAATGATAATTACTCAGCAGGAACACCAAGGAAAGGAGGCCATGGGAGTAGAGATGGCGATACACACTTTGAGAATCATCCCCTCAAGTGCCTCCCTGAAGCTGGCTCTTCAGGCAGAGAGGCAGCCCCCAGCACTGGCTAACTCCCTAAAGTGCTGGCTGATGCTCCATCCATCCCAACCCTCAAGACTGGCAGTGGGAGGCAGAGGCCTGGCAGAGGCTATGGGGAGACCCCAGCAAGGGCCCAGGGTGGGAAGGCCTCCTGACCACACAACGGAGTGGAAGGTTAAGAGGCCCCACTTCTGGTCTGCTGTGTGATGGAGTGCAAGCCACTAGCTGTCCCTGCAACTCAGTGACCTCAACTGTAAAATGGGGAGACTGCTTGGCCTACCTAATGCACAGTGAAATAATGGAAGTGAAAGCACTCTGAATGCATTGGGGCCTTCGGAGAGCGTGGGTGGCTGTTTTTACTGGTGGCCGTAGGGGGCCAGAGAAAGAAAGCCAGGCAAATACCATCTGGGCTCTAGTGCCAGCTCTGCCTGGAATGAGTGTGTTGTGTGACCTTGGAACAGTCTCTTGCTGTCTCTGGGCCTGTTTCCCTGTCTGTGCAGTGAGAGGGACAGGATCTTCTGGGTCCCTTCCAATTCAGACACATTGGGACCAAAAGCTTGGGCTGTGTCTGGGTACACCCAAAGGGTGACTAGGGTTGGGGGGAGCAGAGAGGAATTATCAGAAGGCTTAGGAGATGAAGGCTGAGCCATCAAAGAACATGCTAACTTTCCTGGGTTCATCCCAGGGAAAGTGGAACAGCTCAGCAACTTGAAGCCAGTTGTCGCTGGCAACAGGTTCCTCAGTCCCAGGCTACCCCACAAAAATCATCTGGATGGAAGAATGTTCCAGCAATGCCCAGATCGAATACCAACTCCTGGTGCCCAACATGGCCTTCTCCCTCTCCCCTCCACCCCAAGCCGCACATTTGGTATCCACACCTCCTGGACGTCAGACCCAGTGTCCCAGGTCCACCAATGACAACAGCCCCTCCACACTGGTCCTCACCAGTCCCCTGCTCACATGAGCCCCACTGGAAAGGGTGAATGCACACAGCCCACATCAGACACAGCCCACTCCGGGGGTTGCTTACTAAACAAACACCACACAAGTTGCAGGTTTCTGTTTCTTTCCTCATGCAGGAGGCTCTATCCGGAAGCAGCACCCTCAGCCCCAAACTCTCCCCATCACGCACAGGGCTCAGGGACCCCGAGCCATGGAGCCATAAGACTCCCCTTCCCCACTTCCCCAGGTTGAACCAGTGAATATCTGGACTGGAGTGTGGGGAAGGTTTTCACTGGACCAGCCTCAAAGGGTGCAGTGCGGGGTTGGCCACCAGGCTGGACCCCTGGGTGAGCTTCATCTGCCCAGGCCCGTGGGCATTTGTGCCTGGAAGGGATCTGTGCCCCCTACAAGCTTTACCGCCAATCTTCCCCATCCCCATACACACACACACACACACACACACCACACACACACACACCAGACATATGATCTCAAAGTAAGACCGGAAAGGAAACTTGGCGACTGCTTCTCCATGTCACCAAATCCCAATCTCACCCCCTACACACACACACACACACACTACCACCACCGCCGCCACCACCACTACTAAAGCTGACCTGAGCACACCAGTAGCAAAGGAGCCGGGGAGGTGGACGCAGGGAACCCGGGAGATAAGGGGTTCCCTTCCCCTCCAGTTTCCCACACAGGAAGCCCAGGCGTCCCGTCCGCGCATAACACAGGCTTTCACTGCCCGCTGCGACTCCTCTCCAGTAGAGAGTGGGGCAGGGGCGCACACCAACTCTGGGTGAAGCCACAGTCACCCTTACCCTAAATCAAGGTGACTTCTCACTGCTCCGTACTCACCCGTCTCCCTTGTGAGTCCTCTGGCTGTTGGTGCAACAGCCTGGGCACAGACGCCCCTCCGGAGCTTTCCCTGTCCTTTCTACAACCCCACTCCCCTGTCTCCTTACACTGAAGCCAAAGCCGTGAGGGACACGGAGTCAGAAGCACTGTCGAGCCAGAAAAACAGAGTAGACGTTCTTGTTCCGGGCGGGGGCACAGAGGCCCCGCAGGCCGGCGCGCCGCACTCACCGTCCCTGCTTGGTGATGATCATCTCTGTCTGGTGCTGATTAAACTTGGACCACAACAGGTGGTTGTTGAGCGCGACTCTCAGTTTCCCCGACACCTCCAGCCCCGCGGGTAGCACGTAGTCCTCACGCTGCCCCGGGTAGAGCCCGGCGCGCGGGTCCGGGGCGGCGTAGCTCTCGCCCGGCTGGTAGCCCTCGGCGCCCGCGGGCGGCGGGAAGGACTCGCCCGCGCCGGGGAAGCCGGCCGCCTGGGGCCGCGGTGGGTAGGCGTAGGCTCCAAGGAAGCGGCTCGGCGGGGCGGGCACCAAGGCGCCCCCCGGGTAGGGTGACCCCAGGCTGCCGCCCCCGCGACGCTCGGCGGCGTCCTGAGCGCCTGGATCCGGGTAGAAGTAGCGGTGCTGCGGGTCGGCGCCAGGCTCCCGGCCCTCGTCGCTCGCCGGCATCGGCTCGGTGCCCGTCAGCATGTCTTCGCAGCCCAGCTCCACGATGCCCATCCGGGGCGGGCTGGCACCTTCCCGCAGCCGTCGAGGACCCGCCCCTCCGCGCGCGGAAGCAGGCGAGAGGGTCGCGTGGGCCGGGACGGGCAGGGGGCAGGGGGCAGGGGCTCCGAGGGCCAGGTGGGGGACCCCACCGGAGCCCTGGCTCTGACGCCTGGCTTCTGCGCCCGCGTGCGGCAGGCGCGCGGCAGCTCTCAGGCTTCCTCTCCAGCGGGCCGCTGTCACTAGAGTCGCGGCGCTTTGCTGTGGCTTTATGAAGCTCTCCGGCTCCCCCCACTCAGCCACCTCGGCCCTGCTCCGCCTCGCCCCACCCCGCCCTCTCGTGGCTAATACTAAGCAAATTCTACGCTCTTAGGGAGGACTGCAGGGCCCCCCACGGTGGAGACAAGCGAGAGCCCGTGCGCGCTCACCCTGTAGTTCGAAGACCTTGCTTTCTGGGAGCGTCAACTCCACTGCCTGATACACCAGCCCGTGGCTCTCTTCTGGACCCTCGAGGAAATTCAGCCCAGCTTTGAAGGCTCAGTTCAAAAGCCCTCTCCTACAGGAAGCCTTCCGAGACGGCCCAAATGGGACTCTCTGGGCCTTCTCTTAGCACTCAGAGGCTCGGGACATGGGCACACTAGAAGCAGCTTTGACCATGAACATTCAACTGATCTTTATTGATACCTACCGTGTGCCCAGACTCTGTGCTAAGTGACCTTTCGGGTTGCCCTCTTTCTCCTCACCAGAGGTCCACACGTGCTGAGTTGGCTGCATCTTGTAGCTCTAGCCCTGGGGGCATACCTGGAACCTGATGGACACCAGGAAGAGTTCCTTAAAGCGCACTGCATCAGCAGCAGCCAGGGGTTTGCAGGGCCCTGAGCTGAGCCTGGCCGGGCCCACAAAAGCTCCCCCACTCCGCATGGCAGTCATGGGCACTGGAAGTAGCATTGGGCTGCCAGTGCTGAGAGTCCCAGGTCTGGCTCTGCCTAGCAGGTGTATGTGACCCAGGCAAGTCATTTTCCTTGCCTGAAAGTCAACCTCACGTGCCTCATCCATAGACTGGGGGAAATAAACAGATCTACTTTTCAGGGGGGCTGCGAGCCTTACATGAGAGGGTGTACGTGTGCAGCACTTTCCAATCTATTATTATACCTGGATGGAAAAGCTGCTTTGAACAGATTCAGAGCCGGCTGACAGGAAGGAAACCCACCACATGCTCTAAAGGGCTGCCTCGGAGATAGGACGACGGAGACTTTTCTTTCTCCATTTTCCTTTTATGTTAACTAATGTATTAGACTCCTTTTATGATGAAAACTATCCGTCCCCCCCCCAGTTGAAAATAGCATCTTTGGGAGTTTTCCTGTGTATAAAGATGAAACATACTTATATAGGAAATTTAAGCAGCATAGAAAAGTAAAAACAAGACTGTATAAATCACCCCAAATTCCACCCCCTAAAGGCAAACAGGATTAACATTTCAGTGAACACCCTCCGAGACGGCACTCCTTATACACTCTGTCTCTGTCTTTTGCACACATGCACAAATATATAATTTATATAAACACTACACATGCTGCTTTGTAATGTGTACTTTTATTCATTCCACAAGGTGTCATGGAATATTTTGCATATCAATATATAGATAAAGATTTACATTTTTAAGAGTGCTTTGAAAAATACCTTAATATTTTTGTCATGTTAAAGTTTAACTTCTCCTCTTCCTACCTTCACCCCAGCCCTCCCCAGTTCTCCCCTGGGAACTGGCCCCAGCTCTACATGTCTGTCCCAGCCTGACAGGGCTTCACCCTTAGGGGCCCATGGGGACTCTCTGCTCCCAAATAGAGCTGAACCAAGAGGCAGGTTGGCAGGCAAAGGCAAAGCTGGGGACTCCAGGAGGTGGGCATGACCCAGGGAGGGTTGGGAGAGAGAGAATCAGCACATCTTTTGAGGTTGGAGACCGGATACATGACAGTACCAGAAACACAGGACTGGCCTCCTCCCCAACACCTTACCAGCCATTTCTCCATACCTTAAGGGAGACGGAAGTTTCTACTTGATGTTCAAAGTGGGACAGCATTGCTTGGAAGAGAGGGTGACCTTGTGATCCTTCACTACTTTTAGGGAAACATGAGAGTTTTCAGTAAGACCCTCCTGAATGACTAATTCCCCAGGAGATGTGAAACTGTTGAATGCTAACACCTCTTTGGGGGACATTTTTGCTCAGTGCTTGGCTGTTGAAGATCAAATGGAGTCTTGCTCCTTCCTCTCTCTCCCCCTCCTCTTTTCCACACTAATCCTCAGGTCAAGTGATCCATCCTCTTGCCTCTGAACAGGATGACATGAGCTCCCACCCAGCTTTCTGGGGCAGGTGGAATTATGAATCTCAGAATCAGGTGGTCCTGGGGCCATGCCTCTGGAGGAAGAGGAAGGCTGGGGTGGTCTCTTTAGAACCTGATAGGCTGTTATAGGGTCTTACAGCCTGGTTCCTCAATCCCAGATTTCTCACCCCCTCTTTCCAATTTCTTCCACCCAAAAAAGAAAGTGCTTGTGAAAAGCGGGGGCTGAGTGGCCCTGGTGTCACTGCTGCCAGTCCCGCCCCTCTGCCAGCTTGGGTGAGAATAAGGGCCCTGGCAGTGACACCTTCTCCTCCAGCTGCCACCTCACTCTTCTCCCAGGCCCTGGGGCTGGAAAGATGAGAAAAGAAGAGCGAGGAGATGAGGCCCCCTGGGATCCCCTCACTTCCCCATGACTGCCCCTCCAAGCCCGTCTCTATCCCATCAATACAGGGAGCACTTATGAGGCTGGCCCTGGTGAGACAGGAGTGAAGAAACACAAGGTAACTGTTCAGGAATGAGAGAGACATGACCTCCAACCAGCATCACATTTTATGAGACAGGGTGGATGGTAAATATTCGAAATGGAATAAGACACCAAACTCACACACTGCATTTGTGGCAGAGCTGAAGCTAGAACCCAGGTCTCTTGACTCTCCGGCCAGTGCTCTTCCCACAAGAGTGAGGGAGAATCATACTAACACTAGAAAAGGTTTAGAAAACATAAAGATTTTAGAAAACAGAAAAGGTTTAGAAAACAGGCCGAGCGTGGTGGCTCACACCTGTAATCCCAGCACTTTGGGAGGCTGAGTGGATGAATCACTTGAGGTCAGGAGTTCGAGACCAGCCTGGCCAACATGGTGAAACCCCATTTCTACTAAAAACACAAAAATTAACTGGGCATGGTGGGCGCCTGTAATCCCAGCTACTTGGGAGGCTGAGGCAGGAAAATTGCTTGAAACCAAGAGGCAGAGGTTGCAGTGAGCCGAGATCGTGCCACTGCGCTCCAGCCTGGGAGACAAAGCAAGACTCCATCTCAAAACAAAAACAAAAACAAAAATTAGCCAAGTGTGGTGGCTGGCCCCTGTAATCCCATCTACTCAGGAGGCTGAGGCAGGAGAATCACTTGACCCCAGGAGGAGGGGGTTGCAGTGAGCCGAGATTGCGCCACTGCACTCCATGCTGAGTGACAGAGGGAGACTCGGTCTAAAAATCAAAAAGAAAAAGAAAGAAAGAAAGAAAGAAAGAAAAGGTTTAGAAAACAGAAAAGAAAATCATCCCTAATCCCACAGCCTAGACACTGGTTCTCTCCACGTTGTTGTCCTCTGCAAACATTCAGGGCTTCCTTTCAAACTGTTTCCCATGAAGACTCAAAATGAGAGAGGCTCCCCGGAGGTCACACAGCACTTGCTTCACCTGCGGGCTGCAGACTGTGCCAGGAAGCTGTGACAGTGTGGATTTCTGGGACTTGCTTCTAGAAATTCTGAGGCCTAGGCCTGTGGCGGGTCTCTAGAATCTGTATGTTTAAGGACTCCAGGTGATGCGTCGGACTTCAGGGAGTCCATGCACCCCACTCTCAGACTCCCTCCCGTTTTGCTGTCCCACCTCCAAGTCCCATCCTGTGAGTCAGTGGGCCCTGAGCTTGCTGGGTATGCACACTGAGGGCGGTGGAGGAGGTTTCATGCCTGAGAAGGGTGGCTGCCGGCATTGAGATTTCCTTATTAATGCTCTAGGACCAGATGATTCCTCACCCCAGAGTCTACCAGCCACCTGGGTTCTCTCCTGAAAATGTATGGAGCGCTGAGCTCCCTAGGTATCGGGAAGCCTCTTGGATGGGCTTAGTGGGGCAGCTGGGGAGGAGTGGCTGTTACTGGAAACTGTTTTTTTGTTTTGTTTTGTTTTTTGAGACAGGGTCTTGCTCTGTCTCCCAGGCTGGAATGCAGTGGTGCGATCTCGGCTCACTGCAACCTCTGCCTCCTGAGTTCAAGCAATTCTCCTGCCTTGGCCTCCCGTGGTGGGTGGGACTACAGGCACATGCCACCATGCCTGGCTAATTTTTTGTATTTTTAGTAGAGATGGGGTTTCACCATGTTGGCTAGGCTGGTCTCGATCTCCTGACCTCATGATCTCCTGCCTCAGCCTACCAAAGTGTTGGGATTACAAGTGTGAGCCACCGAGCCCAGCCTACTGGAAACTTAGTGGAGCATGGCATGGCAGGAGGACCCAGGATTTCCGCCCTCCACCCTGCTGGGCAGAGCCTTAGAGGCTGTGAGAGGGTAGACAGTAAAAGAGAGGGGGCAGCAAGTTGGGGAGGAGGCATAAAAAGAAAGAGCAAAGTGAGAGGCTTAGGGTACATTTCTGAAAGAATGATTTAGAGCCAGAGAGGGACAGGGACCACAAAGTCAGAGACCCAGATCGTGACTTAGTGGGAGAGTCTCAGGCTGAGCCTGCGAGAGGGGCATGAAAGAAAGGAGACAGAGAGAGATGGGCCAATGGGAGGAAAATCTGCAGAGGCAGAGAGGCCTGGGGGTGCTGGAGCTGGGGCAGAGAGAAATGGGATGGGGAGATTTAGTTGGGCGGCTGGGTTGGAACCTGCATCCCAACACTTACTGGCTGTGTGACCTATTAAAGTATCTTAACCTCTCTGGTTTTCTTGTCAGTAAATGGAGCTATCAGACCTCTGCCAGGACTAACTGGGTCTGTCATGTGAAGATTGAGGGGTGCTGTCCTAAGGCTAAAACAAAACAGAGACACAGACTGTGCTGACCCCTCTTTCCTCTACTCCCAGCCACCTACACCTGCCCTTTCCTCTCTCTGGCTTAGTGGCTCATCCACAAAGTGTCCTTCAGGTCCATCCTCAGCCTCCACTCAGGGCCTTGGGCCAAAAGAGAGCCCCTCTGTTCATAAGACTCCCATCTTAGAAAGGGACAGGCTTCCCCTCCTGATACCCATATACCATTCTCTGGGTACCTGAGGGCTGGATAAACCAGGCCCTTGGAGATCTGGGATCACAAAGATAAATTAGTCCCTGCCCCCAAAGAGCTCTTAGCAAGGTGACCCCAGGGGCTAGAAATCTCAAGCCCCTCAGCCCTCTCGCCCCTGGGGTGTACACTCAACACACCACGTGCACACATGCCATCATCCACGCACGTGCACATGCACCCCACGCAGAGCTATGCTAGGGAAATCTGCGATCCAGTCCCCACAGCCCCACCACCTGCTCTCGCCCCACATCCAGCATCCCAGAGCTCCTTCAGCATCTGACTCTGCCCACCCCATGTGCCCTGAATCCCCTCCCCCTCTGGGCCCAGACTGCCAGTACTTCAGAGGGCATGGCCGGAACCATCGGATTAACAGCCAGAGAGGGGGAAAGGGGAAGGACAAGCACCTGTAGAACCCCCCCTCCCCGTGACAGCTGCGGGAGTTCCGAGTCCCCAGCACCCAGCACCAGGTGGTCAGTGTGAACACAGAACAGAGGGCTCCTCCCGAGGTCAAGGGCTCGAGGCTCTCATCTGCAGGCTGGGTCACCCTTCCCCACACACATACCCTCAAGCTTGAGCAGCCCTTACCCCTGGGCTCCAGGCCAGGCCTGGGTGCCTTTCAGTCCTCCTTCTCCATGGCATCTTATTTTGAATCATCTATCCTCTCTCTATCTCTAGCTGCTCTCACCCCCGCCCAGCGTTTCACACAAGACCCACATCCCCCACCCACACCCACGCATGCAGTAGGCCGCCCCCGCTGCACTCCCAGCCTAGGGTTCCTGCGCCCTCCTGAAGGGATATTCAGACGTCGGGTACTTGGGTAACTCTGTTATCAAGGGGGCATGCCAGGGTATGGATGGGCAAGCCCAAGCTTCAGGAGGCCCCGGGGAGAGGCTGTGCCCCCACCCTTCCTGGGGAATCTCAGCAGACAGGCCCTTAATCTTAGGCAGGAAGAAGGGTCTGGTTACCAGGAGTTGGGGGGGAGGGGAGGAAATATCCAGGGCTTTGGGTAAAAGGAGCTGGGACAGGAGGGAAGAAAAAGAAGAGCCAAGGAAAAGGGACCTGGAGGGAGGGCGCAGGCTGAGGGGTTGGTTAACCCCCACGCTGCCAAGCTCCCCTCTGCTTCCCATCTTGCCATCTTGGCATGACTTCCTGGCACAGTCAGGCTCTGCCAGGCCAGGCCTCGCTGTCCTTCAGAGGGCCAGCCACCCCCTGGGACCTCCTCTTTCCCCAAGGTTCTCTCTGGCTTCCTGGGATCTGTGGGCAGCCCTGTGTGCCCACGTCTCTCAGGGCTCCTGAGTGTCTGGGTTCCTCTGGTCTGATTTGGCCCCTCTCTGGGTCCCCGTGTTTTTGCCTGAGTCTTGTGTATCCTCTTTATGTCCACTTCTATCCCTGGGACCTGTGAGAGGTCTGCACGCTGGTCCTGAGCGTAGGTTATGTGCCTCTCTCTGTGTCTCTGTATCTGTTACCTGTGGGCCTCCGAACTTTCCTTGTCTCTGTAGCATGTTTGTGTCTGTCTCTGCATCTTCATGTCACTGTCCGTGTCTCCAGGGCTATCCAGCGCTCCATGTATCTCCTGTATGTCTGTCTGTCTGTCTGGGTCTAGGCCCCTTCTGTGAGTTGGCTCTGGCCTTCCTGTGTCTGGCCTAGAGCTTTTTGCCTTGTGCACCTGGTTAATGTTGCAGGGTCCAGGTGAGACAGAACAGACTTATGGACTTGGCCAGGGATGAATGAGAGAGGAAGAGGGAAAAGGGCATGGAGGGTACCGGGGGGAAGAGTCTCATTCCTAAATGGTGCCCGAAGCAAGCTGCCCGGTCCTGAAATGCCAGGGTGAAGCTCTGTGTAGCCAGGGGGAAAGGGAGAGAGGGCATGGCAGGGAACACACCTGCTCAGGGCTGGCAGCAGAGTTGCACAGAAACAGAAACAGACCTAGTTGGTATATGGCGGTAGGCCCTCTACATACCAGAAACAGGACCCAGAAACAGGTGGAAAGACAAACATGGAACTCTAGGTTCTGATCCTGGCTCCGCCACTGGCCTAGATCACCTTCGGCTAGGCCCTTTCCCTCTGTGTGCTGCAGTTTTCTGCTCTGTAAAATGAGACAGTTAGCAAGGACCATCCCCTAGAATTCTGTTAGAGAGCCAGACTGACAGAAGACATCCCTAAACCCAGGACAGAAGACTACTTGCCCCTTTCTGTCCCTTAAGGAGGCGTCCCAAAGACCCTTCTAGTACCAACAGTCTCTGTGTCTGCGATTCAGCACCACTAGGGGCAGGACAGAGGGAAGAATGGAGGTTAGACAGCAGGAAGGACTTTCCGACAAACAGTGGGAGGGTGAGGAGGCCCCAGCTTCTCCCAGCAGTCCTCCAGGCCCCTTTGTCAGGGAAGGGGGTGGAGGGGCAGGAGTGAGGGGCACTCAGCAGCTGGGTAATTAGCCATCACTCTCAGGCCCTGCGGGGAGGGGCTGGCTGGACTGAGAAACCAACGCAGAGTGACAGGGGTGGTTTTGACACGCGGTGGAGCTGACGGGCCCAGGGGGCTGGGGCTTTGGTTTGGGGGGGTTGGAAATCCCATCAAATGATTGAAAAATAGGTCAGAGGGAAGAAGCCACAGCCAGCACTGGGTCCACGGTGAGAATGCCATGTCGCTTCCCCAGGGCTGCGGGCCAGAATGGGGTGGGGGAGCTGAGGAGTGTTTGCAGTAGGCGGGTGAGCTGGGAGTGGGGGCAAGAAGGCTGCAGGCCAAGCAGCTGGCCGTCTGCTTTCCTCAGCCCTGTCTCACGGGGAAATTTTGGGATTCTACCTGCAGCCCACCTCCTGGCCTTCCTGTTGTACCATCTTCCTCCTCAAAGGCAGGATGCTGCAGCTCTTCCTCTGTTCCCCCTACCCCACCCACAACATATATACAAACTCCATTCCAGAAACACTGAGACTACTGCCACATGTGGAAACCCTTCTTACCTTCTAGCCTTAGGATCTCCTGCATAAAGGCAGCTTGCTGACTTATCCTACATCTCTTGCCTGTCTGAACTAATTCACCTGCCACTGCACCCCCTTTGCCATCTTGCCAACTCTGCAAGGGGTCCACTTTGGCTTGTTCTCAGAGTGTCCTTTTCCCTCCTTCTCTCCTTTTCTGCCTTCCCAACTTCTGCCACAAATCATAACCACAGTAGCCTGGGAAAGGCAGAGAACAAGGAGGAGTGAGGTAGTAGACTCAGGAGCCTGGGACAGGCTGGTGATCTCTAAGCACTTAGAGATCTAAGTAGGTGGGGGCTGACTGACTGTGTCTGCATTGTACAGGAATTTGAGATTCCTGGTAGTGTTCCCCCTATTTAGGCAGTTTAGAGCCACCTCCCACCTCCTCTACTGAAGACTGGGACATTCCTTCAGCTGTCTTCCCACAACCCCTTAAACTGCAGCTTAATCCCATTTCCTTTTCTGAGGTCACTGAAACTCATGGAGAGATTAGCACCTGAAATCTGGGAGGGGAACAGAGGCTTGGGATCCACATGCCACAACTACCTTCCTTATAAATCCTAGGCACAGGCAGAAATCAGGCGGGCAATCAGTGTCTGAAGCAGAGGGACAAACCCGGCATTAGGCTTCCAGCAGTGCTGTCTCCAGCTGAGCGGGCACCTGGGTCCCAGACACTGGAATGGAGGACACCCAAGGCCATGCTGGCGTGAAAATGGATTGGCTAGGTCTGACCTTGAGTTTAACCCCACTTACCACCCCAGACACAGATCCGCTCTGACACACAAGTCTGAGATTTCCCCGGGAGCCTGCTGTTTGCTGCTTGCCCCGCTCAGTTTCCCAGGAAGTGTCAGAAGGCGTCCAGCCTATCTCCTCCCACCAGGGCCATGGGCAGCTGGCTGGACTGACCTGGGCACTGAGAAGCGCCCTGGACCCACATCTCTGGCCACAGGGGACATAAAGCTGGCATGGCTGTCCAGCGTTGCCCCCTCTCCTTGCTCACCTCCATTTCTTTCCAATCACTGGCATCAGAACCTGACATTCTGTGAGTTGGGAAAGGATAGTTATGGTCAGGCAAGTTCTTAGCAACTGGACCAGTAACTGGGAATTGAGATACTGACCTCATCGCCTTGCATTTCACACACATACACACACTGAACTGGGGCCACCACCCAGGGTCCTGCAAATGGGCAGTGGGACATGGGGCTCCCAGGCTCCCATGCACGACCCTGGATGTTGCCAAATCTAGCTTGTACTTTGTCTCAATCCTCAACTCCCAGTGAGTTTGGAAACTGTAAAAGCCCCAGTTCTTCCTAATTAACCTCCTCCTCCCATCACCACTCTGGGCTGAGGGGTAAAGGACGAGATAAGAGAATATCCCAGCTGGGCATAATGGTTCATGCCTGTAATCCTAGCATTTTGGGAGGCCAAGGTGGGCAGATCACTTGAGGTCAGGAGTTCAAAACCAACCTGGCCAACATGGTGAAACCCCATCTCTACTAAAAATAAAAAAAAAAAGACTATCTGGTCGTGGTGGCAGGTGCCTGTAATCTCAGCTACTGGGAGGCTGAGGCAGGAGAATTGCTTGAACCCAGGAGGTGGAGGTTGCAGTGAGCTGAGATTGCACCACTGCACTCCAGCCTGGGCAACAGAGAGAGACTCTGTCAAAAAAAAAAAAAAATCCCCAGGCAACTCATACCCTTTTATACCCCTTTATGTCTTTTCTTTCTTTCTCTCTCTCTCCTCTCTCTCTCTCTCTTTTTTTTTTTTTTTTTTTCGTTAAGACTAGTCAATATACCTTTGATTTCATTAGACTTCACAATGGTGTGAAGGCAACTGGGTGGGAACCATTGTTCCCATTTTACAGACAAGGAAACTGAGATATAAAAAAGTTAAGTATCAGCCAGACATGGTGGCTCATGCCTGTAATCCCCGCACTTTAGGAGGCTGAGGCGGGAAGATCACAATATCAGGAAATTGAGACCATCCTGCCAACATGGTGAAACTCTGTCTCTACTAAAAATACAAAAATTAGCTGGCGTGGTGGCGTGCACCTGCAGGCCCAGCTACTCAGGAGGCTGAGGCAGGAGAATCGCTTGAACCAGTGAGTTGGAGGTTGCAGTGAGCCAGGATTGCACCAATGTACTCCAGCCTGGTGACAGAGCGAGACTCCATCTCAAAAAAAAAAAAAAAAAATTAAGTACAGGCTCACGCCTGTAATCCCAGCACTTTGGGAGGCTGAGGTGGGTGTATCACTGTAGGTCAGGAGTTGGAGATCAGCCTGGCCAACATGGAGAAACCCCTTCTCTACTAAAAACACAAAAATTAGCTGGGCATGGTGACACATGCCTGTAATCCCAGCTGCTAAGAGGCTGAGATAGGAGAATTGCTTGAACCCAGGAGGCAGAGGCTGCACTGAGCCGCGATCGTGCCACTGCACTCCAGCCTGGGCGACAGACAGAAATTCTATCTCAAAAAAAAAAAAAAAGAAAGAAAGAAAAGTTAACTATCTTGCCAAGATCACACAGCTGATGACCTAACGAACACTTAGGCTTATACTGCGCACCTTCCTCAGTGGAGCCTCCCACACCTGTGTGAAGAGGACACTATTGCTCCCATTTTACAGATGAGAAGCTGGTGCTCAGAGAGGTAACACAATTTTCCCAGGCTCTCAGCTATTTTTATCCCCTGACTCTCTCTCCTTATAAGGTACCCAACCCAACCCTGGCTAGGTCCTTCTCCTCATTCCCTCTGGAGAAAGGCAAGACGGAAGGGCCCCCTGTGTCAACCAGAGAGTGTTCCCCTATGTTTTGGGAAGTCATCCTGGTGTCCTAATTGACATTACCCTTGCCTCAACCCAGGCCTCTTCTCACCTCTTCTGGTGTCCTTTCTGTCTGATGACCCTGCAGAACCGGACCCCGTTACTCAGCAAATCCCATCCCGCAGATGGGGTAGGAGTGTGGGAAGCAGGACTGAGAGACGGAAAGGGGCAGGGACTGGCTTTGTCACACAGCCACTGTGGCAGTGGAGGAAGATGAGTCCAGATGGGAAGGACCCAGGAGTCCTGGTTTCCAGGTGGAGTGAGAGGCAGGAGCCTTCCTCACTTCTCCAAACTCCCTGCCCCAGGCAACGGAGCCCACTGCCAGTCATCCAAGCTGTTAGGTGTTTCTGCCTGAGGAGGGAAGGGGCCTGAGCAGCTCCTAGAATAGGAAGAGGATGCCACTGGGCATGAGCCCTGCCAAGCAGTGCTGCCTTGGTCTTTCTGCCCATGCCCAAGTTCATCACACCTTCAGCTCTGCCCTCCTGCTAATCGAACCTGCACTCTTCTCCCTCTTGCTTCTCACCTTGGGACACGTGAGCCAGTGGCCAAGAGTGAGGCAGCAGAGCCAAGTGGAGCCACCAGCTGCCCCATCCCCTCCATGCCAGCCAGACTGCCTGGGATCCTGGGGACCCCTGTATGCCCCTGCTGCAGCCTCAGCAGTAGCTCTGTCCACAGCTCTTAGGAGTTCCTGTTCCAGGCTGGAAGTGAGGAGCGGGCTTTCCTTGACAACAAACAGGGAGAATGGGGGGCTCCACGCCCTAGGCCCAGGCTCCTCTTACGATCTAACCCCTGGGGCAGGCCCTTCTTCTCGAAGAAACCCAGGGAAGACTTCCAAAAAGATCACCTGAGGCAGAGTCCCTTTCTTGCCCCGGGCTATAAGTTCTTCTTCTAGTCTAACCTTGATTCCTTGCAAAGGGGTGGAAGGGGACAGAGATGAATTGCAGTTTCTTATAAACCTGGTGGCTTCTAGTTCCCCGACGACAATACAGCGGAGGAGCCCTGTGGTTCTGGCTCTGAGTCAGGCCCCATCGCCCGGGCGTCCCCAGTGCCATCTCCCTCCGCCCCGCCCCGGACTGGAAAATCAGGCTCATGCCTCTGCCGAGAGTCAGTGCTTCCCCTGCTTCCCCTCACCATCTCGCTTTCCCCTAAAGGGAGGTGTTTCCTCGAAGCAGGGAAAAGTCAAGGGGGCAGAGACCTCACCAGCCACCGGGAGGCGGCACTCGGTAGGCACGGGCACGGGGTAGGGGTGGGGCGACCCTGTCTTCCTGTCCCTTCCCCCTCCACCACTCCAGCCCGGCTCCCCGGTCCTGCTCTTCCAGCCGGCTGCATGTGTGCGTGTGCACACACACTTAACACACGTGTGTGGTGTGTGTGTGGGGGGCTCTAGCACCCGACGGAGAGGGCGGGAGGACGAGGGGAGGTGTCATGCCTCTGATATGCCTATGAGTGACACAAACTTTTTCCACACATATGTTCTTCACATGTTCTGGGTCTGCACGTGCTCACCATGCCTCCCGAGTCACAAGTCTGATGGCCGCCCCCTCCCGGGCTTGGCATTGATCCCTGGATATTAAGCAGATTCCCTCCGCCTCCCTGTGAGGAGACCGGCCCACCTCGGGAGGGAAAGGTTGGGGATTCAGGAGGCTCTGAGGATACCGGCACCTCCCTCTCAGAAAACTGGCCCCTCCTCCCAGCAGAGGACCCTCAGTCTGGTGGGGGCAGGTCACAGACGTGCCATGCAGACCCTCAACCTTCCCACCTGTTTGAGGGCTCAAAGAGATATCAGAACTCCACCCCTAGACCCTGGATGTAGGTGGGAGAGTTTGGGGAGGGTCTCGCCCCTTGGGGAAATTGAATCTGGCAGGGGAGTGGTCAGGAAGGTCTGGGTCAGCAATCAGAAGAACTCAGGTGCACCTGGCTGTCGGGGGTGGGGGAGTATGAGGGAGCCTAAACAGAAAGTGAGCAGGACAGAGGGAGAAAGAAAGAGAGGGAAAGAGAGAAACTGAGACCACGGGCAGTCAGAAAGAGAGGGGAGGGCAGCGCGCTGGAGGTGGGCGGGCCCTTCTGGACGGCAGGGCAGGGCGGTGAGGGGCCTGCGGGTCTAGGAAGTGGTTGTCTTTTCCCTTTCTTCTCTGGCATCCCAGATACGTGAAAGGTCAGTGCTGAGAGAATCCAAGCCTTTCTTCTCAAGAAGGAGAAATCGAGTCTTAGAGCAAGAAGGCTCAGAGCCACTAAAAGGGAACACAGAACCCTATAGAGCCCACCCTCCTGCCTCCCAGGTTGTGAATTTTCTAACCCCAGGGGGAATCAGGAGGACCCAGCACCTGGGATGTTCAGCACAGCAGGGGCAGTTCCAGCACTCTCTGCAGCTCAAGCAGCTGGGCTGCCTAGCTGGTGCCAGGCCCTGCCCAAGGGACCCATGGTACCCAGTCCCATCAGCAGCATCAGCAGCTTAGCTACCCCGAGAACTGGGACCAGAAGAGGCATGTTGAAAGGAGACTCTTTTGATGACCCAGGCATCCTCCACCCCAACCCTTCCCCACTCCAAGCTACTGGGTGTGCAAGCCCAGAGATACTGCTGCCTCCACCTTGGTGACCCCCCAACTCCTGAGCCCGCAGACATTGCGAGACACAGTGTGCACAGGCCCTGCCATTTGAGAACTCAGACCCTAGCAAAAGCCTCCAAAGAAAACAATTTTCTGCCTTGGCCTCTGACTCCCCTGAAAATCTGGGGGGCTAATAGGAGGGACTTTTAACCCCCTTAGTCATCCTAGGAAGCCAAGCTGAATAGCAGTGACTGATAGTCACCCGACCACAAGCCAATTTTGCGGTTTCAGTTGTTTTCAGAAGGAGCAGCAAAGCAGTGCAGGAGGCCCTGGGCAGAGGAGTGGGCTGACTCCCGGACCCCAGCCCCTGCCCAGGGCACTCTGCCCTAGCACAGCTCAGCCCAAGGCCAGCAAGACCCAGAATTGCACCCACTTTACAGATTCTCACAGATGGGGTTTGCAACAACTAGAAGCAGCCCTCTGTATCCCCTCCATGTGCCCCTGGCTACTTTACTGGCAAGGCTGGCTGCTCTCTGCATCCACGATGAGCCCTTCTGCTTTGCTGTTCTCTTTTCTTTTCCTTCCTTTCCTTTCCTTTCCTTTCTTTCATATCATTTCACTTCCTTTATCTCTCCCTCTTTCATTTTTCTTTCCTTCCTTCTTTTCTTCTTTTCCTTTCTTTCTCTTCCTACCTTATCCCCTCCTCTTTCTCTCCTTCTTGCTCTGCCCCTGCCCCATTACATGTGTGCCTGGCAGGAATAATCTAGGAGCCACAAGGAAGAGAGCAGAGGCCCCTGAGTCCCCCAGGTATACTCCAGAACCACATCTGTCACCTCCCTCATGAGCTACAGGGAAAGAGATCAAGATTAGCTCTAAGGGAAGCTTCCCGCTGAGTGGAGTTTAGAATAATCTCAGAAATATAGAATGCCAAAATGTCAGAGCTGTGATGGAAATTAAACCACCTACTCCACTGAGGAACAGAAGCGCTGAGAAGCCACACAACGTCCACAGAGTGTGGCTAGAACCAGAGGTGCCCACTCTCAGAACAGGCTCCAAACGGCTTCCTTCACTACCCTGCAAGCTGAGAATTCTCTCCCCTTCTCACAATTTTCAGTGTAAACCAGACCCCTTGTCCTCATGACCAGACAGAAGAAGAAAGTAAACAGGGATGGGCTTGGTTCAAGGATGTGGATACAGGTCAGTGGCAGCCCAGGTACAGAGAGCTACAGCATTTTGGTAACATATGGTATCGCCGTGTCCTCTTCCTCCAGGAAGCCTGCTAGAATTAGGAATGGGCCTGTCACCCTCCACACCTGGTGGCCTTAGCCACGGCAGAGAGAGAAGGGATGAACGAGATGTGCCTGAGTACCAGCCACAGCTCGCAGCCCTGAGTGACAGGGAGGGAGGAGGAGGAATGAAAGGGGCAGGAAGTGGGGTCCGGAGAGGAGTGGGGGGTGCATGAAGCTAGGGAAGGGGAGGCACTCCCACGGGGAAAAAAAGCTGCCCTGATGAGTCACTGCTGCCCAGGTGCAGCCCTCCTGGGGGCTGCCCAGCTGCATTTAAGGTTTGTCATGTGATTTCTATGAAGGATAATGGAGTGGTGGGCTGGAGCTGGCTCACGCCAGCTCTCAAGAGCCGATTATGAGTATCTCTTCCCAGTGCTCAGTGCTGAGGTAGCTTACATTGGAGAGCCGGTTGTTAAACATTTGCCAGCACACCACTGGATAATGAGGTCAACTTCAGAGCCAGGAGTGTACATGTCTGCATATGGGTGCGGGATTTCCATGCATGTGTTAGTGTGCACTATTCCTGGGTTCCTGTGGCACCTGGGACACACCTGTGTGGCACTGTGATCCTGGTTGTGTGTGTTGGGAGGAGTGTGTCCCTGCACGTGGGTGCCCCAGAAGTCTGGTACATGGGGAAGGGATGTGCATGGAACTGGGTCGGTCTGTGTGCTTTGTGTATCTGGGGTGATATGACAGGGTGAGTCTGGAGGGTGGTGTGGTGACAATGCAACTGCCTGACCGTCTGTGGGGGACTAGGCCAGCACCTGAGACCAGAGACACACCTCTGAGCTCAGAGGACGCAGGGAGTGCTGAGACCCTGTGCGAAGCCTCACCTTTGCAGTGCCTCTGTCCTCAGGCACAACCATCTGCCAGTCTGGGAGGAAGTGGAATGTCCAGGTGGGCATAGGGCTCTCTGATCCCTCATGTGAGTTCTCTGTGTGTGCTGGGAACACCACAGAGGCCAGCACCAGGGGGCACTGTCCTCTCCCTTCCCCCTTACCCATGCAGGGGTGAACTATTTCCTTCACACCATCTCCTGATCCTCCCCCTCACCTCCCATCCACAGTGTGCTTTTGCTGTCTGCAGGGGGAAGGGAGAGTTCGGCTCCTGCAACACCCACAAGGCCAAGGGCCCCAGGAAAGGGGAGGGGCAAGATCATTACTCAATCAGCCTGGCCAGCTTCTTACCTCTGGGCTGGATGCCACCTCATGGGCATCCCTCCGAAGTGACATAGCCCCCTGCCCCTCGCCTCACTGACTGCCTCCAGCTGCTCCATCCCAGGGGACTTGGCTCCACTGCCGCATTGACCTTTGAGGCTCCAAATGAGGTCTCATCTCAGTCTCCCCACCAAGAAGTCCTGCAGGTCTCTTGCTCCAGGGAGGAATGGGTAGAGGGACCAGAGCTGTTTCTTCCCACCCGCTCTCTGCCCTGGCCCATAAGTCCAGAATAAGAAAAGCATGAAGACAGGACAGGTGAGAGGAGGTGTGGAGCGGCAGTCTTTCCTCCCTGTACTCTTCCGCCTCAGATCCCTTAACCCAGGCTGTGGCCTGGGGACCTGTGTGTTCTCACCCCTGGACCCACCCTCATCCCTCTTGCCTGGAGCCTTCTGCCACCCACTCGCCACCCGCAGTGGGTCTCTCTGCTCATCTCTCTGCCTCTGTTCCCAAGGCCGGCCCAAGCTCCCCAGCCCTAGAGGGATCTGCTGTGGGGAACATCCAGGGGACGGGATCCCTCAGTTCTTTGGAAATGTGTGCCCAGGAAGTTCTTCCTAAAGTTTAACCCAAGGTTCCTTTTGTTGCAGCCAGTGCCCAGCACCTCCCAGGCTGGAAGTTGGGTCTTCTTCCCACTCCAGCCAACACTCTCCTTCAGGTGAAGCTGGATCAGGTGGAGAAACAACCCAGCTCCAAAAACGAAAACAAAAGTCTTTGTTCATCCCCTACCCACCCTGCCCACCCCTGCCCCCAGCCACCACATAAACCCACAGGGCATTGGAGCCTTCATCCCAAAATGAGTCAGGGCCCTTCAGAGGGTTGAACTAGGGTGCAAGAATTCCCCTTCATGCCAAGCAAGGGTTCTATCTGATAGCAATCTCCATCTAGCCTCCTTGGGCCAAGGAGCAGGTTGGCCTCCCCAGTGGGAGGGGTCCGACCATCTGTGGGAGCTCAGCTGGCCTGGGTGTGCCTTTCGCCCTGGCCTCCTCTAACACCAAATTTCACTCTCCCTGCTTGACACTAAGGGAAGATCTGAGCAGAGCGCCTAAGTGTGGAGTTGGGTGCAAGAAGTGCTCAGGCCTGCTGAACCGGGCTCCGTGCCTGCCTCACAGTCTGCCCTCCACACCCACTTTCCAAGGAAGCAATGGGAATAGAAACTTACCCCTAGGTCTGAGGCCCCAGGGACCCTCACAGGGTACCAAGAGGCCAGCTCCAAATCTCCTGGCTCGTTCTTTCCACCCTCACACTCAAGGGAACAAGAAGACTTTCCCAGAGAGGAAGGAAGGGCTTAGGGGTCCCAGAGCCAAAGAAGATGCCTGGGAGAGTAGAGGCAGCAGTGGCCCAGCTGACCCCCAAGGACAGCCTGCTCCCCCACCCCTGCCCCCTGCGCTGCATATATTCTCTCCCCCTAAAATAGCATCTCTGGAGGGAGGTATGGGGGAGTTCTCAGTTCACCGTTCTCTCCTTCCCGCAGTGCGTTCACAGCTCTCTCGCTGTCTCTCACGACCTGGTTTCCCCGCCAGGCCCGTCTGCTCCGCCTCCACCCTCACCACCTCACCCTGCCAGGTGCCAGGACCTCTTGGCCAGAGAGGTGGCCTGCTCTCCATGGCCCATCACTTCCCACTTCCAAGCTGTGACTGTCACACCTTTCCCTCCCCTCTTTGGGACGGAAGCAAATTCAATCCACACAGTTTGAGCATCAAATGTGTCTGTGCGTCTGTGCTGCAGTCACTGGGGCAGGGGACAAAGGTGTCGCGCTGCCACGGTCCTGATCCTTTTCCTCCAGGATCCCATTGCCTGACACTCAGAGGCCTCTGACAGAGCTGGGAGTCCCTGGGGTTGCAGGAACGGGGGTCTACCTTTGCCCCCCCACACAGCCACAGTCTCACACTGGACCCGGATTTACCTCATGCCATTTTTAGAATCTCATTGCAAGCCCTTCTGCTGTATTGTGTGGCCTGCTTCCCATGTAGAATGGTCCATTGAGCTGGTTCCAGATTGGCAGGGGAGGTTCGGACCTTGGCCCTGGGAAATGCCCAGTCTGATGGGGAAGGCAGGACACAGACTGAGAACACTGGCAGAGACAACTCCCCAATTAGGTAGAGCTGGAGTCATTACAGCTGCCAGAGGGGCGCCAGGGAGAGGGTTCCTAGAGGAATAGAGAGTGGGGAAGGCTCTGAAGAAGGAAAGGTCAGGGCTCAGGTGTTTGGGGTTGAGGGAAGTGGGAAGCTAGAAAGAGGTGTCTGCCCAACCTGGACAGGGATGAGCCACAGCGGTGCATTTCCCCTGCCCAGGGCCCTGCGGTGGGGCTGACCTCCTGTCCCCTGCACTGTGGGAGTATTGGAGGCAAGTAAAGGGAAACTCGAAGTCCCCCCCAAGGGAATCGCCTCCCGCCTTGTTATTTCTGGCTCCATTTTCTTGGTCAAGAAGGGTGTCAGTGGTAATGCAAATTAGGAGGTGTTTGAGGTGCTGGCCGACACCCATCCTGTCCCCTCAGCCCTCCCCCTCCCCCATGCCCACATTCACATAGCCGAATGGGACATCTGTGAGATGCGCCTGGTGACTCTGCCCTTGGCTGAATTGGCATGCAGCATGGGTGAAGCTGTGGGCTGAGACTGGGTTCTCAGGGGCATCTGCCTCTGCTGCAAGGAAGGGCAGAAGCCAAGACGGCCTCTAGCTGATGCCCAGGTTCCCCCTGCGCAGCCCCTTCGTGCCCTCAGCCCTGCCAGACCCCTCCCTGGTCATTACATAGAGCCCCATGGCATCTACATGGCATCTGCATGAACAGTGAATGCACAAACCAGTAAGTGCCTCAAGCCAGAGCCCTCTCTGCCGGGCTGCGGTGTAAAGGGCACTGCTGGAGGCTCCTAAACAGCATGGCTCGCAGCCCTCTGCAGACATGGGTTGGCTCTCAGAAGGTAACTAGGGGGCACAGCCTTGAGCACCGAGAATGTCTCTGGGGTCAAAACAGAGAAAGTGGAGGAAGTGCAGGAATAGGGACAGGTGCTGGAGGATTTCACACATTTTCCCCACACTACCTGGCCACTGCCTCAGACACCTTGCTCGCCCCTTTCCAGCTAGGACCCCCTGGCCCTTGTGGTTCATCCTTATGTCTGACCTCTATTCTTCCTGTGGCTGCCAAAGTTGGTCTGTTCCTGTCCTTGCTGAGGGAGAAATGGGACTAGGGGAACTGTCCTGCTCTCCCTACCCTAAAAAGACATCACTGAGTGAGTCCCCGACCCACTCCATTCTTCATTAGTCCTAATCAGCTGGGTGAGGTGTTTCTGATTAACACGGCTGACTCACCCACACACCCCTCCCCTTGTTAGGATCCGATGCTCCCGACACACTCTGCCGCACACTTGTGCACGTACACACACCACCAGCTGCTGAAAGGAGCTGTTGCTGTGCTCAGCTGATCGCCTGACACAGCCTGCATGGGGACCCAGGCCAGGAGCACGGGTCTCCATGGCCTGGTAGCTCTGGCTGGGGAAACCCTGTGGGGAGAAGGGGCATAGCCAGAGAGACCGTGGGACACTGGCCTTTAATACAGCATGTGGTGATGCGCCCGAGGGGGCTTGTTCCCTGTGAAGTTGTCTTCCCCCACCTATGCATGTCTGGCTTTGGGAGAGTGAGTGGGTCCCCCATGTGTGTCTTTCCAGCCTCGACAGAGGTCTTCCTTCCCTCCCACTTGCTCCTGCCACAGTTTTCCCACACTCTTCCCCTTTCCAGGAGCCTAGAGACCCCTTTGCCTCTGCATTTTCTCAGCCCCAGTGCCCTGCCTCCCTGTCTCCACAGAGTAATGAGTAGCAAGTGTCCTTCCATGATCACAGTCCTTGAGAGAGAAGGGATGAGGACTGGCAGGGCTCCCTAGCCTTTTCCCAGCTCCCCATGCCATGTCCTCTCCTTTTGGTGGCGGGGGCAGGGGGGAGGATTAGAGGATTAAAGACTGGGGCACGCTAGCTTTCTCTCCTTCCCAGCATTCCCTCCCAGCCCCCAGCAACTTTCCGCCCTGCACCTGAGCCCTCTCCCAGGTCCCTAGAAATCAAGGAGACAAGCTGCCAGAACCTGCACCCTGTGTCCCCACACTCCCCCTCACCCTGGTGACAGGAGAATGTCCGGGTTGCAGGACACCTGGGTTCCCTCCCACCTTCAGACATGCGCAAGGACCAGCGGTGGTTACCTGGGTCATCCCCCTGCCTCTGCACTCTCATTCCCAGCCATCCTTTGCGCCTTTTCTCAACAGCAGGATTTCTTTTTGCCTCGTGTGTCCCTAAACCACCCTTATTCATTCATGCATGTCTCCTAAGTGCTTCCAAAGATCCAAAAGGCACCCAGGTCCAGAAACTTGGGTGCTGCCTTCCTCCATGGAGGTGGAGAAACAGCAGGGGGCACTATATGGGCACCCATGTGCCAAAGGTTCCAAAACCTTCTTTCCCAGGGCTGTGAACCTGTGTCACATAGGGACGGCTGGTCAAACTTCTCCTGGCACTGAGGACTTGGCTGTGGGCAGAATTGAGCTTGGATGAACTCTGAGAGGGCAGCATAGCTGTTAACTGCAACAGAGAACCCAGAGTGACTGGGAAGTCTTCCCACAGGCGTCTGGACTTTGGCATTGAATGGGAAGGCACATTTGCCCTGAGTCTAGAGCCGAACCTCACACCTTCAATGAGCAATTGCCTCTGTCCTTGTTTTGTTTTTAAGTGAACTATTGACCAAAAACGGCCACATGGAAGAGAAAGGCACCCAGTTGATGAACAAGTCACTGAAGCACTTTTTGCAGACATAGGGCATAGCCCCAGCTGCGACAGAAGTCATGGGTTCATGACCCAGCTCTGACCTTCCAGGCTGTGGGACTTCTGAGGCAGCTGCTGAGCCTGGAACCCAGCCCCTCCCCTGTTCTTAGACCCATGAGGACATGGAACACGGATGTTCTTCCTCTTTGAGGCCCCAGCCTGGTTCCTGACAAGCAGAAATCATTTGATGAAGACATAACTGTTACTGATAAACTCCAAGGCTTTAGAATCTCAACTGGCCAGACCTACTGGGTGGGAAATTCAAGAGGCCTGCTCGGGGCTAGGTGGCTGCTTTATATCTATCTATTCTAATGACTGCCATGCCACAAGTCATCTGCAACCACTTACATGTCTGCATCTCCAGAACTGCTCTGAATGTGGGTGCCCCATGCATCCCCTACTTGCCCAGTGTCTACCTCCCATGGTCATAGTCCCTTGAGACACACTTTCCAAGACCTCCTGCTACCAAGGGCTCTACTCGCCCCCTGCCCTGCCCCCAGCCACAGAGGGCACAGACTGAGCACAGATGGAACAGGTAAGTTTTATTTGGACTTTTAACTTGTTCAGAGAGCACAGGGGCCCCTACCTCCCCTCTCCAGGCCCCCTTCCCCATTTCCCCTCCCTGGGGATGCTCAGGGTACAAAGACATGTCCTTGGCCCCTTCCCCGCCTGACACACCCCTTCACTCCCCTGCTCTATGGAGGGGAGGGGTGCAGGGAGGTGGAGCCTGGAAGAGTTGGATAAGAGCGGGACATGCGCTGTCGGTAGCGGCCACTGCTCCCTGCCCGGAGCTGAGACCTGGGAGAGGCGCGCAGTGGAGCGGGGTGGATTCATCGTGGGGTGGCAGGCTTTCGCCGTAGAAGGCTCCCCACCTCAGCCCTGGGGACCCCCTGGCCTCCTGCATACCCGTCCTTCTGAGGGTACAACTCTGAGGTAGATTTCACAGAGGAAATGTAGGTGGGTGGGTGGAGTGTGGGAAGGGGTTAGCTCTTTTGAAGTTGATCTCCACAGCACCCTGGGCCTGTTCTCAGGTTCTGGCCTGGGAGGCAGGGGCTGGTGACACCCACCCAGCTAACAGAGGCTGAGTCACACAAGGGCTCCGGGGCACCTGTGGTGTCAGGGGCTCCAGTGGAGGGTTGAAGGGGTATCTGCCTTCACAATCTGTGCCTCAGTGCTAGGGGTGTCAGGAGGGCATGGGCCTGGGAGGCTGGCAGACAGTCCCCTGACCATAGGGGTGTCTGGCCCTGGCCCTCAGAGAAGACTCTTTATGCTAGATCTTCCCAGTCCTCCAGGATCCTCCCTCTCCTCTCCACCCCTCCCTATTCCCCAGAGTGGGCAGAACAGGGAAAGGAGGACAGGGCTGGCCTGTAGGGAATGTCAAGAAACAAGATATCTCCCTCCCCCAATGGGGGGCCATGCCATGAGCCCTAGGCTGGCCACAGGATGGAGGAACTGGGGTCAGTGCTCAGAGCAGGCTCTGAGACCCCAAAGACAGCCTGTGGGTGCTCCCCAGACAGAGCCCCATCTGAAAAAGACGGACATTTGGGGAGGGGTGCAGGAGCTCCTGGAGTCCTCTAACACCTTCCCCCCACCCCAGGCCCAAGCCTCCACCTTCCTGGATCCAACCCTGTTTAAGAACAGAAAGGCAGAAGGAGAGGCCTGGGAGGGGTATGCCATCCCCATCCCAGCCCAAGTCCCCACCTCCCAAGCAGAAACCAGGAGCATGGGGGGAGCCTCGACTGACCTCCCAGGAAGAGCCAGAGCTGAGTGGTGCCTGGACCAGGGAAGACGGCACGCACGTTGACTCGGTAGCAAGTGGAGGTATCTGGGGGTCGCAAGGGGCAGGGACCCCCCACGAAATTCATGCAGCATTCAAAGTGAGTGTTTGGGGGTGATAGGAGAGGACAGAGAAACAGCCAGTGGGTGGGGGTGGTGCCCTAGATCTTGCTGTTCTCCAGGTGGGAGTCAATGTGTTTGATGAGGGCATCATCCGGGTACCCGACAGGGAAACCCAGCTGGCAGAGGGGGCAGCTGCGGATGTCGGAGCCCACCGTCTCCATCAGCAACTGTGGGGAGAGAAGGAAGTCACTTATGGTCCCCAGCCCCCACCCATGATCCCCACATCCCAGCCTGCCCTGTCCCAGGACCCAGGGCAGGGAAGGCTGTGGCATGCAGGAGGGGTTCCGCCACCCTTTCTTCAGCACTGTCCTCCCCCACACCAGCTCAGTGTCCACCCACTTGCCCAGGGACAGGGTCCCCAGGAGGCAGGTATGAGAGAGTCACTGCTCAGCTTGCCAGGGCATCTGTGGTAATGAGGGAAACCAAGACCCAGACATGCCCCCAGCGTGACTAAGACACAGCTCCCGGATAACTCAAAGCAATGGACAATCCTAAACAAGGTACAACCCCAAAATAATTTTCTGTCTGGCTTTGGAGTATATTTTGGTCTTTCCAGGTTACAATGGGTGGCTTTGACATTCAGGGAACTCATTATTTCAGTGAAACGATTGAGCCCTCAGATAGGCTTCTGTCTTTCAGGACTGACAGAAAAGGGCAAGCGCTCTGAGGCCTGAAGGAGGGAGCTGGATAAACAGGCCTGTTCCTGTGTTGGCTGGTGGCCTGCTATGGTCAGTAGCCACCATCACCATAGCCAATATAATAGCAAATGCTTGAGCCAGGCACTGTGTTGACTGCTTTAGGCTCACCTCCTGCTTCTTAAGAACCCTATAAGGTAATCAGATACTATAATCATTATCCCCCTTTTGCAGATGAGAATATTGAGGATCAGAGAGGATAAGTAACTTGCACAAGGTCCCACAGCTATTAAGTGCTGGTGTTTGGAATCAAAGGCAGAACTGTCACTCACTCCAAAGACCATATCCTTATCCAAGGAAATGAACGAAATCTTAATGGGGCAGGCCCCAATTTCTGGTGACAGATGACCTCGGGAAAGGGAGGTGAAGGGACCTAGACTGTGGCCCGGACTTCAAGGAGGGTGAATAGTTTGTGCACTGACACCCGAAAGGGGCAGGGCCCCCAACGGAGGGTGAAGCTCTGGGGTCTCAATCTCAAGGTCCGGTCCAAGGTGGGCGGAACGCGGGCGCCCCACTCACGTTGATGGACGGCCAGGACTGCGCGTGCTCGGCGTGGACGTAGGCGGTGGCGGCTGGCGACTCCGGGATGGGGAAGCCCGCGCAGAAGGAGGCGCAGCGGATAGTGCCCACCTCCGGGCTGGGCGGGCTGGTGGGCACAGCCCACTCGTCCTCCTCCGACGGCTGCTTCTCGAAGCGCAGCCGGATGCCCTCGAAGGCGCGCCGCGGGCTGAGAGGCCTGCCGGGGCCGTAGAGCTCGCTGCCGTAGGCCCGGGGCTTGGGGAGCGTGGCCGCCTCGGCCTGCAGCCAGGGCGGGGAGGCGCCCATGTAGGCCGCGCCCTCCGCCAGCTCTGAGTAGCTGCGGCGGCCCTGGAAGCCGGCCTTCACGTGGTGGCTGGGCGGCTTGGCGTAGGCGCGCTCGGCCAGCGTCCTCTCGCCCGGCGGGGGCGGCGGCGGCGGCCGGGGCTGCGGGGCCGGGCAGCTGGGGGGCACCGGGGAACGGCGCTGCGGGCTGGGGGACTGGCACGGCGGCGGCACCGGCGAGCGGCGCTGCGGGACGGGCGACGGGCAGGAGGGCGAGGCCGGAGAGCGGCGCTGCTGCGGCGAGGGGCACGGGGGCACGGGAGAGCGGCGCTGGGGGACGGGGGACTGGCACGGGGGGCAAGGGGGAGCCGCTCGGGCAGGCGGGGAGGGGGAGGGGCACTGGGGGGCCGGCGAGTGGCGCTGTGACAGCGGCGAATGCCTCTGGCCTGGAAAAGAAACGGGGACGGGGTCGGGGGACAAAGGTGCAGAGAGAAGACCTCAGAACTGGAGTGCCAGGGGCTTGCCCGGACCCATGCCCACCAACTCCAGGCCACAGGAAAGGAAATAAAGGGTGGTTCCCAGGACCAAGATGGTTGCCATGGCTACCGGCTCCTTCCCCCGGTCCCGCCGCGGCCTCCCCTGCCCTGCCCCATCTCACCGCCACTCCGGGCCTGCTCCTGTAACAGAGTCCTCAAGATTCTCCCCTGTAGGGAACTCAACTCCCGAAGCCGGCCCAGCTCCTCTGTCAGCTCGGTGTAGGCCAGCGCCAAATTCACCCTGAAGTCAGAGGGCAGTGGGGAAGACAAGAAGGGCAGTGAGTCTACCGTCCCACCTGTGGAGGAGGAAGAACTGGCTCTGCCCCAGCATCTGGCCCCACCATGCTCCCTCCCACCCGCAGGGTGCTCCTACCCCAACTGCAGAAATCCTCCCTACCTTTAAGGTCCAGCTCAAAAGCCACCTCTTCCAGGGAGCCTCCCTCTGCATGCTGAGACCCATTCCCTGGGCTAGGGCAGTGGTTCCCAGCCTAAGTGCAGGGACAGGGAGCCGAGAGATTCCAAATCCCTGAATCCCTGCATGCATCAGGCACTGTCCGTGGCCTGAACACAGCTCATACAGGTATGTGTGAATGTTTTTCTAATCTGTGCAAAAGCTGTGATGATGAATTAAAGCATGGATTCATTAAAAAGCTGTACTGAATTTATAGTAGCTTTTGTCACTGTGAATTTTTTCAAACAGTGCATACTAAAAGTGTTGTAAGTATAATCAGTGTACTGGGAGTGGGATCCATGAAGAGTCCTCACCTTTGAAAAGGTTGGGGACCCTGCTGCATAGAATAGCTCGTTCCATAAGTGAAGATGGTTTCCTGGCTGGTGGAGGTGCTAACTGATAAACTTAACCCCAAGCCAACCCAATTCCATGTCCACTGCACCTGGCTCGACCTCAAAGCTGCCTCTGGGCTCTTTTCAGCCTTGCCCCTCCCAGGACCTCCTTGCTGTACAGCTCCACCAGGGCCTTAACACTGAGATCTTTGTGAACAGCTGCTGTACACTGCACACTTGCAGGGAGTGCCAGTCACACCGGGCACTTCTCAAAGGCTGCCTTGTTCTAGAACTTTATGGGGAGTTCCTTGATGGTGAGGATTATGTCATTGTATTTATATTCCCAGCACCTTGTCCAGGGCGTGGAAACCAGCAGATGATCAGTAAGTGGATAAGGCATTTGAGCCTCTCCCTCTATTTTTCTCTCTCTCCCTTTCTTCCTCCCTGCTTCCTGTTCAGGCATCTTGGGCACCCACCCTGATGGAGCTGGAACAGACTTGGCAAGGAACCTCACCCACTTCCTTTTCCCCTCCTTTCTAGGTCATTTGCAACCCAGAAGCATGGAAGGTCATCACTCCACTGCTCTCTGCCTTCTCCCCCTGTGGCCTGCGCGGCCCCAGGAGCCCTCCCTGACCTTATGGGAGGCTCTGCCATGCCCTTGGGCCCTGCCTTCATCACTGTTCTGAGTGTGGACAGAGCTTTGAATCTCCCTGAAGGCAGAGATTTGGGTTTCTTTGGCTCTCCCCACCTCCAACTCCAGAAGGGACTCAGGAACTTAGTGGAAGCTAGAGCTGGGAGAAAATACCAGGTGTCACTCCACACAGATCTCCTCCCAGGGGAGGTCTTGTCCCAGGACAGAGAGGTCAAGGGGGCCCAAGTTCTAAAGCCTGGAGGGCCCTATCCCCATCCCATAGTGATGGACATGTGGATGAGAGAGTGTGAAGACAGGTGTGAGGCCAGGCTGATGAATGAGGAAAGGGGTGAATGAGCGTAGAGGGGTGTGTGTGTGTGTGTGTGTGTGTGTCTAACCCTAAAGGAGAGGAGGGGAAGTCGTGAGGTTAGGGCTTCAGAGGGCAGGAAAAGAGAAGTGGAGAGGGCAGATGACTAGGCTCCCTGCTCCGCTCACTGGCTCTCTCTTACTAATCCTGGGGCCGAAACTGCCCCTCCCACAAGACTATTTTTAACCCATTTGGGCCAAAGCCAAATTACTGCAAATGGGCCAGGTCTCTGGGAGACAGCCCTCTTCTTAGGGAGGGAGAGTCCTCGCCACCCATCTGATGGTGAGCAGGGCTGGACAGGCAGAGAGTCCTAGAAGCTGCTGCTGAGACCCTGCGGCCTCCATCTCATCACATCTCAGCCCTTGTTTTTGTTAAATGTGTCCTGTGCCCCCTCACCCTCAGCTCATGGGTCTGTGGGAAGAAATGGCCTCTCCCCCATCAGACTGGGAGGTCCAGGTGTGTCCCACATCAAATTGGGGACTCTCCAAGGGAAGGCTCCCCCTCCAGACCGAGGACATCTGTGGGCAGGAGCTCTGTATCCCCCATCAGACTAGGGGCTTTTGGAGGGCAGGATCATGCTATCTCCTTGACAGCAGGGGTAGGAGAGGGCTCTGGGCAGGGCACAGACAGTGTGTGGTCCTCTATCCACACAGCCAAAGCTTCTCTCTCCATCCACTTTCACTGCTGTATCTCAGGCGACAGATACAGGTCGTTGTCTTCACACCCCTTCTCAGAGATCTCACCTGCCACACTCAGTTCCCAGGCCCCTGTCACTCCCCTGCTTGCCTCCCTCCCCTTGTCAGGAGCTACTCCAGTTTCTACCACCCAGCCCCTGGCATCCTTCTCACAGTGAAACAGACAGGGTGGCCAAAAATGGAAGGAAGAAGCCCCTGGCCCAGAATGCCCAGTCCCTCTCCCAGCTCTGCCCCCTGGGGCCTGAGGCAGGGAGGTTCTGTCCACTCAGAACTTCAGGCAACCCTCACAAAGACTGCTAAGTCCCATGCAAGGTGATTGACCTGACCTCCTCCTGATGCCCCATGGCCTTTTGGGACCTCCCCCTTCATTGAGTGTCTCTCTCCATCTCAAGATGCACAGGCCTGGGCCGCTGAAGATGCTAACGACCTGGATGACTCACTGAAAACACTGCCAATTCAGTGGAAAAAAAAATCTCAACTTCACAACACAACCAAGAGTCGCACACGTGCACCGAAATACACATTCCATTTCCTGGCTTCCTGGCCCACACCTGAGCGCTTTTTCACCATCATGACTCTTTGGGAAGAATGGGTCAGGTAAATGGCAGCAGATGGCTGCATTTGGATGCTGCTTTATTGTTTACATGATAGGAGAAAGTTCTGAGTCTTTCAGAACCTAGGAGGCACCCAGAGAGAAAAGAATCAGATGATCTGTATGAGTGCTCACCCCAGGCCAGGCACTCTGCTGAAAACTTTATTCATCTCCACAACCCTACGACATTGCCACTGTTACCTTCATTTTAGGGATGAGAAAACTGAGGCTTACAGAGGTTAAGTTACTTGACCAAAATCACAAAGCCTACTAGTAATGGAGTTGCTGGGATGGGAGCTCTGCCCCCTAGACTCCAAAGTCCAGGCTACTGACCATTATGCTATACTGTCCCCCAAAGAATCGGGAAGGAGTGGAGAGGAAAGGCAAGGCAGCAGCAGAAGGGAAAGACAAAGAGGAGGCGGGGACTGGGGACGTTGGCAGTGGCCTGGAAGCCCTGAGAATCACCACCCATTCCCTGGGGGTGATAGGCACATGTGGAAATGGAAGATCAGAGCAATTAAGAGGCTGGCTCAAGGTCACAGAGTGGCAGTGCCACACAGCAGATTCAAACGCAGGTTCTTGGCACCTCAACCTGCCAAGCTGGCAACTTCAGAGGTGCCAGAGAGCAAATGGCAGAGCTGGCATGAAGGAGGGCCCCCTGGGCTGCGAATATTCCATCCTTCACATCCTTTCATTCAGTCTTTCCATGAATAATTCACGGATCTCACAAACTTTTCCGGAAACGATAATCATCATTGTACTGTTAAAGCAACTGAGATCAGTAAGGTCTGTGACCTAACCGACCTCCTCTGTGAAAGGCCTCTTTCTGCCCAAACCAGCTGCAAGACACTTGAGATCTCGCATGCTCGGTGCTGCCCTGGAGCCAGGTGAGGATGCCTCAGGGTCAGAATTCAGGTTAGTGCGGTGTCACGGTGTCACGGCATGAGAACTGGGGACGGCCTTGAGGACAGGATTAAAGGAGCCAGCGTCAGACTAAGAGTGGGGTTGATGTAGCACATGGCCAAAATTATGGACAGAGTTGAGGGTCAGGATCAGGGATAGGGTTAGAGTCAGGGATGGGAGCAGTAAAAGGGTTAGTATTAGGGTTAGGTTTAGAGCTGTTCATCTGGTCAGCATCATCGTCTGATACAGAATTGGGAGGAAAACAGAAATCCAACCTTCCTGGACCCTTCCATCCTTGCTTGAAGCTGCCCCCAGCTGCCCCAGCCACCTCACCCCTGTGGGTGAATTTAGGGACCAAACTTTCCACCACCCACAGGCACACCCAGCATCAGTCTTCCCGCCCGACCCTCAGGGAGGGGACCACAGGCACCGGGCCGTGGAGCGGACTTGAGGTTGCGGGCCAGTGGGGAGGAGGAAGTTGCTTTGCAACAACCCAGTGCTCCACCACTTCCTTTCGGCGCCTTTAGCCCCTTCACTCTCCTCGACCAGCTATGACTGGTGGGGTCCCCAGAGCCTAGCTCTTCGTGGCAGCCCCTGCCACCAATCCACCAGAGCTGACATCCCGGGTCTAGAAAGCTTCCCAGACGCAGCTGATTGGAGCAGCTCAGGGGTAGGCCTGGAAACCAGAGTTCCCACATAGGTGGGGTGCCCAGAGATCCCAGTTGGCCTAGGACTGTCCCGGTTCACACTAGTTGCCCCAGCATAATTCTCAATAGTGCCCCCTTTCACTTTCAAAAGTGATCCAGTCTGGTCAACAAATCACACAGTTGTCCCTCATATAAGGGCCTTCTACCTGAAGAAGAACCTGAACCAGAAACACACCACAGAGGCGCCATCACCCCATCTGCTCAGGACCCACTTGGCATCTGCACTGAACTTCTTACTGAACTTCTCAGATTACTTCACTTCTCTGCACTTCAGTTTGCTCATCTGTAAACGGGGGATGATACCTACATCGCGTTTGTGAGAATGAAATGAGATTTTGTAGGTAAATTGCTCACATAGTGTCTGGCATGGACAAAAAAAGTTCAGGGGAGTGCCTAGGAGACAGGTGGAGAAAGGGGGATACTTGTTTTGAGACTTTTCTTGGAGACACCAGCCTAGTGGCTTCAGTTTAAGGAGGGAAGATAGGCGTTTCCCATCGAGGGAGAGGGCGTGGGCACGAGCTGCCCCCTACCCTGCTGGCAGGCAAAGCACCAAGGACTAGGGCTGAAAGCCCACGCATCCCTCAGACCCACCTAGAGCCCTTCACCAGCCTCTGGGAGCCCCCGAGGCTGCAAGTGCTCAGGGGTTAACTCCGGTGAGTGCAGCGCGGGTGCCCTGGCCAAAGGAGACTTGAAAGAAAGGAAGTAGGGAGGGTGAGAAGCGTGAAGAGGGAGGCCCTGGGCCTGCTGGTTCTGGGGCATGAGGCTACGCTCAGGGTATGCAGGGGTCTCCGACTTCCGTCCTGACCCACCCCATGCTGCCCTTGACCTCCGTGCAGAGTTTCCATCCTCTCTCTCGAGTTCACACTTCTTCCCACCACTAACCGCAGCCCACGCAGAGGCTTGTGGGTGGAGAGAGGGGTTGGGGGGAGGTGGTGCGGAAAAGGGCCCGGGCTGCAGCGCTGAGCCCCCAACGTTGGGAAGAAAGAAAGGCCTATAGTTTTTTCCTTATTGCCCATACTGAGTCCCCATCTTCTCCCAGATGGACCCTGCACAGATGAGCCCACCCTTACTGGGCCCCCATTCCCCTCACAGACCCCCTGTCCCCTCAGAGCCCTTATCCCCCTCAAGGAGTCCCCTCCTAATTTCCCCTCCCCCTCAGCATGGCCACAGCCTCCAAAAGGTCCCACTCTGGAACCCCAGGCTGGGGAGCTGGGCCCACAGAGAAAGGGGCTGTGGGTGCTGCACCTCCCACCTGGGCTGAGACCCCCCCAAGGGGTCTTTACCTCCCTATGTATCCTCAGGAGCAGGGTGGGCTCTGCTCCCACTGCCTCCCTCATCACTGCCTTTGGCCTCTGCGTGACCCCCAGTGGCTCTTCCTCTGGGGCAATTTGTCTCCCTGGGCTCTGTCCCCAGGAGCTGGGCTCACCAAACCATGGGTTTCCCAGGGGGTCAGACCTGGAGGGGAGTAGTCTGGCTCAGTCTGGTCTGGGTGTCTGTTTGCATGGGAACGTTAATGGCCAGAACTTGTGGGCCAAGGGCTGGGAAGGAAGGGACTGGGAAACCCTGGGGCTGGGGCTAGGACCCAGGGAAGGGAATCAATAGAGAGGGGGATGGGGGCGGTTAACCTTGAGGACTCCCGCAATAAAACTGGCTGCCCTGGAGGTGTCTAGACCAAGACAGGGGGGCATACATACATACATACAGAATTCACCATACAGAAGACTCCGCCTGAGAGTGGGCTGAACTCAGGAATTGTATGTCCCCCTCCTCAGCCTTCACATCCTGGTCCTCCTCACCCCAATCACACCACCAACCTGGGTCACCCAGCCTTGACACTCACTCCACTCCCGGAAAAGCCTACTTGTAAAATTCCGACCAGCCTGGAAAGTCAGGCGGAAACAGAAGGAAGAAGGGCGCTAGTGGGGAAAGAGGAGCTGAAAGCAAGTGACTGAGGCTTCTTTGGGTGGGAGAACAGGGGAGGGAGCACTCGGGAAGCAGCCTATTACCAAAAGGAGCTGAGTTTATAAGAAAATAAAACTACCGGGGGAGTGAGGACTTCCTCTGAGAATTAACGCTTGCCAAACTAGGGCTGTCCAGAGATGCTCGCTCGGCCTGAAAGGAAGCGTGTGGCTGGGCAGCAGGGCCTGGCTGGCTCCAGATGCAGAGATCTGGGAGGCTGGAGGCAGAGCTGAATCAGAGGGAAGGAGGGGAGGAGCCATGAGGTGGCCTCTGGTAAGCCTGTGGGGCCAGTCCCCAAGCAGAGCCCAGCTCCCTCCAGCCAAAGGGCCTGAGAAGGGCAGGCGCCTTGGGAGAGAGAGAGGGAAGGGGATACTCTTGTCCGAATGGGCAGCGTGGATGGTACGGCCTCCTAGCCCCTTATGGGGTGGGCTTCCTTTCACTCATAAAATACAACCCTGGCCCCTGGGAGCCACTGCCCCTTCTCTGCCTCTACCCACCGCCTCTCCTATCTCCCAGCATTGACTGGCCCCTGAGCCTGTGGAATCCAGAGAGGTAGAGTCCAAGCCAGTAAAGAAACCCTGGGATTCAAAGCCTGGGATTCAAAGCCTGAAGAGCCAGACTCTAGCCCCACCAAAATGTCCTCCCTTGGAGTTATACCAATTCAGGGAGATTCACTGCTGGTTTGATAAGAGGAGACTGGGTTCAGTGACCCACGAAGGGCCCTACAGCATGACTTCTGGGGCAAGCTAGGATTGGAGAATGTGTGTGTGTGTGTGTGTGTGTGTGTGTGTGTGTTCCAGGTCTGGGCACATGGGCTACGATGGGCCCCAAGCCCCAGCCACAAGCTAGGGTGGACCCTCTCCACAAAGGCCTAGCTGAGGGGTGCCACCCACCAGTCCCACAAACTGTGTTCTCACAACCTCCCCAGCTATCACAGCTCCACCCAAGCCCTCACCCTAAGGTGGAGAGGTAGGCAAGGGGTATCCCCAGTTGGCCAGAGCCTGGGAGGAAGATGAGGAAGAAGCCTGCTGGGCAGGAGACCTCTGGAGCCCCGGAGCTGGGTATGCTGTGCATTGGGGGGTTGGTTCCTGCCCCTCTCTGGGCCTCAGTCTTCTCCTCCAATTAGAGTAGGGAGTCTGTGCCACACAGCTCATCTTAGGGGAGAGGACTTAGGCGGAAAGAGGTTTGAGCTCTGTTTCTCAGAAAGTGGGAGAGGGTGAGTTCAGTGCGGATGTGGAAGGCACCAGGTTCCACTGTTGCCGGGTGGCTGCTCACTCCTCCCTTGCTGCCCAGTGCCCCCCGGAGGCCCCAACACTGGGTCCCCCACCAACACAGCTCCCTTGCCACTCTCTGCTGCCCCCTTCTTGGTAGGATTCCAAGGGAGCACCTCAGCAGAGCAGATTCACCCACCCCATGGCTATGTGAACCCAAGGAAGCCTCTCCGGTCGGTAAGCCTCAGGCTTCTCTCTCCTGAGATCAGCAGACAAGGCCTAACAAATCCCGAGAAACACCACCTCCCTCTTCCTCACTACGGAGGGGAGGGCAAGCCCAACCGACTGGGCCTTGTCACTGCAATAGAAAATGGGGCCCTACGGAGGCCCAAAAGCTCAGCAGGGGACGTTACACTGGACACAGCGACAAAAGAGCCGAGTGTCACTTAGCCCCAGCATCTCCAGAAGATACAGGCTTGGGCCCCAGAGGAAAGCAAAGGGAATGTCCCAGATCCCACTCAAGAACCACACCTCCCAGGAGTCGAGACTAGCCGGACCAAGATGGAGAAACCCCATTCTCTACTAAAAATAAAATTTAAAAAATTAGTTAGGCGTGGTGGTGTATGCCTGTAATCCCAGCTACTCGGGAGGCTGAGGCAGGAGAGTTGCTTGAACCCGGGAGGCAGAGGTTGCGGCGAGCCAAGATCACACCATTGCACTTCAGGTTGGGCAATAAGAGCAAAACCTCCGTCTCAAAAAAAAAAAAAAAAAAAGAACCCCACCTCCTTCCTATGAAGGATGCACACAGAGCAACAGCAGCCCAGATACCACACCCCTGAGGGCTGGGTGGGGAGGTCTCCCAAATATCACGGAGGGACGAAAGGCAAACCTAGGGGGCCCAGGGTTACCAATGTGACTTACTGATCGTCCCCAACTCTTTTCACCCATGCCATGTCCCTCTCCGACTGGTTGGAGGCCAGATCCTAAGGAAGAAGATGGAGAGGTCAGAACCCAAGCTCACCCCTGCCAGGGCCCTTCTCTACTGTTCCCTGGGCCAGTCTGCACACAGTGGGGAAGGTCCAGCCCTGGACCTCCAGAAGCTATTCCAGGCCCCTGCATTTACCTGGGCCCGGGTCTCCTGCAGCTGCTTCAGCTCCCCCTGCAGCCGCTCGCACTCTGCCTGGAGCTGCTCCTCCCGGAGCTGAGCCCCCCGGGCCTCTCCCTGCGCAGCCTCCAAAGCCTCTTCTAGCCGCCGCCGCTCCAGGTCACTCACACTGGGTGTGGGGCCCGGCCAGCCTGCTGTCGGTGGACAGGACAACGTCAGGTGGGCTCAGCTGCCTCCTCCAGCTCCCAGAGCCACACAGAATGAAACAGGGGAGGATGCAGCATGGGGGATTCAAGAGAGAAGCCAGGACAACTAGCCAAGGAGGGATGACCGCGACAAGGGCAGCGAGGAAAGATGGGCTGAGCCTCATTTCTAATCTTCCTGGAGGCCAGGAAAAAAATAAGATGGGCTCTTGAAGGCTTTACTGGCCAGACTCAAGTCTAGAGCTTCTGCAGGGGCCTCTCCTAGTCACAGCCAGAGACGGGGCAGGGGGACTCTGGGTGGGGGCGCCCTCTGCTGGCAGGCACAGGAATTGCAATGAGGTGATCAGGAATGCCCGAGTTAAAAGGGGAGAAATTAGGGTAACAGTGCGGTGAGGTGAGGGGACAGCAGGTAAGGGAGGATGGGGTGATTATGGAGAAATAGATTATATTACAAATGGGATGGTAAGTAAGCGGGAGGTGTCTAGGAATGTTGAAATGGGGGTTGGGGACTAGGAGGTAAGTCGGGGTCACTGAGATCTCACCATGACTCAAGCCAGATCCCCCTCTCAGTGCCAAGTAGTGCAGGTCTAAATCAGCGCAGGGCGGCGCGGGGGCTGGCGGCGGGCTCAGGTTGGAGAAGGCTGCATCCCGGAGGCCTTGCTGTTGCCGCAGCTGCTGCTCCAAACCACAGATCTGGCGCAGGTGTGTCTCCACCAGGGCCCTCTGG
Organism: Trachypithecus francoisi; assembly: GCF_009764315.1. NCBI lineage: Eukaryota > Metazoa > Chordata > Mammalia > Primates > Cercopithecidae > Trachypithecus > Trachypithecus francoisi. The sequence goes on along the minus strand of NW_022681466.1, from coordinate 22,285,269 downwards.
AGAGAGAGACTGAGGTGAGGGTCTGCACAGGCCCAGGACTTCCCCATGTCTGGAGAGTCATCACCCCAAACTACAGCAGAGGCCCCAGATCACATGTCCCAAGCCTACTCTCCAAGTGGCTGTGAGTGCGAAGTCTCATCTCAGCCACCTCTATGCAGCTGTTGAGGGCTGTTGCCCCTGGCTAGGTCAAGTTAATGCCCCTGCTCTGTCATTAACATACAGGGACACTTAAAAGAACACTCAGCCCCCCTGTTTGGAGGCCAACCCCCCTCAGGAGCATCAGAACTTGCATTTGCATACGTGACAAGAGCTTCTGGGCTTCACACACCTGTTCCATAAAATGTGGATAACAGTCCCACACTCATCTCTTAGGGTTGTTTTGAGATTTAAAATGAGCTAGTGTATGCCAGGTGAAAAGAACAATGCCTGGCACACCCTGAGTGCCACATAAATATCTGTGATTATGAAGGCAAAGCATCTATATATGAATGCCCCACTACCCTCACTACAGCCTGGTGAGGGTGTTAATATTTGCCCCACTTTTCAGAGGAGGGATGGAGGCTACATGACTTAACTGAGGTCATGGCTTGGGGTTGGCTGAGACCATGTCTCCTGATTTTTGTTTTGTTTTGTTTTGTTTTTGGAGACAGTGTCTGGCTCTGTCACTCCGGCTGGAGTGCAGTGGCTCGATCTTGGCTCACCAAAGCTTCCACCTCCTGGGCTAAAGCGATCCTCCCGCCTCAGCTCCCTGAGTAGCTGGGACCACAGGTATGCACCACCACGCCTGGCTAACTTCTTTTTTGTATTTTTTGTAGAGATAGGGTTTTGCTATGTTGCCCAGGCTGGTCTCAAACTCCCTGACCTCTCAAAGTGCTGGGATTACAGCCATGAGCCACCATGCCTGGCCTGTCTCTTGATTTTGACCTGCTCATCGGCACAGCCACACCCTGACTCAGAAGCACACCCAAGCGCAGGCCCATTCTAGCAGTCACACGCTCCTGGTCACCTCTGCCCTCACCCTCACAGCCTCCCAGGGGCGGTGCTCATGGGCACAGGGTCACCCCAGCGTGACAGCCAGGCATACACACAGAGACAGAGGTTCCCACAGGGCCACTGCATGCCCAGGATGCACACAAGTCACTGCAACATGGATAGCACACGCAGTCTCCCTCACAAGGGCAAACGGGCGGGCACTCACAGATATACATGAACACAAGCAGGGCACATACAAGTGGTGTGTGACACATGGGATTGCACACTGTCACAGGCTGGAATCCTCACACACAGAACTAAATGCACACATGCACACACACAACCAGCACAATCCAACGCAACATCCTCAAGCACCCCTGGCTCCCCAGGCCTCACCATCTCCCCCAGCTCCGTCTCCAAGTCACTCTTCTCCACGCAGAGTTTCTCATAGGCCTGGATCATCTCTCCAAGCTGTTCTTCCTGCTCCTTGTTCTTCTGTAACTGGATGAGGCCCAGAGGGCCCCACCACAGGGTCAGTCCCACACTGGACTTGGGGCTGGGAAGCTCACTGTACCTCCCCACTCCCACTCCCAGCACCCTAGGGAGGTGCAGGAGGAGCTGCAGCTGGTCTTAGGGAGGACCTGGCCATCTCTAATCAAAGGGGCAGAGGCTAGATCCTGGGGGGTATGGAGGGAAGGGTATCAGAAACAGACTGGAGCAAGATGCTCAGGGGGTGTGCCCAGCCTGGGAGGCTCACCTCGTGCTGGAACTGGTTGAGCCGTTGCTGCAGGCTGACCTTCTCCACCTCCAGCAGGGAGCCATCCTTGATTTCATACAGAGAAAAGCCATGCTCCTCTCCAAAGTCACTGATCAGTGGGTACTGCGGGTGGGGTAGGGCTTCAGGAGAGCGGGTTCCCGGGTGCCCAGCCCAGACCTCAGCCTGGCTGTGCCCCCAACCCCACAACCTGCCTCAGACCCTTGACCCTCCTTCTCCTTGGCTAGTGGGATCCCAGTTCCCATGGGCCTGCAGCCATCTCCCACCCACCAGATCTGTTTTAGATCCCAGATCCAGCCCTTCCGAAGCCGACAGGGGACAGTCCGCACCCAGAACAGCCACGTCTCTCATGGGAGACCCTCAAGTTCCCAAGAGTCTGCACAGTGACCCCTCTTTTGAATCCCTGGTATCTGCCAGATTCCCAGTACCGCTCCCCACCCCACACACACTGTCAGGCGCGCCCTCCTCTCCAAGTTCTGACCTTGATCTCATAGACTTTGAGGCGGCGTCGGAGGGTGGCGTTCTCCCTCTCCAGGCCCCCCAGCCGTTCCTTGATGTCTCCGTAAGCCGTGATGAGGGCAAAGTGGGAGGCAGAGCACATGTCGTCCCCAAGCGAGGGGTCTCCAGGACCGTCTAGCCACACTTCACTGGGCCCCAGGGCCTCCTGCGTCAGTATGCTGATGTCGTCCTCGAACATAGACTCCATGGTGAGGGCCGGGCCACGGCCCACACGGGGCCTCCTGGGAGAGCAGGAGCAACCGTGGACAGGGCCGTCTGTCTAGGGTTTGTCCCTGGTACCCCTCTCCCTGGCTCTGCACGCCCTGGGGCCGGCTGAAATGCAACTCAAAAGCTTCCTGCCCCGAGCTCAGCGGGGACTCCCATGGCCCCTTCCCAGACTCCTCAGCCCCATCCTCTCTGCCGCCTTGGGGAAAACGGACTGGAACCAGGTGAAGACCCCGCTGCCAGGGTGTTGACAAGTAGGGACAAGTAAACCAGGCCGGCAGCAGGGACAGGCTCCTGCCAGAACCCAGGGAGACCTGTGGATGGGAGAGGGCTGCCTTCCCAGCCGGGCCCGGCCCAGTCCTCAGCGCTTCTCCACCCCAGGCCTTACTTCCCCAAATACCTCGCCGCCAAGCTCCTCAGCCTGGGCCTTTGGCACCCCAGCTCCTCCCCAAGGAAGGCCCAGAGCTGCGCGAGGGTCGGCCCCTCCACAGTCGGCACGCCCTCGGCTGCACCCCCGCCCAACTTCCCCACTTCCTCCCGCAGGATCCCAGAGTTCAGGAAAAGGAAGCGCCTCCCCCGGGCGCACCGGGGTTGTGGCAGCCGTCCAGGACCCCCTGGCCCCTGACCTGGGACCCACAGGAAGTCCTTGGCTGAGTGTCACGGGGCGCAAACTGGGGAAGGGGGCCCAGGTGGAGGGGGACGCGAACGAATTCCCAAGGCCGGCTCAGGGTGCCCGCGCGCCGGGAAACAGGGAACCCTACGAGGGGGCAGGAATGACTCAGGCAGGAGTAGGCAGTGAGGGGGTGCGTGTGTACTTCTCGCGGGCCTGGTTATGAATGTGTGTCTGGGGTTGGCGTGTGGGGGGAGTGTGCGTCTGTGAATGAGTGTAGGTGTGTCAGTCAATGAGTGCCTTCAGGGTCGCAGGGGCGTCGGGACGGAGTGGGGCAGCGGTCGGGAGGCTGGTGTGTGTGCACGCGTGCGTGAGCGCGTGGGCAGGGTGGCACGTTGGGGCCGCGTGTCACGTGAGACGCGAGGGGACTGTCCGAGGTGTGTGCGCGCGCTGAAGCGTGTGTGCACCCCGGAGAGGGGGCTCGGCGGGGAGCTGTGAGTTCAGACAGCAGGGTCCCCAGATCCGGCTGCAGGAGCTTGGGATGCAAAGGGCTCCGGCGCAAGCTCCAATTCAATCCCCCGCCATCCCCCGCCACCCACAGGCCCATCTAAGTGCCAGGGAAACGCGAGTGACTGGGTCTGAGTAAGGAGTGTGTGCGCGCGTTTGTAAGGCCGGCCCCACCTTTAACCCTCTCCTTCCCACGCCATCCCCTCCCCCCAGCTCCGCGCGCCAGCGCTCACACCCCCAGACTCCCTCCCGCCCCGCTGCGCCCACCCCCCTGGCGGGGCTCTGTCCCCGAGGCCGCCCCACAAATGCCTCTTTCCTCCGCATTCCTCTCTGGGCCCAGCGCCCGGATGAGCGCAATGGAAGGGGGCTGGCGAAGGGGTGCGTGCCTCGGTCGGCCCGGGCCCCTCCTGCGGCCCCTTTAAGAGCCGCCCTTTAAACCCCTTTCGCTCGGCCGACAGAAATTGTCGCCCCTCCCTCTCGGGCATCGAGACCACTCAGCCCCCTTCCCCACAGCCGGCCGAGCCCGGGGCCCCCGGACACCCTCTCGGGGCCGGGGAAGGGGCTCCGGGGGTGGAGCGGCCTGAGAAGCGGCGGCGGAGGGGGACGCGAGGGGATGCGGAAGGCCGACGCCGGACCCCTTCCTTCCCAGCCATCCCGTGCGGCTGCCAGCCGCCCTCCCGCTGCCTCCTCCTGCCCACCCCGCGACCCCCGAGGCCCGACCCGAGCGCCGCTCCCCTCCCCCCGCCCTAGCCCCAGCCAGGGACTCACAGCTGCTGCCGGTTCCTGCTTGTAATCGCAGCTTACCCCCTCCGCCTGCTCCCTCCCCAAACGGGCACCAGTGCCCCCACCCCCCTGGCACCGCGCTCTGCTCCTCGCCCTGTCGCCGCCGCCGGGTCTCTCCCCACCCCCCACCCCTCCCCCCAACCCCCTCCCTCCCGCCCGCCCCGCTCCTCCTCCGCCGCCGCCGCCGCTCCGCCTCCTCCTCCCCGGCTGCTCCGGGTTTCTCCAGCTGGGAAGGCGCCCTGGACCCCGCCGCTGCCACCACCACGTGGTGACGGGCGGCGGCCCCCACGGTGCGGCCCCTCCTGGCAGCGCGCCCGGAGCCCACCGGCTCCCTGTGGCGCCCGCGGCCCGCGCTGGCGCCCCCTCCCCAACGCCTCCCGGCGCAGTGTGGCGTGGTGGCGTGTGTTGGGGGCGTCTGCGGTCAGTGCAGGGGCCGGACTGGCGCTTTGGTTGTTTTGGTTGTTTAGTTATGGGCTGTATATTTGGGGAGGAAACGGGGCTGTTTATTTGGATTTTTTTTTTTTTTTATCTTTGCGCTTTTGAGAAGGAAATCATTAGACCTACTCTTCGTTGCTCTTGGAAAAAGGGGCATTGCTGCGATAAATACATTGAACATAGGGTACAGAGAGATTAGAGTTAAAGCTGTAACTTCTTTGGAAGTGAGAGTGAACTAAGGAGGTCAAAGGTTCATTCATGAAGAAGGACAGCCATCCCCCTTCCCACACACCACTCCCCGGCCACCCTCAAGTACCCATAGGTCAGGGAAATGAAGAAACAACAGATTTCACCCTGTCCACAAAGATTATTTGAGCACCTGCCAAACTCCTGGGCAAGAGAAACAAGTTTTTTGCTAGTTTCCTGCTGTGTGACCTTGGGCAAGTTACCTTAACCTTTCTAAGCTGGAGATCATGCCCCACTTAAGCACTCTCATGGAGGAAGAATGGGAATCAGAACTAAATACAGCAGCCTGCGAATGCTCAGGAAGTGTTAGCGAGTCATTTTGAGTATTGCCTGGTGGATTAAACAATGTGGACAGAGGCATGGTCAGCCTAGCTGCAGGTAGGGAATGTATCCGGGGAACCGTGGAGGACTCTGGCTAAAGAGCATCCTCTGTGGACAGGGAGGCAAAGCCCGGAAGCAGGGGATAAGCTGGGCGGGGGCTTTTGGCAGGTTCAGGCTTTAACTGTGAAGACTGGTGGGAACCTGAGCCTACCTTTTTGGATCCTGAGGGGGTGTGGGGGGTGGGAATCTCCGAGGGGAAGGATGGAAGGAAAAGGCTTCTTGCTCTCTCTGAGCTTTGAAAAGCAGCAGCTGCCATCTTTCCTCACTGCTGGGAGAAAATTGGACTGAGAGGTGAGCTTCTACCAGGAGAGCCAGCCAGAGCTCTAGACTTGTTCTCTTCATAGAGGGGGGGATTCTCAGTGGCTTCCTTCCTCCTCCTCCTGCTGGGTTCCCTTTCAGTCTTTCCCGCCAGCACCGGCTCCCTTTTGTAGTCCAGAACAGGAAGGCAGGTCAGCCACTTGTTCTCTGAGGCACTAGCTTTCTCTGAGCCATGTGGGATGACCCCTCTACCCTTTAGATATGAAGGCAAACCAGTGGGGACATCTGTCACCCCACTAATCCCAAGGACTAGGCAGAGTTCCTTTCCCTAACACTCCCCAAGATCTCTTCTGAAGCAAGGGACCAGGCAAAAGATTGGCAGCTAGGCTTGGAGGTGTAGGGTTGTCTCTGGGACCCTCAGTGATCTTGGACTTGGCCACAAACAGGACCCATGAGACCAACTGGCAAGCTCTCCCTCACTGGAAAAGGTAATGGGTCCCAGGACCCTCTAAGCACACACACTCTGGGATGAGTCGTCAGCCCCTGCTGCTGCTTGGATGCTCAGGGCCTAATTGAGTCACCTGGCGGGCTGCAGCCAAATGGTTCTATCCTTGGTTCTAGGTGATTGGTAGCAAAAGTCCAACAGAGATTAGGCCTGGTTTAGGTGCCCTAAAATCCTCCCCCTCCTCCAATCTGGACCTGATCTCACTGCATTCTCCATTTCTAGTTCTGCTGCTCATACCAGGCAGTTCTGAGAGCAGGGATTACCATTCTTGTATTCTAACGTGCCCTGAGGGTCAGTACCTGCTCATTGTATATTTATTCCGCAAATATTTCTTGAACATGTATTATGTGCTGCTGGGTACTGAAAATACAGTGCTGAACATGTCTCTGACAGGTATACATGTCTCTTGCTCTCGTGGAACTTGCAGTATGGTAGAGAAGTCAGAAAAATAAAAAGACGAATAAGTAAAACCACTAGAAATTGTGACAAAGCGCCAGGCGCAGTGGCTCACGCCTGTAATCCCAGCACTTTGGGAGGCTGAGGCAGGCGGATCACCTGAGGTCAGGACTTTGAGACCAGCCTGACCAACATGGTGAAACCCGTCTCTACTAAAAATGCAAAAATTAGCTGGGCGTGATGGTGGGTCCCTATAATCCCAGCTACTTGGGAGGCTGAGGCAGAAGAATTGCTTGAACCCGGGAGGCGGAGGTTGCAGTGAGCTGAGATGACCCCATTGCACTCCAGCCTGGGCAACAAGAGTGAAACTCCGTCTCAAAAAAAAAAAGAAAAGAAAAGAAAAAAAAAGAGATTGTGATAAAGGATAAAAAGAAACACCAAGGGGCAGCGCTAGAGAAGAATGGGAGGGTGGGATCTGCTTCACAGTATTCAGAGAAGGTCTCTTTGATGAGCTCTTATTTATTTTATTTTTTTTAAAAGACAGAGTCTTGCTCTGGCCCCCAGGCTGGAGTGCAGTGGTGCAATTTTGGCTCACTGCAGCTTCGCCTTCCTGGGCTCAGGTGATCCTCCCACCTCAGTCTCCAGGCATGGTGGCTTGCGCCTCAGCTGGGACTACAGGCGCATGCCACACGCCCAGCTAATTTTTGTGTTTTTTGTAGAGACAAGGTTTCACCATGTTGCCCAGGCTGTTCTTGAACTCCTGGGTTCAAACCATCCACCTGCCTTGGCCTCCCAAAGTGCTGTGATTACAGGCACGAGCCACCGCACCTGGCTAAGCTAAATCTTTTTTTTTTTTTTTTTTTTTTTTTTTTTGAGACGGAGTCTCGCTCTGTCGCCCAGGCTGGAGTGCAGTGGCGGATCTCAGCTCACTGCAGCTCCGCCTCCCGGGTTTACGCCATTCTCCTGCCTCAGCCTCCCGAGTAGCTGGACTACAGGCGCCCGCCACTCGCCCGGCTAGGTTTTTGTATTTTTTAGTAGAGACGGGGTTTCACCGTGTTAGCCAGGATGGTCTCGATCTCCTGACCTCGTGATCCGCCCGCCTCGGCCTCCCAAAGTGCTGGGATTACAGGCTTGAGCCACCGCGCCCGGCCAGCTAAATCTTAAAAGAGTAAGAAAGTATATTCTTTGTTGAATGAGTAAATAAATGAGGCAGTGTGACTTAGGACTAACTACTTCACTTTTCTAGGCCTGTTTCCTCATCTGAGAAAGCTGAACATTGGTCTGAATCCCTTTTAAGAGCCCCTGATATTGGCAGGGCTCATCATGGTGGAGACAATAATAGGGGGTATGGTGAAGGGGATTGGAGCCACAGTGGGAAGAGAGTGGGGGAAGTGGTGGACAGTGATCAGGCGTGAGTTGTAAAACATTTATAAATGGTCTTCACAGGCGTGGTAACAGAAGACCCACCTCCAATTGTTACGGTAGGAGAGACAGTGCAAAGGCAGGTCCCCAGAGCTGGCCCTGCCAGTGTTTCCTCCTTGGAAACCACCAGGGAGAGACTCTCCCACTCCCATGACTCTTGTTCTGGAGAAAGACTTTGTCTTTCCTGTCCCATTATTGCCTGAAAAGAGTAGGAGGAGGTGACATTAGCAGCCAGTTAAAGAGGCTGAATCAAAATAAAACCCAGATGACTCAAATGGAACCCTGGCGGGCAGGAAAATTGATTAGCCCCATGTGACAATGCAGGATCTGGGTGCCACCTTCGCCCTCCAGTTCCAGACCCTAGAAAATGGGCCATTGACCATGCAAGCATCCTAGGACTCCAACTGTAGCTGCAGGTGTTCCATCAGATTGGAGGGTAGGGCAATGGTAGAAAGACATTCCTTCACCATGTCCCCAAATTCCTGTGGAGGTAATGCAGAGCCTCTAATTGAATTAGTAGGGTTTGGGAGGGAATAGAGTGTTTTGTTTTTGTTTTCTTTTTATTTGAGATGGAGTTTCGCTCTTGTTGCCCAGGCATAACCTCTGCCTCCCGGGTCCAAGCGACTCTCTTGCCTCAGCCTCCCGAGTAGCTGGGATTACAGGCATGTGCTACCACGCCTGGCTAATTTTGTATTTTTTGTAGAGACGGGGTTTCTCCATGTTGGTCAGGCTGGTCTCGAACTCCCAACCTCAGGTGATCTGCCCGCCTCGGCCTCCCAAAGTGCTTGGATTACAGGCATGAGCCACCACGCCCAGATTTTTTAAAAAATAATTCCATATTACTTCATTTTTATCCACAGCCATGTTCTTTTCTGCTATCTCCCAAACAATTTTTAAAAAGTTACATTGAATTATTGAATATTGACTATTTCTTATCCATCAGAATGTGAGCTCCACAGGAAGATTTTGTTTGCTTAGTTCACTGCTATATCCCCAATGTCTCCTGGCACGAAAACAGTTGTTTGGTAAGTGCAGTAGCGCAATCACATCTCACTGCAGACTTGATCACTTGGGCCCAAGTGATCCTCCTGCCTCACCCTCCCACCACACCTGGGTAATGTGTTTTTTTGTTTTCACTTTTGTTTTGAGACAGAGTTTCGCTCTCGTCGCCCAGGCTGGAGTACAATGGCGCGACCTCAGCTCACCACAACCTCCACCTCCCAGGTTCAAGTGATTCTCCTGCCTTGGCCTGCTGAGTAGCTGGGATTATAGGCATGCGCCATCACGCCCGGCTAATTTTGTATTTTTAGTAGAGAGGGGTTTCACCATGTTGGTCAGGCTTGTCTCAAACTCCTGACCTCAGGTGATCCACCTGCCTTGGCCTCCCAAAGCGCTGGGATTACAGGTGTGAGTCACCGCGCCGGGCCTTTTTCTTTGAGACAGAGTCTCACTTTGTTGCCCAGGCTGGAGTGCAGTGGCACAATCCTGACTCACTGCAACCTCCGCCTCCCGGGTTCAAGTGATTTTTCTGCCTCAGCCTCCTGAGTAGCTGGGACTACAGGCATACACCACCATGTCCAGCTAATTTTTGTATTATTAGTAGAGGCAGGGTTTCACCATGTTAACCAGGCTGGTCTCAAACTCCTGATCTCAGGTGATCCGCCCGCCTCGGCCTCCCAAAGTGCTGGGATTACAGGCGTGAGCCACCACACCCGGCCTAATGTTTTTTATTATTTGTAGAGACAAAGTCTCCCTGTGTTGTCCAGGTTGATCTCCAACTCCTAGGCTCAAGCGATCCTCCAACCTCGGCCTCCCAAAGTGCTGAGATTACAAGCATACACGGTGCCTGGCCAGTAGTCGTTAACTGGTTAATCAATGTGAGTTCAAGGTCCTGTGCTAAAAACTTTATATGTATTATCTTTCATTGGGATCCCTGTTTTACAGGAGGAAATCGAGAATCAGAAGAGGTGGAGAATTTGCCCAAGGTCATACTCAAGACTGAAATATTTTGAAGGGCAATGCCCAGAACATAGCAGGCATTGCTCATTGCTATCACAGAGCCATTTGTGAACTCTTTCCTTTGGAAATGGTGACAGGCTGCCCCTCTGTATCCAGAGCTAACGCTATATGCCAAAGCTGAGATGTACTTTCCTTTCAGACAAAAAGGTACATTTCACACTGAGGACAGCTCAGCTTGGTAACCTGTGGCCAAGGAGCACCTGGGAGAGGGAACAGCTCAGGCTTTGAAGGCCTCCTGCCTGTGCTGTGCATGGGATCAGCTGACGGAGCTGGGGTAATTCAGATGTGGAGCTTACTCAGCAGCCTAATGGCCTTTTTGGCCACAGAGCACCAACAACCACCCCTCCCCCAGCCCTGGTTCCCAAAAGCTTCCAGCTTAGAGAAAACGGAGCAGAAGTGCAGGGAGATGGTTTGGTTCAAACTCCAATCAGGAGGGAAGCTGATCACACACATATTCAAACTCCAATTAGGAGAGAAGCTGATCTCACACTCATATACACTCAATTAAGTCTGGCAGTTGCCAAAGGTTAATAATGGAACTTATTGTAGTTAAGACAAAATGGCTTTGCTATTGAATTCCAAAATCTCTTCAACCAGGGTTCTCTCTGATTAATAACTGTAAGCTCATTTACAACACTGGCACACAACGTAGGCTAGAGGTATAAATCTGGAAGGTCAGCACTGCTTGCTAGCCTGCATGACTTTGGGCAAGGTTCTTAGCCTGTTCCCATTTCCTCCTGTAAAATGGGACTAAAATGGTGCCTTCCTTACAGTGTTGATAAAGTTTATTACTCTATGAAAGATAATTATAGGCCTAGCATCTTGTAAGTACCTAAAAAGAACATCATGTAAATAACGACTGACTATTCACTAATCCTGTTCCCATTCCATCAGTTAATCCAAGGTTGAGAAGTCAGCCTGAAGTCATCCAACAGATAAGACCTAGAAGTCTTCTGTGGCCCTGCCATTCCGAGGTTTCTGGATGCTCTGCCCTTCAAAGGCTAAGTGATGCCATCACAGAAACTCTGTGAACTCTATGTCATTAGTTCAACAAATATTTGTCAAAAGTCTACTATATGTCAGGCGCTCTCTCAGCTGAGCATACTAAAAGACAGCCAAGGTCACTGCATTAGGTAACTTATGTTATAGTGGGAGAAACTGGCAACAAATAACGAAATTAAAATATATTTTTAGGTAGTGTTGGGAAGGGAATGGATGGCATATCCTAAGTATGTGCAATATGGACCTTTGTTTTTTATCACTAAGAGGCTCACAGCATCTGTCCAGGGCAAATGTGTAAAGCCTTGATTTGACAGACCTGGCTCTGAATTCTGGCTCTAAGTGACCTTGGTCTGATGAGTCAATCTTTCTGCCCTTCCTTCATCATCAGTAAAACAGGAATACTAAGGTTGTTGTACAAATTAAAACATAAAACCTCAGTGTTTACCATTTTTCACTTTAGGTGGGCCAAGCTGGGACCTTGGAGGCCAGGTGGAACTGCAGGCTTGCACTGTATGTTTCTGAATGTTTGTTTTGGGACCAGGTATATGGTAATGGGGTTTCTTGTGGGAGCAGTTGCTCCTTCTCTGCCATTTGATGAACTAATTGCATTCTTTTCTCAAATCTCACCTTCAGTGGAGAAATGTTCTCAGTGAATCATTGCTGTTCAGGACTTAATGCAGTCTGGTAAGAAAAGTTACTCTCTATAACTCAGTAACCTCCAAATTGGATTTAGAAATACTAGAACTTCTGGCCGGGCGCGGTGGCTCAAGCCTGTAATCCCAGCACTTTGGGAGGCCGAGACGGGCGGATCACGAGGTCAGGAGATCGAGACCATCCTGGCTAACATGGTGAAACCCCGTCTCTACTAAAAATACAAAAAACTAGCCGGGCGATGTGGCGGGCGCCTGTAGTCCCAGCTACTCGGGAGGCTGAGGCAGGAGAATGGCATAAACCCGGGAGGCGGAGCTTGCAGTGAGCTGATATCCGGCCACTGCACTCCAGCCTGGGCGGCAGAGCGAGACTCCGTCTCCAAAAAAAAAAAAGAAAAAAAGAAATACTAGAACTTCTATTTATCATATAATTGCTTTTTACTTTCTATTTTTGTGTCTTATGATTACGCAATATGTGGTTATAGTAGTCCAAGTATATAATTTATAAACACATGGGATATGTTATGATCAAAAGTTTACTAACAGGTGTACAATCAGAAAAGGAGAAAGGCCACATGGAGTCTACAGCCCTCATTTTGCTTAACTAAGAAAGGGTTCTTTCCATGAACTAGCCTGCAGGCACCACTACGCTAATAAGCAGCAGGGTTAAGGAAAGGGCCCAGTCTCCTAAATCTCAAATTAGTGTTCTTTCCACGTTTCTTGGTGGGGGGCGGGGGGAAGGCAATGCAAGTAGAAATGAAATACGTGATGAAAACTAAGTGAAAGGCCAACTTTTGGATGATCCATTAGACGACACATCATTAGCTTGAGAAACAGGCACAAAACAGAAGACAATCTCTGCTCCTGCTTCAAACTCTCCAAACACAAAACCTCCTCCATGCATACTTTTTCCTTACCTCATTTGTAGGACACAGTTTCATCTATATCACATTACACTATGTAGAGTCCATTTCAAGATGTGTGTCCCTCCTTTCCCCCACACACATACACACACCTCTCACCACACATTCCGACTTCTTTCAAACCATTTCACCTCCATGGAGGTGACACCATTTGGGACAAAAAAAAAAAAAAAGCAGCAAGATGTTGAAAATAAAAATAAAGCGGACTTTATTTAGAAGATAAAGATGGTGGTTATCGGTTTTGGTTAATCTAGTTGGGCTCGTGTTTTACAGGTCTTAAATGCCATCACAGACTGGCATGCCAAGGGCATTCTGAATGCCAATTACAGATTGAAGTTGTTTCAAAAACAAAGATGCTATCAAAAGCTGACGGAGTTTGGATTTTTCTTAAAGTCGGACTAACACACTTCATAAATAGTAAGAGTAAATAGATTGCTTGGTTCTGAAAGTTAAAACACTACGCTGAGCAATTCCCCTTTCTCCACAAGTCCCTAAGGCAATATTACAGTTGCCTCTGACAGCAAGAAGTCCAACGTTTCAACAGAGGGGGGCTGAGAAGAACTGGGAAAAATGAAAAGCAAAATTAATAAATGTAATTGATATAGGCAGCTGCCACTTGTGGTAAACCAAAGCCTAGTCTGATGCCCATTTTCTTCACATTTGCACTGGCATCTTCCCAAGCAGACGGTAACTACATTCTTGAAGGAATGTGCCAAGACCAGGGTGGGGAAGGCCCAGACAGTGAGTGGACAGAATGCATTTTGCATCCAGTTGCCTTAGGTGGTATAACTGATTTAAGGACAAATACCCAGACTATGGAAAATCCACTAGCAAAGGTTAACTAGAAAAGAGGATTAAATGCATAACCAGTGCAGAGTAACTGCAAGGCACCAAGACCACGTCCAAACAGCCCATTTTCCTCCTCTCCACCACTGAATGGATCTGGGAGAAAGCATTAGTAACAGCACTCATCAACTGCTTCCCTGGAACAAAACATGACAAAACACACGGAAGGTTTTTTCATTATGGTTCTCGGTGTACTTTATTCTCCTGCTGTCTAGCTAAGCAGCCCACACAGGACAGAAATGGGTAGCACTGAGGAATGATCAGATTTTTTTTCTATCCCCAATATTTCTGCCCCCTCCCTAAGCCCTGACCCAAGCCTATCTAATAATCAGGAATGGTTAGTACATCATTCTCTTTCTCAAAGAACAACTGAAATGGAAACAAGGCATTAGAGGACCAGGCCTCTTCTTAATAGGGCTTAGGAGCTGGTATGAGCTCTTTATTCACAATGGAGCGTCTCTCCTTCAAATACCTGGATTTTTTTTTTTTTTTTTTTTGTACACTGGTTCATAGATCGGCACTTGACTTTGAACCTGGCACCAAAAGGCACAATATCTGATACCCTGTACAAGAGCTATTAGAGATGCTGCCATATGGATGGGCAAAACTGAGCCAATCCCACTTATGAATGGAAGGCTTGGACATGGAAGGGAGGATATAAATGAGGAGTTGGAGAAAAACACAAGACCATACTTTTTGCTAGAGTGGAAATGAAAGTGGGAATGAGGGTCTTGTTTTTAGTCCTCTAAGGACCAGGAAGCAATTTTAAAACTTCCTTGGTTTTTCTGAAAGCAGCATATTCAAAATGCCAGCAAAAACTCCTAACAACTGCAAAACCAAAAGAGGATCAAAGCTCACCAACATCCCTTCTTATTGCTGAAAGACTCTAAAATTCAGGATGCCCTGTTCCCTTGTAAAAGGGAAAATAATTAAGTCTGATTTATGGTAATCATACATCACACTTCTAAAAAAATATTAAAGTGTGTGACCAGGGGACGTTTGACACCATTTTATTAACCTTCAACTTCAGTGGAAAAATATAACCTTTTTCAAGTGCCATTTTCATCACAAGAGTTCTAGTTAGTGTGTTTGTGTATTCACATACACACTTTTTTTTTGTTTTGTTGGTTTTGAAGTGCAGCAAGAGACCAATACCGCATTGTAGTCAATCAAATAAAAGAACAGAAGGCCAAGCAGTTTCCAAATGGTTATTTTATCAGATTGTTTGAACATTTAATTTATCCTGTTTGCAATCCAAAATAGTTACCTGAAGTTTGCTGTTCTGTGTGTACGTGTGTGTTTACTTTTATTGTATATTTATTTTTCTAAACTCTTTGGCACAATTTTCTGGGGGCGTTCAGACTGCCACAATACAAGTCAGGAGAGGGCGTTTTCTTTGTGCTGCCAATTCTAATCATTTAAATTTTGGTTTGTTTGGGTTGTGACTTTTTTTGTTTTTGAAATCTGCGTTATTTGTAACAATTGTACTTATATTTTTCTATATCCTCTAACGCCGGAGTTTTCTTTTTCTCCCCCCTCCCCCCCACTTCTACATTCACAGTTGAACCATATTATTAGGAAAGGCGCCTTGATGAAAAGATCAGGATAGGAGCTCTGACCATTCGTCAGTGTTTTCCCTAGAATAAAAAAAAAAAAACAAAAAAACGAAAAAACAAAACAAAACCTAAAGAGCGTCTTTCCTGTTTTTTTTTGTGTTTTTGTTTTTTTTTTTTTTTTACATCTCTTGTGCTGCATCAGTAGACAGAACTTCGGTTAGTTTTATGAAATGCAACATCTAACCCCTTGTTTTCTGGGAAAAATAAACTGCAATGACTTGAAGTTGAGAATGTGGATACCGCCTCACTCACACACACTCATTCTCAGACTGTAAAAAATCCCTCACCCTCCTTCTAGTCGGCAAGCATAGAGTACCATGTGGCAAAGGTACAGCGAAGGTGGGCTTGAGACCCAGATTCCATCTTTCTCCTCAGTAGCAAAGGCCAGGCTGCCTTTTACAACAAAGCACCACAGCTGAACCCAGTCCCTCCTCCTCCCCCAAACCAGGCATTCCACTCGGCACTGGCCAAAAGACAGAAAAGCTACTTCTAGCCTCTCCTGGGAAGAGACAGCTTTCTTTCTTTCTTTTTTAATAAGGAACTCCATTGTTTTTCTCTTTTCCAAGATGGCCGATGTTATGGTTTTCTACGAAGTCAGTGCTTACTTAGCTCACTAACAGCGCTGCTGTTGGCGGCTGCGGCTGCTGCTGTGGCAGGATTTTCAATGTGGTGTGTTTTCAAGCCTCACTCACTCATCCTCTCATTCCCAAACATTCAGCATCCGTGCACACTCCTCACTTCCAGGTTTTTCAAAAGATTGGAGATTTCCAGTGGGGGTCCTCAGGTTATCATCCCAATGGTAACAGATCTGAAAACAGATGGAAAAAAAGGTCAATCTTTGAGATCACATATACCCAACAGAGCCAGTAATGCTGACTCCTACAATTACATGCTCCTAGGCCTGAATGGAATTTGTCAACTTTTCAAGGAATGATACTCTTCTTGTCCTATGTGCCATCCACCTGCTCTTATTAACACCTACATCAGAGGATTGGAGGGAAACTCAAAGAGCCAATTTTACTGAGATCTGTGGGGTAAGGTAACTAAGAGGGAAAGAAATTAAAACTATATTTCAGTCTGGGTGCAGTGGCTCAAGCCTATAATCTCAGCACTTTGGGAGGCCAAGGAGGGAGAACTGCTTGAGGCCAGGAGTTCAAAACCAGCCTGGGCAACTGGAGACCTTGTCAGTCATGGAGGCTCTTGCCTGCAGTCCCAACCACTTGGGAGGCTGAGACAGGAGGACCACTTAAGCCCAGGAGCTGGCGGCTTCTATGAGGTATGATTGTACCACTGCACTCCAGCCTGGGTGACAGAGGAGACTCTGTCTCCAAACAAAATTGCATTTCAAAGTAGGAGCCAAGGCCTGGCATGGTAGTGCACACCTGGGAGGCCGAGAAAGGTGGATCACGTGAGATCAGGACCAGCCTGGCCAACATGGTGAAAACCTGTCTCTACTAAAAATACAAAAAAAAAAAAAAAAAGCCTGTAACTCCAGCAATTTGGGAGGCTGAGGGGTGGATCAACTAAAGTCAGGAGTTCAAGACCAGCCTGGCCAACGTGATGAAACCCCATATTTACTAAAAATACAAAAACTGGGCCAGGCTTGGTGGCTCACGCCTGTAGTCCCAACACTTTGGGAGGCCAAGGAAAGTGGATAACGAGGTCAGGAGGTCAAGACCAGCCTGGCCAAGATGGTGAAATCCCATTTCTACTAAAAATACAAAAAACTTAGCCGGGCGTGGTGGTGGTGGGGCACCTGTAATCCCAGCTACTCAGGAGGCTGAGGCAGAGAACTGCTTGAACCCAGGAGGCAGAGATTGCAATAAGCTGAGATCGCGCCACTGTACTCCAGCCTAGGCAACAGAGCGAGACTCTGTCTCAGAAAAAAAAAAAAAAAAAAATTAGCTGCGTGTGGTGGCTTGCACTTGTAGCCCCAGCTACTTGGGAGACTGAGGGAAGAGAATCATTTGAACCCAGGAGGGCAGAGGCTGTAGTGAGCTGAGATCACGTCCCTGCACTCCAGCCTGGGCAATAGAGTGAGACTGTCTCAAAAAAAAGAAAAAGAAAAAAGAAAATATAAAATTAGTCAGGTGTGGTGGCATGTGACTGTAATCCCAGCTATTCAGGAGGCTGAGACAGGAGAATTGCTCAAACTCAGGAGGCAGTGGATACAGTGAACCAAGATTGTGCCACTGCACTCCAGCCTGGACGACAGTGAGACTCTGTCTCAAAAAGAAATAACACACACACACACACAAAAACAAAGTAGGAGCCAGACAACTTTGACTTTGGAAATCTTCTCTAGAGCTAGAAAACGTCTAAAAGCACTGCTGTAAAGAAAGAATAGAATGGAAAGGAATAGAAAACAGAAGAGAATTAGGGGGAAATGACATTACTGATGATTTTATTAGGACCCAAAATACTCTGGGAATTTCAGTGAATTCCAGTTATGAAAGTTCTGCTCTCCATCACTATGAGTAGTCAAACATTTGGCTCAAGGAAAAACTGAGGTTGCCTGACTCAGAAGCACCTACATGGGAAACAGTACAAACAAAAAAATGCCAGAAGGCAGTGCTTGCCAGAATGGCCTGAAGAAAATATACTTCCCTCCTCCAGGAAGTAGAAGAGGACAGTGGAGGCAAGATCTTACCAAGCTTGGTTCTTCAGTTTCCTCAGTTCTTTTGTTGCCCATGTAGCAAGGGTTTTTGCTTTGTTAGTCTTCGATCTCCGCCCTTCAGTTAACAATTCATGGATCATTGGCCTAGCTTCTACTAATTTCAGTACATCCTTCCCAAATGCTGTACATAAGTCCCTGTGCAAAACAAACACAGCTGAGAATGAGCTCCTGGCCCCACACCAATATCATGTTTTGAGCCTTCCAAACCAGTGCTATGGGTTTCTTAGCATAATTCAAAGATAAATAAAACCCTCAGTAGAGTTCACTAAACAGAGGCAATTTGTTGACCAACATCAGAGTTTATTGGGGTGTAATACAGAGACCTTGAGGGTCTGGAATAAACTATCATGTGAACACTCAAAACAGGACATGAAGGGTTCTACAAAGAAATCTCTATGCCAAAGAAGTGAATTGTTGCCATCTGCGATACTCTCAAAACTCCTTACTCCATGTTTCTCATTTTCCATGAGAAGTTCTTAGAAGCAGGGTATAACTTACCCTATTAGTCCAGCAGCACAAGCTACTACTCCATCTGTATGATCCTCATCTCCAGCAATGTGGTCAATGAAAGACAGAATAAATTCTACTCTGGGTTGTACCAGCATCACATCCGCTATAAAAGAGAGAGAAGGTATTGGTCGGGTGCGGTGGCTCACACCTGTAATCCCAGCACTCTGGGAGGCTGAGGCGGGTGGATCACGAGGTCAGGAGATCGAGACTATCCTGGCTAACACGGTGAAACCCAGTCTCTACTAAAAATACAAAAAAATTAGCTCGGCGTGGTGGCGGGTGCCTGTAGTCCCAGCTACTTGGGAGGCTGAGGCAGGAGAATGGCGTGAACCCAGGAGGCGAAGCTTGTAGTGAGCCAAGATTGCGCCACTACATTCCAGCCTGGGCGACAGAGCAAGACTCCATCTCAAAAAAAGAAAAAAGAGAGAGAAGGTCTGATGCACCTGTCCCTCATATGGCAGGACTACATCCTTTTTCAAAATTTCCAACTATTACACCCCTATCATACAAGGTCCAAGCTGGATAACTAAATGCATATAGTTATATCAAATTATTTTTCCTTTGACTAATGTGTCATTCCTCAAGTCGACAGTAGAGACAAATATTCCTCTTCCTATAGGCAAATATAGAAGAAACAAATGTAACTTTTTCCTGAGCTAATGATACCAAAGGGGCGAAGTAAAAAAATTTCCTCAATCAGCAACAAGAACAAGTGACAGGAATTCTGACTCCCCAATCCTCCAATTTAGCTTCTGAGGATGGGAAGTGGGTAGGGGACCCGCCACTAATGGTTGATACAGAAAGCACTTATGTTGGGTTTCTTCCCCCCAACACTTTTGCAGAATCCCATCCCTTGCAAAACTCAAGAAATATGAGAAAAAGAAGCAGAGGGCTCGGTGCAGTGGCTCACGCCTATAATCCCACCACTTTAGGAGCCCAAGGTAGGAGACTACCTGAGCTCAGGGGTTCGAGAGCAACCTGCACAACATGGTGAAATCCCATCTGTACTAAAATACAAAAAAAAAAAAAAAAAAAAACACATTAGCTGGGCATGGTGGTGCGTGCCTATAGTCCCACCTACTCAGGAGGCTGAGGCATAAGAATCGCTTGAACTCGGGAGGTGAAGATTGCAGTGAGCTGTGATTGCGCCACTGCACTCCAGCTTGGGTGACAGAGTGAGACCGTCTCCAAAAAAATAAAAAGAATAAATAAAAAAAATTAAGGCCAGGCGCAGTGGCTCAAGCCTGTAATCCCAGCACTTTGGGAGGCCGAGACGGGCGGATCAAGAGGTCAGGAGATCGAGACCATCCTGGCTAACCTGGTGAAACCCCCGTCTCTACTAAAAAATAAAAAAAAAAAAAAACTAGCCGGGCGAGTTGGCGGGCGCCTGTAGTCCCAGCTACTCGGGAGGCTGAGACAGGAGAATGGCAGGAACCCGGGAAGGCGGAGCTTGTGTGAGCCGGGATCACGCCACTGCACTCCAGCCCGGGCGACAGAGCAAGACTCCGTCTCAAAAAAAAAAAAAAAATTAAAAAGGCTGGGCACAGTGGCTCAAGCCTGTAATCCCAGCCCTTTGGGAGACTGAGGCAGACAGATCACTTGAGGTCAGGAGTTCAAGACCAGCCTGACCAACAAGGTGAAAGCCTGCCTCTACTAAAAATGTAAAAATTAGCCAGGCATAGTGGCAGATGCCTATAGTTCCAGTTACTCAGGAGGCTGAGGCAGGAGAATTGCTTGAACCTGGGAGGTGGAAGATGCAGTAAGCCGAGATTGCACTACTGTACTCCAGCCTGGGCAACAGAGTGAGACTCCATCTCAAAAAAAAAAAAAAGAAAAAAAAAGCAGCAGCAGAGCAAAAACAATACTGTACAGTCTTCCCTAAGCCACTCTCTTCATTAGGGCACTGCTCCCCCTTCTTCCTGCCTTTAAGCAACAGACACTAATTCACAAGCAAGCTACAGAATGACAGACATAGCCCATTTGGCTAAGTGCACACTGGCCAGTGGATGAAGGGAACTGGATTGTATACTCAACGGTGTACGTTCTCCTGATCCCCCTTCAATCCCTGGACGATTCCGGTATAGGCTTCCAAGCAGCTTTCCCTTAGCTCATTCAGATAATCCACCATGTCATAGTCTGACTGTAAGACACAAAGAACAGAACCTACATCATACCGAACACCTTTAGCTGCATGTTTGTCAACAGTCCCTCCAATTAGAGCTAGACTTAAAGAACAGCCAAGATAGCTTTAAGCTTACCTTGTCCACCTGGGCTTGGGAGGCCTGCTGAAGAGTATTCAATACAACCTCTAAGTATTTCTTAAACTCTCCACCAATAGCAAGAGCAATATCACCAAACACTGACAGAATCTGCGGCTTCACAGACCTGTGGACGTTCTCATTCTGACAAGGAACAAAAGGAAAAGTCAATTAAGTCAAAACTTGTTTGGTCCAAAGATCCACAAAAATTTCATTTCTAACAAGCAACTACTCAAGCAACTACTGATTTTAAATATTTGGATGGTCCTTTATAGCTTACAAAACCTTTCCCATTTGCACCTCACATCAACTCTAAGAAGCTAGCCAGGTATTGTCATTCCCACTTTACACATGAGAAGCCTGACTTAAGAGTCAAGTGACTTGTCTGAGAACACAGAAGCAAAGTAGCAAAGTTGGATATAGAGCTTAAAGACACATATAATAATTAACAATGGCTACCTCTGGAGAGAGGTATGATATACAAATGGTCCCCTGCTCATGATGGTTTGATGATTTCTCTACTTTACAATGTGTTTATTGGGACCTAACTCCATCATAAGTCAAAGAACAACTGTATTTACTTTTCCTTTGCATTTTACTGTTTTGTTTTAAAAACCTCTAATAGAGCACACATTCCTTTAATTAACTTTACACTCTTTCTTTAGAATCATCCATGAAATGAACAACTCCCCTGTTTATAAGCCCAAAGCCAATGTTCTAGAAACTCACAGCTCCCTGTCACTGATTTTTTTTTTTTGAGATGGAGTTTGGCTCTTCTTGCCCAGGCTGGAGTGCAATGGCGCGATCTCGGCTCACTGCAACCTCCACCTCCCAGCTACAAGCGATTCTCCTGCCTCAGCCTCCCGAGTAGCTGGGATTACAAGCCCCTGCCACCACGCCCGGCTAATTTTTTTTGTATTTATAATAGTGACGGGGTTTCACCATGTTGTCCAGGCTGGTCTCGAACTCCTGACCTCAGGTGATCCCGCCTACCTCGGCCTAAAGTGCTGGGATTACAGGCCACTGTGCCCGGCCTATTGATATTTAACTATCTTTCCAACTATTGATTTCTTCAAAGAAGACTGGTTAATTAGATTGTGTGTAGATACTCACCCCCAAATTTTCCAGAAGCAGCTGCATCACCTCGTCACAGAAAGGTATGATGTTGGATTGCAGGGCACGGCATAAGTCTCCCACTAAGCCCACAGCTGCCAAACAAACCTGCCAAGAATCAAGGAAATAATCTTCTAACAGAAAAGGCTGCCTGCTGGGGCAAGACATTATTTTTAACTAGCTGCTGGGCTTTTATCACTTGAACCTAGAGTCAAAGGAGAAAACATCTTCCCTCTGCCGAGATTAATTTTTCAGCAACCAACATGGCAGGAAGGGAACAAAGACTATCTGAGAGAGATCACTGATAAAGGTTTAAAAAAAAAAAAAGCCTTGCTCTCCAGGGTGCTGATAGCTCAACTTTACAGCTGCTCCCGCATTAGTACTGTCTAGGCAAATAAACAGTCATCTTATCCACCTTTATCTGGTGCATCTAATATCCTGTTTTTCATGGACTACTTCCAGTTCAAATGTTCAGGCAATGAATAAAGCAGCTTGCCTTTTAGGACAATGTATAAGGAAAAACTACTTAAGCTATAAGAACCTGCTTTTGTCTGCACTACAGTGACTATCAGGTAAAAATGGGAATATACTATTTAGAAAAGCATATCCTACCTGGTACTCGGCATAATTTTTTAATCCAATGCCCAGGAATGGTTTAAAGGCCTCCATGTACTTGAGGAATTCACCACCCAACACTGTAATGAAATAAACTATTAGCCAATGACAGCACCACGGGTTAACACAGAGGCAGGTAAAAACCCATAACCTACCTCTCCCAAAATGTACTCACTCCACTCAACAGGTTGGGTGGAATGTACATTAGTTACCGATTCCATCATGAAGACATTAAAGGCTTGTATAAGCCAAATTTATTACTGCTGGAAGGGCCCTAATTCTTACACCACAGAGACAATGCCCACTCTCCACAGAATAGGGCTTTACTCTGGCTAATACAACAAAGTAGTATGGCCCTCAAGGAATGTTGGGGTTAATTTTAAATGGGTTGAACCAGCAGTACTGACTCTTGTCCGCCCCCTCATCTGATAACAGCATGTCCTTTCTGCAGGCCAACTGCAAAACAGGGTCCTTAGGCAATCCCATCAAGGGCTAAACAAGCCACAGTCAGGAAAAGCAGCACTGGGCTTCAGATCCAAATCAGCCACTCCAGAAGCCAAAATTAACTTCTTTGCCCTTTCAGAGGAGTGGTCACATGTTGACAGACCAGTTGGACATAGGCTGTTTATGCCAAAAACAGGTCTGGTCCTCAGGAGAGTGGTCCTCAGGTAAACGGCCTTAGTAATGTACTTACAGGCCACCCATGAAGAGGCATTCCAGATTCCTAAAGTGGTTTGTAATGGCCCTTCAAAGAGTCTTAAATCAGATATGGCTTCCCCAAACCAGTTTTGCAGTCAGACATGTAAAAATCAGAAAATCAATTCCTAGAACTTGCTCAGTGTTTCATTTCATCCCATACCAGGCACCATGATGTGTCAACCTTAGTCCAAAAGCATCACGAAACAAATCAGGTGATGGCAAGTACCAGGAAAGAAAATAGAAACTTTTGGCAGGGCACAGTGGCTCATGCCTATAATCCCAGCTACTCAGAAGGCTGAGACAGAAGAATTGCTTGAACCTGGGAGGTGGAGGCTGTGGTGAGCCAAGACTGTGCCACTTCAATCCAGCCTGGGCAACAGAACGAGTCTCAAAAAAAAAAGATAGAAAAACAAAAACCACCTCTGCCACTCTTAGCTGCAAACTGGCTCTCCATTTAAATGGACTGACAAGGCAGTTACACAAATTTAAGTGGTGTGCACTTAAGTTCAATCTAACTTTGAAGTGACTCATTCCCCAGTAAAAGGACTATGTTTTCTGTAGTCAAAAATTCTTTAATGTCCTGGCAAGGAGGACTGCCTGGGCCCACAAGTTTGAGGCCAGCCTGAGCAATATAGTGAGACCCTATCTTCACACACACACAAAATTAAGCTGGGCCCCGTGGCTCACATCTATAATCCTAGGCAGGAGGATCACTTAGGAGTTGAAGACCAGTCTGGGCAACATGACGAAACCCCGCCTCTACCAAAAATATAAAAATTAGCCGGGCATGGTGGTGTGCACCTGTAGTCCCAGCTACTCGGGGGGCACTGAGGTGGAAGGATCACTTAAGCCCAGGATTTCAAGGCTGCAGTGTGCCAAGATCGTGCCACTGCACTCCAGCCTGGGTGAGAATTACGGCCACTGAAATGCCTACATTCCAAAGACATTCCCTGACCAGACAGTATTTATCACTGACCTTCCACCAGTGTGCTAACTGCCATCAGGGCATCCTCTTGTACTCCCCCAGATCCAGCTGTGCTTTGGAACATCCTTAACAGGGAGGCCATAACCACATCAGAGATCTGCAAAGCATCTTGATGTTGCACTTTCCGAAGAACATTCTGTGAAATGAGTTAAGAGTTCAACATCAGTTGATTCCAAATCTCCCATTCAGAACACTATACCTTTTCTTTTTAAAAATCAATTAAGTCCCTTGATATTTTTTAATTTTGGGAATGCCAAATGTACTTTTTATACTAAAAAACATTGACAGTACCAGTCATCAGCAATGCATTTTAACATTTCTCCTGTTTCTCATTTCAGAACAAACGTGAGCTGATCCTCCATTGTGCAGAAGGTCATTTCCTCTGAATTGCGTTTGTCTTACTGTCTGACAAATCCCTGCTGGTAGCCTCCATAGTCCAGTCTTACTAGAATGATAGTTAAATTACTTCAGCTTTAGAGAAGGCCCTATCACCTTGGAGCTCTTACTCATAAAACAAACAAAAAGCAACCCTTCCTATATCCTATCCATTTACAGATGATCTAGAAATAATCTTGATACAATCAAACCAACCTGACTTCTCCCATCAAACATTCCTTCCTCACTCTTGTTTGTTTCAACGAATGTCACTGACATTAGGTCAAACAGCAAATGTTTCAAAAGATGACAGTAAAAATTCAAGGCTTTATTTTTAGCCAAGTGAACTACAGCTGGGAACCAAATTTGACTGAGCAAGGCTTGAATAACCTAACAAAAAACCAAGAGTTTTTTGGTTTTCAAAATCAAAATACCAAAACCATTCAAGCTGCCAACACAAATGAACTATACAGCTGAGAGGAACCATCACACATCAAGTAGTTTCCTTCTCTACACAGTGATGTTAGTTGAAACAAACAAGAGTGAGGACGGAGGCCGGGCGTGGTGGCTCAAGCCTGTAATCCCAGCACTTTGGGAGGCCGAGACGGGTGGATCACGAGGTCAGGAGATCGAGACCATCCTGGCTAACACGGTGAAACCCCGTCTCTACTAAAAAATACAAAAAACTAGCTGGGCGAGATGGCGGGCGCCTGTAGTCCCAGCTACTCGGGAGGCTGAGGCAGGAGAATGGCGTAAACCCGGGAGGCGGAGCTTGCAGTGAGCCGAGATTGCGCCACTGCACTCCAGACTGGGCGACAGAGCGAGACTCCGTCTCAAAAAAAAAAAAAAAAAAAAAAAAAAGAGTGAGGACGGGAGGTTTGATGAGTGTATATTGAATTAGGAGAAGTTAAGTTGGTTTGATTTTATCAAGATTACATCTAGACCATCTGTAAGTAAGTAGGATTTGAATCTTTCTAGACAGACAGGAAAGGCAGGTGGGAAATTCCTCTCCCAATCAATCAATCACAGATCAAAGCCTTCTGAGAACAGCTTCTGATCTGCACCATCTATACCATTTCTGAGTTCTGTGTGTACACGAACTTGTCATACCGAGGTATTAATTATCTTCCCTGGAGTTAAGAACTGATAAGGCACCATCATACCTGAAGAGTTGCACAGAGTAAAGACTGAAGGTCATTGAACTGGATTCTATCGGATGTGCTCTGGATATGTGACTACAATGAAAATAAGAAAACATACTTTACATAAAAACCTTCCACTTTTGCTGGGACCATTTAATAATCTTCCCTAATACTAACATAGGAAAGTAGACAACAACAACAACAACAAAACCCATAATACATAGAGTGGAAAACATATATGAGTAAACCGTGACAAGTGATGCTAATGTTAAAGTGCAATGTTTTTTTGTATAAGCTTTATATCTTCCTAAGAAAATATATACTTAAATACTAAAAAGACAGAACAGTCTGGAAAACAGACCTAGGCGTCAAAAGTACTGTCCCATTCCCACCCATAGTCAGGGGTGCTCTTAGATCTCACCTCCATCTGAAGCACCTGTTGTAGTCGTTCCATGATGACCAAAGTCGTTTTCTGGACAGCAGGATAACAATCCTTGGCACTGTTTTTTACAATTTCCATCAGAGATTCATATGCAGAACTCCGCAGGTTGTTCTGGTGTCCATCAGGTCTGTAAAGAACACAGCAAAAATCTTAAAAGTCTCAACTGAAAAGGACAGGGAAGAACATAGACAATGTCTTGCCAAAAATAAGAACTCAGGAACTGGTATTACTGCAGACCTGGTTTGAGTCTGGAAACACAATATCCAAGAACCAAATCTTCAAGTCCTTTGAGCCAATGGCTATGTTCATTATGGTCTCCAGACAGTTAAAATTTAGAATGGCCCTTTTAGGAAATGGGCTAAAATTATAGAGGAAAAAATGGTTTGAAATGGTAAAGAATCATGTGAATAATTTAACAGGTTGTCTGAAGAGCTATGAAGAAAATACCCCAATTTTCTTGCCTAGATGTGGTGGCTCATGCCTGTAATCCCAGCAATTTAGGAGGCTGAGGCAGGCGGATCACTTGAGGTCAGTTTGAAACCAGCCTGGTCAACATGGTGAAACCCCATCTCTACTAAAAATATAAAAATTAGCCAGGCGTAGGGGCGCATGCCTGTAATCCCAGCTACTCAGGAAGCTGAGGCACAAGAATTCCTTGAACCTGGGAGGTGGAGGTTGCAGTGAGCCGAGACTGCACTCCAGGGCAACAAGAGCAAAACTCTGTCTCAAAAACAAAAACAAAAACAAACAAAAAAAAGAAAATACCCCAATTTTCTTCATTCCTTTAAAAAAGATGTCTTCATATACAATCTCAAAGAGGCATGGAGATGATGGGCACAGTGGCTCAGGCCTCTAATCCCAGCACTTTGGGAGGCCAAGGTGGGCAGATCACCTGAGGTGTCAGGAGTTTGTGACTAGCCTGGCCAACATGCAAAACCCCATCTCTACTATAAATACAAAAATTAGCCAGGCATGTTGGCGGGCACCTTTAGTACCAGCTACTCAGGAGGCCGAAGTACGAGAATCACTTGAACCCGGGAGGCTGCAGTGAGCCAAGACTGCACAATTGCACTCCAGCCTGGGTGACAAGAGCGAAACTCTGTCTCAAAAAAAAGGGAGATTTTTGTGCTTAACTCAGGTTTACTTTGCTCATGACTTTAGGTATAGCTCACACAAAACATGAACTGTTAAAGGTTGTCCCCAACTTAAAACACCTTTAAACAACATTTCAAAAGCTTTTTTCTAAGTCAACTGCATTTACCCCAAGTTCTTCATCCCATATAAAAATATGGTTAGTTGGCCGGGCACGGTGGCTCATGCCTGTAATCCCAGCACTTTGGGAGGCCAAGGCAGGTGGATCACGAGGTCAGGAGATCGAGACCATACTGGCCAACATGGTGAAACCTCATCTCTACTAAAAATACTAAAATTAGCTGGGCATGGTGGCATGTGCCTGTAGTCCCAGGTACTCAGGAGACTGAGGCAGAAGAATCGCTTGAGGAGGTTGCAGTGAGCCGCGATTGCACCACTGCACTCCAGCCTGGGCAACAGAGCAACACTCCGTCTCAAATAATAATAATAATAATAAAATAAAAATAAAAAGGGTAGTTATTGATTTGGTGTGGCAATCATATTCATAATGAATACTATCATTTCTCTTGTAACCAAATACTACTGTTAACTGTCAATGCTGCAAAATGAAGGAACCTCTCTAGATCAATTACTGTCTACAAAGAAACTAGAGAAATTACACTATATTCAGATTGAAGCTGTAAACTGAACAATTTTAAAGTAGGTGGAATCTGCATCTCTTTCTCTATCTTTAAACAAACCAGTCAACCAATCATGGGATCCTTTTTTTTTTTTTTTTGGAGACGGAGTTTCACTCTTGTTGCCCAGGCCGGAGTGCAGTGGCGCAATTTCAGCTCACTGCAACCTCCACCTCCCAAGTTCAAGCAATTCTCCTGCCTCAGCCTCCCGAGTAGCTGGGACTACAGGCACGCGCCACCACACCCGGCTAATTTTTTGTATTTTTAGTAGAGACAGGGTTTCACCATGTTGGCCAGACTGCTTTCAAACTCCTGACCTCAGGTGATCCAGTTGCCTGAGCCTCCCAAAGTGTTGGCATTACAGGCGTGAGCCACCGCGCCCAGTGGGATTCTTTTTTTTTTTCCGAGACCAAGTCTCGCTCTGTCGCCCAGGATGGAGTGCAGTGGCACGATCTCAAGCTCACTGCAAGCTCCGCCTCCTGGGTTCACGCCATTCTCCTGCCTCAGCCTCCTGAATAGCTGGGACTATAGGCACCCGCCACCACGCCTGGCTAATTTTTTGTATTTTTAGTAGAGACAGGGTTTTACCTTGTTAGCCAGGATGGTCTTGATCTCCTGACTTCGTGATCTGCCGGCCTCGGCCTCCCAAAGTGCTGGGATTATAGGCATGAGCCACTGCGTCAGGCCTCTGGCGGGATTCTTAATTCCTCTAGAGAAGGTAGAGTCTTGTCCTGTCTCACTATGCTTCTATGATTAAGCTAGGTATCCTCCACACAGAAGGCAATAGAACTTGGATGCAAAGACGTCACTCATTTCTGTGAAATATCAGTTACCTGTCTGTAGTCTCCAGGAGCTTCTGAACTATGAGTTCAAATGAAGAAGACAAGCAATAAGTAGCTGGTTCTTCCTGATCATCAGCAACATCTGCAGCTTCATAAGCAGCTTCAGCCAGACTGGAGAAAGCCTGAAATGCAGATAGGTTCAGTGTTAAATCCTGAAAGAACCCCACACCTTAGGACCATCTCATTTTTCATTAAGATACTTTGGGCTGTGTCAGTGAACTTCCAACTTTTTCTGCCAAGGTAATCTCTAAGATGGCATTTTACAGGTATCTTTTAAATTAACTATTTATTTATTTGATTTGTACTTTCTGTTCATCCTGTCGGATAATCTGACAACTCTCTAAGCAGCAGAGTACTTTCACCAACACCTGCCATTTCTTCTGTTTCCAATCACAGAAATCCTGTCTGATAATTTGACAACTCTCTAAGCAGCAGAGTATTTTCAACAATACCTCTCATTTCGTTTCTCCTGTTTCCTTTCACAGACTTTTAGCCCCATTCCTTATATTCCTTATTTGAACTTCCTCCCCTTAACCAATTACATTAGCCTACACTGACTCAGCATTTAGGCTGCCTACTTTCCTTTCCTCTTGCCCTCTTCTCAGCAATACTTCTTGTAGCCAACAACTCTCTACCTTAATCAAAACTTCTTGTCCCTAAGCAATTCGAGAAAGCAACCCAAGTCCAGATAGTTTCCCCACTGGGTTACCATGACTGTTCTAAGTGGTTCAGGAACCAGTAACCATGAGTCAACTGTTCCCACTGGCTCTTGCAGTTGGAAACTCCCCCACATTTTAATTGAATAAATTAGGAAGAAAATGTTATTCAGGAAAAGGCTTCCAGTGAGGCAGATCCGTTTCTCTCCCACACCTTCTACTTTCTTGCCAATGGCAAAGGCAAGCTCCTTTTCTCACTAGGAAGAAAACCCCTTACCCAGCACACATTTGAAGCCACTCTGGGTTCAGCACTGAGGCCCTCAATCAGACACTGCAGCAGGGGAGCCAAGTAGACATCATTGATGGCAGCTTCAGGAAGCAGCTCACAAATTCTGCCTACAGTCCATGCAGCTGTATCTCGAACAACTACACTGGGGTCTTTCATTAATTCTATTAAGGTGGGCATAGCCTGAAAATATAACAGTTATTAGCAAAGCAAAACAAAGATTAAAATTCATGTTAACTACTACTTCAGAAAAAGAAATACTAATGGATGGCTTAACTCAAAAAAGTCACCAAGATACTTCTGTAATTTTACAGGACATGGTGTGAAACATCTTTCAAAATATTTGAAAATATCTTTCAAAACTCCAGTTTAGAGTTTTATATTAAGAATTTGGTGTAAATGCTTTCAGTAGTCTGCAATAAATTACTCAGAGGCCGGGCATGATGGCTCGTGCCTGTAATCCCAGCACTCTGGGAAGCTGAGGCAGGCAGATCATTTGAGGTCAGGAGTTCAAGACCAGCCTGGTCAACATGATGAAATCCGGTCTCTCTACTAAAAATACAAAAATTAGCTGGGCATGGTGGCACATAGTCCCAACTACTCAGGGAGCTAAAGCACGAGAATTGCTTGAGCTGGGGAGCTGGAGGTTGCAGTGAGCCTAGATTGCACCACTGCACTTAAGCACTCCAGCACAGGTAACAGAGTAAGACTCCAGCTCCCAGCCTCCCCACCTCAAAAAAAATAATTACTCAGATACTCAGAATTCCCAGGATGCAGCTATGAAGGCACCTGGCTATATCCAGAAAGACTGAATTCTTTAAGCACTAAACTCAAGTGTAACAAACTCCTTTTCTTTTTTTTGAGATGGAGTTTCACTCTTGTTGCCCAGGCTGTAGTGCAATGGCACGATTTTTAATAAAAAACAAGCATAGGCCGGGCGTGGTGGCTCAAGCCTGTAATCCCAGCACTTTGGGAGGCCGAGACGGGTGGATCACGAGGTCAGGAGATCGAGACCATCCTGGCTAACACGGTGAAACCCCGTCTCTACTAAAAAAAATACAAAAAACTAGCCGGGCGAGGTGGCAGGCGCCTGTAGTCCCAGCTACTCGGGAGGCTGAGGCAGGAGAATGGCGTGAACCCGGGAGGCGGAGCTTGCAGTGAGCTGAGATCCGGCCACTGCACTCCAGCCCCGGCGACAGAGCGAGACTCCGTCTCAAAAAAAAAAAAAAAAAAAAAAAAAAACAAGCATAACATTTCCACAAGAACATTTTCATTACATAAAGGCCATTTTGTCCAAAGAATAGAATAATAATGCCATTATTAAAAATTATGGGGAATCAGTGCTAGGTGCAAAAAAAAAATTATCAGGAAATGTTTACAACATAGTATTAAATGAAGAAACAAGTTATAAAACAATCTGCACAGAAAGCACCTGTTGCACACACATACACACAGGAAAAAGCTTCAAGGATAAATACAGAGTTAAGAGTGGCTATTTCTGGGCAATGAAATTAAAGGTGACTTCTCTTTTGGCTTTTTTAAAGTCTCTGAATCATGCTGACTAATTAGAAACCTAAGAAATATATTTTACTCTCATTAAAAGTAAATAGGTATCAGGCTGGGCGCGGTGGCTCTCGCCTGTAATCCCAGCACTTTGGGAGGCCGAAGTGGGCGGATCACGAGGTCAGGAGATTGAGACCATCCTGGTTAACACAGTGAAACCCTGTCTCTACTAAAAATACAAAAAATTAGCCGGGCGTGTGGCGGGCGCCTGTAATCCCAGCTGCTCGGGAGGCTGAGGCAGGAGAATGGCGTGAACCCAGGAGGCGGAGCTTGCAGTGAGCCGAGATCGCGCCACTGCACTCCAGCCTGGGTGACAGAGCAAGACTCTGTCTCAAAAAAAAAAAAAAGGTAAATAGGTATCTAGAAATAATCTTTGTAGATGACAATTTACAGTTTTGTTTTGAAAAACAGAGATATGCTTTAAGTTTAAACAATAAATATTCTACTTTCTACTCCAAAAATCCCTCAGCTTCACCTGTATAACTAGTGGTTTGAGCTGACTGGGCTCTGGTCCTTCCAAGATACAACCAAAAGCCATCACTGCTGCATCCCGGTACCGCCAATCTGGGTTCTTGATGTGTTCTTTAATGAACGGGAGGACATGTGGGACAATGTCATCTTCACAGCAGGTGGCCAGAAGCATGAGGCACACCCCTGCTGCTTTGCAGGGGTTCCAGTCATCGTCATCATCATTTTCGTCCTGGTGAAAGAATATGGCACTAGTTAAGATTTTGTCCAAAGAATCATTTTAACTCTAAAGGTCCTCTGACTACTTGAATGTCTTTAGAACTTAAACTTCAGGGAAATAAAATATAAGACCTTTATATTTTCTCTCTTCCACAAACATTCATCACAGCATAGTCTTTGTTAAACAAGATTCAGAAGGAAGAAGATTCCATTTAGTACTGAACAACAAGAATGAAAAAATTTCAACTACATCCAAAAAGAATGAATCCCAAACATTTAGAACAAAATGCAGAACTAGAGTATATGCTGTATGATTCCAGTTATATAAAGTCCAAAATTGGCCAGGCGCAGTGGCTCATGCCTGTAATCCTAGTACTTTGGGAAGCTAAGACAGGTGGATCACCTGAGGTCAGGAGTTTGAGACCAGCCTGGTCAACGTGGCGAAATCCTGTCTCTACTAAAAATACCAAACTTAGCCAGGTGTGGTGGCACGTGCCTGTAGTCCCAGCTGCTCAGGAGGCCAAAAAAAATTGCTTAAACCTGGAAGGCGGAGGTTGCAGTGAGCCGAGATTGCGCCACTGCACTCCAGCCTGTGTAACATAGTGAGACTGTCTCAGAAAAAATAAATAAATAAATAAAAAGAATAAATAACGTCCAAAATCAACAAAAATTAACCTATGGAATAACAGACCAGGAAAGTGAGGGAGTTTCATGACTGGAAAGAAGAGATGATTCAATCATAAGTTCAAAAAAGAGGCAAGGCCCAGTGGCTCATGCCTGTAATCCCAGCACTTTAGGAGGCCAAGGCAGGCAGATCACTTGAGGTCAGGACTTCGACACCAGCCTGGTCAACATGGTGAAACCTGGTATCTACTAAAAATACAAAGATTAGCTGGGTACAGTGGCACATGCCTGTTAATCCCAGCTACTCGGGAGGCTGAGGCAAGATTATCACATGAACCTGGGAGACGAAGGTTGTAGTGAGCCAAGACTGCCCCACCACACTCCAGCCTGGATGACAGAGTGAGACTCTGTATCCTCCATCCCCCCAAAAGACAAAAAACAAAAACACAAAAGTTCAAAAAAGAAAAGATTCCACTAATGTCTCCTCTTAAGTTAAAATCCAAGGTATAGCTTCCTAATTGTGGCCATTCACACCACATAGTAACTTAAGGCAGGTTGCCGATGCAGTTTCAGAAAATCACACAAAGAATAATTTGTTCTCAAAGAGGAAAAGCACAGTAAAAATATAAGAAAGTAGGCCGGGTGCAGTGGCTCATGCCTGTAATCCCAGCACTTTGGGAGGCCAAGGTGGGCGGATCACGAGGTCAAGAGATCGAGATCATCCTGGTCAACATGGTGAAACCCCATCTCTACTAAAAATACAAAAATTAGCTGGGCGTAGTGGTGCATGCCTGTAGTCCCAGCTACTCAGGAGGCTGAGGCAGGAGAATCGCTTGAACCCAGGAAGCAGAGGTTGCAGTGAGCCGAGGTCGCACCACTGCACTCCAGCCTGGCGACAGAGTGAGACTCCGTCTAAGGAATAAACAAACAAATAAAATATAAAATATATACATATACACACACACACACAAAAGACAAGACACAAAGTCGAAAGATAAAAATAGCAACGATAGGCGAGGCGCAGTGGCTCATGCCTGTAATCCCAGCACTTTGGGAGGCTGAGGCAGGTGGATCACCTGAGGTCAGGAGTTCGAGACCCGCCTGGCCAACATGGCAAAACCCCATTTCTACTGAAAATACAAAAATTAGCTGGTTGTGATGGTGCGCACCTATATTTCCAGCTACTTGGGAGGCTGAGGTGGGACACCGCTTGAACCCGGGAGGCAGAGGGTGCAGTGAGCCGAGATCATGCCATTGCACTCCAGCCTGGGCGACAGAGTATGACTCCATCTCAAAACAAAAGAAAACAAAAACAAAAACAAAAAACCTGAAAGGAGAGATTAAAATATAAGGGAACACCCAGTTCATTTTAATCCAAACACATCCCTACTTAGCTTTTGAAACTACTATATTGAGAATCATACACATCCCTAAAAACAATTACATTCCTGTGTACAAAGAAATGATGCGGTGCTCAGTTACCAGCATTGTTTCCTCAGAGTACTAGCAGCTCTTTGGTAATAACTTCACATGCACCAAAAGAACCTTCCCAAACACCATATATCAAGAAACACCGGCCGGGCGCGGTGGCTCAAGCCTGTAATCCCAGCACTTTGGGAGGCCGAGACGGGTGGATCACGAGGTCAGGAGATCGAGACCATCCTGGCTAATACGGTGAAACCCTGTCTCTACTTAAAAATACAAAAAACTAGCCGGGCACAAGGCAGGCGCCTGTAGTCCCAGCTACTCAGGAGGCTGAGGCAGGAGAATGGCGTAAACCCGGGAGGCGGAGCTTGCAGTGAGCTGAGATCCGGCCACTGCACTCCAGCCTGGGTGGCAGAGCAAGACTCCGTCTCAAAAAAAAAAAAAAAAAAAAAAAAAAGAAACACTGTGTTGCATAAAGTCGGGAGAACAAAAGCAACTAGGACACGGTCCTCATAAAAGAACTTCTATAGTTACTCATTAGACCCCAATCTTTATGAAGTCTTGTCACTTTACTTTCAGCCTGAATCTTAATAATTCAAGTTAATCATCTTAAAGGATTAGTAGAAGGGTTTCTTTCTTGGGTTGGGGTCCTTCATTAGGATCTGAATAACTCATATCCGACTTCTTTAGCATTTTAAAAGCATATACCCTGTGAACTCACAAAAGTATCCTAAACATTAGAACAGACAGGCAAGTGGCCTAACACCAGCATATCTTTGCTCCCAACCTTGCTTCACTGAAGCTTTGATAGCGCACCTCTCTTCTATGAGTTTGGACAATGGAGCACTCAGGAAATCAGAGCAGCATGTGGCTCACTCCCAAGCAAGATGCATCTGAGATGTTAAGACCTAGTCCCCCTTCACAAAGAAGTCAAAGCCTAGGGGATCTTCTAGATCCAGCTTACCTGTTCCTGAGCCATCAACAACAGAACATCAAATAGTTGATGGGTTGCCAAGTTCCTTCCATGGAAACTGTTCCACAGCAAACAGTTTACTCTTAGTAAGGTTTCACAGCTTACCTACCTATATTTGGAAGGTAACTCACCTGTTTAGTTAGTGTCTGTGTGAGGATTGGAACCAGATACTGTAGTGCTCCCTTGGCATAAAACTTGCTGGTGTGCTCAGGGGGCCGTCCTTGTTCTGCTGCCTGAGGAGAAAACAAAGCAAATTCTAGACAAAAGCAACCAAGCTCTGTATACTAAAGGCATACAATGAGAGCTGACCAGGGATCTCTTAACAGAAACAGAAACATACAGGGACAAATGGTAACATACAATGTGATCTTGGAAAGTGCTCATTTTTTGGGTCTACTTCAGTGAGAATCTTTTAGGCCCTTTTAGGCCATATATTACAGGTCCAAGGCAACATTAAGTTAACTTTTTTTCATAAGTTCAATTCATATTGACAACCTGATATTTAAGTGTTCCTTGGATCAACACACACACCCAGTTTGCCTAAAGATGCCAAAAAAAAAAAAAATTTATTTTTGTCCTGAAGTAAGTATAAAGACAAAGCTGGAAACAAAACTTTGAATTCAAAGATTCCAAGTACAGAACTCCATCTTCTCCCCCATATCTGACTCTTTCACCAGAGTTAGTAAAATATCAATTATACATCCCAGGCTTGCATTACGACTTCCAAAAGGAAGTAATTCAGCATCAGGTATCACCTTGGTAAACTGCGACAGCCTGCTGCCCCCTTGTGTTCACAGTGATAATACCACTATTTATGCTCAATCATGCCTGACTGCTTGGCAAAAACTGAGAGCCCTCATAAATTATCTGCCTTCTTCATGTAGGGCTCTGGCTAGCAGAAAAATCAAAATCTCTGCCAATGGAGATACCCTCTAAACCCAGACAGAATAAAGTTCTCCTAGAAGGGGAATGTCATCCACAAATGAGATATGTCCCAAAGTCTATTCAGAGTAATAGTTCTCCCCAGCTCACCTCTGAAGCCTCAATGGCCAAATCCATTTCCTCATCACAGACATTGGACCAGAATTCTATCCCTTGTAGGGCCACCTCATCAATGTCACTTTTCATTGCTTCAATTGTGATCTTAAGAACAAAAACACCCCAGGCCCCAAATAAGTACTGATTCAAGTGAGTCCCCGCTCCAACCCAGCTTTAACCACAGACATGCAAATTTCAGAAATGTAACTTACAAAAAGCAAGCTAGGCTTGAAAGAAAAGATAGAAAAGGAAGATTTCTTTCTTTTTTTTGGAGATGGGGTCTCACTCTGTCACCCGGGCTGGAGTACAGTAGCACAATCTCAGCTCACTACAACCTCCACCTCCTATGCTCAAGCAAACCTCCCACCCCAGCCTCCTGAGTAGGCGGGACCACAGGTGCACGTCACCTCACCCGGCTTATTTTTGTATTTTTTGTAGAGGCAGAGTTTCACCATGTTGCCCAGGCTGGTCTCAAACTCCTGGACTCAAGTGATCCATCATTCTCAGCCTCCCAAAGTGCTAGGATTACAGGCGTGAGTCACCAACCCAGCCTCAGATTTTCAAAATGCAGGTTTTTTCTTTTTTGTTTTTGAGACAGAGTCTCACTTTGTGGCCCAAGTTGGAGTGCAATGGCACGATCTTGGCTCACTGCAACCTCTGCCTCCTGGGTTGAAGCGATTCTCCAGCCTCAGCCTCCCAACTAGCTGGGATTACAGGCGCCTGCCAACATGTTCAGCTAATTTTTGTATTTTCAGTAGAGACGGGATTTCACCATGTTGGCCAGGCTGGTCTTGAACTCCTGACCTCAGGTGATGTGCCTGCCTCAGTGTCCCAAAGTGCTGGGATTACAGGCGTTAGCCACCAGGCCCGGCCTCAAAATGAAGAAGGTCTTTTACCCACACAAAGTAGCACCAGTTTTCTTGGCACACCACTGATAAGCTTAAACCTAACAGTCTCAGGGAATTTCCTTGATTCCATAATATTAAGTAAAATATTACAGAATTGGCAAACTAGCAACTAAGGATGATAGGCTCTGTAATTAGCTACAAGCGCAAATCATATAAATAGAAACACTTACTGCAAAAAGAGCAGGACCCATATATGTCTCCATGTACTGATAATATAAGGACATTATCTTCACCAGATTCTGTAAAGCAGCCACTCGTACCTTTTATGAAGAGCAGATCAGACAGTTTACTAAAATAACAATGCAATCTGACAAAGTTAGAGTCACTCAAATGGGCCAATAATCTTAAGGATTAATTGAGGTAAATATGGGATATGTTATCATTTCCCTAAAATTCGTTCTCTCCCTTCAGTTCCCTCATTATCCGTTCCTATTTATTTTCCCTCAGTGCCCCCCGCCTTTTTTTTTTTTTGCATTAAAGGTGCATGTGGAACCCATGGTAGGGCTAAATTCACTAATACTATATTCTTTATTTTTGGGGGAGGGGACAGAGTTTCACACTTGTTGCCCAGGCTGGAGTGCAGTGGCATGATCTTGGCTCACTGTAAACTCTGCCTCCCAGATTCAAGCAATTCTCATGCCTCAGCCTCCCAAGTAGCTGGGAATACAGGTGCCTGCCACCATGCCTGGCTAATTTTTTGTATTTTTAGTAGAGACAGGGTTTTGCTATGTTGACCAGGCTCATCTTGAACTCCTGGAGCTCAGGCAATCCACTCACCTCAGTCACCTAAAGTGCTAGGATTAAAGGTGTGAGCCACTGCGCCCAGCCATTTCTCTTTTTTGAGACAGTCTTTTTGCTCTGTCACCCTGGTGCAAGTATAGTAGCCATGATCATGGCTCACTGCAGCCTCAACCACCAGGCTCAAGCAATCCTCCCACTTCAGCCTCCCACATAGCTTGGACTACAGGCTCGCCCCATCACGCACAGCTAATTTTTGTGGACATGGAGTTTCGTCATGTTGCCCAGACTGGTCTCCAACTCCTTGGCTCAAGCGATCTTCTGGCCTCAGCCTCCCAAAGTGCTGGGATTACAGGCATGAGCCACAATACCCAGTCACCCAGTCCTTTTTTTTTTTTTTGAGATGGACTCTCCCAGGCTGGAGTGCAGTGGTGTGATCTCAGCTCACTGCAACCTCCACCTCCCAGGTTCAAGTGATTCTCCTGCCTCAGCCTCCTGAGTGGCTGAGATTACAGACATGCGCCTGTGAAGTGTTGGGATTACAGGTGTAAGCCACTGCGCCTGGCCTCAGTCCTTTTTTTTTTTTTTGTATTAAAGGTGTGTGTGGAACCCATGGTAGGGCTAAATTCACTAATACTATTCAGACTGAAGATGTTACTTCTACCTTCTTGAAGGGTCAGGTTTCGGGTATATCAAGAGCAAAGCTGCTTTAATGGCTAGAGTAGGAAACAATCACTTGAATAAGTGATTGTTGGCAATAAAGTAGCCAATCACTATGGCAATAAAGTAGCAAAGCCAATCAAAAACTTTTTCTCCCTTAACTGTTTGTGTATACATATATTTTTAGTAGAAACGGCTTGAATAACCTACGGCAATGAAGCAGCGAAGCTGATCAAAAATGTCTTCTCCCTTAACTGTTTATTTGTGTATATTTTTTAGTAGAGATGGTGTCACTATGTTGCCCAGGTTGTTCTCCAATGTCTGACCTCAGTGATCCTCCTGCTTTGGCCTCCCAAATTGCTGGGATTATAGTGTGAGCCACCACACTGGCCCCTTAAACCTTTTTTAAGAGGACGGCAACCTCCATTACAATTCTTCCCTCTTCTCCAATGTTTTTATTAATATTAATTATCATGATTACTTTTTGAGATGGAGTCTCACTCTGTTTGCAGTGGCATGATCTTGGCTCACTGCAACCTCCGCCTCCCAGGTTCAAGCAATTCTTGTACCTCAGCCTCCCTAGCAGCTGGGACTACAGGCACATGCCACCATACCCAACTAATTTTTTTGTATTTTTAGTAGAGACAGGGTTTCACCACGTTGGCCAAACTGGTATGAAACTCCTAACCTCAGATAATCTGGCTGCCATGGCCTCCCAAAGTGCTGGCATTACAGGTGTCAGCCACCATGCCCAGCCAGAATATTAATTATTAGTAACAATCAAACCTTATTGCTGAAGTCAACTGATTCCCAATATTTCAAACTTATATTAGATTTGACATTTCCTAGGAAAGATGTGAGACAATTTTTCATATAACCTTACACTTACCCTCGTATCTGGACACTGTGTGGCTTCACAGACCACCTGCATAATAAAGTGCCTTTCAGACTGTAGGAAGAATAAAAATAAAGAGAATTAGGAGAGCATAACCTGTACATAGGAAGATTTCCAGACTCCCTCTACAAGGAAAACCGCTCACTCCCTCAGGGCCCCATACAGCCCTGCCTGGTACAATCAAGCCACTCTCCCTTGAGATGGTACCGCACTATAAAGGCTATAAAGAGTTTACCTTCGGTGTCTGCTATGTGACTTGCCCTCCAATGAGGTCCCTAATCTTTTAATCTCCAAGATGACCTTCACTAACAAAGACTTCAGGGAGGAAACAGAAAAATGTAGGTCACAAGGTTTAAATAAAAATGGTTGGTTAAAAGATAAAAACCTACATGTAGGAAAATCAATTTCCTTATACTTAAAATATAAGAGAATTCAAAACATCTGCTTTATTTCAGAGACCAAATTTGTTTTCTGAGAGGTAGCAAATTCACATCAAATGTGGCGAGAAAAGGGAGAATAGAGTAATGAACTTTGTGTGCTACCCTCCTAAATCTTCCAAAATCTATTAAGGAAAAATCCAGTTTTTTAATCAATTAGAATTGCCATTTGCTCTGGGGTTTCAGACCTTTCCAAAGTCAAGAAATGGCAAAAAGCCAGCTAAAGTGTCAACAAACATATATACAGAAATACTTTCAGACCATGACCCCGACAATTTTACTTGCAGGTATTTACCCAAAAGGACTGAAAGCAGAGTCTGAAAGATAAACATGCATACCCATGTTTATAGCAGCATTACCCACAATAGCCAAAAGGTGGAAGCAAGCCAAATGGCCATGGATGGAAGACTAGATAAACAAAATGTGGCATATACATACAATGGAATATTAATCACCCTTGAAAAGCAAGTTTTGACAAATGCTACCCCTTAGATGAATCTCGAGGACATCATATTAAGTAAAACAAACCAATTGCAAAAAGACAAATATTATATTATTCCACTTACGTAAGGTATTTTGTTAGAGTAGTAAAATACATAGAAACCGAAAGTAAAATGATGGTTACCAGTGGCTGAGAAAAGGGGAAATGAGGAGTTGTTGTTCAGTATGTACAGTTTCAGTTTTGCAAGATGAAAAAGTTGTGGAGACTGTTTCCACAGCAATGTGAATCTACTTAACTGTACATTTAAAAATGATTTAAGATGGTAAGTTTTATGTTATTCATTGCATTTTCAGCCAAAAGTTTACATATTATATATACACACAAAACGTTTACATATATATTATATATACACATACATATATACACATATATACGTGTATATATACATATATCTATACATATACACACACACACATATATGTATTTTTTTTGGAGACAGAGTCTTGCTCTGTTGCCCAGGCTGAAGTACAGTGGTGCAATCTTGAGCCTTGAACTCCCAGGCTCAAGTGATCCTCCCACCTCAGCTTCCCAAGTAGCTGGGATTATAGGCATGTGCCAGAACACCTGGCTATATCCTGTTTCTTAAAAACACCTTCCTAAGGTGGTATGAAACAGACCAATTACCATAATTTTTATTTATTTCATTTTTTATTCTTTTTCTTTCCATTATAAGCCCTGTAAACACAAGAGCTCATAAAGCTGGTTAAAAACTCAGTTGTTCCTCTCCACAGAAATCTTTATTTTTTAGAGACAGGGTCTTGTTACATCGCCCAGGCTAGTCTCAAACTCCTGGCTTCAAGTGATCCTTTTGCCTTCATAGCCCAAAGTGTTGGGATTACTGGATGTGAGCCCCAGCACCCAGCCTCTCCAAAATCTTTAGTACAAGGCAAAAGATTTAAAAGATTTACACAACCTTAAATGAAACCAAAGTAAACCAAAGTATATAGTACATACCATAATTTCTTTCTTTCTTTTTTTTTTTTTTTTTTTTTGAGACAGTCTTGCTCTGTTGCTCAGGCTGGAATACAGTGGTGCAATCTCAGCTCACTGCACCCTCTGCCTCCCAGGTTCAAGTGATTCTCCTGCCTCGGCCTCCTGAGTAGCTGGGATTACAGGCGCATGCCACCACGCCCGGCTAATCTTTTTGTATTTTTAGTAGAGATGGGGTTTCACCATGTTGGTCAGGCTGGTCTCGAACTCCTGACCTGATGATCCACCGCCCCCCCCCACCCCCTCGGCCTCCCAAAGTGCTGGGATTACAGGCTTGAGCCACCGTGCCCAGCCTATTTCTTTCTTTTTTTTAAGAGACTATATCTGACTTTGTTGCCCAGGCTGGCCTTGAACAACTGGCCTCAAGCAATCCTCCCGTCTCAGCCTCTGAAGTAGCTGGAGTACAAGTATGCACCACCATGCCCTATAATTTTAAAAAACCCAACAACATTCCACACTTCGGACTGCAAAAGGAAAAACCTAAGCTCAGAAACACTTTATTTCCAAAAGCATGATGAGAAATGGCAAACACTCCATGGGCATATCTCACACAATACAAACTGGACTAAACTGGAAACAAATACTTTTAAGTAGGTGGTAGTTTCTAAATCATAAACTTAAGAAAACAAAACAAAAAACTAACATTTAACTCTTTCATCCTTTACTGTCTGAATCTATACCTTATTGTGAAAAAACTTACCTCTTTATCAAAGTTTGCTTTGGTGAACTCCAATGAGTTCAGGAGTGCATTAGTTGCAGCTAGCTTCACATTATTACTAGGCTCTTCTTTCCTCATCCCCTGGATTATGGCAGTCAGAATCTCATTAGATTTATCTTGTAGCTGCTCTGGGTCCTGTAACAAGCAGAGAAGTGCAATGAATATACAGTCGGCCCTCTACAGCCATGGGTTACACATCTGTGGACTCAAGCAACTATGGATTGAAAATATTTAGAGGAAAAAAAATGGATGGTTGCATTTGTACTGCACCAAAAGGTGCGTGTACACCTTTTTTTCTTGTCATCATTCCCTTAATATAGTATACCAACTATTAATACAGCGTTTACATTGAATTAGGTATTGTAAGTATTCTAGAGATGATTTAAAGTATAAAGTATATGGGAGGATGTGCATAGGTTATATGCAAATACTATACCATTTTATATAACAGACTTGAACATCTGAGGATTTTGGTACCTGAGGAGGGTGTTGGGATCAATCCACTCCAGAAGACTGCCATAAGGAGTTAATGACTAATCAGCAGTCCTTTCTCTGTTCTTAAGAGACAGGGTCTATACTGCCCAGACTGAAGTGCAGTGGCTATTCATAGGCACTACCACAGTGCACTGCACCCTCAAATTCCTGGGTTCAAGTGATCCTCCCACCTCAGCTTCCCAAGCAGCTGGGACTACAGGTGTAAGCTACTGTGCCTGGCTTAATCGGCAGTCCTTTTAACTGTAAAATTCACTCAAGAAAGAATCATGACTTGGTGATCTTTCCCCATTCATTTCCATTTGGGAATAAAACTGCAAACCGCCTGCAAAGTATCTCATGGTACTGGCAGTCCAAAACTGAACGAAAGCAAGTCAAATTCATCAACTTCATCTTTGACTTCTTAGTATAATGACTCTGGGTATGAGGTAATATTAGCTTTTTTCCCCCTTCTGTGCAAATGGAGATGGCAGTCTGTTGGTGTTTTCCAGGCCATCTGTACTCTACAGTAAAGCTTCAGGACATTTAAGGGCCAAGGCCAAGAATCAACACCTGGGCACATCGAGGGAGTCTAAGTCCAGGTCAAGTGCTGTGGGTTCCTGTGTTTCATAAAGTCTATATATTAAAATAGACACCAAGAGTGGTAACCTCATCAGGAACAATAGTGCTGGGAGGGCTGCATCTAAAATACCTTGTCTCCAGTGGCTAAACCAACTACATCAAGTGTTGGTAAAACTTTCCGTAATGTAGTAAATTAAAATGCACCCAACAATCACGGTACATTCAGGATCTTAAGAAAAAGGATTGGTCAGGGATGCTCCAAATGAGAATATCCTCATTATGTAAGTCTAGAATCTAAGACTCTTCAAACAGGGACTTCTGTTTTCAGTTTGCGATCCTCAAGTTTCTTAACTTTAGGGCATGATTAGTAATGTGAAGACAGAGGCATAAGGGAAATAAATCAGTCTTACTTTCAAAACACTGTGCAATTTAGCTTGGCTTTCTTCGTGATTCAATAAGGTAGTACCAATACCATTCATGTCACAGCTAGAGGCAATCAGAGGTATATAAACCAAATACATTAGGCAAGCACTTACTATATCTTGGCAAATATAACCGATAGCTTCCAATGTCGACTCCTTCATGTGCTCTGTGCTGTTGGGGTTTGTGACATTGGCCACCAGCTGAGGAATGAGTTCTGGCCACTGGTTTACTGGGATCTCTGCACAAGCAATACCAGCCACACACTGTGAGGCAGAACTAGGCCGGTAAGTTTCTGTGCCCAATGTCTGCAAAACCTGCACCAAAAAAGACAAAAGATACAAATTTCTTTTTTTTTTTCCGAGACGGAGTCTCGCTCTGTCGCCCAGGCTGAAGTGCAGTGGCCGGATCTCAGCTCACTGCAAGCTCCGCCTCCCAGGTTTACACCATTCTCCTGCCTCAGCCTCCTAAGTAGCTGGGACTACAGATGTCCGCCACCTCGCCCTGCTAGTGTTTTTTTTGTATTTTTTGGTAGAGACGGGGTTTCACCGTGTTAGCGGCGATGGTCTCAATCTCCTGACCTCGTGATCTGCCCGTCTCGGCCTCCCAAAGTGCTGGGATTACAGGCTTGAGCCACCGCGCCCGGCCCAAGATACAAATTTCTAACACTATTTGACCACATTTTGCCCACCACCACACTTCTTATATTAGTGTCTCTGAATTCTTTTTTTTTTTTTTCTTTCTTAAGACAGGGTCTCACTCTATTGCCTGGACTGGAGTGCAGTGGCACCATCCCAGCTCACTGTAGCCTCACCTCTATGGTGCAATCTATCCTCCCGCCTCAGCCTCCTGAGTACCTGAACTACAGGGGTGGATATGCCGACACACCCAGCTATTTTTTGTAGAGACAGGGCATCACCATATTGTCCAGGCTCTTAAAAAAAAAAAAAAAAAAGGAAAATACAAGGCCTCACTCTGTTGTCCATGGTGGAGTGCAGTAGCATAACCATAGTGCAGTGGCACAATGATATTGCAGCCTCGACCTCGCAGGCCTCCCCAAGTAGCTTAGACTTACAGGCACGTGCCATCCCACCTAGCTAACATTTTTGGATTTTTAGTAGAGATGGGGGTCTCCCTATGTTGCCAAGGCTGGTCTCAAATTCCTGGCTTCCCAAAGTGCTAGGATTACAGGTGTGAGCCACTGCGCCCAGGCAGCTGTCTCAGAATTATTATTATTTCTTTTTTTGAGACAAAGTCTCGCTCTTGTCCCCCAGGCTAGAACGTGATGGCGCAATCTCGGCTCACTGCAACCTCCGCCTCCCGGGTTCAAGAGATTCTCCTGCCTTAGCACCTCCTCCCAAGTAGCTGGGGTTATAGGCGACTGCCACCACGCTCAGTTAGTTTTTGTATTTTTAGTAGACGGGGTTTCACCATGTTGGCCAGGCTGGCCTCAGAATTCTTGTCTATAATATGGAGAAGTAGAAAAGGCTGTCAGAAAAATCCAGCACAGTAGCAACATCAGCATAATCAACACTGCCCCAGAACCTAGAAATAAAACCAGTCATCCCCTGCTTCCAAAAGGAATTCTCCAAAACAACACACCTCACTTCAACCTTCAACACGAGATGGGAAACCAGAAGTTACAAGGGGAGGTAGCAATAAATGGCAAAGGAGAGAGATGGGGACAAAACTCATCTTCCAGGCCGGGCGCGGTGGCTCAAGCCTGTAATCCCAGCACTTTGGGAGGCCGAGACGGGTGGATCACGAGGTCAGGAGATCGAGACCATCCTGGCTAACACGGTGAAACCCCGTCTCTACTAAAAAAGTA
This sequence comes from Trachypithecus francoisi, assembly GCF_009764315.1. NCBI lineage: Eukaryota > Metazoa > Chordata > Mammalia > Primates > Cercopithecidae > Trachypithecus > Trachypithecus francoisi. The sequence continues at coordinate 22,240,372 of NW_022681466.1, read as the reverse complement.
CAAAAAACTAGCCGGGCCAGGTGGCGGGCGCCTGTAGTCCCAGCTACTCGGGAGGCTGAGGCAGGAGAATGGCGTGAACCCAGGAGGCGGAGCTTGCAGTGAGCTGAGATCCGGCCACTGCACTCCAGCTTGGGCGACAGAGCGAGACTCCGTCTCAAAAAAAAAAAAAAAAAAACTCATCTTCCAGGCTCATTGTTGCTGTTGTAACAATAACAACCTCGTTTTGTGGACACACATGGACACTAAAATGAAGCTAGTTCTGGGGCATTCAGGTGGGTCTGATTCACAGTAGATCACTGTCTTTTTTTTTTTTTTTTGAGGCGGAGTCTCGCTCTGTCGCCCGGACTGGAGTGCAGTGGCCGGATCTCAGCTCACTGCAAGCTCCGCCTCCCGGGTTTACGCCATTCTCCTGCCTCAGCCTCCCGAGTAGCTGGGACTACAGGCGCCCGCCACCTCGCCCGGCTAGTTTTTTTGTATTTTTAGTAGAGACGGGGTTTCACTGTGTTAGCCAGGATGGTCTCGATCTCCTGACCTCGTGATCCGCCCGTCTCGGCCTCCCAAAGTGCTGGGATTACAGGCTTGAGCCACTGCGCCCGGCCACAGTAGATCACTGTCTAACCTGATCCAAGGAGATCTCACTCATGAGACGTGGGCTGAAACAAAATGTTTTCCTTCTAATTACTGACAACCCAGCACTCTGGGTGACTTACATAGAAAAGCCTTGGTCAAGTAACAACATCACTAAATACAAAAACAAAGTTGCTGATGTTAATAACACCCATGAACTTATCTTTATATAACTTCCAATTTGAAAGGATTTGTTCTGTTTGCCCAAGAATCAAAGAACTGTTCTCTCTACCACTGACAGAATCTAGCCAGATGTGAAAACAAGATCCAATTATCAAACATGTCTCGCTTGACATGGTAACCACACCACCATTTATGTAAAGGGTAATGGCACAGGTATGATAAAAGATGAAGCCACAATTGACCTAGAGTTAATCATTACCATGATCAGCTAATTCAGTCAATGAACTCACTAAGAATCACCAGTCCACTCAAAGGCAAACAGTTAACTGTTCTGGCATGAATACAGGACAAAGAATAGCTGCCAGATATTCAGACCAGCTCTGCTGACTGGGTCGGATCACTTAGTATCCTGCTTTGCAGCTAGTACCAATAATGAACTCCCCCTTTCCTTCTTATATGGTATATCATCATCCCTGGCCCCCACCCACATCAGCTCTACCAACACCAAAGAGTCCTGATTGATGTTGAATGAAAGGCTTTGCTCTGGAGGACCAGCAGAGCTAGAATGGACAAAAACTGTATGTCAAAGACATGAGGGAACAAGGGGGAAAAACAAGGTGAATTGTCCAAAATGCCAGAGGCTGAATGGATATTATTAACCCAAGTCCAGGGTGCCTTCACAGTGCACTACACATCATATCCTAGTACATATGTGGAGCGCACTGAATCCCATTCTACCTTTACCTTTTTCCTTTAGATTGCTTTCTGAAGACTCCATATTACTTGAGGTGATTAAGAAACTACAAATGTCCAACTCCTGGATACTAAAAGTTTTCTGTTTAAACTAGAGGTAACCTTAATAGTAATATTCAATTATCAAAAAAGAGAAACTGGCTCAATTGTGCCCCAGTATCCAGATTTCAAAAAAGATCACCGACAGTGAAACTTAGTATTAATTATCAGTTGTGCTATGAAAGAGAAAAAGGCCAAGGTAACTGTTAGCTTTTTTCCCCCATGCCCAAGGGCTTAACCATGCCTATACAAATTATTATCTAATATTTATTTATTTATTTTTAAGAAACAGAGTCTCTCACTCTGTCACCCAGCCTGGAATGCAATGGCACAAACTTAGCTCACCGCAATCTCCGTCTCCCAGGGTCAAGCAATTCTCCTGTCTAAGCCCCCCGAGTAGCTGGGACTACAGGTACCCCCCACCACAGCCAGCTAATTTTTGTATTTTTAGTAGAGACAGGGTTTTTGCCATGCTGGCCAGGCTGGTCTCAAACTCCTGACCTCAGGTGATCCACCTGCCTCAGCCTCTCAAAGTGCTGGGATAACAGGCATGAGCCACTGCGCCCACTTGTTTTTTCTAAAGGTTGGTGTTAAGAGTGATGTGCCAAAAAATAAGCCAATTACAATTCCAATTACATCTTATCCCATTTACTAGTGTGTAATTTAAGAAGATGAGAAACTGAATGGGCACTATCAGTATCGAGATTTCCAGTGATAGAATATACTTCCATTTATGTCACTTAGCTGAGAGAGAAGGAATTAAAATGTTGTTATTACACAAGCAGACCCAACATGAATAGAAACAGCTCTACATATTCCAAAAAGATTTGAAACCAAGTTGGATTTAATAAGCTGGCTCCCTATCATGGGTATGCAAAATTGGTGACAGAAGGAGGTACACAACTAGATAGAGAAGTTGTTGCCTTACAGGGCACTACTTTACCTAACGCTGATATCTAGAACCAGTAATTAGCAAGTATGATGTGCATAACCATGACCTGCACAAGTACATATGTAAGAATTCCCTACTAGTTTCCACTCAGATACCAAGGACAAAATGATGATTGCACAGATATTTAACTCACTCCTCTTTGTGCCTTACCCATGTAAGACAGATCACTAAAGAACTTAATTTAAAAACAACAGCCAGGTGAAGTGGCTCACGCCTGTAATCCCAGTACTTTGGGAAGACAGGCAGGCAGATCATCAGAGGTCAGGAGTTCAAGACTAGCCTGGCCAACATGGTGAAACCCCGTCTCTACTAAAAATACAAAAATTAATTAGCCAGCCTAGTGGCGTGCGCCTGTAATCCCGGCCTCTCAGGAGGCTGGAGCAGGAGAATCACTTGAACCCAGGAGGTGGAGGTTGCAGTGAGCCGAGATTGCGCCATTGCACTCCAGCCTGGGCAACAAAGCAAGACTCCCTCTCAAAAAATACAAACAAACAAGCAAAAATACAAAACCAAACACCAGTCCATATATTCTGAATCCTTTGCTTCATTTAGAACTATGAATTTCTAATTTAACAAGATAGTAACAAGAATGTCATGATTCAAAATTCATCACCTTTTCTCCCCAGAATTCATCCCACTCTAAATGCCCTGGGAAAAATGTCAAGTGTTTCTGAAGAAAGTTTTTTTATAATTTGCTAAGTAGATAAAACGCCATTAATGTCACACTCCTATTTCACAAACTCTTTGGGCCTCCAAGGCCCAAGAGATCATGTAACTTTCCTTCTGACTCCACATAGTGCCATGCTAAACCACCAAAGATTGAGATTTAAACAGAAGTTCAACAAGAGCCAGATGCTGGTTGATTGGATAATCACTTGGGGAGACAGTTTAAAAAACATCCCTTGGCCAGGCGCAGTGGCTCACGCCTGTAATCCCAGCACTTTGGGAGGCAGAGGCAGATGGATCATGAGGTCAGGAGTTCAAGACCACTCTAGCCAAGATGGTGAACCCCCGTCTCTACTAAAAATACAAAAATTAGCTGGGCGTGGTAACGGGTGCCTGTAATCCCAGCTACTTGGGAGGCTGAGGCAGAGAACTTCTTGAACCCGGGAGGTGGAGGTTGCAGTGAGCCAAGATCATGCCATTGCACTCCAGCCTGGGCAACAGAGCAAGACTCCGTCTCCAAAAAAAAAAAAAAAGTCCCTGAGCTGTACTCCAGAAGTACCAAATCAGAATTTCTGGAGAGCTTGGAAATATGTATTAACAAATTCCCTAAGTGATGTGGGTATACAGCACCAATGTATACACTACTCCCATTTGCCAAACAGATTTTTACAAATTATGACACACAATTAAAGTTTCCCAAGCTGCTGCAGCCTACCTCAATCATCTAAAAAGAATTCCAATCCATCAGTGGGAATGGACAAGCTGTGTTGAGAAAGATTTAAGACAAAGACAATTTTTATCTTTAGGTAAAGTTCAGGTCCCAGAAACCTATCACACTGTCAGCTCTATCCCATGCAAATAGCAAAAGATCTGAGAAAGCAATTTCTTGTTCTCTAGGCAATATAACCAAACAGATGAGTGTTACTCACATAGTTCTTGACTTCTCGTCGAGCATTAGCATCAATAGCAAGCCACCTCTGCTGATATTGTGCCTTGATATCTGGATCTTTAGATGTCAAGGAGTTCTTGATTTGTAGACCAGCTGCAACTCTGGCAACCTGACTATTTCCTGGATTTGCCAGCACTCTGGACAGTTCCACAAGGAAAGTGGGCTGTTAAGGGAAGATAAATTTGTAAATAAAATTATTTTAGGAATTTCCACAACTGAGGATAATTTATGGAGCACTGAACCACCGGAGGACGTGCGGGGGGGAACTAATGTCTAATTTTTTTTTTGGTATATCATAAGCATCTCAGGAAACCACAAAATACTTGCTACAAGACTTCTACAAAAATGTTACTTAGTATATAACATGAAGTCTTCCACTTTTCTCATGGAGCCTAGCACTTAATGAGGAATTGCAGATTTTCCTATCAAAATCATTCCTAGTACCCAAATTGTCACATTATACTCCCTGAATTGCAAGGTTTTAGAGTATGGTAGTAGTCAGTCTTCTATGTATACTGAGGTGTCCCAAGAATTCCTAATAATGTCTGGTACTTGAATGAATGGCTGTTACGATGTGGGTAGAAAATAAAACTGTTTATCTAAATTTCAAAAACCTTGGTCCCAAAAGAATGATCCAACTTTCCATTTCATGGCAGCAGCAGGGTAGCTTTTCATCCCATGGAAGGAGGTGATCTTTTATGGAGAGGGAAATACAGATAAGCCTAAACAAACTTAGGAGTCTCATCCTCCGTTTTATTTATGGGCACTCAGCAAAAAGGGAACAATGAATAAAGCGGATTTATAAGGAAAAATGATACGATATTTAGAAATAGGGAAAAATGAAAGAAAAAAATGTTCAGGCAAGCTGTTCAAGAAAAATAACTTTGTATCTAATAATCAACAATTACTTGCTCCTATACATTTGGACTTTAGTTGAGGAATACAGTGGATCCCTGAAAAGCATGTTCTTTTGTAACCTTTTGTAATCCACAGGCCTCAAAAACTACTCCCTTTGTTTAAAAATTTAACACACACACCTCTCTCTCCAGCAAAAAAACCGTGCCCAAACAGCAAAGTTAGCAGGAAAAGCCAAAAGCAGATACATTTTTCTTACTGCTAACAAGTTCTGCAATCACAGCAGAAGATAATTCTTAAAAGCTTTATTAATTATGTACCACTAAAGAATGTTAAGAATGTTAGGAATAAGATAAAAAGCTTCTTGCAAAATTAGCAGAAGCAGAAACATGAATAATACCCTAAATGGAATTATCAGCCTATACTAGTGGAAAAATCTCTTCTAGGAAAGGATAAACAGGTTAGTTGTAAAAATTGGCACATATGAAGAACAACAACAAAAAAAATCATTCAAAGACAGTCTGTATAAGCCTTGTCACTTTGTTGATGTTGACATTTTGCCTATGTAACACAAAGAAACACATATGGTTACAATGTTATTCAGACTTATTTCCTACTACCTTTCTCAAAGATGTCAAGTATCATCCAATCCTTCCCTCCGACCCCATCTCCCAATAGGAGATGGACACCAAAGAGAAACTTAACTGGCATCTAGGCTGTTTCAACCAATCCATCCCACATTTTTGTACAAAGGACCAGTCTCTAGCGGACTTAGCTTCATTTTCTCCGGACCCCTTACATTTTAAAATATGAAAAACGAGTAACTTTCCTCTGTGATTTCATCAGGAAACAGGCCTGATCTCAAAGATGAGCCTCAGACTGTTGTCTGGGTGCAGATCCCTAGTGATTAGGTCTCTATTCATCCAGGTCAGAAAGAAAAAAAGGAAGAAAAAGAAAATACCCCGAGAGGAATAACCGGGCAGAAGAGGAAAAAATATTAGTGAAAATGGATTAAGAGGCAGTCGGGTGCCAGGCCTGGCCATGAGCACAGACCAAGGTAGCGAGGAAAGGGCAGAGCTCTAGGTGGAGAGAGCCACAGGGGCCACGGGACAGGAAGGGTAAGCCGGCCGGGGTCAGACAGGGAGGGCAACCGGGCCCAGAGCTTCCACATGGCCCCTAGGCCCGACTCCCCCACCCCCACCCCTGCTGAACACGCAGCGCCGCGCAACCTAACTTCCCTTCCCTCCCTCTTTCTCCCCCTCGCTGCACCGCCGCCCTCAGGCCGCGCAATGATTGGGCGGCAGGCAGACCGGCGCACCGCGCCATTGGCCAGTCGCGGGGCCCGGGGCGGGACACACCCACCGGCTTCCCGATGGCGGGGTTAGGTTGGACCGGGTTGGGGGGGAGGGGGACGGGATGGGGCGGGGTAGGTTCCCGAGGCCTGGGCCTCCCGAAGGGCGGGAAGGCCCCGCACGCAGGGGATGGGGACGCGGCGGGATGGGCGCGGCGGGGTAGCACGCACCAGGTTCTCCACGGCCGCACGCTCCAGGAACTTCTGCGCCGCTTCCAGCTCCAGCCGATCTGGGGGGAGGAAAGTGGGAGACGGAGCGGGGTCAGAGGGGCCGGGCCTCCCCTCCCCCACCCCAATCACCTCAGCCCGACCCCCGGCTCCTGCGTCCTACCGGGAGACACGGTCTTCTCGAGGATGGTGATCAGCTCCATGGCGGAGGTGGCGGCGGCGGCGACTGCTCCTAAGACGACGGCCCAGTCTTTCGGGCGGCGGCTTGAACTGGGGATGGGGGTTGGGGGTCGGGTGGGAAGGGAGGGTGGGGTGGGGGGCGGGGGTCACCACAAGCCCATTCACCGGCTCTTTCTGGGTAGTCGCTCCGGCTCCCCTTCGTTTCCTCTTCCCTTACTTCCTCCCTCCGAATGGGCTGCAGGCAGCGGGGGAGGGACCCCGGGGGCAGCTCAGAGCGCGGTGGTGCTCGGGAGGCGGAGGGAGAAAGAAGGAAGAGAGGCTGTGAGTGAGAGGCGGCGCGCAGGGAGGGAGCAAGGGCGGGAGGAAGGCGGAGGGATATTCGGGCCGGACCTCGCCGCGGCGGCGCCGCGCTCCACGGCGATTGGCCGCTGTTCTGGCCACGCGGAATCCCCAATTGGCCAGGCGCTCAGCGTCGAAAGGCCGCCTTTCGCCCATTCGCCTGCTGGTTTCAAGGCCCGGGGTGGCTGGGCGGGCAGCGGAATGGAGCGCGCTAATTGGCCGAGGGGAGGGAAATTGGGATAGGGCCGGAGAGAGTCCGCCGCTGATTGGGTGGGCTTGGTAAAGGCCTTGAGCTCAGACCGGCTGAGCGCCGAGGAGGGTGGATCGAAGGCACGACTTGGGACCTGCGGGATTGGCTGGGATAGTGGGCGTTGATAGGATAGGGTTCCTGGCAGAACTGGGGAGAGGAGTTCGGGGTCGGGGCGCGGGAAGGCGGGAGGCGCCCGGCTGCCCTAGGAGCCCGGCGCGGGGCACGATGGGACGCCTCCGGGAGGAGGCGGAGCTGGGTTCGACCGCTGGGGCTGCGGTTGGGTAAGCGCCGTCGCCCCGAGGGGCGTGTTGAGCGAGGCTTTCGCGGGCGTGAGCGGGGGAGGGAGGACCGTTGAAGTCCTGCGCCGCGCCCACAGGAAGCTGCTTTAATGGCTAGGTCGGCTTGGTACCCTGCTCTTGGCTGGGACGGATCCGTAAGGCCATGTGGCTCCATTTGAAATGTGTAGATGTGGAAACTGAAGCCCAGAGAGGGTATGGAACTTGCCCAAGGTTACACAGCCGGTTAGTGGCTTGGTAAGGAATGGGTTCAGGAGCCTAGAGGGTATGGAACTTGTCCAAGGTCATACAGCTGGTTAGTGGCTTGATAAGCTCAAGCTCTGTGATTGCCGTTGTCCCTACAAGCAGCTTCCTCTCCAAGGAGTCCCCTAGGCCTGCTTATATAGGGCTTGAGACCTGTACTAAGTCTGACTTGCTTAGGGGTGAGCTAAGGGAATCCTACACTTAGACACCCCATCCTTGACAGAATGGAAATGTTTCGCACTGTAAAGGCTCAACCTCCAACCAGAAAGAATCTGTGTACAGGCATAAAGGATCGTGGTTCTTGACCTGTTCTAGTTCTGAACTCCTGAAGAAACTCATGAATGCCTTTTCTTAGCAAAATGCATATAAAGAAAATGTGGGCCGGGCCCTGTGGCTCACGCCTGTAATCCCAGCACTTTGGGAGGCCGAGGGGGGCGGATCACGAGTCAAGAGATCGAGATCATCCTGGCCAACATGGTGAAACCCCGTCTCTACTAAAATACAAAAAAGTAGCCCGGCGTGGTGGCGCATGCCTGTAGTCCCAGCTACTCCTGAGGCTGACGCAGGACAATCTCTTGAACCCTGGAGGCAGAGGTTGCAGTGAGCCGATATCGCGCCACTGCAGTCCAGCCTAGCAACAGAGTGAGACTCCGTCTCAAAGAAAAGAAAAAAAATGTGCATACAGTATCTTGACTTTCTTTGACATTGGTAAGTGGGCTCTAGGTTAAGAATTTCCTAGGCTGGGAGCAGTGGCTCAGGCCTGTAATCCCAGGACTTTGGGAGGATCACTTGAGCCCAGGAGTTCAAGACTAAGCTGGACAACGTAGCGAGATCCTGTCTCTTTTAAAAAATAAAGATTTTTAAAATGATAAAGGAAAAGTGTAATAATGGGGCTGGGCGCAGTTGCTCATGCCTGTAATCCCAGCACTTTGGGAGGCCGAGGTGGGCGGACTTGAGGTCAGGAGTTTGAGACCAGTCTGGCCAACATGGTGAAACCCTGTCTGTACTACAAAATACAAAAAAAAAAAAAAGCTAGCCGAGCGTGGTGGCGCATGCCTGTAATGCCAGCTCTTTGGGAGGCTGAGATGGGTGAATCTCTGGAACCCGGGAGGTGGAGGTTGCAGTGAGCTGAGGCTTCACCACTACACTCCAGCCTGGGTGACAGTGAGACTCTCAAAAAAAATAAAAAATAAATGAGAACAAAGAATTTCTTGAATTGTTTCGTTTTCACGGTACTGGTGTAGGGGTAATTGGATGTAGCAGTTCATAGAGCTCTTTACCATATGACTTGAGCTTGTGAGATAATTGCCCTGCACTAGCCACACTGGGGAAAACCTTGGAGGAAGTCTGACTTTGCTGAAGGGTTTCACAAAGAATTGAGAAAGCTTGGCGAACTCTTTTGTTAAAAGAGGAAGAAATGGTCTTTCTCTGCTAGAGATATCTTTGCAGTTTTGAAGCTAAAAATGTAGGGACACCATTCCTCATACCATACTGTGACTAGTGGATTTCCCATGGCTTAGCAGTTCCCTAACCCCAGCCTTTTGCTTCATCTATTAACTGTGGAAGAACTGCCCTGTGTAACTTTGTTATAAATCAGTGAAGATTGAGCAGGGCGTGGTGGGTCACGCCTGTAATCCCAGCACTTTGGGAGGCTGAGGTGGGCGGATCACCTGAGGTCAGGAGTTAGAGACCAGCTTGGCCAACACTGTGAAACCCTGTCTCTACTAAAATACAAAATTAGCCGGGCGTGGTGGTGGGCACCTGTAATCAATCCCAGCTACTCAGTAGGCTGAGGCAGGAGAATTGCTTGAACCCGTGAGGCAGAGGTTGTAGTGAGCCAAGATTGCATCACTGCACTCCAACCTGGGTGACAGAGCAAGACTCCATCTCAAAACAAAAAACAAAAAACAAACAAACAAAAAAAAACACTGCATTCCCACCTGGGTGCCAGGGCAAGACTCCATCTCAAAAAAAAAAAAAATCAGTGAAGATTTGCCATGCATGGTGGTTCACACCTGTAATCACAGTACTTTGGGAGGCTAAGGCTGGAGGATCACTTGAGCCCAGGAGTTTGAGGCCAGCCTGGCCAACATGGTGAAACCCTGTCTGTACTAAAAATACAAAAATTAGCCGGGTGTGGTGGCGGGAGCCTGTAATCCTAGCTATTCGGGAGGCTGAGGCAGGAGAATCACTTGAACCCAGAAGTCAGAGGTTGCAGTGAGCCGAGATTGTGCCACTGCACTCCAGCCTAGGCAACAGTGAGACTGTCCCCCGCCCCCCGCAAAAATGTCAATGAAGATTAAGTAAGATGACATCTGTGAAAATCCTGGAATTGTCCTTACATGAGTTACCTACACTACAAATTATCCATAATTTGTTTCACTCAGGCTAACTTTCCCCTGCTCTCCAGCAGTTTGCTGGGCTACCTCTGTCTCAACATCAGTCATGATGATACCAGTGAGGGCAAATGGATTTTTGAGACAGAGTCTCGCTCTGTCACACGGGCTGGAGTGCAGTGGCGCCATCTCGGCTCACTGCAACCTCCGCCTCCTGGGTTCAAGCAATTCTCCTTTGCTCTTAGGATATAGACAAAACCACTTGCATGGCAGGCAAAGTCTTGTATGGTCTTGCCTCCACTCAACACCAGCTTGACTCAATCCCTTGTTCTCCCAAGTAGCTGGGATTACAGGTGCCCACCACCACACCCAGCTAATTTTTTTTTGTATTTCAGGTGGGGTTTCACCATGTTGGCCAGGCTGACTTCAAACTCCTAACCTCAAGTGATCCACCCGCCTCGGCCTCCCAAAGTGCTGGGATTACAGGCGTGAGTCACCGCGCCCAACCTATACAATTTTGAAAAAGGCAGGCATGGTGGCATGTACTTCAGGAGGGTGAGGCAGGAGGATTACTTGAGGTCAGGAGTTCAAGGCTTCAGTGACCTATGATCCTACACTCCAGCCTGGGTGACAGCTGGACCCTGTGGCTGAAGTAAAATGCTGGGAAAATGAAAATTTTGCAGCAAAATTCCAATCGAACATAAAATCCTTACCAAAATCAAAATGAACTGACTTTAGTTGAACTAAAGTTACTGATGATGCTGTTTAGTTCCCATCAAAAGTACTCACATTCAATAAATGGTGGTGAGGTACTGGAGCTTGAGTGATGAGCACAGACTCCAGAAATTGGGTGCCTGAGTTCCTATCCCAGCTCTACCACTTCTTAGTTTGTGAGTTAATTTTCCTCAGTGTAAAATGGGACTGTTAATTGTCCTTACTATGTAGGGACAAATGGGGAGGTCCTAAGTGAGTTAAGACATGGTGAATGGGCTGAGTGCAGTGGCTCATGCCTATAATCACAGCGCTTTGGGAGGCTGAGGCTGGAGGATCACTTGAGCCCAGGAGTTTGAGGCCAGCCTGGCCAACATGGTGAAACCCCATCTGTACTTAATACAAAAATTAGCTGGGAGTGGTGGCAAGAGCCTATAATCCCAGCTACTTGGGAGGCTAAGGCAGGAGAATCACTTGAACCCAGGAGGTGGAGATTGCAGCAAGCCGAGATCACACCACTGCACTCCAGACTGGGTAACGCAGCTCAAAAAAAAAAAAAGAAAAATATGGCAGCTTTAATTTTAATTTTTTAAAAAGAAAAAATAAAAGACTTGGTGAATGCCAGTCTAGCATGTTATGTATGCATTGGCTATTATCTACTTACCATGTATTTTATGCTAAGTGAGTGGTCCTTGGTCTATTAGGGAAGATACACTTTAATCATTTTATCTCTCAAACATGTAAAGTTGTCAAAGTAACACATGGCAAGGAATGTTCCAGTCAGGGAGTTCAGGGAAAGCTTAGCTGAGGAAGGGAAGAGAGTCATTCAGATGAAGAAGAGAGGAATAGCGTGTATGGAGGCTCTCTGGTGGGAAGGAGCTTGGGGATTACAAATTACTGCAAGAATGCCAGTGTCCCAAAAACAGAGAACAAGGGATTGAGTTGAGCTAGTGTTGAGCGGAAGCAAGACCACAAGACCTTCCCTGCCATGCAAGTGGTTTTGTCTATATCCTAAGAGCAAAGGGGAACTATTGAAAGGTTTTAAGAAGGATGGTCATCACAATGTAGAGACTGGATGGGAAGGGGAAAGAGTAGATGCAGGGAGACCTTTTAGGAGGCCATTGCAGTAATCACATGGGACATGATACTTGTGAAAAGGAGAAGGGTGGAAGTAGTGATGGAAACACAGAGATAGCAAAATTAATTGAGCTTGGTGATTTTTGTTTGTTTGTTTGTTTTGACACAGGATCTCACTTTGTCAGCCAGGCTAGAATGCAGTGGCATGAAGAACTTTGTGACTGATTGAAAGAAGAGAGAAGTGTCCACTGGTCCCTACTGGGTTTCTGGCTTGCACCGTGGAATAGGTGGTGGTGCCACTTTACAGTGTTTCCCAAGTGGGAGGAGTTGGTGGCCACATGGTTTAGTAGGGTGGGGAGGATTACACCGAGACTTGAAGTTGCATTTCCTTGAACTATCTATGGATTATATCAGGTTTTTTTTTTTTAAACAGGGTCTCACACTGTCACCCAAGCCGGAGTGCAGTGGCGCAATCTCAGCTCACTACAGCCTCCAACACCTCTATTCAAGCTGGGACTATAGGCATGTGCCACCACACCCAGCTAATTTTTGTATTTTTTGTAGAGACATGGTCTTACCACATTGCCCAAGCTGTCTCAAACTCCTGAGCTCAAGCAGTTCACCTGACAGCCTCCCAAAGTGCTGAGATTACAGGTGTGAGTTACTGCGTCCGGACGCTTTCTTCTTTCTCAGGTTATCAAAGTAATGTATGTTCCTCACTGTAGAAATTTTGAAAAGGAATTCAGCAGAAACCACCTGCAACCTCAAATTATATCCACCATTAAAATATTGGCATATTTTCCCCAAAATAGTTATATTTTAAATGGAAACCAAAATATTCCTATGTATCATTTCTTGTTAACTCCAAAAAATGTACTTTTAATAATTTTATTTGTTTATTTATTTATTTAATTTATTTATTTATTGAGACAGGATCTTGCTCTGTTGCCCAGGCTGAAATGCAATGGCATGGTCTTGGCTCACTGCAGCCTCAACCTCCTGGACTCAAACAATCCTCCTGCCTTAGCCTCCCAAAAAGCTGGTACTACAGGTGTGAGCACCTGGCTAATTTTGTTCATTTTTTTGTAGAGACAGGGTCTCCCTGTGTTGCCCAGACAGGTCTTAAACTCTTGGACTCAAGTGATCCTCCTGCCCCCGCCTCCCAAGATGCTGGGATTATAGACATGAGCCACCTTGCTCCGCCCTTTTAAGAATTTTTAATTGACTCAACTCTTTATCAAGTTGCATTGAAAAGATAATATGAATTAAATATATGTGAACTGGCTGGCCCCAGTACATTTTCACACTGGTAGTGCAATGTAGAAGTGAAGCCTTTTGACTTAACCTTTAAAAAAGGTACCTACTGGTAGAATAAGCTAAAAGCTGCAAATCATTGAAGTATGTCCGCTGGGTCCCAAAACTGGAAGTTCACTGAGGCCTGTCTTCCTGGCCAGGTGTCACAGGGAATCATGTACTCTGGCCCAGGGCTCTTCTATCTTTTCTGTTTTTTTTTTTTTATATGTATAATTGCATAATGCTCTATTTTGATTATCTGCTTTGTACAATTTGTATGTATGCATGTATCTTTTGTCCTGAGTTAGACTATGACTCAGGGTTTCTCAACCTTGATTATTTTGGACAACGTAATTATTTTTTTTGCGGGGTGGGGGGGCGGGGGTAGTGGTGGCAGGAAACAGAGTCTCACTCTTGTTCAGACTGGAGTGCTGTGGCGTGATCTTGGCTTGCTGTGACCTCTGCGTCCCAGTAGCTGGGTAACTTCCTGAGTAGCTAGGATTACAGGCATGCACCACCACACCTGGCTAATTTTTTATTTTTTGTAGAGATGGGGTTTTGCTGTGTTGCCCAGGCTTGTCTCGAACTCCTGGCCTCAAGTGATCCACCCGCCTCGGTTTCCCAAAGTGCTGGGATTACAGGCGTGAGCCACTGTGCCTGCCCTCACATTATTATTTGCGGGGAAGTTGCCCTGTGCATTTCAGAATGTTTAGCAGCATTTCTGGCCCCTGCCCACTAAGTTCCACTAGCTCCTCTCCCACTAAATCATGGTAGGACAATCAAAAAAGTCTCCAGATGTTACAGAATATCTCCTAGGAAGGGAGTAAATCCCTCACAAACCCTCCCCACAATTGAGAACCACATTTATAGCTCCTCGAGGTTAGAAGCCATGTCATATAAATTCCTGTGTTCCCTACCTAGCATATAGTAAACATTTTTATTGTCCAAACAATATCATTGCTTCATGAAAATAATAGCTTTTTTTTTTTTTTGAGACCGAGTTTCACTCTTATTGCCCAGGCTGGAGTGCAATGACGCGATCTTGGCTCACCGCAACCTCCACCTGCTGGGTTCAAGCGATTCTTCTGCCTCAGCCTCCCCAGTAGCTGAGATTACAGGCATGCGCCACCATGCCCGGCTAATTTTTTTGTATTTTTAGTAGAGACGTGGTTTCTCCATATTGGTCAGACTGTTCTCGAACTCCCGAAGTCAGGTGATCCTCCCGCCTCAGCCTCCCGAAGTGCTGGGATTACAGGCGTGAGCCACCGCACCCAGACCCCCTTTTTTTTTCTTTTTGAGACAGTGTCTTGCTCTGTCACCCAGGCTGGAGTGCAGTGACGTGATCCCACTGTAACCTTGAACTTCCCACTCAAGTGATCCTCCCAGCCTAGCCTCCTCAGTAGCTGGGACTACAGGTGTGTGCCACCACACCTGGCTAATTTGTGTGTGTGTGTGTTGGGGGATATTTTTTGTAGAAATGGGGTTTTGTCATGTTGCCCAGGCTGGTCTCAAACTCCTGGGCTTAAGTGAACCTCCCACCTCCCCGAGTGCTAGTATTATAGGCATGAGCCACTGCAGGCAGCCTAATGTCTTTAAAACACTTACTCTTTGTATTGTTCAAGGCTCTTTACATATAGTAACTCATTGAATCCTCCCAGCAACCCTCCGAGATAGGTCCTCCTATTGTACCTTTTTTACAGTCAGGAAACTAAGACTTGGCTGGGTGTGGTCGCTCATGCCTGTAATCCTAGCACTTTGGGAGGCCGAGGCGGGTGGATCATGAGGTCAGGAGTTCAAGACCAGTCTGGCCAAGATGATGAAACCTTGTCTCTACTAAAAAATATAAAAAAATTAGCCGGGTGTGGTGGCAGGTGCCTGTAGTGCCAGCTACTCGGGAGGCTGAGGCAGGAGAATTGCTTGAACCCGGGAGGCGGAGGTTGCAGTGAGCCGAGATCGTGCCACTGCACTCCAGCCTGGGCGACAGAGCAAGACTCCGTCCCAAAAATAGACAAAAAAAAATAGAAACTAAGGCTCAAAGAGTTTAGGTTAGTTGCTTGAGGTCACCCAGCTGAGAGAGGTAACACCTGGGATCTGAACACTAGCCCAGGTAGTCTGGCTACAGATTCTGGGCTGTCAACCATTTAGCTATATACTGCTTCTAAATACAAAGAAAAGAATTAACTCGTGACAGTGCTTTCAAAAAGCCTCATGTTATCCATCTGCCCACAAAATTTGCATAGACAAACATATGGTAAAAATAAAATTTCCTGGCCAGGCGCAGTGGCTCACGCCTATAATCCTAACACTTTGGGAGGCTGAGGTGGGCGGATCACCTGAGGTCGGGAATTCAAGACCATCCTGACCAACATGGAGAAACCTCGACTCTACTAAAAATACAAAATTAGCTGGGTGTGGTGGCACATGCCTCTAATCCCAGCTACTTGGGAGGCTGTGGCAGGAAAATCACTTGAACCTGGGAGGCGAAGGTTGCCATGAGCCAAGATTGCACCAGTGCACTCTAGCCTGGGCAACAAGAGTGAAACTCCATCTCAAAAAATAAATAAATAAATAAATAAAATTTCCTATTCTGCCACAAAACACGATACAGTATAGCAAAGCATGCTGCAGTGTTGCTGAAATCTTCTAAGTTGTTTGAATGGCTGCATCCTAGTCTATCAAGAGGATAGACAATAAACTAATGTAACCAGTCCCTTGTTATTGGGCATGTGGGTTGTTGCCGATATTTTATTCGAAACATAACTGTTTTTGAAATATAATTTATATTCGCTAAAGTGCACCAATTTTAAGAGTACAGTTTGATAAGTTTTGACAAATGTATAAACCTGTGCTACTACTACCACAGTCAAGATGCTGACCATCTGATCACCTTTGTTCCTTTCTGTGGTAATGTGCTGGAGCTGGCTAGTACCAGCTCAGGAGAGCCAAATATGTACATCTCTTCCCAAATCTACATTAGTAACATCATGTTAATAGCTCAAAGTTGGTCATGGTGGGAGTATTTACACCACAGAAAGCAGTAAGTACCACAAATCCAGGCTTTTTATTTCTGTTTTTGGGAACCAATTTACCAGCACCATGACTTACACTCCTTTGCAATCAACCCCCTATATCCTACAGCCACAGTCTACTTGTGGACATTATTTTATTTTGTGTTCTCTAGAATTTTATGTAAGTAAAATCATGCCATATGTACTCTTTGGTGCTTCTTTTGCTCAGTGTGTTTTTGAAATTAATCACGTTGCGCATAGCAGTAGTTCATCCCTTTTCATCGTTTTCCATAGCATGGATGTACCACACATTTATTCATTCATCTGGTGATGGACATTTGGGTTGTTTCCATTTGGGACTACTATAAATAAACTTGTCATAAACATGTATGTGCCAGTCATTGGGTGGACAAGTTTGAATTATTCTTGGAAAAATAGCTAGGAGTAGAGTTGCTGGGTCATATGTTAAGCTTATATTTTTATATAAGGAGCTGCTAACCTGTTTTCCAAAGCGGTTTGAGACAGGATTTTGCTGTGTTGTCCAGGCTGGAATGCAGTGGCCTACAGCCTCAACCTCCCCAGCCAATCTTCTCACCTCAACACCCCAAGTAACCGGGACCACTGGTGTATGCCACCACGCCTGGCTAATATTATTTTTTGTAGAGACAGGGTCTCACTGTGTTTCTCAGGCTAATCTCGAACTCCTGGGCTCAAATGATCCTCTCACCTTGGCCTCCCAAAGTGCTGGAAATACAGGTATGAGTCAATGCACCCAGCCAGTCTTGTCTTTTTAGTTTTAGACATTCTAGTGGGTAGATGTATAGTGTTATCTCATTGTGTTTATTTTTAAATTGCCTTTATTGTGGTATAACATTTTTTTAAATGTAGGTTTTAAGTTTCTATGCTGATCTGATCACCATCACAATCAAGATAGTGAACATTCTGTCACCCCCAAAAGTTCTTGTGTCATTTCCAAACGACTCTCCTCCACCTCCATCTCTAGGCAACCACCAATCTGTCTCTGTCAGTATAGATTGGATTTGTCTTTTTTTTTTTTTTTTTTTTTTTTAGGCAGGGTCTCATTCTGTCACCCAGGCTGGAGTGCAGTGATGCAATCTCGACTCACTGCAACCTCCGCTTCCTGGGTCAAGCAATCCTCCCACCTCAGCCTCCTGAGTAGCTGAAACTATAGGAACGTGCCACCATACCCAGCTAATTTTTGTATTTTTAGTAGAGACAGGGTTTTGCTGTATTGCCCAGGCTGATCTCAAATGCTGGACTGAAGTGATCCTTCTGCCTCAGCCTCCCCAAAGTGCCGGAATTACAGACATGAGCCACCACACCTGGCCAGATTTGTCTTTTTTAGACTTTTGTACAAATAGAACCATAAAACATGTAGTATTTTTGTGTCTGTTGTCATTTGCTTAGTGTGAGATTCATCCAGTTGTTCCATGTATCAATAGTTTGTTCCTTTTTCTTGCTGAGTAATATTCTGTTGTAGGAATTTGCCAGAACTGGCCTAGTCATTCTCCTGTTTATGGACATTTGGATTGTGTCTGGGCTACTGTGAATTAATGCTGTTTTGAACGTTTTTGTCTAAGTCTTTGTGTGGACATGTGCTTTATTTTTTTTGAGACGAAGTCTCACTCTGTCATCCAGGCTGGAGTGCAGTAGCGTGGTCTCGGCTCACTGCAACCTCCGCCTTCCAGGTTCAAACAATTCTTCTGCCTCAGCCTCCCAAGTAGTTGGATTACAGGCACGTGCCACCATGCCTAGCTAATTTTTTTTGTATTTTTTTTTTGTAGAGACGGGGTTTCACCATGTTGGCCCAGCTGGTCTTGAACTCCTGACCTCAAGTGATCCACCCACCTCAGCCTCCCAAAGTGCTGGGATTACAGGCATGAGCCACCGTGCCCTGCTTGGACTTACACTTTTATCTTATTTCCACCTAGGAGTGGAAATGCTAGGTCATATGGTATGTATATATTTATAAGAAACTGCCAGACTCTGCCGGGCGCGGTGGCTCAAGCCTGTAATCCCAGCACTTTGGGAGGCTGAGACGGGCGGATCACGAGGTCAGGAGATCGGGACCATCCTGGCTAACACGGTGAAACCCCGTCTCTACTAAAAAAAATACAAAAAGCTAGCGGGGCCGGGCGCGGTGGTCAAGCCTGTAATCCCAGCACTTTGGGAGGCCGAGACGGGCGGATCACGAGGTCAGGAGATCGAGACCATCCTGGCTAACACGGTGAAACCCCATCTCTACTAAAAATACAAAAACTAGCCGAGCGAGGTGGCGGGCGCCTGTAGTCCCAGCTACTCGGGAGGCTGAGGCAGGAGAATGGCGTAAACCCGGGAGGCGGAGCGTGCAGTGAGCTGAGATCCGGCCACTGCACTCCAGCCGGGGCGACAGAGCGAGACTCCGTCTCAAAAAAAAAAAAAAAAAGGAAACTGCCAGACTCTTTTCCAAAGTTGCTATATTACTGTACATTTCTACCACAGATGTTTGAGAGTTTTAGTTGCTCCACATTCTCATAAACACTTGATATTGTCAGTCTTTTTAATTTTAGCCATTCTAATCATGGTATTTCATTATAGTTTAAATTTGCATTTCTATGATGACCTAATGAGGTCGTTTTTTGTTGTTGTTGTTGTTGTTTTTTTAGATGGAGTCTCGCTCTGTCACCCAGGCTGGAGTGCAATGGTGCGATCTCGGCTCATTGCAAGCTCTGCCTCCTGGGTTCTTGCTATTCTCCTGCCTCAGCCTCCCTAGTAGCTGGGAATACAGGTACCCGCCACCACACCTGGCTAATTTTTTGTATTTTTAGTAGAGACAGGGTTTCACTGTGTTAGCCAGGATGGTCTTGATCTCCTGACCTCGTGATCCGTCCGCCTCGGCCTCCCAAAGTGCTGGGATTACAGACGTGAGCCACCACGCCCAGCCAATGAATGATGTTGAACATTTTTTACCAGTCTATTGGCTATTCATATATCTTATGTTGTGAAATATCTGTTTAAATATTTTGCCCATTAAAAAAACTGATCTTGGCTGGGTGCAGTGGCTCACATCTGTAATTCCAGCGCTTTGGAAGTCCAAGGGGATTGGATCACCTGAGGTAAGGAGTTTGAGACCAGCCTGGCCAACAGGGCGAAACCCCGTATCTATTGAAAATACAAAAATTAGCTGGGGGTGGTGGTGCGTGCCTGTAATCCCAGCTACAGTGCCTGGAACAGGAAAAAACAAAATCATTTAGACGACTTTAAACAGAGGATACATATTCTCAGAGATATAACAATGTTGTATCAATAAAGTAAGAACAGGTTGTTTTTTAAAAAGAATATTGGAGAATAAAACATCTAAAAAATATAACCATTAACTTTAATCAATGAGTTAGAAGATAAAATTGAGAAAATAGCTTTTTAAAAAACCGTAAAAGCTGGAAAAGTTTTTTAAGAACTAAGGGTGGCACAGTAAGACTAATATTCAATTAAGAAGCATTACAGGCCGGGCGCGGTGGCTCACGCCTGTAATCCCAGCACTTTGGGAGGCCGAGACGGGCGGATCACGAGGTCAGGAGATCGAGACCATCCTGGCTAACATGGTGAAACCCCGTCTCTACTAAAAAATACAAAAAACTAGCCGGGCGAGGTGGCGGGCGCCTGTAGTCCCAGCTACTCGGGAGGCTGAGGCAGGAGAATGGCGTGAACCCGGGCGGCGGAGCTTGCAGTGAGCTGAGATCCGGCCACTGCACTCCAGCCTGGGCGACAGAGCGAGACTCCGTCTCAAAAAAAAAAAAAAAAAAAAAAAAAAAAAAAAAGAAGCATTACAGAGGGCAGGGTGTGGTGGCTCACGCCTGTAATCCCAGCACTTTGGGAGCCAGAGGTGGGCACATCAAAAAGTCAGGTGTTCAATACCAGCCTCACCAACATGGTGAATCCCCATCTCTACTAAAAATACTAAGAATTAGCCGGGCATGTTGGTGTGCACCTGTAATCCCAGCTACTTGGGAAGCTGAGGCAGGAGAATTACTTGAACCTGCGAGGCGGAGGTCACAGTGAGCCGAGACTGCGCCAGTGCACTCTAGCCTGGGCGACAGAATGAGACTCCGTCTCAAAAAAAAAAGAAGCGTTACGGTGATATGGAACAGCATAGAGAAATGGAGAGAAAACAATCATCAAAGAAAAAATTCAAGAAGTCATCTCAGATCTGAATGGCCTAGATTTCCAAAATGAAAGGCCCAGTGAGTACACAATGTAATGGATGAAAACGTTCATTCAAAGACATATTATCATGCTGTTTCAGATCAATGAGTTAATAGAGGATCCTAAAACAGAAAAAGCAGGTCACATTCAAAGGAACAACGATGAGAATGGCATCATGCTTCTTATTAGCCATGCTGAAGGATAATGTAGGAATGCTTTCCAATGATTTATGATATATAATTTTATAAATTATTTAAATTGTGAATTCAGTAGAGTAAGCATATTTTCAAGGCCAGGTATAGTGGCTCATGCCTGTAATCCCAAGCCTTTGGTAAGCCGAAGCTGATGGATTCCTTGAGCCTCAGGAGTTCAAGAGCAGCTTGGGCAACATGGTGTAACCCTATCTCTACAAAAAAAAAAAAAAATGGTGTGCGCTTGGACTCCCAGCTACTTGGGAGGCTGCACAGGGAGGTTCACCTGAGCCCAGGGAAACAGAGGCTGCAGTGAGCCATGATCATGCCACTGCACTCCAGCATGGGCAACAGAGTGAGACCCTGTCTCAAAAAAATAAAGCATATTTTCAGATATGTGAAATTTTATTTACTATCCATGTACCCTTTCTCAGGAAACTACTGGAGGATGTGGTGCACCGGAATAAGAAAATAAACCAAGAAACAGGAAGACGTGATCCAGGCAACAGGATATTCCAGTATAGGTGAGAAATAAAGTCTCCAAGATGATAATGAAGGGAAATCCTAGAGTGATAGCTGGCCTGGCAGCAGGCCCAGGGAGCAATTAGTAAGGCTGGAGCCAGAGGACAGAAGCCTCCAGGAGGGAGGTACCCAAGAAATAAGATGAAATGAATACAGGAAAAATCTACAGTTTTAGTGAATGATGGAGAATAAATTCATGATTGGAACATAGAAACTAAGCAAATAAATCCCAATTTTGTTTTTATGTATAATTGACGCCATGAAATTTTTTTAACAAAGAAACAAAACATAATCACAGTAGGCTAAATTGCCCAGCGGTGAATAATATTTACAGAGGCATAAACGAGTATGTCAATTTCCACCAAGCCCAGCATAACATGGGCTTTCCTCTTTATGGTCCAAGATGGCTACTTCCTTTCCAACCACCCTGCCTGCACTCCAGCCAGCATGAGTCTTCTTTGTTCCAGCTATCCTGGGTTTCTTTTGGTTAACTGGGAATTGAATTAATGAAATTCAATTAGTAAATTAAAGCATTAAGTTAATACATGTTTGAATTAAAATATTAGTCTGGGCATGGTGACTCATGCCTCTAGTCCCAGATACTTCAGAGGCTGAGGTGGGAGGATCAGTTAAGCCCGAGAGGTAGAGGCTGCAGTGAGCGATTATTGTGTCACTGCACTCCAGCCTGCATGACAGTGGGAGACCCTGTCTCCAAAAAAAAAAAAAGCCAGGCACAGTGGCTCATGCCTATAATCCCAGCATTTTGGGAGGCTGAGGTGGGCAGATCCTTTGAGGTCAGGAGTTTGGGACCAGCCAGGCCAACATGGTGAAACGCTGTCTCTACTACAAATAGAAAAATTAGCTGGGCATTTGTTTACACACCTGTAGTCCCAGCCACTCAGGAGGCTGAGGCAGGAGAATCTCTTGAACCTGGGAGGTGAAGGCTGTGGTGAGCCGAGATCTTACCACCACATTCCAGCCTGGGTGACACAGCTAGGCTCCGTCTCAAAAAAAAAAAAAAAAGAGACCCTGTTTCGGGCGGAGTTCGAGAACAGCCAGGCCAACATGGTGAAACCCCGTCTCTACTAAAAATACGAAAATGAGCCGGATATGGTGGTGGGCACTTGTAATCCCAGCTACTCAGGAGGCTGAGGCAGGAGAATTGCTTGAACCTGGGAGGTGGAGGTTGCAGTGAGCCGAGATCGTGCCATTGCACTCCAGCCTGGGTGACAACAAGACTCTGTCTCAAAAAAATAAAATAAAATAATATAAATGCATCACTGAGTGTCCAGAACAGCAGGGTTTTGACAGAGGTTCCAGTGATGACTTGTGTGACCTTGGGTAAAGCATCCTCTGGGACTCAGGTCCTTTTATGAAAAATGGGAGGGTGGAAGAGATCATAAAAACATCAATCACAGTGCAGATCACAAGGATGCTGCAGTGCTGTGTAAGTGACTGAATGCTGTGTAACCAGCTCAGCCTCCTGAGTAGCTGGTACCACAGACACGCACCACCATGCCCACCTAATTTTTTTTTGAAACAGAGTCTCACTTTGTCACTCAGGCTAGAGTGCAGTGGCATGATCTCGGCTTACTCCAACCTCCACCTCCTGGGTTCAAGCAGTTCTCCTGCCTCTGCCTCCCAAGTAGCTGAGACTACAGGTGTGTGCTACCACTCCCGGCTAATTTTTTGTATTTTTAGTAGAGACAGGGTTTCACCATGTTGGCCAGGATGGCCTTAAACTCCTGACCTCAGATGATCTACCCACCTCCACCTCCCCATTGCTGGGATTACAGGCTGAGCCACTGTGCCCGGCCAACCCTGTGGCTCATTTTTAAATTATCTGCAGAGATGAGGTTGTGCTGTGTTGCCCAGGTTGTTCTTGAACTTCTGGGCTCAAGCAATGAATCATCCCGCCTTGGCCTCCCAACGTGCTGGGATTGCAGGCATGAGTTGCTATGCTTGGTGGTGATTTTTCAAGAAAAGCTGGTAATCTCGATTTTTATTTAAAATCCCTCGATTTTTAAAAGCTGGAATGGAAATTTTCAAGCAGATTGAGGATTTTTGGCCTTTCCACATACTGGCCACATGAGAAAATTAAATAAATAAATAAATAAAATTTCAAAAATACTTTGAAAGCATTGTGTAGGTCAAGAAAAAAATGCAAGTTTGCAACCTCTGGGGTGCAGTACTATAGAACATTTAGAGTAGACAGTGTCCTCCCTGGGGAGGAACTGTGTCTAGTTTGTTCTACTCAGAGCTAGCAAGAGGGTTGTGGTAATGGTAAATCACATGCCTATCTGGGCAGAAGCTCTGCCCTCCTATCCTTGGGCAATGTTTCATATTTTGCAGGCAGAGTGGAAATGGCCTAAAATGAACCATTATGTTTCTCCATGATGGCATGTCAGGGCTGATCAGATTGGAGAGGTAAACTCCAGGTTTCTCATCCGTTCTGTGAAATTTGACTACTGGTTGTGCCTACTACTCAAAACCATTGTAAGAATAAAATATCACATATTTGGAAATAGGTAGAATTTTCCCTAAAGTGTAATAAAGTAGGTACCAATTGGGATAATGATTTTGCCATGAACAGCTCAGAGGAGTGTAACATTTCTGGAATGATGGCAGCTTCTATAAAGCTGAGCTAGGACCAGCCTGGCTAACTTGGTGGAACTCCATTTCTACTAAAAATACAAAAATTAG
Organism: Trachypithecus francoisi; assembly: GCF_009764315.1. Taxonomy (NCBI): domain Eukaryota; kingdom Metazoa; phylum Chordata; class Mammalia; order Primates; family Cercopithecidae; genus Trachypithecus; species Trachypithecus francoisi. Next base: position 22,216,537 of record NW_022681466.1, on the reverse strand, counting down.
CTGGATGTGGTGGCGCATGTCTGTAGTCCCAGCTACTCAGGAGGCTGAGGCAGAAGAATTGCTTGAACCCAGGAGGTGGAGGTTGCAGTGAGCGAAGATCGCACCACTGCACTCCAGCCTGGGCAATAGAGTTAGACTCTGTCAAAAGAAAAAAAAAAAAAAGAAAAAAAAAAGCTGGGCTTAAGCTTTGGCTATAAGAAATCAACAGGTGGCTGGGCGCAGTGGCTCACACCTGTAATCCTGACACTTTGGGAGGCCGAGGCGGGTGGATCATGAGGTCAGGAGATGGAGACCATCCTGACTAACACAGTGAAATCCCATCTCTACTAAAAATACAAAAACTTAGCTGGGCGTGGTAGCATACCCATGTAGTCACAGCTACTCGGGAGGCTGAGGCAGAAGAATTGCTTGAACCCGGGAGGCAGAGGTTGCAGTGAGCTGAGATCACACCACTGCACTCCAGCTTGTGCGACAGAGTGAGACTCTGTCTTAAAAAAAAAGAAAAGAAAAAAGAAATGAAGAGGCAAGAATGCTTTGGTGATTCTGCTCTGGTGGGTTTGAGAAGGAGGCAGGATGATCTTTTCTGGAAGCGGTGTCGGGGAGTTGGTGTAGAGCTGAGAAATCTACATTGCCATAAATGGTGTGATCCTGCTCCAAACAGCTGCATTCACCCCCAGGCTTCATAAGACTCATACTGGAAGTTTCAACTGAAATAAACTTATGACCTTTCCATCAGTTCCCTGGAGTAGGTCAGGCTTTTAGAGGGTGTTTCATATTCCCATTAGGAGGAGATTTGAACTCTTGGGTTCTATTAGGAAAGCAGCACAGCTTATTATTACTGATAATATAATCTTAGTAGTATTCCTATAATGCTTTATAACCTAAAAAGACCTTTGATTTGTATTATTCTCATTTTGCTCCCCGGTAACTATGAGATAACTGTTATTATTCCCACTTTACAGGTGAGGAATCTGATGCTCTCCCATTGTTCCTTAGTTAGAGTTCTGAATATTTTTACTTTTTTCAGAGAATGGAGGCACACTATGTTTCCTAGGCTGGTCCTGAACTCCTGGGCTCAGGTGATCCTTCCATCTTTGTCTCTCTTACGTGCTGGGAGTATAGATGTGAGCCACCATGCCTGGCCGAGTTCTGAATCTTTAACAAGGCCCAAGTTCTTGCCAGCCTGGCTCTAGTCTGTCTCTCCAGACCCCTCTTGTACCACTTTCCCAAGAGCTTTCTGTTCTCCTGAGTTTCTTTTTTTTTTTTCTGTTTTTTTTTGTTTTTTTTTTTGAGACAGTCTCACTCTTGTCGCCCAGGTTGAAGTGCAATGGCACTATCTAGGCTCACTTCAATCTCCGCCTCCCAGATTCAAGTGATTCTTGTGCCTCAGTCTCTAGAGGAGCTGGAATTACAGACGTACACCACCACGCCTGGCTAATTTTTTTGTATTTTTAGTAGAGACGGGGTTTTACCATTTTGGCCAGGCTAGTCTCAAAACTCCTGACCTTGGGTGATCTGTCTGCCTTGGCCTCCTAAAGTGCTGAGATTACAGGCGTGAGCCACTGCGCCTGGCTGAGTATCCTTTTTTATTTATTTATTTTTTTGACATGGAGTCTCACTCTGTCGCCAGACTGGAGTGCAGTGGTGCGATCTCAGCTCACTGCAACCTCTGCCTCCTGGGTTCAAGCGATTCTCCTGTCTCAGCCTCCCGTGTAGCTGGGACTGCAGACGTGCACCACCATGCCCAGCTAATTTTTGTATTTTTGGTAGAGACAGGGTTTCACCATGTTGGCTGGGATGGTCTTGATCTCTTGACCTCATGATCCACTCGCCTCAGCCCCTCGAAGTGCTGGGATTACAGGTGTGAGCCACTGCACTCAGCCAAGTATCCTCTTTTTGAGACAGGGTCTTGCTCAGTCACCCAGGCTAGAGTGCAGTGACTGGACCACATCTCACGTACCTCAACTTCTTGGGCTCGTGTGATCCTCCCACCTCAGCCTCCCAAGTAGTTGGGACTATGGGCACATGCCACCACGGCTAGCTAATTTTTTTTTTTTTTTTTTTTTTTAAGTAGATGCTGGGTCTCACTATGTTACCTAGGTTGGTCTTGAACTCCTGGGCTTAAGCAATCCTCCCATCTCAGCCTCACAAAGTGCTGGGATCACAGGTGTGAGCTACTGCATCCCGCCCATCTTGGATTTCTTTTGCTTTTTTTTTTGAGATGGAGTTTTGCTCTTGTTGCCCAGGCTGGAGTGCAATGGCACCATCTTGGTTCACTGCAACTTCCACCTCCTAGGTACAAGTGATTCTCCTGCCTCAGCCTCCTGAGTAGCTGGGATTACAGCCACCTGCCACCACGCCTGTCTAATTTTTTGTATTTTTAGTAAAGACGGGTTTTACCATGTTGGCTGGTCTCGAACTCCTGACCTCAGGTGATGTGCCCGCCTCGGCCTCCCAAAGTGCTGGGATTACAGGCATGAGCCACCATGCCCAGCCCTCTTTTGCTTTCTTAAATAGGTCTGCTTCCTTCTTCTTTTTTTTTTTTTTTTTTTGAGACGAAGTCTCGCTCAGTCGACCAGGCTGGAGTGCAGTGGTGTGATCTCGGCTCGCTACAAGCTCCGCCTCCCGGGTTCACGCCATTCTCCTCAGCCTCCCAAGTAGCTGGGACTATAGGCGCCTGCTGCCACACCTGGCTAACTTTTTGCATTTTTTTTAGTAGAGACGGGGTTTCAACGTGTTAACCAGGATGGTCTCGATCTCCTGACCTCGTGATCTGCCCGCCTCAGCCTCCCAAAGTGCTGGAATTACATGCTTGAGCCACCGCGCCCGGCCACGTCTGCTTCCTTCTAACTACAGGCCCGTTACACATGCTGTTTCTTCTGCTAATAACACTTTTTCTCTCATCTTTGCCTGGCAACTACTCATCTTTCAGCTTTCAGTTTAACATTTCTCCAGGGAGACTTTCCTGAACCTTCAGGCTACTTGGGACTGTCTGGTATAGCACACTGAACTTCCCACTCCAGAGTCGGCACACTTAAAATTACTCATTTGATATCCCTTGGCCCTGCTAGATCATAAGCTCCATGAGGGCAGAGACCAAGTCTATCTTATTTGATACTGTAGCCTCAATATCTAGTATAATAGGCATTTCCTTCTGCAATAAAAGCTTTTGCAACTACTGTCTGCTATCTGAATCCCGTAGCCATTGAACAAATCCATCAGAACCTTGCCTTGAATACTGTACTCAGGTTTAATGCTATGGGGTTTTTCTGACAAGGTTCTTGTGATAACCAAGGTCTTCTGATCAGTGGCCAAAATGCATACCTGTCACATCAAATAGCAGTCTGTGAGGCTGGAGCACAGTGGCCCTGTATTATTTGATAATGACTAGAAAAGGCCAGTCCCTTTCTCACCAGCCTTCTGTGATGCTTACATACCAATGAGAACCTTTGCCCAGCATCTTACTGGGGATGGCTAAGGTTGGATCCTAGAGAACAGGAACATTTAAAGCTACCTAGATTTTTCCTATCTCAAGTCTTTCCTGGGTTTAGTGCACACTTGGGTCATTTCTGGATGGGTGGCACATTTGTTTTATTTGTTGGAAACAGTGAAGTGTAGTCACCAAGTTAATGGGGGCAACCAAGCCTAGGAGTCAGGGCAACACAGTTGCTCAGGCTGGCGTGACAGGCATCAGCAGGTAAGCAAGCCCCAGTGGGAGGAATGCATGGCCTCATTTCAGCAGTGTCAGCAAGCTGAGGTCCCTGCACATTGGGAACCTATGAGAAGAGCACCCTCACCCCGCTTTTTTTCAAACCAGTCACATCTCTCTTCACCAAAATCTTTGTGAAATTCATCATCATATAACTTTCTGAATCTAGTTAATGGTGATATTAACCAAAATTTGTAGCTCAACACCCAGGCAATAGTGTATAGGATTGCAAGTGTTAGTTCCAAAAATAGTGCAGTTCACATCTCCAGTGAGGAAAGAACATTGAGTGAATTCATTACATGAGCGACTTAAACTAACTGAGCCAGGAACTTAAAGTCACATTCTTCAAATATGTACACTCCACAAAACTGGCATTTAACATCAGGAAGTCAGGCTGGAAAACATTCATGAACCAGTGACTCTAAACAAGGAAGAAACACTTCTCAAGGTATGCATTTGCCAGCTTGTTACTTTGTTCACAAGTAGTCTTTGGTGATTAGCTTCATGCCTTAGGACATGGGTGGCAGCTCTGAGCATGGCACATTTAGCTTCATACAGCAAAGACTGAAAACATGTGGCTCTGGTTACATGGTCAGACAAGTGAAGGAGGCACAGCCTATCTTCATTACTGAAAATACACAAAATGCATAGAGTATAAAAACATAGATGAGTTTGTAAGAAGAGAGTCACTTTTTTTCCTTCAATTTTTGTAAAATGAATACGACGTGTATTACATTCATGAAAAATAAAATTTTAAATGAATAGTGTTTAGTGATATAATGTTCTTAGATGAACAGCAGTTTGTTACAAGATTAGCAAAAATGTAACTTTTTTGTTTTTTTGGAGACAAGGTCTCACTCTGTTGTCCAGGCTCTGTAGTGCAGTGGCACAAACACGGCTCACTGCAGCCTCCACCTCTTGGACTCAAGCGATCCCCCAACCTCAGCCTTCTAAGCAGTTGGGGCTACAGGTGTGTGCTACCACACCCAGTTAATTTTTCAAATTTTTTGTAGAGACAAGAGTCTCACCATGTTGCCCAGGCCGTTACTTTCAATGATACACAAAAAAATACACTTGCATATACAAGATGTAGCTCAGGGTGGTCCAACAGAACTTTCCTGAGTAATGAATATGATTTATATCTGTGCTGTCCAATACAGTAGCCACTAGCCTTATGTGGCTGCTGCACAGTTGATATGTGGCTAGTTCAACCAAGCAACTTTTTTTTTGGAAACAGAGTCTTGCCCTGTTGCCCAGGCTGGAGTGCAGTGGCGCGGAGTGCAATCTCCATCTCCTGGGCTCAAGCAATTCTCCTGCCTCAGCCTCCCTAGTAGTTGGGATTACAGGCGTGTGCCTGGTTACTTTTTGTATTTTTAGTAGAGACGGGTTTCACCATGTTGGCCAGGCTGGTCTTGAACTCAAGTGATCCACCTGCCTTAGCCTCCCAAAGTGCTAGGATTACAGACATGAGCCAGCCCCAAGCAACTTTTTATTTAATTCTAATTAATTTAAATAGCTGCATATGGCTAGTAGCTACTGTATTGATCACACAGGTCTTCCATTTGCTGAGAATAAGAAATTAAGAGAAGGCCAGGTTTGGTAGCCAAGAGATCTAAGTCATGTACTATTTCATTATTTATCCAGCAGTCTGTCTACTCTGTTACTGTTATAAGAATGAACTAAGAGGCCAGGCACGGTGGCTCACACCTGTAATCCCAGCACTTTGGGAAGCCCAGGCGGGTGGTTCACCTGAGGTCAGGAGTTCAAGACCAGCCTGGCCAGCATGACAAAACCTCGTGTCTACTAAAAATACAAAAATTAGCCAGACAGGTAGTGCGTGCCTGTAATCCCAGCTACCCGAGAGGCTGAGGCAAGAGAATCGCTTGAACCTGTGAGGCGGAGGTTGCAGTGAGCCGAGATCACGCCGTTGCACTCCAGCCTGGGCAACAGAGCAAGACTCCATCTCAAAAAAAAAAAAAAATTAAGGCCGGGCAAGATGGCTCATGCCTGTAATCCCAGCAACTTGGGAGGCTGAGGCGGGTGGATCACTTGAGCCTAGGAGTTCGAGACAAGCCTGGGCAACATGGTGAAACCCCACCTCCACAAAAATCAACGAAATAAATTGGTGTGGTGGCACACACCTGTAGGCCCAGCTACTCAGGAGGCTGAGGTGGGAGGATCCCTTGAGCCCCGAAGTTCAAGGCTGCAGTGAGCCGGGATCACACCACTGCACTCCAGCCTGGGTGACAGAGACCATCTCAAGACAAAAAAGAAGAAAACAACTTCTTTGCACTTGTAGAGGGCACAGTATTAAGTTCATTCTATCACTTCTGTTTACATTCTGACTTACAAGTGCTTTGCTGATAGAAGAGGGAATTGACCTGTTAGAAAAGCAACAGCAATCTCATCCATTCTCTTTTTTTTTTTTTTTTTTTTGAGACGGAGTCTTGCTCTGCCACCCAGACTGGAGTGCAGTGGCCGGATCTCAGCTCACTGCAAGCTCCGCCTCCCGGGTTTACGCCATTCTCCTGCCTCAGCCTCCCGAGTAGCTGGGACTACAGGCACCCGCCTCGTCGCCCGGCTAGTTTTTTGTATTTTTAAGTAGAGACGGGGTTTCACCGTATTAGCCAGGATGGTCTCGATCTCCTGACCTCGTGATTCGCCCGTCTCGGCCTCCCAAAGTGCTGGGATTACAGGCTTGAGCCACCGCGCCCGGCCTCTCATCCATTCTCATTCATCTCAAATATTTTAAGTGCTTTGTACTTTTTCTTGTAAGTTGTTTCCTTCCATCTCCCTTCTATTATTATTATTATTATTTTTTTTTTTTGAGACGGAGTCTTGCTCTGTCTCCCCGGCTGGAGTGCAGTGGCCGGATCTCAGCTCACTGCAAGCTCCGCCTCCCGGGTTCACGCCATTCTCCTGCCTCAGCCTCCGGAGTAGCTGGGACTACAGGCGCCCGCCACCTCGCCGGCTAGTTTTTTGTATTTTTAGTAGAGATGGGGTTTCACCGTGTTAGCCAGGATGGTCTCGATCTCCTGACCTCGTGATCCGCCCGTCTCGGCCTCCCAAAGTGCTGGGATTACAGGTTTGAGCCACCGCGCCCGGCCCCTTCTATTATTTTGTATGGTGTTCTTGAGACTTCTCCCACTAACCTAATAGCCATTCCACATACTGATTTTTTCTTCTCCTTATTTTTATTACTGTTACTTTTGTTTGTTCGAGACAGGGTTTTGCTCTGTCACCCAGGATGGAGCGCAGTGGTACCATCATGGCTCACTGTAGCCTCAACTTACTGGGCTCCAGCGATCCTCCTTCCACCTCAGCCTCCTGAGTAGCTGGGACCGCAGGCATATACCACTATGCCTAGCTTTTTTGTATTTTGTATAACGAGACGGGGTTTTATTATGTTGCCCAGGCTGGTCTTGAACTCCTGAGCTCAAGCAATCTACCCACCTCGGCTTCCCAAAGTGCTGGGATTACAGGCACGAGCCACCACGCCTGACCCTATTATTGAGACAGGGTCTCATTCTCACCCAGCCTGGAATGCAGTGGTGCGGTCATAGCTCAGTGCAGCCTCAGCCTCCTGAGTAGCTGGGACTACAGGCACACGCCAACATGCCCAGCTAATTTTTTTACTCTTAGTAGAGGCAAGGTTTTACCATGTTGCCAAGGCTGGTCTCAATCTCCTGAGCTCAAGTGATCTTCCCGCCTTGGCCTCCCAAAGTGCCGGGATTACAGGTGTGAGCTACCATACCTGCACCTCCTTAACTATTTTTTATTTTATTTTTTTGAGATAGGGTCTTGCCTTGTCACCCAGACTGCAGTGCAGTGGCATGATCTCGGCTCACTGCAACCTCCTCCTGCTGGGCTCAAGCGATTCTCCTGCCTCAGCCTCCCAAGTAGCTGGGACTACAGGTGCATGCCACCACACCCAGCTAATTTTTGTATTTTTTGTAGAGATGGGGTTTCACTATGTTGCCCAGGCTCATCTCAAACTCCTGGGCTCAAGTGATCCACCTGCCTCAGCCTCCCAAAGTGCTGGGATTACAGACGTGAGCCACTGTGCCTGGCCCCCTCCTTTACTTTAAAAGTACAAGCTAATAAGCATTAAGGAAGAGAATGTCTAGATTAGTACAAATAATGCAAGGTAATCAGTGCCCTATTAAGAGTTGCCCAAAATTGCAGTGTAATGTAATACACCTGTAAAATTTGTCAAATTGATGATGAAGGTTAAAGTTGGTTAGAGTAGGGGGTAGAGGATGTCTCAGAGGACCATACTGGTACTGTCAGTCAAACCATGGCAAGGATTATTTTTTTCTTCCTGGTGGTCATCTTAACTGATGTATATCTGCTGTTAGCTGCTACAACCTCCCTGACAAAGCACAGATCATGATAGTAAACTATGTTCATTCTCTGCCAATCCCTCCTCAGTGTTGGAAACAGAAGCCCAGTAGTGAAAGCTACAGCTGCCAGATACTTGCAGTGGAATCACAGGAGCAGTCAGAGTTTTTTTTTTTTTTTGAGATGGAGTCTTGCTCTGTCTCCCAGGCTGGCCTGCAGTGGCCGGATCTCAGCTCACTGCAAGCTCCGCCTCCCGGGTTTACGCCATTCTCTTGCCTCAGCCTCCTGAGTAGCCGGGACTACAGGCGCCCGCCACCTCGCCCAGCTAGTTTTTTGTATTTTTTAGCAGAGACGGGGTTTCACTGTGTTAGCCAGGATGGTCTCGATATCCTGACCTTGTGATCCGCCCATCTCGGCCTCCCAAAGTGCTGGGATTACAGGCTTGAGCCACTGCGCCCAGCCCAGAGTTCTTTATAAATGGCAGTAACAACTCACTTGACTTTCCTTCACCTGACACTGTCACCTATCACAACATTGGCCATCAAATTGGTAGAACAACCAATCCTCTGATTTGGTTTCCTAGGGAAAGCAGTTGTTCAGCTCAATGTTTTGTTAACATCAAGGCTCTTATTCTCACATTTGACATCAAACACCTCAGTCATTTTGCTTGCACCAGGGTTGATACAAGAAGGCATGGTCCTTCTTGGGTGGGTATTTGGCATTGTCGCAAATACTCATTTAGAGAAAACCAACCCTGAAACTCTCAAACTAGTATCTAGTAAAAGAAGAGATTCAGTTCTATCAGGCAATATATTATTCAATCAAGAATGACGCTGTAAGTATAGATTCAGCAGTATAAACATATTACCAAAAGCTTGGATTTTTATTTTTATTTTATTCATTTTATTTTTGAGATGGAGTTTCACTCTTGTTGCCCAGGCTGGAGTGCAATGGCGCGATCTCAGTTCACTGCAACCTCTGCCTCCCGGGTTCAAGCGATTCTCCTGCCTCAGCCTCCTGAGTAGCTGGGATTACAGGTGTGCACCACCACACTGGCTAATTTTTCTATTTTTAGCAGAGATGGGGTTTTGCCATGTGGGCCAAGTTGATCTTGATCTCCTGACCTCAGGTAATCCACCTGCCTTGGCAAGTGTTGGGATTACAGGCATGAGGTACTGTGCCTGGCCCACTTGCTTTTATTTAATGACTTGCTAAAAAATACAAACAAAAACCATTAGCACTTACATGTGGCTCTGTGATGTCTTTCTGGTAATTCTGGAAACTTTTTGGGTTATAGAATTTGAAGAATCTATTTAGAGCTATAGAACTCCTCTTAATCCTCCTCAAATTGTACTCAACAGATTTATTCCTTGCTCCCAAAAACCTATCCTTAGAAATTGCAAGTTGAGAATTCACCCACCACTGCCCACTGTTCCAAAAAGCTTTACTGAATCTCATTAATGAAAAGTAATGTAAAACTCTCCATAGGAGGCATTAACATACTTGTTTCTTCCAAACCTTCTGATTTCCACCAATATTTGTAACCAAAATATATTAGGAAAAATAATTAAGCTTTAATGCTATTGCCTGGCCCCATCTAACTATGATCTTTTAATTGTGGAGACATGGCAGTTCCCTGGAAGACCACAGCCTTTTGGAGACTAGCAAGCGTGGCTAGATCACTGGTTCTGATAGTTATTTTGCTGTATTAATTTACCTAACTTTTCTGAGTCTGCGTTCTCATCTGTAAAATGGGTGTATGACTTATGATAGGGAGCTATTTGAAAGACAAAACATCTGACACAGAAAAGGCTGGATTAAAAACCTTTAGAGACCCAAAGCAGCAGGGCTATTGTGCCCAAATCACTCAAGGTACTCGTAGGAAAGAACACAAACTGAGGAAGGTTTAATAAAGGACTATTTACAAAGACATGGACAGAGTACAGGAAAATCAATGAAGAATAATGGCATAATCCAGGACTGGTAACTGAGTTGATCAGGATGGTCTCAAACCCCTGACCTCAGGTGATCTGTCTACCTCAGCCTCCCAAAGTGCTGGGATTACAGGCATGAGTGACCGCGCCCAGCTTGAGTCTTTTTTTTTTTTTTTTTTTTTTTTGGAGACGGAGTTTTGCTCGTTGCCCAGGCTGGAGTGTAATGGTGTCTCAGCTCACGGCAACCTCCACCTCCTGGGTTCAAGCGATTCACCTGCCTCAGCCTCCCGAGTAGCTGGAATTACAGGCATGTGCTACCACACCCAGCTAATTTTTGTATTTGTAGTAGAGACAGGGTTTCACCATGTTGGCCAGGCTGGTCTTGAATTCCTGACCTCAGGTGATCCACCCATCTTGGCCTCCCAAAGTGCTGGGATTACAGGCGTGAGCCACCGCACCCCGCTCTCAAGTTCTTCCTATTCCTAGATGGGAAGGAGCGAAGAGTAGGAGCCACAAGCTAGAGGGGGCTGCTTGATAAGAGCTGTGGTCTTTGGTAAAGGGACACAGACAACCCATGTGACCTGGCAATGAGAAAGTCAGAGTACTCTGACCATCTTTTCCTCATGTCTCTTCATCTTCTTTGGATATTACTAATTGGATAAACACAAACTCAAGTCAGGGGGCAAGGGAGCCATTCATGCAGTCCATGTGGGTCAGCACCCACTGGGGTCCGGAGTGGGATGAAGAGGGGTTCTGAAAGGAAAATGGAAGACATCCAGTATAACCTCTCCCTGAATGTAATTCAAACTACTTAACTATTACACAGAAAAATCACATATATGCTGAAAGTAAAATAACCTGTTTCCAGAATTTCTGATTGTAAAATTCAGAGTTCTTCAATTAAAACTGCATTTTTCTCAGTCTTTTTGGTGCCCCTGCTTCACTGGTGCCTTAAGCACATTTGGAGAGCCTGAGAGCAGCCCTGAGCATGGTGCCTGGACTAGGGTGCCTCAAAAGTAGGGACTGAGGCAGTCTCAAGTTCATTCCTGAATGCTGACTGTAAGAGTCTCTGAGAGAGTTTTGAGAATGTAGAACTGATTTAGAATGAATCTCAGGATTTTTCTGTTAGGATCTATAGATTAGGAATTAAGGAACTGGATTTTCTTGAATTTGAAAAATCCTATGATAGTATAACTTTGCATAAGCCTACTGAATGGTAGGAAAGTTTTTAGTTTCTTATCAAAGAGAATAAAGTGAATCAGGACATCAATTTCACATTGACATTTTTATTAACGCCAACTGTTTTTTAATTATTATTTTTTTAAAACAATAGCACACAAATGTTTCAAGGAAGCAGTCTCACAATCTGATGGCCTTCTGAAATACAGTTAAGCCACACCAAATACGAATTTATGTTAATAACCAAAAGAATTTTTAAGAAAAAAAGAAAAAGGTAGGGAAAGAGGAAGGGAATGAAATTTAGATTTAAAACTCATTGGATTAAACAGGTGAGGCTTGTTAGTAGGATATACTGTTGAAGCAAACAGTGGCACACACAGGCTTACAGTCTGTTTTTTAAACCAGTTACCACTAATGTAGAAGCCCTGCGGCAGTTACTACTGACTTCTTGCACACATAAAATGAACCAGGAGAAGCCAGTGTTGACACTGTTATGAAGAGGCTCAATAGTTGGCTTGTCAGACAACTAAGACCATTTTTAGCAGAATAACTCATTCAGAAAGGCCTGGCTGAAGATCTTTTTATTTCTATTGTCTCACCTGTGTGAATTTCAGGGTTCTTATAAGTCATCTTTAAAAAGAAAGAAAAAATAATGTATATCAGTTTCTCTTATTTAATGTGGCTATGAAAGATGTTTCCTTATTATTTCTTTATCTCTAAGGAGGACACTGGGGAATGGGGGTTGGGGTGGAACTAAAGGGAGGAAAAAAACCAGAACAGGGTAGGTTTTTTTAACTTTTTTTTTTTTTTGGCCAAGGGGTCACAAAGAAGGGAAGGCAAGGAGGAAAACTACAATCCTTGCTTCAGATTGAGTTATGCAGGAAAATATATCTTCCTGGCCAGTCCCCATGCCAAAAAAAAAAAAAAAAAACCACTTGGAATTATGCACTGACTCCAACTATGTTATGCCAGCTATCAGCCTTTTGTGTTTAACCATTCCCAGAAATGGATGCCACCCTTGGCTTATAGGCTGCTTATAGAAACCACTTCACAAAAATCCTCTTCACCAAGAAGCCTCTAGTTTCCTTTTGGTAGGTTATAAAAACAGAACATCTGTCATTAACAGTAGAATGTTAAATACTTTTAACCACTGACAAGGCTTCAGAAAGTTTCACAGTTTCGTTATGCTCTATTTTATTACTATCATATTTACATTTTTATTTTTTATTTATTTTTTGCTGAATTGCTGATTTTCCTTTTTCAATAGAATTTAATTCTGGAGTGTGAGCAGGAACCAGTTAACTACATTCATTGTCCAACCCCCACTGGTTTGAAAGAAGACTCCAAATTCTTGGCATATGAATCAGCTGTTCAATAGCTCCACCTTATCCCTGCAGCGAAGCAGCAGAACCACCAATGGCGGCACCTCAGGATTCACACTGTAGGTGGTGAGGCCTTCCGCTGAAGGAGGTATTGGTGGATGCTCTCAGCATCTCGCTTTAGCCAAGCAGCATTCAGCAGAATATTTTCACAACACTGCTGGATGGTACGCTCAGCTGAAGGAGCTGGGTGACTCTCGAAGAAAGCCTGGTATAAAACAACCAAGAATGCAGGATCATTACTAGCAATAAGAAGTTAATATTACAGGTTATGAAAAAATAACCACTGGTCTATATGAAGGATGCATAACCTTCAGGCATGAGAATTTACCACTGCCACCCTTAGGCTAAAAGAAAACAAGCAACTGCATATAGGAATTCTCCCCTTAAATATTATATGCTTAACAACCTCATCAAAAGTTAATAAAGAGACAGAACCTACTGCTTTTCTTTTAGGCTAATTGTGTAGTGGTAAATACAGTCTTTGGACTTAAGACTTGGAACTTGAATCTAGGCTTTGTCATGTACTAGCTTGTGAATGAGAAAGTTAACTGTTTTAAGTCTCAGTTTCCTCAACTATGAGAAAATATTTACTCCAGAAGATTAAAGAGACAGTCCATATAAACATTTGACAAAATACCTAGCACAGAGTACTTAAGGATTCAACACATTTTGGCTGCTTCAAATAAAGATTAATTTGTAAGAGATGATAATACAAAGAAGTTTAAATTGCTGCTGTGCCCTAATAATTTAACATCCCACAGTCTTTTTTTTTTTTGAGATAGGGTCTCACTGTGTTGCCCAGGCTAGAGTGCAACGAAGCGATCATGGCTCATCGCAGCCTCAACCTCCTGGGCTCAAGTAAACCTCCTACCTTAGTTTCCTGGGTAGCTGGGACCACAAGCGTGCACTCCCAGGCCTAATTTATTTTTCCTTTTTGTAGAGATGGGGTCCTAGCATGTTGTCCAGACTGGTCTTGAACTCTTGAGCGCAAGTAATCCTCCCACCTCACCCTCCCAAAATGCTAGAATTACAGGAATCCAACATTTTTAATACAGTAAAACAATTTCTAAGTTTATAATTTATCACAATGCTTAATGATTAAAAGTTGAATAAACTTTTCTAATAGTTTCACAGAAAACAAAGCAACTCTTAAAACACCAACTGGCAAAATGATGGGGCTTTTCCTTTGAATTAGTCACCACAGGAGTGAAAGACAGAATGACTAATCCATCTGATTAAACATAGACCTTTTAGAAATCAATAACCTTATTTACAGAGATGACAACTGCCACTGTTCCAAGGCTCCTAAACATGGTTCAGTTCTCAGGGCCTCAAGTCTTTTTCCATTCCATTTCAGTAAGTAGTACTAACATTTACACACCAGAAACCTGGGGATTATCCTGGGTTGTTTTCTTCCTCTCCCAGATATGCTCACAACAGAGAAGCCAATCAATAAATATTGTTGAACTAATGGTTAACAAATTCAAGCCCTTGAATCTCCTTCATTACTCCGTCTCCTCCACTACTGCCACGACCCTACTATAAGCTATTCTATCATTCTTTTTTTTTTTTGAGGTGGAGTCTCGCTCTGTCGCCTGGACTGGAGTGCAGTGGCCAGATCTCAGCTCACTGCAAGCTCCGCCTCCCGGGTTTACGCCATTCTCCTGCCTCAGCCTCCCGAGTAGCTGGGACTACAGGCGCCCGCCACCTTGCCCGGCTAGTTTTTTTTTGTATTTTTAGTAGAGACGGGGTTTCACCGTGTTAGCCAGGATGGTCTCGATCTCCTGACCTCGTGATCCGCCCGTCTCGGCCTCCCAAAGTGCTGGGATTACAGGCTTGAGCCACCGCGCCCGGCCTATTCTATCGTTCTTGCTGGGAGAGTTAGCTTCCCAACATCTTCTCTTCCTCATTCCAAACTATTATCTACATTGCAGCCAGACTGAAATTTTTATAACACAAATCAGATCAAGTCACTGCCTTGTTTTATAAACCATTTGAAGGCTTTCCATCATTTTTAGGAATTTTTTTTTTTTTTCTTTTGAGACAGAGTCTCACTCTGTCACCCAGGCTGGAGTGCAATGGCATGATGTCAGCTCACTGCAACCTCTGCCTCCTGGGCTCAAGCGATTCTCCTGCCTCAGCCTCCCAAGTAGCTGGGATTACAGGTGTGCACCACCACCCAGCTAATTTGGGGTTTCACCATGTTGCCCAGGCTGGTCTTCAACTCCTGACCTCAGGTGATCCACCCGCCTTGGCCTCCCCCAAAGTGCTGAGATTACAGGTGTGAGCTACCATGCCCGGCTATTTTTAGGAAATTCTTAATATGGCCTATACGGCCCTGCATGATGTCTTTCTCTAAACAAAAACACAGAGATGCTACAGTACATTATCCCAACACTATAATTACAACCAGGTTATTGTTTTTACTTACTAGATTGAAAAGTGAAGAGTAAACAGTGTTTTCCTTACCTTAACCTCTCCAGCCATTTTATCAACTGCAAATCCCTCAACTGATAGCTGTAAAACAATGGTTTTAAATAGTAAGTGAAACTAAAAGAGGCTGGGAACAAACTTCCATTTACCCTAAAAACAAATCATTATGTTCTCTGCCAGCTTCAGTCTGTTATAAAGGATGTGTGATGGGAGATGGAGAAGTCCTTAAATAAAGCCAGTAACTATTTAAGGAAACTTTTTTTTGAGACGGAGTTTCACACTTATTGCCCAAGCTGGAGTGCAATGGCCTCATCTCACCACAACCTCCACCTCCCAGGTTCAAGCAATTTTCCTGCCTCAGCCTCCCAAGCAGCTGGGATTACAGGCACATGCCACCACGCTTGGCTAACTGTTGTATTTTTAGTAGGGACAGGGTTTCACCATGTTGGCCAGGCTGGTCTCGAACTCCCGACCTCAGGTGATCTGTCCACCTTGGCCTCCCAAAGTGCTGGGATTACAGGCGTGAGCCACTGTGCCTGGCCATAGGAAACTTTTAAAGAGCAAAGACCACAATGTATGGGTGTAGTGAATCATGGATGTCACTCAATAATATCCATGATTAGCAAGCTACTCAAAATTTTTCACATACCTTTATTAGTCTGGATATTAAGAATCCTCCCTGGTATCGGTTATAAAGTTCTTCCCAGTTGTCCTTTATGAATTTCCAAGCAGCTTTCCTTCCATGCTTGCTGCCTCCAGCTACTCCACCAATTACCGATACAGTGTCCTGTGGACGTACCTCTTCCTAAAAAAAGAAAGAGCTAAAAGTCTAGTTTATCAAAAACATATTCTGGTACCAGAAAGTGCAACATACTGTTGACACTGAAGTAATCACACTGAAGACACTTATTCCTTGTTTTAGGAATAACTGGCACCAGAAGTTCTCAGCAAAGAGGATAATGTTTAACCTAAAGATCAACCAAAATAAGAATGAGGTACTGAGACAGGTTCAGACAGACAGACTGCTCAACAGATACTTGCTTAGGAGCCTATAGGTTTAAGAAAGGAACAGACACAAAGTAAGCAAAGGCATAAGCCGGTTTCCCAGTTTTCAAGAGTCCCTGTCCTCATAGTTTCCATTCTGGAGAGAGAATTCTGATTCTCCCCACTAGTGGGAGAAAAACAGAAGTCAGTAACAAAAACTCAAGCCAGTTGATCTGGAAAAGGAAGCTTTAGTTAGGGTTAAGGCAGCTCAAGAGGATCAGAGCTGAATCAGAGACACTTGTCACAGATGGCTAATGATTCACTCTAAATGCAGTTTTCACTGTAACTTACTGAAAGTGCAAACGTGAGGACTTTTTGAATCAGGTCAGGCAAAAGAGTAGCGCCAAGGACTCTTTCGATTCGGTTTTTCTCTTCTTGCATATCTGCTTGTTTATGAAGCTACAGGAAAAAAGATAAAGATTGGAATAGTTAACTCTCCCTCGGATGTTCTGTATATAATTGTATGAGCTTCTTCCCCAATAAGGTAAAACTTAGGTTCTATATTCTCACTAGGTAAGAATGGCAGGACATTACATTAACAAAAGAGAATACTTTTCAAGATGCTTTGGGCCGGGTGCAGTGGCTCACACCTGTAATCCCAGCACTTTGGGAGGCCGAGGCGGGTGGATCACCTCAGGTCAAGAGTTCGAGATCAGCCTGGCCAACATGGTGAAACCCCATTTCTACTAAAAATACAAAAAAAAAAAAATTAGCTGGGTGTGGTGGTGCCCACCTGTAATCCCAGCTACTCGGGAGGCCGAGGCGGGAGAATCGCTTGAACCTGGGAGGTTGCAGTGAGCCGAAATCGTGCCACTGCACTCCAGCCTGGGCAAGAGAGCAAGACTCTGTCTCAAAAAAAAAAGAGAAAAAAAATGATGCTTTGGCACTAAATTTGTCATCTGCTGTTACACTAAGTAAATCACTAGATGTAAATGCTCACCAGATGAACAGCCTGTCATTAGTTCAGACTAGTTTAACATCAAGATCTACGAGGTAAAATCTATCATAGCCAGATTCTTTATATTATTGATATCTGGCTAATGTTCTGTGTTAAAAGAACAAACTAATCATTAGTCATCTTATACCAGTTCATCAAATTAATTTATAATAGTGAAAAACTGAAAATGAATACTGTAATTACTTATAAAAATGCATTATTTAAAGTTATATTTTAAGAATATCTCATGATACAAACATTTTCTTATATTTAAGTATATGTAAAAAAGTAGACAAAGGAGAATGATCCTAAGTTAAAATATATATATATATGGCTGGGCACAGTGGTTCATGCCTGTAATCCTAGCACTTTGGAGGGCTGAGGTGGAGGTCGCAGTGAGCCCATATTGTACCACTGCACTCCAGTCTGGACATCAGAGCAAGACTGTGTTTCCAAAAAAATAGGGGTGGGGGAGAACCCCTGGAAATACATCAAAATGGTAGTATTAATTAATGATGGTTTCTGATCAGTGGGATTACGCATCTTCACACTTTTTTTTTTTTTTTTTGAGATGGAGTCTTGCTCTGTCGCCCGGGCTGGAGTGCAGTGGCCGGATCTCAGCTCACTGCAAGCTCCGCCTCCCGGGTTTACGCCATTCTCCTGCCTCAGCCTCCTGAGTAGCTGGGACTACAGGCGCCCGCCACCTCGCCCGGCTAATTTTTTGTATTTTTCAGTAGAGACGGGGTTTCACTGTGTTAGCCAGGATGGTCTCGATCTCCTGACCTCGTGATCCGCCCGTCTCGGCCTCCCAAAGTGCTGGGATTACAGGCTTGAGCCACCGCGCCCGGCCGCATCTTCACACTTTTTAACTGCAAAAGCAGCACATACTGAATGCAGAATATCTGAAAGACAGAGAAGCATAAAGAAAAAAATAAAATTACTACTATATGTACATTATCAAATCTGGAATGAGAGCATGTTATACATGCTGTTTTTGCTACCTGCTTTTTAAATTACAGGTAAGTTTTATTTTCCTCTTTACACTTTTCTAGTCTCTAAATCTTCCATAGTAAATATATAAAATCTTTTTTTCATAATCAGAAACAAAATGTTGTAATTCTTTTTTTTTTTTTTTCTTGAGACGGAGTCTCTCTCTGTCGCCCAGGCTGGAGTGCAGTGGCCGGATCTCAGCTCACTGCAAGCTCCGCCTCCCGGGTTCACGCCATTCTCCTGCCTCAGCCTCCCGAGCAGCTGGGACTACAGGCGCCCACCACCACGCCCGGCTAGTTTTTTGTATTTTTTAGTAGAGACGGGGTTTCGCTGTGTTAGCCAGGATGGTCTCGATCTCCTGACCTCGTGATCCGCCCGTCTCGGCCTCCCAAAGTGCTGGGATTACAGGCTTGAGCCACCGCGCCCGGCCAAAATGTTGTAATTCTTAAAAATTAGAACTATAAATGTATAAGAGCTATGTCTCCAAGACAATTTAGACTCTTTTGATCTTTTCTACCCCTTAAGATTTAACACTGACCAGAGTGTCATGTGTGGAGACCTCATCAAAGCTCTCAGTTTCTTCTTCCTTTCCTTTGGACATTTTTTTTTTCCCAATAAACAGTTTTATTTTATAAGAACTAGAGATGGGGTCTCTCTATGTTGACCAGGCTGGTCTCTCTTTTTTTTTTTTTTTTTTTGAGATGGAGTCTCGCTCTGTTGCCCATGCTGGAGTGCAATGGTGTTAGCTCACTACAACCACACCTAGCTAATTTTTCTATTTTTAGTAGAGCCGGAGTTTCTCCATGTTGCCCAGGCTGGTCTCGAACTCCTGGCCCCAAGTGATCCTCCCATCTCAGCCTCCCAAAGTGCTGAGATTACAGGCATGAACCACACCAAGCCTGGCCCCTTTCGACTCTTTTTTTTTTTTTTTTTTTTGAGATGGAGTCTCGCTCTGTCACCCAGGCTGGAGTGCTGTGGCCGGATCTCAGCTCACTGCAAGCTCCGCCTCCTGGGTTCACGCCATTCTCCTGTCTCAGCCTCCCAGGTAGCTGGGACTACAGGCGCCGCCACGTCGCCCGGCTACTTTTTTTTGTAGTTTTTAGTAGAGACGGGGTTTCACCGTGTTAGCCAGGATAGTCTCGATCTCCTGACCTCGTGATCCGCCCGTCTCGACCTCCCAAAGTGCTGGGATTACAGGCTTGAGCAACCATGCCCGGCCCCCTTTCGACTCTTGAGAAGCAGTGCAGTAAAACAGAAAGGACCTTGGGAGATCTGGATTCTAGTCCCAGTTTAGCCTCTAGCTGTGTGATCTTGACTAAGTCCTTAATCCCTCTGGGTCTCAGTTTCCCCATGTGTAAAATGATGTGGGCAGACAATTTCTAAGGCCCTTTTCAGCTCCAATATTCAAGGTCTGAACCTCTGGCTTTCAGGAAGCCTTTTCCTCCAAAGAGAACCTGTTATTCGAGTCCACTAGATGGCACTCTAACACCATATTTCAAATATTTAACCCTGCCACATTATTCCTAAATTACCATCATAAGACAACCCTCCTCATCTCTTACCAAATGGCTTCTTGAAGAACCATGATTCAGCCTTCATTAGAGCTATTTCCATAGTGAAGCTGATTATCGTGAGCTCCCTTGTGTTAAATAAATGCAAACTCTTAATAAATACACATACTTGTGGAAAATCTTAAAAGTGCCATGACATGAAAATGTCAAAGTATCTGCCATGAAATTTTCAGAACCCCTATTTTTTTCCATATCATCATGGAATTGATGAAAAAAATATCAAATATCCCATTTCATACATATCATTTATAGTACACAGGTTCACAGAATATTAAGACTGAGAAGGGACCTTAATGGTCAGGTGGAAGGTAAACTCAAACTTTAACTTTTTTTTTTAGGGTCTTTTTTTAGACAGGGTCTTGCTCTGTCACCCGGGATGGAGTTCAGTAGCGCAATCATAGCTCACTGCAGGCTTGAACTCCTGGGCTCAAGAGCTCCTCCTGCCTCGGCCTCCTGAGAAGCTGGAACTACAGGTGCATGCCACCATGTCCAGCTCTCCCAAATATAACTTTTATATTCTTAGAAAGTAGGCCAGGCATGGTGGCTCACGCCTATAATCCTAGCACTTTGGGAGGCCGAGGTGGACGGATCACAAGGTCAGGAGTTCGAGGCTAGCCTGGTCAATATGGTGAAACCCCATCTCTACTAAAAATACAAAAATTAGCTGGGTGTGGTGGCAGGTGCCTGTAGTCCCAGCTACTCGGGAGGCTGAGGCAGGAGAGTCACATGAACCCAGGAGGCAGAGGTTGAAGTGAGCCGAGATCATGCCACTACACTCCAGCCTGGGTAACAAAGTAAGACTCCGTCTCAAAAAAAAGAAAGTAAACCTATTACAACATGGGTAAAGCAATACATTTTGAGGCACAGTTTCTTAAAGTTTATCTTTTCAGACATCCTAATCATTTTTCAGAGGATCTGTTTAAAACCACAATATCAGAATTTAGATCTGCAATTATGATCATTAGAGCTATTTCTACAATGAAGCTGATTATCATGAACTCCTTTGAAGTCAGAAGAGTGTTGTTAATCCATGAAAGGTAGAGATAGTAAAGCACATCCCACTCCTGTCCTAAGCATGGATCTTTTAACGAATTGGTTTTTAGGCACGTTGTGCATATTTTATTTAATGATTAAAAAGTAGATTCGGCTACCTCCACCTCTCATGTAGCCAGTACACTCAAGCCATTTCCTTATAGACCGGTAACTATGGATAGGGACTGGAGACAGCATTTGCTTCACAGTACTACTGTTGATTCAAAGTTTCAAACAGATTGCTGCCATTATGAGGATATGGAAAGTTTTATCTATATTTTGTCTAAGTCAGAGTTTAATTATATGCCAACTACCCTGGGAAAACTAGAGAGGCTATGAAGGCAGGTGAATTCATTTCCTGTCTATTAATAAAGGACCCCAGCATAGCTCAAATGCTTGAGACACTTAATCATCATCTGTCTATCCCTTTTCTAAGCACAAAAACAAACCTCCTAAGCACAGAACCTAAGCACAGAAACAAGCCTTTTGCTTACAATGGGCAGAACCCCAAGTAAGTTTACACTGAAGATAAAATTTTTAAAAAGTGACTTGTTAATCAAAACGAACATTATTTCAGTGTTAAAATTTCAGCTGGGCACAGTAGCTCATGCCTGTAATCCCAGCACTTTGGGAGGCTGCGGTGGGTGTATCACTTGACCTCAGGAGTTTGAGACCAGCCTGGGCATGGTGAAACCTTGTCTCTACAAAAAACACAAAAATTAGCTGGGTGTGCCCAGCTACTTGGAAGGCTGAGGCAGGAGGATCACTTGTGCCTGGAAGGTTGATGCTGCAGTGATCCATGATTATGTCACTTTAGCCTGGGTGACAGAGTGAGACCCTGTCTCAAAAAAAAAAAAAAAAAAAGAAAAAAAAAAGATTTCAGATGCATAAAGTGAGTAAAAAAGGTGGGGAAAAGTAAGATGTCTTTGGCATCATACTGATAATACTGATATAATAATATATGGATAGACATAATTTTCTCACAGTTTTAAAATACTTGCATGTCTACAATATGCATTTTTCTTTTCTAGGACTTTTTTTTTTTTTTTTTAAACCATTTAGAGGTGTACTGTGTGTCTATCCAAGTTCAAAAGCAGGAAATGGGAGTCTTCTCAAATATACTTACTTTTAACATAATGTCTAAAGTAGTGCCATCACCATGCTTTAAAACAGTCAGATAGACCTACAAGAGAATATAGGGACAAAAAATAAGTCATTTGATTAAATATACCTTGTTTCAAGTATTCTAATACTAAGAAAAGACAGAAAGCCAGTAAACAATATTGTAAATGTTGGCCGGCTGCAGTGACTCACGCCTGTAATCCCTGCACTTTGGGAGGCCGAGGCAGGCGGATCACTTGAGGTCAGCAGTTCGAGGACAGCCTGGCCAACATGGCGAAACCCTGTCTGTACTAAAAATACAAAAATCAGCTGGGCGTGGTAGCAGGCGCCTGTACTCCCAGATACTCAGGAGGCTGAGGCAGGGAGAACTGCTTGAACCCAGGAGGTGGAGGCTGCAGTGAGCCAAGATCGTGCCACTGCACTCCAGCCTGGGTAACAGAGTGGGACTCTGTCTCAAAACAAAAAAAGTAAATATTATAAATGTGGATATTACAAACGAACTGTAGTTAAGAAGCTAGCAGTGCCTGTGAGCAACCACAAAGGTAAATGGCATGTTGTACCAGCAGAGCACAGCAGCTATCATGGGTATATGCACAGCTAATCACATTTCAGCACTGCAATGCTGACTGAGAAACTTTAAACAAATAAGAAGATGGCTATAAACCACTTAAATGGTATATATTAAAATAGAGTTAGATGTGGTTTGTGGGTCAGTTCTTAAGTCAATTTTGGCACTTAAAAAAAGTTCCAGGCCGGGCATGGTGGCTCACGCCTGTAATCCCAGCACTTTGGGAGGCCAAGGCAGGTGGATCACCTGAGGTCAGGAATTCAAGACCAGTCTGGCCAACATGGCGAAACCCTGTCTCTACTGAAAATACAAAAATTAGCCGGCCGTGGTGGCGGGTGCCTGTAATCCCAACTAGCCAGGAGGCTGAGGCAAGAGAATCACTGGAACTGAGGGGACAGAGACTGCAGTGAGCCAAGTAGCCACTGCACTCCAGCCTGGGCGACAGAGCAAGACTCCATCTCAAAAAAAAAAAAAAGTTCCATGCTTCACAAAATGATGTAGTTACCTATAAGTTAAGGGAATTTATCATGAAAACCTACAGGACTCCTCAGATCAGCGGAGAGAATCTGTTTTCCTTCCACGTGGTCCTTAAACCGACGACGGGCTTCTTCTAACGTTGCCTTATGTCCTGCTTTTCCTAGTTTTCCCAGAACCAAGCCCCTCAGGAGTGCATCTAGATGACCTGATTTGAGAGGTAAAAGAGACATAAGACTACTTAAAAAGCCTATTTTATAAATTTGTCATCTGGATATCTTATAATTGTGCTATACCAACTCTATGGTCTTGAACAAACACACTCAATTAACTTAATACCTTAGAGAATACTTGTTTTACATTTATCAAATCATAAGAGTGATATGCTAAACAGACTAGACAAGCAAATAAAGTTGCTGACTTTCTCTGCAGTTACAAATGCCAACTATCTGAATTTACTAAATGTTTACTCAGTCTAGTTAACTACTCTGCTAAGGATTATGTATGAAAAGGACAGGCTTACATCATGCAGTTTTGACCTAAGGTTCAAAGAAAGATCACATATGGTACTAGTATGTTCTGTGTATAATAAATTGAAATCTTAGATTTTAAAAATGAAAATCTGATGGGTCCATTCCTCCAAGACATACAAATAGCCAATAAGCACATAAAAAGATGTTTAACATCATTAGTCATTAGGAAAATGCAAATCAAAACCACAATGAGACACCAATTCATACCCACTATGATGGCTATAATAAAAAAGATAATACCAAGTGTTGGCAAGGATGTGGAGGAGAAATTAGAATCCTCAAACACTGCTGGTGGGAACACAATATGGTGTAGCCACTTAGAAAATCAGTCTGACCTATAATCTGAGCATTTTTGGATGCCAAGGCAAGAGGATCACTTGAGCCCAGGAGTTCAAGACCAGCCTGAGCAACATAGCAAAACCGTTTCTACAAAAAACTTAATAATTAACCAAGCATGGTGGCATGTGTCTATAGGCCTAGTTACACAAGAGGCTGGGGAGGGAGGATCGCTTGACTCCAGGAGGTTGAGGCTGCAAGGAGGTTAAAGCTGCAGTGAGCCATGATCACACTACTGTACTCCAGCCTGGGCACAGAGCAAGACCTTGTCTCTTTTTTCTTTTTTTTTTGAGATGCAGTCTCACTCTGTTGCCCAAGCTGGAGTGCAGTGGCATGATCTCAGCTCACTGCAGCCTCCACCTCCCAGGTTCAAGCAATTCTCCACCTCAGTCTCCCGAGTAGCTGGGAATACAGGGGTGTGCCACCACGCCTGGCTAATTTTTTGCATTTTTAGTAGAGACAGGGTTTTGCCATGTTGGCCAGGCTGGTCTCGAACTCCTGACCTCAGGTGATCCACCCAAGTTGGCCTCCCAAAGTGTTGGGATTACAGGCGTGAGTCACTGCCACCCAGCCGATCATCTCTTAAAAAAAAACAAAAGGAAAGACAAGTGGTGGCTCACGCCTGTAATCTCAGCACTTTAGGAGGCCGAGGCAGGTGGAACATGAGGTCAGGAGATCAAGATCATCCTGACCAACATGGTGAAACCCCGCCTCTACTAAAATACAAAAAATTAGGTGTGGCACGGACCTGTAGTCCCAGCTACTCGGAAGGCTGAGGCAGGGGAATCACTTGAACCCAGGAGGTGGAGGTTGCACTGAGCTGAAATCATGCCCACAGCACTCCAGCCTGGAGACAGAGTGAGACTCCGTCTCAAAAACAAAACAAAACAGAGTCATCATATGACTCAGCAATTTCACTCTTAGGTATATATCGAAAATAAATGAAAGCATATGTCTACACAAAAACTTGTATACAAATGTGAATAGAATTCATAATAGCCGAAAAGTGGAACCAGTCCAAATGTCCATCAGTTAGTGGATAAATAAAATGTGCTATGTATCTACACAGTGGAATATTGTTCACTTGTAAAAAGGAATGAAAGGGGCTGGATGTGGTGGCTCCCACCTGTAATCCCAGCACTTTGGGAGGCTAAAGCGGGCAGATCACCTGAGGTCAGGAGTTCAAGACCAGCCCGGCCAACATGGTGAAACCCCGTCTCTACTAAAAATACAAAAATTAGCTGGGCGTGGTGATGCAAGCCCGCAATCCCAGCTACTCGGGAGCCTAAGGCAGGAGAATCACTTGAGCCTGGGAGGTGGAGGTTGCAGTGAGCCGAGATCACGCCACTGCACTCCAGCCTGGGCAATAGAGCGAGACTCTGTCTCTGAAAATAAAAAAAGAATGAAAGGTCCGGGCGCGGTGGCTCACACCTGTAATTGCAGCACTTCGGGAGGCCAAGGCAGGCAGATAACGAGGTCAAGAGATAGAGACCATCCCGGCCAACATGGTGAAACCCCATCTCTACTAATAATACAAAAATTAGCTGGGTGTGGTGGTGCACACCTGTAGTCCCAGCTACTGGGGAGGTTGAGGCAGAAGAACTACTTAAACCTAGGAAGCGGAGGTTGCAGTGAGCCGAGATCGCACCACTGCACTCCAGCCTGGCAACAAAGCAAGACTCCCTTACAAAAAAAAAAAAGGAATGAAGGACTGATACATGCTACAACACAGATGAACCTTGAAAATATTATGCTAAGTGAAAGAAGCAGATATAAAAGGCCAAGTATTTTATGATTCTATCTATATGAAATGTTCAGAATAGGTAAACCCATGAAATAGTAAATTTGTGGTTGCCAGGAAATGGAGAGTGACTGCCGGTGGATACAAGGCTTTTTTTTTTGGTGGAGGGGGAGGGACTGAGAGTGGGGAGGGTGAAGAAATTGTTCTGGAAATATGGAGGTGATAGTTGCACAATCTTGTGAGCATACTAACAAATACTGAATTGTATACTTTAAAAGGGTGAATTTTATGGTATTTGAATTATATCTCAAAAAAAGTTAACATCCAGGCAATAAATGATTGAGGAAAAAAGAAACAACAGTTAACGGCACACAAATCTGATGAATTGCAGCAGTACAATGGACAAATAAAATGTAGTATATTCATATGATGAAATACTACTTAGCAATAAAAAGCAATGAACAACCTGGATATATCTCAGAAACATTATGCTGAGTGAGAGAGGTAGGTTTAAAAACAGAACACACATTATATGATTCTATGTATATAAAATAGAAGAGATAAATATTAATGTAGGTGAAAGAAATCAGAATGGCATGTGCCTGTGTGGGGTGGGGAGGGGAGGCTCAAGTAGTAGGGACCAATTAGGAAGAAGCCTCAAATAGCTTTCTGGGGGATGGAAATGTGGTATGTGTTTGCCGAAAGTCATGGAACTGTAACATTTAGATTATGCATTTTGCTATATTTAAATCATATTTTAACCAAAAATAACTTTAAGAAAACCATCAGAGATCAATAGATAACTACACATTATTGTGATGGTTCTTACAACAAGTAATTTATAATTCTGGCTCTGATACTAACATGCTGTGTGATGCAAGCTAACATTTTATTATTTTGCCGTGTTTCATTCTCCTATCTCTATAGCTAGGAAATTGAAGGCATTCTCCCTATATTGTAAAGATGGTTTTGAAGCCAAAAAGTATCACATTATCATCATGAAAGAAAAGTGCAACACCCATTAATTTACCTGCATCTGTGTCCATGTACTCCTGTCACTATTCATCTGTGCTCCTATCTAAAACCAACTCCTTAACTTCTGCACTGGATCTCAACTCCTCTTGATTATTCAGCTGTCACTACAGCAACAACCCCTCTCTCTCACAACATGAATTTTTCCATTACTACTGCATTATGTTCAAATAGTTGCAGAAAAATGTAATATAAAATCTCCCAACTTAAAAATTCCTTCCTTTACCCCACCTCTCTCTCGCCTAGCCCTTTTCTCTGATCTTCTCAGCAAAACTCCTTTAAAAAGTTGTCTAAGTGTGTTGTCTCCATTTCCTCTCCTTCCATTCTAAAGAACCTGCTGCAAAAGTGGAGAATTCATTATTGTTCCCCACTACTACACAAAAATTGTTAAATGTAATATTGAATTAGGCTTCATCATTCTATTTGATTTAGTGTAGTAGCATCTGACACAGCTGATCACATTCCCTCTGCCTTCATCTACTGCTTCTCTTCATCTACTGTTTATTTAAATTCTGGGATACCCCTTCTCTCTCCTGGCTCTCCTTCTACTTCTACCTCACTGGCCAGTCTGTCTCTTTTGCTGATTCTTCCTCTTCTACACAATCTCTAAATCCTGAACTCAGACCTCTTTTTTCCACTTATACTCAGTCACTGGTTGATCTCACCCAGTTTTGTTTTGGTTTTTAAAGACATAAGGTATCACTATGTTGCCCATGCTGGGCTTGAACTCCAGGACTCAAGCAATTCTCCTGTCTCAGCCTCCTGAGTAGCTGGGACTACAGGCGTGAGCCACCACGCCCAGTTAATTTTGTATTTTCAGTAGAGATGGGGTTTCACCATGTTGGCCAGGCTTGTCTCAAACTCCTGACTTCAGGTGTTCCACTCCTCTCAGCCTCCCAAAGTGCTGGGATTACAGGTGTGAGCTACCACGCCTGGCCCCTGATTCCCTTTTACACCCAAATATGCTTCCATGCCAGGCACAGTGGCTCATGGCTGCAATCCCAGCACTTTGGGATGCTGAGGCAGGAGAATTTCTGGAGTCCAGGAGTTCAAGACCAGCCTAGGCAACATAGTGAAATCCCATCTCTACAAAAAAAAAAAAAAAAACACACATAGCTGGGTATGGTGCATGCCTGTAGTCCCAAATACTCAGGAGGCTGAGGCGGGAGGATAGCTTGAACCCAGGAGTTTGAGGCTGCACCACTGCACTCCAGCCTGGGCAACACAGCGAGACTTTGTATCTTTAAAAGAAAAAAATGTTTCTAGAGCAGTCTTCCCTATCCCTGTACATGGCAACTTCATTCTTCCAGTTCTACAGGCCAGAATTTGATTACACTTCTCTTTCTTTCCACCACACAGTCCATCCTTCACCAACAGTTTCAGTTCCACCTTCAAAATATACAGAGACTTTACCACCTTTAAGTTCTAGTTGCAACCAGCATCTCAAATGGATTGCTAAAATAGCCTTCTGAATGGTCTCCCTGCCTCCTCTCGTCTTCTTTTAGTCTGTTCTTCAGAAAGCCGAGTAAATCAAATCAAGTTCCCCTGCCCAAAACTCTCTAATTAGCGTGTCATATCACTCAATGTGAAAGTCAAAAAACTTCTCACTGTAGCAAACAGGTTCTATAGGATCAGAAAGGTCTCCCATTGCCCTCTCCTACTCAATCCTGTCCTGAACTCAGCAGCTTTCTTGTTATTCCTCGAACACCCTAAGCATGCCCCCATCTCAGGTCTTTTGTACTTGCTGTTCCCTCTGTCTGAACCACTTTTCTTCTAGGTATCCTCATAACTCTCTCCTTCATGTCTCAGTTTATGCTCAATATTACCTTATTAGAGACAGTTTCCCCAAACACTCTCTAAAAAATAGTGGCCCAGCACTCCTTATTATCTGACACCTTTATTTTTCTTAATGATACTTCCTGCCACCTAGACTATTATATGTTTAATTATTTGCTATGTCTCCTATTAGAATGTAAGCCATATAAGGCAATATTTGGGTTGCTGCTGTATCACCAGCTCTTAGAATAGTATATGGCATTTACTAGCTACATAAATATTTGTTGAATCAATGAAGAAAAGACATAGAAGCTGGGACCAGGTATAGTGGCTCACACCTGTAATACAGCACTTTGGGCAGCCAAGACAAGCAGATCGCTTGAGGTCCGGAGTTCAAGACCAGCCTGGCCAATAGTGAAACCTCGTCTCTACTAAAAATACAAAAATTAGCCAAGCGTGGTAGTATGCTACTCGGGAGGCTGAGGCAGGAGAATCACTTGAACCCGGGAGGCAGAAGTTGCAGTGAGCCAAGATGGCGCCATTGCATTCTAGCCTGGGTGACAAGAGCGAAACTCTTATCTCCAAAAAAAAAAAAAAAAAAGACAAGACGGAGCTCTAGGTATTGCTACTATTTTTATTACAAAAGACTTCCAGATCAAGACTGATCAGGAGGAAACACCACCTTTCGTTATCAGCAGATGATAAAAAATAATGATATGTAAAACCTTTAAATAATCATTCCCAGTATTTCAGTGAGAGCAAAAAGAGTAAATATATGCTTACAGAAAGAATCACAGAGCAGAGAAC
Organism: Trachypithecus francoisi; assembly: GCF_009764315.1. Taxonomy (NCBI): domain Eukaryota; kingdom Metazoa; phylum Chordata; class Mammalia; order Primates; family Cercopithecidae; genus Trachypithecus; species Trachypithecus francoisi. The sequence goes on along the minus strand of NW_022681466.1, from coordinate 22,187,596 downwards.
ACATGTAGAAAGCAAATAATTTCCTTAATTGAAAAAGCTGACCCCTATGTCTCTCAGCACCTTTACAAGTTATACATAAAGGTGCCTGGTATTTACGGTAATAATAAATAAAACTTGGGAGGCGCAGGCAGGCAGATCACCTGAGATTGGGGATTTGAAACCAGCCTAACCAACATGGTGAAACCTCATCTCTACTAAAAATACAAAAGTAGCTAAGCGTGGTGGTGCATGCCTATAATCCCATCTACTTGGGAGACTGAGGCAGGAGAATCACTTGAACCTGGGAAGCGGAGGTTGCGGTGAGTCGAGATCGCGTCATTGCATTACAGCCTAGGCAACAAAAGCGAAACTCCGTCTCAAAAAAAAATAAATAAATAAATAAAACAAAACAACCTAAAATTCCCTTTAGCTTTTCTTGACTAAAAATAGGCCTTTGGAATTCTGCAAAAGACTTTTATTTCCACCATGTGCACAAATTATATTTAGCAATGAACACACATAACCACTACTGTTTCTATGTTGGTAACCCATGTAACTTCACCAGCAGACTTAAAAGACTCAAGTCTTAATTTCTGGCTTGCTGAATATATAGTAACATCCAGTAGATATAAAGATGATATTAATTATATTGTTAACCACATAAAAAAGTACCGACTTCTGCCTAATTCTTTCTCCATTTAGTATATGCATTACCTTCTCCAGGTTTGGGGTCCCAGCCCAGTCTCTCCCCTATAGGTGAAAAGACATCTTTCACAAACTCCTGGATTTCCTCATAGAAGTCTGTGTGGGACAAGAGAGTTGAGAGAATCCCCAGGTTACAGCTCAGGTCGCTCCATACAGTATAATTGGGCTCATTCACAAAAGCCTCCATGACTTTTAGAACCTCTACAGTGCTAATGATTCCAGCTCGAGCCTGGGATAGGAAAAAACATAAATTAACCTAGTCTTCAAACAAAACCAAAAAACATAAGCATGCATTTTTGGCATTAACTACTGCTAGCAATTTCTTTGGTTTAAGGAAATGGGGCTGTATAAGCTCAGAACACTGTTAGAATAAAAATCCTATTCAGACAACATTCCTTCTTTACTCCTTTGTTATTTTTTCTTTTTTTTTTTTTTTACAGAAAAATTAGAATGAATCATTTGCTATTTATACAAGAACTACTTTAAAAAATTAAACTAAAAGTCCCATCAATTTGAGAACAACAACAAACCAGTTAACTTCTATTTCTACTCAGTTTCTGGGGACTTGGTTTTGTTACTGTTTTGAAATTTTTCATACCTTCAGAAAAACTGCAAAAATAGTTTGAGCTTTCGTTTTTGACAGACATTCTTTCTTTCTTTTTTTTTTTTTTTTTTTGAGACGGAGTCTCGCTCTGTCGCCGGGCTGGAGTGCAGTGGCCGGATCTCAGCTCACTGCACGCTCCGCCTCCCGGGTTCACGCCATTCTCCTGCCTCAGCCTCCCGAGTAGCTGGGACTACAGACGCCCGCCACCTCGCCCGGCTAGCTTTTTGTATTTTTTTTAGTAGAGACGGGGTTTCACCATGTTAGCCAGGATGGTCTCGATCTCCTGACCTCGTGATCCGCCCGTCTCGGCCTCCCAAAGTGCTGGGATTACAGGCTTGAGCCACCGCGCCCGGCCGACATTCTTTCAAAGCTAGACCTGCAAACTGTGTCAACTTAAGCCTCTCCTTTACTCATTTCTAAAAGAACATAAACTAGAAGGCACTACAAATTCAAAGTCCTTTCAGAACTAACAGAGTTAGGAAAAAGAACTTCTGTTACAGCAGCCAGCTGCACAAACAGCTCACTCTCCTGGGACAGGTCTCTCTCAGCAATTAGATCAGCAGATGTGAGGTTTTGTGCATCAATGCTAATCTGTGTTTACACAAAGGTGGAATCCAAAACCAATGACTGCAGAGGGGAGGGAAAATTTCCAGTCCAATTTAAAGGAATACTAGGAGGAATATGACAATTTTATCATAAAGATATCTGGAAATTACCTAACCTATGCTGAAGTCATAAAGAAAATAATACTAACTGCTGCTTTAAATCCTTTCTGGAAGAAAGCCAAATATAAATATAATTCTAAAGCTAATGGGATACAATTTGAAATAAGAACACAATGTTTAAAAATTCTAGCTTTCCCAGCAAAGTACAACCACTATTTAGAAAAACATAAAATCACTCTGACTTCATTATTTTAAAAACCTATCAGTAGGATCATTTCTTCAAGGCTCATATTTATTTCTACTGAAAAGCAAGGAATTTTTGCCTTACAAAGGATAGTTTAATTAAGAGTTTCAGAAAGCTGGCTCAGGAGTAGTGAAATGGGATTTAAATTATATAGCCTCAATCTTGTCATATTAAAAATCAGTCATTTGCTCTAGTCCCAAAGGTGTTTTTAACCTTCATGAAGACCCATATTCTTCTAATTATGTTTCAGACACTCCAGGAAAAACAAAATCTTTTAATCAGCAAAATCCATCATATTACTTAAGTCACAGATGCTTACCAAGGAGAAGAGGTCATTCTGTAATCCAAGTCGATCCACAGGGGGCAGAGAAAGGTCACGAATGCCTGGTAATAAACTTTCCAGCATGGCAGAGCTGTACTGGGTCCGATAAAACCCAACTGTTCCTAAGTTTAACTGCAAAGATATCCAGTAAGTACTATTAAACAGCTCCATTAATTTTTTAAATCAACCTTTTGTATGTTTACAAGGAGTTCTGGTTTTAGATACATCTGGATGAAAAACAATTAAGACCACCTATGCCAACTAATGGATTAAAACAAGACAACACATCAAGATAGAATGAATATGCAGACAAAAAAGGGAAACTTGAAATTCTGGGGGCCAAAGTGAGAGACAGTAGAAAGAACATGGAAGGGACAAAATAATGTGGGTAAGTTTCTATTTCTAACCTCAATTTTAGGTTTACAGAAAATACTTAATATCTGTGAAAACACTTGGACAGTGGAATCTCTAAGAAAGCTTAGCCCTTTACAAACACTGATCTTATAAGCACAGAGACTGATCCCAGAATAACAATTTTCAGATCCCAATTTTAAAGAATTACATGGACCTAAAAGGCAATTTCATAAGATTTTTGGCGTGAGGTAATTACTGACTGCATTATTCTCTTTTATTATTATTATTTTTTGTCTTGCTCTGTCACCCCGGCTGGAGGGGAGTGGCGTGATCTCAGCTTACTGAAACTTCCACCTCCCAGGTTTGAGTGATTTTCCTGCCTCAGCCTCCCAAGCAGCTGGAATTACAGGTACCCGCCACCTACCACACCCAGCTAATTTTGTATTTTTAGGAGAGACAGGGTTTCACCATGTTGGCCAGGCTGGTCTTGAACTCCTGACCTCAGGTGATTCATCACGCCTCAGCCTCCCTGGGATTACAGGCATGAGCCACTGCGCCTGGCAACTGCATTATTTTCTTTTTTTTTTTTTTTTTGAGACGGAGTCTCGCTCTGTCGCCCAGGCTGGAGTGCTGTGGCCGGATCTCGGCTCACTGCAAGCTCCGCCTCCCGGGTTCACGCCATTCTCCTGCCTCAGCCTCCCGAGCAGCTGGGACTACAGGCGCCCACCACCTCGCCCGGCTAGTTTTTTGTATTTTTTAGTAGAGACGGGGTTTCACCGTGTTAGCCAGGATGGTCTCGATCTCCTGACCTCGTGATCCACCCGTCTCGGCCTCCCAAAGTGCTGGGATTACAGGCTTGAGCCACCGCGCCCGGCCTAACTGCATTATTTTCTATAGGCTATTTACCAATAGCCAAAAAATATTTTTGAGAACATTTACATTCAAAATAGTTTAATGGTAAAACAGTAAGATATAAATATTTTACTATTTATATGTAAATATTTTAAAAACCACCCCTACAATTTTAATGCAACTATCACTTTATCAATTCCCTTTATTTAACTTAATCAAAATTGTAGTGTACATAACTTTTTTCTCATTTATAAGAAATTTTTCATATTGCTACAATATAATCTTCCAGATTATAATTTCAAATGGTAATATTCCAGTGAGTGTATTTTAAATATACATTTAGGCCGGGCGCGGTGGCTCAAGCCTGTAATCCCAGCACTTTGGGAGGCCGAGACGGGCGGATCACGAGGTCAGGAGATCGAGACCATCCTGGCTAACCCGGTGAAACCCCGTCTCTACTAAAAAATACAAAAAAACTAGCCGGGCGAGGTGGCGGGCACCTGTAGTCCCAGCTACTCAGGAGGCTGAGGCAGGAGAATGGCGTTAACCCAGGAGGCGGGGCTTGCAGTGAGCCAAGATCCGGCCACTGCACTCCAGCCTGGGCGACAGAGTGAGACTCCGTCTCAAAAAAAAAAAAATATATATATATATATATATATATTTTTTTTTTTTTTAAAGTAAAACAATGCCAGGCATGGTGGCTCATGACTACAATCTCAGCTACTCCGGAGCCTGAAGTGGGAGGATCACATGAGCCTAGGAGTTTGAATCCTGCAACATAGTGACACCCCCAACTCAAAAAAAAAGTTGATAAACAGAAAAATTGCTTCTTTTTTGGGGGGGGTGGGGATGGAGTCTCGCCCTGTCATCCAGGCTGGAGTGCAATGGTGTGATCTCGGCTTACTGTAACCTCCACCTCCTGGGTTCAAGCGAATTCTCCTGCCTCAGCCTCCTGACTAGCTGGGATTACAGGCACACGCCATCACAACTAGCTAATTTTTTTTCCGTATCTTCAGTAGAGACAGGGTTTCACCATGTTGGTCAGGCTGGTCTCAAACTCCTGACCTTGTGATGCCTGCCTTGGCCTCCCAAAGTGCGATTACAGGCATGAGCCACTGCACCTGGCTGGCTTTTTTTCCAAAAAAGCACAAATGTCTGATACAATGTGTAATTCCTATTAGGAACATATAATTAAGAGTATGTAGTAAATACTTTCATTATGAAAGGTACAGAGTACAGAATAATGAAAAATAATTCTTACCTATTGGTATTTCTGTGAAATGGTTTTGAAATACCAGCTAGGGAATTTTACATTTCAGTGACACAAACCGATTATTATATATGTCTGCTCTCACTGGATTACAGTACTACACATATGGTGACAACACATCATTGAAGTTAACCTTTCATTACAATGGCAGGAGAGTTTGAAGGTGTGAGACTACAAATATTTTGGTTCATATAAGCTTACACTCCATCTACTTTTTTTTTTTTTTCTCCTCCTTAGTCCTATGCCTTTGGATCTGCTTCACTACCACTACCTTCCCTAACATCTGACAAATGTCTGGACAATACTATTTCAAAATTCGTCCTAAATTTCACAAAGGAAAGCTTAGGTTTTTTTTTTTTCTTTGAAACTACTAAACTGAGGCAGAATTTAAAGCCAGTCATAAGATGTATACATTAAGTGAGAGAAATCTGTTTAGGTAAGATTCTGAACTCACCTTCACCCATTGGTCTGGTTTGACATTTTTCAAAACCACATTCATCTCTGGCTTGTCCATTAGAATTTTTAGTTTGGCCTGGTTGGGGTCTTCACTAGTAGAGATTGTGATAGGGACCATCCACTGGGGACAATCTTCACCTAAGCAAGAGAAGAACAAATAAATTTTGCACTGGGACAAACAGAAGGTAAGGTGGAGAGAGGAGTGGTGTTGTTCTAACCAGGAGCCTAAGCCTAACTGTTAAGTCAGTAGTTCATTCTTAGTGGTATATGAACTCTTCCAGATAACCTGAATAGTATCAGTGCAAAGGAAGGGATAATCTACTAACAAAATCACAACATGTTGTCTAAAAAAAGAAAGCAGTTAACTCACTTGAAGAATCACAAATGCAATGACTTAAACTTAATTTATCATTTTCCCCTTACAGAGCAAAGATAGCAATTTTACTGTTAAAGTAAATTGTGAGTAGGTGAAGGCTCTCACATAGCATTTATTACTATATATGTATATGTATTTTTTTTTTTTTTTGGAGACAGAGTTTTGCTCTGTCGCCCAGGCTGCAGTGCGGTGGCGTGATCTCAGCTCACTGCAACCTCCACCTCCCGGGTTCAAGAGGTTCTTGTGCCTCAGTCTCCTGAGTAGTTGGGACTACAAGTGCATGCCACCATGCCCAAAAACATACAATTTTTTTTTTTTGTACTTTATTAGTAGAGATGGGGTTTTGCCATGTTGGCCAGGCTGGTCTCGAACTCCTGGCCTCAAGGGATCCACCCACCTCAGCCTCCCAAAGTGCTGGGATTACAGGTGTAAACCACTATGTCCAGCCTTCATATATCATTTAAAAACAAATTATAAGGTGTAGGCCTTAACAGGTATACACACTGCTGAAATATCAAAGGGTTGATTTTTATTGTTGTGATAGACAGGATATATCCTGGGAGCTGTTATATTCCATCACAGAGGAATCATATCTAAAAGCCAAAGCTTTTGTAAGGCAGAAACACTGTCTTATATATCAGACAGCAAAACAGACTTGGTATTAAGATGCCAAACAAAAAAAGAGTCCTTGCCCAGTACATTAATGGAAATGGAGCTATTTTAATAAATGACATAGCTTTATGCTATCAGGTTAAACCACAAAGTAAAATTTCTCCAATATTGGGATACTGCAAGTTTTAATGTTGCCTCTATTGGTCACAGAGTATTAGAAAAACCTGTCAGTACTACAATATAGATTATAGGTAAGAGGCAGAAAACAGCAACTGTGACATGTACAGATTTATTTGGATAATAAAACTGTCATCTGGCTTGTTAGATTTTTTTTTTCCCCCAGACAGGGTCTCGCCCTGTCACCCAGGCTAGAGTGCAATGGCACAATCACGGCTCACTGCAGCCTCCATCTCATGGGCTCAAGCAATTCTCCAACTCAGGCTCCCAAGTAGCAGGGACTGCAGATGCATGCCACCATGCCAAGCTAATTTTATTTATTTATTTATTTATTTGAGATGAGGTTTTGCCATGTTGCCCAGGCTGGTCTCAAACTCCTAGGCTCAAGCAATCTGCCCACCTTGGCCTCCCAATGTACTGAGACTACAGGCGTGAACCACTGTGCCCAGCCTTGTTAGATATATTCATTAAAAGAATAATTCTATAGATGGGCACAGTGGCTCACGCCTGTAATCCCAACACTTTGGGAGGCTGAGGTGGGTGGATCTCGACGTCAGGAGTTCAAGACCAGCCTGGCCAACATGGTGAAACCCTGTCTCTACTAAAGACACAAAAAATTAGCCGATTGTGGTGGCGTGTTCCTGTTAATCTCAGCTACTTGGGAGGCTGAGGCAGGAGAATTGCTTGAACCCAGGAGGCAGAGGTTGTAGTGAGCCAAGATTACGCCATTGCACTCCAGCCCGGGCAACAGGGCAAGACTCAGTCTCAAAAAAAAAAAAAAAAAAAAAAAAAGGTAACTCTAGGCTGGGCATGGTGGCTCACGCCTGTAATCCCAGCACTTTGGGAGGAGGCTGAGGCAGGCAGATCACCAGAGGTCAGGAGTTCAAGACTAGCCTGGCCAACATGGCAAAATCCTGTCTCTATTAAAAATATAAAACTAAGCCGGGCAGTAGTGGCACGTGCCTATAATCCCAGCTATTCAGGAGGCTGAGGCAGGAGAATGGCTTGAACCTGGGAGGCAGAGGTTGTAGTGAGCCGAGGTTGCACCACTGCACTCCAGCCAGGGCGACAAAGCAAGACGCTGTCTCACCCAAAAAAAAAAAAAAAAAAAAAAAGGCCAGGCACAGTGGCTCATGCCTGTAATCTCAGCACTTTGGGAGGCCAAGGCGGGTGGATCACGAGGTCAGAGCTCAAGATCAGCCTGGCCAAGATGGTGAAACCCCGTCTCTACTAAAAATACAAAAATTAGCTGGGCATGGTCGTGGGTGCCTATAATCCCAGCTACTCGAGAGGCTGAGGCAGAGAATCGCTTGAACCTGGGAGGCAGAGGTTGCAGTGAGCCCAGATCACGCCACTGCACTCCAGCCTGAAAGATAGAGCGAGACTATGTCTCAAAATAAAAGAAAAAGAAAAAACGAATTCTAACTGCTAAGGAAGGTTAAGGGCAGAAGGCCGTACGTCTTAACTGAGTTGAATGTTACCAGATTTTTAGTGCGTGGAACATGACAAGGCATTGATGATTCTCATATATACCTCCCCTTTGTTGAGAACTGTTGTTTTAAAGGAAGCAAGAAAGGTATAGACAAACACTTTACTTCTTGATTTTTTCAACTAATCTCTTAATTTCCTGGGTAAAATTTTATAGGTAAAAAGAATCTAATGACATATGGAAATATATGAAAATGGTAGTTAAGAGCATAAGTTCATGGAGTCCAACTATTTTGAATTCCCACTCTTTACCTTCTTAGATAGGTGACCTTGAGCAATTTAACTAAGCTATGCCGCAGCTTCCTCATCTGTAAAATAGAAATAATGTGACCTACCTTATAAGGAAGCTGAGAGAGTAAAATAAGAGCCAGTTATAGTACGTAGCACAATGACTGGTATATAATAATCACTGGACTTTACTCACTTACTTATTATGCCTAAGCGTTAAAAAAAAAAGAATTACCTACCCCCCCACCTAGCCCTCACCCCTGACACATAAAGTCCTCTTTTGGAAGATTAAGGCTAGAGACGTCACTTCCTGGGTATTACTAACTTTCTTCATTCATCACAGCCTCCAATAACACACAGAAACATGGAATTTCAAAAACTAAGAAAGTGACTAAATACTACAAATACCTTGTGAATCTCCTTTTTTATTTCCTAAATTTTTTTCTTATTTTTATTTTGAGACAGAGTCTCACTCTGTCACCCAGGCTGGACTGTAGTGGCACAATCATGGCTCACTGCAGCCTTGAACTCCGGGGCTCCAGTAATCTGCCTCCCTCAGCCTCCCAAATACCTAGGACTATAAGTGTGCACCACTATGCCCAGCTAAGATTTCTCTCTTTTTTTCTTGTTTTTTTGAGACAGAGTTTCACTCTTGTTGCCCAGGCTGGAGTGCAATGCCTCAATCTTGACTCACCGCAACCTCCGCCTCCTAGGTTCAAGCGATTCTCCTGCCTCAGCCTCCCAAGTAGCTGGGATTACAGACATGCGCCACCACGCCTGGCTAATTTTTGTATTTTTAATAGAGACGGAGTTTCACCATGTTGACCAGGCTGGTCTTGAACTCCTGACCTCAGATGATCTGCCCACTTTGGCCTCCCAAAGTGCTGGGATTACAGGCGTGAGCCACTGCACCCGGTTTTTTTTTTTTTTTTTAAGAGACAGGGTTTTGCCATTTTGTCCAGCCTGCTCTCGGCCCCTAAATTTATTTTTATTTTTAATTATTTATTTATGTATTTATTTTGAGATGGAGTCTCACTCTGTTGCCCAGGCTGGAATGCAGTGGCATAATCTCGGCTCACTGCAACCTCCACCTCCCAGGTTCAAGCGATTCTCCTGCCTCAGCCTCCTGAGTTGCTGGGACTCCAGGTGCCTGCCACCACGCCCGGCTGTTTTGTATTTCTAGTAGAGACACAGTTTCACCATGTTGGCCAGGCTGGTCTCGAACCCCTGACCTCTGGCGATCTGCCCGTCTCAGCCTCCCAAAGTGCTGGGATTACAGGCGTGAGCCACTGTGCCTGGCCCTAAATTTCATTTTTTGTTCTACTATCATCATCTTGCTTTTATTTAATTATATTAAAACTTAAAAATTTTCAGCTGGGCACAGTGGCTCACGCCTGTAATCTCAGCACTTTGGGAAGCTGAGGTGGGTGGATCACTTCAGGTCAGGAGTTCAAGACCACCCTAACCAACATGGTGAAACCCTGTCTCTACTAAAATACAAAAATTACCTGGGCGTGATGGCAGACGCCTGAAATCCCACCTACTAGGGAGGCTGAGGCAGGAGAATTGCTTGAACCCAGGAGGTGGAGGTTGCAGTGAGCCAAGATCACGCCATGGCACTCCAGCCTGGGCGACAGAGTGAGACTCCTTCTCAAAAAAAAAAGAAAAATTGGCTGGGCGCGGTGGCTCAAGCCTGTAATCCTAGCACTTTGGGAGGCCGAGACGGGCGGATCACAAGGTCAGGAGATCGAGACCACCCTGGCTAATACGGTGAAACCCCGTCTCTACTAAAGAATACAAAAAACTAGCCGGGCCAGAAGGCAGGCGCCTGTAGTCCCAGCTACTTGGGAGGCAGAGGCAGGAGAATGGCGTAAACCTGGGAGGCGGAGCTTGCAGTGAGCTGAGATCCGGCCACCGCACTCCAGCCTGGGCGACAGAGCCAGACTCCGTCTCAAAAAAAAAAAAAAAGAAAGAAAGAAAAATTTCCTATTAGTTGGAGTACTACTGGTATTAGTTAATATCCAAATTCATCAATCATATCCCACTTACAGCCATTTACCTACCAACATATGATCCACCAGCACAGAACTTCTTTTGGGACAACCTCAATAATCTGTCATCTTCTACCTAAAGAAGCAAAACAAAGGTTGTAATAGTACTGACACCATTTGGGGTTTTTGTTTTTGTTTTTGAAGAGGAGGGAGACAACATTTCTGTGACAAATGCTGGAACTAGCACAACCAAATGTCTCATGAGTATACAAAGTGCAATTGTGATGAAGACGGTAATACTACAGAGAAAAGTCCAAATAACTAAAACGCCAGAGGCAACAATGGTAAGTACATATGTTTACAAAATACTTCAACAATATGCAGTCATTTGTGTCATTTATTAGTTACCACATCCTGGATTTCAAATAACACAAGATAAAACAGACTTAAGATCACCTAAATCAAATGTAAAATTAGGCTAATGAGCTACATGGACAAACTTACTACAAGAAATAGAATTGAAAAACTAAGAAAAAATTTAAGTGAGAAAGCAATGGCCACTTTGATGCCATAGGGAAACTATTAATGAACGTTAACACTAGATACTAATTATATATATAATCAGTTATATATCACACAGATTTCCTTGAAAAAGTTGAAAGCTTTTACATTGATTCAGAATTAGAGCAAAAATATTTAAATTCGGGGAATGTAAAGTGAGAAACAGATCATAATCAAGATATGTTACAAAGCTCTCCTATTCTTAAAAGAATTAAGAGTTGGCTGGACACAGTGGCTCACACCTGTAATCCTAGCACTTTGGGAGGCCGGGTGGGTGGATCACAAGGTCAGGAGATTGAGACCATCCTGGCTAACACTGTGAAACCCCATCTCTAATAAAAAAAATACAAAAAATTAGCCAGGCACGGTGGCGGGCACCTGTAGTCCCAGCTACTCGGGAGGTTGAGGCAGGAGAATGGCATGAACCCAGGAGGTGGAGCTTGCAGTGAGCCGAGATCGTGCCACCACACTCCAGCCTGGGCGACATAGTGAGACTCTGTCTCAAAAAAAAAAAAAAAAATTAAGAGCAACAGACAGGCCTTTAATTTAATTAACATATTTTACATTTATTTTTAGTTTTTTAGAGACAGGGTCTCACTATAATATTGCCCAGGATGATCTCAAACTCCTAGGTTCAAGCAATCCTCCTGCCTCGGCCTCCTAAAGTGCTAGGAGTATAAGTTTGAGCCACTGCACCAGGCCATTGGCCTTTTATTACAATGCAAAATGGAGGAGGAGTTCGGCTGTGCCTGTAGACAAAAAACAACAAAACAAAGAAAACAAGACCTTGAAAGCCCCTGGATGGAAAGAGTTTCAGTAACACTTAGAAGTGTGGCATTAGTGTTCTCTGTTCTAACTGATAAACTATTATTTCTTAAAAGTGTGTTCTGCTTTAAGAAAAAAATTACGGATTAATAATCTGCTTTATGTGTAATCATTAACATTTCAATAGTTTTGGGTTTTTTTTTTGTTTTGGTAGAGACAGTGTCTTGCCATGTTACCCAGGCTGGTCTCAAACTGCAGAACACAAGTGATCCTCCCAAAGTGCTGGGATTACAAATATGAACCACTGCAACTGGCCAATAGTTTGTTTGTTTGTTTTTTAATACTTGGTTTTGCTCTGTTGCCCAGCTTGGACTGCAGTGCTGCCATCACAGCTCACTGCAGCTTTAACGCCTCCTGTGCTCAAGCTATCCTCCCAACTCAGCCTCCCAAGCAGCTGGGACTATAGGCACGTGCCACCATGCCCAACTAGTTTTTTTTACTTTTAGTAGAGATGAGGTCTCACTATGTTGCCCAGGCTTGTCTTGAACTCCTGAGCTCAAGCAATCCTCCCACCTTGGCCTCCCAGTATTGTAAGTACAGGTGTGAGCCACTGTGCCTGGCCCAGCCAATAGTTTAATAGTTTTGAGGGAATGAAATGCCCAGAGGTGAAAAGTAACAATAATTTTTGTATGTTAATATTCTTAAAATAGTCAGTCTATATGCAGTGTCAACATCAAATTCAATTAGTCATCTCCTATAACAGACTAGTCCCAAGTGCAGAAAAAAGACTGCAAAGAAATAGAATGGTCACAATGGTAGGTCACTAAACTTACAGGTATTCTTTTCCACCAAACATCATCCATCAATTGCTTTCCCTAAATTGCCTTTCCAAGTTATTGCAGCCAATCTAACTGAGAGGTCCTCCAATGTGCACACTTTAGTGTAAAATCCAATCAAGTTTAAAGTTAAGATTTGGCTCTGAAAGGGTAATCTGCAAGCTTACATATGAAAATGTTCCATGTAAATTTGGGAGCATTTTGAGTGCAAGAATTGGTTTAAATGTCACCTAGAATACAAAAGTGCAGAAAAGCAAATTTATAACTTAGAGTGCCACATTGAGAAATTATTTGTAAAACATACTTAGCTTTGGCTGGGTGGGCAGTGGCTCACACCTGTAATCCCAGTATTTTTGGGAGGCAGGGATGGAAAGATCACTTGAGCCCAGGGGTTGCAGACCAGGCTGGGTGATATAGTGAGACCTCCTCTCAATTTTTTAAAGTATAAAAATAATAATAATAAAATCCTTAGCTTTGTGGACAATGTAGGACCACAAGAAAAAACACATACTAAAAAATAACTATGAATCCACTTCCCTAAAAATGAACAGGAATTAATTCCCCATGCAGCTCACAAAACCATGGCAATGAAATTGAAGAGAACAATTTCATTTAATGAAACTGAGTTAAGATCACTTTTTGGTAGGCATTAAAGGATGATGTGTAATTCTCAGTCCTTTTGAAGTATAACTCATACCGAAGTACTCCTCTCTGAATTCAGATAACAGTCCAATTAATGAATTGCAATTCTAATCAAACTCACACTGCTGTCCAACCAACATTAAAAATCTACTTTACACAATTGATATTATAAGTGGGTATGACACTTTACCAAATGTTTTTTCTACATCTAATCAGTGATGATGTGCTATTTGCATTTGATTCTGTTAATGTAGTGATTATAAATCAATATATTGATTTTTTTTTTTTTTTTTGAGACTGAGTCTCACTCTGTTGCCCAGGCTGGAGTGCACTGGCACAATCTCGGCTCACTGCAACTTCCACCTCTTGGGTTCAAGCAATTCTCCTGCCTAAGCCTCCCAAGTAGCTGGGATTTCAGGCGTGTGTCACCAAGCCCAGCTAATTTTTGTATTTTTAGTAGAGACAGGGTTTCACTACATTGGCCGAGCTGGTCTCAAACTCCCGACCTCAAGTGATCCACCTGCCTCGGCCTCCCAAAGTGCTGGGATTACAGGCATAAGCCACCACGCCCAGCCTAATTTTTAAAAAAATGTTAAACCAACCTTGCATTTCTAGAATAAACCATATTTGGTGGTTTTAGAATTGTATCAAAAATTTACAGTATTTTCCCTGGAGACAAGAAAAGCAGGTAACATTTTATTTTCTATCTTAAGTACAGATAACTTTAATGATGCAGGCAGTAAAATTACTGAGAAAAGAGTAACAGCGCTGGTTTAAATGTCACTAGAAAACTTAAAGTACAGAAAAGCAAACTTGATACATTGTACTGAATTTCATTTAATACAGTATCAGACAAATGGAAAGACTTTAAATGTTTACCTGTTCAGCTTCCACATAAATGAGGGGAAATCCCATTTGTTTGGTCCAGGTATTCATCACAGCTGCTATAGGTTTACCACTTGCATTTTCTAAACTTTCCCAGAGATCCTCTAGAAGATAAACAATGATAATCTAAAATGTTTATATTTTTATTTTCCTAAACAAAGCAAAATTTTATTTAACTTTTGACACTACACTGCTAATTCTTTGGTTCTTTCAGGTTTAGGAAACAGTGGGCCAAATTAACATTCCCCTTGCCAGCCCTCTTCTGCAACTAAGTAAATTCTATCATAAAAGCTGGTATTTTTTGAGATAGGGTCTTACTTCGTCACCCAGGCTAGAGTGCAGTGGCATAATCACAGCTCACTGCAGCCTCGACCTCCCAGACTCAGGTGATCTTCCTTCCTCAGCCTCCTGAGTAGCTGGGACTACAGGTGCACACCACAACACCTGGCTTTTTTTTTTTTTAAGATGGAGCCTTGCTCTGTTGCTCAGGCTGGAGTGCAGTGGCATGATCTAAGCTCACTGCAACCTCTGCCTCCCAGGGTCAAGCAATTCTCCTGCTTTAGGTGCCTGAGTAGCTGAGATTACAGGAATGCACCACCATACCCGGCTAATTTTTGTACTTTTAGTAGAGATGGGATTTCACCATGTTGACCAGGTTGGTCTTGAACTCCTGACCTCAGGTGATCCACCGCCTCGGCCTCCCAAAGTGCTGGGATTATTGGCATGAGCAACTGCACCCGGCCCATAATTTCTTGCAATTTTTGTAGAGATGGGGTTTCACCATGTTGCCCAGGCTGGTCTCAAAGTCCCAGGCTCAAGCAATCCGCCTGCCTTGGCCTCCCAAAGTGCTGGGATTACAGATGTGAATCATCACACCTGGCCAAAACTGGTCTTTTATTCTGAGATATACTTAATCATTCTAATTTATAAGAAAAATTACAAATTATAATAAATAAACAGATGAGTTAAGGAGAAACAAAGAAATTGAAACATGTTCAAGATCACTACTAAACAATCACTGACAAACTTAAGACCATTATACCCATTCAATTAACCTCAATTTAAAAATATCCAGGCTGGGCGCAGTGGCTCACACCTGTAATCCCAGCACTTTGAGAGGCCAAGGCCGGGGGTGGGGTGGGGGGGGATCACCTGAAGTTCAGAGTTCAAGACCAACCTGACCAACATGGAGAAACCCCATCTCTACTAAAAATACAAAATTAGGTTGGGTGCAGTGGCTCACACCTGTAATCCCAGCACTTTAGGAGGCCAAGGTGGGCGCATCACCTGAGGTTAGGAGTTCGAGACTAGCTTGGCCAACATGGTGAAACCCTGTCTCTACTAAAAACACAAAAATTAGCTGGGCATGGTGGCATGCACCTGTAATCCCAGCTACTTGGGAGGCTGAGATAGGAGAATCACTTGAACCCAGGAGGCGGAGGTTGCAATGAAGCCAAGATCGCACCACTGCAATCTAGCTTGAGAGACAGAACAAGACCCTGTCTTTAAAAAAAAAAAAAGAAAAAAAAGAAAAAAAATACAAAATTAGCCAGCTGTGCTGGCGCATGCCCAGCTACTCAGGAGGCTGAGGCAGGAGAATCACTTGAACCCGGGAGGCAGAGGTTGTGGTGAGCCGAGACTGTACCATTGTACTCCAGCCTGGGCAACAAGAGCGAAACTCCATCTCAAAAAAAAAAAAAAAGAATCGAAAAAAATCAAAAAGTTAATAAAAGTAAATTTAAAAGGTTATAGTAAGCTAAGGTTAATTTATTATTCAAGAAAGAAAAATTATTTTTATAAATTTAGTGTAGCCTAAGTGTAAAGTATTTATAATGTCTACGGTAGTATACAGTAATGTCTTAGGCCTTCATATTCACTCACCACTCACTCAACTAGAACAACTTCCGGTCCTATAAGCTGCATTCAGGTGTAGTCCCTTATTTTCTTTTGAGACAGCAGTTTGCTGTTGCTCAGACTGGAGTGCAGTGGCCCAATCACAGCTCACTGCAGCCTCGACCTCCCAGGCTCAAGTGATCCTCCTACCTCAGCCTCCCAAGTAGCTGGGACTACAGGTGCATGCCACCACACCTAGCTAAGTTTTGTACTTCTTATAGAGACGAGGTTTTGGCATGATACCTAGGCTGGTCTTGAACTCCTGGGTTCAAGCAATCCACCTGCCTCGGCCTCCCAAAGTGCTGGGATTGTAGGCATATCATTCGGCTGGTGGAGCATCTTTAATACCGTATTTTTACTGTACCTTTTCTATATTTAGAAATGTTTAGGTATACAAATACCACTGTGTTATAATTGCCTATGGTATTCAGTATAGTAACATGCTGTATAGGTACTTTACAGCCTAGGAGCAACAGGGTATACCACATAGGCTAGGTGTATATGGCCTAGGACATACTGTGTAGGTTTATGTAAGTCCATTCTATGATGTTCACATATTGATGAAATTGCCTGACAACGTATTTCTCAGAACATATCCCTGTTGTTAAGCAACACATGACTGTATTCCCTTTATTTTTTATTTTTTCAGAGGCAGAGTCTTGTTCTATTGACCAGGCTGGAGTGCAGTGGTGCCATGATTGCTCACTGTAACCTCAAACTCCTGGGCTCAAGTGACCCTTCCCACTTAAGCCTCCTGAGTAGCTGAGACCACAACAGGTACATACCACCACACCCGGCTAATTTTTTTTTGTATTTTTTGTAGAGATGGGGGTCTCGCTATGTTGCAGGCTGGTGTCGAACTCCTGGGCTCAATCAGTCCTCGAATCCTGGCCTCCCAAAGTGCTAGGATTACAGGTGTGAGCCACCATACCCGGCCCAGACTCTTTAAATTGGCAAAATATTCAGTTATGGAAAGCAGAATGCTGGAGGATGACGAAAGGGATAATGAGTCCTGATTCATGTTGACCCAATGACTTGTGGCAGGTTTAGTATCCCTTATCTGAAATGCTTGGGACCAGAAGTGTTTTCAATTTCATATTTTTTTTTGGATTTTGGAACATTTGCATTATACTTACTAGCTGAGCATCTATAATTGGAATATCCAAAATCTGAAATGTTCCAATGAGTATTTCCTTTGAGCATCATGTTGGCACTCAGAAAGTTTCAGATTTTGGGTGGGAATTGAACAATGAGAACAACTGGACACAGGACGGGAACATCACACACCGGGACATGGAGTAGGGAGCTGGGGGAGGGATAGCATTAGGAGAAATATCTAATGCAAATGATGAGTTAATGGGTGCAGCAAACCAACATGGCACATGTATACTGATGTAACAAACTTGCACGTTGTACACATGCACCCTAGAACTTTAAAAAAAAAAAGAAAGAAAAGAAAAGGTTTGGCCGGGTGCAGTGGCTCACGCCTGTAATCCCAGCACTTTGGGAGGTCGAGGCAGGTGGATCACAAAGTCAGGAGTTCAAGACCAGTCTAGCCAATATGGTGAAACCCTGTCTCTACTAAAAATACAAAAATTAGCCGGCAGGGCTCCTGTAGTGGCAGGTGCCTGTAGTCCCAGCTCCTTGGGAAGCTGAGGCAGGAGAACTGCTTGAACCCAGGAGGCAGAGGTTGCAGTCAGCTGAGATCGTGCCACTGCACTCCAGCCTGGGCGACAGAGGGAGACTCTATCTCAAAAAAAAAAAAAAGAAAAGAAAAGAAAAAGTTTCAGATTCTGGAGCATTTCAAATTTCAGATTTTCAGATTAGAGATATTCAACCTGAACATAGCTTCAAATAAGGCTAATTTATTTATTACATGGATCCTGACCTTAAGTATTCAGAACAAAAATAAAATGTCCCAGCCTGGATAGAGTGACAATACTTTCTCTCCATTTCTATCTCAAGCTATTAAAGATTACCTGTGGCAGCATTCTTTTGTTGGAACTTGGTTAAATACATGTTCATTCCTTTCTTAAAGTCCTGAGAAAACACAATTTTTTAAAAATCCAGGGAAGTCAGATCTCAGAATTTATAGTATATTTGTATATTAGTAATCAAAAACAAACTTACTCAAATACTCAAGTATCAGATACACTGAAATATACATATCCCTCTGATGCCTACTGCCTTTTATTTAATAATGCATACTCTATGCCTTCTATTCTTGCTCTTAAGTTTTACACCAGGCCTCCCATTCCCACTCCCAAACATACTTGCACATCATTCATCTAAGAGACCACAGTAGTCAACTTCAAATAATTGAATTCTCATTCTTTTTGGTCATTTAAAAAAAATGACAAGCTAGAAACTATTTGGGAACTTAATCCAAATAAAGTGAGACTTTTTTTCATGCAAAACTCTATGATTTCACCATAAAAAACAAAATATTAAATTTTTTTTTTTTACCTTATCCCCAATGTAGTCATGCAGCATTCGGATGACAGATGCACCTTTGCTATATGATATAGCATCAAATATCTCATCAACCTCAGATGGATGGCCCACACTGACCTGGCAGACAGTGTGATTCAGGGTTATGACAGGAAGCAGATAGTCTGTAATACTAAATTACATAAAATGCTTTCTAGGAAAACCCTTCTAACTTATATTTTTCTGCCTTTAACTCACTCATAATGTATAATGATGGTCCTCAAAAAAATGTAGTAACTAATAATACTAAAGTTGAATAGAACATGATTCCTGTCATCCCCTAGAGCCTGGGTTCTAGTCCTGGCTTTGTTCTGCTGGGAGAGAAGCCACTATGGTTCTGTTTATTCTTGGGGTAGTTGCAGAGGAGTCATGAGGAAGACATGGAGGTGAAGAACATTAGATTTCTTGCACTAATTGTAATGACTTACAATTATATGGGAGCCTAATATGTTGAAGTAGGATTATAACTCTAGTTCTTTAGATACAAAATTTATATATATAAATTGAACTAGGGATAGGCTAAGTCAAGAGAATTAAAGTATTCACAAAATAGACCCTGACAATAAAATATGTCCAGAATTTTCCTTGATATAAACAATGGAACCATAGTGTTAACCAACAGGTATGATTTCTCCCATACTATTCTTTTTCTTAGCAGAGTTTTTTGCTTTCGTTGCCCAGGCTGCAGTGCAATGGCACGATTTCGGCTCACAACCTCTGCCTCCCAGGTTCAAGCGATTCTCCTACCTCAGCCTCCCCAGTAGTTGGGATTACAGGCATGCACCACTGTGCCCAGCTAATTTTATATTTTTAGTAGAGATGGGGTTTCTCCATGTTGGTCAGGCTGGTCTCGAACTCCTGACCTCAGGTGATCCACCCGCCTCAGCCTCCCAAAGTGCTGGGATTACAGATGTGAGCCACCAGGCCCGGCCTTTTTTTTTTTTTTCTTTTTAATAGAGATGGGGTCTCACTATGTTGACCAGGCTAGTCAAACAATTCCTCAAGCGATCCTCCCATCTTGGTATCCCAAAGTGTGAGCCACCACACTGGCCCTCTCCCATAGTATTCAACAGAAATGTATTTAATGAATGTGTATGGGTACATAGGCCTTGCTCTACAAAGACCAATTTTTTTTTTTTTTTTTTGAGGCGGAGTTTCGCTGTTGTTGTCCAGGCTGGAGTTGCAATGGCGTGATCTCGGCTCACTGTAACCTCCCCCTCCCGGACTCAAGCAAACCTCCTGCCTCACCCTCCCGAGTAGCTGGGATTATGAGTATGTGCCACCGCGCCCAGCTAATTTTGTATTTTTAGTTGAGATGGGATTTCTCCATGTTGGTCAGGCTGGTCTCCAAATCCTAACCTCAGGTGATCTGCCCACCTCAGCCTCCCAAAATGCTGGGATTACAGGCGTGAGCCACTGCGCCTGGCCAGACCAATTTTTTTTACTGCCTACCTTAAAAAGAAATGTTAATTAGAACTTAGACTTATTAGCTTTTCAAGACTAGAATATAGTTCATATTCTAGTAAAATCACCCATGCTATTTTCTCTTCTTTTCAAAGTCCAAAGTATCTATATAACAAATTATGTATTTCATTGTAAATGAGAGCAGTCATAGGCTAATGGTTAGAAAGTATGGCTCACTTCAATAGGATGGCTGTTATCTAAGGCGTCAAGCTCCTGGGCACGGGTGTAATCTGCAGAAACAAACTGAGTCCAGATATCATACTCTGGGAAGCAGTGGTCTACACACAGATACTCAATCCAGGATGCAAAACCTTCATTTAACCACAGATGAGTCCACCATTCCTAAAAACAAAAGATGAAAATACTTAAAGAAAATGAAATGATTGTCATTCTACTAATCTAAAACACTCACATGTCCCTTCCACTATATTCCAAAACTTACAATTTAATGACCTAAAATTCAGTTCAAAACATTTGGCAAAGAACTCACATTTCTGAAAAAGAGAGAAGACTAAAAGAGATGTCAAGAAAGGCCAACTGGTGATATCAGAATTATATCTGAGGGTCATTTTCTTTTCCTTTCTTTTTTTTTTTTTTTTTTTGAGACGGAGTCTCGCTCTGTCGCCCAGGCTGGAGTGCAGTGGCCGGATCTCAGCTCACTGCAAGCTCCGCCTCCCGGGTTCATGCCATTCTCCTGCCTCAGCCTCCCGAGCAGCTGGGACTACAGGCGCCCACCACCACGCCCGGCTAGTTTTTTGTATTTTTTTGTAGAGACGGGGTCTCACTGTGTTAGCCAGGATGGTCTCGATCTCCTGACCTCGTGATCCGCCCATCTCGGCCTCCCAAAGTGCTGGGATTACAGGCTTGAGCCACCGCGCCCGGCCTCTTTTTTTTTTTGAGACAAAGTCTTGCTCTGTCACCAGGCTGGAGTGTTCCCCAGTAGCTGGGATTACAGGCATGCATCACTATGCCTGGCTAATTTTTGTATCTTTAGTAGAGACGGGGTTTTACCATGTTGGCCAGGCTGGTCTCGAATTTCTGACCTCAAGTGACCCGCCTGCCTCAGCCTCCCAAAGTGCTGGGATTACAGGTGTGAGCCACCACACCTGGCCAAGGGATATTTTTAAAACATTGTAAATAACTTATCCCCCAAACCCAGACAGGGTCTCATTCTGTTGCCCAGGTTGAAGTGGCAGTGGCACCATCGTAGCTCACTGCACTCCTTGAACTTCTGGGCTCAAGTGATCCTCCTGCCTCGGCCTGCCAAAGTGCTGGGATTACACACGTGAGCCACTGCACTCAGTCCTAAGTAACTTTTTAAATACCAAAGGTAGAAAAGGAAGAAGGGGGAAAAAAAATAAGCCCATACATGGAAAAGGAAAAGACAGCAGATAAATATAGGCAAATGGAGGTGGAAAATATAATCATGTAGAATATAGTATATAGTAAAGGATTATCTCTGAAAAACAAAAACAGAAAACTATCAGAGCCAAACAAAGAAAAGTGGAAATGACTAGGGAAAACCTCTGACTAATGACTCAAACTAAAAAAGAGTACTGCTTATATAAAAATTATGTGAAATTAAACAGAAATGTAGTTCAGTAATGAATGGTGTTTAGGCACTTATGGAATATAAAATTATCATCTGTTAAATAAGAATGTATAGTAAATGGAATGGACAAAGAATATGAGTTGACAGATAAAATCAATTTTAAAAAAATTTTAAAGATCTTAATCTAAATTTTATTAAAGTTGATTAAGCCTATTAGTAAAAGAAAGCAGGCCAGGCACAATGGCTCGCTCCCGTAATGCCAATACTCTGGGAGGTCAAGGCAGGAAGATCACTTGAGCCCAGGAGTTTGACACAAGCCTGGGCAACACAGTGAGACTCCGTCTCTTAAAAAAGTTTAAAAAGTAAATAAAAAAATTAGCTGGTCATGGTGACACACACCTGTGGTCCCAGCTACTTGGGAGGCTGAGGTAAGAGGATTAAGTAAGCCCAGGAAGATGAAGCTGCACTGACCCATGATTGTGCCACTGCACTCTAGCTTAGGTGACAAAGTGAGATCCTACTCCTCACCCCCAACCACTCCCCCCAAAAAAGGCCAGGTGTGGTAGCTCATGCCTGTAATCCCAGCACTTTGGGAGGCTGAGGTGGGAGGACTGCTTGAGCCCAGGAGTTTGAGACCACTTTAGACAACCTTGTCTCTACAAAAGGCAACATAGTGAAACCTTGTCTCTACAAAAAGTGCAGAAATTGGCTGGGCATGGTGCCACACACCTGTAATCCCAGGTACTCAGGAGGCAGAGCCAGGAGGATTGCTTGAATCCAGAGGTCAAGACTGTAATGAACCATGATTATGCCACTGCACTCCAGTTTAAGTGATAGAGTGAGACTCTGTCTTAAAAATATATATATATTTTGATATTAAATGATAAGTGGCTATTTGCCTAGTAGCTTCCTAAAATAAACTGGTATAAAATGAAATTTATTTTCCAACCTATCCCCCAGTCCTTGGAATTTCAGTTCTAATATCTAGAATAGTTACATAAAACCAGTAAAAAGTTGTTTAATAAGAATGTACACATTTCCCCTACCAAAATTTATTGCTTGTAGTTTCAAAATAAAATACTACAGTTCTCTCAAAGCCAAGCAAAAAAAAGTATTTGGTACAAAGTAGCAAACTCGCTGCATTAGAAGAAAAGGCCATTTCTTCACATACTTGAATACAGGCACCAACACATAGTTTTACATGAAATTATATTTCTTTTCTTTTTCTTTTTCTTTTTTTTTTGAGATGGAGTTTTGCTCTTATTGCCCAGGCTGGAGTGCAGTGGCGTGATCTTGGCTCACTGCAACCTCCTTCTCCCAGGTGCAAGCGATTCTTCTGCCTCAACCTCCAGAGTAGCTAGGATTACAGGCGCACACCACCACGTCCAGCTAGTTTTGTGGGGTTTTTTTTTAGTGGAGATGGGGTTTCGCCATGTTGGTCAGGCTGGTCTCGAACTCCTGACCTCAGGTGATCCACCCGCCTCGACCTCCCAAAGTGCTGGGATTACTGGCGTGAGCCACTGTGCCCAGCCTGAAATTATATTTCAAAGAATTTTTTTCACCTGTAAAATTTTAAACATCTAAAATAAAACGAAAAGATTTATTTTCAAGGGTTGACTTTCTGTAGAAACTCTCTCAGACATGTAATAGTTGCTATATGTTTTACATTCTTATTTATATGACATATGGACTCAACCTACATTCAAATCAGGTTCTGCTCTTTGGCAGCCTAAAATGCTGTCAGGGAATCTAGCTGGCTCCAGAATATCCAGTTATTTAATTGTAGAGGTACATCTAGTTCACTTATTAAATCCTGTGTTCCCAAGCTCGAACACAGTTGGCATTCATAAATAGTATTTATTTAGAGTAAGAGTGAAAAATCAGGACTGAAGGACAGAGATCATTTACTGCAAACATTATAAGGATTTCAAAAGAACAGTTGGAATTTTAATACAGCTTTATTCTGCAGTTACTTTGCAGTTTGTTTACTTTTATTTCATTAAATTTCAACTTAACATTTTAGGCAATGAAAAAATTGACTCCTAAAAACATTTCTCTCTAATTAAAGATCTCTGTTATTCATCAGGTTACTTTTCAGCTATGAATCAGATTAACAAGTAAGACTCAAGAAACTACAATTAGTCTAGAATCTCACTGCATGATTCATGCATCTACACCTAAGAGGAATATTTTTCTCTCACCCAAATTAGTACCTTGACTTTTCCCATTTGCAGACAAATTGTAGAACAGTTTAGGAAGTGTTTGTTGAATAAAGACTGTCCATATATCCTTGTTCAATGCAGAGATTCTGATAAGCCCTTTCAAAGTGGACCTTTTAAAATAATACTTTTCTATCACTCAATTATTTTTTGGCACAGTGTTGCAGCCAAACTTGAAATACTGTATAGTCAAAATAATGTGGAGTAGGATGAAGATAAATATATTTGAGCACTTAAAAATATTAAATACCATAGTAACAAGATTTCCAAACCATTGATGGGCGAGTTCATGTCCCACAACCAGAGCAACCCACTGGCGGGATGAAGAACAGGAATTTTTTGGATCAATAAGCAATGCAGTCTCCCTGTGTTTAAAAAAAAAGAAAATTTAAACAATAAAAGTGGGCATGCATAAGTTGGGAAGATTCAGACAGTAAGTGAGATGGACAAGTTAGGCTTTAGAAATATTAGGAAAATATTTCCTAATGTGACACAAGTTTAATTATCAGTTGGTACACTTAGCTCATCTAAGAAGGCAACTGAAAGTAGAAAGCAAAAACTTGTTTACAGACAGACTCTGCTTTTAAAAGTTATTCAACTCACATGTTTATGTTGTGGTGACAGACATGTAAAAATCTGGCTAGAAGATGAAATTAGGGAAGGTTCTCCAAGCTGGATAAATAGCTATGAAACTACTGGCAGAAAAGAAAGGCACTGCAATGAGAAACTTAGCCAAGAATATATCTACAAATGCTACTAACGCCAGATGCTCACTTTAAAATCTTATACCCTCAGACAGTAGCACCAAAGGGAGGGGTCTCCATCTGCATTCTTGAAATGTGCATGGAAGTGGGGGAAGGTAGAAAAATTTACACCAGATCAAAAAGCAGAAGCTACTCAACTGTGATTAGGAGGGAAGCCCTTTTGAAATCAGTGATTGAAAAGATAAGGCAGGGTAATACATCATTAACATACCTATAAGTAACAAGGCCCCAGTTCTCCATGGCACCTTCATAAAATAAATATAAATATTTATTGATATATATACATACTCTTGCATCAAAAGTCACACAATTTTAAAAAGTTATTACAATTCAGCAATAAAATGAAATTTACTTTACCAGCTGCAAAGTCTGCAATAGCAATGAGATCAATTTTAGGTAGAGGATAGGGAACATTGAAGTAGTCCTTATAAAAAGGCAAGGTTTTAGCAGCAACCTATAAAAGTATAAACAAAATAACCATCTAATAAATATTTTATTATAATTCATATTGAAACCCACAAAGGAATCCTGTTGCAAGCCAATGTGTCTTAAATTACTAGAAATGAATCCCAGGGAGCCCTACCTCCGAACACTGCCTTAGCTCCAAACTTTGAATACAATGGTCAAACTTTAATCCACTTATAACTTGATATGAAAAATATAACTACCTATTTTCCCACCATTCCCTAGAGAAATCACTCTTATATTCTCTTATTATTTTGTAAAATAACAAAACACCAAGGTTGGCATTTCCAAAATTCTATTAAAAATAAAAACCAAGTAGCACAACTTTCAGATTAAATTATAAATAACTGTACTAATAATTGACCAGAAATGTAAATTCCCCAACCTGGAGTTATGGACTGTTGGAACAATCCTCTTCAAGTACATTTACCTCTAACGCAAATTTTCCTTGCTCTGCTTTGCCAACAGGAGTGTAAACACGGACACACACACCATCTTTTGACCTTGTTTCTACAAAGTCATATTCACCCACAACAAATGCCACCAGATATGTAGACATAACAGGTGTGCGGGCAAACTTCACTTCCACTAAATTTTCATCATCAGGGTATGGTTTCCGGTCAATTACATTCTTTAAGAAATAAAAAAAAAAAAGAAAAGAAAAATTTAAATAGGTTTACATTAATACCATAGAGCAAATACCAGCCCAAAACAGTAGGCTTTATTGCATCTCTTTCCTCCTTTCTATTCTAGCATGGCTTATTTCTCTACCCTAATTCATCCAGTGCTTTTATGCTGTCTTTAAGAAGGAAAGTGGTCTGATAAAAACTCACACTAAAAAGCTGAAGGCTGAAGTGTTAAAACTACCAAGGACCTGTGAAAGAAAAGAGGAATGGACTTTTCTTGAATACTTATTTATAAGCCAGGCATTGGGCTGATTTAAGTAAGGGCTTCATACTTTTCAACTGACATAAGTTTAGGATAAAATGACTATTAATAAAAATAAAACAGGGGCCAGGCACAGTGGCTCATGCCTGTAATCCCAGCACTTTGGGAGGCCGAGGCAGGCGAATCACAAGGTTAGGAGATCGAGACCATCCTGGCTAACACAGCGAAACCCCATCTCTACTAAAAATACAAAACATTAGCTGGGCATGGTGATGTGTGCCTGTAGTCCCAGCTACTTGGGAGGCTGAGGAAGGAGAATGGTGTGAACCAGGGAGGTAGAGCTTGCAGTGAGCTGAGATCGCACCACTGCACTCCAGCCTGGGCGACAGAATGAGACTCCTTCTCAAAAATAAATAAGTAAATAAAATAAAATATAATTGCAGAATCTCTCATTTCAAAGGATACGAACTTCTAGATCTAGGGCATTCTCTACCAAAGTTGGCTCTAAGCTTATTTGAAGAAATTTCAACTTTACCTTTGGAGTCCCTAATTTCCTTTGGTGTTCTCCCTCTTTTTCCTATTCAGGCTGTTTCGTCAAGCTCTCTCTCTTCTTCCTTCCAAGGAAGACTTATTCAAGAACACACTGATAAATTCACTCAGACTAAAGTGTGAATGAATATTTCCGTTTAATATATTAGCCTCCTCTTCTAAGAATATGTGAGAAGAGAATGACATTCTATTTATGGGATCCTCTCCCCCAGTAAATACGTAAAAGACAGTTATTTTCAGGTGAAGTAGGTTTTTCCATGTTCCCCACACAAGACTGTCCTAGACAATACACTTCAGGTGGGGAACGCTTACCCTGTTTATGAATGAGATCAATAACGCTGGTGAAGAGAATACATTCCAAGAATACAACAAACAGCCAGAAACCTAAATATACTTCATTACGCAGCTATATCTTTTGAATTGTTTTAACTTTTTAAAAAAATAGAGACAGGGTCTTGCTCTGTTGCAACTTTTTTTTTTTTGAGACAAAGTCTTACTCTGTCACCCACGCTGGAGTGGAGTGGCATGATCTCGGCTCACTGCAGCCTCCGCCTCCCAGGTTCAAGCAATTCTCCTGCCTCAGCCTCCCAAGTAGCTGGGATTACAGGCACCTGTCACCATATCTGGCTAATTTTTGTATTTTTAGTAGAGATGGGATTTCACCATGTTGGCCAGACTGGTCTCGAACTCTTGGTCTCAAATGATCCACCTGCCTCAGCCTCTTGAAGTGCTGGGATTACAGGCATGAGCCACCATGCCTCTATATTTTTTTTAAGAGATGGGGTCTTGTTCTGTCACCCAGGCTGGAATACAGTGGCGCAATCATGGTTCACTATAGCCTCAAACTCCTAAGTTCGAGAGATCCCCCCACATTAGCCTCCCAAATAGTTAGGATTACAGGCACATGTCACCGTACCTGGCTAATTTTTAAGTTTTAAATTTTTTGTAGAAATGAGGCCTCACTATGTTGCCCAGGCTGGTGTCAAACTCCTGGCATCAAGCAATCCTCCTGCCTTGGCCTCCAAAGCACTGAGATTACAAGCAAGAGTCACTGTACCTGGCTTTCTTTTGACATTTAATAAGTCAAGACCTTTTTCTTTTCTTTTTTTTTGAGATAGGGTCTGGCTCTGTCACCCAGGCTGGAGTGCAGTACTGTGATCTCAGCTCACTATACCCTCCGCTTCCTGGGTTCAAGTGATCCTCCCACCTCAGCCTCCCAACTAGCTGAGACTACAGGTATGCTCAACCACACCCAGATAATTTTTGTATTTTTAATAAAAACGAGATTTCACCATGTTGGCCAGGCTAGTCTTCAACTCCTGACCTCAAGCGATCTGCCTACCTTGACTTCCCAAAGTGCTTGGATGACAGGTGTGAGCCACCACATCCAGCCCAAGACCTTTTGCTTTTAGTTATTATAAATCTATTAAACTTGTCACTTAATTTACCTCTCTAAATTAAAAGAAGTAGATAATCTTATAAATGTATTTAACAAGGAATTTGACAAGGAGGAAAATCCTCCAAAAATAAGGCTATCAAGAAAAAGAGGTCTTGGCTGGGCATGGTAGCTCATGCCTGTAATCGCAGCACTTTGGGAGGCTGAGGCAGGAAGACAGATTAAGCCTGGGAGTTTGAGACCAGCCTGGACAACACAGTGAGACCCCCAACTCTACAGGGAAAAAAAAAAAAAAGAAAGAAAGCAAAAGAGACTTATTGAAAATAAAGAAAACTAATATTTTATGTTCCTATAATATACCAGGACTGTGGTAGGTGGTTTCATATTATCCCATCTAATCAGCAAACTAAATCTGCTAAAGCCTATTAAAATTTTAGATAAACTTATAAACACATACATACCATGTTTGATAAAGCTACTCTGTCTTTAGGAACAACCAATGAGATATCAAAAGTTGCTTTGATAGCAGGCTCATCCCAGCAAGGAAAAGCCCTCCGGGCATCAGTAGCCTTAAGAAAGGAATATGAAATATAAATACCTTAGAATTAACCTAACAAGTTATTTCATAAAGCAGTCGCCATTTCCCTCTGTCATTCATTCATTCCCTTGTTCAAATATTTACTTTCTCCTCAGTGCCAGGCAACAAGCTAGGCATTAACTAGAAAGAAAAGACAACACTTGCTACCACTACCATTCCAGCATAAAAATTATCCAGGAACTGTATCTGCTATGGATTTTAACAATATATTATAATTATTTACAATGAAATTTTTGTTTACATTTTAACATTTCAAATTTAATGCCTTCAAATCAATAATGTTAACATAACAGTGCACAGAACAGTAAAGAGTATGCTATAAGAATTCAAAGTTGGGAAAACATGGTAAGTTGTCTCTCTGGCTTTTATTTTTTAATTAAAAATAAAAATATTCTTAATCTTTGATGTGCTTTGTTCTTTATCCGGAATGGCAGCAATAGGAATAAAGACAGATACTCTATCAATTCAAAACAGGTCATTCATTTAATGGCACTTCCATGTGCTACACATAAAACTGTCGCCACTTGACCTACTTGAGTCCTTATTCTTTCACTAAAAATTTTAAAAAGAGCAAACTTATGAAAGCAAAATAAAACTTAGTGGTTCTGCAGGGTATCAGTTATAAAAGAAGGAAACTTTAGTAAACAGAATGTTCCATTTATTTAGTAAATAAAATGGAACCAATGACAAGATTCTGTATCATGAAAAGAAACAACAGGCCAGGTGTGATGGCTCACGCTTGTAATTCCAGCACTTTGGGAGCCAAGGTGGGTGGATCACCTGAGGTCAGGAGTTCGAGACCAGCCTGGTCAACATGGTGAAACCCCCATCTCTACTAAAAATACAAAAATATGCCAGGCGTAGTGACACGTGCCTGTAATCTCAGCTACTCGGGAGGCTGAGGCAGGAGAATGGCTCGAACCTGGGAGGTGGAGGTTGCAGTGAGCCAAGATTGTATCACTGCACTCCAGCTTGGGTGACAGAGCAAGACTCCGACTCAAAAAAAAAAAAGCTTATAGAAAAGGGTTTCTCCAAGGAAAAAATTTTAGATGGCTGACTACATTCTCAAAAACATTAAATAATGAATTCTATCAATGAATAAATAAGACATCTGAAAAGAAAGGAGAGTATATGGAAAGAAACGGCAGCACAGAAGCATTTAAATTAGAAACAGCAGCAGTAGAGAAATGAATTTATACTAGAGGAAATTAATGACATAGATAACAAGATTTAAGTTTGAAACTATCTAAAGGACAAAGTGATAAAAGCAATGAAACATACATTTGAGAGAGAGATTCTAGAGCTAAACTGAGTATTAACTGAGAAGGGAATGGAACGGATATCACAGTGAAGATATAACAGAAAAACTCACACTCAAAAAATATCTGAAGGCCGGGCACGGTGGCTCAAGTCTGTAATCCCAGCACTTTGGGAGGCCGAGACGGGTGGATCACGAGGTCAAGAGATCGAGACCATCCTGGCTAACACGGTGAAACCCCGTCTCTACTAAAAAATACAAAAATCTAGCCGGGCGAGATGGTGGGCGCCTGTAGTCCCAGCTACTCGGGAGGCTGAGGCAGGAGAATGGTGTAAACCCAGGAGGCGGAGCTTGCAGTGAGCTGAGATCCGGCCACTGCACTCCAGCCCGGGCAACAGAGCGAGACTCTGTCTCAAAAAAAAAAAAAAAAAATCTGAATCTAAAAATCAATAGGGTTCACCAAGTACTATGCAAAAATCAATGAAAAGTGAACACCTGGTTTAAAAAACAGTTTAATTTTCAAAGTCAAGATATAATTTAACAAGCAAGCAGAAAGAAAATCAAGCAAAATGAAACAACATCTTACCTACAAAGGAAGAAGTAACATTTTAGTCTGTGACCCCTCCTCTTGAAAAAGTGAGATGTAGAAGACTTCGGAACAATATTCATAGACTTTTGAAAGTGAAAAATTGTAAGCCGATTGTACTACTCTCACAATTGAACGAGTTGGGTCTATTACTCATGGCAAAAGATAACTCACACCATAGGAAACCACTGGTCTCTCCGTAAGAATGTAAGAAAGAATCCATCATACAATTTGGGATTTGGTTTACATGATTTGGAAGAGGGTCTAAGTAAGCAGGGATTCACTCTAGATTGAGTGCTGCAAGAAGTCCTATGAGGCAATTCGATGGGTAGGTATCTCAATAAATCTTAACTATATGGAGGCCAGACTACAGCAAATCTAAAACTGTAATTGGTAAAGAAGCAGTAGTCACTCATTTTAACTGAGAGATGGAGATGTTTGTTATTTTGCAGGTAGCATAGTGATCTTGTATGCACTGTGCCTAGGCAAAATTACGGATGCCCTTGTCTCACTTTATTATGGTCTCAAGTAGCGTTGTCTAAGTTGGTATTCTGTAATATTATGTCTAATAGGGAGAATAACATGGGCTAGCTGTGAGTGCCAGACAACTTCTGGATGTCAAAAGTTGCTCTTTTTACTTTTTTTCCATCAACAAATCTATATACCCACTAAATCTGGTCATGTATAAAGGCAAATGAAAGATTTTTCAGATATGCAAAGGCTCAGGAATTATATTACCCATATACCTTCTCCTAAAAAAAATTGTTTAGAGACATACATCAGCCAACCATTCCAGGATGAAGTGTTCAAAGCAGGTAGAGACAGGCATTGGAATCATTCAAACATAGAATTAAACCTAAATATCTGTGGCAAATATTATTCTAAACAGAAGGTAACATAAAATTATTGAAAGAGAAGATACATCAGGTAAAACAAATTAGGAGTAAACTGGATAAAAAATTTCAGGTTATCCCAAACAAGCAAACAATATAGGGATATGGGCAGAAACATAAGAATGGATACCATGAATTATTTCTTTATCCATATTGAAATTTATAGAAATAAATTTAATTAGATTTAACACTTAAAAGTACGACTAGCAGATTCAAAACAATTTATATAATTTGCAAATACCTGATAAATAAAAATCACCCTGGCCTACGTAGGACAGCAAATATATATATACACACACACACACACACACGCACACACACGGAGAAAAAAGAAAAAAAAAATCAAAGACAGCACAGATGCTACAGTAAGATAAACAAAAGATGTCAAAGAAGGAAAGGAATGCTAGAAAACAGCTAATAATGCTGTAGGAAAAGCCACAGATATCAAACACTAAGAGGACGATTTTAAGAAAGGTACACAGTATACAGGCAATTCAGGTATCAAAATGTGTCGTGTGTTTGAGTGTGTGTGTGTGTGTGTGTGTGTGTATAACTGTATATAATCACTCCCCACTCCGTACCCTTAATTCCCTCCTTTCTGTAGGCTAAATATAAAATAAAAATTCTATTTTTATTAGATTGTGAATTATTATTATTTATTAGTTGCGAATACAATCATGGCCAAGGGCACCTAGCCTCAAATAATCACCCTACATAATAAAACGCAGCTTTGTCAGAATGCCTAATAATAATAATATTTTAGAGAAGAATAACCCATACCTCAAACTGTGTTACAGCAGCATAGCGCACCTCTCCAGAAGGGGTAGTATATTTACTTCTATAGAAACCTTTCATTTTGTCATTCAGCTCTCCAACAAAATCTATCTTTAAGGTTCCCGTACCTGTGATTGAAGATAGATAAAACACACTTTTATGGAGATGTTAAACACAGTTATCAAAAATATATCCTCAAGACACTATATTCAGTTAGCTATTTACAATGTTCAAATCATTCCTTCTTTTTCAAATATTCCTCCTGGCAATGGAGAGAATACAGTACTTACTAAAGTAAAAGGCAGACTAATCCTAAAATAACTCTTGAAAGTCATGTTTAGGGTTACTGCCTAGAAAGTTATTAACTTAGCCTGAAACTACCCATATGTGAAAATAAGAACAAGAAAGGAAACAAACATTTATTTTTAAATGCCTGACATGTGCTATTGTGTATAGTGCTTTTAAAATATACATAATTATTTATAAACCTGGAAGTAGATATTGTCCCCATTTTTTCAGATAAGGAAACTGAGGCTGAGAAGCTAAATAACTTGCCCAATGTCATACAATTAGTAAGTAATGAGAATGGGATAAAATGTTTAAGTCCAGAATTCATGCTCTCTGCCAATTATACATGTGAATTGGTCCTTTTATACAACTTCATGCATAGAAAGATAAATGTAGCCAATTACTCTGTCATCAAGATAAGACACTAAATGTTTCCTCCAAATGGAACACTGATTCCATAATTTTGTAAGGAGCTATAGGGAAGACCAATGATCTGATGAGCAACAGGGCATAAAACAAATTCTTACAAATCACCTCAATCATTTGAAATCTGACAAAGAAATACATTGAATTAATAAATTATTAAATGCAAATAAAAATACAACTTAAATATGTATTCTATTGTTGTATAAGAGCAAAAATAATTTAGACAAAATATGTGAGCTTTTTTGAGTTTATTACTTTTTACAACATAAAAAATTGTAATTATTATCTAGTAATCATCTGCTAAATACAGATGCATTGCAAAATAGTAATCCCATTCTGTGTTTTACAAATCAAGTCACAAAAAAAGTAGAGGAATGTTGACTTTTTAGTTGATCCTTTTAAAGGCTCTACTTATATCAAGATTTAAAGCATGAGAAGTCTAACAAATCAAAGATAGGGCATGACTATAAAGTAATTAACCAATCGTACCAAACTTTTATATCCTAATGTTTCAAATTGTCATTTTGGAATGCTGAAGAGCAATAACATTTGACATTGTTCAAAATGTTACAACTTTCTCTCTTTTTTTTTTTGAGACAGAGGTTCACTCTGTTGCCCAGGCTGGAGTACAGTGATGCAATCTCGGCTCGCTGCAGCCTCCTCCTCCTGGGTTCAAGCAATTGTTGTGCCTCAGCCTCGTGAGTAACTAGGACTACAGGCAGGTACCACCACGCCTGGCTAATTTTTGTATTTTTAGTAGAAACGGGTTCGCCATGTTGGCCAGCTGCTCTCTAACTCCTGGCCTCAAGTGATCCGCCCACCTCGGCCTCCCGAAGTGTGGGATTACAGGCATGAGCCACTGTGCCCGGCCCCTCTGACATTCTTTTGAATGATCTCAAAGTCAAATATTCATCTTATAAAGTTGAATTTGCTTTTGGAAAGGACCAAAAGTTACGAGGAGTGCGAGTCTACAGAATAAGTGAATGACAAACTACAAATTGTTTCTAGCATGATGCCTCAAACTGGTTCTGAAAGTAATTTAAGTGAAAATTTCAGACCTTTAGAGCAAAGTCATCACCAATGAAAGTGCTATATTCTTAATGATTCTGAGAAAAAAACAATTCAACTGAAGCTTTATTGAATAGACATTTGTGATGTTTATTTTTTAAAAATCAGATACTTGTGAATATCTAAAGAGGACAATGAATACTTTTTTCTTTAAAGAGAATGACAGGTCACTGGGACAGTATATATGAATATAGTAAAATCACTGATAATTCTAAATGATGCTAAAAATTAAACTATAAAGCAAAATTTAAATTAAAAATTTTTAATTTCTATTTTCTTTAGAAATTCACTTAATTTTTAAAAAAAGCAAATGTATTC
Organism: Trachypithecus francoisi; assembly: GCF_009764315.1. NCBI lineage: Eukaryota > Metazoa > Chordata > Mammalia > Primates > Cercopithecidae > Trachypithecus > Trachypithecus francoisi. The sequence continues at coordinate 22,153,695 of NW_022681466.1, read as the reverse complement.
ACATTAATAAAGTTTGCAAAGAAGGTCTAACAGATTATAAAAACCTACTACCTTTAATGGAAACTATATGATGGAATTTTATGTTACAATTCCATAAGTGGAATTGCCCAATCTGTTTCACTAAGTCAATCAACTGTTAAGATGTTTTTTAAAAATAATTCGTATTTCACGGTAAATCTACTTGCATTTTTTTCCTAGTTGGAACAAAAGTGGATTTAAAACTCATAACTAAATAAGAAAGGCTGCTTACACTTTTACTCGGTTTTAAATCTCCAAGGCCATCAAACCATAACAAGATATTGACAGTGACCACTTCCAAAAAGTGGCATACTAAACAAAATACAAAGTATTGGAAAGAGTTATTACCTGAAATTCAAACAAAACACAAGTTAAAGTATTTAAAAATCATTAATAAATTAGTGTCACATTATATGATACCAATTACAAAGTATTTACTTACTATTCAAATAGAATTTTAGGGCAAGTAGGAGAAAAAAATGACTTTTTAATAAACTTCATTTATCAAATTTACACCATATTAATGAACTGATTGCCAAATTGTCTAATTTTACACCTATCAACACACAAAATTTACACCACTTCCTCAAATTAGATACCTTATTTCATATCCAATGTATGAAATATTTATCTGTTTGTGGTTATAAACCTTTTGAAACATACATCAAGCTCATTTATAAAGTAAACAACTGAAAAATTAGGACTTCCATCAAAAACCTTAAATGTTTAAAGCTTAGGAGAGTACAACAATTGTAAAACCTGGAGTAAATCTTGAAATACTTTAATAATAAGAAATTTAATGAGCCTACTAAATGCTATAAAAATAAAGAGATTAATTTATACAAAAAGGGAAATAAAGGTCTTTGCCTTTGTGTCACCACTTCTTTTTTTCTTTTGGACATGGAGTCTCAGTCTGTCACCCAGGCTAAAATGCAGTGGTGCAATCTCGGCTCACTGCAACCTTCGGCTCCCGGGTTCAAGCAATTCTCCTGCCTCAGTCTCCTGAGCAGCTGGAACTACAGGCGTGTGCCACCACGTCTGACTAATTTTTGCTAATTTTTGTTTTTAGTAGAAAAAGGGTTTCGCCATGTGTCACCACTTTTTATTACCTTGTTTTTGACTCTTCAAAATGCTGACAACTACCAGTGTTTCTCCATATAAAAGCCATTCTCAGGACCCTTAGCCACTAATTCTAAGGTGGTTAGACCTTACAATAATTATGGTAATTTAATCACTATTCCAGAATGGTGCCAATTTCAGAAAAGTAGGTTTTACTTAGCTGTATAATAGCTTGCATTACTGTTAAATTTGATGAAGCTAAACACAAAGGTTATTAATGTCCTCCTAAGATAAGCTCAGTATTTGCTTCAATATCAGACAGATCACTTGTGCAATCTGTCCTGAAAAAGATTAACTTCATTCTTAAAGCAAACCTTGGGAAAATGTGAAAGCCAAAGATTTCAAGCAGATATTCAATAATTCAATATTGTTGGCCAGGCATGATGGCTCACACCTGTAATCCCTAACACGGTGAAACCCCGTCTCTACTAAAAATACAAAAACAAAATTAGCCAGGCTTGGTGGTGGGCACCCGTAGTCCCAGCTACTCGGCAGGCTGAGACAGGAGAATGGCGTGAACCCAGGAGGCACAGTTTGCAGTGAGCTGAGATCATGCCACTGCACTCCAGCCTGGGCAATAGAACAAGACACCATCTCCAAAGAAAAAATAGTAATAATGACAATAATAATTCAATATTGTCACATCTGCAAGATAATTTTTCTGTTCTAATATTTATATCAATTGTTATATTAGCTCGAAATTGTTATACTGGCCAAAAATGTCAAAAATTATGTTAAATTATACTATACTAATGGTCATAACCTTCTCTGACTTGTTTGTTATTATTTGAAATAGCTTCACCATTTAGCATGTCTGCTGTAAACAGACCTTATCAAGAATGATGCATCTCTTATATACTACTAATAAATGGCCTCTAATATTTACAGTTAAGGGGAAAAGAAGAAAGGTGCAGAATATTATGTATGGCATGGTGATTTCTGTGTTCTTAAAAAGTATAATGCGGCCGGGCGCGGTGGCTCAAGCCTGTAATCCCAGCACTTTGGGAGGCCGAGACGGGCGGATCACGAGGTCAGGAGATCGAGACCATCCTGGCTAACCCGGTGAAACCCCGTCTCTACTAAAAAATACAAAAATCTAGCCGGGCGAGGTGGCGGGCGCCTGTAGTCCCAGCTACTCGGGAAGCTGAGGCAGGAGAATGGCGTAAACCCGGGAGGCGGAGCTTGCAGTGAGCTGAGATCCAGCCACTGCACTCCAGCCTGGGCGACAGAGCGAGACTCCGTCTCAAAAAAAAAAAAAAAAAAGTATAAATGCTTACAAAAGCAGGGTATTGTTTTGAAAGGAAAATTTCATTTCATTCCATTGAGGAATAGAGATGAGAAAGAAGACAGGGTAGAATGGCAAACAAAATTTCATTGCATAGCATTTGAATTTCAAACTATGTAAATGTATTATGTTTTTGAAATATTTAATTTGAAAAATAAAGATAGCACAATGTGGTGGTTAAAAGTGCAAACTTTTGGCCGGGCGCAGTGGCTCACGCCTATAATCCCAGCACTTTGGGAGGCCGAGACGGGAGGATCACAAGGTCAGGAGATCAAGACCATCCTGGCTAACACGGTGAAACCCCGTCTCTACTAAAAATACAAAAAATTAGCCGGGTGCGGTGGCGGGCGCCTGTAGTCCCAGCTACACGGGAGGCTGAGGCAGGAGAATGGCATGAACCTGGGAGGCAGAGCTTGCAGTGAGCCAAGATTGCGCCACTGCACTCCAGCCTGGGCAATAGAGCAAGACTCTGTCTCAAAAAAAAAAAAAAAGTGCAGACTTTTGAGTTAAACTGCTTGGGTTTAAATCCCAGCCATGCTACTTACTAGCTAAGTTACCTTGGACAAATTATTTAAGTTAATGAAATCATTTTTGTGCCTTAGTTTATCTATAAAATAGAAGTAACAGAATCTGGCTGGCATAGTGGCTCATGCCTGTCATCTCAACATTTGGGAGGATGGCAAGATCCTCACTCTGAGGTAGGAGGATCACCTGAGGCCAAGCATTTGAGACCAGCCTAGGCAACATAACGAGACCCTGTCTCTACAAAAAAAAAATTTTTTTAATTAACCAGATGCAGCGTCATGTGCATGCAGTTCTAGCTACACAGGAGGCTGAAGTGGGAGAATCACTTAAGCCCAGGAGTTTGAGGCTGCAGTGAGCCATGACTGCACCACTGCACTCTATCCTGGGTGACAGAGAGTCTTTGACACAAAAAAAATCTACCTCAAAAGGTTGTTGAAAGGATTAAATGAATTAATATTTTTGAGGCACTTAAAACAGTACTTGGCACAGATTATGTCTCGTGTGTGTGTATGTGTGTGTGTGTAATACATATGTTCTATCATGTTAGAAAGTTTCTGTCTACTCTTCCCTGAATTCTAGCAAATAAACTGATTCCTTTTGATAAATATAGAATGTTTAACTTTTTAAACTGAATGAACAATGGTTACCATATTTCCTAATGCTGAACAATTCAATCTATGCTTTTATTTTCTATACTGGCTAGGTTTATACATCTTTTGGGACTATTTTTAAATACCAGTTTTTTAATATTTCTGCCCCTCACTTGTTTCTGATCTTAAACCTTTCTTCTGCTTTCTCCAAGTTATCTTTTATTTTTATGAGTTTAATGATTAGCTAATTTTCAGTCTTTCTTCTTAACTAAATATCTTAACATTTTATCTGCATATGAAACATGTTTATCCTCATGTTTCATATGTGGTAATTTCATTATTCAGTTCTAAATATTTTCTAATTTCCATAACAAGTCTTATTTGACTCAATTATTCAGAGGTATAATTTTTCCAAATATATAAGAAGGGATTTTTTTCATTCTCTTTTTCTATTGACTTCTAATTTTTTCACAGTGTAAACATAGAATATATATAGTCTGTAATGATACAGATTTAAAACTCTGAAAATTTTAAATTTCTGCCGGGCGCGGTGGCTCACGCCTGTAATCCCAGCACTTTGGGAGGCCGAGGTGGGTGGATCATGAGGTCAGGAGATTGAGACCATCTTGGCTAACACGGTGAAACCCTATCTCTACTAAAAATACAAAAAATTAGCTGGGCGTGGTGGCAGGCGCCTGTAGTCCCAGTTACTCAGGAGGCTGAGGCAGGAGAATGGCGTGAACCTGGGAGGCGGAGCTTGCAGTGCGCCAAGATCCCGCCACTGCGCTCCAGCCTGTGTGACAGAGTGAGACACTGTTTCAAAAAAAAAAAAAAAAATCCTCTTCCCATTTTCTCTGCTTTCTGTTTTACCACATGGATGTTGGTTCTGCTGGACTGGTTCTCAAATCTACTTTTCTGTTTTCTATCTGTTTTTCCTACTGCTTAGAAGTTTCCTCAACTTCATCTTTAAAACTTCTACTGGGTTTTTTATACCATCATAATTTCCAAGTTCTCCTGCTGTAATTCTTCCTATCTGATGGCATTCTGTCCTGTCCTTGTTTTTTTTTTTGTTTGTTTTTTGTTGTTGTTGTTGTTTTGAGACGGAGTCTCGCTCTGTCGCCCAGGCTGGAGTGCAGTGGCCGGATCTCAAGCTCTGCCTCCCGGGTTCACACCATTCTCCTGCCTCAGCCTCCCGAGTAGCTGGGACTACAGGCGCCGCCACCTCACCCGGCTAGTTTTTTTTTGTATTTTTTTTAGTAGAGACGGGGTTTCACCGTGTTAGCCAGGATGGTCTCGATCTCCTGACCTCGTGATCCGCCCGTCTCGGCCTCCCAAAGTGCTGGGATTACAGGCTTGAGCCACCGCGCCCGGCCTGTCCTGTCCTTGTTTAATGAATGCAATGCTTTCTCTTAACTCTCTAAGGATAGTAATTAGCTTTGGGTTTTTTTGTTGTTTTTTTTTAACTTTCTTTAGATTTGTCTTTGCTTCTTCCAACTTCCTTTATTTCTATTATACTTAAAGTTTTGCTTTTTGCCCTATCTTTAATTAGAAACTTTCCTCAAATGTCTGTTAAATGCTACCCCAGGGACTCTGGGCTTGGTCATGCTATTTGCTTTGGCCAATGAAATGTGAGTAGACATCAAGTATAACACCATCATACAGAAGTTTTACTTTTTATTTTATTTTTTATAGAAACAACGTCTCCCTGTATTGCCCAGGCTGGTCTCGAACTCCGGGGCTCAAGCAATCCTCCCGCCTCAGCCTCCAAAAATGCTGGGATTACAGGCGTAAGTCACCACGCCTGGCCATGCAGAAGTTTTAAATGTATCTTTGTGGTCTGGCTTTCTCCCCATACCTAAGCCTCTGCCCTCTGCCATGCAGGATACAGACAGTGGCTGCTCACTCACTACCGGTCCTGGAAAGACAATTGGGAGCCAAGTGGAGCCAGCGGAGTTGGTGATATGGCTGCATATGATCAGCAGTCTTCATGGCTCATGTGTAAGAAAGGAAGAAATCTCAGTGGTTATAAGCCACTAAGATTTGTGATCCTATTTGTGAGTTAAATTACACACATAAATTCATATATACATAAGAATATCTCTAGACAGATTTACCAGACAACGGAAGTAGAAGAAATCACAGAAAGAATCTCCTTCCTTTTCACATTATATTCTTCAATAGCTTTTAACAAATGTTCATGGCAAAACATTTTTCATTTTGTTTTGTTTTTTGAGACAGAGTCTCGCTCTGTTGCCCAGGCTGGAGTGCAGTGGCACAATCTAAGCTTACTGCAAACTCCACCTCCCGGGTTCACGCCATTCTCCTGCCTCAGCCTCCCAAGTAGCTGGGACTACAGGCGCCCACCACCACACCTGGCTAATGTTTTGTATTTTTAGTAGAGACGGGGTTTCACCATGTTAGCCAGGATGGTCTTGATCTCCTGACCTTGTGATTCGCCCACCTTGGCCTCCCAAAGTACTAGGATTACAGGCGTGAGCCACCACGCCCGGCCCATTTATTTTTATAATAATCACACATAAAAGGCCTCCAAGAGCACTGAAATAAAAGACTAAACATCTCTGATTTAAGTTTTTTTCTAAAAATAATTTTATATTAATTCAATAGATTCTCAGTAGGAAAATTCTGAAAATCAGATAAAAGACATAAATAAGAATAAAAATCACCAATTATGTCAATACCCAGACATAACTCAGACATAATTATCATTTTATTTGTGCCATTTAGAGACATGATTCATCACCTTAAATATGTAATTTTATATTCTGCTTTTCAATTTTACATTATAATAAGCACTTTACAGTGTTAAGAATTCACAAACCTCACTTTTAATTGCTAAGTATATTTCACTATATAGATATGTCATTCCTGGCTTAATCATTTCCTTAGTGTTGAACAAATATATTAATTATAATTTTTTACTACCATAAGTAATATCTCAGACACGTCTGGGCATAAAGTATTTTCTGTATTTATGACTTTTCCTTGGGATATATATATTCCTATTAGCAGAATTGCTGGGTCAAAAGACGTGAGCATATTTAGGCTCTGGATATACTGCCAGGACACTTTTCAAAAAAATTACATGGATTTATACTCCCCCCAGCAATATCAAGGCAGCCATATCATTGGGAATTTTTTAAATTTCAGCTCACATGAGAAGCAAAAATTTCTCATTACTAGGAGGCTCAATATCTTTTCACATGTTTATTAGTCATTTACATTTTTTTCCTTTTGAATTATCTGTTCCTTTTCATTTGTTCATTCATCAGTCTTAGTACTTCACCAATTGATTTGTATATAATTTCTTCCACATACACTAAGCTCAGAAAGTCTATTTCTTTGTGCTTTTACACCTAACAATAGTAACATATCAACGTATCTTTCTTTCTGTGCACTCTGTAACACAATACCTATCTGATCTCTGGTTGTACATTAAAATCATCTGTGACCATGCACTTCAGGGATTTGGATTCAATTAGTAGAAGATGGGGAGCTAGGTAAAGGGATTTTGTTTGTTTGTTTTAGACAGAGTCACACTCTGTCACCCAGGCTGGAGTGCACTGGCACAATCTCGGTTCACTGCAACCTCCACCTCCTGGGTTCTGGCGATTTTCCTGCCTCAGCCTTCCGAGTAGCTGGGATTATAGGGATGCATCACCACACCGGGTAATTTTTGTATTTTTTGGTAGAGACGAGGTTTTGCCATGTTGGCCAGGCTGGTCTCTAACTCCTGGCCTCAAGTGATCTGCCCACCTTCACCTCCCAAAGCGCTGGGATTGCAGGTGTGAGCCACCACGCCCGGCCTAGGTAAAGGTATTTTTAAAAAGGTAAAACTGAAAAACAATACATTACATTCTAGAGTAGAATGATCTTCAGTTTTTGTCCTGTTTTTCTCGGCTTGTTTGTTTAAAGAGAATATAGAGTGACAGGAGGTGGAAACCTTGCTTTTTGTAGCCCAACTTCCGTAGAAGGAAATGCTGGTGGCCCAAAAGGTGCAATAAAACTCTTTAAAAAGCTCTTAATATGGCTGGGCGCGGTGGCTCACGCCTGTAATCCCAGCACTTTGGGAGGCCAGGGCGGGCAGACTGCTTGAGATCAGGAGTTCAAGACCAGCCTGGCCAACATGGTGAAACCTCGTCTCTACTAAAAATACAAAAAAATTAGCCAGTGTGGTGGCAGGCGCCTGTAATCCCAGCTACTCAGGAGGCTGAGGCAGGAGAATCGCTCAAACATGGAAGGTAGAGGTTGTAGTGAGCCAAGATCATGCCACTACACTCCAGCCTGGGCAACAGAGTGAGACTCTGTCAAAAAAAAAAAAAAAAAGCTCTTAATACTTTATCTGTTAATAACAATGAGGGAAAAAAATGGCATGCAATAAATTTCTCTGGAAGAAGTCAGATGTCACTGTATTTGTCACGAGATTTTACAAAAGCCATGTCTCTCACCTGTTTGCAGAGTACTAGGGAAAGACAAGGTGACTTTTTCATCCTCATTCTGATAGTTAAATCCTGTAGCATGTATTTCTGGAATAAGAAAAAAAAAAATTACTTCACAATTCTGACTGGCCTGACAAGAAGAAATCAAGACTGCAACACTTTCAAAAGCAAAATCTCTACAAAAACTAAATATTCTTAATTTGGTGAATTAAGTTCCTATTAGCAAGAGTTTCATTTCAAATTAGCCTATTCTAGGCTACATTACCTACATTAAATATGCTCCTTAAAAATAATTACAAATTCTTTATAAATTCACAAAACATCAGTGATGTACAGGAAACAAGGCTTTATAAATGTGATGCTTTTCTATCAGATTTCTGTGTGACTATAATATTGTGATATTGCAGTCTTACTCATGAACATTTGATACGTGGCAACTTGCCAAGATTTCAGTGTTAAAGATACACCAAGAAAAGGTCTGTTCCCCCAAAGATAAGTAGCAATTCAAACTAAGATATAAATCATACCCACTTCTGGTAAAATTCTTGGTTGTGGTTGGGCGCGGTGGCTCACACCTGTAATCCCAGCACTTTGGGAAGCCAAGCCAGGCAGGTCACCTGGGGTCAGGAGTTCAAGACCAGCCTGACCAATACAGAGAAACCCTGTCTCTACTAAAAAATACAAAACTAGCCAGCTGTGGTGGCGCATGCCTGTAATCCCAGCTACTTGGGAGGCTGAGGCAGGAGAATCGCTTGAACCCAGGATGCAGAGGTTGCAGTGAGCCAAGATCGCATCATTGTACTCTAGCCTAAACAACAACAGCGAAACTCCGTCTCAAAAAAATATATATTATTTGTTGTTACATGAAAACTGGTGTGCAAATTGAATTAAGGCTTTGACTTACTTTCTGCCAGGAATGAGAGGAGACTGCTTATTTGACTGATACTTCAGGATGCTTGGACATGTTAGAGAAATAACCAAAGAGACCAACTTCCAACTATGTCCTATCCCCATTCCAAATGAAAAGCTGGCCAATCAGACCAGACACGGTGGCTCACACCTATAATCCCAGCATTTTGGGAGGCCAAGGAGTGTGGATCACCTGAGGTCAGGAGTTCGAGAACAGCCTGGCCAACATGGCAAAACCCCGTTTTTACTAAAAATACAAAACTTAGCCAGGTATGGTGGCAAACGCCTGCAGTCCCAGTTATGTGGGAGGCTGAGGCATGATAATTTAGAATCACTTGAACCCAGGAGGCAGAGGTTGCAGTGAGCCAAGATTGTGCCGCTGCACTCCAGCCTGCACAACAGAGCAAGACTCTGTCTCAAAAAAAGAAAAAAAAAAGTATAAGGGAGGATGTAGAAAAGCTGGAGCATATATTGCTAGTGGGAATGTAAAATGGTGTAGCCATTTTTGGAAAACAGTTTGGCAATTCCTCAAAAGGTTAAATATAGAGGTATCATGTGATACAGCAATCCCATTCCTAAGTATATATCCAAGAGAAATGAAAACACATGTCCACATAATGTTTGTATACAAATGTTCATAGTAGCATTATTTATAATAGCCCCACAATTAAAACAACTCAAATGTCCATCAACAGATGGAACAGATAAAATGTGGTATATCCATACAACTGAATGTTATTTGACAATAAAAAGAAATGAAATAGCTGACACATGCTACAATGTGAATAACCCTGAAAACATTAGACTAAGAAACCAGCCACATATTTGTCCATAACAGGGCAATCTATGGAGGCTGAAAGTAGATTCATGGTTGCTTAGGGCTAGGTGATAGAGGGGAAATAGGGAGGGTACTTTCTTTCTGGAGAGTAAAGAAAGTGTTCTAAAATTGATTCTGATGACAGCTGTATAACTCTGTAAATAGACTAAAAACCACTGAATTGTATGCTTTAAATATTAATAGATGACATCTATGGTATGTGAATTATACATCAATAAAGCTATTATTGAGGCGGGGAGAAGGGAAAGTATTACAGAAAGACAAGGGAGGGGAGGTGGGCATGAGTACCTTATCAGTCACAGGATGATATGGGTAACAATGATTCAGATTACATAACGTTTTGCAGGCAAGATGCCCATAATTCTTCCTTTCTTTTATGAATCACCCAAATACAGGATTTCAAATGTTTCTACTGTCACTATGGTTCACACATTTTTATAAAGCCAAAATCTCTACAAAACCAATTAAGAAACTATAATTTCAGATTTTAAAAGGCCTTTAATAAATCCTAGAATCAAATCTTCCTCATTTTATAGATGAAGAAAATGAGACGTATAAAGTTAATGGTTTGTCAAATGTTAACTAGCTAGACTACAACTCAGTTTCCTTACTTCTATTGCCAAAATTATTTCTACAGTCATAAGCTAGCTCCTAAATTTGTTTTGTTTTTTTTTTTTGAGACAGGATCTCACTTTGGTTGCCCAGGCTGGAGTACAGTGGCGCTATCTCAACTGACTGCAGCCTTTCTCATCAGGTTCGGGAGATTCTCCCACCTCAGCCTCCGGGGTAGCTGGGACTACAAGCGTGGGGTGCCACTAGGCCTATCTAATTTTTTTGTGTTTTTAGTAGACACAGGGTTTCGCCATGTTGCCCAGCCTGGTCTCAAATTCCTGGACTCAAGCAATCTACCCACCTCAGCCTCCCAAAGTGCTGGAATTACAGGGGTGAGCCACAGTGCCTGGTCCAGCTCCTAAATTTGAATAGAAATCAAATTTGACAAGAATCACTTCAATGCTTAAGAATGTTCCTTTCTGGGCTGGGCGCGGTGGCTCATGCCTGTAATCCCAGCACTTCGGGAGGCAGAGGTGGGTGGACCATGCATGCGTGGTGGTGCATGCCTATTAGCTACTTGGGAGGCTGAGGCAGGAGAATCGCTTGAACCTGGGAGGCGGAGGTTGCAGTGAGCTGAGACTGCGCCACTGCACTCCAGCCTGGGAGACAGAGTGAGACTCCGCATCAAAACAAAAAAAAAAAGAAAGAAAGAAAAATACCTACAGCCGTTGAATAAAAACGTAAACAACCCAATTTAAAAATGGCAAGACTTAAACTTCACAAACGAAAATATATAAATGGCAAAAAAAAAAAAAAAAGCACATAAAAAAGTGTTCAACATCACTAGTCATCAAGGAAAGGCAAATTAGGCCGGGCGCGGTGGCTCAAGCCTGTAATCCCAGCACTTTGGGAGGCCGAGACGGGCGGATCACGAGGTCAGGAGATCGAGACCATCCTGGCTAACACGGTGAAACCCCGTCTCTACTAAAAATACAAAAAACTAGCCGGGCGAGGTGGCGGGCGCCTGTAGTCCCAGCTACTCGGGAGGCTGAGGCAGGAGAATGGCGGGAACCCGGGAGGCGGAGCTTGCAGTGAGCCGAGATTGCGCCACTGCACTCCAGTCTGGGCGACAGAGCGAGACTCCGCCTCAAAAAAAAAAAAAAAGGCAAATTAAAATCACAATGACATATCACCACACATCCACTATTAAATGACTGACAATAAAAATGTTGCCCAGGGCCAGGCATGGTGGCTCTTGCCTGAAATCCCAGCACTTTGGGAGGCCAAGGCAGGAGGATCGCTTGAGCCTAGGAGTTCAAAACCAGCCAGGGCAACACAGGAAAAATTTAAAAAAATTAGTCAGACATGGTGGCACAAACCTATGATCGCAGCTACTCCAAAGGCAGAGATAAGAGCATTGCTGAAGCCTACGAGTTTGAAGCTAGAGTGAGCCATGATCATGCCACTGCACTCCCATCTAGGTGACAGAGTGAGACCCTGTCTCGAAAGAGAAAAGCACAATAACTGGAAGTCATGCTGCTGATGCCTCTTTTACAATTCAAAGACTGCAAGCATTTTCCAACCCCAGGGTTTCTGAATCTGCTTGCAAAGTCTTTCTCCAGATATCTAAACACTTTATGTCATTCAGGCCTCTGCTTAAATCACTTTTTTTTTTTTTTGGAGACAGGGTCTCACTCTGTTGCCCAACCTGGAGTACAGTGGTACCCTCTCGGCTCACTGCAACCTTGACCTCTCAGGTTCAAGTGTTCCTACCAACCCAGTCTCCCAAATAGCTGGGACTACAGGCTCCCAGCACCACACCCGACTAATTTTTTTATAGACATGGGGTTTCACCATGTTGCCCAGGCTGGCCTCAAACTCCCAAGCTCAAGCGATCGTCCTGCCTCAGCCTCCCAAAGTGCAGGGATTACAGGCATGAACCACCACACAAAGCCTCAAATCACTTCTTTTTTTTTTTTTTTTTTTTTTTGAGATGGAGTCTCGCTACGTCGCCCAGGCTGGCATGTAGTGGCATGATCTCGGCTCACTGCAACCTCTGCCTCCCAGGTTCAAGCACTTCTGCCTCAGTCTCCCAAGTACCTGGGACTATAGGCGCACACCACCACGCCTGGCTAATTTTTATATTTTTAGTAGAGACAGGGTTTCAGCACGTTGGCCAGGATGGTCTTGGTCTCTTGACTTCATGATCAGACTGCCTCGGCCTCCCAAAGTGCTGGGATTACAGGCATAAGCCACTGCACCCGGCCTCAAATCACTTATTTAAAGATCTGTTCTATCAACTTGAAGAACAATCCTCACTCTATACCCTCTTGTGATTTTACAGCACTTATCACTACTTTATATCACATATTTGCTTGTTGCCTATGTTCTCAAATATCAGAAATGTTGATGCTTGGTTTTGTTCACAGCTCTACTTCCAATGCTAGCGGTTTCTGGCACATAGTGTGTGTTCAGTAAATATCTGTAGAATGAACGAATCATTCAAAAGCAACAGACTAAGTAATTATGTCATGGAGATCATTAATATTACTTATAGGAAATATATTAATGAAAAATCACATTGACTAATGTTATGTGAATAGAGACATGGCTAGGGATAAAATTTCCAGTCACAACATAATATATTGATTCAAATAAGGATCTATCTCAAACACCTTAGAAGATAATAATTGCTCTGGAACTGTTAGATTGTTGAAAGAGTAAAAACCCATAAATATTGAAGATGCATATGAGAAGTCTGAAGAGGTTTCACTGGAGAAAAAAGTATTTCTAAATTAATGTTTACATTAATACTAATATGTAATTAGTATATATATTATAGTAACATAATACTGATATGATGAATATTCACTAATAACTAATACAGTTTGCAATACATTCATATTTGGAAATGTATACATACGTAAATTAAGCATTGTAAATAGACACTTTATATAGTGTATCAGTACAACTTAAACTTGATCAAAAACTTTTAAAAATGGAATATGAGAGAATCTTATAAGGTATACATGATTATTCAATTCACTAAGCCTCTGTTTCCACACCTATAAAATTAAAATCATATAATTACCTAATTCTTTCTTTTTAAAATTGAGATAAAGGTCTCACTATGTTGTGCAGGCTGGTCTCAAACTCCTGGGCTCAAGCACTGGTAATCCTCCTACCTCAGTCTCCTGAGTAGCTGAGATTATAGGAGTATACCATTGTGCCTGGCACCTGCTTTTTTTTTTTTTCCTGGGTACCAAATGTCTTTATTTGAAGGAATGGTACAAATCAAAGAACTTAAGTGGATGTTTTGGTACAACTTATAGAAAAGGTAAAGGAAACCCCAACATGCATGCACTGCCTTGGTGACCAGGGAAGTCACCCCATGACTATGGGGAAATTAGCCTGAGGCTTAGCTTTCATTATCACTGTCTCCCAGGGTGTGCTTGTCAAAGAGATACTCTGCCAAGCCAGATTCAGGTGGTCCCATCTTGCGCAAGTTGATCACGTGGTCACCCAATTATTTGATGGCTTTCACCTGCTCATTCAGGTAATGTGTCTCAATGACGTCACACAAATGGGGGTCATTTTTGTCAGTGGCCAGTTTGTGCAGTTCCAGTAGTGACTGATTCACATTTTTTTCCAAATGTAAAGCACACTCCATCGCATTCAGCCCGCTCTCCCAGTCGTCATATTCTGGTTTCTTGATATCCTGAAGGAAGATTCGGCCACCTCGTTGGTTCTGCAGCTTCATCAGTTTCTCGGCATGTTCCCTTTCCTCATGAGACTGGTGAAGAAAGTATTTGGCAAAGTTCTTCAAAGCCACATCATCGCGGTCAAAGTAGTAAGACATGGACAGGTAAACGTAGGAAACGTAGAGCTCCAGGTTGATCTGGCGGTTGATGGCGGCCTCTGAGTCCTGGTGGTAGTTCTGGCGCACCTGTGAGGTGGACGCGGTCGTCATGGCGGGGGCTAAGGACAGGCGGCGGCGGCGGTGGCTGCGCCGCGCTGGAGCGGCGGCGGGGGCCTTGGGGCAGTCCGAGGACGCAGTGAAGAGGTGACGGAGGGCTGCCTATGGGCGGCCGGCCGGTATAGGGGACGAGCGCCGGGTTCCGTCTAAGCACTGTTGAAGCAGGAAACCCCAACGACTCTCGGCGAAGAATGTCTCGGCACCTGCTTCTTAATTAAAGATTAGGGGCCAGGCACGGTGGCTCACACCTGTAATCCCAGCACTTTGGGAGACCGAGGTGGGAGGATCACTTGAGGTCAGGAGTTTGAGTCCAGTCTGGCCAACATGGTAAAACTAAACATACGAAAATTAGCAGGGCATGGTGGCGTGCGCCTGATCCCAACTGCTTGGTAGGCTGAGGTAGGAGAATCGCTTGAACCTGAGAGGTAGACGTTGCAGTGAGCTGAGATCGCACCATTGCACTCAGTCTGGGCAACAGAGTAAGACTCCGTCTCAAAGAAAAAAAATATATATCTACTCATGTAAAACACACAGCACAATTTCTGATTATTGTTAAGAAACACTTTTCGGGGCCGGGCGCAGTGGCTCACGCCTGTAATCCCAGCACTTTGGGAGGGTGAGGCGGGTGGATCACAAGGTCAAGAAATTGAGACCATCCTGGCCAACATGGTGAAACCCCGTGTCTACTAAAAATATAAAAAATTAGCTGGGTGTGGTGGCACGTGCCTGTAGTCCCAGCTACTCGGGAGGCTGAGGCAGGAGAATGGCCTGAAGCCGGGAGGCGGAGCTTGCAGTGCGCCGAGATCGCGCCACTGCACTCCAGCCTGGGCGACAGAGCGGGACTCCGTTTCCAAAAAAAACAAAAAACAAACAAAAAAATGGCATTATAAAATGACCATAAGCAAAATCAAAAGAAGAATAAATACTGGGGAAAAAATGCTCCAACTCATGATGGAGGTTAATTTCACTCACATATAAAGACGTCGTTATAAAAAATCAATAACAAGAATAACACTTCAATTAAAAATGGACAAATATGAATAAATTACAGAAAAAGGAAATACAAATGGTTTTTAAAATATAATGAAAAGATTTTTTTTTACAATTAACGAATTTTTTCAATTAACTAAAGTTGGTATTTCACTAGGACGATTTAGCAGATGAAATGAAATGTGTTTAAGTTTAAAACACCATTTCTTCTTCCTTATTACATTTCACTTTTTAAGGTTAGCCCTCTAGAAACACATACATATATATATACACACATACACTCTGCATCAAAAAAGCCTTCCTACATTAATACTTGAGCATGATAACCTTACAATGAAAGGTAAATCATTAGTTGAATCTTGTGGAGAAAATCAAATTGCTTTTCCTCTGCTCTTACACCACAATCGTCAACACAGTAGACTTCTGTGACCAAATATGTGGGGATTTCTCCCCACCAACAAGCAAGCAATCAGTTCTGCAGCAGATACCACCAGCTGAGCACCTTCTAATCCAATTCAATGTTAATGCTATCTACCTGGAAATAGCATTAGATCCCACAGGCTGAGAGGGCTCAGTCCCACAAGACTGCCCCCACTTCAGACACTAGTTGTAAGGCTAAGGCCTCATCCAGAACTTCTCACCAACCAGCTTCAAGTCAGTGTTCCCATGATCCCCTTCTTAGGTTTGATTAATTTGCTAAAGCAGTGCCCAGAACTCAGGAAAACACGTGTACTGGTTTATTATAAACAATAGTACAAGGAATGCAGATGAAGAGGTGCACAGAACAAGGCATGTGGGAAGGGGTGCAGAGATCTCATACCCTCCCTGGGTGCACCACTCTCTAGGCCCCTCCGTGTGTTCAGCTATCCGGAAGCTCTCTGTACCCTGTCCAGGACTTCACTGGACAGTCATGACTGAAGCACGGACAACCATGTAGAAATATGATTGGACAAAAGTAGGATCTAATGCTAACAGACTGAGTGGGGAAACCCAGCAAGGCCTCTCTGTTCAGATTCTTCTTGGCCTCTCTGAGCAACATTCTTTCCTCCCAAGTATGGGACAGGACCCCTTCTGAAATGGGGGTCTTATGACCTCCAATCAGACAAGGTAGGTCATATCATTTCTTTGTAGTCAGCTCCAAGACAGAATGTTGGGGGATGATTAGAGTATATTTTTAGTTTATATGGCCTGCTTGGGGAGAAAAAGGAGCAGGCAAAAGGCAGGCAAGAAAAGGTCAGAGAAAGATCGCTTTCTGAAGCCTGCTTCTGAGGTCTAAAGTGCCTCAACATTATGACAAAAGACTGTCTTTCACTTTTATTGTTCTGAAGTTGTTCCGAAGCCACTTCAAAAACCAAGAATAAAAGGCCAAATATTTCAGTAAAATATGTTTATTGTTTTAGTCACGTAGGAAATAACAGGGACTATGGGTGTTCTATGACAGAAACTGGACGAAAACCAACATATGTATCATAACATCATAACTACCCCCAACCTTTTTTTTTTTTGAGACGGGGTCTCACTGCATTGCCTAGGCTGGTCTTGAACTCCTGGGCGCAAGCAATCCTCATGCCTCGGCCTCCCAAAATGCTGAGATTGCAGGCACGAGCCACTGTGCCAGGCCCCCTTTATGTCTATACATGATAAAACTTAATCACATAGAAGGAGGTATAGGGAAAATGAGAAGTACAAGATGGTATTCTCAAGAGGCCACATTAAAAAAGATTGAAATTTTTAAAAATAGCTGAAATATTTATTGCTTACACCATCTACACAAGCATCTAGTGGATTCTCCCTTGGCATTACATTGAGATACAGAAATAAAATCTTCTAAAATACCAGTATCAGAAGTGCCAAGTCAACTGTACTTCAAATTTCCCTTTACAAATTATCTATTTGAAACTCAGAATGTGTTTTCCTCCAAGCCACTGCTATACTTAAACAAGTAACCTAAATCACATAATGCTATATGGCCCACATATACCAGTGTAGCTCAGTACTAGATCAAACACTTTGTGAGGTTCTGTTTTTTTATTCAGATGGCAACTTTCCTATCATATTGTTTATGTGGTTTTAGAAAGCAGTTCATGGTGCACAAAAATAAGGTTCACAGTTCAAAGGAGGCCTACAGTGACCACCTGCTACTTGGAACATACTTTGTTTCTCCACAACGCTGAAAATAATGTTGCAATGGGAAAGAAAACACATCATTCTGGAGGATATCCAAGGGGGATTCAAGTCAAAAATGGAACCAAGAACTTACTTTGTAAAGCTTCAAGGTGACTTCCTTCTCACCCTAGGGCATAAAAGCCAATCAGATATATGCATAGTTACAGTTCAAGCAGTACCTATACTGACAGTCTCATATTTTCAAATAGATTTCATATTTATATAACATAGTGATGGTCCTATCTTATTAGGCTATCTAAAAAGAATGAGCATGTGCCAAATATAAATCTGGTTCAATAGAACCAAAAAATTCCTTCTAGGGTGCCCCTGCTCTTAATAAATGACTGTGCACTATTTCGTTAAAATCACTCAGGATTCTGGACCAGGATTTCCATTGATTATGTGGTCTTACACTGTTACTTAATTTGTCTAGGTCTCAGTTGATCTTTTTTTTTTTTTAAGGACTTCATTTCAGGTAATGGAGGAGTATATAATTCAAACTAATTCTCTCTCTCCTACTTGACACCCACAAAACTAAAAAAGCTGGAAGGAAGGGAAAACCTCTTAAAAGAATTATAGAAGATAAGGTGATCAAGATGAAGAAGAGGATGAAATTCCATAAAGAGGAAGCTTTGCATTCTAGGCCATTTTTGCTCTGGGGTCATTTGCTGATCTAGCAGAGGTATAGCAGATTTGGAAGTGAGGCTGTAGGCCCAGGGACAAAAGTGGGAATCCAGGGCCCATCAACACTGGGGGCTTTGTGGCTGGGTGGGCACTGTGAGGTGTGAGCCACCTCACAGCGTGAGCCACCACACCAGGCCGCAAGACCCTATCTTAACAAAAAAAAGAAGCCGGGCGCGGTGGCTCACGCCTGTAATCCCAGCACTTTGGGAGGCTGAGGCAGGAGGATCACAAGGTCAAGAGATCGAGACCATCCTGGCCAACATGGTGAAACCCCATCTCTACTAAAAATACAAAAATTTAGCCAGGCGTGGTGCCACATGCCTGTAGTCCCAGCTACTCAGGAGGCTGAGGCAAGGGAATCGCTTGAACCCAGGAGGCAGAGGTTGCAGTGAGTTGAGACTGCACCACTGCACTCCAGCCTGGGTGACAGAGCGAGGCTCCATCTCAAAAAAAAAAAAAGAAAATATACCCTCAATCCTTTTTTTCAGCTGCTTAGTCAATAAGTTCATTGTCTTTATCTGAAAAATCCTCGCATACAATTGTTTGATTTAGCTCTCAGCAGCCTCTTCCCAAGCTCTGAGGAAGCTTGCCTTCTTTTGAGCTACCCAATCTTTCTTCTGGGGAAGGGACATTTTGGGACTGTTCCACCTCTTCGTTTTAATTTCTTTCTTGGCTGCCTTCTAATAGACTGGATTCTATCATATAGCAGCATGAGCTTCCTTACACATCTCCTCCACCATGTCTGGAGTTACGCTGTTCTTTATGTACTGAGAGAATTCTTTCTTGTAAGCATCTTCATCTTCTTCCATTAGGTAACGCATGTAATCTGCAACACTCTCACCATGATGTACTTCAATGCACTTCTGCATTAAATTCCTTGGTTTCAGAATCATAACCAGGGAATCATTTCATACTGCGAGGAATAGACAAGCCTCCATCCATAGCTCACTTCAGGGCCCCAAAAACTTTTAGCCAGTGGTAGTTCTGGCAAGGCCTGCATCCAGATGCACCAGGATGACCGTCAACGCTTTCCTCATTGTAATGCATCTCTAATCACCTCCACCTGGCCTTCATAGATCCTTTCCATGCCAACCCTACTGAAAAGCCTGCGGGCCAGCATAGGCTGGTTCAACGTACTGTAGCATAATTTGTCAGGTCAACCTTCATACCATATTTTGGCAGTTTGTGTGCATTCACTGTGCAGATTATTATATCCTCTTCTACATGGGTATAAGGAACTTGACAAATGGTATCTGTTTGTTACGCAAACTATCATCCTGTAGTTGGGTGTGCTGTATTTATTTTTATCCTGTATCACCAAGCATTTCCAAGCATAGCAATCAGTTTTACCCTCTCATCATCTTCTAAATTTCACTTGGTATCTCTTAAAGTAGGCCACATTCTTGACAATTTTAACAAACCCCATCCTAAAGAACAGAGATGACTTGACACAGTCCTCTCCCTCACAGACAATCTTAAAAGCACATTAGATACAGCTAAAGAAAGAATTCATGAGTTGAAAGATAAATCAGAATGAAGATCCAAAATAAAACACATGGTGGCAAAAAAGATTAAAAACACAAAGGAGGAAAAAAAGATGCAGGATACTGTTAGAAAGCCAAACATAAATTTAAAAAAGCATGTAAAAAAGATATAATTATGGCAGGGCACGTTGGCTCACGCCTGTTATCCTAGCACTTTGGGAGGCCAAGGCAGGCAGATCACAAGGTCAGGAATTCCAGACCAGCCTGACCAACATGGTGAAACCCCGTCTGTACTAAAAATATAAAAATTAGCCTGGCATGGTGGCGCACACCTGTAATCCCAGCTACTCAGGAGGCTGAGGCAGGAGAATCACTTGAACTGGGAGGTGGAGGTTGCAGTGAGACAAGATCATGCCACTGCACTCCAGCCTGGGCGACAGAGCGAGACTCCGTCTCAAAAAAATAATGATAATAATAGTAATAATAATTACAGTTGGACATGGTATCTCACACCTGTAATCCCAGTACTTTGGGAGACTCAGGCTGGAGGATTGTTTGAGCCTTGGAGATCAAGACCAGCCAGGGCAACATAGTAAGTCCCTGCCTCTACAAAAATTTTTTTAAATTAGCCAGGCATGGTGGCACACATCTGTAGTCCCAGGTACTCAGAAGGCTGGGGTTGGAGGATCACTTGCATCCAGGAGGTCAGAGCTGCAGTGAGCTGTGATTGTACCACTGCACTCCAGCCTGAGCGACAGAGTGAGACCCTGTCTCAAAAGAAACAAACAACAACAAAAACACTACCTGTTAAAAAACATGGAATCACCACGTGCAGTGGCTCACACCTATAATCCCAGCACTCTGGGAGGCCAAAGCAAGCAGATCACCTGAGGACAGGAATTCAAGACCAGCCTGGCCCACATGGTGAAACCACGTCTCCACAAAAACACAAAAATTAGCCAGGTGTGGTGGTGAATGCATGTAATTCCAGCTACTTGGGAGACTGAAACAGGAGAATCACTTGAACCCGGGAGGCAGAGATTGCAGCGAGCCGAGATCTAGCCACCGCACTCCAGCATGGGTGACAGAGCGAGACTCCGTCTCAAAAAAAAAAAGTAGGGGGTGGGCTGGGTGTGGTGGCTCACACCTGTAATCCCAGCACTTTGGAGGCTGAGGGAGGTGGATCACTTGAGGTCAGGAGCTCAAGACCAGCCTGGCCAACATGGTGAAACCCCATCTCTACTAAAAATACAGAAAATTAGCCAGGAATGGTGGCACAAGCCTGTAATCCTAGCTATTTGGGAGGCTGAGGCAGGAGAACCGTTTGAACCTGGGAGGCGGAGGTTGCAGTGAGCCGAGATCACACCACTGCACCCCAGCCTGGGCAGCAGAGTGAGACTCCATTTCTAAATAAATAAATAAATAAATAAAAATTAATTAATCAATACAAATAAAAACCTACAAAAATTAGCCAAGTATGGTGGCGTACACCTGAAGTCCCAGTTACTCGGGAGACTGAGGCAGGAGAATTGCTTGAACCCAGGAGGCAGAGGTAGCAGTGGATTGAGATAGAGCCACCGCACCCCAGCCTGGGTGACAGAGTGAGACTCTATCCAAAAAAAAAAAAAAACATGGAATCAAATCATAATTGCCTGGAGAAGGAGCAGGGAAAAGGGGAGAAAAGGATTATAAAGGGGCATGAGGAAATGTTCTGGGGTGATGAATATGTTCATTATCCTGGTTACATTTATGAGAAAACTTACTAAATTACATATTTTAAGATGTACCCTTTACAGTGTGTCAACATTACAAGTACTCTCACAAAGCTATCAACAAAAAGAGGAAAGAAGCAGCAGTAAGCAACAACAGCCATAATTACTGCCTGGAGAATTTCCCCCAAAACAAACAAACCAAAAAAAGTGTGGGCTGCAGATAAAAGTAGTACATTTTTAGGATGAAAATTTATAACTTAAAAGAATATACAGAAAGAAGGACTGAAAAGTAACAAGCCAAACATCCATCAAGACTTCTGTTTGTTTTTTGTTTTTTTTTTAAGGGTAGTCAAGTGAAGCAGTGGGAGTGAAGAAGGAATAAATAAATCTGTAACTGGCTATGATTGATAAGTTATAAACACCACTGCACTGGGACTAGCCTAAAGAAGTTTTTTGAAATCTGCAAAGTAGACCGGGCACGCTGGCAGTAGCTCACACCTGTAATCCCAGCACTTTGGGAGGCCAAGGCGAATGGATCACTTGAGGTCAGGAGTTTGAGACCAACCTGACCAACGTGGTAAAACCCTGCCTCTACTGAAAACACAAAAATGAGCTGGGTGTGGTGGCACACACCTGTAATCCTAGCTACTCAGGAGGCTGAGGCATAAGAATCGCTTGAAACCAGGAGGCAGGGATTGCAGTGAGCTGAGATCATGCCACTGCACTCCAGCCTGGGCAACAGAGCAAGACTCCGTCTCAAAAAAAAAAAAAAAAAAAACCCTTGCAAAGTAAACCCAAAGGAAGTAGAAGTTAATAAGGAAATAATAGTCAACTGAAGTCTAGAAATCAATGGTTAGTTCTTTGAAAAAAAAAAAAAAAAGCAAGAAAACTGAAAAAGATCTGGGGATCAAGAAAAAAGTAAAACAGGCCGGGTGTGGTGGCTCATGACTGTAATCCCAGCACTTTGGGAGGCCTCAGCAGGTGGATCACAAGGTCAGGAGTTCGAGACCAGCCTGGCCAACATGGGGAAACCCCATCTCTACTAAAAACACAAAAATTAGCCAGGCGTGGTGGCCCGCATCTGTAGTCCCAGCTACTTGGGAGGCAGAGGCAGGATAACTGCTTGAACCCGGAAGGCAGAGATTGCAGTGAGCCGAGATCACGCCAGCACGAGGCTCCATCTCAAAAAAAAAAAAAGGAAAACAGAAGGCACAAATAAATAAAATGAGCACTGACTACTACCTAACTTCCCTTCTAATTCTATTAACTTGAAACTCTATAGCAGAGCTTCCCTAACTGTGGCAGATCCAAACATGGATTACAGGTTTATCAAGATAATAATTCCCTTGGCCCTTGGATCAGCCTGGTAGAGCCTAGAACAATAAGAGATCTCTGATACCCTCCAGCTGTGAGCCTCCTCTTCCTTTAGTACCAGGAAAACATCAGTTTCTACTAATGCCTTGAAAAAAAAAGGAAGCATTGATTTGGAGAACAACTAACTCTTACAGCTTCGCACTTAAGAACAGCATACGCGGCTGGGCGTGGTGGCTTGCGCCTGTAATCCCAGCACTGCGGGAGGCTGAGGGCGGGTGGATCACCTGTGGTCGGGGCTTCGAGACCAGCCTGACCAACATGGAGAAACCCCATCTCTAATAAAAATACAAAATTAGCCAGGCATGGTGGCGCATGCCTGTAATTCCAGCTACTCAGGAGGCTGAGGCAGGAGAATCGCTTGAACCCAGGAGGCTGAGGTCATGGTGAGCCGAAATCATGCCATTGCATTCCAGCCTGGGCAATAAGAGTGAAACTCGATCTCAAAAAAAAAAAAAAAAAAAAAAGAACAGCATACACTACAATGTTACTAATATGATTCAATGTTTCCTCTCCATTTAATGCAAAACCTATGTAATTTACAGCAGTTTTTTATGCTTTCCATTTTCTAAATATTTAAAACACTGTAAAGAATCTTTACAATGAGTAAATAACATGATAGTATTCCTCAAAGGGAGGTAAAATACAAGTTAAAGCTGGTAACAAAATAATCCCAAATACAAAATAATTTTGTTACCCATAAAGTTAACAGAATACAGCACATGAAAAAATGCATAAAGTCCCCCCTTATCCGCAGTTTCACTTTCCACAGTTTCAATACCTAGAGTTAACCACAGTCAGAAAATATTAAATGGAAAATTCCAGAAACAAACAATTCATAAGTTTTAAACTGTACTGTTCTGAGCAGTGTGATGAAATCTTGTGCCCTCCCATTCCATCCTGCCCAGAACATGAATCATCGCTTTCTCTGACCTATCCATGCTGTATATGCTACCAGCCCATTAGTCACCTCGTAGCCATCTCAGTTATCAGATTCACTGTCAATGTATCACAACGCTTGTGTTCAAGTAACCTTTATTGTACTTAATAATAGCCTCAAAGCACAAGAGTAGTGATGCTCGCAGTTTGGAAATGTCAAAGAAGAAAGGTGAGTACAGTACAATAAGATACTATAAGAGAGGCTGGGCACAGTGGCTCATGCCTGTAATCCTAGCACTTTGGGAGGCTGAGGTAGGAGGATCGCTTGAAGCCAGGAGTTCAAGACCAACTTCAGCAACAAAGCCAGACCTGACTCACAAAAAATTTTTAAAAATTAGCTTGGTGTGTTGGTGCATACCTATAGTCCTAGCTAACTGGGAGGCTGAAGCAGGAGGATCACTTGAGCCCAGCAGTTTGAGGCTGCAGTGAGATATGATGGCACCACTGCACTCCAACCTGGACAACAGAGTGAGACTCTGCCTCTAAAAATAAATAAATGAAATAATTTTTTTTAAAAAGAAGATATTGGCTGGGCACAGTGGCTCACGCCTGTAATCCCAATACTTTAGGAGGCCGAGCAGGGAGGATCACCTGAGGTCAGGAGTCTGCCACCAGCCTGACCAACATGGAGAAACCCTGTCTCTACTAAATATACAAAATTAGCCAGGCGTGGTGGCGCATGCCTGTAATCCCAGCTACTCAGGAGGCTGAGGCAGGAGAATTGCTTGAACCCGGAAGGCAGAGGTTGCAGTGAGCTGAGATCAGACCATCGCACTCCAGTCTGGGCAATAAGAGTGAAACTCCATCTCAAAAAAAAAAAAAAAGATATTGTGGCTGGGCACGGTGGCTCACACCTGTAATCCCAGCACTTTGGGAGGCCAAGACAGGCAGATCACCAGGTCAGAAGATGGAGACCATCCTGGCTAACACGGTAAAACTCCGTCTCTACTAAAAACACAAAAAATTAGCCAGGTGTGGTGGCATGCAACTGTAGTCCCAGCTACTCAGGAGGCTGAGGCAGGAGAATCACCTGAACCCGGGAGGCAGAGGTGGCAGTGGGCCAAGATCACACTACTGCACTCTAGCCTGGGTGACAGAGCAAGACTCCATCTCAAAAAAAAAAAAAAAAGATATTCTAATTGGGCGGATTATCTGAGGTCAAGAGTTGCCTGGCCAACATGGTGAAACCCCATCTCTACTAAAAATACAAAAAAATTAGCCAGGCACGGTGGTATGTGCCTGTAATCCCAGCTACTCAGGAGGCTGAGGCAGGAGAACTGCTTGAAACCCGCAGGCAGAGGTTGCAGTGAGCTGAGATCACACCATTGCACTCCAGCGTGGGTGACAGGCAACATCTCAAAAAAAAAAAAAAGAGAGAGACAGACACACACACACACAACATTCACGTAACTTTTATTACAGTATATTGTTATAACGGTTCTGTTTTTTATTAATGTTAATTTCTTACTATTTCTAATGTAAAAATTAAACTTTATCATGTATAAGGAAAAACATAGTGTATATAAGTTTTGGTACTATCTGTGGTTTCAGGCATACCATTGGGGGTTTTAGAATACAACCGCCATAGATACGGAGGAACTACTGTATGACAGACTTACGCCATTTATCTAAATTTTCCTCATTTCATTCAATATATATTTATTACATCCCTACTATATGTCAGATACCAGGGAAAACCACAAATGAAAAAGAACGAATCATGATTACTGGTTCTCAAGGATCTTCTTTTTTTCTTTGAGACAAAGTCTCGCTCTTGTCCCCCAGGCTGGAGTGCAATGACGCGATCTTGGCTCACTGCAACCTCTGCCTCCTGGATTCAAGTGATTCTCCTGCCTCAGCCTCCCGAGTAGCTGAGATTACAGGAGCCTATCACCATGCCTCGCTAACTTTTGTACTTTTTTTTTTAGTAGAGACGGGGTTTCACCACGTTGGCCAGGCCGGTCTCGAACTCCTGACCTCAGGTGAGTTGCCTGCCTCAGCCTCCCAAAGTGCTGGAATTACAGCCATGAGCTACCGTGCCCGACCCCTCAAGGATCTTAAGACTCCATTGAAAAGTAGTACATGGCTGGGCACAGTGGCTCACGCCTGTAATCCCAGCACTTTGGGAGGCCGAGGCGGGCAGATCACGAGATCAAGAGATCGAGACTATCCTGGCTAACACAGTGAAACCCCATCTCCACTAAAAATACAAAAAATTAGCCGGGCTTGGTGGCCGGCGCCTGTAGTCCCAGCTACTCAGGAGGCTGAGGCAGGAGAATGGCGTGAACCTGGGAGGCGAAGCTTGCAGTTAGCCAAGATCATGCCACTGCACTCAAGCCAGGGCGACAGAGTGAGACTCCGTCTCAAAAAAAAAATAATACTAGTACAGACATGACACAAACAAATAATTGCAATATGGTATAGTTACATTAATGATAGGCAATAGAGTGGCAAGTACATTGACCCTAGATCCAAACCGCCTGGGTTTGAATCCTGGCTTTAACATTTATCAGCTTTTGGCCGGGCGCGGTGGCTCAAGCCTGTAATCCCAGCACTTTGGGAGGCCGAGACGGGCGGATCACGAGGTCAGGAGATCGAGACCATCCTGGCTAACACGGTGAAACCCCGTCTCTACTAAAAAAATACAAAAACTAGCCGGGCGAGGTAGCGGGCGCCTGTAGTCCCAGCTACTCCGGGAGGCTGAGGCAGGAGAATGGCGTGAACCCGGGAGGCGGAGCTTGCAGTGAGCTGAGATCCGGCCACTGCACTCCAGCCTGGGGGACAGAGCGAGACTCCGTCTCAAAAAAAAAAAAAAAAAAACATTTATCAGCTTTATTACCTAAAGTAAATTAGATAACCTCTCTGTGCCTAGGGTTGTTCTCTATATGAACATGTAATGCACTTAGTGCCTGGTATAGAGTAAACACTGAACTCACCATTATTTTTATAATTATCACTATTAAACCTTATATTATGAAAAACGTTTCACTTGGTTAGGCACCTAACCTGAACTGGTTCCCTCTATAATCAGTAACATAAAACATTCCCTCTATAATCAGTAATAAGCCA
Organism: Trachypithecus francoisi; assembly: GCF_009764315.1. Lineage (NCBI taxonomy): Eukaryota > Metazoa > Chordata > Mammalia > Primates > Cercopithecidae > Trachypithecus > Trachypithecus francoisi. The sequence goes on along the minus strand of NW_022681466.1, from coordinate 22,127,011 downwards.
ACGAAATTCCTAGAACAGCAGTCACTAAAGCAATCCATATCACCTTAAGGCTATTTAAATAATGTTTTAAAACTTACCAAATATAACCAAGACAAAATTTAAAACTATTCTACACTCATATACTTTGTATATAGCCATATGGAAACCTACACAGGTTATCAGACAGCCCCTGAATATTATTCAAAATCAACAAATGTAAAAGTGAAAGAATGCAAATACACTATAAACTTCATGTTCTTTATCTCTGATGTGCACTAAAAAGGAATAAAGGGACTGGCTAACTATCACTTGCTCCTTCTAACGCTGACATTTCTTTATTTGACTCCAGTTTGAACTAATGATACTTAAGCGTTGTTTATTTGAGAATGGATCCATCCTGCATAGAAAACAGAATGTATTTCACAGATGAGTGTAGAAATCCAAACAAGGGCTAGGCACAGTGGCTCACTTCTGTAATCCTAGCACTTTGGGAAGCTGAGGTAGGAGGACTGCTTGAGTCTTGGAGTTTGAGACCAGCCTGGGGAACATTGTGAAAAACCATCTCCACAAAAATTTAAAAATTAGCCAGGTGTGGTGGCACATGCGTGCCATCCCAGCTCTTCAGGAGGCTGTGGTGGGAGAGTAACTTGAGCCCAGGAGGCTGCAGTAAGCCATGATTGCGCCACTGCATTCTAGTCTGGACGACAGAGAAAGGCCTGTCTCAAAAAAAAAAAAAAAGAAAAGAAAGAAATTCCAACAAACAAGATCAGAAATTAGAAACTTAAGATTTCTGTCAAAAAAAAAAAAAAAAAGATTTCTGTCTTAATGTTAACACTATATAAACTATTCCTCTTTGAAAAATATGCCTGGCCGGGCGCGGTGGCTCAAGCCTGTAATCCCAGCACTTTGGGAGGCCGAGACGGGCGGATCACGAGGTCAGGAGATCGAGACCATCCTGGCTAACATGGTGAAACCCCGTCTCTACTAAAAAATACAAAAAACTAGCCGGGTGAGGTGGCGGGCACCTGTAGTCCCAGCTACTCGGGAGGCTGAGGCAGGAGAATGGCGTAAACCTGGGAGGTGGAGCTTGCAGTGAGCTGAGATCCGGCCACTGCACTCCAGCCTGGGTGACAGAGCGAGACTCCGTCTCAAAAACAAAAAAAACAAAAAAAACAAAAAAAAAAAGAAAAATATGCCTTCTGTTTGTCACTATTGTCTTGGTAATTAGTTATAGCTTCTAGCAAGCAAAGAAACCTATTTCAGACTTGCGTTCACACATTAAACTATCACTTAAACAGGAGTATTTAAGGTCTGGTGCAGTGGCTCACGTCTGTAATACCAGCACTTTGGGAGGCCAAGGTGGGCAGATCACCTGAGGTCTAGAGTTTGAGACTAGCTTGGCCAAAATGGGGAAACCCCATCTCTACTAAAAATACTAAAATTAGACAGGTTTGGTGGCACACACCTGTAATCCCAGCTACTTGGGAGGCTGAGGCACGAGAATCACTTCAACCCAGGAGACAGAGGCTGCAGTGAGCCGAGATTGTGCCACTGCACTCCAGCCTGGACGATGAGTGAGACTCTGTCTCAAATAATAATGATAATAATATTTAATAAAAACTCCTTGAATGACACAAATTACTACTTAGGTAAGTAAAAAGAACCTTGATATTTACGGGGTAAAAAGTTCAAATAAATATTAAACTTCATTTATTGTTATACATAAGCCAAGGGAATTTATTATATGCAAGAGAATCACTGTTCAGACAGTGAGCTGAGGGGCCAGAATTTGTGAGATTGAAGGGGTCCTTTTCACACAGTATTTACTTGAAGTTTCACAATAATCAAAGGTATCTGCTTCTAGCCCAATTATTCATGCATACACATCAACAAGATTTAAGTTAACCAAAATGTTAAATGTGTATTAAGCAGCCACCACATAATGTAGGTTTTGGAACCAGTATTTAAATGGAAGAGTGTATCTTCAGAGTAAAGTTCCACTGAGAAATAGAAAAGTCTGTAAAAACCGGTCTGGTCTTATAACAAGAAACTGATGCTGACTTCTGTAATATAGCTAAATGGTCTCTTGATGTGTAGTTGGCACAATTCCAGAAATCTAAACTGCTAGCAAATTTGCTTACATCTGGTATAACTGTTACTATATCTAAAGAAAGGGATGAGAAACAAACCTTTAATCTCTACTTGAAATGATCTCTTTCATTTCTGCAAAGAGAAAAGGCTACATAACTAATATCCAGAGTTAACAAAAGGCCTATTAAGGATTATTTTAAAACAAGTTCTTTACAAAAAAAAGGAAAAGAAAGTTCTACTAGTTCTAGAATAAGTCCCAAGATTATTCAGTGACTAGATGGTCACAAAATGTTAATTAGGAGTTCTAATTTGTAGACTTATAATACCACATATTAAATCAAGTTTAGAAACTTTAAAGAGTATAAAAATCTAAAAAGATAGCACAAAAGAGAACTCAAGCTGAAGATGCAAAATATCCTTTTAGTAAGTCAAAGACTAACCATGAAAGTAGAAACCTAATTTAAAATTCACTCAGCCAGGCGCGGTGGCTCACGTCTGTAATCCCAGCACTTTGGAAAGCCAAGGCAGGTGGATCACCTGAGGTCAGGAGTTTGAGACCAGCCTAACATGGTGAATCCCTGTCTCTACTAAAAATACAAAAATTAGCCCAGCATGGTGGCGCGTGCCTGTAATCCCAGCTACTCCAAAGGCTGAGGCAGGAGAATCGCTTGAACCCAGGAGGCGGAGGTTGCAGTGAGCCGAGATTGTGCCACTGTAGTCTAGCCTGGGAAATAGAGCAAGACTCTGTCTCAAATAAAAAAAAAGAAAACAGGCCGGGCACAGTGGCTCAAGCCTATAATCCCAGCACTTTGGGAGGCCGAGACGGGCGAATCACGAGGTCAGGAGATCGAGACCATCCTGGCTAACACGGTGAAACCCCATCTCTACTAAAAAATACAAAAAACTAGCCGGGCGAGGTGGCAGGCGCCTGTAGTCCCAGCTACTCAGGAGGCTGAGGCAGGAGAATGGCGGGAACCCGGGAGGCGGAGCTTGCAGTGAGCTGAGATCCGGCCACTGCACTCCAGCCTGGGCGACAGAGCGAGACTCTGTCTCAAAAAAAAAAAAAAAAAAAAGGAAACAAAGACATATGCCCATAGGTCTTTCAGGATGACTACACATATCACAAAAAAATGGCCTTTTTCTTCAAATAAAAACTTACATGAGAAGCAACAATTTCATGACTTAAAAGTAATTTTCTGGCCGGGCGCGGTGGCTCAAGCCTGTAATCCCAGCACTTTGGGAGGCCGAGACGGGCGGATCACGAGGTCAGGAGATCGAGACCATCCTGGCTAACATGGTGAAACCCCGTCTCTACTAAAAAATACAAAAAACTAGCCGGGCGACATGGCGGGCGCCTGTAGTCCCAGCTACTCCGGGAGGCTGAGGCAGGAGAATGGCGTGAACCCAGGAGGCGGAGCTTGCCGTGAGCTGAGACCCGGCCACTGCACTCCAGCCTGGGCGGCAGAGCGAGACTCCGTCTCAAAAAAAAAAAAAAAAAAAGTAATTTTCTGATTTTACTTTTAAAATGCCAAGATTTAGTGGCTGCAGATACCTAAATCACTCTTGTAGAAGGCAATTATAAGTATCAATAGGCACTAGATAAGATTAGCTGGATTTAAAAATGACCTCTCCTATTGGCTCATTTATTCCCATCACCAGCATACAGTCCTGGAAAGAACTAACAAATTCATAAGTCCCAGTTTCTAAAGAAACATGTTATAACCTCACATAAGGTAAAAATAATGAAATGCTACCATGTCCAAAGGCAAAAGTAAGCTCTGTGTGTGTGTGTGTGTGTGTGTGTGTGCGTGTGTATGTGAAAGGCCAAATCTATCCCTGTTCCCGATCCAAACTTTTTTTTTGTTTTTGAGAGTCTTGCTCTGTCACCCAGGCTGGAGAGCAGTGGCACAATCTCGGCTCACTGCAACTTCCGCCTCCCGGGGTCAGGCGATTCTCCTGCCTTCAGGCTCCCAAGTAGCTGGAATTACAAGTGCCCGCCACCATGTCCAGCTTTTTTTTTTTTTTTTTTTTTGAGACGGAGTCTTGCTCTGCCGCCCAGGGTGGAGTGCAGTGGCACGATCTTGGCTCACTGCAAGCTCTGCCTCCTGGGTTCACACCATTCTCCTGCCTCAGCCTCCCGAGTAGCTGGTACTACAGGGGCCCGCCACTACGCCTGGCTAATTTTTTTGTATTTTTAGTAGAGACGGGGTTTCACTGTGTTAGCCAGGATGGTCTTGATCTCCTGACCTCGTGATCCGCCCGCCTCAGCCTCCCAAAGTGCTGGGATTACAGACGTGAGCCACCGCACCCCGCCTAATTTTTGTGTTTTTAGTAGAGATGGGGTTTCACCATGTTGACCAGGCTGGTCTCGAACTCCTGACCACAAGTGACCCACCCACCTGGGCTTCCCAAAGTGCTGGGATTATAGGTGTGAGCCACCACACCTGGCCGCCCTCAATTCAAACTTTAACAACTCATACAACTTCCCATTCTCTTAAACTGTAAAATTACATGGGCTTACACATGACTCCAGGTTTTTCCTGCTGCTGTGGTAGGAAAGTGTTGAGAAATGTACCTTAGCTAGTTCTGAAGGAAAACATTTTTTTTTGAGACAGAGTCTCTCTCTGTCGCCCAGGCTGGAGTGCAGTGGCGCGATCCCAGCTCACTGCAACCTCCATCTCCCGGTTCAAGCAATTCTCTGCCTCAGCCTCCCGAGTGTTGCGGGAAGTCAGGGACCCCGAACAGAGGGACCAGTTGAAGCCGCAGCAGAAGAACATAAATTGTGAAGATTTCATGGGCATTTATTAGTTCCCCAAAATTAATACTTTTATAATTTCTTATGCCTGTCTTTACTGCAATCTCAGAACATAAACTGTGAAGATTTCATGGACACTTATCACTTCCCCCATCAATACCCTTGTGATTTCCTATGCCTGTCTTTACTTTAATCTCTTAATCCCATCATCTTCTTTGTAAGCTGAGGAGGATATATGTCCCCTCAGGACCCTGTGATGATTGCGTTAACTGTACAAATTCTTTGTAGACCATGTGTGTTTAAAACTTGCTGGTTTTGGCCGGGCGCGGTGGCTCAAGCCTGTAATCCCAGCACTTTGGGAGGCCGAGACGGGCGGATTACTAGGTCAGGAGATCGAGACCATCCTGGCTAACACGGTGAAACCCCATCTCTACTAAAAAAATACAAAAAAACTAGCCAGGCGAGGTGGCGGGCGCCTGTAGTCCCAGCTACTTGGGAGGCTGAGGCAGGAGAATGTCGTAAACCCGGGAGGCGGAGCTTGCAGTGAGCTGAGATCTGGCCACTGCACTCCAGTCTGGGCCACAGAGCGAGACTCCGCCTCAAAAAAAAAAAAAAAAAAAAAAAAAAAAAAAACTTGCTGGTTTTACAGCTCGGGGAGCATCACGGAACCTGCCAACATGTGATGTCTCCCCCAGACACCCAGCTTTAAATTTCTCTCTTGTGCTCTTTCCCTTTATTTCTCAAACCAGCCAAGACACTTAGGGAAACAGAAAAGAACCCACGTTAAATATCGGGGGTGTGGTTTCACCCGATACCTGAGTAGCTGGCATTACAGGCACCCGGTGCCACACCCAGCTAATTTTTGTATTTCTAGCAGAGATGGGGTTTCACCATCTTGGCCAGGCTGGTCTTGAACTCCTGACCTCATGATCCACCCACCACAGCCTCCCAAAGTGCTGGGATTACAGGTGTGAGCCACCGCCCCAGCACTGAACACATATTATATATCTAAAATAATTTAATGTTTTATCAGAATCTCTCTCCAAATCTTCTTTTCCATTAAGTTTTCATTGCTCTCTTAACTCTCTTAGTAAGAACACTAACTGGGCTTCCATGATATACAAATGATTATGGGCTTAGCACCCTTCAGTTATGCATATTCAAAACTTCTCAGTCAGGTCGGGCACAGTGGCTCACACCTGTAATCCCAACACTTTGGGAGGCTGAGGCAGGTGGATCACAAGGCCAGAAGCTCAAGACCAGCCTGACCAACATGGTGAAACTCCATCTCTACTAAAAATACAAAAATTAGCCGGGCGTAGTGGCACATGCCTGTAATCCCAGCTAATCAGGAGGATGAGGCAGGAGAACTGCTCAAACTCAGGAGGCGAAAGTTGCAGCTTATCTCAATTTTAAACTATAGTACAAAAAGGAAAAAACTTTAAGAAAAACATAAAACGAAGCCTCTTTAAGGAGACTTTCATATTCAAAGTACTTAATTTTTCGAATAACTCATCAGCTTTATTATGCATATTATATCCATTTTATATGTATGAAAATGTGATTTCCCTAGTATCACAAAATAAGTTAATTTTGGAAACAGAATTTAAATTGTGATATTTGGCCAGGTGTGGTGGCTCACGTCTGTAATCCCAGCACTTTGGGAGGCAGGCAGATCACCTGAGGTCAGGAGTTCAAGACCAGCCTGGCCAACATGACAAAACCCTGTCTCTACTAAAAATACAAAAATTAGCTGGGTATGGTGGCAGGCACCTGTAATCTCAGCTACTCAGGAGGCTGAGGCAGGGAGAACTGCTTGAACCCAGGAGGTGGAGATAGCAGTGAGCTGAGATCACACCACTGCATTCCAGCATGGGTGACAGAGCAAGACTCTTTCTCAAAAAAAATAAAAATAAAAATAAATTTAAAAATAAAATAAATTGTGACATTTACTTTATTTCACAATACTGTTAGGTTATACTATTCAATATTTCCCATAAACGTTTACCCCTCTTTTTTTTCTTTTTCTTGAGTCAGGGTCTCGCTCTGTTGCACAGGCTGGAGTACAGTAGTACAATCATGGCTCCCTGCAGCCTCAGCCACCGGGGCTCAACAGATCCTCCCCCCTCAGCCTCCCAAGTAGCTGGGACTACAGGCACACCCCACTATGCCTAGCTAATATTTCTGTTTGTTTGTCTGTTTGTTTTTGTTTCGTCATGTGGCCCAGGCTGGTCTCAAACTCATGGGCTCAGGGATTTGCTCGCCTCCACCTCCCAAATTGCTGGGATTACAGGCGTGAGCCACTTCACCCAGCTGAATTTACCCATTTCTAAAGTAACAAACATTGAAATCTTAACCTGAAAATGTCTCTCTCTCTCACTTACATACACACACCCACCCCCCACATATGCACATGCAGACAGCAAATTAAAAAGGAAAACAGCTCTTACCTTCATCTCCTTCTGGTGCATATGAAGCTGTAATAATATCAATATCAGCACAATTCATCACAATCTGATTAGTCGCCTGCCTCACCTAAGGGGAAAAGAAAAACCAACAGTGTCAGAAATAGCCTACATTAATAGCATATACAACTTGATCAGGTGTGTTGGCGCACACCTGTAATTCCAGCACTTTGGGAGGCCAAGCAAAGAGGATCGCATGAGCCCAGGAGTTTGAGACCAGCCTGGACAACATGGTGAAACCCTGTCTCTACAAAAAACACAAAAATTGGCCAGGTGTTGTCATGTGTGCCTATAGTCCCAGCTACTCGGGAGATTGAAGTGGGAGGACTGCTTGAGCCCAGGAGGTTGAGGCTGCAATAAGCTGTGATCATGCAGCTGCTGCACTCCATCCTGGGCAACTGAGCAAGACTCTGTGTCTCTCAAATAATAATAATGATAATAGTAACAGACTCGGACTAATATCAGAGTCAATTTTTTAAAATCCAGACTTCGCTAAAACCTAGACTGAGAATTTATGCATCAATGGTATAAATAAATGAAGTTTTAATAATCCAAAGCAACTCATATTTTCCAAATTATATTAAATAATGAATGTTTAAGTATTTCCCATCACTTACATCTAACCAATGAGCCAAATAAAATAATGTTTTCTACTTAAACCTTGATTTTAAACTATTAAAGGGCTGGGCACAGTGGCTCATGCCTGTAATCCCAACACTTTGGGAGGCTGAGGCAGGAGTATTGCTTGAGGTCAAAAATTCAAGACCAGCTTGGGCAACATAGGGACAAAAAAAGTTTTTTTAATGAGGTGGCTGTGATGGTACACACCTACAGTCCTAACTACTGGAGAGGCTGAGAGAGGAGGATCCCTTAAGCTCAGGAGGTCAAGCGAGGCTGCAGTGAGCTATGATTACACCACTGACCTCCAGCCTGAACAACAGAGACTCTGTCTCAAAAAATAAAAGTAGACTGGGGGCTCACACCTGTAATCTTGGCACCTTGGGAGACTGAGGCAGGCGGACCACTTGAAGTCAGGAGTTTGAGATCAGCCTGGCCAATATGGTGAAACCCCGTCTCTAATAAAAATTATCCGGGTTGGCTGGGCGCAGTGGCTCACGCCTATAATCCCAGCACTTTGGAAGGCTGAGGTGGGCGGATTGTGAGGTCAGGAGATCGAGACCATCCTGGCTAACATGGTGAAACCCCGTCTCTACTAAAAATACAAAAAATTAGGCCGGGTGCGGTGGCTCAAGCCTGTAATCCCAGCACTATGGGAGGCCGAGACGGGCGGATCACAAGGTCAGGAGATCGAGACTATCCTGGCTAACACGGTGAAACCCCGTCTCTACTAAAAAATACAAAAAACTAGCCGGGCGAGGTGGCGGGCGCCTGTAGTCCCAGCTACCCGGGAGGCTGAGGCAGGAGAATGGCGTGAACCCGGGAGACGGAGCTTGCAGTGAGCCAGGATCCAGCCACTGCACTCCAGCCCGGGCGACAGAGCGAGACTCCGTCTCAAAAAAAAAAAAAATACAGCCGGGCGCGGTGGCTCAAGCCTGTAATCCCAGCACTTTGGGAGGCCGAGGCGGGTGGATCACGAGGTCAGGAGATCGAGACCCTCCTGGCTAACACGGTGAAACCCCGTCTCTACTAAAAATACAAAAAAAAAAACTAGCCGGGCACAGTGGCGGGTGCCTGTAGTCCCAGCTACTCGGAGGCTGAGGCGGGAGAATGGCGGGAACCCGGGAGGCGTAGCTTGCAGTGAGCCGAGATCGCGCCACTGCACTCCAGCCTGGGCGACACAGCGAGACTCCGTCTCAAAAAAAAAAAAAAAAAAAACAAAAAATTAGCCATGCGTCATGGTGGGTGCCTGTAGCCCCAGCTACTCAGGAGGCTGAGGCAGGAGAATTGCTTGAACCCAGGAGGCAGAGGTTGCAGTGAGTCGAGATCGTGCCATTGTACTCCCACCTGGGTGACAGATAAACACTCTGTCTAAAAAAAAAAAATTATCCGGGCCTGGTGGCACACACCTGTAATCCCAGCTACTCAGGATGCAGAGGCAGGAGAATCACTTGAACCCAGGAGTCATTGCAATGGACCAAGATCGCACCATTGCACTGCAGACTGGGAGACAGTGAGGCTACGTCTCAAAAAAAAAAAAAAAAAAAAAAAATACAAAAAATTAGCCAGGCAAGGTGGCATAGGCCTGTAATTCCAGCTACTCAGGGGACTGAGGCACAACAATTGCTTAAACCCAGGAGGTGGAGATTGCAGTAGGCTGAAATCGTACCACTGCACTCCAGCCTGGATTACAGAGTGAGACTCTATCTCAAAAATAAATAAATAAATACTTTTAATTTTATAAAAATCTTAATTAGGAAACATTTCTTAAAACATATTGCAATAATTATATATTTTAATCTGCATATCAAACTCACCATGAGGCCTTCTGTGAGGAAAGAGGAAGAAGGCTGATACCATAACTTTATGTTAAAACTTTATACGATAACCCCTATCGTCGAGTGTGGTGGCTCACACCTGTAATCCTACCACTTTTGGAGGGTCAGGCGGGCAGATCACTTGAGGCCAGGAGTTCAAGCCCAGCCTGGCTGACATAGTTAAGACCCCATCTCTACTAAAAATACAAAAATTAAGGCCGGGCGCGGTGGCTCACGCCTATAATCCCAGCACTTTTGGAGGCCGAGGCGGGCGGATCATGAGATCAGGAGATCGAGACCATCCTGGCTAAAATGGTGAAACCCCGTCTCTAGTAAAAATACAAAAAATTAGCTGGGCATGGTGGTGGGCCCCTGTAGTCCCAGCTACTCGGGAGGCTGAGGCAGGAGAATGGTGTGAACCCGGGAGGTGGAGCCTGCAGTGAGCTGAGATAGCGCCACTGCACTCCAGCCTGGGCAACAGAGCAAGACTCAGTCTCAAAAAAAAAAAACCTTAGCCAAGCATGGTGGCACACGCTTGTACTCCCAGCTACTTGGGAGGTTAACACACGAGAATCACTTGAATCCAGGAGGCAGAGGTTGCAGTGAGTCAAGATCATGCCGCTGCACTCCAGCCTGGGCAATAGAGCATGACTTTGTCTCAAAAACGAAACAAAACAAAACTTCATAAAATACTCTTCAATTTTTTTTATTTAGATTTAAATGTAAATCTAAAATTGAATCGAAATTTTTTAAATTTAAAAATCTTTTAATTTTATTTTCCCAAAGAGACATTTCAGATGTAATACATACTAATGACCCACCACCCAAATTAAATCAACTTTTAAGATTTTGTCGCTGGGCATGGTGGCTCATGCCTGTAATCCCTGCACTTTGGGAGGCCGAGGCAGGTGGATCACAAGGTCAGGAGATCGAGACCATCCTGGCTAACACGGTGAAACCCCGTCTCTACTAAAAATACAAAAAATTAGCAGGGCATAGTGGCGGGCGCCTGTAGTCCCAGCTACTCAGGAGGCTGAGGCAGGAGAATGGCGTGAACCTGGGAGGCGGAGCTTGTAGTGAGCCAAGATCGTGCCACTGCACTCCAGCCTGGGCAACACAGCGAGACTCTGTCTCAAAAATAAACAAACAAACAAACAAACAAATGAGCATCTTGGTCCATGTTTTCCTGTGCACGTGAGAGAATTTTTCCAGGGAAAGAAACCAAATAATGGACTTTCTGGATTGTTGGACATAAATCTTGAACTTTACCAAGAACTGCCAAATTATCCTCTAGAGTGGTGTCAGTTGACATTCCCATGAGCAAAGAATAAAGAAATCCCATTTTCAGCATGTTCTGAAAAACTTTAATATTTTTGACAAGCTAATGGGTATTAAATGATAGTCCTGACCAGGCACTGTGGCTCACGCCTGTAATCGAAGCACTTTGGGAGGCTGAGGCAGGTAGATTACTTCAGGTCAGGAGTTCAACACCAGCCTGACCAACATGGTGAAACCCCATCTCTACTAAAACAAAAAACAAAAAACAAACAAAAAAAAACAGGCCAGGCGCAGTGGCTCACATCTGTATTCCCAGCACTTTGGGAGGCCGAGGCTGGCAGATCACGAGGTCAAAAGATTGAGACCATCTTGGCTAACATGGTGAAACCCCGTCTCTACCGAAAATACAAAAAATCAGCCGGGTGTGGTGGTGGGCGCCTGTAGTCCCAGCTACTCAGGAGGCTAAGGTAGGAGAATGGCGTGAACCTGCGAGGCGGAGCTCACAGTGAGCCAAGGTCGCGCCACTGTACTCCAGCCTGGGTGACAGAGCAAGACTCCGTCTCAAAAAAAAAAAAAAAAAAAAGAAATACAAAATTAGCCGGGCATGCAGCACATGCCTGTAATCCCAGCTACTTGGAAGCCTGAAGCAGAAGAATCACTTGAACCTGGGCAGTGGAGGTTGCACTGAGCTGAGATTGAGCCATTGCATTCCAGCCTGGGAAACAAGAGCACAACTGTCTCAAAAATAAAAAAATAAAAAAATTTTTAATGACAGCCCATTGGTCGAATCAGAATTTCCCTGATTACTAATAACATTGGTTACTATGTATCTTTTCTCATATATATATATGTGTGTGTGTGTGTTTCATTAAGTTTTTCCACTGTGAGTTGCTTCTTTAAAACTCTTGTGCATTTGTTGTTGTTGTTGTTGTTGTTGTTTTTGAGATGGAGTCTCGCCTACTCACCCAGGCTGGAGTGCAATGATGCTATCTTGGCTCACTGCAACCTCCGCCTCCTGGGTTCAAGTGATTCTCCTGCCTCAGCCTCCTAAGTAGCTGGGATTACAGGTGTACGCCACTACGCCCATCTAATTTTTGTATTTTTAGTAGAGATGGGGTTTCACCATGTTGATCAGGCTGGTCTCGAACTCCTGACCTCGTGATCCACCCACCTCAGCCTCCCAAAGTGCTAAGATTACAGGCGTGAGCCACCGCGCCCAGCCACTTGTGCATTTTTCAATTTAGTCATAACCTTGCCTATATGCATTTATTTTGTTGTTTTAAACACAACTTCAAATTCATTTCCAGACATCTGAATATTCTAAATCTAAAATAACAAAAACACAGATGCCCTAAATCACAAAGAAATGCCTCCAGAAGCAGGTAAGTACAGCAAGCCATGTGGAAGCTGTGCACAACCCCTTAAAAGGAGGAGATAGGCCGGGCGCGGTGGCTCAAGCCTGTAATCCCAGCACTTTGGGAGGCCGAGACGGGCGGATCACGAGGTCAGGAGTTTGAGACCACCCTGGCTAACACGGTGAAACCCTGTCTCTACTAAAAAAATACAAAAAGCTAGCCGGGCGAGGTGGCTGGCGCCTGTAGTCCCAGCTACTCGGGAGGCTGAGGCAGGAGAATGGCGTAAACCCGGGAGGCGGAGCTTGCAGTGAGCTGAGATCCGGCCACTGCACTCCAGCCCGGGCGACAGAGCAAGACTCCGTCTCAAAAAAAAAAAAAAGGAGGAGATGGTAGCCATTTATTGCAGCCAATGAATTATCGCTATGCTGACTGGCAGGTTTAGTGCTGACAGATCTTACAATTTTTTTTTTTTTTTGAGACGGAGTTTCACTCTTGTTGCCCAGGCTGGAGTGCAGTGGCGCGATCTCAGCTCACTGCAACCTCTGCTTCCCAGGTTCAAGTGATTCTCCTGCCTCAGCCTCCCTAGTAGCTGGGATTACAGGCATGTGCCACCATGCCCGGGTTATTTTTGTATTTTTAGTAGAGACGGGGTTTCTCCATGTTGGTCAGGTTGGTCTTGAACTCCCTACCTAAGGTGATCCGCCCCCCTCTTGGCCTCCCAAAGTGCTGGGATTACAGGCATGAGTCACCACCGCACCCAGCCTGATCTTCCAATTTTTTTAGAAAAAGCTATAAATTCAGATTTCATGTGCAATATCTCAATTTTTTATTAATGGTAACTAATTAAAGTTTTCAGAAACATTGTATAGACCAAACAAAATCTGTGTGCAGGTCAACAATGCTCTTAGACAACTGAACATACCACAAAACTAAGAACATCAGAGTAATGATATCTGCATGAAAAATCTGTATATGAGTAATCATTTTATTAACAACCAATACATATTTAAACATGATTAGCTGGCAACTAAAATTACCTGACCTAAATGAGAGATACTAAGTTACAAAGTCTACAACGAGCTATTCAAAATATCTAACACATAAAGTGAAAATACCTTGGCTCACAAAAAAAAAAATGCTTCTCATAAATCTTCACGTTTCAAAACAAAGATGTCACTTCATGAATGGCTTATCTTTAAAGTGGCAATATTCCTTCACACTGTTTATTTCACCAAAACATACCTAAACAATGCTAAAACCTGTGTGTCCAACTGGCCATTTTCAGCACTACAGTTGAACAAAAAACAAAAAGAATTCGGCCGGGCGCGGTGGCTCAAGCCTGTAATCCCAGCACTTTGGGAGGCCGAGACGGGCGGATCATGAGGTCAGGAGATCGAGACCATCCTGGCTAACACGGTGAAACCCCGTCTCTACTAAAAAATACAAAAATCTAGCCGGGAGAGGTGGTGGGCGCCTGCAGTCCCAGCTACTACTCCGGAGGCTGAGGCAGGAGAATGGCGGGAACCCGGGAGGCGGAGCTTGCAGTGAGCTGAGATCCGGCCACTGCACTCCAGCCCCTGCGATAGAGCGAGACTCCGTCTCAAAAAAAAAAAAAAAAAAAAAAAGAATTCTTGGCCTATTCAGAAGTTGACTTAAAATTTCAGCAACACAAGTTGCCGGGCACGGTGGTTCACACCTGTAATCCCAGCACTTTGGGAGGCCGAGGCGGGCAGATCATGAGGTCAGGGGTTCAAGACCAGCCAGGCCAACATGGTGAAACCCCATCTCTACTATAAATACAAAAAATTAGCTGGGTGTGGTGACAGGTGCCTGTAATCCCAGCTACTCGGGAGGCTAAGGCAGGAGAATCGCTTGAACCCAGGAAGCAGAGGTTGCAGTGAGCCGAAATCGCGCCATTGCACTCCAGCCTGTGTGACAAAAACAAGACTCTATCTTAAAAAAAAAAAAAAAAATCAGAAACACAAAGAAATGAAGCACTTACTGGGGTATGCTCCAATGGGTAAAATGAATAAAAACCTTTCTGAGTTTGAAGTGTATGCCAGCAAAATAATAACTATGGTTTAGTTACTGGTCTTAACCATTATCTAGGCAACCACACTTTCACCCATCAACATCTACAGTGAATTTCACAGTAGCCAAGCAGTTAATCCACCAATGTCAAGATACCTGTACAACATTATACATGCCAAATCACACAGCGCATTACTATTGCAACCATTTGAGAGAAAGTATTTGTGCATTTTGGAAAGGCACCATGCACAACACCCAATTACAAGTTCCAACTCCTCCTGTGTTTAACGGAAAACTCACCCGTTTACACTAACGAATTAAGCTTTTCTTGAATTGCTACTAATTTTTTTTTCCAGGATACTACCATTTCTGGAAGGGTGGGAGGGAGGAACCAAAGGAACAAAGGTACTTATCTTAAAAATAGAAATCCATTCAAATTTTAAAAATTGGTCAGTATCCTATCTCATATTAGAGATGCACTGATTTAAAAGTTGACCAATAATGGGATAATCTATGGAAAGTGTCTGTTTTAGCACTTAGTGCCTCATATGTAGTCATCACTTAACAGATGTGAAGACATACACATACACACACAGGTTAAACTGTGCTCTCATATCATCTCACAGCACTCACCTAACAGTTTATAAAGCTTCTGATCAGAATGATATGATTGTTTAAAAACAATGTATTGTATTATATGGCACTTTGGATATCAACATATGTGTACTACCCCAAGAAGGTAATTTAAAATATCTGTTTGGACATAAGTGTATGTGCTGACTACAACGCAGTATAACACTGCTCTTTGTGATGCTGCTCTTCCCAACAGTAGTGCTGACCTGATGATGTAGTACATGATTTCTCACCTTTGACACCTTCGTGATAGTAAATATTAGCTGTGTGTTCCACTATCAAAAAAACAGGTAATAATTCAATGAAATTTCAGCATTAAAATCTTCAGTTTCCAAGTTTAAAACAGAAGTAAAACAAGGTTGGCATATAAAAGCACATTGATAACAAGCTCATTTTCAATTCTTCTACTTGATGTTATTAAAGAATAGAATGTTAGTGTATCCTTGCTTTGTTTCAAATCCAGGGTTAAGTCTGGTTGGCCTCCTATATAGACTGTACTTCAACTGAGTCAAATACTAAGTAAGGGCTGTACCAAAGAGGCAGCTTGAAGCCTGGTAACAACTTTACAATGGAAGTTTCCTATGAGCTAGGGAGGCGAAATCGGAGATAACACTTTCCTGAATGAGTCTTTACTACAGTCACTCAGGAACATATCTTACATGTTCTACAGTAAGACTCAAGAGGGGTTTTTCCTGATTGCCAATGTCCTGAGATTTTAGTAAAAGAAAATCTCCAGTGTGACAATTCCAAATGCCAATCAGTCTGAAGCCTGAGTCACTTTTGCCTAATAAAACTGATTTCACCATTAAAATAGCAATAATGGTTGCCTTGCTGGAACAGTTCTATAATAGCTAAAGACAGTAAGAAGCAAATAATCAGTAAACTCAAGTTGAGCCAACTTTTCTAACAAGAGACATTGAAAAGAGCCTCTTGCAGAAGGTCAAAAATAATTACCATTAATGTAAAAACGCAAAACGCACAGAATACTGGTATGTGATGTTTGTGGCTACTAACATGCAACTAGACTTTTAAACTATACATAGGAATGAAAAGAAATAATTACGCACCTACCTGAAGACTGAAGTTACTTCTAGGGGTGGGGTGGGAAGAGATGGAAATGGGCTTTAGTGGTATCTGTGACATTTTATTCCCCCCCAAAAAAGCATGCACAGTCTGATGAAAATGGGGCAAAATGTTAATATCTGTTTAATCTCATAGTGTGTGACTTTCTTGTATTTCTAAAATACTTCCTAATTTAAAATAAAATTTTAAAGAGATTACAAGTGACCAAATAAACCAAGAACCACATACTTGCATGGTGTTCAAAACTAAATCACGGCCGGGCGCAGTGGCTCAAGCCTGTAATCCCAGCACTTTGGGAGGCCGAGACGGGTGGATCGCGAGGTCAGGAGATCGAGACCATCCTGGCTAACACGGCGAAACCCCGTCTCTACTAAAAAATAGAAAAAACTAGCCGGGCGAGTTGGCGGGCGCCTGTAGTCCCAGCTACTCGGGAGGCTGAGGCAGGAGAATGGCGTAAACCCGGGAGGCGGAGCTTGCAGTGAGCTGAGATCCGGCCACTGCACTCCAGCCTGGGCGACTGCGAGACTCCGTCTCAAAAAAAAAAAAAAAAAAACTAAATCACTAAAATCTAGAGAACTAATCTCAGTTAACAACAAAAGCCATTAGAAGGCTCAGTTCTTTCCCACTGACTCACATACAGATTAGAGTAAGATTTACTTTACAATAAGAGCAGGCTCATTTATGTGGCAAAGTTCAGAGAAGCTTTACAGATAATTTACTACTCAAGACCACATTTACCCAGGTTGTATCAGAGTATCAGTTATATCTAGAACCAGGAAGTTAAAAAAAAAAAAAAAAAGGCCTGGAGGAAAAGCCAAAATAGGTGATACAAAGTCCATACAATAAAACACATACCCTTTACTCAGAAGAGAATCCAACAAACTCTCACATAGAAATTGATTTTTTAGCCCCAACAAGCTTGTTTATCTGGCTACTAAGGCTTCTTCAGATGAAGTTCAGTAAAATATGGGAGAGAAGAAATTGCACAATAGGCAGCAACAAGGCACAATAAGCAGCAAGAAGAATATGAGGGTAAGGAAAACTAAACAACTTTAAATAACAGATATGGGCTGGCCGGGTAATACAGGCTCAGGCCTGTAATACAAAAATTAGCTGGCCTTGGTGGTGCACACCTGTAATCCCAGCTACTGTGGAGACTGAGGCAGGAGAAACGCTTGAGCCCGGGAGGCAGAGGCTGCAGTGGGCCGAGATCGCGCCATTGCACTCCAGCCTGGGCAACAAGAGCAAAACTCCCCACTCAAAAAAAAAAAAAAAGCAGCTGGGCGCGGTGGCTCACGCCCGTAATCCCAGCACTTTGGGAGGCTGAAGCCGGTGGATCACCTGAGGTCAGGAATTCAAGACCGGCCATGAAGAAACCCAGTCTCTACTAAAAATAGAAAAAATTAGCTGGGTGTGGTGGCGCATGACTGTAATCCCAGCTACTTGAGAGGCTGAGGCAGGAGAATTGCTTGAACCTGGGAGGCGGAGGTTGCAGTGAGCCGAGATCGTGCCATTGTACTGCAGCCTGGGCAACAAAAGCAAAACTCCATCTCAAAAAAAAAAAAAAAAAGAAAGAAAATATGCAGAATTTGGGCAAAAAATTTGTAATACAGGATTGACAATAACCATTTAGGTGCCAAATTTTTCATCTGCCAAACAAACTACTATATCGGCAACTCTTCACGTACTGCCAATTTGGTTATCTCCAACATGAATATTTTGTTAGCAGAGGCCAGGGGTTGGCTAGGATATCCTGATTTCTGGCCCTGAATGATAAACTTAGTTTCTCTAGCACAGGTAAAATATTTCCATAAGAAAAAGCCCAGCTGGGCACGGTGACTCACGCCTGTAATCCCAACACTTTGGGAGGCCGAGGAAGACAGAACAAGAACAAGGTCAGGAGATCAAGATCATCCTGGCCAATATGGTGAAACCCCGTCTCCAGTAAAAATACAAAAAAATTAGCCAGGCATGGCGGTGCGTGCCTGTAGTCCCAGCGACTCAGGAGGTTGAGGCAGGAGAATTGCTTGAACCCGGGAGGCAGAGGCTACAGTCAGCTAAGATTGCACCACTGCACTCCAGCCTGGGTAACAGAGCAAGACTCCGTCTCAAAAAAAAAGAGAGAATGCCCAATTATTGTACCAACCACTACACACTCATAATCATTAATAGTAGTCACACACAGAAACTTGTAATTCATTTTAATTAATTATCCACAAAGGGAGAGGATCAAAATATGAAATATCTATGAAAGTCCACTGCTCTCAAGTATCCAGTGTAAAGGGAGGGGACAGGGAATGAAATAAATTTTGGGCCTAGAGAAACTTCTGTATAATAACAAATTTTCAAAACCAGATAAACCACAATAATGTGAAAGACAACCAATTTTTCAATCACTGAACATGGACTAATTTCTTCACCTTCTCCAGCAGTCCACACCCCAGTCTAGGTTAAAAATCCACTAAATTGGCTGGGCATGGTGGTTCATGCCTATAATCCCAGCCCTTTGGGAGGCCAAGGGAAGGGGATCACCTGAGGTCAGGAGTTCGAGACCAGCCTGGCCAACATGGCAAAACCCCGTCTCTACTAAAAATACAAAAATTAGCTGGGTGTGGTGGCACACACCTGCAGTCCCAGCTACCTGGGAGGCTGAGGCAGGAAGACTCGCTTGAACCTGGCTGGGGGGGGGGGGGGGGGGGGGGAGGGGACGGGCAGGGTGGAGGCTGCAGTGAGTCAAGATGGTCAAGATCATATCACTCACTCCAGCCTGGGCGAAAGAGCTAAATTCCATCTCAAAAAAATAAAAATAAAAAATAAAATAAATCCACTAAGTTTCTAATATGTAACCTGTACAAATACTCTGGGCTTATCATAAAATTTTGTAACTAAAGCAACTAAGCAACTTGCATGTTTTGTGTTATGTGATTCCAACTGTTACAAAACTGATCCAATATCAGTTATAAATATGTTTCCACAGATAAGAATTTTGTCAATAAATTCCCACAAGATATCACCTAATGCTACAATTTAAATGTATTGCTCTAATTCATGGATTTCAAAAACTTGCTTTTTACTTCTTACCAATGTTAATTCCTTTTACCCTTCCAAACATGTCAATTAGTACAATTTAAAAGTCCAATCATCCTTTAATAAAACCTGTTGGAATTCACTATTGTGTCATCCTTGTGTTGCCATCTAGCCTGAAAAGAATTTCTGGAAAAAAAGTGTTTTTAAAAGTTCATGTTACTTAAAAAAATCCATTTATTTCCTTGCATCAAATTAACAAGTCCCTGCTAATATCTAGTATATCACCATATGCTCCCTCAATGGCACAAACCAGTCTTCCACAAAAGTAGAAAAGAGGTAAGGAGAAACATGTCACTGCTTGTTGTTCTATCCCGATACTTAAATCAAATTCAGTTCTTTAATAAGTAATCATTTAAAAAGGTGTACTTTTTTCTGGACTTTTCCCAAAATATGTTTGCCTCCGAAAATTACGAACCCATTTTGGCAACTAATAGGGTGAATAAACAAATGTTTTTTTAATGTTAGTCTTTTCACATAATGCAAACCCATTCATCACTAGGTTCTCTTTCCCAAAGGTTTGCCAAGTCACAAGACACACTACTGTTTACAATCCCTCCCATCTGCCCCTTGCCAATATATATCAAACACTCTAGTCACTTGGCTTAAACCATAGATTCCCAAATAACCTTCTCAAATTCTAATTTAGACCCAAGATTCATTCATTCTGATTCATATTCTTAATGGAAAATTTTTAAATCATCTGATTTTCACTAAGTTCTGCCTTTTGATGCTGCCAAATCCTAGAGCCCTCTTGCTTTCACACCAGTGCCCCAAATGGGACAGCTATGTTATCTGTCACAGATAAGTACACAGATAACTGTACTTTTAAATTCTGTACTTTTAGACATATTTTTACTCTGAATACCGTACCCTCTTGGCTTTCAAAGACAACTACCAACATTCAATTCATCCGAGTACCAGTCTTCATTTCCTTCATTTCATTGCTATATACACCATGTTCTTTAAGGTTGGAGCCTACTGATTTCCCCCATCCCACACTGTAGTAGGAAGAGAAATGAAACAAAATATATTTACTAACATTCTATTTACAGATAACTATCAAACAGTTACCATCTTTATTACAGGCTTCCTATTACATAGTATCATAAATGCCTATTGTTCAGGATGTTTGTCGGGCATCTATACTGATGGTCTCCAAAATCAAACAGATAATG
Organism: Trachypithecus francoisi; assembly: GCF_009764315.1. NCBI lineage: Eukaryota > Metazoa > Chordata > Mammalia > Primates > Cercopithecidae > Trachypithecus > Trachypithecus francoisi. Next base: position 22,106,644 of record NW_022681466.1, on the reverse strand, counting down.
CTGCGGGAGGAGGGAGGGAAGTATGATTCACCAAAAACTGCAGTGAAGAGTAATGGAATATTTTCACCAGTGGTATGTTATAACTAATAGCTTCTTTCTTTCTTTCCTTTTTTTTTTTTTTTTTTTTCTTTTTTGAGACAGAGTCTCACTCTGTCGCCCAGGCTGGAGAGTGCAGTGGCGCGATCTCGACTCTACAACCTCTGCCTCCCAGGTTCAAGTGATTCTCCTGCCTCAGCCTCCCCGGAAGCTGAGATTACAGGGACCCACTACCAAGCCCCGCTAATTTTTAGTAGAGACGGGGGTTTCACCATGTTGGTCAGGCTGGTCTACGAACTCCTGACCTATAGTGCGCCCGCCTCGGCCTCCCAAAGTGCTGGGATTACAGGCATGAACCACCGCGCCCAGTCAGCTTCTTAGAGGAAAGTACTGCTAAGCAACCATCACGGTAGCAATAAATCCACCAGCTTGGAAGGCTGCAAAGCTAGGAAGATAGGAGGAAAAGCGGAGATGGGGGTCCTCCCGCAGCTTCTCTAGAGGTTAGGAGAGAACAAAGTCACTGCTGCACTGTCACTTGAGGGAAAGGGGGAGGGGGCGGATCATCTTGGAAACCCAGCCCCTGGGCTGGAGCAGGCGGGGAGAAGTCAGCGAGGCTGCCTGGGATTAACATTCTCGTTCTCACCCTCTCCCCCTTCTAGAAGCTCCCCTCCTCGCTCCAGCGCGGCGGCCAGAGTCCCAGATGACCACCCCCTCCAATGTATCACTCAAGGGGTGTAGTGAGAAACCAAAGAAAGAACTGAGTCAGGTGGTTGAGGCAGAGCGGGGACTCCCATGACCTCCCCGTCCTCCCCCAACACCCTCCAGCCTCCCCCGGAACACTATCAAGCCTAGAAGGGTCCGGGGCGGGGGAAAAAGCCCCACACAGGTGTGCTCGCCAGGGAGGGGCGCAAGGGCCGGGCGGCGGGCTCCACAGAGCTCCCGCAGCGCAGCCCCAGCCCGAACCCCAGCCCCAGTCTCAGCTCCGGCCCCGGCCCCTGCCCCGGCCCCAGCCCCAGCCCCAGCCCCAACCGAGCAAGGCAGAGCATGCCGACCCCGGCGCCCCGCGGCCGCCCAGCCCCGACCCGAGGCCCGCCCGCCCTCCCAGCCGGGCCCTGAGTCCAGCCCGCGGGCGCGGCCTAACTGCTCGCCCCGCAGCTTGCCCCGGCGCCCGAGGGTCGCTGTACCTGGGCGGCGGCCTCCAGCTTGCCCTCGAAGGTGAAGTCCAGCAAGTCGGGCTTGAGGCAAAGGCTGTAGTTGATGGGGGAGACATCGGCAGGCAGCCGCTCGAAGGGCCTCTTCTCCGGCATCGCGGCGAGGCCCAGGCTGTGGAGGCGGCGGCGGCGGCGAGAGGAGCGGCTGAAGAGGAGAAGGAGGAGGGGAGGAGGCGGAGGGCCGAGGAAGAGCAGGCGGCGAGCGAGGGAGGGGGCGGCAGCTGCCAGCCACATCCACCGAGCGCGGGCGACCGCCGGAGAGCGACCGGGGGAGCCTGGGGGGCGGGAGAGAGACCCAGCCGGAGCGCTAGAGGCTGGGTGGGAGGCGGTGCGGGCGGGCTGCCTACGGGGAAGGGGGCGGAGGGGAGGGAAGGGGAGGAGGGCCCGCAAGGAGGGAGGGAGAGAGGGAGGCGGTGGCGGCGGCGGCTGCGTGCGCGGCCCCGCCGGCCGAGCGCGCCCCCGTGGAGGGCGCGCGCACGCCGGGGCAGAGGGCGGAGCGGCGAGGGCGAGGGCGCGGCCGGCGGGGCGGGAGGGCGCAGGGTCTCCAGCGCTGCACCTGTCTGCGCCGCTCAGCACTGGGGGCGTCCTTCCAACTGGAAGGAGCCGGGAAGGGCTTGATCAGAGGAAGGAAAGGCTTAAGGGACCCCTGGGCTGCCTCGGGAAGTTGAAGCCTACGCAGTTGGTCGGTTCAGCCAGGGTCGCATGCATAAAATACCAGTTACAAGCAAAACCCCAAACTGGATTCTGCCTCCAGGTCAGCGAAAAGCCCTGACTTGAGGCTCTTTGTCCTCAATTCCTGTCAAGTAGCAAATTCAAAGAATGATTTGAAAATGTTTTGTCATAAAACCTTTAATAACCTAGGTTATTTCAACCACTGAGATTTGGGCTTTCGAGGGAGTGATTTCAAAAACTAGATTTTTGTTTCCATGGTTTAATGTTTAAAATGGGATGTTTCGGCAGGGCGCGGTGGCTCACGCCTGTAATCCCAGCACTTTGGGAGGCCGAGGTGGGCGGATCACAAGGTCAGGAGTTCGAGACCAGCCTGGCCAATCACGTGAACCCCTATCTCTACTAAAAATACAAAAATTAGCCTGGTATGGTGTCATGAGCCTGTAGTCCCAGCTACTAGGGAGGCTGAGGCAGGAGAATCGCTTGAACCCAGGAGGCAGAGGTTGCACTGAGCCGAGATCACATCACTACACTCCAGCCTCAGCGACACAAGGAGACTCCGTCTCAAAAAAAAAAAAAGTGGGCCTAGGTGTGGTGACATGTGCCTATGATCCCAGCTACTCAGGAGGCTGAGATGGGAGGATCACTTGAGCCCAGGAGGTGGAGGCTGCAGTGAGCTGTAATGGTGCCACTGCCCTCCAGGTGACAGAGTGAGGCCCCGTCTCAAAAAAAAAAAAAATGAAATAACATTTTTTTAAATGTTATTTAAAGTGTCAAAGGCAAGGAGATTTATTCATAATCCTCATATTTCTTTACAGAAATTTTTCAGAACCCTGTAATTTCCAAAACTGAATGTAGTATGCTGTAATGGACCAGTACTGTCCAGCAGAAACATACTGTGAACCACTAGGTAGTATTAAATCTTATAGTACCCACATCACAAAAAAAAAGGAAACAAATGAAAACACATCTTATTTAACCCAACATATCCAAAATATCATCATTTCAACATGTAATCAATATAAAAAATATTAATGAGGTCGGGCACGGTGGCTCACGCCTGTAATCTCAGCACTTTGGGAGGCCAAGGCAGGTGAATCACCTGAGGTCAGGAGTTCAAGACCAGCCTGACCAATGTAGTGAAATCCCGTCTCTACTAAAAATACAAAAAGTAGCCGGCCATGGTGGTGCATGCCTGTAATCCTAGCCAGCTACTCCGGAGGCTGAGGCAGGAGAATCACTTGAACTCAGGAGGCAGAGGTTGCAATTAGCTAAGATCATGCCACTGCACTCCAACCTGGGCGAAAAGAGTACAACTCCGTCTCAAAAAAAAAAAAAAAAATTAATGAGATATTTTACTTATTTTGTTCACACCAACTTTGAAATCCAGCGTGTACTTTACATTTATAGCACATCTAAATTCTGCCTATCCACATTTCATGTGATCCATCGTCACATGTGGTTAGTAGCTCTTGTACTGGACAGCACAGTTTTGGACTCTGGGCCTGGCCTCTTAGCCTCTGAATCCTACATACTTTTCAGAAAGGCAGACTGAAAAGCTGCAATCCTTTCAAACTAAGGTGTGAGATGGGACCTTTTGTTATATATATGTACTTCTATGACCACTTACTGGTCAGAGAAATAATAATTTAAATAACATATATATATGTGTATATATATATATATATATATAATTTTTTTTTTTTTGAGTCTCTTCTGTCACCCAGGCTGGAGTGCAGTGGCATGATCTCAGCTCATTGCAACCTCCATCTCATGGGTTCAAGCAATTCTCCTGCCCCAGCCTTCTGAGTAGCTAGGATTACAGGCACCCACCACCATGCCCAACTAATTTTTGTATTTTTAGTACAGATGGGGTTTCACCATGTTAGCCAGGGTGGTCTCAAACTCCTGACCTCAGGTGATCTGCCCACCTAAGCCTCCCAAAGGGCTGGGATTACAGACATGAACCACCGTGCCCAGCCCATATAATAATAATTTAATTAACTGTAATTGAATATTTATCGAGTTATTGCACTAAACACCTTTTTTTTTTTTTTTGAGATGGAGTTTCGCTCTTGTTGCCCAGGCTGGATTGCAATGGCATGATCTTGGCTCATGCAACCTCTGCCTCCTGGGTTCAAGAGACTCTCCTGCCCCAGCCTCCTAAGTAGCTGCGATTACAGGCCCCTGCCACCATGCCTGGCTAATTTTTGTACTTTTAGTTTTGTTTGTTTCTTTCTTTTGTTTTGTTTGGTTTTTCTTATTTTTTCTTTTTTTCTTTTTATTTCTTTTTCTTTTTTTAATTTTTATATTTTTAGTAGAGACGGAGTTTCACCATGTTGGCCAGGCTGGTCTCAAACTTCTGACCTCAGGTGATCCACCCACCTTGGCCTCCCAAAGGGCTGGGATTACAGGCATGAAGCACCGCGCCCAGCCCATATAATAATAATTTAATTAACTGTAATTGAATGTTTATCGAATGCTTACTAAATACTTTGGGTTTTTTTGTTTTGTTTTGGGTTTTTTTTTTTTTTGAGATGGAGTTTCGCTCCTGTTGCCCAGGCTGGATTGCAATGGCGTGAGCTCGGCTCACTGCAACCTCCACCTCCTGGGTTCAAGCGATTCTCCTGCCTCAGCCACCCAAGTAGCTGGGATTACAAGTGCCCGCCACCATGCCTGGCTAATTTTTTTTGTATTTTTAGTAGAGACGGGGTTTCACCATGTTGGCCAGGCTGGTCTCGAACTCCTATCCTCAAGTGATCTGTCCACGTCGACCTCCCAAAGTGCTGGGATTACAAGCGTGAGCCACCATGCCCAGCCAACACTTTTCATGTATTAGGTCATTTAATTCTTCTCAACAACTCTGTGAGGCAGACATCTTTATCCCCATTTCACATTTGAGGAAACAGGCACACAGAAACTCAAGAACTTGCCTAAGGTCATACACTAATAATTGGCAGAGCTACAGTTAGGACCTAGGCATTTTTTTTCTCTCCTGAGAATCTTGCAGCAGATTCCCTGTTGTTCTAACTCTCCAGTTTTATTTTGTTTTGTTTTAATTTGTTTTGTTTTAGAGATGGAGTCCCCGGCCGGGCGCGGTGGCTCAAGCCTGTAATCCCAGCACTTTGGGAGGCCAAGACGGGCGGATCACGAGGTCAGGAGATCGAGACCATCCTGGCTAACACGGTGAAACCCCATCTCTACTAAAAATACAAAAACTAGCCGGGCGAAGTGGCAGGCGCCTGTAGTCCCAGCTACTCGGGAGGCTGAGGCAGGAGAATGGCGTGAACCCGGGAGGCGGAGCTTGCAGTGAGCTGAGATCTGGCCACTGCACTCCAGTCCGGGCGACAGAGCGAGACTCCGCCTCAAAAAAAAAAAAAAAAAAAAAAAGAGATGGAGTCCCACTCTGCCACCCAGGCTGGAGTGCAGTGGCGTGATCTCAGCTCACTGCAAGCTCCGCCTCCCGAGTTCACGCCATTCTCCTGCCTCAGCCTCCCGAGCAGCTGGGACTACAGGCACCTGCCACCAGGACCGGCTAATTTTTTGTATTTTTAGTAGAGATGGGGTTTCACTTTGTTAGCCAGGATGGTCTCGATCTCCTGATATCGTGATCTGTCCGCCTCGGCCTCCCAGAGTGCTGGGATTACAGGCGTGAGCCACCGCACCCAGCCCTAACTCTCCAGTTTTATTTTATTATAATTCATCTGTTTCTGGGCTTCTCAAAATGTTATTTTCATTATATCTGTTAAAGCAAATTTCATTCATAACCATTTAAGGCTCTCCATGAACTGTCCTTATCATTTTCCCAGACTTGTTTTTTCTTATCCTTTAACATATATTCTCCAGCCGGGCGCTGTGGCTCAAGCCTGTAATCCCAGCACTTTGGGAGGCCGAGACGGGCGGATCACGAGGTCAGGAGATCGAGACCATCCTGGCTAACACAGTGAAACCCCGTCTCTACTAAAAAAAATACAAAAACTAGCCGGGCAAGGTGGCGGGCGCTGTAGTCCCAGCTATTCGGGAGGCTGAGGCAGGAGAATGGCGTAAACTCGGGAGGCAGAGCTTGCAGTGAGCTGAGATCCAGCCACTGCACTCCAGCCCAGGCGACAGAGCGAGACTCCATCTCAAAAAAAAAAAAAAAAAAATAATATATATATATATAATATATATATATATTCTCCAGTCTGAACAAGCTAACCAGTTTAATGCTTGGCCCTTACAACTTGCTCATTCTTCTCTTCTCTACCACTGCTCATGCATTATTGCTGGAATGACGGCCTCATCTTTTTCCGCAAACCGGGACCCTTCCTTCCTTCAAAACTCACCTTTTCCAGAAAGTTCTCATTGACTAACTCCACCCAACTCTAACTCTTTTCCCATCAGTTCACAAGTACTGGCTTGTGCTGATTTATTTGTACTTGTTCTGTTACTCTGTAATTGTGTCATGTTTTTGTTCTAGTTTTTTTTGAGACAGAGTTTTGCTTTTGTTGCCCAGACTGGAGTGCAATGGCACAATCTCGGCTCACCACAACCTCCACCTCCCGGGTTCAAGTGATTCTCCTGCCTCAGTCTCCTGAGTAGCTGGAATTACAAGCATGCGCCACCACGTTCCGCTAATTTTTTGTATTTTTAGTAGAGATGGGGTTTCACTTTGTTAGCCAGGATGGTCTCGATCTCCTGATATCGTGATCTGTCCGCCTCGGCCTCCCAGAGTGCTGGGATTACAGGCGTGAGCCACCGCACCCAGCCCTAACTCTCCAGTTTTATTTTATTATAATTCATCTGTTCTGGGCTTCTCAAAATGTTATTTTCATTATATCTGTTAAAGCAAATTTCATTCATAACCATTTAAGGCTCTCCATGAACTGTCCTTATCATTTTCCCAGACTTGTTTTTTCTTATCCTTTAACATATATTCTCCAGCCGGGCGCTGTGGCTCAAGCCTGTAATCCCAGCACTTTGGGAGGCCGAGACGGGCGGATCACGAGGTCAGGAGATCGAGACCATCCTGGCTAACACAGTGAAACCCCGTCTCTACTAAAAAAAATACAAAAAACTAGCCGGGCAAGGTGGCGGGCGCCTGTAGTCCCAGCTATTCGGGAGGCTGAGGCAGGAGAATGGCGTAAACTCGGGAGGCAGAGCTTGCAGTGAGCTGAGATCCAGCCACTGCACTCCAGCCCAGGCGACAGAGCGAGACTCCATCTCAAAAAAAAAAAAAAAAAAATATATATATATATATATATATATATATATTCTCCAGTCTGAACAAGCTAACCAGTTTAATGCTTGGCCCTTACAACTTGCTCATTCTTCTCTTCTCTACCACTGCTCATGCATTATTGCTGGAATGACGGCCTCATCTTTTTCCGCAAACCGGGACCCTTCCCTTCCTTCAAAACTCACCTTTTCCAGAAAGTTCTCATTGACTAACTCCACCCAACTCTAACTCTTTTCCATCAGTTCACAAGTACTGGCTTGTGCTGATTTATTTGTACTTGTTCTGTTACTCTGTAATTGTGTCATTGTTTTTGTTCTAGTTTTTTTTGAGACAGAGTTTTGCTTTTGTTGCCCAGACTGGAGTGCAATGGCACAATCTCGGCTCACCACAACCTCCACCTCCCGGGTTCAAGTGATTCTCCTGCCTCAGTCTCCTGAGTAGCTGGAATTACAAGCATGCGCCACCACGTTCCGCTAATTTTTTGTATTTTTAGTAGAGATGGGGTTTCTCCATGTTGGTCAGGCTGATCTCGAACTCCCAACCTCAGGTGATCCGCCCACCTTGGCCTCCCAAAGTGCTGGGATTACAGGTGTGAGCCACCACACCCAGCCTGTAATTGTGTTTTAAATTTATTTTATGAGCCGGGCGCGGTGGCTCAAGCTGTAATCCCAGCACTTTGGGAGGCCGAGACGGGCGGATCACGAGGTCAGGAGATCGAGACCATCCTGGCTAACACAGTGAAACCCCGTCTCTACTAAAAAAAATACAAAAACTAGCCGGGCAAGGTGGCGGGCGCCTGTAGTCCCAGCTATTCGGGAGGCTGAGGCAGGAGAATGGCGTAAACTCGGAGGCAGAGCTTGCAGTGAGCTGAGATCCAGCCACTGCACTCCAGCCCAGGCGACAGAGCGAGACTCCATCTCAAAAAAAAAAAAAAAAAAATATATATATATATATATATATATATATATTCTCCAGTCTGAACAAGCTAACCAGTTTAATGCTTGGCCCTTACAACTTGCTCATTCTTCTCTTCTCTACCACTGCTCATGCATTATTGCTGGAATGACGGCCTCATCTTTTTCCGCAAACCGGGACCCTTCCCTTCCTTCAAAACTCACCTTTTCCAGAAAGTTCTCATTGACTAACTCCACCCAACTCTAACTCTTTTCCCATCAGTTCACAAGTACTGGCTTGTGCTGATTTATTTGTACTTGTTCTGTTACTCTGTAATTGTGTCATTGTTTTTGTTCTAGTTTTTTTTGAGACAGAGTTTTGCTTTTGTTGCCCAGACTGGAGTGCAATGGCACAATCTCGGCTCACCACAACCTCCACCTCCCGGGTTCAAGTGATTCTCCTGCCTCAGTCTCCTGAGTAGCTGGAATTACAAGCATGCGCCACCACGTTCCGCTAATTTTTTGTATTTTTAGTAGAGATGGGGTTTCTCCATGTTGGTCAGGCTGATCTCGAACTCCCAACCTCAGGTGATCCGCCCACCTTGGCCTCCCAAAGTGCTGGGATTACAGGTGTGAGCCACCACACCCAGCCTGTAATTGTGTTTTAAATTTATTTTATGAGCCGGGCGCGGTGGCTCAAGCCTGTAATCCCAGCACTTTGGGAGGCCGAGACGGGCAGATCACGAGGTCAGGAGATCGAGTCCATCCTGGCTAACACGGTGAAACCCCGTCTCTACTAAAAATACAAAAAATTAGCCGGGCGAGGTGGCGGGCGCCTGTAGTCCCAGCTACTCCGGAGGCTGAGGCAGGAGAATGGTGTGAACCCGGGAGGCGGAGCTTGCAGTGAGCTGAGATCTGGCCACTGCACTCCAGCCCGGGGCCACAGAGCAAGACTCCGTCTCAAAAAAAAAAGAAAAAAAAAAAAAAAAGAACTTGGGATAGAGAAATGGAAGGTAACACAGAGTTCCCTTAAATATGACTGGATGACTACCTAACATATGCTCCATATAGGCTTCTCTGAAATAACTGAAATTAGAAGAACACAAGGGCCCTTAGAAATTCATTTCCCTTCATGGTGCTTCAGGAGGAATGGGAAAGTCAGTAATGTCCCAAGATCCTTAGCCCTACTTTTAACAGGCTTCTAGGCTTCTCTGTTTACCAAGCCTTTGAAAATCTGCAAATGAAAAACCTATGGAAGTTCATATATATCAATAAAAAGTTAACAAAGATTTGGGAGGCTGATGACTTGAGGCCAGGAGTTCAAGATCACTCTGGGCATCATAGTGAGACTCCCATCTCTACAAAATAAAAATGAAAATAAAAATAAATTGGCCAGGCACAGTATCTCACGCCTGTAATCCCAGCACTTCAGGAGGCTGAGGCGGGTGGATCACCTGAGGTCAGGAGATCGAGACCATCCTGGCCAACACGGTGAAACCGTATCTCTACTAAGAATACAAAGAAAAAAAAATTAGCCAGGCGTGGTGACGGGTGCTCGTAGTCCCAGCTACTCGGGAGGCTGAGGCAGCAGATGGCGTGAACCTGGGAGGCGGAGCTTACAGTGAGCCGAGATCGCACCACTGCACTCCAGCCTGGGCGACAGAGTGAGACTCCATCCCCCCAAAAAAAATTGTTTTTAATTAGCTGGGTGTGGTGGCCTATGCCTGTACTCCTAGCTACTTGGGAGGCTAAAGTGGGAGGATTCCTTGAACCCGGGAGTGTGAGGCTGCAGTAAGCTATGACTGTATCACTGCAGTCCAGCCTGGGCAACAGAGTGAAATCCTGTCTCTGTTTGGTTTGGGTTTTTTTGAGATAAAGTTTTGCTCTTGTTGCCCAGGCTGGAGTGCAGAGGCACAATCTCGGCTCACTGCAACCTCCACCTCCTGGGGGTTCAAGCGATTTTCCTGCCTCAGCCTCCCAAGTAGCTGGAATTACAGGTGCCTCCCACCATGCCCAGCTAATTTTTTGTATTTTTAGTAGAGAGAGGGTTTCACCATGTTGGCCAGGCTGGTCTCGAACTCCTGACCTCAGGTGATCCACCCGCCTCGGCCTCCCAAAGTGCAGGGATTATAAGCGTGAGCCACCATGCCTGACCGAAATCCTGTCACTTAAAAAAAAAAAAAAAAGACATTTAAGAAAGAAAAGAAAGGAAAAAAAAAACAAATCAGTCATTTTAGCCAGAGCCACTGTTGTTTTCAGTTTTCAAGTACTAGCCTGACGAATATGAGGACACAAAAATAAATAGTTTCAATATCATCACTGACTTTATGACCTAAAACAAATCCTAGCAATTCTCTGCCTCAGTTTCCCCATATGTAAAGCAGATATGGGCATAATGCATGCTTATCTCAAAGAAAAGTATGATTTCTCCAGTGGTTTGAGAATTTCTTTTTTTTTTTTTTTTTTTTTGAGGCGGAGTCTCGCTCTGTCGCCCAGACTGGAGTGCAGTGGCCGGATCTCAGCTCACTGCAAGCTCCGCCTCCCGGGTTTACGCCATTCTCCTGCCTCAGCCTCCCGAGTAGCTGGGGCTACAGGCGCCCGCCACCTCACCCGGCTAGTTTTTGTATCTTTAGTAGAGACGGAGTTTCACCGTGTTAGCCAGGATGGTCTCGACCTCCTGACCTCGTGATCCGCCCGTCTCGGCCTCCCAAAGTGCTGGGATTACAGGCTTGAGCCACCGCGCCTGGCCGAGAATTTCTTTTTTTTTTTTTTTTTTTTTTTTTTTTTGAGACGGAGTCTTGCTCTGCCACCCAGGCTGGAGTGCAGTGGCCGGCTCTCAGCTCACTGCAAGCTCCGCCTCCCGGGTTCACGCCATTCTCCTGTCTCAGCCTCCCAAGTAGCTGGGACTACAGGCGCCCGCCTCGTCGCCCGGCTAGTTTTTTGTATTTTTTAGTAGAGACGGGGTTTCACCGTATTAGCCAGGATGGTCTCGATCTCCTGACCTCGTGATCCGCCCATCTCGGCCTCCCAAAGTGCTGGGATTACAGGCTTGAGCCACCGCGCCCGGCCGAGAATTTCTTAAAGAGCCTATTTTTGGGCTGCGCGCGGTGGTTCATGCTTGTAATCCCAGCACTTTGGGAGGCCGAGGCGGGCAGATCACTTGAGGTCGGGAGTTCAAGACCAGCCTGGCAAACATGGTGAAACCCCATTTCTACTAAAAATACAAAAAAATTAGCCAGGCGTGGTGGCGGGTGCCTGTAATCCCAGCTACTTGGGAAGCTGAGGCAGAATTGCTTGAACCCAGGAGGCAGAGTTTGCAGTGAGTCAGGATCACACCATTGCACTCCAGCCTGGGTGACAAAACGAGACTCCATCACAAAAAAAAAAAGCATATTATTTTCTTATGTGAGAATGGTCTTTGTAGCAGGACTAGTAAAAAGTTGAAGGCCAGGCACGGTGGCTCAAGCCTGTAATCCCAGCACTTTGGGAGGCTGAGACGGGCAGATCACAAGGTCAGGAGATCGAGACCATCGTGGCTAACATAGTGAAACCCCATCTCTACTAAAAAAATACAAAAAACGGCTGGGCACGGTGGCTCATGCCTGTAATCCTAGCACTTTGGGGGGCCGAGGCGGGCGGATCACGAGGTCAGGAGTTCAAGACCAGCATGACCAACATGGTGAAATCCCGTCTCTACTAAAGAATACAAAAATTAGCCGGGTGTGGTGGCACACGCCTGTAATCCCAGCTACTCAGTAGGCTGAGGCAGGAGAATCACTTGAACCCGGGAGGCGGAGGTTGCAGTGAGCCCAGATTGCACCACTGCACTCCAGCCTGGGTGACAGACTGAGACTCTGTCTCAAAAAAAAAAAAAAATACAAAAAACTAGCCAGGTGTGGTGGTGGGCGCCTGTAGTCCCAGCTACTCTGCACGGAGGCTGAGGCAGGAGAATGGCGTAAACCCGGGAGGCGGAGCTTGCAGTGAGCTGAGATCGGGCCACTGGACTCCAGCCTGGGCAACAGAGTGAGACTCTGTCTCAAAAAAAAAAAGTTGAAGTATAGAGAGAGAGCAAATGTAAGTCATCGAAAGAAGTATTTCAGAGCAAAGATAATGTAAAGGAATTGGACTAGGGAGCCAAAACATTCAGGCAGGAAGGAGAGAAACCCCAGCTATGGAACACAGAAAGAGAATGATGTGGAGAGTTTGAGAGAACCATTACAAAACCACCAAGTTAGATCAAAACAAAGCATTACAGTTACTATTTAGCCTCTCTGACTTACAAATTATGGCCTTCAATGTCAATTTCAAGCATACAAATTATAACTCAAATTCCACTAATATGTGTCTTACCTGTGGAATATGATGAAGGGGTTCCAAAGGCCAGGAACACAAAAAGTCGGAGAGCAATCCATGGAAAGCGATGCCATGAGGTCCCAGCCTTGTCTCTTCCGTAACTTAAAATGGCTGTTGAAATGACAGTTGGAAATGTGAGTAGATGGAATGCTGCCTACCCATCCTGTGTTCTTCATGAAAGGAAAGTAGATTAATTTCACATGCTTTAAAATGTTTTTAAAATGCTATACTGATTGATAACTTAGTTTGTCATAATAATATAGATTGGATAGACTGATGGATAGATACATAGTTTTATTTATTTGGGGATAGCAATATGACATTATGCACATAAAAATGTGGCCAAAGGAAGGTCCTATCTGGTCAGAAAGAGTTTTATTTCTCTTGGTATCTTTCCATCAGGAAGTTGAGAAAGTCATACATTTCCACCTTTCTCACTTCCTTTCTAGCCCTCCTCTTTTTTTTTATTTTTTATTTTTTTAATTTTCTTCAGTACTTCTTCCCTTTTCACAATTACTGCTGCAGGTCTGTTTACCAATCCCAAGAGAGTGACAACTACAAGACCAAACTTGACCCCTTTGTTGATGATCTTCAAACTGAGATGACCTGTTTGACTGTGTCCTGTTGCAAAGGGTTAGCCACCAGGGCTCTGCAGAATATAAGTTAGGGAGCCAACTTATATGATATGATATATGGCTTATATAACATATAAGCTAACTTATATGATAAATACAACTTATATTAGTAAAGCCAATACCCTCTGCTGCAAAGAGTGCATATGTCTGTGTCTGATGTGTGGGTCTCTGGAATGCTACTGTAACATTTCTCCTGAAATCCCAAGTCTTTTTTTTTTTTTTTTTGAGACGGAGTGTCTCTCTGTCGCAGTGGTGCAATCTTGGCTCATTGCAACCTCCACCTCCGGGTTCCAGCAATTCTCCTGCCTCAGCCTCTGAGTTGCTGGGACTACAGGCACATGCCACCACACATGGCTTTTTTTTTTTTTTTTTTTTTTTTTTTTTTTTTTTTTTTTTGAGGCGGAGTCTCGCTCTGTCGTCCGGACTGGAGTGCAGTGGCCGGATCTCAGCTCACGGCAAGCTCCGCCTCCCGGGTTTACGCCATTCTCCTGCTCAGCCTCCCAAGTAGCTGGGACTACAGGCGCCCGCCACCTCGCCGGCTAGTTTTTGTATTTTTAGTAGAGACGGGGTTTCACGTATTAGCCAGGATGGTCTCGATCTCCTGACCTCGTGATCCGCCCGTCTCGGCCTCCCAAAGTGCTGGGATTACAGGCTTGAGCCACCGCGCCCGGCCGGCTTTTTTTTTATTATTAGTAGAGATGGGCTTTCACCATGTTGTCCAGGCTGATCTCAAACTCCTGACCTCAGGTGATCCACCTGCCTCGGCCTCCTGAAGTGCTGGGATTACCAGCATGAGCCACCATGCCCAGCAAAATCCCAAGTTTTTAAAAGTTACAGTGCTCTGGAGCTGGCATGCTGGAATTGGGTTTGTAATGATGTTTGCCTTGACGTCAAATCCAAAAATGTCAGTGTGAGCTCAGGTTGAACCAGACCAGTGGGGTAGCCAGGAGGATTAGAAGTCGCAGCAGCTTGGTAAGTCAGGGGGCCTCAGTTTCTCCACCCTTGGCTCTATTTCTGTTTGCTTCTTAAATCCTTGACAAGAAGAATTGACATCAGAATAGTCCTCACCCAATATGTGATCCAAGGCCTAGCAAAGAGAATAAGCTTAACCCAGGTTAAGGGTGGGGTGAAGAGAAGAGACCCAAGACATTAAGACCTGCTAATCTGGCAGAATCACATCTCATGGGGTGTGATTTTATGGGAGCAATTTGCCTTGGAGTCTTGGGCACATAAATAACTAAGGATAAGAATCTTCTGCTGCCAGCCTTCCTACAGTTTGAGAGAGCAATTTGCCTTGGAGTCTTAGCCACATAAATAACTAAGGATAAGAATCTTCCGCGGCCGGGCGCGGTGGCTCAAGCCTGTAATCCCAGCACTTTGGGAGGCCGAGATGGGCGGATCACGAGCTCAGGAGATCGAGACCATCCTGGCTAACATGGTGAAACCCCGTCTCTACTAAAAAAATACAAAAAACTAGCCGGGCGAGGTGGCGGGCGCCTGTAGTCCCAGCTACTTGGGAGGCTGAGGCAGGAGAATGGCGTGAACCGGGAGGCGGAGCTTGCAGTGAGCTGAGATCCGGCCACTGCACTCCAGCTTGGCGGCACAGCGAGACTCCGTCACAAAAAAAAAAAAAAAAAAAAAAAAAAAAAAAGAATCTTCCGCTGCCAGCCTCCTACAGTTTGCATAGGAGTCAAGATTAATAAATACTTAAAAAGTGTAAGGGGAGCTAAAAATTGGCTTGTGACCTGCTTATTCACAGGACTGAACCAAAAGTCATAGTGTCCCTAGTAAACAAATAATGCTAGAGCTAAAGAGAAACCATAAGGTAAGCATCTGAGACCCTTTCATTTTCAGATATACATGTTTTAGAAAAATTGTCTTGGCATGGAGACTAGCCTTTGAGATCTAGTGCCTTTAAAAAAAATTCTGATGGTAACATCTCTATTTTGGTAAATTGATTCAAGAAAAAGGCAAAGAGACAAAAAGCAATTCAAACTGCTCATACTCTTTAGCCCTGGGAAGGCTGCACCGGCAGGTTTCTGGATATGGTCTATTTTAGTTCAAAGTGCAATCACACTGTATAAAATATAAAGTCACTAAGAATGAGGCATAGCACAAATACCCTAGGGACCTGACATCAGGAATTAGGGCAGGTCACAAAAAAAAAAGGACAAAACTCAGAGCTTCATTCTTGTTGCCCAGGCTGGAGTGCAATGGCACAATCTCGGCTCACTACAACCTCTACCTCCTGGGTTCAAGCAAGTCTCCTGCCTCAGCCTCCCAAGTAGCTGAGATTACAGGCATGTGCCACCACACCTGGCTAATTTTATATTTTTAGTAGAGACGAGGTTTCTCCATGTTGGTCAGACTGGTCTCGAACTCCCATCCTCAGGTGATCCACCCCCCAACCCCCGGCCTCCGAAAGTGCTGAGATTACAGGCATGAGCCACTGTGCCCAGCCAAGACAAAACAATTTAGGCTGGGCACGGTGGCTCACGCCTGTAATCCCAGCACTTTGGGAGGCCAAGGTGGGATCATGAGGTCAGGAGATCGAAACCCTGTCTCTACTAAAAATACAAAAAATTAGCTTGGTGTGGTGGTGGAAGCCTATAGTCCCAGATACTCGGGAGGCTGAGGCAGGAGAATGGCCTGGGCCTAGGAGGCGGAGCCTGCAGTGAGCCAAGATTACGTCACTGCACTCCAGCCTGGGCGACAGAGTGAGACTCCGTCTCAAAAAAAAAAAAAGGCACAATTAGGCCGGGCGCGGTGGCTCAAGCCTGTAATCCCAGCACTTTGGGAGGCCGAGACGGGCGGATCACGAGGTCAGGAGTTCGAGACCATCCTGGCTAACACGGTGAAACCCTGTCTCTACTAAAAAATACAAAAAAAAAGCTAGCCGGGCGAGGTGGCTGGCGCCTGTAGTCCCACTACTCGGGAGGCTGAGGCAGGAGAATGGCGTAAACCCGGGAGGCGGAGCTTGCAGTGAGCTGAGATCCGGCCACTGCACTCCAGCCCGGGCGACAGAGCGAGACTCCGTCTCAAAAAAAAAAAAAAAAAAAAAAAAAAAAAAGGCACAATTTAAACCATTCAAGAGATATTATGTTCTTCTTGCCCCAAACCTACATTAGCTGTTAAGTGGAAGTCACAGTTTTAGTAACTCTACTTCAGAAAACCCTGAACTCGGCCGGGCGCGGTGGCTCACGCCTGTAATCCCAGCACTTTGGGAGGCCGAGGCGGGCGGATCACAAGGTCAGGAGATCGAGACCACGGTGAAACCCCGTCTCTACTAAAAATACAAAAAATTAGTCGGGCGCGGTGGCGGGCACCTGTAGTCCCAGCTACTCGGGAGGCTGAGGCAGGAGAATGGCCTGAACCCGGGAGGCGGAGCTTGCAGTGAGCCGAGATCGTGCCACTGCACTCCAGCCTGGGTGACAGAGCGAGACTCCGTCTCAAAAAAAAAAGAAAACCCTGAACTCTTGTTGTGCCCTATCCCGACGTATCTCAGTGCCAAGAGATGCCAAACGATGTCACCTTTGTTTAGCTCTATGTACTTTTGCTAAAGTGATTCATTACTGTCTTATCTCAATGTAAGAGGATATCAGTAGATGCAGGGGAGGGTGACAGAATCAAAGGAATGGAGGAGGTGAAAGAGGAGAAAAAGGCATCACTATTTTACAGAAAAAGTGCTATTATTGGTGTCTGACAAGGTAAATCGTTTTCTTTAGTTTATAAGCCCTACCTCCTTTTATTTTGTCCAGAAATTAGAACACTAGTTCTATCCAGGTTTGGTTCAGACTTGAAATTTACGAGTTGCAGTTCTTAGAGTAGATACCAGGGTCCCATTCTCTCACCCAGGCTGGAGTGCAGTGATGTGATCTCAACTCACTGCAACATCTGCCTCCCAGGTTCAATGATCCTTTACCTTAGCCTCCTAGGTAGCTGGGACTACAGACATGCACCACTAGGTACGTCTAGTTTGGGTGGAGATTTTTGGTAGAGATGGGATTTCACCATGTTGCCCAGGCTGGTCTCAAACTCCTGGGCTCAAGCGATCCTCCCGCCTCCCCAAAGTACTGGGATTATAGATGTAAGCCACCATGTCTGCCCTAAAATGGTAAAATCTTTAAGACCTTTATTTTCCCTAATTTTTCCTCCCCTTCATGGTAAAGAAGTCCCGTACGCTATGTTACTAACACTACAATTCATAACTTACATTTTAAGGGTAGCCAAAGTAAGTTGAAAATTATTTCTTATTGTTTTGTTCTTTATAATTGTTTTAGGGGGCTTCAAATACAAGAGGTCAAAAACTGACATAGGACAAAGATAGATGCAGTCATTCACCCAGAATTAACTGCAAAGCAATGACTAAAAACCATGATGAGAAGAATTTCTGACTCTCAAGCCTCTCTTCTTTCCGAATATCCTTGCTGTCCTAGATAACTGTCAGAGGACAAGTGTTGAAATGTGCTGACAAGTATTGACAAGGAGGACCACACATACCCTAGATTTTCCAGGACAGACCTGATGGCAAATATTCTCCACTGTCATCAGAAGCCATGTAAATAAATGTCCTAGAAATACCAATATTCTAGCATTTTGGATTAAAGAAAATGAAAGAAGAACTGTATGCCTGGGAGTCAAGGCAAAAAGGGCACATGATAGTCAGTGTCAAGGCCAGGTGACAGGAAGGAGACAGAAAGATCTGATTGCTAGAATAATCAGGCAGCTCAAATGAGGGTAATAGAATCTTGTGCTGCAGAGCATCAGCTGATGCTGAAAAAAAATGCTCCTTCCATGAGTGCTTAAAGCAGACTCAGAGAAAAGTTGCTGTTTTCAACCCACCTCTGGAGTACTAGTAACCCAGCCTCCATTAGTCAGGCTTTCACCCTGGAGATCTGACATAGTATGACAAGTCCTACAAAGCCAAACAATGAGGTCATCCTTTGTAGGTTACTTCATTGTGGGTGATAACTTCATCAGGAAAAAATATGTTCATTCAGCATTTTTCAAGTCCTCAAACTGCTTTACAAAATCAAGTCTGTTCATTCCTCTCTAGGAAGAGCAAACCTAGCAAGAGAAACAAGTTCTCTAGGTTTATAAATCTATATGGTTAATCCCGGGCTCTTAGCCCTACCCAAACAAATCCTAACCCTAGACATCGAAATCAAGTCTTCTCTTTATTTAGTACAATTAATCCATTATCACTGTGAATAACTGGAAATATATTTAAATGCTTTTCATAGTGTGAGAGACAGAATGGAAATCCATGGAGCAGAAGGAAGGCTCAGTTCTTCTCCTTTTACCGTGATCATGACAACTTTGTAATTCCTTGTAGTAAACCCTAAGGACACGTTCTCATCAGCCGGGTTAGAGCCCCTTGCTCTACAGATTAATGAAAGAGTTAGACCAAGTAACTTTCCCCAGTAATAGGGTGGCCAAATTAAAAAAACATGACACCTAGTCCGGCACGGTGGCTCACGGTTGTAATCCCAGCACTTTGGGAGGTCGAGGGGGGCGGATCACGAGCTCAGGAGATCGAGACCATCCTGACTAACACGGTGAAACCCCGTCTCTACTAAAAACACAAAAAAATTAGCCAGGCGTAGTGGCGGGCGCCTGTAGTCCCAGCTACTCGGGAGGCTGAGGCAGGAGAATGGCGTGAACCCCGGGGGGCGGAGCCTGCAGTGAGCCGAGATTGCGCCACTGCACTCCAGCCTGGGCGACAGAGCGAGACTCCGTCTCGAGAAAAAAAAAAACAGGGCAACAGGGCACCGACTTAAATCAGAATGTCAGACCAGATAAAATGAGTAGTTTTTAAATGTAAATAGTCTCAAATATTTCATGGGACATGCTTAGACTAAAAATATGCAATAGTTTGCCGGGCGCTGTGGCTCACATCTTTAATCCCAGCACTCTGAGAAAGTCCGAGGCGGGCGGATCACAAGGTCAAGGAGATCAAGACCATCCTGGCTAACACGGTGAAACCCCGTCTCTACTAAAAATACAAAAAATTAGCCGGGCATGGTGGCGGTTGCCTGTAATCCCAGCTACTCGGGAGGCTGAAGCAGGAGAATGGCCTAAACCCGGGAAGCAGAGTTTGCAGTGAGCTGAGGTCGCACCACTGCCCTCCAGCCTGGGCTGCAGAGCAGGACTCCGTCTCAAAAAAAAAAAAAAAAAAAAGAGCAATAGTTAGAAGTTAGGGTACTAGGCCGGGCGCGGTGGCTCAAGCCTGTAATCCCAGCACTTTGGGAGGCCGAGACGGGCGGATCACGAGGTCAGGAGATCGAGACCATCCTGGCTAACACGGTGAAACCCCGTCTCTACTAAAAATACAAAAAAAAAAAAAATAGCCGGGCGACGAGGCGGGCGCCTGTAGTCCCAGCTACTCGGGAGGCTGAGACAGGAGAATGGCGTGAACCCGGGAGGCGGAGCTTGCAGTGAGCTGAGAGCCGGCCACTGCACTCCAGCCTGGGCGGCAGAGCAAGACTCCGTCTCAAAAAAAAAAAAAAAAAAAAAAAAAAAGAAGTTAGGGTACTAAATACTAAAACCTATTCATTGTTTATCTGAAATTCAATTATTATTATTATTATTTTGAGACGGAGTTTCACTCTTTTTTTTTTTTTTTTTTTTTTGAGACAGAGTCTGGCTCTGTCGCCCAGGCTGGAGTGCAGTGGCCGGATCTCAGCTCACTGCAAGCTCCGCCTCCCGGGTTTACGCCATTCTCCTGCCTCAGCCTCCCGAGTAGCTGGGACTACAGGCGCCTGCCACCTCGCCCGGCTAGTTTTTTTTGTATTTTTTAGTAGAGACGGGGTTTCACTATGTTAGCCAGGATGGTCTCGATCTCCTGACCTCGTGATCCGCCCATCTCGGCCTCCCAAAGTGCTGGGATTACAGGCTTGAGCCACCGCGCCCGGCCGGAGTTTCACTCTTGGTACCCAGGCTGGAGTGCAATGGCACGATCTCAGGTCATGGAAACCTCCGCCTCCGCCTCCCGGGTTCAAGCGATTCTTCTGCCTCAGCCTTCCCAGTAGCTGGGACTACAGGCATGCACTATCACGCCCGGCTAATTTTGTATTTTTAGGAGAGCCAGGGTTTCTCCATGTTGGTTAAGCTGGTCTCAAACTTCCGACTTCCAGTGATTCACCCGCCTCCGCCTCCTAAAGTGCTGGGGGTATTTTTTGGTTTTCTTTTTTTTTCCTTTCTTTTTTTTTGTTTTTGTTTTTGTTTTTGTTTTTTCGAGATAAGGCCTCACTCTGTGGTCCAGACTGGAGTGCAGTGGCATGATTACAGATGATTACAGCTCACTGAAGCCTTGACCTCCTGGACTCAGGAGATCCTTCCACCTCAGCCTCCCAAATAGCTGGTACTACAGGGATGCACCACAACATTTGGCTTTTTTTTTTTTTTTTTTTTTTTTTTTTTGAGACAGAGTCTCACTCAGTCGCCCAGGCTGGAGTGCAATGGTGCAATCTCGGCCCACTGCAACCACCCTCTCCTGGATTCAAGCGATTCTCCCGTCTCAGCCTCCCGAGTAGCAGGGATTAGAGGCACCCATCATCATGCCCAGCTAATTTTTGTATTTTAGTAGAGACAGGGTTTCACCATGTTGGCCAGACTGGTCTTGAACTCCTGACCTCAGGTGATCCACCCACCTCAGCCCCCCAAAGTGCTAGGATTACAGCTGTGAGCCACCACGCCTGGCCTTTTGGCTAATTTTTGTATTTTCTTTTTTTTTTTTTTTGGTTTTTGAGACGGAGTGTCGCTCTGTTGCCCAGGCTGGAGTGCAGTGGCCGGATCTCAGCTCACTGCAAGCTCCGCCTCCCGGGTTCATGGCATTCTCCTGTCTCAGCCTCCTGAGTAGCTGGGACTACAGGCGCCCACCACCTCGCCCGGCTAGTTTTTTGTATTTTTTTAGTAGAGACGGGGTTTCACCATGTTAGCCAGGATGGTCTCGATCTCCTGACCTCGTGATCCGCCCGTCTCGGCCTCCCAAAGTGCTGGGATTACAGGCTTGAGCCACCGCGCCCGGCTGTATTTTCTTTTTTTAAGAGATGGGACTTTGCCATGTTGGCCAGACTTGTCTCAAACTCTGGGCTCAAATGATCTGCCTACCTCGGCCTCTCAAAGTACTGGAATTACAAGTGTGAGCCACTGCGCCTGGCCCAAAATTCAAATGCAACTGGGCATGCTGTATTTTTATTTGCTAAATTTAGTAACCCTACCAGCACTCTGCTTTCAGATTTTTTTTTTTTTTTTTTTTTTGAGATGGAGTTTTGCTCTCGTTGCCCAGGCTGTATTGTAATGGCGTGATCTCAGCTCACTGCAACCTCCACCTCCTGGGTTCAAGAGATTCTCTTGCCTCAGCCTCCTGAGTAGCTGAGAATACAGGTGCCCGCCACCATGCCTGGCTAATTTTTCTTTTTTTTGTATTTTTAGTAGAGACGAGGTTTCACCATGTTGGCCAGGTTGGTCGCAAACTCCTGACCACAGGTGATCCACCCACCTCAGCCTCCCAAAGTGCTGAGATTACAGGTGTGAGCCACCTTCGCCCGGCCTGCCTTCAGGGTTTTTTTTTTTTTTTTTTTGAGACGGAGTCTTGCTGTGTCACTGTCAGGCAGGCTGGAGTGCAGTGGCACCATCTCAGTTCACTGCAAGCTCTGCCTCCCAGGTTCAGGCTGTTCTCCTGCCACAGCGTCCTGAGTAGCTGGGATTACAGGGACATGCCACCATACCTGGCTAGTTTTTTTTTTTTCTTTTGAGATAGAGTCTCGCTCTGTCACCCAGGCTGGAGTGCAGTGGCACAATTTTGGCTCACTGCAAGCTCCACCTCCTGGGTTCATGTCATTCTCCCCCCTCAGCCTCCGGAGTAGTTGGGACTACAGGTGCCCGCCACCACTCGCAGCTAATTTTGTTTTGTTTTGTTTTGTTTGTATTTTTAGTAGAGATGGGGTTTCATTATGTTAGCCAGGATGGTCTCGATCTCCTGACCTCGTTATCCGCCCGCCTCGGCCTCCCAAAGTGCTGGGATTACAAGCTTGAGCCACTGCGCCTGGCCAAAATAGGGATTTTAAAATAGCTTTGTGTGCTGGCAAATATCTTTTTCTGGAGAGTTGAATGACATTCTGTCATGTTTAATTTTTTAGGCTATGAAACCGCTAAAAGGATTATCTAACTCTCTTCTCCTTTTCTTATTCCCTAGGGTATTCACTTTAGTGAAAAACAGCATAGGTAAATATCAACTGGCTCCATAAAAATCAACTTGTCCTTTTAAATATATTAAATACTTTAAATACTTTTTCCAATATTAAATATCCATGTTCAGAATATGGTGGTAATTATGCCATATTTAATAAGAGAAATTACTTTGAGAGTGATGTTGGCAAGATTATGTCAAGTAGCAGCCAAAGGCTGATATACCACACTGTCAAACCAATGATTTTTTTTCTTTCTTTCTTTTGCCACTGTTACTATGTTAATATACTTTTAGTATTTCCACTCACCTGAAAATGATGCAGGCAGACATTATAAACCTGATTCTGCCACTCCTGCAAATATCAAAGCTTAAACATTTTAATGGAGAGGAAAAAAAAACACTGTGAAGTATAAATATTCATAGGATTTTAATCCAGAAGTATCTCAACAGGCGCAGTGGCTCATGCCTGTAATCTCAGCACTTTGGGAGGCCGAGGCAGGCGGATCACGAGGTCAGGAGATGGAGACCATCCTGGCTAACACAGTGAAACCCCTCCTTTACTAAACATACAAAAAATTTTAGCCAGGCATGGTGGCAGGCGCCTGTAATCCCAGCAACTTGGGAGGCTGAGGCAGGAGAATGGCGAACCCGGGAGGTGGAGTTTGCAGTGAGCTGAGATCGTGCCACTGCACTCCAGCCTGGGCGACAGAGCAAGACTCCATCTCAAAAAAAAACAAAAAACAAAAAACAACCAGCCAGACGTGGTGGCAGGCACCTGTAATCTCAGCTACTGGGAAGGCTGACGCAGGAGAATCACTTGAACCCGGGAGATGGAGGTTGCAGTGAGCTGAGATTGCACCACAGCACTCTATCCTGGGTGACAGAGTGAAACTCCCTCTCAAAAAAAAAAAAAAAAAGTATCCAGCCAGGTGCAATGGATCACGCTTGTAATACCAGCACTTTGGGAAGCCGAGGCGGGCAGATCACGAGGTCAGGAGTTCAAGACCAGCCATGACCAACATAGTGAAACCCCGTCTCTACTAAAAATACAAAATTTAGCCGGGCGTGGTGGCGTGTGCCTGTAATCCCAGCTACTCAGGAGGCTGAGGCTGAGGCAGGAGAATGGCTTGAAACTGCGAGGCAGAAGTTGCAGTGAGCCGAGATTGCGCCATTGCACTGCACTCCAGCCTGGGCGACACAGCGAGACTCTGTCTCAAAAAAAAAGTACCCCAACAGAGTTTCACATTTTACCACAACCCACAGGAGGGAAATCTTTTCCATAATCATTAATAATTTGGTTCTTTAGAAAAATCATTTCCTGGCCGGGCACGGTGACTCAAGCCTGTAATCCCAGCACTTTGGGAGGCTGAGACGGACGGATCACAAGGTCAGGAGATCGAGACCATCCTGGCTAACACGGTGAAACCCCGTCTCTACTAAAAAATACAAAAAACTAGCCGGGCAAGGTGGCGGGCGCCTGTAGTCCCAGCTATTCGGGAGGCTGAGGCAGGAGAATGGCGTAAACCCGGGAGGTGGAGCTTGCAGTGAGCTGAGATCCGGCCACTGCACTCCAGCCTGGGCGACAGAGCGAGACTCCGTTTCAAAAAAAAAAAAAAAAAAGGAAAAGAAATATCATTTCCGGCCGGGCGCGGTGGCTCAAGCCTGTAATCCCAGCACTTTGGGAGGCCAAGGCGGGCGGATCACGAGGTCAGGAGATCGAGACCATCCTGGCTAACATGGTGAAACCCCGTCTCTACTAAAAAATACAAAAAACTAGCCGGGCGAGGTGGCGGGCGCCTGTAGTCCCAGCTACTTGGGAGGCTGAGGCAGGAGAATGGCGTGAACTCGGGAGGCGGAGCTTGCAGTGAGCTGAGATCCGGCCACTGCACTCCAGCCCGGGCGACAGAGCGAGACTCCGTCTCAAAAAAAAAAGAAAAGAAATATCATTTCCTCTTCATGTGATTTTTCTTGTTTTAGACGTGGTCTCATGATGTTGGCCAGGCTGGCCTCAAACTCCTGGACTCAAGTGATCCTCTCGCCTCAGCCTCCTGAGTAGTTGGGACTACAGGGATGTACCACTATGCCCAGCCTTCACTTGTTTATCAAGCAATTATTGAGTACCTAGTGTGTGCCATTCAGTGGCTTCTAAGTGGCAGAGCCAGTGGCAGAATTCGGGTTACCTTGACTCAGAACAGGCACTCTTTCCTAATACTTGGTTTTCCCATGATCTCTTTCTGGAAAACCCAGGGCTGATGTAATATAACCCAAAGAATAAACTGGAACAAGACAAAGGGAAATAAAGCTTGAGTTTCCATTTAGCTCTTCCCTAATAGGTGGTACATAACTTAGCCCATTCAAGAGCAGATGAGCTTCCATCACCTGTTTTGTTTAAATATTAAGAACTATTAAAAAACAGGCCGGGCGCGGTGGCTCAAGCCTGTAATCCCAGCACTTTGGGAGGCCGAGACTGGCAGATCACGAGGTCAGGAGATCGAGACCATCCTGGCTAACACGGTGAAACCTCGTCTCTACTAAAAAAAATACAAAAAAAAAAAACTAGCCGGGCGAGGTGGCTGGCGCCTGTAGTCCCAGCTACTCCGGAGGCTGAGCCAGGAGAATGTCGTAAACCCGGGAGGCGGAGCTTGCAGTGAGCTGAGATCCGGCCACTGCACTCCAGCCCGGGGACAGAGCGAGACTCCGTCTCAAAAAAAAAAAAAAAAGAACTATTAAAAAACATTATTTGGCCAGGCGCGGTGGCTCAAGCCTGTAATCCCAGCACTTTGGGAGGCCGAGACGGGCGGATCACGAGGTCAGGAGATCAAGACCATCCTGGCTAACATGGTGAAACCCCATCTCTACTAAAAAATACAAAAAACTAGCCGGACGAGGTGGCGGGCGCCTGTAGTCCCAGCTACTTGGGAGGCTGAGGCAGGAGAATGGCGTGAACCCGGGAGGCGGAGCTTGCAGTGAGCTGAGATCCGGCCACTGCACTCCAGCCCGGGCAACAGAGCGAGACTCCGTCTCAAAAAAACAAACAAACAAACAAACATTATTTTCCCTTGATGGTTATCAAAATCCTCTGACTTTCCAACAGTGCCACCCAAATCCTTTATCTGTCTAGAACCCCTTGGTGTTTCAGTTTCTTCATCTATAAAATTAGGTAATGGATTAGATCATCTTCAAAGTTCTTTCTGGCTCTTAAATTATTTTATTCTACTAATTTTCTGTGGAAAAAAATGATTATGCTCAGCTCCATCAGCTTTGGCTAATGAGGGCTGCGCTCCACAGTTTGAAAAGTTTAGGAAATTCCCAGCCTGGTGTGGTGGCTCATGCTTGTAATCCCAGTACTTCCAGAGGCCAAGGCAGGCAGAATACTTTTTGCCTTCAAGTTCGAGACCAGCCTGGGCAACGTGGCAAGATTCTGTTTCTAATAAAAAGGTAAAAATGGGCTGGGCGCTCAAGCCTGTAATCCCAGCACTTTGGGAGGCCGAGACGGGCGGATCACGAGGTCAGGAGATCGAGACCATCCTGGCTAATACGGTGAAACCCCGTCTCTACTAAAAAATACAAAAAACTAGCCGGGCGACGAGGCGGGCGCCTGTAGTCCCAGCTACTCGGGAGGCTGAGACAGGAGAATGGTGTGAACCCAGGAGGCGGAGCTTGCAGTGAGCTGAGAGCCGGCCACTGCACTCCAGCCTGGGCTGCAGAGTGACACTCCGTCTCAAAAAAAAAAAAAAAAAAAAAGGTAAAAATGGCATATCATCTATGGCCTTTTTACTTTTCTAACACAGCCTAGGAAATTAATAAAAACAATAACATCTCTACAGAGTACTCTTTCCTAATTACTTTGAATGTTTTGTTTTCTCACAATGTCATTGAGAGACAAGAATGTATTATTCATCCATCAAAAATGAGAAACCGGACATACAGATAGTCCTGCGCTCCTTTTTTTTTTTTTTTTTTTTTTGAGATGGAGTCTTGCTCTGTCACTTAGACTGGAGTACAATGGCACAGATCTCCGCTCACT
Organism: Trachypithecus francoisi; assembly: GCF_009764315.1. NCBI lineage: Eukaryota > Metazoa > Chordata > Mammalia > Primates > Cercopithecidae > Trachypithecus > Trachypithecus francoisi. The sequence continues at coordinate 22,080,409 of NW_022681466.1, read as the reverse complement.
GCAACCTCCACCTCCTGGGTTCAAGCGATTCTCCTGCCTCAGTCTCCTGAGTAGCTGGGACTACAGGTGTGTGCCACCACACCTGGCTAATTTTTTGTATTTTTAGTAAGACGGGGTTTCACAAGTTGGCCAGGCTGGTCTCAAACTCCTGACCTCATGATCCGCCCACCTTGGCTTCCCAAAGTGCTGGGATTACAGGCGTGAGCCGCCATGCCCCGCCTAGATCGTGCACTTCTAAAACTCACAGTAAGTGGGAGTAGATCCAAAATGAGAAAGTGGATCTCTCTGCTGACGGGTCTCTTGTCCAAGCTTTTTTTTTTTTTTTTTTTTTTTTTTTTTTTTTTTGTTGAGACGGAGTTTCGCTCTGTCGCCAGGCTGGAGTGCAGTGGCCGGATCTCAGCTCACTGCAAGCTCCGCCTCCCGGTTTTTACGCCATTCTCCTGCCTCAGCTCCCGAGTAGCTGGACTACAGGCGCCCGCCACCTCGCCGGCTAGTTTTCTGTATTTTTTTTAGTAGAGACGGGGTTTCACCGTGTTAGCCAGGGTGGTCTTGATCTCCTGACCTCGTGATCCGCCCGTCTCGGCCTCCCAAAGTGCTGGGATTACAGGCTTGAGCCCCCGCGCCCGGCCAGTTGTCCAAGCTTTTTATCCACAATAAGCTTTCCGGTTAATGTAGAGAATGTGGTATGCTCATTAATTGCTCTTGGAAAATGAACCTGCCTCTTCCTCCCTTCCTACTTTAAAAAAACACACACAAAAAAACACAGAAAAACAATAATACCCTTACTTTATTAAATGAGCAAGAGGGAAAAAAAAATGAATTCAGCTGGGTGCAGTGGCTCACACCTGTAATCCCAACACTTTGGGAGGCTGAGGCAGGTGGATCACTTGAGGTCAGGGGTTCAAGACCAGCCTGGCTAACCCTGTCTCTATTAAAAATGCAAAAATTAGCTGGGCATGGTGGCACACACCTGTAATCCCAGCTATTCGGGAGGCTGAGGCAGGAGAATCACTTGAACCTGGGAGGCGGAGGCTGCCGTGAGCTGAGATTGCACCACTGTACTCCAGCCTGGGCAACAGAGTGAGACCCTGTTTCAAAAAAAAAAAAAAAAATCCGTAATAGACTGCCATCTGGAATGGCTCAGGTGATAGCCAGTCACCTGGAGCAGACAAAAAGCTGTGGTCACTAGTAATTTCTGTATTTCAGTGATTTTTCCCACCACCAGCTGTCATCACAATTTCCAGAAAAGCTGCCAAGAAAAAGCAGGAATTCACATTTCACACAACCCTAAACACACACACACGCACACACACACACAAAATGGATCTTGGAATGGTTTCCTGACTGCTCTTTGCCCTCATACCTTCCTTCCCTCAAGCATTCCAGATAAATAGGTAAGGTATTTGACTCACCTGTAGCTGAATAACTCAATACTCTTGAAGGCGCCTCCCTTCTGCCAGCAATCCTTACTCAGTTATTCTTTCCTTCCCTAACCTGGATTGTTTCCTTGAAACCAAAAACCCCAGTCATAGGCGCCTTATCCCTACTTCCCTTTTTTCCTTTCTCCTCTTGCCATCCCTCATTCCAAACAAAACACTCAGGTCTGTAAGGATCCAGGCTCTTACCACACTTGTAGAGGTAACTGGCCATTGACATGCTTATCTTTATTTTTACAACATGTGACATGTTTATGTTCTATTCTAATCCAGCACAGTGTCTGCCCCATTGTTGGGACTCAACAAATGTTTGTTGAATAGAACTTGCCTAAATTGGCCTCAGGCACCTCCTAAATTTCACTGTATGCTGAGTTCCAGGGAAAATTAGACCAACTAAGCCAACTGCTCCCTTCCTGTCTGGGAGGACCCACCCAGAGAGCAGAATGGGAAAGCTGCACCTCTGCAGAGGGAGAGGGTTTGACTGATGTCCCTCCTCTGCCTGTGATCCCACCCCATTCTTTCTCCTCTGCCACAGGCTAAGGCAGTCCAGGAATGCCTTCCCCCGCCCCAAAGACTGATCCAGGCCATTGGAGCATACTCCACTAAGTGCTTCATTTCTTTGTGTTTCTGATTTTTTCTTTCTTTCTTTTTTTAAGATAGAGTCTTGCTTTTGTCGCCCAGGGTAGAGTGCAATGGCGCGATTTCGGCTCACTGCAACCTCTGCCTCCTGGGTTCAAGCGATTCTCCTGCCTCAGCCTCCCAAGTAGCTGGGATAACAGGCGCCCGCCACCAAGCCCAGCTAATTTTTAGTAGAGATGGGGGTTTCACCATGTTGGCCAGGCTGGTCTTGAACCCCTGACCTCGTGATCCACCCGCCTTGGCCTCCCAAAGTCCTGGGATTACAGGCGTGAGCTACTGTGCCCGGCCATGTTTCTGAATTTTTTTTTTGAGACAGAGTCTCACTCAGTCGCCCAGGCTGTAGTGCAGGAGTGCGATCTCAGCTCGCTGCAAACTCCGCCACCGGGTTCACACCATTCTCCTGCCTCAGCCTCCAAGTAGCTGGGATAACAGGCGCCCGCCACCAAGCCCAGCTAATTTTTAGTAGAGATGGGGGTTTCACCATGTTGGCCAGGCTGGTCTTGAACCCCTGACCTCGTGATCCACCCGCCTTGGCCTCCCAAAGTCCTGGGATTACAGGCGTGAGCTACTGTGCCCGGCCATGTTTCTGAATTTTTTTTTTTGAGACAGAGTCTCACTCAGTCGCCCAGGCTGTAGTGCAGGAGTGCGATCTCAGCTCGCTGCAAACTCCGCCACCCGGGTTCACACCATTCTCCTGCCTCAGCCTCCCAAGTAGCTGGGACTACAGGTGCCTGCCACTATGCCTGGATAATTTTTTTGTATTTTTAGTAGAGACGGGGTTTCACCGTGTTAGCCAGCATGGTCTCGATCTCCTGACCTCGTGATCTGCCCACCTCGGCCTCCCAAAGTGCTGGGATTACAGGCATGAGCCACCATGCCCAGCCAGATCCAGGCCATTTTACATGGCAGAGCTGCTAATAGAACAGGCTGTGTATTAAATAGGGTTCTGGGTAGAGATCAGAGCCTGAATTTTATCGTAGGGATCACTAAGAAAGTTAGATTAGTTTGTGTGGTTTTTTTCTTTTGGGGACGGAATCTCACTCTGTCCCTAGTACCCCGGCTGGAGTGCAATGGTGCAATCTCGGCTCACTGCAACCTCCACCTCCTAGGTTCAAGTGATTCTCCTGCCTCAGCCTCCTAAGTAGCTGAGACTACACGTGTGTGCCACCACACCCGGCTAATTTTTGCATTTTTAGTAGAGATTGGGTTTCACCATGCTGACCAGGCTGGTCTTGAACTTCTGACCTCTGGTGATCTGCCCGCCTCAGCCTCCCAAAGTGCTGGGATTACAGGCATGAGCTACTGTGCCTGGCGTTAGATTAGAATTTGATATGAACCTAAGTAGACAAATCTAAGAGAGGTGTCTGTAGGGGTTGAGAGTGTGAGCTCTAGAGACCTACTGTCTAGGTTCAAATAGTGTCAGTGCAACTTTTTAACCATTTGACCTTACACAAGTTACTTAACTGCTCTATACCTCAGTTGCTTCACTCATGAAATAGGGATAACAGGCCGGGCTCAGTGGCTCATGCCTGTAATCTCAACACTTTGGGAGGCCAAGGTGGGTGGATCACCTGAGGTCAGGAGTTTGAGACCAGCCCAGCCAACATGGTGAAACCCCATCTCTACTAAAAATACAAAAATTAGCTGGGCATGGTTGGGGGGGCACCTGTAATCCCAGCCACTTGTGAGGCTGAGGCAGGAGAATAGCATGAACCCGGGAGGCGGAGGTTGCAGTGAGCCAAGATCACGCCATTACACTCCAGCCTGGGCAACAAGAGTGAAACTCCGTCTCAAAAAAAAGAAAAAGAAAAAGAAATGGGGATAATAATAGTATCTGTATCACAAGATTGTCCAAAGGATTAAATGAGTTAAAATATGTTAGTGCTAGGGCTGGGCATGGTGGCTCACGCCTACAATCCCAGTGCTTTGGGAGGCCGAGGCAGGAGGTTTCCTTGAGGCCAGGAGTTCCAGACCAGCCTGGGCAACATGGTGAGACCGTGTCTCCACAAAAAATTTTTACAAAATTAACTGGTCATGGTGTCATGGGTCTGTAGTCCCAGCTACACAAGGGGTTGAAGTGGGAAGATTGCTTGGGCCCAGGTGGTCAAGGCTGCAGTGAGCCATGATCACACCATTGCACTCAAGCCTGGACAACAAAGTAAGACTTTGTCGGACGGGTGTGGTGGCTCACACCTGTAATTCCAGCACTTTGGGAGGCCGAGGAGGGCGGATCACGAGGTCAGGAGATAGAGACCATCCTGAGTAACACGGTGGAACCCCATTTCTACTAAAAATACAAAAAATTAGCTGGGCGTGTTAGGGGAGCCTGTAGTCCCAGCTGCTTAGAAGGCTGAGGCAGGAGAATGGCATGAACCTGCCAGAGCTTGTTCATGGAGGCAGAGCTTGCAGTGAGCTGAGATGGCACCAGTGCACTCCAACCTGGGTGACAGAGCGAGACTCCGTCTCAACAAAAAAATAAAATAAAATACACTAAAAATAATTTAATTTAAAAATAAGGATAAAACCATGTTAGTGCTCAATATTGTTATTACTGAGGAGAATGGCTCTTAAATGGCAGCAAGTTTACTATGGTGAGGTTTGTATTTCTTTCTTTCTTTCTTTTTTTTTTTTTTTTTGAGACAGAGTCTGGCTCTGTCGCCCAGGCTGGAGTGCGGTGGCCGGATCTCAGCTCACTGCAAGCTCCGCCTCCCGGGTTTACGCCATTCTCCTGCCTCAGCCTCCCAAGTAGCTGGGACTACAGGCGCCCGCCTCGTCGCCTGGCTAGTTTTTTGTATTCTTTAGTAGAGACGGGGTTTCACCGTATTAGCCAGGGTGGTCTCGATTTCCTGACCTTGTGATCTGCCCGTCTCGGCCTCCCAAAGTGCTGGGATTACAGGCTTGAGCCACCGCGCCCGGCCTCTTTTTTTTTTTTTGAGACAAGAGTCTCACTCTGTCGCTCAGGCTGGAGTGCAGTGGCGTGATGTCGGCTCACTGCAAACTCCGCCTCCCAGATTCAATCGATGCTCCTGTCTCAGCCTCCGAGTAGCTGGGATTACAGGCTTACAACACCTCGCCCAGCTTATTTTTTTTTTGTATTTTTAGTAGAGATGGGGTTTCACCATGTTGGCCAGGATGGTCTCTTTTTTTTTTTTTTTTGAGACGGAGTCTTGCTCTGCCGCCAGGCTGGAGTGCAGTGGCCGGCTCTCAGCTCACTGCAAGCTCCGCCTCCCAGGTTCAGGCCATTCTCCTGTCTCAGCCTCCGAGTAGCTGGGACTACAGGGGCCCGCCTCGTCGCCGGCTAGTTTTTTGTATTTTTAGTAGAGACGGGGTTTCACCGTATTAGCCAGAATGGTCTCGATCTCCTGACCTCGTGATCCGCCCGTCTCGGCCTCCCAAAGTGCTGGGATTACAGGCTTGAGCCACCGCGCCCGGCCAGGATGGTCTCTATCTATTGACCTTGGGATCTGCCCGCCTTCGTGTCCCAAAGTGCTAAAATTACAGACGTGGGCCACCGTCCCCGGCTTTTTTTTTTTTTGAGATGTACTCTTGCTCTGTTGCCCAGGCTGAAGTGCAGTGGTGTGATCTTGGCTCACTGCAATCTTCACCTCTGGGGTTGAAGCAATTCTTCTGCTTCAGCCTTCTGGAGTAGCTGGGATTACAGGCACCTGCCACCACGCCTAGCTAATTTTTGCATTTTTTGGTAGCGACAGGGTTTTGCCATGTTGGCCACGCTGGTCTTGAACTCCTGACCTCAGGTGATGCACCTGCCTCGGCCTCTCAAAGTACTGGGATTACAGACGTAAACCACTGTACCTGGCTGAGGTTTGTATTTCTTTTTTTTTCTTTTTCTTTCTTTTTTTTTTTTTTTGAGATGGAGTCTTGCTCCATTGCCCAGGCTGGAATGCAATGGCATGATCTCAGCACACTGCAACCTCCACCTCCTGGGTTCAAGCGATTCTCCTGCCTCAGCCTCCTAAATAGCTGGGATTACAGGAGCGTGCCACCACGTCAGGCTAATTTTTGAATTTTTAGTAGAGACCAGGTTTCACCTTGTTGGTCAGGTGAGTCTCAAACTCCCAACCTCAGGTGATCTGCCTACCTCGGCCTCCCAAAGTGCTGGGATTACAGGTGTGAGTCACTGTGCCTGGCACAGTTGATTTTTTTTTTTTTTTCCCAAACTAAATGGGCCAGGCACAGTGGCTCATGCCTGTAATCCCAGCACTTTGGGAGACCAAAGTGGGCACGCTTGAGGTCAGGAGTTCGAGACCAGCCTGACCAACATGGAGAAGCCCCACCTCTACTAAAAAAAAAAAAAAAATTAATTGCACAGGAAGGAATAGGACTGGTTTGACAGTATCTCGTGTGAAAAAGGTTCAGGTCTCACCAAACCCAATGCAATCAGTTTCATGAAAAGACACGCTGTCAGATCCAGAGAGAGAATAGTCTCCCTGCATTTTAAACTGACTGGTTCTGACTGTCCCATATTAAGACAGATACTGAGGGCTGGGTGCGGTGGCTCACACCTGTAATTCCAGCATTTTGAGAGGTCGAGGTGGGTGGATCACCCAAGGTCAGGAGTTGGAGACCAGCATGGCCAACATGGCGAAACCCCATCCCTACTAAAACTACAAAATTTAACCGGGCATGGTGGCACCTGCCTGTAATCCCAGCTACTCAAGAGGCTGAGGCACAAAATCACTTGAACCCCAAAAGCAGAGGATTGCAGTGAGCCAAGATTGTGCCACTCCAACCTGGGTGACATAATGAGACACCATCTATTGCTATTTTTATAGATCAGAACAGTTGAACATTGACAATTTTATATTGTCAGCCTTATTATACCTGTTTGAGGACAGGTATTATTTATTACATTAGTCTTCTCCTCCCCATCAATAATATCTCCAAATTCCATCAAATTCTTTCTCACCTGGTAAAGTTATGAGATCTTTTTAAAATATGATCTCTCATTAGGCATTTTTTTTTTTTTTGATTTTTGTTTGTTTGTTTTGAGATGGGGAGTCTCACTCTGTCGCCCATGCTGGAGTGCACTTGTGCAATCTCGGCTCACTGCAACCTCTGCCTCCTGAGTTCAAGTGATTCTTCTGTCTCAGCCTCTCGAATAGCTGGGATTATAGGCGCCCACCACCAGACCCACCTAATTTTTGTATTTTTAGTAGAGACGGGGTTTCACCATGTTGGCCAGGGTGGTCTTGATCTCTTGACCTCGTGATCTGCCCACCTTGGCCTCCCAAAGTGCTGGGATTACAGGCGTGAGCCACCAAGCCTTGCCAAATTTTTATTTTTATTTTTTGAGACAGGGTCTAGCTCTGTCACCCAGACTGGAGTGCAGTGGCATGATCTTGGCTCACTGCAACCTCTACCTCTCAAGCCCAAGCCATTCTTTCCCCTCAGCCTCCAGAGTAGCTGGGACTACAGGCATGTGCCACCATGCCCAGCGGATTTTTGTATTTTTTGTAGAGACAGGATTTTGCCATGCTCCCCAAGTTGGTCTTGAACTCCTGGACTCAAGTGGTCCACCTGCCTCAGCCTCCCAAAATACTGGGATTGCAGGTGTGAGCCACCATGCCTAGCCCCTTGGCTAGAATTTTGTGTCTCCCTGCAAATTCCTGCTCATTTCAAGTGTGACTCGACTCCAGTGTGGCCCCACCTGAATTCTCAAAACGGTCTTTCATGCTCTCCTTTGCACTACCTTGTACCTTGTGCTTACTTCTCTAGTGGCTGTTATGGTTCTTTTGTAATTTTTGGTGTATTTTTCTCTTTCCTACCAAATATGAGCTGTTGTGGACCAGAAACATTTCTCTTTCATTCTTATATTCCCCAGTGATTTCAGCAATATCTGCTACATGGCAAATATGCAATAAAAAATTCATTAAATGAATGAGGTTAGATATTTTGATTTTATATATATGTAACATCAAAAAGTTATAAGTATGAATTTTGAATCAAATATTAATTAGTTAATAAAAAATTAATGTCTTACTATGTATGATGTGCAATGATATTTTCTATTCTATATTATTCATTTTTTATTTTTTTTATTTTTTATTTTTTATTTTTTTTGAGACGGAGTCTCACTTTGTCGCCGGGGCTGGAGTGCAGTGGCCGGATCTCAGCTCACTGCAAGCTCCGCCTCCCGGGTTCACGCCATTCTCCTGCCTCAGCCTCCCGAGTAGCTGGGACTACAGGCGCCCGCCACCTCGCCCGGCTAGTTTTTTTTTGTATTTTTTAGTAGAGACGGGGTTTCACCGTGTTAGCCAGGATGGTCTCGATCTCCTGACCTCGTGATCCGCCCGTCTCGGCCTCCCAAAGTGCTGGGATTACAGGCTTGAGCCACCGCGCCCGGCCCTATTCATTTTTTAAAATGGAAGTCATGACCTAGATTCCAAAATCAACTTGGGTTCCCAGCCTTATTCTGAAAAACACTGAACTGTATGGTCCACAGCAGGGATTTGAATGGAAGGTATGATCATGGAACCGTTTGAGAACCCAATGGAAGCTATGGGCCTTCTTGCCAGAAATATGCATACATGTACTAAAATTGACATCCAATTTCAGGGGCTCCTTGGACCCACCAAACTCCTTCTGAGAATCACAGGTTATGAGAAAGTTCCTTCTAACTCTATGATCATATTTTTCTGAGAAGTATTAAAAAGTAGTTGGGCCTGCCTGGACAACCTAGTGAGACCCTGCCTCTACAAAAAATAAAAGATTAGCTGGGCATGGTGGCATGTGCCTGGGGTTCCAGCTACTTGGGAGGATGAGGCAGGAGAATTGCTTGAGCTCGAGGTCAAGGCTGCAGTGAGACAGTGTGCTATGATTGTGCCACTGCACTTCAGCCTGGGCAACACAGCAAGACCCTGTCTCAAAAAGAAAATCAGGTAGCTGGGAGCTGGGCATGGTGGTGAGTACCTGTAGTTCCAGCTACTCAGGAGGCTGAGGTAGGAAGATATTTTGAACCCCAGGAGTGTGAGACCAGCCTGGGCAATATAGCAACACTCTGTCTCTAAAACAAAACAAAACAAAACGTATTAAGAAGTATTCTTGGGGCTGGGCGCGGTGGTTCACACCTGTAATCCCAGCACTTTGGGAGGCCAAGGCAGGTGGATCACTTGAAGTAAGGAGTTTGAGAGCAGCCTGACCAACATGCTGAAACTCCGCCTCTATTAAAAATATACAATTACCTCTATTAAAAGTACAAAAATTAGCTGGGCATGGTGGCATGCATCTGTAACCCCAGCTACTCAGGAGGCTGAGGCAGGAGAATTGCATGAACCCAGGAGGCGGAGGTTGCAGTGATCCAAGATCACACCACTGCACTCCACCCTGGGCAACAGAGCGAAAGTCCATCTCAAAAAAACCCCAAAAAAGAGCTAGTCTTGGAACCTCGAACCTCTATTAATCACCTATAGGGAGAGCACAAATTTGGAGAGGAGCTACATAGAGAACAAAGAATGGAAAGAAAATTTTGAGGTGAGACCGGTAGGATAGATAAGTACATGTGAAAGATCAAAGAGTGAAGAACAAAAGAAATCCGACTAAGGGTTAGGTAGAGGGGAGAGGTGTGGTAATGCTGACCCAGGTTTTCAGGCTTGCTGTATCTGATTTTCTTTTCAGACTATTAGGTTTGGGATTGCAGCCCTGTAACTTTCTTCTTCCCTCCCTATGGCTCCCTCTTTCTTCCTCCCCTTTAGGCAGCCCTTATGGAAACTCTGAAACTCTTTCTCTTTTCTTCCAGATGGGGAGCTCTGGCAGAAAGAATGTTCTGGCCTGTGTGCAATGACTCTGTTTTCTCTGCCAAGGGATAAAGCTAAAATCAGCTTTCTTGGAAACCAGCTAATGTCTTTAGGAAGCATGACCCTAGTTGAGGAGAGACTGGGACCCTTTTTTTTTTTTTGAGATGGAGTCTTGCTCTGTCGCCTAGGCTGGAGTGTAGTGGCATGATCTCGGCTCACTGCAACCTCCGCTTCCCACGTTCAAGCAATTCTTCTGCCTCAGCCTCCCATGTAGCTAGGACTACAGGTGCCGGCCACCACACATGGCTAATTTTTGTATTTTTAGTAAAGATGGTGTTTCACCATGTTGGTCAGGCTGGTCTCGAACTCCTGACCTTAGGTGATCCGCCCGCCTCAGCCTTCAAAAGTGCTGGGATTATAGGTGTAAGCCACTGCACCCGGCGGAGACTGGGACCTTTTTTTGAGACAGAGTCTCTGTTACACAGAGTGCAGTAGCAGGATCTTGATTTACTGCAACCTCCAACTCCCAAATTCAAGTGATTCTCATGCTTCAGCTTCCCGAGTAGCTGGAATTACAGGCGTTTGTCACCATGCCTGGCTAATTTTTGTATTTTTAGTAAAGACAGGGTTTCACCATGTTGGCCAGGCTTGTCTCAAACTCCTGGCCTCAAGCAATCCACCTGCTTTGGCCTCCCAAAGCCCTGGGATTACAGGTGCGAGACACCACACCCAACCCAGATGGGGCCCTCTGAATAAAAAGAGGGTAAGAAAATAATTTTCAGCATCTACTGGTACAGTGACTCACAAAGATATGAGGATCTTGAACAGCAACAAATGATTTAAAAATGGAATATTCGGCCGGACGCGGTGGCTCAAGCCTGTAATCCCAGCACTTTGGGAGGCCGAGACGGGCGGATCACGAGGTCAGGAGATCGAGACCATCCTGGCTAACACGGTGAAACCCCGTCTCTATTAAAAATACAAAAAACTAGCCGGGCGAGGTGGCGGGCGCCTGTAGTCCCAGCTACTCCGGAGGCTGAGGCAGGAGAATGGCGTAAAACCCGGGAGGCGGAGCTTGCAGTGAGCTGAGATCCGGCCACTGCACTCCAGCCCGGGCGAAAGAGCAAGACTCCGTCTCAAAAAAAAAAAAAAAAAAAAAAAAATGGAATATTCTCTCTCTGAGATCTAACCTGAGGATCACATACTACATTGGTTTTCTTTGAATCTATGAATAACATCTAAAGTGTTTTTGGCAACTTATCTAGGAGGCAACAAATATGTATCTCACGTTTTCTATAGGACAAACTGTGAAAGAGATATGTGTGAAGCCCGGAAGCACCACAGAATTGGTTTCCTCTTGAACCCTCAGGAATTTGACAATTACAAGAACTTTTGTAAAGTCCAGAAAGCCCAGGACATTACTGTAGTCCATAAGTAACTAAGCTGAGGGAAAGAATGGAATTTGAGGTGGGGTTAGGAAACCTGAGTTATGTCCCTAGATAGGCCCCTGATTCACTGTGTGATAATCACCAGTCACTTCCTGGCTCAGTGTTTCAGTCCCTTCCCCTGCCCAAGTAAAATAAAGTAATGATTTTATTCTTTTTTTGAGAAAGTTAAGCATAATTGTTTCTATAAAGAAATCTGGAAAGTAGCCAATCTCTTAGTGTAGCTCTATAGGATGATTTTGGTCATTTTATAAGCAATGTAACCTGTAAACCTCCTGGTTGTTGTTGGGACCCTCAGAAGGGAATGAGATAAACAGGTAGTCTGCTTTCCTCCTGTGTCTTCTGTCTGGGATGACACTGTTGTGTTGCTAACAGAGGGCCCTGGAGAGAGATTTAGGAGATAACTGGGTAACACCCAACTAGGTCAGGGAATGAGTCAGGGCTCAAGGACTCGACACCAACCTCTCCCACTCCTGCCAGGAAACCTCTGGGTGAGACAGATGAGAGAGAACCCGAGGGGCGGGCCTCACGGCTGCCTGCCCTGAGGCCTCTGGCTTGTGGTTTCACCCTGGTTTGCCCTGCAGCAGCTGTAACGTGTCTGCTGACACGCAAGCCCTGGACACAGCTGTCCCTCCCCCTTTCCCAAACTTCTGCTCAGTTTCAGAAACAGATGGCACATTCCACCCCAGAAGTGACTGTTGGAGAGATGAGAGGAAAAGGGCAGAGCAGAGCTAGGTGGAGATGTGACACTTCAGAAAGCACAGGGCAGAATACCATACATGAGACTTTTCATCCCGGAGGAGAGTAGGAAGTAGAAACTAAACTCACCTCCAGAGAAACCAGGATGGGAAAACAGCAGAACGACATGGCTAGGCTGCTGCAGATGATAGAACACAGCTGAAGGATAAGGCTGGGGTGTGCCCTGAAGCGCTAACCTGGAAACCTGCAAGCCTTAAGATCAAAATGACAAAAGGTCACCTCTCTTGTTTGGAGGTACTCAGTGGCTGCAAATCCATCTTTCTCTCTTCAACATCTCAATTCCCAGTTTATAACAGGCCAGTGCAAAAACGGTTTTAGGCGCTGGGTGCGGTGGCTCACGCCTGTAATCCCAGCACTTTGGGAGGCCAAGGCGGGTGGATCATGAGGTCAGGAGATTAAGACCATCCTGGCTAACACGGTGAAACTCCATCTCTACTAAAGATACAAAAAAATTAGCCAGGCATTGTGGTGGGCGCCTGTAGTCCCAGCTACTTGGGAGGCTGAGGCAGTAGAATGGCATGAACCCGGGAGGCAGAGCTTGCAGTAAGCCGAGATCCATCTGGCCACTGCACTCTAGCCTGGGCGACACAGCGAGACTCCAGCTCCTCAGAAAAACAAACAAACAAACAACAACAACAAAAAAAACAAAACTGTCCGGGCGTGGTGGCTCACGCCTGTAATCCCAGCACTTTGGGAGGCTGAGGCGGGTGGATCACGAGGTCTCAGGAGATTGAGACCATCCTGGTTAACACGGTGAAACCCCGTCCCTACTAAAAATACAAAAAATTAGCTGGGCATGGTGGCGGGCGCCTGTAGTCCCAACTACTCAGGAAGCTGAGGCAGGAGAATGGCGTGAACCCGGGAGGTGGAGCTTGCAGTGAGCCGAGATTGTGCCACTGCACTCCAGCCTGGGCAACAGAGCGAGACTCCGTCTCAAAAAAAAAAGAAAAAAAAAAAAAACTGTTTTAGGTACCTACAATCTACCAGGTTACGTGTTTCCATATATGATTTCACTTATGTTCACAACTGCTGTATGAGGTAAGTTCTCTGCATTTCAGTGTACCCATCTGTGAAATTATCTCCATTCCACAGATGGGTCTGCACTGAAATGCAGAGGACTTAAGTAATTGGCTAATAAAGTTTGGAAATAGTGGAGCAAGACATCAGTTGCCAGAGCCCCCACGAATTTCATTATGCCAAGCTTTCTTTGATTTGAAGTAATAAAAATGAAGAAAGCAAAATGATGTCTAAGTAGTAGAGACTTGTTAAAAGCCTTTCAAGGGACAGACCAGGTAATGAGCAATTTCTTTCTTTTTTTTTTTTTTTGAGACAGAATCTCGCTCTGTTGCCCAGGCTGGAGTGCAGTGGCACGATCTCGGCTCACTGCAAGCTCCGCCACCTGGGTTCATGCCATTCTGCCTCGGCCACCTGAGTAACCGGGACAACAGGCGCCCGCCACCACGCCCCACTAATTTTTTTGTATTTTTAGTAGAGACGAGGTTTCACCGTGTTAGCCAGCTGGTCTCGAACTCCTGACCTTGTGATCCACTTGTCTTGGCCTCTCAAAGTATTGGGATTACAGGTGTAAGCCAACGAACCCAATGGAGTCTCATTGTCGCCCAGGCTGGAGAGGCACAATCTCGGCTCGCTGCAAGCTCCGCCTCCCGGGTTCATGCCATTCTCTCGCCTCAGTCTCCCTGGTAGCTGGGACTACAGGCACCCACCACTATGCCCGGCTAATTTTTGATTTTTGTATTTTTAGTAGAGACGGGGTTTCACCATGTTAGCCAGGATGGTCTCGATCTCTTGAGTTTATGATCCGCTTGCCTCAGCCTCCCAAAGTGCTGGGATTACAGGCATGAGCCACTGCACCCGGCTGAGCAATTTTTTTAAGTTAACTTTTTTATTTCAATAGCTTTTGGGGTACAAGTGGTTTTGGGTACATGGATGATTTGTATAGCGGTAAAGTCTGCGATTTTAGAGCACCAGTCACTCAAGTAGTGTACATTGTACCCAATATGTAGTTTTTTATATCTCACCTGCCTCCCACTAGTAATGAGGAATTAATAGAGATCTCTGAATCTCTCAACATAGGTATTTAAACATCCTGGAATTGTTGGGTTTGCGCGGGCCTCCCTGCAATCTGAGATCCAGTGCAGCCTTGGTACCCTCTAGTGGAAGTTTCCTGCATTCGCACAGCTTCCCTGGTTCCAATCCCAAAGAGCTGAGAAGGAAGCTTTCACCCAGCCACTGCAAAGCATCCCAAAAGAATGGTCAGCTGGAAGATATAATTTTTTTTTTTTTTTAAGATGGAGTCTTGCTCTGTCGCCCAGGCTGGAGTGCGGTGGCACGGTCTTGGCTCACTGCAACCTCCACCTCCCGGGTTCAAGCAATTCTGCCTCAATCTTCCGAATAGCTGGGACTATAGATGCACGCTGCCATGCCTAGCTAATTTTTTGCATTTTAGTAGAGATAGGATTTCACCATGTTGCCCAGGCTGGTCTTGAACTCCTGAGCTCAGGCAATCCACCTACCTCAGCCTCCCAAAGTGCTGGGATTATGGATGTGAGCCACCACGCTCACCCGGAAGGTAGATTTTTGTATAGCAGGGTCATGCAGGGTAGAGGAAGGAATACAGACTAGAGAAAATGTGTGCCAAGCACTTGGTTCACAAGGGACCCCCAAAATGAGTCATTGTTAGTATATAAATGAACTTAGGCCTTTGTACATTATTAATAGGGGCTCAATATACATAACACAGGACTGTAGACCTTTAGGACTCTAGAGGGAGATTCTTTTGAGATGGAGTATTGCTCTGTCACCCAGGCTGGAGTGCAATGGCGCGATTTTGGCTCACTGCAACCTCCACCTCCTGGGTTCAAGTGATTCTCCTGCCTCAGCCTCCCGAGTAGCTGGGACTACAGGCACGCACCACCACACCGAGCTGTATTTTTAGTTGAGAGGGGGTTTCACCATCTTTGCCAGGCTGGTCTTAAACTCCTGATCTTGTGATCCACCCGCCTCGGCCTCCCAAAGTGCTGGGATTACAGGCATGAGCCACCGTGCCTGGCTGAAACTTTTTTTTTTTGAGACGGTGTCTCACTCTGTCGCCCAGGCTGGAGTGCAGTGGCCGGATCTCAGCTCACTGCAAGCTCCACCTCCCGGGTTTACGCCATTCTCCTGCCTCAGCCTCCCGAGTAGCTGGGACTCCAGGTGCCCGCCACCTCGCCCGGCTAGTTTTTTGTATTTTTAGTAGAGACGGGGTTTCACCGTGTTAGCCAGGATGGTCTCAATCTCCTGACCTCATGATCCGCCCGTCTCGGCCTCCCAAAGTGCTGGGATTACAGGCTTGAGCCACCGCGCCCGGCCGACTTTTTTTTTTTAAATGGAGAAAATTAGTGATCAGAGAACAAAGTGACTTTGGGCAAAGTGATTTGCCAAAGGCCAAAGGGAAAATCAATGTCGGCAATGGTGGTACTAGAATCCATATCTCCTGTCTCCCAATCCAGAGGTCTTTTCATTATATCATGCTTGCTTGTTTGTTGGTTGACTGATTTTAGCCATAAATTCACGTGCATACAAGGACATAAAGGTTGTACGTATAACCAGGAAATTGTTTCTGCCTTCATCTGCCCACAATCCATACATTTTTCATTCTTTCATCCAATAGGCACATTTACAGAGTGCCTATTCTTGCCACACTAGGCATTGCTTTTCAAGTTTATGGATCCTTTTACAGGGTACTCCAGCATATGAAAAGAAGTTCCCAGGCTACTGGAACCCCAGGCCTACAGCCCTCCAGGGGCACTCCTGGAGCTTCTTCCCCAAGTTTCTAGCACTAAATTGTTAGGTTTATTTCTGTCTCTCTCCCCCTGGAGAGGTAATCCCTAGGAATGGAAGTGGGTTAGAAACAGATTACTCTGATCCAAGGGCTTTGCTCTCTCCTCCCTAAACATGGTGTGGGAGATAGGGGATGCGGGGAGTTGAAAATAGCCTGAAATTCCCTTTTAGGATTATTGCTTGATTTAGCCATCTGGGGTGAAAGTGGCGCAAGAAGAGGTGAGGGATTAATTCTAGACCTAGCTTGAGCAACGGGATGCATGCGCTTCTTTTCTGGCTCAGCCAAGGTGAGCAAGCAACATGTCTTCTGAAACCTGTCTTTAGAATAAGGAATCTAGGACAAGCAGAAAGAGGTAAAGGAAAAGGTTTTGTCCCCAGCAGCAGGGATGACTGGAAGGATAGATGGGAAAGAACAGCAGCTAAGAGAAGAAAGACCTGCAGCACAGGAATAAGGAATGACTTTTGGGCTTGGAAGCTACCTGCATTTCAGTGGTCTTAGCTTCAACAAAGGCAAGAATTGTTCTCTAGGGGAAGAGAGTTAACATTGAGGGCCTCCTGTGGACTTCTTGTTCATTCATCCAGCAGGAACTCTCTTGCTTTAGGCGCACTGCACTGGGGTGGACTCTGGCAGCAGGGATGTTATCTGTGTCCAGAACAAAGAGCAGTTACACGTACCAGGTTTCTGCTAGGCTCCTTATATCCTTTTCAGGGCTATGATGGGACTTGGAAGCAGTAATTATAACTAACCAGAGTGGGACCATATATGAATTCATTTTATGAGTTAATAATGATTCTACTTAAATTCTACTTAACCTAATTCCTTTCTTTTTTTTTTTTTCTTTGAGACGGAGTCTTGCTCGGTCGCCCAGACTGGAGTGCAACGGTGCGATCTTGGCTCACTGCAACCTCTGCCTCCTGGGTTCAAGGGATTCTCCTGCATCAGTCTCCGAGTAGCTGGGACTACAAGCACGCACCACCACACCTGGCTAATTTTTGTATTCTTAGTAGAGATGGGGTTTCACCATGTTGGCCAGGCTGTTCTCAAACTCTGGACCTTGTGATCTGCCCGTTTTGGCCTCCCAAAGTGTTGGGATTACAGGTGTGAGCCACCATGCCCAGTATTTTTTTTCTTTTTTCTTTTTGAGATGGAGTCTCGCTCTGTCGCCCAAGCTGGAGTGCAGTAGTACGATCTCAGCTCACTGCAACCTCCACCTCCCAGGTTCAAGCGATTCTCCTGCCTCAGCTTCCTGAGTAGCTGAGACTACAGGAATGTGCCACCACACCCAGCTAATTTTTGTATTTTTAGTAGAGACAGGGTTTCACCATGTTGGCCAGGATGGTCTCAACCTCTTGACCTCTTGATCTGCCCGCCTCCACCTCCCAAAGTGCTGTGATTACAGGCATGAGCCACCACGCCCGGCCAATAACCCCCTTTCTATAGGTGAGGAAAAAAGGTGAAGCTAAGATGTAAACTCAGGCACTATAGCATTCTTAACCACTTTCACTATGTGAAAGCCATATACAGTCAACTCGAGTGACAAACAAGCTCTACTAATATTGCTAGCTAAAGATCAGTTGAAGCCGAGCATGGGGGCTCACGCCTGTAATCCCAACACCTTGGGATACTGAGTGGGGAGGACTGCTTGAGCCCTGGAGTTTGAGAACAGCCTGGGCAAAATGGCAAGACCTTATCTCTACAATTAAAAAAGAAAAAGCTGGATATGGTGGCATGTTCTTGTAGTCCCAGCTACTAGGGAGACTGAAGCAAGAGGATCCCTTGAGCCCAGGAATTTGAGGTGGCAGTGAGCTATGATGGTACCACTATACCCCAGCCTGGGTGACAAAGCGAGACCCCATCTCTAGCTAATTAATTAACTAACTAAAGCTCAGTTGAGAATATTTCTCAGGAAGTCAGGATCCTTGTTTCTTCTACGCCACCTTATTTTGGACAATTCACTTATTTTGCTCTCCATAGTCTAACTTTAGGGAAGTTTAGTGTAAACACATGGCAAGCCTAGTACTTGCTTCAATCTCATATTGTTTAGAATTGGATCCTTCCCAATTCTTCAGAAGAATTTTCCTGGTTCAAATCAGCTGTGCTTCTCCTAGAAAGTAGGTTACTACGCAAAATTTCATAAGTTTCAATCTCTGATGTCATCTGCCACTGAGAGGGGGAAAATGTAAGTGATGTAAGTGTGTGCTTCACTGCTTACATAGGGAGAGTCTCATCCTCTTTGGGCTCCATTTATTTTACTTATTTATTTATTTTTTGAGACAGAGTCTCACTCTGTCACCCAGGCTGGAATGCAGTGGCACAATCTTGGCTCACTGCAGCCTCTGTCTCCCGGGTTCAAACGATTCTCATGCCTCAGCCTCCCAAGAAGCTGGGACTACAAGCTCATGCCAACACGCCTGACTAATTTTTGTAATTTTAGTAGAGATGGGGTTTCACCATGTTGGCTAGGCTGGTCTCGAACTCCTGGCCTCAAGCAATCCGCCTGCCTCAGCCTCCAAAAGTGCTGGGATTAGCGGCGTGAGCCACCACACCCAGCCCTCTTTGGGCTCCATTTAGAAATTTCAGTAGGACAACAAGGGATTCCAGTAACCCGCTTTACTGGGAAAAACAGGAAATCAACTTTTCCTTCTGCCTCATCGTATTTTAACTGGGATTCTTCGTATCTACTTATTGTATAAATAAATATTTGAGCGTCTACTATGTGCAAGACTGTTCTTTGCAAGACTGAGCCCCTGACAATCGATTCCTTCCTCTACTTGGACAATGAGTTCTCTTCTCTTGCTCCCATCATCATGACAAGATCTTTTTATCTTGTTTTTTTCTGAAATGTGAACTACCAAGATTGTAGGATTAAGAAATACCCTTTTTGATTGGGCACGGTGGCTCACGCCTGTAATCTCAGAACTTTAGGAAGACAGGGCAGGTGGATCACTTGAGGTCAGGAGTTCGAGACCAGCCTGACCAACATGGTGAAACCCCATCTTTACTAAAAATAGAGAAAATTAACCAGGCTTGGTGGCGGGCACCTGTAATCCCAGCTACTTGGGAGGCTGAGGTAGGAGAATCACTTGAACCTGGGAGGCCGACGTTGCAGTGAGCTGAGATCATCCCACTGTACTCCAGCCTGAGCAACAGAGTGAAACTTCGTCTCAAAAAAAAAAAAAAAAAAAAGAAGGCTGGGCGCGGTGGCTCAAGCCTGTAATCCCAGCACTTTGGGAGGCCGAGACGGGTGGATCACGAGGTCAGGAGATCGAGACCATCCTGGTGAAACCCCGTCTCTACTAAAAAAATACAAAAACTAGCCGGGCGAGGTGGCGGGCGCCTGTAGTCCCAGCTACTCGGGAGGCTGAGGCAGGAGAATGGCGTAAACCCGGGAGGCGGAGCTTGCAGTGAGCTGAGATCTGGCCACTGCACTCCAGTCCGGGCGACAGAGCGAGACTTCCGCCTCAAAAAAAAAAAAAAAAAAAAGAATATCCTTTTGGTGTTACTTCTCTAGCAGACAACTCCCAATTTCCTTTTCTTTCTTTTTCTTTTCTTTTCTTTTTTTTAGACAGAGTTTTGCTCTTGCAAGTGCAATGGCATGATCTCAGCTCACCGCAACCTCTACCTCCTGGGTTCAAGCAAATCTCCTGCCTCAGCCTCCCGAGGAGCTGGGATTACAGGCGCCCGCCACCATGCCCGGCTAATTTTTTGTATCTTTAGTAGAGACTGGTTCTCCATGTTGGTCAGGTTGGTCTCGAGCTCCTGACCTCAGGTTATCTGCCTGCCTCGGCCTCCCAAAGTGTTGGGATTACAGGCGTGAGCCACTGTACCCCCCAGCCCCCAGCTCCCAGTTTTCCATGAAGCTGATGAGGTAGGAAGATATGAATTTACCAAAACAGTAGCTAATCAAGCAGCAACAAAACTCACTTATAGCTCATCTCTTAGCAATTAAATGATATTGATTCCCCTATTATTATTTCATCCAGGCTAATATGGAACAAGTTTGTATTAACTGAGAAACTGATCAGAGGATGGGCAGAGATGATCTGGGATATGTTGGTTACTGTGTGAGGCTAACATAAAACTCAATGGTGGAGCAAGTAATCTAAGATAAGTTATATTAACGTTCCGCATTAATCAATAATCTTAGCCAGGCGCGGGGGCTCACACCTGTAATCCCAGCACTTTGGGAGGCTGAAGCAGGTGGATCACCTGGGGTCAGGAGTTCGAGACCAGCCTGGCGATGTGGTGAAACCCTGTCTCTACTAAAAATACAAAAATTAGCTGGGCATAGTGGCAGGTGCCTGTAATCCCAGCTACTAAGGAGACTGAGGCAGGAGAATCGCTTGAACCCAGGGGGCAGAGGTCGCAGTGAGCTGAGATCGAGTTATTGCACTCCAGCCTGGATGATAAGAGTGAAACTCCATCTAAAAAGGAAAAAAAAAAAAAAACCCAAAACAACCTCTCATCCATGGAGTAAGGTTTCCTCACTTTGGTGGGGAATACCAGTAAAAATAATTCATGTTTTGGCCGGGCACGGTGGCTCACCCCTGTAATCCCAGCACTTTGAGAGGCCGAGGCGTGCAGATCACCTGAGGTCAGGACTCTGAGATCATCCTGGCCAACATGGTAAAATCCCCCATCTCTACTAAAAATACAAAAAATTAGCCAGGCATAGTGGTGGGCGTCTGTAATCCCAGTTACTTGGGAGGCTGAGGCAGGAGAATCGCTTGAACCCGAGAGACCGAGGTTGCAGTGAGCCTAGATTGTGCTACTGCGCTCCATCCTGGGCAACAAGAACAAAACTGTGTCTCAAAAAAAAAAAAATTCATGTTTTATTTTCTAGGGATTAGAGTAGATGGACAGGAGTCTGTTAAATAATCAGATATAGCTTATTTAAATGCTTAATAATATATATTCTATTTTTGTCTTGTTTCCCTATGCTTCTGTAGGCACTGAATGGCTCTGTTGCCCAGGCTGGAGTGCAGTGATGGGATCTTGGTTCACTGCAACCTCCGCCTCCTGGGCTTAAGCCATCCTCCCACCTCAGCCTCCCCAGTAGCTGGGGCCACCATGCCCAGCTAATTTTTTTATTTTTTGTGGAGATGGGGTTTTGCCATGTTGGGCAGGCTGGTCTCGAACTCCTGGGCTCAAGGGATCTAACCCACCTCCGCCTCTCAAAATGCTGGGATTACAAGCATGAGCCACCCCACACGGCCCCACATACTCTTCAACACATACATACAGCACCTAATTTCATGCTACTATTAATGTGTTGTGCTATAGGTTCAATACTGTGGCTAGAACTTGTAGGGAAATTCTTACCATGGAAGAATGTACAATATAACTGAGAAGTCAAGCTTTAAAACATACCTGGAATGCCTGCACTTTGGGAGGCTGAGGTGGGCAGGTTGCCTAAACTCAGGAGTTCTAGACCAGCCTGGACAACACGGTGAAACCTCGTCTCTACCAAAATAGAAAAAATTAGCCGAGCATGGTGGCATGCACCTGTAATCCCAGTTACTCTGGAGGCCGAGGCAGGAGAATCACTTGAACCTGGGAGGCGGAGGTTGCAGTGAGCCGAGATTGTGCCACTGCGCTCCAGCCTGGGTGAGAGAGCGAGACTCCACCTCCAAAACAACAACAACAACAACACATGATCTCCAAACCCAAAAGTAATCTTCAGTTCCTGATAGTCCCCAGCACTTTGCTTCTACCTTTGTAGCAATTCTACTTCAGCCTGAAATTTCTTGTATGTACAGCCTGTAGCTACCAACTTATCGCAAAATATTGTAGCTAAGAGCTCTGTAAGCTCTAATTGGCAGAATAATAACCAACGGTTAAGTTGTGGAAAGTGTCTGCCTTTCAGCAACGTTTACACTACTGAATTTACCAGGATGATCCCAACATCACGAATCCTTTCAACAACTGGACGTGAAGCAGCACGTAGCAGTTACCTGCATGGGTTCTGGAATTAGACTGCTTAGATTCGAATTTCAGTTGTGCCAGTTATTATCTATCTAACCTTAAGTAAATTACGTAATTGCTGTGACTCTTTTCCGAAATGACAAATCACAAATGTTTTTTTCAATTCACGTGTCTTCTGCTTTAGTAAACGTAGCAGTCCATTTTTTTTGTTGTTGTTTTTTGAGATAAAGTTTTTCTCTGTCACCCAGGCTGGAGTGCAGTGGCGCGATCTCGAATCACTGCAGCCTCCGCCTCCTGTGTTCGAGGGATTCTCCTCCCTTAGCCTCCCAAGTAACTCGGACTACAGCCGCCCGCCACCAAGCCCGGCTAATTTTTCTTTTCTTTTTTTTTTTTTTTTTGAGGCGGAGTCTAGCTGTGGCTGGAGTCAGTGGCGCGATCTCGGCTCACTGCAACCTCTGCCACCTGGGTTCAAGCGATTCTCCTGCCTCAGTCTCAAGAGCAGCTGGGACTACAGGCGCGTGCCACCACATCTGGCTAATTTTTGTAATTTTAGTAGAGACGGGGTTTCGCCATGTTGGCCAGGCTGGTCTGGAACTCCTGACTTCAGGTGATCCACCCGCCTCGGCCTCCCAAAGTGCTGGGATTACAGGCGTGAGCTACCGCGCCTGGCCTCCTTTTCCTTTTTTAAAGAATGGTATAAACAGCAATGTGCCAAGCATACAGCAATGCCTATTCCCCGGCCGCCAGAAAGCCTCGCGCGCAGGCGCAGCTCGCGTTCAAGCGCTCTCTTGCTGGCGCGTGACAACCGTGCGTTTCACCCTACGCCCAACGTCGTCTCCCTGCGCACGCGCGGCCGTACTCCACCCTCCCTTCTTCACTCTCCCCCACTCCCGCGAGCACGTGCGCGTCCTCGCTGCTCACATTTCGGCGGAGGGCGCGCTCCCTGGAAAATTCCACTCCTGTGCTAGCTCCACCCTATGCGGCTTCTCTCCTACCCGACGCTCTTCACGCGCAGCTCCCTTCCCGGCGGCCTTTGCGGGAACAAGATGGCAGCCCCCATGCCTCAAGGGTTGTCTCGTTTATCGAGGGTTTTGGGCTGGTGGTCTCGGCAGGTGGGTAGGGACGGGGTCGATAGGACCCTAGGGGCTAGAAGAGGAGGACAGAGTCGAGGGAAATACTCTCTGTGCAATTGTCCTTGGTGAGCTGGGACAATACGAGTCATACCTAGGCCGTGGAAGAGGCTGAGGTGGACAGGACGCAGCTACTGAGCTCAGTGGTCGAATGAGGAGAACCTAGACAAGGCCGTGAGAGCGAGTGAATTAACGGGGATTAAGTTTTTCTGGATTGATTTGGGTCCGTCTGGCGAGGAGATGTTAAAGGGGAGACAAGTAATGGGTTGGAAGGTGGACTCCGTAAACTTAGATTCTTATATATGAACTACGTTGAAGAGTAGCCGAAAATGAGGGCGTCCCATATTGTCACTGACCCGTCTGAGCAAACCTCATGATCCCAGAGAAAAGGTTCCCTGGTCTTTCAAGGGTTTATTCGTCAGTTGGGTGCTGAAACGACAGAATAAAGTTTACAGTGAGACTCCCGATAGAATGAGCAAAATATCTCGAGTAAATATGGAGCAGATGCCTACAAGAGGACTTTGCTTATGGTTTAAGAATAGCATTCAGGGCCAGGCGCGGTGGTTCACACTTGTAATCTCAGCACTTGGAAGTCCGAGGTGGAAGGATGGCTTGAGCCCAGGAGTTCGAAATGAGCCTGGGCAACATAGTAAGACCCCGTCTTTACAAAAATGTTTAAATTAGTCGAGTGCAATGGCGCACTCCTGTAGTCCCAGCTACTTGGGAGGCTGCAGTGGGAAGATAACTACAGCCAAGGCTGCAGTGAGTCGTGATCGTGCAACCGCACTCCAGGCTAGCGATCTGTCTCAAAAAATAAAAATAAAGTAATAAAGAATAGTATTCTGCTCATTTCAGTATTGGGTTGGTGTTTCCCTATCACCATCAGTTCTTTGAAACTTGCTTTAATCAACTCAGTATCTGTAGGAGTTAGCATTGTCCTGTACTGTGGAAAGTTCTAAAGGAAAGCCTTTAGTAAATGTGATGTTAATAAAGGTTGCCAACTGTCTTCTATTTAGAGACACCTATAAGTATTAAGGTCCTAATGCATTTTTCCCTGTGATCATTGTTTTATAATTGTTCCTGAAGCATTCTTTGGATATGTCCTTTCTATAGTGCTTAGAGTTTGTAAAACATAGTAGATGTTTTTTCTAGTTCCTAACCTTTCCTTTACCTTCCAGCCAGTTCTGGTGACTCAGTCCTCAGCTATAGTTCCAGTAAGAACTAAAAAACGTTTCACACCTCCTGTTAGTCAACGTAAATTTAAAACAGAAAAAGAGTTTATGGAACATGCCCGGAAAGCAGGATTGGTTATTCCTCCAGAAAAATCAGACCGTTCCATACATCTGGCCTGTACAGGTGAGGTATTTCTGGGACCCTGACCTGGGATCCTTCTGTCAGAGATCTTCTGGAACTTGGGATGACTTAGACTATGATTGATGATATTTAATTAAGCACGAAGTCAGTTCAGCCTCAATAATGATTAGCCTTATATATACTGTATATCATGAAGTTGTTCTATGAACTTACTTTCAAACTGTCTGTAGAAGGCAAGAGTGCAATTTCCCCATTTTGTGGAAGTAGAAACTGAGGCTCTGAGAGAAGACTTAAATCTTTCTGGCTTGTTTTGTTTTGTTTTGTTTTGAGACAGAGTCTTATTCTGT
Organism: Trachypithecus francoisi; assembly: GCF_009764315.1. Classification (NCBI taxonomy): domain Eukaryota; kingdom Metazoa; phylum Chordata; class Mammalia; order Primates; family Cercopithecidae; genus Trachypithecus; species Trachypithecus francoisi. The sequence continues at coordinate 22,055,819 of NW_022681466.1, read as the reverse complement.
CACCCAGTGGCACAATCTCGGCTCACTGCAACCTCTGCCCCCCAGGTTCAGGTGATTCTCCTACCTCAGCCTTCCAAGTAGCTGGGATTATAGGCACCTGCCACCGTACCTGGCTAGTTTTTGTATTTTTAGTAGAGAAGGGGTTTCACCATCTTGGCCAGACTGGTCTTGAACTCCTGACCTTGTGATCTGCCCACCTCAGCCTCCCAAAGTGCTGGGATTACAGGCGTGAGCCACCGCGCCTGGGCTTGTTCTGTTTTTTTTTTAGTGTAACATAGTTCTCTCTACATGGAAGTCTGTTTCATTAGTCTACTTCATATCCACAATCCTTCCCAATTGTACATTACTTCAATTTTATAAGTTTTTCTCAATCTTTCAATGCTTTCTTAATTTTTTTCTTCCCTTATTACAGCTGGTATATTTGATGCCTATGTTCCTCCTGAGGGTGATGCACGCATATCATCTCTTTCAAAGGAGGGACTGATACAGAGAACTGAACGAATGAAGAAGACTGTGGCATCGCAAATGTCGTAGGTGTCTGACACAGTTGGGACTTGGTATTAGAATAACAATTTCTTGTTGCTACTTTATCCCAAAGAGATCTTTTTAGGTTAATTGGATTGGGTATCACTCTCTTAATAACATGATGGTATTTTCTTCTTTGTAGTAGAGTCTGTATTTAATGCAGAATAATGTGGGCCTTCTGATCTTTTTTTTTTTTTTGAGACAGAGTCTTGCTCTGTCGCCCCGGCTAGAGTGCAGTGGCGTGATCTCAGCTCACTGCAAGCTCCGTCTCCCAGGTTCACACCCTTCTCCTGCCTTAGCCTCCCAAGTAGCTGGGACTACAGGTGCCTGCCACCACGCCCGGCTAATTTTTTTTGTTTGTTTTGTTTTGTTTTGTTTTTTTGAGACGGAGTCTCGCTCTGTCGCCCAGGCTGGAGTGCAGTGGCTGGATCTCAGCTCACTGCAAGCTCCGCCTCCCGGGTTTACGCCATTCTCCTGCCTCAGCCTCCCGAGTAGCTGGGACTACAGGCGACCGCCACCTCGCCCGGCTAGTTTTTGTATTTTTAGTAGAGACAGGGTTTCACCGTGTTCGTCAGGATGGTCTCGAACTCCTGACCTCGTGATCCGCCCGTCTCGGCCTCCCAAAGTGCTGGGATTACAGGCTTGAGCCACCGTGCCCAGCCTTTTTTTGTATTTTTAATAGAGACGGGGTTTCACTGTGTTAGCCAGGATGGTCTCGATCTCCTGACCTCATGATCCGCCCGCCTCGGCCTCTGATTGCAAGCGTTAGCCACTGCACCCGGTGGGCCTTCTGATTCTTAGCATCCCTGAGTTTATTGGTAATTTTTGTCACATCAGTTAGGGAGTTGACTTCGGAGTGTGTTGAATCCTTTTTTAATCATATATTTGATTTTGTTTGTTTGTTTGTTTGTTTTTGAGATAGAGTTTTGCTCTTGTTGCCCAGACTGGAGTGCAATGGCGCCATCTTGGCTCACCGCAACCTCTGCCTCCCGGGTTCAAGCGATTCTCCTGCCTCAGCCTCCTGAGTAGCTGGGATTTCAGGCATGTGCCACCATGCCCGGCTAATTTTGTATTTTTAGTAGAGACAGGGTTTCACCATATTGGCCAGGCTGGTCTCGAATTCCTGACCTTATGATCCACCTTATGATCTCAAAAAAAAAAAAAAAAAAAGGTTGGGTTTTTTTAGAGTTAGCCAGATGGAGAAGTGTGGTGAGGAACAGCATTCTAGGGAAACAGAACAGTACAAGCAAGGCTTTGAGGTTAAAAGAGTATAAAGAGGTGTTAGATTTTGTCCAATGCTTTTTTGTGTCTATTGAGATGATCATGTGATATTTGTTCTTTATTTTGTTGATATGACATATTAATTGATTTTCTTTTTTTTTTTGAAATGGAGTCTTGTTCTTTTGCCCAGGCTGGAGTTCAGTGGCTCCATCGTGGCCACTGCAGCCTCCGCCTCCCAAGTTCAAGTGATTCTCCTGTCTCAGCCTCCCGAGTAGCTGAGACTACAGGTGCGCACCACCAGACCCCACTAATTTTTGCATTTTTATTTTTTATTTTTATTTTTCATTTTATTTTTTGAGACGGAGCCTCGCTGTGTCGCCCAGGCTGGAGTGCAGTGGCGCGATCTCGGCTCACTGCAAGCTCCGCCTCCCGGGTTCACGCCATTCTCCTGCCTCAGCCTCCTGAGTAGCTGGGACTACAGGCCCCCGCCACCACGCCCGGCTTTTTTGTATTTTTAGTAGAGATGGGGTTTCACCCTGTTAGCCAGGATGGTCTCGATCTCCTGACCTTGTGATCTGCCCACCTCGGCCTCCCAAAGTGCTGGGATTACAGGCGTGAGCCACCACGCCTGGCCAGTTTTTGCATTTTTAATAGAGATAGGGTTTCACCATGTTAGCCAGCCAGGACTCTTGACCTCAGGTGATCCACCCTCCCTGACCTCCCAAAGTGCTGGCATTACAGGCATGAGGTACCATGCCTGGTCTTATTAATTGATTTTCAAATATTAAACCAACTTCACATTCCTGGGATAAATTCCTTTAACATACTTAAATTAACACTTTAATTTAATCAGATTCTCTATTTACATTGTTATAACTTGGAAAATGCTGTTGACGGCTGAGTTATAGAGTACATTATGCATACTTTTTCTTTCCTGCATAATATTTTTTTTTTTCTGAAGTGAAGTGTCTTAATTTGCTCATTTGCTTATGGAACTATGGGTTATGTAATTCCTCTCTGTGCATTCAAAACATTAAATTTTTTTTTTTTGAGAGGGAGTTTCACTCTGTCGCCCAGGCTGGGGTGCAGTGGCATGATCTTGGCTCACTGCAACCTCTGCCCCCCAGGTTCAAGCAATTCTTCTGCCTTAGCCTCCCCAGTAGGTGGGACTATAGGCGTTCACCACCATGCCGGCTAATTTTTTTGTATTTTTAGTATAGACGGGGTTTCACCGTATCGGCCAGGCTGGTCTGAAACTCCTGACCTCGTTATCTACACGCCTCAGCCTCCCAAAGTACTGGGATTACAGGTGTGAGCCACCACGCCCTGCAACATTAAATCTTTTATTAATTTCATCTTTTTCAAGAAATCCTTCCTGGAGTCTTCTTACCTGTTTCAATCTGGACTAGTTGCTCTTAAGGCCAACTGTACATCTTAGGATCTAATATTCCTCTTGCCTCCCTCTTATGTTGTAGTCCCTGTTGCTTGGGTCTTATGTCTTTATGTTTTCATAATTTATTTCATTACTTTGATGGAGCACATTTTCTAGCAGCTTCCTGAGAAAGGCTGCATGGTGGATAAATGAGATCTTGCAAGTCTAAAAAGAAGTCTTTCTTTTATTTTCCCACTTCATATATAATTTGCCCAGGTATTGACTTCTGTGGTAGAAATAATTTTTTCCTCAATTAAAAGTACTGCTCAAAGTCTGGGCATGGTGGGTCATGCCTGTAATCTCAATACTTTGGGAGGCTGAGACAGGAGGATCACTTGAGCAGGAGTTGAATACCAGCTGGGCAACACAGTGAGACCTTGTCTCTACAAAAACTAAAAAAAAGTGAAAATTAGCCAAGCAGTGCACACTTGTAGTTCCAGTTACTTGGGAGGCTGAAGTGGGAGGATTGCTTGAGCCCCAGAGGTCAAGGCTGCAGACAGTCCTGATGGCATCACTGTACTCTAGCCTGGGCGACAGAGTGAGACCCTGTCTCAGTGAATGAATGAATGAATTAATTAATAATAAAAGCACTGCTCTGTTGTCTTTGTAACTTATTTTTATTTTTAGTTTTTTTGAGATGGAGTCTTACACTGTTGCCCAGTGCAACCTCTGCCTCGGATTCAAGCAATTCTTCTGCCTTAGCCTCCTGAGTAGCTGGGACTACAGGTGCCCATCATCATGCCCGGCTAATTTTTGTATTTTTAGTAGAGATAGGGTTTCATCATATTGGCCAGGCTGGTCTCGAACTCCTGACCTTATGATCTGCCCACCTCAGCCTCCCAAAGTGCTGGGATTACAGCAGGCATGAGCCACCTAGCCGTAACTTCTTTTTTTTTTTTTTTTGAGACAGAGTCTTGCTCTGTCACCCAGGCTGGAGTGTGGTGGCAGGATCTCAGCTCGCTGCAACCTCTGCCTCCTGGGTTCAAGTGATTCTCCTGCCTCAGTCTCCCGAGTAGCTGGAACTATAGGCATGTGTCATCATGCCTGGCTAATTTTTTGTATTTTTAGTGGAGATGGGGTTTCACCATGTTGGCCAGGATGGTCTCGATCTCCTGACCTCATGATCTGCCTGCCTCGGCTTCCCAAAGTGCTGGGATTACAGGCGTCAGCCACCACACCCGGCCTGTCTTTGTAACTCCTAATGTTGCTGTTAGGAAGCCCAGTGTTGCCGGGTGCCGTGGCTCAGGCCTGTAATCCTAGCACTTTGGGAGGCTGAGGTGGGCAGATCACGAGGTCAGGAGTTTGAGACCAGCCTGGCCAGCATGGTGAAACCTCATGTCTACTAAAAATACAAAAATTAGCTGGGTGGGGTAGTGTGTGCCTGTCGTCCGAGCTACTTGGGAGTCTGAGGCAGGAGAATCACTTGAACCCAGGAGGTGGAGGTTGCAGTGAGCCGAGATTGTGCCACTGTACTCTAGCCTGTGCGACGGACACTCCCATCTCAAAAAAAAAAAAAAGGCCAGGCACGGTGGCCTGTGGGTGGATCACAAGGTCAGGAGATCGAGACCATCCTGGCTAATACAGTAAAACCCCGTTTCCACTAAAAATACAAAGAAAATTAGCTGGGCGTGATGGTGGGCGCCTGTAGTCCCAGCTACTGAGGAGACTGAGGCAGGAGAATGGCGTGAACCCGGGAGGCAGAGCTTGCAGTGAGCCGAGATCGTGCCACCGCACTCCAGTCAGGGCGACAGAGCAAGACTCCATCTCAAAAAAAAGAAGCCCAGTGTTATTCTGACCCTTTTTTTTTTAGATGGAGTCTCGCTCTGTTGCCCAGTCCAGAGTGCAGTGGCGCAATCACTACAATCTCTGCCTTCTAAGTTCAAGTGATTCTCCTGCCTCAGCCTCCTAAGTAGCTGGGATTACAAACAGCACTACCATGCCCAGCTACTTTTTTTTTTTTTCTTTTTGAGATGCAGTCTCTCTCTGTGACCCAGGCTGGAATGCAGTGGTGTGATCTCTGCTCACTGCAACCTCTGCCTCCCGGGTTGAAGTGATTCTTGTGCCTCAGCCTCCCGAGTAGCTGGGATTACAGGTGTGCACCATCACTCCCAGCATATTTTTATTTTTTTAGTAGAGATGGTGTTTCACCATGTTGATTAGGCTGGTCTCAAACTCCTGACCTCAAGTGATCTACCTGCTTCGGCCTCCCAAAGTGCTGGGATTACAGGCGTGAGCCACTGCACTCCAGCCTGGGTGACAGAGCGAGACTCCGTCTCAAAAAAAAAAAAAAAAAAAAAAAAAATCAATTATTGAGTAAGTAGATGGACATGAATGGAGCTCAGTGTAAGCTGTGAATTATGGAATTGTGAGAAGACCTTTAGAAGTAATACTCAGATTTAATTTTACAGAATCCGGAGGATAAAAGACTATGATGCCAATTTTAAAATAAAGGACTTCCCTGAAAAAGCTAAGGATATCTTTATTGAAGCTCACCTTTGTCTCAACAAGTAAGTGAACTTCCTATCTTTACCCATTCTGTTCTCAGCAGTTAGCTATTATTTTAGGCACAGTTTTTTGTTTGTTTTTGTTTTGCACAAATTTGTTTTCTGCCTTCAGGTAAGATATCTAGAGTGAGAGAACTTCCTATATTGGAAGTAATTAGTGACTGAAGCTGTCTTTCACTCCTTTCTCTGCTTCTGAGAATTTCTACCATTTGGTCTGTCTCAGTTCCACCTGCATGTGTTGGGACCTTGTGCTAGAATAGCTGCCTTTTTCACCCCATCTGATCCCTGAATTCATCCTGATCTTTTTTGTGTGTTTGTCTTATGTATCTTCATTTCCCTTTCCTTGGTTATTTTGAATATATTTCTTGTGAAAATTTCCAGCTCTCCCTCCACTTTTATTTTTTAATTTTTTGTTTTGAGATGGAGTCTTGCTGTCTCACCCAGGCTGGAGTGCAATGGCACAATCTCAGCTCAACCTCCACCTCCCTGGTTCAAGCAATTCCCCTGCCTCAGCCTCCCAAGTAGCTGGGATTGGAGGCACACGCTACCATGTCCAGCTAATTTTTTTGTATTTTAGTAGAGACGGGATTTCACCATGTTGGCCAGACTGGTCCCGAACTCCTGACCTCAGGCAATCCTCCCGCCTCAGTCTCCCAAAGTGTTAGGATTACAGGCGTGAGCCACTATGCCCAACCCCCCCCACCTTTTTTTTTTTTTTAATTGAGATGGAGTCTCACTGTTGTGCAGTCTGGAATGCAGTGGCATGATCATGGCTCACTACAGCCTTGACCTCCTGGACTCAAGTGGTTCTCTCAGGGACTCTACTTAGTTCCCCAAGTAGAGCTGGGACCACCGGCGTCTGCCACCACACCCGGCTAATTAAAATAAATTTTTTTTTGTAGAGACAAGGTTTTGCTGTGTTGCCTAGACGAGTCTCAAATTCCTGGGCTCAAGCAATCCTCCTCCCTTGGCCTCCCACAGTGATGAGATTATAGGCGTGATCCACCATGCCTGGCCACCCAGCTTTTTCTTGATTCATTCAAGTTAGGGCTGCTAGGAATATGAAGAATCAATATTAGGAGGCTGGAATATCTTAAGTACTAGCCATGGACTGCTGCTGGCATTCTTTGATCTGTGGCTGCTGTGGCTGGGCTTCAGGTGGGACCCAAACCTGTAGTCTAAAATCCATTAATTATTTAATTTTACTTTTATTTCTTTTAAAAAATTTATTTATTTTGAATAGAGATGGGATCTCACGATGTTGCCCAGGCTGTTCTTGTTTTTGTTTCTTGTTTTGAGACTGTCTCATTCTGTTGCTCAAGCTGGAGTGCAGTGGTACAATCACGCTTATTGCAGCCTCAGCTCCAGGGCTCAAGTGATCCTGCCACCTTAGCTCCCTGAGTAGCTGCAACTCTAGGGGTGTACCACCACACCCTGCCAGTTTTCATATTTTTTGTAGAGATGGGATTTCACCACGTTGCCCAGACTACGGAGGCTGGTCATTTTTTTTTTTTTTTTTTCCCTTTTTGAGATGGAGTCTGGCTCTGTCACCCAGGCTGGAGTGTAATGGTGCAATCTTGGCTCACTGCAGCCTCTGCCTCCTGGGTTCAAGCGATTCTCCTGCCTTAGCCTCCCAAGTAACTGGGATTTCAGGTGCACGCCACCACACTCAGCTAATTTTTGTATTTTTAGTATAGATGGGGTTTTACCATGTTGGCCAGGTGGTCTGAAACTCCTGACTTCAGGTTATCTGCCTGCCTCAGCCTCCCAAAGTGTTGTAATTACAGATGTGAGCTACTATGCCTAGCCTTGTTTTATTTCTCAAAACATTGTTGTTATTTTTTTTTGAGATAGACTCTTGTTCTGTTGCTCAAGCTGGAGTGCAGTGACGTGATCTTGGCTCACTGCAACCTCTACCTCCCAGATTCAAGCAGTTCTCCTGCTTACCCTCCCAAGTAACTGGGATTACAGGTACGCACCACCACACCTGACTATTTTCTGCATTTTTAATAGAGATGGGTTTCACCATGTTGGCCAGGCTGGTCTTGAACTCCTGACCTCAAGTAATCCACCCACCTTGGCCTCCCAAAGTGCTGGGATTACAGGCATGGGCCACCGCGCTCGGCCTAATTTTTTTTTTTTTTTTGAGACAGAGTCTCGCTGTGTCGCCCAGGCTGGAGTGCAGTCGCCTGATCTCGGCTCACTGCAAGTTCCGCCTCCCGGATTCACACCATTCTCCTGCCTCAGCCTCCTGAGTAGCTGGGACTATAGGCGCCCACCACCATGCCCGGCTAATTTTTTGTATTTTTAGTAGAGGTGGAGTTTCATCGTGTAAGCCAGGATGGTCTCGATCTCCTGACCTCGTGATCTTCCTGTCTTGGCCTCCCAAAGTGCTGGGATTACAGGCGTGAGCCACTGCGCCTGGCCAATTTTTGTAGTTTTAGTAGAGATGGGGTTTTGTCATGTTGGCCAGGCTGATCTCGAACTCCTGACCTCAGGTGATCCGCCCTCTTCAGCATTACTGTTGTTTCTATTGAGAAATTAACTTATTTTTTTAATTTTGTTAAAGTTTATTTTTACTTTGTGCGCTTTTATTTATCTTTTTCTTTCGAGACAGAGTCTTGCTCTGTCGCCCAGGCTGGAGTGCAATAGCACAATTTTTATTCACTGCAACCTCCGCCTCCCGGTTTGAAATTATTCTTCTGCCTCATCCTCTAGAGTAACTGGAACTACAGGTGCCCATCACCACGCCCAGCTAATTTGTGTATTTTTGGTAGAGACAGGGTTTCACCATATTGGCCAGGCTGGTCTTGAACTCCTGACTTTGTGATCCGCCCACCTTGGCCTCCCAAAATGCTGGGATTACAGGTGTGAGCCACTGTGCCCAGGTGACTTTGTGTGCTTTGAAGATTTTCTCTCAGGCTGGGCATGGTGGCTCTCGCCTGTAATCCCAGTGCTTTGGGAGGCCGAGGCTGGCAGATCACAAGGTCAGGAGTTCAAAACCAGCCTGGCCAATATGGTGAAACCCTGTCTCTACTAATAATAATAATAAAAAAATTAGCCAGATGTGGTGGCACATGCGTGTAATCTCAGCTACTCGGGAGGGTGACGCAGAATTGCTTGAACCCGGGAGGCCGAGGTTGCAGTGAGCCAAGATCGCGCCATTGCACTCCAGCCTGGGTGACAGAGCAAGACTCCATCTCAAAAAAAAAAAAAGAATCCAATAATTAGTCAGGTGTGGTGGTGCATGCCTGTAATCCTAGCTACTCCGGAGGGGCTGAGGCAGGAGAATCACTTGAATCTGGGAGTCCGAGGTTGCAGTGAGCTGAGATCGTGCCACTGTACTCCAGCCTCAGCGACAGAGCAAAACTCCATCTCAAAAAAAAAACAACAAAAAACGATTTTTTCTCTCCCTTTAGTATTCAGCAGTTTACTATGATTTATCTATGTCTTCTTAAATTTTTATTTATTTTATTTATTTATTTTTTAGTTTTTTTGTAAAGACAGGGTCTGGCCTTGTTGCCCAGGCTGGTCTTGAATCCCTGGCTTCAAGCGATCCTTCCCCTCAGACTCCCAAAATGCTGGGATTATAGGCATGTGCCACCACACCGGGCCATGTGTGTGTCTTTTATCCTGCTCTGGGTTCATATTGCTTCTTAAATCTTTGGGTGCTTTTTTTGTCAGTGTTGGAAAATTCTCAGTCAGAACTCATCTCTTCAGATGTTGCTTCTGCTCCACTTTCTCGTCTCCTTGTGTAGTTCTGAATACACATATGTTAGATCTTTCACTATGTGCCAAATGTGTCTTCAGCTCTTTTCTATATTTTTCCAACCTTTTTTTTCCCCCTCCAGCTTTAGTCTGGATATTCTCTGATCTATCTTCCTGTCTTCTTTTCAGTTGTAGCTAATCTGCTGTTAACCTACCTATCGAGTTTTTAATTTTATATTTATTTTCTGTTTTTCACTTTTAGAATTTTCATTGATATGTGTGTGTGTTTGTGTGTGTGTGTGTCCAGTTCTCTGGTAAAATTGTCTATTCTGTCATCTAATTTCTTGAACATACTAATCACAGTTATTTTAAAATCTGTGTCTGATGACTTCAAAATCTATGTCTTCAATAGGTCCATTTTCTCTTGTCTTATTTGTTTCTTTTGGGTTTTAGTTAGTTCTTGTCGTTTTTGTTTTTGTTTTTGAGATGGAGTCTTGCTCTGTTGCCCTGGCTGGAGTGTAGTAGTGCGATCTCTGCTCACTGCAACCTCTGCCTCCCGGGTTCAAGGAATTATCCTGTCTCAGCCCCCAGAGTATCTGAGACTACAGGTGCATGCCATGATGCCCAGCTGAGTTTTGTAATTTTAGTAGAGATGGCATTTCACTGTATTGGTCAGGCTGGTCTCGAACTCCTGACCTCAGGTGATCCACCTGCCTCAGCCTCCCAAAGTGCTGGGATTACAGGCGTGAGCCATTGTGCCCGGCCTTATTTTGGTTTTCTTTTTTTTTTTTTTGAGACGGAGTCTCACTCTGTCGCCCGGGCTGGAGTGCAGTGGCCGGATCTCAGCTCACTGCAAGCTCCGCTTCCCGGGTTTACACCATTCTCCTGCCTCAGCCTCCCGAGTAGCTGGGACTACAGGCACCAGCCACCTTGCCCGGCTAGCTTTTTGTATTTTTTAGTAGAGACGGGGTTTCACTGTGTTAGCCAGGATGGTCTCGATCTCCTGACCTCGTGATCCGCCCGTCTCGGCCTCCCAAAGTGCTGGGATTACAGGCTTGAGCTTGTTTTTGGTTTTTGAGATAGGATCTTGCTCTTTCACTCAGGCTAGAGTACAGTGGCGCAATCACACCTCACTGCTGCCTTGACCAACTCTCAGGCTCAAGTGATTCTCCCACTTCAGCCTCCCAAGTAGCTGAGATTTAGTACATGCCACCATACCTGGCTAATTTTTTTTTTTTTTTTTTTGAGACGGAGTCTCGCTGTCACCCAGGCTGGAGTGCAGTGGCCGGATCTCAGCTCACTGCAAGCTCCGCCTCCCGGGTTCACGCCATTCTCCTGCCTCAGCCTCCCGGTAGTAGCTGCGACTACAGGCGCCCGCCACGTCGCCTGGCTAGTTTTTTGTGTTTTTTAGTAGAGACGGGGTTTCACCGTGTTAGCCAGGATGGTCTCGATCTCCTGACCTCGTGATCTGCCTGTCTCGGCCTCCGAAAGTGCTGGGATTACAGGCTTGAGCCACCGCGCCTGGCCCATACCTGGCTAATTTTTAAATTTTTTGTAGAGACAGGGTCTTGCTATGTTGCCTAGGCTGGTCTCGAACTCTGGCCTCAAGCAGTCCTCTCACCTTGTCCTCCCAAAGTGTTGGTACAGTTTTCTTGTCATTTTGTATTCCTGCATTTTTTTTTTTAACAAATAGATATTTTAGAAAAATCAAAGGCAATCATTTATCTTAAAAATTATAAGATTGGGGCCAGGCGCGGTGGCTCACGCCTATAATCCCAGCACTTTGGGAGGCCGAGACAGGCGGATCACGAGGTCAGGAGATCGAGACCATCCTGGCTAACATGGTGAAACCCTGTCTCTACTAAAAATACAAAAAATTAGCTGGGTGCAGTGGTGGGCGCCTGTAGTCCCAGCTACTCACGAGGCTGAGGCAGGAGAATGGTGTGAACCCGGGAGGTGCAGCTTGCAGTGAGCCGAGATTGCGCCATTGCACTCCAGCCTGGGCGACAGAGTGAAATTCCGTCTCAAAAAAAAAAAAAAATTATACGATTAATAACAGCTTTTACACATTTGTGATAAAATACACATAATATAAAATTTACAATTTTAATCATTTTGAAGTATATAATTCAGTGGCATTAAGTACATTCACAGTGTTGTACAGTTCTTACCACTATCCATTTCCAGATTGTGTTCATCCCAAACAGAAATTTTGTACCCACTAAGCAGTAATTCCCCATTGCCCTCTTCCCTTATCACCTGGTAACCTCCATTCAACTTTATTTATTTATTTATTTATTTGGTATTTTTAGTGGAGATGGGGTTTTACCATGTTAGCCAGGCTGGTCTCAAACTCCTGGCCTCGAGTGGTCCTCCTACCTCGGCCTCCCAAAGTGCTGGGATTACAGACTTGAGCCACCACACCCCGCTGTCTACTTTCTCTATGAATTTAACCATCCTGATGCTATGGTCTGAATGTTTGTGTCTCCTGAAAATTCATTTGTCGAAATCTTAACCCCCAAGGTGATGGTATAGGCTGTGGGGGGACCTCTGGGAGGTGATGAGGTCATGAGAGTGGAGCCCTCATGAATGGGAATAGTGCCCTTATAAAAGAGACCTGAGGGGCCGGGCGCAGTGGTTCACGCCTGTAATCCCAGCACTTTGGGAGGCTGAGGCAGGTGGATCACAAGATCAAGAGATCGAGGCCATCCTGGCCAACATGGTGAAACCCTGTCTCTACTAAAAACACAAAAATTAGCTGGGCGTGGTGGCACGTACCTGTAGTCCCAGTTACTCGGGAGGCTGAGGCAAGAGAATTGCTTGAACCAGGCAGTAGAGGTTGCTTGCAGTGAGCTGAGATTGCACCACTGCACTCCATCCTGGTGACAGAGCGAGACTCCGTCTCAAAAAAAAAAAAAAAAAAAGACCCGAGGGAGCTTGTGCACCCCTTTTACCCGTTGAGGACACAGCAAGAAGTCACCATCTGTGAGGAACAGGCTCTCACCAGACTGTGAGAGTTCTAGAGGCTGGGAAGTCCAAGATCAAGGCACTGTGAGAAATACATGTTGTTTATAAGCCACCTGGTTTATGGTATTTTTGTTATAGCATCCTGAACAGACGAAGGCATCTAGGTATCTCACATAAGTGGAATCTTACAGTTTTTGACCTTTTGCGATTGGCTTAGTTCACTTAGCATGATGTCTTCAATGTTCATATATATTGTAGTATGTGTCTCCTTATTTTTGTTTATTTACTTACTTATTTTCTGAGATGGAGTTTCACTCTTGTCACCCAGGCTGGAGTGCAATGGCTCGATCTCCGGTCACTGCAACCTCTGCCTCCTGGGTTCAAGCGATTCTCCAGCCTCAGCCTCCCAAGTAGCTGGGATTACAGACGCCTGCCACCACACCCTGCTAATTTGTGTATTTTTAGTAGAGATGGGGTTCACCATGTTGGCCAGACTGGTCTCAAACTCCTGACCTCAGGTGATCCACCTGCCTCAGCCTCCCTAAGTGCAGGGATTACAGGTATGGGCCACCATGCCTGGCTACATGTGTGTCTTTATTAAGGCTGAATAATATTTCATTGTATGTATATGCACCACATTTTGTTTATCCATTCATCTAGTGATGGACATTCAGGTTGTTTCCACCTTTTATTGTGGCATAATGCTGCTGTGATTGTTGGTGTACAAGTATCTCTTTGAGTTCATGCTTTCAATTCATTTGGGTATATACTCAGAACTGAAGTTGTTGGATCACATGGTAGCTCTGTGTTTAACTTTGTGAGGGGCTAGGTGGCTCATACCTGTAATCCAGCACTTTTGGAGGCCAAAGTGGGAGGATTGTTTCTGGGCAACAGAGTGAGACCCCCATCTCTACAAAAAAATATAAAAAATCAGCCAGGGCCAGGCATGGTGGCTCAAGCCTGTAATCCCAGCACTTTGGGAGGCCGAGACGGGTGGATCACGAGGTCAGGAGATCGAGACCATCCTGGCTAACATGGTGAAACCCCGTCTCTACTAAAAAAATACAAAAAATTAGCCGGGCGAGATGGCGGGCGCCAGTAGTCCCAGCTACTTGGGAGGCTGAGGTGAGAGAATGGCGTAAACCCGGAAGGCGGAGCTTGCAGTGAGCTGAGATCCTGCCACTGCACTCCAGCCTGGGCGACAGAGCGAGACTCCGTCTCAAAAAAAAAAAAAAAAAAAAAAAAAAAAAAAAAAATTAGCCGGCGCGGTGGCAGGTGCCTGTAGTCCCCGTGTAGTACACGGGAGGCTGAGGCAGGAGAATGGCGTGAACCTGGGAGGCGGAGCTTGCAGTGAGTGGAGATTGTGCCACTGCATGCCAGCCTGGGCGACACAGCGAGACTCTGCCTCAAAAAAAAAAAACAAAAAAAATCAGCCAGGCGTGGTGGCGCATGCCTGTAGTCCCAGCTATTCGAGGTGCTAAGGCAGAAGGATTGCTTGAGCCCAGGGATTTTTGAGGCTGTGGTGAGCTAAGATTGTGTCACTAGACTCCAGCCTCAGTGACAAAATGAGACTCTGTCTCAAAAAAAACCCTAACTTTTTGAGGAACCACCATATGGTTTTCCATAGCAGCTATACTGTTTTACATTCCTACGACCAATGCACAAGGATTCCAGTTTCTCTACATCCTCACTGATACCTATTACTTTCCTTTTTATTCTTTTTTTTTTTTTTTGAGATGGAGTCTTGCTCTGTCACCCAGGCTGGAGTGCAGTGGCGAGATCTCGGCTTGCTTCAACCTCCGCCTCTCAGGTTCACGCCATTCTCCTGCCTCAGCCTCCTGAGTAGCTGGGACTATAGGCGCCCGCCACCACGCCTAGCTAATTTTTTGTATTTTTAGTAGAGACGGGGTTTTACCATGTTAGCCAGGATGGTCTCGATCTCCTGACCTCATGATCCACCCGCCTCGGCCTCCCAAAGTCCTGGGATTACAGGCATGAGCCACCGTGCCCGGCCACTTTCCTTTTTATTTAAAAAACAAAACAAAACAAAAAAAACATATATATATATATACATGAAATGGGGTCTCACTGTGTTGCCCAAGCTGGTCTCAAACTCCTGGGCTCAAGCAGTCCTGTTGCTTCGGCCTCTCAAAGTGCTAGGACTACAGATGTGAGCTACCATGGCCAGCCTTTTTCTTTTTATAATAGGCATCCTCATGGGTGTGAAGCGTGGTATCTCATTATGGTTTTGCTTTGTATTTCCCTAATAGCTAGTGACATTGAGCATCTTTTCATGTGCTATTGGCCTTTTGTACATCTTCTTTGAAGACAGGTTTTTTTTTTTGAGATGAAGTCTTGCTCTGTCACCCAGGCGGGACTGCAGTGGCACGATCTTGGCTCATAGCAACCTCCACCTCCTGGGTTCAAGCGATTCTCCTGCCTCAGCCTCCTGAGTAGCTGGCGTTACAGGCATGCACCACCATGCCCAGCTAATTTTTGTATTTTTAGTAGATACGGGGTTTCACCATGTTGGCCAGGCTGGTCTCGAACTCCTGACCTCAGATGATCCACCTGCCTCAGCCTTCCAAAGTGCTGGAATTACAGGCGTGAGTCACTGCACCCAGCCCAGAAAGGTCTATTTTAAAATTAGGCTGTTATTTTATTGTTGAGTTATAGGAGTTCTTTATTTATTTTGGATATTAATCCCTTATCAGATAAATGCTTTGCTAATATTTTCCCCCATTTTATGGTTTGACTTTTCACTCTTTTATTATTATTTTTTTTAGAGATGGAGTTTTGCTTTTGAAGCCCAGGCTGGAGTGCAATGGCGTGATCTCGGCTCACTGCAACCTCTGCCTCCTGGGTTCAAGCAATTCTCCTGCCTCAGCCTCCCATGTAGCTGGGATTACAGGCATGTGCCACCACACCTGGCTAATTTTTGTATTTTTAATAGAGACAGGGTTTCAGCATGTTGGCCGGGCTAGTCTTGGACTCCCGACCTTGGGTGATCCACCTGCCTCGGCCTCCCAAAGTGCTGGGATTACAGGCATGAGCCACCACGCCCGGCCATCTTTTCACTCTTGATAGTATCTTTTGATGCAAAAAAGGTTTTGGTTTTGATGAAATCCAGTTTATCAAGTTTTTTTCTTTTGTTACGATATTGGGTTTTTTCTTTTGGTGTCATATTCAAGAAATCATTGCCAAATCCAGTGTCGTGAAGTAATTCCCCTTTCTTTTTCTCTTAAGATTTTTATAGTTTTAGTTCTCACATTTAGGTCTTTGCTCCATTTTGAGTTAGTTTTTGTATGTAGTGAAAAGTATGTGATGTTTTTGCTTTTTTTTGCATGTGAATATTCATTTTTCTAGCACCATTTATTGAAGAGACTGTCCTTTCCCGTTAAGTGGCCAGGCTGGTCTCAAACTCCTGACCTCAAATGATCCACCTGCCTCGACCTCCCAAAGTGTTGGGATTACAGGCTTGAACCACCGCGCCTGTCCCCAACAGTGGTTTTTGCAGAAATAGAGAAACACGGTCAGGTGCAGTGGCTAGTTCAACCTAGTTTGAATAATACCAACTTAGTTTCAATAATATACAAACACTCTGCTCCTATATGTCTGTCTCTCCCACTTTATTATGTCTCTCCTGCTTCATTATCACAGATTACAGTTTTATACCTTGGGTGCCCATTACATCAATTCATAATTATTGTTTTATGCATTTGCCTTTTAAATCGTATAGGATGAAAAATGATGAATTACAAACCAAAAGTACAATACAGGCTTTTATATTTACCTATGTAGTTACTTTTACTAGTGTTTTTGTTTTTTTCTTGTGGTTTTGAGTTACTTTCTGGTGTCCTTTCATTTTAGCCTGAAGGATCCCCTTTAGCCTTTGTTTCTTTCCTGTCTTTCTTTCTCTCTTTCTCTCTCTCTCTCTGTCTCTCTCTCTTTCTTTCTTTCTTTTCTTGTCAGGTTCTCACTTCATTAGCCAGGCTGGAGTGAGCACAGTGGTGCAATGATAGCTCCACTGCAGCCTCAACCTGCTGGGCTCAAGCGATCTTCCCACCTTAGCCCCTGAGTAGCTGGGACTACAGGTGTGTGCCACAGCACCTGGCTAATTTTTTTTTTTTTTTTCTGATTTTTTGTAGAGACAGGGGTCTCGTTTTGTTGCCCAGGCTGGTCTCAAACTCCTGGCCTCAAGTGATCCTCTTGCCTCTGCCTCCCAATGTGTTGGGATGATAGACATGAGCTGCTATGCCCAGCCTATTGCTGCTTTCAAGATTCATTCTTTGTCTTTGAGTTTTGACACTTTGGTTTTAATGTTTCTTGGTATGGATTCCTTTCAGTTTATCTTGCTTGGAGGTTTTTTAGCTTCCTGGATGTACATATTAATGTCTTTCATCAGATTTGGGATGTCTGCGGCCATTATTTCTTTCTTTCTTTTTTGCATTTTATTTTTATTTTATTTTTTGAGATGGAGCTTTACTCTTGTTGCCCAGGCTGGAGTGCAGTGGCCTGATCTCGGCTCATTGCAGCCTCTGCCTCCCAGGTTCAAGCGATTCTCCTACCTCATTCTCCCAAGTAGCTGGGATTACAGGTGCTTGCCACGACACCCGGCTAATTTTTGTACTTTTTAGTAGAGATAGGGTTTCACCCTGTTGGCCAGACTGGTCTTGAACTCCTGACCTTAAGTGATCCACCCACCTTGGCCTCCCAAAGTGCTGGGATTACAGGTGTGAGCCACTGTTTCTGGCCGCATTATTTCTTCAAATATTTTTTTCAATCCATTTCTTTCTTCTTTTTCTGGGACTCCTGTGATGTGTATTTGGTATACTTGATGATGTCCCATAGGTCCCTCAAGGTTTCGTTTGTTTTTCTTCATTCTTTTTTCTCTTTGCATTTTAGACTATGTAATTTTAATTACCTTATCCTCAAGTTCACTGATCTTTGCCTGCTCAAATCTGCTGTTGAACCCCTCTAGTGAATTTTAAAATTTATTGTACTTTTTAGCTCCATAATTTCTGTTTGGTTCCCTTGTATAATTTCTGTCTCTTTAGCGATATTCTCAATGTGTTCACACATTGTTTTTCTGATTTCATTACTTCTTTGTCCGTGGTTTCCTTTAGCTCATTGGGCATATTTAGGACAATTGATTTGTGTCTTTACTAATAATTACAATGTCTGGGTTTCCTTAGCGGTGGTTTCTCTCAGATTATTTTTTGGTCGGGTATGGTGGCTCATACCTATAATTGCAGCACTTTGGGAGGCCGAGGCAGGCAGATCACTTGAGTCCAGGAGTTCGAGACCAACCTAGCCAACATGGTGAAACCCCAACTCTACTAAAAATACAAAAATAAGCTGCGTGTGATGGCGCGCACCTTTTGTCCCAGAGTCTCACTCTGTCACCCAGGCTGGAGGGCCGTGGTGCAATCCCCCCCCCCCAAAAAAAAGTGTATTTGTCTATTTCACATTTTATTCAACATGTCCTTCTTTTTTTTGAGATGGAATCTCACTCTGTTGCCAGGCTGGAGTACAGTGGCGCGATCTTGGCTCACTGCAACCTCTGCCTTCTGGGTTCAAGCCATTCTCCTGCCTCAGCCTCTTGAGTAGCTGAGACTACAGGCGTGTATCACTGCACCTGGCTAATTTTTGTATTTTTAGTAGAGACATGGTTTCACCATGTTGGCCAGGATGGTCTTGATCTCCTGACCTCATGATACGCCTGCCTTGGCCTCCCAAAGTGCTGGGATTACAGGGGTGCGCCACTGCATCTGGCCTTTTTTTTTTTTTTTGAGGCAGAGTCTTGCTCTGTCGCCCGGGCTGGAGTGCAGTGGCCGGATCTCAGCTCACTGCAAGCTCCGCCTCCCGGGTTCACGCCATTTTCCTGCCTCAGCCTCCGGAGTAGCTGGGACTACAGGCACCCGCCACCTCGCCCGGCTAGTTTTTTGTATTTTTAGTAGAGACGGGGTTTCACCGTGTTCGCCAGGATGGTCTTGATCTCCTGACCTTGTGATCCGTCCGTCTCGGCCTCCCAAAGTGCTGGGATTACAGGCTTGAGCCACCGCGCCCGGCCGCATCTGGCCCATTTTATCCAACATTTAAAAATGTTTATAGTAGGAGTAGTTTTACATTAACTCAGTCTGTTATGTTGCAGAAGCAGATGTCTACCTTTTCAGAGTAAATTCTATTGCAAAATAGTAAGTGAACTCATGGAAAATTGAGTTTATTTCCACCGAAGACTTCTATGCCAGGATAGTGAGGAGGAAGAGTTCACTCAGAGGTGCCAGTCATGGTAGTTGTCACCACAGCTCAGTCTAGTCTAGTCTGTTCCTACAGTAGTGGAAATGACTTGGAATCTTTCCTAGTAGGAATGGAGATGAAAGGGAAGCAGATAGACATGTTAGAACTAAACCTTTACCCACTCTGGGCTTAGAGAGCAAGATTTTTCAAAGGGGACAAAGAGTTAAACTGCTCATAGTAAACTGGGGAAAAGTCATGTGTGTATCTGAAAGAAGCTAATCTATGGCCTTAGATTTGATACTCATCAGTTAGGAACCCTCCTAAAATCTTGTACCTACAGGAGCTAGGGTTTGTTGTCTGTTTTGTGGGGTTTTTTGTTTTTTTTGTTTTTTGGCTTTTTTTTTGAGACGGAGTCTCGCTCTGTCGCCCAGGCTGGAGTGCAGTGGCACAATCTCAGCTCAACGCAACCTCTGCCTCCCAGTTTCATGCCATTTTCCTGCCTCAGCCTCCCGAGTAGCTGGGACTACAGGCACCCACCACTACACTCAGCTAACTTTTTTTGTATTTTTAGTGGAGATGGGGTTTCACCTTGTTAGCCAGGATGGTCTCGATCTCCTGACCTCGTGATCCACCCGTCTCGGCCTCCCAGAGTGCTGGAATGACAGGCGTGAGCCACTGTGCCTGGCTGTTATGTGTTTTTCTAACCATTACTGTATAGAGTCAGCATAACTTGGCCACTCTGGCAGCAGCAAGATAGAGGAGAGATAATAGGACCAGGAAAGACATGATTATCTTTGACTAGGATCAAAGATGAGATTATAAGATACAAGGCCAACAACATGGTGAAACCCCATCTTTACTAAAAATACAAAAATTAGGTGGGTGTCATGGCGTGCGCCTGTAGTCCCAGCTACTCAGGAGGCTGAGGCAGGAGAATCGCTTGAACCCGGGAGGTGGAGGTTGCAGTGAGCCGAGATCATGCCCCTGCACTCCAGCCTGGCGACAGAGCGAGACCCTGACTCCAAAAAAAAAAAAAAAAAAGATATAAGACCAAGCCAGATGGTACTGATGCTAGGTCAGAGGCAAGAGGAGATAAAAACAAGCTATTGATTGTTACTTGTGTTGAACTTTGTTGCTCATACCAGCTTAGAGCAAAAATCAGATCCTATGTCCCAGTGAGGGTACCCATCTTAAGGATATATGGTAATTTTAGAGAAATTTCCTCCTGCTCCTTAGATTTAAACATAATTTTTAAAAAAAATTTTTTTTTTTTGCAATATAATTTTATTCTGCTACTAGATCTGAGGGTTTTCTGGTAAATCACATTATTGTTTGTCTTTGTGCCCCTAGAATTTAGCATGTTATATATCTGGCTTATACAAGATGTGCTGAAAACATTTATAAAAATGAATTGTTTTCCATTTTCAGTCTTCATACAGGGTATTATAAGAGCAGTAGTCAATGATATTTATTGTTTTCTTTTGTAGCTCAGACCATGACCGACTTCATACCTTGGTAACTGAACACTGTTTTCCAGTAAGTTCTCATCCTCAGAACTGTGGGGTGACTGAGTGGACAGATTCTAGATATCGTCTCTGGTTTTTCTTTTCTTTTCTTTTTTTTGGGGGGGACAGATTTTCACTCTTGTTGCCCAGGCTGGAGTGCAATGGTGCAATCTTGGCTCACTGCAACCTCCACCTCCCGGGTTCAAGCGATTCTTCTGCCTCAGCCTCCCAAGTAGCTGGGATTACAGGCGCCCGCCACCATTCCCGCCTAATGATTTATTTATTTATTTATTTTGAGACAGAGTCTTGCTCTGTCGCCCAGGCTGGAGTGGAGTGGCGAGATCTGGGCTCACTGCAAGCTCCGCCTCCCAGGTTCATGCCATTCTCCTGCCTCAGCCTCCTGAGTAGCTGGGACTGCAGGCACCCGCCACCACACCCAGCTAATTTTTTGTATTTTTAGTAGAGACAGGGTTTCACCGTGTTAGCCAGGATGGTCTCAATCTTCTGACCTCGTGATCCGCCTGCCTCGGCCTCGCAAAGTGCTGGGATTACAGGTCTGAGCTACCGCACATGACCTAATTTTGTATTTTTAGTAGAGATGGGGTTTCTCCATGTTGGTCAGGCTGGTCTCAAACTCCCGACCTCAGGTGATCCACTGACCTTGGCCTCCCAAAGTGCTGGGATTACAGGCATGAGCCCCGCCGTGCCCGGCCTGGTTTCTCTTAAGAAGGATCAGTTTTGAGAGTGTAGGAAGTTTAAGGTACAGGCTGAAGTTTCATTGTTTGTAGCTGAATGATAATGTCTTGACACAGACTCTGGTAAGGGCCCTGGCGAATAAAAGAGGTCCCTCAGCCAGCAGTCATGACACTGCAGGAGCATCCTGAGGCTTGGATATGGGCTATACGAGGCCACATCTCCATATGCCTGCACTATCATGAAGGATTTAACCAGAGTTCATGAGGCTTATATTGAGTGGTAACAGCAGTGTGAGGCACTTGGAGGGACCCCCAAGGATAAGAACTTTGTGGTTCAGTTAGAGATTCAAGAATAAGAAATTGGGGCTGGGTGCAGTGGCTCACGCCTGTAATCCCAGCACTTTGGGAGGCTGAGGCGGGTGGATCACAAGGTCAGGAGATCAAGACCATCCTGGCTAACATGGTGAAACCCCATCTCTACTGAAAATACAAATAAATTAGTGGGGCGTGGTGGCGGGCACCTGTAGTCTCAGCTACTTGGGAGGCTGAGGCAAGAAAATGGTGTGAAGCTGGGAGGTGAAGCTTGCAGTGAGCCGAGATCGCGCCACTGTGCTTCAGCTTGGGCGACAGAGCGAGACTCCCGTCTCAAAAAAAAAAAAAAAGAACCTTGGGTTTCTATCAGTAGAACTTCAGATTCTATAAGTCTTCCCCAGTCCTAGCAGTTTAGCCCTTAAGTCCTGTAAAATTCCCACTTTTCATTGTTAATAGGTGAGTGGGAAAAAAAATATATATATGCAGTCAACACAAGTACATGCAATAATTGCCAGATTATGAAAGCGTATGGGAGGGATGATGGTGTATTGGGCATGCTGGCAGTTTGGAATGTGGTTTTCATTGATTTGGAGAAGGGTGCTCAAAGAGAAAGGTGGGTCTGAAGTTGTGATTTAGATAAAGAGAGAGTTGTCAGGTGAACTTGACCAATAGCTTAATCAAAACTTGGGAAGGTGCGAGAGAAAACAGGCACGAGAGAGTATGTGGTGGGAAATGTGCTGCCTCTTGGCTATAGTCTTGCAGGAAGTAAGAGCAGTGTGGCAGCACCAGCTTCCTTAAAGGGAGGGAAAAATCCAGTTGAACTTGTTCTCCTCTGCCCTTAGGACATGACCTGGGACATCAAATACAAGACCGTCCGCTGGAGCTTCGTGGAATCTTTAGAGCCCTCCCATGTTGTTCAAGTTCGCTGTTCAAGTATGATGAACCAGGGCAACGTGTACGGCCAGGTCACCGTACGCATGCACACCCGGCAGGTAGAGGCACTAGTCTGCCTTCCTTCCAGCTTTTCTTCACACTGAGCTTGGGCACCTCCCTCTGGAGTGCTGGGTGTGGTTGTCCAGGACTGTAAACAGTAGCAAAAGGTACACTGTGATCTGTCTTCCTTGCTGTGCTGCTGTCGCCTTCCCACTGTTACATGTTGGCTCTACTAAGACATGTGTGAGGATATTCTCTCCCACCCTTCCTGTGTTTTTTTTTTTTTCTCCAAGATAGGGTCTCATTCTGTCACCCAGGCTAGAGTGCAGTGATGTGATTATGGCTCACTGCAGCCTCAACCTCCTGGGCTGAAGCAGTCCTCCCACCTCAGCCTCCAAGTAGCTGGGACTATAGGGGCATGCCACCATGCCTGGCTAATTTTAGTATTTTTTGTAGAGACCGATCTTGTCATTTTGCCCATGCTGGTCTCAGACTCCTGGGCTCAAGTGATCTGCCCACCTCAGCCTCCCAAAGTGCTGGGACTATAGGCATGAGCCATTGTGCCCCACTCCTTCTTGGTCTTGACTTCCCCCATCCCTGCCCCCTGTCAAAGAACCTGTAAGAGTAAAGTGTCAGTAGTTGATCAGATAGTCCTAGATTCAGAATTCCAAGATAATTTTTTTTCTACCCATTAAGATTTTTTCTGGCTGAGCACAGTAACTCACACCTGTAATCCCAGCACTTTGGGAGGCCACAGCGGGCAGATCACAAGGTCAGGAGTTTAAGACCAGCCTGGCCAACATGGCAAAACCCCATGTATACTAAAAATAGAAAAATTGGCCAGGCATGATAGTGTGTGCCTGTACTCTCACCTACTCAGGAGGTTGAGGCAGGAGAATCACTTGAACTTAGGAGGTGGAGGTTGCAGTGAGACAATATCGTACCACTGCACTCCAGCCAAGGCAACAGAGTGAGACTCCATCTCAAAAAAAAAAAAAAAAAAAGATTGTGTGGCAATAAAACAAACAACTCACACTCACACACCAAAAAAACTAAGAGGCCAGATTTGCTTTTATCCTTGCAGACTCTGGCCATCTATGACCGGTTTGGCCGGTTGATGTATGGACAGGAAGATGTACCCAAGGATGTCCTGGAGTATGTTGTATTCGAAAAGCAGTTGACAAACCCATATGGAAGCTGGAGAATGCATAGCAAGATCGTTCCCCCATGGGCACCCCCTAAGCAGCCCATCCTTAAGGTAAGGTGGCTTGCATGGTTTAAGAGAGCTGAGGCAGTACTTGGGGTCTCCTAAGCCACTCTGTTGGGCTCCCCCTAGTGGCAAGAGGGGGTGATGCACCACCAGGGAAGGGAAGGCTTGGTGGGTGGGTGGATGGATGGGTGGGAGCAGGGGATGAAGTTCTTCTGGATTAGCCATGGCCTTGGTTGGTGGGTAACTTGGCATCCTACTCTTTCAGACGGTGATGATCCCTGGCCCTCAGCTGAAACCAGAAGAAGAATATGAAGAGGCACAAGGAGAGGCCCAGAAGCCTCAGCTAGCCTGATGACAAAAATGACTTCTGGGGTGAAGTCTGGGTGATGAGGCTGCTGGAAGCTTTGAAGTCTCCCATTCCCATCATGCTATAGAAAGAACTACCTTTGTTCTCTCCCATCCTGCTCAGGTCTTTTCAGTAGTCTCATCCTCAGCAACCATGGCTGATGGCTGGGCCCTAGCAGGTGGCAGGTATAACATGGCCATGTACACTCTTCTTTTTTAAATTTTATGTCTAGCTTCTGAGTCTAGATGGAAGACAGTATGTTTCAGAGAACATTGGATACCAATTGTTTCCACAGCAGGGACTGTGAGAGAGAACCAGCAGCATCCTCTTTGTAATCACAGGGCAGGGATCAGAGTTTGAAATAAAACGCTGTCAGAGTGTTGGTAAAATTTTGGTGAGTTCTGTACATTTCCCCTGGTTCAGGCTGGGCATAGACCAGCCTTCAAATGGCAGAAGTGGAAGATAAGCCTGCTTGTGAGTGATGTGACTTTAAGGAAATCCAGACTGGGAAAGAATACTTAGTGTTTATAAGATACTTAAGAGACCCTTTTTCATTTACTGACTCGCTGATGAATCAGCATTTATATTTTATGGAAAAATACAAATCCAAAAAAATAATTTGTCTCTCAGCCTTTGATTGTGTTCTTAATTATTGGCTGTATCAGGAAGCGCTGGGGGAGGGAGGGACCACGGAGAGATTGTTACATTTGGAAAATTTATCTGCAGTACTTGATTCCCTGATTTCTAGCACCACTTGGAGATGGGGACTGTTCTTTCCAGCCCAGTATTGAAGGTGAGTGTACAAGAGTATGAACATGTGCAGAGGAAAATAGGCCAGCCCCTCCTTGTTCCTTAGCTCCAGATGGGATGTTAGAAGGGTGTGGGACCTCACATGCCCATGTGTCCTAGGTCATCTGAGCGTGACAAGAGAAATCACTTTGTTTTGTTTTGTTTTTTAGAGATGGAGTCTTACTCTGTCACCCAGGCTGGAGTGCAGTGGCACGATCTCGGCTCACTGCAAGCTCCACCTCCCAGATTCAAGCTATTCTCCTGCCTCAGCTTCCCCAGTAGCTGGGACTACAGGCATGCGCCACCATGCCTGGCTAATTTTTGTATTTTTTTTTTTTTTAGTAAAGATGGGGTTTCACTATGTGTTGGCTAGGCTGGTCTCGAACTCCTGACCTCAGGTGATCTGCCTGCCTCGTCCTCCCAAAGTGCTGGGATTACAGGCATGAGCCACTATACCGCCTGGCCAGAGGAACTACTTTGTACCAGCAATAAACTTAGCTTGTAGTACTGTTGCTTTTATCAGTCCAGCATGGGCTCCTCTTGAAAAATAGGGCCTAAATTCTCATACTTCTCTTTCTCAAGCTTAGAATTTTCTTTGAAGAAATCTATCACTTAAAGTAAAGATTAATCCATACTGACCTTGTCCTGAGAGTAGAGTCCAAAGAAACTGGAATCTGGTCAAGGATAAATAACCTAACTCTCCAGTCTCTATAAAGCTACTACCTCAGCAAAGCAGCAAACCAGGCTTCACTAAGGAAGACTGATGTTTTCACAGCAACTGTTAAATGTTTTTTTGTGTTTTTTTTGAGACGGAGTTTTGCTCTTGTTGTCCCAGCTGGAGTGCAATGGTGCGATCTCAGCTCACTGCAGCCTCTGCCTCCCAGGTTCAAGCGATTCTCCTGCCTCAGCCTCCCAAAGTAACTGGGATTACAGGCATGCGCCACCACACCTGGCTAATTTTGTATTTTTAGTAGAGACGGGGTTTCACCTTGTTGGCCAGGGTGGTCACGAACTCCTGACCTCAGGTGATCCACCTGCCTTGGCCTCCCAAAGTGCTGGGATTATAGGTGTGAGTCACCATGCCCGGCCTGTTAAGTGTTAACTATGGAAACAAAGAAATATATGCTTAGGGAAGAGACAGCCCTGGTGTCTCTCATCAACCACTCTCATCATGCTACTTAGTCCCAACCTTTTTGGCTTAAAGTGTACATCACTTGGCCGGGCGCGGTGGCTCAAGCCTGTAATCCAGCACTTTGGGAGGCCGAGGCGGGCGGATCACGAGGTCAGGAGATCGAGACCCTCCTGGCTAACACGGTGAAACCTCGTCTCTACTAAAAATACAAAAAACTAGCCGGGCGCGGTGGCGGGCGCCTGTAGTCCCAGCTACTCGGAGGCTGAGGCGGGAGAATGGCGGGAACCCGGGAGGCGGAGCTTGCAGTGAGCCGAGATCGCGCCACTGCACTCCAGCCTGGCGCACAGCGAGACTCCGTCTCAAAAAAAAAAAAAAAAAAAAAAGAAAAAAAAAAAGTGTACATCACTTTAATTACTGCCCAAGTGAAGTTTGATCATATCCTATTCGCTTGAGCCCTGGATTAAGGCAAAATGAGAAGGGACGTGCTTTGAGCAGGACCCACTGCCAGGGAATATGGAGGAAGGGGAAATAATCCTTGCAGGGTAAGGAAGCAAAGAAATGAAAAAAAAAGCACATTAGTGGGCAAACGATACATTGATTCCTTTGAATATGTAAAAACAATGCTTCAAATAAACTTTCATCCCACTCCCCTGGATATCTCGGGGTTCTCTAGATAATCCTAAATAGCAGCTAAGCAGTAGCTGCCACCAGAGAGCCAGAGGATGAGTGCAATTTCCATTTCCCCTTGGGATTAAATCCAGCTGAGCAAATGGCCTCCAGATGTGAGGGGCTCGCTAGAAGAACCAGGCAGAGACCATCTGCAGCGTCAGCACTGACCTGGGCACTGGCAGAGCATTAGCCAGATAACCCAAAGTCCCAAGGCTGCAGTGTTACTACCTTGAGCTTTGGAGCAGGCATTGTTCTTTCCTTATCTATCTTCTGTTACTGTTTAAAAATGTTAAAAGATAATCATCATTATGAATAAGCTAGAGCCAACTGCAGCGTCAAGAAAAAGCACTCTTTATTTCCGCTCCCCATGGTTTATTTCACAAGAGTGGGTTTGGCGGCAAACCCACTTTGATGTTTCCAGCTAGACCAGACCCAACGGGATTGTTTTAGGGTGCACAGCGAAATCCACTTTAGCTCAGAAACTGTAAGGCTAACTAGCCAGAGCCCGGAACAACACCACACTTAAATTTTACTGCTCTAAAAGCCCAGAATAAGGGCCCTAGGTAAGGGAATGAGGACATCTGGTCCCCAAAGGAGAGTAGGTTACTCCATTCCTCTGTTCCCTTTTAGAAATGGAGTAGTTTGTTACTTTCTCTGTGAAGTCCCATAACCACCCAGCATATTTATGTGCAGACTAGATGTTAACGGCTCGTTTTCCCTTTGGGTATTTGGTCTCCCTGTTTCATCTTTTTCTCCCGGTGAATGACATCAGTGTCTGTACTGTTGTACTGTTAGAGGGTGTGACTTACTGCCATCTTTAGTGCCCCTGTCCAGCTCTGCCATCTCTAGCTGCCCCTTCCCTGCTCTCCCACCTCCCTTTGCCAATCTTGGGACTTTGTATGTTTTTCTCCTTCCTCATTTTCCTCTGGTATTATCATCTAATCTCAGCACTTTGTAATCTAGTACTGCTTAAGCAAGGGTAGCCTGAACTGAGGAGACCAGAGAGCCGAGCCAAGAAAGAGCTCCCTAAGAAAGAAGGCTTTGTCTTCAACAGTGCCCTTTTCCCGCCCCTCAGGCTTCTAACCTGCCCCATAGCACTCCTCTTGCAGAGGGCAGAAGAATTAGAGTGCTGGCTGTGTACAGGACCGCCTTTCTTGAGCTCCCCTGGAAGGAGATTGATGTGGTCTCTTGTTACTGAGCAAGTGATTCCTGGGCAGGGAGAGGTGGGGATGGCGGGGGGTGGGTCTTGCATCAGAACCAGAGATTCCCCTTGACTCCAGTTGCTTTGACAAAAGAGAGCAGTCCTGTTGATGGCAGTGCTGAAAAGCTAGGGGGAGACAAAGGAGCCAGTGAGGCGAGCTCTGGAGACTGGTGAGAGCTGGGGCAGGAAGAGGGGGAGACCCCCTAAAAAACTAGCAAGAGGCACACAAGGATGTCTAGCAGGAAGAGCTCCCTTGACTGTGGGGAGGACCTGGGGAGACTGCTTTTCTTCTTGTTCTTTCTCTCTTACATTGCTTGTTTTTTTTTTTTTTTGAGACGGAGTCTCGCTCTGTCACCCAGGCTGGAGTGCAGTGGCCGGATCTCAGCTCACTGCAAGCTCCGCCTCCCGGGTTCACGCCATTCTCCTACCTCAGCCTCCCAAGTAGCTGGGACTACAGGCGCCCGCCACCTCGCCCGGCTAGTTTTTTTTTGTATTTTTTAGTAGAGATGGGGTTTCACCGTGTTAGCCAGGATGGTCTCGATCTCCTGACCTTGTGATCCGCCCGCCTCGGCCTCCCAAAGTGCTGGGATTACAGGCTTGAGCCACCGCGCCCGGCCTCTTACATTGCTTTGGATGCCAGATGTTGATAAGGATGTCAGCGTGCCTAGTTGTTTCTGCTTCAGCAATCAAGCAAGGCAGGTATGAGAAGCAATAAAGCAGAAACAGGAGATTCAAAGTCAAAATGACAAGGTCCTTAATGCATTTTCAGGCACCTATTTTGAGTCATTTTAGCTTTTCCCTCAATTTATCTTTCAGCTTCAATTAAATGGCTCTTCCGCTTCCTATGGTGGCCTTTATAGCCTTCTATGGTCCACCATCCCTATGTTGCCAACACTTTGTATGGTTTAGTTTCTTCTCAAAAAATGCTCCGTTGTAGACTTCAGAGAATTGGGTCTCCCTGTGAGAGAAGGCAGGCTGGGCACAGCTGACTTCCTTTCGTCCCTAACACTGGCTTTGTGGGTGAGTGTCCAGACTTGGGTGGTTTGTGTTGTGAGTACTGTAGGTGGATGGGAGGAGTCCTTGGAAGCAGAGTGTCCAGTCTTTGTTTCCTTGAACAGGAAGAAAAGTTAGAAGTAAAGAGAGGATGGGTCTTCCCATTGGGGTTCAAGTCGTACCCTCTTCATACAGTTTGTCTTTGGGATGAGTTGACTTCTGGTCTTCTCAAGGAGGGGAAGTGGCCAAGCTGTCTTTGATTCAGCTCTTTGGGAACACTTGGACTTGGAGAGAGCCTTGGCTCCTGAAAGCTAGCTCTGTGTTTGACCTCACCTAATAAGGCTGTTACTCCCAATCCCAAGGATAGACAGTCGGAGGGGTGAATTCTTCATACTGAGCTTCAAAAGCCACTTGGCCTGAGTCTTCAGTTAAGGAGGAAGACTGAGCCTCAGCTTCCTGGAGACTTGGCTCTGGGGCTAAGCTTGTCCTTGGCTCAAGCCCTGAAGGTCCTTGTAGTTCTCTGACACCTTCAAGAGTGAAAGTACTGGCTGGCCTGCTTACCTTGGGGCAGGGGATTTTGCTTTCTGGAAAGAAGTGATCCAGAGGCCCATGGACTAAAAGGCATAGTGGTTTTTCAGGAGCTGTGGGGAAAAATTCTCTCTGAGTTGCTGTTAAAGCCAGGAGGCCAGATTCCTCAGGTGGGACTCCAGTTTCCTCCCCAGGACAGATGTCTGCCATGGTACCCTTTATTTTATTTCCTTCTGGATCTGTGATTTCCCATTGGCACAGCTCTGCCATCCTGCTCCCCATGCTGCCTGCTCCTTCGGGGCTGACTTTGAGTTCTGGGTCCAGGGCACCTGACTGGGGCAAGAGCCCTCCTGAGCCTGTGCCTTCCCCAAGGCAGACTACCTCCTGCTCTCTGGGCTTTGCTGCTGCTTTTGAGAAGTATTCTTCAGTCCCTCCAGGTCCTGCCTTCTGAAGGAACATCTCTCCTTGCCCTTGTGATTCTCGTTCCAGTTCCCTTTCCTCTGCTGCTCCTCCACCCACCTCCCAAGGGCTGATCTCTGCTTTCTTGGCAGAGGGAGCCTCTTCCGCTTCCCACAGACACACTTCCACTATCTTGGTCTCCACACTGCCTGCTGCCTCAGAACTTCCTCTGTTGCTGTCAGAAGCATCTGGGGCTGGCTGTGGGGACAGATCCTTGCCATGTTGACTCTCCCAAGGACACACAGCCTCCTGTTGCCTGAAGTCTGCCATCTCTGGCTGTTTCTGAACTGGCACACCTTTGGGCTCTGATTTTTCTGGGGCTCTGCCTTTCTCTTCTTGAGAGTCCCCTTTTCCATCCTGCCTTGACACCCCTTTGACAGGGATTCTTTCAGTAACTTCCCAGGGACAGGTCTCGGCCTTGGCACTTCTGTCAGGTTTATACACACCTGCATCAGGAACATCCCATGGACACACATCAGCGGCCCTGCCCCCAGTGCTGACCAGTCTCTGGGAACTGGCTTTAGCTTGGTCAGGGCACTGTCTGTCTGGGTGGGAGAAGGAAACTGCTGGGGCAGTGGTCGCCCATGTATAGACAGATTGTAGCTCATGGCTTGTTTTTTCCCCATCTTCAGTGGTGAATTCTTCTGCGTTTGGAGCTGGAGTTTTTTCTTGGGTTATGTGTTCTGGGAAAGAACCTGTCTTTGGGTCTTGTCTCAGGTCCGCCTTCTCTGTTGCTTCCAAGGAATGTCCCTCTGCCACTTCACTTCTCATGCTGCTGGGCAAGTCTGAGATCTTGGGGGCCTGAGCAGGGGATTCCCTCAGGCTCTTGTTCTCCCAAAGACAAATAGCTTCCTGTTCTTGACACAGTTTTGCCATCCATTTTGATGCGTCTTCTCCCAGGGAAGTGAGTCTCCCCTTTTCTAGAGCTTTCTCCCTCTGCTCTGCTGATTCACTCCCTGTCTCTTGGTCCAGTCCCTTCCCAGTAGTTCCTTCATTCAACTCCCAGGGACACATCTTGGCTTTTTCACTGGTAGCAGCTTCCTGTGCTTCCCAGGGACACACCTCACCTGGCTTGCACCCCATATGGTCCAGTTCCTGGAACCCAGCTTTTGGTCCATCAGCATCCAGAGTATCTGGACCCACACTCCCCCAGGGACAAGCCCCCTCCCACTCTGGGGTTGGCTTCTGTGGCTTCTCTGGAACAGTAACCGCTATCTCCCTGGGTCCAAGATCTGCAGAAACCTTTCCTGGATCGTTTGGAGATATCCTAATGGCCTCAGCTCCCAAAGCTCTTTCCTCCCCCACTCCAGCACCCACCTCCCAGGGACAGATTTCTGCCTTCCCAGCAGTCAGGGTTTCCTCCACATCCAAAGGGCAAATGTCGGCAGCTTTGCTTCCCACACTGTCTGACATCTGGAGAAGGGTTTGGGGTCTCTCTGTGTCTTGAGGACGTGGTTGTGGGGAGAAGCTGCCAGGGTTCACACTCTCCCAGGGGCTGACTGCTTCTTGCTTTTGGATCTGCCCCTCAGGCTTTTCCCAAGCTGTGACATCTTTGATTTCTGATTTTCCGGGCATTTTCTCCTTGTCCTTTTGAGATTCTCCTCTTCTTGGTGCCTGTGCTGATGTCCACTCCTCTCTTGTTCTTTCATTTACCTCCCAGGGACAGATTTCTGCTTTGGCAGGTATTGCTTCCTGTGCCTCCGGCCTGAGATCTTCCTGTGGACACACCTGTGTTGCTCTGCTTCCTCCATTGCGTAGGAATTGGCCACCAGCTTTGGATGAGGAATTGTCTAGACATGGGCTGGAGTGCCCAGGGACCGTGCTCTCCCTGGGACACACTGACTCCTGCTGTTGACTTAATTTCTGCACTGCTTTCACAGTGTGTTCCCCCATCTCTCCAAAGCTTCCTTTTCTGGAGGCTTTTTCCTTTTCTTGGAGAGATTCTCCACCTGTCCCCAGACTCAGCATTTCCTGCCCCATCACGTTATCATCCAGCTCCCAGGGACAGATCTCTGCTTTCCGGATAGCAGGAGCATCTCCTGCCTCCCACAGACACACTTCAGCAATGCCACTACCCAAACTCCCTGAACACTCTGAACTTCCTGGGGCCTGAATTGAGACTGCTGAGGGGCCCCGGAAATCTGTACTCTCCCATGGACAAAGAGACTCCAAGTCTCCGCCCGGTTTCTGTTCTTTCCAAAAGGTTGCTTTCCTGGTTTTCTGCTTTTCCTGAGGGAGATCCTTCACTACCTCTAGGGCTGGTTTCCCATCCTCGCCTTCTTCACTTGCCTCCCAGGGACACAGCTCTGCCTTGGCGATGTCAGGTGTATGAGCTTCTGAGCCAGCAGCTTCCCACCCAGGCTTCTCCACCTTCCTGGCCTCCACACTGCCCCCACCCTCAGATTTGTCTCTGATTCTGCCAGGGTCCTGAGGAGCTGACCCAGGGCACAGACCTCCTCGATCGGCACTCTCCCAGGGACACACTGCTTCCTGCTCCCTCACCAGCCTATCTGGCTTTTTCCGCATGATGGGAACCACATCCGTGGGCTCCGATTTTCCCCGGGCCTCCCCGCTCTTTTCTTGGGAGTCACCTGGGTCTTGTCTTAGTGCCCTCGACTCAGGGGCTCCTTCACTCATCTCCCAGGGGCAGATTTCGGCCTTGTTGCCACTGTCTGGCTGATGTGTTTCTGATTCAGTGACCTCCCAGGGGCATACCTCTGCCACCCTGTGGTCAACACTGCCCAGGGACTGGATGCCAACTTTGGGCAGTTCCTGCCACCCAACAGGGGCGTCCTTTGATTGCTTGACATTTTTGTCCCTGGAAACTTGCCTCAGCGCGGCAAGCCCTGTTTTACCTGTTCTCTCAGCTTTCTGCTCCCCTAGACCCTGGGATGTCCTCCTGCCTCTGTCTTCTTGTTCCCTGCTGCCCTCCTGTTGACCGACTTGGAGCATCCTGCTGGTGTGAGCATTCTGTTGGTTCTGGAGGGACGCCTCATCATCGCAGGCGGCAAGAGCGGCCTGCTTACTCACTGCCTTGGGCCGGCCTAGCCTGGGCGATCGGGAGGGTGCCCCCACACTCTCTCCCACAGTCCCGCTGTTCTGCCCCTTGGGACTCTCCTCCACTCTCTCCTTCTCTCTGTAGGTGCTCCGAGAACGGGTCAGAGCTTTAATCGCCAGCCCCAGGCTGCGCATGGAACCCTGCTGAACAGGGGCCTTGAGGCTGTGGGATTTAGGGAAGATCTTGGGCCTGTCTTCGTCTGCATCGTTAGCTTCCCTCTGGTGATGTGCGTCCTCTGCGTCCATCTCATTCTCCCCAGCCTTGCTTTTCTCTACTGCGACAGAGAGGGCCCTCCAGAGCCCGGCTCGAGCTGGGGCAGGGGAGTGGTGGCCTTGTTCTGGCCCTGAGGGGCCTTCCTGGGGCACATTTTCTTTCTTGACAGGCAGTTCTGCGTTCTCCCAGGGACAGATGTAGGTGAGTAAGTTGGGGCTTTGAGGGGGTACTGGGACTGGTGCCGGGGCAGGGACTGGGGTTGGAGCTAGAGCCGGCAGCAGAGCTGGAGCCAAGGTGGAGGTGGGAGATAGCATCCTTGGCTCTCCCAGGCAGGTCCCAGACAGGGTCAAGGTGGGGGTGGAGACCTGGTGCCGGATGGGTGGGTGAGGCAGCCTTCCCCCAGCCTCCTCATGAAGCCTCCCAGAGGCGTGAGAGCTGTCCATGCTGCTGCTCTTGGCAGGGGAAGGTGGAGCTGACAGGGGGGCCCCTCGAGGCCGCTCCAGCCTCCTGGCCGATGGCCTCCGCACCAGGCTGGCCATGGCCGCCTCGGCCTTCTTCCGCTCCTCCCGCTCTTTTGCTTGCCGGTAGGTCTCCTCCAGGTAGGCCTGGCTGGCCATGAGCAAGGCCTTTTCCCTGGAGCCAGCCACACTGAGCGACTTCTGCAGAGAGGCAGGCCGGGCTCTGGGTAGCCTCTCTCCCACCGTCAGGTTGTGGGCGCTGGCTGACCTGAAGCCCAGGGCAGGGGGCCCCTCCACCGACTCCCGGCTCTCTGTTCGAGAGGCCTTCTTGGCCAGTTTCCTCCTCAGCAGTGAGTCAAGAAGAGGCGGGTTCTGCTCCCTGCGCTGGTCATAGGTGCTGCGGGACTTGCGCAGAGCCGGTGTCCCCTCTGGTTCCTGGAGGCTGGAGCTGAGGAGCCGACGGCGGGAGGAGCCGGGCAGGCTGCCACGGCCCGGGGAGCCTGAGTCCCGGGAGTGCTGCCTGGCCAGGGCTTCGGGGAATTCCGCCAGGTACCTCATGAAGGAGCGGCCCAGCCCCTGGCGTGAGCTGCCCGGCTTTTTGGGCAGGTGGGGGTTGTTTGCAGCCATTTCCTTGGTTTTATGGACCTCTAGCTGGGCATAGAGCTTCTTCAGCTCGTCCTGTGGGGCGGCAGGAAGGAAAGCAGGGCTGCAGGTGAGCTCTCTCCATCCTCTGGCTGTCTGTTAGTCTGCCCTTAATTAGATCTTTTTCCCTGAGGGATCTCTTTCCATCAAGCTGTATCTCATCCCTGCTTCTAAAACTCTCAGAATTCACCTTTTTGTTCCTGTGAGACCAGTTGCCAACCTGAGTCCCAGCCAGATCCAGTCAGCTCAGAGGGCTCAGATGTACCCCCTTCTCTGGGGCATTGTGGTTTGGTGGGAAGTCAGTAGCCTGGGGACACTCAATATGCTGTATGCCTGGAGGCTGTTTTCATGACCCCTCCCTCTGAGCCTCTGGATCTTCTGTAAAGCAATGTTACCTGGGTGACCAGTGTTAACTTCCTTAAGAGCATTATATGAGATTGATGAGACTAGTGGGTATGAAATGTGCAGTGTTCAGGTGTAAGTGATGGAACAGGGCTTTAAAAGTCTTCTGTTCTGGGTTTCTCCCCAGACCCAGCATAGGGGCCACAGATTGGCTTGTGTTCCAGAAAGTGGAGGGTCGAGGTGGAGCTGTCCCTCCATATTCCCTGGCCCTTCAGCTGGATTGCGGTCTCAGGATGCAGGGCAGGCAGAGCTTAGAGGGTGAGGACACAAGGGGGAAACAGGCAGAGGCAGCTGGGACGAGGAAGGACTCGGGAGATGTGGAGGACTCTGCTTTGTGAGCCTGTAAACACGTCAGGTGTGAAGAGGGCCCAGTAGAGGTGGAGGGGTTCACCACAATGGTTCCTAGACTCTGGATTGTATAAAACAATGGGCTTAGATTATCAACTCTCCTTGTATCTTACCCACTGAGCCTCTTGTTAGGGTTCTGGTGACTATAATGATACCCTTGAGCACAGAAATTAAAATTAGCATACTCTTCCAGTGTAGACCCAGGAAGAACTTCCTCTCTCTAAGACCTGTCAGGTCCAGGGAAAGGGGATCCTGGTGGCCACCTGAACTACCCAACCCCACAGCTGACCCTAGGTGCCCTAGGCACCAACCAGCCTGCTTTGCTGGGGGCTGAGGATTTTTTTTTTTTTTTTTTTTTTTGAGACGGAGTCTTGCTCTGTCACCCAGGCTGGAGTGCAGTGATGTAATCTCAGCTCACTGCAACCTCAACTTAGCAGGCTCCAGTGATCCTGCCTCCTGAGTAGCTGGGACCACAGACATGCACCACCATGCCCGACTAATTTTTGTATTTTTAGTAGAGACGAGATTTTGCCATGTTGGCCAGGTTGGTCTTGAACTCCTGACCTCAAGTGATCCGCCTGCCTCGACCTCCCAAAATGCTGGGATCACAGGCATGAACTACTGTGCCTGGCCAGCTGAGGGATTTCTTAGTCTGCCCCCGACCTGATGCCCCTGCTGAGTGAGAGTGGAGGGTGCGAGGGAGTAGGGCTCCATTCTCAGCCCTGCCTCTAGCTTGCCACATGGCCTGAGCCTCCAGGATCTCATTCTGGAGCTTTGGGGTCTTCCCACTTGGGTGTGTGTGGCCTCCTTTGAATAGAGTCAGGGGAATCAGTTTAGGCCAGTGGTGGAGAAGAGAGAGGGCAGGTCTTGGAGGGAAGAGGACTTGCAGTGGCACATTAGCCCAGGTGGCAGGGCCCAGTCCTTCCTCTGCCCCATTGCTAAAAGCTAGCATTGAAAGGAGGCAGGGAGGGTGGCACATACCCGAATGTCTCCAGGGTCCAGGCTGCGCTCGCTCCAGGCTGAGGCGATGCTGCTGCCGAGGTAAGAGCCTGAATGCTGCAGGTCCAGCTCGTCCTCACACACCTCATCCACCATCTCCTCTCGGGGAGGAGCCCCCAGCTTCCAGAACTGGCAGGGGAGCATATGAGTGGGAAAAAGACTCACCCTGGCTCCCTGTCCACGCCTGCACTCACCAGCCCTGTGGAATGCGCCCTTACTTTGTGACGCTGCACCCCCTTCTCTGATTTGGAATTCTGGGGATCTTTAGAGTTTTACTCCCCTCATCCTCGCTGACCTTCTCTAGCTCAGAGAGCAGGGTGGTTCCAAGCCCCTGACCCTGCAATTGCTAGTCGGGTCCTTCAGCTCTCCCACCTCTCCCTGTGTACCTGCTTCTGAGTAGATTTTCAGAGTGTGCTAACCTTCCAGCTGCGGGAGGGAGCCCCTCCAGCCCTGGCTCTTCTTTCCCTTGCCCAGGAACTGGAAGCAGAGAGTGTCTCCCCTCAAGTCGGCTCCTAGCTTAGGGCCCCTGGCACTCTGCTCAATCACCCAGCAACTTCTGTCGTCCTCACCCTGGCCTGCAGAGGGCGCTGCGGGACAACAGCTCCACAGTGCCCCAGACAGAGGGGCTGGCATCCACCTCACAGGCAGGAGGGGAGGGCCTCACCTTAGGGATGAAGATCAGAGCCAGCGTGGTGGTGACTGTGCTGTGGGTGTGGAAGAAGAAGAGGAGGAGGGTCCAGTCCGGGTGCAGGGAGGGAACCAGCACAAACCTGGGGCAGGATGGGGGGCGCAGGTCATTACTACAGGTGGGAATGGTCTCTTCCACTTCGCCTTCTCACTGGCGTTTCACCCCAGCCCCAGCCCTGATACCCTTAGGACGAGGGGGCATTCTGTCCTCTCCTGCCCTCTCCAGGATTTAGGTCCCACCTTAATCCTGTTAATCCCCACCTCCAAGAAGCCCTCCCAGACTACTTCAGCTCACTTTCTTTGGCTGTGTATAGCACGGACCTGTGCTCCAGACTCTTAGGCCCACTCTGTGGGTTAACTGCCTCCACCACAGGGCCTGTCCTTATGGACAAACTGCTGCTCTTGTGGCTGAGGAGTAAGGGGAGAAGGCAGGGAGGACTGAGCATGTGTGGAAAGGGGTATGTTGGGGTGCTGGAGAGGTGCTTTGGAAGGGGTGAGGAGTTAGGAGGAAGGTCCTCTTCCTCCTCTTGTGTGTTGGGGGCCTCCTCACCTGGGCCAGGCATGGAGTACAGAAGGAACATCTGGGGGGTAGGGAGAAAAGCAGAAGTGGGGGCCTTCCTCAACGTGCTGAGGCATAGCAGTGTCACCAGGATGGCATGGGATGGGGGGGCACCTCACCTGTGAGAGGTGAGGAGTGGTGTTAGAGTGGAAGGGGGTGTGGGTAGGTGGGCCCGTCCTCACCTCACCGTGTGGAAGGCAGTGGAAAGCAGCAGCTCATTGTGCAGGGCGATGCCCATGTAGCGTGGCTCGTGGAAGGCCGAGAGCACAGCCCGTGTGGCGTAGCAGAGAAAGCTGCCCCAGCACAGCAGCAGCAGCTCGGCTGCAGGGAGGGAGAGAGCCGGCACTGCCGCAGCCATCCCACCTCTTTCTCCGAAGGATGTGCTGGGGCAGGGAGGGAGAGAGCCGGCACTGCCGCAGCCGTCCCACCCCTTTCTCTGAAGGATGTGCTGGGGCAGGGAGGGAGAGAGCCGGCACTGCCGCAGCCGTCCCACCTCTTTCTCCGAAGGATGTGCTGGGGCAGGGAGGGAGAGAGCCGGCACTGCCGCAGCCGTCCCACCCCTTTCTCTGAAGGATGTGCTGGGGGGAGCCTGGGGCAGGGGTCTGAGGAAAAGACAGGAGAACCAGAACGAGAGAATCCCTGAGGCACAGAGTCAGGGACCAGCGGAAGGCTGGGCTCAGCAGAAGCAGCTCACCCACAACCATGATGTAGTCCCAGCGGTCATGGTGACAGAGGTAGAAATGGCGGCCAGTGGGAGTGTGGCTTCGGATCACCAGAGGTGCGTGCTGGATGCCTCGCTCCAGGGCACCCACGGTCCACACAGCCAGGAAGCCCAGCACAGGTAGCAGGAGCAGCCCCAGGCGCCGCAGCAGCCGCCCGCTGCTCAGAAGGGCGTTCCGCTGGGCCGTTCGAGATAGAAAGAGCTGCAGCACTCTGCGAGGGTTAGAATACATAGGGTGGATGGCAGAGACCTGGGTGGACCGCGAAGAGGGCACCAGCGCCCTGGCCTCTGTCCATTGCTGCCCTCTCCTCCACACAGGTACTTGTCCTTCCATCCTTTTTGTGATTTGCTGCCTCTTGCTACCCCCGCGAAAAGTCACATGGAGGACAAGACTATGGCGATGAGGGTTGGCCTTGGGGCCACAGGGGAGTGGGGCTGGCAAGGGGCTGGCTTTGAAAAACACCGTTCCATGAGTGAGCTGGGGTGGTCTGGGATGAGCAGCATGGGGGGCAAAGTCTGTCCCAGGCTGTACCTGTAAAGCTTGAGTATGATGGTGCCGTAGACAATGGCAAAACCCAGCAGCCGCACCCAGCGAAGAGCGATGCAGCGGAATACACTGGGCTTGAAGGATAGGATGAAGACCTGGTGGGAAGGGGCAAAAATCTCTGCTCTCCACTGTGCTGCTGCTGTGGGCCAGGCCTATGCTAAGCACACTGCGGATCCTCCCAACACCCCTGCAATAGAGCCATCACCACCTTCATTCTGCAGAGGAGCAGCTGAAGTGTGAAAGAGGTTAGGTAACTTGCCCTAAATCACACTGCAAGTCACAGAGCTCTTTTAAGCCTGGGGCTCCAGAGCTCATAGAGCTTATCATTTGTGGGTATGAGTAGGGGAAATCTGTGGTCTCTGAATCCCCTCCAGAGGGCAGAGAAGAGGAAGGGTTCTGGGGCTTGGAGGGTGCCAGGTTTTGGCTGTGAGAGATGCTGGAAGGTGGGGCCAGCCTCTGGCCACAGACTCACAGGAAAGTAAAGCAGCAGGAATCCAAAAAGGACAGTTTCCAGCAGGACCACTCCAGATGCCCAGATCCTCTGTGAAGCAAGGAGAGAGGCATATGAGCAGAGTCTGGACGATGGTTCTAGAGGCTCTCAAGCCTATGTGAAGGGTAACTCAGTGGCCCTGAGCTAAGGCTTCACCCTGTAACACTGGCTCTGCCCTCTCTACCCATAGCCATGCCCCCTGTCACCCCAGGCTCAGCTCCACTGGCACTAAACATGGCTAAGGCCAAGGTTTCACATCATCCCTTGTGTTCCTCCCAGTCCCACTTAGGGCCTTGCTGCAGACCTAGGCTCAAATCAGAGGCTGCTGGAGCTGGAAGGGATCTTATTCATTCCTCAAGCATTGGGTCAGGCTGCTCCCTTGTCTAGAATAGGGTACCCCTTCTTGGCCCAGTAAGTGTCCAGTTAACCTTCAAGCCTGGCTCATGTCACATCCAGAAAGTCTTTCCCATGCCATCTCAGGCAGAATGACTTTCTATAAGCTCCCACGGCAGCTGACAGACACCTCCATCCTTGCCTCCATCTCACTGTGCTGTCATTTTATTTACGTGTCTGCTTCCTCCATTAAACTGGGAGCTCCATGCGGGCCCAGATCACTTCCTCTCGAGCCTAGGCAGTGTTTTGCTTAGAGTAGATACTCAACTAGCATTTATTGAATCAAGTTCAATGCCCTTATTTTACAGATGAGGAAGCAGGTCCAAGGCGGAGAAATCATTTGCATCATGCTACATAGTGAGTTAGATTTAGAATCAAGATTAGAACCAATTTCTCCTAAATTCTTTTTTTTTTTTTTTTTTTCTTTTTTGAGACGGAGTCTCGCTCTGTCGTTCAGTCTGGAGTGCGATGGCTGGATCTCAGCTCACTGCAAGCTCCGCCTCCCAGGTTCACGCCATTCTCCTGCCTCAGCCGCCCAAGTAGCTGGGACTACAGGCGCCCGCCATCTCGCCCGGCTAGTTTTTTGTATTTTTTTGTAAAGACGGGGTTTCACCATGTTAGCCAGGATGGTCTTGATCTCCTGACCTCGTGATCCACTCATCTCGGCCTCCCAAAGTGCTGGGATTACAGGCTTGAGCCACCGTGCCCGGCCAATTTCTCCTAAATTCTGGTCTTAGGTAGTCTCAGGTCTCCTGTTGAGATGGGTCGGACATGTGTGCAGGAGGTGTAGGGCCTTCCTTGCCTTGTTCCGGCGGCAGCGGTAGGAGACCAGCATGCTCAGGAAGATGGCCAGCATGCAGCAGGCCTGGCAGGCCAGCACGGCAGCCCGCAGAGCCACAGCCTCTTCCACCAGGCACGGTGTGGCATCCATGCAGCTGGTGCAGCCCTCAGGACATGGCAGGCACTGCAGCAGTCTCCCAGATCTGCCTTCTGGGGACCCGAATTGCCCGGTAGTCTGGAAAGTACTCTCCTCTAACCCTATAAAGAATAAGATGGGTGCAGGGAGAGGGGCCCAGCTAGAGCATCCTGACATCCCAGCCTTTTCTCCTGATAGTCACCACAGCCCTCTCCCTGTTCTCCTGTGATCTGGTGCTCCAGGGACAAGTGGGAATGGGTGCTTCCTTGGGATGGAAGAGTACCAGGAAGAGGTGACACCAGGCTAGGGCTCCTTGAGAGGTCAACTTGCATCATATTTGCATGTTATAGGCTCATACTCAGAAGGTGCAGACACCCCCACACTGCAACTTGCTTGCCTTTCCTGCCTCTCTCAACCTTCTGCCCTTGCCCCACAAGTTCCCTCCCAGTGTCTCACCCCAATCTGGCTTTCTTCCCCAGATGTACCCACCCAACCAGACTCTCCTGTAAAACGCACGTCTGGCCCCCATCACACTTACATACCCCCAGAGGGGCTTGCCCCGTAGAATCCAGGTCGGCAGCGGCAGAGGTAGTGGCCAAGAACAAAGCCCTGACTCTCCAGGGGGACACACTGTGGGGACGACAAACACAGTCTGTGTTGATGTGGGGCTTTCTCTGGAAGAAATTTCCCTCCTGGGAGAGATGGAGGGTCCATCTACCTCCCTATCCATGGGACTTGTGTCCACACTAGGGAATCCCTCCAGAAGCCCTCTCTAGTTCTTGGGAAGCCTTCCCTCTGTGGAAACCCTACCTGACCCCTGCTGTTTCCTCTCTTCCCAAAGAGACCCTAAGCAAAGAGCACAGGGAGAAATCACCCTTTTGTTCAGACTGGCAGTGACAGGAGCCTCATAAGACCCATTTCCTAGTGCCCAGCTCTTGCTAGGGCAAAGTACTGCAGGAGATGGAAGTAGGGAAAGTTGTGAGCCCAGCCACACCTTGTGTGCCTACATCCTACTTCAAAGGGTCCCCGTCAGCTTCCATCTTTGGCACACAAATAGACTGGAAAGGCCCCCACAGAGGAGCAGCTTCCTTCATCAGGGACCATCTGGCTTTGGCACAGGACTGTTTTTCCCAGCCTTAATGCCAGGCTAATGCCAGGCTGGTGGGATGCCAAGGCCAGCCTTTATTCCACCTCCTCCTATTGATGTTTGCCCGGCAGGGGACAGAGCAGACCTCAGAGCCAGGCAGGGAATATGAGCAAATGAGGTCAGATCTATTGTAGGGAGTGGCTGGAAACAGACATCAGTGACGCAAAGGAAGGGGTTAACCTTGGAAGATTCTATATCGAGCCCCTGACCTCACCTAGTAGGGTTAGTGTGTGGTGCTTGTGAAGCTGTGGCCCAACTTCCCCTCTTGCTTGGACCACCAGACTGCACTCTGTTCCTGCCACAGTCTGCACAATTAGACAAACACGCACCCAGAGAAGTGCATGTGTCTGTGTTAAACAGTGAACTGGATGGTGGGAGTCCTTTTCCATCCCTCCACCTCTAGCTGCAGACACATGTTCCCTGAAGAGCAGTAGGACCACCTGTGCACACAGGACAATAGGCCTGCTAGCCCCAGCAGGTCACAGGGTTCGCCCTGGCTTGGGCTCAGCTCAGGAACAAGCATGCAGTGATTGTAACCATAGAGTGGGTGAATTCACTGGCCTCCCAGTTTCCCAGTACTGGGTTTGCATGATTACCAGCCAGTGCTCTCCATCATTGTGAGTCACCTGCACCCACAGCTTTGAATCGACCTGCATCTGGCCCAGGTTCCATCACATTCACCGGTCCCAGGCCTCTTTGAGCTCCTTGGTTGGTTAGATTCCTCCTACACCCCAACCAGCAATTCAATTTATTTCAGCAATATGGAATATCCTTTTGTAGGCAGACCAATGGAACATCCTTTGTGGGCCAAGGGGAGCCCAGAAGCTGTGTTACGTGAAGAATGTGTTCCCGGGGAAGGAAAGGAGACAAGTAACTGAGGCTCAGGAAGTCACCCTAGGGAGGGGTCCTGGAGCACTGAGTACCAGAAAGGAGAGCAGATACGAAGGAACACTGAAATTTCAAAGGAGTGAGGGCAAGAGTAGGGGGAATAGGGGAAGGGAGGGCAGGCTGTAGGTAACCTGACTTTTTAAAAGCCTGATATCTCACCTCTGCCAATCACTAGGAACTCCTCTTAGCCCTGAGATGCTGGTGTAGCTTTGTCTGCTGCTCCTGGGAGCTGCGTGGTGGCAGTGATGGGAAAAGGGGAGGGAGGCAGGACTCTAGTAGCGCCCCCCCCATCCTCCTCATCCTTACCTGGGTGCTGTTGAGATCACAGAGATGTGTGTTAGAGTACCAGCCTGGGCCACTTGCACACTGATTGATGTCCACACTCTGGAGATCTACGTCCATCTGCACCTGCCCCCTACGGCAGTGAATTGGCAATTAGGGGCACAGTGATGGATGCCAAAGTGGACGTGTGTCCCTGGGCGTTGCTGGGGCCCAGAAAACGATGCTCCAAATTATCGCACTTTGGCATGCTGAGGACTTTGAACTAAAGGAGATTAGAAGGGCTCAGAAGTAAGGTATCTCCGACCTTCTCCTTCCCTCTTGTCTCCCATCCCTCTTTCTCCCTGCTGAAGTGAGTACTAGAAACCAGAATTCCCCTTCCCCAAGGCAGGTCATAGACATTAGAATCTCCCTCCCCCAGAGTGAGACGTAAAACCAAGAAATACTACTCTCATCTTCCCCTACCTTTCTGTGTAGGAGCTGGTCATAAAGAAATTCTCTGGCCTGCCTCGACTGACAGTAAGTAGGTCATATGACCCTCATTCCAGAGGGATCCTGCCTTCTACCTGGGAGGAAGGATGCTACATAGACAGGCCAAGAAGAAGCTGAAGCTTCCCTACTTAGTCTACCACCATTAGATCATAGCCTTTTTTGTCCAATCACAGTTCTACAGGGCTGACCATGCTTCATGAAATCTAAGCATAACAGTGAACAATTTTCCCTGAGTCTATTTTTTCTTAGACACACAGTCTTGCTCTGTTGCCCAGGCTGGAGTGCAGTAGCATGATCATAGCTCACTGCAACCTCCACCTCCTTGGCTCAACTGATTCTCCCACCTCAGCCTCCCAAGTAGCTGGGACTACAGGCTTGTGCCACCATGCCTGGCTAGTTTTTAAAAATTATTTTTAGTGGAGACAAGTTGTGGTTATATTGTTCAGGCTGGTCTTGAACTCCTGGACTCAAGCCATCCTCCCACCTGGGCCTCCCAAAGTGCTGGGATTATATGTGTAAGCCACTGAGCCTCTGCCACTGGGTCTTCATTTCTGAAGGCTCCTGTGTCATGTAAAACTTTGGCTAAATAGGCGGGGTGCAGTGGCTCACACCTATAATCCCAGCACTTTGGGAGGCCAAAGTGGGTAAATAACCTGAGGCCAGGAGTTCGAGACCCGCCTGGACAACATGGAGAAAGCCTGTCTCTACTAAAAATACAAAAATTAGCTGGGCGTGGTAGCTCATGCCTGTAATCCCAGCTACTCGGGAGGTTGAGGCAGGAGAATCACTTGAACCCAGGAGGCAGAGGTTACAGTGAGCCAAGATTGCGCCACTGCACTTCAGCCTGGTGACAGACCGAGAGGCAATCTCAAAAACAAAACAAAACAAAACAAAACAAAACAAGGCCGGGAGCGGTGGCTCACCCCTGTAATCCCAGCACTTTGGGAGGCCGAGGTGGGTGGATCATGACGTCAAGAGATCGAGACCATCCTGGCCAAAGTGCTGAAACCCTGTCTCTACTGAAAATACAAAAATTAGCCAGGCGTGATGGCATGTACCTGTAGTCCCAGATACTCGGGAGGTTGAGGCCGGAGAATTGCTTGAATTCGGGAGGTGGAGGTTGCAGTGAGCCGAGATTGCACCACTGCACTCCAGCCTGCCAATAGAGCAAGACTCCATCTCAAACAAAAGAAAAAAAAAAGAAAAAAAAAAACTTTGATTAAATAAGTTCGTCATGCCTTTCTCTTGTTAATCTGTCTTTTGTTATAGGAGTGTTGTGACCCTTATGATGAGTGAGGAAAGGGATCACACTTTTCTGCCCCTGCAGGCACTAGATCTGGGGACAATGCAGCCTTTGCAAACTTTAGCCCAGCACCTGCAGTGTGTGAGAAGGGCACGCGTGCATTCCATTTCTCCAGTATTACGAATGTTCACTGTCTCTGTGGATAACAATTTTCTTTCTACCAGGTTGTTCTCTCCACCCCTCAGCTTTTTGATATCCTATCATTTCCTGGTTTCTATCAAGGAATAGAGAGAGGGCACGTGTCAAGACATGGCAGGAGCCATGATGACCTCTGAAGAGGATTTTCACACTTCCTTATGCACGTACACATGCACACACACAGAGATCAGCTCAGCTATCAACCATCTCCTCTCTCTGCCCAAGCCAGGTCTGAACTGATCACAGCAAAGGAGATATGAAATTGAGGAGCCCTGACCTGGCACTGCCTGGACCAGCAGCTCCCCAGCCTCTGCTCTGGGCTCAGCTGGCAAGGAGCCAGGCTGCCTGCTGGCAGGAGGGGAATCCTGCTGGGAACAATGAATGGGGACACAGAGCTGGAGAAGCAGTGTTGACTGTTGAATGCCCTGCAGTCCTGGGCTCAGTTGCTGCTCCCATCCCAATAGGACCCTCAATCCTTCTTTCC
Organism: Trachypithecus francoisi; assembly: GCF_009764315.1. Classification (NCBI taxonomy): domain Eukaryota; kingdom Metazoa; phylum Chordata; class Mammalia; order Primates; family Cercopithecidae; genus Trachypithecus; species Trachypithecus francoisi. The sequence goes on along the minus strand of NW_022681466.1, from coordinate 22,011,286 downwards.
TGTGGTTGAGGGAGGAGGTAAGTTACTGGAGGAGAATCACAAGCTTCTGCTTGGCAGGATAGTAGGACCTGCTTGGTGTAGAGTTGGCCCTGGGGACTCAGCCAGCTCCTTGGCAGAAAGAGCTTTGATTCCAAGCCCCCTCAAGAGTTTTCCTTCTGCTGGGCATGGTGGCTCATGCCTGTAATCCCAGAACTTTGGGAGGCTGAGGCAGGCAGATCACCTGAGGTCAGGAGTTCGAGACCAGACTGGCCAACATGGTGAAACCCCGTCTCTACTAAAAATACAAAAATTAGCCAGGCGTGATGGTGTGCACCTGTAATCCCAGCTACTCAGGAGGCTGAGGCAGGAGAGTCATCTGAACCTGGGAGGCTGCGGGTGCAGTGAGCTGAGGTTGCACCACTGCACTACAGCCTGGGTGACAGAGCGAGACTCTGTCTCCAAAAAAAAAAAAGTTTTCCTTCTCCTGGGGAGCCTTATTGTATAGCTCTCAATTGCTCGAGGGCAGCAGGTTGAACCCCTGGAGTGCCCACCCGGCTCTCCTCTGACAAGCCTGGTGCATAGATTGTCACTGTCATCCACACCAAGACCTCTCCTACCTCTTACACTCCCTCCTCAGGCCTGGGGGGCCAAGACCTCTGCCTGTCTATACTGTCACATCTCTTTCTTTTCTTTTTTTTTTTTTGAGACAGAGTTTTGCTCTTGTTGCCCAGACTGAGTGCAATGGTGCGATGTCAGCTCACCGCAACTTCTACTTCCTGGGTTCAGGTTCAAGCAGTTCTCCTGCCTCAGCCTCCCGAGTAGCTGGGATTACAGGCATGCACCACCACATCTGCCTAATTTTGTGTTTTTAGTAGAGACAGGGTTTCTCCATGTTGGTCAGTCTAGTCTCGAACCCCCGACCTCCAGGTGATCCACCCACCTCGGCCTCCCAAAGTGCTGGGATTACAAGCATGAGCCACCACACCAGGCTATACTGACCTATCTCTATACACATGTGTATACCTGCATATAGATGTATGCTACATATGTATACCTATTTGTATATGCACAGGCTCACAGACATTCCTGCATGTGCTCAAGCACATAAACCCAGATAAATATGGATTGATTTATACACATGTACACTCATACCTGTATGTGTTAATAGATAGTTACAGATTCCCAGAGCCGACTGAGTACACACAGCTGAGTACAAATACCCACATCTGTGTGCCCTCCAGGCATGCACATGTTTGTGCCAAATGGCCCATGCACAGCTGAGGGGACCTGTGCTTCCTTCTCCTACATCCCCACACACACATCAAATCCTGCACAAACCCACTTACCTGACCTCTGGGCTTAGGTCTGGCTTGAGTCCATAGAAGGTGGCAGAGAGTGTGATCAGCCAGCCAGGTCGGAGCCGTCCCTCCTGGCATTCCAGGAAAGGAGGAGACAGCCTCACCTGCTGTGTGTCCCCCACATATCCATCGGCCCGTGGCCACTTGGGGCTGCCGAGGCTCCCTAGGTCATTGGTCAACACCCGCTTCTTCAGGGCAGGCGTGTCCAGGTCCCCAGGTGGGTTCTCCTCCTGCACCCAGTTCCCAGACAAGTCCTGAAGGATGGTTTCCTCCCCAGTCCGGGTGGCCCGCAGGGCCAGCTGTAGGTGGCTGGCCCCTGGTGGAGGGTTAAAGGTCAGCAAAGCCCTGTACACTCTTGGGTCCCCCTCGGCCACGCTGCGGACCAGTGCCTGGTACCATTCCACATCCTCCTCCACACTGGACTCACGGATGTCGTTGGCTTGCAGCAGCATGTTAAGAAAATTGGCAGCCTGGGCAAGGGTCCCAGCTGCTCCCTGTAGGATTGGGGGGAGCCCTGGCATGGCTCCTGCCCCACGCGCTTCATAGTGCTCACTGCAATTTGCCTGTGACAGCTGCTGGGCATCTCCAGAGTAGAGATAAGTGAGGGCGGCCTCGGCCCCATCTGGGGGTACCCGTATGGGCACAGATCCTGGCTTGAATTGGGAAGACAGAGGGGGCAGAGAGCGGAGGGGCCGCGGACCCCCCAGAGCCCAGTCACAGATGAAACAGCAGCCCAATAGCCCCCACACAGCAGGGGGCATGAACGCTCCCCTGGTGCCCATCCTTGGGGCAGCTCTCAGGACCCTGGGATCCAGGCTCAGGAGAGCTCAGGCAGAGGCTGGCTGCAGTCTGGGGGCTGTCTGCCTCCACGCTTCCTATGCTGGCATTCCCTTTTCCTCTCTCCCTCTCCCTCTCACGCTGGTGCTGGCTCGCCTGCTTTTTTCTTCTCTCTAACGTCACCAGCTGGCTTCTGGATGTAGGTATGAGGGCCCTGCCCCCTCCTCTCTCAGTGCGGCCCACTGTCTCAAACCTCTTAATCCTGGCACCCAACTCTTTCCTCCCCTCCTATCCAGTATCCAGGCTCCCTCCATCCCCCACCCACATCTGCTCCAGAGAGAGATGAGAGGGAAGGGGAGACGAAGGCACCAGTTGTGCTCTTTCTCCCTCTCTCCCTCCCTCTGCCTGCCCTTTGCTCCATTAGGAGAGATGGGCAAATCCAGGATGGGGTGCCATAGCAACCACAGATGAGCTTGTGCCCCTCTCTCCACCCCTCTGCTCCACTCAAGCTCCTGGCAGCAATTGCAACAGGCACACTAAGGGGCCAAGCTGCATCTCCTGGCAGTCTGCTCTGGCTGCCTGCACCCCCGTGACCCCGTGCTGCTGAGCTGGGATTTGAGAATGGGGATGCCGAGGGTAGGAAAGACAGCCTAATAGTACCGTAATCGGTCTTTGTACAGACTGAGGCAGCTTATAAAGTGCTTTTCATGTGCTTTATCTGAATGAATCTTCCCCACAGCCATGTAAGGTGAATATTCTTATCCCCATTTCACAGATGCAGACACTGAGACTCACCCAAGTCACAAAGCAGCTCACTCAGAGTCTTACACTCAGAGCTCTGACTCCTCTACATTGCCCACCCAAACCACCACCATCACCATTACTCAGCCTCAGGGACTATAACAAAGCCTCCTTGCAGAGGGGTCAAGGGACTTCCCTAGAACCACAGTGTTGTTGTTTGTGACAGCTGGAGCCTCCACAACTCAGGTGTCTGTCCCCACAACTCAGGCCTCTTTCTGAACCACAAAGTTGACAAGCACAGCGGCAATGGTGGCGGGAGAGGTGGGCATGGAGAAGACAGTGAACACAGTTTTGCCTCCACTTCTTTTTTTTTTTTTTTTTCGAGATGGAGTCTCACTGTCACCCAGGCTGGAGTGCAGTGGCGCGATCTCGGCTCACTGCAAGCTCCGCCTCCCGGGTTCACGCCGTTCTCCTGCCTCAGCCTCCTGAGTAGCTGGGACTACAGGCGCCCGCCACCACGCCTGGCTAAATTTTCTTTCTTTTTTTTTTTTTTGAGACGGAGTCTCGCGCCCAGGCTGGAGTGCAGTGGCCGGATCTCAGCTCACTGCAAGCTCTGCCTCCTGGGTTTACGCCACTCTCCTGGCTCAGCCTCCCGAGTAGCTGGGACTACAGGCGCCTGCCACCTCGCCCGGCTAGTTTTTGTATTTTTAGTAGAGACGGGGTTTCACTGTGTTAGCCAGGATGATCTTGATCCCCTGACCTCGTGATCCGCCCGTCTCGGCCTCCCAAAGTGCTGGGATTACAGGCTTGAGCCACTGCGCCCGGTCTTTTTGTATTTTTAGTAGAGACGGGGTTTCACCGTGTTGGCCAGGATGGTCTCGATCTCCTGACCTCGTAATCCACCCACCTCGGCCTCCCAAAGTGCTGGGATTACAGGCATGAGCCACCATGTCCGGCCACCTCCACTTCTTAAACCTTCATTTTGTCATTCTAAGTTCTACCTTTTTTTTTTTTTTTTTTTTTTTTTTTTGAGACAGATTCTTTCTTTGTCCACCCAGCTGGAGTGCAGGGGCATGATCTCGGCTCACTGCAACCTCTGCCTCCTGGGTTCAAGCAATTCTCCTGCTCAGCTTCCTGAGTAGCTGGGACTACAGGCATGTGCCACTATGCTCGGCTAATTTTTTTTTCTTTCTTTCTTTTTTTTTTTTTGTATTTTTTAGTGGAGACGGGGGCTTCACCATGTTGGCCAGGCTGGTCTCGAACTCCTGACAAGTGATCCATCTGCCTCAGCCTCCCAAAGTGCTAGGATTACAGGTGTGAGCCACCGCATCTGGCTCCTTCTCCTTTTCTTCATGAAAACTGTGGCTACTCTCTGTTGCTTTTCCCTGTTTTCTTACCCCTCACCTCTTTCCTGCTGCTAGGCACAGTAACTGGGGGGCCCCGAGTCAGTGCTGTCTGAGCCAGCCTCCTTGGATCCGGAAGGGCATGGATTCTTGGGGAAGCCACAGAACAAAGTTCCTGCCTGCCCACCCATCACTTTTCCATCGATGGTGGGCTTCCTGCTTCACGAGGCAATCTGGCCCTGCAGGCACAGGTCATCTCTTGGCTTCTTCCCTTCAAACCCCCTCCAAACCCCCAATGTCTTGAACTTTTGATGTCCAAGATCATTGAGTGTATGTAGGAAGGGATGAGTGGTGGTTGCCAAAAATGTCCCTTGCTTTCCAGTTGACCTCTGCAAACAACAATTCTTTTTTCTTAGAGTCTTGTTCTGTTGCCCAGGCTGGAGTACAGTGGCACAATCTCAGCTCACTGCCACCTCTGCCTCCCAGGTTCAAGTGATTCTCCTGCCTCAGCCTCCCAAGTAGCTGGGAGTACAGGCGTGCGCCACCACGCCTGGCTAATTTTTGCATTTTTGGTAGAGATGGTGTTTCACCATGTTGGCTAGGCTGATCTTGAAACCTGAACTCAGGTGATCTGCATGCCTCAACCTCCCAAAGTGCGGGGATTACAGGTGTGAACCACCGTGCCCAGCCTTGCAAAGAACAATTGTGCTGTGCAACCTGAGTGGGAGTGCCAAGGCTGTGGGGACGGGGGGGGGGGGGCTAGAGGACAAGCCCCCAGGGGAATCTCTATGATGGCAAACTAGCAGGGCCCACAGCCCAGCCTGGTTTTTTTGTTTTGTTTTGTTTTGTTTTGTTTAAACAAATTAGGAAACTAAAACACTGAAGGGAAAGTGACATTCATGAGGTCAACCAGCCAGTTAGTGGTACTACTGGGAGCAGAAACCTGTATTGCACATCCATAGCTCTTTCTTTGGCCTTTCTGAGAGTGATTTATTCCATTTCTTGGTATTTATTACTGGTTACTGTTAGTTGAGGGTCAAAAAAACACACTGGGTGAAGACAATAGTAACTTATTATCATGAAAAACTTCTTGGGAAAAAATGTATTAAGTTATTATCATGAAAAGCTTCTTGGGAAAAAATGTATTAACTAACATTTGTATAGCACTGCAGAATGTATTAAGTACCTTTACATGTAAGTTTTCATTTAATTCCCCACAATAGCCATGTCAAGGGGGGATTATTACTGACCCATTTTTACAAATGAAACACAGGTTCGGAGATGTTTAATTATTTGCGTTTGCTCATATATTCAGAAAGTGGCATGATTAAGTCTAGCTAGACCAACCACAAAGTCCAGAGGGGCAGGGATTGTGTCTGTCTCATTTATTACTGCATCCCCAAACCTAGCCCATTGTTGAATGACCAAATGAATCTCAGAAATTCCTTAGATTCTTTATCATTTTTTTTGTTTTGAGGTGGGGCCTCGCTCTATCGCCAGGCTGAAGGGCAGTGGTGAGATCATGGCTTACTACAGCCTCGGCCTCCCAGGTTCAGGTGAGCCTCCCACATCAACCTCCTGAGTAGCTGGGACTACAGGCATGTGCCACCACACCTGGCTAATTAAAAAAAAAAAAAAGCTGGGCACGGTGGCTCACACTTGTAATCCTAGCACTTTGGGAGGTTGAGGTGGGCGGATCATGAGGTCAGGAGATCGAGACCATCTGGCTAACACAACGAAACCCCGTCTCTACTAAAAATACAAAAAAATTAACCAGGTGTGGTGGCGGGTGCCTGTAGTTCCAGCTACTCAGGAGGCTGAGGCAGAAGAATGGCATGAATCTGGGAGGCAGAGCTTGCAGTGAGCCGAGATGACGCCACTGCACCCCAGCTTGGGCGACAGGGCAAGACTCCATCTCAAAAAAAAAAAAAAAAAAAGATCCAGCCTGGTCACGATGGTGAAACCTTGTCTCTACTAAAAATATAAAAGAATTAGTCAGGCATGGTGGTGAACACCTGTAATTCCAGCTACTCGGGAGGCTGAGGCAGAGAACTGCTTGAACCCAGGAGGCAGAGGTTGCAGCGAGCTGAGATCGCACCACTGCACTCTGGCCTGGGCAACAGAGAGACACATCTCAAAAAAAAAAAAAAAAAATTGTGGAGACAAGGTCTCACTATGTTGTTTAGGGTGGTCTCAAACTCCTGGGCTCAAGTGATCCTCCTACCTTGGCCTCCCAAAGTGCTAGGATTATATGTGTGAGCCACTGTGCCAGACTTTAAATTCTCTTTGTTTTTTGAGATGGAGTCTCACTCTGTCACCCAGGTTGGAGTGCAGCGGCACGATCTCAGTTCGCTGCAACCTCCACCTAGCGGATTCAAGCAATTCTCCTGCCTCAGCCTCCTGAGTAGCTGGAATTACAGGCACACACTCCCATGCCCGGCTAATTTTTTGTATTTTTTTGTAGAGATGGGGTTTCACCCTATTGACCAGGCTGGTCACAAACTCCTGACCTCAGGTGATCCACCAGCCTCAGCCTCCCAGAGTGCTGGGATTACAGGCGTGAGCCTCCGTGACTGGCCGAGACCTTAAATTCTTTACGTCATCCTTCATAAAAGTTTTTAACTAGGACTCCTCTGTAGGGACCACTTTTTTATTTTTTTTGAGACAGGGTCTCGCTCAGTCACCCAAGCTGGAGTGTCTATAACCCAGACTAAAGTGCAGTGGCACAATCACAGCTCACTGCAGTCTCCACCTCCAGGACTTACTTAATGGATCCTCCCACCTTAGCTTCCCAAGTAGCTGAGACTACAGGTGCATGCTATCATACCCGGTAAATACATATATATATATATATATATATATATATTTTTTTTTTTGGCGGGGGATAGAGATGGGGTTTTGCCTGGTTGCCATGGCTGGTCTCAAACTCCTGGGCTCAAGTGATCTGAGCACTTCAATCTCCCAAAGTGCTGGGATTATAGGCATGAGCCACTGTGCCCAACTTATTTTCTATTTTTACTTTTTTGAGACAGGGTCTCTCACTCTGTCATCCAGGCAGGGGTGCAGTGGCATGAACACAGCTCACTCCACCTCTGCCTCCTGGGCTCAAGATTCTCCTGCCTCAGCCTCCCAAGTAGCTGGGATTACAGGTGCATGCCACCACGCCCAACTAATTTTTTTATTGTTTGTAGAGACGAGGTCTCACAACATCCTCACAACATTGGGTCTCTTTGTTGCCCAACCTGGTCACAAACTCCCAGGCTCAAGTGATCTGCCTACCTTGGCCTCCCAAAGTGCTGGGATTATAGGCTTGAGCCACCATGCTCGGCTGAGGACCACTTTTATAGTGCTCAGTGAAAGAGGTATATTTAGACATAAAGTCAGCCTAATAAACACAAATTTGGCAGGGTGCGGTGGCTCATGCCTGTAATCCCAGCACTTTGGGAGGCTGAGGCAGGTGGATCACTTGAGGTCAGGAGTTTGAGACCAGCCTGGTCAACATGGTGGAACCCTGTCTCTACTAAAAACAAAAAAATTAACTGGGCCTGGTGGCATGAGCCTGTAATCTCAGCTACTCAAGAGGCTGAGGCAGGAGAATCACTTAAAACCAGGAGGCGGAGGTTGCAGTGAGCCGACATCACACCATTGCACTCCAGCCTGGGCAACAAGAATGAAACTCTGAGGCTTGCGCGGTGGCTCACACCTGTAATCCCAGCACTTTGGGAGGCTGAGGCAGGCGGATCAATGAGCTCAGGAGTTTGAGACGAGGCTGACCAACACGGAGAAACCCTGTCTGTACTAAAAATACAAAATTAGCTGGGCGTGGTGTCACATGCCTGTAATCCCAGCTACTCGGGAGGCTGAGGCAGGAGAATTGCTTAAACCTGGGAGGCGGAGGTTGCAGTGAGCCAAGATAGCGCCATTGCACTCCAACCTGGTCAACAAGAGCAAAATTCCATCTAAACAACAACAAAAACAGAATGAAACTCTGTCTCAACCAAAAAACCCAACACAAATTCAAGTCATACAAATGCAAAGATACACTTTCTTTGCTTGGAATTTAACTTTCAATGTTTTTTCCACGATCTGGGCTACAGGAAAGGAAAATTATGGAAATGGGAAAAGTCTACCCCATGGCTTGCCCTGCCTTGGAAAGAGCTCGTGTGTGTTCCCCTGTACCTCTGTGCACTCTGTGCAAGTAGAGATACTCCAGATAACCGACATAGTCCGCTTCTCCTGCAGCCAGGAAAGCAGCTGGACAGCAGAGGGCGATAAAGAGCCACGGACTTTGCCTGTAATCGGCTTGTAATGTGCTCTGAGGCTAGAGAATTTCTCAGAGAGAAAGCTAGGGATCTTGGGTAGTCTTCTTAGGCCTCAGGTGTTGTGTGATTCTATAGCAATTTCTCTTCTTTTATTCATTTATCTATATAGAGACAGGGTCTTGCTCTGTCACCCAGGCTGGAGTGCAGTGGTGTTATCTCAGCTCCCTGCAGTCTCCACCTCCTGGGTTCAAGCAATCCTCCTGCCTCAGCCTCCTGAGTAGCTGAGACCACATTTGGGCACACCACCATGCCTGGCTAATTTTAAATTTTTTTGTAGAGACAGAGTGTTGCTATGTTGCCCAGGCTGGCCTTAAACTCCTGGCTTCAAGTGATCCACGACCTGCCTTGGCCTCCCAAAGTGCTGGAATTACAGACTTGAGTAAACATGCCCCTCTCAATCACTCTTCTTTTCTTCAGAAACCTGAGTGACACCTGAGAGGCAGCCAGGGGAAGAGAATGAACTCTCTGGAGTCAGAGCTGGTTTTGATTTTCACTGCATCCTTTTGAACTGAGTGACTCTAGCTAAATAACTCACTGAGTTTCAGTTTGTCTCTTTATGTGTGAGGAAAGATAATTCTGTTGTGCAAAATTTGTCTCAGGAGCCTCTTACAGGGCTTAAGGTTGAACAACAATTCCAGGCACTGTCCTTGGCACTGGAGAGTCCACAAGGGGCAAAAAGCAAACATGGCTTCTGCCCTCATAGAATTTACAATTTAGTAGGGAGGACTGCTTTTAATCAACTGACCTCACAGACAGATTGCAAATTACACCTGTGCAAGTAAGTGCAACAGAGGAATGATCTCAGAGCCTGGGGAGGAGGAAGTGCCCAGGCAGGGAGATTTCCCTAAGGTAGTGAGGAGTGAGTTCAATCTGAAGGATGAGTAGGAGTTTACTAAGCAAAAAGAGAAAAGTCTTGCAAGAAAAGGGAATAGCTTATGCAGTGCCCACATGTGTGGGAGCCTGCCACAAGGCTGATGGGAATGCAGGGAAGAGAGAACAAGGTGGAGCTTAGCAGGGGATGTGGCTAGAGAGGCAGGAGTTGGATCACACAGGGGTCAGATCGCAAGATCACACATTAGCCTGAGAACATTGGGAAACCATGAACCATTATAATCACAGGCTATGAACACACTTCCATTCTGAAAAGGTCCCTCTGGCCGGGCGCGGTGGCTCAAGCCTGTAATCCCAGCACTTTGGGAGGCCGAGACGGGCGGATCACGAGGTCAGGAGATCGAGACCATCCTGGCTAACATGGTGAAACCCCGTCTCTACTAGAAAATACAAAAAACTAGCTGGGCGAGGTGGCGGGCGCCTGTAGTCCCAGCTACTCGGGAGGCTGAGGCAGGAGAATGGCATAAACCCGGGAGGCAGAGCTTGCAGTGAGCTGAGATCCGGCCACTGCACTCCAGCCTGGGCGACAGTCTCAAAAAAAAAAAAAAAAAAAAAAGAAAAGGTCCCTCTGGTTGCAGGACTCAGCCCTCCACCCTCTTCCCTTCAATGCACCCTCAGGTATTGAAGTCACTGAGTTCTGCGGCTAATCCTTCCTCCTTTTCCCTTGTATTTCTCAATATCTCCCACTGGGACTATTTCAGTGGGCTCCCTGCCTCCAGTCTCACCTCCTCCACACAAAAAGCTTGATCTTATTTGATCCTCACAACATGCCTGCAAGTAAGCAGAGTTGCAATCCTTATCCCTATATAACAGATAAGAAGGCCGGGCACGGTGGCTCATGCCTGTAATCCCAGCATTTTGGGAGGCTGAGGCGGGTGGATCACCTGAGGTCAGGAGTTCAAAACCTGACCTTGGCCAACATGGTGAAACCCTGTCTCTGCTAAGAATACAAAAAATTACCTGGAGCGAGACAGGAGAATTGCTTGAACCCGGGAGGCAGAGGTTGCAGTGAGCCAAGATCGCGCCATTGCACTCCAGCCTGGGCAACAGAGCAAGACTCCATTTCAACAACAACAACAAACACTTAATGTGTTGTCTGTAGCCATTACATTATGAATAGCACAAAAATTGAGTAAATACTCTTCCAGTATTTGAAACCGTTTTCTGACTCAGCAAAGAAGTTGCTCCCATGATTTGACAATCCGGTTGTTTTGTCTTTTTCACTTGTATCAACCAACATTCAGGTTTACAATTACACTCCTTGGTCAACTGCAATCAGTTTGTCTACCTATATCAGAGTTTGGCAAAAATCAACTCTGTGAGAAAGAGTTATATGGAATTTGCCAATTTGCTATTATTTGTAAATTGTGAACTACACATCCTTTATGTCAGTAAAACTTAACGACAAATTTATGTACCTATATATGTGCATACATTCCCTTTCTCCCCCCAGAGAGCTGGTTGTTACACATTTATTAGTACAGCACTGGGTCTAGAACACGATTCATGTAATGATTCCATAAACAGTCACTGGGTGCCAGGAGGGAGATACAGATTAATGATGAAATGACTCAGCCAAGGTCACACATCGCAAAGCGGCATAGATGGGAGAACCATATGTGCTTCCAAGGCCAGCGGCTCTCTCCCAGGACCAGACCATGGTTTCCAAGGCCTCTCCATTCTACCGAATGGGATGGCCTGCGCCTGGGAGCCCAGGAAGTCAAAAGCAAGGGCTGGGAAAGGAGACCAACGCTAGCCGACAGACAGTTCACCGCCAATAGCGGCCGGGGGCGCGCGCGACGTCACTCGCCGTGGAGGCCAGCGCGAGCACGCCCTGGGGAAAGTGGCGTGGCTAAGCCCTTCCGGAAGTGACGTCGCCTTGGGGGGCGGTGCTCGGCGGTGGCAGAGCGCGGCCTGGGCTCGCGCTGGGCTCCGCGCGTCCCCCGCCCCCCTCTATGAGGCAGAGGCCGCGGCGGCCGTTAGCTCTGTCGCTCCGGGGGCCGCGGCGGGCGGGGCTCCGGCCGGGCCCGGCCTAGTCCCCACCCCAGCCCGGCTTCCAGCCGCCCGCCCTCCTCCCTCCCTCTCCCCGATGCAGGGGGCCGAGCTCCGGGATGGCGAGGCGGCGGCGGCGGCCGCTTCGTACCGCGTCCTGAGCCGCCTCCTTGGCTATGGAGAGGCGGCCCCCGAGCCAGGCCCGCCGCCGCCGCCCCCGGGCCATGGCCCCCCGCCGCCACCCTTCCTCGCGCGGCCCGTCCCGCGGGGCTCCCGGCCGCCGCAGCTGATGGTGTTCCGCAACGTGGGTCGGCCGCCGGAGGAGGAGGACGTGGAGGCGGCCCCGGAGCCGGGACCCTCGGAACTGCTGTGTCCCCGGCACCGCTGTGCCCTGGACCCCAAGGCCCTGCCGCCGGGCTTGGCGCTCGAGCGGACCTGGGGCCCGGCGGCTGGACTAGAGGCGCAGTTGGCGGCTCTGGGGCTCGGGCAGCCGGCAGGGCCGGGGGTCAAGACAGTCGGTGGGGGTTGCTGCCCGTGCCCGTGTCCCCCTCAGCCGCCCCCTCCGCAGCCCCAGCCGCCTGCTGTCGCCCCGCAGGCCGGGGAGGACCCCACGGAAACGAGCGACGCGCTGCTAGTCCTGGAGGGCTTGGAATCGGAGGCCGAGAGCCTGGAGACTAACAGCTGCTCGGAAGAGGAGCTCAGCAGCCCAGGTCGCGGAGGAGGAGGGGGCGGCCGGCTTCTGCTGCAGCCCCCAGGCCCTGAATTACCTCCGGTGCCCTTCCCGCTGCAGGACTTGGTCCCTCTGGGGCGCCTGAGTAGAGGGGAGCAGCAGCAGCAGCAGCAACCTCCCCCGCCCCCGCCTCCTCCCGGGCCCCTCCGGCCACTCGCGGGTCCTTCTCGGAAGGGCTCCTTCAAAATCCGCCTCAGTCGCCTCTTTCGCACCAAGAGCTGCAACGGTGGCTCTGGCGGTGGGGATGGGACCGGCAAGAGGCCTTCTGGAGAGCTGGCTGCTTCAGCTGCGAGCCTGACAGACATGGGAGGTTCTGCGGGCCGGGAGCTGGACGCAGGGAGGTGAGACCGGCGGGGGGCTGGCCGACAAACTTCCTTTTCTTGTTAGGTTTCCCTTTATTATCTATTGCTACCGCGATCCTGACAGTTCTTAAGATAGGGTCTTCAGGAGGAGGCAGAGACTTGGTACCAAAGGTGATAACATCTCGCATAAGGTCAGAGCTAATTGTGGAAACAGCTTTCACTCTTAAAGAGTGCACACCGCTTGACACTTCTCAGCTGGTTTGCATCTCTTGTTGGAAGATGGTTTCAGACCATCCCCCCATTCCCACCCTGGCATAGCTTTTTAAGTTTTTCCAAGGCGGCTGTGTGCCATTATCCCTGGAAGGGAGATTGCTGGAAATGTTTGGCCTTTGGGGCAAAAAGCTGGTGTTGCATCTTGACCGCCTTGCTTATTCTGTGTACCAGCACCGCACCCCCCTTTACACTCGTGCATGCAAATGACAGGAGAATCTTCAAATGCAATTGTAGGCCAGCAATCAATTGGACATCTGTTCAAAGTTTTAATGTTTTCCTGGTTGTTCCCTTAGATGAACTTGGCATATCAAATTTGGGTGCTGACCACTGTCTGTGAGAATAGAAAATAGACCCAGCACAGTGGCTCACACCTGTAATCCCAGCACTTTGGAGGCTGAGGATGGCGGATAACCTGAGCTCAGGAGTTTGAGACCAGCCTGGGCAACATGCGAAACCCCATCTCTACCAAAAAAAAAAAAAAAAAGCCCCTCATCTCTACAAAAAATAAATAAAAAATTAGCCGGGAGTGGTCTCAGCTACTCGGGAGGCTGAGGCAGGAGGATCACTTGAGCCCAGGAGGCAGAGGTTGCAGTGAATAGTGATCATGCCACTGTACTCCAGTTTGCGTGACAGAGTGAGAGCCTGTCTTGAGAAAATAGTTTTGTGCTCTCAAGGCCATTTGAGAATTCTAAGTACCAGTAAGACATAGACAAGGTAGAGACAGGTACATGAGTTCTAGGCCAGTTGATGAAAATTCCAAACGTAGACATTGAGTTTTTTTCCTGCATTTCTGAGGGGTGGACTGATCTTTGGCATCCAGTGTTAGATCTGTAGCGTTGGTTTACAAAGCTGTCAACTTTGGTGTCAGTGAAATGAGTTACCATGTTGTAACTGCCATTGTGGTTTGTACTTCTTTGAGCGGGTTCTCAGAAAGATTGGAATTGGTTTTGTTGTGGTTTACGTGATGGATTCTTGAGACATACTGGCAGCCATAAACCAAAGCTAAAGGTATAAATTGATAACCTTACCGTGAACTAGGATCACTTGGGGAGCTTTTTGAAAAGCCTAAGAGTTTGAATTTTTTAAAAACTCCCCAGTTGATCCTGACTGGGAACCACTCATTCATGGACTTCTGTTTTCAAGGGAACTTGGGTACTCCAAGAAGAAAATGTTGGGTGGATTTGGCTTTCTTGCCCTTTCTGAACAGCTGTGCCATGGACTTGTTTTGGGGATCAGGCCAAATCCAAACTTTCTGAAGAAATCAGTGTGTTGCCCCTTTAGGTAGGCCAGTGTTTCTGCCTTTGCCTCCTAGTGAATTCATGCTGGGAGTTCAGATCTTGAAAAGTGTGTGGCTGCTGAAACAGTTTTTTTGTGGTAGGCTCTGTATTCAATGCTCCACTTACCAGCACAGATGAAATTTACATCAGATGCAGGGGAGGGCGGGATTAAAGCTATGGGTAATGACATAGGATAGGTTGCTAATTTTCTTGTGGTTTGTCTTGCCTTTGTTCCATGTTGACCAGGAGTTCATCTGAGATTCCAGAGATGCCAAATACGAGGTGTGGCGTGAAATTAGCTGCTACGTCTAACAGATTAGGAAGAGGAAAAGGCATATAACATTATACGGTTTTTTGCCTTTGGAAGCAGAATTTAATGGTCATTGGCTGCTCTGCCACCAACCCTCACACTAAGCACAATACAGATTTCTGCCGCAGAGCAAATTGGGCTGTAGCTTTGCAAAGAAGCTTAGTTCAGGGCACTGGAGAATTACATTTTTTGGTCCAAGGGCTTTTTTTGATGAATTGGAGAAGAGCTAGGTATTTGTGTATAAACGTTTGGTTGACTGCTGTTTGGAGGCAGCATGCTGTATAGAGAATGTGAAAGTCTAGATTCCATGTAAACTCCAACATCAGCTGGGAGATGACCAAATTTGTTGTCTTCATGCTTCCCTTTTTCCCCCATCTGTAAAATGGGTGAGTGTTGACTGTCTTGTTCCTGTCCTTATAAGAATACATTGTTGAGAAGAGAAATCTAGATGGAATAGTTTGTGCTTTTTAGAAGATAAGTAATAAGACTGAGCTGGTAAATTTTTTAATGCTTAGGATTTGGTGCTGCTTGTGAGCTTTTCCACAGCTTACTATGTGCCAGTCTTGCTGGCAGCCTCGCAGCTGTGAGAAACTTGGTGAGTCTGGCCAGGGTAGTTGTGATTTCTGTGGATCTGCACCTCCTAAGTCCGCAATAGTGGGAGGATGAGTTTGGATTTTTAGCTTTTCTCTTGTTTTGATTGGTAGGACCTGGAAGTGGTGAGAAATTTCAGTCTTTTGCCAAAGGGTATATGCCTTTGTCCTCATTGTTGATTGGAGTTAATTATGGGCTTCTACAGTCTTTGCTATACAATTTGGGACTTTTACAGTAACCTCTGGGCATAATTCCCTTTGCTATTCTCAACATCTGCCTTCTTACAATCATTTTAGAAGGTTTAACAATTCCCACATTTTAGCACTAAGCAAAACTTCCTTTTAGTTGCTTTTGAGTCTGGTAAGTGGACCTACATGGATATATTGTCTTCAGTGTAGTATGAGTTAGTTTAGAGATTTGTTTTTGTTTTGTTTTTTGTTTTGAGGTGGAGTCTTGCTCTGTGGCCCAGGCTGGAGTGCAGTGGTACGATCTTGGCTTACTGCAACCTCCGCCTCCTGGGTTCAAGCGATTCTCCTGCGTCAGCCTCTCCAGTGGCTGGGATTACAGGGGCACACGATCATGCCCGGCTAATTTTTTAATTTTTAATTTTTAGTAGAGCTGGAGTTTTGCCATGTTGGCCAGACTGGTCCCGAACTCCTGACCTCAGGTGATCTGCCTGCCTTGGCCTCCCAAAATGCTGGGATTACAGGCATGAGCCATCACCCCCGGCCAACTTAGGTAACTCTTTTTAAGCAAGGTAAGAAATGGGTTCACCAATTGGGTGTGGTAGTGTGCACCTGTAGTCCCAATACTTGGAAGGCAGAGGCAGGAGGATTACTTGAGCCCAGGAGTTTAAGGGCACAGTGAGCTATGATGTGCCATTGCACTCCAGCCTGGGCAACAGAGCCAGACTCCGTCTCTCTCTCTTTTTTTTTTTTTTTTTTTGGGGGAGACATAGTCTCGCTCTGTCGTCCGTGCTGGAGCGCAGTGGCCCAATCTTGGCTCACTACAACCTCCGCCTCTCAGGTTCAAGCAATTCTTCTGCCTCATCCTCCCGAGTAGCTGGGACTACAGGTGCATACCACTACGCCTGGCTAATTTTTTGTATTTTAGTAGAGACTGCATTTCACCGTGTTGCCCAGGCTGGTCTCAAACTCCTGAGCTCAGGCAGTCCGCCTACCTCAGCCTCCCAAAGTGCTGGGATTACAGGCTAGAGCCACCGCGCCCGGCTGACTCCATCTCTTTAAAAAAGAAAGAAAGAAAGAAATGGGCCCAGCAACTAATCAGGTTTCTGTTCTGGGGAACTGGGCTAGGGCTTATAACACACATATGTTGGAATTCAAAGAGCTGGGCTTGATGCCTGTGGTCCTCAGTGTAATCTAGCATTGCTATTTCAGGAAAACCAGTGGAGTTCCCATGTCTGTTTCTCATATGTTGAACTGATTGCCTTCCTTTGGATTTGGTGAGAGATCTAATTTGATCTGACCATTTTGAATCATCACATAATACACACTTGGTTGGAAATAGGTACCTTGTTCACTTTTCAAGATTTGTTTTTTATCAGGTTAACAGATGAGGCTATTACTGGCCGTCTTCATGGTAGTGAGGTGGAGAAATGGAGGATGGTTCTGTAGTGGTTTCCTATCTATTTATTTGGTGGGGGGTGGAAAGATAGAATTCTGGAAAGAGAGGCAGGCTGTTTTGGCATCCGTTTGGGGCCCTGCTGTCGTGGACAGACCTGGCAGACGTGAGAAACCCTTTTCACTGTATCCTTGGGTCTTCAGGTCTAAAGGGGTCTTTTTGAGTAATAGCATGACATGCTGAGAGCAAAATGATTTTATGGTGTGTTGAGGAAGTTCTGATTTTATGTTTGGGTTTTGGGTCCACACAATGTTGATCTTTTTAACTATTTTTCCATGAAGTGGTTGCGGTTGGCAGCTCTCTTTCAGAATGAACTCCTGGGCTTAAAAAAAATCTCTGTCCATTTGAGTCCCGTGCCGTGCTTCTCACTCCTTAACATTCTCTCTGCCAACATCATTTCTAAGGTTTTAGACCTTGGACCGTGCCTCTTGGCTTTTCCCTGGAAGTTCCCTCTATAGGTTCTTTAGTGGGTTTATGATGGAGTTTTGGATCTGACCTTGCTGCACAGATGTCTGTGTATTGGAACTAAAAATGAACACATGGTTTTTGTGCCTGTAGCACATGAACAGACACTGGCTTATGACGTGTTGGAAATGGCACAGGCTGGCTGTCTTGGCACTGTGTGCTTTAGCAGGGGCAGAGGTGCATTGGAGCCATAAAATCTGGTATTTGGACATCCCAGTTTGGAAGTTACTTTAGAAAAGGACGTGTGTAAGTCTTAGGGCATCAGTACAGGGGACTTACGGGCAAATAGGTTATTATTATTTCACTGTTTTTATTTTAGGTTTCAAAGAATTTGAAAACCGGCCAATGGTTACGTCTATGTGTTGTTGTTCTGTCTAATCTAATGCTTTTAACTCGTTTATCCCATAAATCTGTTGTAGTACAGTTATTAATTTGCAGGGTAGAAATGGACAGAGGCATCCTGTTTTTTTGTTACCTACAGCATAGGCAGTAACTTAGCTGACACAAAGGACTGCTAGTCTCAAAGACCTTTGCCTGAGGCCTTCTGCCCTGTCCTTTTGTGTCACCTGAAGCACAGCCCACCAAATGCTGTTTTATCCCACCCTACTCCTCCAGTCTTTGTTGCTGCTAAGATGAAAGTGGCCTACTGGCAAAGTTACAGGAGTATAACGTTGCACCCTAATGCTTGTTGAGGTGATCTGGGGAAGAATAAATAACATGGGAATGTAGTATAGAGGATTAGTTTAAAATATTATCTGAAATTCCATTATATTGCTCTCCAAAATATAGTGTGTCAGCTTAGAATGGCCTTTTATCATTCCAAATGGTTCATGTATACAAAAGGGGATATATAAAGTGTATGTCTTTTAATAATAATAAAATACAAGCATAGGTACCCTTCACTAAACTTAATGAATAGAATGTTATCAGTACCTTTGAAGAGTGTTGCTTTCTAATTACATCTTATCCCTCACCCTGGTAACCACCATCCTCAATTTTATGTTAATCAGTACCTTGCTTTGTTGTTGTTTTTTTTTATAGTCATCTAGATTGGTGGTTTCATGAATGACTGCCCATTAGAATGCTCTCAGGATCCTTGAGACAGATACTGCTTTGGGTTTGTAGTTAGGCTTGTCTTCCCAAGAGAGAAAGAAGCATGCCTATTTATTAGTAGCCTTTTAGCCTCCTAGACTTTAGACCTTTTACCTTTCCAAGCATCCAGCCATGAGGCCCCCTTATTTGCCAGGAAAAACCATTCTGGCACTCTTGAACAGCTCTCCCTGGATTCAGATGTTTTTCTTTTTCTAGATCCTAGAAACTATGATTTTTCTTCTTCAAAATGCTGGGGGCGGGGGAGAAGATGAGCTGAAGTGAGAAGGCCTCCGCAAGATGTGTGCATTTGGGTCCTGCCGTTCTTCAGTGCTTGGCACTGAAGAGACTCGTCCCCAGCATGGGCAGATGGCAGAGTAATGCAGCTTCCTTTGAAAAGAGGCAAACGGCCAAATGGCTGAGGTGTGAACCTTTTGAAAGGCCAGTGCTTTAGGTTTCTACTTGCTGGGTTAAATGTTGTACCCACAAGTTATCAAATAAAAATCAGCTTGGAAGCTCTTCAGCAGTCCTAAAGTTCATGTCCAGTGGAATTAACATTGCATTCCAGTCCTCTGGATTGTTGGAACTAAGCTGCAGTCATGAGCCACTTTTATGAGCAAAGAAACTGTGTGGCCGTATCTTATTTTTATGTAGCCACCTCTCCTGTGGGTGCTGTGGGTGGAATATTCATAGTGAGCGTGATCATCAGACCCCTCAAGTATGGAAGAGGTTGCCAAGGGAATGTAAAGCTAGGTCAAGAGAAAGACGGACCAGGGTTTCAGCTCTTTCTGAATAAGATCTTCATGGTATGGTTTTAGAATTTTGTTTGAAGTGAATTCTGAGAAGCTGAGACATCGATGTTAAAACATAAATGCATAAACATCTTCTGAAATCAAATAATTTAAAATAGAATTTCATTTTGGATTTTCTTTGCTTTTGCCCCTCTCTATTGGTGCAATTTATAGTTGAAAAGAGTTTAAGTTCTATTTAGACCTTTGGGTAAGAGTATTTTTGGAAGGTGAGCCAGCTACAATGCTAGGAGACAGGCGCTCAATTCTGGGGTAGGATTTTCTTTAAGTCTGTTTTATTGTTAACAATAATAAATAAATAAATAAATAAATAAATAAATAAATATTTATTTATTTTTGAGACAGGGTCTCACTCTGTCACCCAGGCTGGAATGCAGCAGCTCAGTCATGACTCACTGCAGCCTTGACCTTCCCCGGTTCAGGTGATCCTCCCACCTCACACTCCTGAGTAACTGGGACTAGAGGTGTACACCATGCCCAGCTAATTTTTGTATTTTTTGTAGAGACAAAGTTTCACCATGTTGCCCCAGCTGGTCACGAATTCCTGGGCTCAAGCATTCTGCTCACCTCAGCCTCCCAAAGTGTTGGGATTACAGGTGTGAGCCATTGCACCGGGCCTGAGGTATAATTTATATACTGCAAAATTTACCCTTTTAAGTGTCCAGCTCTATTCATTTTGACAAATTTATATATAGTCATCATAATCTCTACCATCATCAGCATATAGCATATTTCTTTTCTTTTCTTTTTTTTTTTTGAGATGGAGTCTCACTCTGTCACCCAGGCTGAAGTGCAGTGGTGTGATCTTGGTTCACTGCAACCTTCACCTCCTAGGCTCAAGCAGTTCTCCTACCTCAGCCTCCTGAGTAGCTGGGATTACAGGTGCACACCACCACACCCAGCTAATTTTTGTATTTTTAGTAGAGATGGGGTTTCACCGTATTGGCCAGGCTGGTCTCGAACTCCTGACCTTGTGATTTGCCCACCTCGACCTCCCAAAGTGCTGGGATTACAGGTGTGAGCCACTGTGCCCAGCCAGCATATAGCATATTTTTATTTTTTATTTTTTATTTTTATTTTTTGAGACGGAGTCTCACTCTCGCCCAGGCTGGAGTGCAGAGGGCTGATCTCAGCTCACTGCAAGCTCCACCTCCCGGGTTTATGCCATTCTCCTGCCTCAGCCTCCCGAGTAGCTGGGATTACAGGTGCCCACCACCACACCCGGCTAAGTTTTTGTATTTTTAGTAGAGATGGGGTTTCACCGTGTTAGTCAGGATAGTCTTGATCTCCTGACCTCGCGAGACACCGTGCTCAGCCAGCATATATTATGTTTCTATCACCTCGACAAGTTCAGTCATTCTGAGGTGAGTTTTTTGAGTTTAACACACTTCTGGCCATAATGTGTTCGTTGGAGTCTTTTGAGTTTCTTTCATTTATTGCTGAAAAGCCACTTGAAAGTGTGGTAAGAAGTGATCTTTGGTATATTAACCAAAAGATCTGGGTTTTCAAACTGGTTCCCTGCAACAGCGTCAAGAAGTCATGGGGAGGGCCGTGTGAGTGGCAGCTCAGAGAGAGGAATGGGCCCTCTTCTTGGGTGCTAGGCAGAGCCCCTAATCTGAGGAGGCCCACTTAGTAGCTGATGGCTTTGACTCATGCCTTGGGGCAATTGTGCAGAAATCAGAGGTCTTCAAGGTTGAAGACTGCATGTGCATCCTGCAGTGCTATTCTCAGGTCAGAATCTGTTCCCTGGTTCACTTTGGAACGACCTATCCTACAGGCAAGCCCAGAGGGAAAATCTGCTCTGAGCTGGTGCTTGTTCAGGTCAAGAGCCTTTTTCTTGGCTCCCAGATGGAAGTTAGCTCTGCATCAGACTTCCTTCCTCTTGAAATGGACTTGCTAATTACCACTCAAGGTGTTTTACTCTTTCAGTGTACTGGGTATGGTGAGCTCCAAAGGGATTTCTCATTGCTTTGTAGGCTGGTGAATTCTGTAGCCAAATCTATTTAAGGAATTGCCTTAATTATTTCCTTCTTCCCCTTTATTTTATGCTTTATTACAAGAGTGTTGCTGACAACGACTAGGGTTTGCTTTATTTTTCAGTGCATCTGGAACTGACTGTTGTGGTGACTTAAAATGCGTATGTGTTCATTTCTCCCCTCTATTCCCTCTCTGCTTTCTCACTCCCTAGGAAACCCAGGTTGACAAGAACTCAAAGTGCCTTTTCTCCAGTCTCCTTCAGCCCCCTGTTCACAGGTAAGGGTAATATCTTTCTGTCTTCTGACATCTGAAAACAGGGGTGTTCTGAGACCTGTTGGGAAACACTTGCAGATGCGTCACAGGGAGCTGTAGGCGTGTCTGCAGTTATTTCCTTCATTCCATGCTTAGTGGGTTTGAGATGAGGCTATTTTTATGGTATGGAATGTGTTCTTGACTTTGGATGCTTTATAGTTGGAGGTAAAGGCTGCTTGTTGGTAATTGGGTGACCTGGGTGGCCCTAGCAGTTATGCAGTGCTTAGTTCAGGGTCATCACATATAAATTAAAACTAGGAATTACAAATTTATGGGCTCACAGTGCATAAAAGACTCTCTAGAAGTCATACAGTTTCTGTCTCTGCTTCCAAGGGAGTTCATGGGTTATCTCATAAAAATGATCCATGATTGTCTGGTCTATTTTTGAAGACTTTTTTGGGCAGAGGGGATTACATGAGCTCTGTCTTTTTAGGGGCTTGCAGTTCCTGCAGCTGTTAGAGTTCTTTATTGTAGCTAATTTAAGTCTGCCCTCTTGCAGCAGGGAACACAGTTGCTAAACTAGGAAGGCTGTAGAATCTCCTTTGGATGACGGGTAACTGCCTTCTCATTTCGTAGGAAGCTTTTTCAGAGATGGAGACCTTCTATTATGTCAGTCACATGTGAAGCTCCTGCGTGAATAAGCTGTAGAAAAGTGGGGCTTTGCCACACTGCCCGTGTCTCAGAAACTGAGTACTTCTCATTGGTTATGACTGAGAAGCCTTTAAAAAAAAAATCCCAATCTCAAACTCCTTTGGATATAATGTCCCTCAAAAAGGTGATTGGAAGACATATGATTTGGGCATGGATGCTTCCAGGAAAATGTTAAGCAGGCCAATGAGACCTGCAGCTGGATCGACTGCTGTGAACTGTTAAAACAAGTGAATTGGTACCTGTATAGACATCTACTGTAGTGGAGAAGGAGGTCTCTGTTCTTATCCAAGCCCAGAATTTAAAAATCTTATGTTGTGATAGCGTGTCTTTCTAGTTAATAGTTGTTTCCTCCTTAAAGTAAGGAACATGGCTGGTCACGGTCACAGTGGCTTAGGCTTGTAATCCCAGCACTTTGGGAGGTTGAAGTGAGCGGATCACCTGAGGTCAGGAGTTTCAGACCAGCCTGGCCAACATGGTGTGAATCTGTGTCTCTACTAAAAATACAAAAAATTAGCTGGGCATGGTGCTGCATACCTTGTAGTCCAGTTACTCGGGAGGCTGAGGCAGGAGAATCACTTGAACCCGAGAGGCTGAGGTTGCAGTGAGCAGAGATTTTGCCACTGCACTCCAGCCTGAGCGACAGAGTTAGACTCTGTCTGAAAAAAAAAGGAACGCTACCTACATTTGTGGTTTGAGGTTCAGGTCAGCCTCAGCCCTCTGGAATGACATCCTTTATGTTAAGTGCCCTACCAACAGTCTAGACTGCTCTGGCCTATCAGGAAACATGCTTGTCTGGCCACATTGCATTGCTCTGGGCAGCCAGGCTCTCAATTACCAAGCTGTGAGGTGAGTCTGGTACCAGTTTTCTAGAACTTCCACTGATGACTTTTGTTTGTTTATTTTTGACACAGGGCCTCATTTTGTCTCCCAGACTGGAGTGCAGTGGTGCAGTCTCAGCTTACTGCAGCCTCGACTTCTTAGACTCAAATGATCCTCCCACCTCAGCCTCTAGAATAGCTGGGACTACAGGCATGCACCACCATACCTGACTAATTTTTTTATTTTTGTGGAGACACGGGGTCTTACGATGGTGCCCGGGCTGGTCTTGAACTCCTGAGTGCAAGTGATTCGCCTACCTTGGCCTCCCAAAGTGTTGGAATTACAGGCGTGAGCCACTGCACCTGGTCTCACTGATGACTTTTAGAAGAGCTTTTCTGTTTATTTAATTAGTATTCAAGACCTTTGTAAAAAAAACTGTGTATTTAGGTTCTGAAAATCCAGTTTCTGTCCTTTTGGTAAATATTGGTCACCTCATTTTCTTAATGGGGAAACATTAAAATACTAGCTGAGGGATTCATTCAGCCCTGAATTAAAAAAAGGTGTTGAAAGGAATACCCTAAGGGCTAAATTAGAGAAATTCTGAGTTCTGACCTGTGGATCAGGCCTGCCAAAATAACCCTATTCCTGGCTATCAGCTTGTGTTAATATTAATAAAATACCCTTCATTCTCTCATGACTCAAGTGGAGAGGGAATAGACAGAGTTGGGTGGCAAGGAGTCTTACATATGGCAGGGAACAGAACTGCATGACGTGCTGAGAAGAAGAGCGGCCATGTGCCTCCTCCCACCAAGTTCCTATGGAGAAGCTGCCTCTTAGATTATCTGACTTTTGTCTGACTGTGAAAGTAGTTAATTTTTAGGAATATAAATTGTACTTTCGGCTTTTGTAGCCTTAGCTATTAAGAACAGATATCTTATTCAGGTAGATTCTCTTATGCGTGAATACTCTGGAAAATTAAGATATGGACTGCCCTCTAGGAAGAAGTTAGGACTAACATTGGGAACTTTTTCTGTATTCTGCTTACCGTGCAGTTCTTAGGTTTTCTGGCCTTTGCTTTCCATGTCTGTTTGGGCATATAACAAGCCACTTGGCTTGCTTCCTAAGTCAGAAATTGATACACAGTTCTGAAAAAATAAATGGTGTGGGTTCCATTGGATAAAGAAGACCTCTTGTTTGAGGGTACGTTGTAAGTCAGTGACAGAACCAGAATTAGATGGTTTTCCACTGTCAGTCCCATGGTTTTGTCCTAAAGAATCCTTGACCCTTAACAGGGCCAAGGTTTAATGATAGAATTTAAAAATTGACTTCCTGGTGTTGGGGTGATTTCAGCCCTGGGGGCATTAGGTTTTGCGCTTTCTGAGAGCAGCAGACCTCCAGCCTTGCCTGCTTGCCCTTTGCTTCCCTTTGCTTTCTATGTCAGCTTTGGGCAAGGCGCTTCTGTAACTTGCTTGCACCATGAATCCCTCAGGTGAAACTGTGTCGCTTGTGGATGTGGACATTTCTCAGCGGGGCCTGACCTCTCCACACCCTCCAACTCCCCCTCCTCCTCCAAGAAGAAGCCTCAGCCTCCTAGGTATAGTTTCTTCCCCTCTCCTTCTTGCCTAGTTGGGAGGGTGAGCTACAGGGACTTGTTCTTTGCTGGGGGCCGACCACGCTTCTGGGTTTCCCAAGATGACTTAATTATTTCCTAGCTCTTTCTCAGTACCCCATCATCTCCCTAAGCAATTAAATGGGTCTCACCTGCATGCTGCAATACTGTGCATATATTAATTCGATTTACATTTATCTTGCCTTGAACCCACTGCTATTGGGCTGCATTAGGAATATCCTTACTACCCTGCTTTCCAAAAGCAAACCAGAGTAAGGTGATTGTTGCCCTCTGTCCAAAAAGACTGGGTGAAGGTTGGGCCATCCTGCCCCAGAGGGCAGCCTGATAGTCCTTCTCCCTCTCCTCTGCCTTCACTGTGCTCATTCTGTGCTCACATTTCTGAACCTCTTGCTTTTGTTCTCTCTTCTAGATGATATCAGTGGGACGCTGCCTACATCTGTCCTTGTGGCTCCGATGGGGTCTTCCTTGCAGTCTTTCCCCCTACCTCCGCCTCCTCCACCCCATGCCCCAGGTTAGCTTAGTTTAGAGGCAAGACTTGTAAGAGTTGGGAGTACAGAGTGATACTTTGTACCATAGAAGGATGGGAGAAATCTATTTATGGAAATAATAGCTTAGTAGAAAGTTTAACTCTTTTCCCCTTGGCTGTACCAGACTCCTTGGAAATGAGGCCGAGAACTGGTTTTCCTAACCCGTTTTCTTTATGGAGGTCAATCTGATTTTTGTTAGGGATAAAAGACTACTGAATTTTTCATCTCTTTGCTGCTGAGACTGTTTTGCAATCCTTGAGTAGATATCACTTAAGAAACTGCCTGAATTTCAGGATAGTGAGGTTTAATATGTTGCTGGTTTTCAAGGTTCTGTGGTTATTCTAAGCTTTTAGTATTTACTGCAGCCTTGTAAATAAGTACCAAGCATTCAGTAGCCCACACCTGCTTTGCCAGCTACCAGTACCCAAGGGATAAAATGAATGAAATCAGCATTCTTTTCTACTTGCCTGGCAAAATCATTACTCTTCCTGGGCAAGTAAGCGAGTCACTATTTCCAAGGCTGCCTTATCGGCACTTCACTTCGAGGTGGGAGAAGTTGGAATCGCTCTAGGCTGGTGAAGCCCCTGAAGTAGTCACCTTAGTCAGGTTAGTGAGCAGCTCCCCTCCCCTTTCCTGGGGTTAAGTGCCCCCACCCATCCTTCACAGCTTACACAAGCCCACACAGCTTTTTGTTCCAGCCCATCCAGCTCTTTCCCACTGCTTTGGCTTCTACCCTTTCCAGCTTAGCTTCTAATGCGTTGCCCTCTTCAGTTAGCATTTCTGTTTTTGGGGGAGGGTCT
Organism: Trachypithecus francoisi; assembly: GCF_009764315.1. Taxonomy (NCBI): domain Eukaryota; kingdom Metazoa; phylum Chordata; class Mammalia; order Primates; family Cercopithecidae; genus Trachypithecus; species Trachypithecus francoisi. Next base: position 21,985,680 of record NW_022681466.1, on the reverse strand, counting down.
ATTTGTGGTTGGGAGCAGTGAGGGTAAACAGGTGACCACCACTCTCTTGCCCTGCAGATGCATTTCCCCGGATTGCTCCCATCCGAGCAGCTGAATCCCTGCACAGCCAACCCCCACAGCACCTCCAGTGTCCTCTCTATCGGCCTGACTCGAGCAGCTTTGCAGCCAGCCTTCGAGAGTTGGAGAAGGTAGGTGGTACCTAAGGACTGGCAGGTCACTTCTCCCGTTAGCTAAATTCTGTACCCGGGCACACCTTTATTAATTTGTTTATTTATTTTTAGAGACAGGGTCTTGTTCTATTGCTAGGGGATAGTGGCATAATCATAGCTCACTGTAGCATCGAACTCCTGGGCCAAAGGATCTTTCTGCCTCAGCCTCCTGAGTAGCTAGGACTACAGGCACGCACGACCAAGCCCAGCTAAAATTTATTTATATTTTTTCTAGAGACTGGTCTTGCTTTTTCCCAGGCTGGTCTTGAACTCCTGGGCTCAACGTGATCCTCTTGCCTCTGCCTCCCAAAACTCTAGGATTATAGGCATGAGCCACCACACCCAGCCCCTATTTATTGTTTTTAGAGGAAGAATAGTTTACTTTCTTCCATATTTACAGTGACAAAAGCAGTGTGCTACTGCTGTTAATTCCATGAGATATAATAAAATTGAATTTGGGGGAAAAATTTGGACATGATAAAGGTTGTTGGAGAAATGTTTACAGTCTAAGCTGATTTTGATAGATTAACTGACCAAATTCCCTCTTCTTTTCTTGGTAGGGTCTTTGGTAACATAATTGTAGAATTATTATTCTTTGTTTTTGTTGTTGTTGTTGTTGTCTTGTTTTGTTTTTGGGACTGAGTTTCACTCTTGTCACCCAGGCTGGAGTGCAATGGTGCGATCTCGGCTTACTGCAACCTCTGCTTCCTGGGTTCAAGCAATTCTCCTGCCTCAGCCTCCCGAGTAGCTGGGATTACAGACGCCCAGCACCATGCCCAGCTAATTACTATGTTTTTAGTAGAGATGGGATTTCACCATGTTGGCCAGGCTTGTCTCGAACTCCTGACCTCAGGTGAGCCACCTGCCTTGGCCTCCCAAAGTGCTGGGATTACAGGTGTAAACCACTGCACCCCAGCCTGTTTTTTTTTTTTTTTTTTTTTTTTTTTTTTGAGACATAGTCTCACTGTGTCACCCAGGCTGGAGTGCAGTGCAGTGGTACAATCCCAGCTCACTGCAACCTCCGCCTCCCAGGTTCAAGCGAGTCTTCTGCCTCAGCCTCTTGAGTAGCTGGGATTACTGGCATGTGCCACCAAACCCAGCTAATTTTTGTGTTTTTGGTAGAGATGGGGTTTCACCATGTTGGCCAGGCCGGTCTCGAACTCCTGACCTCAAGTGATCCGTCCATCTCAGCCTTCCAAAGTGTTGGAATTACAGGCATGAGCCACAGCTCACGGCCAGAATTATTATTCTGTTACTTTGGAGGGCTAAAAGTATAGTGAGCGTGATGTTCATTGCTAATGGTTGAGACACGTGTAAGTGGCTTTTACCTATTGAAATGTTTTGGAGAGAATGCAGAGGGTTCTCCCATGTTAAGATAGATTGTGCTGAAAACTTTGACATTTCTCTGTCCTGATAACTAGTGGACTGCTTCTTGTCTTTGATAGTGTGGTTGGTATTGGGGGCCAATGAATTGGGAAGATGCAGAGATGAAGCTGAAAGGGAAACCAGATGGTTCTTTCCTGGTACGAGACAGTTCTGATCCTCGTTACATCCTGAGCCTCAGTTTCCGATCGCAGGGTATCACCCACCACACTAGAATGGAGCACTACAGAGGTAAGAGATGCTGATAAGAGAGGCTTCTTCCCCCCCTTGCCTTGCTCTGCCCTTGCTGTCTGACTTTTTTGTGGAAGAGATTCATGGGAATGGAACTACGAATAGGGGAAAAATTATCTTAGACTCAGTTGAATATTGATATGGGCACTTGTTTCAGTCACTAGAAGAAATGGAGGGGGTAGGGAAGAGAGAGTAAGGGTTCCATTTAAAAGTCTTGTCAGCAGCATCTTGTCTCCTAAATAGGAGGGCCTGAATAAAACTGTTGGAGAGGCTGCCAAGTATTGAGCCAGTAAAACTCTTTAGGTAAAAGGAAGAAAGAACCTAGGACCATTAGGCAAATTCTCACAAGCTTTATTTGGAATTAAACTTATCATCTAGAGATACTTTGTTAAATCACATATACAAAGAGGAGAATTTAGTGTTGATCCTGTAACTGTTCTGTTCTGAAATTCTTTCTTTTTTTTTTTTTTTTTTGAGACAGAGTCTTGCTCTGTCGCCCAGGCTGGAGTGCAGTGGTACAATCTCAGCTCACTGCAACCTCCGCCTCCTGGGTTCAAGTGATTCTCCTGCCTCAGCCTCCCATGTAGCTTGGATTACAGGCCTGTGCCACCACACCTGGCTGATTTTTGTATTTTTAGTAGAAACAGGGTTTTACCATGTTGGCCAGGCTGGTCTTGAACTCCTGACCTCAGGTGATCTACCCACCTTGGCCTCCCAAAGGGCTGGGATTACAGGCGTGTCTGAATTTCTTTGTCTGATAGTCACTTTCTCCCAGGCAGCATGGTGATAATTTCCTCTTTTTGTCAGTGTTGTAGTCTCTTAGGAAATATTCATTAAAATGCTAAGAGTTTGTGAGATCAACATGCTTTAAATTATCTGTCATCCTCCTAGTGGTACCTCTTCCTTTATGATCAGGTGGTACTTCATGTGCCAGTCATGCCTAAAAGCCGACTTGTTAAACACAGCTCTCTGGACTGACTTTGTATCGAGACATTCTGTATTTAACTTGGGCCAGAAACTTGTGATGGTCATTGGTTCTGAGGCTGGGTAATACATCCTTTGTCAAAATACCTGTGTATGCTACAAACTTAAAAAGCATAGAGAACTTTGGGATGTTTCAGGGATTTGTTTCCCATCCCTCACAATCTTCCCATGGTGGTCAACCTTAAATGAATGCTCTGAGACATTGCATTTGAGGTAAGAGCCTCTGTCCTGCCTCTTCTCAGTCACCACAGCATCTTCCCCACTCTCAGCCCATACTGCCTGGTTCTCTTGTAAGGCAGGAAGTAGCTGTTTAGGTCAGCATAGCTTTGTCCATGGTTTCCTCTGTACCCACTTCTACCTTAGAGATAACATGAAGAGAAAGGAACTTCAATTCAGTGACCTGGGAATGAACTAGGTGGGGTAGGTGAGGGGGACTGCCTCCTGTTCTGCTGTTTGTAAAAACGAAAATACACAAGCAAAAAACAAAATATGAAGCAAAGCTTTTCAGAGTGAAGTATTTTGTTAAACTTATTCAAATGACTAGGCCATGGGAATTATAAATAAATACTTGACCTTTAAGTTTTTGGTAGGTAAGATGCCAGGAATGAGAAGTCTTTCAAATGGTTCTCTGATTACTTTTTTTTTTTTGAGATGGAATCTCACTTTGTCACCCAGGCTGGAGTACAGTAGCGCAGTCTCGGCTTATTGCAGTCTCCGCCTCCCGGGTTCAACAATTTTTTTTTTTTTTGAGACAGAGTCTCGCTATCACCAGGCTGGAGTGCAGTGGCATGATCTCGGCTCACTGCAACCTCCACCTCCCGGGTTCAAGCGATTCTCCTGCCTCAGCCTCCTATGTAGCTGGGATTACAGGCGCCTGCCACTACACCCAGCTAATTTTTTGTATTTTTAATAGAGACTGGGTTTCACCATGTTGGTCAGGCTGGTCTTGAACTCCTGACCTCGTGATTCGCCTGCTTTGGCCTCCCAAAGTGCTGGGATTGCAGGAGTGAGCCTCCATGTCTGGCCGGGTTCAAGCAATTCTTGTACCTCAACCTCCCAAGTAGCTGGGATTACAGGTGTGTACTACCACGCCCAGCTAATTTTTTTTTTTTTTTTTTTTGAGACGGAGTCTTGCTCTGTCCCCTGAGCTGGAGTGCAGTGGCCGGATCTCAGCTCACTGCAAGCTCCGCCTCCCAGGTTTACGCCATTCTCCTGCCTCAGCCTCCCAAGTAGCTGGGACTCCAGGCGCCCACCTCCTCGCCCGGCTAGCTTTTTTGTTTTTTTTTTTTGAGGCAGAGTCTCGCTCTGTCGCCCGGACTGGAGTGCAGTGGCCGGATCTCAGCTCACTGCAAGCTCCGCCTCCCGGGTTTACGCCATTCTCCTGCCTCAGCCTCCCGAGTAACTGGGACTACAGGCGCCCGCCAGCTTGCCCGGCTAGTTTTTGTATTTTTAGTAGAGGCCGGGTTTCACCGTGTTAGCCAGGATGGTCTCGATCTCCTGACCTCGTGATCCGCCCGTCTCGGCCTCCCAAAGTGCTGGGATTACAGGCTTGAGCCACCGCGCCCGGCCCATCACACAGCATTTTAAGCAGATACTTGCAACACTTGAGCTCACCACAGTAGTAACAGGGAGTTGGCTATGAAATATTACAGTAGTACATCCAGTATGTAACAGTTAATTTTATGCAGTTATGATTTAATACCGCACCTTTACATTTGTTTACATTTTCTCTCAACAGTGAATGGTGCCATGTACGGTTTGTGTGTATAAGTTTTGATAAAGTTTTAACTTTTTATAATAGATTTGTATTTATTTTATGGTAGCAAATGTTAAAATAGACTAGTATCCACATATATTTTATTCATTCATAACATACCTTTTTAGCTTCTTTGATATTTCTAGGCTAGTTTATGTGTAAGATTTTACAAACTGTCACAAATCTCCAAAAAATTTTCCAATGTATTTATTTTTTTAAATCCATGTATAAACAGACCTGCACAGTTCAAACCCAGGTTGTTCAAGGGTCAACTGCATATACTTCTTAGAGACCATATGGAATAGTCGAGGAAAGACAGGAACAGCAGTTTTGTGGGTCTCATTCATTCATGTGTGTGTTCAGTGCAAAAAATAAAAATCTAAGTCTTTCCTTCTTTAACTGTAAAACCCCACGCCACCATATTACAAAGATCCTACCTCAAACTTTAAAATCCCAATGGAAAAGGGAATCTGAACTCCTATGACTTAAAAAAATAAAACAACAAAAAACTCAAAAAAATGAAGCACCAGATTCCAAAGGAATCACCCACAAAAAAAAAAAAAAGAAAAAAAAAAGAAAAAGCCAGGTGCAGTGGCTCATACCTGTAATCTCAGCACTTTGGGATGCAGAGGTGGGCAGATCGCTTGAGTGCAGGAGTTCAAGACCAACTTGGACAACAGAAAAATCCCCGTCCTAGTCGGGCACGGTGGCTCACGCCAGTAATCCCAACACTTTGGGAGGCTGAGGTGGGCAGATCACCTGAGGTCAGGAGTTTGAGGCCAACCTGGCCAACATGGTGAAACTCCGTCTCTACTGAAAATACAAAAATTAGCCAGGCGTGGTGGCATGCGCCCAGGAGCTACTCAGGAGGCGGAGGCAGGAGAATCGCCTGAACCCAGGAGGCAGAGGTTGCAGTGAGCCGAGATTGTGCCACTGCACTCCCCTGGGCAAGAGAGCGAGACTCTGCCTCAAAAAAAAAAAAAAAATTAGTTGGGCATGTGGCACCCATCTGTAATCCCAACTACTTAGGAGACTGAGGCAGGAGAATCGCTTGAACTCAGGAGGTGGAGATTGCAGTGAGCCGAGATCATGGCACTGCACTCCAGCCTGGGCACAGAGCCAGACCCCGTCTTTAAAAAACAAAACAAAAACAAAACAAAACAAAACGAAACAAAACACAAAAAAGGGATACTAATCAGTCAAGAGAACTGCAGATTTGAGTCTTTCTACCCACTCTTACAGTATAACTTTAAAAAGACAAAGACAAATGCTCCACTGCAAACTGGTAACTGAAAGGCCCACAAGGTTTCCATTAAAAATTCCAGTTATAGGCCAGGCACTGTGGCTTATGTCTATAATCCCAGCACTTTGGGAGGCCAAGGCAGTAGAATTGCTCCAGTCCAGGAGTTCAAGACCAGCCTGGGCAACATAGTGAGACACTGTCTCTACTAAAAAAAAATTATTTTTTAATTAGCTGGGCATGATGATGCATACCTCTAGTCCCACCTATTAGCAAGGTTGAGATAGGAGGATCACTTGAACCTGGGAGGTTGAGGCTACGATAAGGAGGGATCTCACCACTACACTCCAACTTCCAACTTGGGCAGCAGGGTGAGACCCTGTCTCAAAAAAAAGAAATTCCACTTATTGAAGGAAGCAAAGTCCCTTTAACAAAAAGTAACTGGTGGCCAGGTGCAGTGGCTCACGCGTGTCATCCCAGCACTTTGGGAAGCTGAGGCAGGCAGATCACATGAGGCTAGGAGTCGAGATCAGCCTGGCCAACAAGGCGAAATCCTGTCTCTACTAAAAATATAAAAATTGGCCGGGCGCGGTGGCTCAAGCCTGTAATCCCAGCACTTTGGGAGGCCGAGACGGGCGGATCACGAGGTCAGGAGATCGAGACCATCCTGGCTAACACGGTGAAACCCCGTCTCTATTTAAAAAATGCAAAAAAGCTGCCGGGCGCGGTGGCTCAAGCCTACAAAAAACCAGCCCGGCGAGGTGGCAGGCGCCTGTAGTCCCAGCCACTCGGGAGGCTGAGGCAGGAGAATGGCGTAGACCCGGGAGGCGGAGCTTGCAGTGAGCTGAGGTCCGGCCACTGCACTCGAGCCTGGGCGACAGAGCGAGACTCCGTCTCAAAAAAAAAAAAAAAAAAATGCTGTGTGACGCTAGTCATCACCACGTGAGCGTTTATCTCTCCAGCTAATTGTGTATCACAGTAAAAATTGATCTCTCTTCGTTCTTACATAGTTTTCATTGTGTTTAGTGCAATACAGTAAACCTTGAATAATACTGTGGGACCCACTAGTGCCACTAGTGTTGCTGGAAGTTCTCCTAAGAAGCAGAGAAAAGTTAGAACATCACAAGAAAAATTGCTCAGTTTGTACATAGTTTGAGGTCTGCAGCTGTGGTTGTTCACCATTTCAAGATAAGTGAATTCAGCATAAGGACTGTTGTAATAAAAGAAAAGAGGCTGGGTGTGGTGGCTCACGCCTGTAATCCCAACACTTTGGGAGGCCAAGGCGGGCGGATCACATGATGTCGGGAGATCGAGACCAGCCTGACCAACATGGAGAAACCCCGTCTTTACTAAAAATAGAAAATTAGCTGGATGTGGTGGCGCATGCCTGTAATCCCAGCTACTCAGGAGGCTTAGGCAGGAAAATCTATTGAACCCGGGAGGCAGAGGTTGTGGTGAGCTGAGATTATGCCATTGCACTGCAGCCTGGGCAACAAGAGCGAAACTCCGTCTCAAAAAAAAAAAAAAAAAAGGAAAGAAAAGGAAAAGACATTCGTTCGTGAAGCCACTGTTTCTGCTTTCATTTATTGTGAAATACTTTTTAATCTCAGTGAAAATGCAGCTTTTATATGGGTGCCAGATTGCTACTATAAGAAATGGATACCTTGGCCGGGTGCAGTGGCTCATGCTTGTAATCCCAGCACTTTGGGAGGCTAAGTCGGGAGGATCATTTGAGGGCAGGAGTTCAAGACCAGCCTGGGCAACATAGTGAGATCTAAAATATTTAAAAATTAGCTGGGCATGGTGATGCCTGTCTGTGGTCCTGGCTACTCACAGGGCTGAAGTGAGAGGATTGCTTGAGCCTGGGAGGTCAAGGCTGCAGTGAGCCATGATTGCTCCACTGCACTCCAGTCTAGGTGACAGAGCAAGATCCTGTCTCAAAAAAGAAAACAGAAAAGCAGAGCATACCTATAGATAGATTAATATGATTTAGGAAAAAGTAAAGTCGTTATATGACAACTTAAAGCAAGAGGAAAGTAAAAGAACTAGAGCTGGAGAATTTAATTCCGGCAATGGATGGTTTGATAATTTTAGGACAATTTGACTTGAAAAATGTCAAGATAACAGGAGACATAGCTTCTACTGACCAAGAGGCAGCAGACAGATTCCCAGACACCATGGGGAAAATCACTGAGGAGAAAGGATATCTGCCTGAACAGGTTTTTAATGAAGATGAAAATGCCCTATTCTGGGGGAAGGAAAATGCCACAAAGGATATTTATTAGTAAGGAAGAGAAGTAAGAACCAGAATTTAAGGCAGGAAGGGGTAGGCTAACTCTCTCGTTTTGAGCAAATGCAATTGGGTTAATAATCAGGACTACCTTTACCTATAAAGCTACAGTCTTTTGGTTGTACAGCAAGAAGGCATGCACAATGAGAACCTTTTTTTCTGGATTCGTTTCATCAGTGCTTTGTCTCTGAAGTCAGAAGTACCTTGCCAGTAAGGGACTGCCTTTAAAGCTCTTTTGTTTTTTTTTTTGTTTTTTTTTTGTTTTTTTTTTTTTTTTTTTTTTTTTTGAGACGGAGTCTCGCTCTGTCGCCCAGGCTGGAGTGCCGTGGCCGATCTCAGCTCACTGCAAGCTCCGCCTCCCGGGTTTACGCCATTCTCTCGCCTCAGCCTCCCGAGTAGCTGGGACTACAGGCGCCCGCCATCTCGCCCGGCTAATTTTTTGTATATTTTAGTAGAGACGGGGTTTCACCGTGTTAGCCAGGATGGTCTCGATCTCCTGACCTCGTGATCCGCCCGTCTCGGCCTCCCAAAGTGCTGGGATTACAGGCTTGAGCCACCGCGCCCGGCCTAAAGCTCTTTTGATACTGGTCAATGCTCCTGGCCACCCAGAACCCCATGAGTTCAATACTGAAGGTGTCAAAGTGGTCTGCTTGCCCCCAGACACAATGTCTCTAATTCAGCCTCTAGATCAGGTGGGTCATAAGGACCTTTCACACTCATTGCACTTGGTACTCTATGCAAAGGATTTTAAGTGCTGTGGAAGAAGACACCGATAGAACATCATGAATGTCTGGAAGGATTTCTCCATTGAAGATACCATAGTTGCCCGGGTGGAGTGGCTAACGCCTATAATCCCAGCACTTTGAGAGGCCAAGGTGGGTGGATCACCTGAGATCAGGAGTGTGAGGCCAGCCTGGCCAACATGGCGAAACCCCGTCTCTACTAAAAATACAAAAATTAGCCAGGCCTGGTGGCGCATGCCTGTAATCCCAGCTACTTGGGAGGCTGAGGCAGGAGAATCACTCGAACTTGGGAGGTGGAGGTTACAGTGAGCCAAGATCGCTTCACTGCACTCCAGCCTGGGCGACAGAGTGAGACTCCATCTAAAAAAAAAAAGATGCCGTAGTTGTTATAGAAGAAGTTGTGGGCCAGGTGCAGTGGCTCATGCCTGTAATCCCAGCACTTTGGGAGGCTGAGGCGGGCAGATCACTTGAACCTGGAAGTTAGAGACCAGCCTGGGCAATGTGGTGAAACCACATTTCCACAAAAGATACAAAAATAAGCTGGGCATGGTACTCGGGAGGGTCAAAACTGCAGTGAGCCAGTGATCATGCCACTGCACTCCAGCCTGGGCAACAGAGTGAGACCCTGTCTCAAAAGAAAAAGTTGTGAAAGCCATCAAGCCGAAAACAATAAATTCCTGCTGAAGAAAACTGTGTCCAGAAATTATGTGTGACTTCATAGGATCTGTGACAGAGCCAATCAAGGAAATCATGAAAGAGATATGGCAAAAATAGAAGATGAGGGGTGAAGAATTTCAAGATAGGCATTTTAGAGAAATTCAAGAACACCACATCAGAGGAATTAACTGAAGATGACTTGATGGAGATGAGTTCTTCTGAGCCAGTGCCAGATGACGAGGAAGAAGACATAGAAGAAACAGTGCCAGAAAACATTGATGTCAGGCAATCTGGCAGAAGGGTTCAGGTTATTTGAGACTGCTTTTGAGTTATTTTAGACTTGGACCCTTCGATGATATGGGCACTAAAACCAAAGCAAATGGGAAGAAGAATTGGTACCATATGGAAACATTTTTAGAGGAATGAAAAACCAAGCCTGAGTGTGGAGGCTCATGCCTGTAATCCCAGCAGTTGGGAGGCCAAGGCAGGAGGATCACTTGAGGCCAGGAGTTCAAGACCAGCCTGGGCTGGTAGCTTCAGCTATGCAGGAGGCTAGGGCAGGAGGATCACTTAAACCCAGTAGTTCGAGGATGCAGTGAGCTGTGATCATACCACTGCACTCCAGCCTGGGTGATAGAGTGAGACCCTGTTTCTAAAAAATAGAAAAAGCAAAAAAAGACAAATTATAACATTTCTGTAAATTTATACCATGTGTACCTTCCTCTCCTGCCTCCCCTTCCACCTTCTCTACCTCTGCCAACCCTGAGACACACTCCTCTTCCTCTTCTTCCTCAGTCTATTTGGTTTGAAGACAGTGAGGATGAAGACCTTTGTGATGATCCACTTTATGATCACTTTATGATGATCCACTTCCATTTAATGAATAGTAAATATATTTTCTTATTTTCTTAATAGTATTCCTTTTTCTAGCTTAATTGTAAGAATACAGTATATAAGACATGTCACATACAAAACATATGTTAATCAACTGTTTAAATTATTGATAAGGCTTTCAGTCAACAGTAGGTTGTTAGTAAAGTTTTTGGGGAGGCAAAAGTTATGTGGATTTTTGATTTTGGTGGGGTTGAGGAGGATGTTGGGCCATTGGGATTGGGTTCATGCCCCCCCAACATTATTCAAGGGTCAGTGTACGTACATAAGTCAGTCAGTCCTCACTTAAAGGTCATTAATAGGTTCTTAGAAACTGACTTTAAGCAAAAAGACGCATAACAAAACCAATTTTTTTTTTTTAAGATGAAGTTTCCTCTTATTGCCCAGGCTGGAGTGCAATGGTGCAATCTTGGCTTACCGAAACCTCTGCCTCCTTGGTTCAAGCAGTTCTCCTGCCTCAGCCTCCCGAGTAGCTGGGATTACAGGCATGCACCACGACGCTCGGCTAATTTTGTATTTTTAGTAGAGATGGGGTTTCTCCATGTTGGTCAGGCTGGAATAAAGACCAAACTTCTACATAAAGACCAAAACACAGCCAGACGCAGTGGCTCACGCCTGTAATCCCAGCACTTTGGGAGGCTGAGGTGGGCGGATCACAAGGTCAAGAGATCAAGACCATTCTGGCTAACATGGTGAAACCCCGTCTCTACTAAAAATACAAAAAATTGGCCAGGCGTGGTGGTGGGTGCCTGTAGTCCCAGCTACTCAGGAGGCTGAGGCAGGAGAATTGGCGTGAACCCAGGAGGCGGAGCTTGCAGTGAGCCGAGATCTCGCCACTTCACTCCAGCCTGGGTGACAGGGCTAGACTCTAGCTCAAAAAAAAAAAAAAAAGACCAAAACACTTCTAATATTAAACAGTGAAATATATGTAAACTATACACACTTGTAAGAAAGATTAATGAAAACAAATTAGATAATCATTTACCCAAGTATTCCAGCTCAGGATCACAAGTGGCCGGAGCCTATTGTGGCAGTTCAGGATGCAAGGCAGAACAACTCTGGACAGGACACCATTCCATCGGGGGGTATATACCCACACACCCACACTCACTCAGACTGGCACAGCTTAGCATGCCATTTCACCTTACACAACATCTCTGGGATATGGAAGGAAACCAGCATACCCAGAGAAAACCCATGCAGATGTGCCAACTCCACACAGACAGTGGTCCTGGCCGGAAATCAATTTCTTTTTCTTATCAACATTATAAGGGAACAAGCATGGTGGCTCACACCTGTAATCCCAGCACTTTGGGAGGCCGAGGCAGGTGGATCACTTGAGGTCAGGAGTTCGAGACCAGCCTGACCAATGTGGCGAAACCTTGTCTCTACTAAAAATACAAAAATTAGCCAGACGTGGTGGCAGGTGCCTGTAATCCCAGCTACTCAGGAGTCTGAGGCAGGAGAATCACTTGAACCCAGGAAGTGGAGGTTGCAGTGAGCCAAGATCACGCCAGTGCACTCCAGCCTGGGTGACAGAGCAAGATCCTATCTAAAAAAAAAAAAAAAAAGTTACAAGGAAACAACACTGACAAAATGTTATTCAAAGACCTGCTTATATGTGTATACACTCACACAGTCATACACTGTTTAGCAACATTTTGGTCAATGATAGACTACATATATGACGGTGGTTCCATAAGATTATATTACTGTATTTTTACTGTACTTTTTCTATGTTTAAGTATGTTTAGGTACATACTTAAACATAAATATGTTTAAGTATTCATATACTTACCATTGTGTTAGAGTTGCCTCCGGTATTCAGCACAGTAACATGCTATTCAGGTCTGTAGCCTAGGAGCAATAGGCTCTACCACATAGCCTAAGTGTGTAGTAGGCTACACCATCTAGGTTTGGATAAGTACACTCTGATATTCGCCTAATGATGCATTTCTCTGAACATATTCCTCTCATTAAGTAATGCATGACTGTACCTATACTTAATATACATAAGTACATATATATAGAGAGAGGAGGTCTGTGATTTAAAGATTAATGTTCATACTTGATGAAAAATTTCATATCTTTTTTTCTGATTTGAAATTATTAAAGGTTGAGTATCCCTAAACTGAAATCAAAAATGCTTAAAAATCTGAAACTTTTTGCACACTGACATGATGCTCAAAGGAAATGCTCATTGGAGCACTTTGGATTTCAGAGTTTTGGATTAGGGATGTTCAACGGGTAAGTATAATGCAAATATTCCAAAATCTGAAAAAAATCCAAAATCTGAAACACTTGTGGTCTTAAGCATTTTGGATAAGGGGTACTTAACTTGTATTTACGTAACAAAAACTTTGTAAGATCTAATTTATGTCTTACGAAAGGCAACATCTTTTTACAGTTAACTGTGAGATAAGCAGGAACAGGTAGCTTCAGAGACTTTTGAGCCAGCTTGCCCCCAAACTGCCCTCCCAAAAGTGAGAATCATTGTTAAAATATTCAAACCAGCCTCTCATATCTTCTAAAGTAAGTTTTAAAATTTTTACTTCTTAATTTTCCATGGCAGGAACCTTCAGCCTGTGGTGTCATCCTAAGTTTGAGGACCGCTGTCAATCTGTTGTAGAGTTTATTAAGAGAGCCATTATGCACTCCAAGAATGGAAAGTTTCTCTATTTCTTAAGATCCAGGGTTCCAGGTAAGGCTGTACTTCTGTTAATTATTTAACTTAACTTCGATATGATCCAGTTTAGTGTCAAAAAACACCACCCCCACAAAAGGCCACGGTTAAGCTTTTTTCCCCTGGCTGTTGTAGCCACCACTCCTGGTCCTGTGGTTAATCCCTGCCTTTGTACGTTAATCTCTCAGCATACTGAGGAGGAATCTTTGCTTCTCTGACCACATGAATGAGAAAACTGCTTCCACCTCTGATGTCCAGGCATCATGTGAACATTTGACATTTGGAGGTGTCCCTGATCTAGGCATGTCAACATTTATAAGTCAAGGAGAAAGGTGAGAGCTCTCAGGTCCTACCCATAGGAATGGGAAAGGTAAGAGAATGTTTACCAGAAAGGCAGGGGCGAGCGTCAGGAGGGCTCAGTCTGGCTAGGCATGGTGGCTCATGCCTGTAATCCCAGCACTTTGAGAGGCCAAGGTGGGAGGCTTGCTTGAGCCCAGGAATTTGAGACCCCCATCTCTTAAAAAAATTAAAAATTAGCCAGACATAGTGGTACATGCCTGTAGTTCCAGCTAGTTAGGAGGCTGAGATGGGAGGATGGCTCGAGCCCAGGAGGTCAAGGCTGCACTGAGCCATGATTGTGCCACTGCACTCTAGTCTGGGTGATAGAACAACACCCTGTTTCCCCCAAAAAAGGAAAAAACAAGGGCCAAATCCAATTGCACATTGTGCTCTGTTAGGAAGTATCTGTTGTGGGTTTGCCCATGTTGTACTAAACTTGCTGCTGAACAATAAATTCTTTGTTTTGTGTCTTGCCGTCCCTACCATTAATGAATACAAGACCTCTCTTCATTTGGGAGCACTGGGCAGTTGCTATTCTTGCTGGTGTGATTGTATAGTCTTCCTGCCCACTAAGTTAGGGAGGTGTCTGTATAGTTTGTGGAGGGCAAGAGGGGATTGTTTGGAGCAATCTGCCTTTATAGTGTTGGTAAGACAAAATGACAAGGACATTAATATGAGGAACTTGTAAGATACAAACAACTTAAGCCAGGCATGGTGGCTCACACTGTAATAATCCCAGTACTTTGGGAGGCTGAGACGGGCAGATGGCTCAAGTCCAGGATTTCAAGACCAGGCTGGGCAACATGGTGAAACCATATCTCTACAAAATACACAAAAGCTGTAGTCCCAGCTACTTGGGAGGCTGAGGTGGGAGGATCACTTGAGCCTGGGAGGCAGAGGCTCCAATGAGCCAAGATTAAGCCACTGCACTCCAGCCTGGGTGACACAGTGAGACCCTGTCTCAAAAAAAAAGGCATAGGGCAGTAGCTCACATCTGTAATCCCAGCACTTTGGGAGGCTGAGGAGAGCAGATCACCTGAGGTCAGGAGTTCAAGACAGCCTGGCCAACATGGTGAAACCCAGTTTCTACTAAAAATACAAAAATTAGCCAGGCGTGGTGGTGGGTGCCTGTAATCCCAGCTACTCGGGAGGCTGAGGCGGGAGAATTGCTTGAAACTGGGAAAGCGGAGGTTGCAGTGAGCTGAGACTGCGCCATTGCGCTCCAGCCTGGGCGACAGAGCCCAGACTCTTTCAAAAAAAAAAAAAAAAAACAAAAACAAAAACAAAACAAGAAACAATTTAAAATGAGAACTTCATGCTTTACCATTGAATCAAATTAAGATTCTTTTTTTTTTTTTTTTTTTTTTTTTTTGAGGCGGAGTCTCGCTCTGTCGCCCGGACTGGAGTGGAGTTTTATTTTTTTGGAGACAGAGTCTCCCTCTGTTGCCCAGGCTGAAGTGCAGTGGCCGGATCTCAGCTCACTGCAAGCTCCGCCTCCCAGGTTTACGCCATTCTCCTGCCTCAGCCTCCCGAGTAGCTGGGACTACAGGCGCCCGCCACCTCGCCCGGCTAGATTTTTTTATTTTTTAGTAGAGACGGGGTTTCACCGGGTTAGCCAGGATGGTCTCGATCTCCTGACCTCGTGATCTGCCCGTCTCGGCCTCCCAAAGTGCTGGGATTACAGGCTTGAGCCACCGCGCCCGGCCAAGATTCTTAAACAGAATGCCAAGAAATTAGTCTGAACTGTAGGAGCTCAGGGGAGCCTCAGGCAGAAGACTAGGAACAGGACTGAGCCAGGTGACAGGAATGTTTCTTGTAATCTTGGTGATTTAAATAAGGCATGACAGGGTGTGAACTGTATTAATTCTCACTTCATTTAGTTTTGCCTCAGTGCTGTCAACACAGTTGGGTCTTGTGCAGTTGACTTGCTTAAAGGGAAAAGTTAGATTCCTTCCATATAGGAGTTGACTCTGCTTAGCAGTTTTTAAAGTTTTTGGCTTTTTGGGGGGTTTTTATTTAACAAACATTTATTTTGCAATTTATTATAAAAAATAAGCTACATTTCTGCCTTCAGAGAAGTCATAGTCTCAAAGAGGGGTCAGGAAGGAAGACAAAGGTGAGAGCACATGTTCAAGTCAGTATAAAGCATGTGGCGATGACCAGCAAGGTTAGGGTAGTCAGGTCTGCCTGTGGGCAAGCCTGGAAAATCTCAGAGAAATTCTGGACTCTGGAGCATCACTTTACTGGTAGAATATTGAGAAACTTCGTGGAATATTGGACTCCTCAGTTACAGCTTATTTCATTCTACAAATGTACCCTGTCTGCAGATATTTTAACCAAGATTCTTAGCATCGTATTAAGGGCTAGAGTGTATAGTGTTTGCCACTGTTAATATTGAGTGCCTGTTAGATGCCAGGTACTGGCCAGGTTCTTTATTTAAATACATTGACATTTTTACAACAACCTCAAAGTTAGGTAATACAGATCAATCTATTAAAATAATATGGACTGGCGCGGTGGCTCACGCCTGTAATCCCAGCACTTTGGGAGTCCGAGGTGGGTGGATCACCTCAGGTCAGGAGTTCAAGACCAGCCTGACCAACATGGTGAAACCTCGCCTCTACCGAAAATACAAAATTAGCCAGGCGTGGTGGCGCACGCCTGTAATCCTAGCTACTCCAGAGGCTAAGGCAGGAGAATCGCTTAAGACCCAGGGGGCTGAGGTTGCAATGAGCTGAGATTGTGCTGCTACACTCTAGCCTAGGCCCCCAAGCAAGACTCTGTCTCAAAAATAATAATAATAATAATAATGTGTCCAACATGGTGAAACCTCACCTCTACTAAAAATACAAAAATTAGCCAGGTGTGGTGGCAGGCACCTGTAGTCCCAGCTACTTAGCAGGCTGAAGTAGGAGAATCACTTGAACCTAGGAGGTGGAGGTTGCAGTGAGCCATGATTGCGCCACTGCACTTCAGCCTGGGCAACAGAGGGAGACTCTGTCTCCAAAAAAATAAAATAAAATAAAATTAAAAATAAAATAATACATAAGACTTCATTTTGCCAGTGAGGAAACTGTGGCTGAGGCTCAAAAGTTAGATTATTTATTCTAAAGTTAACTCAGTTGATCAGTGCTGAAGCCAGAATTCAAACCTGGGCCCGACTACAAATCCTTGGCTTTATTTCCCACCAGTCTGTTATTGGAAGAGGTAGTAGTAATCAGATTGAAAGTTTGCTGGCATTTATGGAAACTACCTAAAGAAGGTAGAACCATGTTTATTGGGGGCAGGAGGGTGCAAATGCTCCAGTTAAAGATCTGTGTAGACTTAAAATTGTAATCAAGTTGAGGGGGCAAAGCAGAGTTGTTGCCCCTCAACCCTAAGTGACCTCACTTTGAAGGATAGGGCCAAAGAAGACAAAGCCTTTACCACTGTTTGCTGCCCTCTTTTGCTTATCATAAAGGGGAAGGCATTATATAAGCTTGACTTCATTAGAGGAGAGGATTGGGGTGAGGAAGGAGGTAGGTATTAGCATTTAGGTTGAGCTCTGTTCGTCTGTGTCAAGGATTTTAACTTGATCGATTCAGAAAGGATCCTGTGTGTTCAAACTTTGCAATGATGAAAACTGAACACCTACAAGGAGCCAGTGTTACTCCATTTAACCAAGTGTTATCCTTTGAGGGGATAGTACAATCTCCTTTTTTTTTTCTTTTTGGAAAAGCAAAAGAAACTGAGGTCCAGTGAGTTGCAGAGCTAGGATGCGATCTCAGGTTTTTCTGGCTTAGATCCCAGAGCTGGATACAGTAGGAAGGTGTTGAGACCGGTGTCAGGCTGGGCACGGTGCCTCATGCCTGTAATCCCAGCACTTTGGGAGGCCAAGGTGGGCAGATCGCCTGAGCTCAGGGTCTTGAACCACCCTGGACAATATGGTGAAATCCCATCTCTACTAAAATACAAAAAATTAGCTGGGCATGGTGGCACACACCTGTAGTTCTAGCTACTTGGGAGGCTGAGACATGATAATTGCTTGAGCCCCGGAATTGGAGGTTGCAGTGAGCCAAGATCATGCCACTGCACTCCAGCTTGGGCTACAGAGTGGGACTCCCATTTCAAAAAAAAAAAGACTGATGTCAAAGGGATACCAGGGATCACAGGAATTGCAAAGCTAGAACTAATGGGAAGGTTCTGAGTGGTGACAAATAAGGAACAGAGATAAATTAAGTAGAATAGAATAAATTGAATAATTAGCATCTGGGGGAGGAACCCTTGGTAAAATAATGGTGCCTGAGTTTGGTTTGACCTTATCTTTTCTACTTGTTTTATTTTTTTAATGTAAATATATATATAATTTTTTTTTTAATTTGAAGTTTTGGGTTATTGTAATATTGAATCCTGGTCCCAGCAGATCTGAGGTCACTGATTACATCTCAGTCTGGCCTCATCCATTTCACAATTATAAACTAAATCCCTGCTGAGCGCGGGGGCTCACACCTGTAGTCCCAGCACTTTGGGAGGCCGAGGTGGCTGGATCACGAGGTCAGGAGTTTGAGACCAGCCTGGCCAATATGGTGAAACCTCGTGTCTACTAAAAATACAAAAGTTAGCTGGGCATGGTGGCAGGCGCCTGTAATCCCAGCTACTCAGGAGTCTGAGGCAGGAGAATCACTTGAGCCTGGGAGGTGGAGGTTGCAGTGAGCCAAGTCACGCCGCTGCACTCCAGAGACTATCTCAAAACAAAAACAAAAACAAAAAAAAAACTAAACCCCTAACACCAGACAGCAGTGAGAGTGTGACTGATTTCACACAAAACCTCTGATCCTATTAGAGCCAGGCTAAAAGCAGACATACCCTTTTTAATTGAGAGAATCTTCATCTGTAAAGTTCATGAAGAAAAAAGGTCTTTAAAAAATCATACTTTGATCAGACTTGGTGGCTCACATCTGTAATCCCAGCACTTTGGGAGGTAGAGGTGGAAGGATTGTTTGAGCCCAGGAGTTCTAGACTAGCCTGGATAATATAGACTTCATCTCTACAAAAACAAAACAAAACAAAAACACCTAACCGCACGTGGTGGTATGCGCCTTTGGTCCCAGCTGCTTGGGAGGCTGAGGTAGGAGGATCTTTTAGGCCTAGTAGGTCAAGGCTGCAGTGAGCTGTGATTGCGCCACGGCACTCCAGCCTAAGTGACAGAGCGAGACCCTATCTCAAACAAAAACAAAAACAAAACACGCTTTGAGTTGGACAGATCTTTTTTGTTTGTTTTGAGATGGAGTCTCCCCCAGTCACCCAGGCTGGAGTGCAGTGGCATGATCTCGGCTCACTGCAACCTCCTCCACCTCCCAAGTTCAAACGATTCTCCTTCCTCAGTCTCCCGTACTCGGATGGTATAGGCGCCTTCCACCTTGCCCAGCTAATTTTTGTATTTTTAGTAGAGACGGGGTTTCACCATGTTGGCCAGGCTGGTCTTGAACTCTTGACCTCATGGTCCGCCTGCCTTGGTCTCCCAAAGTGCTGGGATTACAGTTGTGAGCCACCGCACCTGGCCGAATTGGACAGCTTTTTAAGGAAATTGGTTACTTCCTCTTTTGTAACCCTTGTTAAGTTTATAATTACTTGTTCAGTGACATGTCTTCCCTGTTTATCAGGGTTTCTCAGCTCAGCATTATTGACATTTTAGGCTGGACAGTTTTTTGTTGTGGGGTCTGTCCTGTGTATTGGAGGAAGCCCTGACTTTTGCCCACTAAATACCAGGAGCACTCACCCGCCCCCCTAAAGCTGTGACAATCACATTATATCTCCATATGTGCCTGGGAGCCAAAATCATACCCAGTTGGGAACCATTGCTATATACCATAGTGGACTTTAAAAAGTACAGGTTCTGGATCCAGAACACCGAGTGCTACCCCAGGTCCTGCCAGTTATTAGCTCTGTGATCTTAGGCATGAACTGAACCTCTCTTGCCTCAGTTTCCTCAACAGTAAAATGGGGATGATTATAGTATCTAACTTATAGGATTGTTTTGAGGAATGCAAGAATTAACTCATGTAAAATATTTAAGACAATGCCTGACACAGAGTAAGCACTCAACAGATGTTACCTTTCTCAGTGGTCTCTAAGATGCAGGTGCATAGGAAGTATTTAAGGTGGTATCTCTGGTGTTCTCCTGGCCCTATAAAGGTGGTACTTAAGATATATGTGTTGAATGATACTCTGGGTGGCCCCTCAGATATCCTTGTGATATCCTTTGAGATGCCCTTTGTCGTTATTTTATCTTACCTATCTGATTGCCAGGTCATCCAGAGCAAGAACTGTCTTTCCTTTGCTCTATATTATTTTGAGACAGAGTCTTGCTTTGTTGTGCCCAGGCTGGAGTGCAGTGGCGCAATCTCGGCTCACCACAAACTCTGCCTCCTGCGTTCAAGCAATTCTCCTGAGTAGCTGGAATTACAGGTGCCCACCATCACGCCTGGCTAATTTTTTGTATTTTTTGGAGACGGGTTTCACCGTGTTGGTCAGGCTGGTCTCGAACTCCTGACCTTAGGTGATCCACCTGCCTCGGCCTCCCAAAGTGCTGGGATTACAGGGGTGAGCCACCGCGCCCAGCCTGCTCTATATTATTTTGTATATTAGAACACTCAAACATTTGCTGATGAGGTATTAGGCATACTAAGAAGAGATTATTTCACTTATGCTTGTGAAAGAAGGAAGCCAGGAGTCCTTTCCTGGGGATTTGTGACCAGTGTCTCTGGGCATCTCCCCAGTAAGTGATTTGTCCTTATTTTATAGCTACAGGGTCATGCCACTGATAGGGCTCCCCTCCTTGCTGTGGCTGCATGACCCCCTCCAGCAACACTGTAAGACTCCCTTGAGTGTATTTGCTAACTAGACTTATTCCTGGATTATTACCTTCTTTTTTTTTTTTTTTTTTTTTGAGACGGAGTCTCCCTGTCGCCCAGGCTGGAGTGCAGTGGCCGGATCTCAGCTCACTGCAAGCTCCGCCTCCCAGGTTTACGCCATTCTCCTGCCTCAGCCTCTGAAGTAGCTGGGACTACAGGTGCCCGCCACCTCACCCGGCTAGTTTTTTTTTTTTTTTTTTGTATTTTTTAGTAGAGACGGGGTTTCACCGTGTTAGCCAGGATGGTCTCGATCTCCTGACCTTGTGATCCGCCCGTCTCGGCTTCCCAAAGTGCTGGGATTACAGGCTTGAGCCACCGCGCCCGGCCGATTATTACCTTCTTTATGTTTATTTGTTTGGTATGCAGAATGGTGTAATAAACCCTATGTATCCATCACCCAGCCCCAGCAAACATCAGCCCATGGCCACTCCTGCCCTGTTTGTATACCTGTCCACTTCTTCATTGCATACTAGTGTTTTGTGTTTAAATATACTTTTGTTTTGTTTTGTTTTGAGACAGGGTCTCTGTCACTCAGGCTGGAGTATAGTAGTGCAGTCATGCCTTGGCCTCCCAGGCTCAAGTGATCCTTCCACCTCAGCCTCCCAAGTAGCTAGGACTACAGTCATGGGCCACCATGCTTGGCTAATTTTTCAATTTTTTTGTTGAGACAAGGAGTTTCTATGTTGCGCAGGCTGGTCATAAACTCCTGGGCTCAAGTGATCTTCCCTCCTCAGCCTTCCAAAGTATTGAGATTACAGGCATGAACCACCATGCCCAGGTTCTTTTTTTTTTTCTCTGAGATGGAGTCTCCCTCTGTCACCCAGGCTGGAGTGCAGTGGTGCGATCTCGGCTCACTGCAACCAGCCACCTCCCGGGTTCAAGCGACTCTCCTGCCTCAGCCTCCTGAGTAGCTGGGATTACAGGCACGCACCACCACACCTGGCTAATTTTTAAATTTTTAGTAGAGACAGGGTTTTACCGTGTTGGTCAGGCTGGTCTTGAACTCCTGATTTCGTGATCCACCCGCCTCAGTCTCCCAAAGTTCTGGGATTACAGGCGTGAGCCACTGCACCCAGCTCTTTTTTTTTTGTTTTGAGACGGAGTTTTGCTCTTATTGTCCAGGCTAGAATGCAGTGGCGCAATCTCGGCTCACTGCAATCTCCGCCTTCCGGTTTCAAGCAATTCTTCTGCCTCAGCCTCCCAAGTCGCTGGGATTACAGGTGCCCGCCACCACGCCCAGCTAATTTTTTTGTATTTTTAGTAGAGATGGGGTTTCATCATGTTGGTCAGGCTGGTCTCGAACTGCTGACCTTGTGATCCACCCACCTCAGCCTCCCAAAGTGCTGTGATTACAGGTGTGAGCCACCATGCCCGGCAGCACTTCTTTTTTAATTTGTAGTTTTCTTCCTCCATTTCTTTTTCCCTTTTTTTCTTGCAATTTATATATTTAAAATATTGTTCTGTCTGGAGTTTACCTATTGCATCTCCATGGCATCATTTAATATGTTCCTCTGTCCTCTGAATTGCCTGTAAAATGGTAACTGAATTCAAAGGCTTACCCAATTTGGATTCGCTGGGGAGGGGGAGCAGTATGACAGCACTACTTCATCTGAATTTCTTTTCTTTCTTTTTTTTTAAAATAAAATAGAAAACCACAAAAATCACATGCATGGTTTAATATTATTATTATTATTATTGAGATGGAGTCTTGCTTTGTTGCCCAGGCTGGAGTGCAGTGGCGCAATCTCGGCTTACTGCAAGCTTCACCTCCCTGGTTCACTCCATTCTCCTGTCTTAGCCTCCTGAGTAGCTGGGACTACAGGCGCCCGCCACCACACCTGGCTAATTTTTTTGTATTTTTAGTAGAGACGGGGTTTCACCGTGTTAGCCAGGATGGTCTCGATCTCCTGACCTCGTGATCCGCCCGCCTCGGCCTCCCAAAGTGCTGGGATTACAGGCGTGAGCCACCGTGCCTGGCCTGATGTTGCTCATTTTAAAAAATTTTCATATCGGGAGGCCAAGACGGGCAGATCACAAGGTCAGGAGATCGAGGCCATCCTGGCTAACCTGGTGAAACCCCGTCTCTACTAAAAAATACAAAAAACTAGCCGGGCAAGATGGCGGGCGCCTGTAGTCGCAGCTACTCGGGAGGCTGAGGCAGGAGAATGGCGTGAACCCGGGAGGCGGAGCTTGCAGTGAGCTGAGATCCCGCCACTGCACTCCAGCCTGGGCGACAGAGTGTTTCCGTCTCAAAAAAAAAAAAAAAAAATTCATATCTTTTAAATCTCTTAATCTTGGATTTTTCTTTCATTTCTTTACAATTTGCTTATTGAATAATTGGGTGGTTTGACCTGGAGAATTTCCCTGGATTTTACTAATTACATACTCTTGTTGGAGTTCAGCATGTTGTCCTGTCTTCTGTATTTCTTACAAATTAGCAGGAGTCTGATTCAAACTCAGGCTTGGCTGAACATATAATAGTAGTTCATGCCTAAAATCCCAGCACTTCGGGAGGTGAGGCAGGAGGATCGCTTAAACCTAGGAGTTCAAGACCTTCCTGGGCAACATTGTAAGACCCTGTCTTTACCAAAAAAATAAATTAAAAATTAGCCGAGGCTAGGCGCGGTGGCTCAGGCCTGTCATCCCAGCACTTTGGGAGGCCGAGGCAGGTGGATCACCTGAGGTCGAGAGTTTGAGACCAGCCTGGCCAACATGGAGAAACCCCGTCTCTACTAAAAATATAAAAATTAGCCAGGTATGGTGGCCCATACTTGTAATCCCAGCTACTTGGAAGGCTGAGGCAGGAGAATTGCCTGAACCCAGGAGGCGGAGGTTGCAATGAGCCAAGATTGCGCCACAGCACTCCAGCCCGGGCAAAACAGGGAGGCTGTGTCTCAAAAAAAAAAAAAAAAAGCCAGGAGGCTGAGGCAGGGTAATCGCTTGAGTTCATTATGTCAAAGCCACACTGAGCTATGTTCATGCCACTGCACTCTAGCCTGGGCGACAGAATGAGACTGTATCTCAAAAACAAACAAAAAAACTAAAGCTTGATCCTTTTAGCAAGATTATATAGGTAGTATTTGGCATGCCCATAGGAAACACATGATGTCTGGTTGTGTCTTTTTTTGTGATCTTAGCAGCTGTTCATTGGGAGTTGCAAAATCATGATACTCTAATTTTATCACTTTTTATTTGTTAGATGGAATAGTTTTACAGAGACATTTCTCCTCAACTATTATTTACCAAATTCATATAGAAAAAGCAGGATAAGGCCGGGCGCGGTGGCTCAAGCCTGTAATCCCAGCACTTTGGGAGGCGGAGACGGGCGGATCACGAGGTCAGGAGATCGAGACCATCCTGGCTAATACGGTGAAATCCCGTCTCTACTAAAAATACAAAAAAAAAACTAGCCGGGCGAGGTGGCGGGCGCCTGTAGTCCCAGCTACTCGGGAGGCTGAGGCAGGAGAATGGCGGAAACCCGGGAGGCGGAGCTTGCAGTGAGCTGAGATCCGGCCACTGCACTCCAGTCCGGGCGATAGAGCGAGACTCCGCCTCAAAAAAAAAAAAAAAGAAAAAGCAGGATAAATGCTTGATTCTTTTTCTTTATTTACTAATTTTCAAGATAATGAATTGGTTCCCTGTCATCCTTTGAAGGTGATCATTTAGAAAATTATAATTAATTGCTGGGCGCGGTGGCTCACACCTGTAATCCCAGCCCTGTGGGAGGCTGAGGCGGGTGGATTATGACGTCAGGAGATTGAGACCATCCTGGCTAACACGGTGAAACCCCATCTTTACTAAAAATACAAAAAATTAGCTGGACTTCGTGGCGGGCGCCTGTTGTCCCAGCTACTCGGGAGGCTGAGGCAGGAGAATGGCATGAATCTGGGAGGCAGAGCTTGCAGTGAGCTGAGATCATGCCACTGCACTCCAGCCTGGGCAACAGAGCAAGACTCCGTCTCAAAAAAAAAAAAGAAAGAAAAATAATATATATATATATTTTTATCATATATATATGTGTGTGATTAATTCAGCCAGGTGCAGTGACTCACACCTGTAATCCAGCACTTTGGGAGGCCAAGGCAATTGGATCACCTGAGGTCAGGAGTTGGAGACCAGAGACAAGACATGGCAAAACCTTGTCTCTACTAAAAATATAAAAAATTAGCCGGGCGTGGTGGCACGTGCCTGTAATCCCAGCTGCTTGGGAGGCAGGGGCAGGAGAATCGCTTGAACTCAGGAGTCAGAGGTTGCAGTGAGCCGAGATCGTGCCACTGTCCTCTAGCCTGGGTGACAGAGAGACACTGTGTCTCAAAAATATATATATATATATATTTATATAAATATATATAAAATTCATGGAATTAAACATACTTAATGGCTTTCTTATTTTTTTTATTTTTTTTATTTTTTTTGAGACGGAGTCTCGCTGTCGCCCAGGCTGGAGTGCAGTGGCCGGATCTCAGCTCACTGCAAGCTCTGCCTCCTGGGTTTATGCCATTCTCCTGCCTCAGCCTCCCGAGTAGCTGGGACTACAGGCGCCCGCCACCTCGCCCAGCTAGTTTTTTGTATTTTCTAGTAGAGACGGGGTTTCACCATGTTAGCCAGGATGGTCTCGATCTCCTGACCTCGTGATCCGCCTGTCTCGGCCTCCCAAAGTGCGGGGATTACAGGCTTGAGCCACCACGCCCGGCCGGCTTTCTTATTTTTTTTGAGACAGAGTCTCACTCTGTCACCCAGGCTAGAGTGCAGTGGCACGATCTCGGCTCACTGCAACCTCCAACTCCCGGGTTCAAGTGATTCTCCTGCTCCAGCCTCCCATGTAGCTGAGACTACAGGCACGTGCCACCACGCCTGGCTAATTTTTTTGTATTTTTAGTAGAGATGGGGTTTCGCTATGTTGGCCAGGCTGGTCTCAAACTCCTGATCTCAGGTGATCCAACTGCCTCGGCCTCCCACAGTGCTAGGATTATAGGCATAGGCGTGAACCACCATGCCTGGCCCACTTAATGCCTTTAATTCATTACAGTTACAATTATTGAAGCTCGTATTGTCTCACCTTTGGCCAGCAGAAGGCTCTTCATGTTGGGGTATTTCTTTTTCCCTCTTTCCGTCCCTTCCTTCCCTGCTTTTATCTAACAGTTTTATTGAGATATAATTCACATAACATGAAATTCACCCATCTAAAATGTGTCATTCAAAGCCAAGGAAGGTAGATTGCTTGAGCCTAAGGTTCAAGTCCAGCCTGGGCAACATGGCGCGAAACCCATCTTGATTAAAAAAAAAAAAAAAAAAACAATTAGCTAGAAGCGGTGGTGAGCACCTGCAGTCCCAGTTCCAGCTACTCAGGAGGCCAAGGCAGGAGAATTGCTTGAACCCAGGAGGCAGAGGTTGCAGTAAGCTGAGAACACACCACTGCACTTCATCCTGGGCAACAGAGCAAGACTGTGTCTCAAGAAAAAGATAAAACACTGTGCAGTGTAGTGGTTTTTAGTATATTCACAGAGTTGTACAGCAATCACCACAATCAATTTTAGAATGTTTTCATCACACCAAAATGAAAACCTTGGACTATTAGCAGTTACTCCCTATTCCCTCTACCTCCTGGCCCCTACCAACCACTGATCTGTTGTCCGTTTCTATGGTTTTGACTATTTGGTACATTTCACATAAATGGAATCATACAATATTTTTGTGTCTTGTTTCTTTTACTTAGCATAATGTTTTCAGAGTTCACCAGTGTCATAGCATGTGTCAGCACTGCATTCGTTTTTATGACTAACATCCCACTCTGTATATACCACATTTTGTTTCTCCATTCTTTAGGTTGTTTGCACTTTTTGGCTATTATGAGATAAATAATGCTGCTTTGAACATTCATGTACAGCTGTTTATGTGAATATCTTTTCAATTCTCTTGGATATATTATTCCTAGGCATGAAATTGCTGGGTCATATGGTAATCCCATGTTTAACCCCATGCCAGACTCCCAAAACAACTGCACCCAAGATTTTGTTATTGTCCATCTTTTTTAATATAGCCTTCCTAGTGAGTATGAAGTGGTATTTCATTGTGGGTTTGATTTGCATTGCCCTAATGACTAATGACATCTTTTCATCTGCTTATTGACTGTTGTGTCTCTGTTCACATCCTTTGCTCATTTTGTAATTGAGCTGTTTGTCTTCTTATTGAGTTATGAGTTCTTCACAGGCTGGGCATGGTGCCTATAAGCCCAGTACTTAGGGAGGCCAGGACAGGAGGATTGCTTGAGCCCAGGAGCTCAAGACCTGCCTGGGAGACACTGTCTCTACAAAAAATTTAAAAATTAGCCCAGTGTGGTGGTGCATGCCTGTCGTCCCACCTACTTGGAAGACTAAGATGGGAAGATTGCTTGAGCCCAGGAGGTGGAGGTTGCAGTGAGCCGAGATCATGCCACTGCACTCCAGCTTTTATTTTATCTCAAAATAAATAAATAAATAAATAAAATTCTTTATATATTCTGGATACAAGTCCCTTGTCAGATATGATTTACAAATATTTTCTCCCATTCTGTGGGTTGTCTTTTTACTTTCTTGATGGTGTTCTTTGAAGCATGAAGGATTTTGATGAGTTCCTATTCCTACTTACCTGTTTTTTTTTTTTTTTTTTTTTTGCTTGTTATATTTAGAAAAGTTTGCCTAACCAAAGGCAATGGAGCTAATGCCTATATTTTCTTCTAGGAGACTTAAACTTTTAGCTTTTACATTAGGTCTACTATCCATTTTGAGTTAATTTTTGTTTTCATTTTTTTTTGTTTGGTGTATATATATATATATAGAGAGAGAGAGAGAGAGAGAGAGAGAGACATGGAGTGTGTCTCTCTCCCTGTCACCCAGGCTGGAGTGCAGTGGCACAATCTTGGCTCACCACAACCTCTGCCTCCTGGCCTCAAGTGATCCTCCCACCTCAGCCGCCGAAAGAGCTGGGATTACAGGTGTGAGCCACTGTACCCAGCCTTGAATTTTTGTGTATGGCATGAGAAAGGAGTCCAACTTTACTCTTTTTATTCAGTTCTAGCACTATTTTTTGAAAAGATATTCTTTCCCCATTGAATTGTCTTGGCATCCTTGTTGAAATCAGTTGATTGTAACTGTGAAGGTTAATTTCCAGACTCAGTTCTATTCCATTGAGCTGTATGTCCATCCTTATGCCATTACTGTCTTGATTCCTATAGTTTTGTAGTAAGTTTTGAGATGGAAAAGTGTGAGTCTTCCAACTTTGTTGTTTTTCAAGATGGTTTTGGCTATTTTGGGTTTCTTGCATTTCCATATGAATTTTAGGATCAGATTGTCAATTTCTGCAAAGAAGCCTACTGAGATTTTAATACCCTTTACTACCCCGGTGTTGGCAAAAGTGTGGAGTTGAGTCTGTACATCAATTTGGGGTGTATTGACATGTCAACAATATTAAGTCTTCTGATCCATAGACGTAGGCTGTCTTTCTGCTTATTTAGGTCTTTTTAAAACTCTGAACAATGTTTTGTATTTTTTCTTTTGTTTATCCTTCCTTCCTTTCTTCTTTTCTTCCTTCCTTCCTTCCTTCCCTTTCTTTCTGTCTTTCAGTCTTTTTTTTTTTTGTCCCACTATCATCCAGTCTGGTGTGCAGTGGTGCCATCATGGCTCACTACAGCCTTTACCTCCCTGGCTCAATCTGCCCTCCACTTCAGCCTCCTGTGTAGCTGGGACTATAGGCGCACACAACCATGCCCGGCTAATCTTTATATTTTTAGTAGAGATGTGGTCTCACCACGTTGCCCAGGCTGGTCTCTAACCCTTTGGCTCAAGCCATCCACCTGCCTCCGCCTCCCAAAGTGCTGGAATTATAGGTATGAGCCACTGTGCCTGGCCCGTATTTTTTCATAATATAAGTTTTGTACTTCTTCTGTTAAATTTATTTTTTAGTATTTGTTTTTGATCCTATTGTAAATTGCTTTCTTAATTTTAATTTTTTTTGGATTTTGGATTTTTTATAGCTAGAATATAGAAATTTAATTGCTTTTTGCATATTCATCTTATATCCTGTAACCTTGCATAACTCATTTTTTAGTTCTAATATGTATTTCTTTTTAAATTTTGAAATAACGTGTATGTGATAAAAAGGTAAAATAGGGCCAGGTGCGATGGCTCAAGCCTGTAATCCCAGCACTTTGGGAGGCCGAGACGGGTGGATCACGAGGTCAGGAGATCGAGACCATCCTGGCTAACACAGTGAAACCCCGTCTCTACTAAAAAATACAAAAAAAAAACTAGCTGGGCGAGGTGGCGGGCGCCTGTAGTCCCAGCTACTCGGGAGGCTGAGGCAGGAGAATGGCATGAACCCGGGAGGCAGAGCTTGCAGTGAGCTGAGATCCGGCCACTGCACTCCAGCCGGGGCGACAGAGTGAGACTCCATCTCAAAAAAAAAAAAAAGGTCAAATAGTACCCAAGGGAATATAAGGAAAAGTGAATCTTCTGCCCTCTCACCCCTGCTCCCACTAAACTAAACTATTGTTTAGTTTTTCTTAAGCTGTTTCAAGCTGAAGAAAGGAGTGGGATATTAAAAAACAGTACTTCACTGTTAGCTAAATATCTTTTTTGTAGACAGGGTCTTACTCCATAACCCAGGCTGGATTGTAGTGATGCAATCATAGCTCACTGCAGCCTCAGCCTCCTGGGCTCAAGCAGTCCTCCCACTTCAGCCTCCTGAGTAGCTGGACCACAGGTGTGCACCACCATGCCTGGCTTATTTTTTTAATTTTAATTTTTGTAGAGGTAAGGTCTCCCTGTGTTGCCCAGGCCAATCTTGAACTCCTGGGCTCAAGCAATCCTCCCACCTCAGCCTCCCAAAGTGCTGGGATTACAGGCGTGAGCCACTGCACTGGGCCTTCTTTTACTATTGCCCTTGTGTTTATTTTTTTCTTTTTGAAGGATTATATATAAGTCAACTAGACTCCCTGGTTTATTCTCTTTTTACTTATACTGTTAAGAAAATGAGACTTGGAATGTGAAACAGATGTGATTCCTGATCTGATTCTGTCTTCAGGGGACAGAAAAACCTTTGGTGTGGCAGAAAGACATGGGTGTTTGGGTGTTTATACCTGGAAGAGATTTCTTACCCCTAACATGGTCTTTGTTGAGACAAATGAAAAATAGTACATGGCTACAGACTAGGTTTGTGCCCCTGAGGACTGGAAGAAAGTTACTGATGATTAATGTTCGACTTTACCCTTAGTTTTTTAACCCCAGTTGGGTCTTATCCTGGATTCTTTCCATTTTTAACTGCTTCTGTTAGCATGCTCTAAATGTGAGAGTTTTAATCGTTTGCTGCGCTTGTGGGCAAACAGTAAATGGTCAGATGAACACCACAGAATATCAGAAAATTAACAGGTTTCAAATTGCTATTTGTAAACCTAAAGGCTAAAAGTAATATGATGAACTAGGCAAGTATATGTGGTCATTAAAATTTAAGTAGGCAAACAATCAGATAATTGTGTATGTTGCATATTATCCTGATCTCTTTCAGCACAGTGTTATCTCTGGGAATAAATTATTAGATATATAAATTACTTTTATCTCTGAAACATCGTGTTGAGTTTACCAATATTACAGCCAACCCCCCAAAGCTTTCTGTTTGCCATAGTTTAATTTACTAAAGAATATATAAATACCAGTGAGGGACAGGACAAATTCAAAGAGGCATTTGAACCCAAAATTATTTCTTAAAACCGCTTGAGGCCGGGCGCGGTGGCCCAAGCCTGTAATCCCAGCACTTTGGGAGGCCGAGACGGCCGAGGTCAGGAGATCGAGACCATCCTGCCTAACACGGTGAAACCCCATCTCTACTAAAAATACAAAAAGCTAGCCAGGCGAGGTGGCGGGCGCCTGTAGTCCCAGCTACTCGGGAGGCTGAGGCAGGAGAATGGCGGGAACCCGGGAGGCGGAGCTTGCAGTGAGCTGAGATCACGCCACTGCACTCCAGCCTGGGCGACAGAGCGAGACTCCATCTCAAAAAAAAAAAAAAAAAAACCGCTTGAGTTAAATATATTCAAGGAAAAATTCATGTGTGAGTTCTTTTTTTCTTTTAATGGAGAGGACCAACCATGTGGCTGGAGGAGAACAGTAGGGCTTCAAAATACAAGACTTAGTTTTGAAGGGGTGGGAGTGCCAGGCAGAGGACTAGGAGAGGCTGGTCATGAACCAGAGTGCTGTGTCCTGGACAACCTCCTTGTTAGATGGGCAGAAGTGTAGGCACTCTAGAGACCCTCCTGGAGAACCCTGCTGAGAGGTTCCTCGGCTATGGTAGAGCCACTGATAATTCTTCCTTAGGGCAAGTGTTCAAGGCAGGCCGACTTTATTGGCTCCATGCCGCAGCAAGTTCTCTAAGCTCAGTGGGCCTCAGTTTCTTTATATGTGAAATGGGGATGGTGGTCTTTGCCTCAAAGTATAGTTTTAAAGACTAAATAACTTATCATTATTACTATTATTTTTTTTAGAGACAGAGTCATGCTCTGTCACCCAGGCTGGAGTGCAGTAGCGCAATCTTGGCTCACTGTAGCCTCGAGTTCCTGGCCTCAAGTGATCTTTCCTCCTTGGTCTCCCAAAGTACTAGGATTATAGGCATGTGCCACTGCACCTAGCCTGTGTATGTTTTTAAGATGAGCTTACTTGTTCAGTAACAATAAAATAATATATTTTGATTTCTTTTTTTTTCCCCAGAAAGTCTATTGTCAGTGATCATGAAAAAGCTTTGGGATGCAGTGTGCAAGCCTTCATTTGTTTTGTTTTCATGCCTTCAAACAAAATTTTAAAACTATCTGGGCCTGGCATGGTGGCTCACACCTGTAATCCCAGCACTTTGGGAGGCTGAAGCAGGTGGATCACCCAAGGTCAGGAGTTCGAGACCAACCTAGCCAACGTGGTGAAACCCCGTCTCTACTAAAAATACAAATATTAGCTGGGCACGATGGCAGGCGCCTGTAATCCCAGCTACTCGGGAGGCTAAGGCAGGAGAATCGCTTGAACCTAAGAGTTGGAGCTTGCAGTGAGCCGAAATCACGCCACTGCACTCCAGCCTGGGCAACAAGAGCAAGATGCCATCTTAAACAAACAAATAAACAAAAAAACTGTTTGAACTTAAACCCCAATAATAGTAGATATTTTATTTTCCAATCAGTTGTGTCTACAGAATTGTCTACAGAATGTCTTTTGATATGACAATGGCTGAGAATTCTTTGACAGGTTTTGCAACTCAGATTCTTTCTCAAAGAATCTTGTTTACCTTCCATAGCCCCTTTGTTTACTGAAAGCAAAATATTCTTAGTTCCCTTGAACCCCAGTGTTCCTGCCATTCTGGATGTCTCTGTGCTGTGGCGTGGGGCCCTTTTTGGGGTGGGATATAGCCTGCTAATACATAAGGAGGTGGTACTCCCATTGAGTCTATTTGGCATCAATCAGCAGGCAGGTTTGCACTGAGTAGTACTAATCCCAGCTTGCCCAAGCTATTGTGGTTGTTGTTCTTTTAAAAGCATCATCTTTTTTTGGTTTCCTGGCCTAAAATTTCAGAAGCAGGAAGTGGGGGTTGTAGATGGTGAGTATAAGAGTGGCTAAACCTGGTTGTCCTGGCTTGAAGTAATAGCAGGAATAATAGGCTTGTCAACTTTGATCCCAGATGTTATATTCTACTTACCAGCCTCTCTGCTGAACCAATTGGAATTTGGTGGGGACTCCTCTGAACGGCTTTTCTGAGTCACTTTCAGGATACTAGTAGATGTGTCCGACAAGTATCTCCCATTCCCAGCAGGGATCCTTTTGATTCTTGGCCTTCCCAAGAGCCTCAGGCCTGGGACTGGCCACTTCAGTCCAAGCAGTGTCTCTAGTTTGGCATCATTGGACTACTCGAAGGAGCAGGGCTCTCAGCTGTTATGAGTGATGCTAGAAGCCAGGCACAGTGGCTCACGCCTATAATCCTAGCACTTTGGGAGGCCGAGGCAGGTGGATGGCTTGAGCCCAGGAGTTTGAGACTAGCCTGGGCAACACAGGGAAACCCTGTCTCTACTAAAAATACAAAAATTAGCTGGGTATAGTGGCATGCACCTGTGGTCCCAGCTACTCAGGAGGCTGAGGCAGGAGGATTTCTTGAGTCTGGGAGGTCAAGGCTGCAGTGAGCTGAGATTGGGCCACTGCACTCCAGCCTGGGTGACAGAACGACACCCTATCTCCAAAAAAAAAAAAAAACCACTCACACACACAAAAGTGATGCTAGGGAGGCCTTTGGCAGAGAATAGACTTCCTTAAGTGTGAATGTGGTGGTGGTTCTTCTGGAAATGGAAATCAACAGCCCTTTGTGGAGGGGCTTTTGCACAGAATACATATATGAACCATAAAGAAGTCCCATTTCCTCTCTCTAGGTTCTTTTCATACAAGAAATGGTAGTTAGCTCCATTGTTTCCTCTGAATATTTTCCTTTGTTTTCTTTCTTGAAGGATTGCCACCAACTCCTGTCCAGCTGCTCTATCCAGTGTCCCGATTCAGCAATGTCAAATCCCTCCAGCACCTTTGCAGATTCCGGATACGACAGCTCGTCAGGATAGATCACATCCCAGATCTCCCACTGCCTAAGTACAATGGGGTTCTTAGGGTTGGGACAGGAATGAGTAAGGGGGTTGTGGGGAGGTAACAAATTCCAGTGAGGCCTGCAAGCTACCTTCACAGGCAGAGTCTGGCATAAAATATTTGCAGACATCATTCTTTCACATTTCCTGTGTCTTAGCACCTAACTTTAGAACTGTCATATTGCAGCCAGAGGGAGGAAGGTGTGTGTGTCAGCCTCCCTTCTGCAGTCTCGGTGAAGAATAGAGTAGAAGTGGTAAGGGTAAGGAAGACAGAACTATAATAACTGAGAAAATGGAAATTGTGTTAGGTCTCTACCATGTAGGGAATGAAGAAGAGTTGAACAAAGGAGTTACTGCTTTTATATTTTGCATAAAAACCTTTTGTGTCTATCCCTCATCTGTTTTTCACAGACCTCTGATCTCTTATATCCGAAAGTTCTACTACTATGATCCTCAGGAAGAGGTATACCTGTCTCTAAAGGAAGCGCAGCTCATTTCCAAACAGAAGCAAGAGGTGGAACCCTCCACGTAGCGAGGGGCTCCCTGCTGGTCGCCACCAAGGGTATGAGCTCTCCGCCTCACTGCCCAGCCACATTTCTTACTGGGCAGTCATCATCATGCATTGAGCCTTGGGCCCCCTCCCTGCATCTCCCAACATGGATAGCCCCGATCCAAGCATTTGCCCATAGAATGACAAGATCTGACTGTGGAGTCCCCAGGGGCACACACCCCATTTGGGAGAAAAGCAGACAGACATGAAAGACATGAAAGCAGATTGCCAGGAAATGTGCAAGCTAATCACTGAATGTGAGCAAGGAGGGGGACACCCAAGTGTAGCTAAGAGTGCAGCCTCTGGCAAGGAGAGGGTAATTGAAAAAAATAAAAAGAAGAGTGCAGCCTCCTCTCATAGGGACTTGGGCTGATCTCCCTGATACCACACAATTGGCATATAAAGCAGGAAGCTAAAGGGAAAGGAAACTTCATCAAAGAGAACACAAACATGCCTTTAATTGCAACAGGCATGCACTTCAGTGAGACTCCACCATGTCCCACAGCTTGGAATATGGGGATGAAGAAAAACAGCCCACTCTTCTATTTAGAGTTCCATTTGGGCCATTACAAAGTAAATTGTTGAAGAGAATAAGTGAATTAACTAAGGAATTCATTTATCTACGAGGCTCTTCTCCCATCATTACACAGTTCTACTCATTTATTTTCCCATAAAATATCTTGCAATACTGGTTTGTGCAGATGAATTCCAATTAGTCTTTTAAATTGCACTAAAGTGAACATTGTGGGGCCAAGTTCCTGAGTAGGGAACACAGTTGCCAGGGAGCCATGACTTTGGTGGTGGTGGTGACAAGCAAGATTGACTGCCAGTGTGCAATGACTGCTTTCTTCTGGTGTGAATCCTGGAGTAGATGTACAGTCTCATCATTTCTTCAATTATATGCAAATTGTATGCCTTTGGAAGCGACTAAACGTCTAATGTCTGGTGTCTAGGTGGATTTCTCTGCATGATGGCTTTGCACTTGAGATTAGGCTGAGAGGTAGAGAGAGCACTAGGGAAGTCCACCTACCTGACTACCCTTGAAGAGTAATTAGGCCATTCAGTTAGAGGACCACGTCTGTGGGTGCAGTGCTGTAGAAGAACCCACATAAACAGGGAGCACATTCAGAGAAGGGCCTTGTAGCATTGGAGAGCTCAAACTTCATCATATAGGAATAAATGGCCTAGAAAGAAATGTGATTAACCTGAAGCATGGAGGTTTTAGGGAGGGAGAGCTGAAAGATGCATTTGATGGGTTTTCCTGAGAAAGAGATGATTAACCTCCTCTCTGTGGTTCCAGTGGGGAGGAAGTTCAGCATTACGCTTATTCTTTGCCACAGGCAACAATCCTGATGTCACAGCAAAAAGAGATCCTGAGAGTTCAGTTCAAACCTTTGCCAGTGCATGACTGCTCCCAACACTCAAGACAAGTGGCTCCCCACCGGCCTGTTCCTGATCATGCCACACCCTTTCCAGCTGAGGCAGGGCCTTTATACCTCTAGGTCCCCTTGCCCAGAATGCTCTGCTCCAAGGCCCTCCCATATCACAGCAAAAAGAGACATGGACAAGGACCAAAATGAATGTAGTTACAAGGAACTAGATTTCAGTCCAACGTTAGAAGAACCTTTTTAACAGAGAGGTCCAAAACTGGGATGCTTTTCCTCAAGAGCTTCCATTCAGCAGATAGCTGTATATTTGTATTTGTTCGGCACCCAGTGTGAATTGAGAAGAGAGTGCTGAGCAAAGCAAAGGCCGTGTTCTCACTAAGCTTCCCTTCTAAGGAAAGACAGGCAACAAACACGAACATAAATGAATGGGCTAATTTCAGGTGACTGTACAGTGTTGTGAGGAAAATAAAACTGGGTAAAGTTTAGTGATTAGTGGTGGGGTACTCCTCTAGTTTAGATAGTCAGGGAGAGACTTGCAAGGAGGTGCCATTTCAGCTGAAACCGGAATATCAAGGAGCCAGCCATGGGAGTGCCTTGGAGCAGAACATTCTGGGCAAGGGGACCTAGAGGTATAAAGGCCCTGCCTCAGCTGAGAGGGACGTGGCATGATCAGGAACAGGCCAGTGGGTAGCCATTTGTCTTGAGTGTTGGGGGCAGTCATATATTGGCAAAGGTTTGAACTGAACTCCCAGGATCCCTTTTTGCTGTGACATCAGGATTGATACCTGTGGCAAAGAATAAGCGTAATGCTGAACTTACTCCTGCTGTAGACCCTAGGAGCCTGGATAGGGGGGGATGTAACACTTCCCAAGGGAAGGTCTTTTTTTTTTTTTTGAGATGGGGTTTTGCTCTTGTTGCCCAGGGTGGAGCGTGATGGTGTGATCTTGGCTCACTGCAACCTCCATCTCCTGGGTTCAAGCAATTCTCACACCTCAGCCTCCCAAGTAGCTGGGATTACAGGTGTGCACCACCACACCCAGCTAATTTTGTATTTTTAGTAGAGATGGTGTTTCTCCATGTTCGTCAGGTGGGTCTTGAACTCCTGACCTCACTCAAGTGATCCACCCACCTTGGCCTCCCAAAGTTCTGGGATTACAGGCATGAGCCACTGTGCCACGTCGGGAAAGGTCTTTAGGGTATGAAATTTGTATGACTTCTGGTTGTTCAGACTGATTTTAATTTGGGAGTTCTGAATGGCCTACTTGGTCTATGTATGCTGTTACCTGTGGAATTTCATGCCAGGGGGTTTGGAGTCAGGCTACAGAGTAATGGCAAGAACAGTGCCTGTCTCAAGTCGGAAGGTGGACGCAACAGTGGCCTTTGTGATTCTGTGTCAACCCTGTCTAGTTGACAGAAGCTGCAGAAATATAGAGCTCTCTGACCAGGCGTGGTGGCTCACGTCTGTAATCCCAGCAGTTTGGGAGGCTGAAGCAGGCAGATCACAAGGTCAGGAGTTTGAGACCAGCCTGGCCAACATGGTGAAACCCTGTCTCTACTAAAAATACAAAAATTAGCCAGGCGCGGTGGCACATGCCTGTCCAGCTACTTGGGAGGCTGAGGCAGGAGAATCGCTTGAACCCAGGAAGCGGAGATTGCAGTGAGCCGAGATCATGCCATTGCACTCCAGCCTGGGTGACAGAGCAAGACTCGTCTCAAACAAAACAAAACAAAAAAAGAAATATAGAGTTCTTTCTAGGCAGGTTCAAAAGGGATTACTCCAGGGGCTCACTTCCCTTTTCAGTCCCTAGAGCAATTGAGCCTCAGGGAAAAAGTAGGTAGGAAACGAAGGGGTTAGGGAAAAGGAAAGAGAGAATTTATGCAATGTGGTAGGATATATTTATCAGTTATTTCAGGACCTTGTTTTGTCATCCAAGTCATAGGCTGCTCAGGTCCCCCTGACAAAGGCCACTGCTGCATCCCTAGTCACATGTGGCCCTCGTGGAAGCATTCAGCTCTCCAGGCTCCATTCTCCTTTTGAGGTGTGTTGCTCCACCTCCAGTGTCTGGCTGTTCTTTCACTCCATTTTGGTTCTATTCTGTTGAACTGTTTTAATTTTTTTTCCTTTTTTACCTAGGCATTTGGTTGCCAAGCTCCAGCTTTGAAGAACCAAATTAAGCTACCATGAAAAGAAGAGGAAAAGTGAGGGAACGGGAAGGTTGGGATTCTCTGTTCAGAGACTTTGGTTCCCCACGCAGCCCTGGGGCTTGGAAGAAGCACATGACCGTACTCTGCGTGGGGCTCCACCTCATACCCACCCCTGGGCATCTTGGGACTGGAGGGGCTCCTTGGAAAACTGGAAGAAGTCTCAACACTGTTTCTTTTTCAGAAGTTTTGTTTTTGATATTTGTATTACTTGATATGGAAAACTCACCTTGAAGGCAGCAGGGGTTTGTGCCCGTTGGATTGAAAGTGGTGTGAAGGGTGAGCAGGTCCAAAGAAGGGGTGGGAGGAGGAGACGGGACGGCCATTCAGCTGGTGCCAAAGGCAGAGTTAGAGTCTATGCCGTGGGCCTGGAAGATGGGAGGAAGGGCCTGAGGTTTGCAAAGGACTGAGAGTTCCTGAGGGAGGGGGAGTCTGCTTCTTGTTGCCATGGGCAGCTGTGGTAGGAGCAGGAGAGAAAGGAGGGTAGGTGGTCTCGAAAAGAATATTGGGCAAAACCTGGCAATTGGCCTTAGCTGGGGGAAGTAGTGACTCCTGCATCCTTTTTTAAGGTTTAGGAATCTGAGTTCAGAAACACCTCTCATGGAAGCTGTACTAGTTGTGATTTACTTAATTCCTTAAGTTCCATGACCTGAAGTTAACCCATTCTTTCTCTGCTCTCAGCCCATTCCCCCCTTTGAGATAACTGTACGTGTCACTCTGGTCATGGTAACGGCATCCCTATTGCTTCTGCCAGCTGTCAAGGCAATTGTGTTTCTCATCACCTGGTCGGTTCAGAGCCAGTCATGGGCTGCTGAATTTAATGGAGCATGCTTCCAGGTTCTTCATGGCAAACTGTACTCATGACTTAGGAGTCAGTGTTACTTCCATGTGCCTGTCAGCTTGTGAGGGGGAATGTGGAGGAAGGTGAGAAATGCAGCTCCCACAGTTGTGCTCTTCCTAGAGAAAGCTCTCAGAACGCAGCCCTCACAGGATTTCCTTAGGTCAGAGGAGAGCATCGCATCTCATGTTTTTAGGTTTATTACTGCTGTCCCACTTCTGAGATGGGAGGTAGCAAGGGCTTCTATATCTTCCTGTGTTCATTCTAGCAACCCAGACATTTCCGGATCAGATCTTGCTGGTCTCCGCTCACTGGAAAGTCTATCAGGTGCCGATTTGAGAGCTGCCTGTCTTCCGGCTCTCAGGAGGAGCGGGCAGAAAAACTCCAATGGTCTTTAATGGTTTCTGCAGCTGGCCATGGCCAATTAATATGACGTTGTGAGTTTGCTTTCTTGTAGAGCTGCTCTGGGGAGAGGTTTGCTATTGAGATGTAACAGTGGAGCTGGTGGGTCTTCATGACTCCTTTGCGTGTGTTCCGTGAGACTCTTTCTGGGTTCCCCATGCTTATGGCTGCCTCATCTCATAAGATACTAATGTCAGGTTTGTGGCTTTCTGATGGTTTGGGTGGGGCCCCAGTGTCTTGGTAATTTATAGGACCACCTCATCTGGGAGCATTGCCTTCTTCCTTAGTCCTGCATGTAATAACCAGTCTTCCTCCTTGTAGCTGAACAGGGAGGAAGCTTGCACCATTACCTGACCATGGAGGGGCGGCCCACAAGATGAGCTTTGCACCATAAACACAGCCCACCTCTGATTTGTCATATGGTACCTCTTCTTTTCTAGGCTTCCATGGTAGTATTATCAACTATTACCAATTAAGCAAGATTATGATCCCAGAAATTGGCTTAGCATGTGAGTGTTGCCTCATGTGAGAGTACAAGTGATATAACTCGCCATCTTGCAGGAAGTGCCACCCTGATACAGAGCCTGAAGTCTGGAATCCATTGAGATCCTTGGGTGGCGGATATGCAGCCTGGGAGCTTTCTTTTTTTGTTCCTTTTCAACCACTCATAATTTTAAGATTATTTTTTAGTCTGTGTATGCCTGGCTTTGTGCTAGATACTGTAGAAAACAAAAGCGGTAAAAGATGTAATCTGTGGCCTAAGGGGGCTTTTAGGTGACTGCTGCACATCAAGCAGAAAATCAAGGACCATCTAAAGACATTTATAGTAGATAAGATCAGGGTAGACCAGATGGTCTGGGAAAGTTCTGTGCCTCTGAGGTTTTGGGTTGTAGTTAATGGCAGGACAGACAGTGAGATGAGAAACACATGAACAAAAGCAAGGAAACAAATCTGCATGGCATGTACTGAACAGTACACAGCCCTGTTAGAGCAACATGGTTAAAGAATCCTTTCCAGTGCAGTTGTCTAGATGGAAACTTCTCAGCCACCAGGCAGACCTGAGTGCCGAGGGTTTATGCTGGTTAGGTGGAGCCCAAAGCCCAAAGGAGTCAGCAAGGCTTCTGCCCATTGCCAGGGCCTCACTATGGTCAGCTCAGGCCATGTGAGGGAGGCAGAACCTGCACACCCCTTATGTTACTGGGGTTTCTTCTGGAGAACTCGTACACTCAGGTACAAAACAAACCAACTGAGGAGGTGTGACCCCACCTCACCACCCACCTTTCTCCTCCTGGGGAGGGTCGTGTTGAACTGTGTCTGTGATCTGTCGGTGCACTGGTCCCAGCCCTGGCTGCAGCCTAGTCCTTCCTCTGTGGAGTGGGCTGCAAAACAGCAGTGCAAGAGGAGACAGGTATGGGTGTTTGGTGCCTGCATGGGTGGCCTTGCACAGAGCAGTTAGAGGAAGATGAGGAGGAGGCATGGGGCTGGACCAGCTCTCTGGGATGCAGCCTGGTCAGAGAGTAAATGGAGCAGAGGAACAGGTGCAGCAGCTGGGGTAGCACTTGCCCTTCACCTCCCCGACCAGGCCCACCCTTCCTTCACCAGTGCTGTGTAGAGCTCATTTAAATGTATTCCTTTCTAGGTCTGGGCGCGGTGGCTCACGCCTGTAATCCCAGCACTTTGGGAGGCTGAGGTGGGCGGATCACGAGGTCGGGAGTTCAAGACCAGCTTGGCCAAATAGTGAAACCCCATCTCTACTGACATACAAAAATAAGCTGGGCATGGTGACCTGTACTTGTAGTCCCAGCTACTCCGGAGCCTGAGACAAGAGAATCATTTGAACCCAGGAGGCGGAGGTTGCAGTGAGCTGAGATTGCTCCACTACCCTCCAGCCTGGGCGACAGAGCAAGACTCCATCTCAAAAAAAAAAAAATTTTCTGGTTGTATTTTCAAGTCACAAATTGGAAAAGGCTTACATCTAGAGACCCACTATTGATTTCTAAGTTGTGGGTGGGTGAGACTAGTGGCTTCAGTGCCTATATAACCCTCACCTGTTTATGACTGATCTACTGTAACCTTCCTCAGGTTGAGAGCCAGTGTGAGCCAGTGACAACTACTGCTACAACTTGCTGTTACTTGAAATTTGTGTGCTATGTTAAGAGCATAGGAGTAGGCGGGTGGGGGTTTTGGTGTGGGCACTAGATAAGGGGGTGGCAGCTGGCTCTTTGGGACCATTGGTGCTGACCTTGGCCTGGTCACCTTTCACTTTACCTAGGTAAAGTGAATGTTACATCCTGGAACCTGAGCCGTGGAGGTGGCACCACCTCCCTGAGGAGAAAGGTGTGGCCAAGGGAAGCTCCCGCATGGCTCCTGCTCCTTCCGCTTCCCTACATCACTTGGGCTAATCATGTAAGCCCCCCTTGAGGTTGGGGATGGTGTGGAGATAGCTGCAGACACCACTGTAAAAGACATCCAGGAAGAATTGGGGAGTGGGGGTAATTCTAGTTCCCAGGCCTAGAGGTGAGAGGTGGGAGTAGAACCAGAAGTGCCCTGGAACCCAGCCTTGTCAGCCCTCACCCTGGGGCCCCCGGGAAAGCATGGCATGCTTGAAGCCCTCTGCTCCCTGCAGAAAGTGGGGAGAGGAGGAGCTTTTTCCTTCAGTTAGAGCTTTCCCTTCCCTGCTGCCTCTCTCCCTTAGCTTTGGAGCCCTAACGTTAGTGGACAAGACACTGGGATAAAGCTCTATGGCTGCTGGAAGGTCTGAGTCTGTGTGTGTGCGTATGCATATGCGTGTGTGTGTGTGTGTGTGTGTGTCATTTGCAGAAGTCTTGCTACCAGTTGGGGTGTTAAGAGCATCTCCACTGGGTGGAGACCTGGCATTTGTTTCCACTTTTAAGAGATTGACACGCCCCCTGTCATGTAAGGGAGGAGCTATTGAGTTGGACATTTTCCCTATGGGAATCCTGGGTTTGGTTTGTGGGAAAGGAGGGAATGGAGAAGTGATTTTTATCTCTAATCGTCAACACAGCTGTTCTTCCACTGAATTTGTGCTATTGCATACATGTAGCCATCTTTCTTTTCACTGCAGCAGTGTTTATCAGTAGTTCAAAATGATTTATTTGCTCCTGGGGAGTAAAACCTTTTTTATTAAAAAAAGAAAAAGAAAAAAAAAGAAGAAAAGTGTGCCCCCCTCATTCGCCATGATAGCTATAGAATGATTGGGCCACAAAGGTCAAGTCTGCATGTCCCTGTGGTAGACCCTGCTTTCACATTGGAGCCTTCTCGCTCAGCACAAAACAATCGGAGGCCTTGAGAAAATGGAGAGCAAAGTCTTGGGAGCAGTGAAATGGGGGTTGGATCATAGAGACAGGCACTGGGGACTCGGGTACTGCAGTTAGGAAAGTAGCGTAAGGAGTTGTACTGAAAATGTTGATTCTCTAGTCTGCCAGAAAAGGACTTTTCTTTACATGCAGATTTCATATTGTCTTTGTCCTTTTCATTGCTTCTTGACCTTCCTGGTAGGTGTCGCTCAGTTTCTTCCTGTTTTCCTTCCTGTCCTCTCCACACCTGCTATCCTGTCCCACTCCCATCTACCTCCCGGGAAGCCAGCCCTGCATGCTTAGTTCATGACCTGCTTCACTCCCATTTCATTTCTAGAGGGTTTAGAGGGGACCTGGAACCGCTCCCTTTGCCTCTCCTGCCCGCTCCTCCTCAATGCCAAGAGGCCTGGAGGGGCAGACAGAAAGTTGCTGGCCACATGGGAAGACGGGCATGTTTGGTTGCAGCTGGACTGCGATCGTAGTTCCTCCTGGAGATCGAGTGTGAGGAACTTAGGACACTCTTCCTCAGACTCTGGGATCATCACATACCACACTGCCCTGCTCAGAGCTTTGTCCTGAGCTCCCTAACCAGCTCAGGTGGAGCAGAAGCCTGGTCTCACTCCTCCATCTCTGGTGCTCCCTTGGGTGGGGACCTGCCCCTTACTCTTAGGCCCAGAACCTTGTCCAAGGGACAGGTAGGGTCCAGGTGCCGCTTTGGGTAGCTGGCTGTTGGAATGCCCAAACTGGTGCTGCCTGTGGCATAGCCACTGCTATACGTTTTTGGTTGTTTTTAAGAAACTCGATGAAGAGGGGTGTCATTCTTGGCTCGGGGTGGTTGCCAATTTTTCACCAGAAAGGGAGCCACCCCCTGCAACCACTTCTGTCCCCGTTAGCCCCTCTCTGACCTCCAAGCCAAAGCGTGGCCTGGCTTTTGTCTTCCCATTTAGTTTTCCTCTTTTGCCCTTCCTTTTGTGCTTAATTTATTAAAATAGTTGCTGTATAATTTATTTTCATAAACTATAAAAAAATACTAAATGGTTAAAATAGACTTGCAGGCCAATCTTAAATGGGGTGGGGAGTCTGAGGGTGGGATGGGGAAAGTGAAAGAGGTTTTGATATAAACAAAACAAATGCACTTTGGGTGTGTTTTGGTATTTTTCTGGGGATAGAGGAGGTGGGGTTAGGGATGTCCCTGTAGATTAGTTCCAGAATGGGGTGTCTGTATATACTGTATTAATAGGCATGTTTGACTCTCATAAAGGGACATTAGTAGCTGCTGCAGGTCCTGTTTGGAAACCCCATGTACAATTCCCAGTTTTTTGTAAGTGTCGGTGCGAGAGACATTTGACTCTTGTGTTTGTATCTCCTTTTTATGATTGCTGTACCTACCCATGTCTTTTTGGGGAGGGGTGAAAAGAGATTTGAAATAAAAATGTTTAGAAATTATTTCATGTTCTTTGGGTTGGTGTTTTTCACTCCCTCTCCCATCTCATGTGACTCCTGATATGCCCCAATAGGATCTGATGACCCAGCCCTGGGGAATGGGTGATCCTTGTGATGTCAGCCAAGCAGAGTGCACGCAGCACTAGGCTTGTCAGAATTAGAGGTGCTGAAAAATCCCTGAGGCTAATGGCCACTGCTCAGAGCTACCTTCTCCTTCCCTAGGAAGTGCAGGAGCATTGCAGAGAGCTTTCTGGGGCTGAGTGCCTGTGGACTTTTTGTCTTGGTGAGCAGTAGCGTGGGGCTCTACCTAGGGAGAGTTCATATTTTACCATAGCAGTCATTCCTAGTATTCCCCGTGGCTGGCACCAAGGTTTTTCCTAAGTTTAACCCATAGCCCTTCTGCTGCCTTTCTAGCCTACTGTTGCTTAAGCTGTGCTTTTCGGAGAGAAAAGGACCAGGTTGTTCCTCTGGTTGACAACGTGTGTATAGGCATATCCCGGGGATTTTGTGGGTTCCGTTCCAGACAACCGCAATAAAGTGAACATCACAATAAAGCAAGTTGCACAAATTTTTTGGTTTCCCAGTGCATATAAAAGTCATATTAGGCCACGCGCGGTGGCTCACGCCTGTAATCCCAACACTTTGGGAGGCCGAGGCGGGTGGACCGCAAGGCCAGGAGATCGAGACCATCCTGGCTAACACGGTGAAACCCCGTCTCTACTAAAAACACAAAAAATTAGCCAGGCGTGGTGGCGGGCGCCTGTAGTCCCAGCTACTCAGGAGACTGAGGCAGGAGAATGGCGTGAACCCGGGAGGTGGAGCTTGCAGTGAGCCAAGATCACGGCGCTCCAGCCTGGGCGACAGAGCAAGACTGTCTCAAAAAAAAAAAAAAAAGTTATGTTTACGCTGTTGTGTGTAATCTTAAAAAATAATGTACATAATTTAAAAATACTTCATTGCTGAACAACACTAACGATCATCTGGGCCTTCAGCAAATTGTAATCTTTTCACTTGTGAAGCGTCTTACCACAATGTTGATGGCTGCTGATGGATTAGAGTGGCAGTTGCTGAAGGCTGGGGCAGCTGTGGCAATTTCTTTTTCTTTTTTTTTTTTTGTAAGACGGAGTCTCGATCTGTCTCCCAGACTGGAGTGCAGTGGCGCGATCTCAGCTCACTGCAAGCTCTGCCTCCCAGGTTCACACCATTCTCCTGCCTCAGCCTCCCGAGTAGCTGGGACTACAGGCGCCCACCACCACGCCCGGCTAAGTCTTTGTATTTTTAGTAGAGACGGAGTTTCACTGTGTTAGCCAGCATGGTCTCGATCTCCTGACCTCGTGATCTGCCTGCCTTGGCCTCCCAAAGTGCTGGGATTACAGGCGTGAGCCACCGCACCCAGCCTATCGTGGCGATTTCTTAAGACACCAATAAGGTTTGCTGCATTAATTTGACTCTTATTTTCAAAAAAGATTTCTCTGTAGCATGTGATGCTGTTTGATAGCATTTCCACACAGTAGAACTCCTTTCGAAATTGGAGTCAGCCCTCTCAAATCCTGCTGCTACTACTTCTTTGTTGTCATTTCAACAAAGTTCACAGCATCTTCACCAGGAGTAGATTCTATCTTGAGACTACTTTCTTTGCTCATCCATAAGCAGTAACTCCAGACAGATGTGATGGTACATACTGTAGCCCCAGCTACTCAGGAGGCCAAGGCAGGAGGATCCCTTGGGCCTAGGAGTTTAAGGCCAGCCTGGGCAACATAGCAAGACCCAGTCTCATCC
Source organism: Trachypithecus francoisi (assembly GCF_009764315.1). Lineage (NCBI taxonomy): Eukaryota > Metazoa > Chordata > Mammalia > Primates > Cercopithecidae > Trachypithecus > Trachypithecus francoisi. The sequence continues at coordinate 21,940,834 of NW_022681466.1, read as the reverse complement.
CTTAAAAAAAGCAACTCCCATCTGTTTTAAGTTTTATGATAAAATTGTAGCAATTCAGTCACATCTTCAAGGCTTCACCTCTAATTCTAGTTATGCTGTTACCACCACATCTGCAGTTACTTCCTCCACTGAAGTCTTGAACCCCTCATAGTAATCCGTGTGGGTTGGAATTAACTTCTTTCAAACTCCTGTTCATGCTGATACTGTGACCTCTTCCCATGAATTATGCATGATCTTTTGTTGTTGTTGTTGGAAATGGAGTCTCGCTCTGTCACCCAGGCTGGAGTGCAATGGCGCGATCTCGGCTCACTGCAACCTCCACCCCCTGGGTTCAAGCGACTCTCCTGCCTCAGCCTCCTGAGTAGCTGGGATTACAGGTGTGCACCACCATGCCTGGCTGATTTTTGTATTTTTAGTACAGACAGGATTTCACCATGTTGGCCAGGCTGGTCTTGAACTCCTGACCTCAGGTGATCCACTGGCCTCAGCCTCCCAAAATGCTGGGATTACAGGTGTGAGCCACCACGCCTGACATGAATATTCTCAATGGCATCTAAAATGGTGAGTCCTTTCCAAAAAAAGGTTTTCAATTTGCATTGCCTATCATCAGAGGAATCACTATTTATGGCAGCTGTAGCCTTATGAAGGTATTTCCTTTTTTTTTTCTGAGACAGTGAGACTCGGTCATGCAGGCTGGAGTGCAGTGGTGTGATTCAGCTCACTGCAACCTCCGTCTCCCAGGTTCAAGAACGGTCTGCTGCCTCAGCCTCCTGAGTAGCTGGGACTACAGGAGCCTGCCGCCACGCCCCGGTAATTTTTTGTATTTTTAGTCGAGGCGGAGTTTCACCGTGTTAGCCAGGATGGTCTTGATCTCCTGACCTCGTAATCTGCCCGCCTTGGCCTCCCAAAGTGTTGGGATTACAGGCATGAGCCTCCGTGCCCAGGAATAATGTATTTCTTGAATAATAAAACTTGAGGGCCAGGCGGAGTGCCTGATGCCTGTGATCCCAGCACTTTGGGAGGCCAAGGTCGGCAGGTCACCTGAGGTCAGGAGTTCGAGACCAGTCTGGGCAACATGGTGAAACCCCGTCTCTCCTAAAAATGCAAAAATTACCTGGGTGTGGTGGCACACACCTGTAATCCCAGTTACTTAGGAGGCTGAGGCAGGAGAATCGCTTGAACCTGAGAGGTGGAGGTTGCAGTGAGCCGGGATCACACCACCACTGCACTCCAGCCTAGGCAACAGAGCAAGACTCCATCTCAAAAGAAAAAAAAAGAAACTGGGGCTGGGCACAGTGGCTCATGCCTGTAATCCCAGCACTTTGGGAGGCTGAGGCAGGTGGATCACCTGAAATCAGGAGTTCAAGATCAGCCTAGGCAACATGATGAAACCCTGTCTGTTCTAAAAATACAAAAATTAGCCAGGTGTGGTGATGCATGGCAGTAATTCCAGCTACTTGAGAGGTTGAGGCATGAGAATCACTTGAACCCAGGAGGCGGAGGTTGCAGGGAGCTGAGATCATGCCACTGCACTCCAGCCTGGGCAACAGAGAGAGACTCCATCTCAGAAAAATAAGTAAGACTTGAAAGTCGAAATTATTCCTTGATCCATCAGCTGCAGAATGGATGTTGTGTTTGCAGGCACAAAAACACTCATCTCCTTGCGTAGCTCCATCAGAGCTCTTAAGTGACCAGTTGCATTGACTTCCTGCCTCAGCTGCCTGAGTGGCTGGGACTGCATGTGCCACCACGTCTGGCTAACTTAAAAACTTTTTTTTTATTTTGGTAGAGAAAGGGTCTTGCTATGATGCCCAGGCTGAAGGGCAGTGTCACGATCATAGCTCAATCCAGCCTTGAATTCCTGGCCTCAGGCAATTTTACCCCCTTGGCCTCTCAAAGCACTGAAATTATAGGCATGAGCCACTGTGCCCAGCCTAGCATTCTTTTGGAAACAATGGGCCCCAAATAAAACCCCTTCCCACTGTCTTCACCTCCAAAACCTGAAACTACCTGCTTCATCTCCTCATCACAAAGGCTGTTCCATCAAACCTCTGCAGTGGAATTCCTCATGCACATATTTACTTGAATTCAGTGATAAGCACTTGGCAAGTAATAGTGCCAGAGATTCCTCATTCATTCCATTGTGTGTCCCCCGATTGAAGGTGAGACGGAAACAGTAAGTTTTATGTCTCTTGGTTCCCTCCAGCCTCTCATAGTGTGAACATCTCGCACATAAGGATTCTAGTGCATATTTGTACCACGTGGATTCTGAAGACCAACTGTTTTCACCGGTGCTCAGCCAAAGGCACAAGAGTCACTCCAGCTCAGGAGAGGTACTAGCTGATCCCTAACAGAGACCCTCCCCCGGGTTTTTTTTTTTTTTTTTTTTTTGAGATGGAGTCTCGCTCTGTCACCCGGGCTGGAGTACAGTGGCCAGATCTCAGCTCACTGCAAGCTCCGCCTCGTGGGTTTACGCCATTCTCCTGCCTCAGCCTCCCGAGTAGCTGGGACTACAGGCGCCCGCCACCTCGCCCGGCTAGTTTTTTGTATTTTTTTTTTTTTTTTTTTTTTTTGAGGCGGAGTCTCGCTCTGTCGCCCGGACTGGAGTGCAGTGGCCAGATCTCAGCTCACTGCAAGCTCCGCCTCCCGGGTTTACGCCATTCTCCTGCCTCAGCCTCCCGAGTAGCTGGGACTACAGGCGCCCGCCACCTCGCCCGGCTAGTTTTTTGTATTTTTAGTAGAGACGGGGTTTCACCGTATTAGCCAGGATGGTCTCGATCTCCTGACCTCGTGATCCGCCCGTCTCGGCCTCCCAAAGTGCTGGGATTACAGGCTTGAGCCACCGCGCCCGGCCAGTTTTTTGTATTTTTTAGTAGAGACGGGGTTTCACCGTGTTAGCCAGGATGGTCTTGATCTCCTGACCTCGTGATCCGCCCGCCTCAGCCTCCCAAAGTGCTGGGATTACAGGTTTGAGCCACTGCACCCAGCCCCCAGGGGGTTTTTGAGAGGAATTTTGCAGCTTCCTCTGCTGCACAGATCCCCGTTGAAGCTGTGATTTCACCATGCATCTGTCTATTGCCACGTCCTCACTAGGCTTTCTCCTTTGTGAACCTGGACAATTTCAACTGGTCTTCCTACTTCCTGTTTCTCCTCTCTAGTCCTTCAAAATGTCCTTCTATGAGGTCTCATTGTGTTGCCCAGGTTGGAGTACAGTGACTCAATCTCGGCTCACTGCAGGCTTAACCTCCCAGATTCAATCTATCCTCCCATCTCAGCCTTCTGAGTAGCTGGGACTAAGATACAAGCCAACATGCCTGGATAATTAATCTTTTTGTAGAGACGGGGTCTCACTATGTTGCCCAGGCTGGTCTGGAACTCCTGGGCTCAAGCGTCCTCCACCTTGGCCTCTAAAGTGCTGAGATTTCAGGCATGAGCCACCACACCCAATGGTATAATTTCTTTAGTTTGCAATCTTTGATATCTTTCAACCAAGAGAAATCCCCACTGAAATCTTGACCCTCGATCTGCTTTCCAATGCTGTTTCTCCTTCCCTTACAATGTAGGCTTCAGTCTGGCCACACGTGTGACCTGACGTCTGTGATCATGGCATCCCTCCTGCCAGTCTGCCTTCCCTCATGGTTCACTCTGTGCCTGGAGGACCCTTACCTGTCACCCTCTCTACCTGCTGAACTCATCCTTTGGGGCCCTGCCCCAGGGTCACTCTGTGGAATTGGAATTATCACTAGCCACAAACAAATGGCTCTTTCCTCTCTTATGACATTTGTTCATCTATCTCTGCCTGCTTGTTCCGACTGTGACCTCTGCAAGGGACAGTGTCCTATTCATCTCTCTCCCCACTCCCAGGGCCTGGCACAGTTGAATGGCCGTGCCAAGGTGGTGATAATTTGAGGAGATGAGATCAGCCCCCTTCCCAGGAATGTTGCTCATATTCCCTGGTCTCTAGTCAGCCAGTCCTTGAACCTGGATCTCCACCTTTCACACTGGACAACTGGATTGTTTAGAGGTGGGGATTTTTAGTCACCAAATGCCAGTCTTTTTCTTCTTGTTTTTGTTTTGTTTTGTTTGTTTGTTTTTTGAGATGGAGTTTTACTTTATCACCCAGGCTGGAGTGCAGTGGTGCGATCTCAGTTTACTATAACCTTTGCCTCCCAGGTTCAAGTGATTCTCATGCCTCAGCCTCCAAAGTAGCTGGGATTACAGGCATGTGTCATGTGTCACCACACTCAGCTGATTTTTGTATTTTTTAGTAGAGACTGGGTTTCGTCATGTTGGCCAGGCTGGTCTCTACCTCCTGGCCTCAAGTGATCCACCTGCCTTGGCCTCTCAAAGTGTTGTGATTATAGGCATGAGCTATAGTGCCGGCCCCAAATGTCAGTCTTCTGCAAAACTTTCTCAAGAGACTGAAATTTTCATGGTTGGAATAGGAGTGTGAAAGATGTGATACAAGGTAGGCGCAGTGGCTCACGCCTGTAATCCCAGCCCTTTGGGAGGCCGAGGGGGGTCGATCACCTGAGGTCAGGAGTTTGAGACCAACCTGGTCAACATGGTGAAAACCCGTCTTTACTAAAAAATACAAAAAATTAGATAGGTGTCGTGGCACATGCCTGTGTGTGGAGGATGAGGCAGGAGAATCGCTTGAACCCGGGAGGTGGAAGTTGCAGTGAGCTGAGATCATGCCATTTCACTCCAGCCTGGGTGACAGAGTGAGACTCCATCCAAAAAAAAAAGAAAGAAAAGTAAAGAGAGAGGGAGGAAGGAAGGAAGGAAGGAAGGAGGAAAGAAAGAAGGGAGGGAAGAAGGGAGGGAGGGAGGGAGGGAGAAAAAAGAAAGAGAAAGAAAGAAGTGATACAGCGGTATCCCAAGAAGTTCCAGAGGTGGGATATAGACTGCTTCCTCCTGGCGTCATACAGGATGATACAGTTGTTGCTGCTCTTGGATGGAAGACACTACCGACCTAGGGTTAGCCAGCTTGGTCCAGTGGCCAAAGATTGCACTGAGCCACCTGCTGAGTTATCACTTAACAGAAACCCTGCATTTAAAGAGAGCTCAACCCAGACCACCTTCTCACATCCCAGGCTTACATCCCAGGTTTCTCATCTCATCAGGGTCAGAATTGGGGGTGGGTGTCAAGGCCTGGCTTCCTGGCACCTGCACTGCTGAGAAATTTGATTTTATTTCTGGGCCCTTATTCTGCAGATCCAGGGATGATGGGAGAATGGGAGAGGCTAGCTAGGTTTATACTCGGAGAGAAAAGTAAGAGGGAATGGTAATGGCTGAGCGTGGGGGACATTGAGAAGGTTTGGAAACAGGTAGGAAGTTCTTTGGCAACAGCTGTCCTGTGTGTAAGACTGATAAAGTCAAGATGTTTTGGCCGGGCGCGGTGGCTCAAGCCTGTAATCCCAGCACTTTGGGAGGCCGAGGCGGGCGGATCACGAGGTCAGGTGATCGAGACCATCCTGGCTAACACGGTGAAACCCCGTCTCTACTAAAAAAATACAAAAATAGCCGGGCGAGGTGGCGGGCGCCTGTAGTCCCAGGTACTCCGGAGGCTGAGGCAGGAGAATGACGTAAACCCGGGAGGCGGAGCTTGCAGTGAGCTGAGATCTGGCCACTGCACTCCAGCCTGGGTGGCAGAGCGAGACTCCGTCTCAAAAAAAAAAAAAAAAGATGTTTCACTATGCAGTGGGTGTCATCTCTTGGTGCCTCTTCTCCCCCATGCCCTGGTATTGAAAAACCTGAGATGTGGGCCTGGCACGGTCACCCACGCCTATAATCCCGGCACTTTAAGAGTCAGGAGTATGGGGAAGGCATGGGGGCTCATGCCTGTAATCCCACACTTCGGGAGGCAGAGGCAGGTGGATCACCTGAGGTCAGGAGTTTGAGACCAGCCTGGCCAACATGGTGAAACCCCATCTCTACTAAAAATACAAAAATTAGCCGGACATGGTGGTGGGCACCTGTAATGCCAGCTAATCGGGAGGCTGAGGCAGGAGAATCACTTGAATCTGGGAGGCGGAGGTTACAGCGAGCCGAGATCGTGCCACTGTACTCCAGCCTGGGTGACAGAGGGAGGCTCGGTCTCAAAAAAAAAAAAGAGTCAGGAGCATTGCTTGAGCCCAGAAGCTCAAGACCAGGCTAGACAATATGGCAAGACTCCATCTCTATTTAAAAAAAAAAAAAAATTGGGCCGGGCGCGATGGCTCAAGCCTGTAATCCCAGCACTTTGGGAGGCCGAGACGGGCGGATCACGAGGTCAGGAGATCGAGACCATCCTGGCTAACATGGTGAAACCCCATCTCTACTAAAAAATACAAAAAACTAGCCGGGCGAGGTGGCAGGCGTCTGTAGTCCCAGCTTACTCGGGAGGCTGAGGCAGGAGAATGGCGTAAACCCGGGAGGCGGAGCTTGCAGTGAGCTGAGATCCGGCCACTGCACTCCAGCCTGGGCGACAGAGCGAGACTCCGTCTCAAAAAAAAAAAAAAAATTAGCTGGGCATGGTAACGTGTGCCTGTAGTCCCAACCCATTTAAGCCCAACCAATTTAAGAGACTGAGGCAAGAGGATCGATTGGGCCCAGGTAATCAAGGCTGTAGTGAGCTGTGATTGCGCCACTGCACTCCAGCCTCGGTAACAGAGTGACTCTGTCTCAAAGCAAACAAAAACCTGTCTGAACACAGGGCAGATACTTCTTTGACTGGGATCCCATATGGCTCTGGACATGTTAAACGCCGACTGCATGTGGAAAGTGGGCTCTGTGTCTTGCTCATCTTCTGGGATGACCCCCACCCCCCAGCCCAGCACATGTAGGGATATATACCCCTGTGAATGTTTACTAAAAAACATGGAGCAGGTCAGAGGCAGAGCCAGGCCAGGAGGGAGGTGGCAGTGGGGAAAGGTCTTCTGGGGTGGAATCACCTTTGGGCCTGGATCGGGGAGCTCCCATATTGGAATGGGAGTTTATGTGGGAATTGTTTTCAGCAATGCTGGTGAGGGAGACCGCAGAATGCATCGTGGAGTCTGGAGGAGAGGCTTCGGGGATGGTGCTGTGGTTCTCAGCCAAGGCAGAGGCTTTGTGAGCTTGAATCACTTAGACAACCTTTTCACATCTCACTCCCAAGATGAAGACACCCTCCTAGAATCTCAAGGGGTTGTGGGGGAGAGGGGGTGATGAGGATAGCAGATGAGACATCTCAGGGGCATCTATGGGCTCTTCGCCTCCTCCCATGCCCCTGCCTGCTTGTTAAGACTCCTGGGGAGGGCCTAGCCCAGGATTTGCTGACCTGAGTTTGAGTCTCGGCTCTACTACCTGCTGGTTGTGTGATCTCGGGCAATTTATTTATGCTTTTTCGGTCTGTTTCCTCCTGAGTTTTATCTCCTACCTCATGTGTAAGTAAATGAAACGTGTGTAAAATGCCTGGTACATCTTGAGCACTCAATAAACATCCACAAAAGCCTGCGCAACATAGCAAGACCCTATCTCCATAAAAAAAAATAAATAAATAAATAACTGGGCATGGTGGCATGCACCTATAGTTTCAGCTACTCAGGAGGCTAAGGTGAGAGGATTGCTTGAGCCTGGGAGCTCCAGGCTACAGTGAGTGGTGATGGTGCCATTGCACTCCAGCCTGGGCGACAGAGCGAGACTCTGCCTCAAAATGTGTCATTTCTCTCTCTATCTCTGGGCACTAATTATGATTATTTATTTATTTATTTTTGAGATGAAGTGTCTCTCTGTCACCCAGGCTAGAGTGCAGTGGCAAGATCTCAGCTTACTGCAACCTCTGCCTCCTGGGTTCAAGCAATTCTCCTGCCTCAGTCTCCTGAGTAGCTGGGATTATAGGCATCTGCCACCATGCCTGGCTAATTTTTGTATTTTTAGTAGAAACTGGGTTTCACCATGTTGGCCAGGCTGGTCTTGAATTCCTGACCTCAGGTGATACACCCACCTCAGCCTCCCAAAGTGTTGGGATTACAGGCACGAGCCACTGTTCCTGACCCCATGATCATTATTATTAGCGGGGTTTTATTTTTGCTGGGAGAGGGAAAGAGTCTTGCTCTGTCACCCAGGCTGGAGTGCAGAAGCGACTACAACTTCAAACTTCTGTGCTCAAGCCATCCTCCCACCTTGACCTCCCAAAGTGCTGGGATTACAGGCGTGAGCCACTTTGCCCGGCCCTATTTGAAGTATTTTGAAAACTAGGATTGAGATTCTTTTCGCCAAAGGCAGAGGAATAATGAAAAGCTCCCCTGACCCGAGGCTGCAGAGGGGTGGGCTGTAGGGAAAAAGAGAGGAGGGAGCTTCCAGGTGGGGAATGGCTCCCAGGCTGCTGGTGGCCGCGGGCGGAGCTGGGTGAGTGATTGGGCTTCTCCTGCCACCTAGTGGCTCCTCCGGGCTAAGCCACTCTGCTGTTCCCTCAGGTCCCCTCGGTGGTGCTAGGGTAAGGCCGGATTTAAATATTCCTAAACAAGGTGTCTCCAGTCCCCTTCTGTTAACCCATTCAACGCCCTGCCCTCTCAGGGACCCTGGCCCATGAGGCACCCTTCACCTGGCCCTGGTGTGTGGGACACAACCCCCTCTTCCAGGTGGAGGGAGAGCGAGAAGCCTTTGTTCTTCTGGCTCCAGGGCAGAGTTGGGGCGCCAAGGCGGACACCTGGGGATGGTGGATGCCACGCCTATGCACCCCGCCCCCGCTGGCTTGATGGCTGCTGATGGGAGATACTGGAGCCCGGGACCATGTCCGTGTCTGCTGCGGGTTCTAGTTAATTCTATAAATAGGCACTATTTTGTGCAGTCTCTGGGTTAGGGCTCTCCTGAACCTTCCCATCTCACCTTCTCGGGAGGACTTTGCCTTTTTGTCTCCAGCATGGAGAGGGTGCGGACAGAGACCGGCCGCCTGAGGCCCCAGGGCCAGATAGGGCCTCGGAGACACCATCGTCTGGGCCTCTTGTCATGCCCCTCCCTCCGAGGAGGCTGCCTGGAGTGATGGCCTGGTTGCATCATGCCTGTCTCCTGCCTATTAGGTGGCTATGACTACTGGGGAGGGGTCTGGCCTTGGGTGAGCAGCTTCAGGAGGAGGCTGAGGGGCCTCATGAAGGGGCCACACGTTGGCTGTGAATCCAGGTCAGGCGTCCTGCCCTGCTGCCCACTGCCCTCCCCGCCCCTGACACCCACTTCTCTCTCGGGGCCCTGCAGCCTCAGCTGCACCAAGCCAGGATTGCATCATTCTTGGCTTTGTTCTCAGAGCAGCAGGTGCAGGAGTGGGGCCTGCCACCCGCCGTCCCCCCTTCCCTCTCATCTCCTTCCACTCCCTCCTGGGTAATCCCCCTCCTTCCTCCCTTCCTAGGTTCATGGCACCCCGGGAGTTGTCTGCCTTACCCGTGGCTCTTAGCTCTCTTTCCACCTTCTCCCTGTTCCCCAGGGAGCCCTGGAGGCTACTGAGGTTGAAGGAAGCAGGTTGGGGGGCAGGGATGAGCACCAGGCTGGAAACTGCCATTCTTCATCTCTAACTCCCAGCTGGCTGAAAGCAGGTGCCACCCGCAAAGGGAACACCTGGTTGTAGCCACGGTGTGGCCTCCTAGAATTTGGGGACAAAGTCAGAAATCATCACCTGCTGAGCTAAAGCTAATAATAATCAACATAAAATGAATTAATTCAATCCTTTGTAGAAGGAACTTTTTTTTTTTTTTTGAGATGGAGTCTCACTCTGTCACCCAGGCTGGACTGCAGTGGCACAATCTTGGCTCACTGCAACCTCCACCTCCCAGGTTCAAGAACTTCTCTTGCCTCAGCCTCCCTAGTAGCTGGGATCATAGGCATGCGCCACCATGCCCGGCTAATTTTTTATAATTTTGGTGGAAATGGGGTTTTACCATGTTGGCCAGGATGGTCTTGAACTCCTGGCCTCAGGTCATCTGCTCGCCTCGGCCTCCCAAGGTGCTGGAATTACAGGCGTGAGCCACTGCAGCTGGCCAGTGCTTAATTTTTATTGATCACTTCTGTGCCCACCAGTAGACCAAGCATTTTAGACTCACATTCTCAGGTCATCTTTCAACAGCAATGTGAGGAGGTGCTGTTAGCATGTCTGGTTTACAGATGAGGGAGCTGCAGCACAGAGAGGTCAGAACACTTGCCCAAGACTACACGAATATTAAATGGCAGGTCTGGGAGGTGAATCCTGGTCTGCCTCCCTCTTGAAGCCTCTGGAAGAGATGGTTGGAAAATTTGATGCTGACCCGCCCGAAACATTTTTTTTAAACCCCTAAAAGATTGTTTTTGGCCAAGACACTCATCAAAAGATAAGTATCTTATTTTAATTTTATCAAACAGAATAAATAAACATCCATGGAAGTCTGGGCTACACACTGAGACCCTGTCTCTAAAAAAATAAAAAATTAACCAGGCATGGTGGGATGCACTTGTAGTCCCTGCTATTCGGGAGGCTGAGGTGGGATGATTATTTGAACCTGGGAGGTTGAGGCAGCAGTGAGTGTTGATTGCACCACTGCACTCCAGCCTGGTCTCACATCAAATGAGCCCTGCCCCTCTCCACACTGCTGTACCTCTGAGGCAACATTGTTGCTGAAGGTTCTGGTCCCTGTGGGGTGTAGAAGAAGAGAAGCACTAGGGGATCTAGTCTGCCAGGGAGGAGGGAGGACTGGGGGGCTGCCCTTGTGGACCCTGTAGACTGGCACAGAGACTGTAGGTGGTACTATCCCGTCCCTATTCAGGGGCTCTACTTGTGAAGCTTCCGGCAGTGTTCAGGACGTGTTGATAAGATGGCATTGGGTTTAGCAATCTAGCCACCATGACTTTGGCTAGTAGGAGTTTACTCCTGAGGGCCAGATTAGCATCTCTGAGGACAGACAGTCCCTGACCTCGCAAAGCCCAACACCAGACCCTAGGCCTGGCCAAGCAACAGCTGTTTCAGAGGCCCAGCACGGGTGGCTGCCACCGCCACCACCTTCTCCTTGTTTTCACTTCCTCAGCACTGAAAGAGAACCTGAAGGAAACCAACTGGAGAGAATGGAGCCTGGCTTCCACAGCCAGGGCCCTGCTGCACCACAGCCTGGGAGAGCGCGGCTCAGGGCGAGGGGCAGGCTTTCTGGCTGACACTCTTCTCTGTCTCCAGTCTCTTTAGCTCAAGACAGGCTCCATCTGAACGGACAAAGGGCCCCATTGACCTCAAAGCCTTGTGACCCCACCCAAGTCTGTCCCTTCCTCCCCAGGCAGCCAGCAGGGTCCTCGAGTAGCAGACAGGAGCCACAAGGCCGCTGAGAGGGCATTGGTGGGGAGCCAAAAGAGGCGGCAGTCAGCTGGTCGGGGAAAACTGGGAGTGTGTGGGCAGTGCCCACCAGATCCCCATCAGGGGCGGCCAGGGATGAGGGCTCCGGGTACTCCTGGCTGTAGTCCCAGGAGCAAAGCAGCAAATACCTTGCAGGGCCAAAGCATGGGAGGCTGGGGGAGTCCAACTTCAACCCCAAAATGGGCTGCCCGGAGCTCAGGGCCTCCCTGGCCCACATTCCTGTCTCCCTGCCCCCAACATGCCCCCCACACCCAGCCTATAAAGCCCCCTTTGTCTGAGCCACTGAGGATCTTAACTCTCCCCATCTCAGCTTCCCGCCCCCTCTCCCTCATCCTCTGGTGCCTAACAAAGAGGCCAGGGCTCAGTGAGAAGTGGTGAAGCCACCTTCATGCCAGCCTGGGCATTGGCCCAGGGGGTGTGGGCAGCCAATCCCTGTATACCAAATGCCTCCACCCCACTGCCCACCTCAGGACAGGTTAATTCCCACCCCTGTCCACTGGGGACTGCGTACCCCTGCCTGGGGCAACGTGCCCACCTCAGGGCAGGTTAATTTCCACCCCTGTCCACTGGGGACTGCATATCCCTGCCCAGGGCAGCATGTCTACCTCTCACGTGGCCATTTATGTGATGCCCCTCTCAGTTTGCCCTGCCTTGTCAGAGGCAGAACAGAGGGCAGTGGGTGGTCAGGAGCCACCCCTGATGGAGGGTGTCAGAGGGCAAAGGTGTCTTTTTGCCATCTCCTTGGTCTTCACCAGAGCGGGTGGCCCCACTGCCCACACATTAGGTTCTCGAGTAGTATCTGGGGGTTCAGATCCCCCTTCTCTGGGAGTAGATAAACAGATCAACCCCCTCCTCCTGCTTGGCAAGTGCCAGGAACATGGCTCACTGGGTGGGCAACAGGAATCCCCATCTCTTTTTCCCACACTCAGCCAAGGGCCTCAGAACACCTTCAACTGTAGGCTGGGCGTTGGCAACAGCTCCCTGTTCCCACAGCGATCTCGAGGTGGGGGTGGCACAGTCTCCCTGTATCCTAGTGCTCTGGGTGTCTCTGGCCTGCTGTCAGTCACCCCCTGCAGCGGGTCGTCAGCCTGGGAGGCAGTTGGTCTGGGCCATGGGATCAACTGTGTTGCCAAGGTGCGGTGAGACCGCGAGCAAGCCCCTCTCTGGCCCCTGTAGCATGAGGGTGGGGTCCTTCTGACTCCGATGAGCCTCAGGAATGAGGAAAGGGGCTTCCCTTGCAAGGGTCTCCTCTCCCCTAGCAGCGCCCCCAGGACTGGCAGAACAGGGGGTGCAGGAGCGGGCAAGCCCGGGATGTGCGCAGGTCGGGTGCGCGTTGTGTGTGTGTTCGAGTGTGTGCGTGCGTGCGATTGTGCAGTTGCGTGTGAGCGCGTGTGCTTGCCGGTGCGCGGTGCTGCCACGGGCCGGGCGGGTTGAGGAGGGGAGGGGGCGGGCTGAGGGGCGGGGCCGGCGGGGCGGGGCGGGGAGGGGGCTCGGGCGCTGACACCAGGCGCTCCTTGCGCTTGGCGGTCGCCGGGTGCAGCTGCCCGGACAGGGCGCATGGAGGGGCCGCCTCCGCCTGCGCCCCTCGGGGCCGGTGCGGCGAGGACGGCATAGCAGGGCCCAGCATGGAGCAGGTGAGCGGGCGCTGGGCGTGGGTGCGCTGCCGAGAGCGGAGGGAGGGCTGCGGGCGTTGTGACCCGGCGAGGTGGGCGCGTCGAGCGCCAGGGGCCGCCACCGAGAGAGGGGTTGGGGCAATGGAGCTCCGGTGGGGGAGGGGGCTCTGGGGGAGGGATGGGACTGATGTGACACAGAGCTCACACACACACGAGTACTCCCCTATCACTGACACCCAGGGAGGCGTGTGCAGAGGACACCTCTCTCCCCACCCCCTTTCCAGAAAGAGATCACCCACACTGAGAAACCCCCATCCCCACTTCATAAGGGTACAGCCCCTGCTCCCTGAACTCAGGCCCAAGAAGGCTACAGGCTCTGCAGAATGAAGGAGTGGGTGGGCTCTGTGCCATATGACTACTGGTTGGTTGACCCCCAGTCCCTCCTGGTGGGACCTCAAGATACACTAGTCCCCTCCCCCTACACATCAAGGGGTTTCTTCCATCCTAGCTCCCCCCCTTTCCCAGTCACAGCAGCTGCAGCAGCTGCTGCCACCATTTCATGTCAGTGAAAAGATGGGGTGGGCTAGTAGGTTTTCTCCAAATACACCCCAAAGGCAGAGTTGCAGCCCCAGCCAGGTTTTAGGAGGTGGGTGATGCCTTCCTTTCACACAAGCTCCATCAGACTACACTGAGCGTGGGCTGGGCTCAGCGGGCGGGGATGAAGACCCGCTCTGGTCAGTTCTCATTCCCTCACCGAGCTCAGCAAATCCCAGACAAGCCGGGCCAGTCCCCTTTGGTGAGCAAGGGGCTCTATCCTCACTTGCAGCCCCCTGATCTAAGACAGGCCAGCAGCCTGATGGGGGGCAGAGTGAGGGGGCTACTCCAGGGGTTGCCTTACTCCCTTCCCAACCCCCACTTGGGGTGAGGTCTCGGGTGGGGTCTGGAGAGGTGGGATGGGTTTTCTGTCTGGGGTATGCCTTTCAGTGCTCAGCTGCCCTAACTCCCCTCTTCTCCTGGCCCAGGCTTTTTGGGGCTGTTCTGCCTAAAGCAGTGGCTGGGGGCCCTGGCTCTGAGACCCTCCCCTCCAGGCTGAGCACAGGCCCCCTGTCACTCTGGCAGAGGACTCGTGGGTGGCCTGTGATGGTGGTGAGGAGAGGGGTGAGGAGGAGTGGAGGGTGAGGAGTCAGGGGGAGATAGAGTCTGTGGAAGGGGTGACCCTAAGTTTTCGGGGGGCTGGAGAGGGGCAGTGGGAGGCATAAAGTGCTCTGGGCATCCTCCCTGGGCTGGGCGTGAGTCTGGGGTGGGGCTGTGGCTGGTCCAGTTTCCAGGCCTGTTTGGCATCTTGGGCATTAATTTAAATGGCCAATGGCAGCTCCCCAGAGCACCAGGCCTGGCTGCTATTGCCATCACTGACTGAACACAAAAATAGTGGTAGGGCGGGGAGGGAGGGAAGAGTAGTAAATGCCACTGAATTGCTCATTGTAAAATGGCTAATTTTACGTTATGTGAATTTCACCTGGATTTTTTTAAAAAGGAGGGGCAGGGCTAGGGGCCACTACTACTTCCTGTCTAGAGAATCCTAAATGCATCTCACCAGGCCTGCAGCTCAGCCTGAGTTGTTCCTCCAAATAGCCCATCTGCCCATCATTGGCCTTCATCAGCCCTCTGGAACTGTTCTGGGAATCAGCCACTTCCCCTTTCCCAGAGGACAGACCAGAGCCTGCTCCCCTGTCGCCTCCCCTGGGAGGAGAAGCATCAAGGGGAGTCAGGACATTGGGCTTCTGCCCTTGGCTCCATTACAGAATCATTGGGAAGCCTTAGACATTCATCCTCTCTGGGCTGCTGTGAAATCTGCCAGCTATGCCAAGTGGTGGCTTCTTGGTCCTTTCTAGATGTCCTAGGACACCTCTGCCAAGCACAGCAGCTCAGCATGTCCCCTGGACTGTGAGGTCTCTCCCCACAGACATGGACTTTGATGATCGGCACACTCTCCGAGGTGCCTAGGCTGATGTGGTGAACGCCCAGCTTTCTGGATGCGCCGGAAGCATGGTGTGTGTGGAGTGCGTCTGAAATCAGAGCTTCTTTCATTGCACCAGGGGAAGCTCCTATTTTAAGTTTCCCATGTGCTGAGCCCTCTTGTAAAGCAAAGAATCCTTTTATAGTGTGTGAGCCGCCGATGTGTCTGTTTGGTATGTGTGGATTTTGGCATGGAGGGCTTCCTTAAAGGGGAGCATGCCTGGAATCTCTCACGGAGGCTGGAACTGCTGGGTGGGGTGAGTGCCAGGACTGAGGGGCTTGCCTCACTGTGGTCAGTCCCGCCCCTCTTTTCTCCTCATCTGACTCCCAACACTCTCGCCCAGGGCTGGCTCAGGGCCAGACAGAGGAGAGGGGAGCAGCTGCAGGGGGATTTCCAGAGCTTTGACGGGGAGGTGGGAGCCTCCTCTCTAATCCCTTCCCCTTCGCTTCGTCTCTCTTCCCTTCCTCTATGTTCCCCTTCTTTCCTCTTTGCTCCTTTCCTTCCTCCCTTCCAGAAGGGCAAAATGGAGATAGGGAGGAGGGTGGGTCCCATGTGCAGTGATGTGTAGGGGCCAGGTGGGGCTAGGCAGGGGCTGGGAGCCTGTAACAGAAGCAGGAAGAGTTGAAAAGCCCTATGTAGAACCGCAGAATTTAGCATCCTGAGCTGGAATGAACTCCCTGGCCTGACCCTTCCCAGAGGGATCATTCGATAGAAGGAGCAACATCAGACTTCAGCTGGAATCCTGAATCCCAGCTGGGGGATCTTGGACAAGCTACTTAGCCTCTCTGGGCCTGTTTCCTCATTTACATGGCGGGGCTGATAATCCCCACGTTAGTGTTGTCATGGGGACTACATGAAATAATGTTTATAAAGAGCTTGGCACATAGTGGGTGCTCAACGTATTGTAATTCCTTTCCTCTCTGTCTTAGTGTTTGCAAGCCCCTGCTGAGCAACAGCATGGTTTTTGTAAGGCATCTTTGAGCCTTGCGCACACTCACTTATACACATGGTCCATGCCACTGGCCTTCCCTGATGGGGTGTCACACAGTGAAGAGCCTGCTGGGCTGGGTTTCCCAAACCTGGTTTCCCTAAAGATGGCCAGTTCAGAGTGGCAGGGGTGGATTTTCTGTCAGCCACCTCCTGCCCTGATACGGGGCCTCGCTGGGCGTGGATTGCTTACCCTGCTGCCAGCCCAGAGAAACCGCAGCCTCTTGCTCCCACCGTAGCCAGCTGTCCAGAGGTTTCCTGCATAGGCCCCAGCTGCTTGGCAGATTACCAGAGCTCTTAGGCCCCAGCCTGGCCATGAGTCTTCAGCCTCCCTCCCCGAGGGGTGTTCAGGCGGGTTTCTTCTCACAGGATTCCCGGGGGACCTGACACCACAGATGAGTGGGAACTGGCATCATCTTGAGTGGACCATTGCCTTACCCTCCATCATTAAAGATGCTCAATGAGGTTCATTCTATGGGATGTCTGGGGCTGTGGCCAGCGCCTGCGCCCCACCCTCTCCCTCCTTTCTCTGACATTTGCTAGTAAGGGCTTTGAGGTCTAGGACAAACCCTGCCTGCCTCCCAAGACCCCTTCTTCCTCCCCTAGTCAGTGCAGGCTCCTTCTTGTTTTGCTCAACATTGTGCTTGTACCACCATCTCAGCACCGTACCAGGCACCCTTTGCTGTGTTTGTTGCCCTCCGTGGAATATGGGGACGGTTCCTTCCCCACCACCCAACACAGCAGTTTGCATGGACTAGGTGCTCAATAATTTTTTTTTTTTTTTTTTTGAGAGGATATCCTACTCTGTCACCCAGGCTGGAGTGCAGCGGCACGATCCCGGCTCACTGCAGCCTCTGCCTCCTGGGTTCAAGTAATTCTCCTGCTTCAGCCTCCCAAGTAGCTGAGACTACAGGCACGTGCCACCATGCCCAGCTAATTTTTTGTTTTTGCTTTTTGTTTTTTTTGAAACAGAGTCTCGCTCTATCGCCCAGGCTGGAGTGCAGTGGCATGATCTCAGCTCACTGTAACCTCCATCTCCCCAGTTCAAGCGATTCTCCTGCCTCAGCCTCCTGAGTAGCTGGGATTACAGGCGCACACCACCACACCCAACTAAGTTTTTGTATTTTTAGTAGAGATGGGATTTCACCATGTTGGCCAGGCTGGTCTTGAACTCTTGGCCTCAAGTGATCTGCCCTCCTCGGCCTGCCAAAGTGCTGGGATTACAGATGTGAGCCACCACGCCTGGCCAATAAATATCTTTTGACTTGATCAAATGAGGCCCCTCTCCCTTTGGAGATACAAACTGGGGTGGGGATGTTGCCTGTAGGGGACAAGTAGAGGACCTGGGGGCTGAAGCCATAAAAGTGCAAGAACTGCTGTCCCCTCTAGCCCTGCCCTGCCATCCTTCTCCACCAGGGGATGCTCTTTCCCCTTTGGTGGAAGGGCCTGAGCTGGGGCCAGGTGGAGGTGCCCGTGCCCCGTCACCCACCTTCCATACATTATGGTTTTTCCTTTTCAGCTCACCGAGTTTTTCACATTCTTTGTCAAATGTGAGGCTCAAATCAGAGGCAGACCGAGAAGGCCTTATTGTTTTCATCTTACAGAGGGTGAAACTGACGTTCTGAGAATGTACTTGTTCTCAAAAGTCATACAGCTACCAGGGGCAGGGAGGGTGCAGCACGAACTTGAACCCAGGTCTTCAGACTCTTGATTCGGTGCTCTTTTGAGGACATCATAAACCCAGGTTCCTCCTCTGGAGCCCCAGACTCCAGATACTTTTTCCTCCAGTCCGCTCATCATGCCCTCCTTGCGTCCCCTCCGGCTCTCTCTCCTTGGCACCTGCTCCTCAGCCCAACAGCCTGCTGACGTCTTCCCCACCCAAACAGACACCTGCCTTGTCCACACCCACCTGTGCCGCCCGCCTGTCCCTTCCTGTTAATGCTCAGTGGGCAGATTCCACTCCCTCCTCCCTGGGGCTCCTCCTCCCTGCATAGTCTGACCCCCACTCCCACTGGCCCCTGGGGCTGCCGTCTCTGCCCCGCACAGTGCCACCTTCTCTGGTTGCCTGCTTCCTCCCAGTCCTTGTTACCTCCTCCTTCTCTGCCTACTCCTAGGCCAGGGTTCCTCCCACTCTTCACTCTCCCTGGAGAATCTGAACCACGCCCCTGGTCTCAGGGACTACCAGAGTCTCTAACTCAAGCCTGTCTTCCAGAAGATAGGACCCAGGGTTTAAGCATCCTGTCACAATTCCACCAGCCTCACAGCCTGCTGGTTAAGTGTGTGGACCCTGGAGCCCAAATGCCTGGGTTCAAATCCTGCGTGGCCTTGGGCAAGATACTTGAGTTCTCTGGGCCTCATTTTCCTTATCCATAGAATGAGGATTGAGATCTATTTCACAGGCCTTTGTGAGGCTTAACTGGGATCACACATACAAAGGACTTCGTGCCTGGCTTGTCCCCTCTCTCTGTGAACACCCTAGACAACCTGATATTCCAAGCCTTGGCCTTGCCCTGGACTCTTCCATTTCCTTCCTCCTGCTCACCAAGTCCCAGAGCTTCTGTTGTTTGTGGCTCCTGCCCCTTGCCTTGGTACATTTCTCCCAGAATCCCCTTGCCTGCCGCCCTCCATTCCTGTTCACCTTACGTGCCATGATGGCCATGGCAAAATTGCTGCTTTAGCTCCCTGCCCCAAACCAGGCTAGCATGGAAGCACCTCTGGGCAGCCCCTCCACCGTCACACCCCTGCCTGTGTTTCCTTCCTCATCCCTCCATGCTTCCTGCCCACAGGCACCCTCCACTTGGCCCCAGCCACGATGCCGATGCCGGGGCCTGCTCTCTCCTGCCTCCCTGGTTCACCCTAAGCATCCCTCTCCCTGGAGTGCCTTTTTCCCTACTCCCACCCTCCCCTGCCCCATCCATGAAACCCAAGAAGCTCAAGGCACCTCCTGGGGAAGCCTCCTCTGCTTCTCCAGCTGAAGGTGCTCCTGTGCTGGCAGTTCTTTAGAGAGTCACAATTGGAGAAGACCCAGGCCCCTCAAGGGAAGGATCTAGGCCTCACCTCTGTATTCCCAGGGTCAACCTACCCCACCCCCTCGTCTCCTCTACCCCCTCACATAGTAGACCTTTGTGAATGAAGGATGGTGATTGGGCTGGGGAAGGAATTTGGAAAGAGGGGGAGTGTGAGGAGGGTCCTCAATGAGGGAGACTCTCCCCATGTTGGGCTCTATGGCTCCAACCCCCAAAAAAGAAGGTACAGGAATACGGTGGGTGCTGGGGCGGATGGCAGGATGTATGAAGTGAGACCCGGAGTGTGGAGAGAGGAAGGGGAGCCGGAATGGAGAGGAAGGTGAGGAGGAAGAGCGGCTAGAGAAGATGGATGGGGTGGGCTGGGACAGGCTGGGGGTGCAGGTCAAGGTGCAGGAAGAGGTGGGAAGGGCGGCAGGGTGGGGAGAGAGCCGCACTTTCTGGGAAGTGGGAGCCGGTGGGGGAGGCTCTGCAGTGCATTGTGGAGGGAGGAATTCGCCTGGCCTGCCGGTCAGTGTGAGCTCATTTCCTCTCACCCCCTCCTGCGGGGTCTGAGGGCATCAGGCTCTGGAAAAAGTGAGCCAGGGGCACCCCAAGGCCACCACCCTCCCTCCTCCGCCATGGCCTCAGTTCAGTCTGATTTCAGATGCCAACCCTTCCCCCTCACAGAGAGAACCCTTTATCCTGGGAGGAAAGGACCTCTGAGCCAAGGTGGCAACAAGCGTTGGACCATTGGAGCTACAGGACAGAAAGAGGCAGAAACAGGCACCTGGTTGAAAGTTAAGCAAGAAAATCCAGGCAGTATGACAGATTACAGTTAGACAGCAGGAAGGACTTTCCAGAATTGGAGGCTAATTCTGGCTGCACATGACCTTGATGAAAAAGGATGAGGAAGGGAGAGGAGTCATTTAACTGCCCCTCCATTATTATGAAACAGAATCCCTTTCTCTTGACCACCAGGGGATTTAAAATACATCAAATGAAGCATATAATCTAAAATCCAGTCAGTATCTCATTCCTCAGGTTCACAGGAGTAGGGATGGCCTAATCGTTGTCTGGGGCACCCCAACACCTCTAAGACCTGAGTTCCCAACCCCGATCAAGGATAAAAGGGTGGGGGTTGGGGCTGCTTGGCTCTCAGGGATCTCCTTGTCCAAGGAAGGTGGTAACTCCAGCAGGCAGAGCTGGCCTTCCCACTTTCACTGCCTCCTCTCTCCAAGTCCTATTTTATCCTCTGCCTTCTTTTCTACATAATCTGGGGAAAGGAATATGGAAGCCACTTCAACTGCAAAAGGCATGGAAAAGAGGTAAGCATAAGCTGTAGGAAGTAAGAAGCAGGAAGAATGGGAGTTAAAGAGTAGAAAGAATTTTCTAGCTATTTTCTAGAAATGAAGGACAAGGCCAGGTGTGGTGGCTCACGCCTATAATCCCAGCACTTTGGGAGGCTGAGGCAGGCGGATGTCACTGGAGGTCAGGAGTTCAAGACCAGCCTGGCCATCCTGGTGAAACCCTGTCTCTACCAAAATACAAAAGTTAGCTGGCGGTGTGGCATGGGCCTGTAGTCCCAGCTACTCGGGGAGGCTGAGGCAGGAAGATCATTTGAACCTGGGGGTGAAGGTTTCAGTGAGCCTAGATCTTGCCACTGTACGCCTGCCTGGGTGACAGAGTGAGACCCTGCCTCAAAAAAAAAAAAAAAAAAAAAAAGAAAGAAAGAAAGACAGAAGGACTGTCCCTCCCTGGACTGTCAGGGTTGGGCTGGAGGGGGTCCTTCTGGGCGACAAGGAAAGAAGCTGGCTGAGGACCAGGCATCTCTTAGGCCGAGCTCAGAGTAAAGCCAGGAAGGGTGGCTGTGGGGTGCTGGTGACTGGGAGCCTCTGCTGTCACTGCTGTTCACTGCAGAGCAGGACTGTGGGCTGGCCCCATAACCTGAGCCCCAGGACAGGCTGGGTGGGGGTCAGAAGGGCTGAGGCACCTGCCAGCCTCTCTTCTATCCTCGATTCCCCTGCCTCTCTGGGATCCTGGGCTGAGACTCTGGCTGGGAGGGGCTTACCCTACACTGAGGGGCACCCCGTCTCCCCGCCCCCTACACTAAATCTACCCTTGTGTCTCAATGTCTAGGGGTCTCTAAAGGGAAGAAGGCCTCTAAGCCTTTTTCTGTCTCCCCCACTTTCTGATCCTGGGTCTCCTCATCTTTGTTTCTCACCTTCTCTGCCTCTCTCTGCGCTGTCTCTATCTTGTCTCTGTCTTTCTCATTCTTTCTGGGTCTCTGGATCTCTGTTTCTGACCACCTCTGGCTGGCTGTTTCTCTTTGCTTCCCTCTCCCTCCCTCCCTATCCCTGTGCTAGTTCTGGGTTCGGTGCCCTTGTCCTCTTTCCTGGGCCTAGATGGCCCTCTATCTGGGCCGGTCCCTTGGAGTCCGGGAAAGCGTCTCCTGGAGACCGCCTCTCTCCCCAGACTGGGCTCTGACGTTCAACTCTCAGGCAGCCCTCGTCCCTGCCTCAGCCCAGTTGCCGGTCTGTGGCCCTTGAGCGAGGCCACCGGCTCACCCCGAAGGGAGCGCGGGGTGGGTGGTGGGAAGGGGGAGGGGCGAGGGGGCGGACCCCGGGGGGGAGCCACACCGCGCTGGGCCCCGCCCCCGGCCCCGCCCCTCCCGGGTCCCTGCCGGCGCCCCCAGCAGTGCCCTGGCCACAGAGCCGCCGCTGCCACCCGATGAATGGAGTCGCCTTCTGCCTGGTCGGGATCCCGCCCCGCCCGGAGCCCCGGCCCCCACAGGTGAGGGCGCTGGGCCAGGGAAGTGGGCGGGGCCGGTAGCTGCTGGGGAGCGGGCGGTCAGGCCGGGGTCGCTGCGACCCCGCTCGCCCTGCACAGCCTGGGGCGCACGGTGGGCGCGGGCACCGTGGGCACCGCTGTGGGGAGCTTCAGCTAGTGGCAGGCCCGGGAGGGGGCCCGAGCAAGAGCTGTCCGGGATAGAGGGGCGGGAAGGAGGAAGGTAGGCAAGGGGCCGGGACGGGCACGGGGCTGCCAGGGCAGGGGGCACAGACCCGGGTGGCGGTGCCAGGCCCCCAGCGGCTGGGCAGCGGGGGCGGGAGGCCCGCGGCTTTTGTCCGGGTTTGTCAGGCGGGGCGCCTGCCACCGTTTCCTCTGCCCGAGTTTTCGTTTTCCGTTGGCGAGGCCCCGGCACAGCTGGAGGGAGAGGGAGTGGGGGAGGGGGTTCCCGTAGCGGGACGTCCTCCGCCAAGGAGTCCGGACACCCCCTCCCCGCGCCACACTCGCCCCCTGCCGGGTCGGACTGCGGGACGGGTTGCCAGGCACGGTTCCGCCGCCCTCCTGGGTCCTAGGGAAGTCCTAGACACAGGCCTGGGACCCCCGGCTCTGGCGGCGCGCCTGCCCTCCCCTCTGCACTCTCCGACCGGCTGTGGGTGGGTCAAAGCGCGGGGTGCCAGGGGCATTACTCAGCGCTGGGCTGCTCTGCTTGGGTTCTTTCATCTGCCAGCTGCTGAGTCTGGGGAGGGGCCAGCAGGGGCCTCCCGGCCCCATCCCCCATTAGGGTCATTCCCTTACCTCTGAGCCTGGCTGCCCGCCCTGCGGGAGCACCCCAGCAGGCCTCCCTCCTCCTAAGTTGAAGGGTTGAACACTGTCAGGTCAACAGTTTCCCTGAGCTCGGAAAAGAAATTCCCTGAGGTCCAGGTTGAGGTCAAGGCCTGGGCTGAGGCCTATTCCTCTTTAGACAGGGCTGAAAAGACTTGGGGACTCTCCTCCCCGGCTTTCCCGGCAGTGTTGAAGGTAGGATCTGCTGCTTGCAACTCTTTTGGAGACTGGTGTGTTCCTTGGTTGCTGGATGTGTTCAATTCTCCCTCAATCTGCATCTCTCCCAGACTCCCTTCAGCCAAAGTGTGTTTCCTAATTATGAACTTGAAATTCAGGATGGACGGGGGGTGGGGGTGGAGGTCATTAAGCATGAGTCCCTTGGATTCAGTCCCCCACCAACAACGCATACTTCATCTCTATCCCCTGCACCCCTCTCTGTCTCCACCCCAACCCTGCAGCCTAGCTGGGGGTGAGTGGCTTTTGATCCCATGTGGTTCTCCCCTCTGCCAGGGCAACAGACCCCATTCCCCAAAGTGACGACTCTTACTGCCATGTACTCATTGGCATGAGATTTGAATCTCGATTATATAACCAGTCATTTCACCTCCAAAGGCAGCCCAAAGGTCCCCAGCTCCAGTGGCTTCCACTTGCCCACAGTGTGGTTGGGTCCACCCCAAGGTGGCTGGGAATTCCAAGATCCTGCACCTGAGGCCCTGACCTCTTCTTGGGAACCGTGGGAGCCGTAAATCCTCTACATTCAATGCTGGATTCAAAGGCCTCAATAATAATAAACAGGAAGAATGGTAGTGGGCAGTGTAGGTGTGGTGTCCCATTTCACAGAGAGGGTCTGAGCCTACACAGTGACAGTGCCCAGGCAAGAACCCAGGACACTTGAAGGTAGTCAGGGCACAAGATGAAGCTTGGGGAGTAAGCTATTAGGAAGGTGTCTGACTACAGCAATAGGTCAGGCTTGCGCGCATCCTAGCCCAAGCAGAGAGAGACTGGGTCGGGGGAAGAGGCCCCATGCTTGTGCCCCTCTCCTCGGGCTGACCTTGGGCTCATGGGGAAGAAGTGCAGCGTTCTCGGCATGGATGGGAGTGGGAGTGAGGGAGGGTGCTGGTTCTGAGCAGAGCAGTGCAGGAGTGGGTAGTAGATGGCTTCATCCTTCATTGCAGGAATACTCAGAAGGACTTCTTGATGTGTAAGGTTAAAAGAGAGACTACAAAGCAGCAGTGTGGAAGAAGTTACAATGTGAGGGACTGCAGTTAGATACTCAGGAGAACTTCTAGGGAGGGGCTTGTGACCCACAGCATCCCAGGCTAGCCATGCAGGGAAGTTTCCAGCAGTATAGTGGGTCAGGTGGATTCTTGTAAGTTGGATTCCAATGTAGAAATCTGGAGATGGTCATTGGAGATATCAAATATGCCAGCAAATATATTCAAATGAGCATTGGTGCCTGGAAACAAAAAATGTGTTTTTAAGGAAGGGGAATTGCTTTCACAGTGTAGCGCATAGTTAATACACAGACAGCAAAAACTCCTGGCCAGGATTTATAAAAACGACCTCATTTGATCCTCACAATACCACTAAGAGGTAGATACCATTATTATCCCCATTTTACAGTTGAGGACACTGAGGCACAGACAGCTAATATTGCAGCCCAAATCACACCCCCAGTGCCCTGTGGAGCCAGGGTAGGAACATGGCAGTCTGGCTCTAGAGTCTTGCTCTCACCCTCACTATCTGGCTTCTCAGGACCTGCTGTGTCCCGCTGTCACTCCCACCCCAAATCTGTGTCCATTTTGTACACAGCCCAAGATCAAGGTCAGCTTCTGGCTGGATTACAGCTTGGTTGCTTGTCTTCTGTTCTATTTCTTTACTCCTCCAATCTTTCCCACCCTGCCCCATGCCGGCCTATAGCACTCGGCCAGGGCTCAGTTCACTGGTGTTTTCCTTCCAAAGGGGCATCAAGCCCTGCTCTGTTGGCTGCAGGGGTTCAAAGGTGAGATATTGGCTTGGTCAGGGATTTGGACAAAGCCCGGTTTTAATGATCCTGCTCTCACCGTCTCGGGAGAGAGACATGAATAGGGCCTGTGGGAGCTGGTGCTGCCTTTCCCCTAGCACCCCCCCCCCCCTTCAAACAACCCGCCTTTAGATCCAGCCCCCCCCTGTTTCTTGTGAAATTGTGCCAGTTTGTCAGCAGGGCAGTACCAGTCTGTGCCAGGCGGGCGTCTCCTCCCCCACTGCCTCAGTGGGACATCAGGCTGAGATGGCCTTGGGGCTGGACTTTGGGGAGATTTTAAAGCCCTTTTGGGGTGGGGTGTATTTACCACCTGTCAGAGTGGGTGAGGACCAAAGGGGTCATCATGTCCAACTCTCTTATGCTACAGTGGGGAAACAGACTGGGGAGTGCCCAAGGTCCCTCAGCCTTGGCAGACAAGGACCCATCTTCTGACTCCCAGCTCCCAGGCCATGCCTTTCCCTCTGTGGTTGGTTCTGTCCTTCGTGGCCCCCCTCAGTGCAGGGTTCTTGGACTGGGCTCCAGGAGGGAGAGGGGAGGGCAGGGAGGAGCAGGGATGAGTGGACAATGTGTCCTGTTCATCTCTGTGTCCCTAGTGGCCAGCACAGAGCCTGGCACAGAGCAGTTCTCCATAAATGTTTGTGAAGTGCAAACCAGGGAACAGCCCCGCCTGTGGCCTCCCAGGGCGCCCCATGCTCAGCTCTACCCCTGACACTGTGATGGCCCATCTCATATCCATCTACCCCACCAGACAGGAGTTATTTGAGGCCAAGAAAAATAATAATAGCAACTCCTTCCATAGTGCTTACCTCTATGGTATATTACCATCACCCCACTTGACAGATTAAGAAACTGACACAGGCTGGGTACGGTGGCTCACACCTGTAATCCCAGCACTTTGGGAGGCTGAGGTGGGCAGATCACCTGAGGTCAAGAGTTCAAGACCAACCTGGCCAACATGGTGAAACCCCGTCTCTACTAAAAACACAAAAAATTAGCCGGGCATGGTGATGCGCGCCTGTACTTCCAGCTTCTTGGGAGGCTGAGACAGGAGAATTGCCTGAACCGGGCAAACAGAGGTTGCAGTGAGCCGAGATCGTGCCATTGCACTCCAGCCTGGGTGACAAGAGTGAAACTCCTTCTCAAAAAAAAAGAAAGAAAAAGAAAAAAAAAAAAGAAACTGACACAAGGAGATACCGTGGCTTCCAAAGGCCACCCAGCAAGTAAGTGGCAGAGCTGAAGAGTTGGCCATGTTCTTAACCCCATTCCAAGGGGCCCCAGAGGTGTCATGTTTGTCTCGGTGTCCACAGAGCCTGCCATACAGCAAGTCCTCAGATAATGTTTGTAGACCAAATGACTGAATTCACGAATAATGCTATTACATTGGCCATGAACTAAAAAGATTGAAAAAAAAAAAAAACAGAATTAATTCATGACTAATGGGACAGTGTGTATGGAAAAACCACAGACTCCTATAGCCTATCCCTTTGGAAGTGGGGGTGCTGGGGCCTTGGGAAGGTGGCTTGGAGGTGTATCACACCTTGTTTTCTCACAACAGTGCCTGAGCCAAACCTAGAGAGGAAGGGAAGGTCCACTCGCCCACACCGAAGCATGGCAGTGGTCACCGGGGGCTTCCCCAGTCTTCACCTTCTCTTTGGCTCTCCCTCCCTCTCTTGTTCCCTCAGAGTTCTGAGGGGTCGGTGCTGAAGAAAGAGCACGTGGGAAAAAACTACAGGTTGGAATCAAGAGGCCTGTTTATTTTTCATCTCTCTGGCCCTGAGATGTTCAGCTCAATGCATCACTTTGTGGTGGAAGATTCTGTCCTTTTGAAGTTAGAGGGTTAGACAGAGCCTGGTTTGGGGCAGGGTCTGTCCTAACTATCAGTTCTCTATCTCTCACAGAAAGGGTGTTGGTGCCGGGCACAGAGGCGCACACCTGTAATCCCAGCACTTTGGGAGGCCAAGGTAGGAGGATTGCTTGGACTCAGGAGTTTGAGACCAGCCTGGGTGACATAGGGAGACCCAATACCTACAGAAAATTTTTTAAAATTAGCTGGGGCCAGGAGCAGTGGCTGATACCTGTAATCTCAGCACTTTGGGAGGCCAAGGCAGGTGGATCACCTGAGGTCAGGAGTTTGAGACCAGCCTGGTCAACATGGTGAAACCCCGTCTCTACTAAAAGTACAAAATTGGCTGGGCAAAGTGGCACACACCTGTAGTCCCAGCTACTTGGGAGGCTGAGGCAGGACAATCGCTTGAACCTGGGAGAGGGAGATTGCAGTGGGCCAAGATCATGCCATTGCGCTCCAGACTGAGTAACAAGAGCAAAATGTAGTCTAAAAAAAAAAAAATAGCTGAGCATGTAGTCCCAGCTACTCAGGTAGTGGAGGTGGGAAAATCACTTGAGCTGGAGGGTTCGAGTCTGCAGTGAGCCGTGACTGCACCACTGCACTCCAGCCTGGGCAACATAATGAGACCCTGTCTCAAAAAACAAAACAAAATAAAACAAAAAAGAGCGAGAAGGGAGTGTTGGATTTCTGGCCACCTCCCTCCATTCCTAAACCTTAGGCCCAGGGACATCTGAAACCTCCTCAAGGCCCTGTGCACCTAGGCAGATGACCTCTTGCCCTCTGACCCCCTCTGCTCCCCATTTGTTGGTTTGAATTAAGACTAGTCAAGAGGCTGGGCGCGGTGGCTCACGCCTGTAATCCCAGCACTTTGGGAGGCTGAGGCGGGCAGATCACGAGGTCAGGAGATCGAGACCATCCTGGCTGACACCGCAAAACCCCATCTCTACTAAAAATACAAAAAATCAGCCAGGTGTGGTGGCGGGCACCTGTGGTCCCAGCTACTTGGGAAGCTGAGGCAGGAGAATGGCGTGAACCCGGGAGGTGGAGATTGCAGTGAGCTGAAATCACGCCACTGCACTCCAGCCTGGGCAACAGAGTGAGACTCCGTTTCAAAAAAAAAAAAAAAAGGGCCGGGCGCGGTGGCTCAAGCCTGTAATCCCAGCACTTTGGGAGGCCAAGACGGGCGGATCACGAGGTCAGGAGATCGAGACCATCCTGGCTAACACGGTGAAACCCTGTCTCTACTAAAAATACAAAAACTAGCCGGGCGAGGTGGCAGGCGCCTGTAGTCCCAGCTACTTGGGAGGCTGAGGCAGGAGAATGGCGTAAACCCGGGAGGCGGAGCTTGCAGTGAGCTGAGATCCGGCCACTGCACTCCAGTCCGGGCGACAAAGCGAGACTCCGCCTCAAAAAAAAAAAAAAAAAAAAGCCGGGCGCGGTGGCTCAAGCCTGTAATCCCCGCACTTTGGAGGCCGAGACGGGCGGATCACAAGGTCAGGAGATCGAGACCATCCTGGCTAACACAGTGAAACCCCGTCTCTACAAAAAAATACAAAAAACTAGCCGGACGAGGTGGCGGGCGCCTGTAGTCCCAGCTACTCGAGAGGCTGAGGTAGGAGAATGGCGGGAACCCGGGAGGCGGAGTTTGCAGTGAGCCGAGATCCGGCCACTGCACTCCAGCCTGGGCGACAGAGCGAGACTACGCCTCAAAAAACAGCAACAACAACAACAACAACAAAAAAGAACTAGTTAGTCACTATCTGCAGGCCACACCTCATCTACTGAAAAAGGCTGGAGAGGAGCTGGCTAGAAAAAAAGAGAACCCCGAGGGAGATATGGTCCACCATTTAATCTAGACAGGCCAATCACGGGAGCTACGAGGCCTGAGCCTGGCATGACCCTCAGTTCGTTGGGAGGCAGGAGCATCCTCAGGTAGAGTGTATGGGCTTTGCCTGCCTTCAGCCTGCTGAGGCCCGAGTTTTAGATGTACTCCTTGTTCACTGTGTGCCCTTGGTCAAGTTGCTTCATTGTTTTAGCCTCGGTTTTCTTTTATTCTTTTGAGGCAGGGTCTCGTTCTATTGCTCAGGCTGGAGTGCAGTGCTGTGAGCTTGGTGCACTACAGCCTTGAACTCCTGGGATCAAGTGAGCCTCCCTCCTCAGCCTCCTGAGTAGTTGAGACTACAGGTGCATGCCACCATGTCCAGCTAATTTTTCTATTTTTGTATTTTTTATAGAGACAGGGTTTTGCCATGTTGCCCAGACTGGTCTCAAACTCCTGGACTCAAGCAATCCCTGCACTTTGGCCTCCTAAAGTGTAGGGATTACAGGTGTGAGCCACCACACCTGGCTGGTTTTCTTATCCCTGAAATAATCCCTCAAAATTATGGAGAGGGCTAAATGAGGTAATATTGGTAAAGTGGCTGAGATTTAGTCATCTCAATTATTGGTAGCAACTATTATTAAAAAAACAATCAATGGATAGAAATGAGAACAATGCACTTTTGGCTCAGCAAAAAGTACTGACCTTTATGGTCAGAGTAATCTAAAGAGAAAGTGACCTGCCTCTGGAGGTAATGAGGCCCCCGTCACTGGAGGTGCAATGAGGTCCAGGCAAGCACAGGCTGGAGAATGATATGCACTAGAGATAATTCAGGAAAGCCTTGGCACAGGAAACTTTCAGGGCCCTGCTTTGGCATCAGCACTATATGATAGGAAATTAGAGGAGCAGGTGAATCCTACTTCCTACTGTGGGGCATTGAGGAGAGCAGGCAGAGATGTCCCCAGCCTCTGGGAACATCAGGAGTTGGCTGCTATGGTTTGGACTGTGAGGCTCCTCAGAGGATAGGTAGTCCTGAGAGGCTTCCTGGAGGAGGACTGCAAGGGTGGGTATGGTTCTGATAGGTGGGAAAAGGTGGGATTGTATTCTAGGCCCAGGAAGGGCTTGGTGGCCAAGGAGCAGAGAGGGTCCTGGGCCACTGGTCCTAAAGTTGGCCCCAGGGTTGCGTCATCATCCTCGTGCCTCAGCCTCCTGAGTAGCTGGGATTACAGGTGCGCCACCACGCCTGGCTAATGTTTCTATTTTTGTAGAGACAAGGTTTCAGCATGTTGGCCAGGCTGGTCTCGAACTCCTGACCTCAGGTAATCCGCCTGCCTCAGCCTCCCAAAGTGCTGGGATTACAAGCATGAGCCACCGCACCCAGCTAGGTTTCATCATTCTGGGTGCCCAAGGGGTTTGGGTGTATGGTGGTGGCAATAGGGAAACTGGTAATTCCCTGTCCCGCCAACCCCCCAGCTTCTCCTGGAGGAGGAGCCAGGGCTACTCCCGGTGGCAAGGAGCCCGGGCCCGTAAGGAGCGGAACTGGGCAAAGAAAGACTTCTTATGCCCAGTGCATTTGGGGGCGTCCGGGGGTCGGGGAACAGTGGGGCCTTTGTCCCCAGCCGCCGGGAATCTGGCCGAGGAGTTGGCCCTGGGTCTGGCTAGGCCCTCGGCAGGCAGGTCCTCTTTGCAGTGACCCTTTCAAAGCTCAGCCTGAATCCCTGGGAGGAGAGACAGCGTGGGGCGGGACAATCCCTGGGAGGAGAGACAGCGTGGGGCGGGACAATCCTTGGGAGGAGAGACAGCGTGGGGCAGGACATGGGGATGACTGAGACCCACAGGCTGAGGCCTGAGGGACAGAAACAGACCTGCCTTGGCCTCTCGGAGTGGGGAGGCTGGTGGGAGGTGTGTGGCCGGAGGAATGTGGTGGGCTGCGGGACCGCGTGGGAGCCATGTGGGAGGATAACCACTCAAGGGGCCTCAGCCCCAAGTTGGGGTCCACCTAGGGAGGGGCTGAGTTCATTCTGGCCGAGAGTGTTTCTGTCTCCAATCTCACTTCTGTCTGGCTGTTTTCCTGCATCAACAGCTGCTTCTTCCTTTTTGATTTCCCCAAAAGTGTGAGAGCTTGGAAAGAATCGGGTGTGGACGCCAGACTCAGAGCTCTTGGGAGGAGGGAGAGGTGGGGGCCTGGGCAATCTAGAGCTTTTCCTGATCCTGAGAGTCGCCAAAGGCTGGAGGGAGAGGCTCCCCATAGAGTCTCCCTTATGCTCAAGGTGGAGGAACTCTGTCTTGTCCCCGAAAAGGGACGGAAGGAGGAGGAAAGCTATCCAGAGGGGGGACGTCTTCCTTTGTTTCAGCTGGAGGAATATCAGAGGCCACCCTCCTTCCCTGTCTCTCCATTTGCCTCATGGGGAAACTGAGGCCTAGAGAAAGAACAGTCCAAGGGGATAGAGCAGAGAAGAAAGGACCAGCAAGAGTGGAAGGAAGCCAGCCCTGTGTGGTTAGGACTGTAGGGACTATGGTGGCTCACGCCTGTAGTCCCAGCTACTCGGGAGGCTGAGGCAGGAGAATCGCTTGAGAGGATGGATGCCAGGTGGGAGGAGGAAGGGGCCTCGGGTTGTTGAGTTGTCATAAGAGGGTTGTAGAGAAGTGCCCAGAGTTCCTTCAGCTCTGACCTGCGGTGATTCCATGAAAAGAAGGAGAGGAAGGAATGGTGAGTTCCCCAAGGTCCAAGTAGAAAGGGGGACCCCAGGCTTTTGGACTGAGCAATGCACAGGGGAGCCTTTGGCAGCCCAAGGGAGAATCTTGCCCCCGCTCTGATGCTGTTTCTACTTCTTGCCCCAGAACCCGATCTCTCCTTGGCCTCAAGGCACTCTCTGTACTAGGGAAGATTTTTGTTGTTGTTGTTTTTGAGACAGAGTCTTGCTCTGTCACCCAGACTGCAGTGCAATGGCATGATCTCGGCTCACTGCAACCTCTCCCAGGTTCAAGCGATTCTCCTGCCTCTGCCTCCCGAGTAGTTGGGATGACAGGCACCTACTTTTAGTAGAGATGGGCTTTCGCCATGTTGGTCAGGCTGGTCTTGAACTCCTGACCTTAGGTGATCTGCCTGCCTTAGCCTCCCAGAGTGTTGGGATTACAGGCATGAGCCACCGCACCTGGCCTGGGAAGATTCTTATAAATCTTCCTTTCCTCTTCTGGAGGTGTGGCCCTGGGCTCCTCCCC
This sequence comes from Trachypithecus francoisi, assembly GCF_009764315.1. NCBI lineage: Eukaryota > Metazoa > Chordata > Mammalia > Primates > Cercopithecidae > Trachypithecus > Trachypithecus francoisi. Next base: position 21,909,373 of record NW_022681466.1, on the reverse strand, counting down.
AAGAGAGGCGGAGGAGGGGGCGGAGGCCCCAGGCTGCAATGGAGGCTGTCTGCGCACTGTATCTTGCAGTGGCATCGCAGAGCTGAACTTCATTAGCTCTAATGAAGCCTTGGCACTGTGCCCCTCCCACACAGCACCTAGATGTTTCAAGGAAGGCGAGGGGGACAACTGAGGTTGGGTCCAGAGCCCAGGAGATGGTGCGGCAGACAGGGGGGATGTTTGCAAGAGGGGAGGGTAGGAGGCAGAAAATGGGGACCACACAACCAGGCCGGGGTTGCCAAAGTGAGAGAGAAACAGCTCCTCTTCCTTCCGCACTGGGACCTTTGTCTTCTCCAGTGGCCTAGAAGCCTAGGTACCCCCAGTGCTAGGGAAAGCCTTATCTGAGAGATGGGGCGTGGTCTGGGGATGCTGAGGATATTCCCAGGCCTGGCTTGCAGACAGCACCCCTCCTGCTCTCTCCCTAATTTCAGCCTAGGGCAGGAGAACAACCTGAGCCCAGCACGGGAGGCCCAGGGCTCGGGAAAGTCCGGCAGTGGGCCGGAGCCGAAACGAAGCCGCTGTCAGTGGTGATTGCTGCTTGCTTGCTCTCTGCGTTCCAGGCTCTCTCTTGGGACCTGGATGAATGAGACACAATCTTGCCCTCAAGGGCCTCCTTGTCTGCTTTTCCTACCGCCCAAAAGCCAGACAAAAAGTCTCCACAAAGATTGTATAACCATGAGTCCTAAGATTTGCATCCACCCGATCTACCAGTACCGAACACCCCTCAGGGGGCCCCCTGCCAAAAATATTAATGTAAAAATGGCCCAGTCTGACTGGGGAGACGGACCTGCAGCCTACACAAGCTAGTGTCTTCACCATGGTAATCGCTGGAGAGTGAATGTGGTCACAAAGGCATTAACAGGAGTTTAAAGCTGGAAGCCGGAAGCTGGGTAGAATTGCCATAGAGATTGGTTAAAAACCAGTTGGTGATATGATTAATCTCCTTTCTTTCATCTCCTGTTTCCAAATCTGTCATTAACCTGAGGATTCTATAGTGAAATCCTTTTTGATCGATTTTTCAAGTGCCGTCATAAGGGGGATGTATAATTACAGATGCAACAACTGAGACCTGGAGTGGGCAAATAACTTCACTCAAGGTCACCGAGCATCAAATTTCAAGCTGGGCCAGGCACGGTGGCTCATACCTGTAATCCCAGAGACTTGGGAGGCTTCGACAGGAGGATTGCTTGAAGCCAGGATTTTTTTTTTTTTTTTTTTTGAGAGAGAGAGTTTTGCTCTGTCACCCAGGCTGAAGTGCAGTGGCACAATCAGGCACACACTACCATGCTTGGCTAATTTTTTTGTAGCGGTGGGGGTCTCCCTATGTTGCCTAGGCTGGTCTTGAACTCCTGAGCTCAAGTGATCCTCCTGCCTTGGTTTCCCAAAGTGTTGGGATTACAGGCATGAGCCAGAGGTCAAGAATTTGAGACCAACATGGGCAACATAGCAAGACCCTGTCTCTAAAAAATTAGCCAGGTGTGGTGGTGCACACTTGTAGTCCCAGCTACTTGGGAGGCTGAGTTGGGAAGATTGCTTGAGCTCAGGAGTTCGAGGCTACAGTGAGCTATAATTGCACCGCTGCACTCCAGCCTGGGTAACAGAGCAAGACCCTATCCACCCTCACCCCCCCACAAAAATTAAAGCTGGGTCTCTCATACTCCTAGGTCTGTCATTGTTGTGACTGCTATATTCTCTGACAACAAAGAGCTGGGAGGACACCCCTCACCCAGGGAAGGTAGACCCTCTTCCCCACAGCTGAGCCCTGAAATCCAAGCAAAGGTTGGCATAATGAAGGGGTGGGGAGGACAGATGTAATGGATGGTGTGTGCAGAGAGATGTAGATTAAGTTCTGCTTCTCTGTGTCTTCTGTGATTCAGTGTGGAGTCTGGGCTTGCTCGTGAGTGGTGTGGGGGACCCCAGGGTTCTGTCAATGAACATGGCTGAGCCCCTGCCTCCTCCAAAGATGCTCCAGCTCTGAGGGGAAGGCTTCACTGTGGGGAGATGAGGCTTGCCAAAGCTTGAAAGATATTTGCTGGGGCTGGGCGCAGTGGCTTACGCCTGTAATCCAGCACTTTGAGAGGCCAAGGCAGGCAAATCACGAGGTCAAGAGATCGAGACCAGCCTGGCCAACATGGTGAAACCCCGTCTCTACTGAAAATACAAAAATTAGCTGGGCGTGGTGGCATGTGCCTGTAGTCCCAGCTACTTGGGGGGCTGAGGCAGGAGAATCACTTAAACCCGGGAGGTGGAGGTTGCAGTGAGCCAAGATTGCGCCACCACACTCCAGCCTGGAGACAGAGTGAGACTCCGTCTCAAAAAAAAAAAAAAAAAAAGTTTGCTGGGACAAGAAAGGGATGGAGAGAAGAAGGGAGAGAAGGGCATGCCAGGCAGGGGGACCCAGCACAGGCAAGGAGGCATGAACCAGCCTGGCCTCTTAAGAGATTGAGGAGTACAAGGCTCAGAGTACAGGGAGGAGGTCAGGTCGGCAAGGCCAATGAGACCAGATCCCGCCCCTTCCCTCCCCTATCAGGGCGTATCCCTCGTGCTGTGCTAGGAAACTGACTTGCTCCCATAGCTACTTCGGAGCCACACAAGGGTCTGGGGCAGTGGAGGCAGCTGACCAGGTGAAAGAAGATGGGAGATGAAACTGGAGGTACAGTTGGAAGGGCAGGATAAGAGTGGAATATGTTGGCTGGGCACGGTGGCTCACACCTGTAATCCCAGCACTTTGGGAGGCTGAGACTGGTGGATCATCTGAGGTCGGGAGTTCGAGACCAGCCTGACCAACATGGAGAAACTCTGTCTCTACTAAAAATACAAAATTAGCCGGGAGTGGTGGCTCATACCACCGCAGTAGCTGTAATCCCAGCTACTCAGGAAGGCTGAGGCAGAGGAATCACTTGAACCTGGGAGGCAGAAGTTGCAGTGAGCCGAGATCGCACTTTTGCACCCCAGCCTGGGCAATGAGAGCGAAACTCCGTGTCAAAATAAATAAATAAATAGATATAAAAATAAAAATACAAAAATTAGCCAGGCGTAGTAGCGGGTGCCTGTAAATCCCAGCTACTTGGGAGGCTGAAGCAGGAGAATCACTTGAACCTGGGAGGCGGAGGTTGCAGTGAGCCGAGATCGCACCACAGCACTCCAGCCTGGGTGACAGAGTGAGACTCTGTCTTAAAAAAAAAAAAAGAAAGAGTGGGAATATGTCACCTTCTCCCCCTTTCCAGAAACTTGCTGTGCCATCTCTTTCCCTTGTCTAGAAGGGCCTTCTCTGCCTTTTCCATTTCTCCAACTCCTGTTCCTCTTTCAATGCCCAATTCAAATATCTTCTGTAAAGCCTCCCTCCACCACTCAAATATACGGCGACTTCCTCCTCTGCGCGCTAGACCTTGTGCCCCGCAAGGGGAGGGACTTTGTCTTATTCACTGCTCTATATCCAGCTTCTAGGCCAGGCCCTGTTAGAACGCTGCTGACTGATGAACTGAGTGTTCCCGCAGCACTTGGCACTGCATTGTCCACCAATAATAATAACAAAGGGAGTATTGGTTATAGCAAACATGTATTGCAGCCCTCAGGGCCAGACACTGCTGTGCTGAGCACTTTACACACACCGTCTCTTTAATCTGTACAACAATCCCATGGGCGATGGATTATCTCTATTTAATATCTGTGGAAACAGAAGCTCAGGGAGGTTGGTAACTTGTCCAGTGACATACAGAAAGGGCCTGAGTCAGGATTCAAACCAGCTTCCTCTGAATCCTGCTTAGGAACTTTTTTTTTTTTTTGAGACCGAGTCTTGCTCTGTCGCCCAGGCTGGAGTGCAGTGGCACGATCTCTGCTCACTGCAACCTCTTCCTCCTGGGTTCAAGCGATTCTCCTGCCTCAGCCTCTTGAGTACCTGGGACTATAGGCACGTGCCACTGCATCTGGCTACTTTTTGTGTTTTTGGTAGAGAAAAGGTTTCACCATGTTGGCCAAGCTCGTCTCTAACCCCTGGCTTCAAGTGATCCTCCGACCTCGGCCTCCTAAAGTGCTGGGATTACAGGCATGAGCCACTGTGCCCAGGTTCTGCTTAGGAATTTTAAACACTATGCCCTACAGCACCTTCATTTGTTGCATGTCTGTCTCCTTGGTTTTATAAAATCAGGGACTGCTTTTGTTAATTTTTGAAAATCCTTAGACTACGGAACTGATTTGTTAAACAACTTCTGCGTGCCAGACACTCAACATTGAGTCCTCTCCAGGACCCAGTTTACAGCTGAGGAGCCTGAGGCATGGAGAGGGAAAGGACTTGACCAAGGTCACGCAGTTGAGACCTGAAACCTGGCCTCTGATTCATCTTCCCTTGTGTCACTGCCCCCCCCCCAGCCCAGTGCCAGGCCCTTGGTGGCACCCAGTGAACAGTCCTAGAATGAAAGAAGGAGGAACCGGCTCTGAAGGTAACTGCTTTCTTTGGGGGCACACAAGGGGCCGGACGGGGGCCATGAACTGGGCCTCCAGCCCCTAAGCCCAGTGTGTGTCCCGCCGGGATCATTGATGAGGAGAGGGATCTAGAGGCCAGGACTGGGGATGTTATAATTTCCAGGTGCCCAGCTGTCTGTCAGATCTGGGAGCTCCAAGGAGGAGAGGCTGACCTGGTTCCGGGGTGGTCAGGGATGGTGTCCGGGGCAGGCAGAGCCTTATCACGACCTTTAGAGGCCTCCAGAGGCTACACCGCATCAGTGGGATTTTGGCCACTGGTGACCAGAAGGGACCTCCAAGCCTGGGAAATGCAGCTGCGGGGGCTACAGTGTGGATGGGCAGAGGCCCTGGGTTGTGCTGCAGGCTGGGCACTGCCTTTTGCTGAGTGACCATTCAGCCTATGCTCCCAGCCCCACAGGGATCCACCAATCAGACCTGCCTGCTGCTGTGTATTTGCATCTCATTTGCGTGACAACACCCCTTGCTCTGTCCCTAAGTGTGCCTCCCCAGCTCATGCCCCATTCCCCATTTCAGGCCCCCTGTGCAGAGCTCCCATGGGAGGGGCAGAAAGGCCCACCTGGGCTGCCAGCCTGCTGCACTATTCATAGCTCAGGGCTGGCGTACTTCACATACTTGACGTTTTTCATGTCTGGCTGGCCCGAGGCCCCTCTGTTGTCTTCCCCTCTCTCCCCTCTTCTCTTTTTCCCTCTTCCCCTCCTCCCTTAACCTCTTTCCCCACCTTCCTCCTCTCAACCAATCTTCCTGAAATCTACAGATGTCCAAGTCCCTCATCATGGAAGAGCCCACATAAGGAAACTGAGGCCTCAGAGAGGGCGGGGCCTGGAGGGAGAAACCGGTAGTAATGAGGTGCATAATGAGGTGGCTGAGAGTCTGGGCTCTGCCCGCATTTTCAATCCCGAGCTGACGTTAGCTGTGGCACCATGGCAGATTCCTTAGCTTGCTAAGTTAGACAAACATTTCAGAAAGTCAAGGTGAGACCTGGAGGGTAAGGGTTGAGTCAAGGGAAAAAGGGGATGGGGAGGGGGCAGGCAGGCACTGTATTATAGTCCAGGGAGAGGGGAACTTGGATGCAGGGAGCAGGCCCTGAGTCTCAGGACAAGGGTTTGGCACATTGCAGAACCCACGAGGAGGGCTCGTGGCTGGAGTGTGGCCAGCTGGGGTGAGGGCACAGAGCTGCAAAGAGGATTGAAGTAGCTCCCCCTTTTCTCCCCACCCATTTCTCCCCCACTTCTTTTTTTTGAGCTTGGATCTGGCTCCGCCGCCCAGGCTGGAGTACAGTGGCACAACCATGGCTCACTGCAGCCTTGAACTCTTGGCTCAAGTAATCCTCCCACGTCAGCCTCCCAGGTAGCTGGGACTACCGGCATGCCCCATGGCGCCTGGCTAATTTTTATTTTTATTTTTGTGGAGATGGGGTCTTACCATGTTGACCAGGCTGGTCTCAAACTCCTGGGCTCGAGGGATCCTCCTGCCTCTGTCTGCCCAAGTTCTGTGATTACAGGCATGAGGCACCGGCCCCCGCCCCCTTTTCTTCCTTATTCCAGCAGCCCTGACTTCTGGATCTGGTTCCCTCTGAGGAAGGGGTGGGGATATAAAAAGACAAAGATCTGAAGCAGTCCCTGCCTCTACTAGACCCCTCCTGGGGACAGGGTTCTGGTTACCCCTAACTCTCTGAGGAAAGGCTCATTCATTCCTCAACATTCAGAAACAGTGTGCAGAGCACCCACCCTGGGCCAGGAGCCAGGGATTTGACCACCAGCAAAGCAGACATGGTCCTTGCCTTCCAGGACCCACAGCCCTGTGGGGAGATGTTGGTCAAAATAAGCTCATAAATAAACAGACACTGACAAGAGGGTGCACAGGTAACTGACCTGGTCTGGGGCCAGAGGAGGTGTGCCTAGGGAAGTGACATTTTTGCTAAGAGCAACAGGGTAGGTAGGATTGAATCAGGGCATGGGTTGCATTCCAGAAGCAGCATGTGCAAAGGACCTGAGGCTGGAAAGGTGCCTGGTCTTCACAGGAGCTGGAAGGAAGCCAGGGTGGCCGAAGCATAGAGGAAGAGGGCGTGGTGGGTGTGGGGACCAAGGCGCGTCCCACAAGGCCTGGTGGTCATAATATTAAAATAATCAATCTGGACTGTCAGATGCCAGAGAGGTGACTGCCACTTAGAGCAGGGCAGTGGTGTGATGAAGTGAGCAGACTCTGGAGACATCGAGGAAGCAGAGTCTGCTCCAATGCAGGGATGGAGGTGTTAGGGGCCATAACACCTAATTCTTGGTTCTCAGCCACTTTGTCAGGCTGCTATCCCTGTCTTCATTTTATAGCTGAAGAAATAAGGAAAACTGAGTGACCTTGAGTGATGATCTTGAGGTCACACAGCCAGAAGAGGGTCAGGGCCAGTACCAATGGCAAGTGTGGTCTTTTCTCTGTGTTAGCCTTCTTGATGCCGGGACAGTGGCCACTTTCTCACCAGCCTCCCTGTCCCCGCGCATCAGTGCCCCTACAGGTCACCCCAGCATTCCCTGCCTAGCACCCGACCCAGTGGAGAGCCAGGAGTTCTAGGTGGTGGGTGCTGTGTGCCATCTTTATTTCCAGAGGTTGTTCTGCTGTTAAATGAGTTAGTGCATTTAACAGCAGCATGCTTGGGGTATAGTAAGCACTCAACAAGTATTCATGACTGTGTGGCTGTTATCCTGTCCCCAAATGTGGGGCCAGGCAGACTGGCAGGGGGAGGTGGGAGGAGGATCTGGAGCGAGGATGATGCCATCTGTCCCCTTCTGACCAGAGAGCCCAGCCCAGGGGGCTCTCTCATGGCAGCGGCCCAGGGGAGGCTGTTTGTCCCTGCAGAGCCACTGTCCCTGCCACCTGCCCAGCTGCCTCTGGGCATCACAGACTGGATTAGGGAGCGGTTCAGTTCATAGGCAGGGCCACATGTGTGAAGGGGAAGGTAGGGGTAACCCAGGAGGGATGGGCAGGGCTGGGGTAAGGGGGTGGGTGGTTTCAGGGGTGGGGCTGAGAGCCTCTCCCTGCAGGGAGCCCCATGTGCTCCGGGGAGACTTTCGGAATCTGCTGAGACCTGCCCTGGGAGGGGACATGGTCTCAGCTTGACTGGGACCCATCTCTTGCCTGAAGGAAACCAATGTGTGCACCTGTTACCTCTGCCCAGGCTGTCAGACAACAGGAAGCACTCCTGGGGGGCGGGGGGCAGGCGGAGTCACACCTAGAGCTCTCCCCTAGCCTCCTCTGAAGTGTGCTGTCCAGTGTGAGACCGGGGGATGGATTTGCTGACCTTAGAGAAGAGTCATTGCAGGCATTCCCTGCCTCTAGGAATGACTGCTCCAGTCTAGTCTGAAAAGGGGCTCTGGGCGCTCTCCTTGACCAAAGGGAGACCCGAGATTCCACAGTTGCTCTGTCTTTCTGCAGAGGATTCTTCTCCTCTGTAGGAAATGGGGAGGGGAACATCCCAGGGCTGGTTGGAGCTGAGGGGCCTGGGGAGCGAGGTTGAGGGAATGAGGACCCCTCTGCTGGCTCTGGGTTGTCAAGGAGACGAGGCATGCCAGCACTGGGCCAGCAGGGGGCTCTGCTGCCCACGGGACCTGCCTATCCGGCAGCCGAGATAATCATCCTTCAGTGTGCCAGGGTGCGGGCTCATTTCCAGGAGTGCCTGCGAGGACCCGGCGGTGTCTCTGTGGGCACGCCCTTGTGTGTATGTTACAGGTGGGTGTGAGCATGTGGCGCGTTGGAACGGGCATGTGTGTGCTTGGTGGGTTTGAGGACCCCTACACTGAGTCAGGTTTCTGACAAGAAAACACTTCCAAGGTCCTGCTGGCAGCCTTGGAAGAGTTTGTGCATGACTGGGGATGGCAACCTCTGTGGATGGCAGGCCCCCATCAACGCCAAGGACCTGATGCATGCCAGGTTCAGGCTGGGCTTTTCCCCTGTTCAGGAACCTCTAGGGCTCCAAAGATGACAGTAGAGACTCTGAGGAGGTGTAGTGACGAGGAATGGCAGGGAAAGGTCTTCCAGGCAGGAGGTGTCCAGCTCCTGGGCAACCTCTGTGGGCAGAGCCTTCTCCTGGGCACCAAGGAGAGCCTGTTCATTTGTTTCATCTTTCAACTTTTTTTTTTTGTTTTTGAGATGGAATTTTGCTCTTGTCGTCCAGGCTAGAGTGCAATGGTGCGATCTCGGCTCACTGCAACCTCCACCTCCTAGGTTCAAGTGATTCTCCTGCCTCAGCCTCCAGAGTAGCTGGGACTACAGGCACCTGACACCACGCCCGGCTAATTTTTGTATTTTAGTAGAGACGGGGTTTCACCATGTTGGCCAGGCTGGTCTCAAACTTCTGACCTCAGGTGATCCAACTGCCTTAGCCTTCCAAAATGCTGGGATTACAGGCCTGAGCCACAGTGCCTGGCCTTTTGTTTTATTTTTTTGTGTGTTTGATTTCTAACTTGGCCTTTTTAAAAAAATTATAAAATGGCCAAGTGCAGTGGCTCACACCTGTAATCCCAGCACTTTGGGAGGCTGAGATGGACGGATTACAAGGTCAGGAAACCAAGACCATTACAAGGTCAGGAAACCAAGACCAGGAAACAGTTGTGGCTAACACAGTGAAACCCCATCTCTACTAAAATATACAAAAAATTAACTGAGTGTGGTGGCGGGTACCTGTAGTCCCAGCTACTCGGGAGGCTGAGGCAGGAGAATGGCGTGAACCCGGAGGCAGAGCTTGCAGTAAGCAAGATCACGCCATAGCACTCCAGCCTGGGCAACAGAGCGAGAATCTGTCTCAAGAAAAAAACATATATATATATATATATAAAATATATAATACAGCCGGGCGCTGTGGCTCATGCCTGTAATCCCAGCACTTTGGGAGGCTGAGGTGGGCAGATCATGAGATGAGGAGATTGAGACCATCCTGGCTAACATAGTGAAACCTCATCTCTTCTAAAAATACAAAAAAAGAAAAAATTGCCGGGCGTGGTGGCTCGCGCCTGTAGTCCCAGCTACTCAGGAGGCTGAGGCAGGAGAATTGCTTGAACCTGCTAGGCGGAGGTTGCAGTGAGCCAAGAGCGCGCCACTGCACTCCACACTCCTGCCTGAGCAACAAGAGTGAAACTCCATCTCAAAATATATATATACAACAAAACGTATAATTTTAATAATTTTTAACTGTAAAGTGGCGTTAAGTACATCCATATTATTGTGCTATCACCATAAATGGTGATATTCCACTATCATCCTAAGTGGAATAATACAATATTTATTCATTCATTTCTTTTTTTTTTTTGAGACAGGGTCTTGCTTTGTCACCCAGGCTGGAGTGCACTGGTATGATCACGGCTCACTGCAGCCTTGACCACCTGGGCTCAAGCTGAGACCTCCCATCTCAGCTTCCTGAGTAGCTGGGACTATAGGTGCGTGCTACCACTCTCTGCTACCTTTTTTTTTTTTTTTTGTACAGACAGGGTTTTACCATGTTGTCCAGGCTGGCCCTGAACTCCTGACCTCAAGTGATTCTCTCACCTCAGCCTCCCAAAGTGCTGAGAATATAGGTGCTGGGATTACAGATGTGAGCCACCAAGCCCAGCCAATATTAGTCCTTTTGTGTCTGTCTCATTTCACTTAGCATAATCTCTTTAAGGTTCATCCACATTGTAGCATGTGTCAACATTTCTTTCTTTTTTTTTTTTTTAATTTGAGACAGGGTCTGGCTCCCCCAGACTGAGGTGTAGTGGCGCGATTTCAGTGCATTGTAACCTCCATCTCCTGTGCTCAAGCCATCCTCCCACGTCAGCCTCCCAAGTAGCTGGGACTACGCATGTGTGCCCCCACACCCGGCTTTTTTTTTTTTTTTTTTTTGTAGAGATGGGGTTTCGCTATGTTGCCTGGGCTGGTCTTGAACAGTTGGGTTCAAGCAATCCTCCCGCCTCAGCCTCCCAAAGTGCTGGGATTACAGGTGTAGCCACTCCGCCCAGCCTTCACTTATTTTAAAAGGCTAAATAATACAATTATGTATTGTTCATGTAATGTATGCATTCTATGTAATACAATAATACAGACAATTTCATTGTGTGGATATACCTCATTGTGTTTGTCCGCTCATCCGTAGATGGACACTTCGGTTGCTTCCATTTCTTGGCTGTTGTGAATAACACTGCTGTGAACACGAGTGTACAAACATCTCCTCATCCCTGTTTTCAGTTGTTTTGGATATATACCCAGAAATGGAATTACTGGATCATATGGTAATTCTGTGTTTAATTTTTTAATTTTTTATTTTTTGAGACGGAGTTTCCCTTTTGTTGCCCAGGCTGGAGTGCAATGGCACTATCTTGGCTCGCTGCAACCTCTGCCTCCCTGGTTCAAGCGACTCTCCTGCCTCAGCCTCCTGTCTATGTTTAATTTTTTGAGAAACTGCCATCCTGATTTCCATAGCAACTTCACCATTTTATTTATTTATTTTTAAATTTTATTTTATTTTTATTACTTTTTTAGAGAGGGAGTCTTGCTCTGTGGCCCAGGCTGAAGAGCAGTAGCATGATCACAGCTCACTGCAGCCTCCAACTCCTGGGTTCAAGGGATCCTCCCACCTCAGCCTCCCAAGTAGCTGGGACTACAAGTGTGTACCATCACGCTTGGCCAATTTTGCATTTTTTATAAAGATGGGGTTTCAATATGTTTCCCAGGCTGATCTTGCACTCCTGGCCTCCCAAACACTGGGATTACAGGTATGAGCCACTGTGCCTGGCCACAGCCACACCATTTTACATTCCCGCAGCAATCCAATTTCTCCACATCCTCACCATTAATAAATAATTTTTGAGCTGGGCACGGTGGCTCACGCCTGTAATCCCAGCACTTTGGGAGGCCGAGGTGGGTGGATCACCTGAGGTCAGGAGTTCGAGATCAGCCTGGCCAACATGGTGAAACCCCATCTCTACTAAAAATACAAAATTTAGCTGGGCGTGGTGGCGCGTTCCTGTAATCCCAGCTACTTGAGAGGCTGAGGCAGGAGAATCGCTTGAACCCAGGAGGTGAAGGTTGCAGTGAGCCAAGATCTCACCACTTCGCTCCAGGGCAACAGAGACTCCGTCTAAAAAAAAAAAGAAAAAGAAAAAAAAAGAAGTAATTTTTGAGAGCCCACTACGCACAAAGCTCTCTAGGAGGGCAAATCCATTCTGAAAACCCAACAGCCATTGTCCTTGGGGAGCTCTCAGTCTAAGAGGGAGACTCAGGCCAGGCCCTTGAGCATCCTCCAATCTGAGGGGAAAGACACAGGCCATATCTTTTGGGCGACCCTAGACTGATGTGGGGCAAAAATCCCTTGTTTTCAAGAAGCACACAGTCTGATGGAGGAGGCACAGCTTATTCCCTTTGGGGAGTCTGCAGACAGGCCCAGAAACCAGAATGGAGACCCCAGAGATAGGCAGGGGGCTGCTGAGTGGGTAAATCAGGGGGTACAGAGGGATTGTGGTGAGCCTTGTCCCATGCCAGCCTGCTGTTGCCTGGGCAATGGCCCTGGTGTTTACTTTGTGGCTGGCTCTAGACGCACCCTTTTCTGTAAGTGCTCATTTCCCACCAAGAGGAAAGAGGCTCCTCTTTAGTCTCCCCTTCCTCTGTTGTCCCTGAGGGGTGAACTGGCCCTCCTGTGGCACTGGAGACCCTGCTAGCCTGGCACCTTTGCCATGCTCCTTGCCTGCTGGAGAGGCCCCATCCTGGGGTCTCATGTTACCCACTCCTTCACTACTCGAAGAGGGCCCACAAGGTAGTGCTCTGGGCTTGCCAAAGTTCAGCCAAGGAAGTGGGAGATTCTACTGAATCCTCCTTGCTTGGGAGGAACTGGGGCACGTCAGGGGCCTGTAGGAACCTGGAGCTGGCAGTGGGAGGTGGGGGTGATGCCGGTAAGGATGAGTTTGCCTGGGTCTGTGAGTGTCCGCATGTGTCACCGTGTCTTTGTGTATACATGGCTGTCTGCATGTCTGTCTGAATGTGAGTATGACTGTGATCACTATCCAAAAAGCCGTCAAAACAGCCTGCATTTATTAAATCCCTACTATGTGCTCTGAGCCTGTGCTAAGCCTTTCTTTAATTTACTTAATCCTCCCAACAACTTTTGAGGTGGAAATTCATGTCATTCCCATTTTATTGATGAGGAATCAAGACTTAAGGAGGTTAAGTAACTTGCCCAAAGTCTCACAGCTAGAAAGTGGTAGAGATGGGGCTCTGACTCGGCTTCCAGAGGATTCCAGATCTCATGTGTCAGCCCCTGAGCTGTGCTGCCACTGAAAGAACTTGGGGAATTTTTTTTTTTTTTTTTTTTTTTGAGACAGGGTCTTACTCTGTCACCCAGGCTGGAGTGCAGTGGCGCGAACACAGCTCACTGCATCCTTGACTTTGTGGGCTCAAGTGATCTTCCCACCTTAGCCTCCTGAGTAGCTGGGACCAGAGGTGCACGCCACCATCCCCAATTAATTTTTGAATTTTTTGTAGAGATGGGGTCTTGCCAAGTTGCCCAGCCTTTTTTTTTTTTTTTTTTTTTTGAGACGGAGTCTCACTCTGTCACCCAGGCTGGAGTGCAGTGGCCAGATCTCAGCTCACTGCAAGCTTCGCCTCCCGGGTTCACGCCATTCTCCTGCCTCAGCCTCCCGAGTAGCTGGGACTATAGGCGCCGCCACCTCGCCCGGCTAGTTTTTTGTATTTTTAGTAGAGACGGGGTTTCACCGTGTTAGCCAGGATGGTCTCGATCTCCTGACCTTGTGATCCGCCCGTCTCGGCCTCCCAAAGTGCTGGGATTACAGGCTTGAGCCACCACGCCCGGCTTTTTTTTTTTTTTTTTTTTGAGACCGGGTCTCACATTGCAGCCTTGACCTGCCTGGGCTCAGGTGATCCTCCCCACCTCAGCCTCCCCAGTAGTTGAGACCACAGGCACGCATTACCACACCTGGCTAATTTTTATGTTTTTTGTAGAGACGGGGTTTCGCCGTGTTGCCCAATCTGGTCTTGAACTCCTGGGCTCAAGCGATTCTCCTGCCTTGACCTCCCAGAGTGCTGGGATTATAGGCATGAGTCATCATGCCCAGCCAGAATTTGAGGATTTTGTGATTTTTGGATTATCTCAGCCCACCTCCCAGATGGTGGTGGGATGTCTGGAGTGACAAGTGCTTCCTCATCTCCCTTCCCAGGCTTCCGTGGCTCTGGCCTAGTTTGAGGGAGAGGGAGCACAGTCCATCCCAACCCCGGGCAAGGGTGGCCCTAGAGGGGAAGAGCACTGGGTCTGGGGGGACCCTGGGAACCACCCTCTACCCGTGGGCCAGACATAGCACCAGTGCGGGATGCCCAGGTTCCCAGTGATGGGGGTTATGTGCACGTGGAGGGCGCTGGGGAGACATAGGCTTGCTTGGCCGGCTCATCAACTTGGCCTGCTGGGGCTTGTCAGGCGGGAGTCTCTACCCAAGCAATGCTGGGAACCAGGCATCTGAATAGGGCAAAAGGGTGGAAGAGGCCCGAGGGGGCAGCCGCCCTTGACTGAGGAGACTGGAACAGGGTTCAGAGGCCCAGGCGTGGGTGACTCGGGCATGTGTCGGTATCGCATTGCCTGCATGCCTGGGATGCACGAATCTGCAGTGGGATTTGCCCTGTCTGTGTGCGAGGTTGTGGAGTGGTCATGGGTCTGCGTTTGTTGGTGTGCGACTGGTGTACAGGACCAGATGGAGCTTCAGACATGCTGGATGACTGTCTTGGGGTGGGGTCATTGTTTGTCACCTGGAGGTTTGGGGCTCACATTCTGGGAAGAGCGCTGAGCAAGCCGGAGGAAGGAAAAGCAGGCAGAATCGACCCTGAGCCCCTCTCTCACTTCCTGAACCACACGCCCTGCAACACGTCAGTTTCCTTCTTGCTCCTATCTCTGACCCCTGGGACTCAGGACACTCTCCTCCCCTTCCCCAGTGCCTGGTTGCTTCTACTCCAGTCCAGACCACCGTCTCCCGTGAGGGATAGCCTGGGAGGTGTCTGGCCCCACCCTCAAAAAACTGTCACCTCCCAGAGAGAAGAGGCCCCGTGCACCTGAAAGCAGGGCTCCCTTGGTTTGTGGGGGTCTCCCTTGGTAGGGGTGAAGGCAGCCAGCTTTGGCCAGTCTAGAACTTGGGGATCCCTAAAGGTTTCAGGAGCTGGGACAATACTCATGACTCTCCAAGGTGTCTCAGCTCCTGGCCTACAGCAGGTACTCAAGATGTGGTTAAACAAGAGCGTAATGGAAAAAGATCTGGTAAGCGGTTAGAACCTTGGGATCCCGTCCCAGCTTAGTAAAAATGAGTCCTTGAACTAGTCACTTGTTCTCTTTGAGCCTCAGTTTTTTTTTTAATTTTATTCTTATTTATTTATTTAGGGACAGGGTCTCACTTTGTCTCCCTGGCTGGAGTGCAATGGTGTGATCTCTGCTCATTGCAACCTCTACTTCCCAGGCTCAGGTGATCCTCCCACCTAAGCCTCCTAAGTAGCTGAAACTACAGACACGTGCCACCACACCTGGCTAATTTCTGTATTTTTTGTAGAGATCGGGTTTCACCATGTTGCTCAGGCTGGTCTCAAACTCCTGGGCTCAAGTGATCTGCCCACCTTGGCCTCCCAGTGCTGAGACTGCAGGCCTGAACCACCACGCCTGGTCAAGCCTCAGTTTCTGTAACTGAAAAATGGATATAAAAAAAAAAATCTCTGGTTATTTGATTCTTAGGGCAAGTGTCAAATGAGAACAAGTGAAAGTGCTTTCAAATAGTAAAAGACAATGATCTCTTGGAAGGAGGGAAGACTGGATGCCCTCCCTTTGGGGATGCAGCCTTCAAGCCCCTCACCAGGGACCCTCAGGAAGATGAGGTTGAATGGATTTTGCAAGCTGGTCAAACTAGAGGGGGATGGGAGGGGCAGCTCAGCAGGGTAATTTCTGATGCAGGGGGAGGAAGCTGGGCAGGGCGTTGGGGGAGGACTCACGCTAGGCAGGAAGGCTTGGAATAGAATCTCAGCTACGCCTGGTATTTCCCAGCCCTGGGCCCCCTCCCCCACCACCCTCTGGGACCCACCCCACATTCCTTTCCCAGAGGAAATGGGGGAGGGAGCAGAGAGGCTCCCCAGGCCTGGAGGATCATTTATTCAAGCTTCGTACAACTTTTGAGGCCCCACTGGGTGCACTCTCCCCCTGAAGTCCCCACAGAGGCAGCTGGGTGTGGAGGTGGTGGGGGTGGGGAAGGAAGGTGTGGTTTGTGTTGGAGGAATGTTACCTCCTTGGTTGGGCCTTGCTGCCCTGCCAGGTTAGAGGGCAGGAAATGGACATTGTATATGGTTGATCCCTTCCAGGGTCTCTGCAATCTGAACACAGAAAACCCATGTTGGTCTCCACTTCTCTCCTCCCTGCTGCCCCAGAACCCTCAGCGGTTTTGAATTATGCGGAGGTGGATTCTTGATCTGGGCACACAGCAGCACCAGTTGGCCATCAGAGACTCCATGGGGGATGACAGGGGAGAGTCACTCCATTTCCTTAGAACCAGGGACTGGACTAGCAGCAAGAGGAACGCAAGTTAGGCAGCTAGAAGGACTTACTGGCTGCTTGCTGGGAGGACAGGCCAGACTTGGAGCTGAAGACATCTGGTTGCCCTCCGCTTGGGGCCCCAGAGTCTGACATGGCTGGGGACAGCTTGATGGTGGTTCCAGCTGGTCTAGGAGGGTCTGGCCTTTGGAGAGTATGACAGATTCACAGGGCAGGCCAGGGCAGGAGTGGTCCCGACACAGAATCCTTAGTTTTCTAGCAATGGAAGGGGGGCGGGAGAGGGTACTGATGGAGATAGCGTGTCCTGCCCTCCCTGGCTGCAGCCCTTTCCCGCTCTCCCCCTAAGCTCTCCTGACTCAGCTCGTGGCAGCCTCACTCTTCCCATCTGGCTTCCGCCAGGGTGGGGGTGGTGGGTCCAGCTCTTGCACGGAGGGGGAGCCCAGCAAACAGCAAACAGGAAACAGGCGAACAAAACCAGCTCCCTGGCTGACACAGGCAGCCGCCCCCACATGCCTCACCCTCACCCTTCCTCTCTCTTCCTTCTCCCTCCCTTGATCCGGACCTCCCTCGTGGTCCGCTCTGCTCCCTTCCCCTTCCCCTCCCACCTCTGTCCCTCAGGCTCCCTTCCCATCCCTTTGCTCCTTCACCTTCTGACACTTCGTTGTCTCCTCCCTTCCCCTCCCTCTGCCCCCAGACCCCTCCCCATCTCTGCCCTTCCATCTCCCACCCCCCACCCCCTTTCTGGATTTCCTACCTCCCCATTGGGCCACCCTCCTGGCAGGTTCTTGCTGGGGACAGTGGATGGTGGAATGGGGGGGGAAGGGGAGCTGCGTCTGCTTGGTGCTCCCTTCTGGTAGTTGCCCCAAAAAGGCCCAACCTTTATGACGCTTCCTCCTGGACTCCTCCTAGATTCGGGAGTGGGGTTGGGCTGGAGCTGCCCCGCTTTCCTGGCTGCTGGTTAGGATTTGGGTGTAGGATAGAAGTTGGGATGAGGGGCCCAGGGGTTGGAGTCCCCATGCTGCCATAACAAGCTGGGTGCTCTTGGACCTCAGTTTCCTTCCCTGCAAATGAGGCCATAGTAATGGCCCCAGGCCACCGCAGGTGACTGTAGTGATAGTGTTGGTGAACAGTCAAGTAGGCTAGAAATGGTAATGGTGGTTACACATCCACGAGCCAAGGCCTCTGCTAAGCCCCACCCGGATGGGGCCTGGGAAGAGGGAGAGCCAGGAAGGGCGAGCAGGGCAGGGGCTAGCACAACATGGCGCTTCCTGTCTGGCTTACATGCCAGGGCGTGGAAGAGGGGCCAGCTTTGAGTGATCATCAGCTTGTGGTGCCCCTCTAGGTAGAGCTAATGGGTAGGGAGTCCTGGGGAGGAGGGTGGTTCCACAGGGGTATTGGGGACTTCACCTGCACCTAAGGGTATGTGGCTGTCACTCTGTGCAGGGCAGTGTGTGTAGCACCCAAGGGGCTGTGGCATCCGTGCCTGGAGTACCTGAGCTGTTCAGTGTGCCTGTAGCATCTGCCATGTTGTGGGGGTCCCTGTGGGGTATGTGTGGAGTGTGTGGGTGGGTCAATGTGGGTCTGGTGTGCTTGCACATGCATCTTTCTGTGAGTGTGTGGACCGTATACACTTGGGCGGATGTCCGAGGTGTGTGTATACGATGTGGAAGAGTCCTGTGTGGGGTGGGGGGGAGGAATAGTGTGTTTCTGGGGTATATGCACATAGGGTGAGTGTGTGTGGGCGGGTGGATGTGTGTTGTGCCGGTCTGTACAGAGTGGGTAGGGTGTGAAGCAGAGTGAGGGGCACCTGGAGCATGTGTGACTGTTTCTCTGGGTGCATGGGGCAGATGTGCGCGTGTATGCGTGTGTGTGTGTGTGTGTGTGTGTGTGTGCTGGAAGGGTGCAAGGTGTGCGGGCTGGGGAAGAGTGCATGTCTGGGTCGAGGGCTGCTGTCTGCGTGTGAGGGTGCGAGGGTGTGGTCGTGTGAGGGACTGTGTAGTGCCCTGGTGTGTGGGGTGTGAGTGTGGGATCTGGGCGGCCGCGGACAGGGGCCGCCCCGGAGGGGGAGGCGTCAGCCCTGCGCGATTCGCGGGCGTGTCGCGGCTCCGGCGCCTTCAGCCGGGAGGCGCGGGAGGCGCGGAGCCGCTGCAGCCGTCCTGCCGCCGTCCGCGCGGGCCGTCAGTCCCTTCGGGGCCCCCGGGCCCAGGGCCCGCGGTTCCGGGGGACGGGCGGGGACCCCCGGGGCCCGCCGGCCGCCCGGGCGGTTGAGGACGCCGTCTACCGGGCGCCTAGCAGCGGCCACGGGCCCCCGCGCGGCGCACGCGGCTCCGGAAGCCCGGCCTGGGGCATACTGGGGCCGGGGCGGTGGCCGGACCTGGGAGTCCCCGCCGGCCGCGGAGCTGGTGGGCAGCGCCGTGTGGCGCGTGGAGCGCGCGGGGTCCGGGGGCTGGCGCTGGGAGCGCGCCGTCGGTGTGGACTGCAGCGCCCCAGAACCGCGCTGTCTTTGGCTGCCCTGCCTCAGTCACAGCGACCGCCGCGCGCCCGGGCCGCGCCGGGCCAGGGTGAGCGCCGCGGGGCCGGGGCCGGGGCAGGACTTGTCGGGGTCTGAGTGGGACTGGGTCACCAACTCCCTGCGGCCTTTGAGCTGTGTGCGCCCTGCATTCCAGGACTGATGCCCCTGGAGCGGGGAGTGAGGGAGGCGCTTGAGAGACGGGGCTGAGGGTGGCAGGATTTGTGGCTGGGAGCTCTGCCAGGGCTTCTGGGATGACAACCCCCAGTCTGGGTCGAGGCCTCCAGAGGGCTCAGCCCTCTCGGTTTCCAGGCAGTGGAAGGATGGAAGGGACCAGAGCGTTTGAAGAGACGCTGGGGCTTCTAAGAATCCCAGAGGGTGTGGGCGGGCAGGGACCCTGAGTCCGAGGCAGGCAGAGGTACCACTGAATGGAGCAGGGCACACGACCCACCCCATCCCTGGTAGGGGACCTGGACACAGCACACGAGGGTTTCCTAGTGGGCAGAGGAGGCTGAGTGGCGGACGGGCCCCTGCAGGTAGTGAGTGCTCTCAGGGCTGACAGGGCTGGGCTGGGGGACTGCTGTGTTTCTGATATCCGAGATGGACCAGGCTGGTAGGGTGTGAGTCACAGTGGGCGCCATGCCCGGCCTAAACACTGCTCCCTGCAATGACCTCTTTATGCTCCCGGGGGGGAGGAGCAGGGCTCCTGGGTTCTAGTTCCTGGTGCTGCCAACCCACCACGTGTCCACCTCTGCCTAATTTGTGGCCTAAGGCCGTCTGCCCTGCTGTCACCATCAGCTGATATTTTTGGATGTCTCTTTCTTTCCTGACATGAGGGTGGGACTGTTTGGAAATAGATCCAGTCCAGGAGAATTTAATCAGCAATGTCCCTGTGTCCCCTGAGCGACTCCCTCTCAGTCCCCTTGTCTCTGTACCTAAGTCAGAGAGGCAGAGCTCTGTGTGTGTGAGTTGTGCACCTTTCTAGTTGTTATCAATGGCTTCTTCTCTGTTTTTGCACCTATCACCTCCCCCACCTCAAGATGAGCACAAGACTCAGTTCTGTCCCAGATCACAGGGGAGGAGAGGAAACATGCATGTATAATAGCATGAAGGATTGAGGTTAAACCTAAGGAAGAACTTCCCACAGGGGTGATGCCAGCTGTGGCTCTTGTTGGGTGTCCTGATGTCTCCTCTTCAAGCAGGGGTGTGGTAGCTGTGCCTGTGTGGTGGCTGACATTCTCAAGAGCCTAGTTGGAAGAGGTGGGAGGAAGGGGACTGGAAGGAAGGAACAGAGGAAAGGGAGAGGCAGAGATAAGGGAGGGAATGCTGGTAGTGCTTGGTAAGGAGAGGACCTGGAGAGGAAGGCATGCCTCCTGCCCTGGATTACATGCAGGCCCTCCCAGGGAGCATCCCCCCAGGCAGCTGGCAGCTCCAGGCAGGATGTGTGCTGGGGGAGGGGCGGGGGCGTGCGGGGACCTGTCCCAGTCACTTTTCGTCACTGGGGCAGCTGGTAGCTTGAACCTTAATCCAGGACAGTAGCAAAACAATGGGCCCTGCAAACAGCTTCAGTTCTGAGCCTGGGTGGGGGACAGGCAGGGGGCAGCCCACACTGGGGAGGAGCAGGGGCTTCTGGTAGGAGAGGGCAGTTGGTGAGGGGATCCCCAGACCCTCTTCACTCCCTGATCAGTTCCTTGCCAGGTCAGCAGAGATGGGAAATCCGGGGGATTTCAGACCTCAGCAGAATTCCCAGAGAATTTTCTCCTCTGGGCTCCCCAGGCCCCCATGGGGGTGCAGGGCACCATGGGAGAGGCTAGGCTGAAGCTACAAGTGGAAGATGCTGGACTACCCCTGATGTCAGAACCCCTGCTGAGGCCTTCTGGACTGGGGGTCTTCCAGCTTTTGCGAGGCGCCTGTCTGGTAGGGGGCACTCATAGCCTCATCTGGGTAGTTTTCCAGACTGTATAGGACTAGAACAGTCTAGAATGGTCTGTCTCCCTTGCCTGGAGCTCCACTCAGCCTCTTGCATACTCCACCTGGCTCTATCCCCTGGGGCTGTATGAAGCAGGCCTATTGCCTATTGTCTGTGTCACATTTTTATTTAATCTTCTGAGACTGGAGGATCTAGCCTCTTCCCCAGGCCTGCTCGACAGCAGCCAGGCTCTCCCTTATGCGGAAATCCTTTGCAGAGGGCAGCTGTCTCCCTCCACTGTGTGCGTGGACAGGAGGGTAGATAGTCCATGAATGAACTTGGCATCAGGACATTTGAGTGGTAGATGTTTTTGAGCTTTCTCCAGCTATGACAAGGGGACAAAAGGGGATGTTGCTAGTGAAGTGGGAACTCCTCGCTCCAGAACTAATGAGGAGTTGAGGGGAGTGAGGAGTGTTGGTGGTGGGGGCTTCTTGCCCTCTGAGGGGCTTGGACTATTGACAACATAGAGGTTAGGCCATGTGATGTTACGGATTTAAGAGTCCTCTAGGGGGCCTCTTGGCTTTTCAAAGCGAGGCAGCTTCCCCGTGGCTCCCATCTTCCCCATGAGCACCATCTATCTAATACCCTCCTGTCACCCGCCTTCCCTCTCTGTTTCCCAAAGGGAGCCCTCTCTCAGGCACTATCTGTTTTGCTTCTTGCCCCAGAAACAGACCTATGTGCCCCTCCAAACTCTTGTCTTCAGACACCCTCTGCCACATCATCTTGGAGACTCCCAAGAATTTTGGGAGGTCTGACAGGGGGCTTAGTGTCTCTGAAACTCCCGGCCTTTTTTTTTTTTTTTTTTTTAAGACAGAGTCTTGCTCTGTCGCCCAGGCTGGAGTGCAGTGGTGCAGTCTCAGTTCACTGCAACTTCTGCCTCCCGGGTTCAAGCGATTCTCCTGCCTCAACCTCTTGAGTAGCTGGGATTACAGGCGCCAGCCACCATGCCTGGCTAATTTTTGTATTTTTAGTTGAGATAGGGTTTCACCCTGTTGGCCAGGCTGATCTCGATCTGACCTCAGGTGATCCACCCACCTTGGCCTCCCAAAGTGCTGGGATTACAGGTGTGAGCCACCGGCCCAGCCACCCCCAGCCTTTCTGGTGAACCAGTCAGGCCTCTGGGCTGGGCTTTGGAGCCTCAGGAAGTCCCTTCAGGTGTCTGATGTCCAGTCCACTCCCTCTTGGTTCTTGGTCCCCCCTGTGTTCCTGCTGCTGTTCTTGAAGGATGCGTGTGTACCGGTCTGCTGTGCCTGTGTGTATCTGCATGTCTGTGATGCATGTGCATGCATCTGTATGTGCGTTGTGTCTGCAGGACTTTGATTCTGTGCAACTCTGTGCATATCTATGTGTCTACATAAGTGTGCACATGTGTACTCATGTGTGTGTATCTGTGTGTCTGCACATTTGCACATGCTTGTCTGTATGTTTGCGGTATGTTCCATCTGCATGAGTGTATGTGGCTGTGGCTGTGTCTGCATAAGTATGTGTCTGTCTGGGAGTGCATGTATGTGTGCATGTGCGTGTGTGAGATTGTGCATGAGCTAAGACAACGACAGGCACTGGGCAGGAAGGCTATGTATCCAGGGTCCTGCACATAGTAGGTGCTCAGTGAACATTTGCTGAACTCAGCTGAACTGAACTGAATGAACTTGTTTTAGTGAGTTATTTTCCTGAAGGCAAAGACATTATGAGGGGACTGAGTGTAAAGGAAAGAAGGAAAAAGCTATTGGGCTGATGAAGGTGGGAGAGGAAGGAAGGGATGAGGAGGAGGTCAGGGGAGGGAGGGTGCCTAGCAACCCTAGGACGAAAGACCCCTTTCGGTGCCCCTCCGGTCCTGTGGGCTGCAGGAGGTGGTGCCAACAGCCAGAAGTGTCAGCAACACGGGCGCTCAGCCTGGCCTCCCTGTCTCCCACAGCTGCCACTGGGCCCAAGAGATGGGTGCTCTCCTAGGCGCCCCTTCCCCTGGCAGGGGCCGAGGACGCTGCTGCTGCACAAAAGTCCCCAGGACGGCTTTGGCTTCACTCTGCGCCACTTCATCGTGTACCCGCCCGAGTCGGCCGTGCACTGTAGCCTGAAGGTATGCCACTGCCCTGGCTTGGTCTGAGGAAGCTTTCATGGGGGAGGGAGACTCTTTTGTGCCAGTCCCCTTCATGGTCCTTTGACCCTCTCAGAGAAGGGGTCCTTCCTGGGGTCCGGCCTGACTCCCTTCTGCTGTGGCCTGGGGAGGAGGACTGCAGGGAGGCAGTGCCAGCCTTGGCTGGGTGGTTTGCACTGTGTGACCATGGACAAACACTTTAATCACTGTGGCCTGGGTCTTCTCAGGAGACCAGGAGGGGTGGCTGGTGCAGGGCAAGGACCTTGCAGGTGGGCAGCCAGGATGCTTACCTCACACCCCCAGATGCTCGTCTCTGGCAGGCGAACATGTCTGGGAGTTCCTGGGACTCCTGATCTACCAGCTGCTTCTGAGCTGGGGCTGCTTCTCTCCTCTCCAGCGTGAGCTCTCAGGGGCCTAGCACTCCTGTGGAAGCCCTCCCAGCACAGCCCTGGTCCCTGCTGGTGACAGCTCAGTGTGCTGGAAAGAGACCGAGGCTGGGACACAGGAGCCCAGAGTTCCAGTCCTGGGACAACTCCTCACTCATTGTGAATTTGGGGCCGCCTCCCCATCTCCGGGCTCCATTTCTCCTGCTGGAACCTGAGGACATTTATCAACTTGACCCCTCAGAGTCCTTCCTGCCCTAATGTAAACGTTGTGTTCTCCGAGTCCAGGAACCCAGGGTCCTGACCCCAATCCAAGGCTGTGAGCTAGGGGGCGGGCTCCCTGACAGCAAAGCAGAAGTGTGGGAAGGAGACAGAAGGGGCCCCAGGGAGCAACCAGAGCTCCCCACTAGGGCTCTGCTCCCATTCCCACTTCTTTTCCAGCAGGGAGGAGACATTGATTTTGGAGTCAATGAACCCCTCTATCCACTTTCCCTAGGGCTGGGATCTGCCTGCACAGCTAGCTATTGGGGGACTCTCCCTTGGTCCCACTTATCAGAGAACCAAACAGGGGACTTCACTGTCTGTGTTCGTGTGCTCGCATGTCTCTCTGTGTGCACCACGTGCTGGCCATGGACATACATGTGTGTATCTCTCTATGTGTGCATATAGTGTCTGCAAATACATGTCATGTGTACATGTAACTTGCAGCTCTCACATGCATGCCGGAAGCTCTGGGGCTCCTGCATAACTGTTCTCATTGGCTACAGCTGTGCTTAAGAACATAAGTGGGTGCTGATGGTGTGTGGAGGGAGCACAGACCCCTCCTTCATGCCCAAGGACACCAGCCCCTTAGTTCTCCAGAAACACCAGTACTTCCTTCACTCTTTCCCCAGAATGCCCCTCCTTCTGCCCCCAGCACCTTCTCTCAGGGGACCCTGCTGAAGGGTGACAGCCAGGGACAGGCTGCTTCTCCTTTCCAGAACCTGCCCAGGGCTGGGAGGGGCCTTTGGCCTGGAGGCGGGAGGAGGCTATGTTCTCCCGTCCTTCATGCTGCTGCCTGGGAGCCTGCAGGGAGCTCAGCCGTCCAAATGCATCCGTCTGCCTCTGCCACCCGCTCACAGTGCTGTCAGTTTGCATCAGCTGGAGTGCACCCCACATGGGAGGACGGGGGCAGAGTGCTTGCTCCCAAGAAGGGCCCAACAGCCTTCTTGTGACCCACCCTGTCCTCACTGGGGTGCCACAGAGGCCTGGGTTCCAGCCCTGGCTCTGCCACTGAGTCTGAGTGGCCTTGAACACACCTTGCCCGGTGAGCTGTACAATGGATACATGTGTGGAGAGAGTTAGAAGAGATGACGCTGAAGGTCCGATCCAGCTCTAAAATGCCACATCCAGCTGGCTGAGCCTGTTCCTCTGACCTCCATGTTCTCCTTCCTCGTTCCCCGCCCAAGTCTAGCGCCATCACCTACCAGGGTGATCCCAGAGGCCTTCCAGTGGGTCCCCTTGATACCCTGCACCCAGGTGCCAGAATCTTCTCCCCTAACTGGCATTTTTACCTCCACTCTCTCCCACAAAAGAACTTCCATTGGCTCCCTCTTTCTGTTCTGTAAGCCTGAGTGCTTTAGCCTGAGTATTGTCACTTGCAGTTGTTGACTTTCTCCTTTAACTCAGCGATTCAGCCCTTGGTGTGCTGTGAGCACTTATCCCTGCCAGCCGGCATCTGCATGCCCCGCCTTCATCGTCCACAATGCCTTCTCCCCGCCACCCTCAGATGCCTTTGAGTCCCCTCCCCAGGAGGACTCTAATCAGGCTTCCCCTTGGCGTTCCCTGGAGCCGATAGCTGTAGTTTGCGCTTGTCATGCGCCTATCTGTGACTGCCCAGGTCTTCTGTGTGTGTGAGCCTATGTGATGCCTCCCGCATTGGGCTGGGAGCTCCCCCAGGGAAGGGGTCTTGGGTCACTTGCTGGATTGTGGGTTCCCCGATGGTTAGGGTGCTGGGGTGGTGGGATGTCACTGGGGAACTTGGCTTGGGACCTGGTGCCCCTTGGACACCCCTCCCGCACCCTCCCCTGCTGGGCTACTTGGGAGGAGATAAGGGGTGGCGGGAACCTGAAGGGGCCCTGCCCACTGGAGCTGGGCCACCCCTGGCTGCTGAGGGCTGGACTGAGGCCAACACCCACCCTTCTGTTCCCTGCAGGAGGAAGAGAATGGAGGCCGTGGAGGAGGTAAGGGAGGACTGGTGGGTGCTGGACCTGCACGGGGACTCATCTTCCAGCTCCTATCTCTCCTTGTCCCCGCCAAGTCTGCCTGTCCTTTTCTGTGTCCTCCTCCCTTGACTCCTGTTCCTGCCTTTGTTCCTGTCTGTGCCCGGGTCTGGCCCGCTCTGGGCGCCTCTTCCTCACTCTCTCTGTTCTCCCCCCTTCTTTTCTCACATTTGTCTCCCTTGGACATTTCCTTAACAGAAGTTTGCTGAGCTCAGCACACTATGGGCGGCACTCTGGGGAGCAGATGGGTGTCTGCTCCTGGCCCCTGCCCTCAAGCTGCTCCCAGCCTAGAAAAAGGCAGGGCTGCAGGGCCTGGGGGCTGGTGGTGGGAATGCTGAGCAAAGGCTGTCCTTGGAGGTGGAGACAGTAGGGTCCTGGTGGAAGTCAGGGGGCCCCAAGGTCTTTCTCTCCTACGATGTGAGCCTGACTCCCCTTGCTGTGGCCCTTGCTCCCCAGAGGCCCCTGGCGGACACCCAGGCTCCCAGGGTATTTAAAGGCAGAGCGCCTTCTCTGGCAGCCTTCCTGCTCCGCCACTGGGGCTTCTGCTGGGCAGCCATAGGACACTCCTGCATCCCCATCCAGTGGCCGTGGTGGGGGAGGAGCCAGCTGGCCTAGAGCAGGCCCATTTCTCTGTTAGCTTAGAGTTAGCAGCACTTGGGAGCAGAGGAACTTTGTTGGGGTGCAATGCAATTTGTGCCCATCCTAGGGGCCTCGGACCTCTGCTTTGGAGCCCCTGAGCCTGGGGAAAGGAGGAGGTGAGGGATGTGAACATTAGGTGTCTTGCTGGGTCTCTGGGAGTGGGCATCCCTGCGAGGAGGGCGTCTGACCCTGCCACGTGTCTTCAGAACTGTTATGGCCTCGGCTGGGCGCAGTGGCTCAAGCCTGTAATCCCAGCACTTTGGGAGGCCGAGATGGGCGGATCACGAGGTCAGAAGATCGAGACCATCCTGGCTAACACGGTGAAACCCCGTCTCTACTAAAAAATACAAAAAAACTAGCCGGGCGAGGTGGCGGGTGCCTGTGGTCCCAGCTACTCGGGAGGCTGAGGCAGGAGAATGGCAGGAACCCAGGAGGCGGAGCTTGCAGTGAGCCAAGATCCGGTCACTGCACTCCAGCCTGGGTGACAGAGCGAGACTCTGTCTCAAAAAAAAAAAAAAAAAAGAACTGTTATGGCCTCTTGTATGGCGCCCTTTCCTCTGTTTTGTGACTTGTGTGTGCACCTGTGAATGTGAGAATCTGCCTCCCCCACTGGACAGGGAGCTCTGGAAGGACAAGGGCTGTGCTTGTTTATCCTTTTTTTTTTTCTTTTTTGAGATGGAGTCTTGCTCTATCAACCAGGCTGGAGTGCAGTGGTGCGATCTGGGCTCACTGCAACCTCCACCTCCCGGGTTCAAGCAATTCTCCTGCCTCAACCTCCTGAGTAGCTGGGTTACAGGTGCCCACCACCGCACCTGGTTACTTTTTGTATTTTTTAGTAGAGACAGGGTTTCACCATGTTGGCCAGGCTGGTCTTGAACTCCTGACCTCATGATCTGTTTATCTCAGTCTCCCAAAGTGCTGGGCTTACAGGCGTGAGCTTTTTTTTTTTTTTTTTTTTGACACAGAGTCTTGCTCTGTCACCCAGGCTGGAGTGCAGTGGCACAATCCCGGCTCACCGCAACCTCTGCCTCCCAGGTTCAAGTGTTTCTCCTGCCTCAGCCTCCTGAGTAGCTGGGATTACAGGCGCACGTGCTACCACACCCAGCTAATTTTTGTATTTTTAGTAGAGACGGGGTTTCATCATATTGGCCAGGCTGGTCTCGAACTCCTGACCTCAAGTGATCCACTCGCCTTGGCCTCCCAAAGTGCTGGGATTATAGGTGTGAGCCACCGCGCCTGGCCTGTTCATCCTTTTTAGTGTAGTTTTAGCACATAAAGAGGACACAGGAGGTGTTTACGGTGTGTCCTCATAGGTTTTCATTCTCCCAGGTCTGTGTCCTCCTGTCGGGTTCTGTGCCTCTATGGGCCTGCCCAGTGTCCCTGTGGATGTGTGGGCCTATGCATGTTTGTGACCGGGCGAG
The DNA here is from genome assembly GCF_009764315.1 of Trachypithecus francoisi. NCBI lineage: Eukaryota > Metazoa > Chordata > Mammalia > Primates > Cercopithecidae > Trachypithecus > Trachypithecus francoisi. Next base: position 21,882,033 of record NW_022681466.1, on the reverse strand, counting down.
TGCGATCATTCTCTGAGTGTGTGTCCCCTGTGTGTGTAGCTGTGCATGGGTGTGACCTTCAGCAGCCACCCCCAGCTAACCTGGCTGATGCCCACCAGGACCCTCCCCCCGGCACCGCCTGGAGCCCATGGACACCATCTTTGTCAAGAATGTGAAGGAAGACGGCCCTGCCCACAGGGCAGGGCTTCGCACAGGTGAGCTGTCCCAGTTACCTGGGCTCTACTTTCTACCTTCTGGCTAAGATTTGATTCTCGGATCCAGGTGTTGGGGAGGCTCCTATCCCCACAGTGTTAGCCATGCCTGGTACAGGGGTTCTCAGATGGGGCCTTTGATGCCCCTTGATCACCAGTCATGCACTCCTTGTCCCCAGGAGATCGGCTGGTAAAGGTGAATGGGGAAAGCGTCATTGGGAAGACCTACTCTCAGGTCATAGCTCTGATCCAGAATAGGTGAGTGCCGCTGACCCCGTGTCCCATATTATCTCCCCGCCCCTTTGCCCTGGGAGTGCCCTGGAGACCAGAATCCCTTCCTCCCAGACCCTGTTCATTGGCCCAGCCTGACTCTCTGCCTGTCTCTGTAGCGATGACACTCTGGAGCTATCTATCATGCCCAAGGACGAGGACATCCTCCAGCTGGTGAGTCCGGCCCCTGCAGCCTGAGAGGAGACCCCTGAGCCCTGGGGCAGCACCGGCTCCTCTGGGAGGCAGAGAAGGAAGTGTTGGGAGGGCGCAGGCCGGCGTTGCCCAGTTGGGGATGCCAAGCCCATTCCTGGGCTGGGGCTGGTTGTTGCTTCATTCGGAGCTGCTCTGTGCTGGGGGAGAAGGAGTCCTGGCCTTGGCAGGCAGGATTCCTGCCAGGGTATCTGGAAGGAGGGTGGCCCAGCAGGCTTCACCAGCCTGGCATGTTCTTGTCAGCTCTTAGGAGAGATGCCTGTTCCCTGCATCCCCTCCCCGCTTGGCCCTGAGTACTGCACCACGCAGTACCCAAGCAGCACACGCAGGTACACAGCCACAGAGCACAGCCCCACAGTCCCACCCTCTGTATAGCACGAAGCACACCACAACACACACACAGCACCAGTCATGTGCCACAGTAGAGACAACCACACAAGCACCCACTGCCACAGTTCACCCTCACACAGCGAAATGCACCACAACACACACCCACAAACATTAAAACATGAAACACTCACCAGCCCCTTGGCTCCCTGCAGTACGAACAGCATAGTACCTCGCATACTCGGACCTCTCCACAACTATACACCCACGCCCCACTATCACAGCATGTATGCCTGCAAACACCATGGCATCCTCCTGCCCATCTCAGCGCATGTGTCCACCCGTGTTACAGGACTCCGAATTTATACATTCGTCACCTCAGCATACCTAGAAGACAGCATATAGCCTGACACACAGAGAGCGTGGCCCAGACACTGCACGAAGCAGGCCCTGCACTCCCAAGCATGCCCTTTCACACACACGCCCACACTTACACGCTGCCTCTTTGTGCCCGGAGCCCCGGGCTGTCCTCTCTGTCCAGTGCCCACCTCCCTGGTCTCATGGGTCCCAGCCAGATGGCGGCTTACTTGCCCCTGATGTCACTGTGCCTGGGGAGGCCCTGGGAGCCCCTGTGCTGGTTTCTGCTTTGGACGCACTCTCGTAATCACTGTAATCACAGTGCCATGCCTGGCACGATGCCCCTCTGGAAACCTCCACCCCTGACCTTGATTGTCCCCTTGCTCTTCCTGGGGAGAGGAAGGAAGGAAGGGGGGCTCTGAGATAGACCGCTCACCCCAAGTCTCAAGGCCCTGCCTGTACAGCTCCCCCAGGCTGAGGCGAGGCCAGCTATGGGGAGGTGACAGGGCGGGACCCTAGGATGTCCCCCACTCTCTCCAGCTGGCAGGGGCAAGGAGTGGGAAGGGCAGCAGCCTCCAGTTCTTCTGCCCAGGCTGGGGTGGGCTGGCAGCCCCAGATGTCAGCATCTGGGGGCCTCCACTGGTCCCCGCATCTCCGCCAGCCGGAGGGTGGGGCCCAGGCATTCCTGTGGTTGGGAGCCAAGGCTGGAGGCCAATCGGGCCTCGGCAGCTGCTGACGCCACCACCGACGCGGCGAGGCCCCTCCACACCCATCCTCTCCTCCCTCCTCCTCCCGCCAGCCAGCCGAGAGAGAGCCGGGTGGGGGTGAGGGGGAGCCGCAGGGAGGGCAGACGGAGGGGGACCAGAGGCCCTGGCCAGGGCGACGCAGTGGTCACTGGGGGAGTTAGAGCTGGGGGCGGGCAGAGGCGGGCTAGGATGCTGCTGCCGCTGTGATGATACCGGGAGCCTGGGGAGACGGCAGGATGGCAGGAGGGAGAGGTATGTGTGTGCCGCCCCCTGTGCCAGCTGGAGGGGCTGAGTGTGCGGGGGTGTGGTTTAGCTTGTCCTCGGCACATGATGTTTGTGCCTGGGACTGGAGGTGTAGTTATGTGTGTGTGTTTCATTGTGTTTTACTGTGTGTGTGTGTGTGAGTGTCTCTGGGTGTGTATCTTCCGGTGTCTCCTCGTAGTGTGGTGTGTGTGTGTTTGGTTTCACCCTCCCACCCTTTGGTTCTTTGGCCTGAGTTAGGCTCCTGGGCACCTCAGCAGGGGCCAGGCTGGGCCCAGGCCACAAGGCCGCTGTCCCTGGGAGCTGACTCCTTTTTTGGCTGGGCCTGGGCGCTGCCCCTGTCACTCCTTAGCAATGCAGCGTCAGCCTCAGCTCCCAGTGCCAAATTCCAGGCCCAGGGGTGGCAGAAGGTGGCTCAAGGGCCTTCCTTCAAGTCTGGCAGGAGGTGGGCAAACTCCTCTTCACCCCTGTGGCTCAGGAGCCAGCTCCCCATTCCCAGGGATGGAGGGACAGCTGGGCTCTGCCAGCCTCTGCCCCACCCGGACACACCCCTAGCCGGCTTTCTTCTCTCATCTGCCACCTTGACTGGTCTCTGTGGGGTTTCCCGGCTCCACCCGAGGAGCTTTGGGCATTGGTGGACATAAGGTGCAGGCAGGCGGTGGAGGCCAGGACTGGGGGAGGACCCTAGGAAACAGATGCTGGAATGTTTGTGGCTAAGGCAGTCCTTGTCATAGTCTTAGCAAAATCCCACTTTTGCTGGAGTTTGCCTGTGTCTCAAAGGCTTCTTGCTTCTTCTTTGTTCTCTCCCTGGACATGCCCTTCCACCCCCACCCACTTGTGCCACCCCCTTGTTCCCCCCACCGCTTGGTCCTCTCCCTTCATTCCCCTCCTGGGCTCCTTGACCTCCTCGGGCTGCCATACCCCTACCCCATGGGACTTGTCTGGCCCTGCTCATCTGTCTGTGTCTCCGGCCAGGCCTACTCCCAGGATGCCTACCTGAAAGGGAACGAGCCATATTCTGGAGAGGCCCGCAGCATCCCAGAGCCACCCCCCATCTGCTACCCCCGCAAGACCTACGCCCCTCCGGCCCGGGCCTCCACCAGGGCCACTATGGTGCCTGAGCCCACCTCAGCACTGCCCAGTGACCCCCGGAGTCCTGCTGCCTGGAGTGACCCGGGGCTCTGCGTGCCACCTGCTGCCCGTGCCCACCCAGACAACTCTTCCTTGGGGATGAGCCAGCCCCGCCCCAGCCCTGGTGCCTTCCCCCACCTAGCCTCGGAGCCCCGGACGCCCCGTGCCTTCCCGGAGCCTGGCAGCCGGGTGCCCCCCAGCAGACTGGAGTGCCAGCAGGCCTTGTCACACTGGCTGTCAAACCAGGTACCCCGCAGGGCGGGGGAGAGACAATGCCCAGCCATGGCCCCCCGGGCCCGCAGCGCCTCCCAGGACCGGTTGGAGGAGGTGGCTGCCCCCCGCGCGTGGCCCTGCTCCACCTCCCAGGATGCCTTGGGCCAGCTGGGCCAGGAGGGCTGGCGCCGAGCTCGCTCAGATGACTACTTGAGCCGGGCCACCCGTTCTGCCGAGGCACTGGGGCCAGGGGCACTGGTGTCACCCCGCTTTGAGCGGTGTGGCTGGGCTTCCCAGCGTTCGTCTGCCCGCACCCCCGCCTGCCCAACTCGGGACCTGCCAGGGCGCCAGGCCCTGCCCCCGCCTGGCCTGCAGGGCCTGGATGACCTCGGGTACATCGGCTACCGGAGCTACAGCCCATCATTCCAGCGTCGGACCGGCCTCCTGCATGCCCTCTCCTTCCGGGACTCACCCTTTGGGGGGCTGCCTACCTTCAACCTGGCCCAGTCCCCTGCACCGTTCCCACCAGAGGCCTCTGAGCCACCCAGGGTTGTACGGCCGGAACCCAGCACCCGGGCCCTGGAGCCTCCTGTGGAGGATCGCCGCGATGAGGTGGTCCTGAGGCAGAAGCCCCCAACGGGCCGCAAGGTTCAGCTGACCCCCGCAAGACAGATAAACCTTGGATTTGGTGACGAGTCCCCAGAGCCAGAGGCCAATGGGCGAGGGGAACGCCTGGGCAGGAAGGTGGCCCCTTTGGCCGCCACTGAAGACTCTCTGGCTTCCATCCCCTTTATTGGTGAGTGATGGTACATGTGGCTGTCCTGGGGGACTTGGCTGTTGGCTTTCTGTGTCCTGCTGTACCCCATCTGCCTGTCTATCATGGGCAGAACTCGGCTAGATGCTGGTGGGATCATCTTGTTTCTCTGTCAGTTCATTCATCTGTTCATCCATCCATCCATCCATCTGTTCTTCCATCTTTCCTTCTGTTTTCTGTCATCCTTTCTTCTATCCTACCTCTCATTCATTTATCCTTCCAGCATCTTACCATACACTCTTTTCTCCCTCTCTCCATCCATCCATCTGTCCATCCATCCATCCATCCATCCATCCATCATCTGTTCTTCCTTCCTTCTTTCCTTCCCCTCTCCCTCCTTTGTTCATTCATTTGTTCCATTCATTCATCCATCCATCCATCCATCTATTCTTCCTTCTTTATTTTCCTCTCTCTCACCTTCTTTTGTTCATTCATTTGTTCCATCCTTTCTTCCACCCATTCATCCATCTTTCTTTCTTTTGACTCTTCCTTCCATCCTCCCTTTGTATCTTTCCCTCTTTGTCCCTTCCATCCACCCTCCATCCCTCCATCCACTCACCAGATATTTGTGTCAGGCCCTGTGCGTGGCCCCATGCTCTCCTGGACTGGATGGTCCAGCAGAGGGTGGTGGACAGGCAGGAACAATCCATTGGGATGGGCATGTGGTGGGACAGGGAGCTTGAGGAGAAGGGCTCGGAGAAGGGCTGTGGTGAGAATCTTGGAGAAAGGACATTTGGGCTAAGACGTGAAGGATGAGAAAGAGTTCCTCAGGGGAAGAATATTCAAGGAGAGGAAATAGAATATGCAAAGACCCTTAAGTGAGAGGCAGGACCCCCCTTCTGGGTTGTAAGGACCCTTTCAGGCCCAAGGGTCTCATCAGTCACTGGGGTTGGCTTTTGAAAGCATTGCCTTGCCTTTGACTGGATGCAGGAGAGGGAGAGGCAAGAGCGTAGAGTGGCTGGGTGATGCCCAGGTTTCTGGCCAGGCTTGGAGGTGGTGCCTCATTCCCGGGTTGGGAGTGAGAGGGGGAGAAAGTTCAGGACTGTTGAATATGAGATGCCCAGGAGGGAGCAGGATAGACAGGGCTAGGGAGAAAGAGCAAGATGCAGGGTAATGGAGAGGGATGGCGGGAGATGGGAGGTGAGCTCACCCTACCAGACAGTGAGAGGGTGGAGGCCTGGGGCAAGGGGAAGACACAGCCCTGGCTCCCCCAGCCAGCCTTCGGTAGAGCAGAGACACAGCCCCTTCTGTTAGTAAGGAAGGCTCTAGGCTGTGGCCAGGAGAGGCAGTGTCTTCTTCCAGAGCACACTCTGTCTGAGGGGGAGATGTAATCTCTCCCCTTGAGGAGCCCCAACTGATGAGGGAGTCCTTACCTTAGGAAGCTCTCAGTCTGATGGGGAAGACACTGCCCCTGCCCTCAGGAGGCTCTTGGTCTGAGAGGAGAGACACAGTTCATTCTCTCTGAGTGCCCTCAGTCTGATGGTGGAGACACTGTTCCTGCCCTCAAGAGGCTCCCAGTCTGATGGGGGAATATTGGCTCTGTCCTCAGGAGCCCGGTCTAAGGAGGGTGGCTTAGCCCTACTCCTGAGGGAAAGGATTCCATGGCCACAGTCTGGACAGTGGGCCAGTCACACTTGGCAGTGGGCATGTTGCCAGCAGGACCCTTTGAGATGTGTTTGAGCCTGGAGGCAAGTGGCACAGGGGCTGGCAAGGCTGGGGTGAGGCAGGCAGGCTCCGCTCTCTTCCGCCTTCACACCTCTCTCCCTTCTCGTGCACAGATGAGCCCACCAGCCCCAGCATTGACCTCCAAGCCAAGCATGTCCCTGCCTCTGCTGTGGTCTCCAGTGCCATGAACTCGGCCCCTGTCCTGGGCACCAGCCCATCCTCCCCGACCTTCACCTTTACCCTCGGACGCCATTACTCGCAGGACTGCAGTGAGCACTCCCCACACCCCCAGCCCCACCCTCTCCCCTGCTGCCCAGTCCCAGGGATCTCTGCTGGGCCTACTGCTTCATGTCTGGCCTCTTCCTCTGGTTTCTGCTCCTCCTGGGGCCCTTTGGGAGAGTCACCTCCTGCCCCTGCCCAGAAGGGAGTGCTCTGGGAAGCCCCTGACCTGCTGCCCCACTGACCCTGAGGCCCAATGCGGGCGGGCTTTGCAGGTAGCATCAAGGCTGGCCGCCGCTCCTCCTACCTGCTGGCCATCACCACGGAGCGCTCCAAGTCCTGCGATGATGGGCTCAACACCTTCCGCGACGAGGGCCGAGTTCTGCGGTGAGGCGCTGTGTGGACATGGGGTGGGGTGGCCACAGCCACCCTGGCCAGCTGCTCTGGGGCAGGGCTCTTGGCCCTGGGGTCCTCTATGCAGGGGACAGTGTGCCTCCCCCACTGGAAGTCCTCTGGGCCTTGGGTTTTGGTGGGTGACGAGATAGTGAGGTCCCAGCTCTGCTGCCCACATCCCTCACCCTCGACCCTCGCTTCCCAGGCGCCTGCCAAACCGCATACCCAGCCTGCGGATGCTCCGGAGCTTCTTCACCGATGGGGTGAGCTGCAAGTGTGTGTGCACAGGAGCGAGGGTGCGGGGAGCGAGGGTGTCGGGGAGGTGGGGCCACAGCCTTGGCATGGGGGTTCCTGCTCCAGCTCCTGCCTTCCCCCTCCTCCCTGCACCCCTCACCCTCGTGTCCACCGCGGGACCCGCCCTCTTCTGTGGGCCCTAGCATCCCTGAATGACACCGCACAGCCCCACCCATGGGCCCCTGTCTGGACTGCCTCTTTCCAGACCCATCCCCCATAGCCACATGACTCACTTCTCCACCGTCTTCACGGCTTTTTAGGTCTTCCCTGAAATTCCAGCCTCCACTGACATTTCACGCCTCCCTTCGCTACTCTATGTTTTCCTCCTCAGCATGCCTCATGTACAGTTGGTGTTTCCCTTCCTCCCTGCCTGGCTCCCCAGCTAGAATAGAAGCTCCCCGAGCTTATATTTGGGGCTTCATTTGTTTCCTTCACTACCCTCAGTCAGTATTTGCATCGCGTCTTGTCTTCATGGGACGGGGTCGGGGGTGGACACTAGAAAGGTGTGGCCGGGACACAGGGTTGAGATTGGTGGACAGGTGGAGTTCCCAGCCTCAGCACCTGGGGAGGTAGGATCAGGCCTGTGATAGCCCCAGCTGTTTGTTTGTTTGTTTTGAGACAGTGTCTCACTCTGTTGCCCAGGCTGGAGTGCAGCGGCATGATCTTTGCTCACTGCAACCTCCATCTCCCGGGTTCAAGCTATTCTCCTGCCTCAGACTCCCGAGCAGCTGGGATTACAGGCATGTGCCACCATGCCCGGGTAATTTTTGTATTTTTAGTGGAGACGGGGTTTCTTCTCCATGTTGGCCAGGCTTGTCTCGGACTCCTGACCTCAGGTGATCCACCCACCTCTGCCTCCTAGAATGCTGGAATTACAGGTGTGAGCCACTGCACCCGGCCTCAAGTGATCTTGCTTTGGCCTCCCAAAATGCTGGGAGTACGGGTATAAGCCATCACACCTGGACGTATTGTTGTTTTTAAAATCATATATATATTTTTTATGCGTTTTTTTTTTTTTTGAGATGGAATCTCACTCTATTGCCCAGGCTAGAGTGCAGTGGCACTATCTCAGCTCACTGCAACATCTGCCTTCTGGGTTCAACCGATTCTTGTGCCTCAGCCTCCCAAGTGGCTGGGATTACAGGCATGCTCCACCACACCTGGCTAATTTTTGTGTTTTTAGTAGAGATGGGTTTTACCATGTTGGCCAGGCTGGTCTTGAACTCCTGACCTCAAGTGATCCGCCCACCTCAGCCTCCCAAAGTGCTGGGATTACAGGCATAAGCCACTGTGCCCGCCGCACCTTTCCCTGGCTGTTTTTGATTATAGATGGACTGGAAAAGCCATCTTGATGTCAAGCCCTCTGTCTCATTGGTTGGTTGAACACCCCGGCGATGTTGGTACCTAGTTTATTTCTTATCACTTCTTCTGCTTACTTAACTCTCGCTTGACTTGCACCCTCTGCGGCTGGAATCCTGTTGACACTGTCACTTCCTCTGTTTAACTCCTTGTGGACATGACTACCTACTCCACTCACTCAGCCTTTGTTGATGTTCCCACTTCCCCTGTTTATTTAACTCCTCATTGACACGATCACTTCCTCCATTTCCTTAATTCTTCTAAGTCTATAAAGTTACAGGAGGCTCCGGATTGGCTCCTCTAGCGTGGTGAGGCATGTGGTCTGCTGGTAGGTCATAGCCTTTCCTCCTTTCTGGCTTCTCCTTTATGTATGTCTCATGACCTCAACACAAGTGGTCCAGAGAGGACAAGCAATGCCCATGAGGTCACACAGCACATCGGGTTGTAGCACAGACATATACCAGGCCTGTGCGGCTGCAAGTGGTCCATGGGGTTCCTGAGATGCTGGCATTGTGGGAGCCACCCTAAATTGTCCTCTGTTGTCTCCCTGCAGTCCTTGGATAGCTGGGGCACCTCTGAAGATGCTGATGCTCCTTCTAAGCGACACTCAACCTCTGACCTCTCAGATGCAACCTTCAGTGATATCAGGAGAGAAGGCTGGTTGTATTATAAGCAGATTCTCACCAAAAAGGGGAAGGTAAGATGGGTGGAGGAATGAGGTGGAAGCTGAACCCTCCAGCTTCTCCTAGGCCTGCCCTGACAGCCTCTGGAGCCAGAAAGAACCAGTGTAGGTTGCACCATGAAGGATGGAGGTTAGATGCTAGAAAGAACTTCCTGGCAGGGGGATTTGAAGAACTTATGTAAAAGAAGTTAACAAAAGAGGTGGATTTTGCTGTGGGATGGATCTGATAAAGTCGTACTTGGAATTCTGGCGAAATCATCCCATAGTGGCCCTGGCTTGACAGGCCATCCTGAAGATGGCCACTGGGGCTCATGGAAAACAAGGAGCAAGGCTGGGATGATTTCCGTAGGAGAGCTAAGGTCCAAGAAGAAGGCAGGCAGGCCAGGAAAGGGCTTAGTGTTCATCCTAAGGATGACCAAAAGCTCTTGGGGGCTCTTGCCAAGGGAGTTACAGCTTTAAAATGTCCATTTGGCTCCTGGGAGTGAGTTAGGGAGGGGCCACGCTGGAGGCAAGAAGACCAGTTAGGAGCCACCATGGAGATCCAGGTGAGAGGTGAAGGGGGCTTTGGGGAGTAGATAGGCAGGGCCTGGGAGGGAACCAGCAGGACCCTGAGAGGAGAAGGGCAGGGCCCCTGGAACCAGGGGGTGCAAACCCTGGCCCAGGCTGCGCTGTGGGCTGGAGAAGTGGGAGGAGGGACCACTGCCTTCCCTCCCGGCGATTAGGATGAACCTGGGTTTGACTCTTGACTGCATCACCCATTGCTCTGAGAGCCTTGGTGACTCATCTGGCCATAACTCAGTGTCCTCGTCTGTAAATGGAGCTAACAGTAATCCCTAGCTCATAAGCCTATTGCTAAGGATTAAATGAGATGATCTAAGTAAGGGGTTTACCCAGTGCCCGGCACTTGGAGCTGCTGTACTTCTGCTTACTGCTATTTGTTTTCCTTTTTCGAGATGAAGTCTCACTGTGTTGCCCAGGCTGGAGTGCAGTGGCACGATCTCGGCTCACAGCAACCTCCACCTCCTGGGTTCAAGCAGTTCTCCAGCTTCAACCTCCAACTTCAGGCACTCACCACCAAATCCGGCTATTTTTTTTTTTTTTTTAGTAGAGAAGGAGTTTCACCATGTTGGTCAGGCTGGTCTCGAACTCCTGACCTCAAATGATCTGTCTGTCTTGGCCTCCCAAAGTGCTGGGATTACAGGTATGAGCTACCATACCTGGCCCACTTACTGCTATTTGAATTTTCTACCCTGCCTTCTGAGGTCTTGAGGGGTCCCTGGAAAGAACATAAGCTTTGAAACAGACAGACTTTGAGTTCCTATCCGGCCATATATCAAGCACATGGCTTTGGGCACCCCACTCACCTTCCCTGAGCCTCACTTTCTGATCTGTACGATGGGAGCAATATTATCCTACCCCAAGGGCTGCTGTGGATTAAGTGAGGGTGAAGTCCAGGCAGGACTGGCGCTCCTCTGTGGAGAATGACTAAGGCCTCCCTGCTTGGGAGCCTCTGTGGAGGTTCTGGGGAGTTAGTGGTGAGGGAGCCAGGGCAGCCCTGCCCTCCTGGGGCTCCTGTCACTCCTGTCGAGCAGAGAGAATGCATGTGGCATGATGGTTCCAAGTGCACAGACAGCTATGACACTGGGGTGCGGGGCGGGTGGGCCTGGGTAGGGAAGTGTCCAGAGACTGAGACACGAAAGGGGTGAGAAGCCACAAAACTGGGAGACAATGGAGGGGCCTGACAGGGAAGATGTCTCCTTAGAAGGTCTCGGGGAGAGGTGGAGAGAGGTATGCTGGGAGCCAGGGTGAGAGGTGGAAGACGAGCTGGGGAACTGGGCACCTGCCCAGAGTGTGGGGCCTTGATACCCAGGAAGAGCCTGTCCAGGGTTTTATTGTTTTGTTTTGTTTTATTTTATTTATTTATTTTTTTGAGACAGAGTCTCACTCTGTCGCCCAGGCTGGAGTGCAGTGGCCGGATCTCAGCTCACTGCAAGCTCTGCCTCCCAGGTTTACGCCATTCTCCTGCCTCAGCCTCCCGAGTAGCTGGGACTACAGGCGCCCGCCACCACGCCCGGCTAGTTTTTTGTATTTTTTTAGTAGAGACAGGGTTTCACTGTGTTAGCCAGGATGGTCTCGATCTCCTGACCTCGTGATCCGCCCGTCTTGGCCTCCCAAAGTGCTGGGATTACAGGCTTGAGCCACCATGCCTGGCCTATTTTATTTTATTTTATCTATTTTTGAGACGGAGTTTCACTGTGTCACCCAGGCTGGAATGCAGTAGTACGATCTCGGCTCACTGCAACCTCCGTCCCCCGGGTTCAAGCAATTCTCGAGCCTCAGCCTCCTGAGTAGCTAGGACTACAGGTGCCTGCTACCACGCCCAGCTAATTTTTGTAGTTTAGTAGAGACTGGGTTTCACTATGTTGGCCAGGCTGGTCTCGAACTCCTGACCTCAAGTGATCTGCCTGCCTCGGCCTCCCAAAGTGCTGGGATTACAGGCGTGAGCCACTGCGCCGGCTCTGTCTAGGGTTTTAAATGTGGGCAGGCGATGCCTGGAGACAGGTTGTGTCTGTGACAGGAGGAGCCAATCCCATTGCCGTTGTCCAGGTGAGTGAGGCTGGGGGCCCCGACCAAGGTGGTGGTGTGGGGCCAGGTGGAGCAGACACTTAGAGAGAGATTCCAGGGGAAGGAAGGCCAGGTCTTGCCAGCTGCTGGGAGGTACGAAAGGAGGAGGAGGCAATAAGGTTCCTGGATTCCTGGCTTGGGCTTGAGGGAGGGTGGTGGGTGGTGGGACCCTCCCTGGGCAATGGCACACTGGAGGAGCAGATTTGGGGAGATGAAGCCAAGGGGCTCCACTGGGGCTGTGTGAGTCTGAGGGCCCTGGGACAGACCCCAGTGGAGGTGTCCTGGAGACAAAGGCTCTGAGGGCGTGGCACTAGAGGGAGGCCTGGCCTTTGTCTGTCAGCACCGACCAGTTACCTGTGCCTCTGTGCATGAGCTTGAAGGAAAAAGGCAAGAGACCCAGCTGAGCCTTGAGAGAAGTTGAGGGGGGGTGGGGCAGGGGAGGCTGACAGAGACCAAAAAGAGCCAGCAAGTTGGCAGCAACATATGGTGTGGGAACCATGAGGCAGGGAGGGACCAGCCATGCGCACTGTGCGAGGAGAGCCACATGCGGGCCAGCCCTTCCAGTCTAACATGTGAGCCACAGGAAGGGTCCTTGCGAGCTTGGCTGGCTCCCCCTGCAGGGGAGCCTGACTCGCAGCTCCTGGATGCCCTGAGTCCAGTTCAGGGACAGGAGCCGGCCCCTTACTGCTCACTGGCCAGTTCTGGAGGACCATGCCTCCACTCCCTTGCTGGCCAAAACCCGATGTCGCTCGCTCCCTTGGTGCTGTGGCTTGGACATTAGAGGAGAGTCTTGAAGTCAGCCTCGGGCCCTTGGTCCACCCAGGCCGTGGGCACCCTCTCCGTGCTCCCTCTCAGCCCCAGCCTCTTTCAGAGACGTGGACTGTCAGACAGAGGAGGGAAAGGGACAGTGACTTGTCCCCGCAGCCTCAGCCCCAGCGTGGGAGCTGCATGCAGCCTTGGTGACCAACTACCTCACTCATTTACCAACTGGAGACACTGAGGCCTGGGAGTGCGGTTGCCTTGTCCCAGGTCATCCCGCTGGTTTAGCCTCAAAGATGTGCCCTTGTCACCACCTCACTGTCACATTAACTTTCTCCCTGGAGGGCTCTGCTATCTCCTACTCTGAATGTCCCTGTCCCCGTCCAGCAGTTCTGTGATGAGCAGGGCTCACAGCTCAGGATCCACATGATGGGAGGCCAGATGTGGGCTATGCCCATATGCCAGCCACGGGGTCTTCTTGCCTGGTTTGTTCAGAGGGCCAAGGCCTGTGCTGGATGTGGAGCCACCAGCCAGTGGAGAGGAGCTCTGGATCTGATGGGAGTTGGATCTCCTGCCCTCAGGGTGCTCCAAGGATCATTAATGCATTTATTCAGCAAATATTGATGAGCCCTTGCATGCAGCTGTAGGCCCTGGGATATGGAAATGAGAGGACGGACAAGCTCCCTATCCCCAGGATAGTCTGAGGCTGCAGTAAGCTCTTGGAGAGGATCAAGCTGATCAGAAGTGGGAGCTGCATTGAGGGAAAAATATGGTCAGAGAAGGCCTCGCTGAGGAGGTGATGTTGGTGATGCTGGAGCTCAGATCTGAAGGGGAAGAAGGAAGCAGCCACATATAGAAGTGAGGGAGGGGGTCTTAGGCAGAAGGAACAGCAAGCGGAGAGGCCCTGAGAAAGGAAAGTCTTGGCTCGCTCACCTGTAAGGGCCCTCTGGCTTGACATAGTTAGAAAGGTGTGAAGATGAATTTGAGGAGAGGCAGGGACAGACCACAGGAGACCTTAGATTTGATTCTGAGGGCAATGGGATCTCTTGAGAGGATCCTGAGCAGGGGAGAGATGCGATCTCCTTTTCATTCTAACATGATCGCTGCAGCTGCTGCTGGAGAATTATTGCAGGAGCAAGAGTGGAGACCGGGAAGGTCTGTGTGTTCTCCAGGCAAGAGGCGTTGATGGTGTGGACCGGGTGGTGGCAGGAAAGACAGACGGGCAGAACAGTTGTGACTTCCTGATGGATGGGATGTCAAGGGCGAGGAAAAGGGAGGAGTCAAGGGTAGCTCCCAGGTTTCTGGGCAACTGGGTGGATTGACTGGGCTGGAAAAGATGGGGGTAGAGGGTGGAGAAGAGGTTTGATGGTAAGAAATCACATGGCCTGGCAAGTATTGTGCAAAGTGCCCATGGGACCCGCAAATGAAGACACTGAGCAGGGTGGGGATCCCAGGCTGTGGCTGGGGGAGACGCTGGGCTCGGGAGTGGCCATCAGCAGATGGACCTGGTTTAAAGGCACGGCACAGATGACATCCTTGAGGGAGGTGTGCAGGGAGAGGAGAGGAGAGTCAGGACAAAATTCTGGAGCTCCGCTTTCTTTAGGGTGGGGTCTGGTACCCTCAGCTCTGCTGACATTTTGGGCCAGATAATTCCTTGTTGGGGGAGGCTGTCCTGTGCATTGTGCAATGTTTAGCAGCATCCCTCAGATGCCATAGCACACCCTCCAGCTCCCTCCACACAAATGTCCCCTGGGGACGAGTCTCCTGGCTGTTTAACTACAGGTGTAAGAGTTGGGGAGGGGAAGTAGAGAAGACTAGGAAGGAGCCAGTGGGATTAGGAAGAAAGCTGGGAACGTGGGGTCTCAGGTGCCGAGACAGGGTCTGGAGAGGGATGGAGGGGCTGGCTGTGTCAGATGCTGCTGAAGGGTTAAGACACGGAGGGGAGAAGCAGCCACTGGCTTTGGCCACATGGTGGTTCAGGATGTCCCTGAGAGGAGCTTCTGGGCAAGTGAACTCTTGGGTGGGCGGCAGAAAAGTGGAGAGAACAACCCTCTGAGAATGCAGACAGCTTCTGAGCAGCTTTGCTGGGGTGGGGAGCAGCATGGGGAGGAGCATGGGCTGGGAATGGCTTCCCGAGGATTTTATATATGGAGCGCCATGCTGGGTGTCTGAGCATTGCCACCACCTGGTGAGTGTTGATGCTGGTGTTTAGAGGGGGAAAGGGTTGGGGTCTGCTGGGGAGCTTGAGGGTGATGGTTAGGGATGTCCAGGCAGGTGAGGGACTGAGAAAGCATTGGTGGGCTGTGGGCAGGAGGCTGCCCAGGTCCAGCCGGGTGGAGTAGGGTGCTCCTGGTAGGCAGCGTGGGATCCATCCCCCGGCTGTACTCTGTCTGCTACTCTGAGAGCGGTGGGCAGGACTGGCCTCTCACCACTCCTGTCTCCCCCAACCCCGTGTCTCCCTGCAGAAAGCGGGCAGCGGCCTGCGCCAGTGGAAGCGGGTGTACGCCGCGCTGCGGGCGCGCTCGCTCTCGCTGAGCAAGGAGCGGCGGGAGCCCGGGCCGGCGGCGGCGGGGGCTGCGGCGGCCGGCGCAGGTGAGGACGAGGCGGCGCCCGTCTGCATCGGCTCCTGCCTCGTGGACATCTCCTACAGCGAGACCAAGAGGAGGCACGTGTTCCGGCTGACCACCGCTGACTTCTGTGAATATCTCTTTCAGGCTGAGGACCGGGATGACATGCTGGGCTGGATCAGAGCGATCCGGGAGAACAGCAGGGCCGAGGGCGAGGTGAGGGCCCGGCCATCCCGGCAGCCACAGAGGGCGGGCGGGGTGGCCTCTCACCAGCTGTGGAACTGGGATGCCCGCTCTGAGCCTCACTTCCCTCTGCTAGAACGGGGGGCTGACAGGAGTGCACCTCGCAATTGTGTCCCCCTAGGTTTCGGGGTGAGGAGGGTGCATGGGCAGGGCTCACGGAGGACCTGGTGTCCTTGGGTGCGGGGTCTGGCAGTCACCATCCTGACCCTAATGATGACAGGGATTATTATGACTGTGTTAGGATCGCCTTGAGCAGGCTCTGGCGTGGAGTGGTCAGCTCCAGGCCAGTCTCAGCTTTTCTCAGGAGGTGAGGAAGGCAGGGGCCTCCTATGGAGAGTGTTAGGGCATGAGTATCCCGGCACCAGAACTGCACTGGGCTGGCCTATCTGCTGGCCTATCTGCAGGGGAATGAGCACATTGACCTTGTGAGGAGGCCAAGAGACTTGGCCTTTGGCCACAGGTGGGCAGGGGTGGAGCCAATGGCCTCGGCAGGGATTTTGGGAGATTTTTTTTTTTTTTTTTCCGAGACAGAGTCTTGCTCTGTCACCCAGGCTGAAGTGCAATGGTGCGATCTCGGCTCACTGCAACCTCTGCCTCCCAGGTTCAAGTGATTCTCCTGCCTCAGCCTCCCAAGTAGCTGGGACTACAGGCGCATGCCACCATGCCCAGCTAATTTTTTTTTAATAGAGACGGGGTTTCACTGTGTTAGTCAAGATGGTCTTGATCTCCTGACCTCATGATCCTCCCACCTCAGCCTCCCAAAGTGCTGGGATTACAGGTGTGAGCCACTGCGCCAGCTGAAGAATTTTTTTTTTTTTTTTTTTGAGACGGAGTCTTGCTCTGCCACCCAGGCTGGAGTGCAGTGGCCGGATCTCAGCTCACTGCAAGCTCCGCCTCCCGGGTTTACGCCATTCTCCTGCCTCAGCCTCCCTAGTAGCTGGGACTACAGGCACCCGCCTCGTCGCCCGGCTAGTTTTTTGTATTTTTAAGTAGAGACAGGGTTCCACCGTATTAGCCAGGATGGTCTCGATCTCCTGACCTCGTGATCCGCCCGTCTTGGCCTCCCAAAGTGCTGGGATTACAGGCTTGAGCCACCGCGCCCGGCCGAAGAATTTTTTTTAATGACACTCCTTGCGGTCAGCCATAGCTGCACTCCAGGGGCCTGAGTAGGGATTCCTCCCTGTTTACTTATTTGGCCAGGAACCTGCACAGAAGTGCCTTGAGACACCCACACAAAGTCATGTGGCTGTCCCGGGCCTGGGATCTCTGCCAAGAGGGCAGTGGGCCTGGGCCTGCTCTGGCCGTGGGAGGGGGCGGTAGTGCATGGCCTCTTGCTGAGGACACATCCTCTCGCTGACCAGGTTCTGCTCCCCCCAGAACAGCTTTCCCCACTGCAGGGAGGAAGGCACCTGGAATTTGGGCCTCTTCCTCTGGGGGCCTGGCTTGACTGTCCCCAACAAGGCGTGGTCAGGGTGGTCCCAAGTCACCATCACTGGCAGTAGCAGCCCCTCCTGGAGGACCTCCTCCATGCCTGCTCAGCGTCTGCCAGGATGGTGGCGAGTGCTGCATGATTCTGCACCCGGCCCCGAGCCTTCCCTGTTAGCCTCCTATGTTTATTACCAAGGAGACTGAGGCTCAGAGAGGCTAAGAGGCTTCCCCAAGGCCTCAGCTGGTGAGAGGGTGCTGGGGAGTCCGGGCCTGGTCTTTCTCACTCCAGGGTCTGGGCTGTCCACCTGGTGGACGAGAGGGGAAGCAGGGCCAGGGATGAGCCCTGGGGTGGGCTGGCTGTGGGCACTGACACGGTCCACTCTCTCCTCTCCTGCTTCAGGACCCCGGCTGTGCCAACCAAGCTCTGATCAGCAAGAAGCTTAATGATTATCGCAAAGTGAGGTGAGGCCCAGCCCTCGTGGAGCAGTCCCCTCCGTGGGGGTGGTGGGTGGCTGAAGGCAAAGGATGTCTTCCTGGCCCACCTCCAGGGCCGCCCTCTACTGGGGGAAAGGGTATCCAGGGTCTCCACGTTGCAGTTAGACATGGAGGCATTGCCTCAAGGTGGAAGGGAGGTCCTGAGGGGTGGGAGGCCAGAGTGGGTGGCCTGCTTGGCCGCCCCAAATGAAGACCTCTCTTCTCCCCCTTTTTCCTGCACAGCCATAGCTCTGGGCCCAAAGCTGATTCCTCCCCCAAAGGCTCTCGTGGCCTGGGGGGCCTCAAGTCTGAGTTCCTCAAGCAGAGTGCGGCACGTGGCCTCAGGACTCAGGACCTGCCCGCAGGGAGCAAGGGTAGGAAGGTGGTCACTGAGACAGGGTGGTGTGTGGGGGCAGGGAGCATGGGGAGGGGAGGGCATGTGTGTGTGTGTTGGGCTGTGTCTACTTGTGTGTGCCTGAGTGTGTGCCAGGGTTACCCGGTATGTCTGTCTGTGTGTGCATGCCTGTGAGGGTCTGGGGGCTCTCAGGGTCTCGGGGTGGAAGGGCCTGGAGCCTGATTCCCCTCCCTGACATCCCTGCTGGGTGGTCCTCTAATCTCTGCTGGTGTCTCTGAAGGGATAAGAGGCCTACCCTTTCCAAAGCAACCTTTCCCATATTCACTCACCTTTGACTGTTAGGAAGTTCTTACCTGGCTGGGCAAGGTGGCTGACACCTGTAATCCCAGCACTTTGGGAGGCCAAGGCAGGTGGATCACCTGAGGTCAGGAGTTCAAGACCAGCCTGGCCAACATGGCAAAACCCCAACTCTACTAAAAATACAAAAAAAAAATACCCGAGCGTGGTGGTGGGCACTTGTAATCCCAGCTACTTGGGAGGCCGAGACATGAGAAACACTTGAGCCTGGGAGGTGGAGGTTGCAGTGAGCCGAGATCACACTACTACACTCCAGCCTGGGTAACAGAGTGAGACCCTGTCTCAAAAAAAAAAAAAAAGAAGAAAGTTGTTCCCTTGGGCCAGCAGGTATGGTGGCTGATACCTATAATCCCAGCATTTTGGGAGGCTGAGGCTGGAGGATTGCTTGAGGTCAGGAGTTTGAGACCAGCCTGGGCAACATAGCAAGACCCTATCCCTACAAAATATTTTATTTTTATTTTATTTATTTGTTTAGAGATAGAGTGTCTTTCTGTCACTCAGGCTGGAGTGCAGTGGTATGATCTCAGCTCATGGCAACCTCCACCTCTTGGGTTCAAGCAATTCTTGTGCCTCAGCTCCCCTAGTAGCTGGGATTGCAGGCATGCACCACCATGCCTGGCTAATTTTTGTATTTTTAGTAGAAACAGGGTTTTGCCATGTTGGCCAGGCTGGTCTTGAACTCCTGGCCTCATGTGATCCACCTGCCTCAGCCTCCCAAAGTGCTGGGATTACAAGCATAAGCCACTGTACCCGGCAAAAAAACATTTTTTTTAATTAGCCAGGTATGGTGGTATGAGCTTATAGTCCCAGCCACTCAGGAGGCTGAGGAGGGAAGATTGCTTGAGCCCAGGAATTTGAGCCTGCATTGAGCTATGATCATACCACTGCACTACACCCTGTCTCTAAAGAAATAAAGTTCTACGGCTTCCGCCTTGTAGTTTTGGCCCATGAGGCCCCACGGAAGTCCTTGCCTTGCTCTGGGCCTCTCCTTTGGGGTAAGCATCCTCTGTTTCAGGCCTTCTCTCTTGCCATACGGTGTCCCATTAGCCCTGGACAGCTGGTTGCTTCTCTGATGGAGTCCCCATACGTCCAAATGTGTGAGTGTGGCAGTGAATGTGTGTGACCCTCCTGGGTACCCTGGCTTACTCTGGTTCTCTCTGTCTCCCCCACTTCAGATGACAGTGCTGCAGCCCCCAAAGCCCCCTGGGGCATCAACATCATAAAAAAAAATAAGAAGGCTGCCCCAAGGGCGTTTGGGGTCAGGCTGGAGGAGTGCCAGCCAGCCACGGAGAACCAGGTGGGTCTCTGCTATACACCAGAGCAGGCCTGGCAGGGGGAGACCGAGGCACAGAGGGTCACAGCAGCAAGGGAGGTGGAACCAGCTCTCCACCTCATTGTACAAACACAGCTGGGAAAACAGCCCAAAGACGGGAAGGCCCCCACCTGCCCCAGGCTTCCTAGGGAGGGAGCAGCAGGGCTGAGGCTGAGCCTGGCTCCTTCTCAGACCATGGCGAGGCTTTGGTGTCATTTCTCATTCCCAGACTGGAGGCAGCAAGGGCCTTTTGTTCCCCCCAAGGGTTCCTGGCAGCAGCTCTGGGCCTTGCACTGTCCCCATCTTGGCCTCCCCAGCTCCTCTGGCCCCTGTCCCACCTAACACCCCTCCGCTGTGTCCCCAGCGCGTCCCCTTAATCGTGGCTGCATGCTGTCGCATTGTGGAGGCACGAGGGCTGGAGTCCACAGGCATTTACCGAGTACCTGGCAACAATGCAGTGGTGTCCAGCCTGCAGGAGCAACTCAACCGAGGGCCTGGTGACATCAACCTGCAGGATGAGGTGGGTGAAGCTGGGGGTCTGTGGAAGGGGGGCCGAGATCGTGTGTGGGTGGTGCTCCATTTGGAGAGTTCTATGGTCTATTGTGTTGCATGCATTGTGCCCTGTGACATGCCCGGCATTGGTCCAGAACACCAAGATGGGCAAGATGGGACCTGCCCCTGCTGGCCAGCCCAGGGATGGGCATCACCCCAGGCTGAAGCTGAACAAGTAAATGCAGTCATGGCCTGGGGAGCTCTGAGGCAGAGGCTCACAGACAGCAGTTTTGTCTGAGTGTTTAGGATGAGTAGAGTTAAACAAAAGCCGATGAAAGCCAGGTAAGGGCATTCCAGGCAGCAGAATGGCCTGCGCAGTGGTGTAGATGCAGAAAGTTTGCCAGGAGTCAACCAGCTTTCTCTGTAGGGGCAGAGAGTATGCATTTTCTGCTGTAGTTTGCTCTGTTGCCTTTCCCCCTTCTCTTCCTCCTCCTCCTCTTCCTAATACTTTAACAATGTAAAAACTATATGTAGCTCAAGGGCCATCCAAAAGCAGGCTCTGGCTGGATATTGCCTACAGACCATGGTTTACAAAGTGCCGGCTTAGAAAAAGGGGAATATATGATGTTTTCTAGAATGGCCAGCAATTTGGGTGGCTGCAACATGGAAAGAGAAGTGGCTGATCAGGCGAGATGAGACCAACCTGTGAAGGGATCGGCAATCACACTTAAGTGTTTCCAGCAGGGCCGGCGATGCTCAAATAGCGTTCCCCAGAGTCCTAGGGTTCCCCAGAGGGGCCTTGGGAGGCCAGGGGCAGGTCAGGACCCCTATCCTTGCTAGAGCAACCCTGCTTTGCCCTGTCTGTCGTACTGAGTTTTCATGGACAATTTTATTTGCCCAAAGGGGCTCTGATAAAAAAGATATTTTGGAAAACCATGAATGTGAGCAGCGATGTCCCATGAGTCACACACGTGAAGGCTCGTGGAATGCACGAGTCTTCCTGTCCTTGGAGAATGAGGAGCTGAGACAAGTGTGTGTGAAACTGCGGACAAGAGAGAAAGACGATCTCTCATCAGGGACCACACTGTGATGAGGAAGGAGAGGGTGCTCAGGCTGGAGCAGGTGGTGGCTCGAGAGTTTGAGTGTTGGAGGAAGGAATAGGAGGGGGCAGGTGGACAGGAAGGCTGTTGGGTGTGAGACAACGGCATTTTCCAAAACCCTGGTGGGGGCTGGGGAGGGTTTGAGGGTTAGGACAGAGAGTGGATCTACTGCCTGGGCTTGGAGGTGGGGAGGGTGAGGCCCCGGGGGGAGAGAGAGGGCATTTGATGGCTTCACTGAAGACTTCGACCTTGATCTGATGGACAGTAGGGAGCTTTTGATGGTTCTTAAGCTGGGGAGGCATTGTGAGAGCAAAGTTCAAGAAAGAGTAATGCTCCTGCTCATGCCCGATGGATACAAATGGAGAGGGCAGGGGCCTGGGGAGAAGTCACTGATCTATGGAAGCGCTGAGGGTCAGGAGGACTTGGTGGTCCTGGGGGAAGGGGTTGGGAACAACCCTAAGAGTTGGCTGCAAGAGAGAGAGGAAGGAGGGGCGAGGAAGAGCCGCATATTTGAGCTGGGGCTGGTGGTATCTTCCCCTGGCAGAAACCAGGGAGTAGGGCAGCGTGAGGAGAGGCGGAAGGGAGGGACCCTCTCAGGGAGTGGCTCCATTGGATTTGGGGTGTGGAAAGTCCCCTGCATGGGGTGAGGACATAAACAGGTGCTAGACTGAGCATGAACTAGAGAGTGGCATGGGTCCTGCTGCAGCTGGGGCATGGGATGACCAAGGGTGGGCAGCAGAACAGCAGGGGCCATGCTCTGAGTGGGACAGAAGGAGAGGGCCGCCTGTGAGGCTGGGGTAAGGGCAGACACTTCATTCTGGAGAAGCCAAGGAGCACTGGCCAGGGCCTTGGGTTTGGCAGCTGGGAGATGAGAGGAGCCCACACCTGAGGGCCAGGAGGTAACGGAGTCAGGTGGGCAGGAGCCACACTGGGTGTGTGGATGTGTGGTCAGCTTGGCCTCAGCCAGGGATGAGGGGGCCATGCCGGCAGGCAGCTGGTCCAAGCCAGGGCCAGATGGGGGTGTGCTAGGTGTATTGGGTGTGTTGTTTTGTCCTGGGTATCATTGTGTCATTTGTTGTGGGTGGTGCTGGGAGTAAGTGTAGTGGGGGACGAATCTAACCCCTGGTGAGCCTGCGGGAAGTGTATTGTTTGTGGGATTGTCTGGCATTAAGCTAAGGATCCATTGTAATGAGTGTGTGTACTGCTGTGCTGTGTCTCTTTGTTGGGGGTATTAGGTCGCTTTCTGGGCCTGAGTTATTCTGAGCCATTCCCAGCGAGGCGGCTGTGCCTGACTTGGTTGCATTGTGGGGTGATGGTGCCCCCTGGTGGACAGAAGGGACAACGACCCGGCCGTTCGTTCTTGTACTCAACAACCATTTATTTTGGAGTAGGGTTTCTCAACCTCAGTGGACATTTTGGGAAGCACAATTATTTGTTGTGTGGGGTTGCCCTGTGCATTGGAGGAAATTTGGCATCATCCCTGGCCTCTATCTACTAGATGCAAGTGGCACCGCCCAGTTGGGAAAATCAAAATGGCTCCAGACATTGTCAAATGTCCTCTGGGGGTGGAGTGGGAGTTTTGGGGACAAAATTGCCTCCTTCTTTTAGAACTACTGATTTAGGGCCATGTAAGTACCAGGTTAACTGTCCTAGCTAGGTGATAGGAGCACAGTGGGAAATGAGACAGACATGGACACGGAAACAAAAGCAGAAAACAATGACAAACTGGGTTAAGTGCCACGAAGGAAACAAAGTCAGGGCTGGGGTGCAGGTAACAGGCAGTGGTGAAGGCGGCTGCTTTAGCTATGAGGATCAGAGAAGGCCTTTCTGAAGAGCGACTTTTAGGCGTGTTTGAGGAGCCAGTCATGTGGAGGCAGGGAGGAAAGTTCTGGTTGAGAGAACCAGCACATGCAGAGGGCCCAAGACAGGAAGGAGCCGGCATGAATGACTGCTGTGTCACAGATGCTTAAACTGTGCCCAGTGGAGGCGGCAGCTGCCACTCACTGTGTCCCCACAGTGCCTGGGACTTTCTGTGGATGGGGAGGTGTTGGAGCTCACAGGCTGGCAGGAGCAAGGAGGGGCTGGGGCCAAGTGTAAGTGTGGGTACAGGACCTTGCTGGGGTCTCAGTTCTGCTTCCACCACCCTGATGAGTAGAGAGCTTGGTCTAAGTGGGTCCCAGGGAGGGCCTGGTGGGCTTGATTGGGCTCTGGAGTGAATGATCATGAAGGCATGGGCATCGGGCTGGGCCTGCCTGTGGCCTGACATCTGACCCCTCCCCCAGCGCTGGCAAGACCTCAATGTGATCAGCAGCCTGCTCAAGTCCTTCTTCCGAAAGCTGCCTGAGCCTCTTTTCACTGATGGTGAGTAGGAGGTGGAAGTGGGGGTGGGGAGGGGACACCAGTCTGTGCCGCACCCTGACCCCTACTTTTATATTTGGTTTGTTGGTTTTACTCTTTTTCTGGAGACAGTCTTGCTCTGTTGCCCAGGCTGGAGTGCAGTGGCGCAGTCTCCGCTCATTGCAGCCTCAAGCTACTGGGCTCAAGCGATCCTCCCACCTCAGCCTCCTAAGTAGCTGGGACAACAGGTGAACACCACCACACTCAGCTAATTTAAAAGTTTTTTTTTTTTGTAGAGATGGGGGTGTTTCTCACTATGTTGCTCATACTGGGCTTGAACTGCTAGGCCTGGGCTCAAGTAATCCTCCTGCCTACACTAGCCTCCCAAAATATGGGGATTACAGGCATGAGCCACCACACTGGCTTAAAAAAAAAAAAAAACACACACACACACACACACACACACAAAAGCGTGTAAAAAAAAAAAAACATAGATTGTACAGATGTGAATAAAGAAACAGCACAGGACCCTGTGAATCTCCTGCTCCCTTTCATGGGAGGTTGTGGCTAACGCTTTCTGAGCATTAGTATGTGCCAAGCACAACTCCCTACAGCGACTCCATGAGGAAGGTGCTATTGTCTTCCCTCTACAGATGAGGAAACCGAGGCTCAGAGAGGTTTAATGCCTTGCCCAAGGTCACACAGATTACAAATGGCAGAGCCAGGATTCCACTCCAGGCGTCGGGCTCCAGAGCTAAGCTTTGGCCGTTTGCTGAGCTGCTTATTCACAGTCTGTTGTGTTTCTCTCCTGGCCCTCTTCTTATATGCGTGGCAGAGATACACACATGCATGCGTGGAGTTTGGAGTTGGGTGGGTTCAGGGGTGTGCTGGCAGATGTTTAACATCTGTCTCTGGGGGAAAAAAACCCTAATGCCTAGCGTTTTCCAGCTTCCATGGTGCAAATACTCCTACCATGGTTTATTTCGAGCCACCAACGTGATGTCACCAACATGGAATTGGGAAGGGAGACACACGGTCGCTCTCAGGAGCCAGTGTGAGTGGGCTCCAGCACACCACTGGTTGAGTTGTTTTTAACAAAAGCGAGTTGTAATTCTGAGATTCATTCGTGTTAGTGCAGAGCGCTCTGCCTCATTCTTGTTTTAAATCAGTCACATAGAATTTCATGGCTTGAATAGACTGTAATTTCTTTAAGTACTCCTCTATTGATGGATATTTAGGTTGTCTTCCAATGTTTGCTATTACACAGCCTGTTGCAATGGCTTTCCTTGAATAAGTCTTTGCACGCCTGGATCGGTGCTCTCCAAGGAGATTCTTAGATGTAGAATTGCTCGATCAAAGTCCCGGTGAATCTTTCCGAGAGCTAACGTCAATTGCACTCTGAGAAAGAGGCCCTGGTTTAGACTCCCACTAACAGTGTAGGAGTCTGTCTCTCCACATCCCCATTAGCATTGGATATTATGACTATTATTGTTATTTAAAGGCCAGGCACGGTGGCTTACGCCTGTAATCCCAGCACTTTGGAAGGCTGAGGTGGTGGATCACCTGAGGTCAGGAGTTCAAGACCAGCCTGACTGTGTTGAAACCCTCTCTCTACTAAAAATACAAAAATTAGCCAGGTGTGGTGGTGGGCACCTGCAGTCCCAGCTACTAGGGAGGCTGAGACAGGAGAATTGCTTGAACCCAGGAGGCAGAGGTTGCAGTGAGCCAAGATTATACCACTCCACTTCAGCCTAGGTGACAGAGCAAGACTCCATCTCAAAATAAATAAATAAATAAAATACAAATACAAATACAAATACTATTATTTGACACAGGATCTCGCTCTGTTGCCCAGACTGGAATGCAGTGGCACAATCATGGCTCACTGCAGCCTCAACCTCCTGGGGTCAAGTGATCCTCCCATCTCAGCCTCCTGAGTAGCTGGGACTGCAGGTTTGCACCACCACACTCAGCTAATTAAAAAAAATTTTTTTTTGGTAGAGGCAGGGTCTCACTACGTTGCTCAGGCTGGTCTTCAGCTCCTGGTCTAAAGTGATCCTCCCGCCTCAGCCTCCCAAAGTGCTGGGATTATAGGCGTAGCCACCTCACCCAGACAGCTTTGAATATTACTAATATTTTAAACTTTTGCTAATCAGATAAGGGAAATGGTATCTCATTATTGTTTTTATTTTCATTGCCCTCATTACTAGGGAGATTAAATCTTTTTTTTTTTTGAGACGGAGTCTGGCTCTGTCGCCCAGGCTGGTGTGCAGTGGCCAGATCTCGGCTCACTGCAAGCTCCGCCTCCCGGGTTTACGCCATTCTCCTGCCTCAGCCTCCCTAGTAGCTGGGACTCCAGGCGCCCGCCACCTCACCTGGCTAGTTTTTTGTATTTTTTTTAGTAGAGACGGGGTTTCACCGTGTTAGCCAGGATGGTCTTGATCTCCTGACCTCGTGATCTGCCCGTCTCGGCCTCCCAAAGTGCTGGGATTACAGGCTTGAGCCACGGTGCCCGGCCTAAATCTTTTTTCATTACTATACTGGCTGTTTTTATTTTCTCTGTAATCGCTTGATCAGACCATGTGCCCATTTTTCTGTTGGGTTATCTTTTTCTCATGTTGATTGTGGGAGACAAGCTCTTTGTGTATTACACATATTAACCCTTTGTTAGTTTTTGCAAATATTTGCTTTGGCCTGCCATTTGCCTTTTCACTTTGCAGTATGGAAACTGAAAACACATTTATTTTTTTCTTTTTGAGACAAAGTTTCACTCTTGTCGCCCGGACTGGAGTACAATGGTGCCATCTCAGCTCACTGCAACCTCTGCCTCCTGGGTTCAGGCGATTCTTCTGCCTCAGTCTCCCAAATAGCTGGGATTACAGGTGCCCGCCATCACGCCCAGCTAATTTTTGTATTTTTAGTAGAGACGGGGTTTCACCATGTTGGCCAGGCTGGTCTCGAACTCCTGACCTCAGGTGATCCATCCTCCTTGACCTCCCAAAGTGCTGGGATTACAGGCGTGAGCCACCATGCCCTGCCTAACAATTTCTAATTTTATTTTTATTTAATTTTATTTATTTTTTTGAGATCTCACTCTGTCACCCAGGCTGGAGTGCAGTGGTGCAATCTCGGCTCACTGCAACCTCCGCCTCCCAGGTTCAAGCCATTCTCCTGTCTCAGCCTCCCAAGTAGACAGGCGCCTACCACCACACCCAGCTAATTTTTGTATTTTTAGTAAAGATGGGGTTTTGCCACATTGGCCAGCTGGTCTTTAATCCCTGACCTCAAGTGATCAGCTGATGCGCCTTGGCCTTCCAAAGTGCTGGGATTACAGACATGAGCCACTGTACTTGGCCGAAAACAATTGTTTAAAATGTGACCAAAGCTGTTCATCTTTTTTTTTTTTTTTGAGACGGAGTCTCACTCTGTCGCCGGGGCTGGAGTGCAGTGGCCGGATCTCAGCTCACTACAAGCTCCGCCTCCTGGGTTCACGCCATTCTCCTGCCTCAGCCTCCCGAGTAGCTGGGACTACAGGCGCCCGCCACCTTGCCCGGCTAGTTTTTTTGTATTTTTTAGTAGAGACGGGGTTTCACAGTGTTAGCCAGGATGGTCTCGATCTCTTGACCTCGTGATCCACCCGTCTCGGCCTCCCAAAGTGCTGGGATTACAGGCTTGAGCCACCGCACCCGGCCAGCTGTTCATCTTTTCTTCATGGATTCTGCATCTCATGTTTGGGATGGCCTTAGGATTATGAAAATATTTTATTTTTTCCCCAGTGCTTCTATAATTTTCACATTTGACTCTGCTGTGTGACTGCTTTTTTGTACTGTGAACTAGAAATGATCCCCCCCCAGATGGTAGCCATTTGTCCCGGGGACATCTTTTGAGGCCTCCATCCTTCCCCCTGATTGGAGGTGCTGCCTTTATCATACAGTAAATATCCACATGGCCCGCTTCCCCCCTTTCTAGCCTTAACATTGCTCTGCCTTTTCTGCTGTGCCAGCGGCTTCCGCTGTGCCATCGGTTCGGGATGTTTCAGTCTCTGGTAGGGCAGATCCTCCCACATTACTCTTTCTTTAAAAACTATTCCTGGCCGTCTTTGTGCATTAGCTCATCCAGATGAATTTCAGAATAGGCTTATCATCTTCCAGTTTTCAAAGGTCCCCGTGGACTTGTTCTGAAGGGGGTTGGGGGAATCCTTGGTGGAGGCTGTCTGAAGCCCCTCCTCCTCTCCAGGTGTCCTTCTCTTCTGACCTGCTGCACCTTGGTGTCCATGTCCTGGAGATGGGGGCAGGTACCCCTTTTCTGGGATCAGCATGCAGCTCAGATCGTATTGCCTCCCAAATGAACACACCTGGGCCTCCCCAGGTCAGGTGCACACCCGAGTGCAGCTGTGGTGGGTACAGCTGTGGTGGGTGTATTCACATACACAAGAGGCTGTGGAGCCCCCAACTGGAGGAGTTCAAAACACAGCCCTTCCAGCAGGGCCCTTGGCCTGGAGAACAGGGGAAGGCGCTGCCACCACCTCTCTAAAGAGTCTCCGCTGTGTTCTAGACAAATACAACGACTTCATCGAGGCCAACCGCATTGAGGATGCGCGGGAGCGGATGAGGACGCTGCGGAAGCTGGTAAGGAGAGAAAGGTGCTGCCAGACATGAGGTGAGGTGGCTGCCCGAGCACCTCTGTCCCAGGAGGTGGGGGGTCCAGTGCTGCCCACGACCCCTGTGGCCTTGGAGAAGCCCTGCTCCACTCCGGACCTCGGTTTCCCCATCCATACAAGAGAACGGGGGATTAGAGGGTAGGTTCCAGACTCCCTGAGGCATGGTACTGGGAGCTCTTTGGGGCATGGTGGTGACGGGGGACAGGGGGAGGCCCTCATAGCCTGTCCTCATGCCCCTCTTCTCTCCTACTCAGATCCGGGATCTCCCAGGACACTACTATGAAACGCTCAAATTCCTTGTGGGTCATCTCAAGACCATCGCTGACCACTCTGAGAAAAACAAGGTGGGTAGGGGTCCTGCATGGAGTCTAGGGGAGGCAAGCACAGGACTTACTGTGTGGGGGCCCTCAGCACGCGCTGAGCTCCTGCAGGTCCAATAACTCAGGCCCCTCTAGGCACGCCCTCCTCCTATGACTGCTCCATCCCCACCCTGCTCCTATATGCTGGCCAGTGCTTTCCCCCAGAGAGCCATCTCCTGAGTTTCTGAGAGCTTTCCAGAGGCAGGGAACCCTGGCCCCCCATATCTGATGCATTGACATCCTCTGACTTAGCTCAAGTCCCTTGCATTGCATTTGCCTCATCAAACCCCTTATGCCTTCTGGTTCTGCAGTGGGGAAAATGAGGGGAGTGATAGGTTTTTTTTTTTTTTGAGACAAAGTCTCCCTCTGCTGCTCAGGCTGGTGTGCCATGGCGCAATCTCCACTCATAGCATCCCTTGCCTCCCGGGTTCAAGCGATTCTCCTGCCTCAGTTTCCCAAGTAGCTGGGATTACAGGCATCTGGAAGTGATCGGACTTTTCCCTCAGGCCTAAAATAACCCCTGGGACCTCCAACATGTTTCCTACTGCAGGATCTCCCACTGCTGGCACTGACCACTCAGGGGTGCCCTGTAGAGGTGTGCAGGTTGAGCACTGCTCATGGCTGCTGGGCCTGGGGATGAATGGGGCTGAAATCTGGCCTGTGCTCTACTCATCAAGCATCTCCGTGCCCATATAAGGGGGTGTCCACCCTCTAAGCTGGGGAATGGTGAAGATGTAGCTGGGGACAGAGGGGGCCCAGAGTGAGGGAAGACTGAGTTCAGAATGTTGACCATGACCTGCTTTCCCTGCTGTCCAGATGGAACCCCGGAACCTGGCCCTGGTCTTCGGGCCGACACTGGTGAGGACCTCTGAGGACAACATGACAGACATGGTGACCCACATGCCTGACCGCTACAAGATCGTGGAGACGCTGATCCAGCACGTAAGTCCCTGTTCTGAGGGTCTCCTGGCAGCCCCTGGGGCCCAGGCCGTGTTCCTCTGAGCCCCTCGCTCTTGCTCAGCCCATCACTCTTGCTCAAGCCCAGGAAGGGCTTGGCAGCTTTAGACCATGCTGCTAGGGTGGTATATACTCCTCCAAAGCCATGGGCTGCATTTCAAGGCAAGACAGGAGTGGATCCTGGAATCCCTGCTGCCCTGGGACGTTGGGTCCCCAGCAGGAGAGTCAAGAGGCCCCGAGCATCCAAGATGCCTGGGAAAGGCAGAGGAGGAGGAAGGGCAGGGAAGGTGCTGTTGGTGGAGGGCGGAAGGGGCAGCTTCAAAAGGTGGCCCCTGCAGAGGCGTCCTGGCAGACACTAACAGACAGGGGCCAAGGTCTCACCTGACATCAGGAGGCCCTGGCTCTAGTGACTTTCCCTGCTGGCCCCACTGAGGTTTCGGGGAGGTAGTGGTGATGTCCATGGTAACGAGGGGTGGATGGGATAGGGCACAGGGCCTCGGCCTGAGGCGGGATCCTGCACCAGTGCTTGGCATGTACTGGGCTGGCCACTTCCCTTCTCATGGCTTCCTGGATGCCAACAGCCCTGTTCCTGTAGGTTCTTGTTACTGTGCATGGGTGGAGGAGAACCCAGAGTGGCCAGCAGAGGGCGCAGGAGGCCTTGGTCTTCCAGAGCCCACCCCAAGGCAGTACTGCCGCCTTCTGGGGCGCACATGGATGTTATTATGAATCTTATAGACTTTCCATTTCCAATTCTTGTTACAGTCCACAAAGGATGGGAACAGAGCCCCTCCTGCCAGTGGAAATAAGACTGGCAGCTGGTCAGAGGAAGGGAAGCCTTAGCCCCAAGTCCCCTAGACACTTTAGGAAAGGAAAGCTGGGCCCTGTCACCCCCATTTTACAGAGGAGGAAACAGGCTCAGAGAGGCAAAGCGACTTGCTCATGGTCACACAGCTAATAAGTGGCAGCCCAAGATTTCAAGCCAGGTCTGTCTTACCAAAGCCTGTGCTTTCCTCCCCTCATCAACCCAAAGGGCAGACTCCCAGGTCCCTCCTTGAGCTGGCCTGGGAGAGAGGGAGGGAGCCAGGGGCAGGAGGTGAGGCGGTGAGCAGCCAAGCCATGCTAACAGCCTTGCCTGCCCATCTCCCTCCTTCACTGCATGCTCAGGGCTCCGAGCCACGGGAGGGAGGATCCTAGCCTGCTGCATCCAGACACTGGGAACACCACTCCAGAGCTGTCTGGGAGGCCAGGACCACCCCACAGTATCGGGGTTCCTGATGAGGACTCGGGAAAGCTTAGCTCTCCAGGGCACCAGGGAGCCCTGGAATCTCCCGTGAGGGTGTGTTTTGGGGGCAGCAGCAGGGAAGAGTGGGTGTGTGCCCCTGTGCTCCTGGAAGCCTGAGGCCTGAGGTCAGCTGAGGTGTCAGGACCTGCAGCCTTCAGGGAGGAAGGAGGCCAAAGCCCCAAGATGGGAGTCCCTGCTCTGGGCAGGGTGGAGAAGGTGGAGTTTGTCTCATTTAGCACTGACGCTAGTGGCTGGCACACAGTGGACACTCAGTGTTTGTACAGTAAATAAATGAATGAGTAAATTGCTAATTGAGGTTATGTCAGGCTGGGCTTTTCTTTCTCTTTCTCTCTCTTTCTTTCTTTTCTCTTTGTGTGTGTGTGTGTGTGTTTTTTTTTTTTTTGACAGAGTCTCATTCTGTCGCCCACGCTGGAGTGCAGTGGCGCAAATATGGCCCACTTCCAGGCTCAGGCGATCCTACCGTCTCAGCCTCCTGAGTAGCTGGGAGTAGAGATGCGCACCACCACACCACCTGGCTAATTTTTGTATTTTTTTATAGAGATGAGGTCTTATTATGTTGCCAGGGCTGGTCTTGAACTCCTGGACTCAAGCAGTCCTCCCATCTCGGCCTTCCAAAGTGCTGGGATTACAGATGTGAGCCGCCGCGCCTGGCCAGATTGGGCTTTTCTACTCAGAGATTCATTCCCGAGAACTAACTGAGCTGGTGGTCTTCCCTTCTCTGCCTCCTTGGCATTTGAACGTAATCAGCCCTGGATGATTGTTGAGGGGATGAGCCACCCACTCTGCAAGCCCTGAAAGCCTGCCCACCCACGTGTGCTGCCTCTGTCTAGCCTGGAGGCTCCGTAG
Source organism: Trachypithecus francoisi (assembly GCF_009764315.1). Classification (NCBI taxonomy): domain Eukaryota; kingdom Metazoa; phylum Chordata; class Mammalia; order Primates; family Cercopithecidae; genus Trachypithecus; species Trachypithecus francoisi. The sequence goes on along the minus strand of NW_022681466.1, from coordinate 21,850,727 downwards.
CCAGGGCAGTGCTGCTGTCACTTGGGGCACCCAGACCAGTCTTCAGGTCGGAAAGAGGGTGGCAACTGAGGGGTAAAGCGGAACAGTGACTTGCCCAGGGCCACACAGGAAGATAGTGGCAGAGCAGAGAGGAGAGCAAACCCCGGTGTCCGGCCTCACAGCGGGTAAGTTGCCAGCAGCCCCTGCCTGTGTTTACGAAGTCCAATGGAACCCAAACAAAGATCAGCCCAGGGCATTTGCTCAGGGACTCACTCAGCAAAGGCAGCGATACCTAATGTTTCTCAGCCTCAGCACTAGTGACCTCTGAGGTCCAGATAAGTCTTTATTGTGGGAGGCTGTTCTGTGTGTTATAGGAGATTGAGCAGCATCGCTGGCTTCTACCTGCTAGAATCTGGGAATGTCACCCTAGTTGTCACAATCGAAAGTGTCTCCAGATGTTGCCAAATGCCCCCTGAGGTGGGGGGATTGATGGCGGTGGCTCTGGGGCCAGCCTGCTCCTATGTGCTGTGTGGCCTTGGACAAGTTCCTTACCTGCTGTGCTTCAGTCTCCACATCTGTGAGGTAGAGATGGCAATCTGTTTACCTCACATCGTTGTGAATGTCTGCTAAAGCACTCGCCGCGGTGCCTGGTAGGTCCTAAGTGTTGTGTGAGAATTGACTGTCATCCTCTTCGTCGTGGTCATTATTCCACACCAGAGACAGATCCCCGTGCTGGGAACACGGAGATGAATGGGAGCCTGCTCAGAAGGAATACTGCCAGTAAAAGCTGCGTCTCTTTGTGCTCTGGGCTATGCCCAAGGAAGCCCCACAGAAGGACCCACCCAGGCCCTGGGTGCAGGGCTGGGGTCGTAGTCAGGGAGTTCTTGAACTGTCTTAGAGGACCATGATGAGAACTTAGCCAGGCAGAGCAGGGAGAAAGGGTATCCCAGGCGGAAAAAACAGCACGTGCAGAAGCAGGGTGGCAGGAACTAGTGTGGATTCCTCTTGAGAGCCGTGGCCACCCGAGCGCTTCCTGTAGACCCCATGGTTTGCAAAGTACTTCTGGGCATCTTCGAACCCGAGTTAAAGGCTAGCTTCTTTGGGCCGATCCTCAGGCTCCCCCTGGTCAGCCTGTCTCTGGAAGCCGCACTTTTGAATAATGGTAGCTCACATCTATTATACATTAACAATGTGCTGCACTCAATGTTTTCCATACGGTATTTCATCTCAATCCTCCTCGGGCCTAGAAGGAGGTGCTCACATCATGCCCGTTTTAGAGATAAGTAAATAGACTTACAGAGGGATAGTCACTTGGCTAAGGTGAACTTGAACCAAGACGACTGACTCCAGAGCTTCCATTTTTCTTTTTCTTTTTCTTTTTTTTTTTGAGACAGAGCCTCACTCTGTCGCTCAGGCTAGAGTGCAACGGCGCGGTCTCCACTCACTCCTGCCTCCAGCTCCTGGGCTCAAGTGATCCTCCCACCCCAACACCCCCAAGTAGCTGGGATTACAGGCACATGCCACCATGCCAGGCTGATTTTTGTATTTTTAGTAGAGCTGGGGTTTCACCATGTTGGCCAGGCTGGTCTTGAACTCCGGACCTCAGCTGATGCACCTGCCTCAGCCTCCCAAAGTGCTGGGACTACAGGTGTGAGCCACTGCGCCCTGCCAGAGCTTGCATTTTTCTTATCTTCCTTCACTCTCTCTCGTATCTCTTTCTTGTTTTCCTTCTGGCCTTCCTGTGCTGTTTTAGTTAATCACATGTCAGATCATGAGCGATAATAACCGAGGCTCATGGCACATGCTCAGGCAAGTCCCCTTGTTTCCCCTCTTCATTCCGGACCCACTCTGCTCTCCCCTCCCCCAGGTGCCCACTCTTTTTTTTTATTTTTTATTTTTTGAGACAGAGTCTCGCTCTGTCGCCCAGGCTGGAGTGCGGTGGCGCGATCTCGGCTCACTGCAAGCTCCGCCTCCCGGGTTCATGCCATTCTCCTGCCTCAGCCTCCCGAGTAGCTGGGACTACAGGTGCCCACCACCTTGCCGGGCTAATTTTTTGTATTTTTAGTAGAGACGGGGGTTTCACCGTGTTAGCCAGGATGGTCTCGATCTCCTGACCTCGTGATCTGCCCCTCAGCCTACCAAAGTGCTGGGATTACAGGCGTGAGCCACCGCGCCTGGCCAGAGCCCACTCTTAATAGGCTAATATGTGTCCTTCCAGGATGCCTTCCGCTTATTGTAAATGCATGGCTATCCTTAAATGTATATAATATTCTTTGTGTGTTTTAAGTCTACATAAATGAGATTATAAATGGCCTATTCCTGTTCTTTCATAGGTGTTGAGGCGGGTAAAGGGTAATTATCTTAATTTTTTTTTTTTTTTTGAGATGGAGTTTCACTCTTGTTGCCCAGCCTGGAGTGCAGTGGTGTGACCTCAGCTCACTGCAACCTCTTCCTCCCTGGTTCAAGCGATTCCCCCGCCTCACCCTCCTGAGTAGCTGGTATTACAGGGGTGCACAACCATGCCCGGCTACTTTTTGTATTTTTAGTAGTGATAGGGTTTCACCATGTTGGCCAGGCTGGTCTCAAACTCCTGACCTCAGGTGATCCGCCCGCCTCGGCCTCCCAAAGTACTGGGATTACAGGCGTGAGTTACTGCACCCAGCCTGTCACTGTCAATTTCTAATGCTTATCAGTTTCTGTGTCTTCCTTCCACCACATCTAAAAGCCAAAAGTGGTGGGGTGTAGTGGCTCATGCTTGTAATCACAAAATCTACATTTTTTTTTTTTTTTAAATTAGCTGTGCAAGGTGGCACATGCCTGTAGTCCCAGCTATTCAGGAGGCTGAGGTGGGAGAATCTCTTGAGCCCAGGAGTTCAAGGGTACAGTGAGCTAGGATCATGCCACACCATTCCAGCCTGGATAACAGCGAGAGACCCTGTCTCAAAAGTAAACATAAATAAAATAAAAGCCAAAAGTGCCTTAGTTATTTCTTGGGGCTTGCCAAAGTTCATCTCTTTACTTGCTCAAGTATTCAGTTAAAAAAGTCTTTGTGTAGTAAACTTTCTGATGTCTCAGGATACCTTTATTTCAAGGCCAGGTGCGATGGCTCCAGAGAGCAGGAAGTTCACTTAAGGGGTGATTAAAACAATCTGTGGTACGCCTGTAATCCCAGCACTTTGGGAAGTGGAGGTGGGCAGGTCACTTGAGGTCAGGAGTTGAGACCAGCCTGGCCAACATGATGAAACCCTATCTCTACTAAAAATACAAAAATTATCCAGGTGTGGTGGCGTGTACCTGTAATCCCAGCTACTCGGGAGGCTGAAGCCAGAGGATCACTTGAACACAGGAGGCAGAGGTTGCAGTGAACCAAGATTGCACCACTGCACTCCAGCCTGGGTGACAGAGTGAGATTCTGTTAAAAAACAAAAACAAAAACAAAAAAAGAATAGCTTTATTTTATACTCAAATTTAAGTGAGAATTTAGCAGGGTATAAAATTCTAGGTTCCTTCAACACATCGAAACTTACTTTCTTGTCTTCTTGTGTCTTGCTGCTGAAAGTTCCAAGTATCTGTGATACGTGTTCATTTATAAGCAATCTGGGCCGGGCGTGGTGGCTCAAGCCTGTAACCCCAGCACTTTGGGAGGCCGAGACGGGCGGATCACGAGGTCAGGAGATCGAGACCATCCTGGCTAACACGGTGAAACCCTGTCTCTACTAAAAACTACAAAAAACTAGCCGGGCGACGTGGCGGCGCCTGTAGTCCCAGCTACCCGGGAGGCTGAGACAGGAGAATGGCATGAACCCGGGAGGCGGAGCTTGCAGTGAGCTGAGATCCGGCCACAGCACTGGCCACAGCCTGGGTGACAGAGCGAGACTCCGTCTCAAAAAAAAAAAAAAAAAAAAAATAAGCAATCTGGATTTTTTTTTCCAGAAAACTTAGAATTTTATCTTCAAGATTCTCAAATTTTACAAAAAATATTAAAGTGTAGGGATCTTTATTTTCTCTCTTGTTTGGCCTTTATGAGAAAGCTCTCACCTCCTGCCCCTCAGGAAACCTCCAACACCTTTCTCCTGGCATTTTCCTTTTTTGGGCTGGGTATGTGACACCCCTGTTGTCAGTGTGGCACCCATGGGTGGCAGGTGGCGTGGGGCACGCTTGGCTGTTACAGCCATGGACCTGGCCAACACTAAGGGCACTGGTGCCTCCCTGCCCCCTGGCTCGCCGTGAGGAGTGTACCACAGGGGTGTGCCCAGGACAGTGTTCAGAGAAAAGTAAAAGCGAAGCTCTCCCTGAGCCTATCTCTGGTCTGAGGTCGCCCCTCCCACTCCCGGCCATGTTTCCTCCCACACTGGGGTCCCACCTTTTCTCTGCCCTAGGGTTTTTTACAGTCTGTGGAGTCAGGTTTTAGGGTCCGTCAAGCTCCCTCTGAGCCCTCTTTTGCAGCCCCGCCAGCCTGGGGTTTGTGGAGAGAGAGGCGCCCCTTGCTGCCTGAACGGGTCCTCTGGAATGAGCAGGTGGAGGAGACTTCTTTCCTACGCTGATTTCATCCCTTCCTTTTGTCTTCTCTGCAGTCAGACTGGTTCTTCAGTGACGAAGAGGACAAAGGAGAGAGAGTAAGTGATGCCGCGGGCCGGGCTGGTATGGGGGCTGGTCTGGGGTAAGCCCCAGTCCTTGGGGGTGAGGCGGGCAGTGAGACTTAAGCCGGAGAAAGTGCCTGTCCTTGAGGCTTCCCCAGTCTGGTGGAGCAAACACAGACCCTCTCCTCAGGAGCCCGTAGTCTCATAGAGAGGCACAAAGCTTGCCTTCAGGAGTCCCCAGTCTACCTGGGGGAGATGCAGACCTTGCTCAGAGGGAACCCAGTTCAGGAGTAAAGGCAGTTCCCGCCCTCCAGGCTACCGGGAAGGACATAGGTTGGAGGAGTTCCAGTCTGGTATGGGAGACACAGCTCCTACCCCCAGCTGAAGGGGCCACTCTGGCCTTCATGGTTCCGAGGTATTGAGGAAGGCACAGAACTGTCTAATAGGGGACATGTAGGAATCATCCTCGAGAGCACCCGGCTGATAAGGGAGACGGTCCCTGCCCCAGTGAGCCTGGTCTGATGGAGGAGACATGGGCTCCATCATCAGGGCACCCCCCTCTGGGGGGTCAGCAGCGCAGCATCCGAGGGCATGCCAGCTGACCCCTCCTCCTGTTCGCAGACCCCTGTGGGCGACAAGGAGCCTCAGGCAGTGCCCAACATTGAGTACCTCCTGCCCAACATTGGCAGGACAGTGCCCCCTGGCGACCCGGGGTCAGGTGAGCGCAGGGGCCTGGGCGTGGGGAGGCGGGAGGGTGGACACTACATTCCTGCGGGCCCCAGATGCCTGGCCAGATGCCCAGCTTCCCTGGGCCACCCCAGCGGCCCCCCCGCCCCGCCAGCCACCGTGGAGATGGAGCTGTTGGGGGCCTTCTCCCTCCCTGGGGAAGTCCAGTTCGCCCCGTGCCCGCCTCCTGTCTGCGCAGCTGCCCCGCCCCGGGCAGGGTCAGAGCTTTGTTCACCCTCTCTCACTGGTTTCTTTCCTCAGCCTTTAATTTCTCACGGGCTGGCTGTGTCCTTCTGGGCATGTTCCTCTTTTTAATTTTTCTTCCTTTTCTCCTTGCAACCCCGCCTCTCCCTCCTCCTCTCCCCATGCTGTCCTCCCACCCCTTCCTCTTCTCCTCCCCGTCCCCTCCTCCAGCGGACCTGTTGGAGATTTAAAGGGTACAGTGCAGTGTTGCGGCCTCGGTCACTAACAGTGGCGGGTGATTATAAGAAGGCTGGGTGGGCACAGAGGCAGGCAGAATGTCCCAGGCTGTGAGGACCCCACGGTGACATGCCAGTTACCCCTGCTTGTTATCAACTTACCCCAGCAGTCCACGCCCCTCCCATCCTAAAGCGACTTCTCAGGAGGAAGGAGGCACTCACTGGGCCCAGGGCCCTTTCCGTTGCCTGGACGCCTGGGCATCGGATTGCTGCCCTCCTGCAGTGCCACAGACGCTGCGGCCTCTCTGTGCCAAGTCTCACCACTGCTGGTCATCCAGGTTGGGGACCCAGGCTCTCTGGAGACCAGCGATGCCACGCCCAGGAGTTATCTGTAACTCCTGCCTCAGTCACCCCAATGGGCCGCCTCTTCCTGCTTAAGAAACCGGGGCCCTAAGTCATGTTTGCAAGGTCTGTGGCCCTCTCGTGGCAGAGGACAGATGATTTACGTCCTCAGAGACAGATGAGGGCCACTCCCTTTGTGGCTGCAGCCACTGACTCTTCCCCCTGCCATGGTTGTCCCTCCCTTTAGTTTTAGCATTTCTGTTGTCTCTGACAGAGGCACACAGGAGCTCCCTAGTCACCAGAGGCAGGCTCAGGAGGGGGCAGGAGACATGGGGATGGGACAGCAGAGAGGGGCCCTGTGTCTCTTCTAATCACCCGCCGCCCCCCCGTGCCCTGTGTGTCGTGTGTGGTCCTCCATCTTGCTTTTCTCACCTTGTGCAGGGGGAGGGGTCTGGAGAGGGGGCGTCTAACTTGCCTGCCAGAGAGTGTGGATTAACCGCACCTGCCCACTACCCTGTGGGACCCCGGGAGGGCCTTGGACCCATCTGCTCCCTCTCTAGCCTTGGAGAGGACCTGCCAGGACATGTTTCTGGTTCCTTCTCCACCCCAGTGATATTAAGGGAGTGGGACCCAAGTCCCACAGAAACCATGCTTTTAGTCTCCTTCGTAACTCTGGTTGTAACTGGAGACCCTGCCCATTAGGGCAGGGTGACCCCAGGTCCGGAGGTGGAACCTATCAAGGCTCTAATCACCAGCCCACTCCACCTCCTGCGTCCCACCCACTTCATTTCTGCTCTTTTGTCCATTATTCACGTGGTCCCTCTTCTTTCTCATGTGCTTGGGGGTGGATGTAGGGCACCCACCTCTCCGTGCACTGTGTGGTCTCCATTTCTCCAGAGCACCTGTGATTTGCCGTGTTTCACTGTGGTGGTTTCCATGGACTGCATCTGATATTTGGCATTTTCTCTCCAGTGCTTCAGAGTAACAGGGACGGGAGGGGAAGGGAAGAGGAACCAGGCTCAAAGACAATGCCCCCTTGCCCTTAGCCATCAGTAAATGAGGGGCCAGTGGCTGGCAGCCTGATGTCACTTCCTGCCTCTAGAGGAAGTGGCAATTAACATCATTTTCTGCTCCATCCCTCTCCCATAGAAAATGACATCAGAGGTCCATCATACTCCTAGGGCCTGGGGAGATCTTATGTTTCAGAATTCCCTGGTTTCTGAAGCCTTTGAGGAGAGGGAATTGTGTGCATAAGACTCAGCTTTCTTTTTCCCTGATACAACTTTCATTTTTTTTTCTTTCACCAACAGATTCTACCACCTGTAGTTCAGCCAAGTCCAAGGTACGTATGAAGGCAATTCTGAAGGCTTGATCCCTGTACAAGCCAGCCCACTTTGGTTTTTGTTCAGGAGAGTTGATGGTATGGCAATTGGACCATGGGGAAAGTTGATGGTCCCTGGGAGGGAAGGCAGGAGGTACTGAGTGCCAAGCTGCTTACCTTGGCAGTGTTTGGTGAGGCATCTGCTGTAGTAGAAGGACCTGGCCTGGGAGTTGCCTAGGAGGTGCCTAGGTGCCTAGGAGGCAATGTGGCTCAGTGGTTAGAAGCACAGACTCTGGAGTCAGACAGTCCTGGGTTTGAGTTCTGGCTCCACCATTTAGTAGTTTGGGACACTGGGCGAGTTACTTAACCACTTTCTGATCCTCAGCTTCCTCATCTGTAAAATGGGGATATCAATAAATCTGTGGGGTGCTATAATAAATGAAACAGATATCCTTTAAGGTCTTTGGAGAGCCTAAAGCAAGCAGAAGGAAATAAAGAGAGGAGCAGAAATCCATGACATTGAAAAGAGTTGGAAAAAAGCAATGAAACCAAAAGCTGGTTCTTTGAAAAAAAATGAAATTGATAAACCTCTAGCCAGACTGACAGAATAAAAAGAAAGATGGCACAGATTATCAATATCAGGGATGAAAGAGGGACATCACTACAGACCCCTAAGTTATTTATTTATTTTTTTTTGAGACGGAGTCTCGCTCTTTCACCCAGGCTGGAGTGTAGTGGCACCATCTCGGCTCACTGCAAGCTCCGCCTCCCTGGTTCACACCATTCTCCTGCCTCAGCCTCCCCAGTAGCTGGGGACTACAGGCACGCACCATCATGTCTGGCTAATTTTTTGTATTTTTAGTAGAGATGCGATTTCACCAGGTTAGCCAAGATGGTCTCGATCTCCTGACCTCGTGATCCGTCCGCCTCAGCCTCCCAAAGTGCTGGGATTACAGGCGTGAGCCACCGCGCCTGGCTACAGACCTCTACATTATTGAATTTATGGGCATAAAGTTGCCCATAAATTGAATAACTTAGATGAAATAGACCAATTCTTTGAAAGATTCAGACTGCCAAAACTCACTTAAGAAAAAAATAGATAACCTGAATAGTCCTATACCTCCTAAGGAAATTGAATATGTAATTTAAAACCCCCCCAATTGGCCGGGCGCGGTGGCTCAAGGCTGTAATCCCAGCACTTTGGGAGGCCGAGACGGGCGGATCACGAGGTCAGGAGATCGAGACCATCCTGGCTAACACGGTGAAACCCCGTCTCTACTAAAAATACAAAAACTAGCTGGGCGAGGTGGCGGATGCCTGTAGTCCCAGCTACTCGGGAGGCTGAGGCAGGAGAATGGCGTAAACCCGGGAGGCGGAGCTTGCAGTGAGCTGAGATCTAGCCACTGCACTCCAGTCCGGGCGACAGAGCGAGACTCCACCTCAAAAAAAAAAAAAAATAAAATAAAATAAAATAAAACCCCCCCAACAAGGAAAACTTCAGGACCAGATGGTTTCACTGTTAAATTCTACCAAATATTTAAGGAATTTTAAAAATTTTTAAACAATTTACTTTAATAATTTTAAAATATTCTGAATAGAAAATAGTATAATTTTAAATATTGATATATTTAAATAGTTATTTAAATAGTTGAATTATTTAAATGTTATTTAAACAGTTATTTAAGAAATAATACCAATTCTCCACTATCTCTTTCGGAAGATGAAAGAGGGTGCCTGGGCACCGTGGTTCATGCCTGTAATCCCAGTACTTTGGGAGGCTGAGGCCGGATCTTGAGATCAAGAGTTAAAGACCAGCCTGGCCAACATGGTGAAACCCCGACTCTACTAAAAATACAAAAAAATTAGCTGGGCGTGGTGGCATGCACCTGTAATCCCAGCTACTCAGGAGGCTGAGGCGGGATAATTGCTTGAACCTGGGAAGAGGAGGTTGCAGTGAGCCGAGATTGTGCCACCGCACTCCAGCCTGGGTGACAGAGCAAGACTCCGTCTCAAAAAAAGAAAGGAAAATAGAAGAGGAAGAAACACTTTCCAAATCACCTGACAATGCTTTTGAAAAAGTTAGGGCTAATACATCTACTCTATATCAGTACTGTGCTGGGTACTGAAAATATAAATAATGAGCCAAACAGGTTCCTGCCCTCACGAAGCTTATCTTCTAGTGAGAGACAGACACTAAGCTAATGAACAAATAGACTATCTGTCTGGCAGGTTTGGAGGCACAGTGGAGGCAGAAACCAGATGGAATGAGCTAATAAACTGAGGGAGGGAAGAGAGCATGCATAGACCACTCTTGTGGGAACTGTGAAGAGGTATTTACAGAAAAAAAATGGGAAAATATGTGGCTTGAGGGAAGCTTTCATTAAAAGATGAAAGCAGCCAGGCATGGTGGCTCACACCTGTAATCCCAACACATTTGGAGGCCGAGGCAGGAGGATCCCTTGAGCCCAGGAGTCCGAGACCAGCCTGGACAACATAGTGAGACCTCAACTCTACAAAAAATGCAAAAATTAACCAGGCATGGTGGGGCATGCCTGTAGTCCCAGCTACTTGGGAGGCTGAGGCAGGAGGATCATTTGAGCCTGGGAGGAGGTTGAGGCTGCAGTGATGAGCCGTGATCATGCCACTGCACTCCAGCCTGGGCAACAGAGCAAGACCCTGTCTCAAAAACAAACAAACAAAAAAAGATGAAAGCACATATTTACTTGCCAACGGGAATAATCCAGGTGAGAGAGAGAGAGAGACAGAGAGAGAGAACAAGAGCTGGACGCAGAGCCCATGAAGCAGCAGCAGCCTGTGCTCCTAGCAGATGCATCCCCGGGTGTAGTAGGAAGAGAGGGAGGTGGCAGGGGGCACACTAGCAGGCAGTGTTGGCAGCAGGTCATTGGGGTCACCCCCAGCTGATGGCTCTTTCCTCAGCGAAGTAGAAGGTGAGGACCTCTGCTAGGTGTGAAGGTGTCACGGAAAGTCTGAGCAGAGTGAAGGAAGTCTGAAACGGGTCCCACGAAGCAAGGCAGATTTCTTAAAGGGGCTGAGGAGCATCATGGGCAGGCCGAGGCCTCTGAAGGGTGCGGCCCCTTCTCAAGAGCCAGCACTTTGCCCAGCAGTCATGCCCTGCCCCGTTGGGCCTGGCCTCTCCATACTCCCCGGAGAGCCCCTTCTGAGCCCCTTCTGGCCAGAAGATGTCCTCATTTGCTTCCTGTAACCCCACCCTGTCTCCAGTGGTCTCAGCACTGACCTCCTCAGAGCTCACAAGCCACCGCCTCCTTGAAGCCGCCTGGCTTGAAATTTCTTCCTCCGGAGACACTAGCAGTTACTGCTTCCCTGTCTGGGCCTGCCTGACTCCTGCATTAGCCTGGGAACTCCTGCAGGAGGCATTCTTCTCAATCATAAGGCCTTGAACAATAGAACGTGCTTTTGAGAGAGTACTTCTTTACTGTGAACTGACTCGGAGACTTCACTGTGACCTAGTGAGTTCATCACAATCACTAGTGTGAGATGAAAGAGGAGGGAATGCACATTTACTGAGCACCTACTAGGTGCCAACCAGTATGCAGAGAACTTTTCACAAACATCGGTTTCATTTCATTTTTACGAAAGACCCTTGAGTTTTGTACCATCCCCATTTTACAGATGGGGAAACCAAGGCTCACAGAACTTAAGTAACTAGAAGTTTGGGCATATTCTTGGGCCTCAGGGAGGGGAGCTGGTTAGGTGTCCTCCTTACTTGGTGGTGCTCTGGCATCTGAGTTCTAATCCTCTACTCTCAGGTTCTGAGTGTTTCTTGACTTTCTGGCACAGGGACTGGCTCTGTCCTGAGCCTGAGCTGAAACCAGCCGGCCAAGCCTCTAAGAAACGAAGGCACGGACCAGGCTGCCAGTCTATTAAGTACAGCAATAGGAATAACTGTTGCAGGGACAGGGACATTCAGTTGTGTGTGCCGCAGTGGTCTCAGTCTCATCTACTGGGGAGACCAGGAATCGGAGTCAGGGAAGCAGGAGGCACCAGGCATCTGAGAGCCTGCAGCCTCCTGTCCCGGCTGTAGGGAAGGGGCCGCCTCTGGACCAGGGCCTGGCCTCCCGCCGGGCTGTGAGCTCTGTGGGTGGGCACAAACCCTGCAAGTGCTGGACTCTCACGACTGCCAGCCTCTGTGTCTTTTGCCTGACTCTAAAACCCAGGTCAGTGATGGTCAAACTGTGTTCCCTGGAGCCACCATGGGGTCATGACCACCAACAGGTGTATGAGAGAACCAAGCGTGCAGGGATCCAAGCTCCCACGGCCTCCATCTGAGCCACTCTTGGTTCTGTCCCACATCGTTGGGTTTCTAGGGAGGATTCGATTTAGACAGGGTGCTCCCAAGCTCATCAAAAACCATTGTTCTAGATGTGACAGCCCTGTCTCTAGACTCTCCCGGCTGTGTCCAGGACACCCAGGCGGTATCGGTGCCCCAAGTTACAGCCACATTCTGATCCTGCCTCCCTGTGTGGATGGTTTAGGCTATCCCGGGTAGGAGTGTGGGCAGGCACACATGGCAGTCTTTCAGCTCCATGGCAGGTGGAGTGGAGCTGTTCAATACTCAGAAGGCTCCCTTATCATTTTTTTTTTTTTTGAGACAGGTCTTGGTCTGTCACCCAGGCTGGAATGCAGTGGCCCGAACACAGCTCACTGCAGCCTCTAACTCCTGTGTTCAAGTGATCCTCCTGCCTCAACCTCCTTAGTAGCTGGGACTACAGGCACACACCACCACTCCTACCTAATTTTTTGGTATTTTTTGTAGAAAAGGGGTCTTGCTTCTTTGTGTAGGCTGTTCTTGAATTCCTGGCTTCAGTGGATCCTCCTGCCTCGGCCTCCCAAAGTGCTGAGACTACAGGCATGAGCCACTGTACCCCACTCTCCTTATCATCTTAATTCCAAGTTCTTGGGGAAGGAGACCACTTTTGTCCTCTCTGGTGGTCCCTTGCCTACTGCTTAGCTGTCTTTACAGCCTGCAATAACCCCTGAGCACCCCACTGGTACAGGGAGAAGTCTAGCTCCTGACCAGGCTCAGTCTGATTTCCCCAGCCCTGCCTTATTCAAGTTCCTCAAATTCCTTGACCCCAACGCTTGCCCCATAAGAAACTTCTCCATGACCCTGACCCTGAGGGAGAATTGACCGTGAAAATTTTTGCATTGACAATAGATATTGGAATGCAGGGATTCCCCATCTACTTCAGGCCCCTTCAAGAATCAGAGGAGGCCAAGCATGGTGGCTCATGCCTGTAATCCCAGCACTTTCGGAGGCCAGGGTGGGGAGATCACTTGAGGCCAGGAATTTGAGACCAGTCCGGCCAACATGGCAAAACCCCATCTCTACTAAAAATACAAAATTAGCTGGGGGTGGTGGTGCACGCCTGTAATCCCAGCTACTCGGAAGGCTGAGGCAGGAGAATCACTTGAACTGGGGAGGCAGAGGTTGCAGTGAGCCAAGATTGCACCATTGCACCCCCAGCCTGGGCAATAGAGCGAGACTCTGTCTCAAAAAAAAAAGAAAAGAAAAGAGGGAAGTTATGCACTCTTGCTCCAGAAAGACACCTAGCTACACAAAATCTGTGGCAAGTTCAAGGAGTTTATGGATCCCCAAAGCCTACCCAGGGACTCCAGCTAAGAGCGCCTTCTCCAGAGTATTCCTGCTGGTAATTAGCTTGTTTGGCAGAAGGTGGCGGTCCAGTCATCATCAATAATGCCTTTGGTCATTGCTGATTCCTAAGTTTAAAGTATTCAACAATATGAGTAGTTACAATTTATTGAGCATTTGCTGTGTTACTGTGCTAAGAATTTAATCCTCACAAATGCCCTGAGTTAGAGATAGAATTGTCCTTATTTTGCAGTTGAGGAAACAGAGGCCAGAGGTGCTTCTCTAACTTGCCCCAGGTCTCACAACCAGCAAGTCGCCTGCTCCAGAGCCTCCCCTCTGAGACAGAACCTGTTAGGAGATGAGGCCTGCTCTGGGTAACCCTGCCCGGCTGTGAGATCAGAGCTTGAGGGCAGGGTGAGTATAAAGTCAGCTCAGGCTGCTGTAACAAAATGCCATAGCTAGGTGCCTCAGACAACAGAAATTGATTTTTCTCAGAGTTCTACAAGTTAGAAGTCCAAGATCAAGGTGCCAGTGTGGCTCATTTCTGGTGAGGGTTCCCTGCCTGTCTTGTCTTGTAGATGGTAGATGGCCACCTTCTCACACTGTGTCCTTACAAGGCAAGGCAGAGAGAAAAGAGCACAAGTGAGTGAGAGCGCCCAAGCCCTCTGGTGTCCCTTCTAATAAGGGCACCAATCCCATCAAAAAGTCCCACCTTCACCTAAACCTAATTATCTCTCAAAGGCTCCACCTCCAAACTGGGGTTAGGGCTTCCACATGTGAGTTTGGGAGGTACACAATTTAGTCCATAGCAGTGAGTGAAAGCAGTTGATGACTGGCTGGCGGAACTGGGCTCATTTCTGTCTGGGTCTCTGAGCACTGCACTGGCCAGGTTTGTAAGTCCACTCCACAGCCATGTGCCTGACACCTGGCAGGTGCCCAACACCAGGCAGGTGCCTGGTGTGTGCCAAATGAATACACTGGACAAAAGAAAAAAAGGTTGTGGGTGCGGTGGCTGATGCCTGTAATCCCAGCACTTTGGAAAGCCAAGGTGGGAGGATCACTTGAGGCCAGGAGTTTAAGACCAGCCTGGCCAACATGGTGAAACCCCTACTAAAAATACAAAAATTAGCCAGGTTTGGTGGTGCGTGCCTGTAATCCCAGCTACTTGAGAGGCTGAGTGATGAGAATTGCTTGAACCCGGGAAGCAGAGGTTGCAGTGAACCGAGATTGCGCCACCTGCACTCCAGCCTGGGTGACAGAGGGAGACTCTGTCTCAAAATAATAATAATAATAATAATAATAATGCTCTAGCCTGGTGCAAGGGTACCCTGTAAGCTCTGCATGGAGCCCCTGCCAGCACATGCACACCTCTGGTGACAGGGACCGCCATCATAAGATTGCTGTGACAGGGAGAAAGTTCATTATAGTGACCTATATCAGGCCCTTCTCACTTCCTTCCATTGCTCCTGCCGGCCCTCTGCTTTCCTGCAGTCTATCCGGGATTAACTCCCTGATCTCTCTGTGAATCTGCTGACCTCTGCATTCCTTGGAAGAGAACTCAGTCTGACCTTGTTGCTTCTGGAACCAGCTGGGATGAGACGGTAGTTTGATCAGATGATCCTAGCGGCCTCTTAAGTCTCTCAGAGAGCACTGGCCAGGAAAGAAAGCAGTATTGGCCACCATATGCCCCAGGCTGATCCTAGCAGTGCAATCACATTGCACAACTCCAGGGGGTGCCTTCTGGAGTTGTACATTGTGGGCAACCATGGCCCAGGAGCCACATGCCTGTGACTCCTGAGTCCCTGACATGCTCTGGTTTTCTCAGAACTAATTAATGTGAGAGAGAGGACAGTAGCTGCAGTGGTCACAAGAGGCATCCGGGTCTCCATTCATTATTACACCATGGCTGAAACAAGAGGTGGTCTGTGAGGAGGAGCTGAAGGGCAGCGTGACCTTGTCATGGCATTCCAGCCCAAGACAGGAACCAGTCCCAGCATCTGCTTCTACAAGACTTCCTGTGTTAAGGGGACTCCACTCACCAATTGTTAGTTCATTTAATGTTCATTGAATTCATTTAATGTTCATGGCACCTGTTATGTGCCATGCAGAAACAACCAAGTCACAGCCTTTGCTCCCAAGGAGCTCAGAGTTAAATGAGGCTGATGTGAGAAGAGCTAGGAGCACAGTGAGACGACAGGAACATAGAGAAGTGATCTCCCATCTCAGGCAAAGGGAGGGCTGGGAGGTTGCTGTAATCCCAGCTACTCGGAAGGCTGAGGCAGGAGAATCACTTGAACTGGGGAGGCAGAGGTTGCAGTGAGCCAAGATTGCACCATTGCACCCCCAGCCTGGGCAATAGAGCGAGACTTGTAGGGTGAGTAGGAGCTCATCCAGCAAATAGGGCAGGGGGACATTAAGGGCTGGCAGCAATGTAACAGTGTAGGTCACATCAAAGGAAGGGTTGGTAGTGCTGTATTTCCACGTGAGGGCTGTGTTGGGGTTGGGGGCAGGGCAGGGCAGTGGGCTGGGAAAGTTGGGGCTGGGTTGTGAAGAGCCCCATGTGCTGAACTGGGGAACATGTGCTTGATCCTGGTGGGTGCTGGGGCATGCAAGCTTCTGAGCAAAGCTGGGTGAGGATCAGATTCCTGCTTCAGAATGGTGGCTCTGGAGGAGGAACCTGGGCTGGGGCAAGGGTGGAGGCGGGGAAACCCTATTAGGAGGGGCAGGAGGGCCCAGAGAGGGCAGAATGAGGGCCTGCCGGAGGAGGAGGAGGAGGAGTTGTTGTTGGCTTTGGGAGCCATTTCAGAAGAATCCAGGACTTGGCTGTGGGTGGAAGGGAGAGGGAGGGGTCAAAAGACCGCCCTAAGGTGAGGAATGTGAATGGAGGCAGTTTGGGGCGGGGTAGGTAGGATGCTGTGGTTCCGGATAGGTGAGTGTTAAGAGCCTACAGACAGCCAGGTAGAAGTGGATTCTCAGTGGGAAGAAGAGTCCGGAGCTCAGGAGAGTGTTGTGTTGGACAGGGAGGCCTGGATAGCAGTGCTACTTGGGAATGGTATTTTCTAGGGAACACAAACAGAGAAGGCAAAGGGGCCAAGAACAGAGTCCTGGGAACACCGAGTCTTAGTGGGGAAGCGGTGGGCAAGAAGAGCCTCCCAAGAGGCAGAGGAGAGGCCAAAAGGGCGGATGAAAACCAGCTTCCAGAAGGCCATGGCCGGCAGCATGGACCCTCCTGGGAAAGTGTGAAAGGCCAAGACCCCAAAACACCACAGGGTGTAGCAGTGAGGGCTGGTTCAGGTGAGAACAGCGGCATGAAGTTGCCCAACTTGGGGTTGGAAATCAGTTTGAGGGTGGCTCCAATCCAAACTATGACACCATACGCGGATCTTTCAGCCACTTGCAGGAGCAGAGCTGGCGGCGGGATTGACCTGGGATTGGCGATTGACGGGGTGGGGGGAGCGGGTGGGGTCCGGCGGAAAAGGGAGGACGTGAACTTGGGCGGGTTACCCTGAAGAGGCCTGTAGATGCTGGTCAGGTGGGAAGGCAGGTTTCCAGGTGGCGGCGAGTGGAGAGGTGGGGGACTTGTGGTCAGAGAGCGCCCCTGCCGGGGATCTGGGGATCAGCATGCAGGAAGCTCTGGTGATGACACCCCAGGAGCGTGTGTGAAACGATTCAGGCTGCCAAGCTTTATTCACTGTGGAGAGACCGTCATCACCAGAGCCATGTCTAAAGGATTTAGCCAGGGCTGGATAAGGAAAACAGAATGGAAGGGGGCTTTGGTAGACCAGCCTAGCCCACAGGAAAGAGCTGAGAGCCTGGATTTGGGCCAGCGGGAGTGCTGAAACGGCTGCAGGATGGGGCGCGGGGGTAGTCTCTGGACAGAGGGCAGCACGGGGCTGGAGGAGTGTTTTATGATGCAACCGTGGGTGCTGACCTTGGCTGGGGCCTGTGGCGACTGGGTGCCGTGGCGTGGGGGTGGACAGGGAAAAGAGCGGGGTGGGCAGGGGGCCGAGTCCGGGCGCACCCCCGCATCCTGACTTGTCTCCCGCACAGGGTTCGTGGGCCCCCAAGAAGGAGCCGTACGCCCGGGAGATGCTGGCGATCTCCTTCATCTCGGCGGTCAACCGCAAGCGCAAGAAGCGGCGGGAGGCGCGGGGGCTGGGCAGTAGCACAGACGACGACTCGGAGCAGGAGGCGCACAAGCCAGGGGCAGGGGCCACAGCGCCGGGGGCTCAGGAGCGGCCGCAGGGGCCGCTGCCTGGCGCCGTCGCCCCCGAGGCCCCCGGACGCCTCAGTCCCCCGGCGGCGCCGGAGGAGAGGCCGGCCGCGGACACGCGCTCCATTGTTTCGGGCTACTCCACCCTGTCCACCATGGACCGCAGCGTGTGCTCGGGCGCGAGCGGTCGGCGGGCAGGCGCGGGGGACGAGGCGGACGACGAGCGCAGCGAGCTGAGCCACGTGGAGACGGACACTGAGGGCGCGGCGGGCGCGGGGCCTGGGGGGCGCCTGACGCGCCGGCCATCCTTCAGCTCGCACCACCTCATGCCCTGCGACACCCTGGCGCGCCGCCGCCTGGCCCGGGGCCGCCCAGACGGCGAGGGCGCAAGCCGGGGCGGTCCCCGCGTCCCGGAGCCGCCCGGCTCGGCGTCGTCCAGCAGCCAGGAGTCGCTGCGGCCCCCGGCGGCGGCGCTTGCCTTGCGGCCCTCGCGCATGGAGGCGCTGCGGCTGCGGCTCCGCGGCACAGCAGACGACATGCTCGCCGTGCGCCTGCGGCGGCCGCTATCACCCGAGACCCGGCGGCGCCGGAGCAGCTGGCGCCGCCACACGGTGGTGGTGCAGAGCCCGCTGACCGACCTCAACTTTAACGAGTGGAAGGAGCTGGGCGGAGGGGGGGCCCCGGAGCCTGCGAGCGCGCGGGCGCACAGTGATAACAAGGACTCCGGACTCAGCAGCCTGGAGTCCACCAAGGCGCGGGCCCCGTCGTCCGCGGCCTCGCTGCCGCCCGCGCCCGGGGACCAGGGGGCCCTGCAGAGCCAGCCCTCGCGCCGCTCGGCCGCCTCCCGCCTGCATCAGTGTCTGTGATACCCACCTCCCGCGCCGGTCGGGCCCCACCCCTACCCAGAGCCCCTTGGGAACCAGGAGGCTCCTCCAGCCTGCACCTCCTCTTCTGTGTCCCCTGGGTGCATGGTGGGGGTGGAGGGCGCAGCACGCCGAGTCTCTAGTTGGTGTGCTGGAACTGGCAGAGGGCGGGCAGAGAAGGCTGGAACTGGACTAAGAGTGAATGGAAGGGGGTTCCGGAGGTAATGAGCGGGAGCGGAAAGGGCGTGGGCTGCTGGGGTCTGTGTCCCTGCACACATGCGCCTGATGGGTCCTTCTGAACCTTTCTGTGGCTGCACTTGGGGACTCTTGTGGACCATGGCGTGTGACTAGGGAACCCCTAAGTTTCAGACTATAGGAAAAATCCTGGGTGATGCTGGCTTTTTGCTTCTTTCCTTTGCCCTCCCACCTCAGCTTGTAAGTGGGGATGTGTGTATGTCTGGGGGGAGGAGGTGTAGGATGCGTATGTCCACGGAGGGAGGGGTTTGTGTGTGCGAGTGTGTGCAGTCATTGTCCCAAGGTGTTTCTAGTAGCGACTTCTGTCCCCCTACCCTCACCCCGTCCCCACTTCGCCCCCCAGGGCTCCCTGCCTTTGGTGCACACAGGATCCTGCCCCACCTCCTTGTCAGAGCTGGAGAAGGGGATTGGGGCCACTCCAAGGAAGCAGGACTGAAACCCTCACCAGGGTTACACCCCAACATCCTTTTGCCTGAGTCACCCCCTAAGCGCTTTAACCACGGGCAGCTGGCTGTTCCCCAGACAGTTTTGGGGGGTCCAGGGTCCCCCTTACTGGTACCTCCCTCACCCCTGTTTTTCTTCTTCCATCTGTGCCTGTTCCTTCCACAGCCCAGGCACACCTTCTTCCCCTTAGGAGGGGGGATAGTCAACACCCCTGGTGTCTCTGTCACTCACACACTGATTTATGGGGTCTGAGCTGGGCTGTTCTTGCAGGATGGACAGGACCCAGCGCCCTCTTCTCCCCACAGGTTGTAAATAGATTTCCAATCACCAGGCCAGCCCCCACACACCCTCACTCATTCCAGGGAAGCCCAGGTAGGTGGTGAACCCGCTGCCACGTCTATCAGTCCTCTTGTTTTATGCAAAGATTTACTGTAAAGTAGATTTCTTTCCCTCCCTCCCCCATCCTTTTATTGTAAATATTGTCTCTAAATGTGTAACATATTATAAAGAATTTATAAGGATTTTTAAAGATGTTTTGCTCATTTACAAAAGTGTTGTAACAGTGTTGGACAAAGCCTTCCACCCCACGTCCGCATGGCTCCTTTCACTGTGTCCTTGACACACCTCTCTGGCAACAACTAAAATTTCCTGCTTCTGAAAAGTCCTGTCTTAAAAGTACAGTCTATATCTTGGAAATAAATGGCCTTCCTCAAGGCACCAGTCAGCTGTCTCACTTGTTTTGGAGGGAGAGGGCCAGAGTGGGGCTGGGAGACAGGTGAGGTACCTGGCCCAGGGAAGGAGGGCGATGGGGACTGGACCAAGCGGTGGCAGGGCGGAAGCAAACTTCTTCCTGGTGACTTTTTTGTAAGTGTCCTGGGGGACTGGTCAATGATACAGGGACAGATATGAGCTGGAAGAGTGGGTGGCCCTCACTGCTGTGGGAGGTTTCCAGGCACCTGCTCTCTATTCCTACAGAGCCCAGGCAGCTGCACAGGCACCTTCTCAGGCCTACCTGGAGCTTCACAATGGTTCCAGCAGTCTTGCCCCACAGACAGGAGGCTTGGGCCAGCTGTCCTAGGCACTCCAGGCTCAGATGATATTGCAAAAGGACAGAATGGGTTTTGCCCGTTGTCCCCCCCTTTTTTTTTTTTTGAGACGGAGTCTCGCTCTGTTGCCCAGGCTGGAGTGCAGTGGCGCAATCTCGGCTCACTGCAAGCTCCGCCTCCCGGGTTCACGCCCTTCTCCTGCCTCGGCCTCCCAAGTAGCTGGGACTACAGGGGCCCGCCACCTCGCCCGGCTAATTTTTTGTATTTTTAGTAGAGATGGGGTTTCACCGTGTTAGCCAGGATGGTCTCGATTTCCTGACCTCGTGATCCGCCCACCTCACCCGTCCTTCTGTGCGGGCGGTGGCTTTGTAGTCACCCCAGCCAATTTACAGGCTGCCTCTGCTGAGCCTTGCAGCCTTCTGTAGGAAGGCCAGGTGACAGTCATTAAAGGGAATCTAGGGAGGGTTGGGGTGGTGGCTCACGCCTGTAATCCCAGCACTTTGGGAGGCCAAGGCAGGAGCCCAGGAATTCAAGACCAGCCTGGGCAACATAGTATAGTCCCTCCTTCTCCTCTGTTAAATATATATATTTAAATCTGTATATATATAAAGATAATCTAGGGAGGAGCTCAGGAGCTGGGAAGAGCTCAGTTGCTCACTGAATCCTATGCCCCACCCTCCAAAGTTGTTTCTGTTGAGCAAATGAGCTTATAGCATTGTAGGCTCTGCACCAGCTGCAAGGGCTTTACACATCTGTTTTTTTTTTTTTTTTTTTTTTTTTGGAGACGGAGTTTTGCTCTTGTTGCCCAGGCTGGATCTAGGTTCACTGCAACCTCCACCTCCCAGGTTCAAGTGATTCTCGTGCCTCAGCCTCCTGAGTAGCTGGGATTACAGGCATGTGCCACCACACCCGGCTAATTTTGTATTTTTAGTAGAGACGGGATTTCTCCATGTTGGTCAAGTTGGTCTGGAACTCCCGACCTCAGGTGATCCACACCCCTCAGCCTCCCGAAGTGCTGGGATTACAGGCATGAGCCACCATGCCTGGCCATCACGTCTTAAATCAGTCCTCCAACACTCTTGAGCATACCACCAGTTTTCTGTACTTTATATATGAGGAAACGGAGGCACGCAGCAGTGACATAACTTGCCCAGCCCAAGGTCACATAGCTAGTATGCTGTGGAACCATGATAAGTTTAAGTCCAGAGAAAGGACACAGAGATGGGGTAACAAGCCCACTGGGCCGCCTTCTCCAGACTGTAGTAGACTTTGAGAGAGAATGGATGAAAACCCTGTGCTCTTCTTCAAAAATAAAGTAGGAATAGGCCTGGCACAGTGGCTCATGCCTGTAATCCCAGCACTTTGGTAGGCCAAGGCAGGGAGCTTCTGAGGCTAGGAGGTCGAGACCAACCTGGCCAACACGGTGAAATCCCTTCTCTATTAAAAATACAAAAATTAGCCGGGCGTGGTGGCACATGCCTGTAATCCCAGCTATTCGGGAAAGCTACTCGGGAGGCTGAGGCAGGAGAATCGCTTTAACCTGGTAGGTGAAGGTTGCAGTGAGCCGAGATTGTGCCACTGTACTCCAGCCTGGGTGACAGAGTGAGATTTTGTCTCAATAAAATAAATCAATAAATCAATAAATAAATAAATAAGAGGAATGAAGATATCTCTAGATTTATTTTATTTTATTCATTTATTTATTTATTTTTTGAGATGGAGTCTTGCTCTGTCACCCAGGCTGGAGTGCAGTGGCGGGATCTCAGCTCACTGCAAGCTCTGCCTCCTGGGTTTTACGCCATTCTCCTGCCTCAGCCTCCCGAGTAGCTGGGACTACAGGTGCCCGCCACCTCGCCCGGCTAGTTTTTTGTGTGTTTTTTTAGTAGAGACGGGGTTTCACCCTGTTAGCCAGGATGGTCTCGATCTCCCGACCTTGTGATCCGCCCATCTCGACCTCCCAAAGTGCTGGGATTACAGGCTTGAGCCACCGTGCCCGGCCTAGATTTATTTTTATTATTTTATTTATTTATTGTTGAGACAGGGTCTTGCTCCATTGCCCAGGCTGGAGTGAAGTGGTGTGATCACAGCTCACTGCAGCCTCGACCTCCTGGGCAGAAGTGAGCCTCCTGCCTCAGCCTCCTGTGTAGCTGGGACCCCTGGCATATACTACCACACTTGGCTATTTTTTTTTTTTAGTAGAGAGCTTGTTATGTTGCCCAGGCTGGTCTTGAACTCCTGGGTTCAAGCAATCCTCCTGTCTCGGTCTCCCAAAGTGCTGGGATTACAGGTGTGAATCACTGTGACGGGCCTATTTATTTATTTGAGACAGGGTCTCGCTCTGTCACCCAGGCTGGAGTGCAGTGGCGATAGAAGTTCACTGCAGCCTGGACCTTCTGGGCTCCAGCAATTCTCCCACCTCAGCCTCCCAAGTAGCTGGAATTGCAGGTGTGTGCCACCATACCCAGCTAATTTTTAAATTTTTGTAGAGACAGGGTCTTCCTATGTTGCCCAAGCTGGTCTCAAACTCTTGGGCAACCCTCCTGCCTCAGGCTCCCAAAGTGCTAGGATTACAGGTGTGAGCTGCCATAGCCCCACTGATAGCTCTAGATT
This sequence comes from Trachypithecus francoisi, assembly GCF_009764315.1. Taxonomy (NCBI): domain Eukaryota; kingdom Metazoa; phylum Chordata; class Mammalia; order Primates; family Cercopithecidae; genus Trachypithecus; species Trachypithecus francoisi. The sequence continues at coordinate 21,828,297 of NW_022681466.1, read as the reverse complement.
TTAAAAAACAGAGAATTTATCACTAGCAGACATACCATGTAAGAAATACTCTAAGGGCAGTCTTCACATTGAAACACAAGTACACTAGGTGGTAATTTGAGCCCACGCAAATGAATAAAGAACAGCGCAAGGATAACCACATAGGCATTATGAAAGACAGTATAGGCCGGGCGTGGTGGCTCACCTGTAATCCCAGCACTTTGGGAGGCCAAGGCAGGTGGACACTTGAGGTCAGGAGTTCAAGACCGGCTTGACTAACATGGTGAAACCCTGTCTCTACTAAAAACACAACATTAGCTGGGTGTGGTGGTGGGCACCTGTAATCCCAGCTACTCGGGAGACTGAGGCAGGAGAATCACTTGAACCTGGGAGGTGGAGGTTGAAGTGAGCTGAGATAGTGCCACTGCATTCCAGCCTGGGCGACAGAGCAAGACTCTGTCTCAACGAAAGAAAGAAAGAAGGAAAGAAAGGAGGGAGGAAGGAAGGAAGGAGGAAGGAAGGAAGGAAGGAAGGAAGGAAGGAAAGAAAGATTTTCCTTTTTGTCTTTAACCCTGTCTTTAAAAGATAACTACATAAAGCAATAATTACAAAACTGTGTTGACATATAAAGGTATAATTTGTATGGCAATAATGGCATGAAGGACTGGAGAGGAATGGAATAGAGCTATATTGGAGCAAAGGTTTTTTTTTTTGAGACGGAGTTTCACTCTTGTCACCCAGGCTGGAGTACAATGGCACGAACCTCCGCCTCCCAGGTTCAAGTGATTCTCCTGCCTGAGCCTCCTGAGTAGCTGGCATTACAGGCGGCTGCCACCACGCCCAGCTAATTTTTGTATTTTTAGTAGAGACAGGGTCTAGCCATGTTGGCCAGGCTGGTCTTGAACTCCTGACCTTGGGTGATCCACCTGCCTCAGCCTCCCAAAGTGCTGGAATTACAGGCATTAGCCACCGCGCCTGGCTTAGAGCAAAGTTTTTAAACACTATTAAAATTAGGTTACTATTAAGGTGAACTAGATTGTTGTAAGTTGACATGCTAATTGTAATCCCTAGGGCAACCATTAAAAATAACTCAAAAAATTGTAAAATGAAACAAAACAAAAACAGAATTAAATAGATGATATGTTAGAAAATATTGGCCAGCCATTGTGGCTTATGCCTGTAATCCTAGGACTTCGGGAAGTTGAGGCAGGAGGATCACTTGAGACCAGCCTTGGTAATCTAGCGAGGTCCATCTCTATAGAAAAATTTTAAAAGTTAGACGGGCATTGTGGCTCATGCCTGTAGTTCCAGCTACTTGGGAGGCTGATGTGGGATGATCAATTGAGCCCAGGAGGTGAGACCCTGTATCAAAAAAAAGAAAGAAAATATTTATTTTACACTCAAGAAGGCAGAATCAGGCTGGGGGCAGTGGCTCACGCCTGTAATCTCAGCACTTTGGGAGGCCAAGGTGAGAAGATCACCAGAGGTCAGGAGTTTGAGACCAGCCTGGCCAACATGGCAAAATCCCGCCTCTACCAAAATTACAAAAATTAGCTGGGTGTGGCTAGTTTCCCAGCTGGTGTGTGCCTGTAATCCCAGCTACTTGGGAGGCTGAGATGTGTGGATCACCTGATGTCAGGAGTCCAAGACCAGCCTGACCAACATGGTAAAACCCCATCTCTACTAAAACTACAAAAATTAGCCAGGCATGGTGGCATGCACTGTAGTCCCAGCTACTCAGGAGGCTGAGACAGGAGCTCCTAATTGCTTGAACCTGGGAGGTAGAGGTTGCAGTGAGCCGAGATTGCGCCACTACATTTGAGCCTAGGCAACAGAAGACTCTGTCTCAAAAAAAAAAAAAAAAATTGTTACTAAAGATACAATATCTTTTGTAATGATAAAAGAGCAAGTTTATGAGGAAGATAAATGATTGTAAACATACATGCTCCTAACAACAGAGCCCAAAATACATGAAGCAAAAACTAATAAAACTGAAGGGAACTGAAATGAATTAGATCATTCAATATAGTAGTTGGAGACTTCAATACCCCACTTTCAATAATGGATGAAACAGTGAGGCAGAAGATCAACAAGGAAGTAGAAGCGTTGAACAACATTGTAAACCAAGACCTGAAAGACATTGAAACACTCCACACAGCAGCAGAACACACATTCTTCTCAAGTACGCATGACCTACTCTTCAGGATAGACTATATACTAGGCCTTAAAATAAGCCTCAATAAATGGAAAAGGATTGAAATTATATAAAGTCTGTTCTCCAACTGCAATGGAATTAAATTAGACAATGACGACCGAGGAAATTAACAAATATGTAGTTTGTTTGTTTTTTTTTTCCCGAGGCAGGTCTTGCTCTGTCCCCCAGGCTGGAGTGCAGTGGTGCGATCTCGGCTCATTGCAGCCTCCGCCTCCCGGGTTCAAGTGATTCTCCTGCCTCAGCCTCTCGAGTAGCTGGGACTACAGGAGTGTATCACCATACCCGGCTAATTTTTGCATTTTTAATAGAGATGTGGTTTCACCATGTTGGCCAGGCTGGTCTCGAAATCCTGACCTCCAGTGATCTGCCTGCCTTGGCCTCCCAAAGTGCTGGGATTACAGGCGTGAGACACCACGCCTGGCTAGAAATATGTAGAAATTTAAAAACACTCCTAAATAATCAGTGAGTCAAAGATAAAATCACAGGGGAAATTAGAAAATATCTTGAGATGAATGGAAACTAACACACAACATAACATAATTTACAGGATGCAAAAGCAGTGCTTAGAGAGACATTTATAACTATGTCAATATTAGAAAAGAAAAAAGATTTCTAATTAATAACCTAAACTTCCACCTTAAGAAACTAGAAAAAGAAGAGCAAACTAAACCAAAAGCAAGTCAAAGGAAGGAAATAATAAAGATAAGAGTAAACATAAATGAAATAGAAAATAGAAAAAATAGAGAAAGTCAGTAAAACCTAAAGTTTGTTCTTGGAAAAGATCAAAAAATTGACAACTGTTTAGCTAGACTGACCAAGGAAAAAAAAAGAGAAGAGTCAAATTAATACCTCAGGCATGAAAAGGGAGCTATCAATACTTACAAAAAGTAGAGGTGGGATGGGCGCGGTGGCTCTCGCCTGTAATTCCAGCACTTTGGGAGGGTGAGGTGGGCGGATCATTTGAGGTCAGGAGTTCAAGACCAGCCTGGCCAACATGTGAAACCCTGTCTCTACTAAAAATACAAAAATTAGCCAGGCATGGTGTTGGGCGCCTGTAATCCCACCTACTCAGGAGGCTGAGGCAAGAGAATCGATTGAACTTGGGAGGCAGAGATTGTAGTGAGCTGGGATGGCCTAACTACACTCTGCCTAGAAGACAGAGCAAGAGTCCATCTCAAAAAAAAAAAAAAAAAAAAAAAGTAAAGGGATAATAAGGGAACACTGTGAACAACTGCTGCACGCCAGCAAGTTAAATAAATAGAAGAAATGAAAAAATTCCTAGAAAGACATAAATTATAAAAACTAACTTAAGAAGGAGAACTCATAAATAATCTGAACAGACTTACAATGTGGAAAAAGATTTAATTAGTCATTCAAAAACTTTCAACAAAGAAAATTCCAGACCCAGATGGCTTCACTGGTGATTTCTACCAAATATTTAAAGAAAAATTAATACAAATCCCTCACAAACTCTTAAAAAAAAAAAAAAAAAAAAAAAGAGGAAGGAACCATGAGGCCAGTATTACCCTGATACCAAAGCTAGAAAAAGATATCACAAGAAAACTACAGAGCAACATCCCTTGTGACTGTAGAAACAAAAGTCCTCCACAAGCTACCAGCAAAACGGTTAGGTGTAATAACTCATACCTGTAATCCCAGCACTTTGGGAGGCCAAGGCAGGCGGATCACTTGTGGCCAGGAGTTGGAGACCAGCCCGGCCAACATGGCAAAACCCTGTCTCTACTATTAATAAAAATACAAAAATTAGCTGGGTGTGGTGGCGCACACCTATAATCCCAGCTACTCTGGTGGCTAGGACACAAGAATCACCTGAACCCGGGAGGCGGAGGTTGCAATGAGCCGAGATCGCGCCACTGCACTCCAGCATGGAAGATAGAGCGAGACTCTGTCTCAAAACGACAACAACAAAAAGACACCAGCAAACCAAATCAAGAAATTATTAAAAAGGATTATACACCATGACCAAGTGGGATTTATCTCCCAGTAATACAAGGTTAGTTTAATATTTGAAAATCAATCGGTGAAACACATGAAATTGAGAGAATAAAGAATAAAAATTACATGATCATCTCAATAGATGCTGGAAAACCAAGACAAAATCCAACACTTTTATGATTATAAAATTCAACAAACTAGGAATAGAAGGAAACTTCCTCAACCTGATAAACATACCTATGAAAAATCTGTAGCTAGGCCAGGCAGGGTGGCTCATGCCTATAATCCTAGCACTTTGGGAGATTGAAGTGGGTGGATTGCTTGAGCTCAGGAGTTTGAGATCAGCCTGGGCAACATGGTGAAAGCCCATCTCTACAAAAAATACAAAAACTAGCCAGGCATGGTGGTTCACACCTGTAGTCCCAGCTGCTTCGGAGGCTGAAATGAGAGGTTTGCTTGAGCACAGGAGATTGAGGCCACAGTGAGCCATGATTGAGCTACTGCACTCCAGCCAGGGTGACAGAGGGAGACCCTGTCTAAAAACAAACAAACAAACAAAAACAAACTACAACTAATATTGTATTTCTTGCTGTTAATTAACAGACTGAGAGCTTTCCCTCTAAGATCAGGAAACAGATAAGATGTCCACTCTTACCACTTCTATTCAACATTCTAGTGGAAGTTTTAGTCCAGGCAATTAGGCAAGAAAAAGAAATAAAAGCCATCCACTTTGGAAAGGAAGATGTAAAACTATCTATTTGCAGATGACATGAGATAGTATGTAGAAAATTCTAAAGAATCCACTAAATAGGAAATTCCAAGGGGCCTCAAATAGTGAAAACAAAATTTAAAACAAAGTAGAAGTACTTACATTTCCCAATATCAAAACTTACTACAAAGCTGCAGTAATCTAAACAGTGTGGTACTGGCATAAGGCTAGATATATAGACCTATGGAAAATAATTAAGAGTCCAGAAATAAACCCAAACATTTATGATCAACTGATAATATATATTTTTTACATCCATGATACACACTGGATGTCAATTTGATTTTTGACAATGTTACCAAGACCATTCAATGGGGCAAATGATAATCTTCTTTAAAAAAATGGTGCTGGGACAACTGGATAACCCCATGGACAGGAATGAAATTGGACTACTACCTCACTCTATCTACAAAAATTAACTCAAAATAGATCATAGACTTTAACATAAAATCTAAAACTCTTAGAAAAAAACATAAGGTAAATCTTCACAGCCTTGAATGTGACAATGAATTCTTAGATTTGGCACCAAAAGCATGAACAATGGAAGAAAAAAAAAAGAAAAATTTAAAACTTCTGTACATCACAGGACATCATCAAGAGTGTGAAAAAAGGCCAGGCTGGTGGCTCACGCCTATAATCCCAGCACTTTGGAAGGCTGAGGCAGGCAGATCCCTTGAGCCCGGGAGTTCAAGACCAGCCTGGCCAACATGGTGAAACCCCGTCTCTACTGTCTCTACTAAAAATACAAAAATTATCTGGGTATGGTGGCAGGTGCCTGTAATCCCAGCACTTTTGGATGCTGAGTTCAAGACCACCCTGGGCAATACAGCAGGAACCCCCTCTCTACCAAAAATTTTTTTCTCTTTTTTTTTTCTTTTTTGAGATGGAGTCTTGCTCTGTTGCCCAGGCTGGAAAGTGACATGATCTCGGTTCCTTGCAAACTTCACCTCCTGGGCTAGAGTGATTCTCCTGCCTCAGCCTCCTAAGTACAGGCGCCCACCACCACGCCTGGCTAATTTTTAGTAGAGACAGGGTTTCACCATGTTGGCCAGGCTGGTCTCAAACTCCTGACCTCAAGCGATCTGCCCACCGCAGCCTCCCAAAGTGCTAGGATTATAGGCGTGAGCCACCATGCCCGGCCAAAAAAAATTTTTTTTTATTAGCGAGGTATGGTGGTGTATGCCTGTAGTCCCAGCAACTTGGGAGGCTGAGGTGAGAGCATCTTCTAGCTGCAACACCAAAAGCACAAGCTATAACAGAAAAAAAGTTGGTAGGTTAGACTTCATAAAAATTAAAAACTGTATGTGTCAAAGGATACTATTAGGAAAGTGAAAAGACAACCAACCATTGGATGGAAGAAAAAAAGTGGTTTTTTTGTTTTGTTTTGTTTTTTCCTGAGACAGGGACTCACTTTTTGGCTCCAGTTGGAATGCAGTGATATGATCATGGCTTACTGCAACCTCAACCTCCTGGACTCAAGTGATCCTCCTGAGCTGGGATTATAGGCATGCACCACCACACACAGTGGAAGAAAACATTTACAAATCATATATTTCACAAGGGACTCATATCTAGAATATATAAAGAACAATAAAAATTCAGCAATAAAAAGACAACCCAATTTAAATAAAAATGAGCAAAGGATCTGAAGACATTTATCCAAAGAAGATATGCCAATAGCTATTAAATACATGAAAAGATTTTCTTTTTTTTTTTTTTTTTTTTGAGATAGAATCTCACTCTGTCGCCCAGGCTGGAGTGCAGTGGTGCAATCTTGGCTCACTGCAAGCTCCACCTCCTGGGTTCACGCCATTCTCCTGCCTCAGCCTCCCGAGTAGCTGGGACTACAGATGCGTGCCACCACGCCTGGCTAATTTTTTTGTATTTTTAGTAGAGATGGGGTTTCACCATTAGCCAGGATGGTCTCAATCTCCTGACCTCGTGATCTGCCTGCCTCAGCCTCCCAAAGTGCCGGGATTACAGACATGAGCCTCCACGCCCAGCCAAGATTTTCAACATCAGTAGTCATCAGGGGAATACAAATCAAAACCACAGCGAGCTACCTCTTCATACACATTAGGGTGGCTGCAGTAAAAAGACAGACAATAACAAGTGTTGGCAAGAATCTGGAGAAATTAGAATGCTTATGACATGGCTGGTGGGGCAGCCACTTTGGAAAACCATTTGGCAGTTCTCAAAATGTTAATAGAGTTACTGTAAAACCCAGCAATTCTACTCCTTAGGATATACTCAAGAGAGCTGAAACATATGTCAACACACACAAAAAAACTTCTACACAAATGTTCATGTACTAACAACCTAAATATCCATCAACTGATGAATGGATAAGTAAAATATGAGATATCCATATAAGAAAAAATTATTCAGTCTAGGTGTGGTGACTCACGCCTGTAATCCCAGCACTTTGGAAGGCCGAGGTGGGTGGATCACTTGAGGTCAAAAGTTCAAGAGCAGCCTGACCGACATGGTGACACCCCTTCTCCACTAAAACTACAAAACTTAGCCAGGCATGCTGGCACACACTTGTAGTCCCAGCTACTCAGGAGGGTGAGGTAGGAGACTCGCTGGAGCCCAGGAGGCAGAGGTTGCAGTGAGCCGAGATCACACCATTGCATTCTAACCTAGGCAACAGAGAGACTCTGTCTCAAAAAAAAAAAAGAAGAAAAAAAAATGAATGAAATACTGTGGTAGGAGGTGGGACTCGACTCCAGAGTCAACTCTTGGACACTGGACCAAATTGAGAACTAGCTAAAACAAGGATAGAGTGGAAGTAGTTCTCCATAAGACACGCCTACCAGTGCAGCATTTCAGTTTACCATTGCCGCGGCAATAGCCAGAAGTTACCACCCCTTTCCATGGCAATGGCCCAATGACCCAAAAGTTACCAAACTTTTCCTAGAAATTTCTGCATAATCTACCCCTTAATTTGCATACAATTAAAAGTGGGTATAACTATGAGTGCACACCTGCTACTCTGAGCACACTGCCTGTGAGGTAGCCCTGCTCCGCAGGGAACAGCACCTCTGCTGCTGTGCCCTGTTGCTTCAATAAAAGCTGCTGTCTAACACCACCGGCTCACCCTTGATTTATTTCCCAGACAAAACCGACAATCTTTCTCTGCTAAACCCCAATTTGGGGGCTTGCCTTCCCTGCATCAGTACTGATACATGCTACAACATAGATGAATTTTGAAAACATTATACTAGAAAGATTGTCACAAAAGACGACATGATGTATAATTCCATTTGTGGGAAGTATGGGCAATCCATACAGACAGAAAGCAAATTACTAACTCCCTATGGCTGTGGGTTGGGGTGAGGAGGTAGGTGGCAGAGTGGAGGGTGCAGGAATGGCGAATGACTGTCAAGTGGTCAGGGTTCAGGGAGTTGAAATAATCTGAAGTTAGATGGTGGTGATGGTCACGCATATCTGTGAATATACTAAAAATCACTGAATTGTAGACTTTAAATGGGTGCATTTTGTGGTATGTGAAATAAATCTCAATAAAGTCGTAACAGGCCAAGCATGGTGACTCATGTCTGTAATCCCAGCACTTTGGGAGGTGGAAGCGGGAGGATCACTTGAGCCCAGTAGTTTGAGACCAGCCTGGGCAATATAGTGAGAAGTTGGCTTTACAAAAAACTAAAACTGACCAGGCAGGGTTGCACATACCTAGGACATAGTCCTAGCTACTCTGGAGGCTGAGGTGGGAGGTCTGCTTGAATCCAGGAGGTCGTGGCTGCCGTGAGCCAAGATAGTATCACTGCATTCTAACCCTGGTGACAGAACAAGACCCTGTCTCAAAAAAAATAAATAAGTAATTTTTAAAAGCCATAACAGGCTGGTCGTGGTGGCTCATGCCTGTAATCCCAGCACTTTGGGAGGCTGAGGAGGGTGGATCATGTGAGGTCAGGAGTTCGAGACTAGCCTGGTCCACATGGCGAAACCTCTACTAAAAATACAAAAATTAGCTGGGCGTGATGGTATGTGCCTGTAGTCCCAGCTACTCAAGAGGCTAAGGCAGGAAAATTGCTTGAATCCAGGAGGTGGAGGTTGCAGTGAGCTGAGATTGTGCCACTGCACTCCAACCTGGGCAACAGAGTGAGAGTCTGTCAAAAAAAAAAAAAAAAAAAGCCAAACAAACTGTACTCTTAAACTTGCTCTGCCGGGCGCGGTGGCTCAAGCCTGTAATCCCAGCACTTCGGGAGGCCGAGGCGGGCAGATCACGAGGTCAGGAGATCGAGACCATCCTGGCTAACACGGTGAAACCCCGTCTCTACTAAAAAGTACAAAAAACTAGCCGGGCAAGGTGGCAGGCGCCTGTAATCCCAGCTACTCGGGAGGCTGAGGCAGGAGAATGGCGTGAACCCAGGAGGCGGAGCTTGCAGTGAGCTGAGATCTGGCCACTGCACTCCAGCTTGGGGGACAGAGCGAGACTCCGTCTCAAAAAAAAAAAAAAAAAAACCTTGCTCTAGGCCAGACATGCTGGCTCACGCCTGTAATCCCAACACTCTGGGAGGCCAAGGCAGGAGGATCACTTGAGTCTAGGAGTTCAAGATAAGCTTTGGCAACTCTGTCTCTACAAAAATTGAAAAATTCGCCAGGGGTTATGACTTGCACCTGTAGTCCCAGCAACTCAGGAGACTGAGGCCAGAGGATCGCTTGTGCTCGGGAGTTTGAGGTTGCAGTGAGCTATGATGGTGCCAGTGCACTCCAGTGTGGGTGACAGAGCAAGACCTTGTCTCAAAAAAGTAAAATAGGGTAAATAAAATACAATAAAATTTGCTCTTCCTATCCAGTGGGGTTTTTTTCTTTCTTTCTTTTTTTTTTTGAGACCGAGTTTCTCTCTTGTTGCCCAGGCTGGAGTGCAGTGGTACGATCTCAGCTCACTGCAACCTCTGCCTTCCGGTTTCAAGCAATTCTCCTGCCTCAGCCTCCCGAGTAGCTGGTACTACAGGCACGTGCCACCACACCCAGCTACTTTTTTGTATTTTTAGTAGAGACGGGGTTTCACCATGTTGGCCAGGATGGTCTCAATCTCTTGACCTTGTGATCCACCCACCTCGGCCTCCCAAAGTGCTGGGATTACAGGTGTGAGCCACTGCGCCTGGCCTCCAGTGGGGTTTGCTATATTTCATAGGAAACATTTCTTTGGGAAACTCTAAATCTATGAGGGCTTAGGTGAAAGGAATAGAGATTGTTTCCCTGCCCTTCTAGTATGGACATGGAGAGGCAGCATGATTGTCACCCTGAACTAAAGCACAGGCTGGGAGTGTGAGTGAAGATTTCTGGAACGATGACAAAGGGGAGGGGAAGGAGGGATCCCCCTGCTAGGTGTGCCATTACTAGTGGTATCAGTCAGTCAGCACCAGTGAGCTTTGAGGGAGCCTGTTTCAGTTAAGGGGCACAGATGCCACTAGAACCAGGTCCCCAACCTGTGGATCGTGCTCTGTCACGCTGTGAGCTCAGAGACCACTTAAGCCACTCAATGATCAGTCAGAAAATGCCCAGGGGGACCCAGAGAGGATTGCAGACAGTGAAGGAGAGATGCCGAGGGCTTCCCCGACCACTACCCGTCAAGTAGCCCATGCCTCCTCTCCATCAGGAACCTGAGTTCTGAAGGCAGTCAGATGGTGCTCAAATCTTGACCAGAGTCAGCCTTCCCCACCGATAGCATGGAGGTAATAATATCTATTGTCTGGGTTGTTAGAAGATTAATGGACTCTCCATAAATGTTAGCAATTAGTATTATAAAACATTAATAAAGCATGGCTATTGGGAGGGGTAAGTTCCGGATTTATTCTTTATTTTTGAAACAGGGTCTCGCTCTGTCACCCAGGCTGGAGTGCAGTGGCACAATCATGGCTCACTGCAGCGTCAACTTCCCCAGCTCAAGCGATCCTCCCACCTCAGCCTCCCAAGTAGCCGGGATACAGGCACCCACCACTACATCTGGCTAATTCTTGTATTTTTTTTGTAGAGATGGAGTTTTGCCATGTTGCCCAGGCTGGTCTCCAACCCCTGAGCTCAAGCAATCTGCCCTCCTCAGCCTCCAAAGTGCTAGGATTACAGGCATGAGCCACCTCGCCCAGCCAAGTCCTGGATTTCAATTCTGGCTCCATCACTCCGAAGCTACAAAGTCTCTGAGACACATTTTCCCTTTTCTCAGACATTGGGTTGTTAGGCTTGAGTGAGTCCAGGCAGCTGTCATCTGCACCTGGTCCTAAATTATCACTCTGCTTTCACTCCTGCCTCTCCATCTCCTTTCTACAAGGCAGCCAGAGGTAACGATTTTATTTTATTATTATTTTATTAATTTATTTATTTTTTTGAGACAGAGTCTCGCTCTGTCACCCAGGCTGGAGTACAGTGGCGCGATCTCGGCTCACTGCAAGCTCCGCCTCCCGGGTTTACGCCATTCTCCTGCCTCAGTCTCCCGAGTAACTGGGACTACAGGCGCCTGCCACATCGCCCGGCTAGTTTTTTTGTCTTTTTTTAGTAGAGATGGGGTTTCACCATGTTAGCCAGGATGGTCTCGATCTCCTGACCTCGTGATCCGCCCATCTCAGCCTCCCAAAGTGCTGGGATTACAGGCTTGAGCCACCGCGCCCGGCCCTATTTTATTTTTTTGAGACAGAGTCTCACTCTGTCTCCCAGGCTGGAGTGCAGTGGTACGATCTTGGTTCACTGCAACCTCTGCCTTGCAGGTTCGAGCTGATTCTCCTGCCTCAGCCTCCTGAGTAGCTGAGATTACAGGTGTGCACCACCACGCCCAGTACGTTTTTGTATTTTTAGTAGAGATGAGGTTTTAACCATGTTGGCCACGCTGGTCCTGCACTCCTGGCCTCAAGTGATCCACCTGCTTTAGCCTTCCAAAGTGCTGGGATTACAGGTGTGAGCCACCACGCCTGTCCAACTGTATTGTATTGTATTGTATTGTATTGTAGACAGGGCATCCCTCTGTCACCCACACTGGAGTGCAGTGGTGCCATCATAGCTCACTGCAACTTCGAACTCCTGGCCCAAGCAATCCTCCCGCCTCAGCCTCCCCAGTAGCTGGAACTGCAGGTGCATGCCACTCTGAGATAACTTTTTTTTTTCTTTTCTTTTCTTTTTTTGAGACAGAGTCTCATTCTTGTCGCCCAGGCTGGAGTGCAATGCCATGATCTCGGCTCACTGCAACCTCTGCCCCCCGGGTTCAAGTGATTCTCCTGCTTCAGCTTCCCCAGTAGCTGGGATTACAGGTGCCCGCCACCATGCCCAGCTAATTTTTGTATTTTTAGTAGACACGGGGTTTCACCGTGTTGGCCAGGCTGGTCTTGAGCTCCTGACCTTGTGATCTGCCCGCCTCGGCCTCCCAAAGTGCTGGGATTACAGGCGTGAGCCATCGTGCCCAGCCCACTCTGAGACCACTTCTGAAACAACATGTCAGTTCATGACACTTTCTTACTTTAAACCCTCCTATTGTTTTCCATGGCACCTTCCTTACTGCAGCCCATAAAGCCTCACATGAGGAGGCTTCTGCCCGCCACACTGCACTTTCCCCTCTTCACTCTTCTTGGATTTCCTTCATTTTCCAGAACCCACTGGTTATGTCCCACCCAGGGCCTTGTGCCTGGGACCCTCAGCCACCAGGGCCCCCAAAGCCCACTCCTCACCCACAAGGTCTCCCCTCAAATGTGACTGACCCTGCTACTCCCTGCCACGCCTGTTGCAGGCCTCTTTCCTGTGCGCTCCCAGAGCCTGCCTTGGTTGAGCTCAGGTGTCTGTGTTCTGGCTGCTGGCTGTCCTGGTGGCTCCCCTGCCAGACAGAGCCCCAGCCCCAAGGAGTGGATGAGCAGCGCCTCACAAGGAGTGCATCCTGGACAGGTATCTGGCGGGTGAATGAGTGCCAGCCTCCTTCCAGGCATGCAGCGGATGGTTCCATTTGTTACTTGATCTTGAACTGTCATGAGTGCAGTGATTCTGGGAGAGGGGGTTTTTGGCTCCTCTCCCAGTTTTTGGGGAATAGGATGGCAGAGAGAAGGCAAGATCTGCTGACATGCTAAAAAGGACATAGGGATGGGCTACGGGCAGGCTGGGGACTGGCTTTCTGTGAGTCTCAAGGGTTGCTGGGCTTTGGTGGGTGGGTGACTCATGGAGGGGCATTCCCTGCAGACAGAAGGCAGGTTGCTGCCCTCTGTCTCCAAAGAGGTCTTTAGGAGAAGAAAGTGCAACTGGGGTCCCTGCAAAAACTAGAAGATTGTGGCTCCAGGACACGGTCATTACCTTCAGGGATGGAAATGAAGTGATGCTGAGCGGGGAGAAGAGATTCAGTAACATGCCAGCCTTCAGCCACACAGAACAGCTGGAGGGGCAGCCTCGGGGACTCTTAGAACATGCTGGAACAGTGGCACAGCCTTCAGAATTCCAGGAAAGCCTGTAAAACCCAATCAGGACCTGTGGCCCACTCCATGGTGCTCTGTGTAGCAGGTGCTGCTTTGTTGTGGCTGTGTGTGCATATGTGTATACATACCTAAAGCACAGAGATGTCAAATGTATTTTGTATTGTTACTGCTTTACAGGTTTGAAAGCTGCAGCATCTAGAAAAGATAGGTGTGGTCGGGCTCGGTGGCTCACGCCTATAATCCCAGCACTTTGGCAGGCCAAAGTGGGCAGATCACTTGAGCTCAGGAGTTCGAGACCAGCCTGGGCAACATGGCGAAACCTCGTCTCTACAAAAAAATACAAAAAATGTAGCCAGGTGTGGTGGCAGGCACCTGTAGTTCCAGCTACTTGGGAGGTTGAGGTGGGAGGATTACCTGAGCCCAGGGAAGTTGAGGCTATAGTGAGCTGTAATCATGCACTCCAGCCTGAGTGACAGAGGGAGACCCTGTCTAAAAAAAAAAAAGGGCCGGGCGCGGTGGCTCAAGCCTGTAATCCCAGCACTTTGGGAGGCCGAGACGGGCGGATCACGAGGTCAGGAGATCGAGACCATCCTGGCGAACACGGTGAAACCCCGTCTCTACTAAAAAAATACAAAAAACTAGCCGGGCGAGGTGGCGGGCGCCTGTAGTTCCAGCTACTTGGGAGGCTGAGGCAGGAGAATGGCGTGAACCTGGGAGGCGGAGCTTGCAGTGAGTTGAGATCCGGCCACTGCACTCCAGCCCGGGCGGCAGAGCCAGACTCCGTCTCAAAAAAAAAAAAAAAAAAAAAAAAAAAAAAAAAAAAAAAAAAAAAAAGAAAGAAAAGAAAGAAAAGAAAGGAAAGAAGGCCAGGCGCGGTGGCTCAAGCCTGTAATCCCAGCACTTTGGGAGGCCGAGACGGGCGGATCTCGATGCCAGGAGATCAAGACCATCCTGGCTAACATGGTGAAACCCCATCTCTACTAAAAAATACAAAAAACTAGCTGGGCGAGGTGGTGGCGGGCGCCTGTAGTCCCAGCTACTCGGGAGGCTGAGGCAGGAGAATGGTGTGAACCCGGGAGGCGGAGCTTGCGGTGAGCTGAGATCCGGCCACTGCACTCCAGCCTGGGTGACAGAGTGAGACTGTCTCAAAAAAAAAAAAAAAAAAAAAAGAAAGAAAAGAAGAAAAGAAAAGAAGAAAGAAAAGATGGGTGGACCCCAACAAGGGTCATCTCACTCAAAGGGCAGGAGGCTGAGACCCAATTCAAGGGACTGCTGGAAGGCTGATGACCTCAGTTTTAGGGGTAATCATGGGCTTTGGTGTCAGGCAGAGCTGGATTCAAACTTACTGGTTTGTCTACAACTTACCAGTTGTATGACTCTGGGTAAGATGCCCAACATCTCTGAGCTTTGTCTCGCCCGAGTAGGAGGTACTGGTAGCTACCTCACCAACGGTTGTGAGGGTTAGGCAGGGCACCTCTTGGAGTGCCAAGCCGAGAGCTGTTTTTTTTTGTTTTGTTTTTGTTTTTTGGGACAGGGTCTCGCTGTCACCCAGGTTGGAGTGCAGTGGTGCGATCTTGGCTCACTGCAACCTCCACCTCCTGGGTTCAAGAGATTCTCATGCCTCAGCCACCCGAGTAGCTGGGACTACAGGTATGTACACCACCCCACCTGGCTAATCTCAGGGGCCCTGTTCTGTCCTCCCCCTCATGCCCTGCCAGCTGAAGACCAATGGCTGCCAGGGATTCCCCACCTGCCACCCCACCCATCTCAGCACCTTCCAGATCCTCCAGGGTGAAGCAGAGAAATAATGAGACATCAGCCTATAGGAAGGAGATCCAGGAGAGGAAAAAGAAACGAGTTTTATTAAAGCCCCAAACACTTGGCTAGAAAAACTGAAAAGGAAAGAGAGCAGGGACGTGGGGAGAAGAAAAAAGGACATTAAAAAAGAGAGACAGAGAAAACACAGCAACCCTTTTCCATTTAGAAATTGTCAAGTTACACCGACAGAGGTCACAGAATATCCACAGAGGCCATCACTGCTACACCAACATGGGCCCTACAGGGTGGATGGGGCAGGGTGTGGAGCCGGGACTCACCCCGGGGGACCCCCTGGGGACCCCACTCAGAGCCTCAGGCCTGAGGCTCCTGGGAAAACAGCATATTGTGGAAGGGGCAGGAGAGAAACCCCCCATGCGAGTAACACAGCACAGTGGGCGGGGGCTGAGAGGACCAGGTACAGGGGTCCCCCGAGACGTCTTAGTTTTCTCTTGGTCAAGCACACACTGATGGACAGAGCAGCGAGGCGCATGCAGCTGGGGGCACTGATGTGCTGCGGGCTGTGAGAGGGCCGGTGCGGACCGGGGCTTGGGGAGGGAGCCGGAGCCAGTGGTGCAGGGATGATGGAACACACGCACACAGAGGCACACCCACACACCTGGGTCTGCACCAGCACACACACGTGCACACACACACTCGCAGACACAGATCACATGCACCTCCATGTATGTGTCTCTGTCCACATGTACATGGCCCACACACACATCTCTGGCACTAGGCATGTCTGCACACGCATTACACATGTTCTCACACACAAAGCTCCTCTCACGCTGACATGCAGGTAGGCACGTGCCAATGCCCAAACAGGTTACATGCACCTATGTGCCCACGCCTTCCGCCACACACGTGCTCGGCCATTCCTGTGGATGCAGGCCCCATGCGTCTGCACACACGGTGCATGGGCTCACGCCAGCACACACACAGGCTGCACGTGATTCTACACGGATGCCTCCCAGCCCATAAATGTGCAGGAACCAAAGGGAAAGAAAGATGCAAATCCCACTGGACTTCACCCGAGTGGGTGGGGCGGGGCACATGGCTCCCTCCTTCTGCCCCTTCGTGGATGGACACTGTCCCCCCACCTCCCCCACAAAGGGACATTCAACTCAGGACAATGACGGTGGGGCACACATTCCAGTCACAGGGCTGAGGGTGGGAGCTGGGGGCAAGCGAAGTAGCAAGCAGAGAGTAATGGAGTGGAGGGAGGAGGGGGCACCACTCCCCCCTCCCCTCCCAAGTCAGGGGGTCTCTGTACAGCCAAATCAAACCAGACCGTTTCACTGGGACCACAGAAGCCAGGCCGACGTGCCCGCCCCCCAGCCCCTCCCCCGCCAAAACAGCGGCCAGGGAGAGAGTGCCGTGGTTTTCTTTTTTTTTTCTTTTTTAAATATTTATATATATTTATATTACGTATATTATATATATAATATGTAAATATATTTTTAAAACAATATAAAATGTTAAGACACTTCACTTAAATGTAAAGAGTTGCCTGCAATTAAAAGTAATTGCATCATTTATGAGGTCCTTTTTTTTTTTTTCTATTTTCCAGGGTTTTTTTTTTTTTTTTCAGGAGGGATTTTTTTTTTCCTCTTTTGTTATTTTTCAAAAAGGCTTGCTCGCCTTGGTACAAAAATGATCCAAAGCTAGAAAACAAGGATGAACCAACAAAGGCAAAAACGAAAAAAGAAATGGAGAAACACAACGCCAGTGTCCCTTCCCCCCAAACCTTCAGCAGCTCCGGCGCTCCCCAAGTGCAGGCTTTCCCCAGCCAGGCCCCAGGGGTTGGGGGGCTCTGCCTCTTGCGCAGCTCCTCCTTTCTGTGCTTGCTGGGGGGACTGATTCGAGTCCCCCTCCCCTGTGCTTGCTTCACTTTGTGCTCCAAGTGGGATCCCACTCCTCCTCCTCCTCTTCTCCCATCCTCTCCCTACTGGCTCCTCACTGTGCCCTCTGGGCGGCCAGGAGTGAGAACCAAAATTGGCCTCTCTCTGCCTCCCCAGGACCCGGCCAAAAGCAAGGTGGCACTGCCAACCACCTCTGCAGGGCAGGCAGGGCGTCCACAGGCCAGGGGCGCTGGCTGGACGGTCAGGCCTCAGGGACCTTCAGACATCTCACCAGGGTCACCAGAGCCCCATTGAAAAGCTACATCTCATCCTTTCCCGGAAAACCCTCAAATCACCAAGAGGATGACTGAAGGTCAAGTCACCCCACCTCGGGGTCCCAGGTGTCTTCACTGCTCTCCATCAAGCCCCTCTCGACCCTCCCATTTCCCTCAAACCAGACCCTTTCCCCAACTGCAGGCCACAAAACCTGGTTTTCTAGGCCCCTCATTCTTGCCCACCCCACCCTCATTAAATAAGTTAATGCCATTTAAAGTGCTAAATCAGGAAACTAAAAGTAACAAATACCCGTCCGGGCCGCCCTCTCCCAAGGCAGTGTCCCCGATGTCCGGCTGTCCATGCAACCCACCCTCCACAGCCAGCAGACCAAAGGGCCTCTGTCCTCCACTCCATGGCCTCACACCCACCCTGAGGCCTCTCAAGCTCCGGCCTAGTCTCCAGCCTGTCTGTCTCTACTCCAGGCCCACTGGGGTGTGAGTGGGAGGAGGCAGAGCAGCCACAGAGGAGGTCGCAGTCTTGTCCGAGCTTGGACAGGGAGTGGGGCGTCTCCAAGGCCAGTCTCCCTGCACTCCGCTCTCCGGCCTGATGTATGGGTTGGTCCGATGTCCCCGCGTTCCTCCAGGAAAGTACCGAGAAACGGGAGAGGGGTCTCCCACTGCTCCCAGTCTCCGTGGCTCAGAGTTTGTTTGGAGTATTCTTGGGAAGTGAAGGGAAGGCGGGAAGGGGGTGCAGGAGCGTCAGGATGGACTAGGGGAAAGAGTGGTGAAAGAGAAGAGGGAGAGACGTGACAGGTGCGGCCAGTGAGAGGCCAGCTGGGAACAGATCAAGGAAGGTGGTGTGTTTGGTTTTTAGTTTTACTGTTTAAAAAAAAGATAATTAAAAGTGAATCGTTAAAAAAAAACCAAAAACACCAACAGAGGATGGGTAGAGGGAGCTGAGGAGGGCCACACCTTCCTCTGCAGGGCGCACCCCTCAGGGGGTCTGGAGAGTAGGGTGGGGTGGAGATGAAGGGAAGAGAGGGGAGAAATGGCAGGAGTGAGGGAGGGGGACAGGCGGGGCAGCGGGGTGAGGGGCTTCTAGAAGGAGATGGAAGAATTCCTTGCCCCAAAGGAAGTCAATACAGGGATAGAGGTTCTGGAAGCCGAGGGCTTTTCTGAGACTGGGCTCGAGGTCTCATTCGACCCGCTCATCTCTTTAGATGGTTTAGTGGCCTGGAACAAAAACAGGGGTCAGGGGTCAGAGAGCAGAAGGGAGCACCTCCATGCTGGCCCCCAGCTGAAGTTTTAAAAGTGGAAAACCTCCACAAATCCAAGGAAATTAACTGCAAAACGAACAAGTCAGAGGGGCATCTGGAGAGAGAGGTCCCTTGAATGGGGAGGGGCGGGGACAGAAAAGGCAGGGAGGGGGCACGAGGTGGGACAAAGGGCCTAGGTGGTCAGAGCAGGAGGGCAGGCCCACAGTTACTGAGAGCAGAGAGAAGCAGAGAGT
The DNA here is from genome assembly GCF_009764315.1 of Trachypithecus francoisi. NCBI lineage: Eukaryota > Metazoa > Chordata > Mammalia > Primates > Cercopithecidae > Trachypithecus > Trachypithecus francoisi. The sequence goes on along the minus strand of NW_022681466.1, from coordinate 21,809,526 downwards.
GACCAGAGAAGCACAGGAGAGGCCGCGCCCAGGACGGGCAGACAGGGAGGTGGGAATGGGGAAGGGGAGGGGAGGGGAGGAAGAAGAAGTGAAACGTTAGCTGGGACAGGGGCACATGCCCTGCGGGGGAGCGGGGGCAGGGTGGGGAAAGGCTCCTAGTCCCAACTGGCCTGTCGTACAGCCAGAGCCCCTTCCAGCCTCATCCTGGTGGCAACAGAGGAGGGTGCTTATCCTCCCAGTGGGGAATAAACACTTCAAGCACGCCCACCTCCACCACCACCACCTGGAAATCTGGGAAGAAGGTGCTACCGCACCAGGCTCCCGCCCAGTGCAGGAAGCCCCACTGTGCATCCTGCAAGCACTTGTCACCCCAGTTGGTAAAAGGAGGCTACTTCCTCATGACTCATCCTGCCCTCACTGGTCAGTAGAACTGACCCCTCATCCTCCTCCCACCTTTGGTGGACTCCCGTGTCTCCACCGGTCCTGGAGGCTTGTCCTCTGGAGCTGCGGTCTCCAAAGTGCAGTTTGAGAGTTACATGCATTACCTCATCACTTCCAGGCATGCATCGTGAATGCAGATTCCTGGGCTCCCCTCCAGAATCCATCTCTTGTGTGGGCTCATGCATGTGCATTTTAAGCAGGCGCCCCAGGTGCCTCTGCTGCACACTTACCTTTGAGATCCACTGGGTTAAGGCTACACAGACCCGGGTTTCTCTCTGTAATTGTAATCACTGTCCCTCCTGGCCTTGCTTAGCTACTAGTGTGAGAACTGAATCACCCAGATTTAAAAAAAGATCCAAAAGATAAGACAGGGTGCTGTGGCAAGTCACCAGAGACCACCCTGAGGTGAGGTCTGGGCAGGGTCGTTCACTTCCCTGTACTTCCCTGCTGCTAGGGGATTTTCTCAGATGCCTTGCAGCGGAGAAGCTGGAGAAGCTAGAGTCTAAAGCAAGCCCTGTCCCCAGCAGCCTGCCTGGCTCACAGTGAAGAACCAGCGCTGGCTGCACTCACCATTTCTCCTTTACAGGTGCACAGATGGTTGGTTCTACGATACACCTGGGTTTTGCTCACCACAGTGTAGTCTGTCATCTACATTTCCCTTTTATGAGAATGAAAACCAGGGCCGGGTGTGGGGGCTCACATCTGTAATCCCAGCACTTTAGGAGGCTGAGGCAGGAGGATTGCTTGAGCCCAGGAAGTCAAGACCGGCCTGGGCAACATGGCGAAACCTCATCTCTACTAAAAATAAAAATAAAAATAAAATTGTAATAGCTGAGTGTGATGTTTGTGCCTGTGGAGGAGGCTGAGGTGGGAGGATGGCCTGAGCCCAGGAGGTGGAAGTGGCAGTGAGCCGTGATTGCACCACTGCACTCCAGCCTGGGAGACAGAATGAGGCCTTGTTTTCTTTTCAGTTTTGTTATTTATCTATTTATTTAAGTTAAAGCAGAAGTTCCCCATTTGGGTTTTCTTTTTTTTTTTTTTTTTTTTTTTTTTTTTTTTTTTTTTTTGTGAGACGGAGTCTTGCTCTGCCACCCAGGCTGGAGTGCAGTGGCCAGATCTCAGCTCACTGCAAGCTCCGCCTCCCGGGTTTACGCCATTCTCCTGCCTCAGCCTCCCGAGTAGCTGGGACTACAGGCGCCCGCCTCGTCGCCCGGCTAGTTTTTTGTATTTTTAAGTAGAGACAGGGTTTCACCGTATTAGCCAGGATGGTCTCGATCTCCTGACCTCGTGATCCGCCCGTCTCGGCCTCCCAAAGTGCTGGGATTACAGGCTTGAGCCACCGCGCCCGGCCTGGGTTTTCTTTTTCTTTTCTTCCTTGTTCTTTTTTTTTTTTTTGGAGACGGATTTTTGCTCTTGTTGCCCAGGCGGGAGCGCAATGGCGCAATCTTGGCTCACAGCAACTTCTGCCTTCCGGATTCAAGCGATTCTCCTGCCTCAGCCTCTCGAGTAGCTGAAATTACAGGCATGTGCCACCACGCCTGGCTAATTTTGTATTTTTAGTAACATGAGGTTTCTCCATGTTGGTCAGGCTGGTTTCGACCTCCCGACCTTAGGTGATCCGCCCACCTCGGCCTCCCAAAGGGTTGGGACTATAGGCATGAGCCACCACGCCCAGCCCTGTTTGGGTTTTCTAACCCCTCTCCTCTGCTCATCCATTACTCAAGGGAGTTCTAGGCGGTCCAGGGAGGGCCCAGCCACAGGGTCGTCAGACTCACGCAGTCCTCAGCATGTGTCGGGCATAGCCCCTGCCCTCTCTGTGCCCCCAGTACCTGGGCCTGGAGACAAATTCATCTAAAGGGAACCAGAGGCTCTCTGACTGTTGTGTCACTTACCTTGGGCTCAGTCCTGCCTCTCCTCTGCTCTAGCCTTTCCCATTTAAAGTTCTTTCCCCCAAAGCCAGATGGGAGAGGAGCACTGCCCAGTTTCCCCTGATATCTCTTCACACCTCACTATGTCCCCTGGCAAGGTGTTGATTCTCCCCGGCTGTCCTTTTCCCTCTGAACTGATCTTCTAGGTAAAAGCTGCTTTTTCTGCTCCTGCCCCTTCAACATTTTTCAAGAGCCTCGTTCTATTTCAAGCGTTGGTCTTTGGAACACTTGTCTTCCGGCACCACCACCTGGCTCCTATATTCAGGCAGGTGACGTGCCCTCACCCAGTCGAGGTCCCTCTTCTCCCCACAACAGTCAGTGCAAGACCTTTAGACATCCAGCTTCACCAGTTTACGGGGATGCCTCATCCCTGTCCCGCTTCTTCATGGAGACCACTTCTGCAAGCATGTGCTTTCTAAAATCCTCTCGGGCCATCTTCCCTCCCAGGAGACTCTGGCCACACCGTCCACAACCCACTCTCCTGAAGTTGAGGAAGCACATCCAGCTGTGCCTGGTGACCCCAGCCTGTGCCGCTAACCCTTCTCAGGTGACACAGCTGCTATCTCTGAAGATTCCTGCCATTTCCTTTCACCCATCATCCTCCCCTGCTGGTTCCAATTATGTCCAGAGAAGCAGAACTTTGTCACCTTTGTGGCAAGGCAGAAACCTCACACATGTCCAGTTTTCAGCTGGGGGAGGCATGGAGCACTGAGCTTGTCCCAGAGGGCAGCACACTGCACACCTCCCTCTTGCCTGGGGATCAGAGCCGGCCGCCTGCTCTCGCTGGGTCCATGCTCCCCAGGCCCTTCACACTCAGAAGCCCAGATGTCAAGACAAGTGTGGAACCTCTTGCCTCTACAGACCTTGCTGGCTCCACCTCCAGGGCCATTCCCAGGGCCACCCTCCCTAGCCCCCACGCCCTCCTTCCTTGCTAAGCCCTGCGTGGATCAGGAGAAGCTGGGCTTTCCCCAGCCCAAAGTGGGGGGTGTGGGGATCATGACAAAATCTGTGGCAATTGGAGAAATTCCTTTCTCCTTGCCAGTGACTGATTTAGGAATGGGCAGTGAGATAAGAGGTGTGGTCTGTTGGGGGCTTCTGGGAAAGATTCTCCGGCTTCTAAAAACAGCTGTGTGAGGCCAGGCTCAGGCCTGTAATCCCAGCACTTTGGGAGGCCTAGGCGGGCAGATCACTTAAGGTCAGGAGTTTGAGACCAGCCTGGCCAATACAGTGAAACCCCAACTCTACCAAAAAATGCGAAAATTAACCAGGCATGGTGGCACACGTCTTTAGTCCCAGCTACTTGGGAGGCTGAGGCAGGAGGATGGCTTGAACCACGGAGGTGGAGGTTGCAGTGAGTTGAGATCACACCACTGCACTCCAGCCTGGGTGACAGCCTGGGTGACTCTATCTCAAAAAAAATTTTTTAAATAAATAAATAAAAACAGCTGTGTGAAGCCGGGCGTGGTGGCTCATGCCTATAATCCCAGCACTTTGGGAAGCTTAGGTGGGTGGACCACCTGAGGTCAGGAGTTTGAGACCAGCCTGGGCAATGTGACGAAACCCCATCTGTACCAAAAATACAGAAAATTAGTGAGGCGTGGTGGTGCCACCTGCCGTCTAGCTACTTGGAAGGCTGAGACAGGAGGACCGATTGAGCCTGGGGAGGTCAAGGTTGCAGCGAGCAGAGATCATGTCACTGCACTCCAGCCTGGGTGACAGAGTAACTGTCTCAAAAATAATAATAATAAAATAAAGCCAGGCACGGTGGTTCACGCCTGTAATCCCAGCACTTTGGGAAGCTGAGGCATGTGGATCACAAGGTCGGGAGTTCAAGATCAGCCTGGCCAACATGGTGAAGCCCCATCTTTACTAAAAGTACAAAAATTAGCCAGGTGCAGTGGTAGGCACCAGTAATCCCAGCTACTCGGGAGACTGAGGCAGGAGAACTGCTTGAACCCAGGAGGCGGAGATTGCAGTGAGCCGAGATCGTGCTACTGCACTCCAGTCTGGGTGACAGAGTGAGACTCCAGCTCAAAAAAAAAAAAAAGAAAGAAAATAATAATAAAATAGGCCAGGTGTGGTGGCTCACACCTGTAATCCCAGCACTTTGGGAGGCTGAGGCGGGTGAATCACAAGGTCAGGAGTTCGAGAACAGCCTGACCAACATGGTGAAACCCTGTCTCTACTAAAAATACAAAAATTAGCCAGGCGTGGTGGTGGGCACCTGTAATCCCAGCTACTTGGGAGGCTGAGGCAGGAGAATCGCTTGAATCCAGGAGGCGGAGGTTGCAGTGGGCCGAGGTTGTGCCATTGCACTGCAGCCTGGGTGACAGAGTAAGAATCTGTCTCAAAAAAAAAAAAAAATAATAATAATAATAATAATGATAATAAAATAATAAAAATGACAACGGGACCAAATGCAAAGAAACTTGGGTCCTGACATCCTCAAGCTGCTGAATTCACCAACCCTGGAGTCTCCCTGCTTCCAGCCTCCTTGGTTCCAGAGTACCTTTCTTTATTATTTAAGCCATTTTGAATCAGGGTTCCTGTTCCTTGCAGCTGAAAGCATTCTCACTGACACATGTGAAGCCCAGCGTTGCTTTATTGCTCTATCCAACCTTTGTTTTTTGTTAACGTATCACCTTCTAGAATTCTCGTCACAAGCGCAAAGATCTCATCAAGGCTTACTCACACCCACGAGGTTATGCTCCCTGGCAGGGCAACAGAATCCAGTACTAAGACAACAGAATTTGTAGCAGGTGGACTTGGGTTTAAGTCCCAGCTCTGCCACTTTTTAACTGTGTGACCTTAATTGCATATCTCTCTGGGCCCTCATGTCCTCACCTGCAAACGGATAACAGGCCTCACAGCACCAGATGCACACCACGAGATGATGCCAACTGGGCATAAGACCCAGCACCCAACACTCTCAGTAAACAGGCAACAAATGGTAACCATTATAGCGATTGTCATTTTAACCTTTCAGATTTGCTTTGTCTGTTTCCATCTGGATTGGGCCTCATCAATGGCAAACTCATTCGCTCATTCACTCAACAAATATTTACTGAGTGCCTACATATGCCAAGCACTATTCTAGGTGCTATGGGGATGCAGCCATGACAACACAGATTTACCTTAAGGTATGAAAGTTGTAAACTTGGTACCTAACAGGTATGCTGTTTGTCTTTCACTTGCCTTTCCATGCCCCAGAACCAATTATTCGGGGGGGCTCAGTATATTGCCCAGGCTGGTCTCGAACTCCTGGCCTCAGGTGATCCTCCTGTCTTAGCCTCCCAAAGTGTCGGAGGGTAGAGTTCCTTCCCTTCTCTCTCCCTCCTGGGAGTTGTGTCACAGGCAGCAGCTGTGCCCTCCACAGCACAGCTCTGCTACTCCTGCCCTCTGGGACTCGCTAAACACCTGCCCCACTGCCCTTCGCCCAGGGAGTCACAGCCTCCTGCTCTGAGATGTCCATGGGTACCTTGGCATCCCTTGTTTTCTCCCTGAATCCTCTGCTGTGGTCCTTTCATTCAAGTCTCTTCATTTGGGGCTGGGCGTGGTGGCTCATGCCTGTAATCCCAGCACTTTGGGAGGTGGATCACTTGAGGTCAGGAGTTCGAGACCAGCCTGGCCAACATGGTGAAACTCCACCTCTACCAAAAACACAAAAATCAGCCGGGCGTGGTGACAGACACCAGTAATCCCAGCTACTCAGGAGGCTGAAGCAGGAGAATTGCTTGAACCCGGGAGATGGGGGTTGCCGTGAGCCGAGATCACGCCACTGGACTCCAGCCTGGGCAACAGAGTGAGACTCCATCTCAAAAAAAAAAAAAAAAAAAAAAGCCTCTTCATTTGAGCCATCTGAGAAGATAAGCAGGTGTTCAGCAGATTTCTTAGCCCTAATAGAAGAGGGGGCATCCATAGCTTCAGGTCTACACCAAGCCCTTGATCCTTGCCTGCCTGGGAACCTGGCTCTTGTCCCTCCCTGGGATCCTAAGCACAACATTCACGGGCTTCTCCTCAGTCACTTCCTCTGACTACTCTGTGGGGTCATGCCCTGCTGCAATGCACCTCCATCTTAGAACTTTCTTACTCCCAATTTCTGTGTCCCTGATCCCGGCACTTCTAGTCTACTCTACCTCAACATTGTCAGAGACAGCTTAGACTCACGGGATGAAGGAAAGGCCTTGAGCGCTGCCCCTCCCTCCCCCCCGCCCACCGCCGTAAAGCTCACTGTGGTTTTCCAAGCTCTCACCTGTACCTGGCATTATGTGAGCTCAGGACCAGGCTGGGTACTTTTGTCCCCATTGTACAGGTGAAAGAAGGGCCTGAGAGGACAGAGGGCTTTGACCAAGCCCACAGGCTGAACTGGTGTGAAGCATGTCCCGCCAGTGACCCGCAAGGGTGTGGGGTGGAGGGGCAGGGTGAGCTGAGGCTGCTGTGAAGGGCCCTGGGTCGTACACGAAGGATTTGGGTTTATCATCTACCAGGGGCCGGGGCAGGGATTTTAAGCTGGAAGGGGTGTGTGTGTGTGTGTGTGAGAGAGAGAGAGACACACACACACAGAGACAATCAAATCTGCATTTTACAAAGTTCCCTCCCCACCCCCAGGTCTTGGGAAATCAGTTAGAGGTGACAGAAGTCACAAGGAGCTCTTAGAAGACCATGCATGTTGGTAATGAGATAGCGATGGTTTTCCCCTGGTTCTCTATACTTCACTGTTGAAAATTTCCACAGGGAGGCCGGGCGCGGCGGCTCACACCTGTAATCCCAGCAGTTTGGGAGGCTGAGGCAGGCGGATCACGAGGTCAGGAATTTGAGACCAGCCTGGCCAACATAGTGAAACCCCATCTCTACTAAAAATAGAAAAATTTAGCTGGGCATGGTGGTGGGTGCCTGTAATCCCAGCTACTCGGGAAGCTGAGACAGGAGAATCGCTTGAACCCAGGAGGCAGAGGTTGCACTGAGCCAAGATCGTGCCATTGCACTCCAGCCTGGGTGACAGTGCGAGACTCTGTCTCAAAATAAATAAATAAATAAAATAAAATTTCCACCAGGAAACATGTATTACTTTACCAGAAAGAAGCCATGTTTGTAAGAAAGGCTACTGGAGCACTGGAAGTGAGACAGGGGCACAGAGGGGCTTGGGAAGGCTGGGTGTGGGTGACCCTTCCTGAGGGGGACAGCAGCTGGGGCAGCCTAGTACAGGCTGGGGCGGCAGGATCGGGGGAGCATTGTGTCTGGATGCACACTTGCGAGGAGCCTGGGGATGCCCAGGGAAGCGTGTGTGGGTGACTGGAGCTCAGAATGGAGATGCGGGTGGGGGCAGGGACTAAGCAGCGCCTGGTGCCTGAGGAGAGGAAGGCATGGTGTGAGGAGAAGAGGCTGAGGAGTGGGGCACAGGAAGGGGAAGAGGCGGGCAAAGGCGAGTCGCCCAGGCAGGGTGCAATGGCTCACGCCTATAATCCCAGCACTTTGGGAGGCCGAGATGGGCGAATCACCTGAGCTCAGGAGTTTGAGATCAACCTGGCCAACATGGTGAAACCCCGTCTCTACTAAAGATACAAAAATTAGCCAGTGTGGTAAGGTAGCCTGTAGTCCCAGGTGCTTGGGAGGCTAAGGCACAAGAATCACTTGAACCCAGGAGGCGGAGGCTGCAGTGAGAGGAGATAACACCATTGGACTCCAGCCTGGGTGACAGAGCAAGACTCCGTCTCAAAAAAAAAGGGAGTTGCTCAGAAAGGAGCCCGGAAGCTTGGGGTGGAGGCTGGAGAGAGGATTCTGTGGAACAGAGGGTCTGCACAGCCCTATGCAGGTGTGGGGGGTCTACAAGGCCACAGGCTGCAGAGCAGTGGGGGAGCGGGGTGGAAAGAGCCCATCTGGACGCCACTGGAGACCCAGGCAAGCCCGGAGATGGGGTGGAGGCTGGGCCATAAAGGCGTGAGGCTGACACCACAGCCGAGGAGCTGGGCTCTGGGGAGCGAGGAACTAGAGTGGGAAACAGTGGAGCATAATTAGAGCCAAGGGAAGGGCCTGCTGGAGAGGCTGAAGCACTTTGTGGTAGGGAGGGAGGCAGTCTGGACTTGTGTCCTGCCCCCCACTTGCCAGCCATGTGGCCTTGGGTTAAGCCTGTTTCCCCACCTGCCATAGGGGGGTAATAGACCTTCCTCAGTGTGGTGAGTGTGAGATGAGATAATGCGTGTGCCTGGCCCCAATGAAAGCTCTGTCAATGTCAGCTGCTCTGCTGGGCAGCCAGGAGGGTCCAGCCTGGACAGGACAAGGGGAACTCATCCCTGGCAGTGGCAGGAAAAAGAACGGGAGATGAGGCTTGCAGAATGTCTGGGGGCCATGAGGAGGCAGTTGGGGAGCTGTGGATAGGCTGCGAGGGGCCGGAGGAATGCTTTTTGAGAGATTCTCCTGGGAGCCAGTAGGGAGGCAGGGACCCAAGGTGCCCAGGGCCTGGGTCCCACGGTTCCGATCCTGGCTGTGATGCCACCTTGCTGTGCACCTTTGGGAGGCCCCTCTCCTTCTCTGAGCTCTCCCCTCATCTGAAAAAGAGATGGACTCACCCATCTCTAACATCTTGCCTCTGAGTCTAGAACCTTCTTTAAGTGAGAGCACCTGGACACATCACAGCCCCCACCCTCACACCCAGAATGGGCCTGTCATACGGGAGCTGCTCATAAATATTCACCGAATCAAACGAGTGCACTAAGGGTCTCTCACAATATCTAGGTCCAGGAGCCACCCTGCAGCCTCTGACCAGACCACATGGGCAATAAACACCCACGGGTGAGGTGTGTCTACTCTCCACACAGCCCCCGCGCCTGCTCATTAGATCTGAAAGAGATTGCGGCACCCCTGCAATTCCTGCTGCACCCCTACCCTTCCCAAGGGCCAAAGTGCCTCGCCCTGTCCCCATCCCATCTTGCAAAGACGGGAGGTGACCCCACCGAAACCCAAACACAAGGCTGAAAAGCAGATGCAAAGTTGGCTTCTCCCTTGACTAGGGGTGGCCTAAGAGCTAAGAGGGAGGCTGAGGTGAGAGCGGGGCCCTGAATAGCAGGTGGAGCCCTGGGAAAAGGGAGAGGAAAGCGGAGAGAGAAACAGAATGGCAGGAAGCAGAGGGCCGCAAAATCCCCCTTCTGCACCCCAGGGTAGGCCAGGGACCCAGACGTTGGGGCTGCTGGAGTCACAAACCCGCTCCCTCCTCCAGGAGCCGGCAGTGGCAGCTGGAGATGAGTCTTCTCTGTGTCTGAGTAAGGGAACTCCTGAGAAGGGAGGTGCCTGGTTGAGAACTCATGTGCCAACCCAGATCCAAAGCTCTGGGATCGGGAGGAGGAGAGAGAAGATGGCTCAGGGGGTGGGTGGGGCAGTCCTGGCAGGGAAGGTCTGTCTGGGCAGTGGTTGGGAAAGCTGGTCACGGGAACAGGGGCAGGAGATGCCCAGCTGGGCAGGGGCGCGGCATGCAGCAGAGCGGGCCTGGGTGGCCGCCACAGTCCCTGCCCTCACCTGCTGCTGGGCCTGGATCCGCATGTACTCGGCCCTCTGCTTGCCATGTTTGCTTTTGTCAGGGCTGCCCACCTGGCCCTGGGCCGCCTTCAGCCGAGAGGCCCCCGGAGTCACCACCTTCATGGGCGGTACGCTGCCTCCGCCACTCTGCAGGAAGAGGAACAGGGTTGCAGTTGCCGGGTGCACGTGGGATGAATCACACAGGAACCCTAGCACTGGGTGGGGTTTCGGGGCTAGGGCCTCCCCAGTGGGACCTTTTGAGACCTGGAGACCCCTCTCTGGCTCCACATCCCAGTCCAGAACCCAGGTCTACTCTCTGAGTACCCATTTATGGTCTCCCTGCAGGAGAGGGATGGGGCCCCAGCCAGGTTCCCAACAGCTCTTGAGGGAGAGCTCTTCAGTGGCTTCCCTGAGTAGCCCAGAGGCAGCTGATGCCCTCCTTGGGGAGCCTCTGCTAAAGTGAGGGTCCCCAGCAGCAACCCCACTCCCGGCAAGGGGCACCATCTGGACCTGAGTGCACATGCCGGCGAGGGGCTCTCTACAATGGCACACAGCGCAGGGGGGCAGCCCCAGGCCCACATTCTACTCCTAAGGGGAGGATAGAGGTGAGGTCTCCCTAGGGATGGGCAAGCTTGGCTCCCATGAACCTCCCCAAGTACCAGTCCTGCCCACGGGGCACTGGGGATCCAGAGGCGCAAGCAGAGAGATGACAGAGACAGAGAGTCAGAGACAGGAGGGGGAGGGGAGCGTGGAGAGCGAAGGTGGGGAGAGAACTTTATTTGTTGGTTTACAGATACAGAGCAGAAGGGGAGAGGCCCTGGTTCTTGCCAAGGCTGGGGATTGGCCGACCCCTGGGTAGGCCGGCTTCCCAGCCTCCCTGGGACTCTGCCTGCAAACCCTGCTTTGACACCAGGCTCCCAGGAGAGTGATAAGAGCTGAGAGAAGGCTGGTGGGAGGAGGGGGCTGGCCTGGCATTCCTGCCGCCCCCTACTCCGTCCGACTCTGGAAATGGAGGAGGAAGGCAGCAGGGAAGGATGAAGAGGGGGCAGCCACCTGGGGGCCGAGGGGTAGGGGTGGGGGGCTGCCAGGGGACCCCACGGCAGGGCCTGTGCCCATGTTGCACAGGGTGGCTTCCAGCTCCCGGAGCGTCTCCTCCAGGCTGTCCATCCACTGGGCAGTGGTGCCCCATGTGGCACAGCCTGAGTTGGCAGCAGCCTGGCCCTGGTGCTCCCTACTGCAGGTTTGGGCATCGTGTCCAGAGTCCTTGAGGATCTCCTCTGGGTAGGTGTCAGCAGTAGAGGTCTCCGGAGTCCCATCCTGGGCTGGTCCCTGAGGACAGGGTACCCCGGCTTCTCCATCCTCTAGGCTGCAGCCTCCTCTGCCCAGTCTCTTCAGAGCTGCCCCCTCCTTCCAGGGCACGAAGCTGCTCCTCGGCCCAGGAGTCTCTCCCACTACCCCTGGCGGGGCCTGTGGGCCATCCCAGCCCCTCCCGCTGTCAGCCAGGGTCCATGGTCTTGAGGGGGGAGCTGTCCTGGGTCCCAGTTCCTCAAGTCTGGCCTCTGGTGGGCTAGGAGGGCTAGGGGCACACTCTGTCAAGATGATCTTTGGGATGCAGAAGGCCCTGGGACCTGGGGCAGCCTGCGGGGAGAAGGAAGATGAGGAAGAGTATGATTCCTACAACCAAACCCCAAGCCAAAATGGGGGTTACAGTTAGGTGAGCCTAGCCACTTTCTTTTACAGATAGGGAAACTGAGGCAGGGAGGGTCCTGACAGAGGCTACCCAATAAGTTGGAGGCAAAATTGGGACCAGAATTCAGGTCTTTCCCACCATACCCCACGGCCTCCTACTTTCCAGTAAAGGTGCCGGTTTGGCCAGGGCAGGCACACGTTTACTTCACACCACCCATGTGAGCCTCCAGGAGCCGGTCTCAGGGTTGCTCCTGTGAGTATGCCCATCTGTGCAATGACTCAACACCAAGGTGGGGACAGTGGAGGATGAAGTGAGCTCGCTGGGCATGTTGTGAGTGCTTCATAAATATTAGTTATTTGTTGAAATGAATGGAATGATGGAAACCTTTGGCCCCGTGTGGGCAGAGACCACATGTCAGCCTCTGGCATCTCAAACCAGAGACTTCTGGCCAACCCCAGCTTTGTGTGCTCTCCCCAAGAGCTTCACAGCTGGAAGGGGTGGGGCTTGCCCCTTGCCAAATCCTCTGCTGCACACACACTCGGGCAAAGCTCCCTTGGGCACCTGCTCCGGTGCCAGCATCCCTGGCCCTGGCCTCGGTGAGGGCACAGAGGGAAGCCCCAAGTACCACTCCCCGACACGAGTGAATCCTGGTCTAACTCTGAGCACCAGGCTTGTGCCAGGTGCCGTCACATCCTTCCTCACCTTCAGTGCCTAACTTAACCCGTGAAGTGACTGCTGGTCTCACCAGGGCGAGGGACGTTACATGCTTCACCCAAGGCCACTCACCCGCAGCTAGTTAGTGGCAGAGCCTGGATTTGAACCCAGATAGTCTGACTCCAAGGCCAGTGCTCCTTCCACTAAAGGGAGCCGTGGGGAGATGGGGGGGGTAGCAGGGACCCCCAACCACCCCCTCCCAAAGGAACCCACCCAGCCTTGCCACCTGCTTACCTGGAAGTGGGGGATGCTGACTGGGGAGGCAGAGAGGGCGACCTCATGCTCGCCCGGCTCCACAGCCCGATGCTGCCGCAGGATGCAGAGGGTCAGCCAGAGGCAAAAGGCCTTGTCCACTGGGCCCCTCAGGATGGGCTCCCAGAGCCAGAAAGGGGCAGGGCTTGGATGGGAGGGGCCAAAGTGCCAAGGGCACGGCCAGTCCAGGAGGCGCCCCTTCCATAGAGCTCGTCCTAGAGGTTCCTCACACTGCTCTGTGCCCATCCCCTGACCAGCAGAAGGCACTGTCCACTATCTGATGCCCCTCTGCTCTTCCCTTACCAGGAAACCAAAGTGCCACCAGGCCTCCAGCCAGGCCAGAAATCAGGTGGCCATCAGCACAGAGCCTGCTGTGGGCCAGGGAGCCCCAGACAGGGAATGTGTGCACATGGGAGGCTCTCCTTCCCCAGAGCGGAGGGCCCCGGCCTTAACCTGACCTGGCAGAGAGAGAGATTCCCAGACCTTCCCCCTCCCCTCCTCCCCAAACACAGTCCCCAGGGGTGGGGTGCAGACAGCAGGTTCACCCCCAAATTCCCAGGAAAGAATAAAGAGGAAATAAGTGCAGCAGGACAGCAGCAAGGACTGAAGTTAGAGAGAAGGAAGAACTTCCCAATGCCAAAAGCAGCCAAGGAATGGCATGGCTTTCTTCCATCCCAGGCTCTCTGTCCAAGAGAGCAACGTGGGCCATGGGCTGGTGAGGCTGTAGAAGAGCCTACCCCTGTGGCGTCCTGGCCCCCAGCGCAAGGCATAGATTCTAGTGGGAAAAACAGAGTCCTCCCCGGCACAGGCAGCAGAGCAGCGAAGATGGAGGTGGGGGCTAGGCAAGGGCTCAGGACAAGGTCAGATTTTGAGTTGGACCCAAAGTCATCCTGTGAGCAAGATCCAAACTCCAATCTTGGCCCAAGACCACACTCAGCCTTCGGGCCAGACCTAAGCTCAGACTGCGAACCAGAACAAAATACTCAGGCCCCCATCAGCAAGCCCGTGAGAAAATGCAGACACAAGGGGCCATCAGACATCCAGGCTGCTGGAGTCTTGGGGAGCGCCCCCAGCAGGCAGCAGGGAGGAAGGGTTATGCGCCTGTCCTTGGAGTGGGGGAGGGGTGAGTACACGTGTAATGCTGTGGCAGTGGCTGTGGCGGTGGCGGGACTCGGGACGGTGACTGGCATTTTAGCGGGTTAGCGTGGGAGGTGAGGAGAGGAAGCTGTGGGGGCACAGGCAGAGAGAAAGCTGGGAGAAGTGGGAGCAGCCCCGTTACCTTCCGTGTAGGGCCTGGGGCTGAGCCCCCGGGGGGCCCCAGGTCCTGGGGGGACAGCAAGGTGGGGATCAGCTGGCGGCGGGGCGTGGGGGGGAGGGAAGACACTGAGCTTCTCTCAAACACCTGGGGAGCAGAAGGTGGGGGCAGGTTTGGAGGAGGGGACATCAGGGAGGAGGGAGGTGCTGGCCTGTGGCCTCGGCATCCTTGGGGAGGGTGGCCTGGGATGGCATCGGCCCCCAGCCTCACCCCTTGGTCCCTTGCCATGGCCGCCGGCCCTCTCTGCCCTCATCTGGTCACCTCCAGAGGCCCCGCACTGGGGCTGGGGGTGGCTGAGAACGCTTGAGTGTGGTGACTGACACTGCTGAGAGAGTCGAGGCATGGGGCATGAGAGTCTCAGAGTTCTGTCCTCAGAACACTCAAGTATGGGGTCTCAAGCATGAGCTGATCTCGGAACACTCGGGGATGGGGGTCTCCAAACTCAGTGATCTCCGAATCTTAGGATATGGGGTTTTCAGAGTGCAGGAGGTCTGGGGATACTTGGGGGGACTCAGAGACTACAATTTAAAAACTCAAATCTGCAAGGAGAGAAGACTTTAGACCCCCACCCCTCATTTCACAGTGGAGAAGAAATGAAGGCAAAAGGCTGAGGTCTGAACAGCCAGTGCTCCAGAGGGAGCCCAAGAGCCCATCTTCTGTCTCATCCTGTCACCTGGCCTGGGGGCAGCCTGGCAGAGAAGGGGGCCTGGCTGAGACCTTGGGGGCCAGGTGTGCCCTGACCTACCTCTAGCTCTGCAATGATGCGATCCTCGTCATCCTCGTCCTTGATGGCCGAGGCCATGATGGGTGGTGTGGAGGCTGGGCGGGCCACCTCTGACACGGCCCGGCGCAGCTTCACCTGGGGCTTCTGCACCTCCAACTCCTCGGACTCGGCCTTCTGCAAGGCCCGGGACCCCTGTCAAGGCCAGGCTCTGCCCAGCTTCACCACCAGCTCACCTCCCAGGCCCCATGGTATCCCTCAACGGACAGGGGCCTAGCATGGAATTAAGGCAAATACACACACCCAGAATCCCAAACTAGCAGGACAAAGTTGCCACCGGCCACCCCCTTCTTCCTTCCATGTTCTCTGAGAAAGGGGTCTCTTTCCCACCCCAGAGGGTCTCCAGAAGTCATCTGAGGATTCATCCTAACTCAGTCCCCCGGCCCTCTATCTGAGGTGGGAGTGGTACCTTGATGAAGGCTGAGTCCTTCTTGCTGGTGACCACCACCTCTCCAGTGCGTGTGGTGGTCAGGCCGTGGGAGGAGGGGAAGCTCCGGCGGGGAGGGGGCGGCGGGGGTGACTTGGAGGGCTTCTCTGTGCGGTATCGGGGCACTGTCAACTCATCTGCAGGCACCAAGGGGCTGGGGGTCAGCGGGCCTGCAACCCTGGAGTCAGTGCACTACATTTAACTTGAAGGGGATAAACCTTACTTCCTCCTCCAGGGAGGACCAGGAGGAAGTGAGAGGAAAGCCTGGGGGCAAGAACACAGGGCCCCCTCCTTCTCTTATCTCCTCCTGCACGCCAGCTCCAAGCCCTGTCCCTCTCCTGACAGCACTCTTGCTACTCCAAGTGTGGTCTGTGGACCAGCAGTACTGGCAGCGCCTCGAAGCTTGTCAGAACTGCAGCTCAGGCCCCACTCCTGGGCTGCTAAATCAGGATCTGGTTGAACAGATCCTGTGGTGACGGACGCACATTCAAGTTAGAGAGGCGCTGCTCTAACCACCTCCTTCCCATTGCCCCTCACCCTTGCCCTGGCTCAGCTCTCCATCTCTCCTCCAGGGATCCTGGCCCCTCCCACTGGGCTCTCCTTTCCCCCAGTTAGTCCTCCAGCCCTGTTTCCAGGGTAACCTGCAGAGAGGTCACTCTAACCATGACATTCCCCTGCCTTTGATCTTGCAGTGGCTCCCCACCACCCCAAACGATGTCCAGACTCCTTAGGCCAGCACCTCTGCACCTACCAGGCTTTCAGCCTCAGCTCTGCCTGCTGCTTCCCAGGTTGGACCCTGTTGAGGCCACACCACACACACACACACCTCCAGGCGTTTGCACACACTGTTCCCTCACCCTGGAGTACCCTCTCTCACTGGCTAGGGAAGTGCCCACTCATTTGCAAGACTTCAGTGAAAAGTCACCTCTTCAGGGAAGCCTTCCTGCCCTCCTAGGGCCTCCACCAGGACTGCACAGTACCGGCATTCACTTCTGCTACTACATTTAACATCTGCATTCTATTTCTGGTTTACGTACTAGGCATGACCCAGCACAGATTACTTAATCATTTTGAGCCTATGTCCTCCTCTGTAAAATGGGAATAACTACCGTACCTGCCTCCTGGGCTTGTTATAAAACTGTAAGGATGAATACATTAAAAGCAATGGAACAGTTCTTATCACAGAGCAAGTGCTTGATACACACAAATGTCAGTGTTATTTCCCCCACTAAATTTTGAGCTCTTTGAAAGCAAGCCCTGTCTTATTTCCATATCTCCAGCACCTAGCACACAGTAGGTGCTTAACAAATATGCATTGCAGGAATGAATAAAATGAAGGAATGATGACTGCCACTTCTGGTCTGGATTTCTGCCTACCCTGGGACCGTGACTCAGGCTGGGGACCACGGGAACTGTGTCAGTATCAGCGTTGGAACCCACCCTCAACACAGCCTGGTTTGTGGCATGCACCCAGCCAAGTTGTGGAGGCGGATGACTCTGCCTGGACTTGCTTGTCCTCCCTGTCTGGTCCTCTCAGCGGCTCCCTTCCCAGGACAGTGGGAAAAGCCGGGATGGAATCCAGCTGGCCCTGTCCTTCTGGGTCCCAGTCTCCCTTTAGTGGCGGCTGATGTCCCAGGGCCTCCCTTGTCTGGCAGCCCGGCCACAATGATCTTGAGTCCCCAGTGCCTCCCCCATCAGCCTGAGCTCCCGAGGAGGGCACTCCCCGATGCTGAGCTCCTCACCAGCCCTACTACTCCCCATACCTGAGCCCCTCCTCCCGCTGGGCTCCGTTCGGGGGGCTGCCTTCTGGCCATGGGGGGCCTTGGGGGGCTTGTGGTCTGGAGTGGGAGCCGGGCCTGGATGGGCCTTGCTGGCACAGTCCAGGTCAGGGATGGCCTTGAGCAGCTCTGCCTGTGTCTCTTCCAGCAGCCGGTTGATGTCCTTGGCACTATACTGGGTCAGGGCTGCCCGCTTCTCCTCCCAGTCTCGCTCTGCAGCCTTAAGAGGGAGCCAGGGGTCAGGACCAAGGTAGCTCTCCTGCTCCAGGAACTCTAGGGCCTCAGCCTCCTCCCCCAAGCCACAGAGGCAAGGAATAGAAAAGGAAGCCTCATATTTGATCCCACCTCCAGGAAGACTCTTTGACTTCTCGTGGGTATGACATGGCATCCCCATGGGTAGGAATGCCACCCTCATTATATACTGCATTCATGATAAACTTAGATCTATTTCTGGGCATTCTATTATTTCACTGACTACATAGTCTATTCTTGGGCAAACATCATAATGCTTTGATTATTGTAGCTTCATAATATGCTTTCTGTCTAGGAGGGCGAATGTCACCCTCATTATGCTTCTTAGACTTCCATTAGGGCACTGGCCCTCCTCCCCCAAGGAAAAAGACCCACATGACTGGCATTCCCCACCTTAGGAAGGATGGTCATAAGAATGTGTGAACCTGGCTCACGGCCCCATCCACAATCCCTGGCCCCAGCACCTCGACAGACACAGCCTTGTCCACACTTCTCTTGCCAGGAGTGTCCAAGCCTTTGGTGGGGTTGCTCCCCTTAGGGGTAAGAGAGGCTCCTTCAGCTGGTCCGCTCAGCTCGTGCAGGTTCAGCGGGGGGCTGGGGGGTGGCATTTCGAAGTCTACGCTCTTGTTGAAGTCAGTCTCTGCCGTCACCTTCTTTGGGGACTGACTCAGGAGATTGTTGGGGGGTGGCCACACACCTTCATCCACTTGCCTGGGGTTGGGAGAGTTGGGAGCAGCTGTGAGGCCAGTAGGTAATGACCCTTCTGCGGGAAGGCTGGCCTGAGGGAGATGGGGTGGGAGGCAGCATCCTGGGATGCTGCAGGAGAGGTGGGAGGGCCTGGGGAGGAGTGACTGCCCCTGGTATAAGAGGAAGCCAGGTCTACAGCATGCAGGGGTCACAAGGCAGAGCTGAGGTGCCAGTTCAGTCAGCACGTCAGTGACCTTTGGGGGAGTTGGGGTAAGGGTTCAGTCTGACCTATGGGTCTGGGCCCAGTGTGTGACCCCATGGGAAATCAGAGGTCAGGGACAGAATGACCTTCGGATCTGGGCCAGTGTGTCCGTGACCCCGCGGCAGCGCTTGAGGAGCCCATCCAGGCGCTGGGGCTCCTCCTTCAGGAACTTCACCGCCTCCACCTCCACGCGCAGCACCACCCGCATCTTGCTCTGCAGGCCCGGGAAGTGAGCTTCGGAGACAGGAAGGTATGAGCCGGGGCCAGAGAAAGCACCGCAGACTGGGAGGAGGGGATGGTGGCTGGAATATGGCAGACTGCCCCGCCCTGGACAACATGCTGCATTCGCAGGCCCCAGACCCACCCTTGAGCTCCGTCAGCGTCTCCCCCAGCTGCTTCAGCAGCAGTGCCTTCTCTTCCAGTTCGGGGCCAGGAACCAGCCGGTGGTTGTGGGACACGTCCCTCTGGATCTTCTCCACCGATTTCTCCAGGTCACTGCAGCCACAGAGAGACCCTCTCAGCTCTTTTGGCCTGAGATGCCAGCCCAGCCCCCTGAAATTGGGCAGCTGGAAAGAAATCAGGCCACCAGTTGGATCAAAAGTAAAAGCAGGAGGCTGGGCGTGGTGGCTCATGCTCGTAATCCCAGTACTTTGGGAGGCTGAGGCAGGCAGATCTCTTGAGCCCAGGAGTTCAAGACCGGCCTGGGCAACATAGGGAGACCTCGTCTCCACAAAAAAATAAAATAATTAGCTGGGTGTAGTGGCAGGTGCCTGTAGTCCCAGCTACTGGGGATGCTAAGGCAGGGGGATCGCTTGAGTCTGGGAGGTTGAGGCTGCAGTGAGCCGTGACTGTGCCACTGCACTCTAGCCTGAGTGACAGAGGGAGACCTTGTCTCAAAAACAAACAAACATAAAAGCCAGCCACCAGACCACATGCTCAAGTAAAATCTGCAATGCCAAATCTCAGAGATGAGGAGACTTCAGAAGCTCTCCCTAAGAGGTGCCCTGTACCATCTGTACCCCTTGGAAGCTCTGATCCTCAGCAATATCTGCCCAAGCATCTCTCATTGTAACTTGCATCCCCTGATTCTATTCTGCCAAGGAAGCAGAGAGAACTTGGTTGCCTTTCAGAGAACCAGAGGCAGAGCACGTGCCCCTGGGGAGGTCTCTTGTTTCGGGGGAAACTGCCATGTTCATTGCCCTTCTCCCAAATGATCCAGCCACACAGCCTCCTTCCTGAGGGCCAAAGCTGCTTTAGATTTTCAGCTAGTGTATGCTGAACTTGTGTCATTTAAGACCCTACATTCTTCTAAACTGTAAATCAGATCAGGTCATCCCTCCTGCCATTGAACCCTAAATGGATCCCATCATCCTG
The DNA here is from genome assembly GCF_009764315.1 of Trachypithecus francoisi. NCBI lineage: Eukaryota > Metazoa > Chordata > Mammalia > Primates > Cercopithecidae > Trachypithecus > Trachypithecus francoisi. Next base: position 21,790,116 of record NW_022681466.1, on the reverse strand, counting down.
AGGCTAACATCCAAACTTTTCAGTGCAGCCAAGAAGGGCAGGAAGATGGTAGTTGAAAACTTGGTTCTAGAGTCAGACTGATCCAAGCTCCAATCCTAGCTCTGCCCTTGCCAGAGGAGAGATCTTGGGCAAGTTACCTAATATCTCTGGACTTCAACCTCCTCGTCTAAAAAATAGGGATGGTAAGAATTCCCCACTAGGTGTGGTGGTTCATGCCTATAACCCCAGCACTTTGGGAGGCTGAGGCGGGCAGATCACCTGAGGTCAGGAGTTCGAGATCAACTGGCCAATATGGCGAAACCCCGTCTCTACTAAATATACAAAAATTTGCCGTCCATGGTGGCATGTGGCTGTAATCCCAGTTACTTGGGAGGCTGAGGCAGGAGAATCACTTGAACCCAGCAGGGGAGGTCGCAGCGGGCCGAGATCGTGCCACTGCACTCCAGCTTGGGCAACAGAGTGGGACTTTGTCTCAAAAAAAAAAAGAGTTCCCCCTTCATGGGGACCATCAGGTGGACTGGATGAGCTAATGCAGGTGGCAAGGGCTCAGTGCCTGGGAGCTGCTCTTGTTTTCCGTGCCGCTGTACCCCTCGTCCCATCTGGCTTCTGCTTAGAACCCTTCAGAACTGCTCTGAGGCGCTACTTGTGCTGCCCTCTCTGGCACTTTATAATGCTGTTTTCTCTGCCTAGAATATTCCATTCACTCATTCACATACACGCACACACACGTGCTAACTCCCACTGATCCTCAGGTCTCAATGGGAAGCTCTCCTCCAGCCCTTCCCCTTGTGGTTGCTGGGTCTGCTTCCTGCCCTCCAAACTGCTGAAGCTCCTATTGGCTGGGTTGTGCAGCCTTCTGGACTACTAACCCCAGGCAGGCAAGGACCATGTCTTTCAGATTCATCTCCGGTTTCTAGCACCTGGCATGGTGCCTGGTGCAGAGTAGATTTCTGGGAAATAATTGTGGAATGAATGAACAAGGGAGAGAAGGAACTGCTGCCCAGGTAGGTCATCTCAGTTCTGTACTTGAGTCGCTGACATCTCTGACCCAAATGTGGAACTTTATATACATTCCTGTCAAATCCCATCTGTTGGATTTCAGCTCAATCTAGGTGCAAACAACTTTTGAATTTCAGTTCTATCATCCAACAGATTTGCTCCCGCTTAAAGCTCCGTGTCATCAGCAAATCTTATCAGCACACCTTACCCATCTTCATCCAACTAACAGGTGAAAAGACAGACTGGGTTGGAGTCAAGGGCAAAAGCTTGTGACTTAGCAGCACTACCAGTTAAAGAGCTATCCTGTATTATGCATTTACTGTATGCCAGGTGCCACACTCAAGCCTTGGCTTTCATTACTTTGATTAATCCTCAAAACAAATCCTGGAGGTGGGAACAGTTATTATCTCCAGCTTACACACAGACAAACAGTGGCTCAGAGCCTAGACTACACATCCCAGCCCGCCTTGCAGTGATAAGTGGCCATTTAACTGAAGTCTACCCAATGGAAGATGAGTGGAAGGAGTACATGCTGCTTCCAGACCTGGCCCACAAAAACCTCCCATGTAAGATCCTCCATGCTCCTTTTTCTTTTTTTGTTAGTTGGAAACTCTCTGGGTGATCTTGGAAAACACATGTTGAAGACAGCAGAATCTCCATCAGCCTGAGTCCCTGAATGACTGCACGGAGAAGAGCCACCCGCCTAACACACCCAATACTGTTCCATGAGAAAGATATGTTTATTACTTTTGAATTATTAAACAATTTGGGAGCTTATTTGTTATAGCAAGCTACCCTAATTAATTAGCTATCCTAACTAAGACTCTGGCATTAAAAAAAAAAAAAAAAGGAAAAAAAGATATTCAAAGAGATTAACTAGTTAGTCCAAGGTCATACAGCCATTTTGTGGCAGAGTAGGATCTACTCACATCTGACATCAGCCATTGGTTCTGCTGTATCTCATTTCCACACTACACCAACATCACCCATGCTGCCCCCAATCCATACACTGTCCTAGCCCAGCCCTCGCCTTACTACATGGGAAAGAACAACTCCCCTGCTCGTATGTGTGATACCTGACTGGTCCAAGCTGTGCCAGTTTTATAAAATGGTCACTCCCAAACATCACTCAGAAGAGGAAGAGACTGTCATGTAAAGGACTCAAATAAGACTTCAGGAGATGACAACACTGCAACTCCCAGGCAGGAGGGACTAGGCCTCCCCACTTGATTTTCTCATCATCCAATCTGCCAAAGTTGTGGGGCCTCTAACCTGGGCAAGTTCTGCAAATAAGTCCCAGGCCAGCTAGTCTAGACAATGGAGGAAAAAGTGGCTAGGCTTTCCAAACCCGGATTTAGTCCTGGAGGAGTCAACAGGGAAGAGTCAAAATGGAAGCAGCTAAATAATTTATGGGGCCCAATGCAAAATGAAAATGTCACCTCTAGTTTAAAAATTATTAAGAATTTCAAGCCGGGCACGGTGGCTCAAGATTGTAATCCCAGCACTTTGGGAGGCCAAGAAGGGCGGATCACGAGGTCAGGAGATCGAGACCATCCTGGCTAACACGGTGAAACCCCGTCTCTACTAAAAAATACAAAAAACTAGCCGGGCGAGGTGGCGGGCGCCTGTAGTCCCAGCTACTCGGGAGGCTGAGGCAGGAGAATGGCGTAAACCCGGGAGGCGGAGCTTGCAGTGAGCTGAGATCCGGCTACTGCACTCCAGTCTGGGCAACAGAGCGAGACTCCGTCTCAAAAAAAAAAAAAAAAAAAAAAAAAAAGAATTTCAAGATGGCAACAGCAGAGCATTATACCAAGCATGGGACCCTTCCAAGCGTGGGGCCCTGAATGACTGCACAGGTGGCATACCTACAAAGCTCGCCCTGGGTAAGGCAAAGGTGGATTCCAGGACCTAAAAGGTCTCAGTCAGCAGAGGCTGCACCTAAAGGCAATGCCCAGACAGACCTTAAGTGCTGGGCTAGATGAACAGGTGAGTGAGTCAAGCTGAATGAAACAGAACCAGTTTTAACTTCCAGCAAGTTGCCAGGAAAGAGGAAGGGGCATAGCAAATTGGGGCAAGAGTAAGTGTGCAGGGGTTATGGCCAGAGTATGGGGTAGGGGGGTTGCAGGGTTAAAGCCTGGGAAGGCTATGGGAGCTGGGCAGGGAGGGCCTTCATGGCCAAGTTGGAGCCCAGTATCTGCCCAACCCGGAAGAGGCAGGAGCCCCCTTTCAGGAGGATGGAGAATCCTGCCAGAAACAGTACTGCAGGTCCCAAGCTCTCTGAATAATTGGTTTGATAATGGGGCAGGGGGTGTGGAGTCTGTGTTCCTGGAGAACCAAGGCTCTCAGGGAGCCAAGGACCAAACACTTATAATGACAGTGGCATAAATCTGTCCTTTCGTATCTTCTGGCTCTGTGCTTTTAGATCTCCTTTAATTTTCCTTTAATGTCTCGGTAAAATTCCTTTTGAATATTCCAACCCCCCTCCTCTGGGCTGAATGAAAAGGGACAAGGAAAGGATAGAAAATCTGGAGAAATGGAATTCCCCGGGTGAGGAGAGATGGTACCTGCCAATCTGCTTGGAGATCTGGCCGGAGTCATCACTAAGTTATTACACCTAGAGTGATGGGGTGGCTGCTTCTGGCTTATGTCCCCATGGGGTGGCCTCTTACCCTATTTCAGCCACATGGTGTCATGGGAATTGTTGCCTTGGGTCTTGCTGAAATGCACATGTACCACTAGGCTATGTGGGCCCCAGACTGAGGAGCAGCGACCCATCTCAAGGAGCTCCTAGCAAGAGGCTCATTTATGACTTAGTGAGGAAGCTGGGCTCCAAGGAGCAGCCTCTCCTGGCTCCCAGAGTCCCCAGCCAGTACAACTCAACCCCTTGTTGAAAAGAGAGGTGAAAAGCTTAATGCTGGGTACAGATGAGGACACTGGGACACAGAGAGGGGCAGGAACTGCCCTGATCACTCAGCACCTCAGGGCTGGCACTGGACTCCAGGTCCCCTAATGCCCTGTATCACCAAGAGGGGGTCCACAGGAAGGAGCAGGGCCTCTTGTCTCAGATCCCTATCACTGGCGAGGGATAGCAGGGTGGGGGTGCTCACTCCCTGAATGGACACTGAAAGGCAGCATCTCCCTTCAAAGGTGCCAGACAATGGAATGGTTGGCCAGACAGCTATTTGCTAAATTTGGATCAGAAGACTGTCTTCTGTTAACCCCTCCATGCCTAAGCATGTGGAGGCGGAGTGTTCATGATTCCTCCTTCCTTCTGAAAACACTTCAGCCCTGTTCCAGCTGCACTAGGAAGGAAGGTGGGTTTTCCTTGGCTGTATCTGGACTCAGCGATCAGGGAATCAGATCTCCAATGGTGGCTGGTCAGCGCCAGGCTACAGCAGTGGCGGCACCTGAACGCTCCACCTGAACGCACTACCCCAGGGTCACTTTGCACGGGCCACAGGCCAAAATGAAAGTAGGCAGAGGGCAGAGGGAAATCAGGCAGCTGGCCAGATGACAGTGAAGCTGCAGGCCACAGGAAGCCTGAGTGTGGATCATTATGAAGCAAGACCATAGCAAAGCAGGCATCAAGCCAGAAAAAAGAAATCAGGAATAATGCCAGCCGATCAAAGGTTTGTGGGTCACACAGAAATCAGGCCAGAGAAGGAAATCAGGCTTCGGAACAGACCAACGCCACCTGTGACTCAGAGGGAAGGGAGCTGCGCCTCCCAGGGAAACCAGGTGGCGGGTCGCTCCGGCCGCACCCCCACCGCTCCCTCCCCCGCGGGCCCAGCCTCACTTGAGCTGCTGGGTAATAAGCTCCTCGTCGTTGAGATAGCGCAGCCGCTCCTCCTCCACCAGGGTGCGCTGCCGCTGCAGCGGGTCCTCCTGCCGCCGCGCCGCCTCCGACACGCGCATGCTCAGCTCTGCCTCCGTGCGCTTCAGCAGCGCGCGCACCGACTCCTGGTTCTGTAGCTGCGGGACGCACGGACGGATGGACCCGGGTGGGGGGAGCGGAGGCGCGCGGCAGGGGAAGGGCCGGGAGAAGGCGGGTAGAGGATTGCCCAATCCAGGGCGGGGCTCGGCAGAAGATGCAGCTGCTTGGCTCCGCCTCAGGCAGCAGCGAAGGGGTGGGATGGCGAAGGGCAGGGGCAGAGGGCTAAGTTCTAGGGAAGAACAGAGGCAGGAGGAGAACGGATGGGGATCGTGGAGGGGGGAACGTTTAAATGGGCCATGCAAAGGGGCAGCTGCATGGCTGTGGCCGCAAGCAGCAGTGACGGGGTGGTTATTGCAGGGGGAGGAGGGCAAGGTTAAGTTCTGGGGAACATGAGGCAGGAGAAGGGGTTGGGAATATTTGCGGGACAGGGTGTGGCCCTATGTGGGTCCCTGCCGACAGTGCGGCGCATGGTTGTCGCTTCCATCATCTCGGAATGGGGACGGGACTGGAATGAAGGACTCAAGCGCTGGCGTTTGACAGAGCTTCCACGGCTGGGACAGGAAGACCAAGTTAACCATTGATCCAACCCAGTTCCAAGCCTGAATGGCGGGAGTGGGCAAGATCTTATCTTTTGCCCAGATGGCAATTCTCTGCCCCCTCCCCAGCCTGTCTCTGCTCATTATCCTCACCTGACGGGCCCTGGGCCCGCTTGAGGAGCGGACACGGCGATGCCAAGCTCCTGACAGGTGGGACCATCTGCCAGGCAGGGCCAGGGGAGACTGTCAGGGCTCAGGAGGGAGGAGCTGAGGGGACTCGGGGGAAGGGCTCTCGCTGACTTAGGGAAAGGGTTGCAGGGCAGGAAGGAACTGGAACTGCCCCGAGGGATACTGACGAAGGAGGGGCTCAGTGGGTGACTGGGTCTCCAGGAGGGCGATGGGGACTCAGGGAAGGAGAAGGAGGGCTCAATGAGGGGGATACGGGCGAGGGGTAGGGCCTTGGTGAGGAAGCGGAGGTTCAGCGAGGGGGCGGAAGCTCAAGAAAGGGGAAGGGGAGAAAGGGTTCGGAGAGAGATCAGTGAGCGGCGAAGGACTCGGGCGTGGGAGCTCTGGGAAAAGGATGAGGTAGTAGGGGATGGGACGGGACTTGTGGCAAGGGGCTTCGACCAGTAGGTGGGCGTTGGTGGGGCGGTGCCCGGGACGGGGCGGTACCTGGAGCTTGCGCAACTGCTGGAGCTGGCCGCGCAAGTCACTGGCGCTGTTCTGCAGGCCTCGCAGGTGAAGCTGCATCTGCAGCCGGCTAACGGCGGTAGGCTGCCCTGCCTGGGTGCTGCTGGCCGAGGGCGGGGGCGGGCCGGACACGGGGGTGGCCCCGCTGCTCCGGCCGCCTGACCCACAGGCTGCAGAGGACCACGAGGATGGGAGAAAGTGAACAAACTGTGAGCCTGGGAAGGACTGGGCTGGGACAGGGTCCTCCCTACTCTCCGCCACATAGCCAGAGAACCCGGTGGCTCTGACTACCTGCCCCAAGTGGCCAGCCCTAAGTGTGGGGACCAAAGTGCCAGGGCAAAGACCTCTTGGGCTAAGGCCAGTGATGTAGCTATTGCTTAATCCCCACTTTATAGATTAGGAAACAGGCTCTGAGAGAAAAAGGATGGGGGAGGGGGAGGGTCACTCACGTGCTGAGGGGGTAGCTGCTCCGTTGGAGCCTTCAATCTTCTCACTGTGGCACAGGGAAAAAAGCCATTAGGGGGTCCAGGCCAGCCCCAGACCTCCAGAGTTGGGTGGGACCTTAGATGTCATCTCCTCCAGCTCTCTGATGTCAGGATAGAGTCCCAGAGAAGGGAAGGGATTCACCCAGGGTCACCCAGTGAGACACTGGCAGGGCCGATGCCCATTTCCCCTTCCTCCTGCTCCACCCCCAGGCCCTGGCAGTGGTGTTGGGAGAGGGGCCTCACCTGGGGGTCTCAGGCTCAGAGCCTCGCAGTAAGGCGCTCTGCACCAGGCCTGTGAGGCTGGCAATCTGCTTCTCCATAGCCTCCATGCGCTCCCTGGGGAGGAAGGGGGTCTGGGCAACCTCGCCTCTGAGCATAGGGTCTCTCCTGCCCAGCCCCCCATTCCTAAATTGGTAACCAGAAGAAACACCGTCCCATCCCTGGCTGCCAAAACACAGACAATGCAAAGGGCCCCAGTGCCTAAGGATCAAGTCCAAAGCTTCCCATCTCACCTTTCACTCCCTCCCTAAAGGCTGCATGATCTCTCCATGCCTGGCAATGCTTTCCCCTGCCTGCTCTGCCTTTCTCCTGACCCCCTCCCAAAAACATTCCACAGACCCCAGGAGCCCCAAGGAACCCCTCCTTCCACACCACCCTGCTCTCCCCACTAGACCAGGACAGGAACTGGGTTTGCCCAGCTTGGCATTGACAGTACCGTGTGCAGTGCCTGGCACACAGGCCACATAAGAGCTGTGTGAAGGCCAATGGCTTCTCACTGCTCAGCAGTGCTGCCTGAGGGCGCAGGTTACCTACTGCCCTGGTTACCTTCTCCAGCCCTGCACCCTTAGGAGGGAACTGAGTGATGGGCAGGGGCTTCTCAGCCTGGAGGCTAGGTACCCGAATGTGCTCCTTTCCCCGTCACCATTTCTCAATAGCACCCTCCTCCCCAGTGGACTTCAGCTGTCCCGGTGCTGGACAGCTCTCACTGCTACAAACTCTTAAGCTGGAAAACCACTAAAAGTGGTTCAGCCCCTCAATTTTACAGTTGGGGAAACCGAAGCTTAAAAAATGGATGCAAACACAAGTCTCCCGAGTCCTCGTCTGGGGACCTCTCAACTACCCCCTTGAGTCTTGCGGATGGGAGAAAAATGACAAGCTGGTCTTTCCAATGCCCTCCCTGCCACATCCAAGATGCTTTCTGGCGACCCTTCAAGACTACTCAAGGTCTCCAAAGGACTCCGGGATCTCAGTCCAGGACACACACCTGCCACGGACTCTGCCGTGCACCCTCTCGGCAGCGCACCCCCCAACCCCAGTCCCTGAAGCCTGATTAACGTCCCTCACCTGGTCTCCGTGTCCTTGGCTGGCACTGGCGGCCCGAACCCAACCAGCGAGCGCTCCCCAGGCCCAGGGAAGAGCTCCGAAGGGGGAGCTCCGGCCGTCGAGGCGCTCCCCGCGCTTCGGGTCTTCCCTCCAGGACTCTCGGCGAAGACGGACGAGGAGCCCGAGTCCTTGCGGAAGGACTGGCGCACTGGCGAGCCGCGGCTGGGCGGCCCCGAGTAGGGGCTGTGCGGCGGCGGGGGGCCTCCGGGGGGCCCTGCCATGTCGGCCAGCTTCTGCGGTGACGAGGGCGGCAGGCGGAAGCCGTAGCCGTCGCCGTACAGCGGGCCGCCGCCGCCGCCCGCAGCCTTATACAGGGAGTCCTCCAGATCCGACTGCAGAGCGGCGGCCGAGTAGGTGCTTAGCGAGCGCACCGAGCCGCGCTTGTAGAGGCCGCCAGCTCCCGGGTAGGCAAACGGGTCGCCGGCGGCCGCGGCCAGGCTCAGACGGCCCTCGTGCAGTAGCCCGTAGGGGTCGGCATAGAGACCCTCGCCCTTCACCAGCACCATGCCGCCCGCCTTGCCCGCCAGGTCCTCGTCCGGCTTCACGTCGCGCCGCTCCAGGATGGCGCTGGGGCTGGGGCTGACGCCCTGGGCGGGCGGGGCGCCTCCCAGCCTTTCGGCCGCGTGGTGCACCGGGCTGCCGGCGTACGAGGGCGGGCGCCCCCCGGCGTACGAGAGACGCGAGCGCGACGGCGAGCCGGACTGCAGCCCGGCTGGCAGCCCCGACGGCAGCCCGGGCGGCGGCGAGCCTGACGCCAGGTGAGGCGCTGGCGACAGATTGTTGAGGCGCCGCGTGGGCGACGACTCCCGCGACGCGTACACCATCTCTCTCTGCGCAGAAGACAGCCCGGAACCCCACGGGGCTGGTCACCAAGAACACCCCTGCCCCTTGCTTGAGCAGCCAGCATCTCCTCCCTGACGCTTAGGAAGTCCCTTCAGGTCTCAGCCCTCCCTCCATCCTGCTGCGTCTAGGGCCACTTCCCCATCAGGGTTTCCAGCATGGCGGAAAAGGTGGCTGATGAAGAGGCACCAGAGGGGTAACCTTCAGCTCAGCTACCGTGAGGGGTGGGAAGTAGAAGGGGAAGCGGTGGCTCCAGCTCCTGAGAGAGGCCTTAGAATATCTGGAGGCAAATTAGCAAAATCTCAAGTGGACAGGCCGGGAATGGAGAGGAAAGTAGCAGGTGGGAGAGCGGCTCTTCCCTAATCCCTCAGCCCCTATGCTCCCTTCTCCAAAACTGGCCCTGGTTCCCGATGACAACTCCCCAGACCCTGCTCCCCTGGACCCCATGTGCCCAGCCTCCCCAATGCCCTGGGCATGCCCAGCCATACCCGGAGGTCCCCGTTGGTGAGGTGTGAGCCAGGGAAGGCAGCGTAGAGGGGCTCCTTCCTATAGATCTTGATTATACTGCGGTCCTGGATGTCCCTGGGAGAGGCGGGGAGACGGGGTCACCACCCATCCCCTAGCCGTGCACAATGAGAAGGGGTGGCTTCTCTAGGCCAAGAGAAGAGGGGTGGCCAGAGGCACCGGGAGCCCCAACTCTTTCCTAAATCCTTTGCTCAGGTTGCCTGCCACAAGCACACACCCCGAGCAGCCTCCACCCCGGCCTCTTCCTGGTCTCAGGCGCCATTTTCAGGTTAGCTCAAAGCAAAGGGAACCAGCGGGGGTGGATGATTTAGAGAGGGGGTGGGGCTGAGATGGCCCAGGAAGGGGGCGGGGCGGTAGGGCTCTGGGAGCGGAGGGGAAAGGCTGAGATCGGGTCAGGAACGAGCTGGGGAAGGGCCGGCGGGGTCCAGCACCCGGCAGAGGAGGAGTGTGGGAAAGCCCTCCCGCATCCCCCTGGGGCTACGCCCACCGGACGTCCTCCAGCTCGTAGAAGACGTTGCGAGCCTCGTCTTTGATGAGGATGGCGGTATTGGGCGACTTAAGCATGCCCATGGTGAGCTTCTGCGGGAACATATGCGCGATGAGTGCGTGCAGCGTGTCCAGGCTGCTGACCTCGTGCGTGATGTGCACGCGCCGAGTCTCCTCCCCGAACTGCAGGAACAGCACCCCTGCGAAGGAGACACCGCCCTCGCTGTCACTGCCGCCGTCTCCACGCCGCCCTCCAGGAGAACGCGGGGAGCTTTCGGGAGCTGCGCCAGCCCCGCAGCGGCAGGGTCTGAGGCCAGACGCCGCCCCCGAGTGCAGGTGCACCCAGGCACCTCTCATGCTGCCGGCGGGGGCGCCAGGCCGGGTCTCCGGCCTCTCAAGGCACTCACTGGACTCCAGGCAGTTGGAGGAATTTGGACAAGGAAATGGAAGTGGGGGTAGGAGCAGGTGGGACGGAAACTGAGAGGAAGTGAGCTGATAGAGAGGTTGGAGAGAGTTAGAGAAGGGAGATGGGAGAGAAGGGAGGGATGAAAGAAAGGGACAGAAAAGGAAGCAGGAGGGAGAGAGGAGGCTTGGAGGAAAAGGGGTCGGGTGGGGATGCTGAGGGCAAGAGAGAGATGGAGAGAAGCTGGGGTTGCTGGTGGAGAGAGAGCAGAGCTTGAGGCGAGGTGGCATGCTGCAGGGGAGGAGGGGGCTCCAGGGAGTGAAGAGCAGAGGGAGGAGCCTGTGCCGGGAGGGAGGGTGGACCGGGCGGGCAGTACCTGGGGAGCGCAGCTTGGTCTGGCTGGCCGAGCGGGAAAGAGGCAGGCTCTGTCGGAAGCGGTTCATCCTGCTGAAACCCAGGGGCAGCTCGGCCTCCGACATGGTCTCCAGCGACTCGGCCGAGGCGTAGGACAGCTTTGCCGCCTGGTCTGCCAGCCCGGGCTGGGCTCCCTGAGTGTGGCGTGAGCTGCGGGTCTGCAGGGGCCAGGCAGGGCGAGAGGAATCAAGGATGAGCACCCCGCCTTTACTTGTCACTGCCCATATCCAGGCCTGGGAAGGTCCTGCCAGCCAGCGACACCCAAACAGATTACAGACTCCTGGCATGGCCACAAGAGAGTTCCCCAGTCTCTCCCGGCCTTGGCCTCCCTGGGACACCTGGCAGGTAAGGAGTGGGCAAAGGACCCAGGCACCCTGGGAAGACAAGAGGCCATGTGAATGGGAGCCATGGGCACGGCTGCTATTTCAGGCTTCCGAAGAACAACAACAACAACACAAATTTGTTACCGAGGTGAGCAGCAGAATAGTTGAGCAAATTGGGGAATTAGTTCCAGACATTAATTAAGTGGTGGGTTTGTGAGCAGATAATTTATTCTTCATGGAGTTCAGAGGGTGGGGGTGGGGGTGGGAAGCAGGGCCCAGGGAGAAAGCAAAGAGAGTTGGGACCCCAGGATCCCAGCTTTGAGGGGATGCAGACCCTGACAGAGCTGGACAGAGGGAATGTCCTTGATTTAGGGTGACTGAGAAAACTATCCCAAACTCCTCAAAGCCAGCTGCACCTGGATTTGAGATGACCTGCCCAGTGCCCACAATGCACATGTTAAGTCTGATGTGACACACATGCACACATGACACATGTGCCAGGCCTCAGCCCCTCCTTGCAGGGCACATGCTGCCACACAGCCAGCCAGCCTCCCCCAGGACCCTCTGACAGACAGCAGCCACTTCTCTGAAGCTGTAGCTGAGGCTGATATCTGGCTGGGGGTAGGGAAGGATGGCAAAGGATAGCTTGATGGCTCTCTCCGTGGGGGAGGAGGAGTCAGGATTATTTCAACCACACTTTAAGAGCCTACTTTTGGCTGAAACCTGGGGATGTCACTCAGGACCACAGCCCCTGACATTCTGCCCTAGTCCCTGGGCAAGAAATCTGGTGGTTGTACAGAAACTGATACAAGGAGTGAGGTAATGAATCCGATCTACATCTTTTCATGTTATGTGCATTATATACACATATGTATTACATATATATATACTGTCAAGAAATAATGTTGCCCAATTATATTTTTTTGTAAAACAAATTGTCTATTTTTAACAACAAATCACTCAAAACCATTAACACTGGTTATCTCAGGGTTGACAATTTTATTTTTTTACTTTATAGATTTCTCTATAAAACTGTGTGAATAGATTCCTTTTATAATTAAAAAAAGACAATAAAATATCTCTAAAAAGGAATCATTTATTCTCCTCTTCAGCTCCCTCTCTCCCCAATTCCTGATTTACCCCTAATTAATCTCCATCTTCATATTAACTCAATTTAATGTTCCAATTGGATTAGCACTCTTAAAGGGAGAGCATCGTCTTCTGATGGGCAGTATCCCAGCTGTACCCAAGGTGGCCTTGAGGGTTTGGGGACCATAATAGATCAGATGTGAGGATCAGGAAGCTTCCCCTCTCAAGCACAATGCCTTGACCACTGGGTGGGTGTGGGTCTTGGAAGGAGGAAGGCAGCATAGAAACAGGCTGGGGGCAGCAGGGAGGGGCCACTTGTGCTTGTGACCGAGAGGCTATGGCTCAGCTCTAGGCTGACCACCAGTGCCAGCCCACACCCCTCTGTCTCACCTTCATCCCAGCCGAAGGGCGGGGAGCTCTGCAGCAGTGTGGGGAACCAGGTCTGGTCTAGTGGTCATGGGGTTGCCTGGCAACTAAAAGGTCAGTGGTTGCCAGGCTGGTGCAGATGAGGGGCTACAGAATTCAGGCAGCATGAGGCAGCCAGCAATGATGAAGAGTAGGGGGTGGCCATGGTGGCAGGGGGGACACCAGTGAGGTGCCAGTAAGGAGGTGGAACAGGGGTCCAAATGAAGGGAGGCAGGGCAGGGATCCTGGGGGTTGCCGCCTGCCAAGAAGGCAGAAACCAAAACCCTGGGAGAAGAGATGCCCACATTCCCTGCTCCACCACTTCCTGGCCCCATGGGCATCTTTCCATTCTCACAGCCTGTACAGAAAACCCTCTCGAGAGGAGGGAAAACCTGCTGCCACTTCTCTCCATCCTTGGGCTGAGACAATAGGGCAGAGGAAAGTGAAACATCCAGAAGGACTTCCCCACTGTAAGGGAGATGGCAGAAGAACAAAACAGTGAGTCAAGCAGAACTCTCCAAAGATAGGACAGGGGTCGCCATGGGAGATAGAGAGCGCCTATCACCAGGGTGCTTCAGGGAGTGCTCATGGATCTGAGATTCCCAGAGGTTGTCCATAGACTAGGAGTCACTTGGGAGCTTTTTAAAATACCCTTTCCAGGACCCCATATTCACTGAACCAGAATCTCTGGGGATTGGAGCCTGGGGTTCGAGATTTTTGACAAGTTCCTAAGGCGATTCTGATTTCTAGGTTTGAGAATCAAGGCAGAGTCCATGATTCAGTAGCTAATGAGGTGAGCTACCATGTAGGGCTCACCAGGAGCCAGGCACTGCCAGGAACATGCATCCCCTCTTTTTTTTCTCTTTCTTTTCTTTCTTTTTTTTTTCTGAGATACGGCCTTGCTCTGTCACCCAGGCTGGAGCGCAGTGGTGCGAACATAGCTCACTGCAGCCTCAATCTCCCATACTCAAGTGATCCTTCCACCTCAGCCTCTCTCCTCAGCCAACAAGTTCTCACTACATTGCCCAGGCTGGTCTCGAACTCCTGGGCTCAAGCGTTCCACATGCCTCGGCCTCCGAAAGTGCTGGGATTACAGGCATGAGCCAGCACATCCGGCCTTTTTTTCCTGTCTTTACAACAATTACATGATGCAGACATTGTCGTTCCACTCTACAGAGGAGAAACCACGGCTGACAGGATATGTAACTTGCCCCAGATCACCAAGCTAGTTAGCAGCACACTGGATGGAATTCACCACTAAGCAGCCTGGCTCTTGGGTCCATGCACTTAACCACTACCCTCAACTGCCTCCTCCAAAGAGGCTATGCTTGACACCGTGACTTTGACTGCATGATTCTCTGATTCAAGGACTTCTTGCAGTGCTAGGAAGAATGCATGCAAGTAAGACACCTGGGGAGTCTGGGTGGGATGCCTCCCACCCCGTCATGATGCCTGGGACTTGGGAGGCCAGAGACTCCAGGAGGCAAGCAGGTGCCTGAGGCTGCTCCCCAAGGGGTCAGCAGGATACCCTGGGAGGGGCAGACAGCTCTCTCAGCTTGGAAAGGCCAGAGCTCAGGAGGAGGCAGGAAGGTACCTATCCCTGAGCTTAGCCCTCCACTTAGACAAAAGGCTTGAGGGTGTAGGACTGAGTCTCCGCCTAGCACTGACCAGCCCCCACGGTGGAGAGTAAGAAAAGGAAGAGGGACCCATCACAGTTACAGGGCCTCCCTGGGAGCTGAGATATGAATTCAAAGAAGAGGGCCCACAACAAGGGTCTAGGTCCCTAACTCAGAGCCAGCAGTCTCTCCAGGCTAGGGAAAATGTATGCCATTCCAAAATGCCCCTCAGGGGCTAGGGATGCCTAGGGACTGAGCATTTCTAGCCCAGACCCCCAGCAAGGGTGGCCCAAACTCCCACTCCATCCCCAAGCCCCTGACAGGCAAACCCAGACTCTCCCAAAGCAGCAGCCACAGCCTGCAGCCCCAAGGCCCACCGCCCATACCAGAAGGTGCCCGTGCAGACGCGCACCCCAGCGCAAAGCCTGTGCAAGGGAGAGGCAGCGGCAGGGGAGGGAGAGCACATGCAGTTGTCATGGGAGCAGAGGCATCACACACTGACCTTGAAACTCCAGTAGTTTGGCTGCTGATGGAAATAAGAGAAGAGATGGTTATGAGGGGGCCCAGGAGGGGAAAAGAGGGGCAGGGGCAGGTTAGAGACCCTTGGAACTCAGCACTGAGCCCTAGGACAAGGGCCCTCCACCCTCCCAGGAGCAGGAAGGAAGTCATGCTTGATACATCCATTCTCTGCTGAGACCTGGAACACCATGGTATACCCAGGATGGCCCCAAGCAGGCGCTACAGTGACTCCCCACAGAGTTACCGGTGGGAAAAGGCACAGAGGATGGTGATAGAGCAAACCCATGAGGCAGTCACAAGAGAGGAAGTGACAAAGCTGAGCTGTGGGGTCAGAGAAATGGCAGGCCAGGGAACAGTGCTTGGAAGAGGTGGCATTTGAGATGGGTCTGGAAAAACGAGCAGCTGGAGACTGGGAGGAGAGGCCTGCTGGGCAGGGGGTATGGTGTGGGCAAGTGCCCAGGGGCAGACAAGTGGAGACAGAGTTGAGGGAAGTCACTAGTCCACGTTGGCTGGGGTGCAGCTGGGAAAGTAGCAGATTAGGCTGCAAAGGGTGAGGAGTGGGAGGCTGAGGCCAGAGGATGAGTGGCCATAACTGCTGAGAGAAAGTATTTAGACTTCTGGGTGGACAAGCAGAAAGTGTCTGAATGGAGCAGAGTGGGATCAGAACTAGACCCGGGGCAGGGGTGGATAGGGTGGATCAGGGTGAATGGGGCAGAGGTCGGAGGAGGGGGACTAGGGGCCAAGGCCAAGAGAGAGAGGCCTATACAGCATGATGGATCTAGTTTACAGAGCAGAGCAGCCAGATGCCAGGAACCTCACTCACTGGGCAATCAATGGCTGGGGAGCTGGGGGCAGTGAAGGGAGTTGGGGAGACTGGGGACGGTGGCTGGCTGGCTGATTGAGGAGTGCTCCTCACATCCCTCTTAGCATCCCTAGAATGGGAAGCCGGAGAGTCCCCCTCATTTGCAGTAACCGAGGGTTGCCCTACCTTCCCTAGAGACCAGAAGGCCCTTCCAGATGGCTTAATACAAGGAAGGAGCAGCCCTGGGGCTGGGTTGGTTCTTGGCAAAGCCGAGGCACCCTGCTGACCGGTGCCAGCCTCAGCAGGGAGATGGAGGCAGCAGATGGCCTGGCCTGGGGGTGCCTGGCACAAGCAGACAAGATCCCCAGGCCTTAGAGCCACTGGCAGAGGACAGGGACATCCAGGGCACCCCTGGGGGAAGAAACACCATGACAGGGTGTCCTGGGCCACCTGAATGCTTTCCTGGCAGGGAAGAGGTGGAAGGGGCTGAGTCGAGGGGCACTCTGGCTGGAGGCTTTACCTAAGGCAGACCTTTGGGGAGGGGGTGACACTGGGCTGGGGCTGGGACCAAGATGGTCATTTGCCAGGACCCCCTCCTAAGCCATCATCCCCATCATTCCCCCAACATTCACTCTGGAAAACAAACAACAAACAAACAAACAGTCACATACCAGGCAGGAGAAGGGGACAACAAAGTCTGTAGTCTGTGTCCCAGCCAATGCCTGGAATCATCTCTGGACTGAGGCCACCCCCAGTGGTGCTAGGGGATGCCCACAGGTACTGAGGGTATGGGAGACCAGAGGCCAAGTAACAGGCTCCAGCTGCAGCTGACTGTGGCCTGGGGAAGGGGAGGGGTAGCAAAGGGAGTGGGCAGGCAGAGGGCACCGGAAGGTTTATGAGGACAGTCACATCTGTAGACCCAGCGGTGATGGACCGCTCTGCAGAGAAGGCCTCGAGTCCCTCACCCACCACTACTATGACACCAGGCACGGGTGGCACACACATGGGCCACCCATAGCTCCCCGCAACATGCAGGCTCACACACAGCTGAGCACAGACTCTTAGACACATCTTCTGATAAGGACATCTCCACAGACACCCAGAGCGACACACACACACACCCCTACTGAGAGAGGGGCTCCCCAGTCAGAAACAGCCCTGGAAACAAACAGAAACTCAGAGACAGAGACATTCACACATAGACTGCCCCCACTCATACACAAACGTGTTCCCCTCCCTCCAGGCCCCTGCCTCGCTTACACACTCTCACAAGCACCACAGCCAGCCACAGAGGACAAGAGGTGCTGATAGCATTCAACTCACCCTCAAAACACCACAGCCACAGAAACAGAGACACAGTGCCCACCCACAGTGAGACACGCACCCCGGCTATCGAAACATACACAAAGCAATGCACACACCACACGCACACACACACACACACACACACACGGCCTCAGAGCCACCCATGTACAAAGAGAAAGCCCCTGGTCAGGGTGTCACTGTCCCATGCCTATCATGTCCCAGATATCATGAGTCAGGGAGGTGACCTCTGATGCAAAAGAGATAGAAGATGTCCTCTCTCCCACCCTGCCACCAATGTCAACACATCAGACTCAGTGTACCTTGTTCGGATGACTGGGGCCCACCTTGTTGTCCTGGGAGGGAGATAAGGACAGGGCCTACCACAGCCACACTGGCTATGGCCTCCACGTGGGCCTGCCCCAGGGTCCCAAGCCTGTGCACATCCATGGGGCAGTCACCTGGAAGGGACATATCACTAGCAGCAGCCAAGGGAGAGGACTGAGTGGCATCAGTGCCATAGGAAATACCAGTCAAGCCCCTCAAAGGATAAAGATGGAAGAGGGGCTGCACTTGTGGCGGTCACTTGGATGCATGAGAGATGTTGAGATCAAAATCTGGAGCTTCAGGCTCTGATCTGTAGAGCACGTGAGTGAATCCTGCCCCTCCATCATCCGTCCTCCCTCTGGAAAGTGGGAAGAATGATCCTCTTTCACGTTGGCCCCACCAGGAACGAGACACAGTCTCTTGGCAACTCAGTGTCTCTGGTGAGATAAACTGAGGTGGGGGAGGCCTCCGGGGATATCACTCATCCCCTTCTCTGTCTCTTTCCAGGATTTTAACCCATGGGACAGACTAGGGTGACTGAGAGCAAAGGGCTCCTCCCCTGTTCTTTAAGGTGGGACATTCCTAGTCACTCTCCTTCCAACTTCCAGCGCCCTTTACCTCCTCACCCTTTTCCAGGGTGTCTGTTCCTCCTGCTGTGCCCAGTACAGTACCTGGTGGATAGCAGGTGCTCAACAAGTATGTGACGATGAATGAATGTCAATAAAATAGGACCGAGCCATGAGTGGAGGGTGGGATCTCTGAATGCTCAGGTCTGGCACCACTCCCTCCATCTCCTGGCACCCAGCACTGCTCAGCCTTCTAGGCCTTTTCCCTGGGAATTTCCCAACACCAGAAACCCCCCAGTCAGGAGGGCAGAGGGCAGGGAGGGTCAGGAGAGGTCTGGCTGTCCACCCCAAGCCAAATCTTCCAGTACCAAAGCTGCCCCCCTCTGCCATAGTCAGGGAGGGGGTCTCACCTTCCCAAAAGACAGTGAAAGGGGGAAATAAATAAAGGGGTGAGTAGGAGAGACCCCAGCAGGGGCAACCACTTGTGGGGAGGAATCTTTTGTTTTTTTTTTTTGTATTTTTAGTAGAGACGAGGTTTCACCGTGTTAGCCAGGATGGTCTCGATCTCCTGACCTGGTGATCCACCCCTCTCGGCCTCCCAAAGTGCTGGGATTACAGGCTTGAGCCACCGCGCCCGGCCGGGGAGGAATCTTAAAAGGAGCTGGGGCAAAATGAGAGGTGTTCTAAGAGGGTAAGATGGAAGCATAGGACCCTAGGGACCAGGCTTTGAGAAACGCGGGAGGGGAGTGTCTCTCAAGGCCCCAGGAAGTCAGGCCAGGGAGTCCTCAAACTCCTGGTGAGAAGAGGAAACAGCTTCTTCCCTCTGGGAGTTAAGGAGTTAACTCCCTTCCTCTCTCCTCCATCCTAGCCACTGGTAGCCGAGTTCCTACTTCCCCTGCTGCGGGTCTTTCCCTCCTCAGCCCTCATGCCCTGGGAGTGGAGGGGCTAGGGCCCCTGGGGAGGCTTGGCCCAGCCAGCTGAGGTCTCTTTCCTCCCCTGGGCAGGCATCCCCAGCAGGCTCAGTGAGCGCATGACCCCTTCTTGACCTCAAGCCCCGACCACGCATCTTCCAAGGAGGGAGAGCAACCCACGGGTCCGCACCGGCTCCTTAATCCCCTGGCTCTGCTGCACCGGTGCACACACCCACCTCCCAACTCCCATGAACACGAGTCCGTGTAAACACTCGTCCCCCCGGCTGGGGCTAAGCCACTTGCCCCCCATAGGGCGCCTGCCCCCACCGTGATGTATATGCACGACCCTCTCCTCCAGATGTGCGGATGACACTCTCATCTCCTTCCCAATGCAGAGTGTGTGTGTGGGTGGGTGGGTGGGGGGGTGCTGTGGGACGCTGGGGGCGAGGGCGCACCCCGGGAAGGTCATGACTTTCCGAGGTTGGGGGAGGGGGCGCCAGCCTGATTTTGGAGTGGGGGCCGGCCCACGCCGAAGGCACCTAATGCAGTGGGGGAGGGGAGGAGGCGTTTCTCAGGGATCCGGAACCTGCAATGGCCTGGGCATCCCCCACCCCTGGATGGCTCTCGGTGCCGGGAAGCGGGCCCCCATCTCCGTGTCCCCGCCCCCCGCCCAACCCGAGGCGGCGATCCCGGCCCCCACAGCCGCTCCCCCTTACCTGCGGCCACAGGTGTACGCGGGGGGTCCCTAGCCCCAGGTCCTGCGTCCGGCGGGGAGGGAGGGCCCCTACTCCCACCCGCCCGGGCTCTTCTCTCCCCCGGCCGCCTCCGCAGCCGCGGCCGTCGCCGCTGGTGCCCTTTGCTGCAATGCGAGAGCCGCCGCGGCCGCCGCCGTGCCGGCCCGGGCCCCGGTCGCCCCGGTAACCGCGACTCCACCTGGCGCTGCGCGGCGCGCCGCCGTGCACATCCCCTCTCGCGGTCCCCTCCCCCGGCGCGGCCCCGCCGGCGCAGCCCCGCAGAGGAGCGGCGGAGGCTGGTGGCTGCGTCGCCGCGGTCACCCGATACGCCGGCCCGGCGCCCGGGACTCGGGTTGCAGCAGGAGGGAGGGAGGTTAGACAGCCTGGTGGAAGCCGGGGGAGGGGCTGTGGCTTGGAGTCCAACCTCTGGTCCCCTCCCAGGATCCTCTTCACTGCCCCCATCCCTAAAGGTCCCGCCTGGTGCAGGGTCAGGGAGGGGACAGTGTTCTGCCTCCTGCTCAACCTTCAGAGCCCACAGCTTCTCCCCAGCGGGGTCTTCGCTGTGCACCTTCGGCCTTTAACTCTCCCGTGACTTAATCCCTAGCCAAGTCTGGGAGACCTAGTATGCCTAAGTTTCCTAGATGGCCTCTGATCCTGCCCTGCTGTGTGGTTCTGGCCTTTCCAAAGTCTCTGGTCCTGCACTTGCCAAAAGGGAACCTCAGACTCAGCCTTAGGGGCAGGGAGTGTGATAAGCATCAAGTGATGACAAGATCCTATGCACAGACACTTTCCTGGTTAATTACAGAGCCCCAGGAGAAGGTCTGCTCAAGCGCTCCCCTTTCCCCCATCAGAGCAGATCCCAGATGTGGACAAGCCAAAATCCCCAGCCCCCTAGCCCCCTGACTTGGGACAACTGAGCTCACCCAGTCCAGCCTCACTCCTGTCCATCATCCAGCCCCTATCACAGCCCCAAGATGCTCCATCTGGGGAGGATCTCTGGGCAGCCAAGGCACCCCAACCCTGCCTGTGCGTATCACATCGTCCTCTGTCCTATCATCATCCCTGTCCTAGCCCCACTTTGGTCTCCACCATGCACTTGGCCATTCAGGACAAGTCTGTCCCACTTGCCATCCAGCCTTGAGGGCAGACACATTCCTGTTCCCCAAAGTTCAGCCAAGATGGGGCTTGGGAACTGGGAAAGAAATTGGGCTGAATGCCCTGTGAGTGATGCCAAGCATGCCAATCTGTTACTAGACTTGAGTTACAGTCGGCTAAAACATCCTCCCTCTGAAGGCCTGTCATTTCCTAGGTGGTCACAATTTTCTTTCTCTTCATTCTCCTTGAAAAAGCCAAGGCTTTTTGTCCTCTAGGGGAAGTAGGGTGTGTAAGGACCTGAGCACTCTGCTTCCACTGGATTCCCTGCCACTACCCCTCCTCTGCCTCCTACAGCTGAATATCCTCAAGTCAAGACCTCCCCTGGGCTGTCCCCTCCCCATTGCAACTCTGATGCCTATTTTGGGCCTCAGATGCCTATTTTTCTCCCATAGCAATGTCCAGGCCTAGCCAGGAGCCCAGGCCCCTAGTATCCTGCCTACACGTGCCCCTGTCTAAGCTAAGATCTATCTTCCCATAACGGACATTGAAGCCTGATGAGGAAGAGGGGAATAAGTTCAGAACAGATGACTTGATACCCAAGTCTTCTTAAAAATTAGAGACTAAGCCATGAACTTAGCAAGAAGGGTGAGAGAGACTTCATGCAGAACTTCCTGACGGTGGGACATCTGGAGAAGGCTGGATCTGCTCAGAAACGGAAGGGGAGGGTGTAGAGAGGGGAATAAGATGGTCCTCAGTGGGAGGAGGGCATAAAACCCACAGAGCAAGGTCAGGGGACTTCGTTTAAAGGAGAAAGGGATACAAAAACTTTTTTAAAAATCCTGAGTATCTTCCCTCAAAAAATTCCTTCTCCAAAGTCAACCAGGCTTGGGGAGGTAGTGACAGGGAATTAGACATCGGACAGATGTGAGTACGAGGCATAGAAGTCTCCTGAAAGTAGGGGCTTCTACACCAAAGAGAAAATGTTGCTAAATAAAAATCCTGAACACCCCCCCTCCAAAAAAAAATCCTCCCCAAAGCCAAACTCCACCATGGGCTTGGGGGGTGGGGTGGAGGTGGGTGACTCACCTGGGCCGGCTGGCCAGCCCCGGAGGGGGCGGAGTCGCCATGGAGGTGGGAGCAGAGGGAGCTGAGGAGGCACACGGGGTCCACTGTCCAGCCGCCAACCTGTGTGTGCGAAGCGGGGGACACCCCATTAGGGGAAGCGGGCAGGAGCCGCTGGGGTACTGTGACTGGGAGGGAAGGGCATTCCTGGGGCAAGCCTTGGCACAGATCTCATACTGCAGAGGGGTCTAGCGACGCTGGCAAGTCCCTTCCTTAGGTTGGGTATCTCTCTAACTAGAGCCCTGCTCTGTTTCTGGATGTCTGCCTTTTCTGTTAGACCCGGGGGTTCCCTGAGCCCAGGGCAGGGCCTTCCCTATCAGACATTCCTGAAATCCTCATCTCCACTTTATTTTTTTTGAGACAGGTTCTCACTCTGCCTCCCAGGCTGGAGTGCAGTGGCACAATCACGGCTCACTGCAGGCTTAACCTCCTGGGCTCAAGTGATCCTCCCACCTCAGCCTCCTGAGTAGCAAGGACTATAGGGACGAAACACCATGCCCAGCTAATTAAAAAATATATATATTTTAAAGAGATAGCCATGTTGCTTAGGCTGGTCTCAAACTCCTGGGCTTAAGCAATCCACCTGCTTCAGCCTCCCAAAGTGCTGGAATTACAGGCATGAGTCACTGTGCCTGGCCCTGTGTCCAACTCTTGGATGCCCCTCTGCACACTGGCAAGGAAGCTGCTCCTTACCATCTCCCCTTCCCCACCTCTCGTCCCCTCCTCACTGAAGGTGTCACATCTACCTCACAGAAATAGGAACCGCTGGGCAGGAGAAGCCTGCCCCGACCTGTTTCTATCCCACAGCATATCTTTCTTTTCTGTATCTTAGTGGAAGTGACTCTTCCCGCTTCGTTCCCCAAGACCACCCCACACCTAAGACCATCCTTCCAGATTCCTCTAGGACCTGTTTCCCATGGCCTTCTTTCCCCTTGGCATCCTCTGATTCATTCCTCCCTCATTCTCTCATTCATTCCACAAACACTGCCTGAGCTGGCAGCATGCTTAGGCACCAAGCATTCCATTGCAAGTGAATGGGCCATAGATCCTGCCCACTTACACTCTAAGTGGGGAAACGAACGAGTGAAAGAAGAAAGGAATGAATTTGAGGGTGGCTGGGCTTTGATTCATTTCCTAAGTATTTACTGAGCTCCACACTCTGTGCTGGTGAACATGCTAGAACATGTTAAGGCCCTTAGACATGCCTTCTTTCCCAGGCCTGCTGCCCCTGGAAGCTCCACCCAGCTGTTTTCATCCTTTTCCTGGCCCAATCTCCCCAAAGTAAGTCTGTGGCTAGGGCTCCTGATCCTTCACCAACTCCAGTCTTCCTAACCCCTGAAATTGACCATTACTTTACCACATCACAAGACACAAGCTCTCAATACCCTCTGCGCCCACGGATCCCTGTCAGTCGCAATGTCTGTTTCTCCCCATCCTTTTGGACGTCTGAAGGGCTGGTCACCCTCCTGCTGGCCCCTTATCCAAGCGCCTTTTTTCCCCTGGGACTTCCTCGTGGATGTAGAACATTCCTGGTCCCCTTTCCCCAAACATCATGGGCTTTCTCTTTTCTTAGCCCCCATTCCTCCCTGATGGCCACTCAGCATCCCAGGTCCACTTTATATCTGCTGTGACCGTGCTCAACTCTCCTGAAGCTGCGGCCTCTCTGGAGTCCTGAGTAGTGCATTTGGTGCCTTAAGAGCATCCCCAAGAATGCCCTACCCACTCCTCAAACCCATCTCCATATATTCCTCTCCCCCACCCCCAAACATTTCCCTCCAACCCTCCTATTTCTCTCCAAGGCATATACCCTGTCGCCCAGGTGTTTCTGTCATTGCCTTCTAGGCCCAGGCAGCTTAGCCGTAGACCTACACTTGGTCTTCTTCCAACCCCCATCTGTCCATCCTTTCCCCTTCATCATCCCTGATACACTCTTCCTTTTCTCCTTCCCCTGCCTCCAGCCCCGCTTCTCCCCTCCTATTCACCATCCAAAAGCAACCACAGCCATCCTAGCCACCACCATCTGCCCCACTTTTTCAGCCCCCACACATCCCACTACTTCCCACCTGAGCCTTCTTGCCAGCCAGTTGGACCTCTGGGCCAGTTCCCAAACCAACTCAGGCCTATGCCCATGCCACACACACCCCCCACCACTCCTAAAACAACATTCTCTTCCTCTAGGCCTATGCAAATGCTTTTCATCTTTCTAAGCCCAGTTTAGTGCAGGAAGCTTTCCCTGATCAGGCCTGCCTATGATCTTCCCTCCTCTAAACCGCCTCCCAACTGACTGTTCCCCTCCCCAGCTAGATGACAAATGCCCCTGCCCTTCTCCTCAAGCCAGTGCACACAGCAGGAACCCAATGAGAGGGGCTCCCTGAGGGTGAGGGCCACATCTTAATCTTCAACTCTCTCTAATCCTGATCTGCATCCTGCTCCCAGAAGGACTTTGGAGCTGGGAAAAGGCAAAAACCAGACAGAACTGGAGGTGGCACTAGGGGGCAGATAAGGTACCAGAAATGTGCCAATGTGTCTTGTTCCCTGCAGTGAGGATGGGAGTGGAGACACTCCTCCCTATCCTCAACTACATCCAGTAGAACCCGGAAAAGGGAGACAGGGACTGACGCAACCCCAGGTTTGACTGAAAGGCTGCTGATGGGATGTGCATCCCTCCCCTCAGTCCCTTCACCCAGGGGGACAATGGCTGAGTCTCAGAAGCCAATATGCATCAACCATGCAGGCGCCTCACCAATGCAGAACTGTACACAGGCTGCTAGACCCAGAAAGCATGTTCTTACAGACAAGAAGCTCATACTTGGGTGGAGAGATGCATTCAGGACCCCGAGGTTCTGGGGGAGGTTTAAAAAGGAACCATCCCATCCACTATAGAAGGAGACAGGTCCTGGTCCAGAGAGAGGTGCTGTGTCTCCTCTCTAAGCCCTACTGATGGCAGGAGAGATACCCAGGCACAGAGAGAGGAGGCCTCCAGCTCCAAGTCACCCAGCAAGCCACGGGGTGGAACAGGGAGGAAAGAGGTCAAAGGCTCCATTTCTGGGCTCCATTCTTGCAGGCTGCAGGGACTGGAGACACATCGGACCCAGCCCACTGAGGCTCTCAAGGCCCGACCCTCTCTTAGAGTCCATATCACAGAGCTGCCAACGACCCTGGCCAGCATCTCATCTGCACCACAGGATGGACTCTCTCGGGCACAGAACAAGTCCCCAAGGCTATCCTCCTCTCCTTTCCTCCCAGAAGAGTTCTGCCCGAACAGCCTGAGTCAAAGAGGCTGGGCTCTCTCTGCCCCATCACATGCTCTCAATTTTCCGGACTGCAGGCAGAGGTCTGGAGGTCAAGCCCCCACCCCTTTCCTCCCCAGCCTCCAGAAAAGGCCAGCCAGAGCCACTGCCCCGAGGGACAGCTCCCCAGCTCCTCCCCTTCTCTATCTGCTCCAGATGCCTCCCGGAGTTGGAATGAGCCTGGGGGCACGGAGCACGGGGTCAGCCCCCTCCCCTGCCCGCTGGCCTCGGACGCAGCCGCAGCCAGGAGCCCACTCACCTGCTCTCGCATCCTGTCCTGCTGGCCTCGCAGGGCCAGGGCGTGCTGCGGGTATTTGCTCTTCAGGTGGTCCATGAAAGCATCACGCTTGCGGTCGGCGTCCGCCTTCTGGAGCCCGCTGAGCGCCTCCAGACTCTGGGCCGCGATCACCGTGTGCCGCCGCTCGGACGTGTGCACCAGCCCCACGTTGGAGAAGCGCCGGCCCCCGCTGCCCCCGCCGCCCCCGCCCCCCAGGGTCCGGTACTCCCGCGGGTACTCGGCATCGTCCGCAGACAGCATGGGGGGGCTGCTCCGCTCCGGATCTGCGAGAGGTGAGAGGAGCATGGCGGGGTCACGGCGCGCCCGGCCTGGGGCTGCCCATCCCCCACCGGGGGTCCCTGAGGGGAGGGGCGGGGCCTGGGACTAAGGAGAGTGGAGAGGCGTCTGGCGCGAGGCAGGGGCTGCCCCGCACCCCACTAGGGACTGAAGGGGGAGGTGGGTGGATGGCGTGGAAAGTGAGCCTACGGCCCCCAGGGAGGGGTGAGGAACAAGGGCTGGATACTTCTTGTTCCTCCGTGGGTTTGGAGCGATAATGACCGCGGGGGGAGTACCGCCCTTTGAGGCCAAGGGGAGGGAGTTTGGATGAAAGTGGTAGAAGGTAACCTGAGACCCTCTCCAGCCACACAACCCCCCTCCCCTCCTAAAGCTGGTGCCAGCAGGTGAAGGAAGGAGGGGTGCTTTTTAGATGCTCCCTAAAAGACGTGAAAAGGAGCTCGTAGTCTTCCTTTGAGGTTGGGTAGGGGGAGCCCTGCCTCCTCCCTCAGACTAGCATATGTCCAGGACATACTTATTCTCAAGACTGGGGGCCGGCTGGGAAAAGGGTCAGGGCGGGAACACATGGGGAGAATGTGGGCAAAAATCGCTCTGAGGTTTCCCATGGAGATGGAAGCCCAGGGTCTGGGGCAGTGGGACCCCTTTTCCCTTCCCTCCCCAGAGACAGACAGATAGACAGACAGGAGAGGCTGGGCACAGAGAGGACAGTGAGAGATGGATTCGGAACAAACTTAAAGGAGAAAGGAAGCAGACAGAACAGCTGAAGTCCTTCCCAGGGACTTTCCCCCCACCTCTCCCCTCCCTTCTTCAGTCTCTCCTCCCGACACAGACACAAGCTTAAGACCCATAAGAGACATACAGGGGACAAAGGACAGCACAGAAGCGAAAGAAAGAGAAGGCCGGGGGTTGAGGTCCCACGCGGAACTCTGAATCCCCTTCCCAAATGCCCACCAGCCCTGAGGTCACCCTGCTGGCCCACACTCTCCAGCCTCAACGACCAGTGGCCAGGGGTTCCAGCGGTCACCCATGCCCTTGGGGGTGGAAGAAGTTGCTGGGGGCCTACTTCAGCCATATTCCTGGGCATAAAACATAGATTTGTGCCCCTCAGAAGTCAGTCCATAGGAAGACAAGCACAGCCTCTCATGCACACCCCAGTCCCACAATCCACCAGCCCCACAATCCACCAGCCCCAAAGCAGCACTCCAAGTGTGGCCTAGGACTGGGGCATCAGGCGCTGCAGCAGACACATGCACTCCTGCCTGTTGTGTGGCCTGACGCACAGGGCCCCTCCAAGGGCAGACCAAGGCAATAGGGGACCCGGCTGGAAATGCTGGAAACCAGCCAGGTTTGTCACAAGTTTCCTCCTGCCAAGCATCCACTGTCAGGAGGTCTGTGGACAGCTGCCAGGTCTGCCACCCCTTGCCCAGCCACAGAGGAAAGAGGAGATTCAGCCAGATTTCAAGAAAAGCCACCTGCCCCCAACACACACACACACATACCCCTCCCTGGGTGTGTTGGGGTGTGTCCATCAGGGGCACAGAGTCTGCGAGAACCCAGCACCTTGCACCGAACCAAGGGAAGAAGGGCTCCCATGGGCATGAGAGCTGCAGCTCACTAGGGGCTGACCACCTGCCTCATGGCTGCGTCCCTCCCTACACCCCATCAGGGGGATGTTATAATGGTCCCCATTTGAGAAATGGCTACCGAAACTCAGAGAAGTCCACTGACAAGCCTAAAGCAACACTGAATGGTAGAGGTCTGATTTGATCTCAGTATTTATTACGTATGTGCCACCACACTCTCCACAATGACTGTTTCTTGAGTGAACACTGACAGCACCACATGGCATGTGTGGACTTCCTCACTGACCTGCTGCTATCCCCATGATGGCCCTGGATCTGGGGTGGTCCCTCTCACCATGGTCACCATCCTCTGTTGTGCTCCCCAAACTAAGGTCCAAGTACATGAGAGATGATTTTGGGAAGAACATTATTTTATGTCTTCTCTTCCTTCCTTCCTTTTTCTTTTTTTGGGGGGACAGGGTCTCACTCTGGCACTCAGCTTAAAGTGCAATGGTGTGATCATAGCTCACTGCAGCTTCAAGCTCCTGGGCTCAAGAGATCCTCCCACTTCAGTCTCCCAAGCAGCTGGAACTATAGGTGCATGCCACCACGCCCAGTGAATTTTTTCCTTTTTTTAGAGATGGGGTCTTGCTATGTTGCCCAGGCTGGTCTCAATCTCCTGGGCTCAAGTGATTCTCCCACCTTGGCCTCCCAAAGTGCTGAGATTAAAAGTGTGAGCCATGGACCGGGCGGGCATGGTGACTCATGCCTGTAATTCCCGCACTTTGGGAGGCCAAGGCAGGTGAATCACGAGGTCAGGAGTTCGAGACAGCCTGACCAACATAGTGAAACCCCATCTCTACTAAAAATACAAAAAATTAGCTGGGCGTGATAGCAGGCGCCTGTAATCTCAGCCACTTGGAAGGCCGAGGCAGGAGAATTGCTTGAACCTGGGAGGCAGAGGTTGCAGTGAGTCGAGGTCTTGCCACTGCACTCCAGCCTGGGAGACAGTGTGAGACTCTGCCTCAAAAAAAAAAAAAAAAAGTGTGAGCCACCACACCGAGGTCTTTTTTTTTTTTTTAATACCTTTATTTTTCATAAGGATTAGAAAAAGCCCCAACTGTAAGGTCAAACCAGTGATTTCATGGATATAGTTCCTTGGGATAGTAGTGAAATAAAGTTTCCTTTTAAGTAAATTTGAAGTTCAAAGTGAGCTAACAAAAAATATATACATATATATATATAATATATATATATATATATTTTGAGATGGAGTCTTGCTCTGTCGTCCAGGCTGGAGTGCAGTGGCCGGATCTCAGCTCACTGCAAGCTCTGTCTCCCGGGTTTACGCCATTCTCCTGCCTCAGCCTCCCAAGTAGCTGGGACTACAGGCGCCCACCACCATGCCCAGCTAGTTTTTTGTATTTTTTTTAGTAGAGATGGGGTTTCACCGTGTTAGCCAGGATGGTCTCGATCTCCTGACCTCGTGATCCGCCCGTCTCGGCCTCCCAAAGTGCTGGGATTACAGGCTTGAGCCACCGCGCCCGGCCACAAAAATATATATTGCATTAGTACAGTACAAAAGGTTTCCTGATATGATGGCCATTTGTGAAACAACCCCTGACTAAGTGAGACTGGGGACACTGGGGCCATCTTCCCGAGGGCCCAGTCCCTGCCCTTGAAGTACTTGTGGCAACCCACAGTGGCCAGAAGTGTGGCTAAAGGAGAGTGGCCTGAATAATGCTTCCAGGAGAAGGCTGGGGGTTCCCTGGGCACTGGAGAAATAGCTCCAACCAAAGTCAGAGGGTTGCCTCCAGTAACCCCTGACCTTCCTCCTCCTCCACTCACCCTCAACACCAGCCAGAGGTCTGCAGTCCATTGGGTGCAAGTGAGAAGGAGGGGACCCTCTGAGGCCAAGAGCCTTCCCTTTGCCCAGGCCTTGTGGATTCTGCCATAGCATTGCTGCTGGAATCCAGCTCCACAGTTCAGGCCTAGTCCTGCCTGAGCCCGAAGGACCCCTCCCCCTTATGCCAGAGAGCCAGGCTCCTCTGCCCTCCTAGGGCTTAGGACAACATTGGGACAGGTCTCCAATTATCATCTCCCAGTGCTTCCTTCCTGGAGCCAAAAGAGCTCCTCATCCCCTCTCTTACCCCCTCTTTATGCCAGCACCTCCTTCCCTACCTCCTGGGGGATCTCAGTGTGTCTGAGGTGGAGCAAACAGTGTACCAGTCTGAGATGGGTGGTGACTGTGGAGTGGGAGGGTCCCCAGGTCACCCAGTTTTCCCAGGCAGATTATGGCAGGGAGGGGTCCCAGCTCCCAGCTGCTGGAGCAGGCAGAGGGTAGGGCATGGAGCTCACAGCTGCACTTTATGACTCCAGTCCCACAAATCTCACAGTCGGCAGTGGGGAGGGGCTGCTGAGCAGCCTGCACAGACAGGGGAGCAGGGACTACCCCTCACTGCCTCCTCCAGGCCGCCGCTCAGCCCTCAGGTGCTCTGGCATTGGGGCCAATGGGGTGAGGCAGGCAGGAGCTAGATACTAAGGGGTGGCAGAGAGAGGGGAGGGGGTAGAAGAGATGATCTGCTCTCTCTGAGGGGCGGTGGCAAGGAGGAGCTTTGATGTGAAAAGCTTTAGAATCTGTTTAAGAACCTTTGAGATCCTTGGCTTTTATATAACAAAAAAAGTAAGCTGAGGCTCAGGGAGAAGGGAGTGCCTGGGTAGCCTAGCTGTCCTGGCTTCCTACTTTGTATAGATTTAACTTCTTTCTCCAGGGCCCCAGCTGAGCTGGGAGGATGAACCTGGGCTTCTGGTTGAGGGTGGGGGAACATCCTGTCCTTAGGAGAGGGAAGTCAGTGACCAGCCTTCTGGGGGGCTCTGAAGACTCAGGAATGATTTTAACTCTTTCAGCAGGCCAGGCACTTGAAATCAGAATGCTGGGAGAGAAAAACCCAGGCCAGAGACACCCTGGGTGTTTTAGCAACTTTTCTGAGATCCCAGGTTATCCATTTATTTATTTTTGAGACAGGGTCTCACTCTGTTGCCCAGGCTGGAGTGCAGTGGCGTGATTATGGCTCAGTGCAGCCTCGACCTCCTGGGTTCAAGCTATCCTCCAGTCTCAGTCTCTTGAGTAGCTGGGACTACAGGCACGTGCCACCATGCCCAACTTATTTTGGGGGTCTGTTTTGTTTTGTAGAGATGGGGTTTTGCCATGTTGCTCAGGCTGGTCTCCACCTCCTGAACTCAAGCCATCCACCCACCTCAGCCTCCCAAAGTGCTGGGATTACAGGCATGAGCCAACACACCCAGCCTCATTAATTTAGGTATTTATTCAGTCTACAAATCTCTTCCCTTTCAGAGCCTAAGAATCTAATTTGTAAAATGGGGATGTTAATGTCTAAACTCTGCCTTTGGGCACAGAGTGAGAGGCTGGCAAGACAATGGTGGAGAAAGTAGGTTGTTTTCTTTTCTTTTTTTCTTTTTCTCTCTCTTTTTTTTTTTTTTTTTTTTTTTTGAGACGGAGTTTCATTCTATGGCCCAGGCTGGAGTGCAATGGTGTGATCTTGGCTCACTGCAACCTCCGCCTCTGGGTTCAAGCCATTCTCCTGCCTCAGCCTTCCGAGTAGCTCGGATTACAGGCGCCCACCACCATGCCCAGCTAATTTTTGTATTTTTAGTAGAGATGGGGTTTCACCATGTTGGCCAGGCTGGTCTCCGACGCTTGACCTCAGGTGATCCACCCGCCTCCACCTCCCAAAGTTCAGGGATTACAGGCGTGAGCCACCGCGCTGGGTGAAAGTAGGTTGTTTTCAATGAAAGACATTCCTGAGCAGCAATAGGCTTGTTGGGCCGTAGCAGCCTGACCTCTCTGCTACCCCTTCGCCTGTTCCAGCCACCAGCAAGTCCTGGGAGTGGCCCTGATTTTCCTTGAACCTGAGCAGCCCAGGGAAAAGACACAGGGATCGATTCCAACCTAGCAAGCAGATCCAGGCACCGGCCAGCCCTGCACAGATCAATGCATCCTGTTCCAGGCAGGAAGGGCGTGAGAGACCCGGGCAGGGGTCTTAAGCAGGGCTGGGTTCTCCTGGGAGAAGGATGCGGCATTGCGATATAGAGAGACGGAGACAGGGAACTCTGGGGGAAGGGAAGCAAGGCTAGGGTGCCCTGGGGGAGGGGCGTTGGGCTGAAGGTTCCCCGCAACCCAGGGATGGGGTTGGGGAAGCCAGAGACATAAAGGAGGGGCTCAGGGCTTCTCTTTTCTCCAAGGAACCTCAGTGTGCAAGGCTGACTAAATTTTTTGAGTCCGAGATTCAAGCCACAGGGAAGATACCGAGAACCGGCAAAATCCAGAATCCGAATGAGGGGAAGGGCAGGGTGAGGAAGGCAGGTTCTGCCACCCTGGGCTCAGCCTGCCCCGCCTGGGAAACGTGGAAGGTAAAAGTGGCCTGAGGCTGGGGTGGCCGGGAAGTGGCGGGCGCCCCCCAGTGGCCGGCTGGGAGGACGGCACAGGTGCTTGGGAAGAGTGACGTTGTCATTTGTTTGAACAATTCCAAATTCCACGTTTATTTATGAGCCTCATTTATTTTTATCCTCCACCACATTCTTTTACATGAGATCACTGTAACTCATTATGAGAATTAAGATGCCAACATCTTAGTGACACCATCTCATAAGCCACCAAGCCAGTCCCCAACTGGCATCTTTACCCCAGATGTAACCCTCTACTCTGTCCTCTGGCTGCCCCTGGGCAACATGCACGCATGATGTCATCTGCAGAGGAGGAGAATGGGGAGAGGAGAGGAGAAGGAGGGAGAAGGAAGGAGAGAGGCAAAGGGACAAAGTAGAGGAAGAACGAAGCCACCAGCTCAGGAAAGGGAGAAGAGGACTTTCTGGGGCCCCTGACATGAGTCCTCCCCAGGCCCAAGTTCAAGATCTGGAAATCAGGTCCCTGTAACCCGCTCTGTGGAGATCAGGAGGCTGGACAAAACCCCTCCCTTGGGGACCTGAAAGGCTGTCACATGTGTGCCCCTGACCTACTGTCTGGGCAGGAGTAGGAGCTGGGGTATAGTCCTGGTGGGAAGGGAGGGCAGGAAGTGCTCAGGGTGAAGACACCAGCTCACAAGCCCACAGGACATGGGGCTATGCAGGGCAGCAGGAGGGGAGCATGAAGACAGCTGGAAGGGTGGAGGACCCGCCCTAGGCCACACCCATGCACACACACAAACACATGAGGCAGCATGAGGCTCCCCCAGTCCCTCCTCTGCAGCCAATGCTACAGGAGCCCAAGTCACCCAGGAGGAGCCCCGAGGCACTGCCACCTTCGATTGTGCCTGACAACTCCATCCTGCTGGTGCCTGCTGCAGTCGGGAAGCACACTGTGTGCCTGGAGGTTGGAGGCCAGAGGACAAAGGTCAACCAGGACTAGATGTCTCAAGCTTGACAGAGGCTCTGGGAACCTGGATCAGGGGAGGGGATCCTTTGCTTCCCCTGCTAGTGAAGGAATCGGCCTCCCCGTCCCTGGATTTCCCTGGCTCTGCCTTCCTCATGTGCCCATACCCCTCAGCCTCTGCTGGCTGGCTGGCTGGCTGTGGGTCCTTGGAGCAGAAGCCCATCTGTGTCTGTTTTCTAAAACCATCTTTTCCGCCCCATACCACAGCAACCAAAGTCATTTTCCGGGCAATTGCCTTTCTGTAAACATTCCTGTGTAATATCCCCCCAAATTGCTAATACCCAGCGCCCTGTTGAGTCTCCCTGTCACTCCAACTAGAGCCTCGGAGATAGAGGCGTGTGATGGGGGAAGGACGATGGGGGGAAGGAGGCAGCTGGACTGAGGATTGGAGACAGGGGGCTCCTGCCTAGCTCCTGGCACGGGGGAGGGGGGGCGGCCAGAAACTCTGCACCTCCCTACAGTGATCTCCACTCCGTGCCAGCCCAGCACCACCCCCTGAATGTCAGGCTCCACTTCAGGAAGAGTCTGCCTGGACTAGGAGGGAAGACAGAGAGGAAGCCGGAAGGGAGCCCACTGGACAGAAGGCCTGAGACAGGGCCTGGGAGAAGGAGCTGACTTGAAGGCGTGGAGGAGATGGCTAGAAAATAAAGACTCCTGGTGACTGGGGCAGGGCACTAGGGACACGGGGCAAGGCCAGGCAAGTTGTCTCCAAGGAACACCAGCTCCCTTCCCCACCAAGGGTGACAAGTAGGACACAGAAAAAGGTCGATGCCGGGGGGATCGAGGCCATCCTCCCAGCGTGGGCCCTGCTCACTCCCTGGGCACTGTAGTGGACGGGGGCGGGGGGAGATGGACAAGGCAAGAGGTGTCAGGTGGTTCTTGGCAGGTGACACACCTGTTGCCCCCCCTTCACCTCCCAGCCCTGATCTATAAAGCCACCATGGAGAAGGGTCTGGAGCAGGCTGACTTTTCTCACCATACAGCAAGGGAAACTGAGGCTCAGGGAGGTTGAGTGACCTAACCTGAGTCACCATATGGACTCCCTTCCCCAGGGGTGGGGGTAAGAAGGGGGACTAGGACTGTGGCCTATGACCCTGTGGTTCTTCCATCCCCCTGCCCAGGGAATCCCGCCACCCACTTCCCAAGCTCCACAGAAGCTGGGCATCCAGGTGGGATGAGGGATGATGGAGCCCTGGAGGACCTTGGGGACCTGAGAGGCTGTCACATGTGTGCCCCTGACCCACTGTCTGGGCAGGGGTAGGAGCTGGAGTATAGCCCTGGTGGGAAGGGAGGGCAGGAAGCTCTCAGGGTCAAGACACCAGCTCACAAGCCCACAGGACATGGGGCTACAAAGGGAGGCTGGGGAGGGTGCGGGGTACTGCCAGTCACAGCTTTGTGCAGGCAGAAAAACACAAACCAATTTGTGCAGATTTGAAACCTACTGAAGGTCACTTAGTTGGTAAATGAGTCGGAATCTAATGAAAGGACCTCTTCCAGGCTGGGGGAAGGCGCTGACACCTGCCTAGGAAGAGCGGTGAGGCTGGTGGCCTGGGCCCTGGCTGCTACTGGCAGAGCTGCTGGGGCTTTCCATGGGAAGAGCAGATTTGAGGGAGTCAAGCTCCCTGTGGGTGGGCACCCGGGGAGTGGGGGGGTGGGCATCGGATCCTTCCCCGGCCCAGCTCTTCCATCCCAGGCTGACGGCGTCCACTTGCACAGAACGGGGCACTCCCAGGGCAGGACCCTCACCTCCCCTCTCAGACTGGGGCCTCCTGATGGCAGAGGGGCCATTCCACCCAGAAGGGCAGAATTGGGTGGGGTGAGGAGGCCCACTAACCACATCAGGAGTGGGGTGGGGTTCTGGGGACACTCAAAGATCCCAGGCTTGGCCTCGGTGCCACCTCCACCAACCGCACTGGCTCTGTGTGACTGTGGAGTCCTTGCTTCCTTCTGCTTGTAGCTGTCCCTTCCCCAGGGCCCCAGGCCACACAGCACAGCAGCTCTCAGACCCTGGTGGTGAAGTGGGGCCTCCCCTCAGCTCTCATCTCACAGGAAGCGGTGGCCCCCTCCTTACCCGTCACTGCGATGGGGAAACCACAGTGCTCTCTCTCCAGCCAGATGCCTTTCCCAGGCAGGAAACCAAGGCTCAGAGAATAAGCCTGACCCAATCTGTAGGAGCTGAAGGCAGAGCCCAAAGTGGAACCCAGGGGTCCTGGCCCTCAGGGACAAGGATTTTTCCATTCCACGATGCCACTTTCCAGAAAGCAGCTGCCTGGGGAGCCCCTCTCTAAGCCACGGGCCCCAGGAGGACATAGACTAACAACCTCCTTAGGAAGGATCAGCAGCAAAACAGAAACACCGCAGCAGGCTGGCCAACAGGGAGATAAGCTGGGGCCCACGGCCCAGTGATGTCCCCAGCCCAGGGGGATGCTCTCCACACAGAAATCAGGGTCCCTGCAGGGCATCCCAACTGCACATTCAGACAGGACTCCCCATCCTTGCAAAATGTGCAAGTCAGCCCCTTGCCCAGAATTCCAGAGATACAATCCCCCTTCTTCCCCCCGTCCCTCCTCTCTCACACACAGCAGGCAAAGCTGTGACATTACCGAAAACCACTGCATCCACTGACTAGTTATGTGCCCTTGAGTAGGTCAGGGGACGCTCAAGCCTCAGTCCTCTCATTTGCTTTTTTTTAAAAAAAAAAAAAAAAAAAAGAAGAAGAAGAAGAAGGAGAAGAAACAGAAGCTAATAACAGGCAACAGGCATGCAGACTGCAGACCCCAGGTGAGCACAGTCAGTTCCTTCTGATCTACCCCGGAGCCCGATTTCCTTCCACCAACTGTCAGAATTCTATCAGACCCAGGACTGTGGGGCTGTGATTTTTGGCTTCTAATGAAGATCTGACTAATTGGCTTCCCTGGGAAGGGAGGGGACAGAGATATGGAGGGCAGCATGTCACCCCCAGTCTGAAGCTGGAGCTGGAAAGGCTGGGAACAGCCCTGGCATGTGCCCACGCAGCGCTATGTTAACCAGCTAACTCCTGTGTGGCAACTCTTCTGCTCACGCTCCCAGGGAAGGTGTCCCGTCAGCTCCACATCTCCTTGGAGAAACAGCCAAGGGGAACACAGGCCAAGCGGGAGGGGAGGAGGGAACACTGGAGGGTGGAAAGGGAGGGAGGCCGGTGCCTGTCCTCAGCTCTGCCATCATTCTGAGGAGGCTGCCAGAGCGCCTTCTCCCCAAGGGGCACTCCAGCCTGAGTGCTATGCCTCTCTGTGTGTGAAAGGGATCTTTCCCCCACCCTGCAGCTACCTCTGGCTGAAAGCATGCCCAGGGGAAGCATCTTGTTTCCAGGGGAAGAGACTCCAGTCTGTTGGAAGTGAGTGGTAGCAGCCCCACCCACCACCCCGCCTCCCCATAGAGAAGCATTTTCAACACCAAGTACTCATCAACAGGCTCATCAGTGTTGGGCAGGAGACCCAGCCTTGCCCAGATGCTCTTGATATACTCCTCAGAGATACCACCTTTCATGGGGAGAGGCTCTCCCTAGGAGGCCTTGTCCCAGCCCCATGACCCTAGCACTCAGACAGCTCCCTCAGCCGCTAGAACCAGCAGGGTTCCTCCAGGTTCCCAGCACACCCTCAGTCATACACATCGCCCAGGCACACACATCTGCTCACTCACGCTTCTACGTTAAACCTGTGCACCTCGCCTGCCTGCCCAGTACTTGCTCACTGACATGGGTCCGGCCACAGCCTACCTCACCTGCACCCTCCACCTGACCTCAGGTGATCCACCTGCCTTGGCCTCCCAAAGTGCTGGGCTTACAGGCATGAGCCACCGTGCCCAGCCATGATAACCACTCCTGAACACCCACACATATTCATGACAGTCTACATGCAGGGGTCTACATACCTGGGCCCACCAGGGTGCCCCACTCTGCCACCTTAGATGCCACATAGACAGGGAGGGTGCCATGCCAGTCCATGCAGCTCATGCAGGGCATCTGGGGCCCGCTAAAGTGCCAGGTAGATGCAGCTCCAGCTTGGGGTGAAAGACAGTGGGGACTTGCCCATCCTGAGTCCCTCATGGAGGCAACATCTCCAGCTCCTTTTCCTCTTTGCTAGGTTCGGGGCTCCCTTGCTGAAGTGTTTACACAATGTCTTAAAATAGAGGAGTCGGCCCAGTAACCTTAAGGCCACCCCACTCTGACCAATGCTTAGCCAACAGGGTGATGTTCATGAGTGAGACCCTCCTCTGGGATCTGGGTGCCTCCAGCCCTCATCCCACCTCTATAGGTGCTCAGCGTCTCCACCAGGGCGAGGGGGGCTGGAGGGCCTTTGCCCAGCTTCCAGCTCTGCTGATGGGGAAGGACAGAACTGCTGGGACCCAAGGCTTAGCTCTCACCTCATGGGTTAATTTATCTGCCACCCTGCAAGCTAGCTAAGAACAAACAGCCGAATCTGCAGTCCATGATTCTCTCTCCCTAGGGACACCCCGTTAGTATCCCGAGAGACTCTGGAGGATGGGGCGGAGGCAGCCCGGTTCACAGTTTGGAGAAGGTAGGAGACTTGGCAAGTCTCCTGCTTGGACTCTGGGTCTAGGCAGTCTTTGGAAGCCAGGGCCTGGTCAGATACCAGGGGCATCTTGTGGAAGTTCTCTTTGTTGTCTAACCTGAGCCCTCCCATCAGAGCAGCATCTGGGAAGGTGGAGCACAGGCTTCAAGGCAGGGGAAAAATAAACTGTCTCCCCTTCTGCGAAAGACACAAAGACTCCCATCCTCCCTTCTCCAATCCACACATCCATCTTGAGTGATGAGGTTTAAACCCAGCATTGCGCTTGCTGGAACCCGTGGGAAATATGGACCAGCCATGAAATGATAACCACTCTTTTTCTTGAGACAGTCCTGCTCTGTTGCCCAGGCTGGAGTGCAGTGGTGCAATCTCGGCTCACTGCAAACCCCTCCTCCCGGGTTCAAGCAATTCTCCTGCCTCAGCTTCCTGAGTCGCTGGGACTACAGGCCCGTGCCACCACACCCAGCTAATTTTTGTATTCTTAGTAGAGACAAGGTTTCACTATGTTGGCCAGGCTGGTCTCAAACTCCTGACCTCAGGTGATCCGCCCACCTTGGCCTCCCTAAGTGCTGGGATTACAGGCATGAGCCACTGTGCCCAGCCATTATAACAACCCTTGAACACCCACACATATTCATGATGATCTGAAAGGGCTCGTGCAGCCATCATCCTCTTCATTCTCACAGTCACCTTGTGAGGTTGCAAACCCCTTATTTTACAGGTGAAGAAACTGAGGCTCAGGAAGGAGTGACTTGTCCAAGGTCAGAGTTAAGTGGAAGAGGCTGGTCTCAACTGCAGGAGTGCTTAGCCCAGGCCCTTCTTCTTTCCCCTACACCCTGTTGCCCCTGAGGAAGATGCTGATTCTGCCACCAGGTCATCTGTGAGTACTCATCTAAGCCATTCAGTCAGAGTCCCACAGGTCCCCTCTGTCCGTCCTACACCCTAAGAAGAGAACACTGAAACAATCCTCCTTCCCAGCTAATCTTGGGCGCCATCTACCCAGTCCTTTTAGGGGGAGTCTATTCCCCAGGGCTGGAGGAGAGGGAGGAAGCAGAGCCACCCCCAGATCACAGAAACCCAGGCTGGAAGTGGGGGTCCCACAGTCCTGAAAGACTTTCTGGGGGACCCACCTTTCCACAGACCTCCTTGGAGCCTTCTTGTACCTGCGCTGGATATGAAGCCCTCCCAGCCCCTGCCACAGGCTGTGCAGAGACAGAACTGCAAATCAGGAGCTCCAGCCAGTCAGGTCTTGGATACTTCCAGGAATGGAGAACTCATTACATCCAAAGCACCAATCATCTTGTGGGGTTTCTCCTTCCTTAAAATGAGCCATAGTCTGTGCCCATGGCCCTCAGGGGAACCTGGGGGAAGGTCATGAACTCTCCCTTTGGAGCAGAGTGGAGGCTCCTGAACTGGAACCTTCTGTCATGAGCCCTCAGGTCTTTCCTGTGTGGCGGCCCCGCTGGCCATCTGTATCGCCCTTTGTTGGGTAAGCCCTATGTCACCACCTCTCTTGGCTGGTGGCCTTCAGAACTGCTCTAATGGTCCAGATGAGGTTTGAGCAGCACAGGTGACTCCTGTCTGCTTCTGTTACTAAAGTGTCTTCGCTAGTGCCCCTCCTGCCCACACAGCACATGTGCCAGGAAAAGCAAATGCTCAGGGCCTAAGAGCCCTGTTCCAGGGCCAGAACGTACCTTCCTCGGCCCCTGCTCCTAACTCTCAGGCCTCCCCCAGCCTTAGACCTCAGGGGCCAGCCTGACTCCTCTCTCCTGGGAGGGGTGAAGTTCCTGGCCCAGTCGGCTGAAACTGCTCCTTCCAGTCACTTCCATTCACCTTCTGGTGCCTGGCCTTGCTAATGTCACTCAAGGGGTCTGGTCTGAATCTTAGCATCTCCCAGCAACTATGTCCCTCAGAGCCCCAGCTCTAGACACCAAAGGGTGTGCCCGGGAGTCTGAGTGGGCAGCCTGCTCTGCCTGGAATTCTCGGGCTAGTGGCCTGAGGCCCAGGATGCCCCTGTCTGGCAGCCAGTCACTCTGAGAACTGGAAAACCACAAGCCCACATGATAATATCTGAGGCATATTAACCACACAGTGCTTCCTCCTTGCTAACCTACTTCCTCCTCCCTGCTCTGCTGCCAGAGGGCCCCAGGCTTGGAAGGAGAGGCTCCCTCACCCTCAGCTGCTTCCCTGCAAGTGCCCCATGTCTGCATCCCATGCTTGTGCAGTGGCTAATTCTGGTGTCTCATCAGACAGTAATTATGGGGGAATCAGCAGTGCCGTCATCTCTGCAGCTCAGCACCTGTCACCACGCCACCATCCCCAGGCTGCTGGGATGGGACCGGAAGCTGAGGGAGGAGGGGTGTGCTGGGGTGAGGGGCATCTGCACCCTTCCTGCTTCTGCAGTCCTCACTTCCCCTCCCTGCCTCCCCAAGGTGAGCAGTGCACTTCAACCAGGTGGTACCAGTCACACAAGTGCTCCCTGTTACCCGAGGCAGGTACTGAAAGCAGGTGCCATGTGTCCCATGTATGCATCCCCATGACCAAACAGAACAGGCAGAAGGACACAGCAAGTCAAGGCTCAAATCTCACCTTGGGCACTTCCCATACGTGTGACCTTGAACAAATCATTTCAGTCCTCCAGACCTCAGTTTCCCTAATGGCAAAATGGAGAAAATAGCGCCTCCCTTGTGAAGACGGGAAGAAATAAGGTGTGTAATAGCACAGTGCCTGGCACATGTGTGGTCATGTAGTCATTCAACAAGCAATTCATACACAGCTACTTTAATGTGTTAGGCAATATGGGGATGCCAAGATGAATGAGATAATTTAGCAAGGATCACACTGTGGCTACACTGAGGCACAGGCTTTTTTTTTTTTTTTTTTTTTGTCGGGAGGCAGGGATGGCTAATGGTATTTGGTTTTATTTCTTTGAATTTTAATACCTCTAAGGAGCACAGGAAGTGAGGTAAGGAAGAGCGGGCTGCAGAGGCAGGAAGGCACCCCTCTCCTCACCACAGTCCCCACCATTCCCTGTCATCCTCATGCATTGCTTCCCTCATTTGCTGCCCCTGAAGGTACTGAGTTTGCTGCCCCCACAAGCAAAAGTAGGCTAGTGGGCTTAGTTATGTCCAGAACTGGTGACTGTTCAAGAAAGGTTACATTAGGAGCCACCAGAGGTTTGACAGTGCTCCGGGGGATCAGAGCGGCGAGCCCAGAGGCGGTTGTGCGGGAAGGGCATTTCAGGGAGGAGCAGGAGTGGGAGGTGATGAAGAGGAGCCGAGCTGCAGAGGCAAAGGCCCACAGGGGAAGAGGCCAGACCCAAGGGAGCTGCTGGGGCCCCCACCTGGCTACAGCACGGACTCCTCAGGAGGAACAGGGTGGGGAAGGAAGGTGATGAATCTTAGCGTGAATTCTCCACGGCGCTGAGCCACAGAGGAGCCCTGCTGCCGGAGTGCAGAGGGAGGCAAAGGTGCACGAGGGAATGGGGTGAGATCCACACAAAGCTTCAGGTGAAGGCGGGGCGGCGGGGGGCGAGGGGTGGAAGGGAGGGTGTAGGGCTAAGGCTGCCCTGTTAGAGACTGGGACTCTCTCTCTGACCTCAGGCATGCTACTTAACCCCTCAGGTCTGTCTGTCTCTTCCCCCACAAAACAGTCAGCAGCAGTGAGCTCACAGGACAGTTGTGAGGGTGAAATAAACTAACGCTTGTACAGTGCACAACCTAGCATCTGGCGCTGAGGAAGCACCCGATAAATACTGGCCATCAGTGTTTTCATTATTACCAGTCATGATTTTTTTTCTCAAAACTCAGCAATGACTAAATGAGCCCCATCCCCTGAAAGCCCACAGAGGGAGCACAGGTCTCTTCTAACCAAAACCAGAATCAACAGTGAGGGACTGACCCCGGTGTCCACTACCATGGTGGCCTCCTCCCGACTCCCACCCCCTACACTCTCAATAGGCATTTCAATAATCCTTCATAGCACTCTCAAAAGCCATCCACGTCTTATTCCACTCTGGCTGATAAAGCCAGGACAGGGGCTGCTTCACCTTTTGCAGAGGTAGAAAGTAAGTCTTGTAAGGTACTGAGCTTCCCATCACTGGGGGTATTCCAGAAGAGGGTGGGTGAAAGAGAAGAACATCCAGATCTCAGAGGCCCTTGCCCCGGCCCCCTCTGCCTGGTTCACTGCCCCTGAGCCCACCCCGCAGGCTGAGCCTTGGCCCCTCTGCTGTTTGTGTGGAGAAGCGGGTAACTCACGCGAGCAAGGAGGAAAAAGGCTCCAATTTCAAGTCTCTCCGCATTCTCCTGGGAGAAGCATTCTCCTGGCTTCTCCCGGCAGCAGCCGAGGATGGAGGAGGGAGGGGAGCAGTGTCGTTGCTCTTTTAGGAAAATGGTAATTTTAATTAAGAGGCAGACAAACGAGCGCTCTGCAGATTGTCTCAGAGCAAAGTTATTAAAAAGCCATCAAGGCAGCGGCAGCCACAGTGGCAAGGAGAGCTGCCTCCCCCAGCTGCCCACCTAGATTGTGGCTGAATAGCAGTTCAGAGAACTGGAGAAGGGCTGGAGGACATGGAACCTGAAAATAGCCCCTCTCCTAAGAAGGTAGGGCAGCACCCAGATAGGACCCAGGGTGCAGCCTGCCCAACCCTGGGCAGTAGGTGGGGATGCAAAGGGCACCTGCAATTAGGCAGCCCCTGCTGTGGGCCAAGTTTGGGCCCATCACTACTTTTTCTTTACTCTTCTCAACAATGCTGCCTGGGAGGTGTTCTTGTACCACTTTATAGGCACAAACACTGAGGCTCAGAGAGGGAAAGTGGCTTGTCCAGGCTCACACACCTAGGAAATGGCTGAAGTGGGGGTTTGAACCCAGGGCAGGCTGACTCTCAAGTCCAGTGCTCCAGGCTGCTGGTCCTGGGCCCAGATTTGGGGGCAGGGATGGCTTCCCCCGCCCATACACCCTCCTCCAGCCAGGCTCTTTGATGTCCTCTGAAGCAGCCTCAGGAGCAGCCTAATAATGTTACCCTTAGTCATCAGGGTCACCAGGGACTTGGAGGCCAAGTAACTGCTTGCTTGGCAGGGTCACATTATGAGGGGACACTCCACAGGGACATAAAGTTACAAAAGAGCTGCCAGCAGGGGGAGCAGGGGCAGATAGACAGAGGACAGGCCCCCACAGCCAGGAAATCTTCCAACTCTTCAACCTCTACTTGCTCAACAATTAAGCAAAGTATCCAGGAACCTATCTGCCTCGGTTGCTGTTAGACTCTGAGCCTAGTCCAGTGCCCGGCACAGGGAAAGTGTTCAATAAGTCTTCTCCCCCTACCCCCAAGATAGAGTCTTGCTCTGTTACCTAGGCTGGAGTGCAGTGGCACAATCTCAGCTTACAGCAACCTCTGCTTCCTGGGTTCAAGCAATTCTCCTGCCTCAGCTTCCTGAGTAGCTGGGATTACAGGTGCCCGCCACCACACCAGGCTAATTTTTGTATTTTTAGTAGAGATAGGGTTTCACCATGTTGGCCAGGCCAGTCTCGAACTTCTGACCTCGTGATCCGCCCGTCTCGGCCTCCCAAAGTGCTGGGATTACAGGCGTGAGCCACCGCGCCTGGCCTTCAGTAAGTCTTTATTGAATAAATGGATGACTGGATGAACAAGCAAACAACTGAATAAATGAAATGAGATCACAAGCTTGCATGTGAATGTAAGCTAAACAAAACGGTCCCATCTTCTCCCATCCCCCACCCTCTGGGCATCGCTGGAACATGGACATCCCCCCATAAGAGGTGCCCCCTTGCTCCTGATCCCTCTCCACAGACCACAAGCCCCCTCGGCAGAGGATTCCCGCCTCTTCTCTTCACCCCAGCCTAGCTTACATGGTGGCTTTGCAGCCCGCACACACATGTACATGCACGCGTGCTTGTACACGCACACTCACTGACATGCACACACGTGCACATACAGACATGTTCTCTACCAGCCAAAGTGCCCTCCCCAGAGTCAGGTATCGGCTGCCCCCTCCCCTGGCAAAGGCTGGGCCCACCAGGCATAGCCCCCTCCCCATTTCTGGCCCTCCAGGCTGGGGAGGAGCATCTGACTACAGAGAGCTGGCGGGAGGGGGAATCGTGGGGGGCCTCCCTCCTCCTGGCTTACTAACCTGGAGACTTTAAACAGAGGGAACAGAGTCCTGGAGGCTTCCCTCCCGCCGCACGCTGGAGCCCTGGGTGAGGGACAGGAAAGGAGGAAAGTCGTGAATGAATGCCCAGAAAGGCCCGGCTGCAGCAGAGGAGCTGGAGAGAGGAGGGGTCAGGGCAGGGGCTCCCAAAGTGGGCCGGGGCAGGGGCAGGGCCATGGGCCACAGGCCATGAGGTTGGGGGAGGTGAAGCAGGTACAGAGCAAGGCAGAGCCTTAGGAGCTCTCCCTCTGGGGCCCCCCAGGACAGACAGGATAGAGATTGGGTGTCATAGGAAGAGCAGGGACTGAGGGGGCAGAGACACTGGTGCGAGACAGACAGGGGGACGAACAGTAGGACAACACAGAAAACATGGGGTCCCCAGAACTGGGTTCCCAGGACAGACAGCCAACAAGCCACGCCTGGTTCTCCTCCCAGAAACAGGGGGAGATGCTTTACTGGGGTGCCCAACCTAGACCCCAAATGCTAGCCCGCCTGCCTCCCTCATGCAAGGTTATGCCATTCTGGAAGGTTGATGGCTTCAGGGTCAGAGAGGCTTGCCATAACTGCTCTAGTGACAACTCTCTCCCCAGCCTAAGAGACCCCCATCTGCTCCAGTCCCCACTAACCCTGAGATAGCCCCGCTTCCCCTGCCTGCATTAGAGGAGACAGGCATTTCCCACCCAAAAGGCACTCACAGGTTCACACTGTGCTAGGAGCACAGACCTGCCTGAAGTCCTTCACTTAGCTACTGCCTCCATGCCCCCAACCCTCAACCTGCCACAGCAGGGTCCCCTGCAGCTGTCCACCATGCCCCACCCTGCAGGGAAGTCCTTTCTAAACCTACTCCACCTCCCTCATGCTGCAATACCGATTAGCCTTTTACCCTGAGGCATGCAGCAGTAAGACCTTTCCTGCCTGGAGACACTGTGGCCCGCACCCACTCAGGCACAGCCCTCCCTTGGCTGGCTCAGACCCATCCATACCCACAACACGTCTGGCTACAAGCATTCTCAGAGCCCCCTGCCAATCTCATGGTTCCAATTTTCCCACCGATTACCTAAAACGTCGACATCCCAGGGAGAAACAGCTGTTGGTACACGGACTGGGAGAAAATATTAAGAATGCTCACTAATGTGTCTAGCCCCAGAGGGCTTCCTGGATGAGGCAGTGGGAGGCACAGAAGTGAAGGCTCAGGAGCTCCAGCTTCCTTCTTACCACCAGCCCTTAGTGGCAGCTCCAGGGGCCCAGCCCCAGACAGGCTGAGTTGAGGATCTGGGTCTTAGAAAAATCTAAA
Organism: Trachypithecus francoisi; assembly: GCF_009764315.1. Taxonomy (NCBI): domain Eukaryota; kingdom Metazoa; phylum Chordata; class Mammalia; order Primates; family Cercopithecidae; genus Trachypithecus; species Trachypithecus francoisi. The sequence continues at coordinate 21,745,712 of NW_022681466.1, read as the reverse complement.
GAGGTTTCTTATGTATGCCCTTTCCTCAGTGGAGGGTGGACCCTATTCAATCATTCAGTCAGACACAGGAAGAGGAGGAAGATAAAGATGTGACTATTTATTGAATGTCTACTATGTGCCAGGAACTCTGCCTAAATTACCTCATATAATCCTACTACCCACTCTGTGAGGAAGCCACTGTTATGCCCTCGATCTACAGAGACGGAAACTGAGCTTCAGAGAGTGAAGCAACTTGCCCCAAACCACACAGCGAATGACTGTCAGGGCTGCAATTGCAGCCCAGAGCTGTCTGACTGCAGACCCTGAGCTCTTGATCGAGTAGCTAAACTGTCTCCTATCCACCCTCCCCAGTCATTGGCTGTCTTCCTTTTGGAGGCCTCTGGGAAGTTCTGCCTAAAGTCTAACCTCTTTCTTTCAGATGCTCCAGCAGAAATTATCTCCTATGGGCAGCAAGGTAGAAGAGAAGATTTCTCTTCTGTCTCTGTCCTGTCCTAAGAGTGGGAGGCAGACTGTTCTAACCTAAGGCTGCCAGTGGACCAGGATTGGAGTGAGCCATCAGGTTGAGGAGACAGGCGGGTCCGGGATTTCCTGAGCTTCATCTTTAGGTGACATCTGCCTCTCTAAGAGCCCCTTCCTGCCCCTCCCACTTCCAGGAGAGAAGAAGCTCCAGGAAGCCCCACACAAGCCCCTTCTCGGTTTACCAACCAGAAGTTCCCATAGTGCCCAGGTAGAAGAGAGCCCAGAAGTTCTGGGGTGGACAAAGTGAGAGTCTGCGGCAGTCCCCACAGCCCTTACCTTTCCACAGAGCCCTAACTTTCCATGGATAAGGGGGCTGGGGACAAGAATGGGGGACTCATCAGGCCAGCCTGGTCACTGGGTGGGGTGGAATAGGCAGGGGACGGCCGAGGAGAGAAGACAGCAAGGCCTATCCCAAGGGCTTCAAGGAGCCATGGAAGGCCTTCCCAATGAGCTGGGGTCGTTCATTCTTCCCATAAGAAGCAGAGGCTGGTGCCTGGAGTGACGTCTGCTGCGTATGCAATTATCATGCATCCTAGGGGTGAGGGGAGACTGCAGAACATGTGCCCTGGCGATCTCCCCAGCTCTGCACAAACAGAAACAGCTAGGCTCTTTCTGTGGGGTCTCTGGGTCTGGGGTCTCTCTATAAGCTGAGTCTGGGGGCCCCTCTGTGGGCCCCTGGGTCTGGGGTCTCCAGCATGCTCTGCCAGCGGGAATGGAAAAGAAGCCAGTGCCCTGGAATGCGTGTGTTTGCAGAGGTGAGAAAACCCAACTCCCTTCCAGTCTTGGGTTACTCCACACCAGGACATGCAGGCAACCGAGGCAGGTGGCCGAGGCTACCAGGAGCCAGGATAAGGCTGTGGGGGAGCTGAGCCACCAGCTTGAAGTGCCTTGTGGAAGAAAACCCGAACTGGATTGTTGTCCCCAAATGGAATGGAGTGTGGCACAGCCAGTTCAGCTGGGGTGGGAGGAAAACAGTGAGTTTAGAATTCAGAGGACAGCTGAATCCTCTAGCCACTCCCTTCTCCATCCCCTGGGCTGTGAGGGCAGATGTAGGCAAGGTGTGCCTTCGGAACAGGAGGGGGACTGTCTGTAAGGCATGAGAGTGTGTGTGTGTGTGTGTGTGTGTACGTGCGTACATGTGTATGTATTCCAATATTCTCTTGGGCCAAATCTCCATTTTTTTTCCTTAGCTGAAGCTGGGAAACAGTCTTCCCACCCTCCATGTGGCAAAGTAATATTATCCAAGGGAGAGGAGGTAGAGAGAGCCTGGGAGTGCTGGAAGGGAGCTTGAAGGTCCTCTAGTCCCACCCTCTTTTCTTATACCAAGGACACTGAAGACCAGAGAGGGCAACTAAATTGCCAAGGTCACACAGCAGTAGGGGAGACAGGCAAGCTGACTCCAGCCCAATGCTTGTTCTTTACAATTTACCTCTTTGCCCTAAGGAACAGAGGAGCAGCTTCTCTCTGTCTCCTCCTCTTCTCCCTCTCCCGCAGCACTGGATCCCTCCCCAGCAGGCCCCCCTGCACTCTGGCAACCACACCAGCCACACTCCTCAGGATGCCCAAAGGTCATGTGAAAGGTCATGCTGAGCAGTCCCCTGCCCCTAGGTCCAACACTAGTCTATGGGTGCTCACAGACCACTGTCATTGAGGTGAAAGATGCAAAAATACCACCAGAGCCTCCCATCCTGGAGTGGCCACATGCTGGGAGGTTTATCTTCCTATCTAACCTTGATTCCTCCTACTACAGCGTGGGCCTGCTTCCTCTCAAGCTGTCCTATGCAGAGATGGAGGCAGGGGGAGAAAAGCAGGTTTCCAGCCTCCACACCCTTCTGTTTGCCCACCCCCAGCAGACAGGATGAGGGCAGGGTGTCCCTGGGTGGCTGGGCCCCAAGCCCAGTGCATGCGTGGGGCCCAAAGGGTGGGATGAGGGAGCAGCAGCCTGGGTATGGGGGAAACAGCTTTTCTAGGAATTGCCCCTCCAAGTCCTCATCCTCTGCAAAATCCTAACTAAGTCTCAGGCTTAGACTTCTCTAAGGATTATTATCTTCTCTGGGTTCAGAGATGTCTGTCACCTATCCCATCATAATTGATTGTTTATTATCCCAACAATAAATTGATTGTTTATTATATGTCTGGCACTGTGCGGGATGTTTTCATCTGTTGTTTCATTTAATCTTCACAAAAATTCCAGGAAAGGAAACGAATCTGTCCCCTGAGACGGTCCTTCCTTAAGACTAAGTCTAACCTTGATCTCTCCTGCTGCATTTCCCCTGGCCCAGTCCTCCTTGGTGGCATTGTTGTTCCTGTCTTCAGAGACTCTTCTCATGACTCAGTGGCCTACATGATCTTCTCCAGGCTATCAACCTTTACCCAGCCCTGCCCCAGGAGTGGGGAGATATGTAAGTAAAAGGAACCAAGGCATGCAAGGAGGCTCTGCGGGAGGTCCCCAAGAGGTCAGGTGGGGCTGCTGGAGGTAGGGGCAGGACTGGGGTGGCAGGTTCTCCTCCCTCATAATGTCCATGACCCCTGCAGGGGGTCTGGGCCCCAACTTCTGTGTGGTAGCTAAGAGGGCCCAGAGAGGCAATGAATGACCTAGTCCTTCTCAGTAACCATCTCTGAGGCTCAGGTTTCAGCACACACATCCCTAGAGCCCAGGGGAATGGGCAAAAGCAGGCAGGGGCACAAGGGCAGGACTTGCCATGGGTTGAGCCTGGGAGGTGAAGCCAGAGGAGGAGCTCTGACACCTGGCTAAGCTCCCAGCAGAGGGCTAGCAGGCCCTGGGAGGGTGCACAGCCTCAAGCCCCTCTGCCTGCTGCAGGGTCAGGCCTCCGTGGGGTTTTGCACCCCCTATTCTAGCCACAGGCAACTTTGGTGAATTCACCCACCACATGGCTTCTCTGTTTTGACCTTTTGCAGCAGGAGTGCTGAGGGCAGGGGTCCCCTCCACTACAGTCATCCCCCCACCCTGCCCCCAGCATGGCTGGAACATAGGGGCCAGACTCACCTCCCTAGGGAATGTTCAGGCCCAGCTTTCACCCCTCTGGGAAATCGGAGCAGCAAAAGCATGGGCCAATGGGCAAGGGGAGTTGGAATGGTGGGTGGGACTCTGGGCCGGGTGTGGGCGGCACCCTCCCCCTTCAAGCAGGCACCATTAATATATGCAAAGCATATGCAAATCACCCAGAAGAGAGACACAACACCGCTGGAATGTCACAAGAGACCTTGGAGATCAGCCAGCCCACGCCCCCTCATTTCACAGGTGAGGAAAGAGGCCCGCGCTGGGAAGGGACTTGCTCAAGGTCACGCAGACATCTGGGCACTGAGGAAGGATAAGAATGAGCTCTCTCGACTTAGTGCAGTGCTTTTTCCACCAGGGTCTTGTCTTTCTGCTGGGGGGTTTACAACATGGCAAAGGGGCCCCAGGGAGTGGATGGGGCTCCAGGCAGGCCCATCAGAGACATGGGTGGGAGATGGAGCTGAGAGGCTTCTTGGATGCCTCCCTTACCGCCTCTGCACCTGGAGACGGTCTGGTGGGTGTGAGGGGCAGTGCAAGGGCAGCATAGCACCTGGGGGGCCGATGGGTGGAGGGGCGGGAGGCCGGAGGTAGGCAAAGAGAAATCCGAGGGGCAGGGGAGAAGAGCAGGGAACCTGGGGTGTTTGAGGCAGGGGAGGAAGAGCCCAATGTCAGGGCAAGGTGCCCGCTGTGGTGTGGGGAGGGGGATGGCGCCCTCAACACATACACACACACACACACACACACACACACACACATCCCTAAGTGTTCAGCAGCCCTTCCTGGACTCTGCCAATTATGGCACCTGACAGACCATAATAGTTAACCCAGGCCCATCCCTTCTAAGGACACTTCCCCGCCCCCAACTTGGCTTCTCAACCTTCCAGACAGTCCTCGAAAGCAGGGCCAGAGCTGGAGAAAGGAAGGGGCGGCAGACAATGGGAGGGGCAGTCAGAGGGAGGTAGAAGGAGGCAGAAGAAGAGACAGGGAGACAGGGTTAGAGAGAGAGACAGCAGGAAGGGCAGTGCAGGAGAAATTGAGGGGCAGGGAGCGGCAGGGGAGGAATGGGGAGACGGAAAGGCACAGAGGGGAGATGGGGGAGGGGCGAAGACTGAGGGCATCCAGGGGAGCACTCTGGAGCCCAGGTATCGGGTAGAGGAACCCTGACCCCGAGGTTCTAGGCTGCTTGGCAGGAGTTAGGGACCATGCCCCTGCCCCTCTGCCCACCTCCCCAGAAACTCCCCTGGCTGCCAGGAACTCAGTCCTCCCTCCTTCACTGCCTCCCTCCATTCCTCCCTCGGGGCAGGCACTGCTTCCCAGCTAAATCCTTCATCTCCGCTTCTCAGAGCTTGGAATGAAAGAAGGGGAAGCGAGTACAGCCCTCAAACCCGCTGACGGCCAGATTTTTATTATCTTTGCTCGAATGGGCCCTAGGAAGCCAATGAGGGATTCTTCAAAGAGCATCTAAGTGCCTCATTGAAGCCTGCACCTGCACCAGCCCACCCACAGCAGGCAGCCAGGACTTGGGGGGCACAACCTGTCCCCCACCCCCCACAAATCCTAGAGTCCAGAGCCTCGGCTACCAGGAGCCTCACCCTCAGCAGCTTGTATCCAAGCAGGGGTCCCTAGGTCAGGAAACCAGGCTTAAAGCCAGACTTAAGTCTGCTGGGCCTCTGAGGCAGTCTCTGTCCCTCTCTGGGCCTCAAGGACATAAATGAAGGAAGAAAACAGATCTCCTTGCCAGGGCTTGGAGGAGATAAATGCTTGGGATTCCTCGAAAGAGCAGCTTTTATGGCAAGCCCTGGATCCTTCCCCTGAACTCCCTGCCTGCCCAACACCCACAGGCCCCTTTGCAGGAGTGACCCCCACCACATCTGCCTCTTCATGTGCCCCGGGCCGGCTACCCAGGGTGACAGACGCCATGAACTGTTCTTCCTTGAGCCCCAAACTCAGCTCCCTCCGTTTAAATCCTCAACACTGTCTCCCTTCTTTCCCCAAAACCTAACCTGGGGTGGGGGTGGGGGCTCAACAAACTGGGTAGTTCAAAAAGCCCATCCCCCTCCCTCCCAAGCACTTCCAGGGCTGGGGTTTTGGCAGAGAATGCCAAGGTTGGCATGGGCAGATGGCAGCCATGCCACCCCCACCCTCTAGCTCTGACCACACTGTCGATGCCCACAGCCAAAGAAGGAATCAATGGTTCTAATTAAACCCTTTTTCCAGGGTGGGTCCCTGGCGAGAGAGGGAAGAGGGAGACAGGGAAGAGGGAGAGGGAGAGAAAGAGAGAGACGGAGAGACAGGGAGAGCGCATCAGAGAGGCCCTGCATCCCAGTGCCCAACCCAGTACTCTGCACATCTTTAAGACGCCAGGAACCCAGCAGGGATCAGGCCTCGGAGACCCCAGACCCTCTGCATTAGGCAAGGAGGCAAGTAGAGGGGCAGGGGAAACCTGAGGTGGGGGTAGCTCTTTGAGAGGCTCATTCTAGCGATCCTTCCCCTAGTGGAGTATCCCCCTCCACTCAGCACTCCCCGAGGACCACAGTTGCCTTTTGCAGATAGAGCTCCAGGGCACAGAGAGTGGGAGCCAGAAGGGGGATTTGTGCCTCCATCCCAGCCTTGAGGGTCATCACAGAGAACCAGCCATCGTGGAAAGGGCGGAAGGAGCAAGAATTGTTGTGGGGGGGACTGGACAAAGACCCTCTTGTCCCCAAGGCAGGGTGGCAGGAAGCCAGGGCAAAGCCTTTGCACTTGCTGCCAATGGTGCCTGGGTGCCAGGCAGCCTGGGTGGGGATGGCGGGGTGGGGGGTAGTGGTGGTGGATCTTATTATTGGAATCCCTCCCCTTATGCCCAGAGCCCTCACCCCATCCCTTGCTTCTACCCCAGACCACTAGCTAAGTCTCTGTCCCCAGCAACTCTCAGCTTGCCTGGAGAACTCCTTCCTGTGTGAATGTTCCTTTCCGTGTCCCTGACACCTGTACGGAGTGTCCCATCACCAACCAGAACCAGCAAAACCCCTCAAATGCACCATAGCTGCTCCCCACATACAACCACACCAGAAACCACCACCATCATAGCTGCCACCAGTGGTGACAGCCTCACAATCTCCATCTCCATCAAATGCATCATCAATTTTTTAAAGACCAACAAGAGGGAAAGGGACGGGAATAAGATAAACTGAGGCACGGAATTAGACAGCAAAGCAGTTGGCTCAAGGTCACGCAGACCAAGATACCAAGAGTCGGGAAGAAGGTATCCTGACGACCCCCAAAAAGTGCTCAAACCCCACCCAAAGGAACATTCAGGCCCACAAACCTGGAAGTCTGATCAGCTTCCCTCATTCCCAAGCCTCACCTGTTTCTCCCTTCCCCAAAACAGACAGCAGCTCCTCCATCTCCTTTTGAAAGGCTGCTGCCAGAAACCCCCAATCCCAGCTCGGGGAGCCCACTTTCCTTAAAGTTGGGGTGCTGCAGGACCTCCTTGTCCCACAACATTTGAGGAGAGGGGCTGGGAAGATTCCCCTCCTTGCACACTTCCCCGCGCCTGCTCACCTGGCTCCCCTCGGCCCCCAGGGTCCCTCGGTCCAGGCTCCTCCCTGGGAGAGCGGGCTCTGCCCTCCGCCGTCCTCTCCCACCAGGCCAGGGCAAAGCGCCGGAGGCACTGCCAGGGCTGCATGGGGAGGCGTGGGGCTGGGGGGCGCGCACCAGCAGCCTCACACGCCCCGCCGGGCCCTGACAGCCGAGCTGCGGAGGCACCCGGCCTGTCCCCTCTGCTTCCACCAGCATCCTGCTGCCCCCACCGACAGGACTCGGAGCTGGCCCGGGAGCTTCTGACGTAGCAGGGGGGTGCGTGGGAGGGGAGGGTGGGCCACGGTGGTGCGTCCCCTTCCCAGCCCCACCCTCCACCCCTCAGCCGCCTGCAGTCCCTATCTTCTCACTCACCCTAGATGCCCTCCCCAGCTGGGGGCGCCCTCCGCTGCCCTCTGGCCTCTGCGGGGGGAGGGGTTAAGATTAAATAGCCCCTCCCTAAACCCCTCCCTCTCGTGGACCTCCCTACTCGCTGGTAGAGCGGGGAGCTGGTCCCCAGTTTCTGCAACTGCTGCTGAGGCTCAGAGGTCTCCAGGGCTAGGGCCTCGAGGTGCGGGGAGCTGGGGTGTGTGGAATACGGGCTTGTATCCTGGCAACGCGGTCAACCCCAGAACTCACTCATCCCCTTCCGTCCCTGGGGGCTGGCGCAAAGGGCCCACCACCATCCTAGCCGGTGCACCCCATTCTGGGAGCTGAGGGAGGGAGGCCTTTGATGCACCCCTCACTTCTCCATTCCCTTCCCCTCCCCCTGCATCCTCTTCTTCCCCCACCTCGGATGGACGCTCCCCTCCCCCCACCCTGCTCAACATCCATCCCCCTTCTTCTCCTCACCCCTCCCCTCTCCATACAGCCCCTTTACAGTTGAACCCCTCTGGCCCCCACCCCGGGGCGTCGTGAGGCCCTCCCCACCCTGCCCCCTTCTCTGGTCCCAGCACTCCTCTCGCCTGGGTCCTTCTCCCAAGCCCAGCGCACAGCGGTCCCCTGCCCCCCACACACCTGCACCCCAGCATCCCTCGCCCCGCCGGCCACCGCCTCCCCGGCCCGGCCGCCGCCCCCGCCCCCGGCCGAGGGGGAAAACACACAAAGAAAACAGAAATACCTTCCACTTAAGCATGGAGGCACATTAGGGAGGAGAGAGACAGGGACATGCCTTGGGACGGAGCGTTCCCCATCGGGCGGGGGCGCGGGGGGCGGGGGCCCCGGGCCGGCCTGCCTGGCGCTCGCCCTCTCGCCGCCTCGCGGGCTCCTCGCTCGGCCCCAGCCCCGGGGCGCGGTGCCAGGCGGGCGGGCCGGGGGCGCGGGCCCCGCCGGGGTGGACCAGCTGGGAGGGCGCCGGCGGCCGGGCGTGTGGGTGCGCGCGCGCGCGGGCGTGTCACCGAGTGTGCGAGAGCGAGTGTGTGTGTGTGTGTGTGAGTGTGTGTGCGCGCGCGCGGGCCGGCGCGGGTGTGTCACTGCGGGCGGGCGCGCGCGCGGCGCGGGCGCGCGCGTGTGGCCGGAACGTACAAAGGGCCGCCCGGGGCGGCGGTGGAGGGGGAGGGGAAGGGGCACTGCGCCTTCTCGCTCCCTCCGGCAGCACGGCGGGATCCCGCAGCGCGCAGCCGGGGCCGAGCGCGAGGCACGCTCACTCTCCTTCCCGCGCCACCTGCTTCTCCCACCCCAAGTAGTCTTCGCACCACGATGGAGACAAATACGTTGACCAGGGACCAGGAACACTTGGAGGGTGGAGGACTCCTGGGTCTCCAAGCCCGGGCGCGTCTAGGGATGGAAAGGCTCTCGGGGCTGGGTGGAGAGGCGGGGCGGCGAGACTGGGGGCTCTCTTCAGTCAAGGTGACCCCGGAAACCAACAGCCGCCCCATGCCGGGAGCGCCTAGATCCTCCTCTGCTTCTGCCGCGCGACCCCTCGCCCCACTGCGCCTAGAAGCGGCTCAGTCAGAGGGTCTGGGCTTCCCAGCGCCGCCTGCTGGGCCGCCTCCTGGCCCCGGCTCCGGGTTGCGGCCCCTCCTGCAGGCGTGCGCGGGAACTGCAGGCGCGCGTGCTAGCAGGGAGGTGGTCCGCGCCCCTCCGGCCAGTGAGACCCCATGGCAGGACGCTCCAGCGACGGTCCCTGCTCACGCCTTGCTTGGCGGCGCCACTGCCGCCTCTACCGCAGCCGGCAGAGCACTAGCTCGGCTCCACCCTGCCGTCCCCCGCCCCTCCGCGTCCCACCTTCGTTGGCCTACCTGTTGGCTCCGCAGACTTCTCCAGCGCTGACCCAGACCCAGACCCAGACCCAGGCCCGCACAGACACCTCGTGCTCCAGCGGCCCCCTCCCTCCCTCGCTCGGATGCTCTGACCAGTCCCTTCTCTCTCAAGCTTTCTTGGGGAGGAGAAGGTGGGCTGAGTCCCCTGTCCCTTTTATTTACTTCTGGCGTTTCCAAAAGCAGTTTAGGTGAGCAAGAGAAGGAACAGAGTACTTCTATTCACTATGGACCATCAGGCAGAGTGGCAGGCAGGCAGAGAGCCCAGGAGAGGAGACCCCACCCCAAGTGGCCCAAATGACAAACCGGTTTCCCCACTTCCTGGTCTACCCAGTTGCAACCTTAATCTGGGCTCTCCCAATTTCCTGTCCACCTCCCCCCCCCAGCCTGCCCCTGAGCCAACCACATGCCCAGCTAGGGACAAGGTCCCAGATTCCCCTTAGAGATCAATAACCAATTGCAGTAACTCAGATGCCAGGGCCAGGACCAGAGGAGAGGCCCTTCCCAGCTCCAGCGGCACAGATCAGGAAGACAGCCAAGAGCTGTGTCCTTGGACACACAGTCTGGGCACACGACCCCAGCGGCCGGCACCCTGACTTCTTCCCTCCTGGGCCAACTGCCTCTCCCTCTGCCAACTGGATGGTGCCCATCTTTTGGCCTCTGAGAGCACAGTGGGCATCCATCCAGCGCCCTGCCTGGCTGCCTGCCCAGGATGGGCATGGGAGGCAGCAGGCTCTGTGTGGGGGAGGCTGATGGGAGGCAGGGGGAGCTTCCCCTCAGCACACGGACACCACCTCCCAAGCGGCTGGAAGCCCAGAGCTCTGGCACACGTCGCTCCTCCATTCAGACTCCCCACCCACCGACTGCACAGGACTCCTGCCCTTCACCTCCCCCAACTCAGATTCCCCCCAAGGAACAAGATTTCTTCCCTCCCCCACTTTGTGCCTAAGGGGAAGAAAATCAGCAGGTGCTCTTCCCATAATCTCTAATTTAACCCTTTCAACAGCCTGACAAAAGTGAGCATTTTCAACCCCCTATCAGAGAGATATAGCCAATTGCCCAGTGTAAGAGCAGCAAAGTTGAAATTCAAACCCGCATCTGCCTTACGCAAAAGCTCCCCGCCTGTCTTCTATCACCATCATCTCATAACCTGGTGGGCCGCCACAGCAGGGACACAAAGTCTCATAACCATACAGTTGTTAGAAGAGAACTGGGATAAGGAATGTGGCTGAGAATTAAGATGTATAGCCATGTCATAATCAGGAAGGAGACAGGGATCTGGTCCTGTTGTGGGGAGAGTGACCTGAGGCATTACCTTTAGTTGACCATTGAAAAGATGCTTGTGCCATCGAGTGGAGATTTGCCTGCCCAACCCCACTGGCTTGGGGTGGAGTGGGAAATGTTCTGTGATGCAGCCCCCAGGGACTGGGAGCAGTTCCAAAGGTGTCAGCAGAATGAAGCATCCATTTTTACCCACCCTAAGGTGAGCTCGCTCATCATGAAGGCCACCTCCGTAGTGAGGTGCTTAAATCAGATATATGTAATATTTTTAATTTGTATAGCTCACCTTTTAATGATGAATCCTTAGCATTTCTGATCATCTTCATAGCTGTCAGCTCATTTGAGACCCTTCTCCCCTCTCCTCCCCAAAGATGCTTTGTCCACACCCACCCCACCCAGCTGACTCCATGGGTCCCCCAGAGGGGTGAGAAGGGATACAGCTCCCTGAATAGAACCCAAGGTCCCAAGGCCGAAAGTGGAGCCAGAGAACATATGGCCTGGCACCATCACCCCTCATTGACCCCAAGAAAAATAGTTGCCTTTCCCTCCTCCCACCAGGTCTCAAAAGGAGGGGTTCCTGGTGGAGAGAGAAGGCTGGGGACACCATGTCCACTGATCAGGGTGAAAGCAACACAGGTATTACTTCAGCTGAGAGACGAGAATTGCTCCTGTAAGCTGGCATGGTGCCCAGGCACAACCAATTTGCCAGCTGCCTCCACCTGAGATGCCTCAGGTACCACCCCGCCCCCGCTCTCATTCCTCAACAGGTAACTTCCCTCTGGTCTCCCTCCCCTGTTCCTCTGGCAGTGTATTTGGTTGGGAGAGGGCAGCTGGCATGTTTGAGGCTTGGAACAGCAGATCCTAACCACTCACCTTGCCTCCCCAAACGTCCCACCCAGTCCTCACCTGTTCCTGGGAGTCTGCAAGAGACAGGTTATGGCGGTGCACCCCAGAGGAAAGAATTCTCAGCCTTGCCTCTCCTTCCCCAAGATGCAATAGGAACAGGGATTGCATCTGGAGAAACATCTGGGCAAGTAAAGGGAGGTGGGCCTTGGGGTGGGCAGAGAGGGGCGTCTGGGCCTCTAGGAGAAGGCACAGAGTGATGTGGAAATAATGGCTGGGACACCCCAAACTGCTCACTCTGCTGTTTTGGAGCACCCCCAGCGCGGTATCCTTGAGAAAGCCCCCAGTCCGTGGGGCTGTTGTCTGGCCAGGCATTTCATGAGACCCCAAGGAACCATCCACATTCCACTAAGGGGGGCCTGCAGACAGTGAGGGCCTAGGGACCTGGTCCTATTCTGGGGCAAGTAAACAGGGGCAGTGACGTGGCACCTGGGGCACAAGAGGGGTGGGGGAGGAGCCAAGGAGGAGGAGGGTGCTTCCCCCTGCCCCAGGCCTGCATCTGGGGGTTTCCGAACACAGCCTGGTCTTCCAGAGCCCCTAAGCCTCCCTTCTCACATTCCTCACCCTCCTGTTCCTCCTCCCACTCCATAGGAGAGGAGGGAGGGACAGTAAATTTCTAAAGACCATCCCCCCTTCCCTGCTTGTTATTGTAATGAATGCTAATGATGCTCCCTAATTGATGCCCTCATTAGCACATCAAACCCGCTTTCTGAAGAATGAAGAGAGAAAGTGGAGTCAGGTTCTCTGGGGTCGGAGCTGTAGCCAGCCTCCTCCAGAGAATCTTATCCTGATGCTTCTGGCAGGGAGGGACCGGAGTAGGGGCTTGGAGTGAAAAGCCGAGGTGTTCCCCTCCCAGTGGGAATTTCCTGAGCACAAGGCTCTCTTCCCTGTCTGATGGCAAAGGTTCCATCTGTCTCATCAGACTGGGAGCTCCTTGAGTCAGGCACCTTGCCCCCCTCACTAAGCCAGGGCTCCCCCTGTGGTAGGGCAGTGGCTCTCAAAGTGATTGGAAAAGCCCAGTCGCCTGGAGGGCATGTTAAACCAGGGATTGCTGCCTGCCCTCCAAGAGCTCAGATTCAACAGATTTGAGGAAGGGCCTGAGAATTCGCATTTCTTTTTCTTTTCCTTTCTTTTCTTTGTCATTTTCTTTTTTCTTCTTTTTTTTTTTTTTTTTTTTGAGATAGAGTCTCACTCTGTCACCCAGGGTGGAGTGCAGTGGCTCGATCTCGGCTCACTGCAACATCTGACTCGTGGGCTCAAGTCATTCTCCTGCCTCAGCCTCCCGAGTAGCTGGGATTACAGGCACCCGCCACAATGCCCAGCTAATGTTTGTATTTTTAGTAAAGACTGGGTTTCACCATGTTGGGCAGACTGGTCTTGAACTCCTGACCTCAGGTGATCCTTCCTCGGCATCCCAAAGTGCTGGGATTACAGACGTGCCCCACCCCGACAATTATTTTATTAATTTATATATATATATATATATTTATTTATTTATTTTAAGATGGAGTTTCACTTTTGTTGCCCAAGCTGGAGACTGGAACTGGATCCCTGATCCCCTGCTGTGTGCCAGATCCATGCTCTGTGATGCTGATGCCAGTGGATCTCCCTTCTCTGTAGGAGGAAAGAATAATGGCAAGGGAGAGGGTTCCTAGCACCCACCTCACTCTGGGTGACCTCCCAGGGCCTAACTGGGGAGAGGAACTTGTGGCTACAGTCCATGAGCATGCGTGCAGCTCCCCACCTCTTCCCTTCCCATTTGGTCCCCTAGGCATAAGAATTGTTGGGTTGGGGCGGGGCACAGTGGCTCACCCCTGTAATCCCAGCACTTTGGGAAGCCGAGGCAGGAGGATCACCTGAGGTCAGAAGTTCGAGACCAGACTGGCTAACATGGTGAAACTCTGTTTCTACTAAAAATACAACAAATTAGCTGGGCGTGGTGTCAGGTGCCTGAAATCCCAGATACTTGGGAGACTGAGGCAGGAGAATCACTTGAAACCGGGAGGCAGATGTTGCAGTGAGCTGAGATCACACCATTGCACTCCAGCTTGGGCAACAAAAGCGAAACTCCACCTCAAAAAAAAAAATAAAAAGTATTGTCGGAGTGGGGCCGGGTGCCATGGCTCACGCCTGTAATCGCAGCATTTTGGGAGGCCGAGGCGGGTGGATCACCTGAGATCAGGAGTTGAGACCAGCCTGGCCAACATGGCAAAACCCTGTCTCTACTAAAAATACAAATATTAGCCAGGCGTAGTGGCATGCACCTGTAAGCCCAGCTACTCGGGAGGCTGAGGCATGAGAATCACTTGAACCTAGGAGGCGGAGGTTACAATGAGCCAAGATCACACCACTGCACTCCAGCCTGGACGACAGACCATGACTGTTTCTCAAAAAACAAACAAACCAAAAAAGAATTGCCTGGGTGGATGGGTGAGTGAACTGCAACCTATAGTTGGGGGAGGAGGGAGAGAGGATACTGGAGCTGCAGTGGAGAGATGGAGGACGAGGGGATGGGGCAAACAGAAGTGGGATGAAGAGAAGGTGAGATGTGCAGAAGAACGGAAGAAAAGGGAAGAAGCGGGGAAGCAGGGGGAGGGGAGGAAAGAGAGAAGAAGAGAGGGAGAGATGTAAGGAGAAATGGAAGAGTGAAAGAAGGCCTAGGACAGGGAAAGGGAAAAAAGAAGAAAGATGAGGCCAGGGCAGGGAGGAGGAGAAGGAAGGTACAGTCTGTATCTGTCCTTAAGAGGGCATATTATGAGCCACTGAGGCCCAAGTACACCACAAGCCCAACTCCTGCAGGGCCACACCCAGCTTGACTTTAAGGCTCTAGATTTCACCATCTGATTCACATGTCTTGGGGGAAAAAATGGAAGCCTCCTCCCACCTCCAGCTAGCTGCCCTCCCAGGCCTACCAACCAACCTTAGAAGACTGTGGTAGAAGGTGCGGGGAATGGAGCCAGTACTATCCTGATCTCTTTTACCCCTGCTAGCACCTAGTAACCATCTCCTTGCCTTCCAAGGTTATAGCACTCCCCTACTTAATGCTGAAAGTAGGAAGAATTCTCACGCATTGCTGATGGGAATGTGAAATGGTTGAGCAGCTATGGAAAGCAGTTTGGCAGTTCTTTAAGCATAGAATGACCCTATGATCCAACAGTCCAAATGTCCTTCAGTGGACGAATGGATACACAAATTGTGGTATATCCATACAATGGAATACTATTCATTCATAAAAAGGAATGAAGTACTAATACATGCTTCAACATGGATGAACCTCAAAAACAACATGCTGGCTGGGCACTGTGGCTCAGGCCGTAATCCCGGTGTTATGAGAGACCAAGGCAGGAGAATTCCTTGAGACCAGGCATTTGAGGCCAGCCTGGGCAATGTGGCAAGCCCCTATCTTTACAAAAAAATCTCCAATCCCCACCAAAACGTCATGCTAAATGAAAGAAGCCAGTCATTAAAAGTCATATATTGTATGATTCCATTTATATGAAATATTCAGAATAGATAAATCCACAGAGATTTGCCTGGAGAGATGGGAGAACAGGCAGTAGCTGTTAATGGGTATGAGGTTTCCATTTGAGGTGATGAAAGCGTGTTGGAACTAGAGTTGATGGTTGCAAAGTATTATGAAAGCACTAGCTGGGCGTGGTGGCTCACGTCTGTAATCCTAGCACTTTGGGAGGCCAAGGCAGGCAGGAGTTCGAGACAGCCTGACCAACGTGGAGAAATCCCATCTCTACTAAAAATACAAAATTAGCCGGGTGTGGTGGTGCAAGCCTGTTATCCCAGCTACTCTGGAGGCTGAGGCACGAGAATCGCTTGAACCCAGGAGGTGGAAGTTGCGGTGAGCCAAAGTCATGCCATTTCACTCCAGCCTGGGCAACAAGAGTAAAACTCCGTACCCCCCCCCAAAAAAAAACACAAAGCTCTAAATGCCACTGAGTTTTTCACTTTATAATGGTTACTTTTATTAATATACTATGAAAATCTTGCCTCAAAAAACAAAGTAATAATGAAAGTAGGAGTCTGCCAGGGAATTCAATGAGTAGAACCATCTGAAAAGTTCAGCCTATCTTCTTTGGAACAAGAGCTTGTGCCCACATGAGTCACAGGCTTTCCCGGTATGCTGGAACACTGGGCACTGCTCCAAGGACTCTCAGAAGATGCTCGTAGGGCCTTGGATGTTTTCTGGCCCCAGGCTGCTCCCCGAAGCCTCTTCCTCTGCCTGGCCCTCACTCCATGGGGGCTTCCCTTTCAGGTTCCTGCCTCCCAAGCAGGTGGCAGACAGGTGATCTGTGCTTTGCATCTTCAGCTAACATCGTGCCATCTGCCCCAGTGGCAGCTCCACCCCTTCTTGATCGTTTGCTCCAAACATAGCTTTCAAAGCCCTCTGGTTTTCTTTACCACAGATTTTTTTTTTCTTTTGTAAGTGCAGTGGCACGATCTTGGCTCACTGCAACCTCTGCCTCCCGAGTTCAAGTGATTCTCCTGCCTCAGCCTCCTGAGTAACCGGGATTACAGGCACGTGCCACCATGCCCAGTTAATTTTTGTATTTTTAGTAGAGACGGGGTTTCGCCATGTTGGCCAGGCTGGTCTTGAACTCCTGACCTCAGGTGATCTGCCTACCTCGGCCTCCCAAAGTGCTGGGATTACAGGCCTAACACAGATTGTTTTAATCACCCCATAAGTGAACCTCCTGCTCTCTGGAATCTCACATTCCCCACAGCGCTCTCCCCATGTGCCAGGCCCTGGGCTGCCTGCTCAGGGTGCAGCAGAGTGGGGAGGAATTCCGGGGTGAATCAGGCTGTTCACTGCTCCTCCCTGCTCCAAAGCTTCCTATAGCCCCTTCTGCTCAAAGATCTTCCATGGCTCCCCATTCTCACACCAATGGATTATAGGAATCTGAACCCTTTGAAGTCTTAACAAAAGTTTTGCATTCTCTGTAAATAAATAAACATATGTTCCCATCTACAAGAAATAAGTGGGCCTCTTTGACCTCTGCAGCCCATCCAAGGACCCCTAGGGCAGAGCTACTCAAAGTGTGGTCCACAGACCAGTGCCAGCCGCCGGTTCGCAAGAAAACAGAAATGGAGAGTAAGCATTGAGAAACCTTTACAGCGATTGCCTGTACATCTAGGCACATGAGCACTTTTACTGTATTTTACAAAAATATGGGTATACAATCAATTGGAATTTTTTTTTTTTTTTTTTTTTGAGACGGAGTCTCGCTCTGTCGCCCGCACTGGAGTGCGGTGGCCAGATCTCAGCTCACTGCAAGCTCCGTCTCCTGGGTTTACGCCATTCTCCTGCCTCAGCCTCCCGAGTAGCTGGGACTACAGGCGCCCGCCACCTCGCCCGGCTAGTTTTTGTGTTTTTAGTAGAGACGGGGTTTCACCGTGTTCGCCAGGATGGTCTCGATCTCCTGACCTCGTGATCCGCCCGTCTCGGCCTCCCAAAGTGCTGGGATTACAGGCTTGAGCCACCGCGCCCGGCCAATTGGAAATTTTTTTAAAAGGCAGGGGTGGTCCTTCATTACAGAGTTTGAGAAGCACTACCCTAAGGACCCTTTCACCTTTGGTGAGAATGCTGACCTACTCGATAAACTCGGACTGGCATTCCAGGTCCTCCACGACCCCATCCTCTAATCTTTCCAGCCTTATTTCTGGCTGCCTCCCACAACACAACACACACACACACACACACACACACACACACAAAATCTTCCCTCCACACTCCATGTCTTTGCCCATACTCTTCCCCTCCATGGGGTTGTCCTTTCCTTCCTCTGCACCTGTTGACACCTGACTCTGGCCTCAAAGCCCAGCCCAAATTCCATTTCCTCAGTAAAGCCTTTCCAAATTCCAGACCCTTCCTTCCTTACACACATAAGCAAACACACAAACATATTCTAGCCGAACTTTGCACTCCCCTGGGCTTTCCTAACACCCATGTAGCTTTCTTTGTGGCCGTCTGTCTCCTAGCCAAGGCAGAGCTGTGGTCCTCTCTGCCGGTGCCTCCTGGCCTCTCCCCCTCTGGGGTGTCCAGCACCTCACTGCATGGATTCCGGGTATTGCTGTCGTGATTTGTACCCCACTCCCCGGGCCTCTCCTGTGGCTGCTCCTCTGTGTCTGCCCATCTTCTGTGCTGGCCCCTCTGAGCTCCCCTCAGCGAGGGCTCCATCCCACTCCCTGCCCCACTCCTGACTTCACCCCATCACCTGGGAGATCCAACCCTCTCAGCAATAACTGCTCGTATATGACTGGGGCCAAAAATTAACGACATCTTAACATGTTAAGAACTATAAAAAAGGCTGGATGTGGTGGCTCATGCCTGTAATCCCAACACTTTGGGAGGCCGAGGCAGGCGGCTCATGAGGTCGAGAGATCCAGACCATCCTGGCCAACATGGTGAAACCCCATCTCTATTAAAAATACAAAAATTAGCTGGGCATGGTGGCACACACCTGTAGTCCCAGCTACTCAGGAGGTTGAGGCAGGGGAATCGCTTGAACCCGAGAGGCAGAGGTTGCATTGAGCCGAGATTGCGCCACTGCACTCCAGCCTGGCAACAGAGTGAGACACTGTATCAAAGAAAAAAACAAGAGAAAGAAAGAAAGAAGGAAAGTAAAAAAAATACATTTTGCTTATTTTTAATTTAATTTTATTTTTTGGAGACAGAGTGTTGCTCTGTTGCCCAGGCTGGAGTGCAATGTCTTGATCTTGGCTCACTGCAACCTCCACCTCCCAGATTCAAGTGATTCTCCTGCCTCAGCCTCCTGAGTAACTGGGATTACAGGTGCCCACCACCACGCCCAGCTAATTTTTGTATTTTTAATAGAGATGGGGTTTCGCCATGTTGACCAGGCTGGTCTCGAACTGCTGCTCTCAGGTGATCCACCTGCCTCGGCCTCTCAAAGTGCTGGGATTACACGCGTGAGCCACCACGCCGGGCCCATAAGTGTTTCAAATGAATCATTATTTCTAGTTTTGCCCTGATTAGCGGATCCACAGCAACCAATCTTTCTCGATTTGGCCACATTTTTCTATTTGTGCGTCAGCTGGAGAAACGGAGGCAGAGAAGGGCCTCCATAGAATCCAAAGTTGGGCCTGAAAGCAGGAAGAAGCTCAGCTTCACCTATAATTCTAGCACTTTGGGAAGATGAAGCTGGAGGATTTCTTGAGCCCAGAAGTTTAAGACCAGTCTGAGCAACATAGTGAAACCCCGTCTCTAAAAAGTAAAAATTAAAAAAAAAAATTAGCCAGGTGTGGTGGTGCACACCTGTAATCCCAGCTACTCAAGGGGCTGAGACAGTAAGGTCACTTGAGCCCAGGGGGTGGACACTGCAGTGAGTGATGAATGTACCACTGCACTCCAGCCTGGGCAATAGAGTAAGACCTTGTCACAAAAACAAAAGAAGAGGAAGAAGGAGGAGGAGGAGGAGGAAAAAGAATAAGAAGAAGAATAAGTAGTTCGGCTTCATCAGAGTTAAAAATGCCTCAAGAATTGTGCCCACCTTGAGAAACAGAGGGAAGGAGGGCATGTTTCATCTGAAAAGGGAGAAACTAAAATAATGATCACCGTGTGTGTGAGGGAGGAGACAAGCCAGGGAACACTCTAGGGGCTTCATGTCAGCAAGAGAGACTGAAATTAGCTCTAAGTGTGAACCTCCTGGCAGTGCAGGAAGGATGATGAAGGCCTGGCACCAGGGGGAGGATGCTGGGTGACTCCCTATTCAGAGATCATTCAACCAGGATTAAGGGTGGAGGCCCAGCCAGGCCTGCTGGGAGGCAGAGGACCACAGCAGGTGACCACTTAAGCTCCCATACAAGGGCAGAGCCTTGCCGACAGGGAGAGGCTGAGAAACAGATTATTATTATTATTATTATTATTTTGAGACAGAGTCTTGCTCTGTCGCCCAGGCTGGAGTGCAGTGGTGTGATCTCCGTTGACTGCGAGCTCCGCCTCCCGGGTTCACGCCATTCTCCTGCCTTGGCCTCCCGAGTAGCTGGGATTACAGGCGCCCGCCACCATGACGGCTAATTTTTTTGTATTTTTAGTAGAGACGGGGTTTCAACGTGTTAGCCAGGATGGTCTCGATCTCCTGACCTCGTGATCCACCTGCCTCGGCCTCCCAAAGTGCTGGGATTACAGGCATGAGCCACTGCGCCCGGCGAGAAGCAGATTATTAAGGCAGGGCCCAGAGCTTTAGTGTCTTCAAAGCAACCCCATAATCAAGGCTTCAAGGAGGCAAGCCAGGATTAGGAATAATCCATTTTCCTGATGAGAAAACTGAAGCCCAGAGAAGTTAAGAAACTTGTTTGAGGCCTCACAGGTGAGCCAGGACTTGAGCCCAGACCCTCAGTCCTTAAGTTCAGTGAGATGACCCCCACTCCCCTGCCTCTTGGGGCCAGAAGCTTCCCAGATAGGACTCAGGCCTCCTTTCTTGGTGGCTCTATCAACTTCCCTAGGCCTTCTGCACCCCCACACCCCCATGCCACCCTCTCCGCCAACACCCCAGCCACACAGCCCCAGAACAGGGTGGGGACTGCTGGGAGAGGCTGCAAATCCCTCTCCTAACAACTGAACTGAGGGAGGAAGGAGGTGGGAACAGGTCCCAAACTTCCATCTCACTTGTCCTCGCCCGTCTCCGTCTCAGACTCTCGTGATAGGAAAGTAGGCCAGTTTGGAATATGTCACGGATATTTTCAACAACCCCATCTGTACTATAGCTTCGCACACAGCCTACCGGGGTGGAGCCAGAGGCTTCCTGCCGGATGAGGAATACACCTGCTACCTCTGGGGCTCAGAGCCCAGATGGGGGCTGGGGACGTACACAGGGGACTCTGGAGGGCCAGGCATCCAGCAGTCAGGATAGGGCGGGACAGGAGGCCAGCTATGTCTGTCCTCTTCCCAGAGCAGCGGGAGCAGAACAGCTGGGACCTACGGACACCATTCCGCTGCCCTGCAACAGTGTGCCCTGCCAGCCTGGGGGTGGGGCACTGAGGAAGGAGCAATCAGTCCTCAGGGAAAGGGATCTGGAAAAGCTTTATAGGAGAGGTGGCTGAAATCTGAGTAGGGCCTTGAAAGCAAAGCAGGATTTTGCTGAGTGGAAAAGAGGAGGAGGGTATTCCCGGCCAAGGGAGAATGGTGGGAAAGCTGGGGTCAGTGCGCCAGGGTCAGCGCGCAGGAGCCAGTATGGCTCAGGGGTAGAGGGCTGCCCAGGGAGCAGCAGCAGGAGAGGTTGGGAGGGGGCAGGCTAGTGTTGGAGGAGCTGTGAATGGTGGATGCCCAGCTAAGGAGCTTCGGGTGGGCCCTGCAGGTGCCCACGGAGGCTTTTAAGTGACATGATTCAGGAAGAACATGTAGCTATGGGCAGGGAGGAGTCACCCTGGGAGAGGCAGGGATGCAGAGGTTGAGTAAGTGTCTCTTCTGAACACCAGCCACCCTGACCACATCCTTCTCCAGTTCACTAGCAGGGTAACCTCTCCTGACTGGGGAGAGAGGCGAATGTAAGAAATAAATTCCTTGTGGAAGTTTTAGTGACAGCCAGGCGAGGTGGCTCACGTCTGTGATCCCACCACTCTGGGAGGCTGAGGCAGGCAGATGACTTGAGCCCAGAAATTTGAGAACAGCCTGGACAACATAGCAAAATCCCATCTCTACAAAATCAAATGCAAGAATTAGCCAGGCATGGTGGCTCCAGCTACTCGGGAGGCTGAGGTGGGAGTATCACTTCAGCCCAGGAGGCCAAGACTGCAGTGAACCATGATCATACCACTGCACTCCAGCCTGACCCACACAGCAAGACCCTGTCTAAAAAAAAAGAGAGAGAGAGAGAGAGAGTGAGAGATGTTAGAGACTTACTAGCTCAAGGGGACCAAGGTCAGGTCAGGGATGCATTTCAGGGGACTCCCCTGGAAAGGCTGGCCCAGGGGGCACCCACATGCTTTTGTTTACTAAGCACCACCTGCTATAGGCACTTGGCAGCATGGCCTTATGTAACCTCATAACAAGCCCAAGCGGTGCATATGCTTCCCCCCTTTCTATTGATGTGGAAATAGAAGCTCAGGAAGTTCAGGTTCCATCCCCAAGGTCCCACAGCTTGTAAGTGGCATAAGAATTTGGGTTCATGTGTCTCCAGAGCCCAGTACATCCCCTTCATCTCTTACCACCTCCCAGAACAGAGCCACGACTCCCTTCCTAAGAAGGGCCCCAACCTTTACCCCCTCTCACTGTCTCTACCCAGATCCAGGGCTTCAGGGCCCCATGGCAACCCTACAACCCCAACTACACCTAGATAAAGAAACTGAGGCCAAGCAATGGCTCATACCTGTAACCCCAGCACTTTGGGAGGCTAAGGTGGGCAGATCACTTGAAGCCAGGAGTTCAAGACCAGTCTGGCCAACATCGTGAGACCCCATCTCTCCTAAAAATACAAAAATTAGCCGGATGTGGTGGTGCCCGTAATCCCAGCTACTTGGGAGGCTGAGGCAGGAGAATCACTTGATCCCAGGAGGTGGACGCTGCAGTAAGCTGATATCATGCCACTGTCCAGCCTGGGTGACAGAGTGAGACTCTGTTTCCAAGACAAAACAAAACAAAAGAAACAGGTTCAGGCCGGGTGCCGTGGCTCAAGCCTGTAATCCCAGCACTTTGGGAGGCCGAGACGGGTGGATCACGAGGTCAGGAGATCGAGACCATCCTGGCTAACACGGTGAAACCCCGTCTCTACTAAAAAATACAAAAAACTAGCCGGGCGAGGTGGCGGACGCCTGTAGTCCCAGCTGCTCGGAGGCTGAGGCAGGAGAATGGCATAAACCCGGGAGGCAGAGCTTGCAGTGAGCTGAGAACCGGCCACTGCACTCCAGCCGGGCGACAGAGCGAGACTCCGTCTCAAAAAAAAAAAAAAAAAAAAAAAAAAAAAAAAGAAACAGGTTCAGAAGCATCAAGTGACTTGCCTGACGACACAAATTAATTTGTGATGTAGGCAGAATTCAGAGCTAGATCCTTTCTCACACCTACCCACTCTGCCTTACAGCCCTGTATCTCTGGCAGTTTATTTGGTCAGGAGGGGGCAACTGGCATGTTTGAGAGCACTCAGCCTCTGTGTTTCCCAGTTTCTTCATCTGTAAAATGGGCCTGGGAGGGTTAGTGAGAGTGCACAGATACAAGCCACTCAGCACAGTACCTGGTATGCTCTCAACACTCAACAAATATTTATTGAGCACCTACTAGGAGTAGCGTCATCTTTCAGTGGTTGGGGTGCAACCAGAAACAGAAACAATCTCCTGCTCTCCCAAAGTGGACATTAAGATGAGGATTGAGAGAATGGGCTAGAGGCACAGGGAACGTGCCCCATAAATGCTCCCACTAAGTCCCACCTTCTGGCTGTGGGAGCTTGAGCAAGTCTCTCTGGTGTGTCTACGTGTGGATCTAGAAATTGGGAAGAAGGCGGAAGAAGCTCCCCAGTGTGCAGCCGCTATGGATTACTGTCACTGCCAGCCTCCATGGTGAGCAGTCCTGCTCCAAACCCTGTGAGACCAGCAAAGCCCTTCCCAACCCTGCTCTGTTTTTGGCCACATCTGGGTCAGGCAGACGGATGCACCCTTTGCCTCCTGTCCCCTCCCTTCCAGGACCCACAGCTGTGCTCCTTGTCCTGTTGCAGACTCACAGCTGCCCAGCCCCCGTCCAGTTCCTGTCCTGAACTGGATGAAAGCATCCTGTCGGAGGCCGTAAGGGGCTGGTGTTCAAAGGTGTTCAAGGGACACCTTTGAGGACCTGACGCTGCCCTGAGCATTGGGCTCCAGCTCCTTACTTCCAAGGGGTGGGCTGCGCTTCTGGCCAAAATCAAGGAGCTCCTCATAGAAGGACAAGGAAATCTAGGTCTAGCTCTAGGAACATAAAGTAATCATACTTGGGGTCATTCTTAAGCACTCAGGATATTATTCTATTTAATTCAATCTGCATGTATAAAACTCTATTTTAGAGTTGATAAAAGTGAGGCTCAGAAAAGTGAACTGACTTGCCTGCGGCATCCAAAGCCCCTGTCTTCTTTACCTCCAGGCTGATGGAAACACTTGGCTCTGAGTCCCTGGACTGTGTGTCCAACTTCCAGGCCGTAGCTGGACTCCAGTCATCAAGTGTAACCAGAGGCAGGGGAGCTGGGACCCCAGGACTGGGGAGAAAGAGTCTAGCACCTCCCCATGGCCGTTGTGGCTCACATTGTCCCCTTCCAGGAACAGCTGCTGCTTAGTCTCCTTCACCCCCAATCTCAGGGTCAGGAAGTGGGGCCACTGTTGGGAGGTGGGATCAGGCCCTTCCTAGTTCCCCATTGCTGCTTCCAAAACATCATTCTGTCATTTTTCTTGCAAAAGCCTCTGCTCTATCCATCTGTGCCACCCTCACTGTGCCACCCACAGTGGCCTTGTCCATTGAGCCCGCAGTACTGCCTCTCATTTGTTCAAGCCTTTTGACATTCCAATTCCTAGCATATCCTGGGTAACTTCAAAGTCTCAGCCCCTCAGTGCTGTGACCTTCACATGCCTGATCACTTTCCACTGTACCCACAGCCTTGTTCCCATCTAGACACTGTTACCATCTGTATGTGCTCATGTTTTCCTCTCTGGAGCATCGTCCACTCCCTTTATTCAATGATTCGTCATACAACTGTTCTTCAGTCTCCCATTAACTGACCCAGAGGTGCAGTCCCTATCCATCAGCTCCCTTCTGCCTTCACTCTTTTTTTTTTTTTTTTTAATGAGGCAGGGTCTCACTCTGTCACCCAGACTGGAGTGCAGTGGTGAGGTCTTGGCTCACCGCAACCTCCGCCTCGTAGGCTCAAGTGATTCCCCTGCCTCAGCTTCCCAAGTAGCTGGAATTACAGGCATGCACCACTACCACCTGGATAATTTTTATATTTTTAATAGAGACAGGGTTTCACCATGTTGGCCAGGCTGTTCTCGAACTCCTGACCTCAAATGATCCACCCACCTCAGCCTCCCAAAGTGCTGGGATTACAGGCGTGAGCCACCACGCCCAGCCCACTCTCTTCTCTTGTCAGCCCAGAGTCCCTGATTTGTCAGATCATCTTGATTCCCCATCCTCTGTCTTTCGGGGTTACACTTCTCTGACAAAAGCCGAACATTTGGACTTCTGATTTGAGATGGCTACCCTGAGCATGCACGTGTGCCCCTTCATCCTGGACAATCCCTTTGAAATGACACACAAAAAAATATATCCTGGGTTTTTAAAACAGATTCGATTATACTGATAGCACAACCTAACGAAGAAGGAATCCATGACGCCATAGGGGGCTCCACTCAGAGTGTGAGTTTTCCCCAAAGAGCCCTAGATTTGCATGTCAGCGTGGGAACAAGGCAGGGATGCCCACCCCCTTCATCCCTAGTCAGCACTGTAGTTCAACCAGTGCAAGAAAGGAAAAAAGACATCAGATTTGAAAGGCAGCAGCAAATTGATCATTATTCACAGATGACATGAATTTCTATGTAGAAAATCTGATGGAATTTGTTAAGTGGCTATTAGAACTAATAAGTAAGTTTAACGAGATTGTAGGAGATAAGATCAATATATAAAAATCGATTACATTTCTATGTACTAGCAAGTGAACTATTGGAAATTGAAATTAAAAAAAAAAGAAACCCTGTGTAGTAGCACCCAAAAAATATGAAATATTTAGGGATAAGTCTGACAAAGGATATACAAGACTTGATACCAGAAACTATGAAATTTGCTTAGAGGAATTAAAGACCTGAATATCATCCCTAGTCAGCATTGTAGTTCAGCCAATGTAAGAAAGGGAAAAAGGCATCAGATTTGAAAGGCAGCAGCAAAATGATCATTATTCACAGATGGCATGAATTTCTACACAGAAAATCTGATGGAAGCTGGGCACAGTGGCTCACGCCTGTAATCTCAGCACTTTGGGAGGCCAAAGCGGGTGGATCACCTGAGGTTAGGAGTTCAAGACCAGCCTGGCCAACATGGTGAAACCCCGTTTCTACCAAAAATACAAAAATTAGCAGGGTGTGGTGGCAGGCACCTGTAATCCCAGCTAGTCAGGAGGCCAAGGCAGGAGAATCACTTGAACCCGGGAGACAGAGGTTGCAGTGAGCCAAGATTGCGCCATTGTACTCCAGCCTGGGTGACACAGCGAGACTCTGTCAACATATAAAAATCGATTACGGTCTCTTTTCCTTTCTCCGCCATAGTGGTGTGTTCTTGCCTCCACTTCTCGCCATGTCTTCTCACAAGACTTTCAGGATTAAGCGATTCCTGGCCAAGAACAAAAGCAAAATCGTCCCTTCCCCAGTGGATTCGGATGAAAACTGGAAATAAAATAAGGTACCACTCCAAAAGGAACATTGGAGAAGAACCAAGCTGGGTCTATAAGGAATTGCACATGAGATGGCACATATATTTGTGCTGTCTGAAGGTCACGATCACATTACCATATCAAACTGAAAATGTCACCACTCTCTGGAGAGTTCCACGTATTTTCCTCTCTGAATCTATTATAATGCGTTGGTTGGCTGGGTTCAGTAATAAATATGTGAGCCTTTCATTTCAAAAAAAAAAAAAAAAAAAAAAAAAATCGATTACGGCCGGGCGCGTGGCTCAAGCCTGTAATCCCATCACTTTGGGAGGCCGAGACGGGCGATCACGAGGTCAGGAGATCGAGACCATCCTGGCGAACACGTGAAACCCCGTCTCTACTAAAAAATACAAAAAACTAGCCGGAGGTGGCGGGCCCTGTACCCCAGCTACTCGGGAGGCTGAGGCAGGAGAATGGCGTAAACCCAGGAGGCGGAGCTTGCGGTGAGCTGAGATCCGGCCACTGCACTCCAGCCTGGGCGACAGAGCCAGACTCCATCTCAAAAAAAAAAAAAAAAAATCGATTACATTTCTATATACTAGAAGTGAACTATTGGAAATTGAAATTAAAAAAAAAAACCTGTATAGTAGCATCCAAAAAATATGAACTACTTAGGGATAAGTCTGACAAAGGATATACAAGACTTGATACCAGGAACTATGAAACTTGCTTAGAGGAATTAAAGACCTGAATAAATAGAGAAATATACCATGCTCATGAATCAGAAGACTTAATACTGTTAAGATGTCAACTCTGGCCGGGTGCAGTGGCTCACGCTTGTAATCCCAGCACTTTGGGAGACTGAGGTGGGCAGATCACGAGGTCAGGAGATCAAGACCATCCTGGCTAACACAGTGAAACCCCGTTTCAACTAAAAATACAAAAAATTAGCTGGGTGTGGTGGCGGGCACCTGTAGTCCCAGCTACTCGAAAGTCTGAGGCAGGAGAATGGCGTGAACCTGGGAGGTGGAGCTTGCAGTGAGCTGAGATCCCCCCACTGCACTCCAGCCTGGGCACAGAGCGAGACTCCATCTACAAAAAAAAAAAAAAAAAAGATGTGAACTCTTCCCAAACTGATCCATAAATTCAACACAATCCCGTCAAACTTCCAGCAGATTTTTTGTTTAGAAATTGACAAGCTAGGCCAGGCGCGGTGGCTCAAGCCTGTAATCCCAGCACTTTGGGAGGCCGAGACGGGTGGATCACAAGGTCAGGAGATCGAGACCATCCTGGCTAACACGGTGAAACCCCGTCTCTACTAAAAATACAAAAACTAGCTGGGCGAGGTGGCGGGCGCCTGTAGTCCCAGCTACTCGGGAGGCTGAGGCAGGAGAATGGCGTAAACCCGGGAGGCGGAGCTTGCAGTGAGCTGAGATCCGGCCACTGCACTCCAGTCCGGAGACAGAGCGAGACTCCGCCTCAAAAAAAAAAAAAAAAAAAGAAAGAAATTGACAAGCTAATTCTAAAATTCTTATAAAAATGCAAGGGACTGAGACCAAGCACAGTGCTCATGCCTGTAATCCCAGCACTTTGGGAGGCTGAGACGGGTGGATTGCCTGAGGTCAGAAGTTCAAGACAAGCCTGGGCAACATGGTGAAACCCCTTCTCTACTAAAAATACAAAACTTAGCCAGAACGGTGGCACACGCCTGTAATCCCAAGTACTCAGGAGTCTGAGGCACGAGAATCACTTGAACCCGGAAGGTGGAGGTTGCAGTGAGTCGATATCACACCACTGCACTCCAGCCTGGGTGACAGAGTGAGACTGTGTTAGACGAAAGAAAGAGAGAGAGAGAGAAAGAAAGAGGAAGGAAGGAAGGAAGAAGGAAGGAAGGAAGGAAGGAAGGAAAGAGAGAGAGAGGAGAGAGAGGGAGGGAGGGAGGGAGGGAAAGAAAGGAGGAAAGAAAGAAAGAAAGAGAGAGAGAGAAAGGAAGGAAGGAAGGAAAGAAAAGAAAGAAGAAAGAAAGAAGAAGAAAGAAAGAAAGAAAGAAAGAACGGGAAGGAAGGAAGAAGGAAGGAAGGAAGAAAGGAAGGAAAGAGAAAGAAGAAAAGGAAGGGAAGGGAGGGAAGGGAGGAAAGGAAGGAAGGAAGGAAGGAAGGAAGGAAGAGAAGGAAGAAGGAAGGAAGGAAAGAGAAAGAAAGAGAGACAGAAAGAGAAAGAAAGAAATAAAGAGAAAGAAAAAAGAAAGAAAGAAAGAAAGAAAGAAAGAAAAGAAAGGGCAAGCAAGCACAAGAGATTCAGAATAGTCAAAACATTTTGGAAAAGAAGGGGACAAATTGGAGGACTTCTACTACTTCAGGATGATTATAAACGACAGCACAATCAAGACAGTGTCATATTGGCATCAAGATGGGCAAATAGATAAGGCTTGTAAACAGATCCATGTATATATGTTCAACTGAATTTCAACAAAGATGTAAAGGCAATCTAGTGGAAGAAAGACAGTCTTTTCGCCTGAAACAGTGACTCACGCCTGTATCCTAGCATTTTGGGAGGCCAAGGCAGTGGGTCACTCGAGTTCAGGAGTTTGAGCCCAGCCTAGGCAACATGGTGAAACCTTGTCTCTACCAAAAATACAAAAATTAGCCAGTCATGGTAGCATGTGCCTGTGGTCCCAGCTACTTGGGAGGCTGAGGCAAGAGGATCATTTGAGCCATGAAGTAGGCTGCAGTGAGCCGTGATCATGCTGTTGCACTCCAGCATGGACAACAGAACGAGATCCTGTCTCAAAGAAAATATAAATAGACAGTAAGTCAGCTGGTTGTTGTGGCATGCACCTGTAGTCCTAGCTACTCAGGAGGCTGAGCAGGAGGATTTCTTGAGCCAGAAGTTCAAGACTGCAGTGAGCTACGATCATGCCACTGCACAGCTTGGGTGAGAGAACAAAACCTTGCCTAAAAAAAAAAAAGGAAAAGAAAAAAGAAAAGGCAGGGTGCAATGGGTCATGCTTGTAATCCCAGCACTTTGGGAGGCCGAGGTGGGCACATAACCTGAGGTCAGGATTTCAAGACCAGCCTGGCCAACAAGGTGAAACGTTGTCTCTACAAAAACACAAAAATTAGCCGGCATGATGGTGGGTGACTGTAATCCCAGCTACTTGGGAGGCTGAGGCAGGAGAATCACTTGAACTAGGGAGACAGAGGTTTCAGTGAACCAAGATCACGCCACTGCACTAAAAAAAAAAAAAAAGAAAGAAGAAAGAAGAAAGAAAGAAAGAAAGAGAAAGAAAGAGAGAGAGAGAAAGGAAGGAAGGAAAGGAAGGAAGGAAGGAAAAGAAAGAAAGAAGAGAGAGAGAGAGAAGGAAGGAAGGAAGGAGAGAAAGAAAGAAAGAACGGGAAGGAAGGAAGGAAGGAAGGAAGGAAGGAAGGAAGGAAAGAGAAAGAAAGAAAAGGAAGGGAAGGGAGGGAAGGGAGGAAAGGAAGGAGGAAAGGAAGGAAGGAAGGAAGAGAAGGAAGGAAGGAAGGAAAGAGAAAGAAAGAAAGAAAGAGAGACAGAAAGAGAAAGAAAGAAAGAAAGAGAAAGAAAAGAAAGAAAAGAAAGAAAGAAAGAAGAAAGAAAAGAAAGGGCAAGCAAGCACAAGAGATTCAGAATAGTCAAAACAATTTTGGAAAAGAAGGGGACAAATTGGAGGACTTCTACTACTTCAGGATGATTATAAAACGACAGCACAATCAAGACAGTGTCATATTGGCATCAAGATGGGCAAATAGATAAAGGCTTGTAAACAGATCCATGTATATATGTTCAACTGAATTTCAACAAAGATGTAAAGGCAATCTAGTGGAAGAAAGACAGTCTTTTCGCCTGAAACAGTGACTCACGCCTGTAATCCTAGCATTTTGGGAGGCCAAGGCAGTTGGGTCACTCGAGTTCAGGAGTTTGAGCCCAGCCTAGGCAACATGGTGAAACCTTGTCTCTACCAAAAATACAAAAATTAGCCAGTCATGGTAGCATGTGCCTGTGGTCCCAGCTACTTGGGAGGCTGAGGCAAGAGGATCATTTGAGCCATGAAGTAGGCTGCAGTGAGCCGTGATCATGCTGTTGCACTCCAGCATGGACAACAGAACGAGATCCTGTCTCAAAGAAAATATAAATAGACAGTAAGTCAGCTGGTTGTTGTGGCATGCACCTGTAGTCCTAGCTACTCAGGAGGCTGAAGCAGGAGGATTTCTTGAGCCCAGAAGTTCAAGACTGCAGTGAGCTACGATCATGCCACTGCACAGCTTGGGTGAGAGAACAAAACCTTGCCTAAAAAAAAAAAAGGAAAAGAAAAAAGAAAAGGCAGGGTGCAATGGGTCATGCTTGTAATCCCAGCACTTTGGGAGGCCGAGGTGGGCACATAACCTGAGGTCAGGAGTTCAAGACCAGCCTGGCCAACAAGGTGAAACGTTGTCTCTACAAAAACACAAAAATTAGCCGGGCATGATGGTGGGTGACTGTAATCCCAGCTACTTGGGAGGCTGAGGCAGGAGAATCACTTGAACTAGGGAGACAGAGGTTTCAGTGAACCAAGATCACGCCACTGCACTAAAAAAAAAAAAAGAAAGAAAGGAAGGAAGGAAGAAAGAAAGAAAGAAAGAAAGAAAGAAAGAAAGAAAGAAAGAAAGAAGAAAGAAAGAAAGAAAGAGGAAGAGAATAAAAAAACAAGCCAGACTGGGAAAGAGTATTTGCAAGCATATATGGATAAAGGACTTTTATCCAGGATACATAAAGAACTCTAAAATCCCAATAATAAGAAAACAACCCGTTATTTGAAATGGCCATACGGAGACAGGTGCAATGGCTCACACCTGTAATTCCAGCACTTGGGGAGGCCGAGGCAGGTGGATCACCGGAGGTCAAGAGTTTAGGACTAGCCTGGCCAAAATGGTGACACCCCGTCTTTACTAAAAATACAAAAATTAGCTGGGCGTGGTGGTGTGCGCCTGTAGTTCCAGATACTTTGGAGGCTGAGGCAGGAGAATCGCTTGAACCTGGGAGGCAGAGGTTGCAGTGAGCCGAGATTGTGCCACTGCACTCCAGCCTGGGTGACAGAGCGATATTCCTTTTCAAATAAATAAATAAATAAATAGGTACAAGGGCCGGGCATGGTAACTCGCACCTGTAATCCCAGCATTTTGGGAGGCCAAGGCAGAAGGATTTCTTGAGCCCAGAAGTTAGAGACGAGTCTAAGCAACATAATGAAACCCTGTCTCTACAAAAAAAAAATGTTTAAGCTGGACACGGTGGCTCACACCTGTAATCCTAGCACTTTGGGAGGCTGAGACAGGTGGATCACCTGAGGTCAGGAGTTCGAGACCAGCCTGGTCAACATGGTAAAACCCTGTCTCTACTTTAAAAAAATACAAAAATTAGCCAGGCGTAGTGGCGGGCACCTATAATCCCAGCTACTGGGGAGGCTGAGGCAGAAGAATTGCTTGAACCTGGGAGGCAGATGTTGCAGTGAGCTGAGATCACTCTACTGTACTCCAGCCTGGGCGACAGAGCAACACTCTGCCTCAAAAAAAAAAAAAAAGTTTAAAAACTAGCTCATTGTGACTCATGCATGTAGTCCCAGCTACTTGAGAGGCTGATGTGGGAGGAGCCCTTGAGCCAAGGAAGTCAAGGCTGCAGTGAGCCACATTTGCACCACTGCACTCCAGTCTGGGCAACAGAGCAAGACCCTGTTTCAGGAAAAAAAAAAAAAAAAAGCACAAGATTTTGGATACTTCAACAAAGAAGAAGATATGCAGATGGATACAGAAAGATGCCCATCACTAGTCATTAGAGAAATGCAAATTATGGTTTCACAATGAGATATCGCTACTGGAACAGCACAGTATCAAGCGCTGCTGAAAATGAGGAGAAAATGAAACTCATACACTGCTGGTGGGTATGTAACATGGTATTACCACTTTGGAAATTAGTTTAGCAGTGTTTTGTTTTGTTTTGTTTTGTTTTTTTTGAGACAGAGTCTCGCTCTGTTGCCCAAGCTAGAGTGCAGTGACACGATCTTGGTTCACTGCAACCTTCACTTCCTGTCTTCAAGCCATTCTGCCTCAGCCTCCCGAGTAGCTGGGACCACAGGTGCCTGCCACCATGTCCGGCTAATCTGTTTTGCTTTGTTTTGAGACAGAGTCTTGCTCTGTCACCCAGGATAGAGTGCAGTGGTGCAATTTCAGTTCACTGCAACCTCTGCCTCCTGGGTTCAAGCGATTCTCCTGCCTCAGCCTCCTGAGTAGCTGGGATTACAGGCGTGCACTACCACGCTCAGTTCATTTTTGTATTTTTAATAGAGACGGGGTTTCACCATGTTGACCAGGTTGGTCACAAACTCCTGACCTCAAGTGATCCCCACACCTCGGCCTCCCAAAGTGCTAAGATTACAAGCATGGGCCGGGCGCGGTGGCTCAAGCCTGTAATCCCAGCACTTTGGGAGGCCGAGACGGGCGGATCACGAGGTCAGGAGATCGAGACCATCCTGGCTAATACGGTGAAACCCTGTCTCTACTTAAAAACACACACACACAAAAAAAAAAAACTAGCCGGGCGACGAGGCGGGCGCCTGTAGTCCCAGCTACTCGGGAGGCTGAGGCAGGAGAATGGCGTAAACCCAGGAGGTGGAGCTTGCAGTGAGCTGAGATCCGGCCACTGCACTCCAGCCTGGGTGGCAGAGCAAGACTCCGTCTCAAAAAAAAAAAAAAAGATTACAAGCATGAGCCACCGCGCCTGGACACATAATAAAAAAGTATTATGCTGGGTGAAAGAAGACAAATGAAAAAAAAGAGTATCTACTGTATGATTGCATCAAGAAAATGCAAACTAATCTGTAGGGATGGAAAACAGATCAATGATTGCCTAGAGATGAGGGGAGGGGGTGGAGAGTGGGGGGAGCAAAGGGGCATGGGGAAACTTTTGGGGTGATAAATACGTTCATTATCTTGACTTGATGGCTTTGAGGCTATGTTCATATGTGAAAACTTATCAAATTGTACATTTTAAGTATGTGTAGTTTATTGTATTGTCAATCATTCATCAATAAAGCTATAAAAAAGTAAATAAAAAGAAGCAAGAATCAAATAAAAGAGTTAATCTAAGAAAAGAAATGAGATATAAATACTACAAAAAGAGCAAAATCATCACTACATGCAGATTACATTATTATCTAGTTAGAAAAGTCAAAGATTCAACTGAAGCCATTTAGGTCACACCCGCAGGTTCAGTAAAATGGCCAGTTAAAAGAAAAATGTACAAAAATCAATAGTTTTATTTTTTACCAAGAAAAACCAATTTTAAAATATTAGAAAAAATTATCTAATTCGTGATAGCAATTAAAGCTATGAAATATCCAGGAATAAACTTTACCCAGGACATACAAGAAGACCTGAATAGAGAGATCTATGCCATCTTCTCAAAATGGAAGAACACTCTGGAAAAGCTCTCATTTTCTCCAAGATTACTCTATAAATTCAATGCAGCTTCAGTTTAAATTTCCAATGGAATTATTTAACCAAAACTGGAAAAGATAATTCTAAAATTCATCTGGAAGAGTAAATGGATACCGATAACAATAACAACAACAACAACAAAGTAGTTAAAAATAAGGATAATTGACCAGGTGGGAATTACTTCCATTACCACTAATCCAAATGTACCATAAAACAATTATTATTACAGCAAGCATAGGATTTATTTTCCTATTTCACAAATATTTATGAAATAACCAAGTAAATGAATAGGCAAACATAACAATAGAACACATCGTACAGAAACAGTTTCCAAAACGTTTTTCATGTAGTGAATATTTTAGTATAAAGGCTTTTCATGTATTTCTATTGTTTTTATTTTTTATTTTTCCGAGATAGAGTCTCATTCTGTTGGTCAGGCTGGAGTGCAGTGGCATGATCTCTGCTCACTGCAACCTCTGACTCCTGGATTCAAGTGATTCTCCTGCCTCAGGCTCCCAAGAAGATGGGATTACAGGTGCCCACCACCATGCCCGGCTAATTTTGGTATTTTTAGTAGAGATGGGGTTTCACCATGTTGGCCAGGCTGGTCTTGAACTCCTGACCTCAAGTGATCTGCCCATCTCGGCCTCCAAAAGTGCTGGGATTATAGGCATGAGCCATCTGTATTTAATGTATTTCTATTAAATATGTCCTGGATATCCATGAGTCCCTCAAAAGCAACATGTCCCAAATTGACCTACCTTCCTATTCATGCCCCTCTTCCTACTCCACAGTTCCAGACAATCACTCAGCCAGGAAAAGTAGTCACCCTGGATCCCTCCTTTCCCTCCCACTCACTCTCTCATTCAGTTTTACCTTTTAAGATACTTCTCAATCTCCACCTCCCACCACATGGAAATTTAGCACATGATAAAAACAGCGTTTCAAACTAGCAAGGAAAAGAAACCATGCTGGAACAAGTGGCTATCCATCTATGAAAAATAAATACTTAAGTCAGATCTATACATAAAAATGAATTCCAGATAGATTAACTCAGTATATAAAGAACTAAACTACAAAAGCACCAGGAAGAAATACAGGAGGGTTTGGTGTTTTGTTTTTTGGGTTTTTTGTTTTGTTTTGTTTTGTTTTGTTTTAATCAGACAGTGCCAGAAGAAGGAGAGCATTTTTTGTAATTTGGGGATAAGAAGGACTTTCATAAGACATGAAATTCATAAACTATAATGAAAAATATCAAAAGATTTGATTACAGTAAAAGACACCATAAAGTAAAAAAAGTGAATGCTAGGCGGGGGGCGGTGGCTCACGCCTGTAATCCCAGCACTCTGGGAGGCTGAGGCGGGCAGATCACCTGAGGTTAGGAGTTCCAGACCAGCCTGGCCAACGTGGTAAAACCCTGTCTCTACTAAAAATATAAAAATTAGCCCGACGTGGTGGAACATGCCTGTAATCCCAGCTACTCAGGAGGCTGAGACAGGAGAATCACTTGAACCCAGGAGTCGGAGGTTGCAGCGAGCCAAGATCGTGCCACTGCACTCCAGCTTGGGCAACAAAAGTGAAACTCCATCTCAAAAACAACAAAAAAAGTGACTGCTAAAGTGGGAGTTTTGCAGTATTTAAAGCACAGATAGAGTTACCTGCTAATTATTATCCCTAATATACAAAAGGATCCTGCAGATCAGTAAGAAAAGATCAGAAAATCCAACAGGACAAAGGGCAAAGGTAACGACAAGACAATTTATGTTTTTTGTTTTTTTTGAGACAGAGTCTCAGTGTGTT
Source organism: Trachypithecus francoisi (assembly GCF_009764315.1). NCBI lineage: Eukaryota > Metazoa > Chordata > Mammalia > Primates > Cercopithecidae > Trachypithecus > Trachypithecus francoisi. The sequence goes on along the minus strand of NW_022681466.1, from coordinate 21,710,545 downwards.
GTCCAGGCTGAAGTGCAGTGGTGTGATCATAGCTCACGGCAGCCTTAATCTCCTGTACTCAACCTCTCAAGTAGCTAGAACTACAAGTGCACACCACCAAGCCTAGCTAATTTTTTGTATTTTTATTTTTTGTAGAAACAGGGTCTGGCTATATTGCCCAGGCTGGCCTCGTATTCCTGGACTCAAGCAACCTTCCCACCTCAGCCTCCCAAAATGTTGGAATTACAGGCATGAGCCACTGCACCTGGTAGAGATATATTTTTGTCCATTAAGTTGGTAAAAAATTAACGCAATTGATAATGTTTGGTGTTCACATGAGCGCAGATACAAGGGAACTCTCAAACATTGTTGGCGAATATACAAAATAGTACAACCGTTTGGGAGGCAATTGATCTGTACTCACCAAAATGTTAAACAAACCCTTTGAGAAAGCTACTCCTTTTACTAAAAGTAAAAACCTGTTGTTTTAGCTTTCCCAGCACCCATTATCCCTTCAGAATTCCGGCAACTGCCCTTCCCTTTTGCAGATTGTCTGCAAAACCACTTCTCTCCTACTGTCTGGCAAGCGGTTTGCTGGGGCTGGCTCTGCCTCCCAGTTACAGGGGTGAGTTCTGTGACTTAGACTTGACCAATCAGTGTATCCATTCCCCACCTCAAGCAAACTGATTGGTTTGGGGTAGGGCATGTGATCTAAGTGAGAGCCAATCTCCCAGAGAAGAAGAGCAGGTGGCGTGTGGCCGTCTTGACTTTCCATGCAAGAGTTGATCTGAGAGTGAAGCCAAAACAAAGGAAATCCAAGTGCTGGTGAGAGATTATGAAGGCGAAATTTGGGCACCTGGACCCAGCTATACTTGAAGTCAGTTGTCCCTAGGAATTGAGTGATATGAGCCAATAAAACACCCGCCATGACCAGGCGCAGTGGCTCACATCTGTAATCCCAGCACTTTGGGAGGCCAAGGTGGGCGGATCATTTGAGGTCAGGAGTTCGAAACCAGCCTGGCCAACATGGTGAAACTCCCGTCTCTATTAAAAATACAAAAATTAGCCGGGTGTTGTGGCACGTGCCTGTAATCCCAGCACTTTGGGAGGCCGAGGCAGGAGGAACGCTTGAGGCCAGGGGTTTGAAACCAGCCCGAGCAACTTGGTGAAATCTCATATCTACAAAATATACAAAAACTAGCCTGGCATGGAGGAGTGTACCTGTAGTCTCAGGAGGCTGAGGTGGGAGGATCACTTGAGCCCAGGAGGTCGAGGATGCAGTGAGCCGAGATCACACCCTTGCATTGCAGCCTGGGCAACAGAGAAGATCCTGTCTAAAAAATAATAAGTAAAAAAATAATAAAATACTTGAAGGGGAAAAAGTTTCTTAGAACCATGTGGAAATACTACTTATTTTTTGTTTTGTTTCGTTTTTGTTTGTTTGTTTTTGAGACAGAGTCTAGCTCTGTTGCCCAAGCTTGAGTGCAGGGGCGCAATCTCAGCTCACTGCAACCTCCACCTTCCGGGTTCAAGCAATTCTCCTGCCTCAGCCTTCCGAGTAGCTGGGATTACAGACATGCGCCACCACACCCGGCTAATTTTTGTATTTTTAGTAGAGACAAGGTTTCACCATATTGGCCAGGCTAGTCTTGAACTCCTGACCTCATGATTCACTCACCTCGGCCTCCCAAAATGCTGGGATTACAGGTGTAAGCCACCGCACCCAGCCTTTGTTTTTAATTTTAAAATAGACCAAGACCCCCAGTGGATACCTGAAACTGTAGATAGTACCAAATCATATATGTACTATGTTTTTTCCTGTACATACAAACCTATGACAAAGTTTAATTTTAAAATTACGCACAAGAGACCAAGCACAGTGGCTCACACCTATAATCCCACACTTTGGGAGGCCAAGACTGGTGGATCACCTGAGGTCAGGAGTTCAAGACCAGCCTGGCCAACATGGTGAAACTCCATCTCTACTAAAAATACAAAAATTAGCTGGGCATGGTGGCACATGCCTGTAGTCCCACCTTCTCGGGAGGCTGAGGCGGCAGAATCACTTGAACCCCGGAGGCAGAAGCTGCAGTGAGCTGAGATTGTGCCACTGCACTCTAGCCTGGGTGACAGAACAAGACTCTGTCTCAAAAAAAATAAAAATAAAAATAAAAATAAAATTAGGCACAAGAAGAGATTTACAACAATTAATAAAATAGCACAATTGTAACAATATATTTACTGTATTCCACCTATTCTCAGACTTGGACTGACCTTGGGTAACTAAAACTGTAAAAAGTGAAACTGTGGATAAGGTTGGAACTGCTGTATGTCTATGCATATGAAAAGGTGTGGAAATACAGGAAGACACACACACCCCACAGCCTCACACACACACACACGTGCGCGCACACACACACTATTAGCAGTAGTCATCCCTAAGGGAGTGGCAATGGGAACCAAGGAATCCACCATTGTGTGTGTTTTTTTGTTTTGTTTTGTTGCTTTTCTTTTTTTTTTTTTTTTTTGAGACAGAGTCTCTGTCACCTAGGCTGCAGTGCAGTGGTGCAATCTCAGCTCACTGCAACCTCCTCCTCCCAGATTCAAACGATACTCGTGCCTCAGCCTCCCATGTAGCTGGAATTACAGGTATGAGCCACCACACCTGGCTAATTTTTTTATTTTTAGTAGAGATGGGGTTTCGCCATGTTAGACAGGCTGGTCTCAAACTCCTGACCTCAAGTGATTTGCCCGCCTCAGCCTCCCAAAGTGCTGGGATTACAGGCGCGAGTCACTGCACCCAGCCCCAAAGGAATTCATTTTTAAACCTATACACATCTTTATGATTTGAATTTTTCTTTTCTTTTTTTGTAGAGATGGGATCTTGCTGTGTTGTCCAGGTTTGTCTTGAACTCTGTGCTTCAAGTGATCCTCCCACCTCAGCCTCCCAAAGTACTTGGATTACAGGCATGAGCCACCACGCCCAGCCTGAATTTTTCTAAAGAGCATTGAATCATTCATTCAACAAATATTTAAATAGGACCTGTCTTGACCAATCACTGTTCTAGGTTAAGGCCATAGCATTAAACAAAATGGACAAAATCCTTGCTTTCATGATGGGAGGGGGCATCAATGTATTTTTAAAATGTTATCTAGGCGGGGTGCAGTGGCTCACACCTGTAATCACAACAATTTGGGAGACTGAGGTGAGTGGATCACTTGAGGTCAGGAGTTCGAGACCAGCCTGGCCAACATGGCAAAACCCCATCTCTACTAAAAATACAAAAAAATTAGCTGGGCGTGCTGGCTTATACCTGTAGTCCAGCTACTTGGGAGGCTGAGGCAGGTGAATCACTTGGAGTCAGGAGGTGGAGGTTGCAGTGAGCCAAGATCACACCAGTGCACTCCAGCCTGGGTGACAGAGTGAGACTCCGACTCAAAAATAAATAAAATAAAATAAAATAATATGTTAAAAATTGATGAATCCAACTCTTGGCTTTTACTGTGCCTGCATCCAGGCAGCTGAGCATCACTAGAGAAAAGTACATAGCTGAGAAGACTGGTACCAAAGAAAATGGTGGTCCTCAATGTTGTATGGAACCTGAACGTGGCTTGACAATCCTGGCTATGCTTCAGTGATTAACTCCCTTCCTGCTCTTCAAAGTGATAACTTCCAACATCTCCCCTTCTCCTTCCTTAAAATGTTTAAAAGACAGTGATTGCTGGGGCCGGGACCGGTGGCTCACGCCTGTAATCCCAGCACTTTGGGAGGCCAAGGCAGGTGTATCATGAGGTCAGGAGTTCGAAACCAGCCTGGCCCAGATGGTGAAACCTCATCTCTACTAAAAATACAAAAATTAGCCGGATGCGGTGGTGGGTGCCTGTAATCCCAGCTATTCAGGAGGCTGAGGCAGGAGAAGTGCTTTAACCCGGGAGGCAGAGGTTGCAGTGAGCCGAGATTGCGCCACTGCACTCTAGCCTGGGCGACAGAGCAAGACTCCTTCTCCAAAAAAAAAAAAAAAAAGGAGTGATTGCAATTGTCATTAGGACAGTTCATCAGTCTTCTGTGTCTCTGCCTTCTGGGCATAAAGCAAGATGCAATTTCCCTTCAAGTTAGGAATGGCCACGCAACTTGGTTTGGTCAATGAAAGTTGGACAGAAGTGATATGTGTTACTTCCAGGTCAATGCTTTTTTAAAAAAATTCATTAGTTTTGGGGGTGCAAGTCGTTTTTGGTTACATGGATGATTTATATAGTGGTGAAGTCCGAGATTGGTGGACCCCTCAACTGAGTAGTATACATTGTACCCAACACATAGTTTTTTTATCTCTCACCCGGCCCCCACCCATTCTGCTTCTGAGTCTCCAAAATCCATTATATAATTTCTTTTTCTTTTTTTGAGACGGGGTCTCGCTCTGTCGCCCAGGCTGGAGTGCAGTGGCGCGATCTCGATTCACTGCAACCTCTACCTCCTGGGTTCAAGCAATTCTCCTGCCTCAGCCTCCCAAGTAGCTGGGATTACAGGCACCCACCAACAAGCCCGGCTAATTTTTATATTTTTAGTAGATATGGGGTTTTGCCATGTTGGCCAGGCTGGTCTCAAACTCCTGGCCTCAAGCAATCCACCCACCTCGGCCTCCCAAGGCACTTGGATTACAGGCATGAGCCTCCCTGCCTGGCCTCTTTATTCGTTTATTTATCTATTTTTTTTTTTTTTTTCCCAACAATTCTAAGAAACTTTCAGACAGGCAGATGGGGAGAGTCTTCAAGCCAAGATTGCCCATTACAGGAGATCAAGTCCCACAGGAATGGGCCAGCCCTTGTTCCCTGCCATGCTCAGTACTGGCCAGGACCAGCTCTGGCAAGCATGACCTCAATGCAAACACAGTGAAGGACGCCTGGGCAGCAGCCGGGGCTGTCAGTCCACTCTGCCCCATGTGGCAGGTTCCCTTGAAGGAAATCTGAGCGGCACATTTCAATGACCACCAGAGTTGCTTTAACCTAGGGGTCAGCCAACTGCAGCCCAAATCCAACCTGCTGCCAACCTGGGGCCAATCCAACTGGCTGCCTGGTTTTGTAAACAAGTATTTGTGGGAACACAGCTGCACCCTTTTGTTTACATGTTGTCTCTGCCTAGTGCTGTACTACAATGGCAGAGTTGAGTAGCTGCGACAGAGATTATAGTCTCTGTTGTCTATGACAATAGCTGTGACCTACAACGCCTAAAATACTTTCTAGCTGGCCCTTTATAGGAAAAGTTTGCCGATTCCTACTTCAATCCACTGAGACTTGGGGGTTGTTTATTGTCACAGCAAAACCTAGCCGATTCTTACCAATGTCAGTATCTAAATTTGTCTTCATTTCTTTTGTTTTTTTTTTTTTAATTGAGACAGAGTTTCACTCTGTCACCCAGGCTGGAGTACAGTGGTGCAATCACAGCTCACTGCAACCTCCGCCTCCTGGGTTCAAGTGATTCTCCTGCCTCAGCCTCCCAAGTAGCTGGGATTATAGCCTCCCAAGTAGCTGAAATTATAGCCTCCCAAGTAGCTGGGATTACCACGCCCAGCTAGTGTTTGTATTTTTAGTAGAGGTGGGGTTTTACCATATTGGCCAGGCTGGTCTCGAACTCCTGACCTCAGGTGATCCACACACCCCCGGCCTCTCAAAGTGCTAGGATTACAGGCGTGAGCCACCAGGCCTGGCCTATTTGTCTTCATTTCTTCATCTCCTACTTTATAACCCACTCCACCTGGTGCCACCTCACTAACTCCATTCAAACTACTCTTCCTCAGGCTGTGGCATACCTGTTTTAGTCCTTACCTAATAGGACCTCTCAGCAGCAGAGACCAGTTACCCATTTTCCTCTTTACAAAAACACTCTCTTCCCAGCTTCTAGGATACTGTACTTTGTTTTCTGTTTTTAGTTTTTGTTTTTAGACAGAGTCTCACTCTGTCACCCAGGCTGGAGTGCAGTGGCGTACTCTTGCCTCACTGCAAACTCCACCTCCCAGGTTCAAGCGATTCTCCTGTCTCACCCTCCTGGGTAGCTGGGATTATAGATGTGTGCCACCACACCTGGCTAATTTTTGTATTTTTAGTAGAGATGGGGTTTTGCCATATTGGCCAGGCTAGTCTCAAACTCCTGACCTCATGATCCACCTGACTTGGCCTCCCAAAGTGCTGGGATTGCAGGCGTGAGCCACCACTCCCGGCCATGATACTGTACCTTCTTGGTTTCCTTCTCTCAACATCTCTGACTACCTCTTCTCAGTCTCCTTGGCTCAACCCAACTATGAAATGTTCCTCAGTTTTTCGTCCTAGGCCTGTTTCTATCCTCACTCCCTAACTCTCCCATTGCCTGAATTACCACCCATATTTTAGCAGGTCTCAATTAATATCTCCAGCTCAGATATAAATTCTAGTCCTATATATTGAAACGGATACCAGGACTTTCTCCAGTAGGCTATCAACTAGTCCAAAACCGATCTCATTATCTTTCACCTTAGTTCTGTTTCTCCTCCTGGGTTTTTAAAATAAATAGGGGTGCCATCCACCAAACCTCTTAAACCAGAAATAGGAGAGTGTTCCTTGATTCTTTACTCTTTCACTCTATACCCTAAAGCAGGAGTCCCCAACCCCCGGGCCACAGACTGTGGCCCTGTTAGGAACAGGACCACACAGCAGGAGGTGAGTGGCTGGCCTGCATTCCCGCCTAAGCTCCGCCCCCTGTCAAATCACCAGCGACATTAGATTCTCATAGGAACAGAAAGCCTATTGTGATTGGGCATGTGAGGGATCTAGTTTGGGTGCTCCTTGTGAGAATCTAAGTGATGCCTGATGATCTGAGGTGGAACAGTTCCATTCCAAAACCACCCCCCATCGCTTCTCAGCTTTCTGGCTAAGATCAAGTGTAAAACCAGCTCCCACCCCATCATCTGTGGAAAAACTGTCTTCCACAAAACCGGTTCCTAGTGCCAAAAAGGTTGGAGACCACTGCTCTAAAGGCAATCACTAAGTTTTGCTTTTTTTTTTTTTTTTCTTTTTGAGACAGAGTCTCACTCTGTTGCCCAGGCTGGAGTGCAATGACACGATCTCAGCTCACTGCAACCTCCACCTCCTGGGTTCAGGCAATTCTCCTGCCTCAGCCTCCCAAGTAGCTGGGACTACAGGCACATGCCACCACACCTGGCTAACTTTTTGTATTTTTGTAGAGTAGTGGGTTTCATCATGTTGGCCAGGCTGGTCTCGAACTCCTGACCTCAAGTGATCTGCCTGCCTCGGCCTCCCAAAGTGCTAGGATTACAGGTGTGAGCCACTGTGCCTGGTCACAATCACTAAGTTCTATTTTTCCTGCCTCCCAAATAACTAATTTGTTCACATCTCCTTATCTTCACCACCATGAATCTAATACAGGATGCCAGTTTCACTCACCTGGACAACTGCTCCAATCTCTTAACCTGCTTCTGTGCGTGTGTTCTTCCAGTCAGATCTTCATATGCAACCAGAGACCTTGCAAATACAGGAACAAATAAACAAATAGAGTATGACAAATTAAACCCAACTCTATTAGTATTTACATGAAATTTAAAGGGGCTAAATCCTCTAATTAAAAGAAAAAAGATGTCAGATTGCATTAGATAATCCAATTATATGCAGTTTACAAGAGCCACATCTTCAATATAAATTCAGCAGTTTTGGGGGTGCAAGTGGTCAATATAAGGATACAGAAGGGTTACAATTAAAGGATGAGGCCCGGGTGTGGTGGCTCATGCCCATAATCCCAGCACTGTGGGAGGCCAAGTCAGGCAGACCACTTTGAGCTCAGGAGTTGAAGACCAACCTGGGCAACATGGCAAAACCCCATCTCTACAAAAAATAAAAAATAAATAAGTAAATACTACAATTAAAGGATGAAAAAAAGATATAATGCAAGCACTAACCAACATAAAGTTGTTGTAGCTATATTAATATCAGACAAAGTAATCTTTAGGGCAAGAAGTATTACTAAAAACAAAGAGGGAACTGGGCTGGGTGGCTCATGGCTGTAATCCCAGCAATTTGGGAGGCCAAGGTGGGTGGATTGCCTGAGCTCAGGAGTTTGTGACCAGCTTGGGCAACATGGTGAAACCCCATCTCTACTAAAACTACAAAAAAATTAGCCAGGTATGGTGGCGCACTCCTGTAATCCCAGCTGCTTGGGAGATTGAGGCATGAGAATCACTTGAACCCAGGAGGTGGATGTTGCAGTGAGCCGAGATCACGCCATTGCACTCCATTCTGGGTGACAAAGTGAGGCTCTGTTTAAAAAAACAAACAACAAAGAAAAGAAAAACAAAAACAAAAAGGGACATTTCATGATCATAAAAGGGTCAATTAACAGGAAAACATAACAGTTCTAAATACTCATCTGATAATATAGCCTCAAAATACATAAAGCAAAAACGGACAGAATTAATGACCAGGCCAGGCGTGTTGGCTCATGCCTGTAATCCCAGTGCTTTGAGAGGTCAAGGTGCCAGGATCTCTTGAGATCAGGAGTTCAAGACCAGCCCAAGCAACATAGTGAGAACCTCATCTCTAAAAATGACTAAAAATAAAAATAGGTAGGCGTGGTAGCATGCACCTGTAATCCCAGCTATTCAAGAGGCTGAGATGGGAGGATACCTGGAGCCCAGGAATTCAGAGCTGTAGTGAGCCATGATCATGCCACTGCTTTCCAGCCTGGGTGGCAGAGCAAGCACCTAACTCAAAAAAAAAAAAAAAATTGAAGAAGAAATAGGCAAATCCCCAAAATTCCCAGTCATAGTTGGAGATTTTTGACACAGCTCTCCCAGTAACTGATAGACAAGTAGATTTTTTTTTTTTTTTTTTTTTTGAGACGGAGTCTCGCTCTGTCGCCC